>NC_135232.1:668836977-671504477 GCF_051348905.1 Ranitomeya variabilis
CACAGAAGGGCCAAGATCATGGCATGTCTGGGCTCACAGCCGGGCCAGGATCACAGAGGGGCCAAAATCATGGCATGTCTGGGATCACAGCGGGGCCAAGATCATAGAAGGGCCAAGATCACGGCATGTCTGGGATCACAGAGGGGCCAAGATCACGGCATGTCTGGGATCTCAGAGGGGCCAAGATCACGGCATGTCTGGGATCTCAGAGGGGCCAAGATCACGGCATGTCTGGGCTCACAACGGGGCCAAGATCACGGCATGTCTGGGCTCACAGCAGGGCTAGGATCACAGTGGGGCCAAAATCACAGCATGTCTGGGATCTCAGAGGGGCCAAGATCACGGCATGTCTGGGATCTCAGAGGGGCCAAGATCACAGCATGTCTGGGCTCACAACGGGGCCAAGATCACGGCATGTCTGGGATCACAGAGGGGCCAAGATCACAGCATGTCTGGGATCTCAGAGGGGCCAAGATCAAAGCATGTCTGGGCTCACAACGGGGCCAAGATCACGGCATGTCTGGGATCACAGAGGGGCCAAGATCACAGCATGTCTGGGCTCACAGCGGGGCTAGGATCACAGAGGGGCCAAGATCACAGCATGTCTGGGATCACAGAGGAGCCAAGATCACGGCATGTCTGGGATCTCAGAGGGGCCAAGATCACAGCATGTCTGGGCTCACAACGGGGCCAAGATCACGGCATGTCTGGGATCACAGAGGGGCCAAGATCACAGCATGTCTGGGCTCACAGCGGGGCTAGGATCACAGAGGGGCCAAGATCACAGCATGTCTGGGATCACAGAGGGGCCAAGATCACAGCATGTCTGGGATCACAGAGGGGCCAAGATCACAGCATGTCTGGGATCACAGAGGGGCTAAGATCACAGCATGTCTGGGATCACAGAGGAGCCAAGATCACGGCATGTCTGGGATCACAGAGGGGCCAAGATCACGGCATGTCTGGGCTCACAGTGGGGCCAAAATCACGGAATGTCTGACGATGCTGAAGTTGGTTTCTTATTCGTTCAGTTTCTTATTCGGGCTGAAGTTGGTTTCTTATTCAGCAGTTTCTTATTCGGCTATTTTTTATTTTCTGTTTTTTTCAGGTTTTTGTATAAAAATAAACCATTCTGAGTATATAATAATATGCGGTCATGTGTCCTTTTGTGAATATACTTAAAAACAGATACAAAATTTAGAAGGCTGGCACAAAAATGGGCATCAAAGTGGGCACTGAGGTATGGTATTAAAGGTGTTAAATGGCTTTGTGCCACTGATCTGACACCTGACTTGCATACCTTGTGATGCAACACATCAAGGTCCTGTCAATCCAGCCTGGCACAAATGGGTTCTGGGCATCAGAACTGGCATCAAAGTGGGCAGAGAACCAATTTTCACACATGCGAATAAGTAACAGCTATTTTTAAGGGGTTAAATGCCTTTGTGCCACTTATTAAACACCTGATTTACATACCTACTGATGCCCCACATGAAATCCATGTCACTCCAGCCTGGCACAAATGTGTTCTGGGCATCAAAACTGGCATCAAATGGGGCAAATCGCCCATTTTCACTGATTTGAATAAGTAACAGCTATTTTTAAGGGGTTAAATGCCTTTGTGCCACTAATCTAACACCTGATTTACATACCTAGTGATGCCCCACATCAAAGTCAAATCACTTCAGCCTGGCACAAATGGGTTCTGGGCATCAAAACTGGCATCAAAGGGGGCAAATTGCCCATTTTCACAGATTTGAATAAGTAACAGCTATTTTTAAGGGGTTAAATAGCTTTGTGCCACTGATCTAACACCAGATTTACATAACTACTGATGCCCCACATGAAATCCAAGTCACTGCAGCCTGGCACAAATCGGTTCGGGGCATCAAAACTGGCATCAAAGTGGGCAAATCACCCATTTTCACAGATTTGAATAAGTAACAGCTATTTTTAAGGGGTTAAATAGCTTTGTGCCACTGATCTAACACCTGATTTACATACCTAATGATGCCCCACATGAAATACATGTCACTCCAGCCTGGCACAAATGGGTTCTGGGCATCAGAACTGGCATCAAAATGGTCAAATCGCCCATTTTCACAGATTTGAATAAGTAACAGCTATTTTTGAGGTCTTAAATGCCTTTGTGCCACTGATCTAACACCTGATTTACATACCTACTGATGCCCCACATGAAATCCATGTCACTGCAGCCTGGCACAAATCGGTTCGGGGCATCAGAACTGGCATCAAAGTGGGCAAATCGTACATTTTCACAGATTTGAATAAGTAACAGCTATTTTTAAGGGGTTAAATAGCTTTGTGCCACTGATCTAACACCTGATTTACATACCTACTGATGCCCCACATGAAATACATGTCACTCCAGCCTGGCACAAATGGGTTCTGGGCATCAGAACTGGCATCAAAATGGTCAAATCGCCCATTTTCACAGATTTGAATAAGTAACAGCTATTTTTGAGGGGTTAAATGCCTTTGTGCCACTGATCTAACACCTGATTTACATACCTACTGATGCCCCACATGAAATCCATGTCACTGCAGCCTGGCACAAATGGGTTCTGGGCATCAGAACTGGCATCAAAGTGGGCAAATCGTACATTTTCACAGATTTGAATAAGTAACAGCAATTTTTAAGGGGTTAAATGCCTTTGTGCCACTAATCTAACACCTGATTTACATACCTAGTGATGCCCCACATCAAAGTCAAATCACTTCAGCCTGGCACAAATGGGTTCTGGGCATCAAAACTGGCATCAAAGGGGGCAAATCGCCCATTTTCACAGATTTGAATAAGTAACAGCTATTTTTAAGGGGTTAAATAGCTTTGTGCCACTGATCTAACACCTGATTTACATAACTACTGATGCCCCACATGAAATCCAAGTCACTGCAGCCTGGCACAAATGGGTTCTGGGCATCAGAACTGGCATCAAAGGGGGCAAATAGCACATTTTCACAGATTTGAATAAGTAACAGCAATTTTTAAGGGGTTAAATGCCTTTGTGCCACTAATCTAACACCTGATTTACATACCTAGTGATGCCCCACATGAAATCCATGTCACACCAGCCTGGCACAAATGGGTTCTGGGCATCAGAACTGGCATCATAGGGGGCAAATTGCCCATTTTCACAGATTTGAATAAGTAACAGCTATTTTTAAGGGGTTAAATGCCTTTGTGCCACTGATTTAACACCTGATTTACATACCTACTGATGCCCCTCATTAAATGCATGTCAATACAGCCTGGCACAAATGGGTTCTGGGCATCAGAACTGGCATCAAAGGGGGCAAATAGCACATTTTCACAGATTTGAATAAGTAACAGCAATTTTTAAGGGGTTAAATGCCTTTGTGCCACTAATCTAACACCTGATTTACATACCTAGTGATGCCCCACATGAAATCCATGTCACACCAGCCTGGCACAAATGGGTTCTGGGCATCAGAACTGGCATCATAGGGGGCAAATTGCCCATTTTCACAGATTTGAATAAGTAACAGCTATTTTTAAGGGGTTAAATGCCTTTGTGCCACTGATTTAACACCTGATTTACATACCTACTGATGCCCCTCATTAAATGCATGTCAATACAGCCTGGCACAAATGGGTTCTGGGCATCAGAACTGGCATCAAAGGGGGCAAATAGCACATTTTCACAGATTTGAATAAGTAACTGATGTTTTTAAGGGGTTAAATGCCTTTGGGCCACTGATCTGACACTTAAAATACACAGACAGTGATGCCCTGCATCAAATCCAGGTCCCTCCAGCCTGGCCCAAATGGGTTATGGGCACCAGAACTGGTATCAAAGTGGGCAAACAGCTCATTTTCACAGATTTGAATAAGTAACTGATGTTTTTAAGGGGTTAAATGCCTTTGGGCCACTGATCTGACACTTAAAATACACAGACAGTGATGCCCTGCATCAAAACCAGGTCCTTTCAGCCTGGCCCAAATGGGTTCTGGGCACCAGAACTGGCATCAAAGTGGGCAAACAGCCCATTTTCACAGATTTGAATAAGTAACTGATGTTTTTAAGGGGTTAACTGCCTTTGGGCCACTGATTTGACACTTAAAATACACATACAGTGATGCTCTGCATCAAACCCAGGTCTCTCCAGCCTAGCCCAAATTGGTTCTGGGCACCAGAACTGGCATCAAAGTGGGCAAACAGCCCATTTTCACAGATTTGAATAAGTAACTGATGTTTTTAAGGGGTTAAATGCCTTTGGGCCACTGATCTGACACTTAAAATACACAGAAAGTGATGCCCTGCATCAAAGCCAGGTCCCTTCAGCCTGGCCCAAATGGGTTCTGGGCACCAGAACTGGCATCAAAGTGGGCAAACAGCCCATTTTCACAGATTTGAATAAGTAACTGATGTTTTTAAGGGGTTAACTGCCTTTGGGCCACTGATCTGACACTTAAAATACACATACAGTGATGCTCTGCATCAAACCCAGGTCTCTCCAGCCTAGCCCAAATTGGTTCTGGGCACCAGAACTGGCATCAAAGTGGGCAAACAGCTCATTTTCACAGATTTGAATAAGTAACTGATGTTTTTAAGGGGTTAAATGCCTTTGGGCCACTGATCTGACACTTAAAATACACAGACAGTGATGCCCTGCATCAAAACCAGGTCCTTTCAGCCTGGCCCAAATGGGTTCTGGGCACCAGAACTGGCATCAAAGTGGGCAAACAGCCCATTTTCACAGATTTGAATAAGTAACTGATGTTTTTAAGGGGCTAAATGACCCTGGCCCACTGATCTCACACCACTTTTACATAAACAGTAAGGCTATACACACACTAGTGAATTAAAAATCGGTCTCATTTTGATTTTGGAGAGTCGGTCGAGTGTAATACCACTGTCTTGTGAGTGTCATGCGTTTTTTGTGTGAGTACAATCCCAGTTTTCACACCTATCATCCGATTTACATCCAAATGCTTTGCGATTGGCTTCAGACTGCAATGCGATTTTAACATGAGATTTTACATAGAGAAATGTTCTATATCATTTATACAAAGTTTTAAAACAAAATATTCTTTAACACATATATGTATTCTAGATAGAGAGATAGAGTAAAAGCCGGCAAATGATCAGCCGCGTACATTTTAATCACAGAGTGACAGATTAGATTACAATAGATAGAATAGAGAATAAAGGGATCACTAAAATCCCACATCCAAGATATCACTGAATGAAATATTCCAGTTGTAAATCTTTATTCATTTCATAGTGGAATGTGTTCAGAACAATAAAACCTAAAAATGATCTACGTAAATCACAACTAATGTCCCACGGAGGTCTGGATTTGGAATGATGCTCTAAATCAAACTCGAAAATCAAATTAAAGGCTGATCCAACTTCTGTGGAAATGCCTCATGACAAGGAAATGATGCTCAGTAGTGTGTGTGGCCTCCATGTGCCTGTATGAACTCCCTACAACACCTGGGCATGCTCCTGATGAGGTGGTGGATGGTCTCCTGAGGGATCTCCTCCCAGACCTGTACTAAATCATCCGCCAACTCCTGGACAGTCTGGTGCAACGTGACATTAGTGGATGGTGAGAGACATGATATCCCAGATGTGATCAATCGGATTCAGGTCTCGGGAAAAGGGTGGGCCAGTTCATAGCTTCAATGCCTTCATCTTTCAGGAACTGCTGACACACTCCAGCTACATGAGGTCTGGCTGTAATAATTATAGGGGATAACTCAGGAGACTCTTTGCGTGGAACAAGACAACAGGACACAGTTTTATAAGTGGTAAAGTCTATATTATCACACGGTGATTCAAGCAGGTGCAGAGAGAATCTCAAGTCCACAACACTTGGTGCAAATAATAAACGCAGCTTAGCAGTCAATAGGAAACCTCAGAGGTAGATGCAAACAAACAGAAAGTCTATGAAGCACAGTTATTCTTGAGGAAACTTTACACGAATAGATCCTTGACTTAGTCCAGACACAGATAGATATGCTATTAGGCAGTTCAAATCATATCTTAGCTCAACCAGGGAGGCCTGGTTAATAGTCTCAGGTTTTGCAGAGCAGCAAACAGCTTACATGTCCAGCAAATGCAGATGGAAGTAACACGAGCAGCAGATGAAGGAGGATTACTGAACACTGGTGTATGCAGCAGGAACTCAGAGCAGAGTGGCAGGATCTCTAACTCAGGTTCACAGGAGCAGGTGCAGGTGCAAGGCCAGGGAGTAATCAGGAGCTGGATGCAAAGCAAAACTCTAGCACAGACTGAAGGCTGGGGTGGAGTTTTATAGCAGGAAGACACAGTGCACATGAGACCAAAGACGCCATCTTGGAAAAGGGCAGTAGTGCACAAAGGTAAAAAATGTTCAGAGTCCTGACACAAAGTCTCCTAAACACACAGGATATATCCGCTGCCACCAGCTCCGATTTTTTAACTCATAATGTGTCAGGAGGCAACCCAAATTAGTAAAGTAATTCACTTCAGAGGACAGGACAGTACGTTGTAGAGCAAGGAGGAACAAAGGTAGTAATTTTATATATTTAACTCCAAAAAGGTAGGCAGTGTTAACAGAATTATAAAAAGATATTATAAAAGTAGACAAGTATCGTATGTACAGTATAATTACATCTAAAATGGGATTAAAGTTGAAAAAAAACTTACAGTTCATTATGTCATTTCATCTCATGGCAGACCATGTGCTGTGGGGGATGGGCATACATCAAGATGCATTACAGATGGGTCTCGCAGTTGGACCGTAGACAAAGGACTAGTGAAGACTGATGTCTAACTCACTTATCTCCGCGCCCAAAACCAAGGCACTCCCTATGTGGTGACCTCACTCAGAGGCTGAATACTCCCCTTTCTTCGAGTTATGACAAGCCATTTCTATACATAACTCGCTGTCTGAACCTCGGAGACGAACGACAATGATCATGATGCTCACCATGTCATAGAGGTTCTTTTAAGTATAAACACGGCATAGATATTTGACCCGCTTAATGACAAATCAGTGCCTTGCATTTTTTTGGGTGTAGATAATAGCGATTTCAGTGAGTTATAAATTTCTCGGGTGGACATTCGAAATATGTAACCCTTATATCCCTATCCCTGATCTGTGTCCTTGTACAAAAATTTTCAAGAACAAAAGAGTCCCATGTGGTTTGAAAGTAACTGTACCAGTTATAGCTAGTATCAGGCGGGAGGCGGGATGAGGGGTTTAGAGAGAGGACTGGCTTTCACAGCACAAAGCCATGAAAATTTCTCAGTGGAGCTTGCATGCTGGTCTTACATTACAGCCATATAGCAGGGGGGAGGGAGGAAGAGAGGCTTTGAATTCCATCCTTGTGCAGGCAGGCAGAGGAAACTGCAGCTGAGAGCTCTGTATAGGTAATTGAAGTAATCAGAACTTCTTCCTATTTCCTGACAGGTGGTGCAGTTAAAAAGGTATAATTCTACCGATTTCCAAATATCTCAACCCTTCAAAGACCGTTAAAAAGGGTATGTCTGTAAAAAGTAGGTTTTGCAAATTTCCTTATTTATGAAAAATTGCTGCTACATTTTAACACTAATAAAAGTGGCATAATGCCAATGGCGATGGACCACAAAGCCATTGGGATGTAAGGGTGGAGTGACATCAGTGGCCCAAAGTCATTTAGCCCTTAAAAACATCAGTTACTTATTCAAATCTGTGAAAATGGGTGATTTGTCCACTTTGATGCCAGTTCTGATGCCCAGAACTCATTTGTACCAGGCTGGAGTGACATGCATTTCATGTAGGGCATCAGTAGGTATGTAAATCAGGTGTTAAATCAGTGGCACAAAGGCATTTAACCCCTTAAAAATAGCTGTTACTTATTCAAATCTGTGAAAATGGGCGATTTGCCCACTTTGATGCCAGTTTTGATGCCCAGAACCCATTTGTGCCAGGCTGGAGTGACATGGATTTCATGTGGGGCATCAGTAAATATGTAAATCAGGTGTTAAATCAGTGGCACAAAGGCATTTAACCCCTTAAAAATAGCTGTTACTTATTCAAATCTGTGAAAATGTGCAATTTGCCCACTTTGATGCCAGTTCTGATGCCCAGAACCCATTTGTACCAGGCTGGAGTGACATGGATTTCATGTGGGGCATCAGTATGTATGTAAATAAGGTGTTATATCAGTGGCACAAAGGCATTTAACTCCTTAAAAATAGCTGTTACTTATTCAAATCTGTGAAAATGGGTGATTTGCCCACTTTGATGCCAGTTTTGATGCCCAGAACCCATTTGTGCCAGGCTGTATTGACATGCATTTCATGTGGGGCATCATTAGGTATGTAAATCAGGTGTTAAATCAGTGGCACAAAGGCATTTAACCTCTTAAAAATAGCTGTTACTTATTCAAATCTGTGAAAATGGGTGATTTGTCCACTTTGATGCCAGTTTTGATGCCCAGAACCCATTTGTGCCAGGCTGGAGTGACATGGATTTCATGTGGGGCATCAGTAGGTATGTAAATCAGGTGTTAGATCAGTGGCACAAAGGCATTTAACCCCTTAAAAATAGCTGTTACTTATTCAAATCTGTGAAAATGTACGATTTGCCCACTTTGATGCCAGTTTTGATGCCCAGAACCCATTTGTGCCAGGCTGCAGTGACATGGATTTCATGTGGGGCATCAGTAGGTATGTAAATCAGGTGTTAAATCAGTGGCACAAAGGCATTTAACCCCTTAAAAATAGCTGTTACTTATTCAAATCTGTGAAAATGGGTGATTTGTCCACTTTGATGCCAGTTTTGATGCCCAGAACCCATTTGTGCCAGGCTGGAGTGACATTGATTTCATGTGGGGCATCAGTAGGTATGTAAATAAGGTGTTATATCAGTTGCACAAAGGCATTTAACCCCTTAAAAATAGCTGTTACTTATTCAAATCTGTGAAAATGTGCAATTTGCCCACTTTGATGCCAGTTCTGATGCCCAGAACCCATTTGTGCCAGGCTGTATTGACATGCATTTCATGTGGGGCATCATTAGGTATGTTAATCAGGTGTTAAATCAGTGGCACAAAGGCATTTAACCTCTTAAAAATAGCTGTTACTTATTCAAATCTGTGAAAATGGGTGATTTGTCCACTTTGATGCCAGTTTTGATGCCCATAACCCATTTGTGCCAAGCTGGAGTGACATGGATTTCATGTGGGGCATCAGTAGGTATGTAAATCAGGTGTTAGATCAGTGGCACAAAGGCATTTAACCCCTTAAAAATAGCTGTTACTTATTCAAATCTGTGAAAATGGGTGATTTGCCCACTTTGATGCCAGTTCTGATGCCCAGAACCCATTTGTGCCAGGCTGGTGACATGGATTTCATGTAGGGCATCATTAGGTATGTTAATCAGGTGTTAAATCAGTGGCACAAAGGCATTTAACCCCTTCAATACCATACCTCAGTGCCCACTTTGATGCCCATTTTTGTGCCAGCCTTCTAAATTGTGTATCTGTTTTTAAGTGTATTCACAAAAGGACACATGACCGCATATTATTATATACTCAGAATGGTTTATTTTTATACAAAAACCTGAAAAAAACAGAAAATAAAAAATAGCCGAATAAGAAACTGCTGACTAAGGCTACTTTCACACTAGCGTTAACTGCATTACGTCGCAAATCCGTTTTTTGCCGAAAAAACGGATGCGTCAAAAAAAGTGAAAAACGTATGCAACGCATACAGCATTTCGACGGATCCGTCGCAAATCCGCTAAACGTTTCCGTCGAAAATACTGGATGCGTTGCATACGTTGCATCCGTTTTTACCATCCGTTGCATCCGTTTTTACGACGGATCCGTTTTTAAAATGGGAGGCTCCCAAATTTGATTGGCTACTGGAAAATATGGAAAACTATATAATTACTGTTTTTACAGCCCATCTTTGAGGGTTTTAGTTTTGTGGCAGCGATGGAAGGTGTTCTTGTGAGGATTGCACTTAAATACGTGGCACTTATATACGTGGCACTTATATACGTGGCACTTAAATACGTGGCACTTAAATACGTGGCACTTAAATTCGTGGCACTTATATACGTGGCACTTAAATACGTGGCACTTAAATACGTGGCACTTAAATTCGTGGCACTTATATACGTGATACGTGGCACTTAAATACGTGGCACTGAAATACGTGGCACTTGAATACGTGGCACTTAAATACGTGGCACTTAAATACGTGGCACTTAAATACGTGGCACTTAAATACGTGGCACTTAAATTCGTGGCACTTATATACGTGATACGTGGCACTTAAATACGTGGCACTGAAATACGTGGCACTTGAATACGTGGCACTTAAATACGTGGCACTTAAATACGTGGCACTTAAATACGTGGCACTTAAATACGTGCCACGTATATAAGTGCCACGTATTTCAGTGCCATGTATTTCAGTGCCACGTATTTAAGTGCCACGTATTTAAGTGCCACGTATTTAAGTGCCACGTATCACGTATATAAGTGCCACGTATTTAAGTGCCACGTATTTAAGTGCCACGTATATAAGTGCCACGTATATACGTGGCCATATATGTGGGGTTGAAGGCCCAGGCCAGGTTTATATAGATTTGGGGGTGTCTGGCCATTTGGCAACAAAATCCAGCTTCTGAGCATGCTCAGTGTAAAAAAACGTATTGCAGCGCTGCATTGCGTCGTACGACGTGTCCTGACGCATCCGTCGCTCATAGGCTTCCATTGCAGCCAACGACGTATGCCGCAGGATGCGTCGCGAAACGTTTTTTAGGCGGAGACAAAAAACGCTACAAGCAACGTTTTTTGCCGACGACGTATCGCCAAATTTCGACGCATCCGTCTTAAAACGTACACGACGTATGTCAATCCGTCGCAATACGTCGCCAATACAAGTCTATGGGGAAAAAACGCATCCAGCAAAAACTTTTGCTGGATGCGTTTTTTCGGAAAAAAGACGTTTTGAGACGTAATGCAGTTAACGCTAGTGTGAAAGTAGCCTAAGAAACCAACTTCAGCCTCGTGCATGTCTGGGATCACAGTGGGACCATAGTGGGGTCAGGATCACAGCGAGGCTAGAATCCAGGACTAAATGCGGTATTGCTTCCCCATCCCACATGGGCAGGTGTAGTTGTCAGGGGGAGTATTTTTCTCCCCTGGATTCAGGGCTCTATTCACTGACAGCAAGCAAATGCTGGCCCTGGTAATACAGCGACTATGTGCAAAATGTACAGTAATGCAATAAACTTTATTAGTAAAGATGCAATTCCAAAGTAACAGTTTCTTAATGGGAGCAGTAGGCTCCCACTGATCAGGTCATACATCCTTTCCGATGGCAGTGACGTGTTATCAGAGTCTGGGAGTTGTAGTTCCGGAGCAGCTGACGTTTGTTGTACAGGTGTAGATACTCCCGGGCGACCTCCATTCTCCGTGGTGCCCGTCCCACCAAACAGAAGCAGCAGAGAAGTCTGAGTACAGGCGGCTGCCACCTCCAATATGGCCGCGCGGGATGCGGACGCTCTCTGATGACGTCATGTGTAGGAGACGTTCTGACTCGATCTGCATTCTGCAGGGACAGGACTTCCGGATGGAGAAGCTGATGGCTGCTGCTGTCCTCAGGTTACCCCCAGGTGAGGATCTGCACGGATGATGCCGCCCACCGCCTGGTGTGTGTAGTGATCCGGCTCTGTGGTCCTGCAGGCGGTGTGTGGAGGTGGCAGGACCCCCTCATAGGGACACATAGGCAGGCATGTAAGAGCAGCTAGGTTCCTGCTTGCCACCATGCATTCTGTACCTGCAGAGATGCTTAGAAGCTGTCAGCCCAGGAATCTTAAGAGACCCCCAAGAAGGCGGCCGTACTGCTGCGATGCCTGCACCAAGCAGTTCGAAACGCCTTCCAAGCTGGCCAGACATTACCTGTCCCACACCGGCCTGAAGCCCTTCCCGTGCCCGGACTGCAGCAATACGTTCCGCCAGCTGGCGCACCTGGAGAGGCACATGATGACGCACATGCTCCCACTCCGGTGCGATACCTGTCTCCGCCACTTTAAGACTTTTGAGACGTTTTCCAAACACCAGCAGCTGCCCTGTGCAGGCCCCGTAGAGGAGGTGAGGGCCCCCAAGAGATCTCCAGCCCCTGCTCATAGGAGCATCCGCTCTCTGCCTCAATCCTGTTTTGGTTGCCAGAGGACATTCGCCAGTGAGGAGAAGTGTTTACTTCATCAGTGTGAGTTCTTGAACCTGGCCGCCATCCATAAAGTCCAAACGCGGTGCTGTGAGTTCTGCGACAAAGTGTTTCCTTCCCGCTCGAAGTTGGAGAGGCACCTAATGATTCACACGGGCCAGAAACCCTTCATCTGTTCACTTTGTGACCGAACGTTCAGGCAGAAGACGCACCTGAAGATCCACGCGCTGACTCACTCTGAGGAGAAGCCCTTCCAGTGCCTCCAATGTCCCAAGGCCTTCAAGATGGCAGAGAAGCTTCTCAGACACCAAGCCGTGCACAAAATCTCCTCTACTATACCCAGGAGGGAGTGGTCTCCCAGTGGCGAACCTGTGGAGGTGAAGCAGGAGGCCGAGGAAGCCTTCTCCAGCTATGTCACTCCTTTCCAGTGTTCTTCATGTGGACAATGTTTCGAGAAGCAGGAAAATCTGGACAACCATGAATGTATAACAGAAGCAGTTGTCTCTGAAGCTGCCACCTCCGCCAGGGGAACATATAAAGGAGGATCCAAAGTACCGGACTATCTCCTGGATAATGAGATCCTTCCAGATGGGAGAGTGATGAAAGCAGAGACCTTGGAGGAACCCAATCATATGGATGCCGGCAGAGTGGAAACACAACATCACAGTGTCTCCAAGAATTTTCTTCATATCAGGAAACCGCAGGAGAGAAATATTCAGCAGCCTGGGACAGACCTGGAAAGATATTTTCCACCACAAGAACTTGGGATGAATTTTCATGGACTGTTGGAAAACGGTAGAGGTGACGCCATTTGCAGCACCTTCCATGCCTATGATCAAGACCAGCATGGCCAGCAGAGTCATTCTCTTCACCAGTTTCTTCAAGGAGCACAAGGCATTTTGCTGCGGAAGCACAGAGTGGTAAAATGTGACCAGTGCAGTAAAACGTTCCCGTCAATGTCCAAGTTACGTAGACATTACCTCATCCACACTGGGCAGAAGCCTTTCATGTGCACTGAATGCGGGAAGACATTTCGACAAACTACACATCTAAAACGCCACCTAGTAATTCATGACCTAAAGGCTCCTGTGCTGGGGTTAGAGGGTACGCTGGGAGATTATTATTCTACACTCTGCCAACAGACCATAAGTTTTTCCCAATCCCAACATTATGACCCCACGGTAAACACTGATGAGCTCGATCAAGTAAAAACTATTGACGTTCCCGACATGAAAGTAGAAAGTGAATCAATGGACTTGGAACGCAGTGCAAAATCAAATCCAGAGCAGAAAGTGAGGACTCAAGCAGTCAAGAAAAGTTACAAGTGCAGTGTGTGCTCAAAAAACTTCCATTCCCCCTCCAAACTCGAGCGCCACTATCTCATGCACGCCGGGCAGAAGCCCTTCCAGTGTATAGAGTGTGGGCAATCTTTTCGTCAGGATCCTCACTTGAAACGACACATGGTGATGCACATTCGAATGAAGAAGAAAATTGAGGATGGCGGTGTCTCTTAAAGGCCATGACTTTGTCTCGAATTTTTATAGGATGATCACAAAACCTTTACTAAAGGGAAGCTATAATCAGAAAATGATCTATTATATTAGGGGTTGTCCACTACTTGAATAACCCCTTGTAATATAACACTTGTACTCACCTCCTGCGCCTTTCCAGTGGTGTCAACACTGGCTCTCCCAGGGATTGCATCACATTATGTCACACGATCCCTGTGGCCAAACAGTCCTGGGTTCACTCTCCCCTCTTTCAAACAAATCACAAACAGCCGGAGGAAGTGAGGGAGCAACCACAGCTCTGACAACACTGGCCATAGGGATCACTGGGAGAGCCATTGTGACCGCGGGAATGGCGCCGGCATGGGAGGTGAGTATAGTTGTGTTTCCCAAACTCCAGTCCTCACGGACCCCACGGGTCATGTTTTCAGGATTTCCATAATGTTGCACGGGTGAGACAATTCCTGATTCCTTGATGATACTTCAACTACTTAAGCAATACTAAGGAAATCCTGAAAACAAGACCCGTGGGGTCCGTGATGACTGGAGTTTGGGAAACACTGGTATAGATGCTATTATTTTACAAGGAGAAAACATAAGGATTCATGGTTGATAGTAGTGGACAACCCCTTAAAGTCAGGTTTTTGAGTTAAATGTTTGTTTTTTTTTTTAAATTTGAGCAATAGTTTTTTCATAAAAGAATCTGTATTAAAACAATAGAAATCTTTCACACTTATCACTGAGGTTTTTTTAGACTAACTTCCTTTTGTTTGAGGAAACAACACGTGTACATAGCCATAATGGTCAGATCCTGACCCTGTCTTTTGTACTGAAGCATCTAGTGATCCTATCATTGTGAAGGGAGGGGAATTGGGGGTCAGATGTGACATTGCATTGTGATTGATGAATCCTGTCTATAGAGGTGTTACCTGTCATTGTCACCCTGCCTCTGCTGATAAGGAAAACTCCTGTAAACTCTTCCTATAAAGACAGGAAATTGAGTTTAAAAAGATTGTGTGAAAATTGCAAGATTATAAAAATATATATGACCCTATTCCCCTTCTCTTAATATTGACATGCTCATTTTGTACTGAAGGACCTAATACAGGGTCAGAATCTGACTATTGTGGCTCTGTACATGTGTTGTTTCCTGAAACCTATATTAGAAAAAAAGAATGTAAACATTCCCCCAAAATGTTTAAAAATACATGTAGCACAAAAACCTGATTTAAACAAAAGATCATTTTCAGAGCGCTTCTGTTGATTGACCGTGTCCACCATGGCAATCTATTCTTTATTCTCTCAATGCATTTGTAATAAGCACTTTTTTACCATACGTATTAATTAGTAATTCATCCCGTTTTGGGTCTACAGCTCCTATGCAGATCGTGCATTTCCAAGGTAACAGACTACAAATAAGTTCTGTGTAGTTGGGCCCTGCAGTTCTTTCTTTCCTTTCGATCGGTTTTCTACTGGGGACTTGCCTACCACATTTATGTTACAAGCAATGAGACCACAGGGCAGCAGAAGAATTACACTGCACAGAACTTTTGTTTACTGTCAGTTACCATGGAGACACATCATCTGCATGGGGGCTGGAGAAACAAAAGAAAAGGAGTTTATACCATGTTACTTTTTTTTTTTACGCATATTGGGTCAATAGCAAAAAAAAAATTTGGTTGTGAACGTTAACATAGCATTTTATTTGTAAAATATTAATTTTGCAGGCGGATTTCCAAAAGTTGTCCAACAAAACGACCTTGCTTCATGCTTAGCAGCCGATCACAGCTTAACCTTTGTATTTCGAGAAGAGTTTAAGAAATGAAATGTGGTTGGTTGTTAAATGTCCATTAGCAACATTTCATCCAGATGACTTGCTGAAAGACAGAAAGCCGTGCGCTGCCCTTGTCTATGGTCGGTGGTCCCGTCGACAGTGAATGGATGCGCAGCTATAGCTCCATTCCAACCGGGCATTTTATAGCCCCTTTATTGCGATCTCTGGTGTGGGGGGGTCCCAGTGCTCGAACCCTCACTATCCCTTATTGAGCAGATTGGTAAGAACTTGCAAAGTTGAAATGTCAAAGGCTGGATTGTGTGTCAGACAGCTTCACATTGTGTTTGTAGGTTTACTCGCTGGTTATATAGCAATAACATAAAAATTAAAGGGGTTTTCCACTTTCAGAAAATCTTGGTCCCTAGGTGTTTAAAAAAAACCCCAACAAACTGCACTTTACTCACTGTCTGCAGGTCCAGTGCGGAGTCTCCGGTGTCCAGTGTCAACTGCAGCGCTGATCTTATGCCGACAGCAGGGATCTGTTCCTGGACCTGGGGACGGGGAATACAACTATAGTGTTAGTATAAAAAACTGCACCAAGACCAAGATTTTATAAAAGTAGATAACCCCTTTAAGCAACTGAAAATGCAAAAATATCTAGATGACTAAAATGACTATTTCTTTGGTGTGTTACATTGTGTATTAGATTCTTTTGATGTTTAATTCACCTGGTCTTTATCGTGGACGTATTTTTCACATGATTCTTGAAGAATGAGAAAATATTGACATGTCTGCATGTTCTTATATACATTGCCAAAATATGGAGCAGATCCCATGATCGGAAATCCTTTAGTTTGGGAAAGTTGGGCTCCGTTCATAGCACGGATATGATGACAAAAATAGGGCTTCTTGTCTTGTACAATGCCAGAATCCCTGTATTGTGAACAGCCCCTTAGTTGACGTCATCTGCTCATGATACGATTTTTTTTTTTGTATCAAATGGCTCTATTTTGTTAATATAACTTCTGGACAAAATTTGAATATTTATATGTAACCTCTGCCATTCTTCTATAAAATATCTTCTAAAGTTCTAAAAAGAAGAAATCCGAGTGCCTCATTTGTGAGATTGACCTTGAGCATGGATCATTGGCAATGATACAGAGTACAGAGAATGTACTCAGTAGCCACCTCCTTACTATGTACGTAGTGCCTTCAGCTGATGACAGCGGATATAAAAAGTCTACACACCCCTGTTCAAATGGCAGGTTTTTGTCATAAAAAAAACCTACCAAGAAGAATAATTTTCTGAACTTTTTCCACCTTTTAATGTCACCCATAATCAATACAAGTCCATTGTGAAACTAACTGAAATCTTTTCGGGTGGAAAATGAAAAAGAACTAAAATAATATGATTGCATAAATATGCACACCCTTAACGAACTTTGTGGAAGTACTGTTTGACATCATTAATTCTTTTTGTATCGGACTCTACCAGTATGGCACATCTAGAATTGGCAATCTTCCTTGCAGCAGCTCCAAATCTCCTGCTGCAATCTCCTGTATACAGCGCCCTTTTCAGGTCACCCACAGATTTTCATTTGGATTCAGGTTCGGGCACTGGCTGGGCTATTCCAATTTATGATCCTTTTCTCATGAAACCATTTTTTTTTTTGCTTATTTTAGGTATGCTTAGGGCCACTGATGTGCTGTAAGGTAATTTTTTTTTTTTTTTTTAAGCAGAGAAATGAAGGTTTTGTTGCAAAATGTATTGATATTTGGAAGTATTGATAATTCCACCCAACTTGACTAAGGGTATGTTTCCATGGTCAGTACTGGCAGCGCTTTGGACACAGCTTCGTCCAAAGTGCTGCCGGCTTTTGTACGCGCGGTGATTCCGCATGTGTTCATTGAACCATGGGGAATCACTGCATCCTATACATTGGACTGCATATTTATCTTGTGGAGACTGAGCGTCTCCGCAAGATAAATTGACATGCTGCGGTCTAGAAAGACGCGTGTGCGTATACGCAGGGTTGCCGGGGGCGTTCCTGCACGTATAGTGGAGATGGGATTTCATAAAATCCTATCCTCTATGCTGTAACATCTGGCTGCTGCGGATTGGATGCTGAGGCTGTATGCAGCGTCCAATCCACAGCGTTTCCTGTCCGTGGAAACATACCCTAAAGCTCCAGTTCCAGCTTCTGAAAAAACGCTCCAAAGCATCGTGCTGCCTCCAACACCTCCGGTCACTGGCGTCAGCTAATGGGACTACTACTCCCGTCAGCCGACGCCTGCTGACGCTAATAGGGAGAGCAGGCACCAGCTAATGGGAGTATTCATCAGCCTGCGCTGTAAATAAATAATTTTAAAAAAGCAGCGTTTGGTTCCCCTGTAAACCTTCAGCTGTCAGCTTCAGCAAGACTGGTTATCCAGAGAAGGTGTCCCCATTCTGTTTTTTTAGTTATTTAAATAAATATATATTTTTAAAAAAGCCTCATGGAGTCCCCCCCCATTTTTGACAACCAGCCTTGTTAAAGCAGACAGTTGGGGGCCGGTATTCTCAAATTTGTAAGGGGCATGGGTATTGCCCCGCAGCCTAAAAATAGCAGCCCACAGCCACCCAGAAAACTCACATCTATTAGATGCGCCAATTCTGATGCTTTACGCTGCTCTTCCCACTTGCCCTGTAGCTGTGGCAAGTGGGATAATATTTGTGGGGTTGATGTCATCTTTGTATTGTCTAGTGACATCAAGCCCACGAATTAGTAATGGGAAGACGTCTATAAGACGCCTATCCATTACAAATCCTATAAATTTTATTCTAAATAAAAACACAGCCAGAATAAAGTCATTTATTTGAAATAAAAACAAAACACACTTTTCCTTTTTTATTTAAAAATAACAAACACAGTTATACTCACTTAATGCCCATTCCACTGAATCCCCTTGTCTCCTGTAATAAAACAAAAATAAAAAACATTATCCCTCACCTGTCCGATGTTCTGTCACACAACGTAATACTTGTCTGGGGATTAATAGTTTTCAACCTGGACGGTGCCAAGATGTGACATTCCAGGCTGAGAACCACTGGTGAATAAGTTGCTGCATGTGCAGCCTCAGTGCCCAGCTGTGACGTCATCAAGGTTACTGCCGGTCTGTGAGGTTACGTTCTCAACCGGGCAAATGAGCTTTGATGAACTCAGACTTTTTCTCACGGTGCAGAGGTAACCGCAGTTCATTGGAGCGGCTGGGAGCATAGCCTCAATGACCGGTGGTAACCTCAATGATCTCACCGCTAGTCACTGATGCTGCACTCGCTGCAGCTCATTCATCAGTGGTTCTCAGCCTGGACCCCATCTTGGCACCGTCCAGGTTGAAAACTATTAATCCCCACACATTACAACGTGGAACAAAACTTCGGAAAGGTGAGGGATACTGTTGTTGTTTATTTTAGTTTTATTACAGGAGACAAGGGATTCAGTGGAATGTGCGTTAGGTGAGTATAACTGTGTCTGTTATTTTTAAATAAAACAAAAAATGTGTTTTGTTTTTATTTCAAATACTTTATTCTGGCTGTGTGTTTATTTGCCATACAATTATAGGATTAGTAATGGATGGGCGTCTTATAGACGCCTCTCCATTACTAAGCAGTGGGCTTGATGTCACCAGACAATACAAAGGTGACATCTTCCCCACAAATATTACCCCACTTGCCACCCCTACAGGGAAGTGGGAAGAGCCGGGCAAAGCGCCTGAATTGGCTCATCTAATGGATGTATCTTTTCTGAGTGGCTGTGAGCTGCTATTGGTCAATTTTTTATTTTTTTTAATAAATTTAAAAAATTAAAAAAACAGCATGGGTACCCTTCTATTCTTGATCACAATGCCTTGCTAACGCTGATGGCTGAGGGTTGCAGTTTTGCCTGGCTGGTTATCTAATATACAAGGAAACCCACCCAGTTTTTTTTATTTTTAGTGCAGGCTCCGGCTGATAAATACTCCCATCAGCTGTTACCTGCTGCAGTCCCATCAGCCGACGCCAGAGGTAAACTTTTTTACATTTTTTCATTGACCGCATGGGAACTGCAGCTGTCTGATCAAAAGCAGTGATGGCTTTGTTGTCATTCACATGACCGTTGCAAACACTGGATGTTTGCTCCCCCCCCCCCCACGGTCCGGATACTGTTCTGGAACCCAAAGCCAAAACCAGGAGTGGACCAAATAGAGGAAAAGTATAATAGAAACATATGCACCACTTCTGTATTTATCACCCACTCCTGGTTTTGGCTTACAAATACTGATGTAAAATACTGACCAAATACTGACAGTGTGACGGCAGCCTAAAGGCCCCGTCTCACTTAGCGACGCTAAAGCGATCCCGACAACGATACGACCTGTCAGGGATCGTTGCTGCGTCGCTATGTGGTCGCTGGTGAGATGTCAAACAGTGAGATCTTCCCAACAATCGCAGCTGCGATCTCACTGTTTGACATCTCACCAGCGACCTGTAGCGACCTGTACAACGATGTCACATGGGAGCTATTATGACGATTCAGTGTCTGAGTCGTCAACGAGGTCGTTGGTAAGGTGTCAAACACAGCGATGTGTGCTACCCAGCGGGACCTCAACGATCAAAAAAAGGTCCAGGCCATTCCGACACGACCAGCGATCTCACAGCAGGGGCCTGGTCGCTGCTACGTGTCACACATAGCGAGATCGCTACTGAGGTCGCTGTTGCGTCACAAAACTTGTGACTCAGCAGCGATCTCGCTAGCGATCTCGCTTAGTGAGACGGGGGCTATACTGTTTGGCTGAACTTGAACATCCAGGGGTCTGCTCAACTCTACAAAGGATACTCTGGTGCGAGAAGAGAAACAACCTACCCATACACAAAGATGTGCCATGGTGCACTGCAGGAATAATTTCTGTCTAGCTCTTAAAGGGTTTCGCTAAGTGTACGGCACTGAAGAATGAAGGTAGGCAAGTGCAGCACAAGTCTCGCGCTACAGCAATTGCTGCTGGTCCTGACCATTCGTTTTTGCCTGTAACCCTGTGCACTCTGCAATCTGACTGATGAAGGTCATTGTAGGACCAAAACATCTTTATTTTTGGATTGCCTGCACACAATAAAATTATTTGCTTCCATTTACCAGTGTGCCAAGTTTTCTACAAGATTTCCATGGGATAGGATCCTTCTTGGGCATCATCCACAGGAGTGCTGTAATTACCCATTTTGCCTGACTTTAACAATTGCCTTGGTTTCAGCTGTGACAAGCAGACCAATCTAACAATTTCCTCAACACCAAGGAAGCCTGGAGGAAAGAGAGTGGAATATATGTGAAGAATGAAGAAGAGCCATCCACTATAAGTAACGATTGTATATTATGTTTATCAGATAAATGTAGGCAGGAGAGTCAGGGAATGTCCCCATGGGGCCTTTCTGCTGTGGAACTCTTGGACTGAAAATGTTGCAGTGGAAAATACTGTAGATAGCATTGTTAAAATGGTCCACACACTTGTACAGAGTGAAATCCAAGGTAACATTGGCAGCATAAATGGACGCTGTTAATATTTGCCAAATTGTGTGCGTGAGATCCCTAAAATTTGCTTGCACAATGCTACTATTGTAAGATGCCGATGGAAATCTGCAGCGTTTATGCCTCGTGGGAACGTTCACTTGACAATCGTCATTTGATGACATTTTAGGATGACTTGTGATATTTCCCTTTTAATGCGGCAATAATTTTTAAATTGTATAGCTCCTATAGTCATTCATCTCCCAGGCAGTGTGAAAATTTTGATAGCACATTCCTTGGTTACTCGAAGGGGTGTGCTGCCACCAAAGGCGATTTTAGGCCACATAAGTGACTTTCTTATTTGTCGACAGATTAACGTGTCTACATGGGAATGATATGGAACGAGTATTTCTATGAATGTTCAATTAAAAGGTCTTGAGGCTGAGGTCACACACAACGCACGTCACTCTTGTAGCACACATTCGAGGTGCGTCTTCTGAGAAGCAGCTTTTGGATAAATCGTTACAGGAGATTTTTTAATGGCTTGCTTACTGTCGTGACCATTACTGCTGATGTCTGGTCAGTCAGAAAATGGCGGTGCCGGGAAGAGCTGAACACTAGCTGGTAAGTATAAGATTAGGAGCAGGGAACTTGGTTTAATAGCACCACTCCAACGTTGAAATAAAAAAAAAAGGCTGGAGGCTTGCTTTAAAATACAAGAGAGAAAAATGAAAAGTCTGCAGTCACACAAACACATTTTATTACAGTCATATCCCACAAAAATCTGTGCTGAACGTTAATGAACAAGAATCCCGAGAAAGGGTCATTGTAGAGTTAGTGTCGCACACGTAAATAAATCCTTGTGCTCTTACTCATCTCATCTACGACTGTTGTATTTGATACCTTGCATGTAGCGGGCATGAGGCTCCCCTGTAATGTGCGGCTAGCGTATCTGTAACCATATGCAGGCTGTAGGTGGGATGATTGACGCTCTCATGACATCATCCTTAGAATTAATATGTTCCTAAATCCTAAAACTTGAGAGTCCTCAGTGGTTGATACCTTTTAATGGCTAACTAAAAACATGGTAACAAATTGTAAGCTTTCGAGGCTACTCAGGTCCCTTTATCAGGCATAGACTGAGTAGACACGAAATCTTGCAAATTATCATCTTAGTTAGCCATTAAGATGTATCGGCCACTGAGGACTCTCAAATCTTAATATTTTTCAATATACTAGGTAACACAGTACAAAGATGTATATTTTTCCTGTATGTTCCTAAAGTGAGAATTTAATCTAATTTTTATATGATGATGTTTAGGCCTGTGTAAATGCTTACTACACATCGTACTACTACTTCATACATTATAATCCAGACTTGGCCAGATGGCAGCTAAGGAGTTGGGCTACTACTTGTAAGAAGCTTTTTTGGGGGTAGCGCAATATATAATCTAAATATGAACTTAAGAGTAGTACGTTCACAAATGGGTGAAGTTACAAAGTGCTTGTAAATCAACTGCAATTTGCCCATTATTAAAAATCAATTATGGTCTCTAGAGCCAAAGGATTTTTTGTTTTATAGTGTACAGTTTGGTGCCTAGACTACAGCCACCCTGCAGTTCCAGCTTGGCTGATTACCCTGACAAGCTGCCCGTGGCACGAGTAGGCTCTATGCTGTACAGCCGGGTAGCATCACTCTGATGCTGGCAGGATCCGACCAATCTCAGTTTCTCTGGACTTATCCCTAACAACCTGGGAGACAAATCAGCTCATGCCAGCTACGTGACCATGCCACCCGTCTGGGCTGTCATTCTTCTGAAGATACTTGTTGAAAAAACTTTAAGCCCTCTTTATGTTTTTATTTTTTAACATCTAAGGCTCTGATCACATCTTGTTTTTGGCTATACTGGAGGAATACATGTAGAGTATTCCCCGATTGACATATTATACATCTACTGTATCTTTCATGCACTTCATGTTTGCCAAAAAGTGTTCTTTTGTGACACTCTGGGCCAGTATGCATGGGCATATCTTTTTTTTTTTTCACTGTGCAGAATAGATTGATACAATTATATATTACTGTTTTTGTTTTGTCTATGGGAGTTCTTGGCTGCCATATGCCCCTACAGTGTTATGTCATGGCACGCTCCCAATGTTTACCTTTGATATAGCCCAAAAAATGAGTTGTGAACAATCAAGTTACACCACAGGGAGAAGCTAAAGAGAAAGTGGTCAACCCCTGGTTTCAAGTATGCAGATCACGCATGAGCAATCACGTGACAAGACTATACAAAGAGCAGAATCCTAATGGTGAATATATTATAGCATTAGCATGTTAAACACACTCTCTAGTCCTAATCATGGCCAAGACAATCCCTTTAAAGTGCTCTTAAAGGAACTCTGTCCGCAAGGAATGAAAGTTCAAACCAAGAACAGGTGCTCGGTGCATCATAGTGGGGCCATTCATTTAAATACACCTAACCTTCTTTTCCCTCTATCTCCTTCTTTCTCTGACTCTATGATTCTGTCAATCAAAGAAGACAGTCTGGAGCCAATGGTCATTGATGAATATTGGGGTTTGCATCGATCCAGTATTTATGGGAGATATATTTTCAGCATTGTGGCAAAGTGATGAGCATAATATATTCACTCACATTGCCATAAGGTTGGCCTAACATCTCCAACCTAATATCTATCTGACAGATGGATGATGCTATCCATGCCATGTTTCATCTCTCTAGAAAGGTAAAATCATAGTAGTAAACATGACAACAATATCTCAAGCCAGGGACCTACAGAGTCGAAGATATTGTGAAAGTTTGGGATCTCATAATCTTCTAAAGACCTAGCACATCCCACGACCAGCCCCCCATATGAGCTCACCAAGGGAAGGTATGTTGCTGTAATTTGTCAGTTCTGGCAGACACAGAACTCTGTGATTCTTTCTGTTGCTCTAAAGCAGTGTTCCCCAACTCCGGTCCTCAAGAGCCACCAACAGGTCATGTTTTCAGGATTTCCTTAGTTTTGCACAGGTGATTGAATGCTTGACTGGCCAGGTGATGCAATTATCACCTGTGCAATACTAAGGAAATCCTGAAAACATGACCTGTTGGTGGCTCTTGAGGACCAGAGTTGGGGAACACTGGTCTAAGGAGTGCTTCCCTCTGCTACATTCTGAGCCATTTCCATTACACAGTAGTACTTTCCTTTTGTTATCCCTTTTATGCCATGTGATTGTATATACCATATTGTTTTTGTTCTATATTTGTAACATCTTTGCATTTTTTTTTTATAAATACTGCATACTTTTCCGTATTAAATATATAAAGTGAGAAAGTGTAATAGCTCTGTTCCTCTTGCGCTGTAAACTCTGAAGCAATATGCTTTCTCAACAGGTGTCCAATCGGCCTGGTGGAGGCAGCTAGTTCTTTTTGTTATTGAGGAGTGTGCAGTGATCGTATCGGGGTATATATACACTACTCACAAAAAGTGAGGGATATTTGGCTTTCGGGCAAAATTTATGGAAAACTTAAAGTTGATGCTACAGTGATATTTTATCATGAAAATTGCTAATTTAAGTAGACGCGTGCAATAGTGATTTCATCATCTCAAACAAATTATTAACACAAAAGCCAACAGTGGTCAGTATACACGAAAAAACAATGTCAATGTCTCAATAACTTGTCATGTGGCTGTGACCATCATTTACAGCTTGACAACGACGTCTCATGCTGTTTTAAAGTTGAGTTATTGTCTGACGCATGGCTTCCCACTTTTGAAGAGCAGCCCTCAGGTCATTGAGGTTTTGGGGTACAAAGTTTTGAGCCTCTCCATGGTACTCCGCTGATCCCAAAGGTTTTCTATGGAATTCAGGTCTGGAGAAAGTGCAGGCCACTCCACTTGAGGTCCCCCAGTCTCCAGCAGCCATACTCTAATGATGCTACCTCGATGAGATGGAATGGAGCAAGTCCATTAATCTGAAACTAGGTCTGTATTGTTCATGCAGAGGCACAATGACTGGATTAATCATGTTGTTCAAGTATTAGGGGCTTGTCACTGTGCCATTCACAAAGTGCAGGGCAGTTCTGTATTAACTAGACACACCTACCCAGACTATAACACCACCATCAACAAAGGCTTGTATGGTGACAACAGTGGATGATGCATAGCACTCTCCTTAACATCTCCAACACCACTGGCGGCCATAATTTCTGCTCAGCGTGAATCAACTTTCATAAGTGAACAGCACTGAGGCCCACTGGTCCATCGCCCAGTCTAGATGCTCCATGGCCCATGCAAAATAATGACGCCTGTGACTGATGGTGGGGTCAAGTACCTTTGCAGGTTGTCTAGCACGCAGACCACGCTGTGGTAAAAGGTTGTGAATGGTCTGATGTGACACTTGAGTGCCTCTCACCTCCCTTAAATGTACCTGGAGTTGTGTTACATTCATCATCCGGTTGCAAAGGGCATTGATCACAATAGAGTGGTCATCAGTGTGGGAAGTCACCAAAGGACATCAACTTCTCTGCTTTCTGTGACTCTTCCAGTTTCTCTGTATCTCTGTTGCAACCTGCTGATGACACTCTAAACTCAGTGGCCTCTTCCATCTGAAAACATCCTGCTTGAAGCCTCACAATGGTGAGGTAATGTTGATCAATGATTAGTTGTTGTCTTGGTATCATGATGTCTAAATGTTAACAGCATGATGAGGACAACTGTTTAATACCAATTCTAATTGAACCCCAAAATTTATTGGCCGATTCATGGATCAAACACCTGTTGTGGATTTTGCCAATAAGTTCCTTGTTCAAGAAAAAATTGTGCAAGTTAGATATGTGCACTCAAAACTTTAGAGAAGGTCACATTAAGTTCACCTGAAAAGGTATGAGTACATTTTAGGTAAATCCTGAAATTTCAAATTTCCTGAAAGCTAAATGTCCCTAACTTTTTGTGAGTAGTGTGTATATATGTATGTAAATATATATGCTGCAGCCTCGTCCATCACTCGTCAGTCAATTACGTAATTGTCCTGATGATTTGAGGCAGCGGAATTGCTTACCCTGATAAACTTGTGGTATCTGCTTAGTCTTTGTGGTGTTCTTCATGCAGGGCCGGTCCGAACGTATAGGCGAATTAGGCGGCCGCCTAGGGCGCCGACCCTAAGGGGGCGCCAGAGAAAAAATTATAAAAAATCTTTTCAAAAGGCAAAAGGTGTATGGAGTGGAGCTGAATGTGTATGAGGTGTACGGAGCAGAGCCATGTGTATGAGGTGTACGGAGCGGAGTCGTGTGTGTATGAGGTGTATGGAGCGGAGCTAAATGTGTACGAGGTGTATGGAGCGGAGCCGCGTGTGTACGAGGTGTATGGAGCGGAGCGCGTGTGTACGGAGCGCAGCCGCATGTGTAGGAGTAGCTATGTGTGGCCATTATACGGTACGAAGTATCATGAGCGGCCAATATACAGTATGGAGCATCATGTGTGGCCATTATACAGTATGGAGCATCATGTGTGGCCATTATACAGTATGGAGCATCATGTGTAGCCATTATACAGTATGGAGCATCATGTGTGGCCATTATACAGTATGGAGCACTGTGTGGCCATATTTTTTATTCTTTATGAAACAGTGTGATCAGCAGTGCTAAATGGGTGTGGTTGGGATGTGGATATGGGTGTGGCTAGTTATGAATGGGTGTGGTTAGAGGCGTGGCCTAAAATTTGCCACAGCGCGAATTACGTAGTTTCCATTGAGCACATCAGGAAGAGGCAAAAGGTCTTCCATGTCAACATGATGAATGCTTATCGTGACAGGGAAGCCTTTTGCCCTTCCTGTGTGTAGCATTCCTTACAAAGGCAAAAGTGAAGTCCTGGTGGATTTTCTAGCAGCAGCCAGGGACGGAGGATCTATTGAGGATGCGGAATTAAATACGCAACTGTCCATGGACCAGAGGTCCCATCTGCAGGTGGTGTTTCGGCCCTACTTTACGATCTTTACTGGTGTACCAGGGAAGACGCAGCTAGCCAACAGTCAGGAGGACACAGGAAGTCATCCCCCTGTCTGCAACAACCCAGTTCTGTGTGGACTACAGGAGGCTAAATGCCGTCACAGACACTGATGCGTACCCAATGTAACGCTGCTGGATCGCTTAGCCACTGCCTGGTATTTGCAATCATGGACTTGAGTCAGGGTTACAAGCAGATTCCTATGTCCAAGGAGGCACAGAGAAATCTTCTGGTAACCCTGACTCAAATCCATGAATGTCGTATGATTGTCATAGTGGATCCTGCAGCCCTACCTATATGGGTGCAACTTCACCATAGTGACCAACCACAACCCTCTCGTGTCCAAACAGGCACACGAGAGGTTAGCCTTCATTACACCAGACTGTATGAATTCCCCATCATGCCCTTTGGCATAGGAAATGCTACTGCCACTTTTCACCAATTGGTCAAACAGCTTCCGAGGGACTAGATGGGTTTGAGGTCACTTACCCGGACCACGATCTCACTTCAGTTCCACCTGGACCAGGTGCTCAGGCAGATCCTGGGCACTGGTTTGACTGTAAAGCTGGGAAAATGTCAAATAGGCATGACGGAGGTGCAGTACCTTGGTCACCGAGTGGGTGGCACAACTGTGAAACTAGAGCCTGGGAAGGTTGGTGCTATCCCTAAGACCAAGAAGCGTGTGATGTCCATCTTGGGTATGTCAGGGTACTATAGGAAGTTTGTCTCTAACTATAGTGCCTTTTCTACGCCTCTGACGGGCCTCACCAAAAGAAGATACTGCAAACAGCCAACCGGCCGATGTCTGTGAGTGGTCCTTCACAGTGCTGAAAGCTGTCCTTGGCAGTTCCCCAGTCCTACAAGCCCCAGATTTCACCTGGTGGTCTGTTGTTCAAATAGATGCCAGTGTGTTTGGCCTTGTCGCTGTGCTCAGCAATGTAAACGGGGGCAGATGGTAATTCTCCTCAGCCGCACGCTCTTATCCCTGGAAGTAGCACCTATACGCGGACAACTTCAATATAATGACCTAACGGAACCCTCTCAGCTGGCTGCATCGGTAAGCAACTGCGGTGGAGCATGGCTCTCCACCAGTACGATTTTACAATTTAGCACAAGAAGGGTAGTGAACATGGCAACGGTGATAGGCTGTTCCACTGGGGGAGTTCCGGAGAGATGGACTTGGGAAACGATGTGTAAATCAGTCTCTAATGCCACCTCTAAAAGAGGGAGGTGTGTTGGAGTAAATCCATAAAGCCATCTCCAGAGAGGAAATATAATTACAACTGGCGAAGTGAGAAAAAGCTGACAGTTAAACTTCCATTGCAGGTCTTATCTACTGCCATGAACAGTTAATTACAACAGGGGATCTGAGGAGTCAGTCACCAAATCTAGGATTTGTATACTCAGAGGCATAGAAGTACAATTCCCGAGGCAGGGGTTTCCCCTCTCTTTTTGGAATTGTCTTAGACACTCAGGATCCAGTTGTGAGTTATGAATAGTGGGGTTTACATCAATCCAATATTTTTGGGAAATATGTTTGTCAATTCACCAAAACACCGAAAATATAATGCATTCACTTACATCACCATTAGGCTGGCCTAACATTGCCAACTTACTGTCAGGTGATGCTATCCATGCCATGTTTCATCTATATAAAAAGGTGCAATCGTGGTACGAAACATGACAACAATATCTCCCACCTGGGACCTCCAGGAGTGAAGATATTCTGAAATTTGGGGATCTCAATCTTCTAAAGACCTATCACATCCTACAGTTGGACCCCTGGTCGGGGAGGTATGTGGGTGTAACCTTGATCTAATAAAAATCAGAGTTTGGCTTTTTGTAATTTGTCAGTTCTGGAGAAAACAGTACTCGTGGTGCTGTCTGTTGCTCCCCTCCGCTAAGCGCTGAGCCATTTCTGTGACGCAAGTTTCTTGTTTTATCCCATTTATTCAGTGTGATTATAAAGTGACTGCAGACTTGTTATTTTACAATGGGACAGCCCCTTTAAGGTTGTTATTTATTTATATAGCACCATTAATTCCATGGTGCTGTACATGAGAAGGGGTTGCATCAAAATACAAATATCACTTCCAGTAAACAAACTAACAATGACAGACTGGTACAGAGGGGTGAGGACCATGTCCTTGCGGGCTTACATTCTACAGGATTATGGGGAAGGAGACAGTAGGTCGGGGGTTGCAGTAGCTCCGATGGTGTTGAGGTGGCCGTGTGATCATTACAGGTTGTAAGCTTCTTTGAAGAGGTGGGTTTTCATGTTCCGTTTGAAGGATCCAAATGTGGTGGATAAACGGATGTGTTGGGGCACAGAATTCCAGAGGATGGGGGATATTCGGGAGAAGTCTTGGAGGCGATTAGGTGAGGAGGGAATAAGCGTGGAGGAGAGGAGGTCTTGGGAGGACAGCAGATTACGTGAGGGAAGATATCAGGAGATTAGTTTGGAAATGTACGGAGGAGAAAGGTTTTGGATGGCTTTGCAGGTCAGTGTTAATAGTTTAAACTAGATATGCTGGGAAAATGGGAGCCAGTGAAGGGATTTGCAAAGAGGGGAAGCAGGAGTGTAGCGAGGTGAGAGATTAATTAGTCGGGCAGCATAGTTAAGGACGGACTGGAGAGGTGTGAGAGTGTTAGAAGGTAGGCAACAAAGGAGGATGTTGCAATAGTCGAAGCAGGAGGTGATTAGGGCATGCACAAGCATTTTTGGAGAATGAGTTGAGGAAAGGACGGATTCTGGAAATATTTTTGAGCTGGAGGCGACAGGAGGTAGTGAGAGCTTGGATCAGGGGCGTAGCTAGAGCTTTTGCCGCCCGGGGCTGTTACCGAGTTTGGCGCCCCCCCCCCCCCCCCCCCGGGGGGGGGGGGGGTCATGTGACGGGGGGTCATGTGATCCCTGAACCAGATTATTCCAGAAAAATGGTTGGGCCCTACTCTACTGTAACCTATTAAATATTTGTTAAAATATGCAATACAATTTAGGTATATTTTGACCAATATCACATACAAGGAACAAATGCCACCGCACCATGACCAGACCACAAATTACAACCACAGTGATCGAATAATATCACATACAAGGAACAAATACCACCGCACCATATCAAGACCACATATTACCACCACTTGGTGACCAAATAGCACATACAAGGGTCAAATACCACAACACCATTTCCAGACCACATATTACCACCACATAGTGACTGAATACTACAATACTGATCAGTAATAAAAAAAACCCCACAATACTATCACCATAAGTGCCAGTATTCACAGGAGATCTGTACTTAGTATGCAGTGTCTGTGTAGAGGTAATACAGAGATCACTGGTGGTATTTTACACAGGAGCTCTGTATATAATGTATAGGTAATACAGTGATCACTGGTGACATTGTACACAGGACCTCTGTATATAGTGTACAGTGTATAGTGTCAGTGTATAGGTAACACTGACTCACCAGTGACGTCTCTAGGTGAAGTCCTTCATCTTTCATCCAGCACAGACCGCCATAATTTCTTCCAGCCAGCACTCGTTTCTGCAGGAAATAAGTTATCTCGAGCTCCGCTTGCAGAACATATTACTTAATTTTTCACAAGTTCTACATTACACCACATGAAGAAAAAAAGGTGATATAGTGTCACTCTACACAGTAACAGGACCGCCCCCCCCCCATTTAAAACAATGTCCTCAAAAAATAAAATAAATACATCACTGCAGTAATAATATCCCTTAATTAGCCCCTATGTCCAGCATTGCCCCCAGTGTGTTCAACAATCTGCCCCAGTATGTCCAGCATATTGCCCCAGAGTGTCCAGCATTGCCCCCAGTGTGTCCAGCAATCTGCCCCAGTATGTCCAGCATTGCCCCAGTGTCTCCAGCATTGCCCCAGTGTGTCCAGCAATCATCTGCCCCAGTGTGTCCTCAGCATTGCCCCCAGTGTCGCCAGCAATCTGCCCCAGTGTCTCCAGCATTGCCCCCAGTGTGGCCAGCAATCTGCCCCAGTGTCTCCAGCATTGCCCCAGTGTCTCCAGCATTGCCCCCAGTGTCCAGCAATCTGCCCCAGTGTCTCCAGCATTGCCCCCAGTGTCTAGCAATCTGCCCCAGTGTCTCCAGCATTGCCCCAGTGTCTCCAGCATTGCCCCGTGTCTAGCAATCTGCCCCAGTGTCTCCAGCATTGCCCCAGTGTCTCCAGCATTGCCCCCAGTGTCTTCAGCATTGCCCCCAGTGTATCCAGCATTGCCCCCAGTGTCTCCAGCAATCTGCCCCAGTGTCCCCAGCATTGCCCCAGTGTCTCCAGCAATCTGCCCCAGTGTCTCCAGCAATCATTTGCCCCAGTATGTCCTCCAGCATTGCCCCCAGTGTGTCCAGCAATCTGCCCCAGTGTGTCCAGCAATCTGCCCCAGTGTGTCCAGCAATCTGCCCCAGTGTGTCCAGCAATCTGCCCCAGTGTCTCCAGCAATCTGCCCCAGTGTCCCCAGCAATCTGCCACAGTGTCTCCAGCAATCTGCCCCAGTGTCTCCAGCAATCATTTGCCCCAGTGTGTCCTCCAGCATTGCCCCCAGTGTGTCCAGCAATCTGCCCCAGTGTCTCCAGCATTGCCCCCAGTGTCTCCAGCATTCCCCCAGTGTCTCCAGCAATCATCTGCCCAAGTGTGTCCTCCAGCATTGCCCCAGTGTGTCCAGCAATCTGCCCCAGTGTGTCCAGCATATTGCCCCGGGCCCCCCGGATTGCCGTTTGCAAAAAAAAACCCCAAAAAACGAGTTCTTCTCACCTGACTGGCGCTCCAGCGGTGAGCTCCCTCCAGCAGCGTGGACTCGCCGGTGACTGACAATGACGTCAGACGCCGGCGACGTGTGCGCTGCTGCGCCTGCGGCCGACTTCAGCTGCCAGCCTCCAGTTGGCTGGCGGCTGTTAACTATTGACGTGCGGGCGTGCGCCCGCACGTCAATAGGAAACCGCCGCAGCCCGGTGACATTGTGCCGCCCGGGGCGGCCCGCCCCCCCCTTCCCACGCCACTGGCTTGGATGTGCGGTTTGAAGGACAGGGCAGAGTTAAGGAATACTCAGAGGCAGCGGATTTTGGGGACAGGGGAAAGTGTGAATTAATTTGTGATAGATAGATCAGGTAGGGAAGATAAGCGAGATGGAGGAAAGATAATTAGTTCGGTTTTGTCCACATTGAGTTTGAGGAAGCGAGAGGAGAAGAAGGAGGATATGGCTGATAGACACTCTGGGATTCTGGAGAGCAGAAAGGTGACATCTGGGCCAGAGAGGTAGATCTGAGTGTCATCAGCATATAGATGGTATTGGAAGCCATAGGACTTTGAGTTGTCCCAGGCCAAGGGTATAGATTGAGAAGAGAACAGGTCCTAGGACAGAGCCTTGGGGGACTCTGACAGAGAGGGGGCGAGATGAAGAGGTAGTACGGGAGTAGGAAACGCTAAATGTGTGGTTGGTAAGGTATGAGGAGATCCAGGATAGGGCAAGGTCTTTGACACCAAAGGAGGAGAGGATCTATAGTAGGAGGCAGTGGTCAACTGTGTCGAAGGCAGAGGACAGGTAAAGAAGGAGGAGTATAGAGAATTGTCTGTTAGCTTTGGCTGTAAGTAGGTCGTTCGTAAGTTTGGTCAGGGCAGTCACAGTGGGGATGGAAGCCAGATTGTAGGTTGCCGAAGAGAGAGTTAGATGCAAAGGTTCCGCGACACTTTGCGAAAGCATTCGGGGGCTAACCAGGAGGCATTCTAGGACATGATTTATGCTGCATATAGATGAGCAGTATGGGGACCAGAAGGTCATATTAGTGTTCTATCCCTGTCATCGGTCTCAGTCTGTGTATATAGGCCGGTAAACCAGCGCTGAGCGACGGCTGTAGCCAATCGGTGCCTGTCAGAATGCACTGAAATGTGAAAACCGCCCGCACTACATTTCCCAGTAGTGTCCCCGACTAGGGTTGAGCGACTTTTACTTTTTCAGGATCGTTTCGGGTTTTGTGAAACCCGACTTTGTCAAAAGTCGGGTCGGGTGAAATCGGCCGATTATTGCGAAAAGTCGGGGATCCGACCGAAATTCGAAACCCAATGCAAGTCAATGGAGAATCAAAGTCGGCAGTGAGTGGAGGACAGGAAAACACCAACAGAGCCCATCTTAATGCCAAAAACATCAATTCTTGTTACTTAAGCTTGTCAATCTTAATTTACCTTATAATAATAGGTAGCCATTGAAAATTTGGGGGTCATTTGGCAACAGTTGTGGGGGGAGTAGGGCTGGCTCAAGTTTTTCGTGGGCCCAGGAAACGCGGACTACGTCACGGCGGTGGAGCAGGGAGAGGTAAGTATTTCAACTTTGCAAGTGCTGTGATCCTGAGCAAGCAGGGGGGGCACACTCGTTCGCATTGCCACTGGCACAGGGCCCCTCAAAGTACGGCGTTGTGATTGACGGCAGGGGCTCCTCCCACCGGCAGAGACACTTTTGCATACTATGAGGGGCCCTGTGCCAGTGACGTCGCCAATGAGTATGCCCCCCCCACCTGTTGAAGGAACCTGCACTTTCATCTGCACCTTCCTCTTTGCCCCCATGTAAGGTGGTATAGTATGCGGGAAGGAGAACCTGAGTTTCAGCAGGGTCAGATTCAGGCTGTGTAGAGTGCAAGGGGAATGTAGTGGTCTGTGTCAATGTACCAGCAGACTCCTGTAGCAGTGGCTGGGCAATGGGCAGGAATGAGGAAATACAGATATAGGCCCAAAATAGTAGGCTAAAAGCTGTTAAAAATTGGTAACAGGAGTAAACAGGCGGCATTGGTTTGTTCAGTGGAGGAGAACAACAATCAGCGGCAGACCCGTTAGTAGGCCCAAACAAACAAGTAGGCAAACAAGTAGGCCAAATGCAGTTTTAAAATTCCTATAGGCCGAAAGCCTGAAGATTGAAGCTCAGGAGAAAAACACAGAATACCAAGGAGCGGCAGACACCGTTAGTAGGCCCAACCAAACTAGTAGGCCAAATGCACTTTAATATGTGATATCGGCTGCAAATTGAGGCTCTGCTTTGTGCAGTGAAGGACAGCTGTATTGAGTGGCGCAGACAGACACAGGTAGAAGGCCTAAATTAAAAAAGTTGGCTCAATGCAGTTTAAAATTGGTTACAGGGGTACACAGTCAGCAGAGCGTTGTTAAGCGGAGGACGATTGTCAGGACTGGAGTGGTTCAGACAGACTTAGTAGGCCTAAAATAAAAAAGTAGGCGCAATGCAGTTGAAAATGGGTAACAGGGGTACACAGGCAGCATTGTTTTGTTAGGCGGAGGACAATTGCTAGGAGTGCCGCAGACTTACTAGGCCTAAAATAAAAAAGTAGGCTCAATGCAGTTCTCAACTGGTAACAGGGGTACACACGCAGCACTCGTTTGGTCAGCGGAGGACGATTGCTAGGAGTGGCGCAGACAGACTTACTAGGCCTAAAATAAAAAAGTAGGCTCAATGCAGTTCTAAACTGGTAACAGGGGTACACAGGCAGCACTGGTTTGGTCAGCGGAGGACGATTGCTAGGAGTGGCGCAGACAGACTTACTAGGCCTAAAATAAAAAAGTAGGCTCAATGCAGTTCAAAATGGGTAACGGGTACACAGGCAGCATTGTTTTGGTCAGCGGAGGACGATTAGTAGGAGTGGCGCAGACAGACTTACTAGGCCTAAAATAAAAAAGGCTCAATGCAGTTCAAAATGGGTAACAGGGGTACACAGGCAGCACTGGTTTGGTCAGCGGAGGACGATTGCTAGGAGTGGCGCAGACAGTCTTACTAGGCCTAAAATAAAAAAGTTGTCTCAATGCAGTTCTAAACTGGTAACAGGAGTAAACTGGTGGCACTGCTTTGTTCGGTGGAGGACAACTGGAATAAGTGGCTGACACAGTATGTTGGCCTAAATAGTAAAGCGGGCTAAATGTCTGCAAAAAAAATGTTCGTAAACAGGTGGCAAAGCAATGTACAGGGGTGGGTTCCTCTGCTGAGTACCAGATAGTGGTAGTTCGCGCACAGTATTCACAGGTCAAAATGGAGGGCATGGTCCCTGTATATATTTACTATCATCTCTCAATTTGTATTGGCAGTGCCATTGAAGGATTTAACAGCGCCGACTAAACAGCGGTGGAGCACTGTTTGAGCTGGGGGGGGGGGGGGGCGTGGGCGGCGGTACTGGCCCAGGGCCCCTCATATTACGACGGTGTGTCTAACGAGTGTGCACCCCCACCGCCAGGGACACTTAATTGTACTATGAGGGACCCTGTGCCAGTGCCGTCGGCCAAAAGTGGGCACACCCACCTGTCCAGGCAACTGGCACTCACACGGGTGCTTGCGCCAAGTGGTGCCCACGGGCCCTTGGGAGTAGTCAGCCCATTTAGGGAGGTGTTAAAAATGGCCTATGGTGGACATTCAGCAGCAGCAAATGGAGGAATTGGAGCAGTCAGTAAGAGGAGTCCAAAAGCAAGACCTTTTTAAAGGAAAGCTACGTGTCGGCAGGGGAAGGTGGGGCAAAAGAATTTGAAATCCATGATTGGTTCATTTTAATGAAGGTTAGATCATCAACATTTTGGGTAGCCAGACGTGTCCTTTTTTCGGTCAGTATTGAACCAGAAGCACTGAAGACTCTTTCTGATAGCACACTGGCAGCAGGGCAAGCGAGTTCCAGTAATGCATATTCTGCCAATTCAGGACAGGTGTCTAGTTTAGATGCCCAGTAATCAAAGGGGAATGACCTGTGAGGGAGAATAGGTCATACTGGACAAATGCTGTCTCCTGTCACTTTGAATCGCTGCAGCTGTCCCTGTTGTGTCAGCGGTCATTGAAATATCACTCCACAACCTTGTCATAAAACCCCTCTGTCCAACGCCACTTCGGATTTCTGCACCGCTAGCACCTCTGCCATGTTGCCCCCTACGACTCGTGTGAGAACCATCACCGCCGCTGTGTGCTGGGAATGCCAGAACCAAACGGTCTACAAGAGTTGCTTGTTTGGTAGCCAATATTGCTCTAGGTTCTCATGTGGCATGATATTTTGCAATTTCCCTTTGTAGCGTGGATCCAGGAGGCAGGCCAACCAGTAATCGTCATCGGTCATCATTTTGACAATGCGGGGGTCCCTTTTTAGGATACACAAGGCATACTCAGCCATGTGGGCCAATGTTCCAGGTGTCAATTCACTGCTTGTGCTGGGTTGAGGAGCACTTTCTTGCAAATCTACATCACAAGTGTCCCGCAAGAAACCTGTACCAGACCTTGCAACGGCACCAGTTTCTAGTGCCCCCTGAGAAGCTCCCTCCTCCCATACATATTCATCCCCATCATCATCCTCCTCCTCATCCTCTTCGTCCGCCACCTCGTCCAGGACAGTTCCCTGACCAGACAATGGCTGACTGTCATCAAGGCTTCCCTCCTCCTCGGCTGCAGACGCCTGCTCCTTAATGTGCGTCAAACTTTGCATCAGCAGACGCATAAGTGGGATGCTCATGCTTATGATGGCGTCATCTGCACTTACCAGCCGTGTGCATTCCTCAAAACACTGAAGGACTTGACAGAGGTCTTGTAGCTTCGACCACTGCACACCAGACAACTCCATGTCTGCCATCCAACTGCCTGCCCGTGTATGCGTATCCTCCCACAAATAAATGACAGCACGCCTCTGTTCACACAGCCTCTGAACCATGTGCAGTGTGGAGTTCCACCTTGTTGCAACATCTATAATTAGGCGGTGCTGTGGAATATTTAGCGATCGCTGATGGTTCAGCATACGGCTGGAGTGTACGGGCGACCGGCGGATGTGCGAACAAAGTTTTCGCACCTTCAGCAGCAGGGCTGGTAACTCCGGATAATTTTTCAGGAAGCACTGCACCACCAGGTTCAAAGTGTGAGCCAAGCAAGGTATGTGTTTAAGTTGTGAAAGGGCTATGGCAGCCATAAAATTCCTTCCGTTATCACTGACTACCTTGCCTGCCTCAAGATGTACACTGCCCAGCCATGAATCACTTTCTTGCTGCAAGAACTCGGCCAGTACTTCCGCGGTGTGTCTGTTGTCGCCCAAACACTTCATTTCCAACACAGCCTGCTGATGCTTACCACTAGCTGTTCCATAATGAGACACCTCGTGTGCAACACTGGCAGCTGCGGATGGAGTTGCCAGGCGACTGCGCTCTGTGGATGAGCTGTCGCTTCTGGAGGAGGAGGAGGGGTGTTGAACGCCTAATGCCAACTGTTTCCTAGACCGTGGGCTAGGCAGAACTGTCCCACTATGGCTGTCCCCTGTGGACCCTGCATCCACTACATTAACCCAGTGCGCCGTGATGGACACGTAACGTCCCTGGCCATGCCTACTGGTCCATGCATCTGTGGTGAGGTGCACCTTTCCACTGACTGATTGCCTCAGTGCATGGACAATGCGGTCTTTGACATGCTGGTGGAGGGCTGGGATGGCTTTTCTCGCAAAGAAGTGGCAACTGGGTAGGTCATAGCGTGGTACTGCATAGGCCATCAGGTCTTTGAAAGCTTTGCTGTCAACCAACCGGTAGGGCATCATCTCTAACGAGATTAATCTGGCAATGTGGGCGTTCAAACCCTGTGTACGCGGATGAGAGGATGAGTACTTTCTTTTCCTCACAAGAGTCTCTTCTAGGGTGAGCTGGACAGGAGACCTGCAGATGGTGGAACTAGCAGTGGTGGTGGTGGACATGGCGGATTGAGAGACAGTTGGTGATGTTGGCCTACATACAGTGCTTCCTACCAATAACCTTCTGATTCCCTGCCTGCTTTGGCCTTGCGATGATCCCTCCACATTTGCTGCTGGTGGTGTCCGAAACGATGGGCTTACAGTGAGGGAAGCAATGTAGTGTTGCTGACTACCTTCATTCTGACCAGGTGCACCAACGGTACAGGACGTTTGGTAATTAGTCCAGGCTTGCAAGTGCATGCTGTTTAAATGTCTACGCATGCACGTTGTATTTAAATTTTGAAGACTCTTCCCTCTGCTAAAGGTCTTTGAGCATTTCTTACAGATCACTTTAGACTGATCATTGGGATCTTGGTCAAAAAAATGCTACACTGCACTCTTCCTACTATGGAATTCCTTTTCAGGCATTGCACGCTGTGCAACTTTCAGCGGTTGGCCACGCTGTCCTAAAACTGTTTTTGTCACACGTTTTGGGCCTGATACGGGCCTGGCTGATGACAGCTGTTGCGATTTAGATTGGTGTTGCTGCGGATAACCCTCCTCGGCTTGTGAGCTAGTGCCAACGGCACCCTCTTCCCCCAATGGCTGCCAATCTGGATCAAGAACTGAGTCATCTATCACCTCCTCCTCCACAATGTCATGTGCACCTTCCTCAGTGTCACCGTGTAAGCCGGTGCTATAGCGTTCGGGACAGGGCACCATAGTGTCATCAGGGTCAGATTCTAGCTCAGGGAACTGCGAGGTCAATGTAGTGATCTGAGTCAATGGAACAGCATCATAATCTAGCTGTGGCTGTGCATCAGTGCACTCCATGTCCGATTCTTCTTGTAATGGGCAGTGTACAATTTCCCTTTCTAACCCTGGCACGGTATGGGTAAAGAGCTCCATGGAGTAACCTGTAGTGTCGCCTGACGCATCCTTCACTTTTGGTTTGGGAGGACACAAGGAAACGTCTTTTTCCGGACCGGAAGCATCCACTGACGACTGGCTGCTCTTAGATTTTGAACTTTGGGAAGAGGAGGCGAAAGAGCTAGAGGCTGAGTCAGCAAGGAAAGACAAAACTTTTTCCTGCTGCTCCAGCTTTAAAAGCTGTTTTCCTACTCCCAGGTAAGGGAGCCTTCGAGGCCTTGTGTAGCCAGACGATGACGTAGGCTCAACACCTCCAGCCTTAGGTGCTACTGGTGCTTTTGCCACTACCACCAGATGCAGCACCGCCACCACCATCAGTACTAGCTGGCAACCCCCGCCCACGGCCTCTTCCACCAGACTTCCTCATTTTTTGGGGGGAGACACTGAACCACAACTCTGGCCCAGTGGTATAACACAACACTATGAACGTGGCAGAAAGTGTCTGCCTGATATATGACACACTAGCAGTACAGCAGAATATAAACTGTGTGAGAATTACTATCTCACTTTTGGGGGAGACACTGAACCACAACTCTGGCCCAGTAGTATAACACAACACTATGAACGTGGCAGAAAGTGGCTGCCTGATATATGATACACTAGCAGTACAGCAGAATATAAACTGTGTGAGAAATACTATCTCACTTTTGGGGGGAGAAACTGAACCACAACTCTGGCCCAATGGTATGAATGTGGCAGAAAGTGGCTGCCTGATATATGACACACTAGCAGTACAGCAGAATATAAACTGTGTGAGAATTCCTATCTCACTTTTGGGGGGAGAAAATGAACCACAACTCTGGCCCAGTGGTATAACACAACACTATGAACGTGGCAGAAAGTGGCTGCCTGATATATGACACACTAGCAGTACAGCAGAATATAAACTGTGTGAGAATTCCTATCTCACTTTTGGGGGGAGACCCTGAACCACAACTCTGGCCCAGTGGTATAACACAACACTATGAACGTGGCAGAAAGTGGCTGCCTGATATATGACACACTAGCAGTACAGCAGAATATAAACTGTGTGAGAATTACTATCTCACTTTTTGGGGGAGACACTGAACCACAACTCTGGCCCAGTGGTATAACACAACACTATGAACGTGGCAGAAAGTGGCTGTAATTATTATGAAAAAATAAATAAAAAAAACGGCAATAACAAGTTTCCTACAATGATCTCAGGACAAGTATGGCAGCAATAAAAAGGACTGCTGAACAAAAAAATTGGTAGACAAATAAACAAGACAGGTAACTGCAGAAAGGAGCAACAGGATTTTTGCTTTGAAAAAAGCAGTTGGTTTGCACAGCACCGTGCACACAGCTATGCAGCTGCTGCACTAAAATACGACCTCCACTGTCCCTGCACAAAAAGGTGGTGTGGGACAGTGAAAATCGCTCCAGCACAAGCGGTTTGGGGGTTTATATTTCCTCCCTAACTCTGTCCCTGCTTCTGACTAACTGCAGCAACCTCTCCCTATGCTCAGATCGGCAGAAGTAAGATGGCGGTTGGCGTGCACGCCCCTTTATAGCCCCTGTGACGCCGCAGACAGCAAGCCAATCACTGCCATGCCCTTCTCTAAGATGGTGGGGACCAGGACCTATGTCATCACGCTGCCCACACTCTGCGTCCTCCTTCATTGGATGAAAAACGGCGGTAACAGCGTCATACGAAACGAGACTTTGGCGCGAAGATTGTGTACCGCATGGCCGATCCCACGCTAGGATCGGTTTGGGTTTTATGAAACCCGACTTTGCCTAAAAGTCGCTGATTTATGAAAATGACCGATCCGTTTCGCTCAACCCTATCCCCGACCCCTGAAGTCAGTGATGCAGCGAAACGTGGCAGGATGATACTATTGGAGCACTGTGATTTTTAGCTGTCTGGCAGCTGGATAATAACAGAAGGGGTTCAGAATCCGGAGATGAAAGCCTCTGACACAATCCATAGGTCCCACAGGGCGGTATACAACGTCAGTAGTGCTGCACCCAGGGAAGGTCACCTCACTGCAGAGTATCTGCAGCTTATGCACATGTAACACTCGGAAACAGCGATATCGGCAGAGACTCCCGATATGATACGTGTCTGCAGAGGATGTGATAAACCGTCCATTGGTCTCCAACAACATGGCCGCCAGTGGAGACCGGACGTGCTCTGCAGTCATATGACGGCACTTACACATGACGTCACATCCGGGCAGCCGCACACCTGCAACTTCCGGTGTGAGGGACGTGGGAACGTTCAATTCTGTACCCATGAGGTTCAGTTTTCTACGGTGTTACCATGGAAACCCGGGTGACAGCGACACAGCCCCCTGCCAGAAAGATGGTGACCCCTACAGTGACACAGATGAACGCGGAGTTTGTCACCCAGGTGAGCGCTCTGCGGCTTGTTACCGGCACCGTGGCATGCTGTGTGGTCCAGGGCTGCCATCACCTGTGTTGGAGCCTCAGGTTTGGCCATTCATGTTTGCCAGGATCCTGTTGGTGGATCTCTTCCCTTAAGTGTACCATTCAGGCACCTGGTAAAGCTGGGTGACAACTCTGTAGGACTCCTAATTGCATTCATGTTGGTTGTAATCTGAACAGCGCACCTTCTTCTGTTTAGTGGGGTTGTCCAATGTTGGGCAATAGTCTGCAGCCACATAAGAGACTGGCGGATTGTGAGAGCGCGCGGTGCCCAAACCATCACCCTGTAAGTCCAGTGTGTCCAAGTGGCACTGCGCACACCATCATCCTGTATGTCCAGGGTGTCCTAGAGGCACTGCGCACCCCATCATCCTGTATGTCCAGGGTGTCCTAGAGGCACTGCGCACCCCATCATCCTGTATGTCCAGGGTGTCCTAGAGGGACTGCGCACACCATCATCCTGTATGTCCAGGGTGTCCTAGAGGCACTGCACACCCATCATCCTGTATGTCCAGGGTGTCCTAGAGGCACTGCACACCCATCATCCTGTATGTCCAGGGTGTCCTAGAGGCACTGCACACCCATCATCCTGTATGTCCAGGGTGTCCTAGAGGCACTGCACACCCATCATCCTGTATGTCCAGGGTGTCCTAGAGGCACTGCACACCCATCATCCTGTATGTCCAGGGTGTCCTAGAGGGACTGCGCACACCATCATCCTGTATGTCCAGGGTGTCCTAGAGGGACTGCGCACACCATCATCCTGTATGTCCAGGGTGTCCTAGAGGGACTGCGCACACCATCATCCTGTATGTCCAGGGTGTCCTAGAGGGACTGCGCACACCATCATCCTGTATGTCCAGGGTGTCCTAGAGGGACTGCACACCATCATCCTGTATGTCCAGGGTGTCCTAGAGGCACTGCGCACACCATCATCCTGTATGTCCAGGGTGTCCTAGAGGGACTGCGCACACCATCATCCTGTATGTCCAGGGTGTCCTAGAGGCACTGCGCACACCATCATCCTGTATGTCCAGGGTGTCCTAGAGGGACTGCGCACACCATCATCCTGTATGTCCAGGGTGTCCTAGAGGCACTGCGCACACCATCATCCTGTATGTCCAGGGTGTCCTAGAGGCACTGCACACCCATCATCCTGTATGTCCAGGGTGTCCTAGAGGCACTGCGCACACCATCATCCTGTATGTCCAGGGTGTCCTAGAGGCACTGCGCACACCATCATCCTGTATGTCCAGGGTGTCCTAGAGGGACTGCGCACCCCATCATCATGTACGTCCAGGGTGTCCTAGAGGGACTGCGCACACCATCATCCTGTATGTCCAGGGTGTCCTAGAGGGACTGCGCACCCCATCATCATGTACGTCCAGGGTGTCCTAGAGGGACTGCGCACCCCATCATCCTGTATGTCCAGGGTGTCCTAGAGGGACTGCACACCCATCATCCTGTATGTCCAGGGTGTCCTAGAGGGACTGCACACCCCACATCCTGTATGTCCAGGGTGTCCTAGAGGGACTGCACACCCATCTGCCTGTATGTCCAGGGTGTCCTTGAGGGACTGCACACACCACCATCCTGTATGTCCAGGGTGTCCTAGATGGACTGCACACCCCGTCATGCTGTATGTCCAGGGTGTCCTAGAGGGACTGCGCACCACATCATCCTGTATGTCCAGTGTGTTCTAGAGGGACTGCGCACATCATCATCCTGTATGTCCAGGGTGTCCTAGAGGGACTGCACACCCCACATCCTGTATGTCCAGTGTGTCCTAGAGGGACTGCGCACACCATCATCCTGTATGTCCAGTGTGTCCTAGAGGGACTGCACACCCCATCATCCTGTTTGTCCAGTGTGTCCTAGAGGGACTGCACACCCCATCATCCTGTTTGTCCAGTGTGTCCTAGAGGGACTGCACACCCCATCATCCTGTTTGTCCAGTGTGTCCTAGAGGGACTGCGCAAACCATCATCCTGTATGTCCAGTGTGTTCTAGAGGGACTGCACACCCCATCATCCTGTATGTCTCCTAAATTTGTATCCGTTTTTCCAAAGCGTGGACTAGCTCTGTAAAAATATCAGTCACTTCCTGTACATGTAATGTCTCCTGTATATGGAAACAAAATTCCATAAATTACGGGGCTGAAATAAAGTCACTCTTGCAAAATGTAGAAGCCATATTTATGGAATCGCCAACTTTAAATTATAGAAACTACAACAGTAGATTGTGTTCACACCAGGCTATGTACTGACCGGCTGCAGCGGTCACACCAGGCTGTGGACTAACCAGCGGTGTTCACACCAGGCTGTGGACTGACCGGCGGTGTTCATACCAGGCTGTGGACTGACTGGCGGCTTTCACCCCAGGCTGTGGACTGACTGGCAGTATTTGCACCAGGCTGGTAACTGACCGGCGGCGTTTGCACCAGGCTGTGGACTGACTGGCGGTGGCGTTCGCACAAGGTTGTGGACTGACCAGCGGCATTCGCACCAGGCTGTGTTCTGACCGGCGGCTTTCACTCCAGGCTGTGGACTTACCGGCGGTGTTCGCACCAGGCTGTGGACTGTCCAGCTGCCGCGTTCGTACTGGGCTGTGGACTGACCGGCGGCGGCGTTCGCACTGGGCTATGGACTGACCAGCAGCGGCGTTCGCATCGGGCTGTGGACTGACCAGCGGCGGCATTCGCACCGCGCTGTGGACTGACCAGCGGCGGCGTTCACAGCGGGCTGTGGACTGACCAGCGGCGGCGTTCACAGCGGGCTGTGGACTGACCAGCGGCGGCGTTCACAGCGGGCTGTGGACTGACCAGCGGCGGCGTTCACAGCGGGCTGTGGACTGACCAGCGGCGTTCGCATCGGGCTGTGGACTGATCAGCGGTGGCATTCGCATCGGGCTGTGGACTGATCAGCAACGGCGTTCGCACCGGGTTGTGGACTGATCAGCGTCAGCATTTGCACCAGGCTGTGGACTGACCGGCCATTTTCTAATATTTAATCTGTATCTTCTCCCCTTCAGTTTCGGTCCATTGCTTCTCGTGTTTCCATGTGCAAATGAGAATAATGATGATCCTTCTACACTGTGACAGCACTTTTATTTGTAGACAGCTGTTAAGTCTCCCCTTAGTCTTTGTTTTTGAAATCTAAACATTCGCAGATCCTTTAATCGTTACTCATAGGACTTGCTTTGCAATCCACTCACCATCCCGGTAGCTCTTCTCTGAAGTTGCTCCAGTTTTTCAATGTCTGTTTTAAAAATTGGTGCCAAGAACTGGACACAGTATTCCAGATGAGGCCTGACCAAGGAAGAGTAGAGGGGGATAATTACTTCATGTAATCTAGACTCTATGCTTCTCTCAATACAACCTACTGTAGAACTGTGTTTGCCCTTTTTGCTGCTGCATCACACTGTTGACTCATGTGCAGTATACCCAGGTCTTTTTCACTCGAGCTGCTGCTTAAGGCCCCGTCTCACATAGCGAGATCGCTAGCGAGATCGCTGCTGAGTCACACGTTTTGTGACGCAACAGCGACCTCAGTAGCGATCTCGCTATGTGTGACACGTACCAGCGCTCAGGCCCCTGCTGCGAGATCGCTGGTCGTGTCGGAATGGCCTGGACCTTTTTTTAGTGCTATTCCTCCCATTCTGTAAATGTAATTTTTGTTTTGCTTGGCCTGATATAGATACCATACTTGCATTTATCTTTGGTAAATACTATTCTATAGTCATTGCCCATTGTTCAAGCTTATCTAGATAATTCTGAATCCTTTGTCTCTCTTTAGTGTTTCCTTCCTACCTTTGCATTGCCTGCAAATTTAATTAGTTTACATTCAGTTCCCTCATCTAGATCATTAATAAGTTGTAAAGCGCTGCGGAATATGTTGGCGCTATATAAATAAAAATTATTATTATTATTATTATTATTATTTATAAAAATGTTGAACAACTCTTTCTTGCAAAAGTAATTGTAGTGCCCTGTGGTAGGCAGCTGCTAAAGGCGGATGGCCAGCTCCGCAAGTACCGTATTTTCTGGCGTATAAGACGACTGGGCGTATAAGACGACCCCCCCAACTTTTCCAGTTAAAATATAAAATCTTCTTAAAAGTCGGGGGTCTTCTTATACGCCGTATGTCGTCTTATAGGGCCGGTGACTAATGTGCCTTTTGGGGGGGGGGAGTGGTCCTGATGACGAAGAGGGGGCATCTCACAGGAAAGTGTGAGTGGAGTATCCCCCATTACCTCATTGTAGCTGCAGTGTGGGGTGCTGGGGAGCGGCGGCGGCCACCGCCCCACAGCACAGCACCCATGCGGCACAAAGAGGAGCAGCAGCTGCCGCCTCTCCCCAGCACAGAGACCCCATGCTGCAGCTACAATGAGGTAATGGGGGATACTCCACTCACACTTTCCTGTGAGACGACCCCTCTTCGTCATCGGGACCACTCCCTGCCACCCACCATATACACATTGGTGTCTGCACTCGGCGTACAAGACGGCACCCGGCGTATAAGACGACCCCCGACTTTTAAGAAGATTTTCAGGGGTTAAAAAGTAGTCTTATACACCAGAAAATACAGTAAGTACTTCTGGCCACCAACACTGACAACAGCTGATCGTCTGGGGTGCTGGGTATTGGACCCCAACTTATCTGGCATTGATGACCTATCCTAAGGGTAGGCAATGGACAACCTCTTTCACAGCTGGAGAATACTGCAGTTGCCATATGCAGTGTCCAGGTGACAGGAGCAATCCTGAAATCTAAGAGAGTTGCGTGGAACCCCTGTGTGATACAAACATGCCTAATGAGGAAATATGGAGGGTAGATGTATACTGTATACAGTTTTATATATAGGGTGGGCCATTTATATGGATACACCTAAATAAAATGGGAATGGTTGGTGATATCAACTTCCTGTTTGTGGCACATTAATACATGGGAAGGGGAAAACTTTTCAAGATGGGTGGTGACCATGGCGGCCATTTTGAAGTTGGCCGTTTTGGATCCATCTTTATTTTTTCCAATGGGAAGAGGGTCATGTGAAGCATCAAACTTATTGACAATTTCACAAGAAAAACAATGGTGTGCTTGGTTTTAATGTAACTTTTGCAGAATGGGCAAAACAAAAATTGGAACAGGACCCTCAGTTTGCACAGAACATTATGTTCAGTTATGAGGCAAACCTTTTTGTGAATGGTGAAGTTCACAAACAAAACCAACGCTATTGGTCTGACACTAACCCACAGTGGATAGATCCCTCCAAGACTGTTGGAACACAAAAACTGATGGTATGGTGTGGTATATGGGGTTCAAAGATAGTGGGGCCATTCTTCATCAATGGAAACCTCAATGCCACTGGATATCTGAAATTGCTACATGATGGTGTGTTGCCCTCTTTATGCACTGAAGATGGCACGTTCCGTGAGTTTTTCCAGCAAGATGGTGCACCATCAAATTATAGGTGTCAGCTCCGAGTTTTCCTACATGAACAGTTTCCTGGGAAGTGGATTGGTCGTTGTGGGCCAGTTGAATGGCCACCAAGGTCTCCCTATCTGTCCCCCTTAGACTTTTATCTTTGGGGTCATCTGAAGGCAATTGTCTATGCTGTGAACATATGAGATGTGCAGCATCTGAAACAACGGATACTGGAAGCCTGTGCTAGCATTTCTTCTGTGGTGTTGCTATCAGTGTGTCAAGAGTGGGAGAAGAGGGTTGCATTGACAATCCAACACAATTGGCAGCACTTTGAACACATTTTATAAGTGGTCATAAACTTGTAAATAACTCATGAAAGAATAAAGTTAAACCAAGCACATCATTGTTTTTCTTGTGAAATTCTCAATAAGTTTGATGTCATATGACCCTCTTCCCATTGGAACGAATAAAGTTGGTTCCAAAATGGCCAACATCAAAATGGCCGCCATATTCACCATCCATCTTGAAAAGTTTTCCCCCTAACATATACTAATGTGCCACAAACAGGAAGTTGATATCACCAACCATTCCCATTTTATTTAGGTGTATCCATATACATGGCCCACCTTGTAGTGTGTGTATAATGTATAAATGATATCTAGGACAGCATGGCAGCTCTGTGGTTAGCACTGTTGCAACGCTGGGGTCCTTACTTAGTGCCCAACCAAAGACAATATCTGCAAGGAGTTTGTATGTTCTCTCGTTTGCGCGGGTTTACTCCTGGTTTTCCATTTTTCTCCCACATTCCAAAGACATACTGATAAGGATGAGTCCTAATGGAGACAATGATGATGAGGTCTGTAAAGCGCTGTGGGACATACATGAGTAAAATAAAATAATTGCATATTTCATGTTCATTTCAGCTGGCTAAATCCTATTGGGCCCCTCATTCGAAGAAGAAACTTCCGTTTGACTATAAGGTAAGAAATCAGCGTAATATCTTATCGTACCGTTTGATAGACTGAGGACATCTGCTGGGATGTGATGTGTTGGGAAGTAGGTCTCATGCTTAGCATATATATTTAACTCGGAAGTTGCGTCTTATGCAGAACCACTTAAATGGTTATTCACAATATTTAATGTCATCACCGCTTCACAGTTTAGGGGTCTGAATGCTGGGAATTCCGCTAATCCAGAGAGCGTGGCTTTGAAGTGCCCAGACGGAATTGAGCAGTGACCACGTACAAGCACCACCACTCCATTCATTCTCTGTGGTGTGCTAAAGATAGTGGAGAATTGACCACGTACAAGCACCACCACTCCATTCATTCTCTGGTGTACTAAAGATAGTGGAACAGTGGCCACGTACAAGCACCACTCCATTCATTCTCTGTGGTGTACTAAAGATAGTGGAACAGTGGCCACGTACAGGCACCACCACTCTATTCATTCTCTGTGGTGTACTAAAGATAGTGGAACAGTGGCCACATACAGGCACCACCACTCTATTCATTCTCTGTGGTGTACTAAAGATAGTGGAACAGTGGCCACGTACAGGCACCACCACTCTATTCATTCTCTGTTGTGTACTAAAGATAGTGGAACAGGGGCCACGTACAGGCACCACCACTCTATTCATTCTCTGTGGTGTACTAAAGATAGTGGAACAGTGGCCATGTACAAGCACCACTCCATTCATTCTCTGTGGTGTACTAAAGATAGTGGAACAGTGGCCACATACAGGCACCACCACTCTATTCATTCTCTGTGGTGTACTAAAGATAGTGGAACAGTGGCCACGTACAGGCACCACCACTCTATTCATTTTCTGTTGTGTACTAAAGATAGTGGAACAGGGGCCACGTACAGGCACCACCACTCTATTCATTCTCTGTGGTGTACTAAAGATAGTGGAACAGTGGCCACGTACAGGCACCACCACTCTATTCATTCTCTGTGGTGTACTAAAGATAGTGGAACAGTGGCCACGTACAGGCACCACCACTCTATTCATTCTCTGTGGTGTACTAAAGATAGTGGAACAGTGGCCACATACAGGCACCACCACTCTATTCATTCTCTGTGGTGTACTAAAGATAGTGGAACAGTGGCCACGTACAGGCACCACCACTCTATTCATTCTCTGTTGTGTACTAAAGATAGTGGAACAGGGGCCACGTACAGGCACCACCACTCTATTCATTCTCTGTGGTGTACTAAAGATAGTGGAACAGTGGCCATGTACAAGCACCACTCCATTCATTCTCTGTGGTGTACTAAAGATAGTGGAACAGTGGCCACATACAGGCACCACCACTCTATTCATTCTCTGTGGTGTACTAAAGATAGTGGAACAGTGGCCACGTACAGGCACCACCACTCTATTCATTCTCTGTTGTGTACTAAAGATAGTGGAACAGGGGCCACGTACAGGCACCACCACTCTATTCATTCTCTGTGGTGTACTAAAGATAGTGGAACAGTGGCCATGTACAAGCACCACTCCATTCATTCTCTGTGGTGTACTAAAGATAGTGGAACAGTGGCCACATACAGGCACCACCACTCTATTCATTCTCTGTGGTGTACTAAAGATAGTGGAACAGTGGCCACGTACAGGCACCACCACTCTATTCATTCTCTGTTGTGTACTAAAGATAGTGGAACAGGGGCCACGTACAAGCACCACTCCATTCATTCTCTGTGGTGTACTAAAGATAGTGGAACAGTGGCCACGTACAGGCACCACCACTCTATTCATTCTCTGTGGTGTACTAAAGATAGTGGAACAGTGGCCACGTACAGGCACCACCACTCTATTCATTCTCTGTTGTGTACTAAAGATAGTGGAACAGGGGCCACGTACAGGCACCACCACTCTATTCATTCTCTGTGGTGTACTAAAGATAGTGGAACAGTGGCCATGTACAAGCACCACTCCATTCATTCTCTGTGGTGTACTAAAGATAGTGGAACAGTGGCCACATACAGGCACCACCACTCTATTCATTCTCTGTGGTGTACTAAAGATAGTGGAACAGTGGCCACGTACAGGCACCACCACTCTATTCATTCTCTGTTGTGTACTAAAGATAGTGGAACAGGGGCCACGTACAGGCACCACCACTCTATTCATTCTCTGTGGTGTACTAAAGATAGTGGAACAGTGGCCATGTACAAGCACCACTCCATTCATTCTCTGTGGTGTACTAAAGATAGTGGAACAGTGGCCACGTACAGGCACCACCACTCTATTCATTCTCTGTTGTGTACTAAAGATAGTGGAACAGGGGCCACGTACAGGCACCACCACTCTATTCATTCTCTGTGGTGTACTAAAGATAGTGGAACAGTGGCCATGTAGAAGCACCACTCCATTCATTCTCTGTGGTGTACTAAAGATAGTGGAACAGTGGCCACATACAGGCACCACCACTCTATTCATTCTCTGTGGTGTACTAAAGATAGTGGAACAGTGGCCACGTACAGGCACCACCACTCTATTCATTCTCTGTTGTGTACTAAAGATAGTGGAACAGGGGCCACGTACAAGCACCACTCCATTCATTCTCTGTGGTGTACTAAAGATAGTGGAACAGTGGCCACGTACAGGCACCACCACTCTATTCATTCTCTGTGGTGTACTAAAGATAGTGGAACAGTGGCCACGTACAGGCACCACCACTCTATTCATTCTCTGTGGTGTACTAAAGATAGTGGAACAGTGGCCACATACAGGCACCACCACTCTATTCATTCTCTGTGGTGTACTAAAGATAGTGGAACAGTGGCCACGTACAGGCACCACCACTCTATTCATTCTCTGTTGTGTACTAAAGATAGTGGAACAGGGGCCACGTACAGGCACCACCACTCTATTCATTCTCTGTGGTGTACTAAAGATAGTGGAACAGTGGCCATGTACAAGCACCACTCCATTCATTCTCTGTGGTGTACTAAAGATAGTGGAACAGTGGCCACATACAGGCACCACCACTCTATTCATTCTCTGTGGTGTACTAAAGATAGTGGAACAGTGGCCACGTACAGGCACCACCACTCTATTCATTCTCTGTTGTGTACTAAAGATAGTGGAACAGTGGCCACGTACAGGCACCACCACTCTATTCATTCTCTGTGGTGTACTAAAGATAGTGGAACAGTGGCCATGTACAAGCACCACTCCATTCATTCTCTGTGGTGTACTAAAGATAGTGGAACAGTGGCCACATACAGGCACCACCACTCTATTCATTCTCTGTGGTGTACTAAAGATAGTGGAACAGTGGCCACGTACAGGCACCACCACTCTATTCATTCTCTGTTGTGTACTAAAGATAGTGGAACAGGGGCCACGTACAGGCACCACCACTCTATTCATTCTCTGTGGTGTACTAAAGATAGTGGAACAGTGGCCATGTACAAGCACCACTCCATTCATTCTCTGTGGTGTACTAAAGATAGTGGAACAGTGGCCACATACAGGCACCACCACTCTATTCATTCTCTGTGGTGTACTAAAGATAGTGGAACAGTGGCCACGTACAGGCACCACCACTCTATTCATTCTCTGTTGTGTACTAAAGATAGTGGAACAGGGGCCACGTACAGGCACCACCACTCTATTCATTCTCTGTGGTGTACTAAAGATAGTGGAACAGTGGCCATGTACAAGCACCACTCCATTCATTCTCTGTGGTGTACTAAAGATAGTGGAACAGTGGCCACATGCAGGCACTACCACTATTCATTCTCTGTGGGGTACTGGAGACTTTCTTTGGCATTTTACAGCCCAGTTTTCAGCATTAATGCGGGACCCAGCAGTGAAATCCCCTAATCGATAAATGTAATTTCTTACCATGCCGCAGCTCCAGAAGACTTCGTGGAAGTAATGTATAGAAATTATCTTCAGATTCTGACTGTCAGAGATGAAGTTACTGACTAAGTTCCTCCATCTCCTGTCTTTTAGAAACAACCCTTCCTGTCTTGTGAATCCAAAGCATCTGTCACGTCATTGCACTAGAAGATACGATGGTGGCAGATGTTTGTGCGGTCAAGCATTGGGAGTGGACGGGATGCATGGTTCAGCTCAGCTTTGGTAGGAAGCTGCACTAATACCAGTGTATAGCATGTAACATCCTCCATGGTTATTTACCCCAATCCCTCCCAATATGAGATGAGGATTCACACAAAAGGAAGTGACTTCTCTCCTGACATAAAAAACAAACAATGAAAGTTCTGTGATGTCCACTACTAATAAGCACACGGCCGTGAGTCCTCCAGTCATCTCTCTGCATTTATGTGTTTTGTTTTAGGTTATAGAAGACATATACATCAAAGAAATTGTCAAGTCTCGGTATGGATTATTATTTTTTTTTATTTTTTCCTCATAAGTCTTTGAATTTGCCTCTTTGGTCAGTTTGTTTACAGTATAAAGCTTTCATTTAGTATCAGCCACTATTATACATTGCTGCCTAATGATGACATGGGAACTGCATCAAAGAGTATTGTTTGGCTGTGGAAAAGGTGTACAATTTTCCAAACTTTCTTGAAAATTTATTTTCATCTTTTTTTAAGATTTCTTCTTGCAGCCGATTTACAAGGAATTTTCATTGTTTCTTTACAAGTGAAGAAAATCGTGTCTCCTCATGTGGCCACAATAGCATCCCTGTCACTGCTTTTGATTAGCTGGGGCTGGCATCTTTGTGTCACATCACACAGGTAACATTCCTCAAGCCCTGACAAATCAAATGCCACCCCAGTGATGCGGGAAGGTAGGAGATTCGCTAGCCTCCCGTCCAGCTGCCTGGTACCACTGACCTGAACTCTGGGCCGGAATCTGACCAATAGATCAGCTCATCTCTGCTCTTTGCTATTCCTGAGCTTTTGTCCGTCACAGTAGCAGCACAGATTTTGCTCTCCTACATGGTGAAGATTCATTTAGACAAGCTGATATCAATTATTATCAAACTACTGGACAATCCCTTTAATAGAGAACTTGATGCAGAGTGCTGATCCAAGCTGCGCCCCCTCTGATGCTGCCAGCATCCTCGGCAGCATTGCAGGGGCACAATGGCTGTCCGGATCATGCTGTGTACAAGCTGTATAGCAAACAGCCTTCAAGCGCGTGCTCCTTGCCTAGGAAACCCGGCCACTCTCATAGACCATATAGTAGCTGATAACCCGGGCAATGAGCAGTTAACTATAGAATGAAGAATCTTTCAGTTTTTGAGAACACAGAAGATTCTTAATAGGAGGTAAATTGCAAAGTTGCTTGTTTTTAACTGGCTCTTCGAAGTCTTAACCATTTATGAACATGAGAAAATCTTTTAAAGGAGTTGTCCATTATAGAAAAAATATAAAAAGGCAAGGTGTATGATAAAACAATGTCTGCTCATTTAGGATTTGGTAGCTACAGTTTTTTTTTTACTGTTGGACAGTGATGGTTACTCCCTGACATGGATGGCCTGGGTCCGCGTTGATGGGCTGGGCCCGCGTGGATGGGCTGGGCCCGCGTGGATGGGCTGGGCCCGCGTGGATGGGCTGGGCCCGCGTGGATGGGCTGGGCCCGCGTGGATGGGCGGGGCCCACCTGGATGGCCTGAGTCTTACTGGATTGGCTGGCTCCGCCTGGATGGGCAGGGCCTTTCAGTAAGGGGCAGGGCCCTTCAGAGATGGGCAGGGCCTACAGCGGTGTTTTTTTTGCCCTGCCTATAGGAAATGATTGAAGTACTACACAATCCCTTTATAGCCAGAATGCTCTGGGGTTTATTAGGCTGGACCTGTAGGTGTTGATTTGTAGGCATGCGGTATGCCCATACAGCTCATCTACCCCACAGATACTGTCCACCTCCGGATATCTGGGGGAGTGAAGCAAATTCTTGTTTTGTCGTCTCGTTGGTGTGTGAGTTACTTATTTCTCTTCTATACTTTCTGTTACAGATTTGCTATAAGGAAGATAATGCTTCTGGAATTCAGGTGAGGAGGAAATCTTATGTCATGTGTTATTTACCGTTAAGATTTGAACCTTCCCATCATGGCAATTTTATTTTTTTTCTCATTAATTTTTTCCTTCCCTTCATCCAAAAGCCACAAACATGTATGGAGAATGTGGCAGTCACTAGCCCCTTTTTCTTTTTCCACTCCGGACCCCTCACTTGCCAGGGGGAATTCGTGGCATGTTCTGAGAAAGAGACTTCTCTGTGTAAAGGTACCGTCACATTTAGCGACGCTGCAGCGATCTAGACAACGATGCCGATCGCTGCAGCGTCGCTGTTTCGTCGTTGTGTGGTCGCTGGAGAGCTGTCACACAGACAGCTCTCCAGCGACCAACGATGCCGGTCCCCGGATAACCAGGGTAAACATCAGGTTACTAAGCGCAGGGCCGCGCTTAGTAACCCGATGTTTACCCTGGTTACCAGTGTAAATGTAAAAAAAAAAAAAACTACATACTTACATTCCGGTGTCTGTCCCCCGGCGCTGTGCTTTCCTGCACTAACTGAGCGCCGGCCGGAAAGCAGAGCGGTGACGTCACCGCTGTAATCTGCTTTACGGCCGGCGCTGACAGTGCAGGAAAGCACAGCGCCGGGGGACAGACACCGGAATGTAAGTATGTAGTGTTTTTTTTTAACATTTACACTGGTAACCAGGGTAAACATCGTGTTACTAAGCGCGGCCCTGCGCTTAGTAACCCGATGTTTACCCTGGTTACCAGTGAAGACATCGCTGAATCGGCGTCACACACGCCGATTCAGCGATGTCTGCGGGAGTCCAGCGACGAAATAAAGTTCTGGACTTTCTGCTCCGACCAACGATGGCACAACAGGATCCTGATCGCTGCTGCGTGTCAAACTCAACGATATCGCTATCCAGGACGCTGCAACGTCACGGATCGCTAGCGATATCGTTCAGTGTGAAGGTACCTTAACAAGACACTCCAAAGTTTCTTATCACCAATTGTGTGTCTTGTTAATTGCAAGAAAATCAGTGGGGTCAGCACTCTGAGAGTACCACCGATGGCTCAAATCCTGAGATGTGTGCAGCTCCAGAGACAGGAGCTCACACACAGCGGAGCATGGATGCAGTAGAAAGCCTCTGCTCAGTATTATATCTACATTCTGCTCCGTGTGAACTGTGTACTGCTGTCTCCTAAGTAGCACACATCTTATTTTTTTTTTGAGTGATCAATGGGGGTCTCGGGCCTCTGATCCCCACCAATCTGCATGCATTTAAAAAAAAAAAAAGTAGCAATGGTTTACTTTTTAAATGACCTGAAAAAACAGTCTGGAGCAGTTTTTATTAGACTCTGCTTTGTTCTGTCCTTTTTGTTATTTTTTCTGGAAACGTTTTTAATAATTTGAGACTTTTGTGTTACGATTTTTCTTGATCATTTCCAACCCGCACTTTTTGAGATTTGTATTCAACCTCCTACAAATTGGTTAAAATCACTAAAACCCATCAGCAACACTCCATGCTGTGGTCGATGTCAACTGTATCCTGGTAGCACTTGTGGCTGTTGCAGCATACTTACGGTACTTGTTTTATTTGTTGCCATCTTATAATGCCACATAAAGTCTCTGCCCTCCTCCGTACACTGTGTGCTCACTTATTAGGCAATTTGTGATGATAAACCTTAATATTGAAGAAGGCTAAAGTGAGTGAGGTTTTGTCTTTCTTAGAATATCTGTACAGAATTATTGGGCCATGCTAATGCGAACATATAACTCTTAAAATATACGTATATTGACCCTAAAATCACACCAAAAGAAACCTTAGTGCACAAATAGTGGTACACATACAGATAATATCAAACTATATTTCATAAATGACTGTGTCGATAAGTCAAGTAGAGTACAGTCACAAAGTGCTCCATCAGAGTGCCACTATCCTTGTCTCCCCTTGCGGAATTATTGGGCGACCTAATGAAAATCGTAAAGTTTTCCATCTCAGTTGTTTATTTTCATCTGTTAGGCTATGTGCACACGCTGCGGACTGGTGTGCGGATTTTGATAAATCCGCAGGGCAAAAACACTGCGGTTTTACCTCGGATTTACCGCGGTTTTTGTGCAGATTCTACTGCGGTTTTACACCTGCGTTTTTTTAATATGGAGCAGGTGTCAAACCGCTGCGGATTCCGCACAAAGAATTGACATGCTGCGGAAAATAAACCGCAGCGTTTCCGCGCTTTTTTTTCCCCAGCATGTGCACAGCGTTTTTTATTTTCCATAGGTTAACATGGTACTGTACACCGCATGGAAAACAGCTGCGGATCCGCAGCGTCAAAAACGCAGTAAAAACCGCAATGTGTGCACATGGCCTTACAGTGATAACTAAATAACTCAATGTACAAAAATACATTTCTGACATTTCACAAAAAACAGCTTCATCCATGGAGTATGTCAGTTTCTTAATCTATTGACGATCAACTTTTTGGGCTGCACCAACCACATCCTCCAGACACTGATCAAAGAGGTGACTGTTTTCCTTCACCATAAATTTCCTATTTAAGAAGGTCTCATAAGTTCTCAATAGGGTTTAGGTCAGGTGAGGATGGGACCGGATCATATTCTTTCATCAGCCGTCAGCCGAGCTGTAGAGACTTTGTTGCTGCGATGGACCATTGTCCTCCATAAAAATCATGGTTTTGTTGAAAGATGAAGACTTTTTCGTTATCACTGCTTGAAGAAAGATTCTTCTTAAACTGGCAGTAGGTTTGGGAGTTGATTTTGAGCGCATGTTCAACCCAAAAAGGTTCAACTATCTCATCTTTAATATTCCCAGCCCATAACAGTGCCCACCTCCACCCTACTTGCGTCTGTGTAGAAGTGGAGGTGTGTGTCCTTTGCTGGTCCAGCCTTGACCCATCTTGGGTGTCAAGAGTGACTCTCATCTCATCAGTCCATAAAGCCTTTGAACAATCTATCTTCAAATATTTTTTGGCCAAATTTTGACATTTCCCCTTCTGTGTCTTGCTCAATGGTGGTCGGGCTCAGCCTCCTTACCTCCGCCATGTCTCTGAGCACTGAACACATTGTGCTTCTGTTTCTTGCTCAGTGGTGGTCAGGCTCAGCATCCTTACCTCCGCCATGTCTCTGATCACTGAACACCTTATACTTCTGTGTCTTGCTCATTGGTGGTTGGTATCAGCCTTCCTTACCTCGGCCATGTCTGTGAGCACTGAACACCTTGTACTTCTGGGTCTTGCTCAGTGGTGGTCGGTATCAGCCTTCCTTACCTCGGCCATGTGTCTGAGCACTGAACACCTTGTACTTCTGGGTCTTGCTCAGTGGTGGTCGGTATCAGCCTTCCTTACCTTGTCAATGTCTCTGAGCACTGAACACCTTGTACTTCTGTGTCTTGCTCATTGGTGGTCAGGCTCAGCCTTTCTTACCTCGGCCATGTCTCTGAGCACTGAACACCTTGTACTTCTGGGTCTTGCTCAGTGGTGGTCGGTATCAGCCTTCCTTACCTCGGCCATGTGTCTGAGCACTGAACACCTTGTACTTCTGGGTCTTGCTCAGTGGTGGTCGGTATCAGCCTTCCTTACCTTGTCAATGTCTCTGAGCACTGAACACCTTGTACTTCTGTGTGTTGCTCAGTGGTGGTCGTGTTCAGCCTTCCTTACCTCCGCCACGTCTCTGAGCACTGAACACCTTGTACTTCTGGGTCTTGCTCAGTGGTGGTCGGTATCAGCCTTCCTTACCTTGTCAATGTCTCTGAGCACTGAACACCTTGTACTTCTGTGTGTTGCTCAGTGGTGGTCGTGTTCAGCCTTCCTTACCTCCACCACGTCTCTGAGCACTGAACACCTTGTACTTCTGGGTCTTGCTCAGTGGTGGTCGGTATCAGCCTTCCTTACCTCGGCCATGTGTCTGAGCACTGAACACCTTGTACTTCTGGGTCTTGCTCAGTGGTGGTCGGTATCAGCCTTCCTTACCTTGTCAATGTCTCTGAGCACTGAACACCTTGTACTTCTGTGTGTTGCTCAGTGGTGGTCGTGTTCAGCCTTCCTTACCTCCGCCACGTCTCTGAGCACTGAACACCTTGTACTTCTGGGTCTTGCTCAGTGGTGGTCGGTATCAGCCTTCCTTACCTTGTCAATGTCTCTGAGCACTGAACACCTTGTACTTCTGTGTGTTGCTCAGTGGTGGTCGTGTTCAGCCTTCCTTACCTCCACCACGTCTCTGAGCACTGAACACCTTGTACTTCTGGGTCTTGCTCAGTGGTGGTCGGTATCAGCCTTCCTTACCTCGGCCATGTCTCTGAGCACTGAACACCTTGTACTTCTGGGTCTTGCTCAGTGGTGGTCGGTATCAGCCTTCCTTACCTTGTCAATGTCTCTGAGCACTGAACACCTTGTACTTCTGTGTGTTGCTCAGTGGTGGTCGTGTTCAGCCTTCCTTACCTCCACCACGTCTCTGAGCACTGAACACCTTGTACTTCTGGGTCTTGCTCAGTGGTGGTCGGTATCAGCCTTCCTTACCTCGGCCATGTCTCTGAGCACTGAACACCTTGTACTTCTGGGTCTTGCTCAGTGGTGGTCGGTATCAGCCTTCCTTACCTTGTCAATGTCTCTGAGCACTGAACACCTTGTACTTCTGTGTGTTGCTCAGTGGTGGTCGTGTTCAGCCTTCCTTACCTCCGCCACGTCTCTGAGCACTGAACACCTTGTACTTCTGTGTCTTGCTCAGTGGTGGTCGTGTTCAGCCTTCTTTACCTCCGCCACGTCTCTGAGCACTGAACACCTTGTACTTCTGTGTCTTGCTCAGTGGTGGTCGTGTTCAGCCTTCCTTACCTCCGCCACGTCTCTGAGCACTGAACACCTTGTACTTCTGTGTCTTGCTCAGTGGTGGTCGGTATCAGCCTTCCTTACCTCGGCCATGTCTCTGAGCACTGAACACCTTGTACTTCTGGGTCTTGCTCAGTGGTGGTCGGTATCAGCCTTCCTTACCTCGGCCATGTGTCTGAGCACTGAACACCTTGTACTTCTGTGTCTTGCTCAGTGGTGGTCGGACTCAGCCTTCCTTACCTCCGCCATGTCTCTAACCACTTAACACCTTGTACTTCTGGCCTCCAGGGAGGTTGCAGTTCTGGAATATGATAGCCCTTGAGGATAATAGCTTCCTGGTCGGTTCTTCTCACATCTTCGGCAGTTAATGAGCGCCTTTTTTTATGAACACATTTTTTGTAACCCTGGTGACTTTTTGTAACTAAACTTTTGATGGTTCTGTTAGCATGGCCCAATATCTTAGCAATTTCAGGAGTGCTGCATCACTCTGTAAGACTTGTAACAAGGAGGATCATTAGGAAATGTATGGTGGCCACTTCATTCATCTTGCCCATTTTACCACTTCGCTTAGTTTGTCTGAAGTCCTAAACAATGTAATTTGCATTTACAACAGTCAATACTTGGAAAACTACCTGTGGTTGAATTATTCACCTGACGTATCCAGTAAAGCGTACCTCATGTCCATCTGCTGTATGGTAAATGAGAAATTTCGGGAGAATGTCCCTGCCTGGGAGGTAAGAGCTGTGAAGTCTTGACACTTCCTTTATTTAAAAAGAATTTAACACATGTTTATGTTTTGCCTTGGTAATAGGGCTTGTAATTATTTTTCATCATGTTATTAACTAGTGTTTTATTAAAAAAAACAAACAAACAGATAAGTGACATATAAAGGCCTAAATGACAGCTTATTATATGTGTGACGCATGCTACTCTCTGCTAGGTGTCATTCAATGTTCGTGACTTTACTTGTACATGAAAAATGAAAAACGGATCAGATTTTCATCAGCGTTTGAGCAGTTTCAGTTTTTATCACCGGTGACTTTCTTTTTTTTAAGCAAATTGTAAGTCGTCTCATATACTCTATAGTGCTAGAATTGGACCTCGCACGAATGACATCCCCGCACTGTCTGTACTTTTCACAGACACATAGACTTGTACTGGTGATTTTGCTCTTGGAGTCAAATCGAAAATGGATGTTTGTCCATGATTCTTTTTCAGGATATGGTGCCCCCCAAAAAACAAAGATATGAACCGCTGTGTACTCTATACTGGGTCGTGATCTATCTATGAAAATCACAGAAGGAACTTGTACATGTTTCATGGACAGATGAATGAGGCCTTAGGATCTTCTGAGTCTGTCAGGTTGTCCAGTCTGCAGGTTATAGATCAGGAAGAGCTGAGCAGAGTCCTATGTAGTTTTGTTAGAAAAAGTTCCATTATACGCTGTCACTTATTCATTGAAATCCCTGTTCATTCTGAGCTCATCAGTCTAGTGGACGGTGCTCATCATTCTAGTGGGCAGTGCTAATCAGTGATCGATAGCCTGCCCTATGGGGGCGTGCCTACAGGCATAACTGATGAGCATAGACTTAAGAAAGATTTCAGTACACACACCTACATGGACTGCTTCAGTTTGTACCTAAACATCATTTTATGTTAAAGGGAACCTGTCACCCCGTTTTTTAAAGATGAGATAAAAAATAGCATTAAATAGCTGTGCTTTACATTAGTGTCTTTTTTGTGCCTTTATTCCACCCCTATGCTTCCGAAATACCTTTGTAAAGTCGCCGTTTTGGGCTGTCACTCACGCTGGTCTGGTCAAATGGGCGTGGTGACATCGCTGTTTCTTCCCCTCGCATCTCGGCTTCAGGAAAATGGCCGCCGCGATCTCCATCTGCGCACGCGCGGCATCCCGCGGCCATTTTCCTGAAGCCCCGGGCAGCAGAGCACTCCATCTGCGCACGCGTGGGCTCAGGAAGATGGCCGCCCCCACCGATCACCAGGGGAATAGCGCAGATCGTGCTCTTTTCCTTCACCTGCGCAGTGGATTCAGCAGCTGGACATGCGCAAACCACTACGCCACTAACGGACAGATAAGCAAGATCTGGGAGAAGAAACAGCGATGTCACCACGCCCATCTGACCAGACCAGCATGAGTGACAGCCCAAAACGGCGACTTTACAAAGGTATTTCGGCAGCATAGCTGGGGAATAAAGGCACAAAAAAGACACTAATGTAAAGCACAGCTCTGCCCCTATTTAACGCTATTTTTATCTCGTCTTTAAAAAACGGGGTGACAGGTTCCCTTTAAGAGATTAAAGTGCTTGTCCATTGTAAACAAGTTATGTTAGGAGTTAACTTGTTGATTAGTTGGAGTCTAACAGCTGGGACCTGCTGTTATCCCCTTAAAACTGGAGTAGCAGTACGCTTGTTTGACCGCTGATCCATTCGTTGCGCTGCGCTCGGCTTTTCCTGGCAGCTCCAAAATGACTAGATTAGCAGTTGGTCACCCGACTTAATAATTTTTTCCTGTAATGGGTATAAATAGTCCCCATTCTTCCAATCTGTCCGAATCCCAGCTGTCAGATCCCCCCGATCAATAAGTTATAGCTATACTGCGTATAGATGACAGCATGTTTTCACCAGACGACCCCTTTAAAATACAGCACAGATGATATGTTGTATAATGTGTGGTTTACAATTGTACTACTGCATCACTTGGAGTATTGAAAAATATCATCTTGTGTTAATAAATGTACTTTGCTTTCTCTGAAAAATGTATTATCTGTAATTTTCAGACTTTCAAAAAGAAACCAGAGCATTTCCCCTCATTCTTCAAGTGTATTCTAGAGGCGTCTGTGGCTGAAGAGTCCGAGAACGACTTCTCATTACACGAGCGCACAATTTTACTTTTGTTCTTAGATCACTGCTTCAACAGTCTGGTAAGTGTCTGAATTTATGTTGGGATGTGTATCTCCTCTCTCTCTTCTGTCTGGTCTGGCATAGTTGGGACGTGCAGCTCCTCTCTCTTCTGTCTGGCCTGGCATGGTTGGGATGTGCAGCTCCTCTCTCTTCTGTCTGGTCTGGCATCGTTGGGATATGCAGCTCCTCTCTCTGGTCTGGCATCGTTGGAATGTGCAGCTCCTCTCCTCTCTGGTCTGGCATCATTGGGATGTGCAGCTCCTCTCTCTGGTCTGGCATGGTTGGGATGTGCAGCTCCTCTCCTCTCTGGTCTGGCATCGTTGGAATGTGCAGCTCCTCTCCTCTCTGGTCTGGCATCATTGGGATGTGCAGCTCCTCTCTCTGGTCTGGCATGGTTGGGATGTGCAGCTCCTCTCTCTTCTGTCTGGTCTGGCATGGTTGGGATGTGCATCTCCTCTCTGTTCTCTCTGGTCTGGCGTGGTTGGGATGTGCAGCCCCTCTCTCTTCTGTCTGGTCTGGCATCATTGGGATGTGCAGCTCTGGTCTGGCATCGTTGGGATGTGCAGGTCCTCTCCTCTCTGGTCTGGCATCATTGGGATGTGCAGCTCCTCTCTTTTATGGCATCGTTGGGATGTGCAGCTCCTCTCTCTGGTCTGGCATCGTTGGGATGTGCAGCTCCTCTCCTCTCTGGTCTGGCATCGTTGGGATGTGCAGCTCTCTCTCATGCCTGGTGTGGTCTCCGATGTGGGGGGATGCTGCTGCTTGCCATATCTAATGCTGTAGGTATGATATATGACCAGTGATTTCAATCCCTTTTTAAAAAGAAGGGTGCAAAAGGTGAACTGTGCCCCCGGTCATGATGGCATTATGAATCTTGGGCCATGACTGTCATGTGCCCTAATATGAAGTGTATGTTCATCACCCCATACTTTACGGTTCACTTGACACTCCTCGCCTGTGGCAGGATTTAGAGGGTGTGAATTATGGAAACTATAGCAGAAGATGCAGTGCCCCCTCCATTTTTGGCAAATACTACCTGTCGTTGTTGGGACACTATATTTTCTGATAACCTGCTCATTATTTTCAGGAAGTTGATTTAATCCGTGGCCAGATCCAGCAGCTGATTTCCCTGCCTATGTGGATCTGCCTGCAGCCTGTAAGTATAGGCAGGCTGATTTATACACCATTGTTACATGGGCTCTATGTGTAATGATGCAGTGGTTAATTTCCTAATGTGCACTGGTAACTTCTTACATTTATAGGCTCGGCTGGAGCAAGAATTGAAGAAAAGTCCAAAGTTGAAAAAGTTTTGGAACCTTATTAAGAAAACTGATGCTAAAATGGACGATAAGGCTCGTGAAGTGTATGTAAATATATCAGTAGGTCATGGAGACCAGTAATTCACAATGTGCTTGTTCAGGCTGGGGATGTTCTTTTTCGTGTGTCAGCGTTTTGGATTCAAATGTAACCTTTATTTTATATCTCTAAAAGGTAAAATACTCAAAACAACAAAGGGAAAAAAAGGAAAATAGGGGGGAACCCACTTTCTCAATGTGCAAGGTGCATAATTCAATCAATACTCAAAAGCTGTGGACTGCATATAGACATAATATGGATATTATGGATAATAGTAATATGGATATTATCTCTCCAGGAGTATGATATATGTACGCATGGACATAGAAGCATATTTAATGGGTGTTTGCGACTATATTTATGATGTGGAGAGTGCAGTAAACGGGCAAGAGAGTATTATTAGGATTGCCCATTGGGTCTTATCCAGTGAGTATAGTCTGTATATATAACCCATGCAGAGGAACTTGCGGGGACTGCCTGTAATGCAGTAATACTTATAAGGAACAGACCAATATATCCTAATAGGAGTTTATACACTTATAACTCCATAAATCTATATGCACTCCACAGCTTTTGAGTATTGTTTGACTTGTGCACCTTGCACTTTGAGAAAGTGGGTTTCTCCATCGCCACATTGGGGGACACAGACCGCAGGTGTATGCTACAAAGAAAGTTTGCTCTTCCCCTGCAGTATACACCCTCCTGCTGGCTCTCAGCTAACCAGTTCTTGCTTAGTGTCCGTAGGAGGCACACTGTGTCTGTTTTTTTCAGACATTCTTATTTTATATTTATTTTTTTATTCTTTATTTTTTTTGCCTTTTGCGCAGGAGGATGATTGGGGCGACGGCCCCTTTTAAGGGGGCCGATCTCCCCCAAAACATCAACAGGCGAGCACGGCGAGTTTCAACTCCCCGTATCCTCTCCTGCGACGTGGGATTCACGGCCGAGATAGCCCTGTGAAATCCTAGGAGAGCGAACCCTTAGGATACACAGAGGCCACCTTTTCTATTGATAGTCCAGCCGCCCGCCCTCTGCTCCACAACTGAAGAACAGCGGTGCTGCATGGAGCTCCTTAGTCCACCTCCTCATCAAGAGGGCGGCGGATCGAGGGTTACTGCACCTCCCCTCATACCTCGCCTGAAGAGGACCTCAGTGGTGAGTCTTGCGGGGGGATCTCCCGAGCGGGCCCGGCCGCGTCTTGCTAATTTAGTCTCCGGCTTCGGCCCCAGTTAGGCTGCGACTATGTCCACCGCGCGTCACACCCGAGGCCCCACCCACCGGTTTAGCGCTCCACAAACTCTCGGCTGCCATCTTTGGAGTAAATGAGCCTCTGGACGCCGGCTACTGACTGCAGCCTAAGGCACTGCGCTGCGACTGGACACAGGACCTGGGTAGGTGCTCTGCACACTGATACAGGCCCTCCTCCTCCTGCATTTACACACAGAGTGCCCTGCTATTGTAGCTGCACATAAAGTGCCCCTCAACAGTCCTACAGTCTCTTTTGGAGGTAGCAGGTACAACATGTTTCTGCCTAAACCCTCCAAAAAATCTGTAAAAACGCATACGGTATTTTTCACTTCTTGCACCTCCTGTCAGGCTGCGCTACCAAGCTCGCATACTGCTCCACTCTGTCATTCTTGTGACCCTAAATGCGCTCAGGAGCCCCCCGCCACAAACAAGCCCACGGTGACCAGCCCCCCTGAGTGGGCTTTGTCACTTTTGCAATCTATGGCTTCCTTGACTAAAGCGATCGAGTCCCTCCAGGATCCATCCAGGAGCAGGACCACTAATCCGCCTGCTCAGGAAACTTCCCCTACAGCAGGGGAATCTTCGTCCTGCAGGGGCCGCTCTCATTCCAGACACAAGCAGGCATCTAGGAAGTGCGTTCGTAGCTCATCCCCCAGGCCTTCTGGTGCCTCGGCTTCCGTTAGCTCTGCTTCCCGCTCTCGTTCCCCAGGCACCTGTACCGACCAGGACTCTGAAGCTGAGTCTGATGGGCCTCTTGATCTAGAGTCGCCAGGCTATCAGAGGACTATAGATAGTCTCATTGAGGCCGTCAACCAGTCACTTCAGGTTGATGAGGAGCCTGTGATCTCCAATACGGATAATTCAGTGTCCTTCAAAAGGACCAAGCATCCTCACAGGGTGTTTGCCAATCACCCGGAATTCCAGGGCATAGTTCAGCGACATAGGGAGCGTCCGGACAAACGCTTTGCAGGTCAGAGGTCTCTGCAGTCCAAATATCCTTTTTCTCCTGACCTCCGCAAACAATGGACAGAATCCCCTCCTGTGGATCCTCCTGTTTCACGTTTGTCCTCCAAAACTCAGGCCTCGTACAGGCCCAACCACTCCTGGAGGGGCCGCTCCACGCAGCCAAGATCTAGGGGATCCAGACCCCAAAGATCTACTAAATGACTCGCAATCTCGTCCGGACGACACCAGCAGAGTAGGCGGACGCCTTCTTTTGTTTCGTCATACCTGGCTTGCTGTCGTTCACGACAGGTGGGTCAGGGATCTGGTGTCCGCCGGATACAAGATCGAATTTTCCTCTCCCCCTCCATCCCGGTTCTTTGCATCCCGGCCTCCCAAAGCGGGAACGCGCGCTCTGGCTTTTTCCCAGGCCATTGAGTCACTCCGTTGAGACGGGGTCATTGTCCTTGTCCCAGAAGACGAAAGGTTCCACGGTTTTTATTCAAATCTGTTCATGGTCCCCAAAAAGGATGGAACAGTCAGGCCCATCCTGGACCTAAAGCTGTTAAACAGATTTGTCAAGGTCTGACATTTCAGGATGGAGTCTCTCCGTTCCGTCATCGCCTCGATGGAGCAGGACGAGTTCTTATCCTCCATCGACATTCGGGATGCGGATCTTCACATCCCAATATTTCCGCCTCACCAAAGGTTCCTTCGCTTCGCTGTCCACTGGGAACATTTTCAGTTCACGGCCTTACCTTTCGGCCTCGCCACCGCCCCCCAGATTTTTCACAAAGGTCATAGCGGCTGTCATGGCCATTCTACACGCTCGGGGTTTAGTCGTGCTCCCCTATCTAGACGACCTGCTAGTCAAAGATCCATCCTTCCAAGCCTGCGAGGAGTGCGTCCGCATTTCCTTGGATACTCTTTCTCGGCTGGGCTGGTTGATCAACTTAAAAAGTAGTCTCCTGTTCCAGCTCAGCGGATCTCCTTCCTGGGCATGACTTTGGACACTTCCCAAGGGTTGGTGCTTCTCCCTTGGAACAAGGTCCTAGCTCTTCAACAAGGGGTCTGGAGGCTCCGTCAACCATCCACCTGTTCCATCCGTTTCGGCATGAGGATTCTCTGGAAGATGGTGGCCGCAATGGAGGCAGTTCTGTTTGTTCAACTGCACCTTTGTCCCCTTCAGCACGAACTGCTGGACGCATGGGACGGGAGTCCTTTCTCCCTCGACTGACCACACGGTCGACTAACCCCTCGGGTCAAGCATACACTCCAATGGTGGTTGCTCCGAACCTCTCTTCTCCAAGGGAGGTCCTTCCTCCCAGTCCATTGGCTGGTAGTCACTACCGATGCCAGCCTACTCAGCTGGGGAGCTGTTTTTCGTCATCACACTGCACAGGTGACCTGGACTCATCACGAGTCTCGCCTTCCAATCAATATCCTGGAGATCTGTGTGATTTGGCTGTCCCTGAGGCGGTACAATCATCTCCTAGCAGGCCGCCCCGTCCGTATCCAGTCGGACAATGCCACAGCTTTGGCTTATATAAATCATCAGGGGGGCACCTGCAGCAGAACTGCAATACGCGAGGTCGAGTACATACTTCGATGGGCTGAAACCAACCACTCGGTCATATCGGCCGTTCACATTCCAGGAGTGGAAAATTGGGCTGCGGACTTTCTCAGCCATTAAGGTCTTGCCTCAGGAGAGTGGTCTCTTCATCAAGACTTTTTTCAACAGATCTGCCTTCGTTGGAGTACTCCAGACGTGGACTTGATGGCTTCTTAGTTCAATGCCAAGGTACCTCAGTTTGTAGCCCGGTCTCGGGACCCGAGAGCAATCGGAGTTGACTCGCTGGTCCTTTCTTGGAGTCAGTTTCGCCTTCCTTATCTATTTCTGCCCCTGCCCTTGCTTCCGAGAGTCATCAGGAAGATCAGGACGGAGGGGGTGCTGGAGATTCTCATCGCTCCAGATTGGCCTCGCTGGGCGTGGTACGGAGAGCTGGTCCAGCTCGTCGCAGATGTTCCTTGGCAACTTCCAGATCGTCCGGATCTGCTTTCTCAGGGTTTAAACTACCACCAGAACTCAGGGGCCCTGTGTTTGAAGGCTTGGTCGTTGAATCCTGGGTTCTGAGTCGAGCAGGTTTTTCCCGCGAAGTAGTTTCTACCTTGATCAGTGCCTGAAAGCCGGGGTGTCATTGCGCATCTATCATCGGACCTGGAAGACTTTCTTTGAATGGTGCAGAAGTAGAGGTCGCCCTCTGTTGGTTTTCAAAATCCCTACCATCTTGGAATTCCTTCAATCTGGTCTGGACTTGGGGCTATTGCCAAGTTCCCTTAAAGGGCAGGTCTCGGCCTTGTCAGTCCTCCTCCAGCAAAAAATTGCTTCAAAGCCTCAGGTGAGAACATTTTTTCAGGGAGTCTCCCACGTGGGGCCTCCCTATAGAGCACCTCTAGAGGCTTGGGACCTTAATCTGGTCCTAGGTGTCCTGCAGGAATCTCCCTTTGAGCCGTTGCAGGACATCTCTCTATCTCTCCTTTCATGGAAGGTGGTTTTTCTTGTCTCTATTACGTCGATCAGACGAGTCTCGGAATTGGCTGCCCTTTCCTGCCGGATGCCGTTCCTTACATTCCACCGAGACAAGGTGGTCCTCACACCGTCCCCTACCATTCTTCACAAGGTGGTGTCTTCCTTCCACCTTAACGAGGATATCGTACTTCCGTCATTTTGTCCTGCTCCGACGCACCGTGTGGAGAAGGCTCTTCACTCCGTAGAGCTTGTAAGATCTCTGAGGAAGTACGTGTCTAGGACGGCACCCTTTTGACAGACGGAAGCTCTGTTCGTGCTCCCGGCGGGACACCGGAAGGGACTGGCCGCTTGTAAGTCGACCATCGCCAGATGTATTCGGTCGACTATTCAAGAGGCTTATCGCATCAGAGGCAAGCCTATCCCAGCGGGTATCAGGGCACACTCCCCTCGGTCGGTGGGTGCTTCCTGGGCCCTTCGGAATCAGGCGTCTGCAGAGCAAGTTTGCAAAGCTACGACCTGGTCTAGCCTGCACTCTTTCTCAAAGCATTATAATGTCCATATTCAGGCTTCTGCAGATACGAGCCTGGGTAGGCGTATTCTGCAGGCAGGGGTAGCTCACCTGTAGACAGCAGGTGACATGAGTTTACACTGTTATGTTGTTGTTTCCCACCCAGGGACTGCTTTGGGACGTCGCACAGTCCTGTATCCCCCAATGTGGCGATGGAGAAATAGGGATTTTTGTGTACTCACCGTAAAATCCTTTTCTCCGAGCCACTCTCCGAGCGCCCACCTCTTATGGCCTGTTTACTATGATGAGCGTTCCTTGTCTCTGGAATGTTGTACCTATGGTTAATTTTTTGTTAATCTCCTACTGCTTTGTTACCGAACTGGTAAAATCCGGAGACAGTGGGCGGTGTATACTGCAGAGGAGGAGCTAACCTTTTTTTGTATTTACTTAGTGTCACCCTCCTAGTGGCAGCAGCATACACCCACGGTCCTGTGTCCCCCAATGAGTGGCTCGGAGAAAAGGATTTTTTTTTTCTCTTCGTTGTTTTGAGTATTTTACCTTTTAGAGATATAAAATAAAGGTTACATTTTAATCTAAAACGCTGACACATTATATTAGTTGGATATACCACTGGCTAATTTCATGTTCTTTTTCGTATTGACTGGTGAAGAGCGAACTTGCTGGCATAAGGCGTTATCATGCTCAGGTGCTAACAAACATATTTTACGAGTATGGTGAAGACATTCTAAGTCCCCGCAGCTTCATGTCGACCACTGCTACACATAGGGTTGAGCGACTTTCATTTTTTTAAGATCGAGTAGGGTTTTGGGAAACCCGATTTTGTCCAGAGTCGAGTCGAGTGCAGTCGGCCGATTATCGCTAAAAGTCGGGGATCGACCGAAACACGAAACCCAATGCAAGTCAATGGGGAAGCATAGTCGGCAGTGAGTGGAGGCCAGGAAAACACCTACAGTGCCCATTTTAATGCCAAAAACATCCATTCTTGTTTCTGAAGCTTGTCAATCTTAATTAACTTTATAATAATAGTTGGGCATAGGGAATTGGGGGTCATTTGGCAAAAGTTGTGGGGGGAGTAGGGCCGGCTCAAGTTTTTCGTGGGCCCAGGAAATGCGGACTACGTCACGGCGGTGTTGCAGGGAAAGGTAAGTATTTAAAAGTTGCAAGTGCTGTGATCCTGAGCAAGCAGGGGGGGGGCCCACTCGTTCGCATTGCCACTGGCACAGGGCCCCTCAAAGTACGGCGGTGTGTTTGCATGGCGGGGGCGCCTCCCACCAGCAGCGACACTTTTGCGTACTCTGAGGGGCCCTGTGCCAGTGACGTCGCCAACGAGTATGCCCCCCCACCTGATGAAGGAACCTGCACTTTCATCTGCACCTTCCTCTTTGTCCCTGTGTAAGGTGGTATAACATGCGGGAAGGGGAACCTTACTTTCAGCAGGGACAGATTCTGGCTGTGTAGAGTACAAGGGGAATGTAGTGGTCTAGGTCAATGTACCAGCAGACTCATTTAGCAGTGGCTGGGCAATGGGCAGGATGAGGAGGAAACAGATATAGGGCCAAAGAATAAAGTAGGCTACATGCAGTTCAAAATTGGTAACAGGACTAAACAGGCGGCATTGCTTTGTTCAGTGGAGTAGCAAACCCAAGAGCAGCAGACACTGTTTCAAGGGCCTAACCACACTAGTAGGCCAAATGCAGTTTAATATCTGATAGTATAGGGCGAAAGCCAGAATGTGGAAGCTCAGCTTTGTTCAGTTGAGGACAACACCAGGGAGTGGCAGACACCTTTAGTAGGCCGGAAAAGCCTATTGCATTTTTTAAAATGGTAATTTGGAGCAGAAGGTTGAAGCTCAGCTTTATTTAGTTGAGGGCAACACCAGGGAGGGGCAGAAGCCGTTAGTAGGCCCTAACCACCATTTTTTTTTTAAAACCACTTAATGAGAGCCGGAAGGTTGAAGCTCAGCTTTATTTAGTTGAGGACAACACCAGGGAGGGGCAGAAGCCGTTAGTAGGCCCTAACCACCATTTTTTTTTTTAAAACCACATAATGAGAGCCGGAAGGTTGAAGCTCAGCTTTATTTAGTTGAGGACAACACCAGGGAGGGGCAGAAGCCGTTAGTAGGCCCTAACCACCATTTTTGTTTTAAAACCACTTAATGAGAGCCGGAAGGTTGAAGCTCAGCTTTATTTAGTTGAGGACAACACCAGGGAGGGGCAGAAGCCGTTAGTAGGCCCTAACCACCATTTTTGTTTTAAAACCACTTAATGAGAGCCGGAAGGTTGAAGCTCAGCTTTATTTAGTTGAGGACAACACCAGGGAGGGGCAGAAGCCGTTAGTAGGCCCTAACCACCATTTTTTTTTTTAAAACCACATAATGAGAGCCGGAAGTTTGAAGCTCAGCTTTATTTAGTTGAGGACAACACCAGGGAGGGGCAGAAGCCGTTAGTAGGCCCTAACCACCATTTTTGTTTTAAAACCACTTAATGAGAGCCGGAAGGTTGAAGCTCAGCTTTATTTAGTTGAGGACAACACCAGGGAGGGGCAGAAGCCGTTAGTAGGCCCTAACCACCATTTTTTTTTTTAAAACCACATAATGAGAGCCGGAAGGTTGAAGCTCAGCTTTATTTAGTTGAGGACAACACCAGGGAGGGGCAGAAGCCGTTAGTAGGCCCTAACCACCATTTTTTTTTTAAAACCACATAATGAGAGCCGGAAGGTTGAAGCTCAGCTTTATTTAGTTGAGGACAACACCAGGGAGGGGCAGAAGCCGTTAGTAGGCCCTAACCACCATTTTTGTTTTAAAACCACTTAATGAGAGCCGGAAGGTTGAAGCTCAGCTTTATTTAGTTGAGGACAACACCAGGGAGGGGCAGAAGCCGTTAGTAGGCCCTAACCACCATTTTTGTTTTAAAACCACTTAATGAGAGCCGGAAGGTTGAAGCTCAGCTTTATTTAGTTGAGGACAACACCAGGGAGGGGCAGAAGCCGTTAGTAGGCCCTAACCACCATTTTTTTTTTTAAAACCACATAATGAGAGCCGGAAGTTTGAAGCTCAGCTTTATTTAGTTGAGGACAACACCAGGGAGGGGCAGAAGCCGTTAGTAGGCCCTAACCACCATTTTTGTTTTAAAACCACTTAATGAGAGCCGGAAGGTTGAAGCTCAGCTTTATTTAGTTGAGGACAACACCAGGGAGGGGCAGAAGCCGTTAGTAGGCCCTAACCACCATTTTTTTTTTTAAAACCACATAATGAGAGCCGGAAGGTTGAAGCTCAGCTTTATTTAGTTGAGGACAACACCAGGGAGGGGCAGAAGCCGTTAGTAGGCCCTAACCACCATTTTTTTTTTAAAACCACTTAATGAGAGCCGGAAGGTTGAAGCTCAGCTTTATTTAGTTGAGGACAACACCAGGGAGGGGCAGAAGCCGTTAGTAGGCCCTAACCACCATTTTTGTTTTAAAACCACTTAATGAGAGCCGGAAGGTTGAAGCTCAGCTTTATTTAGTTGAGGACAACACCAGGGAGGGGCAGAAGCCGTTAGTAGGCCCTAACCACCATTTTTTTTTTTAAAACCACATAATGAGAGCCGGAAGTTTGAAGCTCAGCTTTATTTAGTTGAGGACAACACCAGGGAGGGGCAGAAGCCGTTAGTAGGCCCTAACCACCATTTTTTTTTTTAAAACCACATAATGAGAGCCGGAAGGTTGAAGCTCAGCTTTATTTAGTTGAGGACAACACCAGGGAGGGGCAGAAGCCGTTAGTAGGCCCTAACCACCATTTTTGTTTTAAAACCACTTAATGAGAGCCGGAAGGTTGAAGCTCAGCTTTATTTAGTTGAGGACAACACCAGGGAGGGGCAGAAGCCGTTAGTAGGCCCTAACCACCATTTTTTTTTTTTAAAACCACATAATGAGAGCCGGAAGGTTGAAGCTCAGCTTTATTTAGTTGAGGACAACACCAGGGAGGGGCAGAAGCCGTTAGTAGGCCCTAACCACCATTTTTGTTTTAAAACCACTTAATGAGAGCCGGAAGGTTGAAGCTCAGCTTTATTTAGTTGAGGACAACACCAGGGAGGGGCAGAAGCCGTTAGTAGGCCCTAACCACCATTTTTTTTTTTAAAACCACATAATGAGAGCCGGAAGTTTGAAGCTCAGCTTTATTTAGTTGAGGACAACACCAGGGAGGGGCAGAAGCCGTTAGTAGGCCCTAACCACCATTTTTTTTTTTAAAACCACATAATGAGAGCCGGAAGGTTGAAGCTCAGCTTTATTTAGTTGAGGACAACACCAGGGAGGGGCAGAAGCCGTTAGTAGGCCCTAACCACCATTTTTTTTTTTAAAACCACTTAATGAGAGCCGGAAGGTTGAAGCTCAGCTTTATTTAGTTGAGGACAACACCAGGGAGGGGCAGAAGCCGTTAGTAGGCCCTAACCACCATTTTTTTTTTTAAAACCACATAATGAGAGCCGGAAGGTTGAAGCTCAGCTTTATTTAGTTGAGGACAACACCAGGGAGGGGCAGAAGCCGTTAGTAGGCCCTAACCACCATTTTTGTTTTAAAACCACTTAATGAGAGCCGGAAGGTTGAAGCTCAGCTTTATTTAGTTGAGGACAACACCAGGGAGGGGCAGAAGCCGTTAGTAGGCCCTAACCACCATTTTTTTTTTTTAAACCACATAATGAGAGCCGGAAGGTTGAAGCTCAGCTTTATTTAGTTGAGGACAACACCAGGGAGGGGCAGAAGCCGTTAGTAGGCCCTAACCACCATTTTTTTTTTAAAACCACTTAATGAGAGCCGGAAGGTTGAAGCTCAGCTTTATTTAGTTGAGGACAACACCAGGGAGGGGCAGAAGCCGTTAGTAGGCCCTAACCACCATTTTTTTTTTTAAAACCACATAATGAGAGCCGGAAGGTTGAAGCTCAGCTTTATTTAGTTGAGGACAACACCAGGGAGGGGCAGAAGCCGTTAGTAGGCCCTAACCACCATTTTTTTTTTAAAACCACTTAATGAGAGCCGGAAGGTTGAAGCTCAGCTTTATTTAGTTGAGGACAACACCAGGGAGGGGCAGAAGCCGTTAGTAGGCCCTAACCACCATTTTTTTTTTTAAAACCACATAATGAGAGCCGGAAGGTTGAAGCTCAGCTTTATTTAGTTGAGGACAACACCAGGGAGGGGCAGAAGCCGTTAGTAGGCCCTAACCAAAGTTGAAGGCCAAATGCAGTTTAATTTCTGATACTATAGGCCGAAAGCCAGAAGGTGGAAGTTCCGATTTAGACAGTGGAGGACAATTTGAATTAGGGACTGCAGACAGACTTAGTAGGCTGTCCCCTGTGGACCATGCATCCACCACATTAACCCATTGCGCCGTAATGGACACGTAATCTTCCGTGGCCATGCCTACAGGTCCATGCGTCTGTTGTCAGGTGCACCTTTGTACTCACAGATTGCCAGAGTGCATGGACAATGCGGTCTTCTACATGCTGGTGGAGGGTTGGGATGGCTTTTCTCGCAAAAGAAGTGTCGACTGGTTAGCTTGTAGCGTGGTACAGCGTAGTCCATCATGGCCTTATTAATAGTAAATAAAATATATAACTAGGCTCTATGAACTTTTAAATAGGTTCCAGGGGTACACGGGCAGCATTGGTGTGGTCAGTGGAGGAGTATTGCAAGTAGGGGCTGCAGACAGGCTATCAAAGGCCTAAAATAACAAACAGTAGGCAGTCATGGCAGTTTTACATCGGTTACATGGATACACAGGCAGGCACTCCAGGCAGCATTGTGGTCAGTGGAGGAGTATTGCAAGTAGGGGCCGCAGACAGGCTATCAAAGGCCTAAAATAACAAACAATAGGCTCATGGCAGTTTCACAGCGGTTACATGGATACACGGGCAGGCAGCTTGGTGGTGGTGAGTGGAGGAGTATTTAAAGTAGGGACCGCAGACAGGCTTCAAAGGCCTAACATAAGAAAATGGGCTGGCTGTAGGCACTTTATAATTGGTTCCAGGGGTACACGGGCAGCAGTGGTCTGGTCAGTGGAGGAGTATTTAAAGTAGGGACCGCAGACAGGCTTCAAAGGCCTAACATAAGAAAATGGGCTGGCTGTAGGCACTTTATAATTGGTTCCAGGGGTACACGGGCAGCAGTGGTCTGGTCAGTGGAGGAGTATTTAAAGTAGGGACCGCAGACAGGCTTCAAAGGCCTAACATAAGAAAATGGGCTGGCTGTAGGCACTTTATAATTGGTTCCAGGGGTACACGGGCAGCAGTGGTCTGGTCAGTGGAGGAGTATTTAAAGTAGGGACCGCAGACAGGCTTCAAAGGCCTAACATAAGAAAATGGGCTGGCTGTAGGCACTTTATAATTGGTTCCAGGGGTACACGGGCAGCAGTGGTCTGGTCAGTGGAGGAGTATTTAAAGTAGGGACCGCAGACAGGCTATCAAAGGCCTAAAATAACAAACAATAGGCTCATGGCAGTTTTACAGCGGTTACATGGATACACAGGCAGCTTGGTGGTGAGTGGAGGAGTATTTAAAGTAGGGACCGCAGACAGGCTATCAAAGGCCTAAAATAACAAACAATAGGCTCATGGCAGTTTCACAGCGGTTACATGGATACACGGGCAGGCAGCTTGGTGGTGGTGAGTGGAGGAGTATTTAAAGTAGGGACCGCAGACAGGCTTCAAAGGCCTAACATAAGAAAATGGGCTGGCTGTAGGCACTTTATAATTGGTTCCAGGGGTACACGGGCAGCAGTGGTCTGGTCAGTGGAGGAGTATTTAAAGTAGGGACCGCAGACAGGCTTCAAAGGCCTAACATAAGAAAATGGGCTGGCTGTAGGCACTTTATAATTGGTTCCAGGGGTACACGGGCAGCAGTGGTCTGGTCAGTGGAGGAGTATTTAAAGTAGGGACCGCAGACAGGCTATCAAAGGCCTAACATAACAAACAATAGGCTCATGGCAGTTTCACAGCGGTTACATGGATACACGGGCAGGCAGCTTGGTGGTCAGTGGAGGAGTATTTAAAGTAGGGACCGCAGACAGGCTATCAAAGGCCTAAAATAACAAACAATAGGCTCATGGCAGTTTCACAGCGGTTACATGGATACACGGGCAGGCAGCTTGGTGGTCAGTGGAGGAGTATTTAAAGTAGGGACCGCAGACAGGCTATCAAAGGCCTAAAATAACAAACAATAGGCTCATGGCAGTTTCACAGCGGTTACATGGATACACGGGCAGGCAGCTTGGTGGTGGTGAGTGGAGGAGTATTTAAAGTAGGGACCGCAGACAGGCTTCAAAGGCCTAACATAAGAAAATGGGCTGGCTGTAGGCACTTTATAATTGGTTCCAGGGGTACACGGGCAGCAGTGGTCTGGTCAGTGGAGGAGTATTTAAAGTAGGGACCGCAGACAGGCTTCAAAGGCCTAACATAAGAAAATGGGCTGGCTGTAGGCACTTTATAATTGGTTCCAGGGGTACACGGGCAGCAGTGGTCTGGTCAGTGGAGGAGTATTTAAAGTAGGGACCGCAGACAGGCTATCAAAGGCCTAACATAACAAACAATAGGCTCATGGCAGTTTCACAGCGGTTACATGGATACACGGGCAGGCAGCTTGGTGGTCAGTGGAGGAGTATTTAAAGTAGGGACCGCAGACAGGCTATCAAAGGCCTAAAATAACAAACAATAGGCTCATGGCAGTTTTACAGCGGTTACATGGATACACAGGCAGCTTGGTGGTGAGTGGAGGAGTAGTGCAAGGAGTGTCTGTCCCAGTACTCCCAAAATATAAATAGATGTTAATGTCTCGCAAAACAACCAAAACAAAAAAAAAAGGTGGCATACTTAGGTACAGGGGTGGGCTCATCTACTGAGTTTCTGACATAGTAATTTGGCAGTAACTATTTAATGGTGCCAATATAGGACACAGACACAGACTACTTTAAGTTGCATCATAGATGTCTACAAATTTGTATTGTCAGTGCCAGACATTGAATGATGTCAGCGAATAGACTAAAGATTGGTGGAGCTGTGCGACATAATTTTGCACGTGGTAGAGCACATTTTGAGCTGGGGTAGGGGGGAACTCTCTTGAGGCCGGCGGGACCGCCCCAGGGCCCCTCATGTTACAACGGTGTGTCTGACGTTGGGTGCGCACCACCACCGCCAGAGACACTACATTGTACTATGAGGGACCCAGTAGCAATGCCGTCAACCAAAAGCGAGCACACCCACCTCTTCAGACAAACAGCAGTCTCACGGGTGCTTGCGCCAAGTCGCGATACCACGGCCCCGTGTGGGGAGTTTTGCCATTTAGGGAGGTGTAAACATGTCGTATGCTGTACAATCAGCTGCAGCAAATTAGACATTAGAAAAGTAATTCACAGGCAAGAGCTTTTCATAGGAAAGCTAGGTGTCGGCCGGGCAAGGTGGGGCAAAAGATTTCGAAATCCAGTTGTGGTTCATTTTAATGAATGTTAGATCGTCAACATTTTGGGTAGCCAGACGAGTCCTTTTTTCGGTTAATATTGAACCTGCAGCACTGAATACTCTTTCTGATAGGACACTTGCTGCCGGGCAAGCAAGCTCCTGCAATGCATATTCTGCCAATTCTGGCCAGGTGTCTAATTTGGAGGCCCAGTAATCAAATGGGAATGACGGTTGAGGGAGAACATCGATAAGGGATGAAAAATAGTTAGTAACCATACTGGACAAATGTTGTCTCCTGTCACTTTCAATTGATGCAGCAGTACCTGTCCTGTCTGCGGTCATAGCAAAATCACTCCACAACCTGGTCAGAAAACCCCTCTGTCCAACGCCACTTCTGATGTGTGCACCCCTAACACTCCTAGTCTGCTGCCCCCTGGAGCTTGTGTGAGAACGATCACGTGCGCTGTGTGCTGGGAATGCCTGAAGCAAACGGTCAACAAGAGTTGATTGTTTGGTTGCTAATATTAGTTCCAAGTTCTCATGTGGCATAATATTTTGCAATTTGCCTTTATAGCGTGGATCAAGGAGGCAGGCCAACCAGTAATCGTCATCGTTCATCATTTTCGTAATGCGTGTGTCCCTTTTTAGGATACGTAAGGCATAATCCGCCATGTGGGCCAAAGTTCCAGTTGTCAAATCTCCGGTTGTGATTGGTTGAGGGGCAGTTGCAGGCAAATCTACGTCACTTGTGTCCCTCAAAAAACCAGAACCCGGCCGTGACACGCAACCAATTTCCTGTGCCCCCGTGAAAGTTTCCGCATTAAAAATATACTCATCCCCATCATCCTCCTCGTCCTCCACCTCCTCTTCGCCCGCTACCTCGTCCTGTACACTGCCCTGACCAGACAATGGCTGACTGTCATCAAGGCTTCCCTCTTCCTCTGGTGCAGACGCCTGCTCCTTTATGTGCGTCAAACTTTGCATCAGCAGACGCATTAGGGGGATGCTCATGCTTATTACGGCGTTGTCTGCACTAACCAGCCGTGTGCATTCCTCAAAACACTGAAGGACTTGACACATGTCTTGTATCTTCGACCACTGCACACCTGACAACTCCATGTCTGCCATCCTACTGCCTGCCCGTGTATCCTCCCACAAATAAATAACAGCACGCCTCTGTTCGCACAGTCTCTGAAGCATGTGCAGTGTTGAGTTCCACCTTGTTGCAACGTCTATGATTAGGCGATGCTGGGGAAGGTTCAAAGACCGCTGATAGGTCTGCATACGGCTGGCGTGTACAGGCGAACGTCGGATATGTGAGCAAAGTGCACGCACTTTGAGGAGCAGGTCGGAGAACCCAGGATAAGTTTTCAATAAGCACTGCACCACCAGGTTTAAGGTGTGAGCCAGGCAAGGAATGTGTTTCAGTTGGGAAAGGGAGATGGCAGCCATGAAATTCCTTCCGTTATCACTCACTACCTTGCCTGCCTCAAGATCTACTGTGCCCAGCCACGACTGCGTTTCTTGTTGCAAGAACTCGGACAGAACTTCCGCGGTGTGTCTGTTGTCGCCCAAACACTTCATAGCCAATACAGCCTGCTGACGCTTGGCAGTAGCTGGCCCATAATGGGACAACTGGTGTGCAACAGTGTCATCTGCCGATGGAGTGGTTGGCCGACTGCGTTCTGTGGAAGAGCTGTAGCTTCTGCAGGAGGACGAGGAGGAGGAGGAGGGGGTGCGAACGCCTACAGCCAACTGTTTCCTAGACCGTGGGCTAGGCACAACTGTCCCTAAATTGATGTCGCCTGTGGACCCTGCATCCACCACATTCACCCAGTGTGCCGTGATGGACACATAACGTCCCTGGCCATGCCTACTGGTCCATGCATCTGTAGTCAGGTGCACCTTTGTACTCACAGATTGCCTAAGTGCATGGACGATGCGCTGTTTAACATGCTGGTGCAGGGCTGGGATGGCTTTTCTGGAAAAAAAGTGTCGACTAGGTAGCTCGTATCGTGGTTCAGCGTACTCCATCAGGGCTTTAAAAGCTTCGCTTTCAACTAAACGGTAGGGCATCATCTCTAACGAGATTAGTCTAGCTATGTGGGCGTTAAAACCCTGTGTACGCGGATGCGAGGATAAGTACTTCCTTTTTCTAACCAGAGTCTCATGTAGGGTGAGCTGGACTGGAGAGCAGGAGATCGTGGAACTTTCGGGTGTGCCGGTGTACATGGCAGACTGAGAGACGGTTGGAGACGGTATTGTTTCCGCCGGTGCCCTAGATGCAATATTTCCTCCTACTAAACTGGTGATTCCCTGACCCTGACTGCTTTTGGCTGGCAAAGAAACCTGCACAGATACTGCCGGTGGTGCGGAAAATGGTGGCCTTACAGTGACGGAAGGGATGTTGCGTTGCTGACTAGCTTCATTGGCCGAGGGTGCTACAACCTTAAGGGACGTTTGGTAGTTAGTCCAGGCTTGAAAATGCATGGTGGTTAAGTGTCTATGCATGCAACTAGTATTTAGACTTTTCAGATTCTGACCTCTGCTTAAGCTAGTTGAACATTTTTGACAGATGACTTTGCGCTGATCAGTTGGATGTTGTTTAAAAAAATGCCAGACTGCACTCTTCCTAGACTCGGATCCCTTTTCAGGGATTGCAGACTGAGCTTTAACCGGATGGCCACGCTGTCCTCCAACAGGTTTTGGCTTTGACACGCGTTTTGGGCCAGATACGGGCCCGGCAGATGGAACCTGTTGCGATGTTGATGCCTGCTGCGGCCCCTCCTCCACCTCCGCTTCTGAACTACTGCCGCCTGCACCCTGTTCCCCCAATGGCTGCCAATCGGGGTCAATAACTGGGTCATCTATTACCTCCTCTTCGAGCTCGTGTGCAACTTCGTCTGTGTCACTGTGTCGGTCGGTGGTATAGCGTTCGTGGCGGGGCAACATAGTCTCATCAGGGTCTGATTGTGGATCTGTACCCTGAGAGGGCAATGTGGTGGTCTGAGTCAAAGGAGCAGCATAGTACTCTGGCTGTGGCTGTGCATCAGTGCACTCCATGTCAGAATCTACTTGTAATGGGCATGGCCTGTTAAATGTTTCACTTTCTAAGCCAGGGACGGTATGTGTAAAGAGCTCCATGGAGTGACCCGTTGTGTCGCCTGCTGCATCCTTCTCTCTTGTTGTAGTTTTTGCTGAGGAGGACAAGGAAGCGACTTGTCCCTGACCGTGAACATCCACAAGCGACGCGCTGCTTTTACATTTACCAGTTTCGGAAGAGGAGGCAAAAGAGCTAGAGGCTGAGTCTGCAATGTAAGCCAAAACTTGCTGTTGCTGCTCCGCCTTTAAAAGCGGTTTTCCTACTCCCAGAAAAGAGAGCGTTCGAGGCCTTGTGTAGCCTGACGACGAAACTGGCTCCACAGCTCCAGACTTAGGTGGAATATTTTTATCCCCACGACCACCTGATGCTCCACTACCACTACCATCATTACCAGCTGACAATGAACGCCCACGACGACCTCTTGCACCAGACTTCCTCATTGTTTAAAAATCGTAACCAAACTAACTTTATTTGTTGCTGTCAAACAACTTACACGGTGAGCTATAACTTCAGTATGATTTCAATATCCCTTAACAGGTTGGTGAGACCACAAGGAAAATCAGGCACAATGTTACACACTCTGTTTTCTGTGACACCAAATCACAGAGATGACACACACGCAGGACTGTCACTCAAGCACTAATGTCAATATTAATCTCCCACCTAATTTTTTTTTTTTTTTTTCTCTGTGAGACTTTAGAAACCAAATAATATTTAAAAAAAAACAAAAAAACAAGGCTTTCTATGGCCCACTGAATGAGAGATGGCACGCACAGGAGTGGCACACAAGCCCTGACTGAGGCCAATATTTTTCTCCCACTGATTGATGTAGTGTTTTTGTGTTGAGGTTGATTTTAAAACACAAATGAAGGAAAAAAATAAAAAGGCTTTCTATGGCCCACAATTAGAGAGAGAGGTGGCACACCCAGGAGTCAAGACTGGCACACAAGCTGAAATGGCAATATTACTCTCCCACTGTTTTTTTATGTATTTTTTTTTTATTTTCAGGGAGACTTTAGAAACCAAATAATATTAAAAAAAAAAACAAAAAAACAAGGCTTTCTATGGCCCACTGAATGAGAGGGACAGAGGTGGCACACCCAGGAGTCAAGACTGGCACACAAGCTGAAATGGCAATATTACTCTCCCACTGTTTTTTTATGTATTTTTTTTTTATTTTCAGGGAGACTTTAGAAACCAAATAATATTAAAAAAAAAAAAAAAAACAAGGCTTTCTATGGCCCACTGAATGAGAGGGACAGAGGTGGCACACCCAGGAGTCAAGACTGGCACACAAGCTGAAAGGGCAATATTACTCTCCCACTGTTTTTTTAGGTTTTTTTTTTTTTTTCAGGGAGAATTAGAAACCCAATAATATTAAAAAAAAAAAATAAATAGGCTTTCTATGGCCCACTGAATGAAAGGGAGAGAGGTGGCACACCCAGGAGTCAAGACTGGCACACAAGCTGAAAGGGCAATATTACTCTCCCACTGTTTTTTTATGTATTTTTTGTTTTTTCAGGGAGACTTTAGAAACCCAATAATATTTAAAAAAAAAAATAAATAGGCTTTCTATGGCCCACTGAATGAGAGGGAGAGAGGTGGCACACCCAGGAGTCAAGACTGGCACACAAGCTGAAAGGGCAATATTACTCTCCCACTGTTTTTTTAGGTTTTTTTTTTTTTTCAGGGAGACTTTAGAAACCAAATAATATTAAAAAAAAAAAAAAAAAAAAAAAATAGGCTTGCTATAGCCCACTGAATGAGAGATAGCACACACAGCAGTGGCACACAAGCCCTGACTGAGGCCAATATTTTTCTCCCACTGATTGATGTAGTGTTTTTGTGTTGAGGTAGATTTTAGAACACAAATCACGGAAAAAATAAATAGGCTTTCTATGGCCCACTGAATGAAAGGGAGAGAGGTGGCACACCCAGGAGTCAAGACTGGCACACAAGCTGAAAGGGCAATATTACTCTCCCACTGTTTTTTTATGTATTTTTTGTTTTTTCAGGGAGACTTTAGAAACCCAATAATATTAAAAAAAAAAAATAAATAGGCTTTCTATGGCCCACTGAATGAGAGGGAGAGAGGTGGCACACCCAGGAGTCAAGACTGGCACACAAGCTGAAAGGGCAATATTATTCTCCCACTGTTTTTTTAGGTTTTTTTTTTTTTTTTCAGGGAGAATTAGAAACCAAATAATATTAAAAAAAAAAAAAAAATAGGCTTGCTATAGCCCACTGAATGAGAGATGGCACACACAGGAGTGGCACACAAGCCCTGACTGAGGCCAATATTTTTCTCCCACTGATTGATGTAGTGTTTTTGTGTTGAGGTAGATTTTAGAACACAAATCACGGAAAAAATAAATAGGCTTTCTATGGCCCACTCAGTGAGAGATGGCACACACAGGGATGGCACTGTAGCAGAAATGCCAATCTTAATCTCCCACAAAAAAAAAACAAAAAAAAAAAAAAAACTGTCCTACAATTACTATCTCCCTGCAGTAATGTAAGCCAGGTATGGCAGGCAGCAATAGGAGTGGACTGATGCACAAATTAAATAAAAAGTGTGGACAAACAGAAAAGATAGCTGTGCAGAAAGGAAGGAACAAGAGGATATGTGCTTTGAAAAAAGCAGTTGGTTTCCACAGTGGCGTACACACAGCAATACAGCTATCACGGAGCCTTCTAGGGCAGCCCAATGAGCTACAGCGCTGAGGGGAAAAAAAAAAAAAATAGCTTCCACTGTCCCTGCACACCGAAGGTGGTGTTGGACAGTGGAAATCGCTGCAGCACAAGCGGTTTGGTGGTTAGTGGACCCTGCCTAACGCTCTCCCTGCTTCTGACGAAGCGGCAGCAACCTGTCCCTAAGCTCAGATCAGCAGCAGTAAGATGGCGGTCGGCGGGAACGCCCCTTTATAGCCCCTGTGACGCCGCAGACAGCAAGCCAATCACTGCAATGCCCTTCTCTAAGATGGTGGGGACCAGGATCTATGTCATCACGCTGCCCACACTCTGCGTTCACCTTCATTGGCTGAGAAATGGCGCTTTTCGCGTCATTGAAACGCGACTTTGGCGCGAAAGTCGCGTACCGCATGGCCGACAAGCACAGGGGTCGGATCGGGTTTCATGAGACGCCGACTTAGCCAAAAGTCGGCGACTTTTGAAAATGATCGACCCGTTTCGCTCAACCCTAGCTACACATATAGAGATTGCCTAACAAAAAGGCAATCCCTGCATGTGTTGCTGCAGGGACATGCAGCCGTGGGAACTTGAACATAGTATTCGAGCATGCCGAAGACCCCCTGTTAGCACCTGAGCATGATAACGCCTTATCCCAGCACGTTCCCTCATCGCTACTGTTGACGTCTCTCATGATCTTTGAAGATGGAGTGCTGCTGAGGTCTGTGTGTATAATGGCGGTGCTGCTCATGTACATGTAAAAGCTCACTGCATGTTTTTCTCACAATGTTCCTTTTGCCATCACCCTTATAGAGCCACCCAGGAAAGAAAATTTCTAAGGCACCTCATACAGAAGTTCTTGTCTGTTCTTCAGTCAATCCCAGAGACAGGTACAGCAGCAGCTATTCTGTATAGCTTCCCATATCTCTCTAGCAGGTGTACTCACTTCTCAGCTGAGAGCAGGATTACAACTATAGGTTTGAAGCCTCCTGAATGTTAAAAAGTTTTTTCATCCATGGGTGGCAATAAAACAGTCTCGCCATACAGCGACTGCTCTTTTTTCATAAAATAAAGACCCATATAAGATGCCGATCAGCAAGGATTTATTTTTAGTATCGTATAGAGATTGTAGCAGCTACTTCAAGGCTTATTCATATGCTACTGCCTGACACAAGATCTTCTCATTCTTTAGGTCCCGTCTCTGTGGAGAAAATACATTACTGCGAACGTTTCATAGAACTGATCATTGACCTGGAGGTAAAGTGGAAAGAGATTGATGAACTATAGTATGTTACGTATGTGTGTCTGTGGCCTTAGAACTCCGCGCTGTCTCATAGAAGACCTTAGTGAGAAAAGTGCTTCATGATGGTATGGTTAGGAGGCTGAACTGATTAAAGGGAACCTGTCATCCAAAAATAGTATTTGCTGGTAGTCATAGTGCCAATTCCCATCGTAAGCACATGTGGCCAACTAACTGGAAGTTCGGCTGCTGGTAGAAAATGAAGTGATATTCTCCCTATAGCCGATTGCGTTCAGACAAGTGTGTGGCGGCGGAGCTCTTATGTGTGGCGGCGGAGCTCTTATGTGTGGCGGCGGAGCTCTGATGTGTGGCGGCGGAGCCCTGATGTGTGGCGGCGGAGCTCTGATGTGTCGCGTGGCGTCGTTGCTGTGTCGCGTGGTCGCAGAGCTATGACGTGTATATAGCCCACACACACTTGTCTATAACTTCATTTTTTCCCTGCAGCTGCAGCCAAATATCCAGTTAGACGGCAACACGTGTTTTTAAGATGTTTATTGGCTATTTAGAAAGTTTGTGTTTGGCACTCCTGCTACAGTATCGCATAAAGACAAGCAGGCGACTATGCCAGGAGAGTGACCGACCTGGTCGGGACTGCAGATAGAAAAGACTTGAGTTCTAGCCTCCTCTATGCGGAGAATGCCGTTGATGACCTGATTTTGTTACTGTATGTTCCTCACCATTGAGCACTGTCTTCCAGGTCCCATTCCTCCTCGCTTTGAGGAGTCTTTACGCTACCTCATCGGCTATGATAAGATGCTCACTCCCCACTGTCTACTGTCCTGATTCGCACACATTAACGCTGTCCCTACCTCTTTGTGTCCTTGGTGTTGGACCACTGTCTGGCGCTGATTTCCCGCTCTCTATAGACCAGGTTCAGCGCTCTCGGTTTGTTTAGTTACTTATTTAGACTTATTTGGAGACTTCTAGAGAGGCCTATAAATATCTCAGGTGCTGTATGAGCTGGCCTGACCGTCATGGCTGCAGCTTTTCTCACCTTCACTGTTCAACTTCATAAAGGAAAGCTGGACTGTACTCACTAGAAGTAGAGAATAGATATTAAGTGCCAGCCTTAAACTACTAATTCTATTCCCCCCAGGCTTTACTTCCCACCCGTCGCTGGTTTAATACAGTGCTGGATGACTCCCACCTTGTGGTCCACTGCTACTTATCCAGCCTCTCCAAGAGAGAGCAAGAAGGACATTTATTTTCTCAGGTATTTTGTGCTTTAAAAGAAAACCACCTTTATTTTTTCATTTTTAAACTTGCTTTAATATTTGTTTTAATACTTGTCTGAACAGCTCCTGGACATGTTGAAGTTTTACACTGGCTTCGAAATCAATGACCAGACAGGAAACGCTCTCACAGAAAACGAGATGACTACAATTCATTATGACCGTATCACCTCACTACAGGTAAGGGTAAATTGTGTAGGTGTTAACTTTCTACCTCGTCTGAGAGCAGCATAATATGGAGCAAGAGAGCCCGATTCCAGTGATGTCACTTACTGGGCTGTGTGCTGTAGTTTCAATATAATCAATGTATTAGCAGCAGGAGATTATCATGGAGTAGAATAATCTCTACAAGTCTGTAGGTCTGTTACAATCACAAATAGCACACAGAGGCCATCCATGTGCTAACTGCTGTACATTTTTAACATTGCAAAGGCTAGGAAAAGCTTTGTCATTTTATTTATTTTATTTTTCCCATCATTGATGAAAAACTGCTTGTAAAATCTGACACAACACTGACTAATCATTGCTGAAAATCTGGTCCATACCACTGTTGAAAATTATTCCTTTGTTCCCCACAAACTGTACGTGTAAAAATGTTTAGAATCGTAAAGGGGAGCTGCCTTCAGAAAACGACCTATTGTTTAAATCAGATTTTTGTATTACGTATATTTTTTAAAAGAATTTTGGCTCCTTTGAACAGCCTTATTAGACACGTCGTTGCAAACTGTAGTATTCGGGAGCTTACCATTGTGACTATGTACATATGTTGTTTCCTGAAACAATATGAAGTTAAAAGTCTAAAAAAAAAAAAAAAAAAAAAAAAAGCAGTGGCCGGTGTGGAAATGTCAAGATTTCTGTTTTTTTTATATTTAATACAGAGTGTAACATGTTACTTTTTTATATATATAAAAACTAAAGAATACATTTTAAAGGGGTTGTCCAGTTTTCTAATAAGTCTGCAGTCACTTCTTAATCCTTACAATGTGTGTTACACACTCTGTGAGGATAAATCGTTATTGCTGGTGATGGTGAGCGATTTGTATGCATGCAGTAAGATGCCAACTAGATGTGTTTGTCCTCTCTCAGTTCACTTGTATTGAGAGAAGCCAGGCACGACTAGTAGGAATGTGACGACACGTACGCATACTTGCTGTCACATGCCCCCCCGCTGTCACTGACAATACTGGTGAATCTAGACAATGTGCATACCACACAGTGTCAGGATTCTGCAGGCGTGCTTCAGCCATAGAGTTGTGGTGGCACACCTTTATTCACCGCTCAGTGCACATTGTAAGCATGTCATGGCACATTGACCGCTTATCAGTGCTGAGCCGGCTGTGGACATGCTTACAGCCATTGTTCGCCATGTACTGAGCGGTGACTAAAGTTGCTGTGTCGGCACAATGCACTGTATACGGACATGCTGTGTTACCTCTGTACACTGGTCCATGCTGCCACTGCTGGAGATGATAACAGCTGATCGCTGGGGCTGCCGGCTGTCCCACTGGTCATCATTACATGAGCACTGGAAAGCTTGTGTACCTTCAGCTGTAATGTGCAGGGATTGTGTATCTTTCCACGTCACTCATTCTCACACATTTGTCCACACAGAGAGCCGCTTTTGCCCACTTCCCAGAGCTCTACAGTTTTGCTCTCCGCAATGTGGCAGCTGTGGACACTCGGGAATCCCTTGTGAAGTGCTTTGGAGCACTCAGGTACGTGAACACAAGCTGCACATTGGGCTTTTCCTTTTTATGGATCAGCCACTGATTTGACTCTTGGTGTACCATCTTTTTTTTTTTTTAACTTCTCTATTACAGCGTGTAATATACAGCTCTGTGTCCTTCTGCTGCAGCACATCATATTACTCACAGATCTTCTTACTAAAAAGCAGGAATATTTTAGGGATTGTTAGGTCATATGTTGTTATGCTATTAATGACCTTCATTAAAGGCGCAGTCAGACGGCCGTAGTAGGAACATACTGCATGGACTGGCCGGCGGCTCTCTTGTCATGTATTTCTATGCAGCTGCCGTGCTTTGGTCAGGAGAGCCACCGGCCAGTCGGTACACTGCCAAAGTTATACAGCTGCACCCTTAGGATCGTAAACTTTGAACAGAGCCGCGCTGCACAGATCTGTCACAATCTGATACTGTTGACCAATATCATATGGCCGGACAATTCCTTTATAATCAATCATTGATGACCTGGAATCTCTCTTACACTTCAGAAAGCTGTTCTGCAGCATCTAATGTCTGGTGAGCTGGAGATTATAATTACACTCTGAGTTCCCTAAATTGCATAAATGCCCTCAGCCTGCAGTTTAATGATACAGTAAACCATCAGCACACGTGTGAGTGGGTCCCTCTGCCGATAACTAGGAGCCCCTTTCTTATTCCCTGTGCCAGATGCCCATAGACTATTCTAAATGCCACATCCGGTAATACTGCATTATGCAGGACGGATGGTTTGTTACAGCGTCTCCTAGTGTAACTCATGCTTCTATAGTGCTGTCGCTTTAACATGGGGTTAATAATTAAAGGGATCTCTGTAGACTCTTCCACGTGCTGCTGCTCCATCATATTTTCACATTTTATTGCACCATTTGGTTGCAGAGGACTAAAATAACTAACAGAGCTGTAACTCTACCTCCCCGGGTCTTGCACAGCTTTCGGTCTTTATTTGCTGCTGCAGTCAGTCACTCAGCTTAGCACCTCTAAGCCAAGTGATGGGCTGCAGTGTTATCACATCTATTGCAATCGGAACCAATGCAGACAATCACTGTGCACAGAGGGTCTGCTGTGGTAGACTTCAGAGCACAGTGACTGTCTGCAGCGGTTACAAGTGCTAAAGATGTGATGTCATCACTGCAGCCTAGAGGCATCACCGGACCTGGGGACGGTAAGTAACAGCTCCGTTTGTTATTTTAGACCTCAGGTACAATAATATTTGAAGAGGGATTTCAGCAAGACTGAATTTGCGTTGCCACAAATTCAGATACTGTGGCAAGAAAATGTGATAAACACGACAAAAATGGCACTCAGCGAAACATCTGTTCATTGCAATATTGAAAGGACATTTCAGGTGCACGCTCCATTGTCTGCAAACACAAGCCCGTATACCAGATTATTGCTGTGTCTGGGTCACACAGGTCTGTATACAAGAGTAGCCTGTAAAATGCTCCGTGTGCCCCGTGCCATCATAACACTGTCCCGAAAGGAGAAAAGACAGGTAGAGCTTGTTATTCTTCACACACAGCAGACATATTCTGGGGCGATGTACAAAGGTTTGCTTCCAGTGGGCTGGTAGAGCACAGTGTCTTGTGGATTCTGCCCAGTTTATTTAGTTTTTTTGTTTTTTTTCCCCCAGTCCTAACACTCTCCACCAAGTGGCCTCGTACCTGTGTTTATTGCCGGCTTTGGCTGAAGGAGAAGAAACGAAATACGACCGTGAGGTCCTGCTGGAGCTGCTGGTAGGTTCCTATGTTTATGGTACATCTTACTCTTGGTTCCTTACATGGGTTTTATTATTATATTGTGTTTTAGTTTAACTAAAAATTCTACAGGTAACATTTCCATTAAAATAACACTTGAAGCTCCATTGGGGCAGCGTGTTGTCGGTGTAGCCTTCTGTGCTGGGTGGGATTCTGTCATTAGTGGATGTACTTGCGTTAGATGCATTGCATGTAACTGTTGATTTTAGAGGTAAGGCATACATTAATTACTAAAGATGTTCTTCTATTGCAAGAAGTAAACAATCACATTGTCTATAGAGAGATAAAGGCATGCAAATTATCTGCCCTCCAGGAGGAAGACCAGTACCTCCCCACTGCCACCAGTAAGTCAAAGTCTGACCCCTTAACTCCTTCACAACAAAAGACGTATATTTGTGTCCTATATCATGCCCCCGACTTCGATGCAACTTCGACGCTGAGCCCGCATCTTTCCCCATACATAGTAGCTGTTAACCAGTTAAATCCCGTTGTCACTTTCTGAAAGCGTGACTTAACACGCACCAGCCAGAAGCTTGACACAAATCCCGCCCATTGGCGCCCTGTCACGTGATCGGGGGGGGGGGGGGGGCACTGATGGGTTGTCATGACAGCCTGGGGTCTGCAGGAGAAACCCAACCCTCCATGCCTGTCACTGGGAATTTTACCGTCTTGGGACCAACGTTCATAGGAAATCGTGATTTTTGCTGCACATAGCAGTTCTGAAGCCCCGTTATGTATAGCTCTGGCGATTGATTGATCGCAGCTTCAAGTTTCCTAAGCAGACTATTAAATATAGTAAAAAGGGGGCGCTCACAGCAATCCGGCATCAACAACCATAGAGGTCTCAAGGAGACCTCTAGTTGTCATGCCGACACATTTCTGACCCCCGATCACATGACGGGGTCAGCGATGCGCGCATTTCCGGCCCGATGGCCGGAAGCGGTAGTTAAATGCCGCTGTCAGAGTTTGACAGCAGCATTTAACTAGTTAATAGCGGCAGGTGGATTGCGATTCCACCTGCCGCTATTGCGCGCACATGTCAGCTGTACAAAACAGCTGACATGTCGTGGCTTTGATGCGGGCTCACCGCCGGAGCCCACATCAAAGGGGGAGACACGACATGCGCAGTACTGGTACGGCGCATGTCGTGAAGGGGTGAAACTACACATGTTTGGTATCTGCATACTTGTACTGACCTGAAGAATAATATTTCCTGGTAAGTTTTACCATATATTGAACATGGTAAATAGAATTGCACTTTTTTTTTTTTTTTGCAATTTCACCGCACTTGGAATTTTTTCAGTTTTCCAGTACACTATATGGTAAAATCTATGGTGTCATTTAAAAGTACAACTCGTGCCGCAAAAAACAAGTTCTCATATGGCCATATTGACTAAAAAATAAAAAGTTGTGGCTCTTGGAAGAAGGGAAGCTAAAAACAAGAACTGAAAATTGAAAATGGCCCGGGGTGAAGGGGTTAATGAGCTATGCCAAAGCAGTCTTCTCAAAAGCTGGAGACCCGGAGGATATTTGTATGCATTCATCAATGAATCTCCACAGTGACTAATACATTAGATTTGGCAAGAGGAAGGTTGTGGAATTACTCATAGCTGCCAGTCATATTCCTTTTTTTATTTGAGGATTAATGTTATTTCGGTATTTAAAAAAAAAAAAAAAAAAGTGTATGTTTGTTTTTGATGCTATAAATCATTTTGGCAAATGGGTTTAAAGGGAACCTGTCACCCCCAAAATCGATGGTGAGGTAAGCCCACCGTCATCAGGGGCTTATCTACAGCATTCTGCAATTCACACACTACAGACCAAAAGTTTGGACACACCTTATCATTTAAAGTTTTTTCTGTATTTTCAGGGCTATGAAGATAGTACATTCACACTGAAGGCATCAAAACTATGAATTAACACATGTGGAATTATATACTTAACAAAAAAGTGTGAAACAACTGAAATTATGTCTTATATTCTAGGTTCTTCAAAGTAGCCACCTTTTGCTTTGATGACTGCTTTGCACACTCTTGGCATTCTCTTGATGAGCTTCAAGAGGTAGTCACCGGGAATGGTTTTCACTTCACAGGTGTGCCCTGTCAGGTTTAATACGTGGGATTTCTTGCCTTATAAATGGGGTTGGGACCATCAGTTGTGTTGTGCAGAAGTCTGGTGGATACACAGCTGATAGTCCTACTGAATACACTGTTAGAATTTGTATTATGGCAACAACAAAAAAAGCAGCTAAGTAAAAAAAAAAACAAGTGGCCATCATTACTTTAAGAAATGAAAGTCAGTCAGTCTGAAAAATTGGGAAAACTTTGAAAGTGTCCCTAAGTGCAGTGGCAAAAACCATCAAGCGCTACAAAGAAACTGGCTCACATGAGGACTGCCCCAGGAAAGGAAGACCACGAGTCACCTCTGCTTCTGAGGATAAGTTTATCCGAATCACCAGCCTCAGAAATCGCAGGTTCAAAATTGAAGGCATACTGAACCAGCATGGCTACCACAGCATCTTGCAGCGGCATGCTATTCCATCCGGCTTGCGTTTAGTTGGACCATCATTTATTTTTCAACAGGACAATGACCCCAAACACACCTCCAGGCTGTGTAAGGGCTATTTGACCAAGAAGGAGAGTGATGGGGTGCTACGCCAGATGACCTGGCCTCCATAGTCACCAGACCTGAACCCAATCGAGATGGTTTGGGGTGAGCTGGACCGCAGAGTGAAGGCAAAAGGGCCAACAAGTGCTAAGCATCTCTGGGAACTCCTTCAAGATTGTTGGAATACTATTCCCGGTTGAAGCTCATCAAGAGAATGCCAGGAGTGTGCAAAGCAGTCATCAAAGCAAAAGGTGGCTACTTTGAAGAACCTAGAATATAAGACATAATTTCAGTTGTTTCACACTTTTTTGTTAAAGGGAACCTGTCACCCCCCGCGCCCCCCCCCCCCAGTCGTTTCAAACTAAAAGAGCCACCTTGTGCAGCAGTAATGCTGCATTCTGACAAGGTGGCTCTTTTAGTTCTGGGTGCTGTGACTAGAGAAATAATCAGTTTTATAATTTGTCAGAAATACCTTGTCTTCAGTCAAGTAGGCCGGCGTTTCCCACCCTGCTGCAGACGCCACACAGCTGTCACTTACATCTTCTCGGCGCCGCCTCCTAAGCGCTGTTTTGAAAATAGCCGGTGCCTGCGCTCTTTTCTCCTGCCTGGTGCAGGCGCAGTGAGCGCTGCCCGTCTTTCCTCATGCAGTCTAGCTGACTGCGCCTGCGCGGCCGCCCTGCCTGTGAATCCCAGCCCCGCAGTGACTTATGATTTATTCACATTGCGGGGCTGGGATTCACAGGCAGGGCGCCCGCACAGGCGCAGTCACCGAGACTGCATATGAGGAAAGAAGGCCAGCGCTCACTGCGCCTGCACCAGGCAGGAGAAAAGAGCGCAGGCACCGGCTATTTTCAAAGCAGCGCTGAGGAGGCGGCGCCCAGCGCCAAGAGGATTTGAGTGATGGCTGTGTGGGGTCTGCAGCAGGGGGGAAACGCCGGCCTCCTTGACTGAAGACCAGGTATTTAGGACAAATTACAAAACGGATTATTTCTGCAGTTACAGCACCCAGAACAGCATTACTGCTGCACAAGGTGGCTCTTTTAGCTTGAAACGACTGGGGGGGGGGGGGGGGTGACAGGTTCCCTTTAAGTATATAATTCCACATGTGCTAATTCATAGTTTTGATGTCTTCAGTGCGAATTTACAATTTTCATAGTCATGAAAATACAGAAAAATCCTTAAATGGGAAGTTGTGTCCACACTTTTGGTCCTGTATGTATGTATGTATGTATGTATGTATGTATGTATGTGTGTGTGTGTATGTATGTATGTATATGTATGTGTATATATATATATATATATATATATATATATATATATATATATATATATATATATATATATATATATATATATATATATATAAGAAAAAAAGGAAAACAGCACAAACAAAGTAACAAAAAAAGTGGGTCTTTAATGCCTGGACGGCGTGGCGACGTTTCGGATTTTCCAATCCTTTTTCAAGGCTTGAAAAAGGATTGGAAAATCCGAAACGTCGCCACGCCGTCCAGGCATTACAGACCCACTTTTTTTGTTACTTTGTTTGTGCTGTTTTCCTTTTTTTCTTATATTATTGGAACCACCTGAATACTGGTTTGGAAAGCTTTGCACTGCAAGTGTGGTAATATGATGCTGTTCTAAAATTTTTTTCTATATATATATATATATATATATATATATATATATATATATATATATATATATATATATATATATATATATATATATATATATATATATATATACATATACATATATATATATATATATATATATATATATATATATACATATATACATATGCATATACATACATATGGCTTAAAATACAGGGCAAGTGTCTCATCTGTACCTTTAGGCCTTTTAGAGAGAATTTCGTCTTCAACTTTACCTGTTAACAATAACAGTAATTTTAACCATGAGAGGCCACACTTTTACATGCCTCTGTATACTATACCCTGCTATAAGTAAATAGGTAAAAGCAATAGTGCATATAAATAAAGTAGGGTACTTTGTAAACACCGATTTTTATTTAGGAAAAAACGTCAAAGCCATCCCTGCAGCATCAAAGTGTAACGCAATCGTCAATCAGGATGTTCCTAAGCTCTAGTATGTAAACCTGGGCTAGACGTAACGTTTATACAGCTTCCCATTTGTTGGGTATCTATTCGGGAGCCAGTCCTGCTATGCCCTTATTCACACTGCGGCACTATGACACATGGCAAGGTTTTAATTCTAGAGGTTGGGACTGTCCCGGCTGGGTACACCTTGACGCTGGTGGAATGGATTTTAAGCTTTTTTTTTAAAAAAACAACTGTGTTTCCCAAGTACCCTACATTGTTTATTTGCACTATTGCTTTTCATTAGTTACTTACAGCAGGGTATATGTTCATTTTGTTTCTGTCTTGTGTTTTGCCTCTTTAATGGCCAGTCTGAACATGCTCCTATTTTGCATGCACACCATCTAAGTGTTAATAGAAGTGGTAAAAGTTTATTTTTATCAATTAACAAAATGAAAAGTGAATGAGAAAAAATGAAATGTTAAGTTAAATCAATATTTGGTGTGACGTGTACACTTGCACAAAGTCAAAGATTTTGTAAGTTTTTAGGCAGATGAGGCACAAGCCAGACTCTGCCACTAAGGTGAGGTTGTAGAAGACAATTTCATGTGATAGGTCATACACCGTGGCAAGACTGAGCCCAGCAAGAAGACACAAGGTAGTTATACTGCATCAGCAAGATCTCTCCCAGGTGAAGATTTCTAAGCAGGCTTGGGTTTCAAGACGTGCTGTTAAAACTGTTTTGAAGAGGCATCAAGAAATGGACAACGATGTGGTCTGTAGATGCAGTGGAGGGTCCTTGGAAGTTTGGGGCTGCATTTCAATAAATTGAGTTGGGGATTTGGTCAGGAATAATGGTTTCCTCAATGTTGAGAAACAGACGCAGATACTTATCCATCACACAAAACCATCAGTGAGGCGTCTGGTTCCAAGTTTATGCTGCGGCAGGACAACGATCCCCAACAATACAGCCAATGTCTTTAAAACTATTTCAGTGTAAAGATTAGCAAGAAGTCCTGGAAGTGATGATCCGGCTCGAACAGAGCCCTGATCTCATATAATCTAGTCTGTCTGTGATTACTTGAATAGGCAGAAGGATTAGTACAAGCCTCATACACAGATCTATGGTTAGATCACCAAGATGTTTGGAACAACGACACTGTGGGTTTGTACCTAGAGGAAGTGATGGTCTTTGAAGGTAAAGAGTGGTCACACCAAGTATTGATGTGACTTAGATTTCTCTATTGTTCATTCACTTTGCATTTTGTTAATTACTAAAGATAAACTATTTACACTTCTATTTTTTGTAAGCTTTCTTACTTTGCAGCATTTTTTCCACACTTGGCTAAAACATTTACACAGTATTGTGTGTAATATACCATATTACTCTGTCGCCTCATTGGGGGACACAGGACCATGGGTGTTATGCTGCTGTCCACTAGGAGGCGACACTATGCATAATCTGAAAAAGATTAACTGTGGCTCCTCCTGTGCAGTATACACCCCTGGACGGCATCAGCCTTCTCCAGTTTTTGCTTAGTGTCGCAAAGGAGGCACACCTAAAGATTTTTACTCCGTTTTACTCCGTTTCCCGTTTTCCGACGGGATTACAGATGAAGAAAAGAGGGTCTCCTGTGAGACTCCCGGCATGGCTCCTTCCTCGGCCCCCTATTATGGGGTGCCCAGTTGAAGTTGAGATGGCTATTCCCCATGCTGCTACTTCCCCAGCCCCTCGGGTGTTGGTTCGAAGTCGAGACCCCCCTCCTTCCCCAATTCCTTTTGGTTTCTGGGTTGAGGTCGAGGCGAGGATAAAGGCCCCTGAAGGTGTGACAAAAGCACCCTCCCTATCCCCCTCTGGGGGTATTAGGTTGAGACACCTCAGGTAGGGCCTGTACAGGCAGCATCCTACAGCTCCCAGCAATGGGCCAGCACACTGCGCCTGCATCCAGGGACCCCAGCCCAGCTGCGGGCTCCTGTTGGGGCCGGGGGGGAGTGCAGGCAGGCATGGCACATACAGACACAGGGTTCCCTGCGTCCCTGTCTCTGCGGCAGCACCAGCTCTATACTGCCTCAGGGGGACCCCAGCCGGGCTCCCCCTTCCGCTTATAGCCCCACCGCCATCCTGCCTTCAAATCCGGAGGGGTCCGGTTCAGATCCGACCCCCTCCCGGACTTTCGCGCCGGCCTGGAGCCCTTCTGGGCCTCAGGCATCTAATTTAGGCCCCGGCTTCGGCCTAGCTGAAGCAGCAGCCTCCTCTCCGCCCCCCGGCCCGCCCCCCGGATGACAAATATGACACTCTACAGTGTCATACAAGGGGCGGATCGAGAAAGAAAGGGCGGGTTTTTTATAGCCTTGCCGCCTTTTTCCAGCTCTCCGCCCCCTTCTCCTCCTCTCTCCTCTGTCTCTGCAGCCATTTTCGGCTGCAGATTAACCCTGCATCTCCCGGTCTGCAGGACCAGGACCAGGCAGCCAGTCTCCGGGGGGCACAGGACTGGATTTTCGGTGCTGGACCTAGGGGTACACTGGTGGGGTAAGATCACAGCTGGGTTATCTTTACTCAGCTGTGAATCCATATTACCTATAAGGCTCCCCTGTAGGTTCTCTACCCCTGTAAGGTCCATCTGCTGGCAGCACTTCTGCACTCTGTGCACTATGCCGGGCTCAAGGTCTAAGAGAACCAGGCAGAACTGCTATTATGCATTCTGCACAGCCTGCGGGACCGCTCTCCCCAGTAGTAGCACGTACCCGCATTGTCAGAACTGTATACAAACTACTGTGTCACAGCCTCAAGAAGCCCCTGCCAATGCCTCGGTGTCTAATGCCACACCGGAATGGGCTACTCAGATATCGCAATCTATGACGCAGTCTATAGATAACCTAACTTCCACATTGCTTCAGGCGCTGCAGGGTCATGCCCTGGCTATGACCGTTACCCAGCAAAGGGAGAGCTTGACTCAGGAACAAGATGACCCTGGCACATCCACGTCTAGGTCACGACGCAAGCGGATCCATAGATCAAGTCTATCTGCGTCATCCCATAGCACACGGTCATCCCCCTCTAGGGAGAGACACCGTTGCTCCAGGTCATCTAGACCGTCCCATTCCAGGGACAGACAATGCAGATCTCCGCAATCCCCAACCAGAGAAGGCCTCCTCCCCAGCTTACCCAGCAGGGGACGCCTCAGTGATACACAGGATTCGGAAGGCATCTGCGACTCTGACTCAGACAGAGAAACGGAGGGGTCCCTGATCCCAATCCCTCCTAGCAATACAGCGCTAGTTGAGGACATAATATCGTCCATCCATCGGGTGCTGGACATTTCTGATCCGCCACCAGAGGCCCCAGAACATCAGATTTCCTTTGAAGGACCTCTGAAGCCGCCTAAGGTTTTCTCTAACCATCCAGAGTTTAAGGCGATCCTTAAAAAACAGCTCTCACAGCCTGAGAAAAAATTCGCTAATCGCAAATATCTGGAGGCGAGGTACCCCTTCCCACAGAAGGACACCAAGGAATGGACAGATCCACCTGAAGTGGATCCCCCAGTCTCCAGGCTAGCAGCACAGACTCTCCTTTCACTGCCAGATAGCTGAACCCTAAGGGACGCAGCAGACCGGCAGGTAGAACGCATGGCTCGTTCAATTTTCGAGGCAGCAGGGGCATCCCTGGCTCCCGCGTTCGCCTCAGTTTGGGCTGCCAAGGCCATCCTGGCCTGGGCAAACAATTTACAAGCCTTCCAAGCATCCGCTCCTGAACTGTCGGACCAAGCGGTTCAAATTGCTGTTGTAGCAGATTACATGCTCCATGCAGCTCTGGATTCAGCAAGGGGAGTCGCGGGGATAGCATCAAACGCCATCACGATTCGGCGTATCGTCTGGCTGCGGGAATGGAAAGCGGACGCAGCCTCAAAGAAGTCCCTCACGCACCTCCCCTACCTCAGTGGGAGACTTTTCGGTGAACAGTTGGACACTATGATATCCAACGCCACAGGGGGTAAGAGTACTTCTCTTCCCCAACTGAAACCTAAACGCACTTACAAGAAGCGTAACCAAACTCGATTCCGATCCTTTCGGAATTCCTCCGGCTGGTTCGTCTCACGTCCAGTACAAAATCGTAACCGTTCCCCACGCAGGGACAACTCACGATCGACGCAAAGGTCGGACAAGACCTGGCAGTCAAAAGCAGGCCAGTCTAAGCCCAGAGGAGGAAAATCTCAGTGTCTTCCGGATACAAAATAGAATTCACCTCCAACCCACCGGACCGGTTTTTCCTCTCTGTCCCCCCAAAACCGCCAGCCAAGGCTCGAGCCTACCACCAAGCGGTCTCCTCGCTTTGTCAATCAGGAGTCATAGTACCGGTACCCACGACCGACCGCTTCCGAGGGTTCTACTCCAATCTGTTCGTAGTTCCCAAGAAAGGAGGCAGCGTACGGCCCATACTAGACCTAAAACAGCTCAACAAATATGTACGGGTCCGTCATTTCCGCATGGAGTCCCTTCGGTCCATCATTGCGTCCATGGAGAAGGGAGAAGATCTCGTCTCCATAGACATACAAGACGCATACCTGCATATACCCATTGCACCTGCCCATCAGAGGTTTCTCAGGTTCGCAATAGGCCAGGACCACTACCAATTCGTGGCTCTCCCCTTTGGACTCGCCACGGCTCCCAGAGTGTTCACCAAGGTCATGGCAGCCACCATGGACGTCCTGCACTCCAGAGGCATAGTAGTCGTTCCATACCTGGACGATCTACTCATCAAGGCTCCCACCTTCAAGGACTGCGAGCTCAGCGTCTCAATCACAACCGATACTCTCAGTCGCATGGGCTGGTTAATCAACCTACAAAAGTCATCACCAACCCCGAGTCAGTCCCTGACCTTCCTGGGAATGTTATTCAACACCTCCAGGGGTCTAGTGCTCCTTTCCAAGGACAAGGCACTGGCTCTCCGACTAGCAGTTCGCACCCTCCTCCGCAAACCCCCTCGATCTCTCCGGTTTGCCATGAGAGTCCTCGGCAAGATGGCAGCGGCAATAGAAGCTGTCCCATTTGCCCAGTTTCACCTCAGACCTCTCCAACTAGCCATTCTCAAGTCCTGGGACAGGAATCCCTTTTCTCTCGACAGGGAGTTCCAGCTAACGTCGTCAACCAGGAGGTCCCTGCACTGGTGGCTCAAGCCAACCTCGCTAGCAAAGGGGAAATCCTTTCTCTCAGGTCAGTGGAAGGTCCTGACCACCGACGCGAGCCTGACGGGTTGGGGTGCGGTGCACCTACACCACAGGGCACAGGGCAAGTGGTCCCCAGCGGAAGCGACCATGCCCATCAACATCCTGGAAATTCGTGCCATCCTACTGGCATTGAGGGCCTTCCATCACTTACTGGCAGCCTCTCACATCAGGATACAGTCGGACAATGCCACGGCTGTGGCATATGTGAATCATCAAGGGGGGACCCGCAGTACCCAGGCGATGCGGGAAGTGTCACATATCCTCCGCTGGGCGGAGGACACAGGGTCGGTTCTTTCGGCGGTCCACATTCCGGGTGTGGACAACTGGGAAGCAGACTTCCTCAGCCGACAAGGAATAGACTCGGGAGAGTGGTCTCTCCATCCCGAAATTTTTCAACAGATCTGTCTCCGCTGGGGGACCCCGGATGTGGACCTAATGGCATCCCATTTCAATGCCAAGGTCTCCAACTTCATTGCCAGAACACACGATCCGCGGTCACTCGGAGCAGACGCTCTGGTTCAGGACTGGACCCAGTTCCAGCTTCTGTACATTTTTCCACCTCTCCCCCTGATATCCAGAGTGGTGAGGAAGATCAAACAAGAGGGAGTTCCAACCATCCTCATTGCACCGGACTGGCCCAGGCGCACATGGTACGCCGACATCGTACAACTCACAGCAGACGCCCCTTGGCGTCTCCCCGACCGCCACGATCTTCTATCACAAGGGCCGTTCTACCACCAGAACTCAGGGGCTCTCAATTTGACGGCGTGGCCCTTGAGACCTGGGTTCTAACCCAGGCAGGGCTCTCGGCAGATGTCATTGGAACCATGATCAGAGCACGAAAACCAGCCTCTGCCAAGATTTATTACCGTACCTGGAAAGCTTTCTTTACCTGGTGCGAATCTCGTGGCCAGATCCCACTCCCTTATTCCATACCCAAAGTACTTGGTTTTCTCCAATCGGGTCTGGAGGCCAGGCTGTCATTGGGCTCGCTTAAGAGCCAGGTGTCAGCCCTCTCAGTGCTTTTCCAAAAGCGCATTGCTACCAAGCCGCAAGTAAGGACTTTCCTTCAGGGGGTTTCCTGATTGGTTCCCCCCTACAGACGACCACTAGAAACGTGGGACCTCAACCTGGTCCTGACAGCATTGCAGGAACCACCCTTCGAACCTCTTAAGGAGGTCCCGCTCCGCCTTCTTTCCCAGAAGGTGGTTTTCCTGGTGGCAATCACCTCGCTACGCAGGGTGTCTGAACTGACAGCACTCTCCTGCAGACGGCCTTTCCTGGCATTTCACCAGGACAAGGTAGTTCTTCGTACGGTCCCATCCTTCCTCCCGAAGGTTGTGTCCGACTTCCACCTCAATGAGGAAATTTCACTACCATCCCTTTGTCCGGTTCCGGTTCATAGAGTGGAGAAGGCTCTGCATACGCTTAACCTTGTCAGGGCTTTGCGTATATACGTGTCTAGGACTGCGTCCTTCCGGAGGTCTGATTCCCTTTTCCTTCTTCCGGAAGGCGGCCACAAGGGTATGCCAGCTTCCAAAGCTACTCTTGCCAGGTGGATCAAATCCACCATACAAGAGGCGTACCGCCTTAAGAATTCTCCTCTTCCAGCCGGTATTACGGCACACTCTACACGGGCGGTAGGGGCCTCCTGGGCCATTCGGCACCAGGCTTCGGCACAACAAGTGTGTAAGGCGGCCACTTGGACTAGCTTACACACGTTTACTAAACACTACAGGGTTCATACCCAGTCCTCAGCGGACGCGAGCCTGGGTAGACGTGTCCTGCAGGCGGCGGTGCCCTAAGTGTACGGGCCTGTCTGCACAATATTCGTCCATTGCTTCCCACCCAGGGACTGCTTTAGGACGTCCCATGGTCCTGTGTCCCCCAATGAGGCGACAGAGTAAAGGAGATTTTTGTGTACTCACCGTAAAATCTCTTTCTCTTAGCCTCTAATTGGGGGACACAGCTCCCACCCTGTTGCCCTTTCCGGGCTGTTGTAACTGTTGAGTTCTCATATTGTTTCTTGAGCTCGTACATAGTTGCCTTCTTACAGGCATAATTATGTTATTCATGTTACGTTCCTCCTACTGCTTTTGCACAAAACTGGAGAAGGCTGATGCCGTCCAGGGGTGTATACTGCACAGGAGGAGCCACAGTTAATCTTTTTCAGATTATGCATAGTGTCGCCTCCTAGTGGACAGCAGCATAACACCCATGGTCCTGTGTCCCCCAATTAGAGGCTAAGAGAAAGAGATTTTACGGTGAGTACACAAAAATCTCCTTTTTTCAGATTATGAAACACACTCTCCCCCCCCCCCCCTCCCCAAATTTGGGAGGAAAATGGGGGGGGTGTCTTATAATCCGAAGGTATCTTACCGTGGGGCGAGACTGCTGTGGAAAGGGGTCACAAAAGATGTCGACATTGGTGGGCGGAGTCCCTTTTCTAATTGATTTCCCTTCCCTGGGCTGTGGGAAAATGGCCGCCGGAGGCGGTGCATGCGCTGATAGAGATCTTGTCTGCCAAGATCTCAATCTGAGCATGCACTGCCTCCGGCGGCCACTTTCCTGGAGCCCACAGCAAGGAAATCAATGAGAAAGGGGATTCCTGTCACTGGTAGCCACATCTTAATACAGCCCAGGGCCCGCAGCCTTGCACTGCCTGGATGCACCCTCCACCCAAGCCAGGGCCCACAGCACTGCCCCACTCCTGCCGCCACCTGCCTCCAGTGACCATCCTGCTCCACTGTCACCTCCCCAACCCCCAGTAAGCTACTGTTAAAATGGCCTAGAAGACGCACCACCATTTTATTTTAAAGGTTTTTTATCTTTTTTTCCACCCCAAGGCATCTTATGGTCCGGTGCCTGTTACAGTTCGCAAAATACGCTATACATACACACACGTGTGTGTGTGTATATATATATATATATATATATATATATATATATATATATATATATATATATATATATATATATATATATATATATATATATACATACATACTCAAAAATAATGCACACACAAAGACATGTTTCAAACCCGACCAAATATGAAAGTTTAAATCACTCCATTTACAAAATAAAAATGTAAACATTGAACATAATAGGTTTTGTCACTTCGATTCGCAACTAGTAAAATATCATATAATGTATCCTCCACTGTGAAGACCTTGAAGACAATCTGTCAGCATTTTTTTCCTCTGTAATCGGAGAGGAGCTTGATGTAGGGGCAGAGACCCTGATACCAGTGATGCCACTTAGTGTGATGCTTGCTGTAGCTTTGATAAAATCACTTTTATATCAGCAGGAGATTATCCAGAGTCTCTGGTTAATGCAGCTCTCGTACAAGGTAGCAAAAAATCTGGTGACACACTTCCTTTAAAAATATATATATATATTTAAATCATAGCATTTCACAATTTTTTTTTCCACTTGCAAGGCGGTGATGAAAGGCGAACATGAAAATGGCTGATGTGCTAAAAGGTTGATTCCCCATACCAGTCAACACACAGGACAACTTCACTAAATTTGGATTTAGTTTAAAAAAGACCCGTAGGACCTAGTCAAAGTAAAAGATAGCCAGTAAGAAAGATTTTGACCATACAACTTCAATCCATAGGTCTTTAAGAATGGCGAATGGTGCTGTCCTGCAGACAATACCATGTACCGAGCTCTGGCATAACCCTGTTCTGTCTTCCCATTGTCCAGGTATCCCGTCACGAGCGACGGATCTCCCAAATCCAGCAGCTGAACCAGATGCCCTTGTATCCCACAGAGAAGATCATATGGGATGAGAACATTGTGCCCACGGAGTACTATTCTGGGGAAGGTGAGGCCGTAAACTGATATTCAAGCCTCATTTTCATTGCTGTAATAAGCTCTAATAGCACAAAAAGCACCAATATATCTCCAGCTTTGAAATGTAATCTGTGTGTTAGCCATGCTGCTCGGAGCAGCTTACATGGATGTGACTTCTAGCACATCCAGCACTAACACTTTAACACGTCAGCTACCAAGTTCGTGCATTACATACAACTGCTTACTGCAGCTGATATTGGTTAGGACAATTGCCGTGTTACATTTTATCTAAGCAACAGACAAGAGAGTGAAGAACTCCCTAAATCCACTGTCGCTGCAGCTCTCCCAGTGCCACCACCAGAGTCGGTGCGCTCTCTACTATTTCCAGATGGACTCCCATATGTACCGAGCGTGAGCTCAATAACTAGAAGAGAACTGCTCACAATGTAATTCCCAAATAGAAATAGTACATAAAAGGGGGCTCTAAATTTGGAGCTGTACTTTAAACCTATCACGTTGTCCTCCCACTGAGATGGTCACAGTTTTTGTCTCCTATATGCCATGTTAAACTATGCTTTTCCTCTTTAGGTTGTTTGGCATTGCCGAAGTTGAATCTGCAATTTCTTACCCTACATGACTACCTTCTTCGAAATTTCAACCTCTTCCGCTTGGAGTCTACATATGAGATTCGGCAGGATATTGAAGATATTGTTTGCCGGCTGAAGCCCTGGTAAGCAATAGTTTTGCCATCTTTTGATGTAGAGACTGCCTTACTAAAGGTGACCATACACTTTGGCTGGCATCTATTTTTCCTGACCCCTTCATACACCTACACACTCATCTCGACAGAGTATGCATGCATTCTTATTTGGGACTGGGTACAATCCCCTTCCAGCAGAGTAAAAGGGTCAGACATGTTGAAATCCTACATGTCTGGCTGTTTTTCTCCTACGCCTCATTGGGGGACACAGGACCATGGGTGTTATGCTGCTGCCACTAAGAGGATGCTAAGTAATACAGAAAGAATAGCTCCTCCCCTGCAGTATACACCCGCCTGCTGGCTCCAAATGAACCAGTTCTTGCTTAGTGTCTGTAGGAGGCACTTGGGTCTGCGTTCATACCCCACCGTTTTTAGTTTTATTTTTATTCTATTTTTCCCTTAACGGAGCGAATGGGCGGCGACAGACCCTTTCTAGGTTCCGATCTCCCCCGAACCATCAACAGGCAAGAACGCGGAGCGTTCCTTCCGTATCCTTTCCTGCACCGTTGGATGCCAGCCCTGAGCTCAATTTACGGGCGACGGTTCCTTCGCGTTCCGATCTCCCCCCCTCCATAGCAGGCGACCACATGGAGTAGCCCTCCATTTACCTCTCCTGGAGCCAGGTGCATAGCCAGACATGATGTTTATGGCATCCGTGCAGCCCCCCACTGCATCACCACTGTTATAGCAGATGATGGAAGGCGGCAGAAGCTCTCCACCCCCTCCCTGACTATGGCGACGGTGGATTGAGCATCGGCCCAACGCATCTACCTTGTGTACACCTGCAGGGCCGAGGCGCTGGGGGGTCCTGGTCCCTGGGATAAGGGAGGTCCGCAGATATCTTAAAGCCCGGGTCCGTGGGTCACGTCGCACAAATAGCGGTAGCGGCGCTACAGGCCGCAACCGCAAGCTTAATATTTAGCCCCCCCCCCCGGCTTTTCCCTCTTCCAGGCCGGAACGTTGACTCCGCCCACCGGCAGTTACTGCCGCCCACTCTCTCTGGCACTTCTCGTTCTGCGAGAAGAGCCTTCTCTTCCTTATCTCGGCGGCCATCTTTGGGATTTCTGTGGACATTGCGTACCTCCCCCGGGGACTCAAGACACAAGACCTGGGTAAGCTGCAGAAACATAGCTTAACCCTTCCCCTGCTAGTAAGCGCTCTCTTCAAGGCTACACTGTCTCAATCAAAGCCTAACAAAATGTCTGGGAAAACCCACACTGTTTTTTGCTGCTTGTACATCTTGTAAGGTATCTCTACCCCTGGGTCACAATACTGCGTTATGCTCAGCTTGTGAACCGGTGACTGCTCAGGAACCACCTCTTACTGATACCGAACCCAGTGAGCTTAGTCCCCCCGAGTGGGCTACCTCCCTTACCCGGTCTTTGGCATCCCTGGCCAAAGCGTTAGACTCGTTCCGAGACCCTTCTCTAACCAGGGCACTCTTACGGACAACGCTTCCGATGATCAAAACCCGTAGTACCCTAGGGGTCGTACCTTACCAAGGAGCTCTCGCTCTTCCAGGAAAAGGACTCATGCCTTGTCCCTAGACCATCACCGGGTATCGGGTTCTGAGAGTTCCATTTCTCGCTCCCCCTCCCTTGGGGCTAGTTGAGACCCTGTCTCAGAGGACGATTCTGACACTTTCCTAGAGAATTTCAACACTATCAGGAGACTCTCGACTCTCTCATTGAGTCAGTACACAAGGCCCTTTATCTAAAACAGATCATGCTGTGTCCTTTAAGAGGACCAAGCGGGCTCACAAAGTGTTCACCAATCATCCCGAATTTAAGGAAATCGTTGAATCTCATACGATCCGTCCAGATAAACGCTTCACAGGGCAAAAGCCCATGGAGTCAAAATATCCCTTTATTCCTGATCTAAGAAAAAATAGGTCACTGTCTCCTCCGGTAGATCCTCCAGTATCGCGCCTAGCTACTAAATCTATTTTATCCTCTTTAGAGGGTGCCTCGATTAAAAACCCCACCGATCGTCAGATCGACAATATGGCTCGTTCATCCTTTGAAGCCTCAGCAGCCGCTCTTATTCCATCTTTTGCCACTACGTGGGTGGCTAAAGCTATGACTTTTCTAGTGACCGCGTCTCTGGATGCCGCTGACTGCACTTCTCAAGCAGCAGCAAATGCCATCACCATTCGGAGGTCCTTATGGCTCAGGGACTGGCGTGCGGATTCTGCTTCCAAAAAGTCATTGACTTCTTTACCGTATCAGAGCGGCTGCCTTTTTGGCGAAAAACTCGATCAATTAATTTCCGACGCCACTGGAGGGAAGAGTAAATTTCTCACACAACAGAGACCCTTTTGGCCCTTTCGGAATCAGCAACAGCAGGCTCGGTCCCGATTTTTTTCGTTCCAACTCAAATTGGTCCTCTACTTCCACAACTTCCGGACCCGGCCGGGCACAACGTAGGGATAGAGGTCTCCAGACCTCTTAAAAACCTTCCCCTTCATGGAGAGGCAGGCCTAGGCAGTCAGGATCCAGGGGGGTCCAGACCGGGCAGGTCTCCCACACAATGACTCCCTGTGGTATCCGGGGGACACCCTCAAAGTAGACGGCCGCCTGCTTTCCTTCAGCGACGCGTGGCTCTCGGTCGTTCACGACGAATGGGTCCGCGACCTAGTGTCCTCCGGATACAAGATAGAATTCTCCTCTCTCCCAACAAATCGTTTTTTCCTGTCTTCTCCTCCCAGGGCAAAGCAAAGTTCTTCCATGCCATAAGCTCTCCAAAAGAAGACTGGGTTATTATCCCGGTCCCTCAGAGCGAAAGGTTTCAAGGTTTTTGTTCAAACCTATTCATTGTTCCAAAGAAGGACGGTACAGTACGGCCCATACTGGACCTAAAACTGCTGAACAAGTTTGTCAGTGTACGACGGTTCCGAATGGAATCGCTTTGTTCTGTCATCGCCTCCATGGAAAAAGGCAAGTTCCTGGCGTCTATAGACATCCAGGATGCATACTTCCACATTCCAATTTTCCCCTCACCAGAGGTTCCTTCGCTTTGCAGTTCAGGAACAACACTTCCAATTCGTTGCTTTGCCCTTCGGCCTCGCCACCGCTCCCAGGGTATTCACGAAGGTCATGGCGGCCGCCGTGGCCATCCATCACACCCGAGGCGTGGTGGTGCTACCATATCTAGTCGATATCCTCATCAAAGGCCCCTCTTTCCTCGCCTGCAAGGAGGCCGTGAACATCACAATGGATTCTCTTTCTCGCCTGGGTTGGAAGATAAACTTCAAAAAATCTTCCCCAGTACCAGCTCAGCGAATTTCCTTTTTAGGAATGATACTGGACTCGTCCCAGGGGTTGGTGCTTCTTCCCCCGAGAAAGATCTCAGCCTTACAGCGGGAAGCTCTCTCAACCTCCCACTCACTCTCTGCGCTTCAGTATGAGAGTCCTCGGCAGGATGGTAGCAGCAATGGAGGCGGTTCCATTTGTCCAATTACACCTCCGTCCCTTACAGCATGCCCTCCTGGCTGTTTGGGACAGGAACCCATCCTCCCTCGACCTTCAGTTCTTTCTTCCCCAGCGAGTCAGACAGTCTCTCAGGTGGTGGACATTGAAGTTCTCTCTGAATCAAGGGAAGTCTTTTCTTCCAGTACATTGGCTAGTTGTGACAACAGATGCCAGTCTTCTAGGCTGGGGAGCGGTGTTCCTACATCACACTGCTCAGGGCCGCTGGTCACTTCAGGAATCCTGCCTTCCGATCAACATCTTAAAAATTCGGGCAATCAGGTTAGGTCTTCTCCGGTTCCATCCCTCCCTGGCGGGTCGTCCCATCAGGATTCAGTCCGACAATGCCACTGCAGTGGCATACATCAACCGACAGGGGGGAAAGCCCAGCATGGCAGCCATGAGCGAGGTAGGCTACATTCTCCGTTGGGCCGAGGAAAACCGCTCAATGATTTCTGCGCTTCACATCCCGGGAGTGGACAATTGGGAGGCAGATTTCCTCAGTCGTCAAAGCCTCGACTCCGGGGAGTGGTCTCTCCATCCGTGGATCTGATGGCCTCACGGCTAAATTCCAAAGTTCCCGATTTCATAGCTTGGTCCAACGTTCCAACAGCCATCGGGGCAGATGCACTCGTACTCCCGTGGCATCAATTTCGTCTTCCATACATATTTCCCCCGCTCCCCTTACTGCCGAGAGTCATTAAGAAGATCAGAGCAGAGGGAGTACCAGTAATCCTGACTGCGCCAGACTGGCCGCGCCGGGTGCGGTACGCGGAACTAGATCAACTAGTCGCCGATGTTCCCTGGCGATTACCGAATCGCACAGACCTGCTATCACAGGGCCCCATTTACCACCAGAACTCCAAGACCCTGTGTTTGACGGCATGGCCGTTGAGTCCTGGGTTCTAACCCAGGCAGGTTTCTCTCCGGAAGTCATCGCTACCATGATCAGCGCTAGAAAGCCTACAACTATGCGTATTTATCATCGTACTTGGAAAGCCTTCTTTTACTGGAGCAACGACCGGGGACTTTCTCCTCTTGAATTTTCCATTCCTTCCATCCTCGAATTTTTACAAACCGGTTTGGACTTAGTTCTCTCAGGGGGCAGATTTCAGCCCTGTCAATTCTTTTCCAACGCAGGATTGCCAACAGATTACAAGTGAAGACGTTCATGCAGGGAGTCTCCCATAAGGTGCCGCCCTATAAGATGCCATTGGAACCATGGGACATTAATCTGGTCCTCGGAGTCTTGCAAGAAGCTCCTTTCGAACCTCTACAGGAGGCTTCCCTGTCCTTTCTTTCATGGAAGGTTTCCTTCATGGTTGCGGTCACGTTCATTAGACGAGTCTCAGAGCTGGCGGCTTTGTCTTGTCAAGTTCTGTTCCTGAATTTTCATCAGGATAAGGTGGTTTTGAGAACATCCCCGTCCTTTTTGCCAAAAGTTGTCTCATCCTTCCATCTCAATCAGGAGATTGTCTTACCGTCACTCTGTCCGGCACCAGTACATCGCTTCGAGAAGGCTCTCCACACACTGGATTTAGTGAGAGCTCTCAAGAGGTACGTCTCGTGGACGGCGTCCTTCCGCAGGTCAGATGCGCTGTTTGTGCTCCCGGAAAGGCCAAGGAAGGGGTTTCCCGCTTCCAAGTTGACAATAGCCAAATGGATTCGTTCAGCTATTCAGGAGTCCTACCGAGTCAGAGGTCATCCTGTCCCAGCAGGGATTAAGGCTCATTCCACTCGGTCACTGGGTACGTCTTGGGCCATTCGGCACCAAGCTTCGGCAGCACAAGTTTGCAGAGCTGCAACCTTGTCCAGTCTGCATACGTTTACAAAACATTACCATGTTCATTCTCAGGCCTCGGCAGATGCGACCGTCGGCAGACGAATTTTGCAGGCGTTGTGCCGCATCTGTAACCTGTGGGTACAAGGAGCAATTACAGTTCATTGTTCCCCACCCAGGGACTGCTTTAGGACGTCCCATGGTCCTGTGTCCCCCAATGAGGTGTAGGAGAAACAGGGATTTCTGTGTACTCACCGTAAAATCCTTTTCTCCGAGCCAATCATTGGGGGACACAGCACCCACCCCGTTAGCCTAACGGCTTTGGTTTTCTGTGTTGGCTTGGTTTTGACATAGTTCATCCTGGTTAAATGTTAAGCTCCTACTGCTTTGTTACCAAACTGGTTCACTTGGTGCCAGCAGGAGGGTGTATACTGCAGGGGAGGAGCTATTCTTTCTGTATTACTTAGTGTCCTCCTAGTGGCAGCAGTATAACACCCACGGTCCTGTCTCCCCCAATGATTTACTCGGAGAAAAGGATTTTACGGTGAGTACACAAAAATCCCTGTATTTTCCATCCATGAGCTGTCAGCTTTCAGTCAGACGCGTGGCTACAGTCACCAATGATAGCACTGCTAAGTATACTGTGAGCTATGGCTGTACGCATATACTGGCACTTTGATTGGCAGCTCACTCTACACAGATGTGCTGCAGAGTGACCTGTGTATCGAAGTGCCAGCGCATGTGTTCAGCCATCGCTCAGTGTGCACTAAGCTGTGTGAAGCTGCTTTGGGCACGCCTCTATAACTGAAAGTTAGCAACTCCTGGGAGGAATAAATTTAATTTCCTCCCAGTAGCCACACATTCAGCAAGTCGGCCAGGAAGCAGTGTAACACTATTTACCTGTGGACTTTATTATTCCAGTCAGCTGAGTCCTGCTATTAATAGCTTTCACTGTTGTGCCAGCACATGGAGGCAGGAGAATGGTGGGGGATCTGGCACAGATTGGGGGCCTGGTGTCTATTGTGATGTTATTTCCAGGAAAAAACTAGATGGCTGTGAGCAGCTTCTCAAGAATCAGGAAAAAGCTGGTCACATGCTGAAGTGTGATATATAGGCAACAGTGCAGAGTGCTGACAAGGAGTAAATGACAAACTGTCAGCATTCTGCAGCCTAGGTACACAAACAGAATAGGAAAAGAGCCTGGACCACCTCTTTAAATCTTTGGCCGCAATTAATCATTTGCGGTATATTTGCATTCATGTTTTTCTTTTTTTAAACTGTCACTTGTCTAACTTTTTGTACTGTCAGATTTTCCTCCAAATTCGTAAAAAATGGAGGCACAGGGTTTGATGAACTGGCTGTAAATTCAGTGATTTTTTTTTTCTGTTTGCCTTTTTAGAGTAAAAATGTCACACATTGGTCCACAACACATCGTAGTAAAAAAAAAAATTGGACAGATTACGTACTCCATTAGGCTATGTACACAAGTTGCAGATTTCCTTTGGATCCGCAGCTTTTTTTTCCGTGCAGAAACAGTGCAGATCCGCAAGTGATTTACAGTACAATGTAAATCAATGTAAAAAAAATCTGCTGTGCTATTGGTGTGGAAAAATCTGCACGGAAAACACAGCGGATTAAAAGAAGGAACATGTCAATTCTTTGTGCGGATCTGCAGCGTTTCCGCACCCATTCCACTATAGAAATCCGCACAGAATCCACAGTAAATTTGCAACAAAAACGCACAAAATCTACATAAAAAAAGCGCAGATTTTGACCTGCGTTTTCTGCCAAGAGATGCAGAATCAGCACAGAAAATTCCACAGGCAAATCTGAAACGTGTGTACATACCCTTAGGATACTGAAGTACAATTATGCACAGATGTTGCGGCGTGTTGAAAATGATGAATTGGGTTAAAACATCGGGAGAAGCACAGCCATGACCATAATGCATCAGATATTGAATAAGATGCTAATAAAACCATTTTTACATAAGAAAAAAGGCACAAAAACAATGACTAATCACTTCCTTTGTCTCTGCCATCCTTGTCTGTAATTTGTTTAAACCTAGTACCCTTGTAGAAGAGTAAGGAAACTCTAGGCCCCCAGTAAGATTGATGTCCAAAATGTGTGAAGATCCAACACTTGAGCTGAATCCATCCTTCTTTATGTATAATCCAATAAAACTCATTAGAATTGATTAATCCACACAAAATGGTTAGAGAAATGGAGTTACCCTTTAAGTAGAGGATGATGAATAGTTTTGGCTTTGTACCTATTGAAAAATTCTAGTACAAGATGTGTCCATTGCGAAGATTATAAAGGATTACATGATTACATCTACCAAGTGAGCGCTGCTCTGACAGGTTAGCCAGTCATACATAGACCACTGCTCATACTTGTAAGGGAAGGGTTAAGCCAGTCACCGACAGGCACAGGCTGCAGCTGATCGAAGGATTTTAGAGGGGCATGTGAGGTCACGGCTCATTTTACTGTGCAGTTTGGTGGGAAATTGAGAACCCATACTTATAGCAGTCTCCGACAATGATGAATGTCACAGGATGAAGCCTTCAGCCTCCAGATCTTGAATAATAAATGGTTAATGCCATGTTCTAGGCACGGATTAGTATAATTCCCCTTGGTAGCCCTGGCTAATGTGGAGGAATGACTCCTGGAACCTGAGCCACGGCTGCTGTGTCATATTACACGGCTATTTCAGGGTGCTGAGCTTGCTTGTCTTTTGATCTGTTACACTTTCACAGCTCAGATCTGCTATTCTAAGCAAGAAGGCATACTTGTGCACCTCCACACCTGACATTGCTCCAAGCCTGAGATATTCCGTGGGTGCATATCTAAATATTGCTTTTCTCTTCTTTTATTAATAACCAGCCACTTACTACAAGGATTTTTGTTTTTATTCTATCGTTAATTTTATTAGTTGTTTTTAAACCTTTTAATACCCAGCGGTGCTGGTCCTCTGTGTGCAGCTGCAGCTTTTGGCATTGCCGCTTGAAAGCAGTGAGGGGGGTTGCTTCAGTGACACGCTGTCATTAACAGCTCCTGTTTTTAGAGCCGCTTCCTGCTCCAAGTGCTGGATGAGAGAAACTTCTGATCCCTGCCTTTTAACCCGGCGATGGCTAGGTTTCAAAATGACAGTCAGCCCTGGGGACCTAAAAAGGACATCTGGGCTATATGTACAAGAGGCCTACACTGCCCACAGAAGTATGGTAATGGATAATGCTTTGTAAACATAAAATAAAGATGTTGGCTAGAAATCCCTCACTGGATTAAAAAAAAGCATGGAATACAGACAAAAATGGAACAAAAATTGGCACAAAAAGAATCCAAAAATATGCTTAGTATAAAATATTTTTTTTGTACTTTTGACATAAAAATATGAATCCTATTCTTCTGTGTAGATGACTGTAAAAGATAACTTTATCATGTAACACTTGAATTGTATAAAAATTAATAATCCGTCCTTTTTATATTTACCCAGATGTACCCTATACCTTGCAGTGGGTACTTAAAGTATTCAGACCCCTTTAAATTTTTCACTCTTTGTTTCATTGCAGGCATTTAGTTAATTAAAAAAAGTTCATTTTTTTCACATTAATGTACAATCTGCACCCCCATCTTGACTGGAAAAAGCAGAAATGTAGAATTTTTTGCAAATAAAAACTGAAATATCACATGGTCATAAGTATTCAGACCCTTTGCTCAGTATTGAGTAGAAGCACCCTTTTGAGCTAGTACAGCCATGATTCTTCTTGGGAATGATGCAACAAGTTTTTCACACCTGGATTTGGGGATCCTCTGCCATTCTTCCTTGCAGATCCTCTCCAGTTCCATCAGGTTGGATGGTGAACGTTGGTCAACAGCCATTTTCAGGTCTCTTCAGAGATGCTCAATTGGGTTTAGGTCAAGGCTCTGGCTGGGCCAGTCAAGAATGGTCACAGAGTTGTTCTGAAGCCACTCCTTTTTTATTTTACCTGTGTGCTTAGGGACATTGTCTTGTTGGAAGGTGAACCTACTGCCAAGTCTGAGATCCAGAGCACTCTGGAAGAGGTTTTCCAAGATATCTCTGTACTTGGCCGCATTCATGTTTCCTTGAATGACAACCAGTTGTCCTGTCCCTGCAGCAGAAAACACCCCCATAGCATGATGCTGCCACCACCATGTTTCACTTTTGGGATTGTGTATTGGGCAGATGATGAGCAGTGCCTGGTTTTCTCCACACATACCGCTTAGAATTATCACCAAATAGGTCTATCTTCGTCTCATCAGACCAGAGAATCTTATTTCTCATAGTTTAGGAGTCCTTCATGTGTTTTTTAGCAAACTCTATGTGGGCTTTCATATGTCTTGCACTGAGGAGAGGCTTTCGTCGGGCAACTCTGCCATAAAGGCCTGACTGGTGGAGGGCTGCAGTGATAGTTGACTTTGTGGAACTTTCTCCCATCTCCCTACTACATCTCTGGAGCTCAACCACAGTGATCTTGGGGTTCTTCTTTACCTCTCTCACCAAGGCTCTTTTCCCACAATTGCTCAGTTTGGCTGGACGGCCAGGTATTGGAAGACTTCTGGTTTTCCCAAACTTCTTCCATTTAAGGATTAAGGAGGCCACTGTGCTCTTAGGAACCTTGAGTACTGCAGAAATTCTGTTGTAACCTTGGCCAGATCTGTGCCGTGCCACAATTCTGTCTCTGAGCTCCTTGGCCAGTTCCTTTGGCCTCATGATTCTCATTTGGTCTGAGATGCACTGTGAGCTGTGAGATCTTTTATAGACAGGCGTGTGCCTTTCCAAATCAAGTCCATCAGTTTAATTAAACACAGCTGGACTCCAATGAAGGAGTAGAACCATCTCAAGGAGGATCATAAGGAAATGGACAGCATGTGACTTAACTTTGAGCGTCTGAGCAAAGGGTCTGAATACTTATGAAAATGTGATATTTCAGTTTTTCTTTTTTAATAAGTTTGCAAAAATTTCTACATTTCTGGGGTTTTTTCAGTCAAGATGGGGTGCAGAGTGTACATTACTGTGAAAAAATGAACTTTTTTGAATTTACCAAATGGCTGCAATGAAACAGAGTGAAAAATTTAAAGGGGTCTGAATACTTTCCGTACCCACTGTATAAATAACAGTTTAATTTATGTGTACTGATTAAACTATTTCTCCTGTATTAAACGTAGAAAACATGGAACATGTCCAGTACTGTGCAAAAGTTGCAGAGTACGAATGATTTATTTTTATCAATTAACAAAATTTAAAGTGAAAGAACAAAAGAGAAATCTAAATCAAATCAATATTTGGTGTGACCGCGCTTTGCCTTCAAAACCGCATAAAAGCATCTTCTAGATACACTTGTACTTTGACACAGTTTTTGAAGGAACTCATTATGGAGGTTGTTTCAAACATCTTAAGGCTGAGTCACACATAACGATATCGTTGCAGCGTCACGTGTTTGGTGACGTAGCAATGATCCCGCTAACGATCTCGTTATGTGTGACAGCGACCAACGATCAGGCCCCTGCTGGGAGATCGTTGGTCATTGGGGAATGATCAGGACCATTTTTTGGTTGCTGATCACCCGCTGTCATCGCTGGATCGGCGTGTGTGACGCCGATCCAGCGATGTGTTCACTTGTAACCAGGGTAAATATCGGGTAAATTTTGGACTGCGGTACTTGCTAGGTTCCCTGGTCTTTGATGATACGTTTCACCATCTTGCAACCTCCATCCCTGTATGGTAATGCCTGGCAGACATGCCAGGGGTGAGGGTTTGATATTTGATCTGTGCTATTTGATATACGGTAATCTGCGGAAACATTGCCAATGGTAAACGGGTATTTATTATTATACATCTTGTCGAGGGTATATTTTTCCCCCTGTTGATATATTGGGTATTAAGGGATGTTTAGCAGGTGTCGAAACTGTTATTGGTGTCTATACACTCATACAGTATAATTGGTAGCAGATATATGTGTATTATTCTGAGCATATATATATATATTTTTGTACTTTTTTTTATGGTTAACACACTTTATATGTGTAAGATTAACTTGTTGAAAGGTGCTTGTGGGTATTTGGTTCCATTTTGTATGGGGGGTTGCACATAGCCTACTAGCTCTGTGTATGCCGTTTGGTTTTTAAATGTTTTTAGTGTATGTCTCACCTTGCTGTGTGTATTAATAAAGTAAATATTTTTTCATGGTGATCCCATTGATATGCATATCTTTTTTTCTTGTTCAGACTCAAAAAGCCATACTTTTGTCATGAAAAAAGGCCACGTGACTCAATTGTGCACAAGAGCAAAGGAGCTTGGATGCAGAAAAATAGCAAGCTAGTGTCTGGACTGTTGAGTCAAAATGTGAAATATTTGGCTGTAACAGAAGGCAGTTTATTTGCCGATGGTCTGGAGAGCGGTACAATAATGAGCGTCTGCAATCAACAGTGACCTATGATGGAGGGTTGTTGCAAGTTTGGGGCTGCATTTAAGAAAATGGAATTAGGTTTTTTTTCAAGGTTTATGATGTCCTCAAAGCTGAGAAATAAAGGCAGATACTTACCCATCATGCAGTACCATTAGGAAGGTATCTGGCTCCAAATTTATCCTCCAGAAGAACAATGATCCCAAAAATCCAGCCAATGTCACTAAGAACTATCTTACGTGTAAAGAAGAATAGGAGTCCTGGAAGTGGTGATATTGCCTCCACAGAGCCTTGATCCCAACATCATGTAGTCTGCCTTGGATTATATAAAGAAACAAGGATTTGGACAAGCGACATCCACACATCTGTGGTTGGATCTCCAAGATGTTTGGAACAACCTCCCTGCTGAGTTCCTTCAAAAACTGTGTTCAAGTTCAAGTATGCCTAAAAGAATTGATGCTGATTTGAAGATTTAGGGCCATCACACCAAATATTGATTAGGTTTAGATTTCTTTTTTGTTTAATTTTGCATTTTTGAATTGATAAAAATAAACTATTTTTAAAAGAAACTTCTGTTTTTTGAAAGAATTATTACTTTACAGCTTTTTTCCCCTTATCTGCCCAAACGTTTGCACAGCACTATAGGAAAAAAAAGCTTAACTGCTCATACTGATTTTGTATGCATCACGTTGTTGTTACTTAAGCTGACAGATATTTCCTTGCTTGTTTGTCCTCACAGGCAGTCTGAATATGGTGGAGTGGTTTTTGGTGGATGGGCTCGCATGGCCCAGCCCATTGTTGCTTTCTCCGTGGTCGAAGTGGCAAAGCCAAATATTGGAGAAGATTGTCCGACTCGAGTACGGGCAGACTTTACAATCAACTTGAATGTCAGAGACCAGATAAAAGATGAATGGGAAGGTATGGATAAAGTCCAACTAACAGGAGCTTGTCTGAGCTTTGATATGAGCGAACATGCTCGGATAAAGCATTATCCCAGCATGTTCGTGTGCTAATTGAGTGTCTTCAACATGTTTGAATAATATGTTTAGAGTCCCCGCGGCTGTTTGTCTCTTGGCTGTTCGACAGCCACGACACATGTACGGGTTGCCTAACAAGCAGGCAGTCTCTGCATGTGTTGTGGCTGTCGAATAGCCACGAGACATGCAGCCACGGGGTCTAAAACATATTATTCGAGCATGCTGAAGACATATGGTTATCACATGAGCATGCTCAGATAACACCTTATCCGAGCACGTTCGCTCATCACTAATAATCAACTTTATCTTGTTGATATATTTTTTTTATGTATTATTGATGTACAATGACAGATTTTATTTATAACATGATCTGAATTAATGAGATCTCTTTCTTGAGCTTTTTTAGTACATTTTTTGGGGGTATGTGCACATGTATTGTCAGCAGCAAAATTCAAAGTGCTGTTTCCTGCCTTTCCTCTGAGAATATCAGCCTAACGTGTCCAATGCTGGTGGTGAGATATTCTCAGGAGCTCGGTCCTATCACCTGTTTACTTTTGTACTTTAGTATCGCTTCAGATTACACTATTCTTCATAGTTTCAAAAGTTGTCAGGTTTAGTTATGAAATGAGTCATTTCTTAATGATTTTGACTTCCTGAATTCAAATCCGACAAAGAAAATTTTTTGTTGGCTCTTGTATCAATGATATCAAAGAGATTTACTTTTACTGCTAAATATGATTAATGAGAAAGCACCAAAAAACAGGCAAATATGCTTACCTGTCTAGGCCTCAAATCAAATGCACTATCATGGTGCAGCGGGCCCAAGTAAAGATGGCAACTACACAGGTGCAGTAATACTGATGAGGCAGCCAGCCTACAATCAGGGATTGGCCGCTTGGCACACCAGTGCAAATCTGCAGCAGTGTTCACACAGAGTATGCACAGCATCTGGATCACAGCCTATTAGTAACTCCCTGTGGCGGGCTGCCCAGTGCTAACTGTAATGCGTCCCGTGTGAACACAGGCCACCACTTACAAAGCCATCAGGGCCCAACTGCACCTCAAAAAGTTAAAATAAATAAAGCGCACAAGAACATATCAAAATATGTAAGGTATTAGTTAATATTATGGCCATAATAATTATAATAGTAATAATTTTTATTTATATAGCGCCAACATATTCCGTAGCACTTTACAATTAAGCGGGGACATGTACAGACAATAAATTGAATACAAGTTAAGACAATTTAAACAGTGACATTAGGAGTGAGGTCCCTGCTCGCAAGCTTACAATCTACAAGGAAATGGGGGGGACACAATAGGTGAAAAGTGCTTGTTATTTCAGGTCTGGCAATTATGATAAATAGGGATTATCATATAAAGCTGCATGATCCGGTCATCAGCCCGTGTGTTTAAGTGCAATAGTCAAGTATCAAGTGCAGTTATCATGTGCGTGGAGGCAGATGAATATTAGGGTGCAGAGTCAGAGTAATATTTGGAAGGAGGGAACAGGGCAAAGTTAGTTTACTGAGTAGTTGATGTGGTAGGCTTGTTTGAAGAGATGGGTTTTCAAAGCGCGCTTGAATAGGTCGGGGCTAGGTATCAGTCTGATCGTCTGGGGAAGTGCATTCCAGAGAGCTGGCGCAGCACGAGAGAAGTCTTGGAGACGGAGGTGCGAGGTTCGAATTACAGGGGATGTATGTCTTAGGTCATTTGTAGAATGGAGGGCACGTGTAGGGCGATAGATAGATGAGAGCGGAGATATAAGGCGGTTCAGAACTGTGGAGAGCTTTGTGAGTGAGAGAGATGAGTTAATACTGGCCTTGTAGCGAATGGGTAGCCAGTGTAATGACTGGCACAAGATGGGGGCATCGGTGAAGCGGCTGGACAGAAATATGACCCTGGCTGCCACATTCAAGATGGATTGGAGAGGAGAAAGTTTGGTAAGAGGGAGACCGATCAGAAGAGAGCTGCAGTAGTCCAGACGAGAATGAATAAAAGCAATACAATACGTAAGCTGTAAATATGATTAATGCACAACATTTTCAGTACTTTGAAACTTCATTATTTTTGCAAATATGAAGAAGCAGAATATTTTGTTACGCAAATTGTCTCATATTTATTTAAAGGAAACTTGGTAACAATTCAAATAACTAAAACATGTCTAAACATTATTGCACATTATAAACAGTTACAGAAATTGCGCTGCAAAATTTGGTCCTGATTAAGTGACAACTCTTCGTTTGCTTGTAGAAGAGTACTCCTTCATCAGATCATCTCTTTGCATTGTCCAGCAGTAATCTGCAAGCATTGATGGATTTCATTTTCTTTGATATCTTTTTTCCATAGCCACAATATTTTGGTGAAATTTCTCATCGTGTTCGTTGCTCATTGCTCTGCAGTTTTGCGGAAAAAAGTCCAGGTGAAAATGTAAGAAATGAATTTTTAAAGACATGTTACAGCCAAGATCCTTATATGTTTTGAAGAGATTTTCCACAAACTCTTAGGCCACGTTCACACTTTGCGGGTTCCTCTGCGGGTTAATCCCGCAGTGGAATTGATAAATCTGCAGGGCAAAACCGCTGCGGTTATCCCTGCAGATTTATCGCGGTTTGTTCCGCGGTTTCCGCTGCGGGATTACTCCTGTACTATTGATGCTGCATATGTATTTCAATAGATTTAGCAGTACATGTGTACTGCCAACTGGAAGTGGAGGGGAATTGGGTGCAAATTCTGCAACATCGATATTGGAGGAGGAGCAGACTAATTTTAGAGTATCCGAAAATGATGTGAGGAGGCAGTTTAAGTCACTTAACATTGGTAAAGCTGCTGGACCTGATGGACTCAGCTCACGTGTCCTTAAAGTTTGTGCAGACCAGCTGTGTACTGTCTTTACACTCCTATTTAATGGAAGTCTACAAACACAGAGGGTACCTGTGTTATGGAAAACTTCCTGTCTGGTGCCGGTACCCAAGACTTCTTCTCCTGCAACCCTAAATGACTATCGTCCGATAGCCTTAACATCTCACGCTATGAAGGCCTTGGAAAGATTAGTGCTTGCTCACTTAAGACCAAGGGTCAATGCTTTTATCGATCCCCTTCAGTTTGCTTACCGACATAGATTGGGGGTGGATGATGCTATTCTTTCTCTGTTACATAGTGTACATTCATTTCTGGAGACTGACGGAACCATGGTGCGAGCGATGTTCTTTGATTTCTCGAGTGCATTTAATTCCCTGCAGCCACCTTTACTACACAAAAAGATGACTGATATGAAAGTGGAGGTGGGGATGAGAAATTGGATAACTGACTACCTATCAGATCGGCCACAGTTTGTACAGATGGGAGCAGTTGTGTCAAGCAGATTATTGAGCAGTGTAGGTGCCCCCCAGCGAACGGTGCTTGCACCCTTTCTATTCACACTGTATACATCAGACTTTCAGTATAAATCTGATCTTTGCCACCTTCAAAAATTTTCGGATGACTCCGTGGTTGTGGGATGTATTAGGGGAGATCGGGGGGATGAGGAATATAGAAGGGTGGTGTCGAATTTCGTGGATTGGTGCAATGGTAACTATCTACAACTAAATGTTAAGAAAGCCAAGGAGTTGGTGGCCAACTATAGCAGGATTAAGTTGGAATGCTTACTGATCACTATTGCTGGTCAGGAGGTAGAGCAGGTGGAGAGTTATAAATATTTGGGGGTCCATTTGGATAGCAAACTGGACTGGAGATGCCACTCAGAGACTGTCTACAAGAAGGGGATGAGCAGACTGTATTTCCTAAGGAAACTGAGGTCTTTTAATGTGTGTAGCAAAATGTTAGAAATGTTCTACCAATCTGTAGTGGCGAGTGCCATCTTTTTTGCAATCATATGCTGGGGTAGTAGTGTGCGGGCCTCTGATGCTAATAAGCTGAATAAGCTTATCAAAAAGGCAAGCTCTGCTGTCGGCTGCAATCTGGACTCTCTTGAGGAGGTAGTGGAGAGAAGAACTCTGAAAAAGTGTATGGCAATCATGAACAATAATGCACATCCACTATATGAGCTATTCATGAGACAGAAGAGCACCTTCAGTAACCGGCTAATACTTCTGAGGTGTAAGAAGGAAAAATTTAGGAAATCGTTTGTGCCAACTGCTATGGGGATGTACAACAATAACATTAGGGTTAAACCATAAAGGGGATTGTCTACTTTATTCCTTCTACTTTTCAGTTCACCCGCTGTGTTTGTCCTATTCTAATGTATAATGTCCTTCTGTCAACAAACTGTCATGTCAATTATGTAATTCATTTTATGATTCTTATGATGTAAGTTGTGCTGCTGTGATACCATAATTTCCCACGGGATCAATAAAGTGTATCGTATCGTATCGTAAAAAATAATAAAAATTGGCCTTATACTCACCCTCTGACGTCGCGATCTCCTCGGCGCTGCAAGCGGCTGTGCCGACAAGGACCTTCGTGACGTCACGGTCATGTGACAGCGGCGTCATCACGGTCATGTGACCGCGACGTCACCACAGGTCCTGTTCGGCACAGCAACTGAGACCGGACGCCGCGGGCAGCGCTGAGAGGTGAGTATAGCATCATTTTTTATTTTAATTCTTTTTTTTACACCAAAATATGGTTCCCAGGGCCTGGAGGAGAGTCTCCTCTCCTCCACCCCGGGTACCATCGGCACATTATCCGCTTAACTTCCCGCAACGTGGGCACAGCCCCATGCGGGAAGTTAGCGGATCAATGCATTTCTATGGGTGCAGAATCGCTGCGATTCTGCACCAAGAAGTGACATGCTCCTTCTTTTTTTCCGCAGAAAAGCCGCGCGGCTTTTTCCGCGGAAGTCCGCAGCATGTGCACAGCGGGTTTTATTTTCCATAGGGTAACATTGTACTTTACCCTGCATGGAAAACTGCTGCGGATCTGCAGTGTCAAATCCGCTGCGGATCCGCGGCAAAACCCGCAAAGTGTGAACATAGCCTTATAGTTATCTGCTCTTGAGTTTCCCCAAAAATTCGTTACCACTAATATGAGCGCTACCCATGCAGCCTCTTCCTGAGAAACTCCTCATCTTGAAGAAGCTTACGAATCTGAGGTCCAATAAAGACTCCTTCCTTTGTCTCTGCTTCACTCAGCCTTGGAAATTTATCACTGAGATACTTGAGTTCTTTTCCATTTTTATACATTTCCTTAACAAAGTTCTTCATTACCCCCAACTTGATATGCAATGGTGGTGTCAAAATCATATGTGGGTCAACAAGTGCTGGATGCAGAACATTTTTACTAGAGTTGAGCGAACATGTTCAGGTTCCCTCTTATTCAGCAAGCTATAGCGCTTGCCAAATAAGCTGCAGAGGGAACCCGGATATATGGAGCGCGCTGGCCGGTCAGTTGATCGGTGCCGCAGCTGCATGTTTCGCGGTTGTGTCAGTCACGACACATGCATGGAGATCCCAACACACAGGCTGTCCATGCATGTGCTGACTGTCACACAGCCGGGACTCATGCAGCTGATCGGCCCACGCGATCCTGGAAGCCGGGTTCCCTCTGCAGCTTATTTGGCAAGTGCTATAGCTTGCCAAATAAGTGGGAAGCCGAACATATTCGCTCATCTAAAATTTTTGCTCCCTGGCTGAAGTGAATGTCAGAGAGGCCAATCTCGTTTCTTGTAGTGATATTCTTTTGCACGACTATCCCATTCACACAGAAAACAGCAGTACTTTCTATATCTACCCTGGAAACTAAGTAATAAGGCAACCACCTTTGAGTCACCACAGAGGTGCCACAAATGTTGGTCATAGTTCAGGTGCCTCAACAGTTATTTCATGTTGTCATAGGTTTTTTTCATGTGGGCGGCATAACCAACTAAAATTGAAAGTAGCTCATTGCCATTTTGCAGCAAGGCAGCTTTTAGGCTTGTTTTTGGGTGAATCGATAAAGAGCCTCCATTCCTCTGGATTATGAGTTGTCTTCAGAGCTTCCATTAAACTGTTGATGATGCATGCCGCAAGATCGCGCTCCATGATGAAGTATTGGTCAAGATCTGTATCTGTTATGAAACAAGAAATCCGAACATCAATAGCAATTAGTATTGTGATTGGTTGGCTCTCTCCAGATCATTGGGACTGCAAAAGGCAATAGATTGCCTCTTCCCATGCAACCACTGAGGAAAATGTGATGCACATCTACTGTATTACAGCATATATGTGTAGCAAAACTCTTGTCCCGATATCCTATTCTGCAGCCAAAATGCAGGTTGTAGGCTTTCCCTATGATAGTCAAGTTTCGCCTTTATGATGCAAAAGTGACTTCTCCGCAAATACAGCAAAAACTTTCTGCTATGTTAACGCAAGAATGAGGAAAATCTGAAAAAAAAACAGAGAAACATGTCAATTTGCTAAGAAACTAAGCTAAGAAATCCTAAAACTGTATACCTTACACAGAGAGCATTTATAAAAGTAAGTGATGCAACTGTAATTAGGATTACGGCATTGGAGCAGAGTTGCTGTTTTTTTAATGTTTAAGTAGTTTATTTTACATTTTGTCACAGACATAAATATCCTGAGAAAATGTATTGAAGGACACCAGGAGGTGCCAGAACAAGTGCAGTTTAGGCCTCATTCAAATGACCATGATTTTTCACTTGTGCAAAAAAAAAATCTAAGTTTTGTCAGCGGCTACTTACTCACGTAAGCCAGGGATAGTCCTATTTTCTTAAAACAAATTCTTTAATTTTCAGCGATTAAAACATGTTGATAGACATAATCCCCAGTGGATATATAAGCACAAGTCAAACACTGACAGTCCAGCGACGCGTTTCAATCCTATGGCGGATCTTTGTCACAGCTAAACTACGGGTCACAGCAAGTATATTGTATACATATGGCAGACCAATCAGATGAAGTATACACATCATGTGATTTAACTCTTCGTTGTCCTTAAAATCTCTTATGTGCAAGCTGATACATTGCACCAAAAAGGCCGTGCACAGACCAAAATATACAAATAAAAAAAAAAATTTAACATTAAAAACAACATCAGTAGTGAAACATAATTTCATTCTTTTTGTTCAAACCAGTTGGATATCTTGTGTCCAAATTATAAATCCAGAACGCTTCTCGTGTCAAAAGGCCTCTTTTTATGTTTCCTCCTCGTTTGGAGTTTGTCAACTGCTCTATACCTGATACTATTAGGGATGAAACTTCTCTATTATGGTGTTCAATAAAATGCTTAGCAGCCATCCCTTCTCCCTCTTACAGGCATAAGTTCGCTACACAATGCGGAAGCCGCTGCCACTTTGTATAACACCACAATAGCTGTAGCTCTGGAATCGGTTGCCCCTCTCACACATACCAAAGCTCGCAAAATCAACAGACAGCCCTGGCACACCAGCCTGACCAAAGAACTGAGGCGGGCTTCCAGGGCTGCTGAGTGGAGATGGAAAAGATCCCACTCCAATGAGCACTTCATCAAATTCAAACAGTACCTCACTACTTTCAAGGCCTCACTCGCTGCAGCAAAACAAACATACTTCTCATCTCTCATATCCTCCCTGTCTCACAACTCTAAACCGCTATTCAACACTTTCAATTCTCTCCTCTGTCCCCCAGCATCCCTCCCTCTCCACTCATCTCAGCCGAAGACTTTGCCTCATTTTTTAAGCAGAAGATTGATAACATCAGAGACAGTTTTGGTCAACAACCCCCAGAGCCCTTTCTCCTAACTGCCCAGCCCTCCTCCTCCAAAACCAACTTCCCCACCATTACAGAAGATCTACTCTCCACTCTACTCTCAAGATTGCATCTCACCACCTGTGCACTTGACCCGATCCCATCCCACTTCATCCCAAACCTCACCACTGTCTTCATCCCAACCCTAACCCATCTCTTCAACCTATCACTAACAACTGGTGTCTTCCCCTCAAGCTATAAACATGCCTCAATCACACCTATCCTCAAAAAGCCCTCTCTTGACCCATCCTCTGTATCTAGCTATCGACCCATATCGCTTCTCCCCTATGCCTCAAAACTACTGGAACAACACGTCCATCTTGAACTGTCCTCCCACCTCTCTTCTTGCTCCCTCTTCGACCGCTTACAATCTGGCTTCCGATCACACCAAACCACTGAAACTGCCCTAACTAAGGTCACCAATGACCTATTAACCGCAAAGGCCAAGCGACACTACTCTGTCCCGCTCCTCCTGGACCTGTCCTCTGCCTTTGACACAGTGGACCATTCCCTATTATTACAGACCCTCTCATCCCTTGGCATCACAGACTTGGCCCCATCCTGGATCTCATCATACCTAACAGACCGGACATTCAGCGTTTCCCACTCACACACCACCTCCTCACCTCGCCCCCTATCTGTCGGAGTCCCGCAAGTTTCAGTCCTAGGGCCCCTGCTCTTCTCCATTTACACCTTCAGCCTGGGACAGCTCATAGAATCTCACAGCTTTCAGTATCATCTCTACGCTGACGACACACAGATCTACATCTCTGGACCAGATATCACCAGCCTACTAACCAGAATTCCTCAATGTCTGTCTGCTATTTCATCCTTCTTCACTAGATTTCTAAAACTTAATATGGACAAAACAGAATTCATCATCTTTCCCCAGTCTCACTTGACTCCCTCAACAGACCTATCTATTAAAGTAAATGGCTGCCCACTCTCCCCAGTCCCACAATCTCGCTGCCTTGGTGTAATCCTTGACACTGATCTCTCCTTCAAAAAACAAATCCAAGCCCTTTCCACTTACTTCAGAATTAAACTCAAAAATATTTCCCGGATCCTTACATTCCTCAAACCAAGAATCTGCAAAAACCCTAGTCCATGCCCTCATCATCTCCTGCCTCGACTACTGCAACCTCCTACTCTGTGGCTTCCCCTCTAACATTCTCGCACCCCTCCAATCTATTCTAAACTCTGCTGCCCGACCAATTCCCCTTGCCCCCCTGCTATTCCCCGGCCTCTCCCCTCTGTCAATCCCTGCACTGGCTCCCCATTACCCAGAAACTCCAGTTTAAAACCCTAACCATGACATACAAAGCCATCCACAACCTGTCTCCTCCATACATCTGTGACCTCGTCTCCCGGTACTTTCCTGCACGCAACCTCCGATCCTCACAAGATCTCCTTCTATATTCCCCTCTTATCTCCTCTTCCCACAATCGCATACAAGATTTCTCCCACGCATCACCCCTACTCTGGAACTCTCTACCACAACACATCAGACTCTCGCCTACCATCGAAACCTTCAAAAAGAACCTGAAGACCTACATATTCCGACAAGCCTATGACCTGCAGTAATCACCGATAGACCAAACCTCTGCACAACCAGCTCTACCCTCACCTACTGTATTCTCACCCATCCCTTGTAGATTGTGAGCCCTCGTGGGCAGGGTCCTCTCTCCTCCTGTACCAGTCGTGACTTGTAGTGTGTAAGATTACTGTACTTTTTTTTTATTTATACCCCTTCTCACATGTAAAGCGCTATGGAATAAATGGCGCTATAGTAATAAATAATAATATATTGCGAGTGGCATTATTTAAATTCATTATATCCCTAATGTGTTCTGAGAAGTGAGTTTTTACCTTTCTAGTCGTACATCCCACATATGCTAAATGGCACATTTTACACTCTATTTTGTAAACTACATTCATGGAATTACAGTTTATGAATTGATTAATATTGTAAGATTGTGTTTCATTATGATTAAAGAAGAGTTTCGTTTTTTGAGCGTATTTGCATGTTTTACAGTTATTTATACCACATTTAAAAAAAACCTTAAGATTTAGCCAATTCTGTACAACTGGTTTTGATGAAAAAAGTCCTGGTAAGACCTTATTACCAATAGTGGCTCTTCTGGCTACTATGCTGACTCCATACAATACAATACTGCATGCTCATAGCAGTCATCCTAAGCACACACTAAAATCTATTCCAGTAGGGGAACACATTAGAATGAAAAGAAACTGCTCCAATACAGCTGACATGAATGTAGAGTTTGATAATCTGCATGCGAGACTGAAAAAACGTAGGTATCCAAAATGGATGTTAAATAGAGTTAAAAATCTGGTTTCCAATAGAAATAGAGATTTAATCAAGCCTGACAATCTAGTCAGCAAATCAAAAAATAATAAACCTTATGTGTGCTTGCGGTTTAGTCCTCAATTCAATGACATAAAAAAAATTCATAATTGTTTACCAATATTATATGAAGATGAAACTATAGCGAAAATTTTGGAACCGGGAGTTAATATAGTAGCCAGAAGAGCTCCGACTATTGGTAATAAGGTCTCACCAGGACTTTCTTCATCAAAACCAGTTGTACAGAATTGGCTAAATCTTAAGGTTTTTTTTTAAATGTGGTATAAATAAGTGTAAAACATGCAAATACGCTCAGAAAACAAAACTCTTATTTAATCATAATGAAACACAATCTTACAAAATAAATCAATTCATAAAATGTAATTCTATGAATGTCGTTTACAAAATAGAGTGTACGATGTGCCATTTAGCATATGTGGGATGTACGACTAGAAAGGTAAAAACTCGCTTCAACATGTTTTAACCGTTGAAAATTAAACAATTTGTTTTAAGGGGATGGAGCACTCCTCTTTTTTCCTGCTGATCTACGTCAAGTCCTAACGGAGTTCCGTGCACCTGTGAAAGTCGGTGAGCTGGCTAGGGCTTACAGCCCAAATTTCATTTTATTTCATAGTCCTATTTTGTTGCAATGCCAGCTTGCAGTGATGCAGGACTTAAAGGCTTATTTCTGTTATCACTATCGCTGCTATCCTGGCACACTGACACCGTAAGAACAACATTCAGCTGATCTTCAATCAGCTGCATTAACCTATTAATTCATGCATTTTTCTCTTTCGCATGAAGCTTGGGAGTAAATGTAATTCAGCCCATGCCACATATGACAGGTAATGTTTTGCTGTATTCTGCCCGTGGAAAGGCAGCTTGACCTCGCCAGTCAGTGTTCTGTCATTTCCTATTAAAGGGAACCTGTTGTCCAATTCATGCTGCCCAAGCCACAGGCGTTTCAGAGAAAACAAAGTCTAATGGTCTCTGACCTACTCCAGGTCTTCCCATGTGTGTACATACGGATCCACCTGTCATCGCCCCGGGCGGTGTGACATGTCTGCCTTGTCAGTTCCATACTCGGTCATTTTTTTTTAAAATAAGTATAGTATGAGATACTTTATCAAATGTTTTGCTGAAATCGAGATATACTATATGTTCCACATTTCATTGATCCACCCAGTCAGTGAGTCTATCATAGAAGGACAACTGTCCGTGACCTTTTGTGGTGCATCATTTTTTTAACGTCCGGTGATCTGTAGTGGTACGTCGTTTTTTTAACGTTCGGTGTCCTGTTGTGGTACATCATTTTTTTTTTAATAAGGACAGTGTGAGATACTTAATCAAATTCTATGCTGACATCGAGATATACTATATCTACTGCATTTCCCTGATCCACCCAGTCAGTGATTCCATCGTAGAAGGACAACTGTCCTGTGACCTGTTGTGGTATGTTGTTTGTCATGTGTTCCTGCCATACTAGACCTTTGTTAACCTTAGGAAGTGTCCATACTCTCCTGTTATCTGTGATGCTGCCACTAGGACTTAATTGCTACCCACATTTCGTAGTTATATATAACAAGTACTGAGTGCAGGGTGCTGCAGGTTTTGAAGCTCCTTCTCAAAAGTTAACATGAACCATCCCTGTAAAAATAGAATACTGCATATTGGCTTTCTAATGCACACCTCTAACAGGGGTTAAAATCCTAGTGTGAGCAAAGCAGAATATCAGAGCTTCTTTACTCCATTCTTCTTTCACAAATTGTGTTAATGTACTTCGGAGGACCTCTTAAATTCTTCAGAACCATGCATACAGAGGTCCTATGTCTCTACTGTGCCTTCGTACTGCATAGTTTTAATGTATTTGATCAGTATTTTACATCATTATTTGTAAGCTAAAACCAGGAGTGGGTGATAAATACAGAAGTGGTGATGTGTTTCTAATATACTGTTCCTCTGATTGTTCCACTCCTGGTTTTGGCTTACAAATACTGATGTAAAATACTGACCAAATATTAAATGTGGCCTTAAGGTTGAAAGAAGACACAAGTCAATTGTGATCGACCTATAGCCTAACATGTTGATTCAGAGGAAGGCAAAAACACTACTGGCGTGAGGCATGGGCCAATGTGGGCCATGGGCTGGTATGAGTTCTGTTGATTTCCTCTCATTAAGGTCATTAGCGTCCACAGAGCTCTGCTGTATTGAACTGGTCACTTTGTTTCTGCACTGATGGTTTTATTATAGCGGTGTTGAGGGTATTGTGTATCTGTTCCAAGAGTTCTTGCCCTGGTACTCCACTCTAAAAATAAGCATGTTTTAGGTTATGGGATGTCAGCACTGCTGATACGGCGAAATGTAATTTATATGTTAAGGGTCCTGTTAGTAGCGTGCTGGATAGTGCCAGCTGGCACCGAGCAGCATAACATTCTCCCGTAGGTCCTCTGGCCGAAGCATCGCATTTAAGGTGACCTCTGCTGGCACGTAACATCAGTATGCTTGACCATTACCGAGTGAGCCACACCAACAGCTGAGCAGTATGTGTGCCCCTTTTCATCCTAACATGCCTGGCAGTGGTACAAAGCAAGATTGTGTTGATGGCCATCTAAAGTGTTTAATCGAATAGATCTGTCTAGGATTCGCTTTCCGTCTGTGACGCTCGTAATGAGTATTTTATTTTAACCCTAGTCCAATCATAGTACTTGTTTTGTGAGGAAAATTATCCCATCTACAGGATACAAGTAACGCACATGATGCTAGTTGGTCTCTGGTCACCTTGCGTTTTTGCCCAGTATTCAACTGGATCTGTCCAAAGGAGGGACCAACTCCTTTTGTCCATTAAAGGGACCCTGTCAGCGCAAAATGACTATTCAAAGTCCCGCCACTCGGTGCTTCACGGCAGGGACAATCATTTATATACACCGTCTCACCTGCTTATTTTCCCTCAATCTCCACCTCCATCTTCTTTGATTGGCTTCATAGAGCAAGGAAGGGTGAAGATGGATAGAAACAAAGCCAGATGCTAAGGTGTATATAAAAATGATTGGCCCCGCCGTGGAGCACCGAGCGCCTGTACTTGGATTGAACAGTCTCTTTAAACCAATATTTGTACCCAGTGGGTCTCCTTGGTCAGCCCTGTCATGTGCTACCTCCTTGATGGTGATTGACTGCTCTAGGTTTTCGGCGCTCTCTTCAATGCTAAAGTCTCTGATATGAGCAGTATAGTCTTTCTGTTCCCTTCCTTAAAGTTTAAGTTACGGGCAATGTAAATTTTACTGTGATTTTCATGGTCTTTGATACTGATCCTTTGCTGACTACATATCTACAGGTGCTTTTAGCGCATAGCTTGAAACGACTATTATTGTTGGTAACTGACAGTTGTGCATTGAACTATTGGAAAACATGAAGAATTTGCTTGGATTTATTAGATGGCAGGTATAAGCAATACTGAAGAAGTCTTTCCAATTCTAGGTCTCCGGAAACATGACGTTTGCTTCCTGGTCACCCTACGGCCCATGTTACTGTATGGCACAAAGATTGATAGGAGACAGTCTATTGTGGAGCAGACGGGTCTGATGTATGTGCGGGGTTGTGAGATTCAAGGCATGCTGGATGAGAAGGGACGCGTCATCGAGGAAGGTAAATTACTCTATAGACTACCTTCACTGAGCTGTATGGAGAACATTAGCAGTAAAGTTATGGTACTGGTCTCTGATGTAAACCATAAGGGCATGCCTAAGGAAGAAATAGCAGAGACGTAGTCTTGGAAAATACAGAAAAACCTTATTTGCTGATCTAGTTTTTATTTTATTATTTTTAGGACCTGAGCCAAAACCTAAACTTAAAGGCGATTCAAGGACATTCCGGGTCTTTCTTGACCCCAATCAGTATCAGCAGGACATGACAAACACCATCCAGAATGGGGCCGAGGATGTCTATGAAACCTTCAATGTGATCATGAGGAGGAAACCAAAAGAGAATAACTTTAAGGTAGGTCCGGAAACCTTTGTACATATGGTCGCTTAATGGTTTTTCTACTTTTGTCTTCCAATTCTGCCACGTTTTCCCTAAGAATCGGATGCCTAAATTGATTCAGCCCTCAGTGCACACTTCTAAATTAATTTAGAATTTAGATATCATTGGCTGTTTCCTAGTGTGTGTGTGTGTGTGTGTGTGTGTGTGTGTGTGTGTGTGTGTGTGTGTGTGTGTGTGTGTGTGTGTGTGTGTGTGTGTGTATGTATGTATGCATATATATATAGAGAGAGAGAGAGAAAGGGAAAGGAAAACACAGCAGCACTATGCATAAGTTTAGGTCATGTGAAAAATCTGAAAAACATTCAATATAGATTTTACTACTCAAAAAGATGTACTTACAAAAATGAATGAAAATAAAGGTTCTTAGCACATAAATTTGTCAATTCATTTATGCCCATCAACCATGGCAAGGTGACCACCATCTGATGGGTCCCTGTTCTACTGTATATGACACTCTTGGGCTAACAACCCACAGTTAAATGAACACTCATGTCTCTCCTGGGTTTAACCTACAATTTATGGGCAGGTAGAACTGATTACGGCCCCCTGCAGGTCAATGGGAGGAGTGCAGAATTAGGCTGGATCTCGCAGCTTGCACATGTTCGCACTTGGTGCTGGTCAGTTGTTTTTTCTGTATATTTAACTATTGGATGTTGGCTGCCTCCAGCCTGATTCTGCACTCCTCTTATTGACCTGCAGGTGGCCATAATCCGTTCCACCTGCCCATAAATTGTAGGCTATATCCAAGAGAGACCTGAGTGTTTATTTAACTGTAAGTTGATAGCCCAAGAGTGGACCCATCAGAGGGAGGCAACCTTGCCGTGGTTGATGGGCATACATGAATTAGCCAATTTATGAACTAAAAACCTTCATTTTCATTCATTTTTGAAAGTACCGTATATACTCATGTATAAGCTGAGATTTTCAGCACATTTTTTAGTGCAGAAAACGCCCCTCTCGGCTTATACACGGGGTAGGGGGAGCGGCGGAGCAGCGGCAGGAGCCGGCAGCTGTGGCACAGTGACAGCTGCAGCCGCCAGCTTCAAGAAGACCTCATACTCACCCTCCTCACGCCGTCGCTGCATCTCTGTCCTGGCGCCTGCAGCTCTTCCCTTGTGCTGAGCGGTCATGAATATGGTAATGAATATGCACGCGTCTCCACTCCCATAGGCGTGGAGCGTATATTCATTATCTTAATGAGCGGTACCACATGACCGCTGAGCACAGGAAGAGCTGCCGGTGCCGGGACAACAGCGACGGCGCTAGGAGGGTGAGTAGGATGGGGGGGGAGCCATACATACAACATAGGGAGCCACACATAGCAGGACAGGACTGAGGGAGCCACACATAGCAGGACAGGACGGGGGGAGCCATGCATAGCAGGACAGGAATAAGGGGGGCATTGCATACCCGGCTTATACTCGAGTCAATAAGCTTACCCAGTTTTCCATGGCAAAATTAGGTGCCTCGGCTTATACTCTGGACTGCCTATACTCTAGTATATACGGTACATCTTTCGAGTAGTAAAATCTATATTGAATGTTTTTCAGTGTTTTCACATGGCCTAAACTTATTCCTAGTGCTGCTGTGTTTTCCTTTCTGTATATAATGCAGTCTCACAGCTTGCACATGTTCACACTTAGGAGGTGCTGGTCACACCAAGAAAGACCTCACCTTTCCTAGGCAGTGTTTGTGTACTATTTTTTTTTTGGGGGGGTGCACTTTTCTATGGGAGACTTATAAGTGTATTTTTTAGTTGGATGTACTTTTATATGGGTGTACTTTTATCTGGATTATATATAGATACACTACAGTTCAAAAGTTTAGGGTCACTTAGAAATTTCCTTATTCTTGAAAGAAAAGCTGTTTTATCCAATGAAGCTAACATTAAATGATTCAGAAAAACACTCTATACATTGTTAATGTGGTAAATGGCAATTCTAGCTGCAAACGTCTGGTTTGTAATGCAATATCTTCATAGGTGTATAGAGGTCCATTTACAACAACCGTCACTCCAGTGTTCTTATGGTACCTTGTGTTTGCAAACTGTGTAAGAAGGCTAATGAATGGTTAGAGTACCCTTGAAACCCTTCTGCAAGTATGTTAGCACAGCTGAAAACAGTTTGGCTGATTAGAGAACCTATAAACCTGACCTTCCTTTGAGCTAGTTGAGAATCTGGAGCATTACATTTGTTGGTTCCATTAAACCTCAAAACAAAATGGCCAGAAGAAAAGAACTTTCATGTGAAACTCGACAGTCTATTCTTGTTCTTAGAAATGAAGGCTATTCCATGCGAGAAATTGCCAAGAAACTGAAGATTTCCTAAATCGGTGTGTACTACTCCCTTCAGAGGAGAGCACAAAAAGGCTCTAACCAGAGTAGAAAGTGAAGTGGGAGGCCCCGCTGCACAACTGAGCAACAAGACAAGTACAATAGAGTCTGTAGTTTGAGAAATCGATGCCTCACAGGTCCTCAACTGGCAGCTTCATTAACCCCACACACACACAGCCCCTCTAACGGCAGCGCCCGTATCCTGTATTCCTATTTACCAGCCTTTCTGCTACCATCATACAGATAATTGCCTTGACAAAGGCCTGTGGCCGAAACGTTGGCATCCTGTATGACTGGTTGTTTTTTCTGAATAAATCTTCTTTGATTCTCTATGTTCTCGGATTAATCTTTCTACAGCTTCATTAACCCCTTCACCCCCGGAGCTTTTTACGTTTTTTCGTTTTTCGCTCCCCTCCTTCCCAGAGCCATAACTTTTTTTATTTTTCCGTCAATATGGCCATGTGAGGGCTTATTTTTTGCGGGACGAGATGTACTTTTGAACGATACCATTGGTTTTACCATGCCGTGTAACAGAAAACGGGAAAAAAATTTCAAGTGTGATGAAATTGCAAAAAAAGTGCAATCTCACACTTGTTTTTTGTTTGGCTTTTTTGCTAGGTTCACCAAATGCTAAAACTAACCTGATATTATGATTCTCCAGGTAATTACGAGTTCATAGACACCTAACATGTCTAGGTTATTTTTTAGCTAAGTGGTGAAAAAAAATTGCGCGATTTTCCGATACCCGTAGCATCTCCAATTTTCGTGATCTGGGGTCAGGTGAGGGCTTATTTTTTTGCGTGCCAAGCTGGCGTTTTTAATGATACCATTTTGGTGTAGATACGTTCTTTTGATCGCCCGTTATTGCATTTTAATGCAATGTCGCGGCGACCAAAAAAACGTAATTTTGGCGTTTTGATTTTTTTTCTCGCTACGCCATTTAGCGGTCAGGTTAATCCTTTGTTTTTATTGATAGATCAGGCGATTCTGAACACGGCGATACCAAATATGTGTATGTTTGATTTTTTTTTTTTAATTGTTTTATTTTGATTGGGGCGAAAGGGGGGTGATTTGAACTTTTATATATTTTTTTATTTTTTTAAACACTTTTTTTTAAAAAATTTTTGGCATGCTTCAATAGCCTCCATAGGAGGCTAGAAGCATGCACAACTCGATCGCCTCTGCTACATAGAGGTGAAGTACAGATCACCTCTATGTAGCAGAAATGCAGGTGTACTTTGAACGCCAACCACAGGGTGGCGCTCAAAGCAATCGGCCATCAACAACCATAGAGGTCTCAAGGAGACCTCTGATTGTTATGACAATGCACCGATGACCCCCGATCATGTGACGGGGGTCAGCGGTGCGAGCATCTCTGGCCGCGCGGCCGGGAGCGCTAGTTAAATGCCGCTGTCAGCGCTTGGCAGCATTTAACTAGTTAATGGGCGCGGGCGGATCGCCATTCCGCTCGCGCTCATTGCGTGCACATGTCAGCTGTACAAAACAGCTGACATGTCGCGGCTTTGAGGTGGGCTCACCGCCGGAGCCCACCTCAAAGCAGGGGATCTGCCAGCTGACGTACTATTCCGTCAGCTGGCAGAAAGGGGTTAAATAGTACGCGCAAAACGCCAGTGTCAACGTCTACAGTGAAGAGGTGACTCCGGGATGCTGGCCTTCAGGGCAGAGTGGCAAAGAAAAAGCCATATCTGAGACTGGCTAATAAAAGGAAACGATTAATATGGGCAAAAGAACACAGACATTGGACAGAGGAAGATTGGAAAACAGTGTTATGGATAGACGAATCCAAGTGTGAGGTGTTTGGATCACACAGAAGAACATTTTTGAGACGCAGAACAACTGAAAAGATGCCGGAAGAGTGCCTGATGCCATCTGTCAAGCATGGTGGAGGTAATGTGATGGTCTGGGGTTGCTTTGGTGCTGGTAAAGTGGGAGATTTGTACAAGGTAAAAGGGATTTTGTATAAGGAAGGCTATCACTCCATTTTGTAATGCCATGCCATACCAGGTGAACAGCGCTTGATTGGAGCCAATTTCATCCTACAACAGGACAATGACCCAAAGCACACCTCAAAATTATGCAAGAACTATTTAGGGAAGAAGCAGGCAGCTGGTATTCTATCTGTAATGGAGTGGCCAGCGCAGTCACCAGATCTCAACCCCATTGAGCTGTTGTGGGAGCAGCTTGACCGTATGGTACGCAAAAGTGTCCATCAAGCCAAACCAACGTGTGGGAGGGGCTTCTGGAAGCATGGGGTGAAATTTCTCCAGATTACCTCAGCAAATTAACTGCTAGAATGCCAAAGGTCTGCAATGCTGTAATTGCTGCAAAGGGAGCATTCTTTGACGAAAGCAAAATTTGAAGGAGAAGATTATTGTATATATATATACTGTATATATTATGTACTTTTAATTGGATGTACTTCTCCATGGGTGAACTTTTCCAAGGGTGAACTTTTCATTGGGTGTACTTTTATTTGGGTGTACTTTTATATAAGTGTAGTTGTATTTGGGTGTACTTTTATATAAGTGTACTTTTATTTGGATGTACTTTTATATAAGTAGTTTTATTTGGGTGTACCTTTATTTGGGTGTACTTTTATATAGGTGTGCTTTTATTTGGGTGTACTTTTATATATGTGTACTTTTATTTGGGTGTATTTTTATATAAGTGTACTTTTATATAAGTGTACTCTTATTTGGGTGTACTTTTATATAAGTGTCCTTTTATTTGGGTGTACTTTTATATAAGTTTCCTTTTATTTGGGTGTACTTTTATATAAGTGTCCTTTTATTTGGGTGTACTTTTATATAAGTTTCCTTTTATTTGGGTGTACTTTTATATAAGTGTCCTTTTATTTGGGTGTACTTTTATATAAGTTTACTTTTATTTGGGTGTACTTTTATATAAGTGTCCTTTTATTTGGGTGTAATTTTATATAAGTTTCCTTTTATTTGGATGCACTTTTATATACCGTATATACTCGAGTATAAGCCGAGATTTTCAGCCTATTTTTTGGGCTGAAAGTCCCCCTCTCGGCTTATACTCGAGTCATACCCAGGGGTCGGCAGGTGAGGGGGGGCGGGGGCTGTGTAATTATACTTACCTGCTCCCGGCGTGGTCCCTGGACGTCCCTGCTTCTTCCAGCGCTGCAGCTTCTTCCTGTACTGAGCGGTCACATGGTCCCGCTCATTACAGAGATGAATATGCGGCTCCACCTCCCATAGAGGTGGAGCCGCATATTCATTAATGTATGAGCGGTAACGGTGACCGCTCAATACAGGAAGAAGATGCAGCGCCGGGGAAGAAGCAGGGACACAGCGCCAGGAGCAGGTAAGTATACGGGGAGGGGGAGCGCAGAGCTGCGCGATATTTACCCCTCCTCTTTCCAGTGCGGCTCTGTCTTTATCGTCCTCTGGCAGTGACGCTCAGGTCAGAGGGCGCGGTGACTTAGTCAGTGCGCGCCCTCTGCTGAACGTCAGTGCCGAAGACGGAGCCGCACGAGGAGCAGTAAAAGCGCCGGGGTCCTGAGCGACGGAGAGGTGAGTGTGATTTTTTTTTTTTTTTTATGGCAGCAAAAGCAAATGGGGCAAGTGGCTGTGCGGAGCATCTTATGGGGCCGTAACACTTGTGCAGCACTATATGGGGCAAGTGGCTGTGCGGAGCATCTGTATGTGGCCATAACGCTTGTGCAGCACTATAAGGGGCAAGTAGCTGTGCAGAGCATCTGTATGGGGCCATAACACTTGTGCAGCACTATATGGGGCAAGTGGCTGTGTAGAGCATCTGTATGGGGCCATAACACTTGTGCAGCACTATATGGGGCAAGTGGCTGTGCGGAGCATCTGTATGGGGCCATAACACTTGTGCAGCACTATATGGGGCAAATGGCTGTGCGGAACATCTGTATGGGGCCATAACACTTGTGCAGCACTATATGGGGCAAGTGGCTGTGCGGAGCATCTGTATGGGGCCATAACACTTGTGCAGCACTATATGGGGCAAGTGGCTGTACGGAGCATCTGTATGGGGCCATAACACTTGTGCAGCACTATAAGGGGCAAGTGGCTGCGCGGAGCATCTTATGGGGCCATAACACTTGTGCAGCACTATAAGGGGCAAGTAGCTGTGTGGAGTATCTGTATGGGGCCATAACAGTTGTGCAGCACTATATGGGGCAAGTAGCTGTGTGGAGTATCTGTATGGGGCCATAACAGTTGTGCAGCACTATATGGGGCAAGTAGCTGTGTGGAGTATCTGTATGGGGCCATAACAGTTGTGCAGCACTATATGGGGCAAGTAGCTGTGTGGAGTATCTGTATGGGGCCATAACAGTTGTGCAGCACTATATGGGGCAAGTGGCTGTGCGGAGCATCTGTATGGGGCCATAACACTTGTGCAGCACTATAAGGGGCAAGTGGCTGTGCGGAGCATCTGTATGAGGCCATAACGCTTGTGCAACACTATAAGGAGCAAGTGGCTGTGCGGAGCATCTTATGGGGCCATAACACTTGTGCAGCACTATAAGGGGCAAGTAGCTGTGCGGAGCATCTGTATGGGGCCATAACACTTGTGCAGCACTATAAGGGGCAAGTGGCTGTGCGGAGCATCTGTATGAGGCCATAACGCTTGTGCAGCACTATATAGGGCAAATATCTCTATGGAGCATCTTATGGGGCCCTTATTACCCTTTATGCAGGATTATATGGGGCATATTTTAATACGGAGCATCTAATGGGGCCCATCAAACTTTATGGATCATTATATGGGGCTCCTGATTCAATATGGATATTCAAAAACACTTAAACTACTGATGTCTCAATTAATTTTACTTTTATTGGTATCTATTTTTACTTTTGAAATTTACCGGTAGCTGCTGCATTTTTCACCCTAGGCTTATACTCGAGTCATTAAGTTTTCCCAGTTTTTTGTGGCAAAATTATGGGGGTCGGGTTATACTCGGGTCGGCTTATACTCTATTATATACGGTAAGTGTACTTTTATTTGGGTGTACTTTTATATAAGTGTCCTTTTTAGTTGGATGCACTTTTTTGTAAGTGTACTTTTATTTGGGTGTACTTTTATATAAGTGTCCTTTTAGTTGGATGCACTTTTGTATAAGTGTACTTTTATTTGGGTGTACTTTTATATAAGTGTACTTTTAATTGGATGTATAAGGCTATGTGCACACGTTCAGGAATGTCTGCAGAATTTTTCTGAACAAAACCGAAGTTTTTCTGCAGGAAATCCGCTCGCAGTTTTTTCGCAGGTTTTTTTTTTCACGTTTTTTTTTTTGTGTGGATTTTTCAAGGTTTTTTTCCAGAGCTTCCCAATGCAATAATATAGTGGCAAAAATGTGAAAAATATGCAAAATTAATAAACATTCTGTGTTTTTTTTTTTTACCGCGATGCATTTTTTTTCGGGGAAAAAAACGCAGCATGTGCACAAAAATTGCGGAATAAATTAAAATGATGGGATGCTTAATGTAAGCCTTTTTTTAGCGTGTGCACATAGCCAAAGTGTACTTTTATATAAATTTACTTTTATTTGGGTGTACTTTTATAGGTGTGATTTTAGTTGGATACACTTCTATGTAAGTGTAGTTATTATTAGGCAACTTCCTTTCCTTTGGCAAAATGGGTCAGAAGAGAGATTTGACGGGCTCTGAAAAGTCCAAAATTGTGAGATGTCTTGCAGAGGGATACAGCAGTCTTGAAATTGCCAAACTTGAAGTGTGATCACCGAACAATCAAGCGTTTCATGGCAAATAGCCGACAGGGTCGCAAGAAGCGTGTTGGGCATAAAAGGCGCAAAATAACTGCCCATGAATTGAGGAAAATCAAGCGTAAAGCTGCCAAGATGCCATTTGCCACCAATTTTGCCATATTTCAGAGCTGCAACGTTACTGGAGTAACAAAAAGCACAAGGTGTGCGATACTCTGGGACATGGCCGAGGTAAGGAAGGCTGAAAAACGACCTCCTTTGAAGAAGAAACAAGATAAATGTCAAGACTGGGCCAAGAAATATCTTAAGACTGACTTTTCAAAGGTTTTATGGACTGATGAAATGAGAGTGACTCTTGATGGGCCAGAGGCTGGATCAGTAAAGGGCAGAGAGCTCCTCTCCGACTCAGACGCCAGATAGGTGGAGGTGGGGTACTGGTATGGGCTGGTATCATCAAAGATGAACTTGTGGGACCTTTTCGGGTTGAGGATGGAGTGAAGCTCAACTCCCAGACCTACTGCCAGTTTCTGGAAGACAACTTCTTCAAGCAGTGGTACAGGAAGAAGTCGGTATCATTCAAGAAAAACATGATTTTTATGCAGGACAATGCTCCATCACATGCCTCCAACTACTCCACAGCGTGGCTGGCCAGTAAAGGTCTCAAAGAAGAAAAAATAATGACATGGCCCCCTTGTTCACCTGATCTGAACCCCATAGAGAACCTGTGGTCCCTCATAAAATGTGAGATCTACAAGGAGGGGACACAGTACACCTCTCGGAACAGTGTCTGGGAGGCTGTGGTGGCTGCTGCACGCAATGCTCATCGTAAACAGATCAAGCAACTGACAGAATCTATGGATGGAAGGCTGTTGAGTATCATCATAAAGAAAGGTGGCTATATTGGTCACTACTTTTGGGGATTTTGTTTTTTGCATGTCAGAAATGTTTATTTCTAAATTTTGTGCAGTTATATTGGTTTACCTGGTGAAAATATGCAAGTGAGATGAGAATATATTTGGTTTTTATTAAGTTGCCTAATAATTCTGCACAGTAATAGTTACCTGCACAAACCGATATCCTCCTAAGATAGCCAAATGTATAAAATAACCCACTCCAACTTCCAAAAATATTTTGATATTTATGAGTCTTTTGGTTTGATTGAGAACATAGTTGTTGATCAATAATAAAAATAATCCTCTAAAATCCAACTTGCCTAATAATTCTGCACACAGTGTAGATCCATCTATTGTATTACGTGTAGCTTCGGCTGCTGCTCTCTGCCCTCCTCATGCAGTTCTGCTTTATACTCCGATAAGTCGCTAGCTATAAGGATTACTTCACTCTGCAAGATGTTGGTGCCTAATGGGGTATGGACTGCACAAATTACAACAAGTTTGAAGAAACATAGCAAATCCTTTACACTCTGGGATGATTGGACCTTTTCTCTTCGGATGAGGCTAACCATTTTCCCCGAAGTTGGTGCATCCCTTACAGTTATGTCGTATGTCATGCCCACACATCCGACAATCAGATGGTTAAAAGAATAAAAAGACCCTATACTTGCCTCACTGTTCTCATGTCTCTCTCATCCCATCTCTATCGTGTGGCCCTATCCTATAGAAGAAATATCAGCAGGATATAGGGACAGAGACTCTGATTCCAGCGATCTGTCACTACCAGCACTGCTTGCTGCCGTTTTGATACAATCCATGTTTCCTCTGCTGTTGCAGTTCTTTGAATGCTGAGCTGTGTATAATACCACCCACACCACTGATTGGCTGATATGTGTACACTGTGCATAGGCAGAAAGCTGGCAATCAGTGGTTGGGGGCCGAGTTATACAGAGCTCATGAATATGGAGGATTACATGGTAGTAGATTTACTAGCCTTTAGTGATAATCCGCTGATCAAACGGTTTTTTATCAACACCACACAAAGCAGCCCAGTAAGTGACACATCACTGGAATCAGGCTCTCTGTCTTTACATTATGCTGATCTCAGACTAGGTAAAGAAAACTTGCTGACAGATTCTTTTTAAGATCAGGAAATGTTTGTTGTCTCCATCTCTCCCCATCACAGACGCACAAGCATGGATGCCTGCGCCACTTAGCAGGACTTTGATCCATTAATGGCATGTGTTCTGTAATGTTCTTTCCATGTGCGGGTTGGCTCCTTTATTGATCTGATGACCGTGCAGTACACTGCGCTAAGCAGTTTCTGCCAATATCCATGCAGCTATAAAAGAGAACACGTGCTTCACAAGAAAATAGATGTCTATTTTATTTTACGGCACAACCAAAAAGAGAGGGGTGAGGTTTACCAGGCTGACAAGACCAGGAGGCGGCACATTGAGGATATTCCGTACCTTGTGTCTGATATACACGGTAGCTTTTTTAGTAGCTCAAATGCACTCGGAAATAAGGAATAATCAATTGACTTATTTTGGAACATGTTATCCTTATGGAATTTGCTACGTTACTGATTAATGATCCCACTCTCAGAAGAGAAAAAAGTAGTATAAAGTAGGGGTTAGAGTTTAGGCTTCTTATTATTGGTATACGGGTTACACTCGGGTCTATAGTCTAGCCTAATTTGTGCTCACTTTACCATGAATTGGTGGATGAGTGGTAGTTTTTTTTCATAAAGTGTTCTCAAAAAAATAATCTTTTTAATGTAGAGTTATCTGGAGGAAGACGGCTGCTCCATCTTTGCCACGATCGTTGCCCTCCTGGGCTTTAGAACTTAAAGAAGCATCTTTCTTGTATGAGAATATGATGTGACAGCCAGATGAAGCTGATGCGCAGTAATTCGAGGGGCAGGGAAGATGCGTTATGTTGCCAAGTACCTAGGTTTCCATCATATAAGAAGTTTTATGGCTGATTTAAGATTCATTACACTCCTCAACATTGAAATTGCATCACTAAAAAGGAAAAGTCCCAGATTTATAGAAATCTTTGTATCGAATGACATGTTGGTAATATGCATATGATGAAAACATAGAAACAACATTGGAATTTATTCAGTATCCATATATGAGCGCCACACACAGAAATAAACATAACGGCACAGCAGCCTCTGCAAGCGCTAAGATGTCTGCAAACATAGAATATATGACTTTTGGGCGGTATTACTGCTATAGAATACACTTGTAAGATGAAGTCACTTGGTATATAAGTTGGCCAAGTCATGAGAGCCCACCAGCCATGTCATGACTTAACCTTTCTTTGATGTGACCCTAAACCTAATACTTATCAAACATGCCTTTTTGGGGCTAAAGGCCTACAAATTGAAAGTGAAGATGGCTTTAATTAAAAACTGCCTTAGGGTTCATTGACATGTCAGTTTTTTCCATGTATTACCAGAGCTTCATCACTGATTTCTCAAGTTCTATCATTTTTTCTTATACATGAAAAAAAAAAATGCATCTTTTCATATCTGGGTACATGAAAATCGGACCGTACTCGGAGGTGTGTGCTTCTTTATGAATTCAGTGCATCTTATGCCTGCACGCTCCTCATTAAGGCTAATATTTAAAATGCCATCTTTAATGAAATGTGGTTATGATGTTTTCTCCTAGGTTTTCCTGCAACTTGAGCTAGTCCAGCTTGCATTTCACATACTTCAGATTTCCAGGGCTAAAGGAAGCAAAACGGCCCCAAAGCATCACCGAGCCCCCAACATGCTTGACTGTAGGCAGGGTGTTCTTTTCGTCACATGCTTTATTTTTTCTCTTCCAGACATACCACTAATACATAGACCAAAAAAGTTCCAGTTTTCTTTAATCACTACACAGAACAGAAGCTCCAAAGTTCTGTGACTTATTTGGTTTTAAGCCCTTTTAGTGCCCCTTTTCCCTGGTCAGTAGAGGTGAATCCCTTTGAGTTTGGGCATGAATTCCTTCAGCTTTCAGCTCATACTAAAAAGTTAGTCCGAGTTTCATCAGTAATTTTTTTTTTTTATCATTGTCCGTTTTTACCATCAGTTTTTCTTGGATGAGAAAAGAAAAAAATGTTTCTACATCTTCTATCAGTCTACTTACCCATAAACTTGCATTGCCCGTTTGGTCCAACACTCGGATCAGTATCGGACATGTACCCATGATTTTGTGTGGAACATTCAGTCCGTGAAGAATCATGGACATGCGGATAGCGCCATTCACTATCTTAGGTTCCAGGACTACCCGTGAAAATCACGACTAGCACTCATATGCAAAAAATGGATGATCTAACTAAAACCAAAAACCTCAGTACCTGCTGCCACCAAATTTTGCTACAGGTATCTTGCAGTCACTTAGGGTTTTTGAGCACCTGCTTCCTCAGTAATTTGGTGACAGCCAGTGATGGTTTTTTTTTTCCGCTATGACCTGTTAATGTAGCTGGTATCCCTTGAACTTGCAAACTCTGCTTCCAGTAGTATCTCCTAGGATCATTCCATGACTTTGCTGTTTGAATCCATCTCCTTGTTTGTGCAAGACAATCATCTCATCCATTCTTTGACAAGCCCAAGAATCTTGGTGAACAGGAGGCCATTGCCACAGCAGGAATGCTGCCAGAAACTGGTGCCTGAAGGGGCTGAATAATCCTGAGACTGCAGTAGTCATTAGAAGTGGCTTTTTGTTTTGAATGTGGAGACTCCACGTCTTACATTAGTTTTGTTGAGCTACCTAAATTATTCTTGTTTGATTATTTAATTGCAAACCATAAAAAGTTTTTAACTTTTGCTAATAAACCTATTTTGAAAAGGGGGTTGGATAATTTTGATTGCAATTGTAGATATTGCGAGACTGGCGGCAGGTTGAACTAAATAGTAAAAAATAATCGCTGGACTACTACTTTAACTAAACTTTTTGCACCTTGTCATTGTAGGTCTTGATTATTGATGATTTAACGTACTCTGGTAAGGTGTTATCCGAGCATGCTCGGGTGCTAACTGAGTGTCTTCGGTGTGCTCGAAAAATATATTTGAGTTTTGACAGATGCAACGATTGCCTAACAAGCAGGCAACCCCTTAATGTGTTGTAGGTTTTGAACAGCCGCGAGACATGCAGCCGCCGGGACTCAAATGTATTTTTCGAGCATGCCGAAGACATTTGATTAGCACCTCATCCCAGCATGCTCGCTCATCACTAATCTTGATCTTAATATCTCCTTGCTACTAATCTAAGTTCCCTGCCCTTAGTTTTATACTTATCAGCTGCTGTCTTCATCTGTTCCCAACGCTGCTCCGGTAGGTCCCGGTTTGTCACCTGCAGGATCGCTCCAGTGTTTGCTGGGTGAGCCGGAGGTCACTATTCAGTGTAAGTCTATCAGAGCAGAACGAGAGTCTTGTGGGCTTACACTGAGAGCTTCAGACTGTTCCTTCTGATTTCCAGTCAGTCAGAAGTTGCTGGAACGATGGTGGGAAGAGCTGAAGACCGTGGCTGGTTAAGTATGAGGCTAGATTCAGGGAACTTAGATTTGTAGCACCATTTCCTAGTGAAATCAAAAAATTTCTGGAGTGGCACTTTAAATAAAATATCCTTGTAACCATTGGATTCCAAAATTCATTGTATAATACTTAAAGCAAACCTGTAATTTCAAAATGCTGTATAATTTATGAGCAGCAAATTATAGAACAGGTTGCTGAATAGTTTTGTGAAAAATGATAATTCGTATTTAATTATTTTAAATCCTTGCTCTGTTTCTAATGAATCAGCGTTTGCTTTGATATGCAAACGAGGCTGAAGAGCTATGGTAGATCTTAACCCTCTGTCACTCCAGCTCTATTCCCCTCCCCAGCATCGCCGCCTCCTGCTTGTCTGATATCCTCTATGTTGTGTGTCTTCAACCTAAAAAGCCATAGGTCAAGCAGGAGGCGATGGCGCTGAGCGGGAATAGAGTTGGAGCGAGAGAGGCTTCAGATCTACCATAGCTCTTCAGCCTCACTTGCAGCATCAAATTGAAGCACTGATTTCTCAGCATCGAGTGATATATATTTATATTTATTTATATATTTATTTTGGGGAACCTGCTGACAGGTTCCATTTAATGTCTTATTATGGCAAGTAATGTGCATTCTTCAGAGCTACTCTTGCTGTCAAAAATATCAAAATCATGATGGAAAGATCCTATTCTAAGTCGATGGTATCCAGTGCAGATAATAAATGCTTCCTGCATAGCTGTCAAGACTCTCTTATTAACACTGGCTATAGATAAGTCTTAATATACAGGAATTTTTACTTTAATCTGTTGCCTTTTCCGAGTTTAATCTGAATGTACTTTTGCAGGCAGTCTTGGAAACCATCAGGAAACTGATGAATACTGATTGTGTGGTGCCTGACTGGCTTCATGATATTATATTGGGGTATGGCGATCCAGGAAGCGCCCACTACACTAAAATGCCAAATCAGATCCCAACATTGGATTTCAATGATACTTTTCTGAGCCTGGACCACCTGAAGGCTTGTTTTCCAGGGCATCAGGTGAAGGTCACTGTGGAAGACCCATCCTTGCACCAGGCCCCTTTCAGGTAACATTTCCCTACAAGGGACGGAATAATGCTTGGCGCTGTATGGTTGGAGCCTTGCATGTCCCAATATTTCATGGTAATTTCCTGTTTATTCTCAGGATTACTTTTCCTGTCCATGGGGGGAAAGGGAAAAAACGAAAAGAAGGCAATGAAGATGGAGCCATACAAGATGAGCCACCTACATTAATTGTGGAACCTCACGTTATTCCCAACCGAGGTCCTTACCCCTACAACCAGCCTAAGCGGTAACAGCTCGCTTATCTATTGGGTCTTTGTTTTGATTGAGTACTGATACATGAGCCCCCTGAACACCATGGCACACATCAGAGCAGGGTACTAGGTTGATGTTGTCTCTGTTAAACTTAATTAGCTTTGTGGTTTTGTAACTTTGTTTTGTTCCTTTGCATTGTTACTGACCTGTGAGATCTTCATTGTGTCTTGTGTCCAGGAATACCATCCAGTTCACTGCTACACAGACGGAAGCCATTCGTGCAGGAATGCAACCTGGACTCACCATGGTAAGAAGCTGTATTTGCCATTGAAAGCAATAAAAACATTTACCGTTTCCATATTGTCAATAGTTGCAATTTTCACTAACCAGATCACTTGCATGAGCTTCATATAGATGACATCCAACGGTTTTATGTCTGATTTTTATGTGCAGTAGAAAATAAAACCACCTGTACATGCCTATAACATTAAGGTGTATTACACCCCATGGAGGACTCAAACAACAAACTGCAATCCCAGGAAGGAAAAGTCGTTATGGAAATCACAGAATGGATAGACATGTTAGTGATCTGCAAATGATGGAAAAACGGAAACTACATTTTCAAAGCATCCTAGATTCATTCAGTGTAGAGCATGCACTCCTCATGCAGAAATCCCTGCACCCAAAGGTCTTAGCTCCTATCAATCAGGTTCTTAATGGATGTCTGAGAAATGTTCTGCCATACTGAATGCACTTGGGAGCACAAATCCTCAATATCCATTGCTGGCAGCTCCCTTTGCTATTGCCGACCAATGATGTCCCAGATGTGTTTGATGATAAATAAGTCCGGAGACTCTGCAGGCCATAGTATCATATTTAGGCCACAAAGGCTTCCCACAGTAGCACAAGCAACATCTGGTCTTAGGATGAGAAATGACCATTGGGACACTTCGGAGAAAATGACCGTACAACTGGTTCCAGATCAAAATAATGTAACATTGAGCTACAACATCTCCGGTTTTGTCTCTTATTGAGCACACCTGGGACATCATTGGCTGGGAACTGCATAGGGAGCTGCCAGCAGTGGATCTTGATTATTTTCCCAAGTGCATTCACTGTGGCAGAACATTGCTCAGACAACTATTAACCCCTCTCTGACCTTAGACTAACTATCCCGTCGAGGTGACCTGGGCCTATCTGACCCTCGACGGGATAGTACGTCACATGCGATCAGCCGCGCTCACGGGGGGATCGCGGCCGGGTGTCAGCTGATTATCATAGCTAACATCCGGCACATTAACCCCCTGAACACTGCGATCAAACAAGATCGCAGCGTTCCGGCGGCATAGGGAAGCATCGCGCAGGGAGAGGGCTCCCTGCGTGCTTCCCTGAGACCCTCAGAACAATGCAATGTGATCGCCTTGTTCCGAACGTCTCCTCCGTCCTCCTCCCTGCAGGCCTCGGATCCAATATGGCCGTGGGGGTCCTTCCAGGTCCTGCAGGGAGGTGGCTTGTCAGCGCCTGCTGAGGGCAGGCGCCTTCAAGCCTCCTGCACTGCCTGTCAGATCACTGATCTGACACAGCGCTGTGCAAAGTGTCAAATCAGCGATCTGACAATATATAGTGATGTCCCACCCTGGGACAAAGTAAAAACAAAAATTAACGTGTAAAAATATTTTTGAAAAAAATCCTAAATAAATGAAAAAAAAAATATTGTTCCAATAAATATATTTCTTTATGTAAATAAAAAAAACAATAAAAGTACACATTTAGTATAGCCGCGTCCGTAACGACCCGACCTATAAAACTGTCCCACTATTTAACCCTTCCAGTTAACACCGTAAAAAAAAATATAAAACGAAGCAAAAAACAATGCTTTATCATTATACCGCCTAAAAAAAAGTGGAATAACTCGCGATCAAAAAGACAGATATAAATAAACATGGTACTGCTGAAAACGTCATCTTGTCCCACAAAAAATGAGCTGGCATACCATGCCATCAGTGAAAAAATAAAAAAGTTATAGCTCTCATAATAAAGCTATGCAAAAACAATTATTTTTTATATAAAATAGTTTTTATTGTATAAAAGCGCCAAAACATTAAAAAAATGATATAAATGAGATATCGCTGTCATCGTACTGACTCAAAGAATAAAACTGCCTTATCAATTTCACCACACGCGGAACAGCATAATTGCCCCACCCAAAAAAAATTAATGAATTGCTGGTTTTTGTTCATTCTGCCTCACGAAAATCGTAATAAAAAGCAATCAAAAAATGTTATGTGCCTGAAAATGGTACCAATAAAAACGTCAACTCGTCCCGCAAAAAACAAGACCTCACTTGACTCTGTGGGCCAAAATATGGAAAAATTATAGCTCTCAAAATGTGGTGATGCAAAAACTATTTTTCTCCTACGCCTCGTTGGGGGACACAGGACCATGGGTGTTATGCTGCTGCCACTAGGAGGACACTAAGTAATACAGAAAGAATAGCTGCTCCCCGGCAGTATACACCCTCCTGCTGGCTCTCAGTGAACCAGTTCTTGCTTAGTGTCTGTAGGAGGCACTTGGGTCTGCTTTCAGACCCCACCGTTTTTATTTTAGCTTTTTACTTTTTATTCTATTTTTCCTTAACGGAGCGAGTGGGGGCGACGGATCCTTTCTAGGTTCCGATCTCCCCCGAACTATCAACAGGCAAGTACGTGGAGCGTCCCTCACGTATCCTTTCCTGCAACGTTGGATGCCAGCCCTGAGCTCACATTACGGGCGACGGTTCCTTCGCGTTCCGATCTTCCCCCTCCATAGCAGGCGACCACATGGAGTAGCCCTCCATCTACCTCTCCTGGAGCCAGGTGCATAGCCGGAAATGATATATATGGCGTCCATGCAGCCCCCCTCTGCATCACCACTGATATAGCGGATGACGCATGGCGGCAGAAGCTCTCCACCCCCTCCCTGACTATGGTGACGGTGGATTGAGCACTGGCCCACCGCATCTACCGTGAGTACACTGCGGGGGCTGAGGCGCTGGGGGGTCCTGGTCCGCGGGGTATGGGAGGTCCGCACCTTAAGCCTGTGTCAGTGGGTGGTCCGTAGCGCGGCAACCCCACGAAGGACTGGAGCTAATGTTGGCGCTAATAGCGGTCGCGGCGCTGCAGGCCGCAACCGCAGAGAAGTAAAAAAAAAAAATTTCCCTCAATACAGGCCGGAGTTTTGGCCACGCCCACCGTCAGTTAGCCCCGACCACTTTTCCTGGCGCTTCTCGTTTCCTGTGATGAGCTCCCAGTTCCTGGTCTCGGCGGCCATCTTGGGACACCCACAGCCCTGATGCTGCAGCACTGCTCCAGCGTTTCCTGTCACAGCCCTCAGGACTAGCGTTTTTTCTCTGCCTACACTGCGGACCTCCCTGGGGACTCAAGACCCAGGACCTGGGTAAGCTCCAGAAGCATAGCTTAACCCTTCCCCTGCTAGTAAGCGCTTTCCTCCAGGCTTTACTATGTCTCAACCAAAGCCTCACAAAAAGTCTGGGAAAACCCACACTGTATTTTTCGCTGCATGTACCTCTTGTAAGGTATCATTACCCCGGGGTCACAATACTGCATTATGCACAGCTTGTGAACCGGTGATGGCTCAGGAACCACCTGTTGCTGATACTGAACCCAGTGAGCCTAGTTCCCCTGAGTGGGCTAACTCCCTTTCCCGGTCTATGGCATCCCTGGCAAAAGTGTTAGACTCGTTCCGAGACCCTTCCTCTAACCAGGGCACTAATACGGACGACGCTTCAGAACCCCTCGTACTCCCGGGGTCTTACCTTGCCAAGGAGTTCTCACTCTTCCAGGAAAAGGACTCATGCCATATCCCCAGACCATCACCGGTTTTCGGGTTCTGAGAGCTCCATTTCTCGCTCCCCTTCCATTGGGGCTAGTAGAGAACCTGTTTCCGAGGACGATTCTGACATGTCTCTAGATCAGGAATTTCATCACGATCAGGAGACTCTCGATTCTCTAATTGAGTCAGTGAATAAGGCTTTGAGACTTGAGGAGGAACCCTTATCTAAAACAGATCATGCCGTGTCCTTTAAGAGGACCAAACGAGCTCACAGAGTGTTCACCACTCATCCCAAGTTTAAGCAAATTGTTGAATCTCACAGGATCCGTCCAGATAAACGATTCACAGGGCATAAGCCCATGGAGTCCAAATATCCCTTTGCCCAGGATCTAAGAAAAGATTGGTCACAATCTCCCCCAGTAGATCCTCCGGTATCGCGCCTGGCTACGAAATCTGTTTTATCCTCCTCGGAGGGCACCTCTATTAAAAATCCAACCGATCGTCAGATCGATAATATGGCGCGTTCAGCTTTTGAAGCCTCAGCGGCCGCACTCTTTCCGTCTTTTGCCGCTATGTGGGTGGCTAAGGCTATGACCCACTGGGCTGAGGTCTTGTCTTCAGCAGTACTGGATACCAATCTTCCCCCCGAGATAGCAGACCTCGCTACTCAGATAGCCAGAGCTGGAGATTTTGTAGTGACCGCGTCCCTGGATGCCGCTGACTGCGCTTCTCAAGCAGCAGCCAATGCCATCACCATCCGGAGGTCCTTATGGCTCAGGGACTGGCGTGCGGATTCTACTTCTAAAAAGTCATTGACTTCTCTCCCATATCAGAGCGGTCACCTTTTTGGCGAAAAGCTCGACCAGTTAATTTCTGACGCCACTGGAGGGAAGAGTAAATTTCTTCCACAACACATCCTCTCGGCCCTTTCGGAACCCGCAACCACAAGCTCGGTCCTGATTTTTTCTTTACAACTCAAACTGGTCCTCTACTTCCACATCTCCCGGTTCCGGCTGGGCACAACGTGGAGACAGAGGTTCACAGACCTCTTTTAAGCCTTCCCCTTCATGGAGAGGCAGACTAAGGCAGCCGGCATCCAGAGGCGCCAGAACGGGCAGACCTTCCACACAATGACTCACTGCGGTATCTGGGGGACACCCTCAAAGTAGGCGGCCGCCTGCTTTTCTTCAGTGCCGCGTGACTCTCGACGAGTGGGTCCACGGTCTGGTGTCCTCCGGATACAAGATAGATCTCTTATCTCATCCTCCAAAACGTTTTTTCCTGTCTTCTCCTTCCAGGGCAAAAGCATCAGAGTTCTTCAAAGCTATAAGCTCTCTGAGAAAAGACAGAGTTATTATTCCGGTCCCTCAAAACGAAAGGTTTCAAGGTTTTTATTCAAACCTCTTCATTGTTCCAAAGAAGGACGGTACAGTACGGCCCATGATGGACCTAAAACTGCTGAACAAGTTTGTCAGGGTGCGACAGTTCCGGATGGAATCGCTTCGTTCTGTCATCGCCTTCATGGAAAAAGGCGAGTTCCTGGCGTCTATAGACATCCAGGACGCATACCTCCACATTCCTATTTTACCTTCTCACCAAAGGTTTCTTCGCTTCGCAGTTCAGGAAGATCACTTCCAATTCGTTGCTCTGCCCTTCGGCCTCGCCACCGCTCCCAGGGTATTCACCAACGTCATGGTGGCTGCCGTGGCCATACTCCACACCCATATTTAGCCGATATCCTCATCAAAGGCCCCTCTTTCCGCTCCTGCAAGGAAGCCGTGGCCATCACAATAGATACCTTTTCTCGCCTGGGTTGGAAGATAAACTTCAAAAAAAATCTTCACCAGTACCGGCTCAGCTAATTTCCTTTCTAGGAATGATACTCGACTCGTCCCGGGGGTTGGTTGTTCTTCCCCCGGAAAAGATCTCAGTCTTACAGCGAGAAGCTCAGAAACTCTCTCAGCCTCGCTCTCACTCTCTGCGCTTCAGTATGAGAGTCCTCGGCAGGATAGTAGCAGCTATGGAGGCGGTTCCATTTGCCCAGCTACACCTCCGTCCCCTACAGCATGCCCTCCTGGCTGTTTGGGACAGGAACACGTTCTCCCTAGACCGTCGGTTCCTCCTTCCCCAGCGAGTCAGACAGTCTCTCAGGTGGTGGACATTGAAATCCTCCCTGAATCAAGGGAAGTCTTTTCTTCCAGTACACTGGCTGGTTGTGACGACAGATGCCAGTCTTCTAGGCTGGGGAGCGGTGTTCCTTCATCACACTGCTCAGGGCCGCTGGTCCCCCCAGGAATCACACCTTCCAATCAACATCTTGGAAATCCGGGCGATCAGGCTGGCACTTCTCCAGTTCCATCCCTTTCCAGCAGGTTGCCCAATCAGGATTCAGTCTGACAACGCCACTGCAGTGGCATATATCAACCGCCAAGGGGGAACCCACAGCAGGGCGGCCATGACAGAGATATGCCACATCCTCCGATGGGCCGAAGAAAACCGCTCAATGATCTCTGCGGTTCACATCCCGGGAGTGGACAATTGGGAGGCAGACTTCCTCAGTCGGCAATGCCTCGACTCCGAGGAGTGGTCTCTCCATCCGGAGATCTTCCACCAGATCTGTCATCGTTGGGGAACCCCGGACGTGGATCTGATGGCCTCACGGCTGAATTCCAAGGTTCCCGACTTCATGGCTTGGTCCCACGATCCGGCAGCCATCGGGGCAGACGCTCTTGTACTCCCGTGGCATCATTTTCGGCTTCCGTACATATTTCCCTCACTTCCTCTCCTGCCGAGAGTCATCAAGAAAATCAGAGCGGAGAGGGTACCGGTAATCCTGATTGCGCCAGATTTGCCGCGCCGGGCATGGTACGCAGAACTAGTTCAACTACTTGCCGATGTTCCCTGGCGATTACCGAATCGCGCAGATCTGCTATCTCAAGGCCCCTTTTACCACCAGAACTCAGAGGCCCTGTGTTTGATGACATGGCTGTTGAGTCCTGGGTCCTAACCCAGGCAGGTTTCTCTCCAGAAATCATAGCTACCATAATCAGCGCTAGAAAGCCTACGTCTATGCGTATCTATCATCGCACTTGGAAGACTTTCTTTTCATGGTGTAGCGACCGAGGAAGTTCTCCTCTACATTTTTCCATCCCTTTCATTCTCGAGTTCTTACAAACGGGTTTGGACTTGGGTCTTGCCCTTAGTTCTCTCAAGGGGCAGATCTCAGCCCTGTCTGTTCTCTTCCAACGCAGGATTGCCAACAGATTACAGGTCAAGACGTTTATTCAGGGAGTCTCCCATTGGGCACCCCTCTATAGGATGCCGTTGGAACCATGGGATCTTAATCTGGTCCTCAGAGTTTTGCAACAGGCTCCTTTCGAACCTCTACAGGAGGTTTCCCTGTCTCTTCTTTCGTGGAAAGTTGCTTTTCTAGCGGCGGTCACCTCTATTAGACGAGTCTCCAAGCTGACGGCTCTGTTCTCAAGTTCCTTTCCTGAATTTTCATCAGGATAAGTTGGTTTTGAGGACATCCCCGTCTTTTCTTCCGAAAGTTGTATCCTCTTTTCATCTCAATGAGGAGACTGTCTTACCGTCACTCTGTCCGGCACCAGTCCATCACATCGAGAAGGCCCTTCACACACTGGATTTAGTGAGAGCTCTTAGGAGATACATCTCGCAGACAGCGTCTTTCTGCAGGTCCGATGCCTTATTCGTGCTCCCGGAAGGGCCGAGGAAAGGGTTTCCCGCTTCCAAGGCGACAGTAGCCAATTGGATTCGTTCGGCTCTTCAAGAGTCCTACCTAGTCAGAGGTCTTCCTGTCCCAGCAGGGATTAAGGCTCACTCCACTCGGTCAGCGGGTGCGTCTTGGGCCATCCGGCACCAAGCTTCGGCAGCACAAGTTTGTATGGCTGCGACTTGGTCCAGCCTGCATACCTTTACAAAACATTACCATATTCACTCTCAGGCCTTGGCGGATGCGACCGTCGGCAGACGAATTTTGCAGTCGACTGTGCCGCATCTGTAACTTTTGGGTACAAGCAGCAATTGCAGTTAATTGTTTCCCACCCAGGGACTGCTTTAGGACGTCCCATGGTCCTGTGTCCCCCAATGAGGCGTAGGAGAAAAGGAGATTTTTGTGTACTCACCGTAAAATCCTTTTCTCCGAGCCAATCATTGGGGGACACAGCACCCACCCTGTTAGCCTATTGGCTTTGGTTTTTTGAGTTAACTTGGTTTTGGCATAGTTCATCCTTGTTAAATATTAAGCTCCTACTGCTTTGTTACAGAACTGGTTCACTGAGAGCCAGCAGGAGGGTGTATACTGCAAGGGAGGAGCTATTCTTTCTGTGTTTACTTAGTGTTTTCCTAATGGCAGCAGCGGCGTAACACCCATGGTCCTGTGTCCCCCAATGATTGGCTTGGAGAAAAGGATTTTACGGTGAGTACACAAAAATCTCCTTTTTGCAATAAAATTGTCTTTTAGCGTGTGACAGCTGCCAAACATAGAAACCCGATATAAAACCCCACTATAAATAGTAAATCAAACCCCCCTTTATCACCCCCTTAGTTAGGGAAAAGTAATAAAATTAAATAAATGTATTTCCATTTTCCCATTAGGGTTGGGGCTAAAGTTAGGGTTGGGGCTAGAGTTGGGGTTAGGGTTTGGATTACGTTTACGGCTGGGATTAGGGTTAGGGATTAGGGTTAGGGGTGTGTCAGGTTTAGGGGTGTGTTTAGGTTAAGGGTGTGTTGGGGTTAGGGGTGTGTTGGGGTTAGGGGTGTCTTGGGGTTAGGGGTGGGTTGGGATTAGGGTTAGGGGTATGGTTATGGCTAGGGTTAGGGGTGTCTTGGGGTTAGGGTTGGAGTTAGAATTGGGGGTTTCCACTGTTTAGGCACATCAGGGGTGCCCGATCTCAATTCCAGCCAATTCTGCGTTGAAAAAGTAAAACGGTGCTCCTTCCCTTCTGAGCTCTGCCGTGCGCCCAAACAGTGGTTACCCCCACATAAGGGGGGTATCAGCGTACTCAGGACAAATTGGACAACAACTTTTGTGGTCCAATTTCTCATGTTCCCCTTGGGAAAATAAAAATTTGTCGGCTAAAAAATAATTTTTGTGGGAAAAAAAATGATTTTTTATTTTCACGGCTCTGCGTTATAAACTTTAGTTTATAGGTTCAAAGTTCTCACAACACATCTAGATAAGTTCCTTGGGGGGTCTAGTTTCCAATATGGGGTCACTTGTGGGGGGGTTTCTACTGTTTAGGTACATCAGGGGATCTGCAAATGCAACGTGACGCCTGCAGACCAATCCATCTAAGTCTGCATTCCAAACGGCGCTCCTTCCCTTCCAAGCTCTGCCATGTGCCCAAACGGTGGTCCCCCCCCCCATATATGGGGTATCGGCGTACTCAGGACAAATTGGACAACAGCTTTTGGGGTCCAATTTCTCCTGTTACCCTTGGGAAAAATAAAAAATTGAGGGCGAAAAGATCATTTTTGTGAAAAAAAATATGATTTTTTATTTTTACTTCTCTACGTTATAAACTTCTGTGAAGCACTTGGGGGCTCAAAGTGCTCACCACACATCTAGATAAGTTCCCTTCAGGGTCTGTGTTCCAAAATGGTGTCACTTGTGGGGGGTTTACAGTAAACAGTGGTTTACCCCCACATATGGGGTAGCAGCGTACTCAGGACAAGTTGGACAACAACGTTTGAGGTCCATTTTCTCCTGTTACCCTTGGTAAAATAAAACAAATTGGATCTGAAGTAAATTTTTTGTGAAAAAAGTTAAATGTTCATTTTTTTATTTTTTTTTAAACATTCTAAAAATTCCTGTGAAGCACCTGAAGGGTTAATAAACTTCTTGAATGTGGTTTTGAGCACCTTCTGGGGTGCAGTTTTTAGAATGGTGTCACACTTGGGTATTTTCTATCATATAGACCCCTCAAATTGACTTCAAATGTAATGTGGTCCCAGAAAAAAAAAATGGTGGTGTAAAAATGAAAAATCGCTGGTTAACTTTTAACTCCCTAACAAAAAAAATGTTGGTTCCAAAATTGTTCTGATGTAAAGTAGACATGTGGGAAATGTTACTTGTTAAGTATTTTGTGTGACATATCTCTGTGATTTAAGAGCATGAAAATTCAAAGTTGGAAAATTGCGAAATTTTCAAAATTTTTCCCCAAATTTCCATTTTTTTCATAAATAAACGCAGGTAATATCAAAGAAATTTTACCACTATCATGAAGTACAATATGTCACGAGAAAACAATGTCAGAATCGCTGGGATCCGTTGAAGCGTTCCAATGTTATAACCTCATAAAGGGACAGTGGTCTAAATTGTAAAAATTGGCCCGGTCATTAACGTGCAAACCACCCTTGGGGGTAAAGGGGTTAATAACCTCAGTGACTGCAGCCAAGGCTGTAAGTGCGGAGATTTCTGGATGTGGCACTCATACTTGATACTGACTAAATTGAAATGTTTTGAAAATGCTATCTCCAGGTTGTTCATCATTTTCATATCACTAACATGTCTATCCATCCTGGTGTCACATTTTGGTGTCACAATGGGTCTGCATTGTATTGCCACGCTCTGACTCCCCCCATGATGACACATGCTCCTGCGCTGTGATGGCGCAGTGTTTAGTCGCAGTACACAAGCAGTGAGCCGTGCCCTCGCTCTGTTCAGTGTCCGCTCCAGCTGTTTGCTCTGTTCCCTGTTACTATGAATTATAACCACGTTGGCATCCACGGCTCTGGCTCATCCCATCGTAGAGAGGGCTCGGCCGGGAAGTTATGGACACTGCAGTTCATATTGTGCCACTAGGGGGTGAAATAGGACTACTCCAGATACAGAGCGCGCATACACAGTGACATGGTAGTTGGGACTGAAAATAAAGTATATTAATGGAGTCAATCTGCAGGAATCCACAGTCCTCTATGTATTATTGTGTGGCAGTATGTGGTGTTATTCAGCATGTCCTTTGTAAGAATATCCCCATGGCCCTGCTCACTAGGGGTCTCCCTCACTAGGGGTCTCGCTCACAGGACTACATATTCAATGTCTTTAGAGAAAAGTTGAATTTACAAGAGATGTTTTTCCCGCTGTACAACAGGTTGTCGGACCTCCCGGGACTGGAAAAACAGATGTAGCCGTTCAGATTATTTCTAATCTGTACCACAATTTCCCCGAGCAGCGGACTCTTATTGTCACTCATTCTAACCAGGTAAAAAGGGGTTTTTTTTCATGCAAATAAGAGAAAATCCACTTCTTGCTAGATAGTAGACGCCATCAGACAGGGAGGCCAGGGACAGGGTCTGTGTCAGTGAGGAGGGGGCCGTGTAGAGACTGCGCCCCCTGCTCTCTGCCATCACGTCCCAGGCTTCACTGTAACGCTATGTTTGGAAAACCAACTTGCATTTGCCTTCAAGTAAAGTGCTTTCTATAGTGAAGGACGGTGCCTTCCCCCTTAGGTTATCTGATCTCCGTGTGTTACTGGCCCCCTCCCCGCATGTGTCCATCCTCTCTTTCTATGGCATGCTGAGTGCTATTGGTTAATGTAATATTGTTGTTGCCCAGTCCCGACCCACAAAGCCGTCCTCCGACTGTCCCCAATAATAGACATACGGAATTTTATCTCCTCTCTGCCCATAAGAGGAATAAATAACTGTACAAGACCCCACTACTTACCATCATGGTCTCTCGGAACCCTGCTTTTCTTACATTTTTATCACCCTTACACTACCAGTTTTTATTTGTTTTTTTACATTGATCATTTTTGGTAGGCAGCACAATTTTTACACTTTTGACTTGTACAAGTAAACCATAAATGCAAAAGATAATAAAAAATATATATTAAAGGAGCACTCAGCATTTATTTATTGCTCTGAATGTTAACAATCATTCGTGTGTGTGTACAAAACGTATAAAAATACTTACCCGTCACCGTATCCTGCTGTTTCCAACACAATCCAAGTCCTCTCCTGCAAAGAGCATCATCTGTGTACACCAGTGGTCACTTTCTCAGTGTAAATCTGTGAGAGGCAGAATAAAGGCTGAGTCACACATAACGATATCGTTGCAACGTCACGCTTTTGGTGACATAGCAACGATCCCGCTAACGAACTCGTTATGTGTGACAGCGACCAACGATCAGGCCCCTGCTGGGAGATCGTTGGTCGATGGGAATGATCAGGACCTTTTTTTGGTCGCTGATCACCCGCTGTCATCGCTGGATCCAGCGATGTGTTTTGTAACCAGGGTAAATATCGGGTTACTAAGTGCAGGGCCGCGCTTAGTAACCCGATATTTACCCTGGTTACCATTGTAAAAGTTCAAAAAAAAAAACCAGTACATACTCACATTCTGATGTCTGTCACGTCCCCCGGCGTCCACAGGGTTAAAACTGCTTTCGGCAGGAGCGTTGCTAATGCACACGCTCCGGCCGAGAGCTTCCCTGCACTGACTCTGTCAGCGCCGGCAGTAAAGCAGAGCACAGCGGTGACGTCACCGCTGTTACTGCCGGCGCTGACACAGTCAGTGCAGGGAAGCTCTCGGCAGCAGCGCGTGCATTAGCATCGCTCTTGCCGAAAGCAGTTTTAACCCTGTGGACACCGGCGGGGGACGTGACAGACATCAGAATGTGAGTATGTAGTGGGTTTTTTTTTTTTTTACTTTTACAATGGTAACCAGGGTAAATATCGGGTTACTAAGCGCGGCCCTGCACTTAGTAACCCGATGTTTACCCTGGTTACCCGGGTGCTGCAGGGGGACTTCGGCATCGTTGAAGACAGTTTCAACGATGCCGAAGTCGTTCCCCTGATCGTTGGTCGCTGGAGAGAGCTGTCTGTGTGACAGCTCCCCAGCGACCACACAACGACTTACCAACGATCACGGCCAGGTCGTATCGCTGGTCGTGATCATTGGTAAGTCGTTTAGTGTGACTTAGGCTTAAGACTCTGGAAGCTCTCATAATCTTGTAAAAAGGAGCGATCAGCTCACCTGTCCAGGTGCACAGCAAAGAAATCCAGCAATAGCAACAGTCCAAACCATAGCCGAAACTCACGTCTTCTTAAAAAAAATGTCTTTATGGATCCAGTAGTATAAACGGCACAACAAATGGTTGAACAAAAAGTAAAAAGCCAGAAAAGAAACATCCGCTGCGCTCCCAGGCAACATGTTTCACACCGGCATTGGCTTGGCAAAGGACATTGCAGGTCTGAAACATGTCCCCTGGGAGCGCAGCGGATGTTTCTTTTCTGGCTTTTTACTTTTGTGCTGTTGCGTTCAACTATTTTTTGTGTCCTTTTTTTTACTTATCGATCAATAAAGTTATCTGTTTAAGAAGATGTGAGGGTCGGTTATTGTTTAGACTGTTGCTCCCATAGTCTTCTTAAATGTTTTAGACTCGGGCCTCATTCAGACATCGGTATTTTCCATGTACAGAAAAAAGGACCATTGCCGAATTTTGATCCAAATCTTAGATCATATTCGAACATGTCTCCATTAACTACTCAGTTTGATGGAAACATTGGGCATGTGAACAGACCCATAGACTACTGGTACGAGTGCCATCCGTGAAAAACGCGGATAGCCCTTAAAAAGAAAAACTGACGAATGAATGTGGCCTAAAGACGCTGTGTGAGCGGGCAGGTCCTGTGACGCCCAGAGCCGCACTGGGAATGGAAAAAGACAGCAATGTGTAAGGGTATTTTAATATCCTCTCTATACACACACAATGATTTTGTAACCGTTTAATGGTTTTGTAGTACAACCTCACCCTCACCACTGATTGGCCGTTTAGTACATTGTATACTGAAGCTGCCAATCAATGGTGTGGGCTGAGTTATACAGGGCTCAGCATTCTGAGCTCTGCTAGTTCTGCAGCAGAGAAAACAGGGATTCTATGACACCCAGTAAACTAAGTGACACGTTGCTGGAATCGGGGTCTCTGCCCCTGCATTATGCTACTGTCTATTACATAGCAAATGCCTGACAATAGATTCCCTTCAGCATGTGCAGAGTCCACACACACCACCTTGGCCAGTGCTGGCCATCTCCCATATATACTTAGTGATGGCATCATTTCTTTAACACCCATTACAAATTTAGCAGCAACTCTTTAAAATTTCAAGAAACTTTTTGACACCTAATTTATAGGGACATATTCAATTCTAAAGTGCCAGTTCCAAAAGTTATTTGCCCACAACAACTTGTAAGGGCCTGCTCCCCCCAGTGTACAGAGTAAGAGTGGAGCTCCTCCTAGTAGTCACAGCAGGGCCTTCAGCCACTGTCTTCTCCACTCAGTGATCCCGGGGCATTCAAACACTACAGGAAGGGTGCCCCATTATTTAACCAGTATAAAACCTACAATATTTCTGTGGTTTTGCTGTGGCGCAGAAATGCTGCACTGCAATCGGCCTGTGCACGCTGCTTTCCTTTCCAGTAGTCACATCAGGTCCCCAACATCCCCCATTGGCACGACCCATGACCTCATTTGACACAGCCGCAATCCACTCAGTCATCAAGACCAATGTAAGACATCTGTGTGCGCGATCCCTGCCCCCCCCTTCCATTCAGCAGCCACCAATAGATAATGGATCATAGGGATTATAGGAGGCAGATAGTGCATAATTTTTAATGGGATCCAATTGCAAAAAATGATTATTAGCCCGTTACATGCATTCATGTAACATAAAAAATATATATTTATTTATATAATTATCATTATCCCAAATAGTGGACAACCCCTACTCAGTGTACAGTGGAACAAATCCTACGAGAGTTGGTTACCATTAAAATACATATATCTTTTTAGACTTACTAAGCAATTAATATTTTACTTTGGCGTTGTCACCCTTAAAGAATAGGCTTAGTTCTCATTCCTTAGTTTATTAATATGGTGAAATTGCAGATTCCCTTTTCCTTTCACTTAAGATCAAAGTAATGCAGAAGGAAGGAAAGTTTGTTTTTAGTTTGGCTTATTAGATCATCTGAAGAGACTGGTTGTTTCTACATCTGCAGTCGGGTCTTGCTCTCTTCTCTCCTGTAGCCTGGATGTCTGACCGGTGCCATCTGTCTAATGGCACCTAGCTGATCACTTCCAGATCTGTTCCCCTTGGCATTTCCATGCTTGCCCGCGCCGCCCCCTCCCCGGTTTTCCTAGAACACCCACATGCAGTCTGTAAATGCCTCTCCCCTCCTGTCTCCATCAATCTGCAGGCGCTCAACCAGCTGTTTGAGAAGATTATGGCCCTGGATATTGACGAGAGGCATCTCCTGCGTCTTGGGCACGGAGAGGAGGAGCTGGAGACGGAGAAGGATTTCAGCAGGTGAGCCGCAGGGATCAACCGGGATGAACTCATTCAGCGCTGGAATCCTCCAACACCGAGACCATAATAAAGGATGATGTGTTTAATGTTGTGACCACGGAAAGAAGTATGGTGTCAATAATTACTGTCGCAGTATCCAACATCTTGGTATGTTTTATCTGTGCAGTCCGAACGGTTCCACCCAAGAGCAAGTTTTGGTCATGGGTAGAGATGAGCGAATATTTTAGTACTCTGTTCGGATTACGACTGCCGTATTTGCAGTAGTTGCCAAACATAGCCGAATGCCATTGGAGTCAGTGGGAGTACAGATGAGCAAAAATGTTCGTCAAACATAAAATCAGCATGAATATGGTACAAATATGGCATGAATATGGCAAATTTGGATTCGGCGATCGTTTTTCGAACTTATTCGCTCTATTCATGGGTCATCGGGTTGAAGGCTATGGTCTGAACATAGACAGTTGCCAATGGCAAATATTTTGTGGGGTTATATTTGTTTTACTCGCTTATATAGCGCCATCATAATCCGCAGCGCTTTACAGACATCATCATCACTGTCCCCATTGGGGCTCACAATCTACTTTCCCTATCAGAATGTGTTTGGAGTGTGGGAGGAAACCCACGCAAACACGGGGAGAACATACAAACTCCTTGCAGATGTTGTCCTTGGTGGGATTTGAACCCAGGATCCCAGCGGAGCAAAGGAACTAACTAAGTGGTGCTAACCACTGAGTCACTGTGCTTAACCTACTTTCTCCTGATAAGAGTGATCTCTGGTTGGGCAGCAAATGTATATGGCTTTGTACTGAGCCCCAACGGTGAGCTGAGCTAAGACAGCCATGACCTTACATACTCGTGTACTTTATATTCAGCCACATGCCTGTTTAGTTTAGATCTGCCTCATGCATTCTGGCATTTGTCATGTTGTGGATTATTTTATACCATTGTAAATGCCGTATAATCCCAGTTATCATATATGTAAATATCTTCTAATCTTTCCAGGTACGGGCGAGTGAACTATGTGCTGGCCCGCAGGCTGGAGTTACTGCATGAAGTGGGACGTCTACAGGAGAGTCTGGAGGTCCCTGGAGACGTGTCTTATACTTGTGAGACAGCTGGCCACTTCTTTTTGTACCAGGTAAAATTCAAACTTTTATTATTTTGTACTCTTATATGGCACCATTAATTCCACAGCACTGTACAGACATCATCATTACTGTCCCCATTGGGGCTCACAATCTGTATTCACTATCAATATGTGTTTGGAGTGTGGGAGGAAATCGGAGAACGCCCACAATAGCAAACTTCTTGCAGACGTTGTCCATGGTGGGATTTGATCCCAGGACCCCAGCGTTGCATTGCTGCCCACTACTAGGAGCTAGCCCTGGTGATATGCCCTAATGGGGTGGGGGGTTGCCCGCTCATTATCCAGAATAGAGATACTATTTGTAAAAGCGTCCACACTATGGTGGACATAGACCATTGTTCATAAGTGCACCATTTATTTAGAAACTAGTTTTTTACATGAAACAACACCTTTAATTCCCAATTGTTATTGGTCTTATGACTTCTAAACTTTTCAATCGTATTTTCTGGCATCCCTGCAGATAATGTCACGATGGGAGGCTTACCAGAGCAAGGTGAAAACCAAGTTGTCTCCAGCTCCTGAGGTCGGCGACATTGCCAAGTTCTTCCCTTTCCACCAGTACTTCTCCAATGCACCCCAACCTATATTCAAAGGATGCTCGTATCAGGAAGACATGGAGATTGCTGAAGGATGTTTCCGACATATTAAGAAAATCTTTACTCAGCTGGAGGTGAGCATTGTCCTGGATGGAGCACAGTTCTGTAAGGTGATCTCTCCTGCGGTCGTGCTCCGCAGCATGACTGAAAGCAAACTCTGCACCGAGCAGGAAATGTTTACCGCCGGCATTGTTAGGTGATTGTGTCTGTACTGTAGGTTGTGGAGATAAATCACTGCCTCAATGCTGAGGTTCATGTAAAGGACAGTAAATGGTTAGCATCAGTGGCTGGAGAGAGGGTGAGCTATAATCAGCAGACACTACTTACGTCAGTGCTTTTTACATCTGGCATAGAGTTCTTTAGCAGTTTCGTCATTCAGGTAGATGACAAATACTGTAATAACGAGCAGGTAGGTTACAATGGTCTGAGCTCCTTTTTTCTACCTGCGCAGGAATTTCGAGCTTTCGAATTGCTGCGCAGCGGACTGGATCGTTCCAAGTATCTCCTTGTGAAGGAGGCCAAGATCATCGCCATGACCTGTACACATGCAGCTCTAAAACGTCATGACCTTGTGGATCTAGGATTCAAGGTAAATCTAACATATTGGCAGGAATAACTGAAATACATAAAACTCTGAAAACATTGTGAAAGAGAACCTAAAAGTGACCAATAAGGCCGGTTTCGCACTAGCGTTTGTGTCCGTAGCGTAGGGCTGCGTACCTCTTTCCTTCAGCTCTGCATGTTGCATTCAGCAGGCACGTCAAAACGATGCACGGGGACACATCCGCATACAAAGCAGGTCCCTGCGTACCCAATGTTAAATATAGGTAGGCAGGACAGATGCAGATCTGAAGGAAAGAGGTTCGCAGCCCTATGCTGCGGACACAAATGCTAGTGCGAAACCGGCCTTAGCGATTAAATAGGGACTCTTGTTCAAAATTGACATCTTTTAGAACGTCTCTTGCTCTAAAAGGCCTGAAGGACTTCCACTGACCTCCCAAGGATTTTAGTAGTACCCCATGTTCTGCTTAGGTTAGGGCAAACATACCATTGGTGGAACCAGGTGGTCAGGGGGCCACTTCTACCTCCGAAGTAGATGTTGTTGGGCATTATGATGAGTTATTGGACTGCAATGAAACCATATTTAGTTGGTCCACAGGGGCTTCCTCTGTCTGTGTCCGTTCTTGGCTCGGGTATTCCCTTTCCAGCATTTATGGCCGATGCATACTGATGAAGGTCCAACCTTTTTGTCCTTCATTTCTCAACCATACAGATGTCCTGTGATGCTTGTTGGCCAATGCATGTTGACCTTTGACAAAGACAATGGAGACATGGTGTTGCCTCTTTTTTCACAGCTAAGGGGACCATGATATAAGCCATAGACCACTTTGCTCCAGTACTTGGCACTAAGCAATAAAATGTATGGATACACCATGAATGTGCATGGTAAAAATCCACTTTACCAGCGGTTTCCAGTGGATTTCTCCAATTACAGGTCTCAGCAGGGCTCCTGTGATGGGATCATTTTTGATGTATCGTCCTCCAAAGAGAACATCTCCTTTAGTGTCTTAAAACGGATGGCATGTTTATATATTATGCATATACGTCATTTCTGCTTACTGCTAATGCTCGCAACTTGCCGTGAGGCTGCAGTAATTGATTAGACTAAAAATGGACGATGACAGCCTCTCCGTGGATACAGGGATACAGCAGCCAGCGATCGTGCGAGGTATTTTAAGGTAACCTCATCCAGACTCCTTTGGCATTGTTACCTGCTTTAGCAACAAAATATGCTTTATTTTGTTATTGGTCCAGATGTTTTTGCAGCTTCAGACTGTTCTGTAAATCGTCTGCAGACGGTCACCTTGAAGTTCTCTCCCATCTTGCTGACTCTTGGTTCCTGTCTTTTCTCTGCAGTATGATAACATCCTGATGGAAGAAGCTGCTCAGATTCTGGAGATTGAGACCTTCATCCCCCTCCTCCTGCAGGTACAATATACGAGCCTCTGACCCCCTGAACCGTGTTGACCAGAAAGCCCGTACCCAGGCACTTGAACATGGCTAAATATGCTGGGCTAGATATCCTGAGGTGAACCTGGCGTGTTCATAGACAGAGCGGAATGCCGGTGTCTTCTTACTGATCTTTCATCATCTCTCAAGGTTGGGGTACTGAGAGTTTCATGGCATATCGTATGCACACAGGTGATTTATTGGCCTCATGACCTTATTCGCAAGATATATCAGGACCAAGTCACTGTTAGAAATCTAATGTGAAATATTAATTCAGCGTAAGCCCACCTTTTTATCTTTTCGGACGTATTCACTAAATCTTTTTACCCATTCCAACCATTATCAGAATTTGTATTCCTCCCCAAATTGCTACAAAGCAATACATTAAAAGTGTCTTCTCCTCCCTCAAAAGTGAAGGCTTTGATGTAAAAATAAGAAAAAAAAGTTCTTGCTGTCTGTTTCAAAACCCAAAAAGTGTAAATGGTCTTTTTTTTTATTAAAGGGAATCTGTCAGCAGGTTTTTGCTATGGAATCTGAAAGCTCCATGGTGTAGGGGCAGAGACCCGGATTCCAGTAATGTATCACTTAGTGGAGTGCTTAGTGCCGTTTGAATAAAATCCCTGTTTTCTCTGCTGTAGATGTTTCAGAGCTAAGAATGCTGAGCTGTGTATAACCCCGCCCCCACCACTGATTGGCAGCTTCCTATGTACATTGCCAGCAAACTGCCAATCAGTGGTGAGGGTGGGGCTACCCAGATTAGCTGGCTACCTGAGTCATTCAGTGATAATCTTCTGCTGATAAAGCAGTGATTGTATTGAGGCTACAGAAAACTGCTGAGCAAGTGACACATCCCTAAAATCAGGCACTCTGCCCTTACATTTTGCTGCTCTCAGGTTAAATTGCAAAATCCTGCTGACAGAATCCCTTTAAATGTGATACGGCCGTTTGCACCCATCCTGAGAGGTTCAATTTATAAATCCGTTCAAAGACATATGGCACAACGCCTGTTATCACCGCCAAGAATTTTCACATTTGGCACGGACTTGTCGTACGGATCACCTATCCCCAGCAAATTACGATACAAGTAAATGGGCTGTTCAAAACCTCATCGACACCTAGCAGAAAAAATTACATGACCATTATAGCGTTATTTGGCTTTTCAAATCTCAGTGTTCATTTTTGGGTGGAAAAGCCAAGGATTTTATCTTGTGCAGTGCGTATGGTGAAATCCAAGCCACAATCCTCATGTAACATGCAGGTTCTTCGTGAATTTGTGGAAGTTTTCCGCCACCCGTAAACATAGCTAGGCCAGTCTGTATGTGACTGTACGATTCCCCTGTAGAATCCAGAAGATGGCTTCAGCCGGTTGAAGCGATGGATCATGATTGGAGACCATCACCAGTTGCCGCCTGTGATCAAGAACATGGCCTTCCAGAAATACTCAAACATGGAGCAGTCACTCTTCACGCGATTTGTCAGGCTCGGTGTGCCGACTGTGGACCTCGATGCCCAAGGACGAGCCAGAGCAAGGTAGAATTGAGTATTTTCAGCTTTCATTTTAATCTGTTTCTTGGGAAAGCTCTAAATATGTAAACTACACTTATCCTTCAATTCTAGTCTGTGCAACCTGTACAACTGGCGTTACAAGAGTTTGGGGAACCTCCCTCATGTGCAGCTGCTGCCCGAGTTCCGAGCCGCTAACGCCGGATTCCTGTACGACTTCCAACTCATAAACGTAGAAGACTTCAATGGAGTAGGGGAGTCTGAGCCCAACCCCTATTTTTACCAGGTATAGGTCATAGGCTTATATACAGTAAAGTAACTTTCATCCCGAACCAATACAACCTAAAACTGCGCCAGTTTATCAGGTATCCTGGATAATTGGATGGGTACAGAAAAGTCTATTACAATCCCTTATAGAGCGAGCCATACACCTACATGTATTAAAAAAGGCTTCTGCTGAGTTCACAATTATTTAGTACAAGTAAATGGCACATTATTGACTGAACTGAGATATTTTTCATTATTTTTACGCTTGTCTGATTGAAGATAGTTACTGACCTCTATGGAAAACACTAATTCCTATTATTGCCATGCAGAATCTTGCTGAGGCCGAGTATGCGGTCGCCTTGTTTATGTATATGCGCCTGCTGGGGTATCCTGCCAATCGTATCAGCATCCTGACCACATACAACGGACAGAAGCATCTCATCCGAGACATCATCAACCAGCGCTGTAGGAAGAACCCTGTGATAGGACAGCCTAGTAAGGCGAGTAGTAACGTGCTGGACCATGACCTTCATCTATGCATACTAATAGTCTAAAATCTAGACATGAAATATAGAGGACCCCATGAATTATTTTTATTAAATCTGTGTATATGTGCATGTAGTGTAGTGTCAGTGTGTTAATATAGTCACATACCACCGCCAGCTCCAGTGTCCAGCGTCGCTCTGCTCCTCTTCTCAGTGACGTCTCCGCTCTTCGGACTCTCTGGATCACTCTATGTGTGAGCCACAAGTCTCTTTTGCAATGTATACTTATGGAGCTTTGGTCTACGCTCCATAGACTTACATTGTAAAAGCCACTTTCGGATCACGCAGAGAACAGAGTGATCCGGAGAATCTGAAGAGCGGTGACATCATTGAGAAGAGGAGCAGAGCGGCGCTGGACACTGGAGCTGGCGGCGGTGAACACACTACACTACACTAGATATACACAGGTTTAATGAAAAAAAAAATATTCAAGGGAGGGCTTCTTTAACAGGCTTGTCTACTAGTGGACAGCCCCTGCTTAATCAACTCGGGGAACCCCAGAGAATAAAAACTATGTATACTCAACTCCAGCAGCATCGTTGAACCAGTAATTTCAAAGTTGTTATTCCCATGGGGTGACCTGATATTGTTGTCATGTGACCACTGCAGCTAATCAGTGACCGCTGACCAGCTGCAGCCTTTACTAGTTTGTCAGAGTGGATGTCCAATCGGATGGAACATTGATGAGCTGCTGGCGCTGATTAGCGGCAGTGGTCACATGATCACATGACACAATGTCCGCTCACCCCCTTGGAATAACAGGTTTGACATCCCTGGAACAGCGCCACCGTGGAAAGTGAGTATATACTGTATTTTTTATGATGCTTTGAAATGGCTCATCAATGGTTAATCCCTGTAATTTTTGTTCAGTCGTAATAGTATTAACTGTTTTTACAGATGTAAAAGAGAAACGTACGCATGGACAAATGGTAACCTTTGTGTTAGCGCGCAAGGGCAATATTTAAGTGGGTTGCAAAAGATGGTAGCGTGCATTATTCTGGTCCTTTTTACAGCCGACAGTAGTGAATGCAATGGCAGATAGCTCCAAAGTCAACAAGCGCACAGAGGTGCACATAGGCCCAGTCACGTCATATTACAGCAGCCGTCTGAGCCCATCCTGACTCTGACCATGAAGGACTCTCTGCAGGAAGCTCTGGGCTTATCAGTCAGAGGCGCAGTTCTAATCAGTGATTGACAGGCTTCCCAGTATACTGTACATGTGCACAGACCTAGCCAGGGAGTAGGACCACCGCTTGACTTCTAATCCCAGAATGAGCAGGGATTTTTTAGAATAAAATAGAAGTTGTTCTGATTCTTTCCCCACTGATCTACATATCAGTCTGTTGTACTCTTCTGGAGTTATCAGATGTCAACCACTGATTGCACTCTATTGTCAATTTGACAGATTCTCTTTATAAGACGCTTTCACAGGATTATTTTTTTACTATTCTTTTGCAGTCATGGCTGGCAAAAAGTGTTGGCACCTTTGAAATTGTTTCAGAAAATAAAGTACCGTATTTCTCCCAGAAAATTATTGCAATTACACATGTATTGTTACATACGTGTTTATTCTCCCTGTCCTTTTACTGGATGTAATTTGTAAAACCCCCAAAATGGGCCTGACAAAATTGGTCACATCTTTCCAAAATTGTGGTAGACAACATTGCTTCAAGTATGTGATGCTCGTTCAAACTCACCTGTGGCAAGTAACTGGTGTAGGCAATATGAAAATAATGCCTAAAACCAGGTAAAAAGGGGAGAAGTTGACGCAATCTTTGCACTGTGTGTCTGTAATTGCCACATTAAGCATGAAGAACAGAATGAGGAAAAGAGAACTGTCTGAGGACTTGAGAACCAAAATTGTAAAAAAAATAGCAACAATCTCAAGGTTACTAGTCCTACTCCAGAGATCTTGATGTTCCTTTGTCTATAACAAAACGTGTAATTGCAATAATTTTTTTTTATTATTTTTTTAGAAATACTACATTTTCTGGAACAATTTCAAGGGTGCCAAGACTTTCAGCCATGACTGTATCTGTAGTGTAGAGTGTATATGTTGTTAAAACACTCAACAATCGCTGTTTTCTCTGGTTTCCAGCACCGCTCCCGTCCTCGTCTGGACCACGTGATCACTATTCACACGACTAGCCGGCTTACACGGCGGGCAATGTGTGTTGCTTTCTCAGTGTAAGACTAGAGGCGACTTAGAGGGGGTAAGAAAATCCCGCTACATACAGCAGACGTGTGTGATCTGGCGAAGCTGCAGAGCGGTCACATGCCCCAGAAGAGGATGGAGCGGTGCTGGCAACCGGAGAAGACGGCGATCATTAAGTATTTTAACACCGATACACTACACTACAGACCTATTAACAAGGGATTAGGCAATTAAACATTAGCTGGGAAGCGGCTTCAGTTATTTTCGGGTGTGATTTGAAGTGTTGTCTTGCTGCAGTATTCGCTATAGCGTGGAGCTGGCATTAATTAATGGCAAGCACCAGCTTTAAATGTCTGCTGGGTTATTAAATTATTGTAGCTTTTTTTTTCTGCCCTGAACATGCTGTCATTGCATTATCAGACATTATCTTATAGACTCGAAGATGTTCTTTTCTTCCAAGATTCAGCATTACCCTCTAAAACAAGGATAATCGTGTTTCTGTTCTTGTAGGTCACCACTGTGGACCGATTCCAGGGACAACAAAATGACTATATTATCTTGTCACTTGTCAGAACCAAGGCGGTGGGTCACCTGAGGTAAGGCGAGCAGAGCAAGAGCAATCGTTTGTCTCCAACATAAGTGTGTATATGTCTGTATAGGGAATATATCATTACACTGTTAACTAGACGATTAACGCATTATATACCATGATGCAGTAATCCTTAAAGAGAACATGTCACCACGGAAAACGCTATTTGCCTGCAGACATAGGGTTAATTGCAGGTAAATAGCGTTACAATGTTGTCCAGCCGTCTTATTAAATGTCCAACTATTGGGAGAAAATGGCACTATTTCCTCTCGGGAGCCGCCGGCTTTCAGTCATGGGGGCGTGCCCGGAGCTGCTACAGTCACCATTTACCATACTGTGAGCACCAACTGTATGCACGCCCTGACAATTTGACATCGCGTCTGTGCAGAACGAGCTGGCAATCAAAGTGCTAGGACGTGTTACAGCCATCGCTCACAGAATAATGTTATTGTACCCTCTTTATACCCGCCCCAATAACTAAAAGCCGACGGCTCCCAGGCGGGATTAAGTTCATTTTCTCTAGGTAGCCGCACCGCAACTTAACGCTGTTTACTTGGATTGACCCTATGTATGCAGGTAAGTAGCATTTTCCGAGGGGGCAGTTTCCCTTTTAGTTTTCCAGTTAGCACAGTACAAGCTATTGAAAATGTCACAACAAGATTTGCTACATTGTGGTATCAATGTGTTGAGGGTCATCTGACCATCTGTATGCACATATGACAGGTAAAGTGAGTAACATTCTTGCTGATGATGACACCTGTCAAAGAGTAAACTGTCCGTTTTTGAAGATATTGAACATCTGAACTGATGATTAGTTCGCCAGTATACCTTTTGGAGTATTCTACGCCAAATTATAGCTACATTGTTTCCTGGCTTAACATTATAGTAAATCTGTGCACCCTGATGGACCATGCCCCAACATCTTTGTATCTTCTATCTGTTGCTGCATTCCGAGAAATGCATAATTTTAGTTTTTATGGAAATAATATGTGAAGTGCTCTGAGTGTGACATAACACTTAGCCAGTCTCTGACCTCTCAGCTTGTTTCCCCACCCAGCTAGCACCCCACTGTGTGTTATCATTGAAGTGAGAGACTGGTGCTGGGTGGGAAACAAGCTCTAGATGTGGAGGCTCATTAAGTGCCCAGAGCACTTAGCACCTCATTTGCATATCAATTAACACTATTTTTTCAAGAATGCAGCAACAGATTGAAAATATAAAAGTGTCAGTGAATTTACATTTTTAAAGACCTGCATACCTATATATGCGGTTTATGGGGGGGATTGAACTTACTGACAATGTCTAAGTCATTTTTAGTGTTTGTGTTTTTAGTATAGAGTTTGCATAACAACAAATACCATAATCTAGATGGGCACGTCTTTTATTGTGCAGATTTCTACTGGTATGTAGTTGTTTTTTTTGTGCTGGTGCCACACTCCCATTTCTGTACTTGGCAACACCCATTAGTTTATTGGGGGGTTTTTTGCTGGCTGAAAGCACCTACATTGGGTTAATGAGCAGCAGAAGTGGCCATGGAGCAGTGGGAAAAGGCGGCCTGGTCTGAGGATTCACGTTTTCTTACTATTATGAGGATGTCTGAGTTGGTGAAGAAGTGGTGCTAGAATAGACGATGGGTACAATGTTAGCAGACAGGCAGTATCGTCCATCCTAGCACCACTCCTTCACCAACTCTGACATTCTCATAACAATAAGAAAATGTTATTCCTCAGACCACGCCACCTTTTCCCACTGCTCCATGGCCGCAGTATTGTGGAATGTGTTGGAAAATAATTCTGATCCACAGAATTTGGGGTATATTCAGATGCTGCTTCCTGCTGCATGTAGTTTTCCTTTCAATTCAAGCACATTTTGCAGATTTTCCTACTGGGCTTCCCAGCATCCTAAATCTTTTCCTATTAGTGGACTATGAGATTAGGTTTGCAGTGGTCAGTCCGGGTAATGCAAACTGTATGGTGACTTGTGAGCGCCCAGACAGGACTGAACCTGTGAGGATGAGCGGCATTACCAAGCAAACCAGTGGCTCATATATGGCCCCGCAGGGTGATAGGCTGAGTTCATAAGCTTTATTGTTTTGTGCATCTGTAAGAAATAAAATGATATATTTTTTGTTGGCACTGCTTAGATAGAAATACGTTTTGTAACAAAAGATTCCATTTGGCTCTAGAAGCAGAAATCTATGTTCACATTTTTGACTGCTTTGATGGTCGAGCGGAGAGGGCGACCATTGCTGCCCCATGTGAATACGCCCTTGATTGTCGATGCTGTATGATGAGCAGTATGTAGGCGATCTGCCGTCATATCCTCGTATGTGCTCCCCAGCCTCCCACATCTGGCCATGTGCCCAGCACCTCACATCTGATTGTCATACATGACGTATTTCCACAGACAGGCTTTATTATCTTTCTGCATATTCCTAAAGAGAGGAACTGGAAGAACAAAAAGAATTAGGCCGCCATTGTCCGGAGCCTGAACCGCTCTGCACTTACTGTAATAGGGCTGCAGTACGGATAATTGTACCCTGACAGCTCCCGTCTTCTCGGATTGAATATCGTAGAATGTAATGGAAATAGCTATTACCGATGTGATATTCTTCATGTGCAATGATTTCGGCTCGGGGTACAGCCAGCTGTGTAATTGTAGACTGAACCACCCCACTGCAGACACAGATGTACAGTCTCTGCCATACATGTGCGCCATTACAGCAAGGGTGACAGATTATGGCATACATTACTCTCTCTAGAGTCATATACAGGGTTTTTCTAGATTGAAAAATAAGGGAATCACTTTCTGACATCATGTCCAGCTATGTGGCCAGTAAGCGCAGGGAAGAGTGTTTTTAAAGGGGTTTCCACTTTCAGGAATATGTACTCCAAAGCCTGTAAAAAAACAGAGCCGGTATTAACTCCTCTCCTGGTCCAGCACCGACTTCCCGGAGTTGCTTGGGTCTTGGTGTTCTGTCTGCAGCGGTGACATCCTGTCCCCAATGCACATCACCCACCTGTAGGCAATCATTGAGGTCAGCAGCTGGAGGTAGATGATGGAGTGAATACCTGCTGTATACATTATGTACAGAGCGTTTGGGGTCCACTTTCCTGAAAATGGAAAACCCTTTTAAAGACGCACTCCCATCAAAGTTTTTATCCTGTTAATATATAGCAGTCATCATATTATATATCGCTGTGTACTTATAATTGCTCATTTTGCCTGTCTTCCCAGCTAATTGTTCTCTTTTCTGTGCTCTATGTAGAAACAGGAAATCTCTTTTCCCTGCATTTATTATCCCCCTCCTTACCTCCTTTCCCCCTCCTTAGACTTTTGTAGTGACTTTTGGCTACAGCAGGGAAAATTGAACTCCTATTTCTACTTAGAGCTTAGAATGATTCAGCTTGTCCGTTTTTAATCACATGATGTCATAGATCTAATGGAAAAGAGAAGAATTATCTGGGTAGAAAGGCAAAATGAGCAATTGTAAGTACACAGTGCTGTATAATATGATGACTGCAGTTTATTAAGAGGATAAAAACTTTGATGGGAGGAGGAGGAGAAGAGGGGGCAGACCACAGATATCCTTTGCTGATACTGTTCTCTCTCCACCATATGGATGTGTACCATAAAGTTATATTATTCCTTTGCTATTGCAAGTCAGATATCATGCTTGGGGGAGAAATGAGAAGAGTATGCGATGCTTCCCTCTAGGGTCTGGAGACGAAGCAATATGACCTTTGCCTTTTTACGTAAAGCACACTTGTCCTTTTTAACACAACCTGTTGAAATGCTTCCTGCCCAGTTTTGGTGCACAAATCAGTTTGTTGCCAGGAACTGTTCTTATTACTCTGTCGCCTCATTGGGGGACACAGGACCATGGGTGTTATGCTGTTGTCTACTAGGAGGCGACACTATGCATAATCTGAAAAAGATTAATCGTGGCTCCTCCTCTGCAGTATACACCCCTGGACAGCGTCAGCCTTCTCCAGTTTTTGCTTAGTGTCGCATAGGAGGCACACCTAAGGTTTTTTACTCTGTTTTTTTCCGACGGATTACAGATGAAGAAAAGTGGGTCTCCTGTGAGACTCCCAGCATGGCTCCTTCCTCGGCCCCCTATTACGGGGTGCCCGGTTGAAGTAGAGATGGCTATTCCCCATGTCGCTCCTTCCCCAGTCCCTCAGGTGTGGTTCGAAGTCGAGACCCCCCTCCTTCCCCAATTCCTCTTGGTTTCTGGGTTGAGGTCGAAGCGAGGTTAAAGGCCCCTGAAGGTGACAACAGCACCCTCCCTAATCCCCCTCTGGGGGCATTAGGTTGAGATGCCTCAGGTAGGGCCTGTACAGGCAGCACTCTGCAGCTCCCAGCAATGGGCCAGCACACTCCGCCTGCATCCAGGGACCCCAGCCCAGCTGCGGGCTCCTGTCGGGGCCGGGGGGAGTGCAGGCAGGCATGGCACAATAGAGACAAAGGGCTCCCTGCGCCCCTGTCTCTGCGGCAGCACCATCATCTCTATACTGCCTCAAGGGGACCCCTCACAGGGCCCCCCTTCCGCTTATAGCCCCACCGCTATCCTGCTTTTAAATCCGGGAGGGTCCGGTTCAGATCCGACCCCCTCCCGGACTTCCACGCCGGCCTGGAGCCTTTCTGGGCATCAGGCATCTAATTTAGGCCCCGGCTTCAGCCTAGCTGAAGCCTCCGCCTCCTCTCCGCCCCCCCCCCCCCCCAGGCCACCCCCCGGATGACAAATATGACACTCTACAGTGTCATAGAGGGGGTGGATCGAGACAGAAAGGGCATGTTTTTACACAGCTTTGCCGCCTTTTTTTCTCAGCTCTCCGCCCCTTTCTCCCCATGCCTCTTCTCCTCGACGGCCATTTCTACTGCAGCAAGGATTAACCCTGCATCTCCCGGTCAGCAGGACCAGGCCAGCCAGTCTCCGGGGGGCACAGGACTGTGGATCTTCGGCGCTGGACCTAGGGGCAAACTGGTGGAGTAAGATCACAGCTGGGTTGTTTTACTCGGCTGTGAATCCATATTCCCTATAAGGCTCCCCTATAGGGTCCTCTGCATAGCTACCCCTGTAAGGTCCTCCACATAGCCAGCCCTTCTGCACTCTGTGCACTATGCCGGGCTCAAAGTCCAAGAGAACCAGGCAAGACTGCTATTATGCATTCTGCACAGCCTGCAGGACCGCTCTCCCCAGTGGCAGCATGTACCCACACTGCCAGGACTGCACTCAGGCTACTGTGTCAGAGCCCCAAGAGGCCCCTGCCAATGCTTCGGTGTCTAATGCCACGCCGGAATGGGTCACTCAGATGTCGCAATCTATGACGCAGTCTATAGATAACCTAACCTCCACATTGCTTCAGGCTCTGCAGAGTCATGCCTCGGCTATGACAGTTACCCAGCAAAGGGAGAGCTTGACTCAGGGACAGGACGACCCTGGCACATCCACGTCTAAGTCAGGACGCAAGCGGACCCACAGTCCATCTGCGTCATCCCATAGCACTCGGTCATCCCCTTCTAGGGAGAGACACCGTAGTTCCAGGTCATCTAGACCGTCCCCTTCCAGGGGCAGACAATGCAGATCTCCGCAATCCCCAACCAGAGAAGGCCTCCTCCCCAGCTCACCCAGCAGGGGACGCCTCAGTGATACACAGGATTCGGAAGGCATCTGTGACTCCGACTCAGACAAGGAAACGGAGGGGTCCCTGATCCCAATCCCCACTAGCAATACAGCGCTAGTTGAGGACTTAATCTCTTCCCTCCATCGGGTGCTGGACATTTCTGATCTGCCACCAGAGGCCACAGAACACAAGATTTCCTTTGAAGGACCTCTGAAGCCGCCTAAGGTTTTCTCTAACCACCCAGAGTTTAAGGCGATCCTTAAAAAGCAGCTCTCACAGCCTGAGAAAAAATTCGCTAATCACAAATATCTGGAGGCAAGGTACCCCTTCCCGCAGAAGGATACCAAGGAGTGGACAGACCCACCCGAAGTGGACCCCCCAGTCTGTAGACTAGCAGCACAGACCCTCCTTTCACTGCCAGATAGCTCATCCCTCAGGGACGCAGCAGACCGGCAGGTAGAACGCATGGCTCGTTCAATTTTCGAGGCCGCAGGGGCATCCCTGGCTCCCGCGTTCGCTTCAGTTTGGGCTGCCAAGTGGGCCAAAAATTTACAAGGCCTCCAAGCATCCGCTCCTGAGCTGTCGGACCAAGCGGTTCAAATAGCAGTTGTAGCAGATTACATGCTTCATGCAGCTCTGGATTCAGCAAGGGGTGTAGCGGGGATAGCATCAAACGCCATCACAATTCGGCATATCCTCTGGCTGCGGGAATGGAAAGCGGACGCAGCCTCAAAGAAGTCCCTCACGCACCTCCCCTACCTCAGTGGGCGACTTTTCGGGGAACAGTTGGACACGATGATATCCAACGCCACCGAGGGTAAGAGTAGCTCTTTTCCCAACTGAAACCTAAACGCACTTACAAGAAGCGTAACCAAGCTCGATTCCGATCCTTTCGGAATTCTTCGGGCTGTTCCGTCTAGCGTCCAGCACAAAATCGTAACCGTTCCCCACGCAGGGACAACTCACGATCGACGCAAAGGTCGGACAAGACCTGGCAGTCAAAAGCAGCCCAGTCTAAGCCCAGAGGAGGAAAATCTCAGACTTTTTCCTCATCATGACTCACGGACTCCGGAAGACTTCACACACGTCGGCGGCCGACTTTTGCTCTTTCATCAAGTCCGGCTGCCTATTACAGAAGACAGGTGGGTCAAGGAACTAGTGTCTTCCGGATACAAGATAGAGTTCACCTCCAACCCATCGGACCGATTCTTCCTCTCTGTCCCCCCGAAACCACCAGCCAAGGCTCGTGCCTTCCAACAAGCGGTCTCCTCGCTTGTTCAAGCAGGAGTCATAGTACCGGTCCCCACGGCCGAGCGCTTTCGAGGGTTCTACTCCAATCTATTCGTAGTCCCCAAGAAAGGAGGCAGCGTGCGGCCCATACTGGACCTAAAACAACTCAACAAATATGTACGGGTCCGTCACTTCCGCATGGAGTCCCTTCGGTCCATCATTGCGTCCATGGAGAAGGGAGAATATCTCGCCTCCATAGACATACAAGACGCATACCTGCATATACCGATTGCACCTGCCCATCAGAGATTTCTCAGGTTCGCAATCGACCAGGACCACTACCAGTTCTTGGCTCTCCCGTTCGGACTTGCCACGGCTCCCAGAGTGTTTACCAAAGTCATGGCAGCCACCATGGACGTCCTGCACTCCAGAGGCATAGTAGTCGTTCCATACTTGGACAATCTACTCATCAAGGCTCCCACCTTCAAGGACTGCGAGCTCAGCGTCTCAATCACAATCGACACTCTGGGCTGGGCTGGTTAGTCAACCTACAAAAGTCATCACCAACCCCGAGTCAGTCTCTGACCTTCCTGGGAATGCTATTCAACACCTCCAGGGGTCTAGTGCTCCTCCTTCCCAAGGACAAGGCACTGGCTCTCCGCCTAGGAGTTCGCACCCTCCTCCGCAAACCCCCTCGATCTCTCCGGTTTGCCATGAGAGTCCTCGGCAGGATGGGAGCAGCAATAGAAGCGGTCCCATTTGCCCAGTTTCACCTCAGGCCTCTCCAACTAGCCATCCTCAAGTCCTGGGACAAGAACCCTTTCTCTCTCGACAGGGAGTTCCGGCTAACGTCAACCAGGAGGTCCCTGCACTGGTGGCTCAAGCCAACCTCGCTAGCAAAGGGGAAATCCTTTCTCACAGGTCAATGGAAGGTTCTGACCACAGATGCGAGCCTGACGGGTTGGGGTGCAGTGCACCTACACCACAGGGCACAGGGCAAGTGGTCCCCAGTGGAAGCGACCATGCCCATCAACATCCTGGAAATTCGTGCCATCCTCCTGGCATTGAGGGCCTTCCATCACTTACTGGCAGCCTCTCACATCAGAATACAGTCGGACAATGCCACGGCTGTGGCATATGTGAATCACCAAGGGGGGACCCGCAGTACCCAGGCGATGCGAGAATTGTCACACATCCTCCACTGGGCGGAGGACACAGCGTCGGTTCTCTCGGTGGTCCACATTCCGGGTGTGGACAATTGGGAAGCAGACTTCCTCAGCCGACAAGGAATAGACTCGGGAGAGTGGTCTCTCCATCCCGAAATTTTTCGCCAGATTTGCCATCGCTGGGGGACCCCGGATGTGGACCTAATGGCATCCCACTTCAATGCCAAGTTCTCCCACTTCATGGCCAGAACACACGATCCGCCTCTCCCCCTGATATCCAGAGTGGTGAGGAAGATCAAGCAACAGGGAGTTCCAACCATCCTAATCGCAACGGACTGGCCCAGACGTACATGGTACGCCGACATCGTACAACTTACAGCAGATGCCCCCTGGCGTCTCCAGGACCGCCCCGATCTTCTATCACAAGGCCCGTTCTACCACCAGAACTCAGGGGCTCTCAATTTGACAGCGTGGCCCTTGAGACCTGGGTTCTAACCCAGGCAGGGCTCTCGCCGGTCGTCATTGGAACCATGATCAGGGCACGGAAGCCAGCCAAGATTTATTACCGTACCTGGAAAGCTTTCTTTACCTGGTGCGAATCTCGTGGCCAGACCCCACTCCCTTATTCCCTTCCCAAAGTCCTTGGTTTTCTCCAATCGGGTCTGGAGGTCAGGCTGTCCCTGGGCTCGCTTAAGAGCCAGGTGTCAGCCCTCTCAGTGCTTTTTCAAAGGCGCATTGCTACCAAGCCGCAAGTAAGGCCTTTTCTAAAGGGGGTTTCCCGATTGGTTCCCCCCTACAGACGACCACTAGAAATGTGGGACCTCAACCTGGTCCTGACAGCATTGCAGGAACCACCCTTCGAACTCCTTAAGGAGGTCCCGCTCCGCCTTCTCTCCTAGAAGGTCGTTTTCCTGGTGGCAATCACGTCGCTACGCAGGGTGTCTGAACTGACAGCACTCTCCTGCAGACGGCCCTTCCTGGCCTTTCACCAGGACAAGGTAGTTCTCCGCACGGTCCCATCCTTCCTCCCGAAGGTTGTGTCCAACTTCCACCTCAGTGAGGAAATTTCACTTCCATCCCTTTGTCCGGTCCCGGTTCATAGAGTGAAGAAGGCTCTGCATACGCTTGACCTCGTTAGGGCATTGCGTATATATGTGTCTAGGACTGCGTCCTTCCGGAGGTCCGATTCTCTTTTCCTTCTTCCAGAAGGCGGCAGCAAGGGTCTGCCAGCATCCAAAGCTACCCTTGCCAGGTGGGTCAAATCCACCATACAAGAGGCCTACCGCCTTAAGAATTTTACTCTTCCAGCCGGTATTACAGCACACTCTACATGGGCGGTAGGGGCCTCCTGGGCCATTCGGCACCAGGCTTCGGCACAACAAGTGTGTAGGGCGACCACTTGGACTAGCCTACACACCTTTACTAAACACTACAGGGTTCATACCCAGTTCTCAGCGGACGCTAGCCTGCGTAGATGTGTTCTGCAGGCGGTGGTGCCCCAAGTGTAGGGGCCTGTCTGCACAATATTCGTCCATTGCTTCCCACCCAGGGACTGCTTTGGGAAGTCCCATGGTCCTGTGTCCCCTAATGAGGCGACAGAGTAAAGGAGATTTTTGTGCACTCACCGTAAAATCTCTTTCTCTTAGCCTCTAATTGGGGGACACAGCTCCCACCCTGTTGCCCTTTCCGGGCCGTTGTAACTGTTGAGTTCTCATATTGTTTTCTTGAGCTTGTACATAGTTGCCTTCTTACAGGCATAATTATGTTATTCATGTTACGTTCCTCCTACTGCTTTTGCACAAAACTGGAGAAGGCTGACGCCGTTCAGGGGTGTATACTGTAGAGGAGCAGCCACGGTTAATCTTTTTCAGATTATGCATAGTGTCGCCTTCTAGTGGACAGCAGCATAACACCCATGGTCCTGTGTCCCCCAGTTAGAGGCTAAGAGAAAGAGATTTTACGGTGAGTACACAAAAATCTCCTTTTTTATTTTCTGAAAAAAGATCATCCTTTTTTTTTTCTTTTGAGATGGTTCCTCGTCATCAGTAGTGTGACAGCCCTATAGGAGCTGGAACTTCCTTTCCATCATGCCCCAGCATGCTTTGCTCCTGCTATTGTCTTGTAGCTTTCATGTCCTTAAATGAAGAACAGGAGCAAAGAGAAAAAGACCCTTCCACTTCCTGCAATGTCTCTGCAGGAAGTGCAGAGTGCAGTGAGACACTTGGTGGCCGGCTACTCCGCTCTCAGAGCTGTGTCCCTGCTGATCGGCTACTTCTTAAAATGTTGCCCCTTGTCAGCTTTCCCTGGTCACTGAGAAGGACCAGGAGAAGATATGTTTTTTGTTGTTTTTTTTTTTTTTAAATGTCAGTTCCAGGAGCTTGTAGGAAGTTGTGCGTTCCGGCTTCATGGTTTTGTTCGGTATTGCTTTTATTCCTTTTAGGATCACCATCCCTTTAATGTGAGAAGCGCTCAGACACATTACACACAGCCAGAGTCGGAGGAAGACATTTAACCATTAGCATCAATTACAATAAGTAATAAAATAGTTATTGTGACTACCTGGCTCCTGGCTAATCTCCCGTCCTGACATTTATTACCATAAGGAGGTGGTGTTTATAACATGCGGGATCTTACAGGGAGCGCTGCGATATTCCCAGCTGTGTCATTCCATGACAGAAAGAGACAGAACACAACCCCGGCCCAGGATGTAAAACACAGGCGGAGGTTGTAATATAGGAAAAGCTGCAGGGAGACGTGAGCAAGCTAGTAAATGTTCATGAAGGAGGACATCTGATCTCCCAGGGAAAACTTCCTCAACTGCATTGTTGGCAAAATCTCCTGAGCCTAAGAAATCCCTGACTATAAGTGTAGGAATCCTGCTTGCGTCTTTCACAAGTGTCCCGGGATGATCACTAGTGTCTGTAAGACGCTGCTTATACAGTCATGGCTGAAAGTGTTGGCACCCTTGAAATTGTTCCAGAAAATGAAGTATTTTTCCCAGGACATTATTGCAGTTATACTTGTTTATTTCCTTTGTGCGTATGGAACAAAACAAAAAAAACCAGAGGAGAAAAAGGCAAATTGGACATAATTTCACACGGAGTCCCAAGCATGAGCTGGGCAAAATTGTTAGCACGTTTCCAAAAATGTGGGTAAACAATTTTGTTTCAAGCATGTGAGGCTCACTCAAAGTCACTTGTGGCAAGTAACAGGGGCAATATGTGGGCAATATGAAAATCCCACCTGAAACCAGATAAAAAGGGGAGAAGTTGACTCAGTCTTTGCATTTTGTGTCTGTGTGTGCGACACTAAGCATGGAGACCAGAAAGAGGAGAAGAGAACTGTCTGAGGGCTTGTAACCTTGAGATTGTTGATATTTTTCAACAATTTTGGTTCTTAAGTCCATCTCCAGAGATCTTAATGTTCCTTTGTCCACGGTGCCCAACATAATCAAGAAGTTTACAACCCATGGAACTGTAGCTAATCTCCTTGGACAGCAGAGAACAAATTAATGAAAAGTTGCAATGCAGTATAGTCCAGATATTGGCGAAGCAGCTCCAATCAAGTTCCAAAGAAATTCAAGTGTCCTGCAGGCTCGGGGTGCATCATTGTCAACGCCAACTATCCGTCTATATGTGAATGAAATGGAATGCTATGGCCGGAGACCTAGGAGAAACCTACTGCTGACACAGAGACATTAAGGCTATGTGCACACTTTGCGGGGTTCTCCCGCAGCGGATTTGATTAATCTGCAGGGCAAAACCGCTGCGGTTATCCCTGCAGATTTATCGCGGTTTGTTCCTCGGTTTCCGCTGCGGGTATATATATATATATATATATATATATATATATATATATATATATATATATATATATATATATATATATATATATATATATATTATTGATGCTGCATATGCAGCAATATGCAGCATCAATAGTAATGTTAAAAATAATAAAAAATGGTTATACTCACCCTCTGATCTCCTCGGCGCTGCACGCGGCGGTCCGGCTCCAAAGATGCTGTGCGAGAAGGACCTTTGTGACGTCACGGTCATGTGACCGCGGTGTCATCACGGTCATGTGACCGCAACGTCACCGCAGGCCCTGCTCGCACAGCAACCCTGATACCGGACGTCCGCGTGCAGCGCTGAGAGGTGAGTAAATCATTATTTTTTATTTTAATTTTTTTTTTTTTTACACTAATATGGTTCCCAGGGCCTGGAGGAGAGTCTCCTCTCCTCCACCCATGATCCGCTTACTTCCCGCATCGTGGGCACAGCCCCATGCGGGAAGTTAGCGGATCAATGCATTCCTATGGGTGCAGAATCGCAGCGATTCTGCACAAAGAAGTGACATGCTGCGGAATGTAAACCGCTGCGTTTCTGCGCGGTTTTTCCCGCAGCATGTGCACAGCGGATTGCGGTTTCCATAGGGTTTACATGTAAATGTAAACGCTATGGAAACTGCTGCGGACCCGCAGCATCAAAATCGCGGCGGTTCCACGGTAAAACCCGCAAAGTGTGAACATGGCCTAAAAGCTAGACTGCAGTGTGCCAAAATGTATGTGAGTAAGCCAAAATCCTTCTGGGAAAGGGTCTTGTGGACAGATGGGACCAAGCTTGGTAAAGCACATCATTTTACTGTTTACCGAAAACTGAATGAGGCCAACAAAGAAAAGAACACAGTACCTACAGTCAGATATGTCTTGGGGTTGTCTTGCTGCCTCTGGCACCAGGTGCCTTGACTGTGTGTAAGGCATCTTGAAATCTAAAGATTACCAAAGGATTTTGGGTCACAATGTAGTGTCCAGAGTCAGAAAGCTCGGGTTGCATCCGAGGTCATAGGTCTTCCAGTAGAATAATGGAAACATATTTCAAGAAGCCCCCAGAAATGTATGAAAGCAAAGAGCTCGAGAGTTCTGAAATGGCAGCAATGAGTCCGGATCTAAATTCAATTGAACACATGGAGCGATCTTAACATAACTTATAGGAGAAGGCACCTTCAAATTTGAGAGACCTGGAGCAGTCTGCAAAAGAGTCGCTTTCTGCTACAATTTTGTCCAGACCATTTTGGGGATTGTGTGAGAAATTGTCCAATTTGCCTTTTTCTCTGTTTTTTTTTGTGTTCTAATTACACACAAAGTAAATGTGTGTAACAAATGTATATAACAAAACATGTGTGAAAGCAAACATTTTCTGAGAGAAATACTTCCTTTTCTAGAACACTTTCAGCCATGACTGTATTGTGCCATTATATGTAACTTTTACCCAATAGGTATGTTAACACATGGCGTTTTTTTGCGTATTTTATGGAGCACGTTAAATATGCAGCGTTTTACAGTACCAGCCTTAACGAGGAAATTTCTGAAACCTCATCAGATGCTACGTTATTTTTCTGTGCCTACTTGTATGCATTTTTTTGCCGAGATGCAGCATGTCAATTCTTTCAGCAGTTTGTTGCACTTTTTATCCATTAACATTAATAAGTGAAAAATACACATAAAACGCACGTATTTGGTGCAATGTGTGAACATATCCAATTTGTCTTATCCGTGCCAGATGTGTTTGTGGGCTCGCTGGCAGCATATCATTGCATGAAACATATCTCTGTTGGTACATTCAGAGGATCGGGGATCATGTGTGAATTAGGATGCTGAAATACTCTGCGCGCTCATGGTTGATTATTCATTGAAGCTCCATTTTTGCCTGCAGTTAATATGAGCATTGTGTAATGAGAATATATGTGCTAGGATATTGTGGAACAGGTACCTAATCCCATTAGCGTGAAGTGGTCACATGTGCCAGAGTCGCCATATTCCTGATACAAAGCGACTGGTGAATGGTGTCATTGGGGTAAGAGCAGCTTTTCATGTTTCCGGGTGATGCCATTCTTTTATATGTGACTGTTGGACTCCTCGTCTTGCAGGGATGTGAGGCGGTTAGTCGTTGCGATGTCCAGAGCTCGACTTGGCCTCTACATATTCGCTCGAGTTTCCCTCTTCCAGAACTGTTTTGAGCTGACCCCTGCATTCAGACAGCTGACGGCGCGTCCTCTGCGGCTCCACATGCTGCCCGGAGAATCCTTCCCAACACAGAGGAGGGTAAGTAGCGAATGAATAAGAAAAATAGTAATAAATAACAAGAAGTCACTAGATTTCAAATCTTTATTATATTGCTATTTTCTAGTTTTCCTTTATATAAACATTTCTACTTTTTTTTTTTTTCTTTTTTTTTTAAACCGCAAAAAAAAAAAATGTGAACGTTCGTGCTGAGGTACTGAATTGATTTTCCCTTAGATCATCTGAAAATAAGAACTCATCTGAACGTTATTTTTCTCATACAAAAAGTCTAATTTTTTTAAATTTAAGAAGTAAACAATTTGCAGTAAAAAATACGATTAGCTGTCAGGCACAGTTATTCTTTTTTTTTTTTTTTCATTCCCGTCATTTTGAACATCTTAGTTATTTTTTTGGTATACTATATATAACACAGTGGTCTCTTCCAAGTGAAAGCCAAAAGAAGAATTAAGCGGTCAGTAGTGATGAATGAACGTGCTCTGATAAGGTGTTATCCATGTATGCTCGGGTGTTAACAGAGTGTCTTCCCCGTGCTCAAAAAATATGTCCTGTGCTGCATAACTCGCAGCTGTTCGACAGACATAACACATGCAGGAATTTCCTGTTTGTTAGACAATCCATTCATGTGTTGCGGCTGTCGAACAGACGCAAGACATGCAGCCGCGGGCACTCAAACATATTATTCAATCACGCCGAAAACACTGGGTTAGAACACAAGCATGCTCAGATAACACCTTATCTCAGCACGCTAGCTCATCACTTCCGGTCAGCTATTTTAGCTGCTTCACAGTTTTTGAAGTCTGAAACGGTTATAAGAAGTGACAAAATACAGACCATATGAACAGCAAGTCATTCTGATATTATTGTGCATATATTCTTCTTTTCAGCGCTTTTGCAGGCACGTCCTTTAATCCCCTACTGGCAAAGTGATTGACAGCCTGCTGCGTACACATGCTGCAGAGCAGGCTGACAATCACTGTACTGGGGAGTGATTGAAATGCTCTCAGTTTATAGTGACTGGTGACTATTAGAGATGGGCGGACCTGGTTTTTCGTGTCCAGCCGAACAGTTAAAAAAAAAAGTTTGGGTTTGTGTAACAGAACAGTACCCGAACCTTGACCCCATTCACTGGAATAGGGGGCCTGAACATCCAGTGTTTGCCACGGTGTCATGTACTTGACAGTGCAGCAAACACTACTTCTGAACGGCGGTATAATCTTTACCTGCGATCAGAGAGCCGCGGATCCCACGCTGTCGAATGACAACATGAGGCCGCAGCTGTGATCGGAGTTATAAAGTTTACCTCCGGTCACTGGCGTCGGCTGTTGGGACTACTGCTCCCATCATCCGACACCTGCTGCCGCTAATAACAGCGAGAGCAGGAGGGGCTGATGGGGAACCGCAGCTGTCCGGCAGTAATGATTTTACCGCCGTTCAGAAACCATGTTTGCTGCGCTGTCAAGCACATGACAGTGCGACAAACGCCCTGCGTTCTTGGGGGCCGAACCTGAACAGTAAGGCTATGTGCACACATTGCAGATTTGGGTGCAGAATTTTCTGTACAAAATCTGCATCTCCTGGCAGAAAACGCAGGTGCAGATTTGAAGCGTTTTTCTTGCGGATTTTGTGCATTTTTCCTGCGGATTTTTTGCCGATTTCATGCGTTTTTTACCCCTGCAGATTTCTATAATGGAATGAGTGCAGAAACGCTGCAGAACTGCACAAAAGAAGTGACATGGTCCTTTTTTGAATCTGCTACGATTTCCGTACAGATTTTTCCGCACCAATAGCACAGCATTTTTTTTGCCATTGATTTCCATTGTACTGTAAATCACTTGCAGATCTGCAGCGTTTCTGTGCGGAAAAAAACGCTGCAGTTCTGCAGGAAATCTGCAACGTGTGCACACAGCCTTAAACAGACTTCCTGATGAAGGTCATCTTTGGTGTCCATGCCCAAACAGTAGGTGTTTGGTATGGACGCCAAACTTTTCTGTTCAGGTTCACCCATCTCTAGTGACTATAACGGATGATTGGATGTGAATAGCTGCAGGGAGAATATATCTTAATTTTCTCGCTGCAGCCGGTGCTCCAGTAAGCCTGCAAGACATGGTGTCTATGTTATATCTGCAAGCTTTGTGTTTTTGCAGGGGACAGGTTCCTTTTAAAAATCCGGGAAGACAACTGGGACTGATGTCTTCAAAGTACATTTCAGTAAATGGAGAGTCACATTACTGCATGTAATACTGAACACTCCACACCCACAAAACATCCTAACATAATGGTTATTTTGTCTGACCATGTTCTTGTTTCTCTGCTGTTTATTATTTATTTCAGTTCTCAGGTTATGAATGGGGGCATTAGCATAATAGGGAAGAGCAGTAATGGGAACTTTAAAAGGAACCTGTCGGCAGGACTGTGCACAGTAACCTACAGACAGTGTCCGGTCAGCACCGTTATACTGATTACAATGATACCTTGGTTGATGAAATCCGTCTTGTGGTTGTTGTTTAATCTGTTTATGTAGTTTTCAGTTAATGAGATTCTCGTGATTCGGGCGGCCTGCGCGGGGTCTTCATGTGGTGCTCTGCTTACATATTCATCTGTATGGGCTTATGACAGGTCACTGACTTGTGCAGGAGCGCCACTGATTCACACTGCAAACCAGGTCCACAGCCACAATAGGCACCCTATACCACCACAACTGATTTTCTGGGATTATTAGCCCCTGGATACTACAGGGACATCACTTCCCTTTTCTTGAGTTCTGCTCCCATGCTACACCTGGATTCAGTGACCTATGAGTAAAGGTACCGTCACACTAAGCGACGCTGCAGCGATACAGACAACGATGCCGATCGCTGCAGCGTCGCTGTTTGGTCGCTGGAGAGCTGTCACACAGACCGCTCTCCAGCGACCAACTATGCTGAGGTCCCTGGGTAACCAGGGTGAACATCGGGTTGCTAAGCGCAGGGCCACGCTTAGTAACCCGATGTTTACCCTGGTTACCTGTGTAAAATGTAAAAAAACAAACAGTACATACTCACCTTCGCGTCCCCCGGCGTCCGCTTCCTGCACTGACTGAGCGCCGGCCCTAACAGCAGAGCGGTGACGTCACCGCTGTGCTGTACTTTCACTTTCTGGCCGGTGCTAAGTCAGTGCAGGAAGCGGACGCCGGGGGACGCGAAGGTGAGTATGTACTGTTTGTTTTTTTACATTTTACACTGGTAACCAGGGTAAACATCGGGTTACTAAGCCCGGCCCTGCGCTTAGTAACCCGATATTTACCCTGGTTACCATTGTAAAACATCGCTGGTATCGTTGCTTTTGCTGTCAAACACAACGATACACGGCGATCTGACGACCAAATAAAGTTCTGAACTTTAATCAACGACCAGCGATATCACAGCAGGATCCTGATCGCTGCTGCGTGTCAAACACAACGATATCGCTATCCAGGACGCTGCAACGTCACGGATCGCTAGCGATATCGTTTAGTGTGACGGTACCTTAAGACCCGTGAGGGGTCGAAACGTCAGTAATCTGTGTCGCATATCATTTTTCCAGTGTACATATGCTATCTGATTGATTTTGTGCATACTGAATAAATAGTTAATTTCTGAAAGATATTCCACTAAGGGTGTGCGGTGAATCTAAGTCTACGGATATTGGACCTTTGGTCCGTTACACCAACACCCCGCATTATTACAGAGTTCAGGCCAATTTTTTGTATATAAGCCATACAGAGGCATATATATGTAACCAAAGCACCACAAAGCCCAGCCCACATGCTGTCCCGAAACACAAACATGTTCCTCATCATAGAGACAGACTGCTTGTGCTTTGGGGCGGCCTGTGGGCAGAGTCTTTCCTTGGTTTCTCTGGCTTAGAGCAGGAAGATAAGACTCTGCCTACAGTACCGCCTCGGAGCACAGCCATATCATTAACTGAAAACTTCTATCACTGATTACACAAGAACCACAAGACTCAAGATTTCTTAACCTTAGATATAATTTTAATAAGTTTATCAGTGGCAACCTGACACTGTCTGTAGTTTTACTGAGCACAATCCTGCTGGCAGGTTCCCTTTAAATATCTATGTATCTATGGCGTGTCAGTCACCCCTGAGTAGGCACAGGCTGTCACAATAGGGACTGATTCATTTAAGCTTTTACACCAGAATTTTGACCTAAAAAGCTTAGAAAAGTTACAAAGTTTTGGCACAACTCAAAGCTCTGGTAAAACTAAACTTTGCACTTTTGGCGTCCTCACACCTTTTTTTTTTTTTTTTTTTTTTTTAAGCCCAGCTCTGCAAAATAGGCGCAGCGGAGGGTGGGGGGCGATCAATAAATTAATGACGATAAGTAGTGTTTGCTATGTCACAAATTGTACTCTAGAGGGAAGGCGCACACCTCTTACTGAAATACAAGCCTCTCACTACACCCTGCCCCTTCATCAAGACTGGTGTGAAGATGGCCGGTTTTGATGAATTGGGACCTTTAATTAGTTGTAAAAATATTTCCACAAATTGGAGTTTCATAGAAAATGTATTTTCCCTTTTTTAGTGCTACTTTCAAAATGGGTGGGGACAGAACAGAACGTGACTATGCCCGCCCGCCAAATTCATCAGTAATGGCGCAATTCTTGCTCCAGATATGTCTCTCCAGTCCCTGAGTGGTGTGACATTTCTGGTAAGGCAAGCATCACTGATCAGTTGGGTGGAGCTGATGAAGTGATGTGCGTTTTGTTCCTTCACACCCCTCATTAAGGCTGGAGTATGAAACGGGGCCATAGTGTATATACTTTTATCATATTATATATACTATTGAACCAATGTGATGAGCGTGCATGTGTCCTGCTATGTTAGTCTTGTTAGGCCTTCACATATTCATACTATAATTCTAGAAGAAAAGCTTTCTTAAATGTGTCTGCTTCTTTTCAGAACGGAGATGTGCCCCCCTACCCAGCACAAGTTATCAAGAATATGCCAGAGATGGCCGCTTATGTGTACAACATGTATTTGCACATGATGCAAAGCAGTCAGCAATACCAGTACCACCAGGTAATAATGCTGTGATTGTGTCTTCATTCTCCACAATGTCCAATCAGTGATACAATATAGTGTAAGCATATTTGGAGAGGGCCGGCACACACCATCACAGTAGCCGAAGTAATACATAAAATCATGTTACACTAGATCAGAGAAGGGCAGATTTGGGTGAGAGAGCCAGTCACCCAGGGACAGCTTGCTGCTGAGCTGACCTGTTCAAAATGGAGACAGATTATTACTATGATAGTTGAGGGACAGCTGCACGGATGGATTGAGCTCTTAAGTTGTTTTTTTTTGAGCTACGTGGCCAAAAATCCCACTTTGTCACGGTTAAATCACCGTTTAATACAGGTTCATCGGGCTACATTATGACCCACTAGGTACTGAGGCAAACAAGTCATTGTTATTGTATTAGGGTTGTCTATTGATTCGTCGCACTCTGCTATGCATGAGAGGGGCGAGTGAGTCGATAGCGGATGCAAAAAATGGTAATGTAGAAACTAGTGGCAGTGTTTGTATCGTGGAGTAAAGCTATGGAGGACAATGGCTGAATAGAGTCAGAGATTGTGCGAGGGTCTAGATGTGCGAGGTTTCTGCAGGGGTGCGCATGTTGCTGGACATGGATGACAGGTGAGGAGGACAGTGATGAGAAAGTGAGTAGATGGTGGTCAGATAGAGGGAGAAGGGAGGTTGTGAAGTTAGATAGGGAGCAGAGATGGGTGAAGGCCAGGTCTAATGTATGTCCGTCTGTGTGGGTGGCTGAGGAGGACCACTGAGTAAGTCCAAAAGATGAAGTAAGGGACAGGAGTTTGGAGGCTGCAGACTTGTGGGTGTCAATGGGGCTGTTGAAGTCACCCATGATGATGGTGGGAATGTCAGCAGAGAGAAATTGAAGAATCCCGGTGGAGAATTGGTCAATAAAGGCAGTAGTCGGGCCGGAGGTTGGTATACGACAGCCACTTGGAGGTTGCAGGGAGAGTACTATAGATATGGACAGAGTGGATTTCAGAAGAAGGGAGGATGAGGGTAGGAAGAGGTGGAATTGGGTTTAAGGTACAGTTGGTAGAAAGGAGAAGGCCCACTCCTCCACCATGTCTGTTGACATGGCAAGGGGTGTGTGTAAAGTGGAGGCCGCCATAACAAAGCTCAGCAGGGGAGGCTGTGTCTAAGGGTGTCGGCCATGTTTTGATGAGGCCCAGGGAGGAAAAATTCAGAGATGTAAAGAGGTTGTGAATCACATGGTTTTTACTGCAGACGGAGCAGGCAATCCAGAGTGATCCAGAGAGAGGGAGGAGCAGGGTGGTGGGCGTCAAGGGCAAGGGTTTGATGTAGGTGAGATTTTGATGTTTATATTAAGTTGGGAGCTATAAGAGGGGGAAATATTGAGAGGTATTAGCTGTGGGGTCCAGGATTAGGAGATATGTCACCAGCAGTGAGGAGAAGCAGAGGCAGACAGAGCAGGTGGGAGAAGGAGAGTGGGCGGCTTGTTTTATGTTTTAGCATGAAAGATGTGATGTTGAGGAGCAGGTCAGCGGAGGAGGACAGGTCGAGAGGTAAGAGGGAAGGAGGGAACATCCCCCATGTGAACGGGGCAGCCAGCTTATATCATTACCTCTCCATTCACTGTCTGTAGGGTTGCTGGTAACACAGGGGAAACAGGATAACTGTTGTAGTGATTGGCGGGGTCCCAGCCATTTATTACCCAAATGCATTTTTTCTGAAATCCGTGAGTGCTAGACTGCGGCTTATAAGGCTGCGGTCCATACATGGACCATGAAACTCAGATCAGGGTAACATCCAGGTTTGGGCTGCATTCACACACACAGCATGGATGTTGTTTTCTCAATTTCCGCATACATTAGACCCCCTCTTCCATTATGTACATGTGATTTGTCGGGGCTCCGTGCATTTGTTCTCATTGGCACATGATATTCTGGGAGCAGACGGTGACCTCCCTGATACGACTGCAGCAGCTCATCCGGGAATGCAGCACAGATGAAGTGTGTATTAGGAGCACAGACAGAAAGCAGCGGGAGTTTCCCCCTTGTTCTTGGCGTTTCCCCAACAGTTCAGCACTAAATCTTTCCGCAGAATCTTGGAAGTCGTTACACAGCAGTCTGAATGTGCTGCGGGTGCACTAATCCTAATGATTGTGTGCAGCTGAGAATGGAAAATGCTGGTGTCTTCCCAGGGAAATCCAACCTTACTGATTCAGAACAGCTTGTCTACTGCAAGGATCTCTTCTTGACTTAACCCTTTCCTTTACAATCTTCTAAGACACTTCTAACGAAAGTCTTCTACCGTCAGCACACTGACAAGTGAATGTAGCCAGTCTTCTCTAAACATTGTATGGGGTCACATTTCCCACTTGTAGACATACTTTGTCCATTTTAATGAATGGGTAAAATAAAATAAAAAACATGGATGGCATCTGCATGCTGTCTATTTGGGGTGAATTTACATTTAATTTTGTGGCATACTTTTGTCATGGCAAATATATATTACACCATCAAAATATAGTGCACAGATATATCAGAAAAATATAAGCAGTGGGGGTCTGTTACCGACCAATTAATATGAGATCAGAACACTTCCTTATAGGACCATTAGATGCCACAAATGTAAATTCCCTACCACTAGTAATATACTCCCCAGCCACCTTCTTCTGCTCTTTCTGGCACGGATCCCACGCCGCCATCTTGTGACCACAACTTCTGACTGTCCAGAAGTAATGGTTACAGGTTCTCAATGTAAGTCTGTGACCATCGTTCTGGCTCTCATAGACATACATTGAGTTGTGACTTCTGTATCTCCCAGCAAACACTGGAGCAATCCGGCAGGTCACACCCTGCAGGAGATCGACCGGAGTGGTGCCGATAAAAGATGAAGACGGCTGGTAACTAGAAGACTAGAGGCAGGGAACTTAGATTAGTAGCACCACTCCAGTGGTAAAATGAAAAAAATGCCCAATAGTAGTGCCTACCATTTGTGTGATTGACCACCATAATCACTAATGTATATCTGTCCTTCTGTAGGGCCTCTTGCCTCCACCTGCGGCCAGAAAAGGAAGCGACCTCGCTCCCCTTCAAGATGAGGAGATGGAAGTGGAAGACAGCATATCACAAAACATCGAAGCCGAGTCCAAAAATCCAGAGTCAAAGGCAACAGCGGAACCTGCAGGGGGACAAGACAAAGGAGACGAGCAAGAAACAAAGGGTACGGAACAAACCTGTCAGGTGCCAGCAGAGCAGTCTGAACCTCACAGGCCGGACAAGCCAGATAAACTAACAGAGACGGGTCTAGACATGAGCGAGCCACAGATGGACGTGGAGGCCACAGAAGTAAAAGTTGTAACAGAAAATGTGGAGCATGGAACCAGTCAGCCAGGGGAGGAGGAACATCCAAAAATGCCTGCTCATCCAGGAAGGGATAGCGACAGTGAATACAGCGAGGACGAAGGGACCGAGGACTAGAGGACCACAGCACCTGGTGGGAGACACAGTACCATTGTCAGCTTTAGCTGCCTGCCATGTACATGGAGGAGTCTGATTCTTTATATACCCAATTATAGTCAGCAATATGCAGAAGCTTTTTTATAGAGCGAGACAATGCTTAATTGTCTGGAAGGGCTGGAATGGTATGTGCTGGAGCAAGAGCCCCCTGACATCTCCTCTAGGAAGAGCCATCCTTACAGTGAACAATCTCATGAAGTTTCATCTGCAAGAGAAAAGAATGCTATCGGTGTGCTGCTAAGAAAAGGTTAATGTATGTATTGTTCATGCACCGTGCTGCCAGGCAGAATGAGGCGGACAGGCATGATTCACAGTGAATTTCTTGAGGTCCACCCGAACCACGGATATATTGTTTTGATTTGCAAACTTGGCAGTAAAGATTATTTTGTACAAAACTGTCTTCTTGACTTCCTTTTTCCTTAGCAAACTGAAAAAAATAGTAAATGTAAGAATGTAGCTGATGCTTACCCATGTACCAGACCTGAATTCTGCATGTGAGTGATGCACTGGAGCTCCGGCCTACAGGGACTGTGATTGCTCTGGGCATGCCTCCATTACTGAAAGCTGCCATCTCCTGGGAGGAATAAAGTTCATTTTCTCCTGGGTGCCACACTTTCAGTGCAGCCAGCAAGCACCTTCACATCACTATTACTTTTCAGATTAACCTTAATTTGCAGGTTAGTAGTGTTATCAGACGTGACAAGTTCCCTTTAACCAGAAGGTATGAATGTTCTAACTAGCAAAAGAGTACTACTTTATGGTACAGATTTTACTATGTAAAATGTCCCATAATTGTGGTATACATACTATGTTCCCTTGTCAAAATCAAAAATGTGTATAAAATGATTGGCTTCACATAAAGAGGCATGACTTAAGAGATGCACTCTCTAGCAAGAAAATCCAAGTCAAAAGGGGAAGAACTTCCCCATCACCGAGAGAACTACTGTCTCCTCCTGCCTGTCTCTGATCTGTCTGATCAGCGCAGGGGTGTAAGTCTGTGTGAATTGCTTGGCTGTGTGTTGATCACCTTCTATAAAATAAGGCCTGGATGCCACCCTAAAATTATGATCTCCAGATGTTTCAGGTTGGCCATTTTTAAGCGTTATCAGCTCACAGAGAGGCACCCACTATATCTAATGAAGACTCATTCTCCTTTGGTGATCAGATCAGGGCAAAAAAAAGTAAAAAGTCTGCCATGTAACCGTATTATTGCCTCTAAGGCTACGTTCACATAAGCTTATTTTCAGTCCGAATGCTGTCCATTGAGACACTGACATTACGCAGACAGCATTCGGCCCAATGTTATTCAGTAGGGCTGTTCAAATGAGCATTATTTTTTTTATTGCAGGGACCGAACCTGTGCATGAAAAAAAAAAAATGGCAGCATGCAATAGTCTCTTCTATATTTTAGATGAGACTCACGTATTCAAGTCTATAATTGCCCAAAGACAAAAACAAATCGGAGCCCATAAGGAGCAACTGTATATCATCTGTTTCTTATGGATACATTGCAGTTAGTAGGAAACTGTTATTGGTCTCATAAGTGTTAACTGCTGATGTATATAAACAGATGCCATACAAACAACAATACGGATGACGTAATTTTAAAGTATGTTTATTTTATGATATTTGGTTGCAACCTTTGAGTAAAGCATACATTTCTGCAATAACTGAATTAGTTTAGGATTCATGCTGCTGATGTAGGGGCAGAGACCCTTATTTCAACAATGTATCACTTACTGGGCTGCTTGTTGTATTTTTATATTTTTTTTTTAGTAAAAACACTTTATCTGCTGTAGATCTTAGGGTATGTGCCCACGCTGCGGATTCCATTACGGGATTTTCCGCAGCGGATTTCATAAATCCGCAGTGCAAAACCGCTGCGGTTTTTCCTGCGGATTTATCGCGGTTTCTATTGCGGTTTCCGCTGCGGGTTTACACCTGCAGTTTTCTATTGGAGCAGGTGTAAACCCGCAGCGGAATCCGCACAAAAAATTGACATGCAGCGGAATATAAACCGCTGCGTTTCCGCGCGTTTTTTTCCGCAGCATGTGCACTGCGGATTTCGTTTCCCATAAGTTTGCATTGTACTGTAAACTCATGGGAAACCGCTGCGGACCCGCAGCTGCGGAAACGCTGCGGTTCCGCAGCAAAATCCACAGCGTGTGCACATACCCTTACAGCTCTCTAAACGTTGAGCTGTGTATAATCCTGCCCACACCACTGATTGGCAGCTTTCTGCCTATGCACAGTGTACACAATATAGCAGCCAATCGGTTGTGGAGGGGGGTTACACATCTCATAAATGTGGATGACTACATGGCAGCAGGTTTACTAGTCCTCTAAGGATAAAATCACAGTTTTATCAGCAGGAGATTATTAAAGCTATAGCAAGCAGCCCAGTAAGAGAGACAAATCTGGAATTAGCGTCTCTGTGCTTACATTATGCTGCTGTCAGACAAAATGGTAAAAACCTTTACGCGCTAACCACATAACATTGCTGCAGACATCAATCACGTTGAGTCTGATTTTAATTTAGCTTCCTCACTCTGGGGAAAAATAAAGTTTTGACATTACATCAATATAAAATGCTGACGTTGTGTATTATCCATGACAATGACGTTATCATGATTAACGACTTTTTGCTAATGTGTGTATGCCAACCGTAGTTGTAGTTTTCTTGCAAGTGTTTTCCTGAAGTGTTTATTGCTTCAAAAGCGACAGCAGGTACGTCTATATCTAAAAGACGTGATGTGCAACCTTACATTTTTAGGAGTTTTGCCAAGATTTTGCCACAATTTAGGAAAAAAAAGTTGGCCAAATACTGCAACTTAGCCACAACGTGTAAATAATCCCATAAACTGGCCATGGAAGAAGGATGAGCGATTCCAAATCCAATTTGAGGTTTGTCCCAATGAAGAAATTTTATACTTCGGCGAATAAACCGCCTCAAATTGTATATTTCATCTCTCATCCTTCTTCCACCGCAGCACAGAATAACCCATTTGTTTTCCATTTTATACATTCATTTTTTCGTGGGTCTGCAGCAGCCTTAAGCCTTATCATTGGTTGTGCACACGACCAGATGAGGTGAACACAATGGTGCATATCCCCTAACACTGTTACCCAGATAAGACCCTATTTGCGCCTTGTCTTCTCTCCCTGCAGAAACTGGCCAAACACTTTAGATGGCTGTCTGCCTACAGCCATCTAAGCTGGCTCTCCTATGTTATTTATGAGAAAGCAGCCGACTGATTTGTCAGCTGAAGGCTTATCTCGGGGAGAACAATGCGATCAGCAGTCCAAAATTTGACAAATCCAACTGACACCTCCCAGCTAGGGCGGCACTGTACATCTCGCAATTTTGGTAAATGCCAGATGGGATGGTCCAGCCATGGGCGGCATCAATTGTGACTGTTAACAGTACCAGTTTTCTGAAGACGCCAATATTGTAAAGAGCTATGGTGCTGCACAGAGGCGGCTTCATACTGCGTCTCCAATTCCATCAGGCAACAGGATACTTCCGGTCTATGGTCTGCTGGAGGCCAGCGCCACGCAGGTGATGTTGTGGAAAGCGGTGTCATCACTGTATCACGCTGCCCTGCACTGGAAGACCGGATTGAAGAGGATACAGTGGGCACGAAGGCTGGATTAGGTATTGTTTTTTTTCTGGGCTGTGGTGCTGGTAATACTGTGCGGCGTGACCATCATTATATAGGGGCCTGTAAGGAACCATTCTACTATGTGGGGGTACCATCCTGCTGTATTGGGTTTCTGGAGGTACCATCATTTTTTTGGATGATCATTCTTTATAGGGGCCTATGTGGAGGATTATCATGCTACTAGATGGTGGCCCGATTCTAACGTATCGGGTATTCTAGAATATGTAGGTAGTATATAGCACAGGCTACGTACTGTTTTGCACAGTGACGTAGTATATAACACAACCGACGTAGTATATAACATAGCTACGTAGTATATAACAGAGCTACGTAGTATGTAACAGCGTACGTAGTATATAGTAGAGCTACGTAGTATATAACATAGCCACGTAGTGTATTGCACAGGTATGTAGTATATTGGTCAGCCACGTAGTATATAACATAGCCACGTAGTATATTGTAGAGCCACGTAGTATATTGCACAGCCACGTAGTATATAACACAGTCATAGTGTATTGCACAGCTATGTAGTATATTGATCAGCAACGTAGTATATAGCAGAGCCACATAGTATATTACAGAGCCACGTAGTATATTGCACAGTCGACGTAGTATATAACAACCAACACAGCCACATAGTATATTGCACAGCTACATAGTATATTGCACAGCCACGTAGTATATTGGACAGTCACGTATATTGCACAGTCACGTTGTATATTGCCCAGCTACATAGTATATAGCACAGAGATGTAGTATATAACAGAGCCCACGCAGTATGTAACACAGCCCACGTAGTATATAGCAATGTGGGCATTATATGCGTGGTTAAAAAATACTTAAAATAAAAAATAAACATATACTCACCTTCCGAAGGCCCCTTGAAGTCCGGGCTCCTGTGTGCGGTGCACGCGGCAGCTTCCGGTCCCAGGGTTGGTAAGAGCGCAGGACCTGTGATGACGTCGCAGTCACAGGACTGTGACGTCATGGCAGGTCCTTCTCGCATAGCATTCTTGGCACCGGAACCTGCCGCTTGCACTGCCGAGGACAGCGCGCGACTTCGGAAGGTGAGAATAACCTTTTTTTAAAAAAAAAAATTATTATTTGTAACTTTAGATCTTTTTACTATTGATGCTGCATACTCAGCATCAATAGTAAAAAGTTGGTCACACAGGGTTAATAGCTGCGTGAACGGAGTCCGTTACACCGCGGTCCGTTAACGCTGGCATTAACCCTGTGTGAGCGCTGACACACAGAAAGAAAGAAAGACGGAAGCCTTAGACAATTATATAGTAGATGTGGGAGCCTGTGGATGACCATTATACTTTATGGAAAGCTGAGGAGACACCCTCATACTAAATAATGGCCTGTGGGGGGATCACCATACTTTATGGGAAGCTTTGGGGGAATATATGGAAAGCTGTTGGGACCCCATCATACTATATAGAGGCCCGTGGGGGGAACAATGAACCTTGAGGGATGTGGGGGGAGCAACATACTAAATAGGGGTCTGTGGGGGCACTGCCATATTATATGGGGGGCATTAAACTGTATAAGGGTACCAACATGTTGGAGGCTGGGGAGGGATCATCATGTTGTATAGGAGCCTGTGAAAGGAAAATCCTACAATAGGCTGCGGTGAACCATGATAGTATATAGAGGGCTATGAATCTATATGGAAAGTAGTGGCAGACCAGTGGCAGACCATGCTATATTGATGTCTGTGGGGGGGACCATCATTCTACACTACCGTTCAAAAGTTTAGGGCCACCCAGACAATTTTGTGTTTTCCATGAAAACCCATACTTTTATTAATTAAATGAGTTGTCAAATGAATTGAAAATCTAGTCCAGACATTGACAAGGTTCAAAAAAAAGATTTTGCTTTCGTCAAAGAATGCTCCCTTTGCAGCAATTACAGCATTGCAGACCTTTGGCATTCTAGCAGTTAATTTGCGGAGGTAATCTGGAGAAATTTCACCCCATGCTTCCAGAAGCCCCTCCCACACGTTGGTTTGGCTTGATGGGCACTTTTTGCGTACTATATGGTCAAGCTGCTCCCACAACAGCTCAATGGGATTGAGATCTGGTGAGTGCGCTGTCCACTCAATCTAATATATAAAGCTGAATGTGTGTGTGTGTGTGTGTGTGTGTGTGTGTGTGTGTGTATGTGTGTGTATGTGTATGTCCGGGATTGGCATCTGAACCGTCGCAGCTACAGCCGCAAAATTTTGCACAGTCACACGTCTGGACCCCGAGAGCGTCATAGGCTATGTTGTGAGGTGAAATTTTAACCCCGCGCTTTCCAATTCAAACAATTTTGCCCCTATCTACATAATGGGGAAAAAATGAAAGGAAAAGTGTTGGAGGCAAATTAACAGCTGCCAGATGTGAACAAGGGGGACTTAAAGAATGAGAGCGATGGCGCCAAAGAGTACATACTGTACAGTTGCTAAGGTGGGGCCCCGACATGGGATAATCACCACACCACCGCGGGGATATGAACACACACACAAAATGCGCCACACACTAAAGGTGGGGCCCCGACATGGGATAATCACCACACCACCGCGGGGATATGAACACACACACAAAATGCGCCACACACTACCACGTGCTCGAACACATATACCACCCTCAGCACACATTTCACCACACATACACCAACCTCGCCACATAAAAGTCGAAACACAAAAGTCGCCGCTCAAAACTCGCCATGTGCAAAACTCGCCACACGTGCAAAACTCACCTCATGGAAAACTCGCCACACGCAAAACTTGCACACGGAAAGATTACCACATGCACAAAAGTTGCAACACATGCAAAAGTTGCCTCACACAAAACTTGCACATACTCAAAAGGCACCACACATAAAACTCGCCACGCGCAAAACTCGCCATGCGCAAAACTTGCTGCACACAACTTGCTACACTAACCTGTCACATGCAACTCGACACACAAAAAGTTGCTACACGCATGTCGCCACACAAAACTCATCTCACAAAAGTCGCTACATGCATGTCGCCACACGCAACTCAACACACATAACTTGACACACGAAACTCGCCCTAAAACACACACAAGTCTGGTATTATCCTTCAAAAATAAAAATCTGATTAATAAGCAGACAAACTACAAGAGCAACAAATGTACCATATAGGAATCGGGCAGCTGTCAGACACATGACCTGTCTATTATGTGTATGTGTGAGCTAATATATACTGCCAGGGGGTGGGCTTACTGTTGGCTGGGGATTTATCAGGCTGCCAATTTAGCTTACAAATACTGAGGTAAAAATACTGACCAAATAAGGTGTGAACGAGGTCTAATACAGGGGGAGATGACATACAGATATATACTATTTACAGGGGATGTGACACACAGGTATATACTATATACAGGAGATGACACACAGATATATACTATATACAGGAGAGATAACACACAGGTATATACTATATAGAGGAGGAGATGACATACAGGTACATACAGGAGGAGATGACATACAGGTATATACTATATACAGGAGGAGATGACACACAGGTATATACTATATACAGGAGCAGATTACCTACAGGTATATAGTATATACAGAAGGAGATGACATACAGGTATATGCTATGTATAGGAGGAGATGACATACAGGTATATACTATATACAGGAGGAGATGACACACAGATATATACTATATATAGGTGAGATGACACACAGGTATATACTATATACAGGAGGAGATTACATACAGGTATATACTATATATAGGAGGAGATGACATACAGGTATATACTATATACAGGGGAGATGACACAGCAGGTATATACTATATACAGGGGAGATGACATACAGGTATATACTATATACAGGAGATGACATACAGGTGTATACTATATATAAGGGAGATGACAAACCTGTATATACTGAGGTGAAAATGAGAGGTGTGAGGTGAAAATGAAAAGGTGTGAGTGCAAAATGAGAGGAGTGAGGGAAAATAGTGGAGTGATCGGAAAATGACAGATGTGAGGTCGAAATGACAAGTGTTAGGGGGAATGAGAGGAGTGAGGGGGGAAAATAAGAGGAGTGAGGGGGAAAATGAGAGGTGTGAGGGAGAAAATGACAGATGTGAGGGGGAAAATGAAAGATGTGATGGGGAAAATGAGAGGCGTGATGGGAAAATAAGAGAAGTGAGGTGCTATAACTAACCACAGATATTTACTATGCCCAGGCAACGCCGGGCTCTTCAGCTAGTCTAATATATAAAGCTGAATATGTGTGTGTATGTCCGGGATTGGCATATGCATCGTCGCAGCTACAGCCACAAAATTTTGCACAGTCCCACGTCTGGACCCCGAGAGTGTCATAGGCTATGTTGTGAGGCGAAATTTTAACCCCCCGCTTTCCAATTCACCAAACAATTTTGCCGCTATCTACATAATGGGGGAAAGTGAAAGGAAAAGTGTTGGAGGCAAATTGACAGCTGCCAGATGTGAACAAGGGGGACTTAAAGAATGAGATCGATGGCGCCAAAGAGTATATACCGTACAGTTGCTAAGGTGGGGCCCCGATATGGGATACTCGCCACACACGGGGATATGAACACACACACAAAATGCGCCACACACTACCACATGCTTGAACACATATACCACCCTCAGCACACATTTCACCACACATACACCAACCTCGCCACATAAAAGTCGAAACACAAAAGTCGCTGCTCAAAACTCACCACGTGCAAAACTCGCCACATGCAAAACTCGCCACACGCAAAACTTGCACACGCGGAAAAATTCCCACATGCACAAAAGTTGCTACACATGCAAAAGTTGCCTCACACAAAACTTGCACATACTCAAAACGCACCACACATAAAACTCGCCACACGCAAATCTTGCTGCACACAACTTGCTACACACAACTTGCTACACTAACCTGTCACATGCAACTCGACACAAAAGTTGCTACACGCATGTCACCACACGCAACTCAACACACACAACGTGACACATGAAACTCGCCCTAAAACACACACAAGTCTGGTATTATCCTTCAAAAATAAAAATCTGATTAATAAGCGGACAAACTACAAGAGCAACAAATGCACGATATAGGAAATACGGCAGCTGTCAGTCACATGACCTGTCTATTATGTGTATGTGTGGGCTAATATATACTGCCAGGGGGGAGGGCTTCCTGTAGGCTGGGGATTTATCAGGCTGCCAATTTAGCTTACAAATACTGAGGTAAAAATACTGACCAAATAATGTGTGAACGAGGTCTAATACAGGAGGAGATGACATACAGGTACATACTATATACAGGGGAGATGACACACAGGTATATACTATATACAGGAGCAGATGACTCACAGGTATATACTATATACAGGAGATGACTTACAGGCATATTCTATATACAGGAGGAGATGACAAACAGGTATATACTATATATAGGAGGAGATGACATACAGGTATATACAGGAGGAGATGACATACAGGTATATACAGGAGGAGATGACATACAGCAGGTATATACTATATAAAAGAGATGACTCAGGTATATAGAGGAGGAGATGACATACAGCAGGTATATACTATATACAGGGGAAATGACATACAGGTATTTACAATATACAGGAGATGACATACAGGTATATACTATATACAGAAGAGATGACATACAGGTATATACTATATACAGGAGGAGATGACATACAGCAGGTATATACTATTTACAGGGGAGATGACATGCAGGTATATACTAGATACAGGGGAGATGACATACAGGTATATACTATATACAGGAGATGACATACAGGTGTATACTATATATAAGGGAGATGACAAACATGTATATACTGAGGGGAAAATGGGAGGTGTGAAGTGAAAATGAAAAGGTGTGAGGGAAAATAGTGGTGATCAGAAAATGACAGATCTGAGGTCGAAATGACAAGTGTTAGTGGGGAATGAGAGATGTGAGGGAGAAAATGAGAGATGTGAGGGAGAAAATGAGAGATGTGAGGGGGAAAATGAGAGACATGATGGGAAAATAAGAGAAGTGAGGTGCTATAACTAACCACAGATATTTACTATGCCCAGGCAACGCTGGGCTCTTCAGCTAGTTACAGATAGAATACCAGCTCCCTGCTTCTTCCCTGAATAGTTCTTGCATAATTTGGAGGTGTGCTTTGGGTCATTGTCCTGTCGTAGGATACAATTAGCTCCAATCAAGCGCTGTCCACATGGTATGGCGTGATAGTCTTCCTTATTCAATATCCATTTTACCTTGTACAAATCTCCCACTTTACCAGCACCAAAGTAACCCCAGACCATCACATTACCTCCACCATGCTTGACGGATGGCGTCAGGCATTCTTCCAGCATCTTTTCAGTTCTGCTTCTCACAAATGTTCTTCTGTGTGATCCAAACACCTCAAACTTGGATTTGTCTGTCCATAACACTTTTTTCCAATCTTCCTCTGTCCAATGTCTGTGTTCTTTTGCCCATATTAATCTTTTCCTTTTATTAGCCAGTCTCAGATACGCCTTTTTCTTTGCCACTCTGCCCTGAAGGCCAGCATCCCAGAGTTCCCTCTTCACTGTAAACGTTGACATTGGCATTTTGCGTGTACTATTTAATGAAGCTGCCAGTTGAGTACCTGTGAAGCGTTGATTTCTCAAACTGCAGACTCTAATGTGCTTGTCTTGTTGCTCAGTTGTGCAGCGGGGCCTCCCACTTCTCTTTCAACTCTGGTTAGAGCCTGTTTATGCTCTCCTCAATCTTCAGTTTCTTGGCAATTTCTCCCATGGAATAGCCTTCATTTCTAAGAACAAGAATAGACTGTCGAGTTTCACATGAAAGTTCTTTTTTTCTTGCCATTTTGAGAGTTTAATGGAACCAACAAATATAATGCTCCAGATTCTCAACTAGCTCAAAGGAAGGTCAGGTTTATAGGTTCTCTAACCAGCCAAACTGTTTTCAGCTGTGCTAACATACTTGCACAAGGGTATTCTAACCATCCATTAGCCTTCTTACACAGTTAGCAAACACAAAGTACCATAAGAACACTGGAGTGATGGTTGTTGTAAATGGGCCATATATACACCTATGAAGATATTGCATTACAAACCAGACGTTTGCAGCTAGAATAGTCATTTACCACATTAACTATGTATATAGTGTATTTCTGAATCATTTAATGTTAGCTTCGTTAGAAAAAACTATGCTTTTATTTCAAAAATAAGGAAATTTCTTAGTGACCCTAAACTTTTGAACGGTAGTGTATATCTAGGGAGGGTGGGCATCATACTATATGGAAAGTTGTGGGGGGAACCATCAACATCAATTTATTTAGGTACCTGTGTGTGGAGGGGGCATCATACTATCAAGGAGCCTGTGGAGGAACCATTATACTTTGATATGTTGGTCTCAACACAGGCACTCATAAACAGGGGGCGAGGGGGTGGAGGGACTGTAAAACTGCATGTGGGGATAATCATACTGTGTGGGGGGGACTATCATACTTTATGGAAAGCTGTGGGTGACCATCATTCTATATAGGTGCCTGTGGGAGGACCAATATACTCTATGGGGTGCTTTGGTGGGGACTAATGAACTGTATTGGGGCTATGGTGGACCATAATACATTTTGTTTTCTGTTATATAGTATATAGTGGCCTGTGAGAAGACCAACATACTAAATACGGGTCTCTGGGGAGATTTTTGCAAGCCACTGTAGGTGCCTGTGGGGAACTGTCCTACTGTCAAGGAGCCTGTGAGGGGGACCATTATGCTTTGTGAAGCTGTGGGTGTTCCACTATATTGTATTGGGGCTGTGGGGGATCATCATATCATGGAAAGCTTTGGGGAGACCATCATACTATATAGGAGCTTGTATAGGAAAGCTGACTGAACAGCAATCTAATCTGAACTGGTGCATAACCAAAAAAGTCATATAGCAAATAGATCAATGGCTGCACTCAAAATTTACTTGTGCTAAGGCAAGGAAATGTGCAATACTTGAAATGTGAATAGCATAATGGCTTGTGAAATATATGAAAAAACACATGAGATTTTTAGCACAAGATTTGGCCAAAAGTTGTGAGCCCATCCACCAAACGTCAAGGTAATCTCAGATCGGATGGGTAACTGAGCTGACTGCCTAGTGTGAACACTTACCTATGGCTAATAAAATGGTAAAGCCTGCTTATATAGGAAGCTCAGAACCAACTGTGTCTGGATGTAGTTAAAATCACAGCATGGTGAAGGGTGGGGCGTTCAAGTCAGAAAAAATACATAGCAAATATAGGAAAACTGACTGAACAGCAATCTAATCTGAACTGGTGCATAATCAAAAAAGTCATATAGCAAATAGATCAATGGCTGCACTCAAAATTTACTTGTGCTAAGGCAAGGAAATGTGCAATACATGAAATGTGAATAGCATAATGGCTGGTTCTGAGCTTCCTATATAAGCAGGCTTTACCATTTTATTAGCCATAGGTAAGTGTTCACACTAGGCAGTCAGCTCAGTTACCCATCCGATCTGAGATTACCTTGACGTTTGGTGGATGGGCTCACAACTTTTGGCCAAATCTTGTGCTAAAAATCTCATGTGTTTTTTCATATATTTCACAAGCCATTATGCTATTCACATTTCATGTATTGCACATTTCCTTGCCTTAGCACAAGTAAATTTTGAGTGCAGCCATTGATCTATTTGATATAGGAGCTTGTGGGGGATCTTCAAATTATACAGAAAGCAGTGGGAGACCATAATACTTTATAGGTTCCTGTGGTATGAGGGCATGTTCACACTTTGCAGATTTTTCTGCGGATTTTTCCGCAACGGATTTTGAAAAACCGCATTGAAAAACCGCTGCGGTTTAAAACATTTTTCCTTTTGGACTATCGGGGGTTAATGTCAGTTTTTCCCTGCTGGCAATCTGATGTTACTGCAGTGCTGCTGGGTCAGCTGATGCAGGTGGAGACCACTACCACCATCCTTTTAAAAGGTCACCTGATGCATCAGCTGACTGTTGGTGATACAGTTTCTTTCTGGAGACCAGCCTAGCAGGAGCAGCTATCTGGTGTCAGCCACGTCTGGTTATTGGAGTCCAGTTGCTGTTGTTTTCTGCAGTGTGGAGCTTAGCAGCGGTGTTCATAAGCTGAGTGTGGTGTTTTTTGTTACCTTGTCCCTTTTGGTTTTTGTCACTTTCCCCTGTGTGTATTATCTGCAGAGGTGAGGCTAGTGCTCCTTGCCGGCCAGTGCACTAGCCAGGGCAGTAATAGGTGACTACTAGGGATGAGGTATCCTGATGGCGGCGAGGGGAAGGACTCGCATAGGGTGTTAGGGGAGTGCAGGGACAGGCTCTGGTGGTGACCATCCCCCATTCCCTACAGCTAGGGCCTTCCTCTCACCTTTTCCATCCCGTTGTTTGTGAGTTGTGCCATCCATTGACCGATCACCTATTGGGTCGGGTCACTCCATGACATTATCACCAACCATCACGTTTTTCCCGGTGAGCCATGGCTGAAATGCAGGCCTTTGCCCAACTGATCCAGACCCTCACTGATGAGCTTAAGGAGCTTCGGGGTCAGGTGATGCAGCAGCTTCAGCAGTTGACGGGGATCTGGGCCTCGGCTCAGTTGCAGGCTCAGCTGGAACCCGAAATATCTCTCCCTGACCGTTTCTCTGGAGGGAGAGAGAAGTTTATGTTTAAAGAAGGCTGCAAGCTGTATTTGAGGCTTCTCCCTCATTCTTCAGGGAATGAGGAACAGCGTGTGGGGATTATATTCTCCCTTCTCAAGGGTGATCCCCAATCCTAGGCCTTCTCCCTGCCGACCGGTTCACCATCTTTATGGTCGGTGGATGAGTTTTTTTGGCATTGGCACTGGTGTATGGAGATCCTGATGGCGTCTTCGTGGCTGAGTCTCGACTCCGTAAAATCAAGCAGGATAGTCGGCCGGCTGAGGAATACTGCTCAGAGTTTAGGAGGTGGGCCAATGACATGCAGTGTAATGACCATGCCCTTAGGAGCCTTTTTTGTCAGGGTCTGTCACCTAGGCTACAAGATACTCTGGTGCAGTACGCTGCTCTCAGGTCGTTGGAAGCCGCCATGTCCCTTGCTATCCTGGAGGATAGACGCCTCAGGGAGAGACATACACCAAATCTACCCCCTGTTGTCCTTTCTAGGGAGGAGGACACAGCAGTGCAGATAGACAAACCCATGCAGGTGGGAGGAGTGTTATCTCAAACGGGGTTGCCTGTGGTTTGCCATGGTATGGGGCCACGTCTGGTTATTGGAGTCCAGTTGCTATTGTTTTCTGCGGTGTGGAGCTTAGCAGCGGTGTTCATAAGATAAGTGTGGTGTTTTGTTACCTTCTCCCTTTGGTGTTTGTCACTTTCCACTGTGTTTATTATCTGCAGAGGTGAGGCTAGTGCTCCTTGCCTGCCAGTGCACTAGCCAGGGCAGTAATAGGTGACTACTAGAGATGAGGTACCCTGAGGGCAGCGGGGGGAAGGACCCGCATAGGGTGTTAGGGGAGTGCAGGGACAGGCTCAGGTTTGAGCTCAGGTGGTGACATCCCCCATTCCCATTCAGGTAGGGCCCTCCTCTCACCTTTTCCATCCCGTTTGTGAGTTGTGCCGTCCGTTGACCGACCACCCGTTTTGTCGTGTCACTCCATGATAATTGAATTGTTTATGCCGAACAAAAATCATTGTTCTCAGCAGCACATCGCCCGGTGAAAACTTCAGATATAATGCTGATAACATACCGTATGTGGACATATTGATCTACTAGTGATTGTTCTGTCCCCATCATTGTTCCTCAGCCAGTGTAAAGAGACGTGGGAACAAGCATTGAACGACTTCAATATTGTTGATCATGCTTGTTTAGCGGCTTGAACTCAGCTCATGTAAATGCAACTGAAATGTTTCTGTGTGATGGTGCAATATGTGAGCATTTGAGGCCCCACTTTGTCTAAAACCGACCCTGATAGTGGGAAAGAATACTAAGGGGTTTCAGTGGGGGCAACACAACTGTAAGTGCTACAATACATATCCCTCTGTGTCTTAAAGATGGAAAGTCAGCCCTTCTGTGACTGCGCCTATCTGCCATAATAGGACTTTTGAAAAGTGGTCCAGTGATTTCTATGTGCGCATTATTATTGGGAGGCACAATGGGGAGGGGTATTATTATAAGGAGGCAGACTGAGAAATTATTATAGGGACAGTACAGGAGGCATTATTACCATAAGAATACATCGGGGTGTTTGTAGGTTTGGGTTAATTATTATGAGGGGTCAAGTTCAATTATAAGGAAGCACAGGGGGACATTATTACCATGAGGAATACAGAAAGAACATTATTACTGTGTAGGGACACAGAGAGGGCTCTTCTATTGTGTTGGGGCATTATTAATGACTAGGGCACTGGTTACAGCACTATATGGTTTGAGTAGAGGTGAGGGAATGTAAGGAGGGTCCTGGAAAACCACAAAATCAAGGATGTTTCTGTGTTACATTTTGCAGGGACGAGTTATGATTATGAATGGAAGATGATGTCATGACAGTCTGGGCCCAATGGAAAAAAAGAAAAATGAATGACAACAATCACTAAGAACGTAACTGGTGAGAACCTTCACAATATACACATATATGGTCTGCAGAGCGCTGGTGTGGACTGTAAGATCAGTCCTTGTACAGAGGTTTTGGTTAATGATCAGTATCGCTGTACTATCGCCACTGTATAGCTAGTGATATTTGTCTGTTGTATTAAATATTATATAGCAGTAGTACTGGAAATATAGGTGGCAGTCTTGATTTCTTGCAGTTAAGGTACTATAAGTAAGAGACCCCAATCTGGGTAAGGGGGGCGGGTACAGCATGGGCCATGGCTGAGTTTTAGACCAAGTCCGCTCCTGCTCCCGCTCATCAGTTAACCAGTGCCCCCATACATATCAGACCGTCGGCCAAACCGATATATATCGGCAGGTTCGGCAGACATTAGTCTAATGTATACAGGGGGGGGCCTTAACTTCTGAAAAACTATTCTATTTTTGGGGTAGATCTAGCTGTTGATAAATATGCAGCACATTGACATTACAGAACAGAGAGCCTCAACAGATCATTTATACAAGATATATACACGCGCCACTCGACATGTGATAGGAAATCTTTAGGAACCCGGGATGAGAACGTTAGAATATAGATAGAAAAGTTAAATCAGAGTGCGAGGCAAATGAGGCTGAACTTATGAAAATGGATAAAATTGTATCCATAAAAAATCGGGGCTAATGGGTAGAGCAGGCGGGGAAGGAGTACAGCGATGTGGGACCACTGCACTCTCCAGCTTGTCCTCGATTGATGCTTTTACCTTTATAAGCTATTAAATGCTGTTATTAGATTATATATAAACTACCGTGCAAAAAAGCTGAGTACGTGTAATTCTGACAGTTCTTCCCATATATCATACATTACGGCGCTAATCAGTCCCTGACTGTTCCATAAATGCAGGATAAAATGAATGGTTGCAAATGTATAGAGTTCATTAAGCAAAATGACGATTTTAATAACAAGGTAGGTACAAACAAATTGGATTTGTTTGCATTGAAATTGCTTCATCGCAGAGTTCAGGAGTATATATGCAAATATATTCATGATTGCCCATGCAAGGTAGTCTCCAGGGAACTTGTTAGCATAAGGACAATGCAGCTGAACGACATTAGCGAGAAAACTACTTCCACCTTAGGACTGGGCGTTTGTAAATTCAACAAAGAATATTCTCGCCTTATCAAAATGGTCTTCATCTAAATATTTACGTAAAGGCAAAGTTCACACATGGCATAATGGTTTGGGAAAATAGAAAAGGCGGCAAGTAAATGGTGGTTGTAAAAATAAGCAGATTTTTATGACTTAAAAAACCACTTGTAACAATGCATGATCCTCTGTAGATTTAATCTGCGGTAATTTATTATACAAAACGAGCTTGTAACTCCCCAGAGGCTTTAAGCCATTTTGGACTATGACGATAACTTGGAGATAACTCATCAGACCAGAAACTTTGGGCCAGTTTTCCTTAGATAAAAATGCAAATTTTGGAAAATACCATAATTGCCCATAAAAAATCGCCACTTCTTTTTCTTCTCCATTTAAAAAGTTATGGGAAAAAGTGTTAAATGGGAGGTGGTGTGATTCTATTTGATCCATTTATCAGGACATTTCCCAAGACAGACAATGAGGCAAAATAAGTTTGCAATAGCCATCCATTTGGTTAGCGTAGAACTATATACAACTGTGAAGTGTCAGAGCTTTATGGAAACATTTTTGTGGAAGAGGCTGATTTACCAAATTATGCTAAACAAAAGTCCATGATTTAGGGCTCATTCAGAAAAGCTCATTTTACAATCCATACTGTCTGTGTCCCATCCTGATTACTCACGGACCTATGCAAGTGACCTCCCCCTGGGTTGCTTGGGAGGCAAGTGCTCCTCCTTGAGCGACAGTTCTGGTCAGGAGCTTTGTCTTGCTACCATACATTAAAGGAAGTCTGTCCGCACAGAATAACTGTTCGAACCAAGTACAGGCGCTTGGTGCACCTTTGGTATGGCCAAAAATTTCAGTGCCCCTTTCTACCTACCTGTTTTATCACTAATCTCCATCAGCCCTCTTCTTTAATTGACAGTACTGGCTTTACAAAGCCAGAAAAGGACGGAAAACCAGTAGGTATGAAGGTAAACGTAAATGTTTGGCCACGCTACGGTACACCGAACATCTATGCTTTGTCAGCACAGAATGGCTGTTCAAACTGAGGCCCTTTACGGTCTGTCAGTGTGTTCTCAGTCTACACTATTCTCACTATAGCGTGTGGAAAAATTTGCACAAAACAACCTGAGTGGAAAAATATAATGTTTATTAAATCAAATATATTAAAAATGTACAAAGTTCTTTAGACCTCTAGACTAGCGTCTTTCATTTCCATTATCCATACCAGAAAAACACGGATGGCACACTGATTGAAATCACTGGTGACACCGATATCGGTGTAACACGTACGTGTTTTATATGGACATGGGAGCCCCACTTTGAATTTTGCCTAGGGCCCCAATTTGTCTAAAACCGGCCCAGAGTACCTTAATCATCTAACGTGCGTTTTGGCTGGCGTGCCTTTTTCTGGGGGAGTCACTATATTTACATAAAGAGATAACAGTGCACTTTAGCAAGCACACAGCTCAGGAAAGTGAGAGTTGTGATTAGTAGAACTGCTCTGGAAACCATTGGTAGCTGTTGTTTTTGTAGGAGTGATAGGTAGGGGGAGGAGGTGAGCAGATATCTGCTGCTTAGAAACCAATGGCCTGCAGAGAGCGGGAATGTTAGGAGTTAACTCTTCTCCTGGAGCATAACTATTGAGCATTCTTGACCAGGCTCTGGTGGTCTCCATGTCAACCAGTACACTATGAAATGTAAAATCTTTCATTGCAGTAAAGTGACAGCTGATGGATAAAGCAAGTCAATTGCAAACTTGCTTATTTTCATGCTCTCCAACTAAATTTAATAGCATGAGATTACCCCTTTAAAAGGTTGTTTAACCTCTTCAAGACATGCGCCGTACATGTATGGCGCTACAGGAGCTGCGTTGCCGCAAAGCTAATTACATGTACAGCGCCACGATCGCGGGGGCTCACGCTGAGTGCTGCCACGATCGGGTGCGGGTGTCAGCTCTGTATGAGAGCTGACACTGCAGCAATGCCCTTGATTGGTGCTAGCACCGATCGTGAGCGTTTGATCTCCTTGATGCCACTGTCACTATTGACAGCAGCATCAGAAGGGTTACACACAGGGAGGGGGCTCCTGAGTGCTCCCATCAGAACAAGCAATGCAATTGCGTTGTTCTGATAGTCTCTATGGAGACCCCTGGCCCCAAGATGGCCACGGAGTCCTTCAGGGACGGTGGCTTCTCAGTGCCTGCTCAGAGTAGGAGCTGAGACGCCTCCTTCCCTGCCTGTCAGATGCTGCTTCAATGCTCTGCAGTACAGAAAAAAAACATTTTTGTGGGAAAAATGTGATCTTTTTTTATTTTCATTTCTCAACATTAAAAATTTATGTGAAGCATCTTTGGGGTCAAGGTGCTCACCACATATCTAGAAAAGTTCCCTGAGGGGTCTAGTTTTCAAAATGGGGTCACTTGTGGGGGGTTTCCACTGTTTAGGCACATCAGGGGCTCTGCAAACTAGACATGGCTAATTATGCCAGCAAATTTTACAGTCAAAAAGTGAAATGGCCCTCCTTCCTTTCTGAGCCCTGCCGTGCGCCCAAACAGTAGATTTCCCCCACATATGGAGTATCTGCATGCTCAGGAAAAATTTAATAACAAATTGGTCCATTTTCTCCTATTACCCTTGCAAAAGTAAAAAAAAAAAATAGGTCTAAAGGAAAATTTTTGCGAAAGAAAGTTAAATGTTTATTTTTTTTACTTCCACATTCCATTAATTCCTGTGAAGCACCTGAAGGGTTAATAAACTTCTTGAATGTGGTATTGAGCACCTTGAGGGATGCAGTTTTTAGAATGGTGTCACTTTGGGGTATTTTCTGTCATACAGGCCTCTCAAAGTCACTTGAAATGTGAGGTGGTGCCTAAAAAAAAAAATTTTGCAAATTTTGTTGTAAAAATGTCAGCTTTTAACCCTTATAACATCCTAGCAAACAAAAATTTATTTCTAAAATTGTGCTGATGTAAAGTAGACATGTGGGAAATGTTATTTATTAACTATTTTGTGTGATATGAATCTCTGATTTAAGGACAAATTTCCAATTTTTTCACAAATAAGCGCAAGTCACGTCAAATAAATTTTACCACTAACATGAAGTATAGTAAATGATGAAAAAACATTCTCAGATCAGTGGGATCCGTTGAAGCTTTCCAGAGTTATAACCACATAAAGTGACACTGGTCAGAATTGAAAAAATTGGCTTGGTCAGGAAGGTGAAAACAGGCTTTGGGGTGGAGGGGAGGGGTTAAACAAAGAAATACATGCCATATAGACATTGCTAGAAAGTCCCAACTACTTTACATTTCAGAGTCAGGAGTTTCCCCGGACACGTTCGTCTTTTCATTAGTGATACGTCTTTAGGAGAGAACGTTCCCTTTAAAACAAGATTTTTTTCTCCGTCTACATAATGAGGGGAAGGAGAAGTGCCAAGTGCTTTGCTGCAACAAGAAGATAACTTATTATCCCAGAAGCTAAATAATACTCAGACCATGGGCTGCTCCTGCCAGCCCAGAGGTAATGCAAGGTAAATGTTCTCTGTGAAATAAGGCAGCAGTAATAGGACTGCAGAGCTCCGCAGCTCTCTCTGGTGCCATAAGGACACTGTATTTATCACCAATGCAGACAACACACAGATGTTGCCGTATTGATACCGCCATGCTGTGTCACTGTGCAGATCTGGATGGTGTCCAATATGCAATAGGTGCAATGCCGTGTGTCTGTATCTGCTGCAGAAAGTAACTGGATTCACCCTGAGATCTATCATTTGCCACACATAGTGACAGAGGGTTCTGTATACCATGTTAACGGACATTTTTCACTGTTACAAAGTCTAATTTAATACAGGAGATCCAGCTAAATATAAAAAAGGGACAGCACGCAGTAAGTATGGCACATCGTAGCAACGCATCAGTATGTACCAATAAGGTATATATGGGATGATATTTTCCTGGCACATACAACAAACTTTGAACATTGATTTAAAATCATAAAGAACCGTAGAAACCTGCTGTCAGTTGTGGCGGGCATTAAATATCACATCGTACAAGAAGATCTTTAACTGATATGCTTCCCTATGACAAAATCTCTCGTCTATACGGCCCAACAGCACACAAAATACATCCACCCTATTAGATCAGTTTTATGGGACAGGAAACATAAGACAGCTTCGGTGATATATGGATGTAATACATGGGAGCATCTGTGCTTAACGCCACCTCCATTCCCTACGAGGGGCATTTTGTGTCTGCATAACAATGCTCTCATTCACTGTGGATTTTATACGCCGTGTAAAAAGCTCTATACATTAAGGGTATGTTCAGAGTCTTTCTGGAGGTCACAAAATGTAAATTTTTTCAAGCAGAAAATGCCTTAGAAATCATTTTTCCCTGGTGTTTTGTAATCTTTTTCTTTAGCATGTTTGGGTCACGTAGCATTTGTTTTTCTGCCAGTTTTTGTTTTTTTGTACCTTTTCCGATCTTTTTTTAAAATCAACTCAACCAATGATGAAAACACTAGTGTTTCTGCAGTGGAAATTATTACAAAATACACAATGAAAAAAGCAGTAGGGGTGTCTTCCAGGCATTTTTTGTAGCCTTTTCCTTGACTTGTATTTCTTTTGCAAAACCATTATGAAAAGTCCCGAAGTTTTTGTGCAACGCAAATTTCTAACGCCAATCCCAGGCCAGCTGGACAAAGCATTCACAGGGTATGGCAGTGCAGAATTCATCAAAAGTTACGCTACTTTAGTGGCCTATTGAGGTGAACCTGCACCTCGCCTGATTGCACTACTTGATCCTTCTGACGTAATAGTGACATTTCCCCACTTGCCCTAATGTGACATTCTGCATCCTCTGGGGACACGTAAGGTCAGCTTGGTACAGTTTTACAAAGACACCCGCTGTCCACACAGGCCCAGGGAAACAGAGAGATGTGGCACCATACTCACCCACAACCCTGACAAGCTGGGAGGCCCCATTCACTAGCACCAGTGAAACAGAATGCTGCAAGCCTGGTAGGACTGCCATGAGTTCCTCGTTAGTTATAAGCTCAGACCATTAACAGGATTATATCAGGCCAGAAATCAGCCCCGGTAGCATGGAAAGTTAAGACGAGAACCGGACATGGATCTTAATAAATCTTCCCCTAAGGGTCTTCCTAGTGGAAAAAGCCTGAAGAAATGTAAGGACACGTCTTTTAGCCCCTTGGTGCTTTTCAGAAGCCTGAAGCATTTAAAAAAAGCTAAAAAATCTGAACATATGAACATCAAGATATTTCTTCATAGAAATTATGTTCATTTTTTTAAAGCATTTTGGGGGCGTTTTCCACGCAAAAATAATGACACGAAAAGATGCAGTTTGAACATATTCTAACACCAATTCCACAAAACAGAAAAATATGGATGGATGATGAATACAGTCCAGGATTTGCAAAATAAAAATCCCATAAAATTAAATAAGCTGTAACGACTATGAATCCCCTGCCCCAGCAACGTGGATAGATCCCTCCAGTACCAGGAGTGATGATGCCCGGTAATGGCTTTTGGGGTAATGTTTGCAAGTATTGCAGGTCACTGTTAAGGCCAGTGATTGACTGCAGCATTCAGATAACTGATATATAGGATGTCGTCACTCCTGGCACCAATAGGGACAACCGGAGCATTGGTAGATTTAAGGAGTAAGTAAAGCTTATTTCTTTATTTTTCAACGTTTCCTGGTAGTCTGTATATTTTAAGTCCGCCTAACATGTCACCCCAATACATTTTTCTCCTCGTTTTTAGATTGGCATATGGTAGATTAAATGGTCCCACGAAAAAAAGCCCAAATGTCAATGGAAAATGATGAAAGATTTGGCTCTTATAAAATGGGGATGTAAAAATTAATCTGAAAAATGTTGGTGACTGTAAAACCACTTCAGAGAAGGAAATTTACAGAAACAAATGCAGACAACACATTCCATACTTCATGGCAGCGTTTTACAGTGTCAGTGTGCCCATGCTTGTGTGAACGAGGCTCCGCACTAGCGGATGTATCTTCTGAAAATATATAAAACTTTATTACAGGGCTTGACTCAATAAAATCAATGTCAAGTGGTGAACCCATAATCATTAGCTGGAATTCTCGACTTAGTTGCTGTCAGAATACAGTAATATATTGTAGCTTGGGAATGTGACAGACATTTCAAACTTTTACCTATGACCACTAAGGTATCGCAATCTGACGTACCCGTGTATGTTGGCGTTTGGCATCCATTTACTAGACAGTCACCTATGAAGGGCATGTTCTCGTTATATAAATGGCCATTGCCATGAACAACATGTTGGGAGATAATTCATACTGTCGGTGTCCAGAATCCCACAGAATTTCCTGAATGTTTTACCTATAAATTAATAATTTAAGGCATCATACGGACTTGTCTTCAGTTCTTGTTTTATTTTAAAGTCTAGAATTCACAAAAATAGAAAAAATTTCCTTGATGAACCTCTTCAGGGCTGCCGTCATAGCATTACTGCCATTACTGGTGTATGGGGACAAGTGAGCAGAAGCAAAGGGGGGGGTCCCGGATTGGGTGTGATATGCTGCGCAGTGTAACGGTACGCGATGGATGTTAATGTGCAGGCGCAGCCAACAGCGCCATATTGATGTAATTTTTTTTGGCTGCAGCAGCAAGGAGCCGGTACAGGCACTTGCGCAGTAGCATATATCGGCACGCCATATATGCTAATGCGCAGGCGTAGCCGACAGCACCATTTTGATGGTGAATTTTTGTTTCTTTTCAGCACAGCAATATAACAGGCACTAACTGACAAGTGATAGTGTGCAGACGCTGCCATTTTGAAGAAGTGACATGCTTTTTTTCAAGCACACACATTAGTATATTCATTATGTAAACTAGGGGGCAGGTCACTGAGAGAGCAATGACCTGTCAGCAGTCTCCATTATAAATATCTAATCAGAGCACCACATACACCAGCCCCGCCTTAGGGCACGAGCATATAATTAACTAAAAACTAAAAATATGGATTAAAAAAGAAGCACAAGATGGATTTCATCAACCAAAGTATCATTGTAATCGGTATAACGGCGCTGACCTGACACTGTGTGTAGTTTACTGTGCGCAATCCTGCTGACAGGTTCCCTTTAAGAATCGGGGCCCTAGTCATGAACATTGTCAAATGTGCAGCAGAGAGGATCGGCCGCGTCTGACATAATTGACGTCAGATGCTGCCAGCCCACCTACTGTTCCTAAGCTGCCGGCGTGCCCAGGGCCCTTGCGGCACATTATATGCAGGAGTTGAGGGTCCAAAAGTGATGCGGTGTACGCGTCCACCCACTTGCCCATCCAACCTCCTTTTCACCCACTTATTACTCGTCTTGTGCCCCCTCCCTGCTCCTGCAGTGTGAAGTTGGAGGCCGTCTGTCTGCTGCCTGCAAACTAAGTCAACCCTACTGACTGCTGCCTGCCTGCAGTAAGGTACAGTTGCCTGTCTTAAAGGGGACATTCTAGTAACTTAATACTTATCTTCTATACAGTATACGCTCCCCTATATATGGGCCGAGTCTCAAGGGGGCCTGAAAATTTTGCTGGTATGGGGCTATGAAATTCCTTGTAGCAGTCCTGCACCCCTTATACTACGGTGCATCTTCTCCTGGCTGCAAGAGCATATAAGCGCTGCAGACAATCGCGTATTACTACAGGTGCTACTAATTGTCCGGAGCAGTCACAAATTGATTTGACTGAAAGAGAGCATAGAGAGATTTGCAAACATACGAGGGGAATCCTGACGGTCTGCACATTGCACGCCGTCACAATTTGGCATTAGATATAGAACGACTGCAGAAATTTCTTTTAAACCCAGAAAACCCATTTAGGGAAACTTAGAAGTGTTTGTGGTGCTCCATAGTGTGTCTAGTTGTATCTATCGTGACAAGTACAGTTATGTTCCTATGGGCGAGTCTGTGAATGAATGTTGGTTACATAGAGTGAGAAGTAGAGTTACATGGACAAGGTAATATAAAAAAGGCAATAAAGAAGCCCAACCAATGAGAAGGTGTAGAAGAGTAGTAAGGAATTTATAGTGTTTGATGAATATACATGCACCGTAAAACTCTATGTATGTATGTCATTAACCCAGTGTGCAGGACAAAGTTTTGCAGCAAGCTCCATGCTTTTAGCTTCCAATGGACGTCTGGGGATCTGTATGCTGTTTTGAGATCTGGATCAATTTGGGGGTCTTGTCTTGACTGACTCCTCCCATGGATGTTCTACTTATGTGGTGAATTGTGACCATTGTTTGTGAAATTACAATCCTTAGCGCGCTCTAATTATGTTGTAGTCATAGGGCAGCACGGTGGCTCAGTGGTCGGCACTGCAGCCTAGTTCAAATCCCACCAAGGACAACATCTGTAAGGAGTTTGTATGTTCTCCCCGTGTTTGCGTAGGTTTTCTCCGGGTTCTCCGGTTTCCTCCCACACTCTAAAAAAAAACCAAACAAACAAACTGATAGGGAATTTAGATTGTAAGCCCCATCGGGGACATTGATGATAATGTCTGCAAACTGTAAAGTGCTGCGGAATATGTTAGCGCTGTATAAAAAAAAAAAGAACAAAGAAGATAAAGATTGTCTGATAACATGGCGATATTAAGGGCGTTACGCCACACTTGAAGCCAATGAACCTACGAGAAGAGTCCCTTGTAGAAAGAAACACTAATTTGACTGCATATTGGAGCACTTCCGAATATCCTCATCTGGCAGGTCTGAGCGCCCACCTATTGGCTATATGGAATTGAAGAATGCGCACTGGCATGACAAACTGAGTTTTTGTGGCAGGTCACGTCAAACTAAGATCATAAACCAAAATACACTAAACCTTGAATCTTCTAATAAACTTTTTTATTGAAAATCAACTAAAAAAACTGTTTCAATATATTAGAGAAAACATCCAGTGTGGGGAAACCCATTTCCTACCCCCGTTTTAATCGAAAACATAACAACTGACTCAGTCCACTTGTTGTCAATGACCCCACAGCAATGATAGAATTAGACAGTGACCTCTTAGTAACTGGATACCTCAGATTCATTCTGTATTATTCAAACACCTGCAAAGCAAACTAAATTAAAATCCCAGAGTGTAGACTCGCCTAAATAGAGGTAGAAGATTGTGTACCCCTTATGTACTCCAATGCCCGTTTAGCACAAGCTTCATCAGGGGAATCATTTTTTTTTGGTTATTTCTAAAATAACCATAAAATAATAAACCCTGCAGCAGGTGGGATGTCTACTATACTAAATAATGATCGGTCTGTTGTTGCCAGCCTAATTATTGTTTAATACACTATGCTGTATTTTCTTGAGGTAGATCCAATCCAGTCTTGTAAGACAAATATGTGTTAGTAGTTGCCAACTAACACACTTGTCTTGAATGGTGTTGGTTCTGATGTCTTTTTAAGCAGGAAATATATTCTACAATTGGTTTAACGAGGATCTCGCACAAAGTTTTTACATCTGAGAGCAGCATAAAGTAGGGGCAAGAACTCCTATTCCAACTTCTTGCTGCAGTTTTCAAAAAGCACCACTTTATCTTTTGAAACTCAGCTAGTCCTCTCAGTGATGAGAACCTGCTATACTTAATATTTATGAGCTCTGCCTTTCCCTCAACCCCCACTGATTGGCAACTTTCTGCCGCAGATAAAACTGGCTGTGGCCGGGTGGTAGAGGCCTTCCTGGGTGGCCTTGCCGGGCAATCACCAGTGACTTTGCCTGGCCCGAAGCGGGAAAGAAGATCTGGCACTCCGGAAGAAAAGGTAAGGGGTGCGACCCTGATCCCGGCAGCGGAAAGTCCAACGGCTAGGCCCGAGTTATCCCCACCGCTGTACACACCCGACCAGGGTTTTGGGTCCCTCGGTGAGATGTCACCGTACACTGTGGGTACCCCTGCCTCAAGTCCCACTGCAACTCCTGCGTCAGACGACACCCTGGTGGGCCCCTTACCGACCCCGCCAACTCTAAGGCCCAGAGGAACAGGCTGTCGACTACACTGGGATGGGACGGATGGCAGCCTGGACCAGATGACAGCTCTGCTAGTTCCAACCAGTGGGCCCTGGGTTAACTATATCGAACCCATGGTGATTGAAGAGGGACCCGCAGGGGCAGACATGATAGCGCTCCAAGGAGAAATCCCCATTATAACCTGGTGGGAGCACTGTAGACGGTGGAAGGAGCAGGAGAGGCAGCAATCCCTGGCCCGTCAGGCAGCATAAGAAGAAGTAGAGGGTTAAATAATTGTTGCTGAGAGTTTAAAATGACTGCTAAAATTTGAGTTAATTTATTTAAAAAGACACTGAGGCCATGGACAGTGAATGGTCCACAAACTTTCCATTATAAATAGTTGGCACCTCTTGGTGGGTGCTTCCTACTGGTTTTACATATAACCCATGAAGATACTGTTTACTGTTTGCAGTAAAAAAGTTTTTGTCTTAAAGTAACTGAGAAGAAAAACCTGTTTGGCCTAGCCAAAGGAGCGGTCCGGAAAGGAGACGACTTAAGCCTTGCAGCACGCCCAATGCCTACGTTGGGGGATTAGAACGGGTCCCCCGCATCATTGCTATTGTTGGTGAGAGAGAGCTCACAATTTGCTGAATGAAACTGTTACTAATGCGCTGTTGAAGTACTTGAATGTTTGCACCTTTAGGGTATGTGTACACATTGCGAATTTGGCTGCGGATTTTTCCGCACCGAATCCGCATCTCTTGGCAGAAAACGCAGGCCAAAATGGTTGTGGATTTAACGCGGAATTGATGCGGATTTCTTGCAGATTACTTGTGGATTTGTTGCTGATTGTCTTGCGTTTTTTGATGTGCGGATTTGCCTTACTCAATGTTTAGTCAATGGGTGCAGAAACGCTGCAGTTCCGCACAAAGAATTGACATGCTGCGGAAAATAGACCGCTGCGTTTCTGCTTGGAATTTTCCGCAGCATGTGCACAGCGTTTTTTGTTTTCCATAGGTTTACATGGTACTATTCACCGCATGAAAAAATGCTGTGGATCCGCAGGGCCAAATCCGCTGCGGATCCGCAGCCAAATCCACAAAGTGTGCACATACCCTTAAATGTTGCCCTACCTCGGTTTAGAAGGTGTTGACTTTGTTGCACTTTACTAAAAGTGATAGAATTTGATATTGCTGAAGAAGTTTACCCGTAAGGGAATTGAATCGTATTTTATAGTTAATATATACTATATATTATATACTGTATCCTCACCCATCCCTCGTAGATTGTGAGCCATCGCGGGCAGGGTCCACTCTCCTCCTGTACCAGTTATGACTTGTATTCTTCAAGATTATTGTACTTGTTTTTATTATGTATACCCCCTCCTCACATGTAAAGCGCCATGGAATAAATGGCGCTATAATAATAAATAATTATATATTTGGTAAAGTTAATATTATTGCACTTTATTATATAGTTATGTAACGTTTAAAGCAAAATAACCTCCCATAAAGGGAAGCAAAAGTTAAATAACCTGTTGTAATGCATATTTCAAAAATGTTTTGCAATGTATCTAGCCTGTTATTGTTGTTTTTGTTTTCCCAGTCCGGGAGTACTGGATTTAACAGGGGGAGTGTAACACTCCAGGTAACCGGTTGTTACAGTGGCATTACTTTCCTCAAGGGGAGAGCGATGCCATGCTTGGAAGTGAGGAAGGATCCCTTTAACAGGTAACCATTCCATGCAACACTGTTCTGACTCCAGGCCAGATGGGGGAGCTCGAGACCCGGATTCAGGGGAACTTCCCTATATATTCTGGGAGGAGGAGGAGTTTGTGAGAGGAGAGCGAGATAGAGGAGTCAGACAGAGAGAGTCTGAGAGAGGACAGCTGGGGCCGTGTAGATGAGTGGTTCTGCAGCTCCTGGAAGGAGAAAGAACAGAGCAGTCTGTAGGAGACTGAAAGGGGAAGAGAAGTACAGGAGAAGTAAAGAGCTGGAGGGAAGCTGCGACTTAGCTTCCTCCATGCTGAAGCGCAGAAGACCGCGCTTGTGGGGGTAAGTCTATGCCCTATGGCAGAAACTGGCGGATAGGAGATTGAGTGGTCGCCTGTCCACCATCAACGCCCGAAGGCACAGTAACACATAGAGCCCGGAGTCATCTGAGAGACACATGTAAAAAGGCTTGTTACCTGCCATGCGAGTAGTGTCCTACCAATAAGGGGGACAGAGAGAAAGTGAGAACCTTGTGTGAGGCCTAAGGCAGCAAGGGGACTACCACACAGTGCAGTGAGGAAGGCTTCCAACCCCACCTTGCTAGGGGGATTCCTGAATGGTTTCCAAGCCGGCTGGACCACACCAGCACCTGTGATCTGTACCTTGGGTTGTGGCTACCTTACACCAGTAAAAAGGTAAAGAGACTGCAACCTTGTGTCCTCTAGTTCTTTCTGGCATTACACCATCTTTATCCACTACACTGGGAGCCCTGGGGGACCCAGCTTCATCTGTGGGAAGCTTTACCATCCCTGCTGCCATAACATCACCCTAGTGGACCCCTTTAAGCAGCGTCGGTTATCCCTGACCGAATACCACAGGTGGCATCACAAGCAAACTTTATTCTTTATTTAATAACCCCCTTTTACTTGGACACCCAGGGCCACGGACCGGGTCGCTGCCACCATGACCACCCCTTTAATGACGACCGGACCCAGTACCGAGTACCCCTAGGCCCTGGTGGGCGCACATCTGAGAGCAGCATAGTATAGGGGCAGGGACAAGATGTGTCAATTACTGGACTGCTTGTTGCAGTGTTTTATCTGCTGCAGATCTAGCAGTTCTCTGAATGCTGAGCTCTGTATAACCCCACCCACACCACTGATTGGTAGTTTTCTGTGTACCCTGTGTATAATCAGAAAGTTGCCAATCAGGGGTGGGGGTGAGATTAATCAGAGCTCATTACTATGGAGGCCTACATGGCAGCAGGTTTATTAGTCCTGTAGTGATAATCTCCTTCTGATAAAACTGTGATATTTTTTTTCCAAACTACAGCAAGCAGCAGAGTAAGTGACACATTACTGGAATTAGGGTATCTGCCAGTAGATTATGCTGCTCTCAGTTTAGATGGCAAATACATGGCAACAGATTCCCTTTTATTCAGCTGTCTCATATATACAAAATTGCCCAGTTTTTCTGAATATCTAAGAATATATCAATGGTCCTTTAAACCTAAAAGATTAGCAATGTATTAGTGGTGCTGTGGCCACAGCAATAAGTGTGTGAATATGTGTGTACTGACTGATATGTCACCTAGACAATCAGGGTCCTCCTGATCCATGTTCACCATGACACCTGTTAGGCTTCCACCTTCCCTACATTGGCTTTCCACTGAGGCCAATATTCGTATATTACGAGGGACAGCCAGCACCTCCCACTATACATAACAGTGAGTAGGCTACCTTCACATTGCATTTAGCAGTGTGTCAGCGTACCCACAGGCTCTCATTCACTATCTCCCTGTGCCTTTTGGCCTCTGACAGGTCGGTATAAGTCGGGGTATACCATTTCATTGCTGAATAGAAAAGAAGCATCCAGCCTAAAATTTCTACTATGCAGTATGCTTCTTTTTATAACGGAAACCTATGGATGACTGAAGCTGCATTCTGCTGTTGAGATTTAATCTTGATGGACATGGCAAAAAAAAAAAGGATTCCAGTTAGTGATGAGCGAGTGTACTCGTTGCTCGGGTTTTTCCGTGCACGCTCGGGTGGTCTCCAAGTATTTGTAACTGCTCGGAGATTTAGTTTTCCTTGCCTCAGCTGCATGATTTACGGCTACTAGCCAGCCTGAGTACATGTGGGGGTTGCCTGGTTGCTAGGGAATCCCCACATGTATTCAAGCTGTCTATCAGCTGTAAATCATGCAGCAGCGGCAAGGAAAACTAAATCTCGGAGCAGTTACAAATACTCGGAGATCACCCGAGCGTGCACGGAAAAACCCGAGCAACGAGTACACTCGCTCATTACTAATTCCAGTTTATCACATCCAACCTTCACAGTCCGAGTAAGGGCCATGATATCCAAATTGGCCGCTGGTCTCCTCCTTGAATTCGATAACCATATAAGTGGCGGTTGAGTTCAAGCGAGGAGACATGCAGGGTATTTGGCCCTCATGCTTCGCACTCAGACTGTGAAGGTGAAATTTGCTAAACCTGCCTAAGGGCTCATTCAGACGTCCATTTTTTGCGTACGAGTGCCATCCATAATTTTCACAAATAGCACTCGTACCTGTGTAGTCTATGGGACCATTCACATGTTCACTGTTTTTAGCAGGGACATGTCCAATTTTGATCTGAGAGTGGGATAAAAAAATCGACAATATAAGTCAATTGGTTCGTGAAAAAAAATCTGACTGCATTCGGATGACATCCGAGTGTGGTCCAATCTTCATGGACTGTAAGAATGGAGAAGGTGAGAATTTTTAAAATTACTTTATGTACCAGAAAGTCGGGGGAACAAACTCTGATCAGAATAATAGATCTGCATTTTTTCTCATACGTGGAAATAATATCTGAATGAGGCCTTAAGCAGTATGGTGCTACCTAGTTACACCCCAAATCACTAATCACATCACTGTACACCACCCTGATTGGAAGCGGAGAGGGACTTTGAATAGGCAGGATATTGTGATGAGAACACAGAACTAGCAGAGAACACAGATGAAAGGATCACTGGGGAAGTCACCTAAAATGTGCTGCGGGCACCGGGTCAGCAACTTCTATTAGTAGAGAGCGGTGCAGAACGTTGGGGCAAAGTATACATATATCATCACCATTCTACAGGATTTGGATGATCAGGGAGTCCTCCTGTATTAGTGTGTAAGGTAAATGTAAGGTAATGTATATATGCTTACTTGGCTGTTCTGCAGACTGCAGGGATCGGTTTAGCTTGATTTCCTTCCCAGTACAGGCTGTGTTATTATTGGGGCTATTTTGAGATTTTTTTCTATATTTTTTTTTACAGCAACTTCTACTTCATTTCTGTCGATCGATAGATTGATCGTTTGTGCTTTCAGGAAGCTATTCCCAGACCCATATTGATTGTCGCCAAACTTTCCCCTGTTTATAAATGACACATCTACAATCCTATTCATTTTATATTCTACAACTCATTTAGGAACCAGGGGGATGTGGATGGACAGGAATAAGGCATAGCGCAATATACATTCACTTCTACTATTGATCGATGCAGAGCTTGTTGAAATGACAGTGACAATTTAAAGGGAACCTGACACTTTGGAAAACGCTATTTACTTGTCGACATAGGTAAATAGTATTGCAATGCTGCTTGCCCATCTTACTGAAAATGCAGCTACCGAGAAAAAAAATGAACTAGTACCCTCCCATGAGCCGCCGGCACTGTAGCCACCCTGTGCACACTCCCATAACTGAAAGCCGGCATCTCCGAGGAGGAAAGAAGTTTATTTTCTCCATGTAGCCGCACTTTCAGTAAGAGGTCCTTGCAGCATTGGAACACTGCAGGTGCATCTCACAAAATTAGAATATCATCAAAAAGTTAATTTATTTCAGTTCTTCAATACAAAAAGTGAAACTCATATATTAGATAGTCATTACAAACAGAGTGGTATATTTCTGTTAATGTTGATGATTATGGCTTACAGCCAATGAAAACCCAAAAGTCTTTATCTCAGTAAATTAGAATACTTTATAATGCACCAGCTTGAAAAAAATATTTTAACATCTGAAATGTTCGCCTACTGAAATGGATGTTCAGTAAATGCACTCAATACTTGGTCGGGGCTCTTTTTGCATCAATTACTGCATCAATGCGGCATAGCATGGAGGCGATCAGTCTGCGGCACTGCTGAGGTGTTATGGAAGCCCAGGTTGCTTTGATAGCAGCTTTCAGCCCTTCTGCATTGTGGGGTCTGGTGTCTCTCATCTTCCTCTTGACAATACCTCATAGATTCTCTATGGGGTTACAGTCATGCGAGTTTGCCGGCCAATCAAGCACAGAGATACTGTTGTTTTTAAACCAGGTATTGGTAGTTTTGGCAGTGTGGACAGGTGTCAAGTCCTGCTGGAGAATTAAATTTCCATCTCCAATAAGCTTGTCAGAAGAGGGAAGCATAAAGTACTCTAAAATTTCCTGGAAGATGGCTTCACTGACTTTTGTCTTTATAAAACACAGTGGACCTACACCAGCAGATGACATGGCTCCCAAAACCATCATTGATTGTGGAAACTTCACACTACACCTCAAGCAGCTTGGATTGTGGCCTCTCCACTCTTCCTCCAGACTCTGGGACCTTGATTTCCAAATGAAATGCAAAATTTACTTTCATCTGAAAACAACACCTTGGACCACTCATCAACAGTCCAGCTCTTTTTTTCCTTGGCCCAGGTAAGACGCTTCTGGTGTTGTCTATTGGTCATGAGTGGTTTGACACAAGGAATGCGACACTTGTAGCCCATGTCCTGGATACATCTTGTGTGTGGTGGCTCTTGAAGCAATGACTTCAGCAGCAGTCCAGTCCTTGTAAATCTCCCCCAAAATTTTTGAATGGCATCTTCTTAACAATCCTTTCAAGGCTGTGGTTATCCCGGTTGCTTGTGCATCCTTTTTCTACCACACTTTTTCCTTCCACTCAAATGTCCATTAATATGCTTGGATATTCACACTAGACCTTGGAAATCAAGGTCCCCGAGTCTGGAGGAAGAGTGGAGAGACAGACAATCCAGGCTGCTTGAGGTCTAGTGTGAAGTTTCTCCTCTCGTTCTGCCTCTCCAGACTTTGGTAGCGAACTCGATTCTGAGTTTGAATTAGACGTCTCCTTAGATCTGGATTCGCCAGACTTTCAGAGGATGCTTGATTCTCTGATTGAAGCCATCAACCAAACTCTGAAGGTTGATGAAGACTCTGGCTCTGTGCCGGATCACACTGTGTATTTAAAAAAAGCTAAGCATCCTCATAGAACGTTCGCCATTCACCTGGAGTTTCAGGATATAGTTAATGGGCACAGGGAACGACCGAATAAGTGCTTTACAGGACAAAAAACGCTAGAGGCGAAGTACCCTTTCTCAGCCGATCTGAGAAGATTGGGCCGAGTCCCCTGTAGTAGTCCTGCCAGTCTCTCACCTGGCATCCAAATCCTTTCTATCCCTGCCGGATGGATCATCTATTAAAAATGCCACAGACCGCCAGATATAAAATTTGGCTCGATCTGTTTTTCGAGGTCTCAGGTGCGGCTCTATGTCCTTCCTTTGCTGCAGTGTGGGTAGCTAAAGCAATGGTTTCCTGGTCAGACACCTTGGCTAATTCCATTCAGAGCAGTAATCTTCCGGAGGCAGTGCAGTTGGATAGCCAAATTTTTCAGGCAGATTACGTGGTACACGCTTCTTTGGATGCGGCCAACTCTGCGGCTCTATCGGCGGCAAATGCCAACACAATCAGAAGATCTTTATGGCTCAGAGAATGGAAAGCGAATTCTGTGTCAAAAAAGTCTCTGACAGCTCTTCCTTACCAGAGTGGGCGTTTGTTTGGAGAGAAGCTAGATCAGCTTATTTCGGATGCTACGGAAGGAAAGAGCAAATTTCTTCCCCAGCAGAGGCTTAGGCGTCCTTTTCAGCGTCAACAACAAAGCCGTTTCCGATCCTTCCACACCAATCTGGTTTGATCCACTACCTCTTCAGGATCAGGACTCTCTCCACGCAGGAACAGAGATCTCCAGACATCCTATAGGTCCAATCACCAATGGAAGGGTCGGCCCAAACAGTCTGGATCTAAGGGATCTAGGTCCCAGAGATTTTCGCCCAATGACTGGGGTTATCCGGTCTACACCAGCAGGGTAGATGGTCGCCTACTTCTGTTTCACAAGATCTGGCGCTCAGTCATTCATGATGAATGGGTCAGAGCCCTGGTGTCTTCTGGATACAAAATCGATTTTTCTTTGCGTCCACCAGCTCATTTCTTTCCTTACCGACTCCCAGAATCAAGGGCAAGGGCAAAGGCTCTTTCCCTAGCCATAGACTCTTTGTTCCTCGCTGGAGTCTCTGCATTTGGTCATTACCTCAATGGAAAAGGGGAGTTTCTAGCATCCATCGATATTCGAGATGCTTACCTGCACATCCCGATTTTTCCCTCCCACCAGAAGTTCCTGTGTTTCGCCATTCGCGAACAGCACTTTCAATTCACGGCTTTGCCCAGCAGATATCCTTTCTAGGCATGACCCTGGACTCCTCCTGAGGGTCGGAGATTCTCCCTCAAGGCAAGGTCCTAGCCCTTCAGCAAGGAGCCCCCGCACTTTCTCAGTCATGCCCTCATTCTATGCACTTTGTGATGGACATTGAGTTTTTCCCTCAACCAGGGGAAGTCCTTTATCCTGGTTCAATGGCTAGTGGGGACTACCAATGCCAGTCTTCTGGGCTGGAGAGCAGTTTTTCATCACCACACCGCTCAGGGCCACTTGTCTTCACAGGAATCGAAACTTCCAATCAATATCTTGGAAGTTTCATTATCTCCTAGCTGGTCACCCCATCGGAATTCAATCGGACAACGCCACGGCTGTGGCATACATCAACCATCAAGGGGGTACCCACAGCAGGGCAGCCATGTGCGAGGTAACTCGCATTCTTCGATGGGCAGAGAGGAACCACTCGGTGCTCTCAGAAGTGCACATACCAGGTGTGGAAAACTGGGCGGCAAACTTCCTCAGCCATCAGGGTCTTGCCTCGGGGGAGTGGGAACTTCATCCAGATGTTTTCCAACATCTGTCTTCGTTGGGGGACCACAGATGTGGATCTGATGGTGTCCAGACTAACCGCCAAAGTTTCCCGATTAATAGCTCAGTCTCGAGATCCAAGAGCCATAGGATTGGATGCTCTAGTTCTTCCGTGGTGCCAGTTCCGTCTTCTGTACATTTTTCCCCCGCTGCCGCTTCTTCCGAGAGTCATCAGGAAGATCAAGGTGGAAGGGGTTCCAGTGATCCTGGTCACTCTGGATTGGCCACGCCAGGCGTGGTTTCCAGAGTTGGTGCGCCTTGTTGCCTACATACCCTGGCGACTGCCAGATCGTTCAGATCTTCTCTCCCAGGAACCGATTTACCACTAGAACTCAGCGGCCCAGTGTTTAACGGCTTGGCCGTTGAATACTGGATTCTGACCCAGGCTGATATTTCACAACAGGTCGCGTCCACAATGATCAGTGCTCGTAAGCCTGCATCGGTATGCATTTATAACCGTATTTTGCTTGGTGCAAGGCTCGTGGACGTCTTCCCCTCACCTTCTCTTTTCCCACCATTTTAGAGTTCCTACAGACCGGTCTTGACTCAGGCCTGGTGCTCGGCTCGCTCAAGGAACAGATATCAGTCTTATCGGTCTTATTCCAACGTAGGATTACGACAAATCCTCAGGTGAAGATGTTCATTCAGGGGGTTACACATGTGCCTTAGGCAACAAGGGACGCACACAACAGCACAGGAAGGAAGGCTTTCAACCCCACCTGCAAAGTGGGATTCCGAATCGCTTCCAGGCTGGCCGGACCTCACCATCACCCGTGATCTGTACCCTGGACTGTGGCAGACTACCACCACTAAAAGGCAAAGAGACTGCAACCCTGTGTCCCATGATTCTTTCTGGCACTACACCATCTACCATCTTTACTCACTATGCCGGGAACCCTGGGGATCCAGCTTCACCTGTGGGAAGCCATACCATCCCTGCTGCAGTACCATCATTCCCAGTGGACCCCTTTAAGCATAGTCAGTCAACCCTGACCGAATACCACAGGTGGCGTCACGAACATTCTTTATTCCACAACCCCCTTAAAACCCTTCCCTTTAACTTGGATGCCCAGGACCACGGACAGGGTCACTGCCACTGTGACTACCCCTTTAATGGCCCCCGGACTGGGCCCGAGTACCCCATGGTCCTAGCGGGCGCTCCATAACATCTACCATTATTCCAGCGAGTCAGCGGAAGGGTGAGACTCTGTAATGTGCACCATCTTGGGGGTAATTGCTGGGATTGTTCTGTTTGCTATTGGGTGTTGTGGTTCAATAACGTTTTGCCACACTGTTTTACCCTAACCCTGTATTGTCTATGTAGTGTATTGCCCATGGGGAGAGAGCATGGGCGTTCAGTGGTATGAGCCCTTGTCCATGGAGTCTTGCTAAAGACAGCCAGGCTAGCGGACGAGAGCACCCACTGACCCCGTTTCTCCACAGTCACTAAGAACTATCTTCAGAGTAGAGAAGAACACAAGGAGTCCTGGAAGTGATGACCTGGCCCCCTCAGAGCCCTGATCCCAACATCATCAAGTCTGTCTAGGATTACATTAAAGGACAGGAGGATTAAGATCTGTAATTAGTTCTCCAAGATGTTTGGAAACAACCTCCCTTCTGAATTCCTTAAAAACCCTGTACAAGAACAAGTGTGCCTAGAAGAATTGATGATAATTTGAATGCAAAGGACGGTCACACCAAATATTGATATCATTTAGGTTTTGTTGGTTCATTCACTTTGTATTTTCTAATTGATAAAATAAAATATTAGTACTTTTATTTTTGAAAGTATTTTTACTTTGCAGGATTTTGTCCACACCTGCCTAAAACGTGTGCACAGTACTGTATGTTAGCATGTGTATTATTTTAGTTATATTTATATAAAAAAAAGTAGACCCCTTCTCCAGAAAGTCTGGATTTTTATGAGATTTCTGCTGTACAACGTGGCACTGTGCACACCCATAACACATAAAATTCTATGGCTGCCGGATGCGATGCCTCCAGATGTTCACACCACCGTGGCCATGCAGGGTTCCCTCCTAATGACAAACATACATGCTCCCAGAAAGGCACCAGGGAAACAATCAGTCATCTGATAAGCAGATCTGATTGTCAGCCTTTGGCTCAGCAGTGGGACGCGTTACACCCAGGGCTGGTCACACTCTCTGCTGTGGGACTCAGCCAAAGAAAGAGAACATTCTGAGAGAGGAAATATTACAGCAAGTCGAGGGACGGAAGTACAGAGAGCAGCAAGTCCTGGGCTGGAGCTTCCATACACTGGCTCACTGTCTTAACTTGGGGGATAAGTCATCTAGAAGAAGAACTAGTAAGTAACTTATTGGGCCATCTGTGGCCCTGACTCCTCTCTTCTCTGTGGCCCCAGCTCCTCTGTGTCTCCCCATTTCCCTCTGTCTCTGGATTCCTTAGGATGAGCACTATCAGATTGTGCTACTTTCTGTAATCTCACCCATTCATCTGCTCCTATTACCTGCACTCTCCACTCGGGGCCAGATACCTAATTCAATACTTCGCACACCGGAGAAGAATTTGGATACACCCCACGTACCTAGGGAACTTTTATGTGCGATACTCCCCTACATACTAGAGAGGAGAACATTCAGGTTTGCTAACCCCTACAGCTGTAAATATAGACCTCACAATTCACAGGGTAGAAGAAAAACGTTTGGCGTTTTGGATACAACTCAACCGCCACAAATTGGACGCACCTTCAGATTAGATACACCTCAGATACATAGTTACAAAGTTATATAGGTTGAAAAAAAGACTTTGGTCCAAGAGTTTCCAGATTAGATACACTCCATATATAAGAGGAGCTTTCAGATAACAGTTGTTAGATTAGATTAGATACATCACACATATTGGAGGAGTGTTTCCACATTAGATACACTGCACATATCTAAGAGGAGATTTCACAAACGTTTTTAGGTTAGATACACCATACATATTGGAGAAATGTTTCCAGATTAGATACACTCCAAATATCTAAGAAGAACTTTCACATAACAGTTGTTAGATTAGATACACTACGCATACTGGGGGGTGAAGTTTTCAGATTAGATACACTGCACATAACTGAGAAGAGTTTTCAGATAACAGTTGTAAAATTGGAAACACTAAACATACAGGGAGTGAGTTTCTAGATTAGATACACTGCACATATCTAAGAGGAGATTTCACAAAATTTTTTAGATTAGATACACCACGCATATTGGAGGAGTGTTTCCAGATTAGATCTCGAAGAGGAGCTTTCAGATAACAGTTGTTGGATTAGATACTTCACACATACTGGGGGAAGAGTTTCCAGATTAGATACACTCCATATATCTAAGAGCAGCCTTTGGATAACAGTTGTTAGATTAGATACACTCCATATATCTAAGAGCAGCCTTTGGATAACAGTTTTTAGATTAGATACACCACACGTAGTGGGGGAAGAGTTTCCAGATTAGATACACTCCATATATCTAAGAGCAGCCTTTGGATAACAGTTTTTAGATTAGATACACCACACGTAGTGGGGGAAGAGTTTCCAGATTAGATACACTCCATATATCTAAGAGCAGCCTTTGGATAACAGTTTTTAGATTAGATACACCACACATAGTGGGGGAAGAGTTTCCAGATTAGATACACTCCATATATCTAAGAGCAGCCTTTGGATAACAGTTTTTAGATTAGATACACCACACGTAGTGGGGGAAGAGTTTCCGGATTAGGTACACTCCATAAATCCAAACAGACTACAGTTTTTAGATTAGATATAGTCTACTTTTTAGATACAAATGTTCAAAATGGACTTGAACATTCAGGAGACTTTTCAGATGAGATACCCTCCTATATTATAAGCTATTAATTACCAATGTTGGGAGGAATGAGTTCTGTCACTAGTTCACCAAGTCGTGCCCACGTGATCAGTGCCTGGCCTCCACTGTACAGTCTAGGTTACAGTCTGTTTTCGGGGGGACGCCCATCATTATCATTTATGTACCTTTTTATTGCACTTTTATGGGCAATCTGCAGCAATTACCAATGCCTTCCACAACACTACTCCACGATTTATTCATCTTTGCTCATCTTCTTGAAGGCAATAAAATAAAATCATTGTCACCATAGATCCAGGCCACGCGTGAAGAGGATCAATATTTAGGCAAAGTTGCCAAGCTGCAACTATAGGAAAATGATGGCACTGAAATGCATCAGAAATATGGCTGTGATTCGGGACGGATCCGGTCACACCCTGGTCGATGACAGATCGGTTGTCCTCGTGGTGACTTCATGCGTCCCATACACACACTCACATATGCGCATTTCTCGTTTTGTCCTTTTCAAGCACATTCCTGGACTCTCCACCACGGCTCGGCACACCCTGACAGTTCCACACTCCACGCTGCTATTTAAACAGCAGACGTGCCGATCCTCTTACCGCATTTTATATAGAAGTTAACATTCCCTTGCTCCTCTGCCCTGGGTGTCCGTTGTGAAGCTGAAATGATATCTTATTTCCTTCCAAGTGTAAAAAAAAACATTGAGTTAATTTTGACAATTGTTGCAAATAATGTGGTTTTAACCTTAGAGAAAATTTGAAAATAGACTTTATATAACGACAAAACACAATTAAAAAAAATGACATTTACAAAATTGTAAAATGCTAAGGTCTTTTCTGATTGGATTGATACAATGATTCTTTTAAAAGAAATCTATAAGTAAGACAGACCAAATTTTCCCCCCATAACTGCAACTAGGTCTTTGAAATGGAAATGAATAGACACCTTTATATCTTCTATCTGTTGCTGCATTTCTGAAAAATTATTATTTTAATTACTAGGTAAATTTAGATGTTCAGTGCTTTGTCACCCTCAGACTGCCTAACAAGCCAATGCCTTTTGAGCTGGTTTCCCCAACCAGCGTCTTAAAGGGATGGTCTGAAGGCAAAGTAATTTTCATTTTAAATCCTGATCTATTTAGTGGCATAATCTAAACTATTTTTTAATATACTTGCATTATAAAATCACCTATTCTTTCCAAACTACACACAATCAAACTGCTTTTCTATCTATTTTTTCCCTACCTCCTTTTTGATGACGCTTTGTTTGAGAATCTCAGTGCATGCTGAGATACTCAAATGAAGTGTCCTCAGGGGGCAAGGCTGCAGTCACTGTTGCAACCTCTGCACCCTCCCAGAAACTAAGCGCCATCAGTGATGTCAACCTCACAATTGATTTCACTGGTCTCTGCATGCCGGGTGTACATAGACTGTACTCTGATGCCATCCGTGTACGGTCTGTAATTTTCACAGACCCATAGATCTGCATATAAGCCAAAATTCCAATAAAAAACAAACATGTGTCCGTGTTTCTTTTGTGGACACTTGGTCCGTGTAAAAACCACAGACATGTGGACAGTTCCACAGATTATAATGGGCACAAGTTCTAGCTGAGAAAACCACAGATCGAACACGTACATGAAAAATAACATGTGAATGAGGCCTTAGATTGATTGATAGCAATATTAAGATATCAGTTAAACTTAGGCTAGGGTCAGACGGCCGTAGATTCTCTCATCCAACAGAATCAGACCAATTATGTAAATTACATTCTGATCAGAGTTAGATCAGAGAGTCAACAAATTGTGATATGATTCTCGCGGATTACAGAATTGGAGCACGGTGTGAAGAGAAGATGGAGAGCAAAATGTCTCCATCTTCTTCATTGTGTCAGTGCTCGGAAATCAGACTGCACTCAGATATCATCCGAGTGCGGTCCGATGATTGTCCATGTATTTACTGACTTGCATGGCCAAGTGCGATCTGAATAAGGGATCAAACTAGGCTCAGTCCAAGGAAAACAAATTGGACATGTGCACGGCCCCGTACACTAACATTGGTCCCAGTGCGATCTGATGTTTGCCGGATCAGACTTTGATGGAAATTACAGTGGTGCAAGCAAGCCCAAAAGAGGCTGGTGCTAGGCGGGGAAACAATCTGCGGAGACAGAAACATTTGAGTGTTATATCAGAGCACTTAATGCGATATTTGCATATACATTAACATGCTAATTTTTCAGAAATGCAGCAACAGATGGAAAATTCAAAGGTGTTGATAGATGCACATTCCAAAGACGCATGTCTGTATATGTACTTAGGAAAATAATCGAGGAGGGTTGATCTTATTGACAGGTTCCTTTTACGATCCTTTTTGGGATCACATTATAAGGACTGTGTATACAAGCACATCTTTTAATTCAGAAATTTTCAATAGGATGCAAAGTATTCTACTAAAAAAATACAAATAAATTGACATCAGCCTGATACCAGAAGGGCCTGTAATTACTATGCTGACAAGATGATGAGACAAGCCACAATTCATAAAACTGATGTAACTATCGTGGTAGCAGACAACGCACCTGGAATCACCACCCTTCACTGGAAGATTTTTTTCATAAATCTTGCTATTATGTGCCACTCAAAACATCCACTGTGTTTATCTTAGCAATATTACCTTTTATCATGCTATAGCAGCACATCCTCAGTGCTGGCTTCAGCTCTCATGGGGTTAATTGACAACTTCCTTTCTCTTGACTTATTGAGCTCTAATACTACAAGTTTCATGATGCATTGCACTCGCCTGTAAGCCAGCACCTAGCACACCCACTCCAAAACACACCCAAACCCCTCCCTCCTCTATCTGTGATGTCATTTCTGTCCAACCTCCTCTTTTACATTTGTCCAACCCACACTCCATTACACACACAGATAGACAGATAGATAGATTTGGGATAAATAGATATAGGATTGATAGATAGACAGATACATACAGAGATATATTTATCCATATATCTATCTATAGATATATCCATAGATATTTCCATAGCTATTTCCATACATATATCCATATCCATGTTTCTTAATGAACAAAATGTTTGTTAAAAAAAAAATGGCGTGGGCTCTTGTGCAAATTTCTGCTCTAGAGGGGGAAAGCAGAGAGCCAGGGGCCAATATTTGTAGCCTGGTAAGGGGGTAATACCCATGGCCCCTTCCCAGGCTATGAATATCAGCCCGCAGCTGTCTGCATACCCTTTTCTGGCTATTAAAAAAGGGGGACCTCCCAAATAAAATGACGTGGGGTCCCCCTATATTTTATAGCCAGAAAGGCTACGCAGACAGCTGCAGGCTGATATTCATAGCCTAAGAAGGGGCCATGGATATTGGGCCCCCCCCCCCCTGGCTACAAATACCAGCCCGCAGCCGCCCCAGAAATGGCGCATCTCTAAGATGCGCCCATCCTGGCACTTAGCCCCTCTCTTCCCACTCCCGTGTAGCGGTGGGATATGGGGTAATAATGGGTAATGTCACCTTTGGATTGTAAGATGACATTAAGACACCTATCCATTGCTGATCCTATAGTAGTGAAAGAGTTAAAAAAAAAAAAAAAAAAAAAAGACACTGCCAGAAAAAAGTATTTTAACATTCTTAATTTCACCATACCTACAACCATGCCTAATTCCTGCAATGCCCTCGATCGCCTGCAAAAAAATAAAAAATAAGAAACCAACCGTCGGGCTCGGACAGGCCCACAGGGTAACAGGGGAGGGCCCCTGTGTAGATCTAGGCCCCCAGCCCCACTGTATGGGTAGTACATGGCATAATTCACTTGATTCACTCTGTACAGAAAAAAAGCAGCATCTCATCATTCATTAACCACACTACCCAGTGTATTACTATATAGAGATATAGGTAAAATTGTGAATGAAGGTAGTATAATATTTGCATGCAGGTGAAAAGTGGGCCCCCAAAGTTATTGTTATTGGTGGGCCCTTGTCACCCCAGTCCGACACTGCCAACCGTATACTCCTTGTCCAACGCAGTCCAATTAATAACAAGTGTCCCACGACGATTTCCCCTATAAAAAACAGTGACATCAGGTGATGTCACTGCTCTATAAGGCCTCCCATTGATGAACTGACAGGAGACAATGGCTCCTGCAGTGCATCACTGAAGTTACCTGAGTTCAGGCTCTCACTTTACAACAATGCTGCGTGAGAATTAGGGTTAGGTTACCTCTTTCCCGGCGGCGGAGGTCTGCCTGTCATTTCATCGCTGGAACCCCTGGAGAGCACTGACACCACCCGATGTCAGTGTTCTACACGGGAGATCGTCATGGGACCCTCATTATTAATTGGACTACGGCGGAAAGGTATGTATACGTTGGTTTATTATGTTATTTTTATTAAAGGAGACAATGTGTTGTATGTTATATGTATGTTCTGTATGTTTTTTTTTTTTTTACATTCAACACATTAGCCGGATAATAGGACTACTACTGTCCCATCATTGGCTAATGTGTCACTCACTGACAGTATAACAGGCATAGCCGGATGGGACTTGTAGTCCCATCGGATGATGCCTACACACACACACACACACACACACTCTGACACAGCCCCCGGACAGCCCGTAGACCCCCCGGACAGGCCCGCACAGCCCCTGGATGGGCCCGGACAGCCCCGCACAGCCCCCTGACAGGCCTGCACAGCCCCCGGACAGCCCTGCACACCCCCCGGACAGGCCCGCACTGCCCACAGCCCAGTCACTCTGGATGAGTGACTGCTGTCTGTGGAGGCTGGTCACGCCTGCTGATGATGTCACGCCAATTTCCAGAGTCAGGAAATAGACGTGATTTCGGAGGATATTAGCGGCGGCTGCAGCCTGGGGGTCACGTGACCCGGACTCAGCCGCCGGCATAGTGCTGCTCACAGGCTAAAATGGCAACAGAAGGTATTTACAAAATTTTAATTGAAAGTAGCAGACAACCCCTTTGAAGCTGTGTGCACACTGTGCCTATTGCCTGTAGAGATGAGGAATAAATATTTCTACTCAATAGGAAAATTGTCAGGGCGGCTTCATCTTCCCTAGGATCAGCTAGAGTTAGGAACGTTAAGTAGTTGAACTTGATGAACAAGTCAGCCCACTTGTTATGTACATGAGTAATGTATTGTGAGCCAAGGAAAGCAACTTGTTTTGCTTTCCAACTCGTGCCAATAGATATCTAGCTTGTGCATGGATGCATACCATGACCATGTGCTTGAACCCTTATACCAAAACCAGTTGTCCATGAGATGTGATGTGAGTACATTCCCTGATGTCCACATCGGCCGTATATCTCCTGATCTAGCCTTAACATCCTCATTGGCATATATGAAGCTGTTGAGTCCTACGAAGGAGACCCCTCGGTGGGCTGGAAGTATTATGGTCTGTACTCAAAACTAGTTTCAAGGGCGTCCAAATTCATACTGCTAATGCCGATCAGGCTAGAATGGGCCACGATTCCATGTTTCTGCCAAGAGGCTTCATAGTTACTTGTCTTTCATGAGAAACTTACTTGTAAGCGACGGTATTGCCATGAACCCTAGATCGTAAGTAGACCCATTACCTTTTCTCTGTGCAGGGAGGCTGATAATTAGTTGAATACAGCCGTGTTATATTGCAAGGTATGGTGGGAGTGGTCGGAAAATAACATTAGGCTATGCTCACACGTTGCTTTTTTTTGTGGGTTTTTTCTGTAGCCAAAACTTGCTCTCTTGGCAGTTAAAAAAAAAGGTGAATAAAGGTAGAAAAAAAGTTATGTCTCTGAGAAGAAGGGGAGCAAAAACGAAAACACAAAAACGGAAAATGGCCCGGGGGTTAAGGGGTTAATTTGCATAAAAAAATGCATAAAGAACCGCTGCAAAAAGTCAGTATGTGAACGTCCTCTTATAAGCTTATGAGCAGCTTGAGGTCATAGAAATTATCACTACATTTTGTAAAAAAATGAAAAAGACTCTCAACTGCTAAATGAAGCAGATACTCCCACTCTAAGGTCAGAAAATAGTTGGTATATTTTCACACAAATATTAAAATATTGTTACTAATTTATGAATTTCAAAACAGAGTCAATTGAAGCTAGGGGGTGTCTAAATTAGAAAATATAGTATCAAGTGGAATATTAAAGAATCAAGAGTTAGATGGGGGTCCTGAAGAGGGGAGCATCTCTCGCTTTGGGGGACCTGCACTTGTGTGCAAGATAGGAAATGGTAATGCTTCATCTTTCCTCCGGAGGCAGTGCAAGCAAACTGAATATTTGCTGCCAGGTTTTCCTGCTAAGAGTTTCAGCAATAGGAGAACAAAATCATTAGACATGGCCAAAAAAAGGAAAAAACACGACAATCCCATTTGCTGTGTCAGGTTTCTGTATTTCTTTTTTTATAGAAAAGAATAGCTCAGTTGTCTACATTATTCTTGGCATTGGAGCAGCAGAAATCTGGAAGAACAGAGCCCTAATCTCAGCCTACACCAGATACACTGACTAGAGGCATCTATTGTTAAAGAACTGGTTAATCCCGTCGCTGACACTATCCAATATGCACCCCATCACGGTGCCGTCATCATAACATTCACTTTCCCCATTTTATTTGCTTATCTCCATGTATCTTTCCCTTACATTAGCCAATGCCGCATGTGTGTAGATATTAGTGCGAATATTCCTGGACTTTCAGGGTGGGATAAAACTAAGTGTAATTTTCAGAGCAGAAATATCAGATGCAGAAATGTACACATAAGTATTTTGCATGTTTTGCAGGGCGGTGGATTTTTCAATTTTTTTGCGTGGCTGCACCGTTGAAGTACTCTGTTCTGTGTCATGGGAGAAGTGGCTTTCTTTTCAACTGTCAGTGAACTTCCTTTCCGGTTCCCTGGTAACCTTATCATGTGTTTGCTCCCCAAGGTCACAAAGACCTTAAAACAGCAATCCTACATGCACAGCCATTGTACATACAGGAGTAGACAGAAGCTCAGCATTCTCTGGTATCAGTTACAGCACACCGAGCAAGTAAAGAACGAAAATTACACCCTTGTAACATGAACTTTGGTCATTACCTGTCATTAGATGTCTAACCAAAAGTTTCAGCATATGAAAGTGTGTAATTTCGTACATCATGAGATTCAGTTACGGAAAATGAATGTAGCAGAAACTCCAACTTATAGCGAAGTAGCGATTACACTGCATTCTACCGATTACAGCCACAGATCTGAGTGCTGACACATGGAATGTAATAGGGTTAAAACGTTGTAGACCCATCAGCTTCTTATTAAAATGTAAGGATTGATTCCACACAAACCCTATGACCTTAATTAAAATTATCCTTGTTGGTTACTCTGGAATACCGCTGATTCTTTTTGTTGAGAAGATGCGATTTGTTAGCCTAATTTTCTAATAAAATAACATAGGCTATGTGCGCATGTTGAGTATTTGCTTGCAGAAATTTCTGCAAGGTTTCTGCATTTCTTGACAGGAAAAATGCTGCATAAGATGAGTTAAATCTGGCACTTAACCTCGCTCTTCCCACTTGCCCTGTAGCCGTGGCAAGTGGGGATCATATTTGAGGGGTTGATGTCACCTTTGTATTGCCAGGTGACATCAAGCCCACAGGTTAGTAATGGAGAGGCATCTATAAGACACCTATCCATTAGTAACCCCACAGTGATATTGTATAAAAACACAGACACCCAGAATAAAATCCTTTATTTTAAATAATGACACAGACTCAAGTAATCTTAATTACCCTGTGCAGACTAACCGTGAGAGACTTGAGGTGGTGTGCCCATCCACCCTGACTACCTGAGCTCTGACCCACACTGCTCCACTACTGGCCTTGAGTGTGTGGCCTGGAGCTTACCAGGCAGATCATCGAGAACCTGGGACCTACATCCCCGGCACCAGCGCTGTTCAGCAACATCTTCCAGCGGAGGCAGAGACTGTGACACTTAGTGGATTTTGCCCCAGCAACTTGCTACCTCGTCTGAGAAAGCCAAGATACGCCATTTCCGTCGGGAGACAGTGCTTCACCTTCCTCCAGGAACAGGCCAGAGACTTTGTGCGTTGCCTACGGTGCTACCGTGGGATTTCAAGCTCCCAGCGCGGGGAAATCATTGGACTGATAAGTTTACCAGTTTCCTAACCATTTGTTCCTACCCTGATCCCAAACCCAAGTTTATTTCCCCCTATTCCCTGTTTCCCTGTGTGGCGTAATCCTTGTAATAAACCCGTTAACTCTTGTTCTGCCTCCTGCTTGTCACTGCATCCCGCGTTTCTACTGTATCTCACAGTAGCACGTATTTTAAGGCCCTGATGCATATTAGACTAATGTTGGATGGACCTGCCGAAATTGAGTGTATGGGGGCCTCTTTCCTCCCAAACATCATCTGTCGGGGAAGCGAAGGATCTAACAATGTCTGATTTTGAACTACGGATCCTTTTGTTCTCCTGGAGATAAGTCACCACCAGAGGAGTCTGGCATCGGCTCTCTCATAGAAAGCTTAAGGCTACGTGCACACGATGCGGTTTTTGCTGCGGACCTGCAGCGGATTTGACGCTGCGGATGCGCAGTAGTTTTCCATGCGGTGTACAGTACAATGTTACCCTATGGAAAACAAAAACCGCAGGGCACACGATGCAGAAAATTTCGCGCGGATTCTCTGCGGAAAAAAAGGAGCATGTCACTTCTTTCTGTGGATTCCGCAGCGGTTTTCAACATGCACCAATAGGAAAGTGCAGTTGAAAACCCGCAGAAGAAACCGCAGGAAAATCCGCAGTGAAAACCGCAGTGGTTTTGCACTGTGGTTTTTCCAAATCCGCTGCGGAAAAATCCGCAGCAGAATCCGCAACGTGTGCACATCCCCTAAGAGCGCTTGGCTGTGCTGAATGCTCCTATGTATGAGGAAGTCAGGAGACATACAGAAGCTGTTGGATGAAAAAAGTATATGGGGGGCTTAAGGGTATGTGCAGACGTTGCGGATTTGGCTGCGAATCCTCAGCAGATTTGATGCTGCGGATCTGCAGCTGTTTTCCATGCGTTTTACAGTAGCATGTAAAGCTACGTAAAACCAAATCCGCTGTGCACATGCTGCAGAAAATTCCACGCAGATTTGCTGCGGTTTATTTTCTGCAGCATGTCAATTCTTTGTGCGGATTCCGCAGCGTTTTACACCTATTTTTTAATAGGAATCCGCAGGTGTAAAAACGCAGGTGAAATCCGCACAAAAACCACGGTAAATCCGTGCGTAAAATGCAGGGTGTTTTACCTGCGGATTTTTCTGAATCTGCGCACACAAATCCGCAACATGTGCACATACCCTTACAGTCGGACTTCTTTAGTCAAAACCTGTGATCTATAGCCCTAAAGATGACCACACACATTAGACCAAAATTGACCGACCACAACAGTAAATAATTTTAGCTGACCGGAGCCTGACCATCATTGCCCAGAACAAAGTTGATTATGTTGAAATTTCTCATGGTTTACGTACAAAAGATTTTTATATATTTATCTGGAAAAATGCTCACAGAAGGATTGTTCATCCTTGACCTAGTATTATTGGACAACTAATGGACAGTCTGAATGGCTGTATGGCCTAAAATGCGTATGACTGCACCACCGAAACATAAGTCCACCAGTTACCGTAATCAATAGTTCAACAATTGCTCAACCATCAACCTACTTCTATATAATGTATGTGGCTCCCTTTAAGGGTTAAGGCGCATAATGCATTTTTAGTGCATTTAGAAAATGCACAAAAGCAATTAAATTCCACATCAGCTTTTTTATCTTCTTGCAGTTTCAAGCTGTCTTTTTCATGTCCTTCCAGCTGCTGTGACATCACATCCCTTTCCTGGAATAAACCACACTTGTGTTTTCTGTTGTTGTGGAAATGCATGTAGAACATGTAACTAAGCAGCAGCACTTACACGTTTTTTTTTTTAATGCAAAAAATAAAATCTCAGTTAAAGTCTATAGAAATTATTATTATTATTTTTTTTTAAAAAGGCAAAATAATTAGAAAATCCGAACCGCGTGTCAGTTTATGTGAATGACAAGTACGTGAGATTTCAACAAAAATCATTTACTTTACTAGTTTCCTCTTTTGGTGCAAAATAAAATATGCCAGAAGGATGCACCCCTAGTGCCCCTCACTGACAGTACAGCCTACATTGTGTCTTACATGATGATACTATATGAGGACAATAGTGTCCCAGGCACCATTATGTAAAATGCCATAAGACAAGAGATTCTTTTCTTTATTGAGTTGGTGACTGACATCATCCGGCACTTTGCATTGTCCTAGTCTTCACTGTGCAGGATAATTATCAGCGAGGTGTAAACACTTTATGTTACTGCAGTTATAAATGTCAGTTACCAGTAACTTCTGCTTTCTAGGCATTGCAGGTGTGCGGCTCAGTGATTATGGTGGAAGACTTGCAAAGCAGCTCGCTCCTATTAACTGTGTCTACCACGCTTGGCTGCAGTTTCTGATGGCTGTTCTCTAGTTCTAGTTCTCTTATTGTCTTCACTATTGCCTATTTTTTTTACATGTTGTTTTTTCTTTCTTTCCTTATTTATTTTGAAGTGTAGTTTGGTACAGCACAGCTTAGATTTGGCTCTCTGTGCTATATTATATGTGGCTATAATGCAAATCAATTGTTTCCCCAAACTAAAATATAGCTAAAACCCCCCAACATACTCAAAATGTCCCTTTATTGGAATGTCTCGGATCAATAGCAGGAATAATTATCTACATTTTGCCCTTCTGCCTGCTTTATTATAATCTATGAAGGCAGATTGTGTGATCTGACTATGGAAGGACGATTCTGACTGTGAGAGAGCGGCTGCAGGCCCTACCGCTTATTAAAGGGAATCCGTCAGCAGCATGATGCCCCAACTGTGATCCCTACACAGCCCTCCATAGAGTATTATGGCCCTCCATTTATTCCTGTGTAATAGGATGCAGGTACTGAGTATGTCACCATGGAACAGACAGACCAACAGTTGAGGGGTTTAATAACAGGGATATGGTTCTCCTCGCAGGGAGGAAGCAATGCAAAATAACTAACAATAAAACAATGCAAAAATACGGGAGTTAAACAATATAACCGAATTAAGCAGGATTCCTTGAGAAAAGAACACTTATCAATCTGAAGATGACTTGCTTGGAGGGTCGTCTTCTCCAACGTAGGCGCCGAGAAACAGTGGCACTTGACGTCCCTCTGTTGTCCGTGGGCAGAGTAGTCTCTGAGAGCCTGCTGCCTGGGGTTTCGGGAGTTAATGTGGTAAGCACAGGCTCTGAGTCTTTAACTTTTACAGCACAACCTGGAAATCGGGGCTCCGCAATGTTAAGTCTCTGTACCAGGAAAACAGGGGCTCCGCAATGTTAAGTCTCTGTACCAGGAAAACAGGGGCTCCGCAATGTTAAGTCTCTGTACCAGGAAAACAGGGGCTCTGTACTGTTACCGCGGGGACCAGGGTGTCATAGTCTCTAAAACGGGTCTCAAAGTGCCCCTCTCCAGTCACAGCAGAGTCCGCTTTATGTACTCACGAGATACAGTCTTTCTGGGCAGTCTCTCTCTATTTGTCCTCAGACCGGGAGCTCTCTCTCTCTCTCTCTTCTGAAGCGCAGCTGCACCCTGCTCTGCACGCTGCTCTGTCTCCTGCGCGCGTCCCTTTCCCGCCCTGTGGCTGCTTCCTTTCTGTCCCAGTCTATCAGTCTCTCCCTAGGGAACCCGCAGCACAGCTCAATGGTTCCGGGCACAGAGCCAGGAAGGTAACCGCCCCCAGACTCTTCTTGTGCTTTTAACTCCTTACATTCCTCCCCTCTTTCTGCTCGCCATTCCACGGACGAGATCTTCAGGAGTTCCTGTTGGCAATCTTCCAGTCCTTGCACAATCTGCTGCCAGATGAACTCGTCCTGATTGTAGCGAACAGGGGGTACACCAGCCGTTGAACGTTCAGAGCGTCTCAAACCAGCAGGGGTGGTGGTGTCAGCTGCTGTGGGAGGAGTCGAGGCTTCCTCCGATACGTTGGTAGAATCTGGCACCAGCCCTGTCCCTGGGTTCACTGGAAGAGATTCGGAGTCTTCCTCGTCTTCCACATCTACATTGATCACTGGCGCCGCCGGTGGGGGTGCTGGAGTCAATTGGACTGATTCAGGATCTCGAGACAAACATGGGTGCAACATATTCCTGTGCAGCGTGCGGGTGGGAGTCCCTTCTTCCGTTTCGGGCTGGACCTCATAAACGGGGCCCCCGTTGCCGAGCCGCCGCTTCACTCGGTACGGCCTTTTTTCCCACCGGTACTCTAGTTTGTTGTGTGGGCGCTTTTCCCTCACTAAGACTCGGTCTCCAGGCCGCAGGGCTGTCCCCTTTTGAGGAGCTACCTGGGGATGCTCCAATTCTTGCAGCCGGTCCTGCACTAGACGTTGAACTGTCCGCAGCCGACGACGATGTTCTTGAACCCAGCAGCACACCCCCGTCCGTGGGTAGTCCTCCTCGGGTTCCATCGCCAGCTCTGCCAGTCCCTTCCCGGGTCGGCCAAAGAACAGAAAGTAGGGGGTGAATCCGGTGGTGCTGTGTTTACAATTGTTATACGCCCACACCAATTCAGGGACGGACTCAGTCCACTTCGCCTTCTGGTCCTCCTCCAGGGTCCTCAGCATTTGAATCAGAGTGCGGTTAAATCTTTCACAAGCCCCATTCTCCTGTGGATGATAAGGGGTGGTCCGGGACTTATCAATTTTGTACAGCTGGTGCAGCTCCTCCATCACTCTTCCGAGACAGCAGGCCCCTTAATCAGAATGAATGCACTTGGGACACCCGTACACCTGGATGAAGTGTTTGCAGATTGCGTGAGCCGCAGACTCGGCAGTCTGGTCCCGCGTGGGTGTCACTACGGCAAATTTAGTAAAGTGGTCTATCATCACTAAACAATGCTCATAACCTTGGTGTGCTGGTCCAGTTGTCAAGTAATCTATTGCCAGTAGGTCCATGGGGCCAGAAGACCTCACCGTCTCTGTGGGAGCTCGTTGTTCTGGTGGTTTGACCAGCTCACAACTTCTGCATTGCCGACATACTTTATCCACAGTGTTCCTTAAGTGGGGGTGATAAAATAGGCGCTGTAACCACTGGATAGTCTTTTCTGGCCCAAAGTGTGCTCCTTTCTCATGTGCTTCCTTAGCCACCTGGTCTATCATGGACGAGAGAATCACTGTCTGCCATACAAGACTGAGTTCTGTTTGCAGGAATACCTTCCAGTACAGGATACCATCCCGCAATTCGAGCCTCTCCCACTGGCGTAGCATCTTCAGTACTTCAGGTGACATGGACCTCCTCTCTTGTCGATTGGGCATTTGTTCAGACACGACCCACCTTCTCAACTGAGCTAGCTCCGGATCCTCCTGCTGTACTTGGACCCACTCATCGCGAGGCTGCTCCAGCAAGTTCACACAGGCCTCTTCCTGTTCAATTTCCCGCGCCGCTGCCACCGTCCTGGCAGTCTCTCCAAAACCTGGAACCTCTACATCTTCCAGTTCTTCATCCTGGCTGGGTGCTGATTTGCAATAGTTTACTCGGGAGAGGGCATCCGCATGTACATTCTCAGCTCCTCTTTTATACGAAATTCTGTATCGGAACTTGGCCATTCGGGCTACCCAACGTTGTTCTAGGGCGCCTAACTTGGCATTCTCGAGATGGGCCAACGGATTGTTATCGGTGCGTACATGAACTTCTGAGCCAGCCAGATATTCCGCGAACTTCTCAGTCATTGCCCACACCAGCGCCAACAGCTCCAACTTAAATGAACTGTAGTTTTCTGGATTCCTTTCTGAGTCATGCAGAGACCGACTGGCGTATGCGATGAAGCGCTCTTTTCCGTCCTGCATCTGCGACAGTACAGCCCCGAGGCCCTGCAGGCTCCCATCAGTGTGCAAGATGAACGGTTGTGTGAAGTCAGCGTAGGCCAGCACGGGGGCCTCCGTCAAAGCCTTCTTCAAAGCCAAGAATGCCTCCTCCTGATGCTTCCCCCACTGTATGTTCCTGTTTTTGGCGCAAGAGGGCACTGCCCTCAACAACTCCTGGAGTGGATTAGCAAGGCGGGTAAAGTCTTTTACAAAGCGTCTGAAATATCCCGTGAGTCCCAGGAACGCACGCACATCTTTCACTGTTTTTGGAGTTGGCCACTCTTGTACCGCAGCGATCTTCTCCTGGGAAGGCCTCACCCCCTCAGCGGAGACAACATGTCCCAAGTATTCAATCTTGGTACGGAAGAGGTGGCATTTCTGGGGTTTCACTTTCAAGCCATACTTCTGTAGCCGACTCAGAACTTGCTCTAGCCTCTGCAGATGCTCCTCAAAGGTGGGGGCAAAGACGATGATATCATCCAAGTAGATCAAAGTGGCTTCAAAGTTCAGGTCTCCCAGACATCTCTCCATGAGTCGCTGAAATGTTCCTGGGGCGTTTGCTAGGCCGAAGGGCATCCGGTCAAACTCATACAGTCCCATCGGAAGGATGAAAGCCGTCTTGGCGCGGTCTTGCTCAGACATGGGCACCTGCCAGTAGCCGCTGGCCAAGTCTAACGTGGAGAAATATCTGGCATTCCCTAGTGCCGTCAGGGACTCCTCTATCCTGGGCAGTGGGTACGAGTCCCGCACTGTGCAAGCGTTGAGCCGCCGATAGTCCACACAGAACCGCAGGGACCCGTCTTTCTTTCTCACCAAGACGATAGGGGCAGCCCACGGGCTCTGACTCTCACGTATAACTCCATTCTTCAGCATGTGTGACAGCATTCCCTTCACCTCCTGGTACATCTGTGCTGGTATTTGGCGGTACCGTTCCCGGATTGGTGCCGCATCCCCGGTGGGTATCTCGTGGGTGATGGCCGTGGTACGTCCAAAGTCATCTTCATCTTTGGCGAACGCATCCTGAAATTTCCCCAATACAGCTTCTACCTGAGGTACCTGCTGCGGAGTAAGTTCCGAGAGCTCCGCCCTCATGCGTTCCAGTATCTGGCGCCCTTCTTGCATTAATCTGGGGTCCGGAGCTGCCTCCGCCTTGACGGTCACCAGCCACGGGTCTTCTGGCCTTGCTGTCAGCTGTACCGCCTCAGTGGGGACCAACTCGTCTGGAAGGCCCAGGACTTGAGCGACTTCGCTTCTAGGGGGCAACGTTGTATCTGTCTCCCCCAAATTGATACAGCGCACAAGGACAGTTCCATCCCGCACGGTAGCCAGGGACCGTACGACCAATATTCCTGACGGCAGCTGGTCGGCTCTGCTGGGCTCAATTTGGACTTCGACCCCCTCCAGCGGGATGCCAGCTCGTACAGGCAGGGGAAGCACTGTCTGCCCAGGGGGCAACACTCGATTGACGGAGGCGGGGACGACGACTTTGCCGAGTTCCTTTCCGTCGCTGTATGCTTCCCGGACCTGGGCGGTCCGTATCAGTTGTTGGAAGACACTTCTCTGGGGGGTTTGATCGCTCCATTGTTGTAGGAACTGTTCCGGGGACTCGTTGAAAATGAGGCTTCCGAGGTCTTTTAACACATTCATGCCCAGGGTCACGGTATGGTCTTTAGCTACCTCTCCATCCACCAGTACCACTCCTCTCCTCCCGAGGTCTTTTCCGCAGACTTCTATGTTCATCCATACCACCCCTGCGACCGGGATGGGCAAGTGATTGGCCGCCATAAGTTTGATCACAGGGCCCCATTCGGGCCGTAGCGCCTCTGTGAAGTGATGGCTGAAATATCTCTCAGGCATGGTGGTCACTTGTGAGCCGGTGTCCATCAAGCATCGCACTGCTCTTCCATTGATTTCTGCCCAGACCAGAGGGCACATGGAAACAAGGCTGTGGGGACTTTTACGCCTCCTCCTCTGTTCTTCACGCTCTGAGCGGCGCCCCTCAAGCCCAGAGCCACCTAGTTTAAAGGAGGATGTGGGGATGGTCGGCTCCGCCGGGGACACCATCGAGCAATGTGGCCGGACTCTCCACAAGTGTAGCATGTAAGAGGGCTTCTCCTCCTGATAGTTTCACCCTCCCTTCGGGGGGCAGCTTCTCTGTCTCGCACCAGAGGGCCAGGCCCCTCTGCCAGAGTTCTTCTGGTGGCCGCCATTTCTTCATGGACCTGTCTAATCTCCATTCTCAGGTCCTCCACCCACTGGGGAATATTGTCTGCGGTGGTGGTTACCTCCCCGCTCTGCACCCTTCCTATCAGCCCCGTCACTCCCTGTTCTTGTTCTCGCACACGCGCCTCACTGCCAACCTCAGAGAAAGTCATGTCTGGCTTTACACGCATGCGCTCTCGCAGTGCCTGTTTCATCATTGCGTCACGCAGTCCTGTCACTTGCTGATCTCTGAGCACCACATCAACTGATCCTACTCCTACACCGTCCTTTCGTCTGATAGCAGTGTGAAGCTCTTGTAGGGCGTTCATGAATTGGGTCACGGTCTCCCTGTCCCGTTGTACCCGGTGAAACAGTCGCATACGAAGTTCCCCTACGTCAGTGGGGTCCCCATGCTTTTCCTCAAGTATGCGCAGCACTTTGTCCAGGGTATCTCTCTCCCGGGGGAACCTATACATGACAGAATCCCGCGCCTCCCCCTCCAGGGCCATCAATGCAATTTCTGCCTCCAGGGCTGGTGTCATGGGGTGCATACGCATCATTCCCCGGATACGCTCTGTCCAACTCCACAACATTACATTGTTCCCAGTGAACCTTGGCAAATTATTCAACATGGCTCCCAGGGAAATGCTAGACCGGGGAGCTTCCCCAGTTGCTTGGTCTGCCCTATCCGCACTACCGTGTGACATCCTGCCGACTACGCCAAATGTAATAGGATGCAGGTACTGAGTATGTCACAACGGAACAGACAGACCAACAGTTAAGGGGTTTAATAACAGGGATATGGTTCTCCTCGCAGGGAGGAAGCAATGCAAAATAACTAACAATAAAACAATGCAAAAATACGGGAGTTAAACAATATAACCGAATTAAGCAGGATTCCTTGAGAAAAGAACACTTATCAATCTGAAGATGACTTGCTTGGAGGGTCGTCTTCTCCAACGTAGGCGCCGAGAAACAGTGGCACTTGACGTCCCTCTGTTGTCCGTGGGCAGAGTAGTCTCTGAGAGCCTGCTGCCTGGGGTTTCGGGAGTTAATGTGGTAAGCACAGGCTCTGAGTCTTTAACTTTTACAGCACAACCTGGAAATCGGGGCTCCGCAATGTTAAGTCTCTGTACCAGGAAAACAGGGGCTCCGCAATGTTAAGTCTCTGTACCAGGAAAACAGGGGCTTCGCAATGTTAAGTCTCTGTACCAGGAAAACAGGGGCTCTGTACTGTTACCGCGGGGACCAGGGTGTCATAGTCTCTAAAATGGGTCTCAAAGTGCCCCTCTCCAGTCACAGCAGAGTCCGCTTTATGTACTCACGAGATACAGTCTTTCTGGGCAGTCTCTCTCTATTTGTCCTCAGACCGGGAGCTCTCTCTCTCTCTCTTCTGAAGCGCAGCTGCACCCTGCTCTGCACGCTGCTCTGTCTCCTGCGCGCGTCCCTTTCCCGCCCTGTGGCTGCTTCCTTTCTGTCCCAGTCTATCAGTCTCTCCCTAGGGAACCCGCAGCACAGCTCAATGGTTCCGGGCACAGAGCCAGGAAGGTAACCGCCCCCAGACTCTTCTTGTGCTTTTAACTCCTTACACCTGCAAACCGCATAATGGACCCCCAAAAAGCCCTGCAAACTGTATAATGGACCCTACATAGCCCGGTAAACCATATAAAGGCCCCCCACATAGCCCTGCAAACAGTATGACGACTCCCTACATAGCCCTCTATAAAGTATAAAGGCTCCCACATAGCCCTCCATATAGTATAATGGCCCACACAGCACCCTCCAAACAGCCTTTCATATAGTATAAAGGGCCCTAATAGTCTTCTATATAGTATAATGGACCCCACATAGGCTTCCATGCAGTATAATGTACCCCACATTGCCTTCCACATAGTATAATGCACCCCATATTTCCTTCTACATAGTATAATGCACCACACATTCTTTTCCATATATTGTAGTGCACCGCACATTGCCATCCATGTAGTATAATACTCCCCACATTGTTTTCCATATAATGCAACGAGCCCGTAATGCCTTCCATGTAGTATAATATGCCCCACCCACATTGCCTGCCTGCCATACAATATAAAGTGCCCCCACATTGCCTCCCACATAATATAATACTCTCAACATTGCCTTCCATATAATATAATGCATCCCACATTGCCTTACACATAATATAATACACCCCACATTGCCTTCCACATTGTATAATGCCCCCACATAATATAATGCACCCCACATTGCCTTCCACATTGTATAATGTGCTCCACATTGTCTTCCACATTGTATAATGCACCCCATATTGCCTTCCACATTGCATAATGCGCCCCACATTGCCTTCCACATAATATAATGCACCCCATGTTGCCTTCCACGTAGTATAATGTACCCCACATAGCCTTTCATATAGTATAATATATACTATATTGACAAACACCCTGGTTCCAGTGATGTGCCACTTACAGGGCTGCTTGCTGTAGTGATAAAATCACTGTTTTGTCTGCTGGAGATCTCCCAGTTCTCTGTTGAGCTCCTTATGACTCCGTCCACACCCCTGATTGGCAGCTTTCCAATGCACAGCATACATAGAAAGCTTCCAATTACTGTTGGGGGTCGGGGTATAAAAAAACAACAACTCAGCATTCAGCCGATTAGTATATGAAAAGGAACAATTATAAAGGACATTTTCTTAGGTATGCGGGGAGCTGAGCTCTTAAGAAAGAGGAGTGCTTTTAAAGACTGAAAAGTGGAGGTTACAGTTTATATAGGAAAAACCTGGTGACAGGTTCCCTTTAAATCCATGGCATGCCATTTAAAAAAAAAAAAAAATCATCATGCTCCTTTTGCTGCAGATTCGGTGCTTACTGTGGGGAAAAAAAGTATTTAGTCAGCCACCAATTGTGCAAGTTCTCCCACTTAAAAAGATGAGAGAGGCCTGTAATTGACATCATAGGTAGACCACAACTATGAGAGTCAAGATGAGAAAACAAATCCAGAAAATCACCTGGTCTGATTTGGCAAGATTTATTTTGCAAATTATGGTGAAAAATAAGCATTTGGTCATTAACAAAAGTTCATCTCAATATTTTGCTATATATCCTTTGTTGGCAATGACAGAGGTCAAATGTTTTCTGTAAGTCTTCACAAGGTTGCCACACACTGTTGTTGGTATGTTGGCCCATTCCTCCATGCAGATCTCCTCTAGAGCAGTGATGTTTTGGGCCTGTCACTGGGCAACACGGACTTTCAACTCCCTCCAAAGGTTTTCTATGTGGTTGAGATGTGGAGACTGGCCAGGCCACTCCAGGACCTTCATATGCTTCTTATGAAGCCACTTCTTCGCAGCTCTGGTGGTGTGCTTGGGATCATTATCATGCTGAAAGACCCATCCACGTTTCATCTTCAATGTCCTTGCTGATGGAAGGAGGTTTGCACTCAAAATCTCACGATACATGGCCCCATTCATTCTTTCATGTACACGGATTAGTCGTCCTTGTCCCTTTGCAGAGAAACAGCCCAAAAGCCTGATGTTGCCACCCCCATGCTTCACGGTAGGTATGGTGTTTTTTGGATGCAACTCAGTCTCCTCCAAACACGACGAGTTTTGTTTCTACCAAACAGTTCTTCTTTGGTTTCATCAGACCATATGACATTCTCCCAATATTCTTCTGGATAATCCATATGCTCTCTAGCAAAATTCAGATGGACCCGGACATGTACTGGCTTAAGCAGGGGGACACGTCTGGTACTGCAGGATCTGAGTTCCTGGTGGCATGGTGTGCTACTGATGGTAGCCTTTGTTACGGTGGTCCCAGCTCTATGCAGGTCATTCACTAGGTCCCCCTGTGTGCTTCTGGGATTTTTGCTCACCGTTCTTGTGATCATTTTGAGCCCACAGGATAAGATCTTGCGTTGAGCCCCAGATCGAGGGAGATTATCAGTGGTCTTGTATATCTTCCATTTTCTTATTATTGCTCCCACAGATGATTTCATCACACCAAGCTGCTTGCCTATTGCAGATTCAGTCTTCCCAGCCTGGTACAGGGCTACAATTTTGTTTCTGGTGTCCTTCGACAGCTCTTTGGTCTTCACCATAGTGGAGTTTGGAGTGACTGTTTGAGGGTGTGCACAGGTGTGTTTTATACTGATAACAAGTTCAAACAGGTGCCATTACTACAGGTAATGCGTGGAGGACAGAGGAGCCTCTTACAGGTCTGTGAGAGCCAGAAATCTTGCATGTTTTTAGGTGACCAAATACTTATTTTCCACCATAATTTGCAAAATAAATCTTGCCAAATCAGGAAAGGTGATTTTCTGGATTTGTTTTCTCATTTTGACTCCTAGTTGGGGTCTACCTATGATGTCAGTTACAGGTCTCTCTCATCTTTTTAAGTGGGAGAACTTGCACAATTGGTGGCTGACTAAATACTTTTCTCCCCACTGTACGTCACCCCTCTACATTGAAGTAGATGAATTTTGCAATGCATACCTGTCGGGAAAATTAACATTTTAAAATCCGCACTGCACTTTACTGTAAACTAGGTGTAAAACATTTCCACTATGAGTAGATGAGGGTTTTTTTTTTAGATTTTACTTATTTTGGTAGTTTATTATATTGCAGATTTAGCACATACAAACCTGCAGCAAATCTGCCAATACTTTATGCGTACACAGAGGAATATATACAGTGGCATGTAAAAGTTTGGGCACCCCTGGTCAAAATTACTGTTACTGTGAACAGTTAAGCAAGCTGAAGATGAAATGATCTCTAAAAGTTACAGATGACACATTTACATTGTATTTTAGGCACACACAAAAATGCCATGTTTTACATTTTAAAAAATGACATAGAGGAAAATGGGCCGATGCAAAAGTTTTGGCACCCTGCATGGTTAGTACCTAGTATTTATTGTTTAAGGGATTTTCATCCATTTTTCCTTGTAAAATTCTTCCATTTCTGTGAGATTCCTTGGTCGTCTTGCATGCACTGCTATTTTGAGGTCTAGCCACAGATTTTCTATGATGCTCAGATCAGGGGACTGTGAGGGCCATTACAAAACTTTCAGCTTGCACCTTTTGAGGGAGTCTATTGTAGATTATGATTTGTGTTTAGGATTATTATACATTTGTAGAAGCCATCCTCTTTCCAACTTCAACTTATTTACAGATGATGTTATGTTTGCATCAAGAATTACATTAAATTTAATTGAATCCATTCTTCCCTCTACCAGTGAAATTTTCCCTGTGCCATTAGCTGCAATACAACCCCAAAGTATGATTGATCCACCCCCTTGCCTAATGGTTGGTGAGATGTTCTTTTCCTGAAGTTCTGGGCCCTTTTTTCTCCACACATACCAATTTATGATCAGTCACTTCTTACATTTCGGTGTTTCATCTTTAGTCTGTGTTAATTTTACTTGAGTTATTCTTTTATAATCCGTTATTAAATAGATTATTGTGTTTTTCACTCTCTATATCCTTTTCTCCACAGATCCACAATGGCCAGTTGTTCTTGCATTCTATGGTGCATTTTTTGGATTATAGTCCTAATTTTCGTGGGCTGGCCGCTCAGTATCTTTTTTGGAGCTCTGTATGGCTTTCTGGCACCCCTCACCACCTGTGTGGGATTGGACAAGGTGACGGACTTGCTGCTCCAGGGGGTTAACTTGGGCAGGACCTGTGCAGAATATGCACGTGCGGGCAAATCACTTTGTTGAGCTAAAGATATGGACCCTCAACAACTTGGACAAAGCTTCATATTAAGTACCAATACCACATCACCTGTCTAAACAGAGATGTTCACTTTCCTGATGAATGCCAGCAGTCGTATCTGAAGAGTGTATTGCTTTGTGGGATGTCTCCCGGTGGGGGTTATATGTACTGTTGTATTACCTGCCATATCTTTGCATTAACTGTATTACCAATTTTTGTTTGTATGACTTCATTATAAATAATAAGAATATTCCCATCAGGTTTTTTTTAAGTAATTTCTCAATGTAAATCACATTTATCAGATGGTAGTAAATTTGGGGGTTTGATACTAGAATATTAACCAGGTCAAGACCATACAGAATCCAAGGAAAACTATTTACAGTGGAAACCCGATAGCTTCAAAAACTAAAGGAGACTTTCAATATTCAATGGCTGACACTCTGACGCCTGTTGTCCACGGCGGGTGTCCAGCTGAACAAACTGCCTTCCGGGCCCCCAGGTGCAGACATGTGCAGCGAACAGGTGCTGGAACAACTGCACACATCCATTCCTGCGTATACATACACACGCACACGGATACATGACAGGGTCAGCATATTAACTCTTTGTCACCCAGTGATTAAACACACAGTCTTTGACTATTATTATTTAGTAATTCTTTTCCACCATAACGCAGCAAGAAGCCTGGTAATAACAACATATATTGCCTGCTATGTAGTAATCAAATATTTTGCAATTGATATACAGTACAGACCAAAAGTTTGGACACACCTTCTCATTTAAAGATTTTTCTGTATTTTCATGACTATGAAAATTGTACATTCACACTGAAGGCAGCAAAACTATGAATTAACACATGTGGAATTATATACTTAACAAAAAAGTGTGAAATAACTGAAAATATGTCTTATATTCTAGGTTCTTCAAAGTAGCCACCTTTTGCTTTGATGACTGCTTTGCACACTTTTGGCATTCTCTTCATGAGCTTCAAGAGGTAGTCACCGGAAATGGTTTTAACTTCACAGGTGTGCCCTGTCAGGTTTAATAAGTGGGATTTCTTGCCTTATAAATGGGGTTGGGACCATCAGTTGTGTTGAGCAGAAGTCTGGTGGATACACAGTTGATAGTCCTACTGAATAGACTGTTAAAATTTGTATTATGGGAAGAAAAAAACAGCTAAGTAAAGAAAAACGAGAAATTAACATCAGTCAGTCCGAAAAATTGGGAAAACTTTGAAAGTGTCCCCAAGTGCAGTTGCAAAAACCATCAAGCGCTACAAAGAAACTGGCTCACATGAGGACCGCCCCAGGAAAGGAAGACCAAGAGTCACCTCTGCTTCTGAGGATAAGTTTATCCGAGTCACCAGCCTCAGAAATCGCAGGTTAACAGCAGCTTAGATTAGAGACCAGGTCAATGCCACACAGAGTTCTAGCAGCAGACACATCTCTACAACAACTGTTAAGAGGAGACTTTGTGGAGCAGGCCTTCATGGTAAAATAGCTGCTAGGAAACCACTGCTAAGGACAAGCAACAAGCAGAAGAGACTTGTTTGGGCTAAAGAACACAAGGAATGGACATTAGATCAGTGGAAATCTGTGCTTTGGTCTGATGAGTCCAAATTTGAGATCTTTGGTTCCAACCACCGTGTCTTTGTGTGACGCAGAAAAGGTGAATGGATGGACTCTACAGGCCTGGTTCCCACCGTGAAGCATGAAAGAGGAGGTGTGATGGTGTGGGGGTGCTTTGCTGGTGACACTGTTGGGGATTTATTCAAAATTGAAGGCATACTGAACCAGCATGGCTACCACAGCATCTTGCAGCGGCATGCTATTCCATCCGGTTTGCGTTTAGTTGGACCATCATTTATTTTTCAGCAGGACAATGACCCCAAACACACCTCCAGGCTGTGCAAGGGAAGACACAAAGGGACAGTAGTTCGGTGATGCACTTAGGCTGGCGCGGTGTTGGTCCAATAAGATGCAGCTGATAATGGTGGTCTGTCTTCTGGCGGCAGCAGTTGGTCTCCGGTAACAAGGCCGGAGGAAACAAGGCCGCAGCACGATCAAGGCCCTCTGTAGGTGGAAAGGCATCTGATGTTAAGGTGGGCCGCAAACATCTGTCCAATAGCCATTTCTCTCTTTGCGGCACGGGCAGTGTACTCACGGTCACGAAGCGCACGGTACCTCACTCTCTGTCAGTTACCGGGGCGCTGCACTTCTCTCTCTGCAGTACTCACTGGTCACGGCTGGAGTACGCGAACGTGGGCCGGCGCAGACTTGGCGCTCAAGGGCTGGAGCTCTTCTCTCTCTGTCCTGCGCGCTGCCTGTTCCCGCCAAGGCTGACTGCTTCCGCCTGGGCTGCGGCTGTGGCCACACTCCCTATTTCAAGTGCAAAGGTCTGTCCAGTCTCTGACTCTTTACCCCGGACAACAAAGTAGACAGCCCTGACAGTTCCGGACCCGGCATAGAACAGGTACCCGCGGCCTTGTTCTTTTTCTTACATTACTGCCTTCTTAGCTTTGATATCTTCTGTACAGGTGACCACAGTCATCACTACATGAGCAGATCTAGGAGATTCTGCAGTCTCAAGGCAGGCAAGTGCTGTGACTGTCATCACAAAACCCTGCCGAACACTTCCCTGTTTGTTCTGATTGACAGCACCAGCGCTGTCTGTTGCCATCATGTCCAGCTTGCGCTGTAGTTGAATGAGACTGATGCCTTCAACTGGGAGTCTATGTGCTTACACCTCCATGAAAGAACTGCAAAGAATTTCAGTCAGAAGAACGTTAGGGAGGCTTTCGTGATCACTGGTATCAATTTTGTCGTCGTGACTAACTAGGAAAAAGAAAAAGATCATGTCCACACTATTGGGAGCACCTCAAACAATAATCAGAAATAACAAGTTACAAATGTTTTATTAATATAAATAAAAAATTATTTATATTAATAAAACATTTGTAACTTGTTATTTCTGATTATTGTTTGAGGTGCTCCCAATAGTGTGGACATGATCTTTTTCTTTTTCCTAGTTAGTCTGTAGTTTTTCATGGTCCAGGGTGAGCCCCATTATTCAAAATTAAAGTGGTGCCCTCCGCTTTCCTATATTCACAATTTTGTCGTCGTGGGCACAGCCACTAGACTCTTGCAACCATATTTGCATTCAGACTAAAATTTTATTTTTTTTCAGCATTAAAACAAGAAAGGAATGTTTGTTTTCACCCTTTTTTACCTATCCAGTGCTGTTATTGGTGTAACAGAAAGAAATCAGACTCACTCCCTTTAATTTGACAGATTCTCCTTCACTACAAAGATGCTGCACCCAAGGATGAGCTGGCCCTGTAGAGTGACAAGAAATCCTCTGTTGGGCTCAAGCTATGATACAATGATGAGCGGCGAACACGGCAGTTTAATTTGAAGGTGACTTTGGAGGAAATCCCTTGCCTCTACTATACATTTCTTATAATCTGTTCCATGAATCTCCTATTAATAATCTCTATTTATTTATGGCACAAACATATTCTGCAGCACGGTACAATCTAGACTGTAAAATGATAAGAGACGAAAGCAAAAAGGAAGGACTTACAATGTACATGAGATAAGCACATGGTGTGTCATGATTCCACCACTCAAAATGTCCTAAGGACACTGTGAGTGAAAGCTCAGCCACCCTATAGGACCAGGGGCATGCTGCCCTGTCAGTATGGTGAGTGACAGCCCAGTCATGGAATCTGAGGCAGGGACATGCTGGACTGTCAGTATTGTGAATGACATCCCAGCTGTCCAACCTGGCTGGGCCTGCAGGGTGTCCTCCAGGTGTCACTCGTTATTTGGCTATTTACCTGGCTGGCAATGATCAGAACACTGCCAATTGTACCTTGCTCTGTGTTCAGAAATTTGTTGCAGGAGTTTGGATGTGCCTTTTGACTACTTGTTTGTATAACTCCTTTTGCCTTTGATGCAATCTAGCCTTAGTTACCTGACTCTGGACTTTGTTGTTTGTCTTATCCCTTTGTCTTTTATGTACCATCATGGCTTTTGACCTCAGACTCCTTGACTTCCCCACCTCATGGATTGTCTAGAAGTGACTCAGGGTCACATGGTGCTAGTTTGGTTACAGGAACCTTATGTTGTCAATAGGAATAGAAATATAACTGTATGAACCAGTTATCCAGACAGTGCTGGACTGACACTGGTAAAAAGTGCAATGACAACACAGGGGTAGCTAGTTAGGGACATGATGGAGCAAAAATATTTGAAAATATATAGACTATGGCTAACATACAGCAGTCAGCTTTGAAGAAAGAAGATGGTCCAGATTGGGCTATATTTGGCATTCGTGCTGCTCTGAGTTGTTACGACCCCTACTAGTAAGTCCGACTAACAGTGCCCATACCCGTTCGCTAGTAGTTAATGCCCCCATACACATTAGACTAATGGTGGCTAAACGTGCCGAAATCTATGGATTCGGCAGAGAGCCTAATGTAAAAGAGATATTGAAGAGAGAGAAATACGTATCCGGCACATCTGATTTCTGACTGCAGATGCCTTTGCTCTCTCAGAGATAGGTCGCTGCCAGAAATGTCTGGCAGCAGCTCCCAGAGAACACTAAGAGTGCTTGGCGGAGTGAGCGCCTCTTTGTATGTGGCTGTATACCCCGACAGGCACACACAATGCAATATGGAAGCAACTTAACTATTAAATTTTGTGAAAGTTACTGAGACGGTGTAGATCAGCCACTCTCTGATATTTCCATAGAACCTTCTCCAGTGGTCAGAGCTTGGTAGGACGTATTCCCGTTTCATCTATAACAGGCTGAGATTGGTAAAACCCTTGAAAATTAGCAGGTTTTAATTTTTTTTATATTAATACACAGTTCCTTATTTTCATGTGCAGTCTTGATTTCTGAAATAAAAATTAAAATGAAGTGTACTTTATACATTTACCTTACAATATGTGTAAGGAGGTTGCTTTCCCTGCTCCTTGCCTGGAACCACATAGTCAGACAGCTGGGTTGTTGGGGGGAAGACGTTCTGCCCTGGACAGAGGGGACCAGGGGACTGCTGGGAAGAGAGAGGGGAGTGGTCAGAAAAGAGCGGGAGAGCAGAGAGAAGGCAGCGCGCCAAAGTGAGGGCAGGCTGCAGCGCCGTGCTCCCCTAAAAGTAGTGCTCCCCGTGAGGGCACTGAGGCTGAGATACCCACCAGAGTGAAGGCTGGATGTGGGGGTGTAGATTTGGAAGCCTCCTGAATCAGAGACTGTGACCGTGCTGCCCTGATGACCGCAGTGACAAGCAAAGATCCCTAGTGTGATAAGTAACTGCCCAGTGTGTGTGTGACAGCGTTATTACAGAGAGAGACTGTCAGCCTGGTACACAGAGGCTCCTGCAGCAGCCACGGAGGCTGTGCTATTTCCTGGTTCCAGTTTCACTTTGAGAAGAACAGGCTGCAGAGGCTTAACCCCGGACTTTCCAGGAGACACAGAAGAGACTTCAGGATCTCAAGCCCTGCTGGTGACTGTATCCACATTGGGAAACAAGGACCCTCCAGTCAGGACCTCCCTGGGCTGATAAGTTACCAGAACACTCGTTAACCCTTTTGATTCCGCTTAATTGTTTACTGTTTGACTCCATTAACCCCCTGTTTACTCCCTGCGAGGAGAATTTTACCCCTGTTAATAAATCCCCTTCAACGGTTGGTCTGTCTGTTCCGTGGTGACATACGCAACCCTGCACTCTATTACACTTGGCGTAGTCGGCAGGATGTCACACGGTAGCGCGGAAGGGGCAGACCAAGCAGTTGATGGAGGTCCCAGGTCTAGCATCTCCCTGGGAGCCATGTTAGCTAACCTGCCAAGATTTTCAGGGAGTAATGTCATGTTGTGGGGTTGGACGGAGCGCATCCGAGGGATGATGCGGATGCATCCTATGACACCGGCTCTGCAGGCGGAAATAGTTGTGATGGCCCTAGAGGGGGATGCACGGGACTCTGTTATGCTCAGACCCCCTCAGGCGAGAGATACCCTGGACAAAGTATTACGTATACTTGAGGAGACGCATGGGGACCCCACTGACGTAGGGGAGCTGCGCATGCGACTGTTCCGCCGGGTACAAAGAGAGGGGGAGACCGTGACGCAATATATGAACGCACTGCAGGAGATTCATACTGCCATTATACGGAAAGACGGCGTAGGTGTGGGGTCAGTTGACGTTGTGCTGCGAGACCAACTGGTGACAGGCTTGCGAGATGTGTTGATGAAACAGGCCCTGCGAGAGCGCATGCGCGTAAAGCTAGATATGACTTTCTCTAAGGTCGGGAGTGAGGCACGCACGCACGAGCAAGAGCAAGGGGTGGTAGGGCCAGTGGGAAAGGTATGGAGCAGGGAGGTAACAGCCCCTCAATGGGTAGAAGACTTGAAGAAGGAGGTTAAACGAGTCCGTGAGGAGGTGGCTGAATATAAGAAGATCCCTTCTGCAGAGTACAGCCCTCTAGTGCGAGAAAGAGAGACCGCCCCCCAAAGTGAGACTAGTGCCGCTCGGCGAAGACGACTGCCTAGATGCTACAACTGCGGAGCACCCAGTCACAATGAAGAGGAGGCGATGTGGACCCGAGATTCCCAGCTGAAGATAAGAAGAATCTGGGAGGAGATTGAGAGTCTGGGGAAAGCCCTTACTGCCGTTTTGGGGACCAGCGGCATACCCCGAGGTAACGTGTGGAAGCCGCCAGAAACAGATAGAGGAGAGGTGCGCAGCATGAAGATGGCTTCAGTGGTGGCCCCAGAGTGTAACTCCAGATCCTGGGGTGAAGAGCAACCGCAGATGAGAGATGTCCCCCGCCGAGGTCGACGATCCAGACTGAAGCGCCCTCCAGACCGACGCAGACGTGAGTGCTGGTCGTGCAGAAAGGTGGGACACATGTCCAGAAATTGCCCTACCCGAGAAGAGCGGTGGCAGAGATCCGCTCACCCCTCTGAGGGTCCTGCTAACTGGAGGGAACGTCGCCCCTGGAGGGAATGGTACGGCAGGAAGAGAAGAGTTCCACCTAGGACAAGACAGTATCACAATGTCGGACACCAAGGAGAGGTGGAGAAGGTGTCAAGCATCTCTGGTGAAATGACTGCGCTGTCCCAACGCGTAAAGGCGAACCTGGTGGATCTACAGCCTGGGTCTGAAGGTTTTGTTGGTGAGACTCAGTCTGGAGGAAAGAAAGTGACGTTCACTCAAGAAGACCACCAAAGTGCTTTACTACCTTGCCCAGCACGAGTTCCCGAAGAAGGAGAGAAAGTGCCAAGTGTTCCTGCGACACTCGTTTTCAAGGTCCGAGCCAATGAGAAGGAGAAACCACTGATGTCATCCCCTGAGATGAAGAATGTGCTGGCTGTCAGCTCACCAGTTCCTGATCGGACAGGGGAAATGGAACAGCTGTGTGAGACAGGGCGTGTGGTTGAGAAGCCCTGGGAAGTGATGTCCGCAGAGCCCGGCACAGATGACAAAGAGTCCGGCCTGCATAGTCTTAATTCATCTGACTCAAGCTTCGACAAGAATGCTCCTGTCAAAGAGAGGGGGAGCTATGGAGAAGAATTACCTGTACTAAGCCCCCAGACTGAGGAACCCGAGCAAGAAGCCCCTACGCAAACACCTGCTACCGGCAAGGCTAAGAAGAAGAAAAAGAAGAAGAGGACAGCAGTTGTTGATGAAGCAGAGACAGCATATCTCAACCTGACTGATGAACAGCTCCTAAACCATTTAGTTTGGGAGTATGTGCAAGAAGAAAGGCAGAAGGAGATGCAAGGATTGCCAGTATCTGACTCTCCTCAGAAGAACAAAGAGAAGCACAAAGAGACCTCGCCCGTGGAATGGCGAGCTTTAAGAGAGGGGGAATGTAAGGAGGTTGCTTTCCCTGCTCCTTGCCTGGAACCACATAGTCAGACAGCTGGGTTGTTGGGGGGAAGACGTTCTGCCCTGGACAGAGGGGACCAGGGGACTGCTGGGAAGAGAGAGAGGAGTGGTCAGAAAAGAGCGGGAGAGCAGAGAGAAGGCAGCGCGCCAAAGAGAGGGCAGGCTGCAGCGCCGTGCTCCCCTAAAAGTAGTGCTCCCCGTGAGGGCACTGAGGCTGAGATACCCACCAGAGTGAAGGCTGGATGTGGGGGTGTAGATTTGGAAGCCTCCTGAATCAGAGACTGTGACCGTGCTGCCCTGATGACCGCAGTGACAAGCAAAGATCCCTAGTGTGATAAGTAACTGCCCAGTGTGTGTGTGACAGCGTTATTACAGAGAGAGACTGTCAGCCTGGTACACAGAGGCTCCTGCAGCAGCGACGGAGGCTGTGCTATTTCCTGGTTCCAGTTTCACTTTGAGAAGAACAGGCTGCAGAGGCTTAACCCCGGACTTTCCAGGAGACACAGAAGAGACTTCAGGATCTCAAGCCCTGCTGGTGACTGTATCCACATTGGGAAATAAGGACCCTCCAGTCAGGACCTCCCTGGGCTGATAAGTTACCAGAACACTCGTTAACCCTTTTGATTCCGCTTAATTGTTTACTGTTTACTGTTTGACTCCATTAACACCCTGTTTACTCCCTGTGAGGAGAATTTTACCCCTGTTAATAAATCCCCTTCAACAGTTGGTCTGTCTGTTCCGTGGTGACATACGCAACCCTGCACTCTATTACATATGCACACTGTCAATCAGCAGCAGGTGAGGGAGGGGAGCCGACGTTCACAGATTCCGAGGACTCGGCAGCTCATACACAATAGAGAATAATAAGGATCTTATTTTATCCACTAACTGCTGGATGCAATGCAATGAGTACTACATTGCCATCATATCGTTCTCAGTCATCAGCTTTAACCTGCTGTTAGATAGGGAAGAATAAACCCAGATACACATTAAGACAAATAGTATCCTAAACCAGAGTGCCAAACTGCATTCCTCGAGGGCCGCCAACAGGTCATGTTTTCAGGATTTCCTTGTATTGCACAGGTGATAATTTAATCACCTGCACAGAATAATTCCAGCACCTTGTGGAATGCTAAGGAAATCCTGAAAACATGACCTGTTGGCTGCCCTCGAGGAATGCAGTTTGACACCTCTGTCCTAAACTGTACAGCCACACTATGAGCTAGCAGCTTAGTGGTTAGTGGTTAGCACAGTTGCCTGGGTTCAAATCCCACCAAGAACAACATCTGCAAGGAGTTTGTATGTTCTCCCCGTGTTTGCGTGGGTTTCTCCCCAGACTCCAAAGACCTACTAAAAGGGAATTTAGATTGTGAGCCCCAATGGGAACAGTGATGATAATGTATGTAAAGCACTGCGGAATATGATGGTGCTATATAAGCAAAGCATAATAAATAATAATAAAGCTATATGGTAAATGATGCAGTGTTAACAGTATGGACATATGAAACATTCACTCATACCAGACAGTGTACTAGAGACTGGCGTGATTCCCAATACCACTCCAGAGATCAGAATATGGATTGTTCCTCCACCCTGCAGCAACTGGAGATTGTATGGTCTTTCATTACAGCTACAATGTTACAATAAAACGCAATCTGCATATTAACTAGCAAGATTTCACATTTAATTAATTATATATTGAATCAAGTAAGGAACAATTTGATCTGACAGAACGGTCTGTCCTGACATTGACTTTTTCCTATATTGGATTAAAAAAATGCAAATTTGGATTCTCAAATTCCAGAAAAAGATACGTGCAGTACCCTTAACATGTATCCTGGGAAACTACCCACGTACACGTGAATGGTATCATTAACCAGACAGTGGCCAAAAGAGTGTGCTTTTAACCTTCGTCTGACCAGTATGTGACCGTTCACCTTTAATTCAACTGTATAGAAAACTATAGCAGGCCCCTCTAAATAAAGTAGGGCACCATGAAAATATGACTAACTTTGAAATTGGAAATTCAGGAAGGAAAAGGTGTGGAGTTATGGAAATCACAGGATGGATGCAGGGCCGGCGTTGAGGCGGGTGGCAAACTGGGCAGTTGTCACACCCTTGGGGGAGCAGGAGCTACACTACATTATCAGTGTAGCTTCCGATGTGGAGACTGCTTCAGGACTTTTGGTGACATCACATCCATGACACTGATGTCACCACAGGTCCTGTACCGTGTGGGTGTGGGAGTCGGAAATACTGAACAGTAGATGGACTGGTGGTAAGTCCTCTATGGTCTTTATGTGTGTGTCTCTGTGTTTTTATCTGTGTGTATCTGTGTGTGTGGTGTACCCTAGAATGTATGGGCTGCTGGTAGTATATATTAGCAATGACATCAGACTGTATGGGCTCATGGTAGTATATATTAGCAACGACATCACAATTTATGGGCTCATGGTGGAATATATTAGGGAGGACTAGAGAATCTATAGGCTCCTGGTGGTATATATTAGCGAGGACTACAGAATGTATGGGCTCCTGGTGGTATATATTAGTGAAGATTCCAGAATGTATGGGCTCCTGGTGGGTATATACGTAATAGTAAAGATTTGGGGGAGATTCACAAGGAGTTGACTGCTGCTGGAGTCATTGCTTTGAGAGCCTCCACACACAGACGCATCCAGGACATGGGCTACAAGTGTCGCATTCCTTGTGTCAAGCCACTCATGACCAATAGACAACACCAGAAGCGTCTTACCTGGGCCAAGGAGAAAAAGAACTGGACTGTTTATCAGTAGTGTTGAGCGATACCTTCCGATATGCAAAGGTATCGGTATCGGATTGGATCTGCCGATATCTAAAAAATATCGGATATCGCCGATACCCGATACCAATGCATATCAATGGGACACAAAATATCGGAATGGTTCCCAGGGTCTGAAGGAGAGGAAACTCTCCTTCAGGCCCTGGGATCCATATTCATGTATAAAATAAAGAATAAAAATAAAAAATATTGAAATACTCACCCCTCCGACGGCCCCGACTCTCACCGGTCCAAGTGTCTGCCTCCGTTCCTAAGAATGCAGAGTGAAGGACCTTCGATGACGTCGCAGCTTGTGATTGGTCGCGTTACCGCTCATGTGACCGCTCACGCGACCAATCACAAGCCGCGACGTCATCGAAGGTCCTTCACTCCCTGCATTCTTAGGAACGGAGGCACCGCTAAGAGCCAGGGCTCGTCCGAGGGTGAGTATATCAATATTTTTTATTTTTATTTATTTTTTACATGAATATGGATCCCAGGGCCTGAAGGAGAGTCTCCTCTCCTCCAGACCCTGGGAACCATACACACCGCACACTTCCGATTCCGATTTCCGATATCGCAAAAATATCGGAACTCGGTATCGGAATTCCGATACAGCAAATATCGGCCGATACCCGATATTTGCAGTATCGGAATGCTCAACACTATTTATCAGTGGTCCAAGGTGTTGTTTTCAGATGAACGTAAATTTTGCATTTCATTTGGAAATTAAAGTCCCAGAGTCTGGAGAAAGAGTGGAGAGGCACACAATCCAAGCTGCTTGAGATCTACTGTAAAGTTTCCACAATCATGATGGTTTGGGGAGCCATGTCATCTGCTGTTGTAGGTCCACTGTGTCTTATCAAGACCAAAGTCAGAGCAGCTGTCTACCAGGAAATATTAGAGCATTTCATGCTTAACTGTGCCGACAATCTTTTTGGAGATGAAATTTCATTCTCTAGCAGAACTTGGCACCTGTCCACACTGCCAAAAGTACCAATACCTGGTTTAAAAACAACAGTATCACTGTGCTTGACTAGCCAGCAAACTCGCCTGACCTTAACCCCATAGAGAATCTATAAGGTATTGCTAAGAAGAAGAGAGACACCAGCCCCAACAATTTAGACAAGCTGAAGGCTGCTTTCAAAGCAACCTGGGCTTCCATAACACCTCAGCATTGATGGAGTAATTGATGCAACAGGAGCCCCGACCAAGTATTGAGTGCATTTACTGAACATACATTTCAGTAGGCCAACATTTTGGATTTTAAAATAATTTTTCAAGCTGGTGTTATAAAGTATTCTAATTTACTGAGATAATTAATTTTGTGCTTTCATTGGCTGTAAGCCATAATATTTAACATTAACAGAAATAAAAACTTGAAATAGACCACTCTGTTTGTAATGACTCTATACAATTTATGAGTTTCACTTTTTGTATTGAAGAACTGAAATAAATTTACTTTTTGATGATATTCTAATTTTGTGAGTGTGTATATATCAGTGAAGTCATTGGAATGTATGGGTTCATGGAGGTACTGTATATATTTGTGAAAACATCAGAATGTATGGGTTCCTGGTATGGATATATGTGTCTGTGTGTCTGCATATTTGCTTTTTGTATGCATGCGTCTGTAAAAAGATGTTCCAAGTACACATGTATGTAAGTGTTCTGTGTATACACATGTCTATGTGCTTTGCATACAGTGGCTTGAGAAAGTATTCACCACCTTGTATTTTTATCGATTTTGTTACATTACATAGTTAAATAGGTTGAAAAAATACATAGGTCCATCAAGTTCAACCTTTCTCCACCAAGTGTACATTTTGTCAATCTTAATATCTTAATATATACTTACCTTGTAATGTCTTCACATCCTGTTCTGTCCAGATGTGTCCGGATCCCAGAATTCCAAGTGGCGGAAGTTCACCGACCTCCATATTGGGACACCCAAGTGATGGGTGTCTCAATATGGAAACTGCTGGTGGTACCAGCCAATTGCACAGTACCACCAGTGGAACACTGTCGCACCACACACACACACACACACACTGTATACGCTGTACGCACCACACACACACGCACACACACACACACACACTGTATACGCCGTACGCACCACACACACTGTATAAGCCATATGCAGCCTCTTGCGCAATACGACCAGCAGAACACCGTTGTGAACACGCCACCGCCCAGATAAGCCGCATGATTCACTGACCTCTGCCATCTTTGTATAGGAGGAGCGTATGCACAGTTTTAATGTGACTGCCGCTATCCGTCTGCGCAAAGATGGCGGCGGTCTGATTTACCTTTACCTACTTTGCTTTCATTTTAACACAAGGGGGAGGGGTGAGTGCACATAGGGGGAGACAGCTCAAACGAGAGAACACATGAGGGAAGAAGACAGCACAGTGGCGGAGAGAGAGCAGACAAGGGGGATAGCACATGGGGTAGACAGGTCAAAGAAGAGAGCACAGATGGGAGAGGTCAGCACATGGGTAAAGAGAGAGTGGATAGGTGGGTGAGCACATGGGTGGGGGGAAGAGATTCTCAACGCTGCAAAGCCTGCCCCAATCGTGACATTACCGCCCTCTCGATTTGACAGCATCGGGCCTCCATCTAGTTTAACTATAACCCGGAATGTTACGCGTTTCAATGAAATTGTACAGCCCTTTTTTAAAAGCTGTTATAGTGTTTGCCATTACTACCTCCTGTGGTAGGGCATTCCACAGTCTCACTGCTCTACATGTAAAGAACCCTTTCCTATTTAGGTGCCGGAATCGCCATTTTTCCACTCGCAGTGAGTGCCCCCTATTCCTTGGTATGGACTTTTGAAGAAATAAGTCATGTGCCAGTGTTTTGTCGTGGCCACACATATATTTATACATGTAAAGGAGATCTCCTCTGAGGCGTCTTTTTCCTATGCGAAACAAGCCCAACTTTTCCAACCTTTCATCATGGGAGAGCCCTTCCATCCCTTGTGTGAGGCAGTGACTGGTGTTAGGTCACTGTATGTTCCCCCCAGAATGTGCACGGAGGGGTATTTAGGCCATGGGAATGCATTGCAGTCACAGGCATAGCTGTGATAGCAATGCAGAATAAAAGTGAGTATAAGTCTTGGGCAAACTATTTGTCCAAGGCAGATTTAATAAAATCTGCTCTGGGCTTTTGTGTTTTGAAACAGACTACAGGATGGTAGTGGTGCGGTCCGTTTCATTCCTGGCTGGGTTTTCCATGTGGCTGAAGGCCACAGGTTGCTTGTAAAAACCCTGAAGCAGAGGGTTGGGTGTGTCAGTTTCAGTGTCAGTCTGGTGTTTGGAGGAGTACAGAGCAGAAGGCTCTGCAGAGCTTCACCTGTGTGAGGCAACACGGGCAAGCGTAGCCAAACAGCTGAGGCAGCTGGAAGGCCTGGCACCCACAGGGTACACAGCAGTGCAGTCGCCCATGGCAACTGGTTTCACGAGGTGGACTGGCGTGTTTATCGGCTGAAAACTGGAGGATATGGTTCTCGGCTGCGAATCGGAGGATATTGTGTAGTGTTGTGAGTTGAACATTAACACGACGGTGCAGTCTCCCATAGCAACAGGTCACAAAAGTGGACTGGCATGTTTATTGGCTGCAATCCAGAGGATATGGTTCCCGGCTGCAATCTGGAGGATATCGTGTGCTGTGTTTTTATGAGTTAAGCATTAAAGAGACTTTTGTTTTGAACTTTCCTGAGACACTGCCTCATCACTGCATAGGGTGCTACCACTGCACTACACTTACCTGCTCATAGAAACCCAACATGTTAGTTATACACGACTTATTCTTCATGAATCCATGCTGGTTGTCAGTTATTATATTATTATCTACAATATATTTTTGCAGGTCATCTCTTATAATGCCCTCAAAAATTTTGCACACTACTGATGTCAGTCTTATTGGATGGTAGTTGCCTGGATCCACCTTCTTACCTTTCATAAATATCGGTACCACGTGAGTCATCCTCCAATCCCGTGGCACCACCCTTGTTACAAGAGAGTCTAAGAATATGAGAAACAGTGTTCTGTCAATTATTGAACTCAATTCCTTCAGTATCCTCTGATGAATGCCATATGGGTCAGGGGATTTGTCAATGTTTAAATTGCTCAGACATACTGTAGATGTACTTCTTTTTATGTTAAACTAGTTATATCAGGCTGTGAACTTTGATTTTTGGCTTTTTGATTGATCCCTGTAACCTGTTTGATATCTCAGCCTTTTCTTTGTCCTCTATAATTATCATCATTGTCGTCTTTTAAGGGGTCAATACCATCTGTTTTTTTCTTTTTGGCATTGATGTTTTTATAAAAAAAATTGGGGATTTATTTTAATGTCCTTGGCGATTTGTTTCCCTGTAGATAACTTTGCTAGTTTGATTTTCTTTTTTACATTTTTTATTTAGATCTTTATTCTTCTGAAATGCTATTTCAGTATTCTTGGCTTTCAAGATTTTGAATGCCCTTTGTTTTTGTCTTATTAAACTTTGTACTGTCTAATTTATCCATAATGGTTTCTTTTTATTCCTTGACATTTTTTTTACAAGAGGTTATACGTTTTCTGCAGGATTCTAGAAGTATTTCTTTTAAAATGGCCCATTTATGTTCAGTATCCGCAGTTACCATGACATGGTCGCAGTCTACATGTTTGTTAAAATTGGCTTTCCTAAAGTTCCAGGTGTTGGCATTTCCCTTTTTGAATGTCTGATTGAAAATTACATTGAAACTTACCATGTTATGGTCACTGCTTCCGAAATGCTCCCTGACCTGTAGATTTGAAATTGTGTCTGGTTTATTTGACAGAACTAGATCCAGCAGATTACCTCCCTGATTGGTTCATCAACCAACTGAGAGAGGTAATTGTCCTGTACTGTAGATAAGACATTGTAGCTTTTAGCACAACCAGAAGGTTCTATGTCCCATTGAATGTCTGGATAGTTAAAATTCCCCATTATAAGAACCATATTACTGTATGCTGCCTTTTCATTTTTTTTGCAGCATTTCATCCTCTACCTGTTCAGCCATATTAGGCTTGTCGCAAACAATTAGCATCTTTCCATTATTGCCAACCCCATGTACATTTACCCATAGTGACTCTACATTGCTGTAACTCCCCCCAATGTCTTCATTGAGCACAGGTTTTAATGTGGATTTTATGAAAATGCACACCCCTCCACCTTTTTAATTTTTTTCTATCATTTCTAAATGTAGTGTACTTCTCTATATTTGTTATTCAGTCATGGCTCTCGTCAAGCCAGGTTTCCATAATGCCCACCACATCGTATTCTGTGACCAACAATAGAGTCTCCAGTTCATTCATTCTGTTTGCGAGACTTCTTGCATTTGCCAGCATACATTTAACCTTATTAGCACATTTGTTACTCCTACTGAACCTCCTGCTTCCCTTACATATCCCAGCCCCCCTAAATCCTTATTTACCCCTACTGCCTCACTCTCTCTATCCCCTTATTAGCACAACTACCCTCCCTCCCCCCAGATCGTAGTTTAAAAGCTCCTCCATCTGTCTTACCATTTCCCCCCCCCCAAGGACAGCTGCACCCTCCCCATTGAGGTGCACCCGTCCCTATAATAGAGACTGTAGCTGACAGAGATGTCAGCCTAGTTCTCCAGGAACCTGAACCCTTCCTTCCTTCACCAATTTCTAAGCCACTTATTTATCTCTATAAGCTCCCGTTGTCTTTCTAGTGATGCTCGTGGCTCGTGGTATTATTTCTGAAAACACCACCTTGGAGGTCCTGGCCTTCAGCTTCTCTCATAGTTCCCTGTAAACATTCTTAAGGATCCGTAGTGTGTTGAACCCGAGCACCTGGCAGACAACACACTGTTCGGCATTCATGGTCTCAGCAGCAGATGACCCTGTCTGTCCTCCTAATTATAGAGTCCTCAACCACCAACATCTTTCTGGCCTTTGCTGCACTCCCATTTCTCTCCTTCCTACAGTTTTCCTAGTTGATAAATCCCATGGTCCTTAGTTATAAACTGGCTGAAAGCACTTCAATATACTTAATATACACCATGCTGATATGAGAATACCATAACAGTAAGAAGTGACCAGAAGAGCAAAGTAAATTAAAACAATATCTTTATTTATTACAATAGTAAAAGGTAACACTAAAAATACAGGGGAAAAAAACAGGGGGAAAAAAAGGGGAAAATACCTCCAAAAATTAGTGTGAGGCGACAGCAAAAAGTCACAGGTGCATGCACTATAATTATGGTATTATTAATATTGGAGGGACATGACAAAACAGTATGTAGGCAATCGTATGAACAAAAGGACAGATAGAAATTTAACTAACCAGGTTTCAAGTAAAGGCCTAAAGAAAAAAGCCAACAGCCACAAATTCTTTGCATTGCATGCTACATCGTCACATCCCCCTGCGACCATTAAGAGTATCCCCAAGGGCCAATCCCTGAGAGCTAAAAGAATCTGTTCAGATGACAGTGACTTCGAAGAGCAAGCCATAGACTTGGCACAAAGATTCACAAGTAGAGGTTACAGCAAGCGTTGTATTAGGCAGGGTTATAAACGAGCAAAAAAAGCCCTTAGGGAACAGCTAATATATCGAACTCTGAAAAAATATGGACAATTGGATGGACAGGTAAGGTTTATTTCTACCTTTAATGACCAATGGGATGAAATGAAACAAGTTTTAAACAAGCACTGGCATATTTTAACGACGGACCCAGTCCTTTGTAAAATCATCCCTCCATATCCCTCCGTGGTAGCCAAAGAAAGTCAAAATCTTAAAGATTTATTGGTACACAGTCATTATGATCCTATTCCTACATCACTAAGCAGACCGTTGCAACATGGTTTCTTTCCATGTGGATTGTGCAAGGCTTGTGGTAATTTAAAATTGGTAATTTGGTGGTAATTGTGGTAATTTTTCCAACTCAGATGGATCTAAATCCTTTAATATTAGGAAGCACCTCACATGTTCATCCATGTGGGTGATTTACCATGCCATGTGTCCTTGCAATTTGATATATATTGGGCTTACAACCCGTGAATTAAAATTCATGTGAGGGAGCACATTAGGGATATTGAGAAATCAAAAACTGTGGATGATCTGGCACTTCTTAAAACTCTCTCGCATCACTTCAAAATCCACCATGGCTCCAACCCTAGCGGACTCACTCTGTGGGCATTGATCAAATTGTCTTGGGCCTACGGGGGGGGGGGGGGGGGGGTGATTTGGGTAAAAATTTAGCCCAACAGGAGAGCAGGTGGATTTACCGGTTAAATACAATAACCCCCAATGGTCTCAATGAAAGTTTTGGTTTCAGCTCTTTTCTCTTTTTTTTTTACTTTCCTCTTTTTTCGTAATTTTATGTACTTATTCTCATTGTTGTTATCGTCTACTTACATTCAGGTGCCAATTGCTAACCAGGGTTTGTTCTTGCTGCTTCTACCAATGATGACATCATGCCGGTTGGTGCGCTGTCTCCTTCAAGTCTATTTTGGGCTATTGTGGCTGTGATCTTGGGGCTGGGACGTTGGTTCTGGCTTTTTGGCCCTTATTCTGAAATAGAAGAAGCTGTGCATCTTCAATGAACCTTTTTGGACTTATTTTAGGATATGTCTTACTCTTAAGTTTTCATATTTTAATCTAGATCTAAATAGCATATATTATGATATTGTGCATATTATGAGATTCTTTAGATTGTTTTTTGCTTTTTCACTGGTCCGTTTTCTTTGTGCAATACATATGTGCCCTCTAAACCTGCACATGTATATACATTTTTGCTGCATTCATTGAATTATAGGTGGCTTTATATCATTATATTTTTTCATTAATATCCCCTTCAGCACTAGGGAAGTTTTATATGTCCCTTACAATATCCCCTTGTGTCATTCTCCCTTTTCACGTTCTCCGATTTTAACCTTTTTGCTATTAATGAATTTTATAAAATTCTTTGCAGCACCGTATTATCGCCTCATGTAAATATTATCGCTTTTATCATTTACGCCACATAAATCTTTGTATTATAATGTCCCTTTTCTTTTTCTCACCTTTGGTCCTAGTTTGTTATTAGTCTCTATAGTTTACACTTTGCAGTTGGGGGTAGTCACAGGTATATTTATTATTCTATTTTTCTTTATTGCTCCTTACATCATTTTTCCTCCTTCCCCTTTGTTTTACACGGCCTGTCTGTAGTCTGTTCATTCTTATTTGCTAGGGGCGTTTCTTAGTGTGTATTCACACCTCCCCCTCGCACCTCCCACACTTTGCGTATACTTTTGGCCGCTTTTACATCCACGGGATTCATTTTGCTCACTTTCATTGCATCTTCGCACATGCGCCGAACTGGCATCTTTCACTGACTTCCAGAGGCGCTCCTCACGTGACCGCGGTGCGTTTCACTGCGTGTCACTGAGCGCCTGTCCGGAAGTCCCCTTTGCTTGTGAGACGATTTCCGGTGGTATGCGCAACCATGAACACAATGTAAGATGGACTCCGGCATTATTGTCCCCTTATTGGCACCTTGTATATATACCCCTAAAACCTTAAACACCTACCACGCCCCTCTGGAAGAAAGCATTATTGCGAAACTGCGCTCGTCGGGCGCTGGCAGGATACAGCTCCGTCCTATAGCCGCACTATACCACATCAGTCACTGCAAGTAATGGCCGTGTTTTTTATGATAATTTATGCATGGGATTTTTTCCTTCCATCATCATTATGTGCTGGCGGTAATTAATATGTTAAGGACATGTTAGTAGGGCTATTTTTTACATCTTTATTGTGTCTCTAATCTGGGACAAGTGGCCTTTCTAATTTTGCACTATTTTGGCATATACGAATAGAAAAGGCCTTTAGGCCTTTACTTGAAACCTGGTTAGTTAAATATCTGTCTCATAAGTCCTTTTGTTCATACGATTGCCTACATACGGTTTTGTCATGTCCCTCTAATTTTAATAATACCATAATTATAGTGCAGGCACCTGTGACTTTTTGCTGTCTCCTCCCCACTAATTTTTGGAGGTATTTTCCCCTCTCTTTTTAGTGTTATCTTTTACAATTGTAATCAATAAAGATATTGTTTTAATTTACTTTGCTCTTCTGGTCACTTCTTACTGTTATGGTATTCTCATATCAGCATGGTGTATATTTAGTTTTCCTAGTTGCTATGAGTGATGTCCTGCTGTAGAGTTTCCATTCCTTGGCCAGTATTCCTAATATCAGCCAAACAGGCATATTTACTAGGGCTGGGCTTCTGAGTGTTGCAAGCTGCACATTTAGATCCATTACCTGGGCTTCCAAACATGTAACGTGCTGACATTGAGTGCAGACATATTCACCCTCAAACAGCTGTTCACGCAATGCATACATCTCACAAGATGCACACCTGGTGGCATTGTCCATGGAAGTGTAAGGTTCTAGCAGGTACGTGGGATGCAGTGACGAGCAGGAGGCAGAGCAAGAGTTGACAGGTTTTTTAAATATAGTTATCACAGCAGTGGAAACTCCATGCAGGGAGTAAGGGGGTTAAGGTAAATAGTCGCACAGCGTGTAAACGGTAATCAAGTAATAACAAAGGGTCAAATAATGAGTTAACTTAGCAGTCTCTGGTTGCTTAACGATGGAGGCTGGAAAATCCCACGATGGTGCCGTAGGTGACATGAGAAGTCTCTGAGCTGGTCTTGGAGGAAAGTGAAGCACTGTCTCTGAACGGTGACGAAGTATCCTGGTCTTCCTACATGTGGTCTCGTGGTCCTGGAACAAGGTACTGACCAAGGGGAGGTCTGATGCACCGCCAATGATGCACAAAGTCCCGGAGTGGAGGCTGCAGTCTCACTACTACAAACTATGCACCATAGGATCAGTGCTCCAAAGAGTGTCGGCAGATGTCAGTGGTACCGACCGGTTAGTACTGTAGTGGTCAGAGGGTAACAGGGAGATGATCTCTGGAGATGCACAGTCTGTGTGCGCAGGGGATGGAAAGGTGCAAAGCGGGCCTGCTGGTTGGTGTCAGTCAGCAGAGAGGGAATCAACCTTCTCTTGTCGCACATGCTGGGTACCCGCCAAAAGCCCTGATCTAGCGCGCTCAGTCTCTTTTATATCACACTCGCCCCCAACAGTCAGGTGCAAAGGTCTGCTCCGGTCAAAAAGTGCTTACCCGGCAACAATGGTGACAGCCCCAACAGTTCCTGCCTGGACACGCAAGAGAGATCACTATTCTGTTCCATCTTCTTACATTCCCCCACTCCTTTTGCTCGCCATTCCACAGGCGAGGATTCTTGTGAAACATTTTTGTTGCCAGATGAAGTGTTCTTGATCAAAACGATTGGGGGGCTTGCCTGCTATTGTTCATTCGGAGCATCATAAGTTGGAACGAGTAGTGGAGTCCCCTTGAGTGGCGGAATCAGATTGTACAGGAGGAAGCAATGGTGTGTCTGTATTCTCGGGATCAGATTCTTCGAGGACCCCAGGTCTTCGTTTATCACTCTCCTCATCCTCTTCTTCCTCTCCTACCGTGGGAACTGGATCGAGAGTCTCTGGTGCCTCTCCTACTTGTACCGGATCTTTTGATAGGCAAGGCAGAAGCATATTCCAGTTAACTATCCGAGTGGGAGTGCTCCTTTGTCCTTCAGGCTGAATCTCATACACAGGCCCCTCGAGGCTGACTTGTCGCCTTGAGTGCTCCAACTCTCGAAGCCTGGTCTGTACAAAACGATGCAAAGTCTGCAAGCGATGACGATGTTCTCGAACCCAAGAGGACACCCCCGTCCGCAAGTAGTCCTCTTTTGGATCCAATTCTAAATCAGTGATTCCCTTTCCAACCAGGCCGAATAGGAGAGAATAGGGGGTATAACCCATGTACTCGATTGTTGTATACTCACACCTCTGATACATACTCAGGCCACCGGGCTTTCCAATCTTCTTCCAGAGTTCTCAACATTTGAATTAATGTCCAGTTGAACCATTCACAGGCGCCATTTCCCTGAGGGTGATACAGTGTGGTGCGGGATTTGTCAATCTGGTACATACGATGTAATTCTTCCATCACTTTACCCAAGAAACAGGCTCCCTGGTCAGAATGGATCAGTGTCGGACAGCCGTAAAGTTGAATTAAATTTTTACAGATTGCATGTGCAGCTGATTCTACAGTTTGATCTCTGGTTGGGGTCACAACAGCAAATTTAATGAAGTGATCTACCATCACTAAACAATGTTCATCCCCCTGGTGGGCCGGCCTGATGGTCAGATAGTCTATCATTAACAGCTCCAGGGGAGCGGATGTCACAATGGATTGCATGGTGGCTCTCTGCTCTGGTGGTTTAGCCAATTCACATGTCTGACATGCCCTACAAGTCTCTTCCATGACCGCCTTCAGCCAAGGATGATAAATAAACCACTGTAATCACTGAAAAGTCTTCTCCTGACCAAAGTGCGCTCCTTTTTTATGTGCTTCGGTGGCTATCTCGGGCAACAGCTCTTCCTGAATTATGACTTGCCAGGTGGCGCCTAGCTCCATCTGAAGTTGCACTTTCCGATACAGCAATCCATTCTTCACCTGAAGGCGTTCCCACTGTCACAGAATTAGCAGAGTCTCCTGGGATAGAGTATTTGTCTCTGCAAAACTGGGAAGTCTCTTCAAGGTCACACACCGTCTAAGCAGGGCAAGCTCACTATCTTCTTGCTGTATCCGAACCCACTCATCCCGGGATCAGCCCAAAGCACACCCTGAGGCAGGGTTTGTACCTGGTCCTGCGACGCCACCACCATCCTGGCGGGATCTAGGAACCTGGGGACCACCTCACTTTCCAGTTCTTCATCTCTATTTCACTCAGGTTTAGCACGTTTCACCCTGATTAGGGCATCAGCATGGGTGTTCTCTGCTCCTCTTTTGTAGGTAATTCTATACCAAAACTTTGCCATTCTGGCCACCCATCGTTGTTCCAGAGCTCCCAGCCTCACATTTTCCAGATGAGCCAAGGGTTGTTATCGGTGCATACTAGCATTTCAGAACCGGACAAATATTCCGCGAACCTCTCCGTCATAGCCCACACCAACGTCAGCAGCTCCAACTTAAAGGAACTGTAATTGTCCGGATTAAGTTCGGAATCGTGAAGGCATCGACTTGCATGAGCAATCACCTTCTCTCTCCCATCCTGTATCTGATCCCTCAGAACACAATCAAATCCATTATCATCAAATGGAAAGATGGTACCCCTACAATCCTGCCATGAGAGGGCCGCTCACCAAAACTCCCAGCTCAGGCAAGGAAGGCATTAATTAGAGAGGCAACACAGAGACCAAAGGTAACCATGAAAAGCTGCAGAGTTCCAAAGCAGAGACTGGAGTATTTGTCCATCTGATCACAATAAGCCTTACACTCTATATAGGTGGAATTTATGGAAGAGTGAGCAAAAAAATCCCACTCATTTTTAGTTTGCCAAAAGACATGTGGGAGGATTGCCAAATGTATGGAGGAAGGTGCTATGGTCAGATGAGACCAAAATTTAATTTTTTGGCCACCAAGGTAAATGCTATGTCTGGTGCCAAGCCAACACAGCTCATCACTCTAAGAACACCATACCCACAATGAAATATGGTGGTGGCAGCTTCATAGTGTGGTGATATTTTTCGGCAGCAGGGACAGGGAAAATGGTCTGAGTCAAGTGGAAGATGGATGCTTTAAAAGGCAGTGAAATTTTTAAGCAAAACCTATTTCAGTCTGTCACTGATTTGAGAATGGGACGGAGGCTCACTTACCAAGACAATAACCCAAAGCATACTGCTAAAAGAAAACAAGAGAGTGGTTTGTGTCACAATAAAAAAAAACAAATTGTTCACAGTTGTGGACATGCTATTAATATGAACTGATGCAAACCCTAAAAATAAAACAAAACAGTGAAAGCCCAGGTTCTGATATAGCAAAACATGAAAAATGGCAAGGGGGTGATTACTTTCGCAAGCCACTGTTCATGTATATGTATGTGCTCTGTGTATACATGCGTGTTATGTGTATGTACAGATGTGTGTGTAACATACAGTGTCTACATTACATACTGTGTGTACTTTATTTATAAATACCGGCTGCACAGACAATAGTTTAGAGGTGTAAATTTGTGGGTAATTGCCCCACCGAACGAGCAAAATGCTGTACATACATCGGGTGATTGAATTGTTTACAGTGGAGCAAAAGTCATTGTTCTCAGCAGTAGAGATGAGCGGTGTTCGAGTCGAACTGTTCGCCAATTTGAAATTCGAGCTGTTTTGGGGCGGTGTTCGAGTCGTTCGACGAACCCGAACAATTTGCTTAAAATTCGGCTGTTCGAGTTTCTGTTCCATAACTGTTCGTTCACCAAAAACCTAGCTTGATTTGCACATTAAAACTGTTTATCATTGTTAATGGACTGTTTCAGTGTATAGTGGGCGGGGGGGGCGGGGGATAGATTTGTGCTGAAATAACGCCGATCTCCATTTTTTTTTTCTTTCCCGCATTTACAGAAGGGCGGTGCAGTCTCTCAGCCTATCAGCAGTGCGCACACACACAGCAATGTGCATGTGATGCAGACAAGCAAGGGCATGTGTCATTGGCTGTGTATGTCACATGTCACTCCTTGCCCAATGAGAACCAGCCATTTGCCCCGTCGTCACCATTTCCTCACTGCTGCAGCTTAGTGTTAGACGGCACCACTGCTGCTGTGGGCGCTATACCGTCAAAGAGTCTTTTTTTGCCAGCGAATTTTCTGAGAGATAGGTTTAGGGAGTCGGGAGTTGGGACTGGTTGTAATATCAGCCCTTTTCAGGGTAGGTTACAGCAGTTCATAGCACTGTTTGCCAGGCAGGTCTGAGCCAGTGCTGTGCAAGTGTTAGTCACAGCATTTGGTGTAATCTAGCTCAGCCAATCCTTTTGGGCTAGTAGCATTGTCTGATAGTCATCTGAGTAGCCCGACTGTGAAGCTAGCTACACCGCCTGTGTATCTCAATTTTTACGGCATCTAACCCAGTAAATCGTTTTGGGGTTTTGGGCTTAGTAGCAGTGTCTGCACGTCAGCAGAGTAGCCCGCCTGTGAAACAAACTACACTGTGTTCCAAATTATTATGCAAATAATATTTCCTCATATTTTCTCTAAATTACCTATCTGAATTGCAGTCATTGTTATTTTCCAGTCATCTACTATTCTAGTATAATTGCAATGTTTTGGAACAAACTGCCTATGAAAACAGTATCTTTTTAAAAAAAAATAAACACTCAAAATGCATGTTCCAAATTATTATGCACAGCAGAGTTTTCAACCTTTTTTTTTTTTTTGAACAAAAAAATGGTCAATTGTGAAGTTATAAGCATTATCAGCTTATTACAAAATGAAATCAAACAGTTTTCAAGTGAAAACTTTATTCTAGGTGATGTTACATTTGCACATAGGACCCCTTGTTCGAAAGAAGCTTCTGAACTCTCTCGTCCATTGACTTTGTCAGTTTTTGGATGGTTTCTGCTTCAATTGTTTTGCATGTGGACAGAATACCCTCCCAGAGCTGTTGCTTAGATGTGAACTGCCTCCCGCCATCATAGACACTCCTTTTGATGATACTCCAGAGGTTCTCAATGGGGTTGAGGTCAGGGGAAGATGGTGGCCACACCATAAGTTTGTCCTCTTTTATGCCCATAGCAGCCAGAGATGCAGATGTGTTTTTTGCAGCATGAGACGGTGCATTATCATGCATGAAAATGATCTTGCTGCGGAAAGCACGGTTCTTCCTCTTGAACCATGGCAGGAAGTGTTGTTTTAGAAACTCCACGTAGATTATGGAGTTCATCTTTACCCCTTCAGGGATCATAAAGGGGCCGACAATCTCTCCCCATGATTCCAGCCCAAAACATTACTCCACCTCCTCCTTGTTGGTGCCTTAGCCGTGTTTTCATGGGGTGTCCATCAACCAGCCATCCTCCACTCCATCCATCTGGACCATCGAGCATTGCACGGCACTCATCGGTGAACAAAACAGTTTGGAAGTCAGTCTTCATGTATCGTTTGGCCCACTGGAGCCGTTTCTGCTTGTGTGCAGTGGATAGAGGTGGTTGACAGGATGGCTTACGCACAGCTGCAAACCTCTGAAGGACCCTGCATCTTGTTGTTCTGGGGATGTTGGAGGCACCAGCAGCTTCAAAAACTTGTCTGCTGCTATGACAAGGCATTTTTGCAGCTGCTCTTTTAACCTTACGCAATTGCCTGTTGGAAAGAGTCCTCAATTTTTCCTTATCAGCACGCACACGTGTGTGCTGGGAATCAGCTACACACTTCTTGATTGTGCGATGATCACGATGAAGTGTCTTGGCAATGTTGATTGTAGTCATGCCTTGACCTAAATACTCCACAATTTGTTGCTTCTCAGCAGCCGACACATCCTTTTTCTTTCCCATTTTGGCAAAAAATGTAGGCTGCTTAATAATGTGGAACAGCCTTCTTAAGTAGTCTTGCCTTTATTTGGACACACCTGCCAAACTAATTTGCACAGGTATCTGCAATTGCTTTCAGTGATATAAAGAGCCCTGACACACATCACCATCAATGAGTTTAAATGACAAACAAAAAAATTCTAACCTTATCACTCCTAAACTCTTTGTGCATAATAATTTGGAACACAGTGTATACCGCCTGTGTATCTCTATTTTCACTGCATCTAATCCAGTTGATAGTTATCCATTACCTCGACGACTTCTTATGCCTGGGCCCAAAAGATTCGCCACAGTGTGAAAACACGCGGTAGTCCACCTGTGAGAAGGAGAGAGCTGGAGGGAGAGTGGACACCCCAGAGCCGAGGGGTTAGATTGAGAAAGAAAGATAATATGTGCTGCCTTACAAACGTCCATGACGACACATTCGAGGAAGCAATTAAACGCCTCAAATAGTGAGCAGTATATGGAGCACCCCATGGGCAAACAACGATCTATGTAGCATGCTCCTTCACAGAAGCAGCCCAATGGGAGGACACTATTCGGAGGCACAGGTAGTAACCGGAACGCCCCCTCAATGTCTGTTTTGGCCATTAGGGTGCCCCTTCCAAACCTCTTGACCCACCTGATTGCCTCGTCAAAGGAGGTACAGTACATAGTACTGTACTTGGTTCCGCGTCGATGTTGTCGTTTACTGACCTGCCACTTGGATATGACAAATGGTGGATTAGTCTGAATGTATTGGGTTCATTTTTTTGGCACAACTCCCAACGGGGGTACCACTACGTCTTCTAAGGAAAGTGTTCTGAATGGACCAGCCGCCATTCTACCTAAAGATATTTCTTTTTTTTTTTTTTTTGTCAAGACGTCTGGGTGTTGGTAGAGTGAGTTTAGATTTTTACTCCAGCCTTTCTTAACTTTAGAAGGGCATGACATGCCTATATCTGTGTCTCCTCCTCCTTTTACTCATCCACCTCTTTTCTTTTCGCATGACTATGTGTAGTAGTGACTTTTCCATGTGTTTGTTGTGTCTTCTGAGCAGTTTGTCAGCTTTTGGACACCTTTTAAGGTGTTTTCTATGTGTTTTCCATGTGTTTGTATGTGTTTGTGTTTGCCTGCCATTGGTTTCAATGGTGTTCGACGGTGTTCGTCGAACAGTTCGGCGAACATCTCCCTGTCCGAACCGAACCCAAACACTAGGGAGGTGGCTCATCTCTACTCAGCAGCACATCGCTTAATGTAAACTGCAGACGAGCTGCTGATAACATGAAACTTTATGGGGACAGATTGATCTACTTGTGATTGCTGCATGCACATCATTCTTCTTCAGTCTGTGTAAAGAGGCAGCTGAACATGCTCCGAACGACTTTAACCCCTTTCTGACTTTAGACGTACTATCCCGTTGAGGTGGGGTGGGCCCGTATGACCACCGACGGGATAGTACGTCATATGCGATCGACCGCGCTCACGGGGGGGGGACCGCGGTCGATCGTCAGCTGACTATCGCAGCTGACATCTGGCACTATGTGCCAGGAGCAGTCACGGACCGCCCCCGGCACATTAACCCCCGGCACACTGCGATCAAACATGATCGCAGTGTTCCGGCAGTATAGGGAAGCATCGCGCAGGGAGGGGGTTCCCTGCGTGCTTCCCTGAGACCTCTTCCTCGCTGCAGCAGGCCCGGATCCAAAATGACCGCAGCATCCGGGTCCTGCAGGGAGGTAGCTTCACAGCGCCTGCTCAGAGCAGGCGCCGGGAAGCCTGGATCTGTGCACATTGCCCCGGGGGGGCATCATGTTATAGTGTAAAAAAAAATATTCACATGTGTGAAAAAAAAAAAAAAATTCCCCAAAAAATTTCCCCCCCAAAAAAAATATATTGTTCCTATAAATACATTTCTTTATCTAAATTTAAAAAAAAAACAATAAAAGTACACATATTTAGTATCGCCGCGTCCGTAACGCCCCGACCTATAAAACTGTCCCACTAGTTAACCCCTTCAGTGAACACCGCAAAAAAAAAAACGAGGCACAAAACACTTTATCATACCGCCAAGCAAAAAGTGGAATAACACGCGATCAAAAAGACAGATATAAATAACCATGGTACAGCTGAAAACGTCATCTTGTCCCGCAAAAAACGAGTTGCCATACAGCATCATCAAAGAAAAAATAAAAAAGTTATAGTCCTCAGAATAAAGCGATGCAAAAATAATTATTTTTTCTATAAAATAGTTTTTATCGTATAAAGGCGCCAAAACATTAAAAAATGATATAAATGAGGTATCTCTGTAATCATACTGACCTGAAGAATAAAACTGCTTTATCCATTTTACCAAACGCTGAACGGTATAAACGCCTCCCCCAAAAGAAATTCATGAATAGCTGGTATTTGGTCATTCTGCCTCACAAAAATCGGAATAAAAAGGGATAAAAAAAGTCACGTGCCCGAAAATGTTACCAATAAAAACGTCAACTCATCTCACAAAAAACAAGACCTCACATGACTCTGTGGACCAAAATATGGAAAAATTATAGCTCTCAAAATGTGGTAACGCAAAAAAATTTTTTGCAATAAAAAGCGTCTTTCAGTGTGTGACGGCTGCCAATCATAAAAATCCACTAAAAAACCTGCTATAAAAGTAAATCAAACCCCCCTTCATCACCCCCTTAGTTATCGAAAAATTCAAAAAATGTATTTATTTCTATTTTCCCATTAGGGTTAGGGCTAGGGTTAGGGCTAGGGTTAGGGCTAGGGTTAGGGTTAGGGCTAGGGTTAGGGCTAGGGTTAGCACTAGGGTTAGGGTTAGGGTTGGGGCTGGGGTTAAGGCTAAAGTTAGGGTTGGGGCTAAAGTTAGGGTTAGGGTTGGGGCTAAAGTTAGGGTTAGGGTTTGGATTACATTTACAGTTGGGAATAGGGTTGGTATTAGGGTTAGGGGTGTGTCAGGGTTAGGGGTGTGGTTAGGGTTACCATTGGGATTAGGGTTAGGGATGTGTTTGGATTAGGGTTTCAGTTATAATTGGGGGGTTTCCACTGTTTAGGCACATCAGGGGCTCTCCAAATGTGACATGGCATCCGATCTCAATTCCAGCCAATTCTGCGTTGAAAAAGTAAAACAGTGCTCCTTCCCTTCCGAGATCTCCCGTGCGCCCAAACAGGGGTTTACCCCAACATATGAAAAAATATGATTTTTTATTTTTACGGCTCTGCATTATAAACTTCTGTGAATCACTTAATGGGTCAAAGTGCTCACCACACATCTAGATAAGTTCCTTAGGAGGTCTACTTTCCAAAATGGTGTCACTTGAGGGGGGGTTTTAATGTTTAGGCACATCAGGGGCTCTCCAAACGCAACATGGCGTCCCATCTCAATTCCAGTCAATTTTGCATTGAAAAGTCAAATGGCGCTCCTTCGCTTCCGAGCTCTGCCATGCGCCCAAACAGTGGTTTACCCCCACATATGGGGTATCGGTGTACTCAGGACAAAATTGTACAACAACTTTTGGGGTCCATTTTCTCCTGTTACCCTTGGTAAAATAAAACAAATTGGAGCTGAAGTAAATTTTTTGTGAAAAAAAGTTAAATGTTCATTTTTATTTAAACATTCCAAAAATTCCTGTGAAACACCTGAAGGGTTAATAAACTTCTTGAATGTGGTTTTCAGCACCTTGAGGGGTGCAGTTTTTAGAATGGTGTCACACTTGGGTATTTTCTATCATATAGACTCCTCAAAATGACTTCAAATGAGATGTGGTGTTGTAAAAATGAGAAATTGCTGGTCAACTTTTAACCCTTATAACTCCCTAACAAAAAAAAAATTTGGGTTCCAAAATTGTGCTGATGTAAAGTAGACATGTGGGAAATGTTACTTATTAAAGGGAACCGGTCCCCCCCCCCCCCCCCCAGGCGTTTTTAACTAAAAGAGCCACCTTGTGCAGCAGTAATGCTGCATTCTGACAAGGTGGCTCTTTTAGTTCTGGGTGCTGTAACTGCCGAAATAATCAGTTTTGTAATTTGTCCTAAATACCTTTTCTTCAGTCCTGGAGGCAGGCCTTTCCCCCCCTGCTGCAGACAACACACAGCCGTCACTCAAATCCTCTTGGCGCCGGGCGCCGCCTCCTCGTCTCTGTTTTGAAATGAGCCGGCGCCTGCGCTCTTTTCTCCTGCCTTGGGCAGGCGCAGTGAGCGCTGCCCATCCTCTGTCCTCATATGCAGTCTAGCTGACTGCGCCTCTGCGGCCGCCCTGCCTGTGAATCCCAGCCCCGTAGTATGAATAAATAAGAAGACACTGCGGGGCTGGGATTCACAGGCAGGGCGGACGCACAGGCGCAGTCAGCTGGACTGCATATGAGGACTGATGGGCAGCGCTCACTGCGCCTGCCCAAGGCAGGAGAAAAGAGCGCAGGCGCCGGATCATTTCAAAACAGCGCTGAGGAGGCGGCGCCAAGAAGATTTGAGTGACGGCTGTGTGGCGTCTGCAGCAGGGGGGAAACGCCTGCCTCCAGGACTGAAGAAAAGGTATTTAGGACAAATTACAAAACTGATTATTTCGGCAGTTACAGCACCCAGAACTAAAAGAGCCACCTTGTCAGAATGCAGCATTACTGCTGCACAAGGTGGCTCTTTTAGTTAAAAATGCCTGGGGGGTGACAGGTTCCCTTTAAGTATTTTGTATGACATATCTCTGTGATTTAATTGCATAAAAATTCAAAGTTGGAAAATTGCGAAATTTTCAAAATTTTCGCCAAATTTCCATTTTTTTCACAAATAAATGCAGGTAATATCAAAGAAATTTTACCACTATCATGAAGTACAATATGTCACGAGAAAACAATGTCAGAATCACCAGGATCCGTTGAAGCGTTCCAGAGTTATAACCTCATAAAAGGACAGTGGTCAGAATTGTAAAAATTGGCCTGGTCATTAACGTGCAAACCACCCTCGGGGGTAAAGGGGTTAATATTGTCGTTAATGTTTTAGTGTGATGGTGCAATATGTTAACATTTAGAGCCCCACTTTATCTAAACCCGGCACGGGAGTTATAGACAAATTAATCATATGCAAATGTAGAAAAAATGGGAATAAAATTTACAAAACATGAGCACCACATGCAGAAATCCTTGCACTTACTCACCTTGGCTTCTAGCCTTAAAGGGCACCTGTCAGGGTATTCGGCCCCCTGGAACTTTTCAACCTTTTCCCACATATCATGCTTCAAACATAAAGATACCAAATGTAAATTTTTGGTGAAGCATCAACAACAAGTTGAACACAATTGTGAAGTTGAACGAAATTTGTCGGTTATTTAAAATTTTTGTGGAAATTCAAAAACTGAAAAGTGAGGCGTGCAATATTATTCGGCAACTTTACTTTCAGTGCAGAAAACTCACTCCAGAAGTTCATTGTGGATCTCTGAATGATGCAATGTTGTCCTAAATGCCTAATGATGATAAATATAATCCACCTGTGTATAATCAAGTCTCCGTATAAATGCACCTGCTCTGTGATAGTCTCAGGGTTCTGTTTGAAGCACAGAGAGCATCATGAAGACCAAGGAACACAACAGGCAGGTCTGTGATACTGTTGTGGAGAAGTTTAAAGCTGGATTTGGATGCAAAATGATTTCCAAAACTTTAAACATCCCAAGGAGCACTGTGCAAGCGATCATATTGAAATGGAAGGAGTATCATACCACTGCAAATCTACCAAGACCCGGCCGTCCCTCTAAACTTTCATCTCAAACAAGGAGAAGACTGATCAGAGATGCAGCCAAGAGGCCCATGATCACTCCGGATGAATTGCAGAGATCTACAGCTGAGATGGGACAGTCTGTCCATAGGACAACAATGAGTCGTACACTGCACAAATCTGGCCTTTATGGAAGAGTGGCAAGAAGAAAGCCATTTCTCAAAGATATCCATAAAAGGGGTCGTTTAAACTTTGCAACAAGCCACCTGGGAGACACACCAAACATGTGGAAGAAGATGCTCTGGTCAGATGAAACCAAAATCGAACTTTTTGGCAACAATGCCAAATGATATGCTTGGCGTAAAGGCAACACAGCTCATCACCTTTGAACACACCATCCCCACTGTCAAACATGGTGGTGGCAGCATCATGGTTTGAGCCTGCTTTTCTTCAGCAGGAACAGGGAAGATGGTTAAAATTAATGGGAAGATGGATGGAGCCAAATACAGGACCATTCTTGAAAAAAACCTGTTGGAGTCTGCAAAAGACCTGAGACTGGGACGGAGATTTGTCTTCCAACAAGACAATGATCCCAAACATAAAGCAAAATCTACAATGGAATGGTTCACAAATAAACATATCCAGGTGTTAGAATGGCCAAGTCAAAGTCCAGATCTCAATCCAATCGAGAATCTGTGGAAAGAGCTGAAAACTGCTGTTCACAAACGATCTCCATCAAACCTCACTGAGCTCGAGCTCTTTGCCAAGGAAGAATGGGCAAGAATTTCAGTCTCTCGATGCACAAAACTGATAGAGACAGACCCCAAGCGACTTGCAGCTGTAATCGCAGGAAAAGGTGACGAAACAAAGTATTAAGTTAAAGGGGCCGAATAATATTGCACGCCCCACTTTTCAGTTTTTGATTTTCCACAAAAATTTTAAATAACCAATAAATTTCGTTCAACTTCACAATTGTGTTCCACTTGTTGTTGATTCTTCACCAAAAATTTACATTTGGTATCTTTATGTTTGAAGCATGATATGTGGGAAAAGGTTAAAAGTTCCAGGGGGCCAAATACTTTCGCAAGGCGCTGTATCTTCTCTCAACCGAAAAAATAGGGCCGATTATGCTAATCTGATGTGATGAAAGTGTGATCTGGTTTTCTTCGATGAGGAGACAATGAAAAGAAAAATGTCTCTAACTCTCTATCTTCTCCATTCTGTTAGTCTTTGAAAACCGGACTACACTCGGATTTCATCCGCGTGCAGTTCGATGTTTTTCATGCACTTACTTGCATAGCCGAGTGCGATCCGAATATCGGATCAAATTTGGACATGCTGCACCTTTTTCCTTGGACAGACTTGGTACGAGGAAAAAAATCGGATGTGTGCATAGCCCCATGGAATAACATTGTTCTGAGTACTATCCGATGTTTTGTCAATGTTCATTTGGATTGATAATACAATTGTCTGCGCAAGCCCTTACAGTGCAATTTTGTTCTATTTTCTGACATTACAAATTGTGATTGAGCATGCACCTTAATAACCGATGCTGATATATTTACAGGTGTTTTTTTTAGGGTGCAAAGAAAAACAAACCGAATAAAAGTGTGTGAGATTGAAGCCCATAGAAGGTTATCTGTTTTGGTCTTCCAGGAAAGGTATGACTGGTAAAAATAAAAATCATCGTAGATATATATAGGAACATACATATGCAATTAGAAGGCTCAATGCCACATACTGAATTCACAGCGCAGAATATTCTCTAGATCTGGAAACCATGTGGTGAAAATGGTGACATAGAATGCAGCACAGTCTCTCCCTGTCTCCTTTTAAATCCCTTCACTCTTATCTTTCTCCCCTCCCTGGGAATGCAGTTTGTGACTGGGATGCTTCTAAGTAGGGGGAAAGAATTCTGGTGGCTTGTATAAGAATCCACTCACACCCCCACTGCTGGGACAGCTGCGATAACACAATGAGTCCTGTACTAAAACACCCTACAATATTAACACCACAAGCGCCACACAGACCTGCTAGACACTGTCTTGTGTCCTGGCCATTTGAGGGTTAACTACCCATGTGGTCTTTGCCCCACTGACCATACTGTCAGAATTGCCTTATATACTGTTACATAAGCACACATTTCATCCCTGTCACCAGGGTTTGCCACCTAATCTTACAGCAGCATGATGTAGAGAGAGAGACTCCGATTCCAGCGATGTGTCATTGGGATACTACTGCCAGGTAGTCAACTCCACCTCCACCACTGATTGGCAGTGTTCTGCCTATGCACAGTGTACATAGAAACCTGCCAATAAAGTGTTTGGGCGGGGTTATACATAGATCAGCATTCAGAGAACTGCTAGATCTGTAGCAGAGAAAACAGGGATTGAATCAAAACTGCAGCTAGCAGCCCAGTAAATCACACATTGCTGGAATCAGGGACATGCTGTCTCAGTTGGGGTAGCAAAAAAATCTGGTGACAGACTGCTCTTAATCCGCATCTTGGCCTGCAGATGATGGGTGTGATAATTGGCCATCATCTGCCTCTAACAGCTGTGGGCAGAGCGGACATTTTTAAAGTGACATTTAGGCCGGCGTCACACTCAGCGTAGGGAAATGCAGTCCGTATTTTACAGACGTAATATGCAGAAATGATCCCAAAACAATGATCCTTATTTCATCCGTAGGCAGGGTGTGTCTGCATGTTTTGCGCATGTAAACCTCCGTATGTAATCCGTATGGCATCCGTACGGCGAGATTTTCTCACCGGCTTGCAAAATGGACATAGAATGGATCCATGGGCTCAAACATTCGTGAAAACATATATACAGTCTATATATGTGCAGCGCCCCAGAGTCCTGGTCGTTGCAGTAATGTCGTTCTTCCACCAGGGGGAGTGATGTTACGTCTGAAGGCAATAAAGGAGATCTTCTTGCCAGGTATCACAAACCATACACCACACTTCACACTCCAGTCCACCAGGGAGAGCCTTGCTCCTATCTACTAGGGCACTCCACACAATTAGGTAAACTGGTGGGCTGGATAGGAAGTTAGTCAGAAGCTGGCTGGGCTTCACTCAGGTAGCATCCTGGGAGTCAGAGGCTCACTGGGCTTCACCCAGGCAGGTCCTGTCAGGCAGACAGAGGGGAAGGAGGAACATCACAGAGCTGCAGACAGAGAGGTCCCTGACAGGGGTGGGATCCTGTCAGAGGCCTAGACAGAAGGCCACAGAGCTGCGCCTGCCCCACGTGCGGCAGCATCCTAAGGAAGGACACGAAAGAGAATTGTATTGTAGCGGGTGAGAAACGAAGTCATAGCACAAGGAGAGAAAACCAGAGGGAGTTCTGCCCTGCAAAAGGCTGCCTCCCTCTGAGGTGCAGAAGCTGGTGGCCGGAACACCGAGGGAGCAACAGTCTCTAAGCCTTGCTCCAGAGACCGTCAGGACAGTCAATTCCACGTTAGCTGCCCGACCATATACCCAGGACGCACGGTTGCAACTTGTGGGGGCTGGGGTGTCGTAGGGTCGGTCACCCTGACCGAATACCACAGGTGGCGTCACGAACATTATCCCATAAAAACTCTTCCTTTTATTGGACGTCCCCTAGGGCCACGGACCGGGTCAATCACCGTGACATCCCCCGAACCGAAGGACCCGGTACCGAGTACCCCATTGCCCTTACGTGGGGGCGCTATATATATATATATATATATATATATATATATATATATATCAGTGAGACACATATATATATATATTTATATTTCATACAGCGCTAGATAGCAGAAAAGCCGGTAATTCAATTGCCGGCTTTAGCTATTTCCCTCCCAAACCCGACAGGATATGAGACATGGTTTACATACAGTAAACCATTTCATATCCCTTTTTTTTTCATATTTCTCACTACTAATGTTAGTAGAGTGTGTGTGCAAAATTTGGGGGCTCTAGCTGTTAAAATAAAGGGTCAATTCACGGAAAAAACTGGTGTGGGCTCCCGCGCAATTTTCTCTTTCAGAGTGGGAAAGCCAGTGACTGAGGGCAGATATTAATAGCCTAGAGAGGGACCATGGTTATTGGCCCCCCTGCTAAAAACATCTGCTCCCAGCCACCCCAGAAAAGGCACATCTGGAAGATGCGCCTATTCTGGCACTTAGCCTCTCTCTTCCCACTCCCGACTAGCAGTGGGATATGGGGTAATGAAGGGTTAATGCCACCTTGCTATTGTAAGGTGACATTAAGCCTGGTTAATAATGGAGAGGTGTCAATAAGACACCTATCCATTATTAATCCAATAGTAGTAAATGGTTAATAAAACACACACACATTAGGAAAAATGTATTTTATTGAAATAAATACACACATGGTGTTGTAATAGTTTATTATACTCTTATTCCAAATCACGACCCTCGTTCTGTAAAAGAAGAAAAATAAAAAAGCAACAATATCCCATACCTTTCCAGCGCTCAATCACGTCCCACGCTGTACATCCATCTGAAGGGGTTAAAAAAAATTACAGCCAGGAGCCTGCTAATGCAGCTGTGCTCCTGGCTGTAAAATCTGGGGAATGAATTGAAAGCAGGGGAACGTAGCATCGTAGACTTGCGGTGCTGCGCCCCCTGCTGGTATAAACTCATATGAACTCTAGCGTGAGAAAATATTCAGAAAAATTCCCACACTAGCCAGTGGCTGGTAGCCTGGTATTCATAGGAGACTGATTTTTTATATATACAGCAACTCTATAGGAACTAATAAATACAGTGGAAAATATAAAAAAAGTTTAAAGATTATGAAAGAAAATGAAAAAATACAAAAGTTCAAATCACAGCATAACGGTACAATAAAAATCAGAATTGTAGTTTTTCAGCCACTGCAACAACACAAAAAAAGTAATAAGAGGCAATCAAAACACCATGATCTTCTCTATGTCTATTTCTGCCTATGGTTTCCTTCCATATCCAACAATGGCGAGTTAGGGCAGTTCACCAATCAGACCAGTCAATGATCAGCTCAATCATCATACAATTGTGGAATTAACAGATCAGCTCTCCCACTAACCTTGAAGGTTATAATTTCTTGTATCCGTAGAAAGTATCTTGAAGTGGTAGTCCACTACTTTGGATAATTCCTTCTTAAAAGTATTCCCACCCTCTAAAATAAAAACACCATATACCTTACTCACTTCCCGCACAGATGTCAGGTCTCTCAGGGATGGCGTGACTTTGTTATGCTATGTAATCCCAGAAGCCAATCAGAGGCCACTAATGGGCTGCTGCTCTCACTTCCCATGCATAAATGGAAGAAGCTAGAACAAAACAGCCCACCAGCAGCCACTGATTAGTTGCATGGCTCACGTGGTATCCCATCAGACCCCGAGCCGACATTACTGGAATGACCTCCGTGTGGGATGTACTGTATGTTATTTTTTATTATACAAGAGGGGCCACTTCATTTAAAAAGGGATTGTACAGGTAGTAGAGAACCCCTTTAAAAAGGACATATCACTTGCCAGATGTGTGCAGTTTTTTTCTACCTGGTGTACATGCCACATATCACCTAAATCTTGCATCATTTTTCATTTGTTTCCTGATATGGAACCTCTATCTTGTACGTAAATCAAGTCTCTTAAGCCAAGTGGGTGTGGTCCACTATCATCTTATGATCCCTCCTACTTGGTTAAAAAGACTAGACGACTATACAGGGAAGAGGGGCTTATTTCTCAGGAATGGAGAGGAGCAAGAACGAAAACTAATCTATGCCAGATTCAGGAGAACGGTAGCATTTACAACAGAAAAAAAAAAGAATATTAGCGGCAAGTGACCGGTTCTGGTTAAACAATATAATAGAAATATTTACCAAGTTCCAAATAGTAAATTAAAATTTTATGCAGTGAGTGAGCAGATAAGAGGAGTCTGAAAAAGCTGGATGATTTTTCCCTTGGGAGCTGTAATGGTGCCCATTGTGGCAGAGCAAACTTAGAAAGACAAGTCAAGGACTTTATCAATTTTTCCTTATTTTAGGTGACACCTTTCACGTTTCCTCTTATAGCATAGGTCCCTTAATATTGTCACATTTGTATATACAATAACACCTAATACTATGAGAGGTCCAAAAAGACCTCAGTGACCCTTGCAGTGCTCCAGACCTGCTCAAGGGCAAGATGGAGAAAGGATTTAGTCTGAACTCAACATTCCTCTACCTTCGTCTTCTACCTCCGAGAAAAGAATTCTCTTTCCTGCAGGGATTTAGCTGACAATCTGTACCTAGATATAGCCAAACATCCTGCTAGGAATGCTGCCTCAACAAATGCTATTAATAGCAAAAAAAAAATAACTTCAGATAAATGGATCTTTAAGGTCTCGCTACTGTTAAAGAGTAGGTGATATCCAGCCACCCAAAGCCATAGCCGTCAGCTGTCCACTAGGCTATATTACACCATTTTCAACTCACATGCTCTGAATTTCTCATTGCTGAAGGGCTGAATAAGACCATTCAATATCTAGGCCGTAACCACATAGGGCTACAATGCCACAACCAAACGTAAAGGAATAGTAAAATAGGTCTTTCTACTCAATGTTTATTTTCGTTAAATGACAGCACGCTGATGGCTTAGTGGTTTTTTTTTACATCCAATTACATTTTAAAGAACCTTTAGACAAAATTTTTGCTGAAAAATATAAACTGTAGATGGCACAAAGGCAATAAGTGGCGTAATTAGAGTCCAAAGGGTCCCACTACAAAATTTGGACCTGGGCCTTCACCTGCATGTTGGTCAAATACAGCTCTTGCAAAAAATTAAGAGACCACTGCAAAATTTTCAGTTTGTGTGATTTTTCTCTTTATAGGTATATTTTTGAGTAAAATGTAATGTGTTCTTTTATTCTATAAACTACTGACAACATGTCTTCGAAGTTCCAAGCAATACATTTTGTATTTATTTTCTGAAAATGAGAAATGGTTAAAATAACAAAAAAATGCATTGCTTGCAGACCTCAAATAATGCAAAAAAAGCCAAGTTCATTATCATTTAGAAACAACAATACTAATGTTTTAAGTCAGAAAGAGTTCAGAAATCTATATTTTGTGGAATAACCATGATTTTTAATCACTGCTTTCATGCGTCTTGGCATGCTTTTCACCAGTCTTTCACACTGCTTTTGGGTGACCTTATGTGGCCTGGTACAAAAATTTAAGCAGCTCTTCTTTGTTTGATGGCTTGTGACTATCCATCTTTCTCTTGATTACATTCCAGAGGTTTTCAATTGTGTTCAGGTCTGGAGATTGGGCTGGCCATGACAGGAATTTGATGTAGTGGTCCTTCATCCACACCTTGATTGACCCAGCTGTGTGGCATGGCGCATTGTCCTGCTGGAAAAACCAGTCCTCAACTGTTTTTCCAGGATAACCTTGCATGCGGCTTGATTCATATGTCCTTTGCAAAGAACAACCTGCCCAATTCCAGCCTTGCTGAAGCATCCCTAGATCATCACCAATCCTCCACCAAATTTCACAGTGGGTGCAAGACACTGTGGGTTGTACGCCTCTCCAGGTCTCCATCTAACCATTAGATGACCAGGTGTTGATCTGGGAATGCTTCAGCAAGGCTGGAATTGGGCAGTTTAATCTTTACGAAAGATGTATGAATCAAGCCGCATGCAAGGTTATCCTGGAAAAACAGTTGATTTCTTCTGCTCAGGCAATGTTCCCCAACTCTGAGGACTGGCTTTTCCAGCAGGAAAATGCGCCATGCCATACAGGTAGGTCAATCAAGGTGTGGATGAAGGACCACCACATCGAATCCCTGTGATTGCCAGCCCAATCTCCAGACCTGAACCCCATTGAAAACCTCTCGAATGTAATCAAGAGGAAGATGGATAGTTAGAAGCCAGCAAACAAAGAAGAACTGGCTACATTTTTGTACCAGGAGTGGCATAAGGTTACCCAAAGGCAGTGTTTAAGACTGGTGGAAAGCATGCCAAGACGCATGAAAGCTGCGAATAAAAATCATGGTTATTACACAAAATATTGATTTCTGAACTCTTCCACAGTTAAAACATTAGTATTGCTGTTTCTAAATTATTATAAACTTGTTTTTTTTGCATTATTTGAGTTTTGCAAGGAATGCATTTTTTGGTTATTTTGACCTTTTCTCATTTTCAGAAAATAAATACAAAATGTATTGCTAGGAACTTCAAAGACATGTTGTCAGTAGTTTATAGAATAAAAGAACAATTTACATCTTACTCAAAAATATACCTATAAAGAGAAAAATCAGACAAACTGAATTTTTCAGTGGTATCTTAATTTTTGCCAGAGCTGTATATGGGCCCAGACATGTGTGTTCGCCCCCAATGTAATCATGCCTCCCATCCTGGCTGCTTCCTGCAATAATCTTCACTATACTGGCCCCTTTCTGTAATAATGTCCCACATCCTGGCCCCTTCTAGTAATAATGCCCCCCTGTCCTGGAGCCTTCCAGTAATAATGCCCACCATCCTCTGCCCCATACTATAACAATGTCCCTCACTCAGGTATAATGTCTCCTCGTCCTGGGCCACTTATAATAATGTCTTCCATCCTGGGCAATCTTCAATAATTATGTCCCCCATCCTGCTCCCTTCCAGTAATAATGTCCCCCATCCTGCGTCTTTCCAGTAATAATGTCACCTGTCCTGGATGCTTCCAGTAATAATGCCGTCTATCCTTTACACCCATCCTGGGCCCTTTACTACTATAATGTCCCCCATCCTTGGACTCTTTTGTCCTTTTCTAGAACATTTGTAAAAGTAAGAAACCATTATTCTTACCTTCCCCCCACTTCCCGGACATGCAGTTTTCTCCTCTACAACCAGCGCAGAAGCCGTCAGCTAACTTCAGCATGCTAGTACGAGTAGCGTATGAAGCCGCTGCCATGCACCACCCCTGTCAACCTCTGATTGGTTGGTAGGATGGATTGCAGTTCAAGGAGCCATCTGGTGCAATGTGCTGGTGTTAGCGGGTCCCCCTCCCACACGGATCCAGTTGCGGTCTCTCCTTCTGCAACTGTGATCATTACACCCTAAAATCGTTACACTACTATAAATGATAAAAATATTAGAGTTCTAGGAAAATGTTGCACAAGAGAAAGTTGCTTTCTCTGCAGCTATGGTGTATGTGTTAGGAGAAATGAGAAATGCTAGCCTTGTGTGCTTACCATATAGAATGTCAGATAAAATAGCCAACATACAGCGCCAGACTGAAAGTGCCACCCCTGTGTTAGCCTTTGTGCGTTCTTTTATCAACCATGGCCGCCTAGTGTCAGAATGATTCCCAGATGCCACATAAACTCCCCACTATCATCACCGTCTTCTATTGTAAAAAAAACAAACATGGCTACCAGTATCATGTTGCCCCAACTATATCTTCTCTGTTAAGCCCCCATAAATTTTTGCTAAAAGTTAACCAAACCAGCCTATTTCGGGCAGGACTGGCCAACCATCTGACGTGTATGCATGCCTTTTGCTGCTCCCTCGAGAGCAAAGTGTTGGGAGATAAGGATCGGGAAGCTCTGAAATAAATGCCCAATCACTTTCTTTTAAGAGGAGATGAAGAGCTGTCAGGGATGTCTGGCAGCATCTTTCTCCCGATTGAAAACATATGAATGCTATGACAAGCCGATGTGCATGTGTGAGGAGGAGTTGGGAGGGATAGCCGTCTGCCTAAGGAACATTTGGCCAACAGCTATCTCATGTTTATGGTCAGCATTGATGTTGCGGTTCTTCTTTTTTTCCCTCTCCATTATATGTAAAATGTACACAGGAGGCCATAGTGTTCTACGTACTCATATTTGTAGATGCACAAGCCCTTTATATTCTTCCTGTTAGCACTATCTTCCTTGTCAAGAAATACCAAAATCATGATGGAACCACTATAGTCAGAAGTCAACAGAACTCCTTTAAAAAGGGATTTGGCATTGCGGTCATGGTTGTGTTATTAACAGAACCATGATTCTAATATTAGCAGAGCCTTGACAGGGTTTAAACGGGAGGATCCCCTACTAATTAACAAAACCTAAAATAAGAGCTAAATACAAAAATGTACATACAGATAGGGAATATAGATTTTGAGCCCCAATGTGGCCAGAGACGATGACAATGTGCAGAATATGATGGCGCAATATATAGGCTTTTACAAACAAAACATCGGATCGGACTCAGACCAATGTTGTTCTATGGGACCGAGGAAAAAATTGCTTCATGGATACGATTATTGGATCGCACTCGGTCATTGAGTTTGTGGAAACCATCGAACTGCACTCTGAAGACATTGCAGTGTAGTTCGATTTCCATAGACTGACAGAATGGAGAAGACATTTTTTTTCCATCTTCTCATCCGAGAAGATCGGATCACACTATGACCACACTCTCATAAGAATTTGATCAGAGTGCGTGTAGCGTAATCGTCCCAATTCTATTGGTTGAGAGAATTTAAACTGGTGTGACCCTGGAGTAAGCGAAAGAAAAAATAAGCCAATAAATATGTTACTGTAATAGGGCGCAGGGTTGAGTATGTCACCACGGAACAGACAGATCAACTGTTGGGGGGAATTTATTAACAGGGACAATATTCTCCTCGCAGGGAGAAAACAGTAGAATATGAACTGAAAAGATAACGGTGCAAAATATGGGAGTCAAACAGTGTAACAGAATTAAGCGGGATTTCTTGAGGAAAAGAACACTTATCAGTCTGATGAGGACTTGCTTGAAGGGTCGTCTTCTCCAACGTAGGCGCCGAGAAACAGCGGCACTTGTCGTCCCTCTGTTGTCCGTGGACTGAGTAGTCTCTAGGAGCCCGCTGGCAGGCACAGGCTCTGAGTCTTTAGCTTTTGCAGCACAGCCTATCCCAGGAGAACGATGCTCAGTCTATTATTAAGTCTCTTAACAGGAATCAGGGGCTCTGCACTGATACCGTGGGTACCAGGGGTCACAGTCTCTGCACTGATACCGTGGGTACCAGGGGTCACAGTCTCTGAACGGGCCACGGGCTCTGCATGGGCCACTGTCTCTGCACAGGTGTCAAGGCTCCCCTCTCCAGTCACAGCAGAGTCCGCTTTCATGTACTCACAAGATGCAGTCTTTCTGGGCAATCTCCCTGCATTTGTCCTCTGACCAGGAGCTATCTCTCCTCCCGGAGCGCAGCTGCGTCCTGCCCTGACTGCTGCACACTCTGCTCTGCCACTTGCGCGTGCGCTTTTCCCGCTCTCTGCCCGGCTTCCTTCCTGTCCCAGTCTCTAAGTCTGCCCCCCGGGGAACCTGTAGCACAGCTCAATGGTTCCAGGCACGGAGCAGAGAAGGTAACCGCCCCCAGACTCTTCTTGTGTTCCACCTTACATATTACATATTTAATTTTTTGTTGTTGTTGCTAAAACTTAGGGTGTTTACATAAGAAGAAATGTTCCTGGAAGTTCTTCTCAAGATTATACCCACTTGTTTCAGGTAGCTCATACTAAATTTTCCCATAATAAAGTAGATAAAAAAAAAGTATTTCCCATACAAGGAAAGAATAAACATTTGCTAAAAACAAGAACCTCAGCCTAAAAGAGTTGTGCATCTCTCTTGGTCATGAAAGGCTTTCGCCAGTAAGGGGAGAAAATATATGATAATGTATGGAGGCAATCTTGACTTTTTGTCAATAATAAAGAATGATCTTGAAGACTCATACATTCCTTGACACGAATATTTACTTCAGCTGCTTACTGCGCTTTCCTTGAATAAATTATTGGATCAGTGATTAGAAAAAAGACATTTTTCTTCTATTCAATTTCCAATCTACATGTTATTTTGGGGTACATGCCACTCCTATAACTTTTTTTCCCCTAAGGTTTAGCCATATTCTTAGAAAAGAGTAGAAACAGCCCTTCCATGTTACTGGTATCCACTTACATGTATCATAAAAGATCATGCTTCCTTAGGATTGCCGATACATATACATGATCTATATGTAATTTAGTCAATGCCAACCCCTCACAACGAACAACCTCCATGCTTCACCATTATATTACACTATGGAGTATCCACCAAAATAACAAATCTGCCTTGGCACAATTGTGTTCCGTGTAATGTTTTATTTAAAAAAAAAACCAAATAATTAGAAATCCAGCACGCTGAGAACTAATACTGCAGTGATGGTATATATGGATACACACAGCAACGTGACATAAAGAAACAGTGGTGAGATGCAGAAACGTAACAAATAAGCTGTTGTGTGTTGTCAGTTTTATGTCTGATCTGCCACATGACTTTACTGGAGGCAATAAACTGGAATAAAAGAGCCAAAATAACAAAATCAATGCAAAACATATCTCCCTCCTCATGTAAGCGCTAAGCTGACAAAATGTTGAAAACTTACATGCAGATTTTGCTGTGATTGCATTACTACTTTTTTGATAAAGAAATGTATTTTTTTAAATGTTTCTAGAACTGATTCTCTAAAAAACACATTGCAGCAATGCAGTTTTCACTGACATAATTTTCCTTATTAAAAGGTAATGAGCTTTATTGAGAATTCTTCTGCCAGGACAACCCCCGCCCATAGGACTAAATTAGGGCATGTAGACCTCACGGATGGGTGTCCAGTAACAAGATTTAGGCTTCCCCTATATGATATGGTTGGTTATTCATTAAAGTGATGGTCTGTTAAGCTTAATTTGTTGGGAGCCCATGCTACGTGAATCATCTGATCGCCACTTCTGGTTCTCATGTTAAAAGAGTTTCATAGTTTTAAGGTTGAAAGAAAACACAAATCCATTGAGTTCAACATATAGCCTAAAGTTGATCCAGAAGAAAGCAAAGGCAGATGCCAATTGACCCATAATATGCTAACCATAAGCTTTTACACTCTACAGGAGAGATAGAGAATAGCCCACTGACCATAAGAAATTAAAAATTTTTTTAATCTTTATTTAACATTCTACAAGAGAGAGAAAGAACCTCACTAACCATGAAAGCTTACACTCTACTGGTGAGAGAGGGGACCTTACTGACCATAAGAGCTTACAATCTACAAGAGAGAGAGCCCTGCTAACCAAGAGTTTACACTCTACAGGAGAGAGAGAGAACCCTGATGATCATAAGAGCTTACACTTTACAGGAGAGAGAGAGAGGACCCCACTGACCATAGGAATTTACAATCTACAGAAAAGAGAGGACCTCGCTGACTATAAGAGCTTAAACTCTACAAGAGAGAGAGAGGACCTCGCTGATCTTAAGCGCTTACACTCTACAGGTGAAAGAAAGAGAGAAATTCACTGATCATAAAAGTTTATGTAGCGCCCCCACTGCCGCAGGGCCGAGGGGTACCCGGTACCGGGCCTCCGAGTCTCTGCTCTGGGGTTGTCACGGTGGCTAGACCCGGTCCGTGACCCTGCTGAGGGGCGTACAGTAATAGGTGTGGATAGATGATGGTGGTGGTGATGCTGTAGTGGTGCAGTGCAGTAAATAACGAGGACACCAGGTTGCAGTCTCTTTACCTCTTTACTGAAGATCTCTGGGTCCTCAGTCTGGAATCCGGATAACCAGGCTGCGCAAGTCCGGCCGGTCCAATGGCACCTCCAGAGTTCTCTTAACAGGTGGAAATCTGTGCCTTCCTTCTAGCGCTAGGTGTTGTGGTCCTTCCCTGCTGTGCTTACGGAAAGTCCCCACAACTGTTGTGTCCGTTTCTTAAGTTCCCTCACAACTCGATTAGATGATGTTCTGCTAATCCTCCGTCCCTCCCTGATGTTACGGTTAGGACGGCACCCGTATGACGGGTAGGCTCGGAGCTCTTCCGGGACCCTAGAGTCGCCCCTCTCCACAAGTTGCCCCCCAAGACTGCATAGGTGATTTAGTTGAGACAGCCCACCTTAGACTGACTGTCCTGCCGTTGGTTTAGAGTATTGCTTGAAGCTGAATATTGTAATACTCCCTCGGCGTTCCGGCCGCCGGTTGTGCGCCTCAGTAGGATGTTGCCTCGGTCTTACAGCACGACTCCTACTGGTATTCTCCTTGTTGCTTTGATCTCGTTTCTCACTCAGCACAATCTATCTCGCTTCCAATCCCTCCTTGGGTACCGCCGCTATACTGAGCAGGCACGGTCCCGTTACGTTCGCTCAAGTTGCCAAGCCTCTGTCAGGATCCCACCCCTGACAGGGACCCTACCGAATCTTCTCCCACAACACCCTCTGCCACAAGGTGTTGCCTGGTTCCAACCCAGTCAGCTTTCTGATCTAACTTCCTGCCTGACCCCCAGTTTACCCACAATGGTGGGGAGTGGCCTAATGAATAGAACCCTTAGCTCCCCCTGGTGGCCCGACTGTGAAATGTATTGGTGTCTGTGATACCTGGTCAGATGAACTCCTTCAGTGCCATCAGACGTACCATAGCTCCCCTTAGTGGCGGAGCCACAGTACTGCAATGACCAGGACTCTGGGGCGCTGCACTCCCCCCCGGTTAAATCCAGTACTCCTGGACTAGGAAGAAAACAACAATACAGGTTAGCAAAAAGACATACAATTTTGTTGAGTGCAATAACAATAAGTATACTTGAACAGAGCTTCCCTTTATGGGAGGTGAGGACACTTGAACGTTACAAACATGGTTAGATATCATAGCAACATGCTACAAGTAACTTTTCTTACCCAACCGGGTATTCTACTTAGTACAAATGCTCGAACAATAATTTAACTTTGCCTTTAAGGACGTACACTCTGAATCCACTAAAGACCTTCTTATAATCACATCATAAGGCAATTTAACTTTTTCATTCTCCTTTAAATCTGCAGGACCGCCTGTCCTAACGGCTCCAGACCTACTGCCTCTCCTTTCTTTACAGGAACGCCCCTTTCAGCCCGGGCCTACTGCCTTTTTAACTACTATACACAGTATAGAACATAACATTACTTTCAGTTTTGGATCGCTGAGCCATCTCTATATGGCTCCTAAGGAGACTCACTAACTAACCCCGTACGGGTTCACTGTCTGTCCCCATGTTTCTATCAACATTATTAAAAAATTTTCACAATTAACTTGTTAAATACACATAACTTCTTCATATAAACATCATCATCATTTCCTTCCATCAAGACATTATTACTATCTTTCTTAAAGCAATATCACCCTTTAAGTGCAACAGGTGAACGTCCCCTTTAAGAGGTGACCAAGTCTCTATGAGGTAGCATATCTTCTCAAGCTACCAGTCCGTACTCAGCAAAGGCTCCGGTGCGGTATCTTCGCAAAGAGTCTCTGGTTAAGTAAAACCAGTAGGGAGCACCTTTAAGAAGGTGCAAACTATTTACAAGCAGTTCGTATCATGCACTGTTCATGATTGCGGCAGTTCTGGAAACTTGTGCAAAACTTAGAAAAAACAAACAAAACAATAGGGATTCCGGGTCAACAAAGGGATCCCCTTAAGAGTTAACCCTAGACGGGTCTAGCAGCAAAAATCAGGAAACAAACAAACAGTTAAGGAACTATTTACATGTTCAGGATACTGAGACATTTATTCGAACCAATCAGGAGGCAGCACCGGCGGAGGCAACCCCTTTGGGTATTGCGAGCCGCCCGGTACTGCATAAGGGGGTCTGTCGTCCCATCTGGGGGTCTGTGTACCCACAGTCTTCAGCTCTGCAGCAGCACGGGCACCACCCACTGGGAGAGGTGCCTCCTTGGCCACGAGGGTGGTGGAGGTGACAATGCTGCATGTCGTGGTCTTGACCATAGTGCACGTGGGGGTGTCTTCGGTGGTCCTGGCAACGACCACGGGCTGACCGCAAGGGGACACCTTTGCTACAGGGGTTAGCTTCACTGGCACCCCAATCGGAGGCATCGCAGGGTTTGGCCCCTTGCGGACATTCAGGGCAAACCACCCTTTTTCCCCAAAGTGCCTGGTGTATGAGACTTCATCCCCCGGATAGAGATCCCGGCCTGGGTGGCCCTCCCTGAGGTGCGACTCAACATCCCTCCGGTTCACAAACACCTCCGCATACAGACCCGGCTCCTTGATGAAGCCCCAGCCTCCACGGAGCCTGAAGGTGGTGATGATGCCCTGCCTGCGCAGGGCCTGGTGAGCGGTGGGGTCTTTGCGGGCCCGGTCCTTGACTGCCAAGTCTTTCCGATGATAGGCCTCCAGCCCGGCCTGGTACTCCTTTTCCTTCTCTTTCCACTGCTGCTCTAGCTGGACCTGATATTCTTCCCAGCTTAGGGCCTGCACCATCTCTCCCTCCTGGGTCTTCACCCCGGGGAATCCCATAAGATTGGATCCGGGGTTCACCCAGCGGCACACTGTGCGCTCCGCGTGGACCTCACACAGCAGGGGAGTGGGGGCGATTGGGGCTCGCATACGGTGCTCCATGCCCGTGGCTTCCTCCCATGGTAGTAGGCGTTGGAGTTTATGGGTTCCCGGGAGAGGGGGTGCTGCTACTGGACCCACTAGTAAACCCTCGGCCGGCGGGACGGGGTCGGTGGACTCACCAGCCGATGCAGGTTCCTCCGGCGGTGTCGGCGAGGATCTCAGCGGTTGTTCCGGTAGCGGTGCAGGATCCGACGCCTGAGGACCTTCTTCCGGCGCTGCCTGGTGCGGAGCCTGGGCCTTCATGTTCAGCTGACGGAGCTGGTCGAGCAAGCTCTCCATCTCGACCCGCAGGAGTTCGGTGCTGTCCACGGAGAACGGGCTGCTGTGCTCATCCGGGTAGTTGGGGGAGACTTCCACTTCAATCCCACTGTCGGGTTCGGAGCTGCTGGCCATGGCGTCCTCCACGTGGGTCACTTCCTGGTCTTTTTCCCGCTCTCTCCTTCGTGGGCGGTGTCGTTTTCTCGATCTCCGCCCTCCATTGAGGATCAGGAGGCGGATCTCTGCTGCTGACAGTCACGTCCTCACGGTGCAGAAATATTTAGACTGGGCGGCCATTGTCTTTCGCGCTCTTCAGCTCGTTCACGCCCACTTCACGCCCCTCTTCTTCTCCTGCGCTCTCCTCAGCGCTGTAATGGCGGCGGATTTTGGCGGCAAGTGGCCCAGCACAGTCTTTACAATAAAGTACAGTCCAAGCACAATAAATCACAGTTCCAAGGCACACATGACCTGATTCTTCAGGCTTAAGTAGATCCTGTTCGTGACGCCAAATTGTAGCGCCCCCACTGCCGCAGGGCCGAGGGGTACCCGGTATCGGGCCTCCGAGTCTCTGCTCTGGGGTTGTCACGGTGGCTAGACCCGGTCCGTGACCCTGCTGAGGGGCGTACAGTAATAGGTGTGGATAGATGATGGTGGTGGTGATGCTGTAGTGGTACAGTGCAGTAAATAACGAGGACACCAGGTTGCAGTCTCTTTACCTCTTTACTGAAGATCTCTGGGTCCTCAGTCTGGAATCCGGATAACCAGGCTGCGCAAGTCCGGCCGGTCCAATGGCACCTCCAGAGTTCTCTTAACAGGTGGAAATCTGTGCCTTCCTTCTAGCGCTAGGTGTTGTGGTCCTTCCCTGCTGTGCTTACGGAAAGTCCCCACAACTGTTGTGTCCGTTTCTTAAGTTCCCTCACAACTCGATTAGATGATGTTCTGCTAATCCTCCGTCCCTCCCTGATGTTATGGTTAGGACGGCACCCGTATGACGGGTAGGCTCGGAGCTCTTCCGGGACCCTAGAGTCGCCCCTCTCCACAAGTTGCCCCCCAAGACTGCATAGGTGATTTAGTTGAGACAGCCCGCCTTAGACTGACTGTCCTGCCGTTGGTTTAGAGTATTGCTTGTGAAGCTGAATATTGTAATACTCCCTCGGCGTTCCGGCCGCCGGTTGTGCGCCTCAGTAGGATGTTGCCTCGGTCTTACAGCACGACTCCTACTGGTATTCTCCTTGTTGCTTTGATCTCGTTTCTCACTCAGCACAATCTATCTCGCTTCCAATCCCTCCTTGGGTACCGCCGCTATACTGAGCAGGCACGGTCCCGTTACGTTCGCTCAAGTTGCCAAGCCTCTGTCAGGATCCCACCCCTGACAGGGACCCTACCGAATCTTCTCCCACAACACCCTCTGCCACAAGGTGTTGCCTGGTTCCAACCCAGTCAGCTTTCTGATCTAACTTCCTGCCTGACCCCCAGTTTACCCACAATGGTGGGGAGTGGCCTAATGAATAGAACCCTTAGCTCCCCCTGGTGGCCTGGCTGTGAAATGTATTGGTGTCTGTGATACCTGGTCAGTTGAACTCCTTCAGTGCCATCAGACGTACCATAGCTCCCCTTAGTGGCGGAGCCACAGTACTGCAACGACCAGGACTCTGGGGCGCTGCACTTACACTATACAGGAGAGAGAGCCTCACTGACCATAGGAGTTTACACTCTACAGGAGAGAGAGGACCCCGCTGACTATAAGAGATTACGCTCTACAAGAGAGAGAGACCTGCTAACCATAAGATTTTACACTCTACAGGAGAGATAGCGGATACTGCTGACCATACCATACTGTATGAGGATATACTCTATAGGAGAGAGAGAGGACCCCGCTGACCATAAGAGGTTATACAATACAGGAGTGAGAGAACCATGCTGACCATAAGAGCTTATACTCTACAGGAGAGAGATCCTGCTGATCATAAGAGCTTACACTCTACAGGAGAGAGAGAGGACTTCACTGACCATAAGAGCTTACATTCTACAGGAGAGAGAGGGAGGACCTTACTTACCATAAGAGCTTACACTCTACAGGAGAGAGAGGACCCCACTGACCATAACAGCTTACACTCTACAGGAGAGAGAGGACCCCGCTGACCATAAGAGCTTACACTCTACAGGAGAGAGAGGACCCCGCTGACCATAACAGCTTACACTCTACAGGAGAGAGAGGACCCCACTGACCATAACAGCTTACACTCTACAGGAGAGAGAGGACCCCGCTGACCATAACAGCTTACACTCTACAGGAGAGAGAGGACCCCGCTGACCATAACAGCTTACACTCTACAGGAGAGAGAGGACCCCGCTGACCATAAGAGCTTACACTCTACAGGAGAGAGAGAAAGAGGACCCTGCTGACCATAAGAGCTTAAACTCTAGAGGAGAGAGAGGAGCCCGCTGACTATAAGAGATTACACTATGTAAGACAGAGAGCTCTGCTAACTATAAGAGTTTACACTCTACAGGAGAGAGAGGACCTCGCTGACTATAAGAGCTTAAACTCTACAGGAGAGAGAGAGAGAGGACCTCGCTGATCTTAAGCGCTTACACTCTACAGGTGAAAGAGAGAACTTCACTGATCATAAAAATTTACACTTTACAGGAGAGAGAGATAGCCTCACTGACCATAGGAGTTTACACTTTACTGGAGAGAAAAGACCCTGCTAACCATAAAAGTTTACGCTCTACAGGAGAGCGAGAACCATGCTGATCATAAGAGCTTACACTGTACAGGAGAGAGAGAAGACCCCGCTTACCATAAGAACTTACACTCTACAGGAGAGAGAGAGGACCCCACTGACCATAAGAGTTTACACTCTACAGGAGAGAGAGGACTCCGCTAACCATAAAAGTTTATGCTCTACACAAGAGAAAGAGAACCATGTTGACCACAAGAGCTTACACTCTACAGGAGAGAGAGGACCCCACTGACCATAAGAGCTTACACTCTACAGGAGAGAAAGGACCCCGCTTATCATAAGAACTTACACTCTACAGGAAAAAGAGGACCCCGCTGACGATAACAGCTTACACTCTACAGGAGAGAGAGGACCCCACTGACCATAAGATCTTACACTCTACACGAGAGAGAGCCCTGCAAACTGTAAGAGCTTAGCTTTTTTTTCTTTTTTGAGAACCTTGAATTGACTCTCAAACTATTTAAATTCTAGAGAACCCACAAATTTCAGCAAATGTAACTGATACTCAGTCCTCTGTGGATCAACCTGGTCATCTCCATCATTGCTTGGTAGTGTAATTGGGGAAAGATGCGGTGCAGACAAAGCTAAAGGTACCAACAGTTATATTGTGGCATACTTTGCTATAAAATGTATTCTGCATTAAATGGAACTTTATGCTTATTTATTTGACTTCATTCTAGTTTATTTATGCTACCCAAATCATGGACAGCATGAATCAGAGCCTGGCTGCCCGATTGCAGTACTTTGAAACACTTCGGCGTCAGACGTAATAACTTGGAGATTCGTCCAAGGACTATAGCGAGAGATGAGTCCAGTGTGGCAGCACTCCGAAACCGTTTTCTTGCTGCACCATTCCAGCTGTTTTTCCGGTCACACTGAGCTTAGATCCTAGGGTCCGCAGCCTTTCTGCAGCATTTTATAAGTGTTGTCATCATAGTGACCTACGTGAATGTGCAGCAATGTACTGTGTGCAACACATTTTATTCCAGTCTGTGTTGCAAACTGAATAATCACACCTCCCCTTTAATACAAGAAGCCCCTTTAAGAATTGGAAAACAAAACACTGTATTGATGCACTAAAGTACTGTAGTAATAACTGCAAACAATGTATCCCACATAAACCAGCACATTATTCTCTGCCATCCTCCTTTGTGATGGCAGGAATGTTGTATCAATGAAGCCATGTACCCCCGAAAGAGAAGAGGAGGGGGATTTCCACTCTGAATGCTGGCATGACTTCTTGTCCCAGGGCAAAACTTTAACCTTGCTCTGCCAAAGAACAACTATTTCCATATATGATATCTTCTGGAAGGTTGAAATTCACTTTACTCTACTCCGTAAGGGAATTGATGTTGAGCGTCGGATCTCATGAAATTCTACAGATGGAGCAGCACTGGGTTGGTAAAATACAGCAGAGCAGAGTTGTCTTGTCTTTATGGAGGAAAGTTACTATATTACTATAAATGATTTCTCCTAGGAAATACTCATGGCTTCCTCCTAAGAATTCCCAGTGTGAAGGGAGAGATGACTGCGTGTTCGGAGGTTTCCATATCTGCCTGGGTCACACATGTATAATTGCTATCATCCGAGAAATTCGGATCAATCATACTAAGCACACTTATCAGAGTGTGATCCAATTTTTTCGGATGTGGAGAAGATAGAGAAAAAATGTCTAGATATTATTATTATTATACATTTTTATAGCGCCATTTATTCCATGGCGCTTTACATGTGAACGGGGCATATTTTCCACTTCTGCACTCAGATGTCATCCGAATGCAGTCCAGTGTTTTCCACAGACTCATTGACTAGCGGATGAGTGCGATCCGAATATTGGATCAAACCTGGACATGCAGTGATTTTTTTTCTTTGGACAGACTCTGTCCAATGCAAAAATAAGCCATAGGCAAAAATTGGTCCGGGTGTGATCTGATGTTTTGCCGATAATACAGTCCTGTATGGCCACCCCTGGCCGAATGCCATAAAAGTGATGTCCAAGGAAAACAAAAGGTGCAACATAAAGTTCATTGTCATGTAGTTGTTACATTTGCCCCCATTCCCATTTGTCCTGCTATCCAGTGGTGGAAACATCTGCAGAATGTTACTGTAGCAAGTATCCCTAAAGTGATGAGTGCAGACCCCCAAGGTATTAGTGGGACTAGGAAGACGATAGTCATATGACGATGGGACCTGCAGTGACCCGGGCTCACAAGGAACATGTCCAGCACCATGCGAGCGCAGCCTGCCATTCCACAGAGCTCTCTTAATTCATTATTAATGTACAAATTAGATCTGTTGCACAACGCTCCCCGGTCTGGGGCTCGGTAATGACTTGCCGGCTCCCGCACCCTCCTCCTTCCTTCCAATTGTGCTGCACCTGTCTGCCCCTTAGCAGTCACTGTTTCTATGCCATTTCTTTCATTGTGCTGTTATTTATTTATTTTTTGTCACCCGGCATTGCAGACATGCTTTTTTGGGAAACCCTATTTGGCCATCCCTCGTAGTGCTCTCCCCACCTCCACACCTTCCATACATGGGCTAAGGGGTCCATGGACCCTGCCCTCCCCCCCTCACCTACTCCATTAATGGCTTCTTTGCTACTCAATGGCCCAGAAGCTACCAAATAAGGATAGACCGTCTGCCTTTCCCTGTGGAGCTCCCCACTGACTCCACATCTTCAGGCAGGGTATAAATGGACAGCTCAGTCCCCTAGGCAGTACCCAGCCAATTTCAATCACAGCAGCCAGCTCTCTTGTGCTGACCAGGTGAGTACCAGCAGGGACCTGTAGGCGGCTTGTTGCTCCTTCCTTGGATTTCGGCACTTAGGCTATGGGGACAAAGACTTGCTTCAGTTTTTTTGGAGACATTGGAAAGGCTTTTTTTAACTCTTCAGATATACAAAACTCGGCCGACTCTACAAGCTTCAACCCAACAGGATTATCACACAGGGAAGGCTGAATGATTGGACCCAAGGCTTTTTTTTTTCGGCTTTACAAACTGGAAGCTTTCATCTTTTTTAGTTTTTTTTTTTTTTTACAGTGGTTACAGCAATTTCTGCAGTTTTTACCACTTCTATGGATATACATACAGATAGATATGATGCCATATAACTTACTCTGTTAATTTGGCATTATGAGTTTCCAATGAGTTATTCCCTACTTTTACGCCCCAGTTTTTATAGTCTATTAATTCGTTCAGTATGTATGTCTCAGTCGTAGCTGTAATGTCCACAACTGTATTACTTTTCTTTAGGCAGAAGCTATAACTCCAAACGCACAAGCTTAACCCTCTCATACCAAATCCGTACTTGCTGTAGTGGGCCATTAACCTCTTTTGGCACCGTGCCGTGTTTCCGCAAGTACTTTGCAGCGTCAGGTGGCGAAACATGAAACTACATTTTTCACTGGTGCAAGGGTAGAGAGGAGATGGGCACAGTGCAGGCTTGTGTCTGAGAAACAGCTGTTGTTCGACATGTGAAGACGGCTGTTGAAGGCTGAAGAGGGGGGTGGAGGTGTTAAATGCCGTAGAACATTGGGCTCCAACTTGTGGCTCCATAGTTGCAGACAGCTGGGGAGTCACAAGTTAGAGATCAAATTTTTTTTTTAGATAATAAATGAGAACAAAATCTAAAACCATACAGCAGTATACGCTTTTCTTTATAATCAGATTCAGAATTTTGGATTGATGTTTGCTAAGAATCCAATCATAAACATAGAAATTACTAACTTTTAGTGTACGTTCTGCACCAAAATCCACATAAATCAGCTTGAAATATTGTTTAATGTGGATTTGCTTAGAAATCCTTGTGAAAAAAAAACTTTATGTGTACATACTCGGAGTTTATGTTCACATGAGGCGGATATGCTGCAGAGTTTTCAGTGCTTAATTTACGTTCCTTGTGGATGTACATGTAATGGGAAAAAGTTTCAAAAGTGATCTTTAACTTAAAGAGTAACAAAAAAAAGTATAGTACATAGTACATGCTATTTTTCCAATTGTTTCCATTTAATTTTTGTGGATTTTTTAACCTATTTTCAGAGGATAACAATAGTATGACCAACACAGTGAAAAGTAAACCACTGAGGTCTATGTAATGCCCAATCTACATAGTGCCCCAGTACCATGGGTGGGAGAAGAAATATTGCCTTGCCATTTCAAATCCAATGATGTGTTTTATTCTTATTACTATCTTTTCCAGAACCTAACCTGCCAACATGTGTGACGATGAGGAGACTACCGCCTTGGTGTGCGACAACGGCTCAGGGCTGGTAAAGGCTGGGTTCGCTGGGGATGATGCCCCTCGTGCTGTGTTCCCCTCAATCGTTGGTCGCCCCCGTCACCAGGTATACATCTTTTAAAGTATTAATATTATTTTGTGAATCAGGTAATGATGTAGTATGTGTTTTTCTTCCTATAGTGGATTATAAAATGGTTCATGTATCAGTTAAGGCCCTACCCTGTAAGGCGCGTTTCTAGTCGTCCATACAGTAACAGTGGCAGGCGACAGCTATATTATTCAGTGGTTATTTATAACAGATATTACACCTCTAAATCTTTCCTTGTTTTCCGACTACAGGGAGATAATAATAGAAATAGCACAGACCGTGTGCCGCAAGGTCCAGTGATAAGATGAGCCAGTTATTAATAGGCAGCTTTGAGCCTCCTCATTTTCTCCCGTCGTATTGCGAGCTGGGTGATATTGGCCTTGTTATACAGTCAATGCTGGCACACACTGAATGGCTTTGCCATAGCTGAAATATCAGCAGAAGCATTGCTAACATCCCAATACTCATGAGGGGAAGCTGAGCATATTACAATTAAGCTTTGCCAACAGCCTATTAGTATCACTAACTGTTAGGTCCTGCCAAGTCCTCAACTGGGAATACACTGGAACCAGTGGCGCGCTAAGGCCATAGCGAAGAAGAGCTGAACAGTTTATGGGGCCAAAATATATTAATGCCAACTGAGTCATGATTTTGTCACCTTCAGTTGTAGGTCAGAGTAACTTAGATCCGGGGTTATAAACACCATATAAAAATAACTGTTTGATACAGTTATATGTATCCTCCATATTTACTCAAGCTCATATTTTATGCTGTAAAGATATGTTCACACTTGACAGATATGCTGCAGATTTGTCTAAGCAGATTACAGTCTAGGAGGCCAAAAAGGTCCATTTGACCCATATTTTACTAAAAGATAAATACTATTAAAAACCTGTGACAATTGGGGGTCCCATTGGAAATTTTGTATTGGGGCCCAAGAGGTTCAAATGGCACCACTGCCCAAGCCTTGGGTGAAATGTGTGGATTTTTCTAAATATGCAGCAGACTATAACCTGTCAATCAATTTTAACAAATATAACATCAATTTTCAATCTTTTATTTCTATACAGGGTGTCATGGTGGGTATGGGTCAGAAGGACTCCTACGTAGGTGATGAAGCTCAGAGCAAGAGAGGTATCCTAACCCTGAAGTACCCCATTGAGCATGGTATCATCACCAACTGGGATGATATGGAGAAGATCTGGCACCACACCTTCTACAATGAGCTCCGTGTAGCCCCTGAGGAACACCCCACCCTGCTCACTGAAGCCCCACTGAACCCCAAGGCTAACCGTGAAAAGATGACCCAGATCATGTTTGAGACCTTCAACGTCCCAGCCATGTACGTCGCCATCCAGGCTGTGCTGTCTCTGTACGCTTCCGGTCGTACCACAGGTGAGAACACTCGTCATAAGAAATCTTTACACATTTTATTTTTTGTATATATTTTTTCACTGCAGTCCCAATGGTGATTTCTAATATTTCGGCTAGGGTCATCCAACAGTATTTTCTCTCATCTAAGTGAATGGGGTTGATTATGATAATCACACTCTGATCAATGTAATCCAATTTTTTTAGGATGAGAAGAAGATGGGAAAAAAAATTGCAGCACTCTAAGATGTCATTGACTTGCATAGTCAGGTGCCATCGGAATATCGGTTGAAAATCAAGAATGTTGTGATTTTTTAGTTATTTTTTTCCTGGCACGGACTCTTTCTGATGAAAGAATTGGACATGTGCTTGGTCCCATAGTCTAATATTGGTCCGAGTGTGATTCGATGTTTTGCTGGATCACTGTCGGACAGAAAATACCGTAGTCTACCCCTGCCCTTACTCTAAGCAGTACCACAATGGGTTAACATATCTCAATCACTCTGAGCAAAACCCAAAAATGTTGCACAAAAAAAGGGTCAACAAATTGGCAGTAAATTATTATTTTTTATTTCAACCCTGCACTTAATAATACATCAAAGTCAAATTAATTCATTACGAGTTTAGCAAAAATGCGCTGGGAGCCTTAATCTTCTTATTCTGGTGACACAGGCATCTTGTCTCGGAATCTAGCCTATTTAGTGCTCCTGAAATACTGGCTTATACTTACAGGAATAGCATGTCACATAGGAGGGTAATGGAGGGTTATGACCCCACTCTGGCTTTCGCAGTACACGGGGCACTAACATCTGTCTAGTATATAAATAGCGAGGGGAGACATGACACTGAATGCCTAGCACCTCCATCACCCTATCATTTTTGTAAAAATTCAAATCCCTTAAGCTTTCATGCTGATAAGAGTAGAGAAAGTAGTGCAAGTATAATAATCTCTTGTACGCCGTCTGTAGGCTGACAGTTTCTGCATTGTGATGGCAGCTGACATGGTCCCATTTAGTTTTTTTTTTTTTTTTTGCATTTTCATACCACACATATTTATCGCCCGCAGAATCACGTATCACAGTGTACAACCTTGCATCGTCTAAATCCGCCTTCCATTGCTAATCTATTGATCGTGTCTGTGCTTTGCAGGTATCGTTCTTGACTCCGGTGATGGTGTCACACACAATGTCCCCATCTATGAAGGGTATGCTCTGCCCCATGCCATCATGCGTCTCGATCTGGCTGGCAGAGACCTCACAGATTACCTCATGAAGATCCTGACTGAGCGTGGCTACTCTTTCGTGACCACAGGCAAGTTTTTCTGGTTTCCTAGAATTTCCGAACTGTAGGTTCCAGATCTGAAAAAGTGCCATATCAAGGTTTGTGCAAAAATGACAGGAGCCACAGCACAATGACATAGCGGCTCCCGTGTGTGCAATGTGGTATGCCTGAGGCTCACTAGGAGTCAGTGGCAGTGATAAGACACTGACAGTACTCTCGGAGGCACACGCTACATATTCCATGTGATTTGTGGATATTTGTAACTCCTGCACAATCCTTACATCGCACATACTGTACAAATCAAATTCATGTCAGCCAAGGGCTGAATCACAGCTCTCTCCTCTCTGGAGACATCTAATATACGTTCTTCTTGTTGCATTACCTTGCGATAACTGGAAATTATGTGTTTTCTATGACATCTAGAGATATATTTAACCTTTTGTTATATGTGTAGTTAAAGACAGACATAAAAAGTAATTTGGGTGTCTCTATGCATATATTAACAGTTAGTAAAATGTGTCACCGCATATGTTTTTTTTAAAACGTTATCCTGGTTAAAAGAAGGTTTAGTTCAACATTTTCGTCTTTACAGCTGAGCGTGAAATTGTCCGTGACATCAAGGAGAAGCTGTGCTATGTGGCTCTGGACTTTGAGAATGAGATGGCAACTGCTGCCTCCTCCTCTTCCCTGGAGAAGAGCTATGAATTGCCCGACGGTCAGGTCATCACCATTGGCAATGAACGTTTCCGTTGCCCTGAGACCCTCTTCCAGCCATCCTTCATTGGTGAGCCTCTATGCTCCTAGCCATTCACATCATGTAGCAGAAAGATGTATGAACACAACACACCGCAAGCTTCCCGAATCCCTGACCATTACTGTGCTTCACAAAGTCTGATAACTGATGATTTATAATGGGTACTCACAAACTACCCCAAATACTGGCATCATAGCAGACATGCCAAACACATACCTACTACTGAATGTTGCTCCATTATTGGCAGCGATCTAATAAGTCCCTATGAATGCATCAGACTTGTTACGGTATTACGCCACTTCATATCCAGTCTACTTAGTATAGATTTATTCTACAGAGCGTACAAAGGGCCCCCATGCCATGTCTCCTGGCCAACACAAGCTGCTACTCCAACAAAGACCCTTTTATCATGTTAAAGCTCTGACACCTGCTTAGTGCTTTGGACAGTTGCTTACTAGTTGGCAGGGCATGTTATATACAGCCTCTGGCACCAATAACTCCTGTTCAGTATTCACTCTGCCAACAAATCATTATTTCACTCTTCTAAATCTCAGGTATGGAATCTGCCGGTATTCATGAAACTACCTACAACAGCATCATGAAGTGCGACATTGACATCCGCAAGGACCTGTACGCCAACAACGTCCTGTCTGGTGGTACCACCATGTACCCAGGTATTGCTGACAGAATGCAGAAGGAAATCACTGCCCTGGCTCCCAGCACCATGAAGATCAAGGTGAGAACTGAGAATCATCCTGTCTTTATATTCAAAAAGGCAGCACAAAGCTTTCTTTTTAAAATACTTTCCTTTCTGGTCTTGTGACATTCATTGCCGCTTTTGGGCCAAATGAAAGCTTCTCATTATATTTGCCTTATACCCTTTTTTTTTTGCCAATTTTTTTTCTAAATTTTGATCAAAATCCTTTAAAATGTTTTTTTTAATAGCGCAAATATAAAATTAGACAGGTTTTGTACTTCACTAGGGTACTGGCGCACAATTGCTCAAAAAGTTGGCAACTGTTTGAAAAGTTAACTAAAACATCTGAGTAAGGAAAACTGTGACCACTTTGTGGCAAAAAAACAAAAAACAAAACAGAGGAAGCCAAGTAAAGTTTACTTAAAAATAGGTGCAAATTAAACAATGAATACGGGGCAAATTTCAAAGTCACAAATACTTATATAAAAAAAAAACTGAACGTGTGACCTAATAGTAAGCGTGGAATAATTAAGAAAAGTGTGATAGAAATAAATCACCACTTCTGCATTTTTCACCCACTCCTGGTTTTTAGCTTACTGGTGTAAATATCTGAACATGGCTTTAGAACCATTTTTGCTTCAAGAAAAAGGAGCAAAGGCTATGAAAAATCAGGCCAAAAATACAATACAAAACTACAACATTCCCAGATTCTAATTGTAAATTCTTTTTGGCCACAATACTTAGAGCCAGGATTTATGTTTTTATATTTCTTTTCTTTTTCTCACAGATCATTGCCCCACCTGAACGTAAATACTCTGTATGGATCGGTGGCTCCATCCTGGCTTCTCTATCCACCTTCCAACAGATGTGGATCAGCAAGCAGGAATACGATGAGGCTGGACCCTCCATTGTGCACAGGAAGTGCTTCTAAAAAGTTCATCCTTTCCTTCGTCACCTTATACACAGTACCTCCAACTCAGAGCAACAAGACATTGGGCAGCCATTGTACAGTTTGTTTACACTCCATCATATTTATTACTTTATAAATAAAACCAATGCCGTTATTAAGTCCACCCGTTCGCCTGTCTTATTTTCTACGCCTGGGATCTTACTTTAACAATAAGATAGAAGCCATCTGATCTATGTAAATTTGCTCAAAGAGTACACAAATTGAAGCCTAAAAGGCTTCTTTCCTATCTGCCCTTGGGTCATAAATGCAGATGAGGGCTCTTTCAGATGTCCGTGATCATCTGTCTCATCTTGGATCGCAATGCACGGACTGGCTGAGTCTCCCGACCTAAGCACGGCAGCTTCATATATTTCTAGAATCAGTCACGCTCACTTCATAAGATGTGTGGTCAGTCCATGCATTGTGGTCCGAGATGGGACCAATGATAACAGACATCTGAAATAGTAACGTGACGGGATTTAAAATCTGAATGAAAGCATTGGAAGTCGGAATTTCATTTTATTACAATACATATAATATGCTAAAATAAAAAATATACAGTATAAATCATTTTTTTCCTATATACTCACTACTGTAGAAAACTAAATAACAGTAAAATGCCATCCATCGGTCTCCACGAGTCAGATGTCCACAAGTTGCCCAAACCTGCAAATCATGAAAGGTTGGAGACCAACATAACACAAGCCTAGTAAGACATTTCTAAATGTCAATATATTCAAAAATATATCATCGTGTCTGTAATCTAGAACGTAGACATACAAAGTTATTTATTATTCACCATGGCATCATCCCTATGCTAGCATAGATCAATTTCCTAGCGGATAGCTCATTGCCAAATGAATGCAGCCCCCCGAATACTGCTTGTACAATATCCCTGCTAACAGAGTAGGCTCACAATTGTCCGCCTCCCTTCTTAGGGTGTGCGCACACGGCGCTAATAAAAATGTCAAAAAGAATGAAAATATGCGCAGCAACGTCAAAACGTTCCATCCATTGTCACTTCTTTTAACCACTTCAGGCTTCAAATGTCAAATAGCAGCTAGAAGAAGTAAATGGTCCATTCTTCTAGCAGCTTTTACATGTTATAAATGGAATTTAGAAAAAAAACCTTCAGCAGCAAAGTCACATGTAAAAACACATCAAAGAAGATACTCCAGAAAAAAACACTGAGGGTATTTTCCTGAAGCATCTTCTGCTTCACAAGTTATGCGGGTACGCCTGCGTCTATAGATGCGGTGTGTACATACCCTTAGGCTGGTTTCATATGTTCATGAAACACACACTGTGCTCACATCGCAACACCAGGAGCAACGACAGTCTCCTGACCTGAGCTGTCTGCTTCAGACGTATATAAGCTTAGGTCAGGAGACTTCACATCAGAGCTGGTTATTCCGATTCCAATCTGAGTCCAGTCCATTTTTTATGAACCTGTAAAACAGGACATATGGAAAGTCTTAGGGTATGTTTCCACGTTCCGCCCAAACCACCGCCCCCTGTTGTACGCGTGGTGATTCCGGATGTGCTCATTGAACCATGCGGAATCACCGCATCGTATTCATAGACCGGGTTATTTATCTTGCGGAGAGGGAGCATCTCCGCAAGATAAATAGACATGCTGCAGTCTCGAAAGACGCGCCTCATGTCCGGTTATGCAGGGACGCCGGATACAGACCTGAACTCACAGTGGAGACGTGATTTCATAAAATCCCCTCCACTATGCTGTAACATCTGGACGCTGCAGATTGGATGCTGCGGCTGTACGCAGCGTCCAATCCGCAGCAAATCATGATGTAATCCGGCACGTGGAAACATACCCTTAGGGCTTTCTGGGATTTATAGTGACATTCAAGGTATACAACGTGATAGGTTTCCCTTGTTTTCACTGAATTAATCTATAAACTATGTCCTGACTGAATAAGGGTCCATATAACACCCATGAGGGAGGTGTTGGCATACCCATTTCTGGTATTTTTAATTTACTGCATTGAAAATCTTTTAGGGAATCTGGAACCAGGTTTTTGCTATGTATGCTGACAGCACCCTGATGTGTTGTGAATTTGGATTCTGGGCTCCCCCGGTGGCTACTGGTGGAATTGAACTGGTGTCTTCATCTTCTCTGTTCACCTGTTCCCATCAAGATGTGGGAGTCGCTATATAACCTTGCTGCTCTGTTAGTTGCTTGCCGGTCAACAATGTTATCAGAAGCCTCTCTGTGCTTGTTCCTGCTCCTAGACAACTACTAGATAAGTTGGACTCTTGTCCATGTTTGTTTTTGCATTTTTGTTCCAGTTCACAGCTGTAGTTTCGTTACTGTGTCTGGAAAGCTCTTGTGAACAGGAATTGCCACTCTGGTGTTATGAGTTAATGCCAGAGTTTTAAAGTAATTTCTGGATGGTGTTTTGATAGGGTTTTCAGCTGACCATGAAAGTGTCCTTTCTGTCTTCTGCTATGTAGTAAGTGGACCTCAAATTTGCTAAACCTATTTTCTTACTACGTTTGTTATTTCATCTTAACTCACCGCCAATACATGTGGGGGGCCTCTGTCTCCTTTCGGGGTATTTCTCTAGAGGTGAGCTAGGACTAATATTTTCCTCTGCTAGCATTATTTAGTCCTCCGGCTGGTGCTGGGCATCTAGAATCAACGTAGGCATGCTACCCGGCCACTGCTAGTTGTGCGTTAGGTTTAGTTCATGGTCAGCTCAGTTCCCATCTTCCAAGAGCTAGTTCCTATATATGCTGATGCTATGTTCTCTTGCCATTGAGATCATGACAGTTTGACCGGCCACTAAAGGGTTAAAATCCTTGGCTGAGAAAGGAGAGAAATAAGTAGTCTGCTGAAATTTTTTTTTTTTTTTTTTCTCTCCTTCTAATCTTTGAATGGCTCTGTGTCCACCTGTTTGTAATGGATCTTCAGAGTGTAACTGCAGGTTTGAATAATCTCGCCACGAAGGTACAAAATTTGCAAGATTTTGTTTGTCATGCACCTGTATCTGAGCCGAGAATTCCTTTGCCGGAATTTTTCTCGGGGAATAGATCTGGGTTTCAGAATTTTCGAAATAATTGCAAATTATTTTTGTCCCTGAAATCTCGCTCTGCCGGAGACCCTGCACAGCAGGTCAGGATTGTGATTTCCTTGCTCCGGGGCGACCCTCAAGACTGGGCTTTTTCATTGACACCAGGGGATCCTGCGTTGCTCAATGTGGATGCGTTTTTTCTGGCCTTGGGGTTGCTTTATGACGAACCTCATTTGGAGCTTCAGGCAGAAAAAACTTTGATGTCCCTATCTCAGGGGCAAGATGAAGCGGAAATTTACTGCCAAAGATTCCGTAAATGGTCTGTGCTTACTCAGTGGAATGAGTGCGCCCTGGCGGCGACTTTCAGAGAGGGTCTCTCTGATGCCATTAAGGATGTTATGGTGGGGTTCCCTGTGCCTGCGGGTCTGAATGAGTCCATGACAATGGCTATTCAGATCGATAGGCGTTTGCGGGAGCGCAAACCAGTGCACCATCTGGCGGTGTCCACTGAGAAGTCGCCAGAGAGTATGCAGTGTGATAGAATTCTGTCCCGAAGCGAGCGGCAGAATTTTAGGCGGAAAAATGGGTTGTGTTTCTATTGTGGTGATTCTACTCATGTTATATCAGCATGCTCTAAGCGCACTAAAAAGCTTGGTAAATCTGTTTCCATTTGCACCTTACCGTCTAAGTTTATTCTATCTGTGACCCTGATTTGCTCTTTGTCATCTATTACCACGGACGCCTATGTCGACTCTGGCGCCGCTTTGAGTCTTATGGATTGGTCCTTTGCCAAACGCTGTGGGTATGATTTAGAGCCTTTGGAGACTCCTATTCCTCTGAAGGGGATTGACTCCACCCCATTGGCTAATAATAAACCACAATACTGGACACAAGTAACTATGCGTATTAATCCGGATCACCAGGAGATTATTCGCTTTCTGGTGCTGTATAATCTACATGATGATTTGGTGCTAGGATTGCCTTGGCTGCAATCTCACAACCCAGTCCTCGACTGGAGAGCTATGTCTGTGTTGAGCTGGGGATGTAAGGGGGCTCATGGGGATGTACCTGTGGTTTCCATTTCATCATCTATTCCCTCTGAAATTCCTGAGTTCCTGTCTGACTATCGTGACGTCTTTGAAGAATCCAAGCTTGGTTCGTTACCTCCGCACCGAGAGTGCGATTGTGCCATAGATTTAATCCCGGGTAGTAAATACCCAAAGGGTTGTTTATTTAATTTGTCTGTGCCTGAACATGCTGCTATGCGAGAATATATAAAGGAGTCCTTGGAAAAGGGACATATTCGTCCATCGTCATCTCCCTTAGGAGCCGGGTTTTTCTTTGTGTCAAAAAAAGACGGCTCTTTGAGACCATGTATTGATTATCGGCTTTTGAATAAAATCACTGTTAAATATCAATACCCATTGCCGTTGCTGACTGATTTGTTTGCTCGCATAAAGGGGGCCAAGTGGTTCTCTAAGATTGACCTTCGTGGGGCGTATAATTTGGTGCGAATCAGGCAGGGGGATGAGTGGAAAACCGCATTTAATACGTCCGAGGGCCACTTTGAGTATTTAGTGATGCCTTTTGGTCTTTCTAATGCTCCGTCAGTTTTCCAGTCCTTTATGCATGATATTTTTCGTGATTATTTGGATAAATTTATGATTGTGTATCTGGATGATATTCTGATTTTTTCGGATGACTGGGACTCTCATGTCCAGCAAGTCAGGAGGGTTTTTCAGGTTTTGCGGTCTAATTCTTTGTGTGTGAAGGGTTCTAAGTGTGTTTTTGGGGTACAGAGGATTTCCTTTTTGGGATATATTTTTTCCCCCTCTTCCATTGAAATGGATCCTGTCAAGGTTCAAGCTATTTGTGATTGGACGCAGCCCTCTTCTCTTAAGAGTCTTCAGAAATTTTTGGGCTTTGCTAACTTTTATCGTCGATTTATTGCTGGTTTTTCGGATATTGCTAAGCCATTGACCGATTTGTCTAAGAAGGGTGCTGATGTTGCTGATTGGTCCCCTGATGCTGTGGAGGCCTTTCGGGAGCTTAAGCGCCGTTTTTCCTCTGCCCCTGTGTTGCGTCAGCCTGATGTTGCTCTACCTTTTCAGGTTGAGGTCGACGCTTCTGAGATCGGAGCTGGGGCAGTGTTGTCGCAGAAAAGTTCTGACTGCTCCGTGATGAGGCCTTGTGCCTTCTTTTCCCGTAAATTTTCGCCCGCTGAGCGGAATTATGATGTTGGGAATCGGGAGCTTTTGGCCATGAAGTGGGCTTTTGAGGAGTGGCGCCATTGGCTTGAGGGGGCCAGACATCAGGTGGTGGTATTGACTGACCACAAAAATTTGATTTATCTTGAGACCGCCAGGCGCCTGAATCCTAGACAGGCGCGCTGGTCATTATTTTTCTCTCGGTTTAATTTTGTGGTGTCATACCTACCGGGTTCTAAGAATGTTAAGGCGGATGCCCTTTCTAGGAGTTTTGAGCCTGACTCGCCTGGTAACTCTGAGCCCACAGGTATCCTTAAGGATGGAGTGGTATTGTCAGCCGTTTCTCCAGACCTGCGGCGGGCCTTGCAGGAGTTTCAGGCGGATAGACCTGATCGTTGCCCACCTGATAAACTGTTTGTTCCTGATGATTGGACCAGTAGAGTCATCTCTGAGGTTCATTCTTCTGCGTTGGCAGGTCATCCTGGCATTTTTGGTACCAGGGATTTGGTGGCAAGGTCCTTCTGGTGGCCTTCCCTGTCACGAGATGTGCGAGGCTTTGTGCAGTCTTGTGACGTTTGTGCTCGGGCCAAGCCTTGTTGTTCTCGGGCTAGTGGATTATTGTTGCCCTTGCCTATTCCTAAGAGGCCTTGGACGCACATCTCGATGGATTTTATTTCAGATCTGCCTGTTTCTCAGAAGATGTCTGTCATCTGGGTGGTGTGTGACCGTTTCTCTAAGATGGTCCATTTGGTTCCTCTGCCCAAGTTGCCTTCTTCTTCCGAGTTGGTTCCTCTGTTTTTTCAAAATGTTGTTCGTTTGCATGGTATTCCTGAGAATATCGTTTCTGACAGAGGGACCCAATTCGTGTCTAGATTTTGGCGGGCATTCTGTGCTAGGATGGGCATAGATTTATCTTTTTCGTCCGCTTTCCATCCTCAGACGAATGGCCAGACCGAGCGGATTAATCAGACCCTGGAGACATATCTGAGGTGTTTTGTGTCTGCTGACCAGGATGATTGGGTTGCTTTTTTGCCATTGGCGGAGTTCGCTCTCAATAATCGGGCCAGCTCTGCCACTTTGGTGTCCCCGTTTTTCTGTAATTCGGGGTTTCATCCTCGATTTTCCTCTGGTCAGGTGGAATCTTCGGATTGTCCTGGAGTGGATGCTGTGGTGGAGAGATTGCATCAGATCTGGGGGCAGGTGGTGGACAATTTGAGGTTGTCCCAGGAGAAGACTCAGCTTTTTGCCAACCGCCACCGTCGTGTTGGTCCTCGGCTTTGTGTTGGGGATTTGGTGTGGTTGTCTTCTCGTTTTGTCCCTATGAGGGTCTCTTCTCCTAAGTTTAAGCCTCGGTTCATCGGCCCGTATAAGATATTGGAGATTCTTAACCCTGTTTCCTTCCGTTTGGACCTCCCTGCATCCTTTTCTATTCATAACGTTTTTCATCGGTCATTGTTGCGCAGGTATGAGGTACCGGTTGTGCCTTCCGTTGAGCCTCCTGCTCCGGTGTTGGTTGAGGGTGAGTTGGAGTACGTTGTGGAGAAAATCTTAGACTCTTGTGTTTCCAGACGGAGACTCCAGTATCTGGTCAAGTGGAAGGGATACGGCCAGGAGGATAATTCTTGGGTGAATGCATCTGATGTTCATGCCTCTGATCTGGTTCGTGCCTTTCATAGGGCCCATCCTGATCGCCCTGGTGGTTCTGGTGAGGGTTCGGTGCCCCCTCCTTGAGGGGGGGGTACTGTTGTGAATTTGGATTCTGGGCTCCCCCGGTGGCTACTGGTGGAATTGAACTGGTGTCTTCATCTTCTCTGTTCACCTGTTCCCATCAAGATGTGGGAGTCGCTATATAACCTTGCTGCTCTGTTAGTTGCTTGCCGGTCAACAATGTTATCAGAAGCCTCTCTGTGCTTGTTCCTGCTCCTAGACAACTACTAGATAAGTTGGACTCTTGTCCATGTTTGTTTTTGCATTTTTGTTCCAGTTCACAGCTGTAGTTTCGTTACTGTGTCTGGAAAGCTCTTGTGAACAGGAATTGCCACTCTGGTGTTATGAGTTAATGCCAGAGTTTTAAAGTAATTTCTGGATGGTGTTTTGATAGGGTTTTCAGCTGACCATGAAAGTGTCCTTTCTGTCTTCTGCTATGTAGTAAGTGGACCTCAAATTTGCTAAACCTATTTTCTTACTACGTTTGTTATTTCATCTTAACTCACCGCCAATACATGTGGGGGGCCTCTGTCTCCTTTCGGGGTATTTCTCTAGAGGTGAGCTAGGACTAATATTTTCCTCTGCTAGCATTATTTAGTCCTCCGGCTGGTGCTGGGCATCTAGAATCAACGTAGGCATGCTACCCGGCCACTGCTAGTTGTGCGTTAGGTTTAGTTCATGGTCAGCTCAGTTCCCATCTTCCAAGAGCTAGTTCCTATATATGCTGATGCTATGTTCTCTTGCCATTGAGATCATGACACTGATGCAAGGGCAGAGATCCTTATTCCAGCAATGTATCATATGCAGGGCTGTTTGCTGTCATTTGCTATTTTCTCTGCTGCAAATCTAGCAGTTCTCTGAGTACCGAACCCTGTAACCCAGCTCACACCACTGATTGTCAGTTTTCTGTTTACACTGTGCATACGCAGAAAGCTGCCAATCAGTGTTTGGGGTGAGGTTAAGCAGAGCAGTTGACTAGGAGGCACAAGACATCTAGTCTTCTGTGATAATATCTTGTTGATAAAACACTGATTTTATCGAAACAACAACACACAGCCTAGTAAGTGACACATCAATGTAATCAGGCCCTTAGCCCCTAAATATAGAGGCTGACGTAAACCTGCTGACGATTTCCCTTTAATCTAGAAAACTTTATGAAATCTCTGCAACTTTATAGTACACATTGAAGACAAGACTTTTCTGCCATGTACCATATGCACCACATGAATCGCACCTATACTATACCATTAGCTATTCCTGGCAGAATGGAAAGAAGTCTGACTATACGGTTTAACAACCAGTCAGCACCAATCTTGACCAATAAGTCTAGTTAATAATATACGTAATTTTGCTAAACATAACTACCGTAGAAATACTCGTATATACAAGATCAAAGGGTTGTCCCAATTTATAGTTTTGTGGTAAACCTAATGGTTATCCTGGATTCAGATGCCCCTTACCAAGCCAAATAACCTAAATAATAGTTTCACCCCTTTTTGGCCTTTCTGTTGGAAAACTATGGGAAAGTGACAACCAATGTCTGCAATAAAAGACATGTGATGCATAAAAGCATCTTCGGAGATTGTCATGTGCTTTTATTTATGCAGAACGGAAATCCTATGTTGTGTGTGTGCTTTACACACCACTAGAAGTCACACAGGAGGACATACTGTAACCTTCACTTTGCAGCTGGCTGGCCTTCTGTTCTGATACAGCTAAGACTTTAAGCCAATGCATATGAATTAAGAGGATATTACAATCACTCTCTTGATATGATGGACTGTGAAGGTCCTTTGTGGGCTGCTAATTCACATCTGCCAGGTTCCTGGTGACCTCTTGTTGTGGCTAGAGGACTGTATCACATGTCCTGTGAGCACTGAGTAATCCAGTTACTGAGACATAAACATTCAGTAGAAAACATTGCTCTGTGCTCAGCTGTCCATGTGTTGGCAATCTTGAAAGCTAACCATAGTTTTTCTGTGTTAAAAAAGCAAGCAAGAATTATCAATGTGATCCCGTGACTTACAAAGTCTAAGAGTGACTACCTGTCTAATATTGTGTAGATCCCCTTCATGTTGCCAAAATAGCTCCAAAGCCCCCATTAACATTAGATAGCAGTCAGGCAAACGGTTCAACTGGCAGCTATTTCGCCCAACTGTCTCAACTTGTCCTGGGATCTCTATGTGAGAGACATTGTCAAGCACCTCTGATGACTTATCTCAAAAAACCAAAATGATCATCAGTCCAAAACCAGACATGCCGGATTAATATCTCCCCCGACATCATCTGTCGGGGGCCCCATAGACATTAGACTAATGTCTATTATCAGCGGCTTTGGTTAACATAAGTTTAATGTGTATCGAGGCCTTAATTCATGGTCTTCAGAAAACCTCAGAACGTTTCTTCTGGTAACTAATATCCAAGACATTACCAGGAGGTAAGTTGTGTGGTGAAGCACCATGGATTCGACTTTATTTTTTTTTAGCAGATCCCACCGAATGTTGATTGTACTGAGAACTTTAGAGGTCAAGACAAACCATGAAATACCTGTCATTGTATTCAGTCCATTTGGGAACTTATCTTAATGAAAGACGTCCCTGCCATTAGGGAATACCATTGCCATAGGTGTACTTGGTCTATAGAATATTTAGGTATGTGAAATGTGTCAAAAAGCAATGCACACAAAATGTGAGGATTCCATTTTCCCATCAGAACATTACTTAGAGAATCTCATTGCCTCCAGAAGTTCTCCCTTCTTCCCATAGTGCATACTGGTGCCGTCTCTTCCCAAGGTAAGTGTAACACCCCAGGTAACCGATTGTTACAGTGATGTTGTCTTCTGTCATGGTTCCCAATGGCAGGGACTCAGGCAAAAACGGACTAGCTCTAGGAATGATGGAATCTCAGATGACAGCGACGCTGAACCTAACACGCAACTAATAGTAGCCAGGGGGTGTGCCTACGATTATCCCTAGACACCTCGCACCAGCCGGAGATCTAGCTTCCCCTAGCAGAGGAATACACAGACCTGGCTTGCCTCCAGTGAAACCCAAAAAGTGATAGTAGCCCCCCACATATAATAACGGTTAGGTAAGAGGGAAACACGTACGCAGTATGAATATAGATTCAGCAAAGAGAGGCCCTCTGACTAGATAGCAGAAAATACAAAAGAGGACTTCGCGGTCACCTCAAAACCCTAAACAGCCATCCTGAAAATACTTTAACTCCGTTATCAACTCATGACACCGGAGTAGTAATTTCAGATCACTAGAGCTTCCAGCAGCAAAGGAAATATAAATGCATGCTGGACAAACAAACACAAAAAATGCCAAAGATCCAACTTAGCTGAATTGCAGACTTGGAGCAGGTAGCAAGCAACAGAGGTGCTCTGGTAACATTGATTGCCGGCACTAGAATGACTGAGAAGCCAGACTAAATAGGAAACTCCCAGTTTCCTGATGGAAACAGGTGCAAGACAAAAGTCAACCAGTACCACCAGTAACCACCAGAGGGAGCCCAAAAACAGAATTCACAACAGCCTTCCTTTTGGGGAGGGCGATATCATGCTTGGAGGCAAGAAGGATTCTTTTTACCAGGTATCGCACCCACATTCAGCACATTCCGAATCCAGGCCAGAAGGGGGAGCTCTGAACCCGGATTCAGGGGAGTTTCCCTCAGATAGTGATATCCTGGTCTGGAGGAGGAGATAGGTAGTTGGTCCAGGAAGACCAAAGAGTAAGTCTAGAGCAGACAGCAGAGCCATGCAGCCAGGACTGAGCTGCAGCTCCAGGGAAGGAAGTGAACCCAAGGGGTTGAATGCAGTGAAGCTACTGAGGAAAGGAGCACAGTGGAGAAGGAAAGGGGCTCAGAGGGGAACTGTGACCGGGCACCCTCAGAGCCAAAGTGCAGGAATCGGGCACTGGGAGCCCGAGGCTGTGGCGTACTCCAGGACACATGGCAGAACCAGAGGGCATAGAACTGTATGTGATTTGCCCACACCACACCTGAAGGTGAAGCAGCACCTGAAGAGCCCGGGTCATGATAGAGACCCTATAAAATGGCTCAAGTTGCCCACCATGCAAGTAACTGACCCAGGACAGGAGAGAGAGGACTTTGCTACCAGCTACAGGCAGCAGGGACCTCGCACACTAGCGCGAGTAGGAAGGCTTTCTGACCTCACCTGGGAGAGGGATTCACTATTGCCTCCAGGCCGGCTGGGCCATACCATCACCTGTTTCTGGTACCCTGGACTGTGAACTGCTGCTGTCAGTAAACCAGGTAAAGACTTTACAACTTTGTGTCCTCCACTTATTTGCAGGCATACACCATTCTTGCCCATACACCTTGGGAGCCCTGGGGACCCCGCTTCACCTGTAGGAAGCGTCACTATCTAGCTGCATCAACATCACCCCAGAGGACCTCTTTAAGCAGTGTCGGTCCCCTCTGACCGAGAACAACAGGTGGCGTCACAAACACAAACTTTAATATAAAACCCTTTAAAAGCCCTTCCCCTTTAATTGAGTGCCCAGGGCCACGGACCGCGTCGCAGCCACCGTGACATCCCCTTTAAGTTCGACCGGACCCGTTACCGAGTACCCCACTGCCCAGGCGGGCGACTCATAAGCATCACACCCACATGTATACATAATGTAGAAGAAAACACTTTCCAGGCCACTGTTTCCAACTGCTCCAAGTTCCAATTCTAATGCCCATTGTCGTTGCTTTCAGCAAAGAACTGGAGTAAGCATAGGCACTCTCACTTTGCAGCAAGATGCGGACCACTATATATTTTGACACCTATCAACAATTTCTTCTTGTAGACTTAGAATATATTACCAGGACATGCTATAAATGTAGAGTAGACGTGGTTCCGATCAATTGGATCCACGTTAGGTGCTGATGCGCACTGACATCAGCGACTCCACTGAAATCAACACACAACAGGTCCCCCATTTTTGAGATAGATGCGGGTCCCATTGATAGATTCCGGAATTGACATCTACTATACATTTATGGCATATCTAAACCATTAAAACATTGGTGCTTTAGTTGGTCTTCTTTGGCAACAAGCTTTGAGCATTTATGACTGTACATAATCTTACATAAAAAAATCCTGCGCCTCTATAACAAATTGCTTAAAAGGGGGTGCCCACTACTGGACCACCCCTGATTATTTTACGAGACAAATAAAAAAAATAATCTCATGTCACCTCCCACACTGGTGGCATTTCTGTGATGTCGGCGCTGCTGTGCCCAGAGAGGAACATGACTTGTTTTATCACGTACCGCTGCAGCTAATCAAAATTCCTGCAGGGTGGATGTCCACACAGACAAAAAAGTAAAAGGCTGCAGCTGATGGACAGCCTCTAACTAGCTGCAGGGGCATGTGGCACAACAAGTCACATCAGTCTCTGGGTATAGCAGCGCCGACAATGCAGAAACTGTATTCCCACCTTCTGCAGCAGTGCAATGTTTTAATTGAGCTTCTAAAATGATTAAGCTGGGGTGATCCAGTAGTGGACAAATCCCACTACACTGCTGTGGAGACATTCTCCCCTGGAATCAATGTGGTTGGGTTATGGGGCAGTATCTCCTTAGTATGGCTCGGCATCAAGGATCATACAGTCCAGCCATGTGCTTATGGCCTACATTTCAGAACTCATGATTGGGAAATGAGGATTATCACATGAACATATTTGTACTTAGAAAAGAGGAAATGAAAAATGACAAAATAAAGCCAAGTCTGACCCCAAAAAAAGTTTTTCTGTTTCTAGAAATATTCTTGCAACTCTGGACCTGTGTTTCGTTTAGTTATCCACTTCATAACCTATTGATCTGCTTGGAAAGACCTAGATCTAAAAATACAGTACTGTATATGTTTTATAGTACTTAGTAGTGGGAAGTAATAAAAATACAGAACATCTGGATGACAATGCTTCCACCCTCACAATTTTCAGCTAGTAGGCATAGACATGGCTCTCACTTGTAAACAACAAAAACCAATGCAATACTGCCGGCAGCTCGCAGGAGGTCATGCACTACACAACAGTTCTTTCTCGGGCACTGGATTTGTGAGATGCTGACTTCCATTATATACAGTGTAACTTGCCCCAATAGTCAGAAATGTTTTTTTATACTTTTGGAAGTGCTGTGAGGGGTAAAGTGCACACAACTAGTGTAACCCTATTAGATCAGAGGAAATAAATCCAAAAATGGTATTGCTCACCTAGAAGAATTTGGAGTGACTCCTTAAAAATAATAGTGCTGCTGTCTCGTGGCAGGGAGAAAACTCACAGAGAAAACTCACCAGCAGGAAAAAAAACACTTTGAAGATATGCTGTAGCTCTTGCTGCTGTGGTGGCGTTAAATTAGAAACCTATTTTCTTATACATTTCTAAACCAAATCGGCATCTTTCTCAAGTTTAAAAAAAACACAAATCTTGAGCAAAAAAAGGTTCAAAATTAAATAACGTTTTTCAACAATGCGTTTCGGAGCAGAACCGACTTCTTTCTCAAGTTTTGTTGATTTTTTAAACTTGAGAAAGATGCTGCATTGGCGGTGACATGCATTAAAAAGTAGGTTTCCTATTTAACACCACTACAGCAGCGACAACTATTTTATCCAGTTATGGAACCTATCTTCAAAGTTTTTTCCTACTGGTGCATTGTGCCATTGTGAGCTTTTTCATAGATGTAGTTAGACAGTACTGAATTAAGTCATAAGCCAAGGAAGATCACTGAAATGTTTTCCAAGATTTAAAAAAATACGTGAATTTGGACTAAAAAAAGGCCAATAGTAAACTTAATAAAACGTAGCTTACCAAGTAAACGTTTATTAGTTTTGCGCCTCTTTGCTGCTTCTTACTCACAGAAATAGAAATAAAGTGCCGGCCCGGAACGCATTGGTCCGGGTGCGATCCAATGTTTTGCCAGATAGCACTCGGATTGAAAATACGGCCATGTGCATAAGCCCTTATAGGTAGGGGCAGACAGAGACAGGAAAGGGTCCCTGTGCAAGAACAGTTTATGGGCCCTTTGCTGTGATCATAATGAACAATTCCACCTAGTTTGGGGATGGATTGGGCCCTCTTACCTCTTGGGCCCTTGCTGCACCAATGGTATGTCTGCCCCTACTTACAGTGAAGTCACCAAAATGTATGTCTATATTGTTCATCTCCTGGAGCCATTATTACCCCCTATGGCTACGCTAATAAAGCCCATGTTTATGTACTATAGGTTCCCACATGAGAATCCTAATTTTCAGCAATCTTTTAATCCATGTGAAAAATTGCCTCTATCAGTTTCAATATGATAGACAACGCGTTAGTAGCAGCATCTCTGTAGTGATATTATTGTCTGTGTCAAATGGGTTATGAGCTACAAATCAACTAATCTCCTGCACTAGGTTAATTCTCCCGTGACCCAGATAGCTTCAACACCACCATGGAGAGATTGGCACATCTGGATTAACTACTGCACACAGAAAAATAAGTAGTTATATAATTAGACTGAAAGGAGACTAAAAGAACCTCGCAAGGCAGGCGACCTGTACAAAATTATTCTGAACACTATTAGTACAAATATCCAATATAAAGTAGATTTAAAGTTTTAATATTCGGTTCATAAAATAAATGTGCTTAAGGGCTGTCCCACACGTCCAGATAATTCCGGTACCGGAATAAATCGGTACCGGAGTTATCCGTGTCCGTGTGCCTGGGAACTCACGGAGGCCATACCTGCGGCACACGTGTGCCGCCCGTATGGCGAGTGGGTACCACACGGAGCGTGTGGTACCCACTCTGCATGGTGCTGAAGCTGCGATTCATATGTTCCCTGTAGCAACGTTTGCTGCAGGGAAAATATGAAGAATAGTGTTTAAAATAAAGATCCATGTGTCCGCCGCCCCCCCACCCCCTGTGCGCCCCCCCCGCTGGTCAGAAAATACTTACCCGGGTCCCCCGTCGGCTGTCGCTCCTTCCTGGTCTGGCCGCGGCTTACTGTATGCGGTCACGTGGGGCCGCTCATTTACACTCATGAATAGGCGGCTCCGCCCCTATTGGAGGTGGAGCCACATATTCATGAGTGTAATCGGCCGCATACAGTAGAGAAGCCGCGGCCAGACCAGGAAGGAGCGACTGCCGACGGGGGATCCGGGTGAGTATTTTCCGACCAGCGGGGGGGCGCACAGGGGGTGGGAGGGCGGCGGACACATGGATCTTTATTTTAAACACTATCATTCATATTTTCTCTGTAGCAAACGCTGCTACAGGGAACATATGAATGGCGGCTTCAGCACCATGTGGGGGGGACAGCGCTTACTGTAGCGCTGTCTCCGGCACGCCACACGGACCCCAGACGGAGAATGTCCGTGTGAGGTCCGTGTTTTACACGGACCCATTGACTCTATTGGGTCCGTGTAATCCGTGCGCTCCCATGAACACTGACATGTCTCCGTGTTTGGCACACGGAGACACGGTCCGCACACGGTCCGCACAAAATCAATGACATCTGAACAGATGCATTGATTTTTATGGGTCTACGTGTGTCAGTGTCTCCGGTACGGGAGGAAACTGTCACCTCACGTACCGGAGCCACTGACGTGTGAAACCGGCCTAAAACACGCAACTCGAGAAGGTTTAATGTTTTTTAAATTCTTTTAAATCACTGCATCTATTTTATTTTAGTCAGTGTAATTTCCCTTTTGGCTGTAGTCACTGCTTCAAGAAATCTTGCACATTTCTTTTCTACTTTAGGGCTCATTCAGACATCAGTGATTTTTGTTTTACGTAAAAAAAACATTCTGACTTTCATCAGTCTTTCTATTTTTATCATAACAGTTTCATCAGTTTTTCTTATATGGAAAAAAACCCCAAACTAATGGAGGTTTCTCAAGCTTCTCCTATCGAGCAATGTAAAACATGACCGAAGCATAAACGGCATCCAAGTGCCGTCTGATTTTCTCCCGGATCCATAGACTTGCATAGGTGCGTTTGATCCGTGACTCGGATCAAAATCGGACATGTCTTCACGTTTTGGTGCAGTCAGGTCATAAAAATACATGAACAGAGGTAGAATTTGAACATGAAAAACTAACATCTGAGTGTGACTGTCATTTCAAAAACTAAATTGTTTTTCTGCTCCTCCTTCTGGGTAAAAAATATAAGAAAAAAATAAATGCGAAAGCTTTGCCCACATGTTTTAAACAAAATCTCAGTCCTTACTCATGGGTACATGAGTAAGGACTGAGGTTCAGTTCGAATCATGAAGAAAAAGCTCTCACATTTATTATTTTTTTCTTTAGTACTAGGAATGTTCTGTTTTAATCAATTCTACAAATGAACATCTTTTGAAATTTTTTTTTATCCAAAAAACGGCTGGGAATTCCTATCTTTTTCCACAGGACATGATGAGTGACACTAATGTGGCGCCCCAGGGTCCTGGTCGTTGCAGTGGTATTGCTTTCCTCTCAGGGAGAGTGATGCTACGTTTGGAGGCAAAGAAGGATAACTGCATCCAGGTATCACAAACATGCAATACTTTTCACACTCCAGACCACCAGGGGGAGCTCCTGCTCCTATTTATTAGGTCACTCCCTATATATATATATATATATATATATATATATATATATATATATAACTGGTAGTCTGTAGGGAGAGTTAGTTCAGCTCCCGGAAGAGCTCCAGACAGGAGTTCTGTTAGTTCCAGACGAGAGTCTGAGGAGGATAGAAGGTCAAAGGAGCTGTGCATGCCCTCAGAGCTACAGCTCCCTGAAAGAGACATTGAAAGGCAGAACGGTATTGCCGCGAGCGTGAAGGAAGTCGAAGCAAAGGAGAGGATACCAGAAGGGGACCAGCCCCGCTCAAGCTGTCTCCTTCTGATGCGCAACATCTCGGTAGCCGGAACACCATGGGAGTAAGGACCTCTACGCTTTATTTCAGAGACCGGCAGGACAGCTAATTGCAGGTTACCTGTCCGCACCTACACCCAGGAGGCACGGTGACACCTACAGAGCCAGGTTATCTAAGAGACCCTATAAACAGGCTCAAGTCACCAGTCATACGGGTTTTGTCCTATCCTATATGGGGGACAGAGAGAATGAAACACCACATCTGTGAGACCCTTATGTGAAGCCATATGCAGTAAGGGACTACACCACCGCAGCACAAGGGAAGGCTACTGATTTCCACCTAGACAATGGAACTCTGGACTTGCCTCTAAACCTGCCGGACTCTGCCTGCCCTGTGATCTGGTGCCTTGGACTGTGGATGCTGAAGTCTTCAGTAAAGGTAAAGAGACTGCAACCTTGTGTCCTCATTCTTCTCTACGCCTCTCACCATACCACCATCTACACACCAGGAAACCCTGGGGATACACTTCACCTGTGGGAAGGTATACCATCTAGCTGCCATAACATCACCCCAGCGGACCCCTTAAAGCAGTGTCGGTCACCCTGACCGAATACCACAGGTGGCGTCACGAACATAAACTCTATCCCCTTAAAGACCTTTCCCCTTTAATACGGACATCCCAGGGTCACGGACTGGGTCAGCCACCGTGACATCCCCCTGTGAACCGCAGGACCCGGTACCGAGTACCCCGCTGCCCTGATGGGGCGCTCCAACTTGGCGTCACGAACAGGATCTACTAAACCCCATGAATCGGGTCATGTGCGCCTAGAGACTGTGACAGAATTGTGCCTGAACTGTGATTTATTGAAAGACTGTTCACTGTAAAGGACCGCCAAAATTGCCGCCAAAACTGCCGCCATTACAGCACCATGAGGAGCGCTGGAGAAGAAGGGTGCACCATCGTGGGCGGGAACTAACTGAGAAGCGCGAAAAATAATGGCCGCCCAGTCCAAATGTCTCTGTACAATGAGGACGTGTCCGTCAGCAGCAGAAATCCACCTTCTGATCCTAAATGGCGGGAGGAGACCAAGAAGAAGGAACCGCCCCCGAAGAAGAGAGTGGGAAGGAGACCTGGACGCAGAGAACCACGTGGAAGACGCCATGGCCAGCAGCCCGGAACCAGAGTATGGGGTGTAAGCAGAGGATTCCTCCAGAGACCTGGAAAGGAGCCGCGGCGAGCCGTCACCAGTTGACCCTGCACTCCTGTAGACCGGAGTGGAAGCTCTGATAGATCAGCTCCTGCGGATGCAGCTAGACTCCGGGAACTCCTGCCAGCCAGCACCCTCGGAAGACGTGCAGGAACCGTGCCCCGTCCAGCAGCCCTTGACATCGGAGGAGGAGCCCGGCACCAGAGATGCTGCGGGAGGTAGGAATGACAACCCTGCCCCAGTAGCCGAAGACCTCCTAGTAGGCCCCGTAGCTACACCAGCCTCTTATGGGTCCGCCCGACTCCAGATCCTAGGAGAGTGGGACCAGGCCACAGGGATGGAACAATTCCTGAAAGCCCCGATCCAACCCACCAGCCTACCTGGAGAGGTGTACGCGGAGAAAACAATCTACCGCTGGGTGAACCCTGGATCAAACCTTATGGGGTTCCCCAGGACAGCCAAACAGGAGGGAGAAACCCTGGAGGTCCTGAGCTGGGACAAGTACCAGCGGCAGCTCGCCTGCAGATGGGAAGAAAGGGAGGAGGAACACCAGGCCCAGCGCAGAGCCTTTGACATAAGGGATCTGCAAGCCAAGGCCCAGGCCTGCAAGGACTGCCATGTGAACCAGGCCCCGCTTAAGCAGGGCACCGTGGTAACCTTTAAACTGCAAGGGGGCTGGGGCTTCATAAAGGAGCAGGGGTTGTACGCGGAAGTATTTGTCAACCGGAGGGACGTGGAATCCCATCTCTGGGGAGGACACCCGGATATAGATCTGTACCCAGGGGATCGCGTCACTTATACCAGGCACTTTGGCACAAAAAAGTGGTTCGTTCTAAACGTCCATAAATATAGAGACCCCATCCTAAGACTGTCTAGCCCCAAGACACCAGCCATGCCACCTCGTGAAGTAACATCGCCCCCTTGTGCTAAAGCAGCTGCAACCACCACCACTCCCACTGTCACCCCTGCCTGCACCACTACTAAGACTATAGTGTGCACCATCACCACTACGGAGACTGCAGTAGCCACTGAGCCAACCGTAACCTGCACCCAAGCTGTCATGGAACAGAGGTCAGTGGGCACCCAAACCCCCATCAGAAGTGAAGGAGCACCATATGTAGCACCTGGTAGCCGCTCATATCCTAAGGGACTGCCATTGCCTGTGCTACCCCAGTAAACCACATGAAATTTGAAAATGACTGTAAATAGTTCACTGTTACCTTTTTGCTGCTAAAGTTTATTGAACCCGGCCAGGGTTATTCCTTAAAGGGGTCCTCAGTTTTAAGAGGATCCTAAGTTTTGCACATGTTTGCATAAGTTGCCTTAAAGAACTGAGAATCATAAACTGTGCATGATCAGAACATTTCTGTAAATAGTTTGCACCTTCTTAAAGGTGCTTCCTGTTGTGAATTCCGCTCTTGGGCTCCCTCCGGTGGTTGTAAGTAGCACCTTTGTGAGTTCTGCTCTTGGGCTCCCTCCGGTGGTTTTGAGTGGTATGGCTGCTTCTTGGATTTAGCATCAGCAGCTGCTTCCACTGATCGTCTTTCTGGCTCGGCTATTTTAGTCTGGCCTTTTCCCTCAATCAATGCCAGTTGTCAATTGTTCCTGCTTGGAGTCACGGCTCTTTTGGATTTCCCTGACACTCTGACCTGTTCAGCAAAGATAAGTCCTTGCTTGTCCTTTTGCAGTCCACTTGTTGTCGACTTATTTGTTCAGCACATTCTATGTTTTGCTCATTTGTCCAGCTTATCAGTATGGATCTATTCAGCTAAGCTGGAAGCTCTGGGCAGCAGATTTTGCCCTCCACACCTTTAGTCAGGTGTGGAGATTTTTGCATTTCTCTGTGGTGGACTTTTTCTAGTTTTTATTACTGACCGCACAGTGTTCTATCCTGTACTATCTATCTAGCTAGAAGTGGCCTCCTTTGCTAAATCTTGTTTCATTCTACGTATGTCATTTCCTTCTCCACTCACAGTCATTATTTGTGGGGGGCTGTCTATCCTTTGGGAATTTTCTCTGAGGCAAGATAGCTTTCCTGTTTCTACCTTTAGGGGTAGCTAGTTCTCCGGCTGTGACGAGGTGTCCAGGGAGTGACAGGAACATCCCACAGCTACTTCTAGTGTTGTGTTAAGATCAGGAACTGCGGTCAGTATAGTTACCACCTGCTCAGAGCTAGTCGCATGTCGCTCCTAAATCACCAGTCCATAACATCTTCCTACTGGTTTTACAAATAAGCTTTTAAAGAGACTGCTCCTAAAGATATTGTTACTAATTTGGCTGTGAAAGTTGTTTTGTTTTACAGAGACCTGAAGAAAAACCTGGCGCGGCAGGATTCCAGGTCTGGATACATGCCTTGTAGCCCGCCCAAAGCCAACCTTGAGGGTTAATGACAGGTCCCTCGCATCGTTGCTGCTGTTCTAAAGTTTTGATTGACTTGAATATTAATGTGATTGATACTTTGCACTACCTCATTAAAAGAGACTTGAATATTGTTGGAACCCTTAAAGGGAATGTTTAATCGTTGCACTTTGCTAGAATATATTAAAGAGTTAATATAGCTAATAGTGATGGAAGTTGAGATTTCACTTTAGATAGGATCGTGTTTTATGTAGCTGATATCCTGATGCACTTTTGATAAAATGGAGAGAATAAAGTAACCCGCGGGGGTTGGACGAAAGACTTTGCACTTAAGAGATAGTATACCCGTAAGGGTCATCGCATTTTATAGTATTTAATCATTATACTGTTCTGCTAAATTGTTCTTAAACGTGGGCCTGCAATGTAAATAGTTAATGCAACTTTCAAGTGACCTCACCTCCCATAAAGGGAAGCTTTAGCTATAATATTAATTTGTTTTATAAGTTTATTGCATTTCAAAAATTGTTGTCTTTTTGCTAACCTGTAACTGTTGTTTTCTTTCCCCAGTCCGGGAGTACTGGATTTAACGGGTGGGGGGGAGTGGACTGAAGTGAAGTCTTCAGTAAAGGTAAAGAGACTGCAACCTTGTGTCCTCGTTCTTCTCTGCGCCTCTCGCCATACCACCATCTACACACCGGGAAGCCCTGGGGATACACTTCACCTGTGGGAAGGTATACCATTTAGCTGCCATAACATCACCTCAGCGGACCCCTTAAAGCAGCGTTGGTCACCCTGACCGAATACCACAGGTGGCGTCACGAACATAAACTCTATCCCTTTAAAGACCTTTCTCCTTTAATATGGACGTCCCGGGGACCCGGTCAGCCACCGTGACATCCCCCTGTGAACCGCAGGACCCGATACCGAGTACCCCGCTGCCCTGACGGGGCGCTCCACTAACACCTTGGTGGCAGACACTACAGTCCATCCCTTAATATACCAGAACTGTTTTGGTGGTACAAGTAATAATAATTAATAATACTTTTTATTTCTATAGCATGAAAACCACAAAAAGAGAAAAAAATCCTCCAATATTCAAGAAAAAAGAAAAAAAAACAGGCACAGATGCTTACCTGTCAAAATGGGCCTCAAGACAATTGCACTGCCAGGGTTCAGTGGACCCAAGTAAAATGGCAACTGCACAGGTGCAGTACCAAATGAAACAGCCACATTCTACAAATGTTTTTGAGGTGTAGGTGACATGAGCGGGCAAGTGATCGGATGTGTCGAGTGAAAGTAAAATCTGAGTCAAGTATAACCCCAAGACAGCAGGCATGTTGCTGAGAAGTACTGGTAGAGCCACACACGGAAATAGCAATATCGGGCATAGGTAGGTTAGTGGAGGGGTTCAGTTTTTGACAGGTTCAGTTTCAGATAGAGGGAGGACATGATGTTGGAGACAGCGGAAAGACAATCACTGATGTGTTTGTTATAATGCAGGGTGATGTCAAGAGACAATGTGTATAAATATGTGTCATCAGCAAGGAGATGGTATGGAAAAAAGGGGAACCCTGACAGTAAAGGTACCGTCACACTCAGTGATGCTGCAGCGATATAGACAACGAGCCGATCGCTGCAGCGTCGCTGTTTAGGTCGCTGTAGAGACGTCAAACACAGCAGCTCCAGAACGATGCAGGAGCGATCCTGTGACGTAACGGTGACTCACTTATCGTTCTCACAGGTCGTTAGCTCCATGTAAAACATTGCTGACATCGTTGCTTTTGCTGTCAAACACGACGATCCAGATTGCTGCTGCGTGTCAAACACAACGAGATCGCTATCCAGGACGCTGCAACGTCACGGATCGTTGTCGTTCTCGTTGTAAAGTTGCTGAGTGTGAAGGTACCTTTAGGGGAAGAGGAGCCTGTAAAAGATTCAGTGTCACGGCCTCCGTTCCTGCTGCCGTGCCTGCCGCCTCCTTCTCCGCTCGCCGACATACTTACCAGCTCTGGTGCGCTCTTCCTGCAGGCTCGCGTCCTCCTCTTCATGATTCACCGCTACTTCCGGGATGTTGCCGGGTGCGCGTGCGCACCTCTCACTCCAGCTCCCTCTGCACACGCGCACCTCCTCTCTCTCATCTACAGGCGCTCCATACATCCTCTCGGTGATCCTGGAGGATCCTGACCCGGAAGTCCTCCTGCACACCGTGTATTTAAGGTGATTTCTTCCTCGCCTGTCTGTCATTTGTGCTCTTTTGACCCAGGTTCTCCTTTGTCTCTGCTTGGTCTACCCTGTGTCTCTTTCAGCCCAGCCAGACTCGCTTTCCCACCGTTCCTAGCCTTCCTTGCCTCGCCGTTCCTGCTCAGTCCGTCTTGTTACCTCTCCATCCCTTCTCCGTCTTGTGTCGCCTTCCTACCAATCCGCCCAGCATCCTGTTACCCCCAGTCTGTCCTACCCATCGCTGCTTTCTCTGGGATCTCCTACTGCTTGTCCCCTGGTGCCAGCTTCCGTGGCGATAGTCTCCCTCGGGCCTGCCCCTAATGCGCCCTGTATAGGGGGTGGTCTATCTGGCTAGCTCACCCGGGGGAGGTTCGTTGCCGTGGATCTGCAGGTTCACTCTAGGAGTTCTAAGTATCTCACATTCAGTGAAGGAGATGACTGAGAGGAAGGAGATGAACCAGGAGAGAATGGTGTCCTTCAGCCATATAGAACGGAGAATAGCAAGGAGGCACGCCAGATACAATATTAGGCAGTAAATGTAATTGTATGATGACTTGAGATTGGTACATCATTTGAATCCTATTTGATTTAAGATAAGAAAAGAAGTTTTACTCACCCCGAAAATCTGTTTTCCCAACCAGCACTGAAACTCCAATGGTCTCTGCCAAAGGGGAAACAAAGTCACGACCACCAGTCACCGAAGTGCTGTAACCACGGATTGGGTAAGATAACTGGTGGTCCCAATTGTTTAAAGTCTGGGGACATTGTTACAATGTGGCAAACACTGGCTGTTCGAGCCCCCCATTCAAGTGAATCAGGTCCTGTCTGGTACCCGAACCTGAACTTTTTGCAACTGTTCGGCCGAACCGGCCAGACCCAAACATCCAGATGTCCATCCATCTCTAATGGTGATATTGCCAAATGTCCTATTCTAAAGTATTTTATGAAAAAGTTACTTTTGCTTCACAAAATGTGTTTGTTTATACTTTACAGTGCTCTGTTTCAGAAATATCTATAAGGCTACTTTCACACTAGCGTCGTGCACTGCACGTCGCTATGCGTCGTTTTGTAGAAAAAGCGCATCCTGCAAAAGTGCTTGCAGGATGTGTTTTTTCTCCATTGACTTGCATTAGCGACGCATTGCCACACGTCGCAACCGTCGTGCGACGGTTGCGTCGTGTTGCGTCGGACCGTCGCCACCAAAAAAGTTGCATATAACGTTTTTTGGTGCGTCGTGACCGTCTTTTCCGACCGCGCATGCGCGGCCAGAACTCCGTCCCCGCCTCCCCGCACCTCACAATGGGGCAGCGGATGCGTTGAAAAACTGCATCCGCTGCCCCGTTGTGCGACGCTTGCACAGTATGCGTCGGTACGTCGCAACGTCGCATTGCGACGTGCGTCGTACGACGCTAGTGTGAAAGTAGCCCAAGTCTGTGGATGTACAGTATAGTCAAAGCAGTGAATTTTAGGGTTCTCTTTGCAACCCTCAGTGCTTCGTAAATATATGTAGCTAATATTTGAACTTTTTAAAGTTGCAGATACAGGTTATACGATGAATATATTTACTTCTACTAAATTTAGACACAAAAGGTAGCCTCAGGTTGCTGGCTAAATTATTAATAAAAGCGTTCATTGGGGCCCAAAACTCTAGATTCTGAGGCTGGATGTTGTACATCACTTGGTTCAACCAGGGTTCAAATGTTTTTGTTACAGCTGGTTAAAGAAACCAAGGACTGATTTAATTCTAGCGCCCTCCTGTGGGAGAAGAAGTATACAGCGACTACTTAATTTAGGAGGCTTTGGTGTCCTACTTATTTCAGACACGACAAGACTCAAACTTTTGGCCTCATTCAGACATTAGTCATTTTTCTTTTACATAAAGTGATCTTATTTTCATTGGTGTTTTGGATCCAAGCTCCATCAGTGTTTGGTTAGCATCAGTTTTTACCATCAGCGCATCAGTGATTTTCACGTATGAATACATAAATGAATTGCAAAGCTGTTACTTCCCATTGCATTGTTAAAAATGGACAACACATGGATAACAGCACATGGATAACATCCATGTGCTGTCAGTAAATTTTTATGGACCTGTAGACTTGTATTTGTAATATTGATCTGTGATGGATAGAAAGTGAACACGATAAGCTTATTTTGGTATGTCATGATCAGGTTACTAAAAAATATCACATCATAAAGTTGTAAATACATAAAATAAGATGTACAGTATTTCCATCTTGATGACAGACTAGGCATCAAATATCAAACTTTTATTGTGGGAAAAAACTTGGTTTATAAAAATTAAGCCCTTATCTTTCAAAAATTTTTCAAAAGGAAAGTCGTTTACATGTAGAAGATGGAACTTGATCCAGAGTGGAGACAATAATATAAATTGATCCAATGCAAGAACATCTTTAAAAAGAATCTGTCAGAAGGATCAACCCTGATGAGATGTCTATATGGGCATGTAGGTCATACGAAGCAGAATGAAATGATAACTTGATTTCTGCTTTTTCCCATGATTATGTTTTGTTTTGTTTTTTTGCTTTATGTATATATTTTTTTTAAATTCCACCATACAGTGGATATGGGCCTTTTTATTTAGTGCGATATTATATGGTCTGTATCAGGTGGTGTGGCTCAGAATTCTATGTGTGTGTGTATTTTTTTCTTGCTCCGTAATCCGCGCCCCTCATGGTAAAGACCATAAAATGTATCACCAAATAAAAAGAACCATATCTCTGGAACAGTGTGGTGGATTTTTTGAAAAAAAAATATATATATATATATATAATTTGAAGACAACGTCCGCTTCTTATATTTTCCCGTGACGTTGACTTCTATCTTCCAGCTGAGCATACCCAATGTTATCAAGCTCTAATGTTCCTTTTTTTCTAAATTGCTTTGTATTACTTTAAGCAGAAGAAGAATCTACAAAAGTAAACAGCACGCAGCGCACTAATTAATGTGTGTCAAGTGCCTGGAGAACCCTTTAGATGCTTAGAGCTCATTTGGATGATTTTTTTTCGGAATTTGTGGACAACTCAGTCATTAATGCATTTCCCACCCAGGGTTCACCAACAGCTAAAGCCGTCATGCTGTGGTAAGTATCACATAGGCTGAAAATTCAGGTTGTTGCTATGAGATGAAACACGTGGACGTCATTAACTCCAAACCAACCTAAAAACTTTACTTATATTTGATATCATGTCTCCCAAGATAGTCATCTCACGGCAGGCTGACAAGTTTATCGGTTTTGCAAGCGTGTAGATAGCATGTGCCGCCGCCTAAAGAGGATCCATTAGAAGAATTAAAACACTCCCAACAATGGATATCAGCAAATGTTTGTTTGCAGGGAATTCACGGGAGATTAGATCTTAAGCTGTAATTCAATTAAGTGGTTCAGCAGGCGGCACGAGTGTGGCTCTGTGTCACATGGAAAATACTAAGCAAAGTTCTGCTGTGGAAAGAAACAAGAGCTGTAAGGGTGATTTCACATTGCACTTTTCCGCAAGTTCATGAGTCTTGTTGTGGCTTGCGTCTGAACCCCTACACAAAACGTGATTCGAGTGTATGCGCCGACGTGGTCATAGACTAAAATGGTGCAGTCAAAGTGAACATAAGCTCTGAAGTCCATTACAGTCTATGGCACTGTCAACGCATATGTCCAAATGCCGTTCTGCATGGGGGTTCAGAAACAAGTCTCAACGAGACCCATGAATGTAAAGAAAAGTGCAATGTGAAAGCACCCCAAGTCCAGGGTAAGGGGCACACATATACCCATACAGCCCTAGTGAAAAGTCAATGAGACCACTGAGATTAACAAAATTGCTGGCTACTATATATTAAATTAGGAGGATACAGTCAGTACGAAACTACTGTTAAAGGGAGTCAATCACCCATAAAATGCATATTAAATGGGCTATACAGTGTTCTAGGGAATTTAGCCCTTGTAACAACCATACTGGTACTGTATCACTATTAATACAGTGCCTGAGAAAATAATTCATATGCAAATGAGTAGGAGTCAGTGCACCCTTGGCATGGTCAAGAGTTTGGTGCATCGTTATGTCACCTCTGTTGCACATTGGAGCAAGTCCCTCGCTTGTGATTGATGCTGCTCGATTCCCAGAGCAAGCACTTTCTGAATGCTGCCGGTTTGTGTGTCGGCTGGGCCTGAGGCAGAAAGCGTTTTGACTCATGTCCTTCGAGTACTCCATGAACATGGCAAGTGCGTTACAATCCCACTTCTATGCTTCCTTGAATAAAACCTTCAGGCGATGATGGAGGAGGTGGTGGCACAGTAGGAAGAGGAGGAGGAACAGGGAATATTCACATAATTATCAGGCAGGTTGTCTACACATGGCTTGGAAGGGTGAGTCCCTATATCAACAGCCAGGGGACAGTTTTGGAGCAAGGAGGAGGAATAAAAGTATTCACAGCAGGGTGGCATTCAAAGCAGTTCACAGGAAGCGGGAGAGTGGCTGGTGGGGGATACAGAGCACCCAGATGATACACCTCCCACCAAGGACAGCTCATCATTGCCTCTTGGCAGCCTTGCACAGATGAGCAAATACATGCTGTTGTGGCTGCGCAACGACCACCAAGTGTGCCCTGATTATTTCCAGTGCTGATTACTGGGTGGTCACCCTGTTGGATCCTCGCTACAAGGACAACGTACCATCCTTACTTTCTTCACTGGAGTGGGGAAAATATGGAAATACAAGCACATGCTGATACATGTATAAGGAGAAAGACCGGGCTGCAGGTGCCTGCATCATGCTGGGTCCGAAACTGCTGAGGCTGCATCCCATGTTACCAAGGGGAAAAGATTAGGGGACAGGACAGGCCCCATGACCCGGGAAGAGGGGGCATGACTAAGCCAGGCAGTGAGGAGAAAGCACGCGAAGAAACAGTCAGTTTCCCACCGGCAGCAAGGCGTGCAACACACTCCGCAAAGTGACAGACAGCGCAGAGACGTACTATGGCCGAGGTCTCCTGAGCACTCGAGCGGGACATTGAGTGAGGACCAGCACTATGAGCAGTGACAGGCCGAGCAGCAGAGATTAGGACCGCAGAGCACAGATCCAGGATGGCTGCATGAGAGACTTACTGCGTGAGAAACTTTCTGGTATCGGGGGATGCGCAGAGCAGCGCATGCCGGGCAGTTTGGTGTGAACTAGCAGCAGCGCGCAGCCGAGTGAGCAGCGTGCTCCGTCCTCTGAGCACTGGCACCACGACAATCTGCATTGTTTGGTCTCTGCCGCCTCCAGCGGGACCGCTGCCAGAGACAGAAGTGCCGTGCGCTCAGTGACTGTGATTTTCGTGCACGTACAGAGGAGAGAAGGCCGAGTACTGGACAGACTTTTGCTTCCTAACTTGCCACTTGTTTCCCATCCGTTTACGTTTGACTCTGAGAGTGCAGCATCCTTGTTTATTTCGGCCGCACGTGCTTATGGACTAGGGGCTCAGCAGAAGGTACTAATGACCGACCGCTGCTGCCAGAAGACGGACCATCGCTTAAAGGACCCCATCTGAGGACATTTCATTGGCCGTTGCTGGAACTACTACCCTCATCGGATCATCTGAGGCTGAGAAAACCAAGGACACGATAAGTTTATTAAGTGAACTGTTGCTGCATTGCCATTGTTTCCCTTTCCTTCATTTTCTATTTAACTGTTTATCTCCCTGCGAAGAGTACCTTCACTGTTAAATTAAATGAAATTAAATTGTTAACTCTTGCTCTGCCTTTCTTGCGTCAAAGCATCCCGGAACCTGCTTACACATGCACTACTGACGGTGTTCCCACCTGACAGCGGGGGTTCAGTGGAAGCAAAAGTAGGAGGATGTCAGTAAGGCTACTTTCACACTAGCGTCGTTTGACGGACGTCGCAATGCGTCGTTTTGGAGAAAAAACGCATCCTGCAAAGTTGCCCGCAGGATGCGTTTTTTCTCCATAGACTTGCATTAGCGACGCATTGCGACGTATGGCCACACGTCGCATCCTTCGTGTGACGGATGCGTCGTGTTTTTGGGGGCCGCGACGCACAAAAAAGTTCAATGTATCATTTTTTGTGCGTCGGGTCCGCCATTTTTGACTGTGCATGCGCGGCCGAAACTCCGCCCCCCTCCTTCCCGGAACTCACAATGGGCAGCGGATGCGTTGTAAAACTGCATCTGCTGCCCACGTTGTGCTACTTTAACACACTGTCCGTCGGTGCATCGGGCCGACGGTTTGCGACGGCACGTACCGACGTACTAGTGTGAAAGTAGCCTAACACAACTAGGGCATGGGCACCGCCTCGGAAGAAAGGGTTAGCATGGCCGAAATCTGGAAAACATTCCTCAGCAAGCCACAACATTAGACACCACCATCTAATACGGTCTGTATTAGTAGGAGACAGCGCTTGAACAATATAGTGGAAGAACACATGTTCATATGTCTCCACGTATTGATTGGTCTGCCCCAATTAACTTCTGGGTCTTCAAATCGGACACATGGCCTGAGCTTGCACTTCTCACCTTGGAGGTGCTGGCCTGTCCCAAGACAAGTGTACTGTCGTAATGTGTGTTTAGCATGGCAGGGGGTGAGATCACAGACAGGCATACGTGCCTGTCCACAGCAAACATGAACAAGCTTACATTCATTAACCCCTTTCTGGCATTGGACGTACTATTCCATCTATGTGACCTGGGACTTAATTCCCATGGATGGAATAGTACGTCATGACCTTTAATGCAACACTGCAACTTAAGTCGCGGTGACCGCATTAAAATTTCGACACCATCTTACCTGTGGGAAGATGGTGTCGGTATCCCAGGCTGCGTCCTCCCCATCCGGCCTCCCGATCACTGTGATTGGCTGTTCAGTTCTGAACAGCCAATCGCAGCCTTTCACTCTTTTCAGCCAATCAGATTGGCTGAAACAGTGAGGTCCCAGGCTAGGATCGAGTACCGATGTACTCGATCCTAGGTCGGTGCCTGGCAATGCCAGGCATCGGCCAAACTGCTTAGATTGGCGCGATCAATGATCACATCGATCGCGCCAATCGCAGGGCACAGAAGCGGTGCTACCACGCTGTGGTCTGTCGGTACCTGCCTGGATCGGTGCTGTAATAGCACCGATCCTAGGTCGGTGCCAGGATAGGCCTAGTATGGCCTGCAGCTGCTGATTGGCGCAATCGATATAATCATCGACAGCGCCAATCACAGGGCACAGCAGTGGTGTGACCGCGCTGTGCCCTGCCGGTGACCTGCTGGTGGCCAGCTGGTCACCTGCTGGTGACCTGCCTAGGATCGGAGCTGCGAGCTCCGATCCTAGGCCGGTGCCTAGCAACACCGGTGTCACCAGGGCCACTTCTGATTGGTGGGATCGATGTGATCATCGATCCCACCAATGACAGGTCACAGGAGTGGTATGTGACCTGTCTGACTGCTCTGCAGGAATCCCATTCCTCACACTAGCTGAGGATTCCTACAGAGCGGTTGAGGCGCCCCAGTGTCCTGGTCGTCGCAGTGATGTCATTATCCTTTCAGGGGAGAAGTGATGTCATGTCTGAAGGCAATGAAAGACAACGACATTCAGGTATCACACACATGCAACATGCTCACACTCCAGACCAGAAGGGGGAGCTCTAAGCCTGTTTAGGGTGAACTCCCCTATTTTAACATCCTGATCTGGAGGGAAAAGGAGTTCAGTTCCTGTCAGGCAGACAGAAGGAGAGGAGCTCTGCTGGCATGAAGTGCTGCAACTCCTGGGAAAAGACACTATAAGGTGAACATACTGCAGAGAGTGTGCAGGAAAGCAGAGCACAGGAGAGAAATACCAGAGGGAGATCAGCCAGGAACAAGCTGCTCCTTTCTGAGGCGCAGAAGCCGGTAGCCAGGAACACCGAGGGAGCAACTGTCTCTAAGCCTTGCTCCAGAGACCGGCAGGACAGTCAATTCCAAGTTGGCTGCCCGACCTTAATACCTAAGAAGACACGGTGGCAACTTGTGGGGGTTGGGGCGTCTCTAGGGTCCCTATAAACAAGCCTCAGGCCATCAGTCATACGGGTTTGTCCTATCCACCTCATCTGGGGGACAGAGAGGAAGAAATAACATCTAGAACATCTACAAGAGTTGTGAGGACCTTACCGAGAAGCTCAGCAGGGCGGTACTACAACACACAGGTGCTAGAAGGAAGGCTACTGATTTCCACCTGGATAAGGGGACTCTGGAATTGCCTTCAGACCGACCGGACTCTGCCTGCCCTGACATCTGGCGCTCCGGGCTAAGGATACCATCTGAAGTCTTCAGTAAACAAGGTAAAAGACTGCAAACCTGTCTCCTCGTTCTTTACTGCACCTTGCCCATATATAAACTCTTTTACTGGACACCCCTGAGGGCCACGGACCGGGTCAGCCACCGTGACATCCCCCGAACCGCAGGACCTGGTGCCGAGTACCACATTGCCCTACTCTGGGGGCGATCCACGGTCACACTGCCAGAGCTCCTCCTGTGCTGGATCTTGTGGTGCCACAAAAGCCAGTGACACCACAATTCCTGCTGAAGAAAGAAGACAAAAGAAAGAAGAAAGACTACAACCGTAAGTGTTGATCCCTGATCCCTGCCCGATCTCTCTTCATCCACCCCAATCCCCCATCCCCCTCTTTTTACCTCCCTCCACCCCGCTTTGCGCCTCCTCCGTGCGCACATTTAGCAGCCGCTGAACATTGATTGGTGATGCAGTTCATCGATCAACACTCGTGCTCTTTTTTTTTTCTTAGTCCCCTTTGCGCCATCTCCGTACGCACATCCCACAGCCGCCGAACATTGATAAGTGACGCAGTTCACTTATCAGAGATCGTGCCTGCCGTTTTCATTTTTTTTTTCAATCCCCTTTGCGCCACCTGACTACAACCATAAGTGTTGATCCCTGATCCCTGCCCGATCTCTCTTCATCCACCCCAATCACCCCCATCCTCCTGCCCCCTCATTTTACCCCCCTCCATCCCCCTTTGCGCCACATCCGTGCGCACATTTAGCAGCCGCCAAACTTTGCTATATGACGCAGTTCACTTATCAGAGCTTGTGTTGGCTGTTTTCCATTTTCTTTTTCACCCCCCTTGCGCCACCCCTGTTTGCACAACCAGCAGCCGCCGAATTTTGATAAGTGACGCAGGGCCTGCTGTTTTAGACTTTTCTTTTCACAGGCATTTTTTTTCTCCCTATTTGTTTTTTTTTTTTTTTTTTTTTTAGCTTTTTCTTTCCAGACAATAGTTTGCACCAAACACTATCCCCCCCAACACAAACACATACAGTTATAAATAAGGTACACACAAAGCACCATATTCACAAACAAAAATGTCCCAGCCATCACGTACGTCCCAACAGTGCTATTCATTGGAGGAGGCATATGCTTTGCTTTCCTATGACACTGATAGCGAGGGAGAGGATCCCACATTTCTATACTTTTCGGATTCTTCATCCTCCTCCTTATCCTCTTCCTCATCTTCCTCCTCGGGTCCTTTATGGATCCCCCCCCCCCCTGAAAATTACAAGCCACTGATCCCTGATTTTGTGGCAGAATCAGGAATCAAGTTTGACACCACCGCCCTCACAGAACTAGACTTTTTCAAAGTCTTTTTCTCTGATTATTTTGTTAACCTCATGGTGGAGCAAACTAATTTGCACGCTCTTCAATTTTTGGAACAAAACCCGAGTTCATCATATTCTAACTGGTCTCCTGTAGACACAGTTGAAATTATGCAGTTTTGGGGCCTGGTCCTTCATATGGGGATCCTGAAGAAACTAGAACTTCAGCAATATTGGAGTGTTGATCTTTTATATAACACTCCAGTGTTCCAAATGGTCATAGCCCGGAGGCGTTTTGAGGCCATCCACAAATTCCTGCATTATACCAATAATGCACAGTGTCCTACACAAGATGACCTCAACTTTGATCGTCTGTTCAAAGTTTAGCCGGTCATCAAAAAAGTTTGCTGAAGTGTTCGTGCTCCAAAGGGACATCTGCGTGGATGAGTCCTTGGTTCATTTTAAGGGAAGGCTCGGATTCCGTTAGTACCTGCCCAGCAAGAGGGCCAGGTACGGAATCAAACTCTATAAGCTGTGTGAGAGTACCTCAGGGAACACCTACAGTTTTAGAGTATACGAAGGAAAGGACTCCAGAATTGAACCCCCTGAGTGTCCCCCTGTCCTGGGAGTGAGTGGGAAAATTGTGTGGGATTTGGTGCACCCACTTGCCTCCCGAAAACGCTACTTGGGCAGATGCTCAGAAGGGGTGACAGCAGAGCCCAATGTAGCGACCGTCTGCTGGTGGTCAAGTACAAGGACAAGAGGGATGTCCTTCTCTTGACCACCATACATGGTGATGGCAGCGCCCTCAGCACTGTACGAGGTACCTCTACACAGGTCAGCAAACCGTACTGTGTACTGGGGTACAACAAAAACATGGGAGGCGTTGATCTCTCCGATCAACTCCTCCAACCGTACAATGCTTTGAGAAAGGCTAGGGTGTGGTACAAAAAGCTGGCCGTGCACAACGTACAAATGGCAATGCTCAACGCTTTCCTGCTGTCACGATGTGCACACTACACCGATACGTCGTACCTTCAGTTCCAGGAAGTAGTGGTTAAGCCCTGATATTTGGCATTCAGGAAGGAGCGGGCCCCAGTACTTCCCGAACTGAAGGTGCTTGTATCGTACCAGGTCAGCATTTCCCGGGGAGAGGTCCCGCAAACTGGAAAAAGAGGTAAGTAGCAAAAAAAGTGCCGAGTGTGTTACAAAAGGGGAATACGCAAGGACACCATTTATCAAGGCAAAACCTTCCCCGAAAAACCTGGCCTGTGTATGAAGGATTGCTTCAAATTGTACCACACCTCCATGCACTACTAATTTACTTTACAGGAAACAGCAGATTAGATCCAAAAAGGGGGCACATCTAGATAAGTTCCTTGGGGTTCTAGTTTCCAAAATGTTGTCACTTGTGTTTTTTTTACTCTTTAGGCACATCAGGGGCTCTGCAAGCGGAACATGACGCCCACAGACCATTCCATCAATGTCTGCATTCCAAAACGTCACGACTTCCCTTCTGAGCCCTGATGTGTGCCCAAACAGTAGTTTTCTCCCACATATGGGGTACCAGCATACTTAGGACAAATTGGACAACAACTTTTGGGGTCCAATTTCTCTTGCTACCCTTGGGAAAATTAAAAATTGGGGACCAAAATATCATTTTTGTGGGAGAAAAATTGGATTTTTTATTTTCACGCCCGGGCATTATAAACTTTAGTAAAACACTTGGGGGTTCAAAGTTCTCACCACACATCTAGAAAATGGGGTCACTTCAGGGTCGGACTGGCCATCTGGCAATTCTGGCAAATGCCAGAAGGGCCTGTCTGGTTGTGGGCTGCCTTGTCTGCTATGTTACTAACACAATCAGTGTTCTCAAGAGACCCATACTGTTAAGAGTTGTGAAGGAGCACCAGGTCGGTGACTCCATCACTTACCCCAGCAGGCCACGGGTATCATTAGAAATATTGGTCTTGTAGTAAATCTTCCTTGCCTCCATCCAGGGTAATATTAGTAATATATCCCATCTGGTTCATGGGGACGGGGACAACATGGGCCTGTGTGATTTCAAATGCCAGGACTGAATTTTAGCCCCAGTCCGTACCTGGGTAATTTGTGGGGGTTTCTACTGTTTAGGCACATTGATTAGGGGCACTGCAAATGGAACATGAATCCCGCAGACCATTCCATCAAAGTCTGCATTCCAAAACATCACTACTTCCCTTCTGAGCCCCGACGTGTGCCCAAACAGTAGTTTTCTCCCACATATGGGGTACCAGCGTACTCAGGACAAATTGGACAACAAAATTTGGGATCCAATCTCTCCTGTTACCCTTGGGAAAATTAAAAATTGGGGACTAAAGATCATTTTTGTGGGAAAAAAATAGGATTTTTTATTTTCACGCTCGGGCATTATACACTTTAGTGAAACACTTGGGGGTTCAAATGCTCACACACATCTAGATAATATCCTTAGGGGTCTAGTTTCCAAAGTGGGGTCACTTGTGGGGGGTTCCACTGTTTAGGCACATCAGGGGCTCGCCAAACGCGACATGGTGTCCGATCTCAATTCCAGTCAATTTTAGTTTGAAAAAGTCAAACGGCACTCCTTCCCTTCCGAGCCCTGCCGTGTGCACAAACAGTGGTTCGCCCCCACAAGTGGTGTATCAGCATACTCAGGACAAATTGTACAACAACTTTTGGGATCCAATTTATCCTGTTACCCTTGCAAAAATAAAAAATTGGGGACTAAACAATCATGTTTGTGGGAAAAAATTTTTTATTTTCACGCCCGGGTGTTATAAACTTCTGTGAAGCACTTGGGGGTTCAAAGTGCTCACACGCATGGGGTATCAGCATACTCAGGACAAATTGGACAACAACTTTTGGGGTCCATTTTCTCCTTTTACCCTTGGGAAAATAAAAAAATTGTTGCTGAAAGATCATTTTTGTGAGTAAAAAGTTAAATGATAATTTTCTCCTTCCATGTTGCCTCTGCTCTTGTGAAACACCTGAAGGGTTAATAAACTTCTTGAATGTGGTATTGATCAGCTTGAGGGATGCAGATTTTAGAATGGTGTCATTTTTGGGTATTTTCTGCCATATGGACCTCTCAAAGCAATTTCAAATGTGAGGTGGTCCCTAAGAAAAAAAGTTTTGTAAATTTTGTTGTAAAAATAAGAAATTGCTGGTCAACCTTTAACCCTTATAACTTCCTAAGAAAAAAAATTTGTTTCCAAAATTGTGCTGATATAAAGTAGACATGTGGTAAATTTTATTTATTAACTATTTTGTGTGACATATTTCTCTGTTTTAAGGGCATAAAAATTCAAAGTTTGAAAGTTGCAACATTTTCAAAATTGTTGCCAAATTTTCAGTTTTTTACATAAATAAACGCACGTTATATCGAAGAAATTTTACCACTAAAGTGAAGTACAATATGTCACGAAAAAACAGTCTCAAAATCGCCAAGATCCGTTGAAGCGTTCTAGAGTTATTACCTCATAAAAGGACAGTGGTCAGAATTGTAAAAATTGGCCTGGTCATTAACGTGCACCCACCCTTGTGGATCCAGGAGTGGATCCAACGATACTTGAAAAATAGATCAGCTGCACCCATCCATCATACCTCCCAACCGGGACAGTCACGATTTTGAAAGTCTGCCCTGCTGTCACGGCCGGGATCTTACTTTTCCCGCACTGCAATGCATACCTCCACCCACAGAGCCGCACTCCACATACTGTATATGGCTGCTCTGTGTGATGAGGTCACAGGAGGGGAGGAGTCAGGGGTCACATGATCAGGGGCCTCAGTGTATGCAGGACTCTGCTGTGCTGTCATGGTGCTGGATGAGGCTAAGTTTATGTGTGGGGTCAGGAGGGGTTTACTGCAGTGGGGAAGTAGCAGAGCCATGTGTGTACGAGGTGTATGGAGTGGAGCCACGTGTATACGAGGTGTATGGAGTGGAGCCGCGTGTGTACGAGGTGTGCGGAGCGCAGCCACATGTGTACAAGGTGTACAGAGTGGAGTTGCGTGTGTATGAGGTGTACAGAGCAGAGCCACGTGTGTATGAGGTGTATGAAGCGGAGCCATGTGTTATGAGGTGTACAGAGTGGAGCCGGGTGTGTACGAGGTGTACGGAGCGGAGCCGCATGTGTATGAGGTGTACGGAGTGCATCTGCATGTGTACGAGGTGTACGGAGTGGAGCAGTGTGTGTACGAGGTGTACAGAGCGGAGCCGTGTGTGTGTACGGAGCGGAGTCGCGTGTGCATAACTCCCAACCATCCTGGATCCAGCGGCACAGTCCTGATTTTGAGACTTTGTCCCGCTGTCCCTGCCGGGATCCTCCTTTTCCCGCATGGCCTCAGACCAAATGTACCGCAGCTTTAAACCTCTACTGCGATTGCAATCTGTGTCAGATCAGAGCAGGTATTGCTCCTCGCTCTGACACTGACTGGCACAGGAGACACGGAGAGGTCTTTATCAGTGGCGTACCGGAGCTGCAGCGACGTGAGCTGTCAGCGGCGTGGAACAGCTGGATGACATCATTCAGCGCCGCGTCTCTATCAGCCTTGCACTCCTTGTGCTTTCTTAGACTTATATACACAATACCTCCTCGTGGTTCCCGACGTGCTGGAACACCCACTGGCTTTACTGCTTCCGGGTTAGAGCATTATAATACTCTGCGCTGCGTGATTATGCACCACTTCCAGTACGTGGAACGCTTAAAGCGTTCCATAATGCGCAAGTGCTTTTCAAATACCCCTTCTTTACTTCTACGGAACTCAAATTCGCTCCATTTTACAGCTACAATGAGCTAATGACCACCTCTTCCGGTATATGGAACGCAAATGTGCCTCACAGTGTGCAGGCGCTTTAAAGATATCCATTCTCTTATTCTCGGGAACACATAAGCGCTCCGTTTTTGCGCGGCTACATTAAACTAATGTCAGAAAACCATTTTTGGGAACCAAACCCTACTGAATACTAAGGCCTTGAAAACAATATAGATATAATATGATAAAGAATATACAGGTCCTTCTCAAAAAATTAGCATATAGTGATAAATTTCATTATTTACCATAATGTAATGATTACAATTAAACTTTCATATATTATAGATTCATTATCCACCAACTGAAATTTGTCAGGTCTTTTATTGTTTTAATACTGATGATTTTGGCCTACAACTCCTGATAACCCAAAAAACCTGTCTCAATAAATTAGCATATCAAGAAAGGGTTCTCTAAATGACCTATTACCCTAATCTTCTGAATCAACTAATTAACTCTAAACACATGCAAAAGATACCTGAGGCTTTTATAAACTCCCTGCCTGGTTCATTACTCAAAACCCCCATCATGGGTAAGACTAGCGACCTGACAGATGTCAAGAAGGCCATCATTTACACCCTCAAGCAAGAGGGTAGGACCCAGAAAGAAATTTCTCAACAAATAGGCTGTTCCCAGAGTGCTGTATCAAGGCACCTCAATGGTAAGTCTGTTGGAAGGAAACAATGTGGCAGAAAACGCTGTACAACGAGAAGAGGTGACCGGACCCTGAGGAAGATTGTGGAGAAGGACCGATTCCAGACCTTGGGGAACCTGAGGAAGCAGTGGACTGAGTCTGGTGTGGAAAGGCGTGTGCAGGAAATGGGCTACAGGTGCCGCATTCCCCAGGTAAAGCCACTTTTGAACCATAAACAGCGGCAGAAGCGCCTGACCTGGGCTACAGAGAAGCAGCACTGGACTGTTGCTAAGTGGTCCCAAGTACTTTTTTCTGATGAAAGCAAATTTTGCATGTCATTCGGAAATCAAGGTGCCAGAGTCTGGAGGAAGACTGGGGAGAAGGAAATGCCAAAATGCCTGAAGTCCAGTGTCAAGTACCCACAGTCAGTGATGGTGTGGGGTGCCATGTCAGCTGCTGGTGTTGGTCCACTGTGTTTCATCAAGGGCAGGGTCAATGCAGCTAGCTATCAGGAGATTTTGGAGCACTTCATGCTTCCATCGGCTGAAATGCTTTATGGAGATGAAGATTTCATTTTTCAGCACGACCTGGCACCTGCTCACAGTGCCAAAACCACTGGTAAATGGTTTACTGACCATGGTATTACTGTGCTCAATTGGCCAGCCAACTCTCCTGACCTGAACCCCATAGAGAATCTGTGGGATATTGTGAAGAGAAAGTTGAGACACGCAAGGCCCAACACTCTGGATGAGCTTAAGGCCGCTATTGAAGCATCCTGGGCCTCCATAACATCTCAGCAGTGTCACAGGCTGATTGCCTCCATGCCACGCCGCATTGAAGCAGTCATTTCTGCCAAAGGATTCCCGACAAAGTATTGAGTGCATAACTGAACATTATTATTTGATGGTTTTTTTGTTTGTTATTAAAAAACACTTTTATTTGATTGGACGGGTGAAATATGCTAATTTATTGAGACAGGTTTTTTGGGTTATCAGGAGTTGTAGGCCAAAATCATCAGTATTAAAACAATAAAAGACCTGACAAATTTCAGTTGGTGGATAATGAATCTATAATATATGAAAGTTTAATTGTAATCATTACATTATGGTAAATAATGAAATTTAACACTATATGCTAATTTTTTGAGAAGGACCTGTATAATACTGACCTAACCCCATTAGGAGCAGTGTCATGATCTCAATGGCAAGAGATCATAGCATCAGCATATATAGGAACTAGCTCTTGGAAGATGGAAACTGAGCTGACCATGAACTAAACCTAACGCACAACTAGCAGTGGCCGGGTAGCATGCCTACGTTGATTCTAGATGCCCAGCACCAGCCGGAGGACTAAATAAAGCTAGCAGAGGAAAATATTAGTCCTAGCTCACCTCTAGAGAAATACCCCGAAAGGAGACAGAGGCCCCCCACATGTATTGGCGGTGAATCAAGATGAAATAACAAACGTAGTATGAAAATAGGTTTAGCAAATTTGAGGTCCACTTACTACATAGCAGAAGACAGAAAGGACACTTTCATGGTCAGCTGAAAACCCTATCAAACACCATCCAGAAATTACTTTAAAACTCTGGCATTAACTCATAACACCAGAGTGGCAATTCCTGTTCACAAGAGCTTTCCAGACACAGTAACGAAACTACAGCTGTGAACTGGAACAAAAATGCAAAAACAAACATGGACAAGAGTCCAACTTATCTAGTAGTTGTCTAGGAGCAGGAACAAGCACAGAGAGGCTTCTGATAACATTGTTGACCGGCAAGCAACTAACAGAGCAGCAAGGCTATATAGCGACTCCCACATCTTGATGGGAACAGGTGAACAGAGAAGATGAAGACACCAGTTCAATTCCACCAGTAGCCACCGGGGGAGCCCAGAATCCAAATTCACAACAGTACCCCCCCCTCAAGGAGGGGGCACCGAACCCTCACCAGAACCACCAGGGCGATCAGGATGGGCCCTATGAAAGGTACGAACCAGATCAGAGGCATGAACATCAGATGCATTCACCCAAGAATTATCCTCCTGGCCGTATCCCTTCCACTTGACCAGATACTGGAGTCTCCGTCTGGAAACACGAGAGTCTAAGATTTTCTCCACAACGTACTCCAACTCACCCTCAACCAACACCGGAGCAGGAGGCTCAACGGAAGGCACAACCGGTACCTCATACCTGCGCAATAATGACCGATGAAAAACGTTATGAATAGAAAAGGATGCAGGGAGGTCCAAACGGAAGGAAACAGGGTTAAGAATCTCCAATATCTTATATGGGCCGATGAACCGAGGCTTAAACTTAGGAGAAGAGACCCTCATAGGGACAAAACGAGAAGACAACCACACCAAATCCCCAACACAAAGCCGAGGACCAACACGACGGTGGCGGTTGGCAAAAAGCTGAGTCTTCTCCTGGGACAACCTCAAATTGTCCACCACCTGCCCCCAGATCTGATGCAATCTCTCCACCACAGCATCCACTCCAGGACAATCCGAAGATTCCACCTGACCAGAGGAAAATCGAGGATGAAACCCCGAATTACAGAAAAACGGGGACACCAAAGTGGCAGAGCTGGCCCGATTATTGAGAGCAAACTCCGCCAATGGCAAAAAAGCAACCCAATCATCCTGGTCAGCAGACACAAAACACCTCAGATATGTCTCCAGGGTCTGATTAATCCGCTCGGTCTGGCCATTCGTCTGAGGATGGAAAGCGGACGAAAAAGATAAATCTATGCCCATCCTAGCACAGAATGCCCGCCAAAATCTAGACACGAATTGGGTCCCTCTGTCAGAAACGATATTCTCAGGAATACCATGCAAACGAACAACATTTTGAAAAAACAGAGGAACCAACTCGGAAGAAGAAGGCAACTTGGGCAGAGGAACCAAATGGACCATCTTAGAGAAACGGTCACACACCACCCAGATGACAGACATCTTCTGAGAAACAGGCAGATCTGAAATAAAATCCATCGAGATGTGCGTCCAAGGCCTCTTAGGAATAGGCAAGGGCAACAACAATCCACTAGCCCGAGAACAACAAGGCTTGGCCCGAGCACAAACGTCACAAGACTGCACAAAGCCTCGCACATCTCGTGACAGGGAAGGCCACCAGAAGGACCTTGCCACCAAATCCCTGGTACCAAAAATGCCAGGATGACCTGCCAACGCAGAAGAATGAACCTCAGAGATGACTCTACTGGTCCAATCATCAGGAACAAACAGTTTATCAGGTGGGCAACGATCAGGTCTATCCGCCTGAAACTCCTGCAAGGCCCGCCGCAGGTCTGGAGAAACGGCTGACAATACCACTCCATCCTTAAGGATACCTGTGGGCTCAGAGTTACCAGGCGAGTCAGGCTCAAAACTCCTAGAAAGGGCATCCGCCTTAACATTCTTAGAACCCGGTAGGTATGACACCACAAAATTAAACCGAGAGAAAAATAATGACCAGCGCGCCTGTCTAGGATTCAGGCGCCTGGCGGTCTCAAGATAAATCAAATTTTTGTGGTCAGTCAATACCACCACCTGATGTCTGGCCCCCTCAAGCCAATGGCGCCACTCCTCAAAAGCCCACTTCATGGCCAAAAGCTCCCGATTCCCAACATCATAATTCCGCTCAGCGGGCGAAAATTTACGGGAAAAGAAGGCACAAGGCCTAATCACGGAGCAGTCAGAACTTTTCTGCGACAACACTGCCCCAGCTCCGATCTCAGAAGCGTCGACCTCAACCTGAAAAGGTAGAGCAACATCAGGCTGACGCAACACAGGGGCAGAGGAAAAACGGCGCTTAAGCTCCCGAAAGGCCTCCACAGCATCAGGGGACCAATCAGCAACATCAGCACCCTTCTTAGTCAAATCGGTCAATGGCTTAGCAATATCCGAAAAACCAGCAATAAATCGACGATAAAAGTTAGCAAAACCCAAAAACTTCTGAAGACTCTTAAGAGAAGAGGGCTGCGTCCAATCACAAATAGCTTGAACCTTGACAGGATCCATTTCAATGGAAGAGGGGGAAAAAATATATCCCAAAAAGGAAATCCTCTGTACCCCAAAAACACACTTAGAACCCTTCACACACAAAGAATTAGACCGCAAAACCTGAAAAACCCTCCTGACTTGCTGGACATGAGAGTCCCAGTCATCAGAAAAAATCAGAATATCATCCAGATACACAATCATAAATTTATCCAAATAATCGCGAAAAATATCATGCATAAAGGACTGGAAAACTGACGGAGCATTTGAAAGACCAAAAGGCATCACTAAATACTCAAAGTGGCCCTCGGGCGTATTAAATGCGGTTTTCCACTCATCCCCCTGCCTGATTCGCACCAAATTATACGCCCCACGAAGGTCAATCTTAGAGAACCACTTGGCCCCCTTTATGCGAGCAAACAAATCAGTAAGCAACGGCAATGGGTATTGATATTTAACAGTGATTTTATTCAAAAGCCGATAATCAATACATGGTCTCAAAGAGCCGTCTTTTTTTGACACAAAGAAAAAACCGGCTCCTAAGGGAGATGACGATGGACGAATATGTCCCTTTTCCAAGGACTCCTTTATATATTCACGCATAGCAGCATGTTCAGGCACAGACAGATTAAATAAACGACCCTTTGGGTATTTACTACCCGGGATTAAATCTATGGCACAATCGCACTCTCGGTGCGGAGGTAACGAACCAAGCTTGGATTCTTCAAAGACGTCACGATAGTCAGACAGGAACTCAGGAATTTCAGAGGGAATAGATGATGAAATGGAAACCACAGGTACATCCCCATGAGCCCCCTTACATCCCCAGCTCAACACAGACATAGCTTTCCAGTCGAGGACTGGGTTGTGAGATTGCAGCCAAGGCAATCCTAGCACCAAATCATCATGTAGATTATACAGCACCAGAAAGCGAATAATCTCCTGGTGATCCGGATTAATACGCATAGTTACTTGTGTCCAGTATTGTGGTTTATTATTAGCCAATGGGGTGGAGTCAATCCCCTTCAGAGGAATAGGAGTCTCCAAAGGCTCTAAATCATACCCACAGCGTTTGGCAAAGGACCAATCCATAAGACTCAAAGCGGCGCCAGAGTCGACATAGGCGTCCGTGGTAATAGATGACAAAGAGCAAATCAGGGTCACAGATAGAATAAACTTAGACGGTAAGGTGCAAATGGAAACAGATTTACCAAGCTTTTTAGTGCGCTTAGAGCATGCTGATATAACATGAGTAGAATCACCACAATAGAAACACAACCCATTTTTCCGTCTAAAATTCTGCCGCTCGCTTCGGGACAGAATTCTATCACACTGCATACTCTCTGGCGATTTCTCAGTGGACACCGCCAGATGGTGCACTGGTTTGCGCTCCCGCAAACGCCTATCGATCTGAATAGCCATTGTCATGGACTCATTCAGACCCGCAGGCACAGGGAACCCCACCATAACATCCTTAATGGCATCAGAGAGACCCTCTCTGAAAGTCGCCGCCAGGGCGCACTCATTCCACTGAGTAAGCACAGACCATTTACGGAATCCTTGGCAGTAAACTTCCGCTTCATCCTGCCCCTGAGATAGGGACATCAAAGCTTTTTCTGCCTGAAGCTCCAAATGAGGTTCGTCATAAAGCAACCCCAAGGCCAGAAAAAACGCATCCACATTGAGCAACGCAGGATCCCCTGGTGTCAATGAAAAAGCCCAGTCTTGAGGGTCGCCCCGGAGCAAGGAAATCACAATCCTGACCTGCTGTGCAGGATCTCCGGCAGAGCGAGATTTCAGGGACAAAAATAATTTGCAATTATTTCGAAAATTCTGAAACCCAGATCTATTCCCCGAGAAAAATTCCGGCAAAGGAATTCTCGGCTCAGATACAGGTGCATGACAAACAAAATCTTGCAAATTTTGTACCTTCGTGGCGAGATTATTCAAACCTGCAGTTACACTCTGAAGATCCATTGCAAACAGGTGAACACAGAGCCATTCAAAGAGAGAGAAAAAAAAAAAAAAAAAAAAAAAAAAGAATTTCAGCAGACTACTTATTTCTCTCCTTTCTCAGCCAAGGATTTTAACCCTTTAGTGGGCCGGTCAAACTGTCATGATCTCAATGGCAAGAGATCATAGCATCAGCATATATAGGAACTAGCTCTTGGAAGATGGAAACTGAGCTGACCATGAACTAAACCTAACGCACAACTAGCAGTGGCCGGGTAGCATGCCTACGTTGATTCTAGATGCCCAGCACCAGCCGGAGGACTAAATAAAGCTAGCAGAGGAAAATATTAGTCCTAGCTCACCTCTAGAGAAATACCCCGAAAGGAGACAGAGGCCCCCCACATGTATTGGCGGTGAATCAAGATGAAATAACAAACGTAGTATGAAAATAGGTTTAGCAAATTTGAGGTCCACTTACTACATAGCAGAAGACAGAAAGGACACTTTCATGGTCAGCTGAAAACCCTATCAAACACCATCCAGAAATTACTTTAAAACTCTGGCATTAACTCATAACACCAGAGTGGCAATTCCTGTTCACAAGAGCTTTCCAGACACAGTAACGAAACTACAGCTGTGAACTGGAACAAAAATGCAAAAACAAACATGGACAAGAGTCCAACTTATCTAGTAGTTGTCTAGGAGCAGGAACAAGCACAGAGAGGCTTCTGATAACATTGTTGACCGGCAAGCAACTAACAGAGCAGCAAGGCTATATAGCGACTCCCACATCTTGATGGGAACAGGTGAACAGAGAAGATGAAGACACCAGTTCAATTCCACCAGTAGCCACCGGGGGAGCCCAGAATCCAAATTCACAACAGAGCAGTGGATCAAGGGATTTAGATCCATAATACACGTTCTAGGGTAATGGGCTAATGACCATTTACACAAAGCAACCAAATTGCAATTGGTCATTCAAGCCCTGTGGTTTAATGCTCTTCATACGAAAAATCCATTTCGCTTCTTTCTGGAGAATTAGGCGATCCCAATCCCCACCTCGCACTGATGGTGTCACCACTTCCATCACAGAAAAACTAAAACAGTTCAAATCACCTCCGTGTACATCCCTAACATGATTTGCAATAGGGGTATCACGTCCATTTAATATGTCCCCTATATGCTTCCCCACCCTTCGACGCAGCTCCCATTTTGTTTTATCCACATAATCCTTAGGGCAGCTACACTGAAATAGGTAGGTAACCCCCTCTGTCTTACAGTTGGTAAAGTGCCTCATTTCATATCCCTTTCTCGTGTGGGAGCTAGTAAAAGTGTGGCCCCTGGAGACATACTTACAAAATTTACATTTTCCACATTTGAAAGTACCATTATGTCTATTTTCCAACCAAGTAGGAGGCCTGTTTGAAGGAGAAAAGTCACTATGAACTAATTGGTCACGACCCGATCTCCCCCTTCTGCACGTAATTGATGGAGCGTCTGGAATAATAGCACACAGGTCCGGATCCATTTTGAGGATACCCCAATACTTCCGGATAGCATTTTTAACCTCATATGATTGATCATCAAAAGTACCTATGATCCTAAGATCATTACCTTGCTCTTCTTTAGGGCTTGTTTCCATTTGCGAGAAACACGTCCGTGTCTCGCATGTGGAAACCAAGCTGTGGCGCCAGCACTCCAGAGTGGAGCGTGCAGCTCCATGTGTTCCTATGCGGCCGCATGCTCCGCTCTGGAGTGCCGGCACCAGAGCTTGGTTTCCACATGCGAGACACGGACGTGTTTCTCGCAAATGGAAACAAGCCCTAAGTCTTGCTTACAAGCAGTTACATAGTTACATAGTTATTGAGGTTGAAGGAAGACTTTAAGTCCATCTAGTTCAACCCATAGCCTAACCTAACATGCCCTAACATGTTGATCCAGAGGAAGGCAAAAAAAACCCATGTGGCAAAGAGTAACTCCACCATGGGGAAAAAAATTCCTTCCCGACTCCACATACGGCAATCAGACTAGTTCCCTGGATCAACGCCTTATCAAGGAATCTAGTGTATATACCCTGTAATATTATACTTTTCCAGAAAGGTATCCAGTCCCCTCTTAAATTTAATTAATGAATCACTCATTACAACATCATACGGCAGAGAGTTACATAGTCTCACTGCTCTTACAGTAAAGAATCCGCGTCTGTTATTATGCTTAAACCTTCTTTCCTCCAGACGTAGAGGATGCCCCCTTGTCCCTGTCTCAGGTCTATGATTAAAAAGATCGTCAGAAAGGTCTTTGTACTGTCCCCTCATATATTTATACATTAAAATAAGATCACCCCTTAGTCTTCGTTTTTCCAAACTAAATAGCCCCAAGTGTAATAACCTATCTTGGTATTGCAGACCCCCCAGTCCTCTAATAACCTTGGTCGCTCTTCTCTGCACCCGCTCCAGTTCAGCTATGTCTTTCTTATACACCGGAGACCAGAACTGTGCACAGTATTCTAAGTGTGGTCGAACTAGTGACTTGTATAGAGGTAAAATTATGTTCTCCTCATGAGCATCTATGCCTCTTTTAATACATCCCATTATTTTATTTGCCTTTGTAGCAGCTGCCTGACACTGGCCACTGAATATGAGTCTGTCATCCACCCATACACCCAGGTCTTTTTCATTGATGGTTTTGCCCAGAGTTTTAGAATTAAGCACATAGTTATACATCTTATTACTTCTACCCAAGTGCATGACCTTACATTTATCCCCATTAAAGCTCATTTGCCATTTATCAGCCCAAGCTTCTAGTTTACATAAATCATCCTGTAATATAAAATTGTCCTCCCCTGTATTGATTACCCTACAGAGTTTAGTGTCATCTGCAAATATTGAAATTCTACTCTGAATGCCCCCTACAAGGTCATTAATAAATATGTTAAAAAGAAGAGGGCCCAATACTGACCCCTGTGGTACCCCACTGCTAACCGCGACCCAGTCCGAGTGTGCTCCATTAATAACCACCCTTTGTTTCCTATCCCTGAGCCAGCTCTCAACCCACTTACACATATTTTCCCCTATCCCCATTACTCTCATTTTATGTAACAACCTTTTGTGTGGCACCGTATCAAAAGCTTTGGAAAAGTCCATATACACTACGTCCACTGGGTTCCCTTGGTCCAGTCCGGAACTTACCTCTTCATAGAAGCTGATCAAATTAGTCTGACATGAACGGTCCCTAGTAAACCCGTGCTGATACTGGGTCATGAGGTTATTCCTCTTCAGATACTCCAGTATAGTATCCCTTAGAATGCCCTCCAGGATTTTACCCACAGTAGAGGTTAAACTTACTGGCCTATAATTAACGAGTTCAGTTTTTGCCCCTTTTTTGAATATTGGCACCACATTTGCTATACGCCAGTCCTGTGGTACAGACCCTGTTATTATGGAGTCTTTAAAGATTAAAAATAATGGTCTATCAATGACTGTACTTAGTTCCTGCAGTACTCGGGGGTGTATCCCATCCGGGCCCGGAGATTTGTCAATTTTAGTGATTTTTAGACGCCGCTGTACTTCCTGCTGGGTTAAGCAGGTGACATTTAATGGGAATTTTTATCACTAGTCATTTTGTCTGCCATGGGATTTTCTTTTGTAAATACTGATGAAAAAAAGTCATTTAGCATATTGGCTTTTTCCTCATCCTCATCCACCATTTCACCCAGACTATTTTTAAGGGGGCCAACTGTTATGACCCCAATGGCAGAGGGTCTCAGGAATAAATACCAAGTCTGCAAACACAAAAAACCAGCTCATAGGGCAGTGGTAACTGGGCTGACCATATATCTAATCCTAGCACCACAAATAGAAGTAGCCGGGGAACGTGCCTACGTTGGTTCTAGACGTCTCGCGCCAGCCGGAGAACTAACTAACCCTAGAAGGGAAAAGAAAGACCTTTCTTGCCTCCAGAGAAAAGACCCCAAAAGTTGGATACAAGCCCCCAACAAATAATAACGGTGAGGTAAGAGGAAAAGACAAACATAAGAATGAGCTAGGTATTTAGCAAAGAGAGGCCCACTAGCTAATAGCAGAATATAGTAAGATGACTTATATGGTCAGCAAAAAACCCTATTAAAATATCCACGCTGGATATTCAAGAACCCCCGAACCGTCTAACGGCCGGGGGGAGAACACCAGCCCCCCAGAGCTTCCAGCAAGGTCAGAAATCACATTTAGTACAAGCTGGACAAAAATAGTAGCAAAGCAAGTAACTCAAAAAACAAAGAAGCAAGACTTAGCTTAATTTTGCAAGAGCCAGGACCAGCAGACAGGAGCAACAGAAGGATCTGATTACAACGATGCCAGGCACTGGACTAAGGATCCAGGAAGTTAATATAGCGACACCCCTGGACTAACGACCCAGGTGAGTGCCAAACAGAAAAAAGACAATCCCAGAGTCATACCACTAGTGACCACAAGAGGGAGCCAAAAAGTCTAATTCACAACAGTACCCCCCCCTTAAGGAGGGGTCACCGAACCCTCACCAAGACCACCAGGGCGATCAGGATGAGCAGCGTGAAAGGCACGAACTAAATCGGCCACATGCACATCAGAGGCAACCACCCAGGAATTATCCTCCTGACCATAGCCCTTCCACTTGACCAGATACTGAAGCCTCCGCCTGGAGAGACGAGAATCCAAGATCTTCTCCACCACGTACTCCAACTCGCCCTCAACCAACACCGGAGCAGGAGGCTCAACAGAAGGAACCACAGGTACAACGTACCGCCGCAACAAAGACCTATGGAACACGTTGTGAATGGCAAACGACACAGGAAGATCCAAGCGAAAGGACAGAGGATTAAGGATTTCCAATATCTTGTAAGGACCGATGAAGCGAGGCTTTAATTTAGGAGAGGAGACCTTCATAGGAACAAATCGAGAAGACAGCCATACCAAATCCCCAACACGAAGTCGGGGACCCACACCGCGGCGGCGGTTGGCAAAACGCTGAGCCTTCTCTTGTGACAACTTTAAGTTGTCCACCACATGATTCCAGATCTGCTGCAACCTATCCACCACAGAATCTACCCCAGGACAGTCAGAAGGCTCCACATGTCCCGAGGAAAAACGAGGATGGAAACCAGAGTTGCAGAAAAATGGCGAAACCAATGTAGCGGAACTAGCCCGATTATTAAGGGCAAACTCAGCCAACGGCAAGAAGGTCACCCAATCATCCTGATCCGCAGAAACAAAACACCTCAAATAAGCCTCCAGAGTCTGATTAGTTCGCTCCGTTTGTCCATTAGTCTGAGGATGAAAGGCAAGTCTGAGGATGAAAACGACAACTCAATGCCCATCCTAGCACAAAAGGATCGCCAGAACCTGGAAACAAACTGGGATCCTCTGTCAGACACAATATTCTCAGGAATGCCGTGTAAACGAACCACATTCTGAAAGAACACAGGAACCAGATCGGAAGAGGAAGGCAGCTTAGGCAAAGGTACCAAATGGACCATCTTAGAAAAGCGATCACATACCACCCAGATGACAGACATGCCCTGAGACACCGGGAGATCTGAAATGAAATCCATGGAAATGTGTGTCGAAGGCCTCTTCGGGACAGGCAAGGGCAAGAGCAACCCGCTGGCACGCGAACAGCAAGGCTTAGCTCGAGCACAAGTCCCACAGGACTGCACAAACGACCGCACATCCTGTGACAAGGAAGGCCACCAAAAGGACCTAGCCACCAGATCTCTGGTGCCAAAAATTCCCGGATGCCCTGCCAACACCGAGGAATGAACCTCGGAAATGACTCTGCTGGTCCACTTATCAGGAACAAACAGTCTGTCAGGTGGACAAGAGTCAGGTCTACCAGCCTGAAATCTCTGCAACACACGTCGCAAATCCGGAGAAATGGCTGACAAGATAACTCCCTCTTTAAGAATACCAACTGGTTCTGCGACTCCCGGAGAGTCAGGCACAAACCTCCTTGAAAGAGCATCAGCCTTCACATTCTTTGAACCTGGTAAATATGAGACCACAAAGTCAAAACGGGAGAAAAACAATGACCAGCGGGCCTGTCTAGGATTCAGGCGTTTAGCAGACTCGAGATACATCAAATTTTTGTGATCAGTCAAGACCACCACACGATGCTTAGCACCCTCGAGCCAATGACGCCACTCCTCAAATGCCCACTTCATGGCCAACAACTCCCGATTGCCAACATCATAATTCCGCTCAGCAGGCGAAAACTTCCTAGAGAAAAAGGCACAAGGTCTCATCACAGAGCAACCAGGGCCTCTCTGTGACAAAACGGCCCCTGCCCCAAACTCAGAAGCATCCACTTCAACCTGAAAGGGAAGTGAGACATCAGGCTGGCACAAAACAGGCGCCGAAGTAAACCGGCGCTTCAACTCCTGGAAAGCCTCCACGGCTGCAGGAGCCCAGTTAGCAACATCAGAACCTTTCTTGGTCATATCCGTCAAAGGTTTAGCAATGCTAGGAAAATTAGCAATAAAACGACGGTAGAAGTTAGCAAAACCCAAGAACTTCTGAAGACTCTTAACTGACGTGGGTTGAGTCCAATCATGAATAGCACGGACCTTGACTGGGTCCATCTCCACCGCAGAAGGGGAAAAAATAAACCCCAAAAAGGGAACCTTCTGTACTCCAAAGAGACACTTTGAGCCCTTAACAAATAAAGCATTCTCACGCAAAACCTGAAACACCATCCTGACCTGCTCTACATGCGAGTCCCAGTCATCAGAAAAAACCAGAATATCATCCAGATAAACGATCATAAATTTATCCAGATACTTCCGGAAAATATCATGCATAAAGGACTGAAACACTGAAGGAGCATTAGAGAGCCCAAAAGGCATCACCAAGTACTCAAAATGACCTTCGGGCGTATTAAACGCGGTTTTCCATTCATCTCCTTGCTTAGTGCGCACAAGGTTGTACGCACCACGAAGATCTATCTTGGTGAACCACTTGGCACCTTTAATTCGGGCAAACAAGTCTGACAACAGAGGCAAAGGATACTGAAATTTAACAGTGATTTTATTCAAAAGCCGATAGTCAATACAAGGTCTCAAAGATCCGTCCTTCTTGGCCACAAAAAAGAATCCCGCACCAAGAGGGGAAGAGGAAGGATGGATATGCCCCTTCTCCAGAGATTCCTTGATATACGAACGCATTGCGGTATGCTCAGGTACAGACAGATTAAATAATCTTCCCTTAGGAAATTTGCTACCTGGAATCAAATCTATGGCACAGTCACAGTCCCTATGAGGATGCAGAACACTGGACCTGGACTCGCTGAACACATCCTGATAATCAGACAAATACTCAGGAACTTCCGAAGGAGTAGAGGAAGCAATAGACACCGGCGGGGAATCACCATGAATACCCTGACAGCCCCAACTTGACACAGACATTGCCTTCCAATCCAAGACTGGATTATGAGTCTGTAACCATGGCAACCCCAAAACAACCAAATCATGCATTTTATGCAAAACAAGAAAACGAATCACCTCCCGATGTTCAGGAGTCATGCACATGGTTACCTGTGTCCAAAACTGCGGTTTATTTTCCGCCAATGGCGTAGCATCAATACCCCTCAGAGGGATAGGATTAACCAACGGCTCAAGAACAAAACCACAGCGCTTGGCAAATGACAGATCCATAAGACTCAGGGCAGCACCTGAATCCACAAACGCCATAACAGGGTAGGAGGACAATGAGCAAATTAAAGTCACAGACAAAATAAATTTAGGTTGCAAATTACCAATGGCGACAGGACTAACAACCCTTGTTAGGCGTTTAGAGCATGCTGATATAACATGTGTAGAATCACCACAGTAAAAACACAACCCATTCTGACGTCTATGATTTTTCCGCTCATTTCTGGTCTGAATTCTATCACATTGCATCAAATCAGGTGTTTGTTTAGACAACACCACCAGAGGATTAGCGGTTTTGCACTCCCGCAAACGCCGGTCAATTTGAATAGCCAGCGCCATGGAATCATTCAGACTTGTAGGAATGGAGAAACCCACCATCACATTCTTAATGGCTTCAGAAAGGCCATTTCTGAAGTTTGCGGCCAGAGCACACTCATTCCACTGAGTAAGCACGGACCATTTCCGAAATTTTTGGCAATACACTTCAGCTTCATCCTGGCCCTGAGAAATAGCCAGCAAGGCTTTTTCTGCCTGAACCTCAAGATTGGGTTCCTCGTAAAGCAATCCGAGCGCCAGAAAAAACGCATCAATATTTGCCAATGCCGGATCTCCTGGCGCTAGCGAGAAGGCCCAATCCTGAGGGTCGCCCCGTAAAAAAGAGATAACAATTTTAACTTGCTGAACTGAGTCTCCAGATGAACGGGGTCTCAGGGATAGAAACAATTTACAATTATCCCTGAAATTCCTAAACTTAAATCGGTCTCCAGAAAACAGTTCAGGAATAGGTATTTTAGGTTCAGACATAGGACTACTGGTAACAAAATCTTGTATGCTTTGCACACGAGCAGCAAGCTGGTCCACACTTGTAATCAAGGTCTGGACATGTCTGCAGCAAGCTCAAGCCACTCAGAGGTAAAGGGGAGGAAGAGAGGAAAAAAAAAATAAAAAATTCAGAATTTCCTTTCTTATATCCCACTTCTGCAATGCATTAAACATTCAATGTAGGCCTGGCATACTGTTATGACCCCAATGGCAGAGGGTCTCAGGAATAAATACCAAGTCTGCAAACACAAAAAACCAGCTCATAGGGCAGTGGTAACTGGGCTGACCATATATCTAATCCTAGCACCACAAATAGAAGTAGCCGGGGAACGTGCCTACGTTGGTTCTAGACGTCTCGCGCCAGCCGGAGAACTAACTAACCCTAGAAGGGAAAAGAAAGACCTTTCTTGCCTCCAGAGAAAAGACCCCAAAAGTTGGATACAAGCCCCCAACAAATAATAACGGTGAGGTAAGAGGAAAAGACAAACATAAGAATGAGCTAGGTATTTAGCAAAGAGAGGCCCACTAGCTAATAGCAGAATATAGTAAGATGACTTATATGGTCAGCAAAAAACCCTATTAAAATATCCACGCTGGATATTCAAGAACCCCCGAACCGTCTAACGGCCGGGGGGAGAACACCAGCCCCCCAAAGCTTCCAGCAAGGTCAGAAATCACATTTAGTACAAGCTGGACAAAAATAGTAGCAAAGCAAGTAACTCAAAAAACAAAGAAGCAAGACTTAGCTTAATTTTGCAAGAGCCAGGACCAGCAGACAGGAGCAACAGAAGGATCTGATTACAACGATGCCAGGCACTGGACTAAGGATCCAGGAAGTTAATATAGCGACACCCCTGGACTAACGACCCAGGTGAGTGCCAAACAGAAAAAAGACAATCCCAGAGTCATACCACTAGTGACCACAAGAGGGAGCCAAAAAGTCTAATTCACAACAGCCAACACTGTCATTTTTTAGTTTCTTACTATTTATATAGTTAAATAATATTTTGGGATTAGTTTTACTCTCTCTGGCAATGAGTCTCTCTGTCTCAATCTTTGCTGCCTTGATTTGCTTTTTACAGAATTTATTTAATTTTCTGTATTTATTTAATGCCTCATCACTACCTACTTCCTTTAATTCTCTAAATGCTTTCTTTTTGTCCCTTATTGCGCCCCTAACAGCTCTATTTAGCCATATTGGTTTCCTCCTATTTCTAGTATGTTTATTCCCATACGGTATATACTGTGCACAGGTCCTATCCAGGATGCTAATAAACGTCTCCCATTTTCTTTGTGTATTTTTGTGTCTCAGGATATCGTCCCAGTTAAGGTACCGTCACACTAAACGATATCGCTAGCGATCCGTGACGTTGCAGCGTCCTCGCTAGCGATATCGTTTAGTTTGACACGCAGCAGCGATCAGGATCCTGCTGTGATGTCGCTGGTCGCTGAATAAAGTCCAGAACTTTATTTGGTCGTCCGATCGCCGTGTATCGTTGTGTTTGACACCAAAAGCAACGATACCAGCGATGTTTTACACTGGTAACCAGGGTAAACATCGGGTTACCAAGCGCAGGGCCGCGCTTAGTAACCCGATGTTTACCCTGGTTACCAGCGTAAAAGTAAAAAAAACAAACAGTACATACTCACCCAGCGTCCCCCAGCGTCTGCTTCCTGACACTGACTGAGCGCCGGCCCTAAAGTGAAAGTGAAAGCCGCTGTGCTGTTAGGGCCGGAGCTCAGTCAGTGTCAGGAAGCAGAAGCTGGGGGACGCTGGGTGAGTATGTACTGTTTGTTTTTTTTACTTTTACGCTGGTAACCAGGGTAAACATCGGGTTACTAAGCGCGGCCCTGCGCTTAGCAACCCGATGTTTACCCTGGTTACCCGGGGACCTCGGCATCGTTGGTCGCTGGAGAGCGGTCTGTATGACAGCTCTCCAGCGATCAAACAGCGACGCTGCAGCGATCGGCATCGTTGTCGCTATCGCTGCAGCGTCGCTTAATGTGACGGTACCTTAAGTTGCACCAAGATCCTCTCTCATCCGTTGGAAATTTGCCCTCCTGAAGTTTAGTGTCCTTGTCACCCCCCTACTACCCATCTTATTAAAGGTTACATGAAAACTTATTATTTTATGATCACTATTCCCCAAGTGACCCCCAACCCTTATATTTGATATGCGGTCTGGCCTGTTGGTTAATATTAGGTCTAGCAGTGCCCCCCTCCTTGTTAGGTCCTGAACCAGCTGTGAAAAGTAATTGTCTCTCATAGTTGTCAAAAACCGATTACCTTTGCTGGAACTGCAGGTTTCTGTTCCCCAATCTATTTCAGGGTAGTTGAAGTCCCCCATAATAATGACTTCTCCTTGAGTCGCAGCTTCATCTATTTGCTTTACGAGGATATTCTCCATTGCTTCCATTATTTTTGGAGATTTATAACAAACCCCTATCAGTAATTTATTATTTTTTCCCCCTCCCCTTATCTCCACCCACAGGGACTCCACATTTTCATTAAATTCACCTATATTATCACGCAGGATGGGTTTTAAGGAAGATTTAACATACAGACACACCCCTCCCCCTCGCTTATCTGTACGGTCATTTCTGAACAGGCTATAGCCCTGCAAGTTAACAGCCCAGTCATGGCTCTCATCCAGCCATGTTTCAGATATCCCCACCATGTCATAATTATGCTCCAACAACATTAATTCTAATTCGTCCATTTTGTTGGCGAGGCTTCTGGCATTAGTATACATGCACTTGATGTTCCTCTCTGTACCTCTATTCTTTCTTAAATTATTAACTGTTCTAACCCCACCCCCCATGCCACTGCCACCCCCAACTTCCTTATTTGTGCCCAGCTCTCTATCTGCACTATCTTCCCCTCCTATAAAATGAATACCCTCCCCCCCAATCCCTAGTTTAAACACTCCTCCAACCTTCTAACCATTTTCTCCCCCAGCACAGCTGCACCTTCCCCATTGAGGTGCAGCCCGTCCCTAGCGTACAGCCTGTAGCCCACTGAGAAGTCGGCCCAGTTCTGCAGGAACCCAAACCCCTCCTTCCTACACCAATTCTTGAGCCACTTATTAACCTCCCTAATCTCCCGTTGCCTCTCTGACGTGGCACGTGGTACAGGCAGTATTTCGGAAAATACCACGTTGGAGGTCCTTGCTTTCAGCTTGCAGCCTAATTCCCTGAAATCATCTTTAAGGACCTTCCACCTACCTCTAACTTTGTCATTTGTGCCAATGTGCACCATGACCGCTGGGTCCTCACCAGCCCCTCCCAGTAATCTGTCCACCCGATCAGCGATGTGTCGGACTCGAGCGCCAGGTAGGCAGCACACCGTCCGACGAGTCCTGTCTTTGTGACAGATTGCCCTATCTGTCCCCCTAATAATTGAGTCCCCCACTACCAGCACCTGTCTGGCCTGCCCTGCTCTCCTATTTCCCTCCTTACTGGAGCAGTCACTCCTCCGGCTTTCAGAGGACATGCCTGGCTGCAGCAGTGCTACCCCTGTACTGGCACCCCCCTCATCTGCCAACTTAGCAAACTTATTGGGGTGTGCCAGATCAGGACTAGCCTCCCTGGCACTCTTCCCTCTACCCCGCCTTCTGTCTGTCACCCAGCTAACTGCCACACTGTCCTGCAGCTCCATCCTACCATCCCCCTCCTCATCTATCCCATTGAGCGTCTGCTCTGTGAGCAGAAGACTCCTCTCCATATTGTCTATGGATCTCAGTGTTGCCAGCTGCACATTTAGATCCAAAATCTGGTCTTCCAAATGCACAATGTGCTCACATCTCGCACAGCAGTATGCACCCTCGACCAGCTGGTCAAGGACTGCATACATGTGGCTTCTTTCCTTAGTACGTGAAGACTTTAAGGCCTCATTGAGAACCCCACATGGGTATCCCCTATCCATAAATTTGTCCCTCAAATCTCTAGCCTGTCGGAAAAAGCCAGAGTCTGTTGAACAATTCCTTCTAACACGTAAATATTGGCCCCTCAGTATTCCCCTTCTCAAGCTGTGGGGGTGATGACTCTCCCAACGCAACAAATTATTTGTAGCCGTAGGCTTGTAAAATATTTAAGTAACAATCTGGCCCATACTATTCCTAGAAATTTTAAGATCCAAAAAATTAATGAACTCATATTGGAACTCGTAGTTCAATTTAAGAAATTGGAGAAGGAGACCGTATCACCAAACCAAAAAATTAGTACATCATCTATACACCTACCCCAGAATAATATCTGGGGTTTCCACCAGAAGACCTCAAATTTCAGGCACTGGAAATTCCTATAAGATCTAAAAAAAAAAAGCTTTCATATTTTTTAATACACACCTTATATGTACATATTCTGACAGCTCTGCTTGTTTTTAAGTCTCTATGTCAAAAGATTTCTTTTAATGTAACTGTTGTTTTTGTTCATTTTTACAGCATTAAGAAACTATAAAACCATGATAAAAGCTATGAACCGTCAAATACAGTACTTTGCAAATTATTTTTCTCAGAAAGGGTTAATTTAAAAAAAATCATTATTAATGGAATAAACAAATCTGCAACAACTGGCTATTTACTCCGCCAGCGCAGCAGAACTGGATCCAGGTATATCCCACAGGCCTCAAGCAGAGGGCAGAGGGACAAAGCTTTCCTAAAACAGATCAATGATTTCCTTCCAAACCCGGATATGCTGCTTCAGCAGTGTCTTCTATCAGAAGCTCACGATCCTCACAAATCCACCGCATCTGCTGCTGATTTAGCAGTAGGAACATGTTATTAGCAGGCACAGGGAGGGAAGGAATATAGGACCATTCCCTTCATGTTCATCAGCCAGGATGATAAATCCGACACTAAATCCATCTTTCAGACTCGCTCACATGAGCGTATAAATCGGACTAGTGCAATGCGGGAAAACATCGCATTGCACTCTGACCAATGTTATTAAATGAGTCAGTGCTCATTTGTGAGTTTTTCCTCAGCTCTAATCGGAATAAGAAAAAAAATGACAGCATGCTGCGAGTGGATGCAAGAATCGGATCGCATGACAATGGGTGCAATAAAAAAAAAAATCACAAGGCACACGGACATCTATGCCGTCCGAATTTTACGCACAGATCTCAAAAGGAAATCCAATATTTCATCAGCCAAGTACAATAAAGAGTAGATAGATAAAATAGAGATACAGAATATATAAAATTGATACATAAAATAGATATATAGCCAGATAGAATAGATAGATGTCCTGTAGAAATGTAACATCACAAACCCCTTAGGCCAGGTTTACATTGCGACCCCCCAGTCCGTTAGACGGACTGTGTTACACTGCGGCATAATGTGGTGTAACGCAGTCCATTAACGCTGCCATTGAGCCCTATGCCGGACCCATCGCTAGCGCATGCCCATATGGGCGTGCGCTAGCGATGTGCCGTCATTGAGTGACGGACCCTGCAGCGTTTCTGGGTCCGTCACCGCTAGCGCAGATAGAGCATCTACTCACTCTATCTGCGCTAGCGCGATCACATTTCGGCACTTGCGTTAACACAGCCCGTTTAACGCATGTGTTGAACGGGCTGCATTAATGCAATGTGAACCTAGCCTTACATATAATAAACTACCACCCTTTAGTACCTTTGTTCATTTAACCTATTAAATAAATAAATAACAATAAAAAAGATGCAGGTCCCCCTTATTTTTAATAACCAGCTAAGGGAAAGAAGAACGCTGCAAGCTTATATTATCGGGCTGGAGAGGTCCAGGTAATCATGGACCTTCCCAGCCTATTGATATCAGTTCACAGCTGTCTGTTTTGCCTTTGCTAGTTATAAAAAATGAAGGGACCCTAAAAAAATGACATTGGGTCCCCCTCATTTTTTATAACTAGCAAAAGCAAATCAGACAACTGCGGGCTGATATGAATAGGCTGGGAAGATCCATGATTATCTGGCCCTTCTCAGCCTAAAAATACAAGCCTGCAGCCATCCCATAATTGTTGCATTCATTAGATGTGCCAAATCTGTCTGTTTGCCTCAGCTCCTCCCAATTGTCCTGGTGCAGTAGCAATAGGGGTAATAGTTTAAAGAGTTGATGCCAGCTGGCATCAAGCCCAGTGGTTAGTAATGGAGAGGGGTCTATCACACACCCCTATTACTAACCCAGTAATCAAAAATAAAAAGACACAGAAAAAATAGTTTATTTTAGGGCTTATAGCCATCACCGTAAAGTAAAAAGGTTCGATATTGGTTCAGGAAAGTGGGATAAGTGGCATGTGATGTTTTTGTGAGTACAATGCGATTTTTAGCATGTAACATCCAAATGATAAACAATTTACATGCAAATGCGATCCGATTGCAATGCGATTTTAACATGACCTTTTACCTAGAGCAATTCTGTATGTAATTTACACATAGTTTTCAAAGGAAATATTTCTCTCTCTCTCTATCTATAGATTAGATATACAGATAGATATAAATATGTGAGATATTTCATCAGTGGTTTGCCTGCGTAGCTTACTGTACATGTATTTTATCAATAAATTGTTTTCTGAAAAAAAAAATGGCGTTGGGTGTCCCAAAATATTATTAACCAGCAGAGGGAGAATGGACAACTGGCGCAGATGTTTATTGCCTGGAAAGGAAGGGGGTAATACCCATAAAGCTTCCTAGGCTAATAATATCAGCTCACATCTTTATACTAAGCCTCTATTGGTTATTAAAATGGGGGACTCCCCCCCAAAAAATTACTTAGAGTCCCCAATAATTAATAACCAGCAAAGGCTAGGCAGACAGCTGCGGAATGATAATAGCCTAGGAAGGGGCCATGGATATCGGTCCCGTTCCAGACTAAAAACATCACCTCTCAAAGCCCCAGAAATGGTGCATCCATAAGATACGCCAAATCTGGCACTAGGCCTCTCTCTTACCACTTGCTTTTTCAAGTCCAGGGGTCCCCTGTAAAATAATTAAAATAATAAACAACCATATTCCTAAATTGTACAACGAGAATAATCCAATTGTCCAGTGACGGGTCTAGCTCGGCTACATCTAAATGGCAGGATGATTGTTGCATGATGCGACTATACAGCTTGCCATCCAGAAGAGACACTCAGAGACAGACAGCTTCACATGCTAGCTCAGTGCCTCGCAGTGATGTGCTAAAGTTGAGCGGAGTTCATATCCATTGAACTCCTTTGACCTCACTGACGTCACCGCAAGCATGAGAAAGTTCTCACACTCATGGTGCCATCAGAAAGGTCATCAGAGTTTGGCGCTCGCGTTGACATCATTGAGTTGATCTGAGTTCATCGGCGCTGAACTCCGATGACCTTTCTGACGGCACTGCGAAGGGGCCAATATTCATGGCCCCTTCCTAGGCGATTAATATCAGCCCCCATCTGTTTGCCTAGTCCTTGATGGTTATTAATTACACAGGTCTACAAAAAAATATTTTTTGTAATCATCGCAAGTGACTTGTACTTTTCTGAATCATCTTTTTGTCCTGATTTCAAAAATGTATATAGTTTTTCTGTAGCACGTATAGTTTCCATGGAGCAGCATCATTATTATAAGGTATAGGAAATATACTGGAGACATTAAGAAAACAGTAATCTACATATCAGAAAAAAATGCTTCACCTTACAAAACAGTTTTTATTGAACCAAAATAATTTCACTTGCAAAATAGAAACCAAAATATGAGCAGAAATTACAAGTGCTTGACATTAGACTGTCGTTCATACGATTTTTCAGGGCTGTCCCAATATAACATCCAACAGTAATCTGCCATCATTGAGTCATTCGAAAAACCCTGGTAGCGGTGTTCCATTGCTTTAGTGTCCTGGTGAAACTGCTCTCCTTGTTTACCGCTCACATCCCCAAGATTTTGAGGGAAGAAATCTAAATGTGAATGCAAAAAGTGTATTTTCAGAGACATGCGACATCCAAGACACTGGGTATTCATTTAGCAGTTCCTCAACACCTTCAACATATTCTGAAGATTTTTTTTTTCCTAAGAAGTTTTCACAGATCCACTTGAAGCTTTTCCAAGATCTCAATTCCTTATCATTTAGAGTTTTAGGGTATGTGCACACGTTCAGGATTTCTTGCAGAAATTTCCTGAAGAAAACCGGAAATTTTCTGCAAGAAATCCGCATTTTTTTTTTGCGTTTTTTTTCCGTTTTTTTCGCGTTTTTTTAGCATTCTGCAAGCGTAATTAGCTTGCAGAATGCTAAAGTTTTCCAAGCGATCTGTAGCATCGCTTGGAAAACTGACTGACAAGTTGGTCACACTTGTCAAACATAGTGTTTGACAAGTGTGACCAACTTTTTACTATAGATGCAGCTTATGCAGCATCTATAGTAAAAGATAGAATGTTTAAAAATAATAAAAAAAATAAAAAAATGCTTATACTCACCCAGACATCTCATAAGCGGCGTCCGTTCGTCTTCCTATAGCTGGTCTGTGCGCACAGGGCCTTCCGTGACGTCACGGTCACGTGAGCGGTCACATGACCGCTCACGACCAATCACAGGACAGTGACGTCATCGGCAAGGTCCTTCGCCGCACACCAGCTACAGGAACCGAACGGCAGCGTGCAGCGGTGAGGCGGGAACACTGCGCGGGACATCGAGGGTGAGTATAGGACTATTTTTTATTTTATTTCTTATTTTTTGACCAGTTATATGGTGCCCAGTGCGTGGAGGAGAGTCTCCTCTCCTCCACCCTGGGTACCAACCGCACATAATCTGCTTACTTCCCGCATGGTGTGCACAGCCCCGTGCGGGAAGTAAGCAGATCAATGGACTCCTAGGTGTGCGGAATCCCTGCAATTCCGCATTTTTAATGAACATGTTGCTTTTTTTTCCGCTATGCGATTTTTTCGCGGAAAAAATCGCAACATTTGCACAAAAAATGCGGAATACCTTGTAAATAATAGGAGGCATATGTTAGCGTTTTTTTCGCGTTTTTATCACGTTTTTATAGCGAAAAAAACGCTAAAAATCCTGAACGTGTGCACATGGCCTTAGAGTTCCTTCAAACACATCATCTCTCATAAGCTCTCTGATCTGAGGACCAACAAATACCCCTTCCTTCAGTTTAGCTGGAGAAATGCTGGAGAATTTCTGTGAAATGTACTGGATCCCTTTTGAATTTGTCTTTGCTATGGCTTTCACAAAGTTTTTAATCAATTCCAACTTTATATGTAGTGGAGGAAGAAAGATTTTTGTTGGAGCAACTAAAAGATTGTGCTGAACATTGTCTGTACATGGAGCATAGATGTTTCTCTGTCCCCAATCGCGACGAACATAATGTCCCATAAACACAAGAAGCAATAATATTTTGTGAAACCTCCTTGAATTCCCATTAGCAGACCAATCACTTTCAAATCTCTGTGAATATTCTATTGATGGTGCTTATATGGTATAGCATCCAAAACAACTGACAGATTTTCATAACTTTCCTTTAGATGACATGATTGAGCAATAGGGATTGATGGTTTCATATTTCCATTTTGAAGCAACACTGCTTTCATACTTCTCTGGGATCAATAAACAATAGCCAATCTGCAACAAAATACTCTTGATTCAGTTCTTCAAAGAGGCCATTCACATTGTTAGAGTACATCATTGGTCGATCAACTGTGAAAAATTGTGTTAAAATGTTACTTCTGTTTTGGTAATAACACACTTTGACATCATCATGAAGAAGATTCTTCTGTTTCAACCTAGAAGCAAGAAGTTCAGCTTTATCTTTTGGCAATGAAAGGTCTCTGATGAGATCATTTAATTCATTCAGTAAAGCTTTCTGGCTGCTCGGCTGCTCCATCAGGTACATACTCATCTTGACTTGAGGTCTCCATGTCTTCGCCAGTCGCTTCAGCTCCATAGTCTTCATATTCTACTTCGTTTTCATCCAATCCAGACAACAGTGGTACGGGAACTGGCAAGTTGCCATCATGTGGAACTGACCTAATCGCCGATTCAAGTTCAGGGTAATTAATCTTATGTCTGTTCTTTGCAGAAAAGCCATTCAGTTTGACAAAACAAAAGTAGAAGTCATCACTATGATTTTTGGGTTTTCCCAAATCATGGGAATAGCAAATGGCATAGCCACTTTCCCCATATTCAACCAGTCACGAATACCATCTGAACAACCTGAGCATATCACATGAGGGGCCCAGCTTTTGTCTTGATCACCAAGTGGACACTTAAAGTACATCTGGTACATCTTTTTAATATCATGAGTGATTGCACGTACTTGGCCTTTTCGGATGATATTGATGCACTTTCAGGGCATTTTTCTCCTTTAAATGAGATCAAACAGTAGAGTAAGTTCAGTTCAATGGTGGTGACAAACTAAAAAAAAAATGCGATGAGCCGACCGACTATATGTAGATATTTCCCCAGAGATGACAGAGGCAGCTTGTATTTAGAACTGATTTTACTGGAGGTAATTTAGTAGATAACTATATACAGTTGTGAGGTAAACGGGTCAGCCTATTCCTTACAGATGTACATTTGCAGATAGGAAGTTTCTTAGTGTATTATTGGCTGCTTTCAGGTTCTCTCTCTGTGGAGACCCTCACTCAGTTACACCTCAGTGGCTGATCTGTTTTCTTCCCCCTAAGGCGACAATACTCCTTCCAATTAAACTCACTAAAACTTTTACTCATGTCCCTGTAAGAAATGGGAATAACATAGGAAAAACCACATACATTGAAAATGCAGAAATATCGTAATTACAAAAATACATCTACCTCAGAAACTTTATGTGATAGAGCAAAACTAAGCATATTTTTGGAATCAGCACATCAAACTCCAAAAAACAAACATATTACCATTGCTGATGATATTTTTTTTGTGTTGACCAGTGTTATAGAGGGATCCTACTTTATCTCTTTTTTTGGGGGTCCTCAATTTTAATAATGTATACAGCTGTGAGCTGATATTAATAGCCTGGGAAGCTGCATGTGTCCCCAGCTGTCCGCTTTCCCTCGGCGAGTTAATAACATTTCCGGGGATCCCACGCCATTTTTTCAGAAAATAATTTATTCAGTAATAAAATACATGTACAGTATGCTACACAAGCACTGTACTATATGTCGCTGACATCGTTATATCTATCTATTCTATGTATATATATCTATTGTATTTTGTTGGATCATGCTGTGATTTTACTGTATGAGGCAGATGATATGTCAGGTTTTCAAGGACATGGGTGTAAAAAAAGTGGGCTGCACTGGCATGATTTAAGTGCCATGCCATTTTTTCTTGCACCCATTAACTTGCATTGGCAAATCTTGTCCAAAACACGAGGTCAATTGCAGCATGCTGAGATTTTTTTCTCAATCCGATTTCAGCTCAGAAAAGAATGGCAAGATGAGCAGCAACTCACAGATCAACACTGGTCAGAGTGGAATCCAATTTTTTATCGGATTGCACTCATCCATTTTTCTCACAGATCCCTCCCATCTTGTTCACCAATTTAATAAAAAACAAAACGAAAAAAAAGAAGATCCGACGTAGTCCCCCGGATCCGAAGTAGCCCAAAAATGGGAACCTGAAAAACATAAAAAGAGAAAGGAAAATAAATAAAAGCAAGAAACACTCCCTAATTCACCAATTTATTATTTTAAAAAATCCCCACAACTCCAACGTCATCCACTGGGGTTTCCATGACGTCCATCAATTCAATACTCCTGGTCATGTCTCATGCTTCATGATGTCAGTAGCTCAGTAGCATCATCACATGAGACATGACCGGGAGTGACCTATGAAGCATCGTTCTTACAACAAGTTGCAGTAGAGATTGAGAGTTGCAGGCTCATGCCAAACCCAGTGGTTCTGACCAGCAGTAACCTTAGTTACTACACCACCAGAGTCACTGCGTCTCATTGAGGGTGACTCTGAGTGGTGTAGTTATTGATGTCACAGCTGTTCAGAGCCCATGGGGCACGTGGGAGCTGGCAACTCCGATTCTGTGCCACAACCAGAGGTCACTCCCGGTCATGTCTCACGAGCGATGATGCTACTCAGTTACTGATGTCATCGCTCATAAGACAAGACCGGACGAAGTGTCGTTCTCAGACGAACACGACATAGGTTGCAGTGCAGAATCGGTGGACGTTGTGAGAACACCATGATTTCGTCGGAGCTGCAGGGATTATTTTTTAATAATAAATTGGTAAATGAGGGAGTGTTTCTTGTTTTTTGACCTCTCTCTTTTTATGTGTTTCAGTTTTCCATTTTAGACTACTTCGGATTCCGGATCTTCATGGTTTTTTTTTTTAATAAACTGGTGAATGAGGTATGGGGTAGTGTTTTTTAAAATAAAATGTTTGCATGTGTATTTTTGTTCCTTTAACTTACTGGGTTAGTAATGGGGGTGTCTGACAGACACTTCACCATTACTGTCCCCTGGGGGCTTAGGGCCAGCTGACATTACAAAGCTGATATCAACCCCCTACCTTAAGGTACCGTCACATTAAGCGACGCTGCAGCGATAGCGACAGCGATGCCGATCGCTGCAGCGTCGCTGTTTGGTCGCTGGAGAGCTGTCACACAGACCGCTCTCCAGCGACCAACGATGCCGAGGTCCCCGGGTAACCAGGGTAAGCATCGGGTTGCTAAGCGCAGGGCCGCGTTTAGTAACCCGATGTTTACCCTGGTTACCAGCGTAAAAGTTAAAAAAACAAACACTACATACTCACCAGCGCGTCCCCCAGCCTCTGCTTCCTGACACTGACTGAGCTCCGGCCCTAACAGCACAGCGGTGACGTCACCGCTGTGCTTTCACTTTCAGTTTAGGGCCGGCGCTCAGTCAGTGTCAGGAAGCAGAGGCTGGGGGACGCGCTGGTGAGTATGTAGTGTTTGTTTTTTTAACTTTTACGCTGGTAACCAGGGTAAACATCGGGTTACTAAGCGCGGCCCTGTGCTTAGTAACCCGATGTTTACCCTGGTTACCAGTGTAAAATATCGCTGGTATCCTTGCTTTTGCTGTCAAACACGGCGATACACGGCGACCTAGCGACCAAATAATGTGCAGACCTTCTAGCAGCGACCAGCAATTTCACAGCGGGATCCAGATCGCTGCTGCGTGTCAAATACAGCGATATCGCTATCCAGGTCGCTGCAACGTCACGGATCGCTGGCGATATCGCCTAGTGTGACGGTACCTTTATCCCGATTGCCACGGCACCAGGGCAATTGGGAAGAGCTGGGAGAAGTGCAAGAATTGGTGTATCTACAATATGTCAATTAAGGGGCCGCTATGGGCTGGTATTTTTAGGGGGGGTACCCCAAGGTAATTTTTTTTTAAATTATGTATTTATTTAATAGGTTAAATATGCCTAAACACCATTTAGTGCTACATGAAAGCACTAAAGGGTGCTAGTTTATTATATGTAGGGGGCCTGTGAAATCATATGTTTACAGGATATCTATATATTCTCTCTATTTATTCTATTTAACTGTTCTCTCTATTCTATCTATATCTGTATATAAGATTGCTTTATTAGTTTGTAAACTAGCTTTAAATGACCGAGAATTACAGTATGTAAAATATGATGTTAAAAACGCATTGCATACACATCATATGGATGCTAGTTGAGAAAAATTGCATTGTACTTGTATGACACTCGTCGTACTTTTCTGAATCGACATTGTGATAACTGATTTGTTATAAGCTAGTGTGACTCAAGCCTTACGCTGACAGTGGCGTGCTATACTTTTTCCATTTTAGCAAAGATCACAAAAAGAAGTTCTCTCCCTCGGCATATTTATCCAAATGTAATGCGATCAATTATATAAACTTTAGGAGTACAGTCAGACACTGATCCCAGATGGTTTTGCTCTTATCCCCATTTTGCCAAGTGCTTATAGGGGCATAATAGTTTTGCATGTGTGGCACCCCAGGAGTTCGGGTACCACAGTAGTGCTGCCTTCCTCTCAGGGAGGGTAGTGCTATGCCTGGAAACAAGAGGGATCTCTTAGCAGATAAACCTCACACACAACACCTTCTGAATCCAGGTCAGGAGGGGGAGCTCAAAATCCGGTTTCAGGGCAGCTTCCCTGAATAAAGATCCTCGTCTGGAGGAGGAGCTAGTTTAGTCTGGACTCTGGAGCAGACAGTGAAGGGAAAGGAGCACAGAGGAGAGAATAGGGCTCAAAGAGGCTGCAAGTGGGCCTCAGAGGAGCGAGAGCGCAGAGACCGGGTACTGGGAGCCCCAGGCAGTGGGGAGCTGCAAGCCCCATAGCAGAACCAGAGGGCATAGGACTATATATGTATACTACCTGCATTAAGCCTGTGGTACAGCAGCATTCTGGAGCCTGGAGTCACCGTGCAGATGCAGCGCTCCAGAGTCCTGGTCGTTGCAGTACTGTAGCTCCGCCACTAAGGGGGGCTATGGTACGTCTGATGGCACTGAAGGAGTTCATCTGACCAGGTATCACAGACACCAATACATTTCACAGTCTGGCCTCCAGGGGGAGCTAAGGGTTCTATTTATTAGGCCACTCCTCACAGTCTGGTAAAACTGGGGGTTAGGCAGGAAGTTAGAGAGAAGCTGACTGGGAATTGAACAGGCAGCACCCTGTGGCAGAGGGTGTTGCAGGGAGAGACTCAGAGGGGTCCCTGTCAGGGGTGGGATCCTGACAGAGGCCTAGCAAACAGAGAAGAACGTTACGGGACCGCGCCTGCACGATATAGCGGCGGTACCCCAAGAAAGGACAAGAAGCGAGGTATATTGTGCTGAGTGAGAAACGAGATCAACGCAACAAGGAGAATACCAGTAGGAGTCGTGCTGTTAGACGAGGCAACATCCTATTGAGGCGCATAACCGGTGGCCGGAACGCCGAGGAAGTATAGAGCTCCAAGCCAAACTTGAAACCTACGGCAGGACAGTCAGTTACAGGCGGGCTGTCTCACCCAGACCCAGGAAGACACAGGGGGGTAACAACAGGAGTGGGCCGACGCTGGAGTCCCGGAAGAGCTCCGAGCCTCCCCGTCATACGGGTGCATCCTAACCGTAAGATCAGGGGGACGTAGAGGGAGAACATCAGAATCGAGTTGTGAGGGAACACGAGAAACAGACACAACAGTTGTGGGGACTATCCCGTAAGCACAGCAGGGGAGGACCACAACACACAAGCGCAGGAAGGTAGGCACAGATTTCCACCTGCAAAGGGAATTCTGGAGGTGCCATCGGACCGGCCGGACATGCGCAGCCCGGTTAACCGTATTCCGGATTGAGGACTCAGAAGCCTTCAGTAAAGAGGTAAAGAGACTGCAACCTGGTGTCCTCGTTATTTACTGCACCGCACTATCACCACCATTCACTCCCTTTCATTGAGCGCCCCTCAGCAGGGTCACGGACCGGGTCTAGCCACCGTGACAACCCCAGAGCAGAGACTCAGAGGCCCGGTACCGGGTATCCGTCGGCCCTGCGGCAGTGGGGGCGCTGCACAGAGACTCCAGAAAGAACGACTCAAGCTGCCTATTATACAGGCACTGTCCCAGGACAGAAAAAGGACCAGGACCTTGTTAGGACACTTCAGGCAGCAAGGGACTGTAGTGAGCGCAAAGTGGAAGGCTCCCAACGTGACTTGCCAAGGGGATTTCACTTGTTTCCGGGCTCCCTAGACTTCTTATGTACCTATTGCCGGTACCCTGGACTGAGGCCTGGTACAACTTCAGTAAACCAGGTAAAGACTGCAGCGCTGTGTCCTTTACTCATCTACCGGCATACACCATCATTGCCATACAATAGGAGCCCTGGGGACCCTGTTTCACCTGTGGGAAGCATCACCATCTGGCCACCATATCATCACCCCAGAGGACCCCTTTAAGCGGCATCAGTCCCCACTGACTGAACACCACAGGTGGTGTCACAACGAACTTTATTCAACAACCCCTTAAAAGACCGTTCCCCTTTTTCAGTGAGTCCCAGGGTCACGGACTGGGTCGCAGCCACCGTGACATCCCCTTTAAGAGCAACCGGACCCGGCATCGAGTACCCCGCTGCCCTGGTGGGCGACTCACATGAAGTGTGCTCAAATTAATTAATGATTATGTATTCACCCAGAGTGATGGCTTCTTAGGTAATGATCACAGAGTCTTTTGAGGCGTTCAAAAACTTTTTAGCGTTTTAAAAGGGGAAACCACTTCAGGCAATGCTCCTTAATGGAGGTGTCTTTGGAGAAGTTTTCCTTTTCCTGATTATGTGCGCATACAAAGGATTTCCAGGAGTTTCTGAAGCATAAACTGAGTAGAAATTCTTAAATCCTCCTCCAAATCTCAAAACTTCTTAAAAATTTGAGGTTCTGCTTAGCAAAAATTGTCTGTATGCACAATAAAATCCGCTATTGGTGAAGCCACAGCAAGGATGGCAAAGCCACCTCAGGCGTTTTCCTAAAATGACTTTGCTTGGAAAAATTCAAAGGCTGTGTGCTGCTGTCTAAAATACATAGTTTGCACACAGCCTAAGAGATGATCTGCTCCAGAAAACTTAAAAAAAAAATCTTACTCTTACAATGACAACACCTGAAAGCAGCTTGGATTTTCTTCTCGTGTATGTGAGAGTTTCCTCAGGGGTTCTCTGTTTTCCTCCCAAAAACATCTTGATAAGGAATATAAATTGTGAGCTCCAATGGGGACAATGATGATATATAAAAAAAAAATTGAATTAGTGGCGCTATATAAGTGAGCAAAATAAATAAATAATAAAAGCTCCCTCCGTGTGCACATACTTATAAGTAGGCTATGCTCTCATGGACCTAATGCAAGTCTATGAGGAAATCCAACACAGAAAACTCAGCGTGCCCGCAAAAGAAATTGACAATGCTGTGGATTTGAAAAACGCACCACAAGTCAGTTTGCGCAGCATTAAAAAGAAGCACAGTGGACATGAGATTTCTATAAATCCCATCCACTTTGCTAGCATTGTAAGACGCTGAGTTTCCGATGCAGCAAAAGGTAAAAAAAGCTAATCGTGGTAACGTAGCCTTAGCGGCTGTCAATTCTAGCTTATAGAGGGGCTTTCGTAAATAGTGTATACGGATATATGTTTTTTTTTTAATTAGACAAACTGCCTAATAATTAAAGCGAATCTGTTGCCAGTTTTTTTTCTCTGTAATCTGACTGTAGCATGATGTAGGAGCAGATACCCTGATTCCAGGATGTGCTACTTAGATTACTGGGTGCAGCAGTTGTGATAGAATTACAATTTTCTCTGCTGCAGATCTCTAAGGCCGGCATCACACTCAGCGTATGAAAATACGGTCCGTATTTTACGGCCCTAATACGCAGAAATGTTCCAAAAATAGTAAACATACAGTAAACCATCTCATATCCCTTTTTTTTGCATATTCCACAATACTAATGTTAGTAGTGTGTATGTGCAAAATGTGGGCGCTGTAGCTGGTAAAATAAAGGGTTAAATGACGGAAAAAATTGGCGTGGGCTCCCGCAAAATTTTCTCCGCCAGAGCGGTAAAGCCAGTGACTGAGGGCAGATATTAATAGCCTAGAGAGGGTCCATGTTTATTGGCCCCCCCTGGCTACAAACATCTGCCCCCAGCCACCCCAGAAAAGGCACATCTGGAAGATGCGCCTATTCTGGCACTTGGCCACTCTCTTCCCACTCCCGTGTAGCGGTGGGATATGGGGTAATGAAGGGTTAATGTCACCTTGCTTTTGTAAGGTGACATTAAGCCAGATTAATAATGGAGAGGTGTCAATTATGACACCTATCCATTATTAATACAATAGTATGAAGTGGTTAAGAAAACACACACACATTATTACAAAGTATTTTAATGAAATAAAGACACATGTTGTTGTAATATTTTATTAGACTCTTAATTCACCTGAAGACCCTTGTCACCTGAAACAAAGTTAAAAAAAACAAACAACAATATTCCATACCTTCCGTCGTTCTGTCCCACGTTGTAAATCCATCTGAAAGGGTTAACTAATTTTACAAGCAGAAGCCTCTTAATGCAGCCGCCCCTGCCTGTAAAAACCCGGGGAATGAATGGAAAGCAGGGTGACCTGTAGTTACCTTGAGTCGCGGTGATGCGCCCCCTGCTGGATGTCCTCATATGAACTCGAGCGTGGGAAAAATTATTAACTTAAATTAACTTATGCTGGCTAACAGATGTAAATCATTCAGCTGCGGCAATAAAAACTAAATCTCCGAGCACTAAAAAATACTCGGAGGACCCCCGAGCGTGATCGTGAAATCTCGAGTAATGAGTATATTCGCTCATCACTAGCAGTAATCCATCCTTCTCGTGTCTATGTAGTCAGTTTGCTTCTGTTACGGTATCTACGTAGGCAGTAAGCTTGGTTCTGCTCCCATATCTATGCAGCAAGCTCAATTCTATTTATATATCTATGTATAAGCCTGTTTTTAAAGCTTGTTATATCAGCCTGTATTTTTAATATGGATCAATAAAGAATTGGAATTTTATTCTTGGGAGCTGGAACGAATCCTTTTTTCTTCTGTTTGTTCAACACCACGCACATCAACGTGGAAGTTCCGTGCACCTGCTGAGGCTGCCTGGTGAGCTGGCTTTTTGTTTTTTAATGCAACAGCCAGCGATAAGTAGGGCAAAGGTGGGTAACTGCAACTCGAGGGCCACTGCCTTGTGATTGCCCCCCAGGCTGAAAAGTGCCAGCCAGCCCCTGATAATATTATGGAGAAATTTACGGAACAGGACATGGAATTAAAAGAAAGATTAACAAAAAGAGGGTACCCAAAAAATGGAGTCACAGAAGCTCTGAAGACACGAAGCTCCTGCAGCGCCCCAGAGTCCTGGTCGTTGCAGTACTGACACTCTGCCGCTAAGGGGAGTGATGGTACGTCTGATGGCACTTAAAGGGAACCTGTCACCACATTTTTTCGGTATGAGATAAAAATACCGTTAAATAGGGCCTGAGCTGTGCATTACAATAGTGTATTTTGTGGACCCCGATTCCCCACCTATGCTGCCGAAATACGTTACCGAAGTAGTCGTTTTCGCCTGTCAATCAGGCTGGTCAGGTCAAAAGGGTGTGGTGTCCTCCCCCAGATCTTGCGTAGTGTTCCGTTGGTGGCGTAGTGGTGTGCGCATGCCCAAGGTCCCGAATCATCTGCCAGGTGTGTGAAAACAACAGCGATGTCCGTTATTCCATTGGTGGTCGGTGGGCGCGGCCATCTTGCTTTGGCCGCAGAATCGGCGCTCTGCTGGCCGCGGCTTCAGGAAAATGGCCGCGGGCATCCGCGCGTGCGCAGATGGCTATCGCGGCGGCCATTTTCGTGAAGCAGAATTCGCATCTCGGCTTCACGAAAATGGCCGCCGCGATAGCCATCTGCGCACGCGCGGATGCCCGCGGCCATTTTCCTGAAGCCGCGGCCAGCAGAGCGCCGATTCTGCGGCCAAAGCAAGATGGCCGCGCCCACCGACCACCAATGGAATAACGGACATCGCTGTTGTTTTCACACCCCTGGCAGAGGATTCGGGACCTTGGGCATGCGCACACCACTACGCCACCAACAGAACACTACGCAAGATCTGGGGGAGGACACCACACCCTTTTGACCTGATCAGCCTGATTGACAGGCGAAAACGACTACTTCGGTAACGTATTTCGGCAGCATAGGTGGGGAATCGGGGTCCACAAACTACACTATTGTAATGCACAGCTCAGGCCCTATTTAACGGTATTTTTATCTCATACCGAAAAAACGGGGTGACAGGTGCCCTTTAAGGAGTTCACCTGACCAGGTATCACAGTCACACTTTACACTTCACATTCTGGCCACCAGGGGGAGCAAAGGGTTCTATGTATTAGGCCACTCCTCACAATCTGGTAAAACTGGGGGCTGGATAGGAAGTTAGTCAGAAGCTGACTGGGTTGGATCCAGGCAACATCCTGTGGCAGAGGGTGTTGCGGGGGGAAGATTCAGGGGGGTCCCTGTCAGGGGTGGGATCCTGACAGTGGCCTAGCGAACAGAACAGAAAGTTACGGAGCCGCGCCTGCACTTGAATGCGGTGGCATCCTAAGGAAGGAAAAGAAGCGAGGTTTACTGTGGAGAAGTGAGAAACGAGATCGCAGCAAAAAGGAGATAAAGCCAGTAGGAGTCGTGCCATAAGATCGAGGCAACATCCTACTGAGGCGCGTAGCCGGTGGCCGGAACGCCGAGGAAGTATTAGGCTCCAAGCAATACTTCAAACATCGGCAGGACAGTTAATTCTAGGTTGGCTGTCTCACCTAAATCACCTAAGCAGACATAGGGGGCAATTGGGGGAGAGGGGCGACGCTAGGGTCCCGGAAGAATCCACGCCTACCCGTCATACGGGTGCGTCCTATCCATATCATCTGGGGGACGGAGAAAGAACATCAGAATAGATACAAGTTGTGAGAGAGAAGAACATCAGAAACAGGCACAACAGTTGTGAGGACTATCCCGTGGTGCTCAGCAGGGAGGTACTACAACACACAGGCGCTAGAAGGTATGCACTGATTTCCACCTGCAAAGGGAACTCTGGATGTGCCTTCGGACCGGCCGGTCTCAGCCAGCCCTGTTAGCAGTACTCTGGATTGAGGATCCTGAAGCCTTGAGTAAAGAGGTAAAGAGACTGCAACCCTGTGTCCTCGTTATTCATCGCGACCTGCACCACGCACCATCATCACATCTTTCATTGTACGCCCCTTAGCAGGGTCACGGACCGGGTCTAGCCACCGTGACGACCCCAAGACAGAGCCAGAGAGGCCCGGTACCGAGTACCCCGCGGCCCTGCGTCTGGGGGCGCTCCACTCCATATTCTAAAGATGAAGAAAAAAGAATAGAAAATGACTTTTGCTTTTCTTTCAAACACAGTCGTTTACATGCAGCTATAAAATCAGATATTTATATAAAAAATGTCATATAATTGAAAACTATCCAGATTTTAAAGTAGTAGCCTTAAATGCAATCACATTACAGAAAGATATTTCAGTTAGGAACCGCTTTAGTTATAGGAAAACCACCTGGTTAGAAAATTCCACACAAAAAGGAAATTACAGAAGGGGCAATTGCATAATGTATACTGACATCATGAAGCGTCAGTCAGTGTGAAACGGCGGCTGCCTCTTAATGTTATCTGCATGCACGTCCCATCTACCGCTGCACAGAATAAAGTATAAGTACATTTTGCTTCCAGGGTGACTGACACTCTTTTCTCTGAAGATCCTGTATGTGGACTACACCTTATACAGTGTCCAGCACCGCCGTTATGGTCTTATATCCCGGGAGATCCATTATATACATGACACAGCTGCTCTCCTAATGCAGCCAAGTGATTCCTAGCACCGGACAGTTTCTTTTCACTTTTTTCCCGCAGTAATAATACAGTAACATTGCATCCATAGAGAGATAAAGTCATGCAACTACGTCATCCTATGGCTTCTGCAGGGTATAATATCAATGTGGACAAAACGCCACTGAGTATAAAAACCACAGGGCTGTGGGATGGAGGCGGCGGGGGCACAATGTGAAATATAAGGATTTGTTCCTATTTTCATCCATGTGCATCACTGCAGATTTGAACTCATCAGCCATAACATGAAAAACACCTGTCTAATATTTTTGGTACTCTGGAGACCTGAGTCTCCGATTGTTATTTTAATATGTTTTTCTTCATATATTATTTTAATGAGATCATGTCCAGCAATTTTGTATATTGAATAAAGAAACATTTATTTATTTATTTGTTTATTAACCTTTGTATTTGTTGCTGCATCAGTTCTTGTTTTTTTTCCAAGTGTTTACAGTTTTTTGAATAGTTAGATACAAAACCTCAAGTAGGATATTGAAAAATGCTAAATATGTTACTATGAAAAAATAAACTTTTCTTATACTAGGTCATTTGATTGTGCCAAACTTAGTCCTGCAGCAGCAGATGACATCATCGCTTACACTCTGGCTGATGATGTCACAATGGCGATGATGTCACAATACTAGTTGACTGTTTTGTTAAGGATTCCAATGTCACTTTTCTTACTTTACCTTCAACTGTTGGAGAGTGAAGACAACTTTTGCGCACTTAGCAAATTCGTTATCACTGATATTAACTTATCATGGAACGAAAAAGGAAGTGTGGTGAAAAGAATAAGAGTGCTAAAAAGAGATGCACGGAAGAGAGTTTTTCTCAGCGAGGAGAAACTTCTCAGGACATTGTACAGGACGTACCTGTTGAGAAAACAGATGATCCCTGTACAACATCTTTTGGATATCCACCAGAGATGAAGACCCTTAAAAAGGGGACAAAAAGAGGGAACTCATCTACTGTAAAGGAAGATGAAACTCCAAATAAGAGAGGAAAAATTGTGGAAACTTCTCAGGACATTGTACAGGACGTACCTGTTGATAAAACAGATGATCCCTGTACAACATCTTCTGGAAATCCACCAGAGAAGAAGACCCTTAAAAAGGGGACAAAAAGAGGGAACGTATCTCCTCAGAAAGGAGATGCAACACCAAATAAGAGAGGAAGAATGGTGGAATGTGAGCGTGGAAAGGATGTTACCTCTGAAATAAAATTTAGCGGATCAGCTAAAACCAGGAGCTCTCATCTACATCATGAGAGAGTTGAAAATCAAAGTTGTAGAGAACAACTTAAGAGAAAGAGGACATCTGACACTGAGACCACCACAAAAAGAAGACGTGAGAATGACAAATCCATCGATCAAGCTACAGAAGGTAAAGTCTATAGTCATTTAGTCACAGGCCACATCCATGTTTTAGATACAGTTTTCATTTATTTAGCAAAATGTAACCTAATGACATAATCTTATCCTATATACATCTTACCATGTACATCAGAGCTCTCCACCTTATATACTTGGGGCTCTCCAGCCAGGACATGGAGGTAACCAGATTCATCATGGTTCAAAGTTCATGAAAGATTGAAAAAAATTGCCAATTTATTGTAGCATTATATGTGAGTGCGACTGTAAGATTAATTGTTGGTTCTTATATCTGTTTTCTTTTCTAGGTGTAATTGGTGCTCAGACCACCAGCCCTTCAGAGCAAGTGACTGCCTGTCTTTCCCTGGAGAGTTTCATCTTTACCAGGAAGCTTGGAGAAGGCAGTTTCGGCAGGGTGATGCTGGCGACACATCAACCCAGTGGACTTCAGCTGGCTGTCAAGATGGTCAAGAAGAGGGAATTGTTGGAGAACTCTAAAGACACCCTCCGCTTAGAGAGAGATGTTCTGGAAATCACTGAAGACAGCAGATTCTTCACACATGCCTATGGGACCTTCCAGACAGAGGTAAGAGACTCCTCACCGTCTAAAAATTATCTCCTTTCTTCCAATCATGTCCAGTTGGTTCCATTAGATTGTAAATTCAATCTTTGCCCGTGGAAATGAGAAGCCCTGCTGCATGATCTGTGTGCCTGTATGCCCTGGGCGCCATTACTGATGGTTATCATTAGAGGATTTTGACTTAGTTTTCACCCTGGACACCTCTCCAGTGTGTGCAGACAAGGAGACATGTCTTCTGAACATACAGTAGAGGTCCCAGAACCAGTAAATGTTATCAGGATGGATAAAATCTGCATTATTTACAATCAATCATCTTCCCTCCTCTCGCACAGGACTATGCATTTTATGCCATGGAATATCTGACTGGTGGCGAGTTGACTGCATTTATCAATTCCAGAGCCCCCCTGGATGTCTGCACGACCAGGTAAGAGAACAGCCGCTCTGGGATATCTGTGGCCGCTGTCTCCCCTCATAGTTATTAGTGGTTCAGTAGAACAATTAATGCTGATAGGATTTTTTTCTTCCTTATTAGGTTCCTTGCAGCAGAAATCTTGAGTGGAATACAGTTTCTTCACAGTCGGGGGATTATTCACCGGTAATAAGTCATTTCTTTTTTTATACGTAGGGAAAGATTTACTACGGGAAATACAGTAGTTAAATGTGCCAGAATTGTGGTGTTATTTGTGCCAAAAATCTGGTGAACATGACCTATACCACATTTATAAAGTGTTTTAGACCCTTTTTGGGGCTCACTCGAAGATCAAGGCTTTCCATCCATGTGGCTTACAATGTCGCAACGTGCAACTAAAATGTAACCAGATTTTTGTGAAAATCATTGGCTCTAAGTAATCAAAACAACAGTGGTGTAACATCGGACAAAAGTCTCTGAAGATGCTCCAAATTTGTCAAACGGTCACTGTGATGAATTTGGCGCATTTTCAGACAGCCTGGTATATGTCTACACAAGATAGGAGTAGTGAATCTGCCCCCAGTGTTTAGTGAGTGGTCCTGTGAAGCCCCCACAGCAACCCAAGCACTACAGCTCATCTATGTCTGATTCACAGAACTATTTTTCTTTCTTTTTTTAAGGGATTTAAAACCAGACAACATTCTTCTGGACGGTGATGGACACGCTAAGATTGCTGATTTCGGCCTTGCTGCTATCAATGTATTTGGCTCTCAGAAGATCAGTGAATTTTACGGCACACCTGGCTATATGGCTCCTGAGGTGACTATGTGACTACTAATATCTCATACTTTATTATCCACCTGCAATTCTCACTTAATGTGGAGCTTGTGGAATCACAGATCTATCTCCACAGCGGCCCACATTTACTAACGCTACCTAATAGATGGACTGTGTAAGGGCCCCCATATATATTAGACTGAAGTCAGCCGAACTGGACTATATCGGAAGGATCAACCTAGAGCAGCATGATGGCTCAGTGGTTAGTACTGCAGCCTTGCAGTGCTGGTGCCCTGGGTTCAAAACCTACCAATGACAACATCTGCAAAGAGTTTGAACGTTTTCCCCGTGTTTGCATGGGTTTCCTCTGAGTTCTCTGGTTTCCTCCCACACTCCAAAGACATACTGATAGGGAATTTAGATTGTGAGCCCCATTGGGGACAGTGATGATAATGTATGTAAATCGCTGCGGAATAAAATAGCGCTATATAAGAAAAGCATAAAAAATAAATAAACAGTCTAATGTGTACTGGGGCTTCTCGATTTCAGAGGTAGCTATCAACCAAATGATCTTTTGGCTGACATGTATTATGTATGGGGGCTTAGATGTGGAAAAACACTACCAGTAAACATTGACCACGGTTGTTTTCTCTCTCCCAGGATGGACAATGTACTAACTTACTCTTCTAATCTTATGTTTCCACAGATGGTTCGTCGACAGCCCTTTAATTACACGGTCGACCTGTTCGCTTTTGGGGTCATAGTCTTCCAAATGGCCACAGGATCTTACCCGTTTTACTCTGGTCAGTGTTCTCGAAGGCTTGCCCGTTCAGTGAAATGTGACAAACCTTGCTATCCAAACACCATGGATTCTCAGCTCAGGGATGTCATAGCGAGAGTGAGTAAATAGACACTTATACCTGGAGACATAGGAAGGATAGATCAGTCTTGAGTTTTGATAATACATTGTACATTTCATCACCTCTGTGTTGGGTATTTCAGCTTTATCCAACAGAAGAATTGGGACAATGCTGGAGCCCTGGGACAGCCTCTCCTATATGTACAGCGTTCTTATCTACAGGCCAATTCATACAAGAAAGAGGTTGCGGCGCTCACCAAAACCTCTTCACACAGCTAATCATCAGGATTATTGAGTATCGGTTCCTAACTGATCGACTTCTGATGGCTTATCCTATACTATCCTGTTTTATCCTGTCCTGTACTTTAATATCCTATCCTGTACTTTAATATCCTATCCTGTCCTATCCTATGCGATTCTGTCCTGTACCATCCTGTCCTGTACTTTCCAGTCCCTGTCCTATCCTATCCTGTCCTGTGCGGTATTATCCTTTCCTGTCCTATCGTATTTCTTTTTAGCAATGGTTGTTTTCAATAATTCATCTTTCTATAAGAAAATGATAAAATAATTCTGTAACTGCTGTTTTTCTGAGATTATTTCTATTATTACTTGTGATATAATAATGGTTCTTATTTATTTGCAGCTCTTGTGTAAAACACCAAAGAAGAGGCAGGATGTTTGCAGCAATTTAAAAGGACATCCATTCTTCTCGCCCATAAACTGGGAAGAATTAGAGGTGGGAAGGTCACGTCCACCATTTACAATGACACCTGTAAGTGCACAGCGTTATTTTATTATAATGTCACCTCCTCATCTGCGTAATGTGATAATATGTGTAAGAAATCCTCAAATAATGAGTAACAATCCTACATAGTGTAAGCCAGAATGTGTTTATCCTCCCCTGCTGGTAAATGGGTGGAATTACAGTATGGGGCAGGATGGACAGGCTTTTAAATATTTTTCAAAAGTGTAATTATTGTCCCCAATTCTTCAGAAGGCCATTTAGTGAATAACTTGGATCCGTTAGGCTGCGTTCACACTGTGCTTTTTTTGCGAAAAAGCCATAATGCTTTCCCATTTTGGGGGAAAAAAACATGGCAAAAATATGCATTTTTGTTGATACTGCGGCAAAACAACCCAATGTGGTTGCAATGTGTGAACATTTATTGTGCAGTTGTAGCAGATGTGGATACCGCAGATTGCCAGGCAGCACCAGTACTTGTTCTCAAGCTGCAGGTAACAATGCATCATGGCGATTAGCGGTAACCTGCACACGGTTACCACGGCTCATCCACAATCTGTACAGGTGCCCTCAGGAGGGGACGGATATAATTAAATACTTAATGAAGTAACCAGACTGATTTGTCTTTCTTCTATAGATCCCAGTTTTGGAAACGAGCAAACAAGTTGAATTAGACCAAGTGATGTCTGGCATTGAAGCTCAGAAACCACCTGTTACCCCGGAAGACCAGCAGCTGTTCTGTGGTTTCTCCTATATCAGCAACAGGTGGAAGAGCATTGAAAGCCGCAGAAATAATGGCAATGGAAATATAACATAGTCCCCTCCCCCAATACCTGACTACTGGGTCAGGGAGGCGTGGACTTGGGTGTGGTCTGAAGAAACAGGCGGGGTCTGTTGGAATTCCACCCCCGAGTTCTTCCATCTACTCTGTTACATATCAGAGACCATAGTGTCCTGCATTCTCTATTGCTGCCCCATAACTCACCTGGCTGGCATGCTGCTTGGAGATGAAGGACCGTCATACTACAGGACGGCACGGTGGCGCAGTGATTAGCACTGTTGGCGAGCAGCGCGGTGCTCCTGGGTGTAAATCTGGGACACCATCTGCGCAGAGATTGTATGTTCTCCCCGTGTCTGTGTGGGTTTTCCCCGGGTACTCCGGTTTCCTCCCACAACTCAAAATATACTGATAGGAGAAAAAAAATAAAATGATTAATGATTGAATATCATCATCATGTATCTCATGTATTTCTGTATTTGTTACCAGTATGTGATATATATAATACATCTGTAAGAATTAAGTGATATCCAAAGTGACATAAAACATACATCTATAATATAATCAGAGATGTGTCCTTCTCTCCGAAGCCTCGACTCCTGTGCAGTGTGGCGGCAGAGTCACCGCATGTGCATACTGACTGGCTCTTAAAGGTAAAAATTGGCTCCGTCACTAAGGGGCTAATACTACCATTATTTAGTTGCTTACTGCAGGGTATTTTCTCATTGTTTTTATACCAGAATTTGTTTGTTAATAGAAACAGTGTGAATGCGCAGCGCACCTACACACTGCACTTATACCAACAGATGTGTTGGCCCATTTTTCTGTTTTCAGTGCAATTCTCAATATCTGTATTATTCTCTATATATACACTGCACAATACAACTTCTCCAGTCTTATATACTATGTATAATTCTCAGTACATTTTTTTAAGTATATACAGTTGTGCTCAAAAGTTTACATACCCCCGCAGAATATTTGCTTTCTTGACCGTTTTTCAGAGACTATGAAAGATAACACCAAAACATTTTCCACACTCGTGGTTAGTGGTTGGGTGAAGCCATTTTTTGTCAAACTACTGTGTTTTCTCTTTGTATATCATAATGACAACCCAAAACATCCAAATGACCCGGATGAAAAGTTTACATACCCCATGTTAGGTGTCGAGTTCCTGCTGCTGCACAGGGGGAATCTCGAACCATGTCCGCTGCAGTCGCCCATTCCCCTCCAGCCACAGTGGAACCTGCTCAGCGGAGACGTCGGGGTATGTAAACTTTTGAGCACAACAGTATATATAATGCACAGTACAACTTCTCCTGTCTAATATACTATGTATAATTCTCAGTACATGCTTTTACACTGTGTATATACACTATACAAAACCTACAGTGTCAGAGTTGACCTCAGAGTGTGAATAAGGGCAGACAAAAGGATCGGGTCCTGACCTGTGGGCACCAGTCTGGGGAAGTCTTTAAATGTAATTTCCAGCTCAGGAGAGGGAGGCCACACCCCAGCTCGCACAGAATACAAAAATACAGAGAACAAAACCAAAAAATTGAGCTTGGTTTAAGTTGGTATACATGCACCACATAACCACATGTTCACATTGGCCATAAAGCATACAAAACCTACAAGAAACAAAATGAGCAAAATACCCTGTTTTAACTAGATAAATAAAAAGCAAGTGCATTTCAGATAGGGTTCTGAATATATACACTGTACAGTACAATTTCTCCAGTCTTATATACTATGTATAATTCTCAACACATGTTTTTATACTGTGTATATGTAAGGAGGAGAGCCGGCCTTGGCATGCCTTGTCCGGGACGAGTCCGGAACCATCGGTGCTATCACCTGAGTTGCAGAGGGAAGAGTTTAATTCAGACAGACCTTTGAACTTAGGACGAGGGGACGAGGAAAGCTTGAAAGAGCGACAGTGCGCGGGAACAAGGAGAGTGGTGGCGGGAAGCTGTAGTGTGTGGAGGCTGAGCGTGAGTCCATCCGTCCCTTTGTGGAGTGACGCTGTTATATTAAATACCTCTGTTAACCCTTGCTCTGCCTCCAACCATTACTGCATCCTGATACCTGCTTTCATATATACACTGCACAGTACAACTTCTCCAGTCTTATATACTATGTATAATTCTCAGTACATGCTTTTATACTGTTTTACTGTATATATACAGTACACAGTAGCACTTTTCATGTTTTGCTGACTGTGAGGCATAGGACTTGGGGCTATAATTTATGGGCTGGTAGTTTGTTTACTAGGGATGCAGAGCAGGATATTAGTCCAGAAGCAGGCAGTGATTACAGCGAGCGCACTGTGTAGTGGCGCTAACTATTCATTACGACAGTCCCACCCCGATGACTGGAAGCAGTGACTGCAAGTAAAATATTATGTCATTTTCTCCCTGTAGCCGCTCTTCCAATCAGACTGCAGCACATTTTAAATTGTTATTTTTCTGCAGATTACATCTTTTATACATTTCAGTCTCTATAATTAACAATGAAATCACCCTAAAAACTACAGAAAACTACTAGTGCCCATCCTCCACATGTAAAAATCCAATTCATACAGTCAATTCTTGAGAATACGATGTATAAATAATATGCCACCCATACACATTAGATTAATATCGGCTGAATGCGCCAACAACAGTTCCACAGCAACAAACCTTCTGTACATATGACACATTACAATGGGTTCTTTCGGTTTTGCTCCAAAGAAAGAAATGGAGTAAAAGAAAATGGATACTATAAAGAAGGACTTCTTATTGCTGGATCCTTTTTTTGGCTTTGGTGGTTGCATTTTACAAAAAAAAAATCTGGATGTAAAACTCTGATAGCACTATATTTTCAGATAGTGAAGCCTATATGTCACAAGACACCAAATAACATAAATGTGGCATCTCCTTTACACACTGCATAATAAATGTAACACATTAGGGGGAATTCATCAGACATTTTAAACAATAAAAGTCTATGAAATTTGCTATTTTTATGTTAGTCTTGTTAAATTTTCTCATGATTTCTTTATTAGCAAAGAACAATCTAAAAACATGCAAGTAATTAAAAACACAAGATGTAAATGTAATGTACAGGATTAGTTATTGCAAGAGATATAGGTGTAGCTGCCTCTAAGGAGAGCTTGTCAGACCTATAAATTATGGCGAGGAACATCTTGCTTGTATTAAACAGCAGAAAACCAAAGAAAGGAGTCCGAGCATAAGTTAGTATACACGCAACTTATAAGAGCATGTTCACACTGTGGCCATTTCACATACAAAACCTAAGATAATAAAAAAATGAGCAAATATACTGCTGGAGTAAATGTTATTTCTATGTGATATTACTATTAGAGCAGGCTATATTCTGATTTCGTTTCTATCTTAGGTTTTGTCTATTAAATGGCCAGTGTGAACATGCTCTTATACGCTGCATGTAAACCAACTTGTGCTCCGGCTCATTTCCTTGGTTTTGCTGTAGTTTTTTGTAAACACAGGGGTGTGTCTCCCCTTTTTGAGCTAGGCATTTCATTTATATAGCTTCCCATGGTCAGGTGTATGACCTGTGGAACCCCAATCCAGTTCTGCCTCTATCTTTATTAAGGTTATCTGACGAAAGGTGAGGTTCTAATACTAGAGGAAGGGACCGTCCCAATTGGGGTACACCTTGTCGTGGTGGGATGACTTTTATGCTTTTTTTTTAATTAAAACAGTGTTTACTAAGTACTCTGTATTATTTCTGTGTAATAGTACTATTTTCTTATAGCAGAGTATATGCTCATTGTGTTTATATCTTGGCTTTGGTTTGCATTAAACAGATTTTATAACAAAACAGGAATCAGGATACATCTCTGTGTCTCAGATGTTTACAGAGATACTTTTGACTGGCTATAGGCAAGCATCATCCTGCTTTCATACACCGAAACACCCATTCTCCAAATCTTCAAGGAGTTAATGGGAACCTGTCACCTTGAGAAATGCTATTTTCCTGCAGATGTAAAGTTCATCTGCAGGTAAATAGCACTTAAACACTAAGTAGATGGCTGACTGGAAGTGCGGCTTCATAGAGAAAATTAACTTTTATTTTCCCTGCAGTCGCTTGCTTCTAGTCATCGTGAGCGGTGCATGAAGCTGTTACACTCACCACTCACTTTACATTGAGTGCATTGCAATCTCTCCCCATCACACTGATGACATCCTGCTCTGCAGTGCCGGGGAGTGATTGCAGAGTACTCGCTGTATAGTGAGTGGTGACTATACCGTCCCGATTGGAAGTGAGTGGCTACAGGGAGAATGAAACTTTACTTTCTCACTGTAGCCAAAGCTCCAATAAGCTGGCAGCTACACAAAGTTCAAACACTATTTATCTGCAGGTAAATAGCATTTTTTGAATGTAAAAGGTTCCCTTTAAACATCTAAGAAAAAAAAATCTTGCTCATCCCAACTTGCCAGGACAAGATTCACACTGGTTTGTCTGCTAATGGGTGCCTGCCATCTTCTCCAGGACGTGGCGGTCACTAATAAATCTTTATTCTTAATGATCATGAATGTCAGCAGCACTAACATTCAAACGCTTCCTACAGCAAAAGGCAAATATGTGAGAGAGACAACTGACATCTTATTAGAACACTGAAACAGATCCTAATATGTGCCCTTAAACTTCGGGTCACAGTGAAGCTCCGGGGATATCAACTAGATCATAACATTACTTAATTGCAAGCACAGGAATTTTTGAGGGAAAGAACCAAATTCTGCATTACCAAATGATAGATAGATAGATAGATAGATAGATAGATAGATAGATAGATAGATAGATAGATAGATAGATAGATAGAGGAGCTGGCAAGTGTATTTCTTATTGAAATTGGGGAAATCCTCTGCATATAAGGCATACAATCTGCTGCAGATTTTTTTCACTGTATTTCAATATAGTTGTTTTGTTACAAAGGAATTGAATATTTGCTCCTAGTTTCCCCCATATATTAATTAGTAGTAAGATATAAACCTCTCAAAATCTTTATATTTAATTCAGTAAATGTATTAATAGTTCAGCAGAGTAAGGCTACGTTCACACGATCCTTTTTTTGGTCCTTTTTTTTTCAGGTCCTGTTTTGGAAAATCCGCAGTGCAAAACTGCACTGCTGATTTTCCGACTGTTTCTTCTGCGGATTTCTCTGCGGGTTTTCAACAGCACTTTCCTATTGGTGCATGTTGAAAACAGGAGCGGAATCCGCAGCAAGAATTGACATGGTACTTCTTTTTTTCCGCAGAAAATCCACGCGGATTTTCCAGCGGAAAAAAGGATAGTGGGCACAGCAGTTGGAGTTTTCCATAGGGTTACATTGTACTGTACCCTGCATGGAAAACGGCTGCGGATCCGCAGTGCAAAATCCGTTGCGGATCCGCAGCAAAAAAAGGATCGTGTGAACGTAGCCTAAAGATTAAGTATATCCCCATTGCATATAACGACCAACATGTGTGTCCTCTCGGACCTTGATCGCAGCCTTGGAATTACTAACATATGACAGCAGCTCAGTATTTGAACAATGACAAGAGCCTTAACGAGTAATAACGCAAAATAGGTTAGATTAAACTATTAGGGCAAAAGTCTATGTAAAAGGGAGAGTCATGAGTGACGTAACATATAATGAACATTTATCAAAGCCTGCATATAAGAAGACTGGTTGAGAGATAAATAGACGCATTCCTCCTTCTCCCATCAAAGTTTTTATTCTCCTAATATATAGCAGCCATCATATTATATAGCACTGTGTACTTAAAATTGCTCATTTTGCTTTTCTACCCAGCTAATTCTTCTCTTTTCCATTAGGTCTATGACATCACATGATTAAAAACTGACTAACTGAATAAGAGCTTAATCACGTATGAATTACATTGTTCCACGCTACCTGAGTACTACAGATCTCAGCTGAAACCATGTGGCTTCTGGGTAAGACTACATCCAATCCTTTTCATTAAGGCCTCATTCACATGTCAGTATTGTATGCCGAAACCAGGAGTGTCCCCAAGTCACACAACCGGTGTCAGTCTTTCAATTATAGTAAGTTCCACTCCTGGTTTTGGCATACAAACACTGATGCATGTCGAGATGAGACTTTTAAGCTGCAATGCTCCTCTAGGAAATCTCAATTTGCAGACCCTGTGTTTGGGGTATTGCCCCTCATCAGTGCTACGTGTGAGATCTGGTTTGGCTGTGTGAGAGGCGTCTGACCGGGATCCAAGGGATAACGTTTCTCCTTGTGGAGAGTGACATGTTAAGCATGCCGAGATGAGGAGACTTAAGCTGCAATGCTCCACTAATGCAAAAATACTGTCACGTGAATGAGGCCTAACGATGGGATCTTTGCTCAAAATTCCTCACAGAAATGTGGCTTTAACAGTTTCTGCAGCCACAGGACCACTACAGCAAGACGTCTATGTGTTTCATAGTCAGTGGAAAGGATCAAGAAAAAACAATCCCATCCTGAAACGCAAGGGGGTCCAGAAATGTTTCTTCAGCACAACATAAAATTGTTGCAAAAAGGACTCACTTTGTGCCCAAATGGACCTCTTAATACATTAATTTTAGAAAAAAACCTCACAAAGCATTTTGTTTTATCAAACTCACAGTTCCATTTGTATTTAACGCTGATGTCCCTGGACCTGTCCAAGAAACGTCTCCAAACCCACTATCCCTAACTTCCTTCAATCTTTTCATTAAGTGTATTTAAAGCTCCAAAGAATTATGGGCTAGAATTTTTTTTTTGCTGATTCAGTTTGAAAAGATGTACAGCAGTGGCAGGCTGGGCCAGGTGGCAGAGAGGCATTTGCTCCTGGACCGGTAAATTAGCAACAGTTCAGGGCCACCCGCCTGCCCTGCAGCATGTACTATGAAAGACTTGGCTACAGCCTGTGGTAGTTCGGGAGAGCAGCCGGGTACACACACCTGACAGCGGGCGGGACTCACTGCAGGCTGACAGGGCCATTGGACTCGAGGCAGGCAGCGTTGTGTTGCTATGGCACCCAGCAGCGCACTGGGATTGGATAAGCCGAGGTTCAGACAGGGTTCAGAGGCGTGTTATGTAGAGCATGCTTCGTATGCACACCTCTGAACTCTGTCTGAAGCCTCTGGAGCGGAGAGCTGTGAAGACCGGCATCGACGCGCCATTACTGTCTGAGAGGCTGGCAGCCGCCATTAGAATGTGAGAGAAAGAGAAGGCCAGTCTGAGTCCCATTCCCTGCTGCCCAGTGCCTGCGGTAACTGCCCATGTCCATATCCTGCACATACTGCTGTTAGTGGCCATCTGCAGCAGTGCTCATGTGACATGATCTATTCATCATATTCTCTCATGATATATTGATCTATTGACAATAGATCAATATATCATGAGAATTGTATATAGTGCACCCCTGTATATAGCACCTGTGTATACAGCACGCAATATATACTGCACCCTGTATATAGTACCTGTGTATACAGCACCCAATATATACTGCACCCTGTATATAGTACCTGTGTATACAGCACCCAATATATACTGCGCCCTGTATATAGTACTTGTGTATACTGCACCCTGTATATACTGCACCCTGTATATAGTACTTGTGTATAATACACAGGCACTATATACAGGGTACAGTATATATTCGGTGCTGTATATACAGGTACTATATACAGGGTGCAGTATATACAGGGTGCAGTATACACAAGTACTATATACAGGGCGCAGTATATATTGGGTGCTGTATATACAGGTACTATATACAGGGTGCAGTATACACAAGTACTATATACAGAGTGCAGTATATACAGGGTGCAGTATACACAGGTACTATATATACAGGGTGCAGTATACACAAGAACTATATACAGGGAGCAGTATATATTGGGTGCTGTATACACAGGTACTATATACAGGGTGCAGTAAATACAGGGTGCAGTATACACAAGTACTATATACAGGGTGCACTATATATTGGGTGCTGTATACACAGGTACTCTTGCAGCGCCCCAGAGTCCTGGTCGTTGCAGTGCTGTGGCTCCGCCACTATGGGGAGCTATGGTGCGTCTGATGGCACTGAAGGAGTTCATCTAATCAGGTATCACAGACACCAATTCATTTCACCGCCGGGCCTTCAGGGGGAGCTAAGGGTTCTATTCATTAGGCCACTCCTCACAGACTGGTAAAACTGGGGGTCAGGCAGGAAGTTAGGGAGAAAGCTGACTGGATATGAACCAGGCAACACCTTGTGGCAGAGGGTGTTGCAGGAGAGGATTCGGTAGGGCCTCTGTCAGGTTTGGGACCCTGATGGAGACCTGGCTACAAGAAAGAAAGTAACGGGACCGTGCCTGCACTGAGAAGCGGCGGTGCCCTAAGGAAGGACTAGAAGAGAGATATATTGTGCTGAGTGAGAAACGAGATCGAAGCAATAGGAGAATACCAGTAGGGGTGATGCTGTGAGAAGGGGGCAACATCCTACTGAGGCGCACTACCGGTGGCCGGAACGCCGAGGGAGTATTTCAATAGACAGCTTCAAGCAATACTCTAAACAGCGGCAGGACAGTCAGTCTCAGGCGGGCTGTCTCACCTAAATCACCTATGAAGTCTTGGGAGGCAATTGTGGGAGAGGGGCGTCTCTAGGGTCCCGGAAGAACTCCAGGCCTACCCGTCAAACGGGTGCCGTTCTAACTGTAACATCAGGAAGGGACGGATGATTAGCAGAAGATCAGTTAATCGAGTTGTTGTGAGGGAACTTAAGAAACAGACACAACAGTTGTGGGGTACTTTCCGTAAGCATAGCAGGGAAGGACTACAACACATAGCGCTAAGAAGGAAGGCACTGATTTCCACCTGTGAAGTGAACTCTGGAGGTGCCATTGGACCGGCCGGACTTGCGCAGCCTGGTGAACCATATTCTGGACTGAGGACTCAGAGATCTCCAGTAAAGAGGTAAAGAGACTGCAACCTGGTGTCCTCGTTATTTACCGCGACCTGCACCCCACAACTGCACCGCTACACCACCACTTATTGCACCGGACGTCCCCCACTGACGGACAGGGCCACGGACTGGGTCTAGCCACCGTGACAACCCCAGGACTGAGACCCCGAAGCCCGGCTCCGGGTACCCCTAGGCCCTGCGGCGGTGTGGGGGCGCTCCACTCTATACAGGGTTCAGTATATACAAGATGCAGTATACACAAGTACTATATACAGGTTGCAGTATATATTGGGTGCTGTATACACAGGTACGCTATACAGGGTTCAGTATATACAAGATGCAGTATACACAAGTACTATATACAGGGTGCAGTATACTGTTAGGTCCATATATATTTGGACAGAGACAACATTTTTCTAATTTTGGTTATAGACATTACCACAATGAATTTTAAACAAAACAATTCAGATGCAGTTGAAGTTCAGACTTTCAGCTTTCATTTGAGGGTATCCACATTAAAATTGGATGAAGGGTTTAGGAGTTTCAGCTCCTTAACATGTGCCACCGTTTTAAAAGGGACCAAAAGTAATTGGACAGATTCAATAATTTTAAATAAAATGTTCATTTCTAGTACTTGGTTGAAAACCCTTTGTTGGCAATGACTGCCTGAAGTCTTGAACTCATGGACATCACCAGACGCTGTGTTTCCACCTTTTTGATGCTCTGCCAGGCCTTCACTGCAGTGGTTTTCAGTTGCTGTTTGTTTGTGGGCCTTTCTGTCTGAAGTTTAGTCTTTAACAAGTGAAATGCATGCTCATTTGGGTTGAGATCAGGTGACTGACTAGGCCATTCAAGAATATTCCACTTCTTTGCTTTAATAAACTCCTGGGTTGCTTTGGCTTTATGTTTTGGGTCATCATTGTCCATCTGTAGTATGAAACGACGACCAATCAGTTTGGCTGCATTTGGCTGGATCTGAGCACACAGTATGGCTCTGAATACCTCAGAATTCATTCAGCTGCTTCTGTCCTGTGTCACATCATCAATAAACACTAGTGACCCAGTGCCACTGGCAGCCATGCATGCCCAAGCCATCACACTGCCTCTGCCGTGTTTTACAGATGATGTGGTATGCTTTGGATCATGAGCTGTACCACGCCTTCGCCATACTTTTCTCTTTCCATCATTCTGGTAGAGGTTGATCTTGGTTTCATCTGTCCAAAGAATGTTCTTCCAGAACTGTGCTGGCTTTTTTAGATGTTTTTTTTTAGCAAAGTCCAGTCTAGCCTTTTTATTCTTGATGCTTATGAGTGGCTTGCACCGTGCAGTGAACCCTCTGTATTTACTTTCATCCAGTCTTCTCTTTATGGTAGATTTGGATATTGATACGCCGACCTCCGGGAGAGTGTTGGTCACTTGGTTGGCTGTTGTGAAGGGGTTTCTCTTCACCATGGAGATTATTCTGCGATCATCCACCACTGTTGTCTTCCATGGGCGCCCACGTCTTTTTGCATTGATGATTCACCAGTGCTTTCTTTCTTTCTCAGGATGTAACTGTAGATTTTGCCACTCCTAATATTGTAGCAATTTCTCTTTTTTCTGTTTTCGCAGCTTAAGGATGGCTTGTTGTACCTGCATGGAGAGCTTCTTTGACCGCATGTTTACTTCACAGCAAAACCTTCCAAATGCAAGCACCACACCTCAAATCAACTCCAGGCCTTTTATCTGCTTAATTGAGAATGACATAACGAAGGGATTGCCCACACCTGTCCATGAAATAGTGCAGCGCCCCAGAGTCCTGGTCGTTGCAGTACTGTCGCTCCGCCACTAAGGGGAGTGATGGTACGTCTGATTGCACTAAAGGAGTTCACCTGACCAGGTATCACAGTCACACATTACACTTCACACTCTGGCCACCAGGGGGAGCAAAGGGTTCTATGTATTAGGCCACTCCTCACACTTTGGTAAAACTGGGGGTTGGATAGGAAGGGTTGAGACCGGCAACATCCTACTGAGGCGCGTAGCCGGTGGCCGGAACGCCGAGGAAGTATTGGGCTCTACGCATTACTTCAAACCAACGGTAGGGCAGTTAATTCTAGGTTGGCTGCCTCACCTTAATCACCTAATGAAGACAACAGAGGGGTGTCTCTAGGGTCCCTATAAAATAACTCCAGGCCTACCCCGTCATACGGGTGCGTCCTATCCATATCATCTGGAGGACGGAGAGAAAGAACAGAAACATACACGACAGTTGTGAGGACTATCCCGTGGTGCTCAGCAGGGAAGTACTACAACACCCAGGCGCTAGTAGGTAGGCACTGATTTCCACCTGCAAAGGGAACTCTGGATGTGCCTTCGGACCGGCCGGTCTCAGCCAGCCCTGTTAGCAGTGCTCTGGATTGCGGATGCTGAAGCCTTCAGTAAAGAGGTAAAGAGACTGCAACCATGTGTCCTCGTTATTTACTGCGACCTACACCACCACCTACACCTTTTATTGGGCGCCCCTTAGCAGGACCACGGACCGGGTCGGGCCACCATGACATCCTCAGAACCGAGAGACCCGGATCCGAGTACCCCGCTGTCCTGCGTCTGGGGGCCGCTCCAATAGCCTTGGAGTCAATTGTCCAATTACTTTTGGTCCCTTTTTTCAAACAGGGTGGCACATGTTAAGGAGCTGAAACTCCTAAACCCTTCTTCCAATTTTAATGTGGATACCCTCAAATGAAAGCTGAAAGTCTGAACTTCAACTGCATCTGAATTGTTCTGTTTAAAATTCATTGTGGTAATGTCTATAACCAAAATTAGAAAAATGTTGTCTCTGTCCAAATATATATGGACCTAACTGTATATTGGGTGCTGTATACACAGGTACTCTATATAGGGTTCAGTATATACAAGATGCAGTATACACAAGTACTATATGCAGGGTGCAGTATATATTGGGTGTTGTACACACAGGTACTCTATACAGGGTTTAGTATATACAGGGTGCAGTATAAATAGGTACTATATACAGGGCGCAGTATATACTCTGTATACTGCACCCTGTATATACTGCACCCTGTATATAGTACTTGTGTATACTGCACCCTGTGTATACTGCACCCTGTATATAGCACCTGTGTGTACAGCACCCAATATATACTGCACCCTGTATATAGTACCTGTGCATTATATTATAGTACCTGTGTATTATGTGAGGACTCACACTGAATATAAGGGACTATGTGAGGGATGGAATGGTATGGGAGGAACGGTAAAAAGATGACCTGATGACGCAGAGCAACACTGAGTAGACAGCCTGAGGACAGAGAGGAACACTAAGGAGGTGGCCTAAAGACAGAAAGGGATACTGAAGAGATGGTCTGAGGATAGAAACGAACACTAGAAAGACTGCCTGAGGACAGAGATGAACGCCGAGTAGATGGCCGGAGGACAGAGAAATGCTGAAGAGAGATACCTACCTAGCGACTATGGAGATGGAAAACAACTGTGCTCCAGTGGGAACCACTGATTTGTGATTACCCAGCCACTGACCACCACTGTACAAGGTGTAAGAAGTCATAACTGCAGGGCATTTTGGTGAGGCCCATATGGCACGAGCCCACTCTCTGATGCTTCACCAAAGTGAGAAATGGTGCCAGGAAAGTTTTTTTTTGCGAACTGCAAATCTTTTCTCAAACTGGAGCTGCGAATTTCAGGAAATTCTCCTTGAATACTCCGCGGCTCGATCCACTCATCTAATATATAATTGCCTAGAATACTACTTCCTGCAATTTGTGCCAACTTCCGTGGCTTTGTCCGGAGCTATTGTCCGGAGCTATTGTCCGGAGCTATTGTCCGGAGCTATTGTCCGGAGCTAATGTCCGGAGCTAATGTCCGGAGCTAATGTCCGGAGATAAGTGACGTCACCAGTGTCCTACACCCAGGCAGAGCACAGGGGCCCCAGGCAGCATATGGGGCCCCAAGCAGAGCACAGTGGCCCCAGGCAGAGCACAGGGGCCCCAGGCAGCATATGGGGCCCCAGGCAGAGCACAGTGGTCCCAGGCAGAGCACAGGGGCCCCAGGCAGCCTATGGGGCCCCAGGCAGAGCACAGTGGCCCCAGGCAGAGCACAGGGGCCCCAGGCAGCATATGGGGCCCCAGGCAGAGCACAGGGGCCCCAGGCAGCATATGGGGCCCCAGGCAGAGCACAGTGGCCCCAGGCAGAGCACAGGGGCCCCAGGCAGAACATGGGGCCCCAGGCAGAGCACAGGGGCCCCAGGCAGAGCACAGGGGCCCCAGGCAGCATATGGGGCCCCAGGCAGAGCACAGGGGCCACAGGCAGCATATGGGGCCCCAGGCAGAGCACAGGGGCCCCAGGCAGCATATGGGGCCCCAGGCAGAGCACAGTGGCCCCAGGAAGAGCACAGGGGCCCCAGGCAGAACATGGGGCCTCAGGCAGAGCACAGGGGCCCCAGGCAGAGCACAGGGGCCCCAGGCAGCATATGGGGCCCCAGGCAGAGCACAGGGGCCCCAGGCAGCATATTGGGCCCCAGGCAGAGCACAGTGGCCCCTGGCAGCATATGGGGCCCCAGGCAGAGCACAGTGGCCCCAGGCAGAGCACAGGGGCCCCAGGCAGCATATGGGGCCCCAGGCAGAGCACAGTGGTCCCAGGCAGAGCACAGGGGCCCCAGGCAGCTTATGGGGCCCCAGGCAGAGCACAGTGGCCCCAGGCAGAACATGGGGCCCCAGGCAGAGCACAGTGGCCCCAGGCAGAGCACAGGGGACCCAGGCAGAATATGGGGCCCCAGGCAGAGCACAGGGGCCCCAGGCAGAGCACAGGGGCCCCAGGCAGCATATGGGGCCCCAGGCAGAGCACAGGGGCCCCAGGCAGCATATGGGGCCCCAGGCAGAGCACAGTGGCCCCAGGCAGAGCACACACCAAATCGGAGGCCGAGGGGCCCCGCCAACCAAATTGGAGGCCGAGGGGCCCCGCCAACCAAATCGGAGGCCGAGGAGCCCCGCCCACCAAATCGAAGGCCGAGCGGCCCCGCCCACCAAAGCGGAGGCCGAGAGGCCCGGCCCCGCCCACCAAAGCGGAGGCCGAGGGGCCCCGACCACCACATCGGAGGCCGAGGGGCCCGCCCACCAAATCGGAGGCCGAGGGGCCCCGCCCACCAAATCGGAGGCCGAGGGTCCCCGCCCACCAAATTGGAGGCCGAGGGTCCCCGCCCACCAAATCGGAGGCCGAGGGGCCCCGCCTACCAAATCGGAGGCCGAGGGTCCCCGCCCACCAAATCGGAGGCCGAGGGTCCCCGCCCACCAAATCGGAGGCCGAGGGGCCCCGCCCACCAAATCGGAGGCCAGGGGTCCCCGCCCACCAAATCGGAGGCCGAGGGGCCCCGCCCACCACATTGGAGGCCGATGGGCCCCGCCCACCAAATCGGAGGCCGAGAGTCCCCGCCCACCAAATCGGAGGATAAGGGGCCCCGCCAACCAAATCGGAGGCCGAGGGGCCCCGCCAACCAAATCGGAGTCCGAGGAGCCCCGCCCAACAAATCGAAGGCCGAGCGGCCCCGCCCACCAAAGCGGAGGCCGAGGGGCCCGGCCCCGCCCACCAAAGCGGAGGCCGAGGGGCCCCGACCACCACATCGGAGGCCGAGGGGCCCCGCCCACCAAATCGGAGGCCGAGGGGCCCCGCCCACCAAATCGGAGGCCGAGGGTTCCCGCCCACCAAATCGGAGGTCGAGGGTCCCCGCCCACCAAATCGGAGGCCGAGGGTCCCCGCCCACCAAATCGGAGGCCGAGGGGCCCCGCCTACCAAATCGGAGGCCGAGGGTCCCCGCCCACCAAATCGGAGGCCAAGGGGCCCCGCCCACCAAATCGGAGGCCGAGGGTTCCCGCCCACCAAATCGGAGGCCGAGGGTCCCCGCCCACCAAATTGGAGGCCGAGGGTCCCCGCCCACCAAATCGGAGGCCGAGGGGCCCCGCCTACCAAATCGGAGGCCGAGGGTCCCCGCCCACCAAATCAGAGGCCGAGGGTCCCCGCCCACCAAATCGGAGGCCGAGGGGCCCCGCCCACCAAATCGGAGGCCGGGGGTCCCCGCCCACCAAATCAGAGGCCGAGGGGCCCCGCCCACCACATCGGAGGCCGATGGGCCCCGCCCACCAAATCGGAGGTCGAGGGTCCCCGCCCACCAAATCGGAGGCCGAGGGTCCCCGCCCACCAAATCGGAGGCCGAGGGTCCCCGCCCACCAAATCGGAGGCCGAGGGTCCACACCAACCAAATCGGAGGCCGAGGGGCCCCGCCCACCAAATCGAAGGCCGAGGGGCCCCGCCCACCAAAGCGGAGGCCGAGGGTCCCCGCACACCAAATCGGAGGCAGAGGGACCCCGCCCACCAAATCGGAGGCCGAAGGGCCCCGCCAATCAAATCGGAGGCCGAGGGGCCCCGCCAACCAAATCGGAGGCCGAGGGGCCCCGCCAACCAAATCGGAGGCCGAGGGGCCCCGCCCACCAAATCGGAGGCCGAGGAGCCCCGCCCACCAAATCGGAGGCCGAGGGTCCCCGCCCACCAAATCGGAGGATAAGGGGCCCCGCCCACCAAATCGGAGGCCGAGGGGCCCCACCAACCAAATCGGAGGCCGAGGAGCCCCGCCCACCAAATTGAAGGCCGAGCGGCCCCGCCCACCAAAGCGGAGGCAGAGGGACCCCGCCCACCAAATCGGAGGCCGTGGGGCCCCGCCAACCAAAGCGGAGGCCGAGGATCCCCGCCCACCAAATCGGAGGCAGAGGGACCCCGCCCACCAAATCGGAGGCTGAGGGGCCCCGCCCACCAAAGCGGAGGCTGAGGGTCTCCGCCCACCAAATCGGAGGCCGAGGGTCCCCGCCCACCAAATCAGAGGTCGAGGGTCCCCGCCCACCAAATCGGAGGCCGAGGGTCCCCGCCCACCAAATCGGAGGCCGAGGGGCTTCGCCAACCAAATCGGAGGCCGAGGAGCCCTGCCCACCAAATCGAAGGCCGAGCGGCCCCGCCCACCAAAGCGGAGGCCGAGGGGCCTGGCCCCGCCCACCAAAGCGGAGGCCGAGGGGCCCCGCCCACCACATCGGAGGCCGAGGCGCCCCGCCCACCAAATCGGAGGCCGAGGGTCCCCACCCACCAAATCGGAGGCCGAGGGTCCCCGCCCACCAAATCGGAGGCCGAGGGTCCCCGCCCACCAAATTGGAGGCCGAGGGTCCCCGCCCACCAAATCGGAGGCCGAGGGTCCCCGCCCACCAAATCGGAGGCCGAGGGGCCCCGCCCACCAAATCGGAGGCTGAGGGGCCCCACCCACCAAATCGGAGGCCGAGGGTCCCCGCCCACCAAATCGGAGGCCGAGGGGCCCCGCCAACCAAATCGGAGGCCGAGGGGCCCCGCCCACCAAATCGGAGGCCGAGGGTCCCCGCCCACCAAATCGGAGGCCGAGAGTCCCCGCCCACCAAATCGGAGGATAAGGGGCCCCGCCAACCAAATCGGAGGCCGAGGGGCCCCGCCAACCAAATCGGAGGCCGAGGAGCCCCGCCCAACAAATCGAAGGCCGAGCGGCCCCGCCCACCAAAGCGGAGGCCGAGGGGCCCGGCCCCGCCCACCAAAGCGGAGGCCGAGGGGCCCCGACCACCACATCGGAGGCCGAGGGGCCCCGCCCACCAAATCGGAGGCCGAGGGGCCCTGCCCACCAAATCGGAGGCTGAGAGGCCCCGCCCACCAAATCGGAGGCCGAGGGTCCCCGCCCACCAAATCGGAGGCCGAGGGTCCCCGCCCACCAAATTGGAGGCCGAGGGTCCCCGCCCACCAAATCGGAGGCCGAGGGGCCCCGCCTACCAAATCGGAGGCCGAGGGTCCCCGCCCACCAAATCGGAGGCCGAGGGTCCCCGCCCACCAAATCGGAGGCCGAGGGTCCCCGCCCACCAAATCGGAGGCCGAGGGTCCCCGCCCACCAAATCGGAGGCCGAGGGTCCCCGCCCACCAAATCGGAGGCCGAGGGGCCCCGCCCACCAAATCGGAGGCCGAGGAGCCCCACCCACCAAATCGAAGGCCGAGCGGCCCCGCCCACCAAAGCGGAGGCCGAGGGGCCCGGCCCCGCCCACCAAAGCGGAGGCCGAGGGGCCCCGCCCACCACATCGGAGGCCGAGGGGCCCCGCCCACCAAATCGGAGGCCGAGGGTCCCCACCCACCAAATCGGAGGCCGAGGGTCCCCGCCCACCAAATTGGAGGCCGAGGGTCCCCACCCACCAAATCGGAGGCCGAGGGTCCCCGCCCACCAAATCGGAGGCCGAGGGTCCCCGCCCACCAAATCGGAGGCCGAGGGGCCCCACCAACCAAATCGGAGGCCGAGGGGCCCCGCCCACCAAATCGGAGGCCGAGGGTCCCTGCCCACCAAATTGGAGGCCGAGGGGCCCCGCCAACCAAATCGGAGGCCGAGGGGCCCCGCCCACCAAATCGGAGGCCGAGGGGCCCCGCCCACCAAATTGGAGGCCGAGGGTCCCCGCCCACCAAATCGGAGGATAAGGGGCCCCGCCTACCAAATCGGAGGCCGAGGGGCCCCACCAACCAAATCGGAGGCCGAGGAGCCCCGCCCACCAAATCGAAGGCCGAGCCTTTGAATAAATAAAGTATATATGGATTCTAGACTCCCGATTCTTTAGAATCGGGCTGCCATCTAGTCTATGATAATTTCACAAATCACTTCCATTAATAATTGAAGTAGCATGACTAGTTGGCAGATCACGTATTGGATCCATATGTATTGAAAAAAAAACAATGTGTGTATACAGTCGAAAAAATGAAAAGCTGTGTATTATCAGGGATAAAGAGAATTAAAGTGCTATAAGCTGAATATGGACATGCAAACAAAATTAGCCATTAATGTAAATGATAGTCTGTCAGTAAAAGGGATATTACATTAAAGATTCTATATATATGGTAATACATGACCCAGCTAATAGGCAGTCGGTATATAAAACATAACCATGCACCTTCAGGAAATTATACTATGCAGCTTGGCTTATCGTGACACAGAGAAAACAGTTTAGAAGACATTAATTATAGTAAGAAAATATATGAAACCGATGGCAGCACTGAGCAATCTATAATGAATAATGACATGGGGACAAGTCCTGCAGTCCTGCACATAGTGCCATTTTATCAGTAGACAGTGGCAATTAGTCTCATTCACTGGGAGACTTGTGACAGTTCTTTGATTTTATTGTAAACAGATGTGAAGAAGTTAATTGGGGAAGGGATTAAGACTACAAGAACAGCACCAAATGATCAATAACATGACCGATAGGTGATTTTGTCCAGATTGTGTTTCTTTTCCTGTCACCTTGTCCCCTCATTACTTCCATTATAAAGGACACTCAAATGCTGCTAAGCTTAAAATGCAAGTAGGACTATATCTATAGCATAAGGCCAAAAGTGTGTAGTTCCCTACTGATGAGCTTGTTGGGCATCCCATTATAAAACTTTGAACAGCCTACAAGTATTACCAGACGATTTTGGAGGGTGTCTATGAGAATGTATGTTAACTAAAAGTTAAAGAAAAATTTTGTTCAGTCAAGCACAAGTCACTGATGTTCGATGAGAAGGTCTGACTTATAGAAATGAGGTCAGGGACCTGGGCAGTACACTCAAGTTTCTACACACTAAATTTGTCAAACCATGTTTTTATGGGAATGTTTGTGTACTGGAGCACAATCATGATGGAATCTGAAAGGATCATCTCCAAACTGTTGCCGCAACACTGAAAGTTACCATTATCTAAAATATGGTCATATGCAGGCCCTTATTTGCCACTAAGTCCGGTGCCAACGGTGGTGGGTTGCAGGGGGCATCACCAGAGTGTCTTTTTAAGACACGAATACAAATGATCCTCTGTGAACACCACCACTTCCTCGGTTAGTGGAGCTCCAATCAATTTCCTGACCCAACGTGTGGTGGTGTGCCCACGCTGCTGACGCCACGGGAGCGCGATGTGGAGAACTCATAACGCTGTTGACATCAATGCAGAGTGACACAGAGTAGGACGAGCCAGATCCTGGAGCAGGTAAGTGTTCACAGAGCCAAAAATGCAGCCTGGCGGGGGAGCTTTAGTAGGAAGAACATGAAAGCGGGAGGTGAGCACAATATGAGGTACATGAGTGGGGTCACAGTATGGAAAACATGAGAGGGAGCATGGTATGGAGAACTTGGGGTGAAGCTCGGTATGGATAAAATGGGGTGAAGCACGGTATGGAGGACATGAGGGGAGAGCGCATGGTATGAAGAACATTAGGGGAAACACAGTATGGAGAATCTGAGGGGGAAGCACTGTATGGAGAACATGGAGGGGGAAGCACGGTATGGAGACAATGATAGGAGAAACACGGTGTAGAGAATATGAGGGGGGCAGCACGATATGGAGGGGGTTAGCACAGTGTGGAGAACATGAGGAGGAAAGCATAGTATGAAGAACATGGAGGGGGAGCAGAGTATGGAGAACATAAGGGGTGAAGCATGGTATGGGGAACATGAGGGGGAAGCACGGTATGCAGAACATGAGGAGGGGAGAATGCTATGGAGGCTGTACAGAAGATTTTCCAAAATCTTGATGTAAACTGAACACCTCTATCAGAAACGACATTGTCAGGAATTCCATTCAGTCTAAATACCTCTTTGACCAGGTGTAATAATAATAATATAAGCAAATACCTCCAATTAGAAATGTAGTACAGTTCTTCTGATTCGCTCTGGCGTTTACCCCATGTGTAGGGAATTGCAGTAGCTTAGGTATCCCTGGTTACAACCACTCATATAGTGACAGTTAGCGGCTAGTAGTTGAAACCATGGATACCTAAGTTACTACAATGCCTTGCACATGGTGTAAGCAACACTGCAAATCAGGAGAACTATACATTTCTAATTTGAGGTATTTGCTAATTTTATTATTATACCTACTACATACTGAGTTAAGAATTGGGAGATGGGAATACACTTTTAAACTAATTAAAGAAGCCTTCTTTCTCCTCCCTTCAAAATTGTTATCCTTTTAATATATTGCAATTATCATATTATATAGCACTGTGTACTTTTAATTGCTCATTTTGCCTGTCTATCCAGCTAATTAATCTCTTTTCCATTAGGTCTTTGATATCACATGATTAAAAACACTGAGTAGATAAATCCTTCTAAGCATCTGTATAGAAAAAGGAGGTCCATTTTCTGTGCACAAGTCATGAGTAAATGCAAAACTCCTTCGCAGGGGGGAGGAGGGAGCACCTGCCTCTGGTCTTGAAGGGGGAAATGATAACAAGAGACTTCCTGTTTCTACATAGAGCAGAGAAAATAAATGAATGAAGTGGGTAGAAAGGCAAAATGAGCAATTGTAAGTACACAGTGCCATATAATATGATGATTGTAATATATTAAGAGGATATGAACTTTGATGTGAGTGCTACTTTAATTCTTATATTGGCATACATGATGATACCTCTTTGTGGAACAATACAGATCTGCCTTAAATTAACATGCTACCAGACAGCAATTTTTGGACACTGTGAAGTTCTGGTGATTTTTTTTTTCAGAATGATACTTTTTTTTTAGCTAGTACTAGAAAAATATCAAATAGCTAATATCCATTTCTAAAGATAGCTTCTAATTAAGCCTGTCCTAAATACACAATTCCCAGATCCCAGATTACCAGTATGTATCTATTTTCTAATGGGAATTATTCGTTCTCATGGCCCCAGGGACTTGTCTCATTGATTTATTCATACAGGTGCTTCTCACAAAAATAGAATATCATCAAAAAGTTAATTTATTTCAGTACTTCAATACAAAAAGTGAAACTCATATATTATATAGAGTCATTACAAACAGAGTGATCTGTTTCAAGTGTTTATTTCTGTTAATGTTAATGATTATGGCTTACAGCCAATGAAAATCCAAAAGTCATTATCTCAGTAAATTAAAATACTTCATAACACCAGCTTGAAAATAGAATTAGACTTACTGGTAATTCGGTTTCTAGGAACCTTCCACGACAGCATTGGAGGAAGTCTCCATTCCCTAATGGGGGACAGGAAGCACAAAGAGGTTAAAAGGCCCCTCCTACCTCCAAATCGCCAGTGACTTATAACAGATACCATAGCACTAGCTACCTTAATAAACCCAGGATAAATCCAAAGGAAGGGAGGGAATTAGTGCTGTCGTGGAAGGTTCCTAGAAACCTAATTGCCAGTATGTCTAATTCTCTTTTCTCTAGTCACCTTCCATGACAGCATAGGAGGAGTACCAACCAATTCAGTACTAGGGGGGGACAATAGCCTGGAGAACTTTCCGGCCAAAGACTAGATCCCGATTGGACAATAAGACCAATCTGTAGTGTTTGGTAAATGTATGTGGTGAAGACCAAGTTGCAGCCCTGCAGATCTGCTCGATGGAAGCGCCCGCTCATTCAGCCCATGACGTTGATGTAGATCTTGTAGAGTGAGCTCTGACTCCAGTTGGAGGTGTTAGCTTTTGGGCTAGATAAGATTCTTGTATAGCCCTCTTAATCCAGCTAGAGATGGTGCTTTTTGCCACCTTCTTCCCTTTTCTCTGACCTGACATATGGACAAACAGGTTTTGGTCGATTCTGAAGGAGCTAGTTTGCTCAAGGTAGTGTATGATGATACGCCTAACGTCAAGAGTATGGAATTCTTCCTCTCTGGAGTTTGTTGGATTCTGACAGAAAGATGGAAGGATGATGTTTTGAGATCGGTGAAAATCAGGCACCACTTTAGGTAAAAAAAAGGGATCCAGATGGAGATTTATGGAGTCGTCTGTTATTGTCAAGTAGGGTTCTCTTACTGATAGGGATTGAAGCTCTCCTACTCTTCTTGCAGTGGTTATTGCTACTAGAAAGGTGGCTTTGTAGGATAGGAATTGAGGAGAGCATGAAGATAGAGGCTCAAACGGTGTTTGAGTGAGACCCTTGAGGACCAGGTTTAAATCCCAAGAGGGAACAACTGGTTGTTTTCCAGGTTGCAATCTGAGAGCTGAAACCATAAATCTTTTGATGCAACGATGGTTGGCCAGCTCCTGATCGAAGACCGCACTGAGAGCAGAGACTTGAACCTTCAATGTGCTAGGCTTAAGCCCTAATTCTAGACCGCGCTGAAGAAAATCTAATATTTTAGATATATTAGGATGGAAAGGATCAGGAGTACTTGGAAGGCAAAAGGTGGAGAAGGTCTTCCACACCTTACTGTAGATTGCATTTGTGACAGGTTTTCTGGATTTTTGTAAAGTTGAAATTACTGCATCCGATAGTCCTCCTGCCTTTAGGACCTGGGTTTCAGCAACCAGGCTACCAGGTTCCATTTTCGGGGGTTGCAGTGTTGGAAGGACCCCTGGATGAGAAGATCGGTATCCACTGGTAGAAAGACTGGCCCATCTGCATGTGGTTCGACAATGAGGTTGTACCAACTCCTCTTCGGCCATGCTGGAGCTATCAGTATGGTAGGTACCTGTTCCTCTCGTATCTTCCGCAGAACTTTCGCCAACAGAGGAATTGGTGGGAAGGCGTATACCAGCTGAAAATTCCAGGTCTGGACCATGGCATCTACCCCTCTGGGATTGTCCCTGGGATCTAGGGAAAAAAATGTTTTCACCTGGGCATTCTGACCTGAGGTAAAGAGATCTACCTCCGGAAGGCCCCATCTGTCCACCAGCATCCTGAAGGTTCTTCTGTTCAAGCTCCACTCCCCGGGTTGAATGTCCTGATGACTCAGGAAATCCGCCTGGAGGTTTGATGACCCCTTCAGATGGACAGCCGTGAGGGAGAGAAGGTTTTTTTCTGCCCAGCAAAAAATTCGACTCGAGACGTTTGCCAAGCTGTTGAATTTTGAACTCCCCTGATGTTTGAGATGGGCGACAGTAGTTGTGTTGTCTGAGTAAATCTGGACATGTCTCCCAGAAATTAAGCTGCTTGCTGCTTTGAGGGCTTACTCCACCGCTTTCAGTTCCCTGAAATTGGAGGATCTGGCACTCAATGTCTGACTCCAGAGGCCCTGAAACGGAGTATGCAGGATTACTGCTCCCCAACCCCGCTTGCTGGCGTCCGTTGTGATTGTCACAAGGGGAGATTGCGACCAGCTTACCCCTCTGCAAAGATTTCTGGGGTTCAACCACCATGCAAGAGATGCCTTCACACGACCTGGGGTAAACACTCTTTTGTTTAGGGAACCCTGATTTCCATCCCAGTTTGCAAGAATGTGGGCCTGGAGGACTCTGGAATGGGCCTGAGCCCAAGGCACTGACTGGATACATGCTGTCATGGAGCCCAGGACCGACATGCCTTCCCGTATGGTCGGAGATCTGGATTCTCTGAAACCTATCACCTTTGTTGTTAGGGCCCGAAGATGGTCTTCCGGGAGAAAAGATTTCTGTTTCACTGAGTCCAGCAGAACTCCCAGGAACCTTTTTGCTTTGGAAGGTTATAACTGGGATTTTTTTTAAATTTGGGAGCCACCCTAATGTTTTGAGAATGTCCAGGGTTCTCGTAACATGATTGGTGAGAGTCTGAGCCGAAGGCCCTATTAGAAGCAGATCGTCCAGATAGACTCGGAGATAGCCCGCCAGTGATGGACAAATTTTGTGAGCCTCCCCCCCACCGGGACGGAGTCATTTCTCTTGCTGCTGGGGAATGAGGATATTTTTTCCCCTCCCTTTGGTGTAGCTCCATCTCCCCGTTTTACCTTTACCTCTTGTTTGAGGGGTATTTGTCTGGGGGGCACGAAAAAACCGCTTCCTGATAGGCTTTTGCTCCGGAAGGGCCTTTTTCCTATCTGTTGCCTTTTCTAGAATTTCATCTAGAGAGGGGCCAAATAGGTAGTCACCTTTAAAGGGTACTGAGCACAGCTTAATTTTGGAGGTTACATCACCACTCCACATTTTAAGCCAGAGGGCTCTTCGTGTAGAATTGGACTGGACTAAGAACCTAGCCGCAATCCTAATAGACTCCATGGAGGTGTCTGAGAGAAAAGCTGAAGCCTTTTGAAGCATTGGTAGAGAGTCAAGCAGCTCTCCCCTTGATGTGCCCTGAGAAATATGCTTCTCAAGCTTATCTATCCAGCGAGAAAGGGCTCTAGCGACACAGGTAGCTGAAATGTTAGCTTTTAATCCCGAGGTGGACGTTTCCCAGGATTTTTTTTTTTAATAGACTCTCCATTTTCCTATCCAATGGATCCCTTAGCTGGGAGGAGTCCTCAAAGGGGAGTGAAGTTTTCTTAGCCACTCTAGCCACTTGTATGTGCACCCTTGGTACATCCCAGGAAGGGGAACCTGACTCTAAGGGAAACCTGTGTCTCATTTCTGACGGTGTAACAAGTCGCTTCTCCGGGCATTCCCACTCCTGAGAAATCATGTCTATGATGTTCTGGTGAACTGGGAACCCCATTCGCTTTTCCGACTTCAATCCTCCAAACATTTCATCCTGAATGGTTTGAGATATAGGTTCCTCCTGAAGCCCCATAGTGCTGCGTACTGCCATCACTAGATCGTCAATGTAATCCGAGGAGAAAAAATACTTTCTTGCTTCGAAGATTTTATAACTTGACAATTCACCCCATTTTTCCGAAGAGGAAGAATAGGAACGGTTAGAATCAGAGTCAGAATTCTCAGTTTGAATCTTCCTTTTTTTGGAAGGGGAGGAATTCTGAGGAGGCATAGGAGGCATAGGAGGATTGAAGGCAGCTAAGGAAGATTGAACTTCACTTTTGACTAGTGTGCGGATTTCTTCTAGCAGGGAAGGCTGCTCGGCTGTAACTATTTTGTCCGTGCAGGCCTGACATAGTTTCTTCTCCCATAAGGAGGGAAGCTTTATACTGCAGATTGCACATTTAGCCGTTTTCTTAGCCGGGTTTCTTTGGGCCGACTTTTCTCCCTAAAATAAAGGGAGAGTGGAGTCGAGAATTAAAATAAGGCCCTTAATACCCTGGACATGGACCCACCCCGTGACTGACTTACAGGAGCTGGGGCAGCGCTGGGCTCTACAGATGCAGGGCAGGGAACACCATCCATACTGAAGGGAATTCTTACATGGAGGTGTCTTCAGGCTGGTTTATATAGCCATAAACCCAGGCCCCCAGGTGCAAAAAGTCCCCTCCTCATCCTCGGGTCCCAGGCAGGCCACCACGTGGGGGGCGCGCCATGGCGGCGTTAGAGGCTCAGGAGGCCGGCAAGGCCACACCAGGAAGTGTGTGTGCGCTCCACGAGGTGGAACTCAGGAACCGGAAGTGACGCGCGAGCGACCGCCAACGTCACTTCCGGAACGCCGAGCTGCAGAAGGATGAGGAACATGGCGGTGAGCTCAGGAGGACACCGCCGGGGATCACTGGCCCGCTTTACCTCAATGAGGCACGGGTGGGCCAGGACAGGTCCCGAGTCCGGAGGAGACGGGAGCAGCGCAACCCGTGGAGGAGGGCAGAGCCCAAGACCACCACTGCCCGGTTAAAAAAACAGGTATGCCACGGTCACCGGCCACGCAGCATAGCGAAACCTCTCCATGCCCCATGGGGGACAGGAAAGACACTGGCGATTTGGAGGTAGGAGGGGCCTTTTAACCTCTTTGTGCTTCCTGTCCCCCATTAGGGAATGGAGACATCCTCCAATGCTGTCGTGGAAGGTGACTAGAGAAAAATGATTTCAAGCTCCAAAATATTGGCCTACTGAAATGTATGTTCAATAAGTGCACTCAATACTTGGTTGGGGTTCCTTTTGCATCAATTAATGCATCAATGCGGCATGGCATGGAGGCAATCAGTTTGTGGCACTGCTGAGGTGTTATGGAAGCCCAGGTTGCTTTGATAGCAGCCTTTAGCTCATCTGCATTGTTAGGTCTGGTGTCTCTCATCTTCCTCTTGACAATACCACATAGATTCTCTATGGGGTTAAGATCAGGCGAGTTTGCTGGCCAATCAAGCACAGTGATACTGTTGTTTGTAAACCAGGTATTGGTACTTTTTGCAGTGTGGACAGGTGCCAAGTCCTGGTGGAGAATGAAATTTCCATCTACACAAAGCTTGTTGTCAGAGTGAAGCATGAAGTGCTCTAAAATTTCCTGGTAGACGGCTGCGCTGACTTTGGTCTTGATAAATCACAGTGGACCTACACCAGCAGATGACATGACTCCCCAAACCATCACTAATTGTGGAAACTTCACACTAGACCTCAAGCAGCTTAGATTGTGTGCTTCTCCACTCTTCCTCCAGACTCTGGGACCTTGATTTCCAAATGAAATGAAAATTTACTTTTCTTGTGGAATGTGTCAATGACTGCCTTCTGGACATCTGTCAAGTCAGCCGTCTTCCCCATGATTGTGGAGCCAACTAAAACAGACTAAGGGACCTTTTTGAACGCTTAGGAAAACTTTGCAGGTGATTTTTTTTGTTAATTATTCTAATTTACTGAGATAATGACTTTTGGGTTTTCATTGGCTGTAGGCCATAATCATCAACATTAACAGAAATAAACACTTGAAATAGATCATTCTATTTGTAAAGCCTCTATATAATTTATAAAATTCACTTTTTGTATTGAAGAAATTAAATAAATTAACTTTTTGATGATATTCTAATTTTGTGTATCTCTTTAGAGCTAAATCAGTCATCGCTCGTCTCTCGGTCTTAGATTCATAGAAACAACTGATACCCTCACTTACAGATGAGCTGTATGATGACCCTATAGAATCTCACTTGTCCCATGCATTAAATAACAAGCTCATGTAACTGTACTACATCCACTAGTGTTGACTCACTACTTTAAGACTTAATAAAATTGGTAGGATCTCCAGCCCAAATATCTTCTCTCTTGCAGATTTCTGGCATATGGCTTGGGCTTGCCCTGTTAAAACTAGATTTTGGACTGAGTTTGTAGATTTCTTGTCTACAATAATGATGATATGGAACAAAAGGAACTGGCTGGATGAGCGCTGCCAAGGAGGTGAGGATCCAAGGGAGGTAAGACTAAATATTTATTGGTGTTTAGGAGTTAATATTTACCCTTAATATGAGAATCTGATCTGTTAGTAGCCCATATCAATACTGTGAGTAGGTGAGTAGGATACGCATGATAGGTGATATTTTTTAAGTAATAACATTCCATGTATTTTTTTTTTTTTTACCGGTATTGGACACAATGAAACTGAGGTGCAAACTAATCAATAAGCCCCTAATAATACCATAATTCTATATCGAATAGATTAAGCCATGTATTTTCAACATAATATCCTTGATTATAAAAACGGATTATCCACAGAGTGAAAAACGATCATAAACTCATGGGCAAGTTAAAATCACTCCATGAAGAAGCACACAGCGAAACACTTCGATATGGTTCTGAGAATTCCATTTGGTAAGTTTGATCTTTGTATTTATCAGTTAAAATACCATTTAAAAAAAAATAATAATAATACTTAGAAGAAGAATTTCACAACTCTTTGTGACTAACATTGCAAAGTATAAGGGATGATTCAGTTTTATTTTTATGTCAAATCAAGGATGAAACCTTGATGGTAAAAACAGACACTGACCAAAAACTCGTATCCAAAACTCTAATGAACAACGGTCTGTGTTTTTATGTACGAGTAAAACCACAGATGTTTGACTGAGGCCTAAACCCAATGTCAACCTGGCCTTAGAAAAGGAATAACTATATTTATTTATTACATGACAGTACATGCCACTGATTGCCTTTACACCTGGATACATGCTCTAACATTTGTAACAACTTTTTTCAAGCTCTACATTCAGGTTTTATTTAAGTAATGCATAATGACAAGATCAAGACTCCAGCCAGTGATTCTTTTAGGAAGCAGATCAGAATTTTTCCCGCGTCTGTAATCGAGGTGAATTAGAGTTCAATCACTGAGTCTGCGGCTGTCGTTACAGCATGTTCCATTATCCCCATATAAGCATTTAGCAAATCAGTTGCATCTCTGCACCTGACACCGGCGCGATAATGAATGCTTTGTGTGATTGCTTGTGTTTCACAGCAGCAATAGATCATCTTAGGTGAGAAGTTTTTTTTTTTCTTCCCTCATAAAGTTTCTGTTCAGGTTTTCCTTTTCAATAAATCATTTGAGTTATTGCAGAAGAGTAAAACTTATTATGCACTATATGCAGAGTATAGTACAGCCATCACGCGTTTCATTATGTATTCTGCAACAAGACATAATCTAATATTCGGCCATTTTAAGACAAGTATTAAGACGTTTGGGCTGCACTGCAGTCATTTACTACTCAGCTAAAGTTTATTTAATTATCACCCTAATAACTTAATAAATTCATCTTGAACTTCAAACTAAAATCCCAACAGAGCAGCCATATTGGGTGTCACATATATGAATAAATGCAGGTAAAAACTAGAGGAATTCTTTACAGACTCTGCTCGATTCTTCAGGACAGTGAAATGATTGAGTTATCCAACGAATAAATATAATTTGCAAGCTGAAGAGCACCTTTAAGAAACACGTCATCTACTCACACAGGGCTCCCAGCCTCAGGACTCCCAGGTTTTGGGGATGTGTCAAAATCCTGATTACTGATTTGTATGAATGCATTCTATTGAAGGTGTTGGGCAGTAGAACTTTAATCTAATGCTGGCCAGAGACCAAAGATATATTATATTATATATATATATATATATATATATATATATATATATATATATATATATATACATACAGTGGGGCAAAAAAGTATTTAGTCAGTCAGCAATAGTGCAAGTTCCACCACTTAAAAAGATGAGAGGCGTCTGTAATTTACATCATACGTAGACCTCAACTATGGTAGACAAACTGAGACAAAAAAATCCAGAAAATCACATTGTGTGTTTTTTTTATCATTTTATTTGCATATTATGGTGGAAAATAAGTATTTGGTCAGAAACAAAATTTCATCTCAATACTTTGTAATATATCCTTTGTTGGCAATGACAGAGGTCAAACGTTTTCTGTAAGTCTTCACAAGGTTGCCACACACTGTTGTTGGTATGTTGGCCCATTCCTCCATGCAGATCTCCTCTAGAGCAGTGATGTTTTTGGTTTTTCGCTTGGCAACACGGACTTTCAACTCCCTCCAAAGGTTTTCTATAGGGTTGAGATCTGGAGACTGGCTAGGCCACTCCAGGACCTTGAAATGCTTCTTACGAAGCCACTCCTTCGTTGCCCTGGCGGTGTGCTTTGGATCATTGTCATGTTGAAAGACCCAGCCACGTTTCATCTTCAATGCCCTTGCTGATGGAAGGAGGTTTGCACTCAAAATCTCACGATACATGGCCCCATTCATTCTTTCATGCGCCTGGATCAGTCGTCCTGGCCCCTTTGCAGAGAAACAGCCCCAAAGCATGATGTTTCCACCACCATGCTTTACAGTAGGTATGGTGTTTGATGGATGCAACTCAGTATTCTTTTTCCTCCAAACACGACAAGTTGTGTTTCTACCAAACAGTTCCAGTTTGGTTTCATCAGACCATAGGACATTCTCCCAAAACTCCTCTGGATCATCCAAATGCTCTCTAGCAAACTTCAGACGGGCCCGGACATGTACTGGCTTAAGCAGTGGGACACGTCTGGCACTGCAGGATCTGAGTCCATGGTGGCGTAGTGTGTTACTTATGGTAGGCCTTGTTACATTGGTCCCAGCTCTCTGCAGTTCATTCACTAGATCCCCCCGCGTGGTTCTGGGATTTTTGCTCACCGTTCTTGTGATCATTCTGACCCCACGGGGTGGGATTTTGCGTGGAGCCCCAGATCGAGGGAGATTATCAGTGGTCTTGAATGTCTTCCATTTTCTAATTATAGCTCCCACTGTTGATTTCTTCACTCCAAGCTGGTTGGCTATTGCAGATTCAGTCTTCCCAGCCTAGTGCAGGGCTACAATTTTGTTTCTGGTGTCCTTTGACAGCTCTTTGGTCTTCACCATAGTGGAGTTTGGAGTAAGACTGTTTGAGGGTGTGCACAGGTGTCTTTTTATACTGATAAGTTTAAACAGGTGCCATTACTACAGGTAATGAGTGGAGGAAAGAGGAGACTCTTAAAGAAGAAGTTACAGGTCTGTGAGAGCCAGAAATCTTGATTGTTTGTTTCTGACCAAATACTTATTTTCCACCATAATATGCAAATAAAATGATAAAAAAAACAGACAATGTGATTTTCTGGATTTTTTTGTCTCAGTTTGTCTCCCATAGTTGAGGTCTACCTATGATGTAAATTACAGACGCCTCTCATCTTTTTAAGTGGTGGAACTTGCACTATTGCTGACTGACTAAATACTTTTTTGCCCCACTGTATATATACACTCACTGGCCACTTTATTAGGTACACCTGTCCAACTTCTTGTTAACACTTAATTTCTAATCAGCCAATCACATGGCGGCAACTCAGTGCATTTAGGCATGTAGACATGGTCAAGACAATCTCCTGCAGTTCAAACCGAGCATCAGTATGGGGAAGAAAGGTGATTTGAGTGCCTTTGAACGTGGCATGGTTGTTGGTGCCAGAAGGGCTGGTCTGAGTATTTCAGAAACTGCTGATCTACTGGGATTTTCACGCACAACCATCTCTAGGGTTTACAGAGAATGGTCCGAAAAAGAAAAAAAATCCAGTGAGCGGCAGTTCTGTGGGCGGAAATGCCTTGTTGATGCCAGAGGTCAGAGGAGAATGGGCAGACTGGTTCGAGCTGATAGAAAGGCAACAGTGACTCAAATCGCCACCCGTTACAACCAAGGTAGGCCTAAGAGCATCTCTGAACGCACAGTGCGTCGAACTTTGAGGCAGATGGGCTACAGCAGCAGAAGACCACACCGGGTACCACTCCTTTCAGCTAAGAACAGGAAACTGAGGCTACAATTTGTACAAGCTCATCGAAATTGGACAGTAGAAGATTGGAAAAACGTTGCTTGGTCTGATGGATCTCGATTTCTGCTGCGACATTCGGATGGTAGGGTCAGAATTTGGCGTAAACAACATGAAAGCATGGATCCATCCTGCCTTGTATGGAGCATCTTTGGGATGTGCAGCCGACAAATCTGCGGCAACTGTGTGATGCCATCATGTCAATATGGACCAAAATCTCTGAGGAATGCTTCCAGCACCTTGTTGAATCTATGCCACGAAGAATTGAGGCAGTTCTGAAGGCAAAAGGGGTCCAACCCGTTACTAGCATGGTGTACCTAATAAAGTGGCCGGTGAGTGTATATATAATATTAATGTGTTTTGGTCATTTTTTTATTGACAAAAAAAATCAAATTAAGCTAGCTGAATTGATGTATCAATGATCTTTCCATTTGGACTAAACCTCTTGGGGGTCTCTGCTTTCACGAGTCTATGCATGAAGACGGAGGTGGCAACTGGGCAAGATAATCCAGTTTACAATATCAAATGCAGCGACGTTAAAACATTTCTCAGCATGCAAAAATATTTTAGTTTTCGTTTATTTTTGATCCCCCTCTGGATCAAATAACAGACACAATGATTTTCAAAATTAATGGCAAATACATGTGATCCTGTGCATTTTTTTATATTCTGGAAAATGATACCATCATAGCAGCACTATTAGGCCATGTTCACACTTCGCGGTTTTTACCGCGGATCCGCGGCGATTTTGATGCTGCGGGTCCGCAGCAGTTTCCATTGCGTTTACATTAACATGTAAACCCTATGGAAACCGCAAACCGCTGTGCACATGCTGCAGGAAAAAACGCGCAGAAACGCAGCGGTTTACAACCCGCAGCATGTCACTTCTTTGTGCAGAATCGCAGCGATTCTGCACCCATAGAAATGCATTGAACCGCTTACTTCCCGCATGGGGCTGTGCCCACGATGCGGGAAGTAAGCGGATAATGCGCGGTTGCTACCCGGGGTGGAGGAAAGGAGACTCTCCTCCAGGCCCTGGGAAGCATAAATAGTGTAAAAAAAAAAGAATTAAAATAAAAAATGATGTTATACTCACCTCTCAGCGCTGCACGTGGCCGTCCGGTCAGAGTTGCTGTGCCGAGCAGGACCTGTGGTGACGTCGCGGTCACATGACCGTGATGACGCCGCGGTCACATGACCGTGACGTCACGAAGGTCCTTCTCGGCACAGCAGCTTTGGAACCGGACCGCCGCGTGCAGCGCCGAGGAGATCGCGACGTCAGAGGGTGAGTATAGCCAATTTTTATTATTTTTATCATTACTATTGATGCTGCATATTGCTGCATATGCAGCATCAATAGTACAGGAGTAATCCCGCAGCGGAAACAGCGGAACAAACCGCGATAAATCTGCAGGGATAACCGCAGCGGTTTTGCCCTGCAGATTTATCAATTCCGCTGCGGGATAAACCTGCAGAGCACACCGCAAAGTGTGAACATGGCCTTAATTGTAAGGTATATGTATCTTAGGGTGAGTGTCCACGGTAAGTAAACGCTGCGTGATTGACGCTGCAGCGTCAAACACGCAGCGTCCAGATGTTCCAGCATAGTGGAGGGGATTTTGTGAAATCCCGTGTCCACTATGCGTGGAAACCCGCACGCGGCGGCCCTGCGACTCCGGACATGCTGCGCGTCTTTTCAGATCGCAGCATGTCCGTGCTACCTGCGGCGACGCTGCGCCGCCGCAGGTAATATCACAGGGCCCTATGGCGAGGGGTGCGATGATCCCGGATGTGTACAGTACACATCCGGCATGATCGCGTCCCAGAAAGGGGGCGGGGCTTAGCGCTGAGCGGCTTCGCCGCTGCGGCGATACCGCCGGCCATCCTGAGCGTGGACACGCAGCCTTTGGTTGGATACTTTATCTAAGGGTATGTGTCCACGTTCAGGATTGCATCAGGATTTGGTCAGGATTTTACATCAGTATTTGTAAGCCAAAACCAGGAGTGGAACAATTAGAGGAAAAGTATAATAGAAACATATGCACCACTTCTGCATTTATCACCCACTCCTGGTTTTGGCTTACAAATACTGATGTAAAATCCTGACCAAATCCTGATGCAAATCCTGACCAAATCCTGATGCAATCCTGAACGTGGACACATACCCTCATAGATCACAATAGGTACAGAACAAATTGTGTGACTGCCAAGTGGCAAAAAGACTGCACTCTCCTGAGTGTAAGCTCAGATGGTCAGCGGAGTGCTTGCTCTCCTGCAGAGTGTAAGCTCATATGGTCAGTGGGGTTCTCTCTTTTCTGTAGGGTGTAAACTCTTATGGTTAGCAAGGTCCACTCTCTCTCTTGTAGAGTGTAAGCTCTTATGGTCAACGCGGTCCTCTATCTCCTGTAGAGTGTAAGCTCTTATAGTCAGCAGGGTCCGCTCTCTCCTGTAGAGTGCAAGCTCTTATGGTCAGCGGGGTCCTCTCTGTCTTCTGTAGAGTGTAAGCTCTTATGGTCAACGGGGTCCTCTCTCTCCTGTAGAGTGTAAGCTCTTATGGTTACCAGGGCTCTCTCTCCTGTAAAGTGTAAACTCTTATGAGCAATGGGGTCCTCTCTCCTATTGCCCATGTGCATTTTCTAAGTAATTACAAACTCTCCAGAATTTAATTTATTCACTGCATATCAATTTTTTGGGGGAAAATTCATCGAATTACATCTGGTCCTGGCATATATTTGTATATGTGATTTCACAAATATCACTCACATACTGATATGGAAGTGGAAGCCATATTACACTTTAGGCTATGGATGTGTGCATGTTGCCTATTTGCTTGCAGAAATTTCTGCAAGGTTTCTGTGTCTCTTGACAGAAAAACACAGTCTTTGGTAAATCCATAGAGCTATATAAAGATATATTATTAAAAAAAAAAGGAATTGTGATGTAATTTCCTTGTTCAACCTCTTCAGCCAGATACCGTCATTAATATTAAATAAGGACACACACCAGCCTATGTAGGAGCATTAACATAATTAACCTATATATGCTGTAACAAAAAAACAACTGTTAGAAATCTGCATGAAATGCAATATCTGTTTATTTTTCTAATTTTTTTTTTTTTAAATTGCATGGGCTCCAGCTGTCTGCTTAGCCTTTGCGGGTTTGATTTTTATAGGGGGACCCATGTCAATTTTTTTCTGGGGTTCCCCTGCAAACTAGCCAGTAAAAGCTAAGCAAACAGCTGTGAGCTGATATTAATAGCCTGGGAACCTTTGGCAATTTTCTCCTTCTCAGAATATTAACATCAAACCCTCCGCCATCGGCTTTCCCTCTGCTGGTTATTAAAATTAAGTGGGAGCCCACGCAATTTTTTTTTCATTTTTTTTTTAAATAAACAGATATTGCATTTCATGCAGATTTCTGACAGTTGCTTTTTTGTTACAGCATATGTAGGTTAATTATGTTAGTGACCCTACATAGGCTGGTGTGTGTCTTTATTTAATATTAATGAGGGTATCTGGCTGAAGAGGTTGAACAAGGAAATTACATCACAATTTTTTTTTTAAATAATTTATCTTTATATAGCTCTATGGATTTACAAAAACGCATAAATAATGCACATATTTTCAGCTGAGTTTTTCTGCCAAGAGATGCAGATATGCAACGTGCGCACATAGCCTAAGCCTGTCTATATGGCAAAAACCTTACAATAAACTCAGATTTATGTTTAAAATGATTAAACATTTCTCAATTCACTATCTGTATTAAAGGGAATTTGTCACTAGGTTTTTACCACCTAATCTGAAAGTAGCACAACGCAGAGACAGAGACTCTGATTCCAGCAATATTTCACTGACTGGGCTACTTGCTGTAGTTTTGATAGTCACTGTTTTATCGATAGGAGATCCTCACTAGAGGACTGGTAAACCTACTGACATGTAGTCCTCCATATTTATGAGTTATGTATAACCCCACTCCCACCGCTGAGTGGCAGCTTTTTGTATACACTATTTATAGGCAGAGAGCTGCCAATCAGTGGTTGGAGTGGGATTATACATCGCTCATAAATATGGAGGACTACATGTTAGTATGTATAACCCCACTCCCACCACTGATTGACAGCTTTTTGCCTATGCACAGTGTATACAGAAATCTGCCAATCAGTGATGTGGGTGGGGTTATAGACAGCTCAGCATTCAGAGAACTGGTAGATCTGCAGCAGCTAAAACAGGGATTTTATCAAAAATAAAGTGACACAGTAAGTGACACAGTAAGTAACAGTAAGTGACACATTGCTAGAATCACGGTTTCTGCCCCTTTGTTATGCTGCTTTCATATGGGGTAGCAAAAACCTGGCAACAGATTCCCTTTAATGCAGACATCAAACAAAGTGGAGGTAAGGATTCTATCATTGATAGGAAAAGAGATTTGTGCTCAGAAAATGTACTGATGACAAACACTATGGGCATGTTTATAATGATGGCCCTGAGAGCTACACTAGTAATGCACCCTTAAAAAGGATGTGAAGCAGCCAGTTCATGCTCTTATTTCATTTCCACTGCTTGCCTGATTATTCGATTATTCCTTTTTATGTAGTGCCAATTTTTCTGGTGTTTACATAGGGGGCATGGAATGCAAGATATTTTGGAGTCATTGGAATGCTCTGAATTATTACCCTATAAGGCACACCCCCTTTGTAAAAAAAAAAAAAGTTATCACCATAAAAAAGGCCAATATCTCTGCAACCATCCAGTGTAATAATAAAAAAAGAAAAAAATATGGAATACTCAGGGGTGGAGCGAGAATAAAATAACAGCAAAAAGTGGCCACTTTTAACCTGGTGATAGTTAACTGTAATTTCAAGAAAACTTGCAGCACATTGTCTGTGTCTGCCTCTAGCTCCTCCCTCCTGTCTGCATAGAATTTTATAAGCACCAACTGTAAATCTTGAATTGGTCTGATTGTATGGAGTATGACATTGTGATCTTCATTCACATGGAGATAGCTTTCTTTGTTGCTACATCCTCTAAAACTAAAATTATATATTTTAAAATTCAAATTTATAGAGTTAAATTGAGAAACCATAAATCCCAAAAGAGAATGATATATGAACGTGAATATTAAACCTAAAAATAAATATCCAACAGTACAACTGGATTATCAGTCAACGAACAGACAGTAATCCACACGGAGGTGGTTTTTCCTGTGCTTGGCTCAGAGCTTCTACTTGTGGGATTATGTTTTACTTATCTTTATTAAATAGAAAGATCAGAATTTTACATTTTAGGTGCATTGCAATGTGTATTTCCAGAGTAACATTACAGTTTACTTTCATACTGTACTGCACAACTGTAGCCAAATGGGTGGTCAGAAAAAAATATTGTACATGTATTGCTTTGAGAAAAACAGATAATAAAGTTTTTGTTATGCTGTAGAAGCCCTAAATTTTGTGTCTTAACGGACAGACACTGAAAAACTAATATGGTTATATGGTAAAAGAACGTTGAAACAAATATCCCTTGCCCTAAAATCCAAGGTTTTTCGGTAAAACATTTTTTTGTATTATTATATGTGCATTCAAATGGTAAACGAAGCTAAGAAATTCCAAATAGTCTTCAATAGTTAAGTATATAAGTAAAGCTAGATATGACTTTCTCTGAGGTCGAGAGTGAGGCACGCGCGCGCGAGCAAGAGCAAGGGGTGGTAGGGCCAGTGAGAAAGGTATGGAGCAGGGAGGTAACAGCCCCTCAATGGGTAGAAGACTTGAAGACGGAGGTTAAGCGAGTCCGTGAGGAGGTGGCTGAATATAAGAAGATCCCTACTGCAGAGTACAGCCCTCTAGTGCGAGAAAGAGAGACCGCCCCCCAAAGTGAGACTAGTGCCGCTCGGCGAAGATGACTACCTAGATGCTACAACTGCGGAGCACCCAGTCACAATGAAGAGGAGGCGATGTGGACCCGAGATTCCCAGCTGAAGATAAGAAGAATCTGGGAGGAGATTGAGAGTCTGGGGAAAGCCCTTACTGCCGTTTTGGGGACCAGCGGCATACCCCGAGGTAACGTGCGGAAGCCGCCAGAAAGAGATAGAGGAGAGGTGCGCAGCATGAAGATGGCTTCAGTGGTGGCCCCAGAGTGTAACTCCATATCCTGGGGTGAAGAGCAACCGCAGATGAGAGATGTCCCCCGCCGAGGTCGACGATCCAGACTGAAGCGCCCTCCAGACCGTCGCAGACGTGAGTGCTGGTCGTGCAGAAAGGTGGGACACATGTCCAGAAATTGCCCTACCCGAGAAGAGCGGTGGCAGAGATCCGCTCACCCCTCTGAGGGTCCTGCTAACTGGAGGGAACGTCGCCCCCGGAGGGAATGGTACGGCAGGAGGAGAAGAGTTCCTCCTAGGACAAGACAGTACCACAATGTCGGACGCCAAGGAGAGGTGGAGAAGGTGTCAAGCATCTCTGGTGAAATGACTGCGCTGTCCCAACGCGTAAAGGCGAACCTGGTAGATCTACAGCCTGGGTCTGAAGGTTTTGTTGGTGAGACTCAGTATGGAGGAAAGAAAGTGACGTTCACTCAGGAAGACCACCGAAGTGCTTTACTACCTTGCCCAGCACGAGTTCCTGAAGAAGGAGAGAAAGTGTCTAGTGTTCCTGCGACACTCGTTTTCAATGTCCGAGCTGATGAGAAGGAGGAACCACTGATGTCGTCCCCTGAGGTGAAGAATGTGCTGGCTGTCAGCTCACCAGTTCCTGATCGGACAGGGGAAATGGAGCAGCTGTGTGAGACAGGGCGTGTGGCTGAGAAGCCCTGGGAAATGATGCCCGCAGAGCCCGGCGCAGGTGACAAGGAGTCCGGCCTGCATGGTCTTAATTCATCTGGCTCAAGCTTTGGCGAGAATGCTCCTGTCAAAGAGAGGGGGAGCTATGGAGAAGAATTGCTTGTACTAAGCCCCCAAACTGAGGAGCCCGAACAAGAAGTCCCTAAAGTTTCCGATAACGACAAGGAGGAGGATGAATCATCTACGCAGACATCTGCTAGCGGCAAAGCTAAGAAGAAGAAGAAGAAAAAGAAGAAGACAGCAGTTGTTGATGAAGCAGAGAAAGCATATCTCAACCTGACTGATGAGCAGCTCCTAAACCATTTAGTCTGGGAGTATGTACAAGAAGAAAGGCAGAAGGAGATGCGAGAATCGCAGGTATCTGACTCCCCTCCAAAGAACAAAGAGAAGCACGAAGAGTCCTCGCCCGTGGAATGGCGAGCTTTAAGAGAGGGGGAATGTAAGGAGGTTGCTTTCCCTGCTCCTTGCCTGGAACCACTTAGTCAGACAGCTGGGTTGTTGGGGGGAAGACTTTCTGCCCTGGACAGAGGGGACGTGGTGACTGCTGGGAAAAGAGAGGGGAGTGGTCAGAAAAGTGCGGGAGAGAGAGCGCGCCAGAGAGGGGACAGCGTGCCAGAGAGAAAGCAGGCTGCAGCGCCGCGCTCCCCATGACAGAGTGCTCCCCGTGAGGGCACTAAGGCTGGAGTGAGAGTGGGGACTTGGAAGCCTCCATAATCGGAGAAGACTCTTCCCCTGACAGTGCAGAGACAGTGACTCAGTGCAGCCCTGGTGACCGCAGTCACAAGCAAAGATCCCTGAGTGTGATAAGTAGCTGCCCAGTGTGTGTGTGACAATCGTTATTACAGAGAAGCTGCCAGGCTTACGGAGACTCCTGCAGCAGTGACGGAGAGACTGTTATTTCCTGGTTCCAGTTTCACTTTGAGAATAACAGGCTGCAGAGACTTAACCCCGGATTTTCCAGGAGACACAGAAAAGACCAGAATCTCAAGCCCTGCTGGTGACTGTACCCACGTTGGTAAAAGGACCCTCCAGTCAGGATCTCCCTGGGCTGATAAGTTACAAGAACACTCGATAACCCTTTTGATTCCGCTTAACTGTTTACTGTTTTTACTTGACTCTATTAACCCCGTTTACTCCCTGCGAGGAGAATTTTACCCCTGTTATTAAATCCCCTTCAGCAGTTGGTCTGTCTGTTCCGTGGTGACATACGCAACCCTGCACTCTATTACATATGGTCGGGCAGCCAACGTGGAATTAACTGTCCTGCCAGTCTCTGAAGCAAGGCTTGGAGATGATTGCTCCCTCGGTGTTCTGGCTACCGGATTCTGCGCCTCAGAAGAACTCCCTCTGGATTCCTCTCCTTGTGCTATGACCGTTTCTCACCCGCTACAATTCTCTTTCATGTCCTTCCTTAGGATGCTGCCATACGTGGGGCAGGCGCAGCTCCATGGCTTTCTGTCTAGGCCTCTGACAGGATCCCACCCCTGTCCGGGACCTCCCTGTCTGCAGCTCTGTGATGTTCCTCCTTCCCCTCTGTCTGCCTGACAGGAACTGCCTGGGTGAAGCCCAGTCAGCGTCTGACTAACTTTCTATCCAGCCCACCAGTTTTACCTAATTGTGAGGAGTGCCCTAGTGAATAGGAGCAAGGCTCCCCCTGGTGGACTGGAGTGTGAAGTGTGGTGTATGGTTTGTGATACCTTGTAAAGAGATCTCCTTTATTGCCTTCAGAAGTAATATCACTCCCCCTGGTGGAAGAATAATATTACTGCAACGACCAGGACTCTGGGGCGCTGCATATACAAGTTTAAAAGATTAAAAAATATATCATTCTTAGTGACTAGCTACAGAAGAAGGCACAGAGCCTATGCACAGCAGAATGAGATTGTGTTTTCATTTTGCATTGTGTTGTTTGATCTCAGATGTGATTTGCAAACAATGTATAAATAAGAAAAGGAGCCAGGTTAGAAAGCTAGCAAGTAGGGGTGAGTAATGCTTGCCAATTGGTGTGCCGTGCTAGGAAACTTGTGCCATTGTGCTCTGCAGTTTTATCCCCAGGAGGAAGACACTTGCCCTCCAGGATGAGCAAGGGTGAGGATCGCAAACAGAGGGGAGCATAGAAGCTTATTCTTGTTGTAAGCGAAGAATGTACTCATTGACATGGCGAAGATTAGCAACCATGAGAGCTAATGTTAGACATAGAAGTGGGAAGCAGTGGGCGTGCGGTCAACACCAGAGAGAATTTTCTATGTCAGTATGTCATCAGTGCTGTGTGAAGAATGCTGGCTGACTGGTTCATTTCTATAGATAAGCTAGCAACTTCTTTGTCATGTTGTAACGCCTGGGGACACCCTGGCAGAGGGTCACTTCCATGCTCCGGAATGCTACATAAAAAGGGGTCTAGTTGGTTGTGTGTTGTTACCTTTTGTAGACATGACATGGCTGACCAGGACCCGATGAAGTAAAGGTGTATGAGAGCGACAAGAAGTGAAAATAAACTTTTCTTTACTAACTTAATTGGTAAAACAAATGTATTTCCAGTAGCAGGCATGGCACTTATAGAATACATTTCCTGCATAGACCAAAGGTACAGGCTTGACTGTAACATGTGGAGGCACATTTCCTGACATTGCTTGTTACATTGAAGCAGCTTATTACTAAGGGAGCCTCCATCTTCTTTTGTAAGTGCTGCACCGGTAGAAGTTGGTTGCTGCAGACCCTCACAACTATTCTCAACTTCCGATTGATGTGGGCCACCAGCATCCTGGTGCACTCTTCCATCCAAGTATCTTTTTATGCTTGCTGCAACTCAGGAGATTACTTGTTCCACTGTAGCCAATCTTTCTTTGAACCTAAGTTCTGTCTACACTCAAGCTTCCTTATCTAGTATAGAGAACGCTTGTGTCCTACTTGCCTGCTATGCAGGGCCGGTTTTAGACAAAGTGGGGCCCTGGGAAAAAGTTTAAAGTGGGGCCCCAAATGCTAACATATCGCACCATCACACAGAAACATTTCTGTTGTATTTACAAGCGCAAGGTTCAGGCCGCTAAACGAGCGCGATCGACAATATTGAAGTCGTTTGATGCTTGTTTCCCGGCCTCTTTAGGGTAGGTGCACACATTCAGTAATTGGCAGCGCTTAGGATACAGCACAGGTCCGCTGCCGGCTAATGAACGCAGGTGAATCCACATGTGTTCATTGAACTGTGCGGATTCACTGCTTCCAATACATTGTATGGGTGAAATTTATCTTGCGGAGAAAAATTAAGATAAATTGACATGCTGCGGTCTGGAAAGACTCGCCACATGTCCGTCTCCGCTGGTGAGCTGCGGGCGTCTGTGCACGCATAGTGGGAATGGGATTGCTTGAAATCCTATCCATTATGCTGTAACACGTGGACGCTGTACAAGTACACAACGTCCAACCCCGCATCGTTTACTGACCGTGTGCACCTACCCTTACTCTGAGGAAGAATGATTGGTACAGATAGTCCTCGATATAGTAATAATGCAGGTCCCATATAGTACATATAGTAAAATGCACTCCCCATGGTCCTTGGTAGAGTATAATGCAGCCCCCTCAGAGTATACTGCAGCCCCCACTTAACTAAATGTTAAGAAAACTAAGGAGTTGGTGGCCAACTATAGCAGGATAAAGATGGAATGCTTACCGATCACTATTGCTGGTCAGGAGGTAGAGCAGGTGGAGAGTTACAAATATTTGGGGGTCCATTTGGATAGCAAACTGGACTGGAGATGCCACTCAGAGTTTGTCTACAAGAAAGGGTTGAGCAGATTGTATTTCCTAAGGAAACTGAGGTCTTTTAATGTGTGCAGCAAAATGTTAGAAATGTTCTACCAGTCTGTAGTGGCAAGTGCCATGTTTTTTGCAATCATATGCTGGGGTAGTAGCGTGCGGGCCTCTGATGCTAATAAGCTGAATAAGATTATCAAGAAGGCAAGTTCTGCTGTGGGCTGCAATCTGGACTCTTTTGAGGAGGTAGTGGAGAGAAGAACTCTGAAAAAGTGTATGGCAATTATGAACAATAATGCACATCCATTATATGAGCTATTCATGAGACAGAAGAGCACCTTCAGTAACCGGCTAATACTTCTGAGGTGTAAGAAGGAAAAATATAGGAAATCGTTTGTGCCAACTGCTATGGGAATGTACAACAATAACATTAGGGTTAAATCATCAAGGTGAATGTCTACTTTATTTCTCTACATCTCAGTTCACTAGTTGTGTATGTCCTATTCTAATGTATAACGTATAATGTTCTTCTGTCAACTCCACTGTCATGTCAATTAAGTAATTCATTTTATGATTTTTATGATTTAAGTTGTGCTGCTGTGATACCATAATTTCCCACGGGATCAATAAAGTGTATCGTATCGTATCGTATCGTATCGTAGAGTATACTGAAGTCCCCCTCATACAGTATACTACAGCCCCCTCATACAGTATACTGCAGCCCCCTCATAGAGTATACTGCAGCCCCCCTCATAGAGTATAATGCAGCCCCTTCAGAGTATAATGCAGCCCCCTCAGAGTATAATGCAGCCCCACACACAGTATAATGCAGGCCCCACCCCCACAAACACACACAGTATAGTGCAGCCCTCTTCACCCTTCACACACAGTGTAATGCAGCCCCCCACAGTATAATACAATCCCCCAGAGTATAATGCATGCCCCTCAGAGTAAATTGCAGCACCCCCCACACACAGTATAATGCAGGCCCCACCCCACACAGTATAATTCAGCCCCCCCACCAAACACACACAGTATAGTGCAGCCCCCTCCCACACACAGTATAATGCAGCCCCCCACCAGAGTATAAAGCAGCCCCTTCAGAGTATAATGCAGCACTACACTCAGTATAATGCAGCCCCTGCCACAAACACACAGTATAATGCAGGCCCCACCCCACACAGTAAAATTCAGCCCCCCACAAACACATACACACAGTATAGTGCAGCTCCAACACAGTATAATGCAGCCCCCCACACAGTATAATGCAGCTCCCTAACAGTATAATGCAGTCCCACACACACTATAATGCAGCCTCCCAGAGTATAAAGCAGACCCTCAGAGTATAATACAGCCCTACACACAGCATAATGCAGCCCCCCACAAACACACACAGTATAGTGCAGTCCCCAACACAGTATAATGTAGTCCCCCCACACACAGTATAGTGTAGCCCCCGCACACAGTACAAAGCAGCCCCCCACATACACAGTATAATGCAGTCCCCCCACACACAGTATAGTGCAGTCCCCCCACATACACTATTGTGCAGCAGACACACACCCACACTATAATGCAGACACATGCACAAACAAACACACACGATAATGCAGACACACACACTATAATGCAGACACACAGACACAATACTTACAGTACCTCTCATCCTTGTTCCCCAGCTGCTCTGACTTCTGCAGAGCTTCTCATCAGCTACACTGCTGAAACACACTGAGTCAGAGGCAGAGGGGGAGTGTCAGTGATGGGAGATGGAGAGTCACATGATGCTCTCTCCTCCATCACTGCTTTCAACTGTATTGGCATCTATGATGCTGAAAAGTTAAATGCAGGAAGGGGGCGGTGCCGGGCTTCTCTTACTCAGGGGCCCCATAGCAGCCACTGGCTGGGGCCCCTGGAGGAGCAGGGGCCCTAGGCAGCTGCTTGGTCTGCCTGTCCCTAACGCCGGCCCTGCTGCTATGTAGGACTACTTTTACCAATTGATGCTTGGTTAATTCAGGACTTGCTACATGGCAAAGTCTTATCTCATCTCCATACACACAACACCCTTATTCATGGCTGGTCTGCAAAATGCTCCTTCACCTTTCAGTACTCCCCAACAAAACACTAAAGCCTAAGTCACACTAAACGACTTAACAACGATCACGACCAGCAATACGACCTGGCCGTGATCGTTGGTAAGTCGTTGTGTGGTCGCTGGGGAGCTGTCACACAGACAGTTCTCTCCAGCGACCAACGATCAGATCAGGGGAATGACTTCGGCATCGTTGAAACTGTCTTCAACGATGCCGAAGTCCCCCTGCAGCACCCGGGTAACCAGGGTAAACATCGGGTTCCTAAGTGCAGGTCCGCGCTTAGTAACCCGATATTTACCCTGGTTACCATTGTAAAAGTTAAAAAAAACCACTACATACTCACATTCTGATGTCTGTCACGTCCCCCGCCGGCGTCCACAGGGTTAAAACTGCTTTCGGCAAGAGCGCTGCTAATGCACGCGCTGCTGCCGAGAGCTTCCCTGCACTGAGTGTGTCAGCGCCGGCAGTAACAGCGGTGACGTCACCGCTGTGCTCTGCTTTACGGCCGGCGCTGACACAGTCAGTGCAGGGAAGCTCTCTGCCAGAGCGCGTGCATTAGCAGCGCTCCTGCCGAAAGCAGTTTTAACCCTGTGGACGCCGGGGGACGTGACAGACATCAGAATGTGAGTATGTACTGTTTTTTTTTTAACTTTTACAATGGTAACCAGGGTAAATATCGGGTTACTAAGCGCGGCCCTGTGCTTAGTAACCAAACATTTACCCTGGTTACAAGTGAACACATCGCTGGATCGGCGTCACACACGCCGATCCAGCGATGACAGCGGGTGATCAGCGACCAAAAAATGGTCCTGATCATTCCCCAACGACCAACGATCTCCCAGCAGGGGCCTGATCGTTGGTCGCTGTCACACATAACGAGATCGTTAGCGGGATCGTTGCTACGTCACCAAAAGCATGACGTTGCAACGATATCGTTAGCGATATCGTTATGTGTGACTCAGCCTTAACTCACCTCTAAACTTCCCCCACCTTGGGCCGACCTATTAGTCAACCCCCATTTGCAGGGTAACTAAGTGCTGCAGGCCACAGAACATCTAAAAACAACATACAACACATATCAATGCATTGTATTACTAAAAGATCTTCAAGCAAGGTGTCAACAGGACTTCCACTTCTTTACAACGTAAGTGGGATATATATCGGACAGGTTTTGGATTTGTCAAATGCTGGATCCAATCGAGAATTGGTGTTTCCATTATGAAAGAAAGCCATGATGTAAATGTGAACATGGCCTGAAATACTACTGATGTCTCAGTGATACTATTTCTCTACTATTGATTTTACAAACGAGAAAGAGTGTTTGTCTGCTCATAATTCGAGCGTAGATAGAGCAGCTGTAGACTATTATTGTTAGCATTTTCTAGTTAAAGGCAAGCTGATTATGTAATTGCAGATATAGTAACTTTATTTAACATTTTCAAAACAGCAGCAAAAATAATAAGATGTGATAAAGGTTAAACCACGTGGGCAGAGCTGTTAGCGGAGAGCGGCTGCTATGCAACAAATCAGCATAACTGTGTATGGCATGGCCTTACCGTACCCAAGACAACCAATGACTCTTATTCTCCTTCAACCTCAGATGGCAGATGCAGGATGATGGTCATGGATGAGAAGTTTAATTTATGTAACATTTATTCAGTCACACAACTTTAGTTTTATGGAACTTTGTGAATTACGACGACGATATAATAATAATTTTCTCCATGTGTTGCTAATGAACACTCTGATCAATGTCCCTTGAAGGCAATAAAAGTGCATTAACCTATCATTTGGAAGTAGAAATCGGAGAGCGCTAGGTCCCCAGTGACAGTTGTCATATGCCGACTGGAAACCCTGTGCAGGAAATCGCTGTATCCACTTTCACTCTGGATGACCTTGTAATACATTTATCACTCACATGACCCATTGATCTGAACATATGTAATGTTTTATAGGGTCGGCCAAGCTATTTTCCCAGTGATGAAACCCAGCAACAGGACAACTATTTATGATGGCAATGCCTATACTACAAAAATGACCATCAATATCGCTGCACTTTTTATTGACATTTTTGTAAAATGGACCAATGTTAGAAAATAAATGCTACAGTGATGAAAATATTATATCTTTGTTGATAGAAAGGACATGCATGATAAAGGGTTCAAACGAGAAGCTGAAACACTGGATGAGTAAAATTCACTGATGTTCACCTACTGTATATCTACTGGAGTCCTGCTTCTAAGGGCTCATTCAGTAGTCAGTTTTTTTTCACGTACGAGAAAAACGGACCAAGTTTCATCAGTAATACACATCAGTTTCATCAGCTTTTCATCAAAGTGATGAGAAAAACACAAAACGTTTCTCCACCTTGTTGAGTGCTGTCCGAATTTTTTTTTTTTCCACTGACCCATAGACTTGCATTGCCAATTGTGATCCGACACCCAGATCAATATTGGACAAGTCTCTGTAGTAGCCCCATAGACTATCATGGGTAAGAGTGCTATCAGTGACAAAAAATAAACTGATAGCACTTGTGCGTGAAAAATAGATGTATCCTAGCTATATTTGGAGGTTACTAGCTGGTAACTTAAAAAAACTATTGAACCCACTAAAAGACTGTGCTGCTATTCTTAATTGTTGCTTTGTTGATAGAAAGATGACATTATTACTAGAGATGAGCGAATTCAATGCTATTCGAATTTTACAAAAATTATAATTTGCCAAAATGCTGATTTATTTTTTGGAATTCACTTCTGCGTTGATTAAACAATATGGTGGCTTTTTCTGAGTCTAATTGGAGGTATTTGCTATTATTATTATTATTATTACACCTACTACATATTACGTAGGTTAGGACCTTGGAGATGAGAATACCCATTTGATGACCAGGCCAAACTTTTGAAATCTGACCAGTGTCACTTCGTGTGGTAAAAACTCTGGAATGCTTCAAGGTATTCCAGTGATATTGAGATTGTTTTTTTTTCATGACACATTGCACTTTGTGCTAGTGGTGAATTTAGGTCATTATGTTTTGCTTGTGAAAATATTGTAATTTTGTCGAAAATTTGAAAAGAAATTCAAAATTTTCAAGCTTTCAACTTTTATATCCAGTTAGTCATGCTGTACAAAATAGTTTATAAATAACATTTCCCATATGTCTACTTTATAGCGGCATCATTTTTCAAATGTCATTTTATTTTGTTAGGATGTTAGAAGGGTTAAAAGTTTAGCAGCAATTTCTAATTTTTTCCAATACATTTGCAAAACCTGTTTTTCTGGAAACCTATTCAGATTTAAATGGCCTTTGAGGGGCCTGTACATTGGAAACTTCCCAAAAAGGATAAAACTGCCCAATTTTAATTTTGGGACACAAGATTGGCTGAATTAGTTTGCAGGCATCATGTCAATTTTGCAGAGCCCCTAATAAGCCTAAAGAGCTGAAAGCCTCAAACAAGTGATCCCATTTTGGAAACTACGCCCCACAAAGAATAAATCCAGTAGTATAGTGAGCATTTTTAACCCACAGGTACTACACACAATTTGATAACATTAGGTCGTCCTATTGAAAATTTTCATTATTCTCACGAAAATGTTGCTTTAGACACACATTTTTCACTTTTGCAAGAAGTAAAACAAAAAAGTGGACCCCAGAGTTTATTACTGACATTCTTCTGAGTGTGACGATACTCCACATGTAATCAAAAAAATCTGTTTGGACACCCGGCAGGGCTCAAAAGGGAAGAAGCGACATTTGGTATTTGGAATGTAAATTTAGATGGAATAAACTGCAAACAAAATGCGCAATTTGCAGAGCCACTGAGTTACCAAAACAGCAGAAAACCGCACAAGTGACCCCATTTTGGACACTAGACCCATCAAGGAATTCATCTAGGGCTGTGTTGAGCATATTGAATCTATTAGGTGCTTCACAAAACTTTAAAATGTGGATGTGAAATCAAAAATGTTTTTTTCCTCTAAAATGTTGTTTTAGCTCCAAATTTGTATTTTTCACAATGGATAAAACGAGAAACCAGATCCCATAATTCGTTGCAGAATTTCTCCTGAATGCGATGATTCCCCATTTGTGGTAAAAAAAAATAAATCACAGAATCATAGAAAAAGTAAAACCAAAAGGGAACTTGTTCTTGTTTTTCACTACATTGTTCATCTATAGTACGACAGCTTGAATAACTAGTACTTTGACTGTCCATAAACCAGTGTGATATAACTTGTACTGTTTATTAGAGATGAGCCACCTCCCTAGTGTTCGGGTTCGGTTCGGTTCGTCGAACAGGGAGATGTTCGACGAACACCGTCGAACCATATTGAAACCAATGGCAGGCAAACACAAACACATGGAAAACACATAGAAAACACCTTAAAAGGTGTCCAAAAGCTGACAAACTGCTCAGAAGACACAACAAACACATGGAAAAGTCACAACTACACATAGTCATGCGAAAAGAAAAGAGGTGGAGGAGTAAAAGGAGGAGGAGACACAGATATAGGCATGTCATGCCCTTCTAAAGTTAAGAAAGGCTGGAGTAAAAATCTAAACTCACTCTACCAACACCCAGACGTCTTGACAAAAAAAAAAAAAGAAAAGAAATATCTTTAGGTAGAATGGCGGCGGGTCCATTCAGAACACTTTCCTTAGAAGACGTAGTGGTACCCCTGTTGGGAGTTGTGCCAAAAAATGAACCCCATACATTCAGACTAATCCACCATTTGTCATATCCAAGGGGCAGGTCAGTAAACGACAACATCGACGAGGAACCAAGTACAGTACTACGTACTGTACCTCCTTTGACGAGGCAATCAGGCGGGTCAAGAAGTTGGTAAGGGGCACCCTAATGGCCAAAACAGACATTGAGGGGGCGTTCCGGTTATTACCTGTGCCTCCGAATAGTGTACTCCCATTGGGCTGCTTCTGTGAAGGAGCATACTACATAGATCGCTGTTTGCCATGGGGTGCTCCATATCCTGCTCACTGTTTGAGGCGTTTAGTTGCTTCCTCGAATGTGTCGTCATGGACGTTTGTAAGGCGGCACATATTCTCCATTACCTCCACGACTTCTTATGCCTGGGCCCAAAAGATTCGCCACAGTGTGAAAACACGTGGTAGTCCACCTGTGAGAAGGACAGAGCTGGAGGGAGAGTTGACACCCCAGAGCCGAGGGGTTAGATTGATAAAGAAAGAAGGCAGTGTAGCTTGCTTCATGGGTCGGGTACTCTGCTGAGTAGCAGAAATTGCTACTAGGCCCAAAAGGATTTTTAGGGCCAGATGCCGTTACAAAATAGTAGTTAGGTAAACAGGCGGTGTAGCTTGCTTCATGGGTGGGGTACGCTGCTGAGTAGCACTAAATTCTACTAGGCCCAAAAGGATTTCCTGGGCTAGATGCCGTTAAAAATAGTACTTAGGTAAACAGGCGGTGTAGCTTGCTTCATGGGTGGGGTACGCTGCTGAGTAGCACCAAATTCTACTAGGCCCAAAAGGATTTCCTGGGCCAGATGCCGTTACAAAATAGTAGTTAGGTAAACAGGCGGTGTAGCTTGCTTCATGGGTGGGGTAAGCTGTTGAGTAGCACTAAATTCTACTAGGCCCAAAAGGATTTCCTGGGCTAGATGCCGTTACAAAATAGTAGTTAGGTAAACAGGCGGTGTAGCTTGCTTCATGGGTGGGGTACGCTGCTGAGTAGCACTAAATTCTACTAGGCCCAAAAGGATTTCCTGGGCCAGATGCCGTTAAAAATAGTACTTAGGTAAACAGGCGGTGGGTGGCTGGGCTACTCTGCTGACTAGCAGACATTGAAGCTTTTGAGCAGACCTCTGAATCTCAGGCCATAGTATGAGTAAACAACTCTGCAGACGACCCCACCCACCTGGAATTGACGATGGCAACGTCATGTAAAACTCGGCAAGGGGACTAAATAAAAGAGTCTCCATTTTTTAAAAAAATTCGGCCACAGACAACACTTAAGTGGCATCAATTTCGCCAGAGTTTTTTAAAACGGTTGGTGAGGTGATTTTCAAAAATCATCAAGCTTTTAGTCTCCCCAAGATGACACAAGGGTAGAAAAGTCCTTGCGGATCCAGGATTTGTTCATCTTGATGAACGTTAGTCTGTCTACATTGTCACTGGACAGCCGCTTGCGCTTATCTGTCAGCACACCACCAGCAGCGCTGAACACACGTTCAGAGAGAACTCTGGCTGCAGGGCACGACAAGATCTCCAAGGCGAGCTCATGCCATTTTTCAAGATTGGAAGCCCAAAATGAGCAAGGGTCCAGTTCCACAGTCATGGCATCGATGTTAACTTGGAGATACTCTTTTACCATCCTCTCTAGGCATTGGCTGTGCGTCAGACTTCTTGTCTCCTGTGGCCTTGCAAAGGATGGTCTAAAAGAATCTTGAAATGATTGGAAAAAATTGCTGTTACCACCAGATACGAGGTTACTATTACGGTTAGAGTGATGACTCGATAGTCCCATGGTTGGCAAGTTAGAACTCAGAGATTGACTACGTGCACCACTGGTGTTTTGTGGAAAAGCAGATGTTAGATTCTGTAACAGTCTCTGCTGATACTCCTGCATGCGTGAATCCCTTTCTATGGCAGGAATTATTTCACCAAATTTGCTTTTGTACCGGGGATCTAAGAGTGTGGCAACCCAGTAGTCGGCATTACTTCGGATTCTGACAATCCGAGGGTCATGTTGCAGGTAGTGCAGCAAGAAGGCACTCATGTGTCTTGCGCATCCAGGAGGACCAAGTACTTGTTGTCTTGGTGGTGGCGAGATAAGAATCATGCTTCCTTCGTCTGCCCTTTCCCCCCAACCTCGCACAACAGAAATTTAATCAAGGTCTCCCTCATCTGATGAGTCTTCCATGCCCAGCGCCAGTTCGTCCTCCACTTCTTCCTTGCCTCCTGCACCTTCCTCAACAGTTTGGCTGCTACCATGCGCCCTCGGTAATCCCTCTCCCCCAGCCTCCAATGCCAGCCGCCTTGGTGCTGCCAACCTTCTTGACCTTGGAGATATGATCCCTTCCGCATACGACTCCTCCTGTTCCTCCTCCTCCTCTTGTTCCACCACCTGACTCCGAACACTGTGTGAAGTGTGCTCCAGCATGTAAATCACCGGAATAGTCATGCTGATAATGGCATCGTCAGCACTAAACATCTTCGTTGCTATTTCAAAACTGTGCAGAAGGGTACATAGGTCCCTGATCTGAGACCACTCCTGCAGCGTGATTTGCCCCACCTCTTGAGCTCATTGGCCAAGGCTATACGTCATAACGTATTGCACCAGGGCTCGTCGGACAGTGCAGACACTGCTCCTAGGCCCAAAACTATTAACTGGATTAGATGCAGTAAAAATTGAGATATACAGGCGGTTTAGTTTGTTTCACAGGCGGGCTATTCTGCTGACGTGCAGACACTACTCCTAGGCCCAAAACTATTAACTGGTTTAGATGCAGTAAAAATAGAGATACACAGGTGGTATAGTTTGTTTCACAGGCGGGCTACTCTGCTGACGTGCAGACACTGCTCCTAGGCCCAAAACTATTAACTGGATTAGATGCAGTAAAAATAGAGAACACAGGCGGTATAGTTTGTTTCACAGGCGGGCTACTCTGCTGACGTGCAGACACTGCTCCTAGGCCCAAAACTATTAACTGGATTAGATGCAGTAAAAATAGAGATACACAGGCGGTATAGTTTGTTTCACAGGCGGGCTACTCTGCTGACGTGCAGACACTGCTCCTAGGCCCAAAACTATTAACTGTATTAGATGCAGTAAAAATTGAGATACACAGGTGGTATAGTTTGTTTCACAGGCGGGCTACTCTGCTGACGTGCAGACACTGCTCCTAGGCCCAAAACTATTAACTGGATTAGATGCAGTAAAATTAGAGATACACAGGCGGTATAGTTTGTTTCACAGGCGGGCTACTCTGCTGACGTGCAGACAATGCTACTAGGCCCAAAACTATCAACTGAATTAGATGCAGTGAAAATAGAGATACACAGGCGGTATAGTTTGTTTCACAGGCAGGCTACTCTGCTGACTTGAAGACAATGCTACTAGGCCCCAAACTATCAACTGGATTAGATGCAGTGAAAATAGAGATACACAGGCGGTATAGTTTGTTTCACAGGCGGGCTACTCTGCTGACGTGCAGACAATGCTACTAGGCCCAAAACTATCAACTGGATTAGATGCAGTGAAAATAGAGATACACAGGTGGTATAGTTTGTTTCACAGGTGGGCTACTCTGCTGACGTGCAGACAATGCTACCAAGCCCAAAACTATCAACTGGGATAGATGCAGTGAAAATAGAGATACACAGGCGGTATAGTTTGTTTCACAGGCGGGCTATTCTGCTGACGTGCAGACACTGCTACTAAGCCCAAAACGATTTACTGGGTTAGATGCAGTAAAAATTGAGATACACAGGCAGTGTAGCTAGCTTCACAGGTGGGCTGCTCTGCTGACGTGCAGACACTGCTACTAAGCCCAAAACCCCAAAACGATTTACTGGGTTAGATGCAGTAAAAATTGAGATACACAGGCGGTGTAGCTAGCTTCACAGGCGGGCTACTCTGCTGACGTACAGACACTGCTACTAAGCCCAAAACCCCAAAATGATTTACTGGGTTAGATGCCGTAAAAATTGAGATACACAGGCGGTGTAGCTAGCTTCACAGGCGGGCTACTCAGATGACTATCAGACAATGCTACTAGCCCAAAAGGATTTGCTGAGCTAGATTACACCAAATGCTGTGACTAACACTTGCACAGCACTGGCACAGATCTGCCTGGCAAACAGTGCTATGAACTGCTGTAACCTACCCTGAAAAGGGCTGATATTACAACTAGTCCCAACTCCCGACTCCCTAAACCTATCTCTCAGAAAATTCGCTGGCAAAAAAAGACTCTTTGACTGTATAGCGCCCACAGCAGCAGTGGTGCCGTCTAACACTAAGCTGCAGCAGTGAGGAAATGGTGACGACGGGGCAAATGGCTGGTTCTCATTGGGCAAGGAGTGACATGTGACATACACAGCCAATGACACATGCCCTTGCTTGTCTGCATCACATGCACATTGCTGTGTGTGTGCGCACTGCTGATAGGCTGAGAGACTGCACCGCCCTTCTGTAAATGCGGGAAAGAAAAAAAAAATGGAGATCGGCGTTATTTCAGCACAGATCTATCCCCCGCCCCCCCCGCCCACTATACACTGAAACAGTCCATTAGCAATGATAAACAGTTTTAATGTGCAAATCAAGCTAGGTTTTTGGTGAACGAACAGTTATCGAACAGAAACTCGAACAGCCGAATTTTAAGCAAATTGTTCGGGTTCGTCGAACGACTCGAACACCGCCCAAAACAGCTCGAATTTGAAATTGGCAAACAGTTCGACTCGATCACCGCTCATCTCTACTGTTTATTTCTAGCATGCTGCTTTTCTTGACCATTTTATTGTATCATAACTTACCGGTACTCGTCAGCGTCAATAGGATGGGGTGTTTGGGCCCATGATGAAGATCCCAGAAGTTTAGGTAACCTGGTATTCACTACTAACTTCAGCCATATTGTTGGCGAAAGCAACTTTTCAGGGCTGAAGCAGGACTGTGTCTCCACAAGATTGGAATGCCTGTTAATACCGTGTTCAAATGTATTGTAAAATTGCTCCGGTTTTCTGCTGCTTTTTATCCACATATTTTCTACAATTATCTGCAGGGCCAGGACAAGGTATTTTGGTGCCTTAGGCAAATGAAGTCGATGTCCACCCCTCCTCAGCCCCGAAATGAAAGGAATCAGTCAGAGACTAAAGTAAAAGGCGCCCTAACCCTCCCTCTCCCTCTGATGGGTCAACAAGCTCTGGTGACCACTTCCACTAGAATTCTTACCTTTTTCAACAAATAATACCATCAAAAGTAAAAAAGTAATGTACTTTAGTAGTGAGGCTTAACTGCGTTTTTAAAGTTAGCTATGGAATCATTCATTATTTAGGAACCATTTATACAATACCAGGGACAAATAGTGATACTCATCCCTGACATCCTTTATTTTATATGTCAGACACAAGGACAATTACGGAAATTAATACAACTATAATTGGGGTGAATTGGTTTTAATTAAGGTGTCCAGCATTTGCTGGATACCTTGATGGAAACTTAACAGACCCTATTATAGATAAAGGGATACTTATGATGGTTTTTATGTCAGTCCTGTTTGCAACAAAACTGATGGTGGTTCTAGTGCCGTATTCCTGTACTAATGATGGTTCTGGTGCCACATTCCTGTACTGATGATGGTTCCTGTGTTGTATTACTGTTCTAATGGTGGTTCTGTGATTTATTCATGTAGTGATTGTTGTTCTGGTGCTCTAATCATATAATACTGATGGCTCTGCTGATCTATTCATGTAGCGATGATGGTTTTAGAACTGTATTCATCACCAGGACCATCATCAGTACAGGACTTCAGTCTAAGAGAGGATTCACATTAGGTTCCATAAGAGATATAGACTTCAGTCTAAGAGAGGATTCGCATTAGGTCCTGGCAACGTGAATCGCCTTATCGTGGCTGCAGGGTACACATGAATTGGCCAATTTATGCACTAAGCATTCTCAAATTTTCATATTTCTAGTGCAGTAATGCAATTCCATTTTCATATTTCATGTTTTAGTGTTACGGTGTGCTGCTTTTTGTTTGAATGTATATGAGTTGGTGACTCTAGGTAAGCACCTGTTCAGACCCATTTATGTTTGGATGTGACGGTCAGTCTTTTGTTATTTGTATGTCATAGGCAGGTGCCTACCCTGCCTACCTCTCATCCTGGCCCTGGATATATGCACCATGCAGAGGCTTAGCTAGGGTTTTGGTTCGGGTGGGGTGAAATTTCTCAGTGGGCCCCTAACCAGGTAACCTTGATTACAACTGGGTAACGCGCTGTAATAGTGGAGGAGTACCTCAGCAGATGACTGCGCTGTTGCTGAAAATAATTTCTATATAAAGACCTTACACTCTCTACAGCTCTGGCTAAAAACAAGAGACCACCACACATCAAAACCCTATCATGGGCAGCCCAATCTCCAGACCTGAACCTCATTGAAAACCTCTGGAATGTAATCAAGAGGATGATGGATACTCACAAGCCATCAAAAAAAGAACTGCTTAAATTTTTGTGCCAGAAGCAGTGTGAAAGACTGGTGGAAAGCATGCCAAGAAACATGAAAGCTGTGATAAAAAATCATGGTTATTCCACAAAATATTGATTTCTGAACTCTTCCTGAGTTAAAACATTAGTATTGTTGTTTCTAAATGATTATGAACTGGTTTTCTTTGCATTATTTGAGGTCTGAAAGCACTGTTTTTTTTATTTTGACTATTTCTCCTTTTCAGAAAAAAATACAAAATGTATTGCTTGGAAATTCGGAGACATGTTGTCAGAAGTTTATAGAATAAATGAACAATTTACATTTTACTCAAAAATATACCTATAAAGAGAAAAATCAGACAAACTGAACATTTTGCCGTGGTCTGTTAATTTTTGCCAGAGTGGTAGATCTCCACACTGTCTCCCTGGCATGCTAACCTCTCTCCATACTGTGCCCCCATTTCACGCTTCCTCCTTACCATATTCATTCTGTGTTTCCTATTCATACTATGCCATCATAATGCCTATCATGTTCTCTTCTCTAAACTGTACCCCTCCTCACGCTGTCCCCCTACATATTAAGATGGTCACCACAGCACCCCACACAGTTTGATATCCACAATAGCCCCCAATATATATTATGAAGTACACCACAGCCCCTATGCAATATGTCTACCACAGCCCCCCAATATACAGTATGTCCACCACAACTCCCTATACAATATGGTGATGACAGCTCCCTATAAAGTATGATGTTCTTCACAGCCCCCTATACAGTATTGTCACCACAGCCCCCTTTCCAATATGATATACATTATGATGTCCCCTACATCCTCTATGTCAGTGTTTTTCAACCAGTGTGCCGCGGCACACTAGTGTGCCGCGACACATGGTCGGGTGTGCCGCGGGGAACGGGAGTCAGCTGTTCTCTGTGCCGACTGTCAAGCTGACAGCCGGCACAGAGAAGCTGCAGCGCGCCGGCTCCCGGAGATCAATTGTACTCGCAGACATCTACCAGCTGCGAGTACAATTAAGGCTCTGACTGCCGGGTCAGAGCGACGCCAGCAGCGTGATCAAGTCATGTGATCACGCTGCTGACGTCACTATCCGGCGCGCAGGAGAAAGAAGAGACTTGGTGGTAAGTGCTCCTGTGCTGTGGAGCTGAAGACACCGAAGATTCAGCGTGGGGTGGGTTTATGGGGAGTATGTGGGGGGATTTATTAAGTGTGTGGGGGGATTTATTAAGTGTGGGGGGGGATTTATTCAGTGTGTGGGGGGATTTATTCAGTGTGTGGGGGGATTTATTCAGTGTGTGTGGGGGATTTATTCAGTGTGTACGTGGGGGGGGCTGGAATTTATTTAGCATGTGTGGGGCAGGGTGCATTTATTCTGTGGAAGGGGATGGATTTATTCTATCGGAAGGGCAGTGGATATATTCTGTGGGGGTGAGTGGGGAGATGGGGGTGGACACACTAGCGAGGGGAAAAATGTGTGCTGACAGTACTGGGAGCAACGGTGATGGGATGTGTGAGGACAGTATGGGGAGTCGGGGGAATGTGTGAGGGGGGAATGTGTGAGGAGGAAATATGGAGAGAGCAAAGGGGTATGTTAGCAGGGGGGGGATGTACAGGAGGAGGCTATTAGAAATGTGTGCAGACAGTATGGGGGGATGAAAGTGTGAGTGGACACATAATAGATACTGAGTAGTGTGAGGGTAACAGCCAGGAGGAGACAGTATGCCAAGTAGGAGGAGTGTAATGAAGGGGCACAGTAGAGAGACTGGGCTCTCTATGAGGGACACCGTATGAGAAGGCAGTGTGAAGTATGGAAAAGAGAGAGAGGGTAGTGTGGATGGCATGTACCATAAGAGGGACAGTGAGGGTCATATTATGTGCTGGGAATAAAGTGAGGGGCAATTATTTACTCAGAGGCTCAGCCTAGGGCAGATATTGTTATTCCGGAGCATTATAATAACACTGCTATCTTTAAGGGTGTTGTGTCGGGATGTGCTGCAGAAGACAGGAGAAGATGGAAGTCTGCAGAAACGAGCTCTGCCGGTGGATGAGAAGAGTCATCATGGCATCTGGACAAGGTGAAGATGAAAAGAAAGAGGCGACTCCACAAACAACGTCATCTATCAGGTACCTGGATGTAAATGTGTTTTTTTTGTGATACTAATTCTCATTTTTATTTGTTAGGAACATTAAAGGGGATGTCCAAGGTTGTGATGAGTCTGCAGTCATACTATGTGACTGCAGACTTCTGAATTCTCACAGTGCACACTGCTATCATAATTCTCTGATGTTGGTGATTTACATACATGCGGTCACGTGCTGACTAGACATGTGTGGCCTCATTCAATGAAAATGAATTGACTGAGGCCGGACACGTCTAGTTAGAATGTGACCAGAAGTATCCAAATCACATACTTGTGCTGTCATGACCGTCCACTCTGGCCACCGGCAAGGGAGAATCCTGAAAGTGTGCAGTGCTTGCGCTGTGAGAATTCAGAAGCCTGCAGTCACATAGAATGACTGCAGACTTTCATCTCAAACCTGGACACACCATTTTGTGCCATTTTGGTTGGTGGTGTGCCTCGGGATTTTTTAAGTATAAAAAGTGTGCCGCGGCTCAAAAAAGGTTGAAAATCACTGCTCTATGTAGTATGATGCCCCTCACATATTGTATATAGTAAACTGTCACCACAGTCAAGGTATAACATTCCCCACAGTCTCTCATATATTTTGATGTTCTTCACAGCCGCTCTTGTAATGTCCCGACAGACAGCCCCTCTTGTAATATTCCCAAAGCCAGCCCTACCTATGTCCCACATAGCCAGCCCCATGTACAGTGGGTCTGGAAAGTATTCATACCCCTTTAAATTGTTCACTTTGTTTCATTGCAGCCATTTGGTAAATTCAAAAAAGTTCATTTTTTTCTCATTAATGTACACTCTCTGCACCTCATCTTGACTGAAAAAATAAAAATGTAGTAATTTTTGCAAATTTATTAAAAAAGAAAGACTAAAACATCACATGGTCATAAGTATTCAGACCCTTTGCTCAGTATTGAGTAGAAGCACCCTTTTGAGCTGATACAGCCATGAGTCTTCTTGGGAATGATGCAACAAGTTTTTCACACCTGGATTTGGGGATCTTTTGTCATTCTTCCTTGCAGATCCTCTCCAGTTCCATAAGGTTGGATGGTGCGCATTGGTGGACAGCCATTTTCAGGTCTCTCCAGAGATGCTCAATTGGGATTAGGTCAGGGCTCTGGCTGGGCCAGTCGAGAATGGTCACAGAGTTGTCCTGAAGCCACTCCTTTGTTATTTTAGCTGTGTGCTTAGGGTCATTGTCTTGTTGGAAGGTGAAGCTTCGGCCAAGTCTGAGGTCCAGAGCACTCTGGAAGAGGTTTTCATCGAGGATATCTCTGTACTTGGCTGCATTCATGTTTCCTTCAATGACAACCAGTCGTCCTGTCCCTGCAGCTGAAAAACACCCCCATAGCATGATGCTGCCACCACGTTTCACTGTTGGGATTGTATTGGACAGGTGATGAGCAGAGCCTGGTTTTCTCCACACATACCGCTTAGAATTATCACCAAAAAGGTCTATCTTCATCTCATCAGACTAGTGGAGGGCTAGTGGAGGGCTACACTGATCATTGACTTTGTTGAACTTTCTCCCATCTCCCTACTGCATCTCTAGAGCTCAGCCACAGTGATCTTGGGGTTCTTCTTTACCTCTCTCACCAAGGCTCTTCTCCCATGATTGCTCAGTTTGGTTGGACGGCAAGGTCTAGGAAGACTTCTGGTGGTCCCAAACTTCTTCCATTTAAGGATTATGGATGCCACTGTGCTCTTAGGAACCTTGAGTACTGCAGAAATTCTGTTGTAACCCTGGCCAGATCTGTGCCTTGCCACAATTCTGTCTCTGAGCTCCTTGGCCAGTTCCTTTGACCTCATGATTCTCATTTGGTCTGATATGCACTGTGAGCTGTGAGGTCTTACATAGGTGTATGCCTTTCCAAATCAAGTCCTATCAGTTTAATTTAACACAGCTGGACTCCAATGAAGGAGTAGAACCGTCTCAAGGAGGACACAAGGAAATGGACAGCATGTGACTTAAATATGAGTGTCTGAGCAAAGGGTCTCAATACTTATAACCATGTGATATTTCAGTTTTTCTTTTTTATTAAATTTGCAAAAATTTCTATATTTCTGGGGGGTTTTTGCAGTCAAGATGGGGTGCAGAGAGTACATTAATGTGAAAAAAAAAAAACTTGTTTGAATTTACCCAATGGCTGCAATGAAACAAAGAGTGAAAAATTTAAAGGAGTATGAATACTTTCCATACCCTCTGTATGTGGCCCCACTGACAGCCCCACATATATGGCCCCAAAGCCAGCCCCTCTCTTGTTATGCCCCCATACATTGGCAAACTAATATACACTAAATAAAAAAAAAGCTTACACACCTCTAATCCAAGCTCCCCATCCAGTGCAGCTCCGCCTCCTCTTCTATTCTGTACAGCGGTGGGTGATGAATAGTGCGATTATGACAGTGCATCGCGCCATGTGACCTCTCCTGCATGCGCATTTTCCTTTTGTATGCAGGCCGGAAGTGGCCTGCATTCTGACAGAGTTGCTGGTGGAACAGGGAGCTAATTACAGTTCCTCTACTACAGCCGTGGGCGGCGTTCACAGCAAGTGTATTCATGTCTGACAGATGTGAATACATTTAAGTGTAGGGAGGGAGCGACGGTCGGGATGCAGGTAAAGAGAGGGGTGAGAGGTGTTAGTGAGTGACACTGCTCACTGTGCATGCACCACAGCTGTCATTGTGCTGAATGTCTGCGGCTAGAAGAAGGTGCTGTTTAGCCACAGGAATTCATCAATGTCATTACACCCCCCAAAAAAGTATGCCCCCTGGGGGAGGTGGGATCTATTTCCTTAGGCAGGTGCCTACATTGCATTGTTTCATGATATAACTTTTTTCGGGATTTTTCTTCTGTATCTGCAATTTGAAGAATGGTATTATTCCAAGCAGAACGTGTTGAAAATCTTCCTGATTTCTCCTGTTTGAAGCACAGAAGATCGCAGAAGATTTCAACCTATTATCATTACCCACTGCGCTGTTGCCAATCTTCTTGCCAACATTGAACGGCAGCACTTGATAGGAAAACAAGTTGTGATGTCACCATTCTGCAAATTCTGTCAATCAGGGTCATCCTCAGTAAGGTGTAGAAACATTGAGGATTCCATTTAGGAGTAAAGAAAATTAAAAACAGACACTTCTAACCCCACATTCTAGAGACAGATGACTGTCTCTAGAAAAAGTGCTACATTTTGCTGAAGAAGTCTAAAACCAAGGTTTCTTTTGCTGCACAATGTTGCATTTTTTGGTTTTCCAGCTTTCAGTTTATTGGTAATAGGATGTTTCTTGGAACGTGGCAAGAATTTTGCCAACAGATTTTTAGTAAATGGGAATTTGGTTGAAGTCTTCTGTGATGGCACCAATACATTGTTTACCTAAAATTAGGATCTTACCACTAGGGATGAGTGGACCCGTGGAAGTTCGGGTTCTGGTACTCTACCCAAACTTTATTCCAAAGTTAGGTTTGAGTACCATAACTTTACCTGAACTTGATCAGATTGTCAAGTTGTCCCACAAAAAACAAGCCATCACATGAATCTGTCAGCTGAAATATGGAAAAATTATAGCTTTAAAAATACGGTGATGCGCCAAAAAAAGTCTTATTGTGTGACAACAGCAAAATATTAAAAAACAATATCAATCTGGTATCGCTGTAATTGCACCGACCCAAAGAATAAAGTCGCCTAATCACTTATACCGCATGAGGAACGGCATAAAAAATAAATAAAATGAAATTCACCTGCTGTTGATTTTTTCCTTCTGCCTCTCAAAGATAGCAGTAAGGCTAGATGCACATTCATCCTGTGCTTTGCGCTGAGCGCTTACACCAGGTTTCAGTGTAAATCTCTGAAATACGTGATTCAAACGGAACCCCAGGTGGAAGATTCCCTATAATGAGGCAGATGGACACACTGTGGACAGAGTCTGACCTGTGATCTGGCGGTGTCCATCTTTTTAGGTGTGCATAAAAACGTAGTCCGCCACAGTTTTGTGCACTTCTGAATAAAAGGACATCACTAAACAGAGGTAACTCTGATGCCTCATTATAGTGAATGGATCCATCGGGGGTTTCATCTGAATCACATCACTCGGAGATTTAGATGGAAACCCCAAAGTAAGTGCTCATCATAGAGTGCTGGATAAATGTGATCATAAACGTTATGTAAAATGTTCCCAATAAAAGCATCAACTCAATCCACAAAAAAAGTCCCCACTCAGGTTCCTACAACGTACTGGTCACATCAATGTCAGTTCACAATTTTCACTCAGCGACATACACTGCTGCTGGTTTCTGGAAAACACCCACGGAATCAAAATCATCACTACCCCTTTACGAATTTAATTTCCAAAATGGTTGACTTGAGAGGGAATACTGCTAGTCTAGCACTTAGGGGTTGCACTTATGATCACTGCACACCTATATGAATTCATTGAGAGGTGTAGTTTGTAAAATGGGGTCTCTTATGGGGGATTCTGCTGTTCCTAGCACCTCAGGGGCTTTACCGATGTGAAATGGGGTTACCTAAGGGGGATTCTGCTGTTCTGGCACCTCATGGCTTTGCTAATGTGACATGACACCCTCAAGCCAGTCCAGCAAAATCTGCACTGTAATATAACACTTCTTCCCTTCTGAGCTTTGCACTGTGCCTCAAAAGTAGTTTTCAACCACATATGGGGACTCGGCATACTCGGGAGAAATTGCTCAACAAATTTTGGGTACCATTTTCTCCTGTTACCCTTGTAAAAAATAAAAAAATTAGGTCTAAAGTACATTTTTTTGTGAAAAAAAGTTAAATGTTAATCTTCTTCCTTTCACATTATAAAAATTCCTGTGAAGCACCTGAAGGGTTAACAGACCTTGAATGTGGGTTTGAGCACCTTGAGGATCGGAGTTTTTAGAGTGGTGTCACTTTTGGGTATTTTCTTTCACTCCTTCAAGTCACTTCAAATGTGAGATGGTCCTTAAAAAATGGTTTTGCAAACTTTGTTGAAAAAAATGAGAAATCGCTGGTCAACTTTTAACTCTAAGGGTATGTTCCCACGGTTAGTAAACGCTGCAGGTTAGACGCTGTGCTTTTACATCCACAGCGGCCATATGTTCCAGCATAGTGGATGGGATTTCAAGAAATCCCACGCCCACTATGCGTGCATCAGTCTCCACATGATAAATATCACCAGTCCAATGTATTGGGCGTGGTGATTCTGCACAGTTCAATGAACACATGCGGAATCACCTGTGTTCAAAAGCCAGCAGCGCTTTGGACGGAGCGGACATGTGCTGTGTCCAAAGCGATGCCAATTACTGACCGTGGGGACGTAGCCTAATAACTTCCAAAGAAAAAAAAATTATGTTTCAAGAATTGTACTGATGTAAAGTAGACATGTGGGAAATGTTATTTATTAACTATTTTGTGTAACATATCTTTGTGATTTAAGAGCATAAAAATAAAAAATGTATGAAAACATTTTTTTTTACTTTTGCCAAGAAGAAATTTTACCACTATGAAGTACAGTGAGTCGCCCACCAGGGCAATGGGGATACTCAGTACCGGGTCCGGTCACACTTAAAGGGGATGTCACAGTGGCTGCGACTTGTTCCGTGGCCCTAGGACTCAATTAAAGGGGAAAGGTCTTTTAAGGGAATTATGAAAGTCTATTTTCGTGACGCCACCTGTGGTTCTCGGTCAGTAGGGACCGACGCTGCTTAAAGAGGTCCTCTGGGGTGATGTTGTGGCAGCAAGATGGTGACGCTTCCCACAGGTGAAGCGGTGTCCCCAGGGCTCCCAAGGTGTATGGCAGGGATGATGTGTTGCTGGTAAATAATGGGAGACACAGGGTTGCAGTCTTTACCTGGTTTACTTGTGGTAGCAGGCCACAGTCCAGTGTACCGGCAACAGGTACAGAAGGAGTCCAGGCAGCCTGGAAACAAGTGGAAATCCCCTTGGCAGGTCAGGTTGGGAGCCTTCCACTATGCGCTGCTTTCCTGGTCCCTTGCTCCCTGTAGTTTGCTGGCAAGGTACCCCTTTTCTCTCCTGTCCTGGGACAGTACCTCCACGGTAGGCAGCTTGAGACGTTTTCTTGGGGTCTCTGACAGGGTAACTCCAGGCTCTAACTGCTGCTGTACCTCAGGTGTTGTACAGGCAGTTTACGTATAGTCCTATGCTCTCCGGTTCTGCTGTGGACCTTGCAGTTATCCACAACCTTGGGCTCCCGAATGCCCGGATTCTGCACTCTGGCTCCTAGGAGGCCCAATCGTAGCCTCCTTGAGCCCTCAATCTCTCCTCTGCTCCTTTCCTGTCTCTCTTCAGTCTCAGACTGATTTGACTCCTCCTCCAGACCAGGATCTCTATATCTCAGGGAAGCTCCCCTAAAACAGGGTTTTGAGCTCCCCCTCCTGGCCTGGAGTTAGAATGTGTTGTGTGTGAGATAACCTGCCAAAGGGATCCCTCTTGTCTCCAGGCGTAGCACTACCCTCCCCGAGAGGAAGGCAGCACTACTGTGGTACCCAAACTCCTGGTGTGCCACATTCCCCACCGTTAAATTCAGTACTCCAGGACTGGGTAAAAGAAACAAAAACAGAAGGTTAGATAAGATGCAAAAACATTTTGAACAACATTAAGCAGGGTACATGAACTTTTTCTTCCCTACGGGAGGCACTTTTGGCTTGAAAGTTGCAAATAAACATTTTATAAGAGTACATCTGGCCTTACACCAGAATGTCCTTGTCTATATACAACAGTACCGAAGCGAGGGACCTGTCATAAACCCCCAACATAGGGCTTGGGCGGGATACAAGGGGTATCCAGACCCGGAGTTCGGCCGCACCAGACTGTTTTCTGCTTCAGGTCTGCTAAGAAACAAGGCCCTACACACACCAGCAAAGTGGGTAAAACCAGGGTGCACCTTGAGGGTGCCAACTATGTACAAAGACAGTTTTTGGGCAATTCACTGTCCATTACCCTATTGTCCATTTTTAAACCTGTAATAAATATAAGCAGACATTTCAAACAGGTAACAGCAATTATTGACATTTCTAGTCCCTGTAACAGGTTGGGATTTGACCTATAGTGCTACGAGTAGACCTACGCAGTCCCTGGTCTAACATGTCTGCTGTTGCTGTTGTGTACCCACTAGTGTCTGTGCTACTTGTAGGCCTGCATTGTATTGGCAAATTGGGCAACCGTCTGCGACTTCTTAGATTCACTATGGGTCTGACAAATTCACCGATAGCAGAGGGTGGATTCTCTGGTTCCACTGCTGGTGTGACATCTGTTGCTGGAGCCTGCTGGTCTAGAGTATCATTTTGTATTGGTATTTCCAACTGGGGAAAAGTCAAAACAGGTATCACTATGGCTTGATGTACTTGAGTCCAAGACTGGAGAAAATCTCCAAGAACAGTATGGATTTTCTTTTCTTCTTCTTCTGTAGGTTGAGAAGTACTGGGGTCTTTTTCATTGTATCTCAGTTTATCAGGGCATACTTTAAGATGATCCCTTGATACGGCAGTTGAAGCTTCTCCTCTATCTTTGCTTATAAGACACACTTTAGTATTGTCAAAGGTTGATGGTAAGATGGTGTATGGTTCTGCTTCCCACTGGTCATCGAGTTTGTGCATTCTCCTTTTACGCTTTAGCACTTGTTCAACTGGTGACAAGGGAATTGAAGGGGCACGTTGATTGTAGTTTCTTTTGTAGTTTGTTTGTCTTGCCTGAGACAAGCTTCTTTCTACACACTCTTGTACTTGGCGGTATTTCTGTTGTTGCTCAGTATCCCAATCTGCATCTGGTGAGGTAGTTTCTGGTGTTAGGACTCCCATGTCTAGATCAAGAGGTAATTTGCTAGACTTTCCTCTCATCGGGTAGGCTGAAGTGCAGTTGGTGGAATTCACTGGGATGTGATTGTACAGATCTACCAGGTTTGGCAACTTCTCTGGCCATAAGTTTATTTCGTGCAAAGGCAAGGACTTTAGTAAGTCAATTACTATTTGATTCATCTTTTCACACATTCCATTTGTTTGTGGGTGGTACGGTGTTGTTCTGATCTTCTTACATCCGTACAGGTTGCAGAACTCTTGAAACACTTCTGATTCAAAGGCTGGGCCTTGGTTGGTGAGTACCTTATCAGAGTATCCGTGTGGTTGACAAAAGTGTTGTTGGAAGGCTTTGGCTGCCGTCTTAGCTGTCTGGTTCTTGACAGGCACGACTACCAGGAATCTGAAGTAATGTTCACAAAGGTCAAAGCATAGACATAGCCTGACCGGCTTGGAGTTAGCTTCATGTGGTCAAAGGCCTCCAGTTCAAGTGGCTGTTTGGTGACTATGGGCTGTAGGGGAGCCCTCTGGCTGTCACGGTCCTTTCTGCACAGGTAACATGGGCCACACTCTCGGCACCACTTTTCAATGGCTTTTCACATGCCAATCCAGTAGAACCTTCCACGGAGTAGGATCTCTAACTTCTTCCATCCGAAGTGTCCTGCTACATCGTGGTACGCTTCCAGAACCATTGATGCATCTTGTCTTGGGACCACCACTTGCCAGACCAGCTTGTGAGTGTGTGGGTCACTATCCCTCCAACACAGCTTACCGTCATAGATAAACAATTTGCCCTTTTCCTTCCACAGCTGTTGAGTCTCTTTGTCACGCTGTGACTGTCCTGGTGTGACACGACCTGGCGGGACGGTCACAAAACGGCAAAACACACAAGGGTACACCGGGGACACTTTAACAACGGTGGGCCCTGTCGGTAGGGAACGGGGTACGGGCACCTCCTGCACTCACCTGAGGCTGTGCCCTGATCTTGCTACCGTCCCTGTACGGGTTCTTTCAACCCATCGCCGACCAGGATACCTTGTCCATCACTTGCCCTGCTTTAATCCCTATGTAGGGAACTGGCAGGTGAGAGCACTGGTCCCACCGCTGCACTAATACAACACTGGGAAAGTTACACAACAAAGGGGCAAAGAAACTATAACAGCAAACTTAGCTTTCTCTGCTGCAATGCACCGCACAGCAAAGTAAGGCACCTGGAATGAGTTTTAAGCTGTAGAACCTCAGCACTCAGCAAGCTCCTATTCCAGCAAGGTTGGTATCCAAAGGACCTGTATAACCAACAGTCAGCTAATGCACCAGGTGACCTTTTAAAGGAAGGTAGGAGTGGTCACCACCCACATCAGCAGAACAAGCAGCAATGCAATTACACTAGCGGCCATCGGGAGAAAAACTGCATTAACCCCCGATGACCTGAAAGGAAAAAAGGTTTTAATCTGAGGGAAACCAGATCTGCCACAGATCCAAACATGGATCGTGACCGTACGCCCCTTTCAATGAGGGGCCTCTGGACACTCAACACCGGACCTCACCACATAACAACCTATGGTGAGGACGCCTCGATCCACCAAAGTTCACCTCAGCAGTCACCTGACTCTCAGGTTTATAGCAAACGTGGCCTGATGAAAATGCCACCAACGAAGGCTCCTGAGGCGCCACAAACCTCCAGAGGGCCGACCTGGGGAATGAGTTGTGTACATGCATTACTAGGGGTAACTCCAACTGATAAGTCCCTGGGCTGAGAATGGCTGACACCCGATATGGCCCAATCACCCTGGAACTCCAGGACCCAGTTGCACCCTGCCACCTGATGTTTTTGGCGGAAACCCATACGTACTCATTCGCACACAGGTCCGGACCTGAACGTTTATTTTCATGCATGCGTCTGCCACAAGATGGTGAATTCTTAGAGGAATTGACAAGAAAGGCGTCCCTCTGTGTCACCAAACTCACACCCCCATTATGCTCAGAGGGAACCACCACCCTCCTCTGACCCCTCCTCCTAAGAGGTCTCTGACACACCGGGTTAGCATGTAGTGAGAGTAGAGTCTTGCCCCTACTCTCTGGCAGCATCTCTGCTGCCCCCACTGGAGAGGAAGGGGTAGGTTGTAGAAGGACGGAAGACAGTTGCCCCTGGGCAGCAGCCCTCATACAACTGATCCCAGCTGACCACTTCTCTTGACCGCCAATCTATGACCGGGTTGTGTTCTTTCAACCAAGGGAGTCCTAAAACAATGGGTGTTGGTATTCCCCCCAAGATGTAGCACGACAGGAACTCCTCATGAGTCCCTATACGCAGGTGTATATCATCCACGACTTGGGTCACCCACCCCTGGCTGAGTGGTACGGAGTCAATGGCCTGGACGCTTAGGGGTTTAGTTAGTGTTCTACACCTCAGGCCATGGGTCTGGACAAAATGAGCATCCACCAGATTGACACTTGCTCCACTGTCCACAAGCACCGGTATACACTCAGTTACCCCGCCAACCACTACTTCAGCTGACAGGTTACACTGAGGAGAAGATATGGAGGAAATATACACTCCCTGGTCGCCTCCCTCCACACGACCAGGGGGATGCGGCTTCTTAGGTGGTACAGATATTTTGGCGCGAGCTGGGCAGACACCAATAAAATGACCAGTCTGCCCACAGTAAAAACATGCCCCCACACCACGGCGACCCGCAGGCAACCCCGTTTGGGAAACAACTCCTCCCACCTGCATGGGTTCATCCACCTGCTCTGGTGTGTCCCCCTCCCTAGCAAGGACTACCAGAGACACATTAGGTGTATGTCTCTCCCTCAAGCGTCTATCTACCCGGATGGCAAGGAGCATGGCGGCCTCCAATGACCTGGGGGCGGCATACTGCACAAGAGCATCCTGCAACCTTGGAGACAGACCCTGCCTAAAATGGCTCCTAAGGGCAGGGTCATTCCACTGTGTGTCAGTGGCCCACCTCCTGAACTCCGAGCAGTACTCTTTAGCCGGCCAAGCCCCCTGCTTGATTTTACGCAGTCGGGATTCTGCCAGGGAGACACTATCAGGATCCCCATACACAAGCGCCAAGGCCACAAAAAACTCGTCCACCGACTGTAAAGATGGAGAATCGTCAGGGAGAAAGCCCAGGATTGAGGATCACCCTTAAGAAGGGAGGTTATAATCCCCACACGCTGTTCCTCACTCCCTGATGAACGAGGGCGGAGCCTAAAGTATAGCTTACAGGCTTCGTGAAAAAAAAAATTATCTCTCCCTCCAGAGAACCTGTCAGGAAGAGATATCTTGGGCTCTGGTTGAGCATGTACCTGGGCCGAAGCCCAAAACCCCACCAACTGCTGCAGCTGCTGCACCACCTCACCACGAAGCACCTTAAACTCATCGGTGAGGGTCTGAAGCAGTTGGGCAAAGGCCTGCATTTGAGCCATAGCTCACCAGAAAAAAAAAATGGGATGGTTGGTTATAATGTCACGCTGTGACTGTCCTAATGTGACACAACCTGGCGGGACGGTCACAAAACGTCAAAACACACAAGGGTACACCGGGGACACTTTAACAACGGTGGGCCCGTCGGTAGGGAACGGGGTATGGGCACCTCCTGCACTCACCTGAGGCTGTGCCCTGATCTTGCTACCGTCCCTGTACTGGTTCTTTCAACCCGTCGCCGACCAAGATACCTTGTCCCTCACTTGCCCTGCTTTAATCCCTATGTAGGGAACTGGCAGGTGAGAGCACTTGTCCCACCGCTGCACTAATACAACACTGGGAAAGTTACACAACAAAGGGACAAAGAAACTATAACAGCAAACTTAGCTTTCTCTGCTGCAATGCACCGCACAGCAAAGTAAGGCACCTGGAATGAGTTTTAACCCCTTCACCCCCAAGGGTGGTTTGCACGTTAATGACCGGGCCAATTTTTACATTTCTGACCACTGTCACTTTATGAGGTTATAACTCCGGAACGCTTCAACGGATCTTAGCGATTCTGAGACTGTTTTCTTGTTACATATTGTACTTCATGATAGTGGTAAAATTTCTTTGATATCACTTGCGTTTATTTGTGAAAAAACAGAAATTTGGTGAAAATTTTGAAAATTTTGCAATTTTCCAACATTGAATTTTTATTCTGTTAAACCAGAGAGTTATGTGACACAAAATCTATATATATAATTGTCTAAGGGTTTTTCCGTCTGTCTGTCCCGTTTATTCATTCGCTGATTGGTCGAGGCCGCCTGGGCCTCAACCAATCAGCGACGGGCATAGCATGGCGACGATGATGTCATAATGGAAATCCCGCGTCTCTGATTGGTCGAGGCCGCCAGGCCTCGACCAATCAGCGACGGGCACAGTATCGACGTAGATGTCATAATGGTTGCCATGGCGACGATGATGTAAAAAAGGTTGCCTCGACCAATCAGCGACGGGCACAGTCGGAATCATCATTGTCCATATACTACGGGGACATGCATATTCTAGAATACCCGATGCGTTAGAATCGGGCCACAATCTAGTAGTTAATAAATAACATTTCCCACATGTGTACTTTACATCAGCGCAATTTTGGAAACAAAATTTTTTTTTTCTAGGAAGTTATAAGGGTTAAAATTTGACCAGCAATTTCTCATTTTTACAACAAAATTTACAAAACCATTTTTTTAGGGACCACCTCACATTTGAAGTCATTTTGAGGGGTCTATATGGCAGAAAATACCCAAAAGTGACATTATTCTGAAAACTGCACCCCTCAAGGTGCTCAAAACCACATTCAAGAAGTTTATTAACCCTTCAGGTGCTTCACAGCAGCTGAAGCAACATGGAAGGAAAAAATTAACATTTTACTTTTTAGTCACAAAAATTATCTTTCAGCAATAATTTTTTTAATTTCCCAAGGGTAAAAAGAGAAAATGGACCTTAAAAGTTGTTGTCCAATTTGTCCTGAGTACGCTGATACCCCACATGTGAGGGGGAACCACTTTTTGGGCGCACGGCATGGCTCAGAAGGAAAGGAGCGTTTTTTGACATTTTCAAGCTAAAATTGGCTGCAATTGAGATCGGACGCCATGTCGTGTTTGGAGAGCCCCTGATGTGCTTAAACAGTGGAAACCCCCTACAAGTGACCCCATTTTGGAAACTAGACCCCCTAAGGAACTTATCTAGATGTGTCGTGAGTACTTTTATCCCCCAAGTGCTTCACGAAAGTTTATAACGCCCGGGTGTGAAAATAAAAAATCCTATTTTTTCTACAAACATGATCGTTTGGTCCCCAATTTTTTATTTTCTCAAGGATAGCAGGAGAAATTGGACCCCAATAGTTGTTGTCCAATTTGTCCTGAGTACGCTGATACCCCATATGTGGGGGGGAACCACTGTTTGGGCGCATGTCAGGGCTCAGAAGGAAAGGAGCACCCTTTGACATTTTCAAGCTAAAATTGGCTGGAATTGAGATCGGATGCCATGTTGTGTTTGGCGAGCCCCTGATGTGCCTAAACAGTGGAAACCCCCCACAAGTGACCCCATTTTGGAAACTAGACCCCCTAAGGAACTTATCTAGATGTGTCGTGAGCACTTTTATCCCCCAAGTGCTTCACGAAAGTTTATAACGCCCGGGCGTGAAAATAAAAAATCCTATTTTTTCCCCACAAAAATGATCTTTCAGTCCCCAATTTTTTATTTTCCCAAGGATAACAGGAGAAATTGGACCCCAAAAGTTGTTGTCCAATTTGTCCTGAGTATGCTGGTACCCCATTTGTGGGAGAAAACTACTGTTTGGGCACACTTCGGGGCTCAGAAGGGAAGTAGTGATGTTTTGGAATGCAGACTTTGATGGAATTGTCTGCGGGCATCATGTTCCATTTGGTGAGCCCCTGATGTGCCTAAACAGTAGAAACTCCCCACAAGTGACCCCATTTTGGAAACTTGACCCCCTAAGGAACCTATCTAGGTGTGTGGTGAGAATTTTGAACCTCCAAGTGCTTCACTAAAGTTTATGACGCCCGGCGTGAAAATAAAAAATTCTATTTTTTCCCCACAAAAATGATCTTTCAGTCCCCAATTTTTTATTTTCCCAAGGGTAACAAGATAAATTGGACCCCAAAAGTTGCTGTCCATTTTGTTCTGAGTACGCTGGTACCCCATTTGTGGGAAAAAACTGTTTGGGCACTTCGGGACTCAGAAGGGAAGCAGTGACGATTTGGAATGCAGACTTTGATGGACTGGTTCTGAGGGCGTCATGTTCCGTTTGCAGAGCCCCTGATGTGCCTAAACAGTAAAAAAAAACCACAAGTGACATAATTTTGGAACCTAGACCCCCATGGAACTTACTTAGATGTGCCCCCTCTTTGGAACTAATCTAGTGGTTCCTGTTAAGTAAATTAGTAGTGCATGGAGGTGTGGTACAATTTGAAGCAGTCCTTCATACACAGGCCAGGTTTGTTGGGGCAGGTGTCGCATTGATAGATGGTGTCCTTGCGTACTCCTCGTTTGTAGCACACTCGGCACCTTTTTTGTGGCTTACCTTTTCTATCAGTTGGCGGGACCACCCCCGGAAAATGCTGACCTGGTACAATACGAGCACCCTCAGTTGCGGAAGTACTGGGGCCCGCTCCTTCCCTCGTGCCAAACATCAGGGCCTTAACCACTACCTCCTGGAACTGAAGGTACGACGTATCGGTGTGGCGTGCACATCGTGACAGCAGGAAAGTGTTAAGCATTGCCATTTGTACGATGTACACCGACAGCTTTTTGTACCACACCTTGGCCTTCCTCAAAGCACTGTACGGTTGGAGGAGTTGATCGGAGAGATCAACGCCCCCCATGTTTTTGTTGTACCCCAGTACACAGTTCGGTTTGCAGACCTGTGTAGAGGTACCCCGTACACTGCTGAGGGCACTGCCATCACCGTGTATGGTGGTCAAGAGAAGGACATCCCTCTTGTCCTTGTACTTGACCACCAGCAGGTGGTCGCTACATTGGGCTTTGCTCTCACCTTTTCTGAGCATCTGCCCAAGTAGCGTCTTCGGGAGGCCTCTCTGATTTTTGCGGACAGTACCGCAGGCTACGGTACCTCGCGCAGAGAGGGATTTGTAACATGGGATGCTGGAATAAAAGTTATCAGTGTAAAGGTGATAACCTTTATCCAGCAGTGGGTGCACCAAATCCCACACAATTTTCCCACTCACTCCCAGGATAGAAGGACACTCAGGCGGTTCAATCCTGCTGTCCTTCCCTTCGTAAACTCTAAAGCTGTAGGTGTACCCTGAGGTACTCTCACACAGCTTGTAGAGTTTGATTCCGTACCTGGCCCTTTTGCTGGGCAGGTATTGACAGAATCTGAGCCGCCCCTTAAAATGAACCAAGGACTCATCCACGCAGATGTCCCTTTTGGGCACGTACACTTCAGCAAATTTTTTGCTGAAGTGTTCGATGACCGGCCGAACTTTGAACAGACGGTCAAAATTGGGGTCATCTCGTGCGGGACACCGTGCATTATCGTTGTAATGCAGGAACTTATGGATGGCCTCAAAACGCGTCTGAACCATGACTATTCGGAACACTGGAGTGTTATATAAAATATCTACACTCCAATATTGCCGAATTTCTGGCTTCTTCACGATCCCCATGTGGAGGACCAGGCCCCAAAACTGCATAATTTCAACTGCGTCTACAGGAGACCAGTTAGAAAATGATGAACCGGGGTTTTGCTCCAAAAATTGCCGAGCATACAAATTAGTTTGCTCCACCATGAGGTTAATAAAATCCTCAGAGAAAAAGACTTTAAAAAAGTCTATTTCTGTGAGGCCGGTGGTGTCAAACTTTATTCCTGATTCTGCCACAAAATCAGGAATCAGTGGCTCGTAATTTTCGGGGGGCGAGGTCCATATGGGGTCCGAAGAGGGTCGCGCTGGTTCATCTTCAGGAGTGGGCGCTGCCTGATCTTCTCTCCTGGGGCGTCTGCGTGGCGGTTCCGCAGGACCCGAGGAGGAAGATGAGTAGGAGGAGGAGGAAGAGGATGAAGAATCTGAAGAGTAAAGGAATGTGGGATCCTCTCCCTCGCTATCAGTGTCGGAGGCAAGGAAAGCATATGCCTCCTCCAATGAATAGCGCTGCTGGGACGAACGGGACATTTTTTTTGTGAGTATGGTGCTTGGGTGTAATATTTATTGGTAACTATGTGTACGTGTGGGGGGGATAGTGTTTGGTGCAAACTATTCTGAAAGGAAAAAGCTAAAGGAAAAAAAAGCGAATAGGGCAAAAAAAAATACCTGTGAAAGGAAAAGTCTAAAACAGCAGGCCCTAGCTCTGATAAGTGAACTGCGTCACTTATCAAAGTTCGGCGGCTGCTGGGTGTGTGAACGGGGATGTGGAAAAAAAACGGCAGGCACGAGAGCTCTGATAAGTGAACCGCGTCACTTATCAAAGTTCGGCGGCGGCTGGGTGCGCGGACGGGGATGTGGAAAAAAAAAAAGAAACGAAAGGCACGGGTTCAGACGCAGCGGCAGGGTGCGTGGACGGGGATGTGGAAAAAAAAAAAAGAAACGAAAGGCACGGGTTCAGACGCAGCGGCGGGGTGCGTGGACGGGGATGTGGAAAAAAGAAAAGAAATGAAAGGCATGGGTTCAGACGCAGCGGCGGGGTGCGTGGACGGGGATGTGGAAAAAAAAAAAAGAAACGAAAGGCACGGGTTCAGACGCAGCGGCGGGGTGCGTGGACGGGGATGTGGAAAAAAAAAAAAAAGAAACGAAAGGCACGGGTTCAGACGCAGCGGCGGGGTGCGTGGACGGGGATGTGGAAAAAAAAAAAGAAACGAAAGGCACGGGTTCAGACGCAGCGGCGGGGTGCGTGGACGGGGATGTGGAAAAAAGAAAAGAAATGAAAGGCACGGGTTCAGACGCAGCGGCGGGGTGCGTGGACGGGGATGTGGAAAAAAAAAAAAGAAACGAAAGGCACGGGTTCAGACGCAGCGGCGGGGTGCGTGGACGGGGATGTGAAAAAAAAAAAAAAGAAACGAAAGGCACGGGTTCAGACGCAGCGGCGGGATGCGTGGACGGGATCGGGGATGAACACTTACGTTTGTAGTCTCTCTTCTGTCTTCTTTCTTCTGTCTTCTTTCTTTTATTTTTTTAGCAAGAATTATGGTGTCACAGGCTACTGTGGCACCACAAGTCTCAGCACAGGAGGGGGATCTGTCAGCGTGACCGCTCTGCAGGAACCCTCACCAAGTGTGAGGATTCCTGCAGAGCAGTCAGACAGGTCAGGGACAGGTGAGACAGGTCACAGAGCGGTCACACCACTGCTGTGACCTGTGATTGGTGGGATCGATGATCACATCGATCCCACCAATCAGGGGAGGCTCTGGTGACGCCGGTGTTGCTAGGCTAGCAAGTGACCGTCAGGTGACCAGCAGGTCACCGGCAGGTCACCATCAGTGCACAGCGCGGTCATACCGCTGCTGTGCCCTGTGATTGGCGTGATCGACGATCACATCGATCGCGCCAATCAGAGTGGGAGGATCCGGAGCCATGGCAGGGGATCCGGAGCCATGGCAGGGGACACGGGGCTGCAGAGCGCGCAGGTACAGGCAGGGCACAGAGCGTAACACCGCCGCTGTGCCCTGTGATTGGCGCGATCGATGTGATCGTCGATCGCGCCAATCCGGGGGGTTTTGGCCGGTGCCAGGCACCGGCCCCAGGATCGAGTACATCGGTACTCAATCCTAGCCTGGGACCTCACTGTTTCAGCCAATCTGATTGGCTGAAACAATGAGAAAGGCTGTGATTGGCTGTTCTGAATTGAACAGCCAATCACAGCGATCGGGAGGCCGGGGGGGGGGCGGCGCCATACCACAAGATGCCGAGGCCATCTCCTGTAAGGTAAGATGGCGTCGGAATTTTAATGCGATCACCGCGACTTAAGTCGCGGTGTCGCATTAAAGTGCATGACATACTATCCCGTCGGTGGTCATACGGGCCCACCCCACCTCGACGGGATAGTACGTCAGATGTCAGAAAGGGGTTAAGCTCCTATTCCAGCAAGGTTGGTATCCAAAGGACCTGTATAAATAACAGTCAGCTGATGCACCAGGTGACCTTTTAAAGGAAGGTGGGAGTGGTCACCACCCACATCAGCAGAACAAGCAGCAATGCAATTACACCAGCGGCCACCGGGGGAAAAACTGCATTAACCCCCGATGACCTGAAAGGAAAAAATGTTTTAATCTGAGGGAAACCAGATCTGCCACAGATCCAAACATGGATCGTGACACTCTTGTGGAGTATCTGGACCAGGGTGCAAATCGGCTTGCGTCAGCAGCTCTTTGACCAGACGGACTGCTGGGTCACTATCCTGCGTCTCTGCCCATCCATGGTGAGGCAATGGGTTCAGTGTAGCTTCTTGCTTGTCATTACGCCTGTTTCTCACATAATGGGAATACTGAGTCTCCCCGGGGCGATGGAAAGCTGGTAACTCAGTGTTTCCATTTGTTCTCCCACCTCTGGTAAGTTGGGCATCCTGAACAACACATCGGAATTGGCATTTTTGTGCCCTGCCCAGTACTTGATGGTGAATTCATAGTTGGACAACAGGGCCATCCATCGCTGCTCCACGGCACCTAGTTTTGCCGTCTCCAGTTTTGTCAGCAGGTTGTTGTCCGTGAAAACTGTGAATCTTGCTGAGGCCAGGTAGTGTTTGAAGTGCTCTGTTACCCCCCACACTATGGCGAGGAACTCCAGCTTGAAGGAACTGTAGTTTTCGGGGTTCCTTTCAGTGGGACGAAGCTTCCTGCTGGCATAGGCAATTACTCTTTCTTTGCATTTCTGTACCTGGAACAACAAGGCTCCCAGTCCCACTTTGCTGGCGTCCGTATACAGCACAAACGGTTGGTCATATTCAGGGTAGGCCAGTACCTCATCTCCCGTGAGAGCCAACTTCAACCGAGTGAAGGATCCCTCCAGCCTGTCGTTCCAGTCAAATGGGGTATTCCTACCCTTGGTTTTTTTGGATTCGCCCACTAACAGGTCTTGCAGTGGTGCAGCTATCTTAGTGAAGTCTTTGATAAATATTCTGTAGTAGCCTACCAACCCGAGGAACCGGACTTCATGAATGTTGATGGGCTTCGGCCAGTCACTGATCATAGTGACCTTGTCAGGGTCTGGTGCCACTCCTTCGGCTCTTACCACATGGCCCAGGTACTGCACTTTGGGCTTTAGCATATGGCATTTGGATGGTTTTACCTTCAGGCCAAAGTTGGACAGAGCTTTGAACACCTCGGCCAGGTGCTTCAGGTGGTCATCATAAGTCTTGGAGAAGACGATGATATCATCCAGGTATGACAAGATGGTTTAGAAATTCTTGAGCCCGAGACAGCACTCCATCATCCTCTGAAATGTTTCTGGTGCGTTGCACAGTCCGAACGGCATGTAGTTGAATTCAGAGAGACCCATCGGTGTTGTGAAGGCCGTCTTTTCCTTATCCGCCTCTGCCACAGGAACCTGGCAGTACCCACTGGTGAGGTCCAAGGTGGAAAAATAGTTAGCAGATTTTAAAGCAGCTAATGACTCTTCTGGGCAATGGGGATGCATCTTTGTGTGTAATGTGGTTTATCTGCCTATAATCAACACTGTGGTGTAGTGACCACTGTGGCAGCTAGGGGGTGCTGTGTGTGCTCCTTGGGATGTGCATGGAGGCATATTTGTCATTATAATCGTGTTGAAACAGTGACTGGCACTGTTGTGAATGGCCGATATGTGTCGCAGAGGGAGTCTGCGTGGTAAGTCTGATGCAATGTTGTTGTTCTGGGACCTGTAGTCCCTCAAGAGTGGGTATATCTATGGTGTAGTTGTAAGGGAGACTTACTAGGCTAGTTGTGTGAGATGGGCGGGACAAACTAGCCACACATCCACACTCCCACCTGTGGGAGTGGTTAGTACTATATAATGTGACTGAGGTCTGGTCACATGGTCTTGGAGTGTGGACCTGAATGGTCTATGCCGGAAGGTCCTGGAAGTCTGTGTTGGAAGTCCTGGGGAATAGGATTCCTGAAGAGCACATGGCAGGGCTCTGGACCTAGCACATGCCAGTGTGTTGGACGGATGGAGATCCGTGTTGTACTGACTGGGGTCAGAGTGAGAAACGTCTGAAGGATACCTCTGTGGAGGAGAGGTATCTGAGAAACCTGTGCGGCACCAACAGGTAACGGAAAGGGATCTGTGTTATACTAACCGGGGTTAGAAGAGAGAGACATTGTGTATGCGGCACCTCTGAGGCCAAGAGGTGTCCAGGAACCTGTGAAGGTCGCCACCAGGTAACGGACAGGGGTCCGTGTCTTATGCTGCCCGGGGTCAGAGACGAACTGTGGTGAAGTTGAATATGTCCAGATGGTGTTCAAACTGTTACTAAGTTCCTGAGGACGTGGTTTATGTTGTGTGAAATAAACCTGAAAGACTCTGTTTTATAAGAAAACCGTGCCCGAGTGCATTAATCCCGTGCCAAGCGAGTGTCCCCCAAGACACGTAGTGGGTGAAACGCTACAACACACATTCTCATTGTGCCATCCTTTTTCCTGACGAGGACTAGTGGAGCGGCCCAGGGTCCACAGCTATCTCTGATTACCCCAGCCTCCTTCATCTCTCTTAACATACTTTTGGCACACTGGTAGTGAGCTGGAGCTACAGGCCGGTACCTCTCATTAATGGATGGATGACCTCCCGTGGGGATATGATGTTGAATCCCTTTTACCTGCCCAAAATCTAGTGGATGTTTGCTGAATACCTGCTCATACTCATGGACCACCCGGTAAGACCCATGTTTCTGGTGTGATGGGGTAGAATCTGTGCCCACGTGTAACTTCTGGCACCAATCCTCTAACTGTCCTGTAGAGCCATTGACCGCCGCCTGGTTGGACGGGACCAAGGGTTCTGTTGCCTGTATTACATTATTATCAACAGTAAACAGTTTGGCAAGTATGGCATATCTGGTTAGGTGGACCTCTTTCTCTCCACAGTTAAGAACACGTACTGGTACCCTCCCCTTGCGGACATCAACCACCCCTCTGGCTGTCAGGATTGTGGGCCTACTATCTGAATATACAGGTTCTACCAGGGCCTGGTAATCTTTACCTCTGAGGCCTATTGCTGCCCGACACCATATCCACATTTCACTCCTGGGGGGTATTGCAATGGGAATCGGATCAATCACTGTGACACGACCAATTTCTCCACCAGACAATTCTACCTGTTGTCTCTGCATGAGGGTTCTGATTTCTTTTTGCAGGACACATTGCTCACTGGAACCAGCAGTCTCGGCCACCTGTTGTAACAAGACAATAACCTCGGCAAGACAATTTTCAATGACATTAGTACCAATGGTACCAATGGTCATGATGGGGTTACATTCACGTCTGTCAATATCAACAATCACCAGTCCTTGAGCCTTCAATTCTACCTGCCCCAGTTTAATGGTGGCCTTCTTGTACCCCACCTGGCCCACTGCCCGAGGGGTCGCTCGTTTAAATGACAGTACCTTGTGATGTGCCCCGCCTGGTTACAGCGGTGGCAGATGGGTCGTCCATCCTGATGATAGTGGTTGTCGTCTCTTCCACTGGTCGGCGGGATCCTCTTCTGTCGTCACTAGGGGACGTTCTCCGGTCTGGAAGTCAGCTTGATCTTCTCCTTTGGGGGTTCCTGCAGGGACTGCACGGTCCGGGCTAGCGCAGCTACGCTTTTAGTCAGTTCCTGCACCTGGAGGTGTAGTCCTGTGGAAGGATCATCATCCAGGATCTGCTGTGCTTTGGCCTCAACAAGGATCTGATGGCAGGGTTCCACCTCCTGGTGGTACATGAGGGCTGGACGCCTAGGGTCACTATGTGGCTGGGCTGAGGTTCATGCAGCACCCAGGTGGCCCTGTCCTTAAATTGTGCAAAGTCCAGGTCAGGGTTTTGCAAGGCCAGGATTCGCAGCTGTGTCCTGTGGGTGCTGGACAGGAGTCCCTCAATGAACTGTTCCTTTAAGAGCTTATCCCCATCCTGTACGCTGTTAGGGTCAACCTGTTTGATGGCCCGCAGTGCTTCTTACAGATTAAGGGCATAGTCCCGTATGCTATCTTGTGTTCTTTGCTTGCACCCGAAAAACTTCATTTTGATTTCTGCAGTGGTGCGGGTGTCAAAGGTGGTTTTAAGTCTGGCAAATATCTGCTGCACAGTCCCTTTTTCCACAACTGGCCCAGATTTTACTTCTCTTAGGGCCGCGCCAATTAGTTGGCCAGTTAGAAAACTGACTTTTTGATGCTCTGTCAGGGGATATATTTCAAATAGGCTGCAAAGCCTTTCCTTAAAGTCACTGAGGGTATGGGACTCCCCGGAATATTGTGGAAGCCAGGCCGCTCCAGGTATATAGGGCATGGACAGCGGAATTATGGGCGCTGTATCTGCGGCGGGGTCCGGCCGGCTTGTAGGAGCCTGCGGGGCCTGGTGGCAGTTTAGGGCCTGTGGCTGCATTTGCTGTGGGGCCTGGGGGTGCTGTGGGGCCTGTGGCTGCGACCGCAGCCAATCCTCCTCCTGGGTCAGACATGGCTTTTCCCCCTTGCTAACCTTGTAGGGGTCGGCGTTTCTCTTCCGGTCTGCAGTGGTTCCTCCGGTGCGTGGTCTGCAGCGGTTCCTGTGCGTGCGGTCGGGCACTTCTCCCAGTCCTCCGTCCAGGGCCCCTGCACAGCGTCTTCACTTACGGCATTCCTCTGTCAGTGTGGCACCCGTTTCCTTCTTTGCGCTCTTTTCAGCCGGCTTCGCCCACGAAGGTACGCCTCCTTCTTCCCCTCGCGCTCCACGCGGAGTGGCGCGGCAATGGCGGTTTGCAAACACACTATCACAGTCTCCAGCACACAGTACCTGGCGATGCCAGGGCACGAAATGCTGTTCGTGACGCCAAGGTTGAGTCGCCCACCAGGGCAATGGGGATACTCGGTACCGGGTCCGGTCGCACTTAAAAGGGATGTCACGGTGGCTGCGACCCGGTCCGTTGTCCTGCAACTCATTTAAAGGGGAAAGGTCTTTTAAGGGAATTGTGAAAGTCAGTTTTCGTGACGCCACCTGTGGTTCTCGGTCAATAGGGACCGACGCTGCTTAAAGGAGTCCTCTGGGGTGATGTTGTGGCAGCAAGATGGTGATGCTTCAAACAGGTGAAGCGGGCTCCCCAGGGTTCCCAAGGTGTATGGCAGGGATGATGTGTTGCCGGTAAATAACGGGAGATACAGGGTTGCAGTCTTTACCTGGTTTACTGGTGGTAGCAGGTCACAGTCCAGTGTACCAGCAACAGGTACAGAAGGAGCCAAGGCAGCCCGGAAACAAGAGGAAATCCCCTTGGTAGGTGAGGTTGGGAGCCTTCCACTATGCGCTGCTTTCCTGGTCCCTTGCTCCCTGTAGTTTGCTGGCAAGGTACCCCATTTCTCTACTGTCCTGGGACTGTACCTGCATGGTAGGCAGCTTGAGACGTTTTCTTGGGGTCCCTGACAGTGTGACTCCAGGCTCTAACTGCTGCTGTACTTCAGGTGTTGTACTGGCAGTTTACATATAGTCCTATGCCCTCCACTTCTGCTGTTGACCTTGCAGTTATCCACAACCTTGGGCTCCCGATGCCCGGTTTCTGTGCTCTGGCTCCTAGGAGGCCCAATCGTAGCCTCCTTGAGCCCTCTATCTCTCCTCTGCTCCTTTCCTGTCTCTCTTCACTCTCAGACGCTCTCAGACTGACTTGACTCCTCCTCCAGACCAGGATCTATATATCTCAGGGAAGCTTCCCTAAAACAGGGTTTTGAGCTCCCCCTCCTGGCCTGGAGTTAGAATGTGTTGTGTGTGAGATAACCTGCCAAAGGGATCCCTCTTGTCTCCAGGCGTAGCACTACACTCCCCTAGAGGAAGGCAGCACTACTGTGGTATCCGGACTCCTGAGGTGCCACAACAGTATGTCATGAAAAAACAACCTCAGAATCAGTGGGATTCGTTGAAGCATTCCAGAGTTATTACTACATAAAATGACAGTGGTCAGAATTGTAATAATTGGCCTTGTCATGAAGGAGCAAACAGCTTTAGGGGGTAAAGGAGTTAATAAACATGAAGTACATGTGGTTTTTGTGGTGGAATTCTCTTCCTGTTTGATTTGTCTCCATGTCTATCTTCCCATTTGAAAAAGGGAAGTTTAATCCAAAATAACCAGTATGCATTCCAGATGGCCGCCATGTACGTGGCATTGTCTAACAAGTTTTTCCTCTGACTTAAAGAGGTTGTCCACTACTTTTACACTGATGGCCTATCTTTAGGATAGGTCATCAATGTCTGATCGGCTGGGGTCTAATACCCAGTACTCACACTGATCAGCTGTTATCGGTGTTGATGGCCCATAGGCCATAGCCCTTACTTGCGGAGCTAGCCATCTACTTGTATTGGCCAGGGCTTGTTACTGCACATCCGCCTCCTATTGATTTGAATAAGAGGCGGATGTGTAGCATCCTGCTGCTGCCACTACAAGAGGATGGCCAGCTCCGCAAGTAAGTACTATGGGCCCCCAACACCGATAACAGCTAATCAGCGGGTGTGCCAGGTGTTGGATCCCAGCTGGTCAGACATTGATGACCTATCATAAAGATAGACCATCAATGTAAAAGTAGTGGACAACCTCTTTAATGAATGGGCTTCAAAGAATATTTTTTTTTACTTAAATACATGTATTTTGGGTAAAAATAGATTTTTGCAATTAAGTTTCATTAAAATTTTTCACAGGCTAATTATTTTTGTGCTCTTTGATGGTCAGAGAATGGGATAAGAGTCTGTCAGTGAGCTCGTTCTGAGAGTTTGCAGCTCTTTTATCTGTTGTGTTCTGATTTTGAACTCTTCTGTTCAGCGTTCTGATTCCGTGTCATCGAAGTTCAGTTGAACCTTGATGTGGATATAAATCAGCGTAGAGGTGCTCAGAAAAAGATTGATAAAATTATTATAATCACTTATGGATTCTCAGTTAACTCAAGCAACATCCAGCAGTGTACATTTTCTTTAAATAGCAAAAACCTGCTGAGAGATTATTTTAATCTGAGAGTGACATAACATTGAAGCAAGAAAGCTTAATTCCAGAGATATGTAATTTATTAGGCTGTGTGTTGTAGTTTCAATATAATCAGTGTTTTATCAGCAGGAGATTATCACTGCAGGACTAGATATCATGTGCACAGCAGTCAGGCCAATATGTATAACCCCACCACTGCTACCCGATTGGCAGCTTGTGGACAGTGTACACAGGAAGCCGCCAATCAGTTGTGTGGTCGAATTATACAGGACTCAGAATTCTGACCACTGCTAAATCTACAGGACAGAAAACTCAGATTTTATCAAAACTACACCAAGCAGCTCAGTAAGTCATACTTCACTGGAATCAGGCTCTCTTGCCTTATATTATGCTCCTCTCAGATTACATTGCAAAAAACTGCTGGTAGATTCCTTTTATACATTTGCCAGCTATCTCTCCTTGCACAGTCATACAGGGAAGACTGTCAATCACTAATAAGATGCCCACTGGACTCATATGCAGACAAACATCAGGGACTTCAATTAATAAAATACTAAATATTACTGAAACGTCTATCAGCTCCTCCTGCTTTATAACCTCCTGCCTACAAATCCGGTGACAGGTTCCCTTTAATTCTGTAAAATAAGGGGATGCATTGCACAATGGCAGACATTAGCATGATAGATGATAACTGGGATGCAGACACTCTTCGCATGTTCATGCTGACTAATACCCATCACACGGGCATGAGAGTTTTCCACACGGTAACCAGTGAACCTCAGGTGTTCTGAGCCTGGGAAGAAGATAAGAACCTGAACACAAAGCGTTTGCTGGAATAACTGCTGGAAATAGCACATTTGCCTAAAGCTGGTCATTTTTCATGGCACGAAAACTCGCTTGTCAGAAGGTTTTTACTGAGTGGATTTGATAAGTCCAGAGTGAGCAAAACCCTTCAGTGGATAATACGAGCTACAGACATCAGCATGGATCGGTCGGGGGTCACAGCTGTTTACAGCATCTTATATATTTATTAATGTACAGAGATATAATTCTATGCACTGTAGCAAAATTGTTTTGCTGTGTCAAAAGAAAAGAGCTCACCAGCTTACATTTATGGGGATCTGATTGCCTGACCTCATGTGCCACATGCTCCTGTACTCTGTGTTGCAACTAGCACGGTAAAAACCATCCTTAAAGGCCATTAGTGTGCCGGTGTTAAAAAATTATTAAAATAGTACTCACCCTCCCCAGGTTCAGCATTACATTTCCGCTGCTGCCTCGGGGACTGTTTGCCGGCTGCAGCCATAACATCATGGCAACAGCTTTGTAGCCAATCTCTGGCTCAGAAGAGCTGGGTTGCATTAGCCAAAAAGCCAAGTGATTGTCTGCAGTGTTGTTGGCTGCAGCCTGTAATCATTCACCAGAAGGATGGAGATAAATAGCAGGACTCGGGGAGTACCATGTATTATTTTTAACACCATTGGCATGGAGAATATTGAGAGAAGAAAACCCCTGTTAAAGTGATCGCTTTCACTCATTATCTTCAATCTCCTGTTGCAATCTACATGAATAAGTGAAGTATATCACTGAATGAATTCATTAGTGCTGTGTGCGAAGGAGGCTGGCATACTAGTTCTTTATATTGTCAAGGTTTAAATATAAAAGGAGTGTAGAGGCTGCCCACTCCCACATGAAGATCTTATGATTATATAATGCATTGCCATAGTTTGAATGCTGTTGTATCTGATTTGTGTTCTGCAACAGTGGGTTAGGTCCAGACAGGGTTAACTAGTGAGACCAGCCCAGGATTAGAGGAGTTAAGTGGGCATAGGAAATGCAGTTTCCTGTTGATAGGCAGATAGGGAAAAGTATTGAGAAGGAAAAGGTCTTACGGTCTAGTTATGTGCAGACCTGCATTGAAACTGGTGTTTGTGTGCAAAGAAGGGAGACCATAATCGGATAGCATGTCCTGAAGGAACCAAGTAATAAGTAGCTGAAGGATTTCTTAGGGAAGGGGGCCTAAAGCAAGGACTAAGTAGAAGAAAAATTCCCTATCTCAGGCAAGCGGGTTAAAAGCAAATGTTATTTGTTCTTTGAAAATCCGGTAATTCACATGTTGGGTTCTGCAAAATCACAGCAAGAGCCGACAGGATAGAAGACATGGTTTACATACAGTAAATAGAAGCAGAATAGGTGGATATATAGATGTCAGTGACCAATCCAATTAGTAGTGTGTGTGCAAATTATGGGACATGTATGTAATTAATATAAGATTAATTTTGGGGAAAAAAATGGCTTGGGCTCCAGCGCAATTTTCAGAACCAGCAGAGGGAAAACCAGCGACTGGGGGCAGATGTTTATATCTTGCCTCCCCTGGCTAAGAACATCAGCACTCAGCCGCCCCAGAAAAGGCGCATCTCTAAGATGCGCCAATTCCAGCACTTAGCCTCGCTTTTCCCACTTGCCCTTTAGCGGTGGCAAGTGTGGTAAATGGTAATAATTGTGGGGTTGATGTCACCTTTGAAAATGATGTGTAAAGAATTTCTCTACATAAATGCTCATGTTAAAATCACATTATTTATTTTTTTACTTTTCGTCAAAATACAAAATGTTCTTAAGTTATTAGAGGGGTTGTCTGGGAATTTTTATACTGATGGCCTATCCTAAGGATAGATATACATACATGATGAATCAGAACACTTCAATTAATGAATACAAGAACTCCAATATTGCTATAAATGTTAAAAACGTAAGGTACTTGTGCTTTTTTTTTTCGTTAAAGAGTGCTAAAGCCATCCAACCACGTCAATGTGTACCTAAATATGAAACCATGTGTAGCTCACACAGATATATATTTTTCTTTTTTTTGGAGTATACATCGAGGTGTGTGGCCCCCTCTAGGGCTCAGCACCCTTATCCACCCATCTTTCCCACACAAGGCTTTAATTGCAACCTACGCATGGATTTCTTTCATGTTTCCATTCAGATGAGGTCTGGTTTGGCACATGGAGAGGTAGGACATCAGTGATAGGGACCATCCAAATTTTGGCACACCTTGAAGTGGTTGGATGGCTTTTGTGCTCTTAGATCAGAAAACATTAAGTACCTTATGTTTTTAATGTTTACAACAATAATGGAGTTGATGTATTCATTAATCGCAGTGTGTTGATGCATCGTATATATGTATATGTTTGCATATTGGTCACACAGAGTACATGTGCATTTGTACATTCATGCTAAAGGTGTACAGGCAGTATTTTTATTGTAGCAGAAGCATCCTTAGGATAGGTCATCAGCATCTGATCCGAGGAGTTGCGGTGCTGAGCTGGACAACCCCTTTAAGAAAACTTCTTCTCTGTCACCGTAACATAACTTTATATTAGAATCTGTTAATTGGGACACACACAATCACTAGCATCCCGAGAGTTATTCCAAGCTTTATCCCAATGATCTCCAAATTTCTCTGGTAATCTTGCATGCAAATTGCCTCTTCGGAGAGGAAGAGGACCTGAACTCTATTGCGCCACCTGTTGGAAGCAGTAATCTTAGAAGTCACTGCCGACCCTTTAATGAGCCTTGCAATATGACTTAAGACAAAAGCCAAATCAGAATCTCAATTTGCAGACACAGTGTTTCAGGGTATTGCCCCTCATTAGTGCAAAGGATGAGAACTGATTTGGCTAGGTGGGAGGCTCTGGACTGGGGTCTAAGGGGTAACATTTCTCCTTGTGGAGGGTGACATACCGGCTCTGGCATGCCAATCTGGTAATCTTGAGCACAATGAAATGTAAAAAAACCCAACTTTTAAAGTGAGAGATACAGAATTAGACCGGCTTCACACCTGGAGTGCACATTATTTTAAGGGATTCTCATGGGGGGTATTCAACCAATTCTTTTTCATTCCAAAACAGTAGCAACTAGATATCATATAATTCTATATAAATGACAGTGTGGATGTTTTTAACCCTTCAGGAATGTTTTTGGAGTCAGTCCTGTGCTTTTGAAGATGTAGCATACTGTATGGATGGTCTTGGGGGGTTTTCTGCATGTGTTTCTCTTCTCACATAATGTAATGAGTCAGTGTAATTTATGTTCAATAAATGGCATCAACTCGTTAATGTAATCATTAAGCAATATAAGATTTTTAAAGATATATATATATATATATATACAGTATATATATATATATATATATATATATATATATATATATACTGTATATATATTTTAAGTCTCAGCTAAAATAAACAAATTTCTTGCAATGGATGCATTAGAGATGACCGCCACATCCAGAAGATTTTACATTAAGAGTTGCTATGGAGATGATATTAAATCTGCTTAGAAATTAAATGCTCTAAAGAAAGCTGCTAATGATGGCCTTAATATTTCACTTTTAGTAGCGTTCTTTGTTCTTAAAGGGTGAAGAAACAAATCTTGATAATATAGACAGTAACATACAATTGTGTTGTATATACCAACTCATATCTAAGGAAAACATATCTAAGGCCTCATTCAGAAGTCACGTGCGCAAAAAATGGTCTGAGTGTCATCAGTGTTTGGTCAGTGTCAGTTTTTACCATCAGTGTTTCTTCAATGATTTTCACATATAAAAAAATAAAAATTACAATGCTTCTTCTGCCTATTATAATGATAAAGGGGGTTGTCCAGCCTTAAGGCTACAAGTCTGAATTCGCTCTACATTTATGATTCTCCGGTGCTGGCGGCAAGAGTGGACGGTCATGTGACCTCAAGTATGCAATGTGTATACTTCTGGACACATTTCAGCTAGACTTATCCAAAATTGCTCAGTATACTAGCATTGAGTGAGATCAATCACGTCTAGTCAGCATGATACCGCATGTATGCAAATCGCATACTTACGGTCATGTGCCTGCCCGGAGAATCCACACAGCCCGCAGTGCCCACAATGTGAAGATTCACAAGTCTGCAGTCACACAGATTGACTGCAGACTTGTAGCCTAAGGCCGGTCAACCACTGTAATCACGGACTGTGCAATGATGGCATCCAAGTGCGGTCAGTGATTTAAACATACCCGTGGACTTGTATGGGTGATTTACATCCATGCCACTGAAAAAAAACCAACATGCCTCAGTGATTTTTGCAAGCACACAAGTGAACAGCCCCATAGACTATAAAGGGTTACTTGTTCTTTCTGTGAATACCACTGATAGAAGATGCAAGTGTCTGAATGAGATCTAAAACACAAAGTCAACGGTTATGACCTTCATTTTGACTGCTAGAAAAAAAATTATAAAATTATCCACAGATGTCAATTTGGAACAATAAAGTTCTCTTGGACAAGGTGGTCCTTGCATGTAGCTGTGTTCACTTGCTAACTTAATAATCTTATGAAGGATTTTTAGTCAATGGCCATGAGAAAAATTCCACAATTGCTAAACAAGCCCAATTTATTTTCTGCAGTTAAAATGTCACTAAGCAGCAAATTTTAGACACATCATTTATGAACGTGCAATGTAAATTTACCAACTTGCCACTATTGCACATAAGTGCCAGCACACATCAGTATTAGTCATATTTGTGTGCACATTATGTCAACAATAGTTTTAGGATTTCATGAAATTCAAGTATAATGGCCATCAAGTATTTCCTCTTATTCTAGTAGGTATTTGTCGGTGATTGACATATCGTGCACCAGGCATATCTGCCACGCACACAAATGAGCCGATATCAGTAGACATGCCATCACTGGCCCCCTTCAACTCCCGATGCGGAACTGCCTGGAACTCTAATACCTGCTCAAAGTGTAACTGTTGTTTTAATTTTTATCTTATAAATAAATAGTACACATGAAAATAAGAAACATTGTAATATATCTTATCAGAGAAACCTTTTTTTCACCTTCTTGACTGATTTTTCACTCTCAATTTTAGGTAAAATCTGTATTCAGGGACAATAGATTTCCTCATTGCTGATATAGGAAATGATGGTTGGTGCTTTTAAAATTCTATGAAGAGAAAAAGACCTAGAGGCAGACACAGATATTCTGATGCAAGTTCCCCTGAAACCTCAATTACAGTTTTCCATAGAACTTTATAAGCACTAACTGCCATCTCCTATCTCAGTAATGGGAAATATTTTGCCTGTGAATTGAGAATTTAGAGAAGGAATGCTTAGTCCAGAAGGAAAAGAAAGAAGAAAACGGATTTCTCTGATGAGATATATTTCAAAGTTTTTCTATTTTTACATATATTATTGATTTATGATTAAATAAATAAAATGATGATTACTCTAAGTATAATGCACCACTTCAGCTTTTTGTTTAAATTTAATCACTGGAGTGGTGCAATAAATCTAGGTTCCCTGACCCCAAAATTATACTTAACAGCTACCGTCTTCAGCACTTCCCAGCGTCGCTTCACTTCCGCACCGACACCTTGTGACCACAATTCCTGACTGACCAGAAGTCAGAGGTAACGATTATAAGTTCTCAGTATAAGTCCATGAGACCCTCGTTCTGGTTTTCATAGATTCATGTCGAGTAGTGACCTTTAGATCACCCAGCAAACACTGGAGCCATCCGGCAGGTCACTAACTGCTGGAGACCAACCAGGGCAGCGCAGATAACAGAAGAAGACAGTGGCTGGTAAGTATGATATTGGGGGCAGGGAAGATAGATTAATGCTTTAAAGATAAATTTTAAAAAATTACAAAAAAGACCACCAAACACATAATTGTGCGTGGATTAAAGAGAAGATCCTTCTTCAGCAAAATCAAATAAAATAGTAATTAGCGTTGTTCTTATGAGCCAGTAAAAATTAATAGGAATGAGTGGAAGACATAGTCTTGGTCAGGACCAAGACCATGTCTTCCACTCATTCCTATTAATTTTTACTGGCTCATCACAACAATGCCAATAATTTGATCATGTCTCAAATAAAGATTTACTATTTTATATGATTTTGCTGGGGCTGGAGCTTCACTTCAATCCACGTTTGTCAGAAACGAGATCCTGTGCCCGAAAATATGGAACTTATGAAGTCCTCTACAAGAGTGAGCTGAATCTATTTTTTTTTCATTTATTCAGTAATAACTACCTTTTTGCCAGGAGATCTTTTTACTTTGACTTTTTGTTATATTAGGGGTTCCGATATTTCTAAAATTTGGCTCTGACTTTTTCTGATGTTATTATTAAAGGGAACCTGTCAATTGATTCATGCTGCCCAAACCATGAACAACATAAATCAGAGCCCGGCCGCATGAACGTAGTCACGTATCTTTTTCTCTGAAACATAATTTAAGCATCATGCCAGAGACCTTAGGCAGAAACAACATCCGGGCTGGATTCTTCCCTCACCGCTCTAGTTTACAGCTATCTGGCTATGTACACAGATTGGAGAGACCGGTCAACCAACTAGAGCTGCCATTGTACAGCCAGGCTCTGATTCATGCTGCCCATGGGTTGGTCAGCATGGATCGACTGACGAGTTCCCATTAATAATGGAAGTCTTCAAACAGAGGCTGGACAGACACCTGTCTGAGATGGTTTAGTAAATCCTGCATTGAGCAAGGGGGTTGGACACGATGACTCTTGTATGCCCTTCCATCTCTAACATTCTGATTCTATGACTCTAATCGGGTCATGATGAGAAGTAGCCTTTCCTTTGATAGTTCTGCCCAGAAGAACAAACCTAAGCAAATTTTCAGCACACCTCCATACACACAAGATGGGTGTGTTTTGTCCACAACAGTTCTCGGCTTTTGATCAACTTTTCCCCTACTGTTTATTGAGAACTTAAGAAATTGCACAAAAGACCGTGTAGCAATGATACAGAGGAAGCCTCAAGGACTTCTGTTTGTGGAGATAAACCGAGCACTTTATGACATGTTATTTACAAGGTGTCAGATTTTAGGTACATCTATTTCCATCAATTACGAGAGGACTATCATTTCTGGACCTGCTTTCCTTCAGTTTTCATCCCAAATTTGTTACTGTTCTAAAATACAAAGAAAAACAAAGCCATCATCTGTGTCAGTTTCATCCCTTTTCTCTTACTCTGCCGCCATCTGTTTACTTTTTTTTCTGAATCGGGTGAATAATAATGCTAGTGTGCACAAATCCTAAATTATGTTGAGAGCCTGAACTCTCCATGCTCCATCTTTCTGACTTCTCTCCCTTATGTGACCCTGTTCGAGAACAATATTGTCTCATTAGAAAGCAGCACTTATGTAGGCCAGGCTGGATAAACCTCCCCTTAATCCTTCCAGCCCATGAATGAAATGTAGATGGAATCAGATCACTTTCTCAACAGAATTACCAAGCCACTTCTGCTACTCTGTGGGCTGATAAGCTTGTTCTGGTTAGTGTTTTTAAGCCAAAGGTGACATTGGGAGCTGCAGAGAGGGTAAGGGCTATGTTCCCATAATGCACCACTCCCCGCTAGCCATCACACCCTTGGGGATCGTGCTCTGCAACCACAGCTTCTTACTGGAATAGCAAGTCATTAATAAGCTTCAGTATACTGTAAAATGATAGTAAGATGTTGTAGGATTCCATGTACCGTAGCAAGGCACAATGATTGATTTTATGTATGCCTTACCGTGATCATCTCTACATCCAAGACTCTAGTTGATAAAAGAATGCATGCAATAAACTGAGAAACTACATAACAGATGCCAGAAAATTAGCCTTGCTTCTCTTAAAAGTACATTAGTAAAAAGGTGCAGACTTTGCATTTGCTAAGTGACATATCAGTGTTTCAGCAAGTCTAAAAAGCTGGATTATGCAATTCACAAATAAAGGTAAGGAGAGATTACTTTGCCACACTAATAAAAATAAAATATTCCTTCCAAATTGAATAAATCCACAATTTTTCTTTCTAATGCAAAAATCCAACTCCACTATGGTTAGTCTTTAATTTGTAGGCTCCCCTTTAAAAGAACAATTGAAGAAGTTAAAAAGAACTGGTCAGCACGATTTTGTAATATAAAATAATACAGCACATGTCTGTAATGGAACACTTATTACATTGATACCTTTGGTGAAGAAATCTGCTGTGTGGTTCTTCTTTAATCACCATTTGAAGTTTTCTGCTTATTAGATTTTGGTGCACAGGGGCCGGACTGTGCACTGGGTCTTCTCCTCCCAGTCTGTAATTCCTGGCCCCTCTGTCTGCCTCCCGCCATAGAATGACCTATCTCCTCTGTTTGAAATCTCAGCAGTTACCAATCATTCCAAGACGAGGCAGAAGAAGGGCTGGGGAATCACACACTGGAGGCAGGAAAAGGGGCTGGGGAATCACAGACAGTGAAGAGAAGACTCAGTGCACAGTGCACAGAAATCTAATTAGTAGAAAACTTCAAATGGTGATTAAAGAAGAACAGCAAAGTGGATTTCTTCACCAACAGTATCAATGCACTCAGTATTACAGCTCCATTACAGCCATGACTTTACATTACAAAATCGTGCTGACAGATTCACTTTGAACCGATATGTTAACTTCTCTGCAGAATAGAGGCACAAACTCTTGGAGGTTACATATGCATGAATTGGAACAATTAGTTTGGTGGTTACAAATGCATGAAGTGTCACAATATGTTTGGTGTTTACAAATGCATTAAGTAGAGCAATAGGTTTGGTGGTTACAAAAACATGAAATGGACCATAAACTTGGTGGTTGCAAATCACATCTGGTGATGCATTTACACTTAAAAATATTGTTTATAATTATAGAATTGGGACCCTGAGTTCGGCGGCTTACGCACACGGATGTGTTTACCATTAAGGGCTCCAATACAATTTGGAAATTGGCAATGCTCCTCAACCCACAGGCAATCCTCAACCAGTCTTCCATCTTGGGCACAGGCATGACCAGTCGATGAAGTCTGGACCAGATTTCACAACAGGTAGACCGGACTATACCTAAGATTGTAGACCTCCCAATCAAAAATTCAAGATGGAGTGCAGCATACGAAAGTCCAGTTTTCAGGAAGCTGAAAGCAGAAAAACCAAAACATTAAAATGTTTGAATGCTTTCCAAGATTCATATAGACCACAAGTACTGTGTGGAACTAACAAGCCAGGCTAGCATTAGCTTAAAAAATTAACACCGGCTATGTGAATTTATCAATAATAACATATTATTAATTAGTAGAGTTGTTACATATATTAATAATACATTAACATCAGCTGGTAAGCATAACTAAATAACACATTTATTAAAGACACATCATCAACATAGAGTATGTGAGGAGGAGGAATACATACCGTAACGTAGAAGAAGAAGAGAAGACGCTCCTCTGCAGATATACATTTACGCATCCTGGTGTTCTGAAAGGTTATCCCAGGGTGCGCTGTCTCCAACAAAATATCAAAGGTGGCAAGGCTCATGCTACAATACTGGAAAAACTTGTCGGGATGTGTCCGCAGAGATGCATAGAGACGGTGGAAATGGCCTTTAGTGAGGTGTTGCCTCAAAAGCTGATGGACCCACATTCATCTCCTCCTCCTCGGATCCACTATCACTGGGTATGGCTGGCCAAAGCGGCATGACAACACCCAGTTGTATAACACACGCTCAGTTGGGGTGAAATGAAGTAGGTCTGACATGTCAACAAACCACCGATAAACCAACACAAGAACAGCAACAAATTGGCCAGATTGGAGGCTGCCACCTGTTGTAGAGGCAATTAATAGGGTCACTGATGATGATTTAAATTAATTTCAGGCCTCAAAACCGTTAAATGTCCATTTTGCAAGGTTGCGAGAAAAAAACACTAAACGGATGCCATACGGATGACATACGGAGGTTTACATGAGCAAAATACGCAGCAACACCTTCCTTACGGATGACATACGGATCACTGTTCATGGAACATTTCTGCGTATTAGGTCCGTAAAAAACGGACCGTATTTTTATACGTTATGTCTAACCCCGGCCTTCTAAGTAACTACTATCCTTTGGCGGCTGGCTTCCCTTTTCAGTTTTCACCAGGTTATGCCCCGGCACTGCTCAGAGTTACAACAGTTATCTATACCTCTCAGGTGGTTTTGCATCAATCTTGACTTGGAAAATGCCAGAAGTAAGAACAGTGTCTATTAAGCCCTGATTTGTGCAATCCTCAGAATTATTGGCTGCAGAGAACCTTAACAAGGCAGTTGCGCCCAATGAATACCAAAAAAAAAATTATGCTCTGGAAGATTAGCGTCATGGAGATTCCCAATCTGCACCATGGACACACACCAAATTCAGATCATGGAAATTTTTCTTTGATAATATAAAATTAGAGATAAGTGGATCAGGCAAGATTTGTATCTGCTTATTTGCCGAAAATGTCCCTATAGATTGACTCGCAGGTAAGTTATTCTCTGCAAATCTTATGTCCTTTATTATCCTCTGGAGTCTCTCCAAACCCCAGAGCATTATAAATGTAATATGTAACAAATAAATCTTTGTCCTCACCTTATCACTTATCTCTCTGGCCCCTCTGCTCTTCGCCAACAAACCTCTGGTCCTCACTGCATGTTCTGATCGCTAACGGTTGTGCTGAAATCCCCTGTGCAAGCAACAAAAAGGTCATGGCGTCATCAAATCATGGCATGCGTCGTGAGCTTGCTCACGCATGTACAGATCTGTCTCAGTTCTCATCACAGCCGGAAAATCTAGGGATTTTAACATCAGCTGTGGTGATCAGAAATGATGCGAGGATGGGTGATGATGAGGAATGAAGTGGCCATAGAGGAGAGCGGTAAGGTGAGTTTAAGATTTTGGACTTTTTTAACATTTTGTTGGACATTTTTTCATTCAGAAAAATGGCGCATAGAGAATGAATTAAAAAAAAATCCACATTTTGGTGAATGTGGATTTTTCAAAAAAAATTGAGAAGAATTAAATTCCACTTGAATATATTTGCTCATCTCTACTTAAAATGCAAAAAAGCAGTAGGGGTTAGTGCGAGCAAAAGGATGTGTCTATACATAGTCTTTTCAGTTTTATGTTGAGAAACTCCAACTTTTTGAGGAGTTTTGAGATTTGGAGGGATATAAAGAGCAGTTCTACTCAGTTTCTGCTCCAAAAACTCCAGTATGTATTTACCTAAAATCCTGTTCGATTTCTGTATGTGGATGTGGGTGAGGCAGGTGAGGTCCATCAGGTGATGCACATCAGACACTCTGTACATTGAAGTGCTGCCCTTACAATATCTTTCACTAGCGGTCTATAGGGGTTAGTAAGGCAGCAGGGCTACATATTGACAAAACTATTATACCATATGACCACTAGGTGTCAATGAAAGGTAAACACATAAGGGCTGCAGGCTCCCTTAAAAGGAATGTGCTTCTATATGCTATCCTTCCTGCTTTTCTTAACAGAGCACTCAAACATTGAGAGAATCAGGAAAAGAAGCTAGCATGCATGTGACCATAAGTATGCAAATCGCATATTACCCGACACATGAATACCACTTGTTCCGGAACAGAGTGGGATCCTAACAGTGTTTATATTACACATCCTTAGGGTATGTGCACACGTCAGGATTTCTTGCAGAAATTTCCTGAAGAAAACCGGAAATTTTCTGCAAGAAATCCGCATTTTTTTTTTGCGTTTTTTTCCCGTTTTTTTTGCGTTTTTTTATAGCATTTTGCAAGCGTAATTAGCTTGCAGAATGCTAAAGTTTTCCAAGCGATCTGTAGCATCGCTTGGAAAACTGACTGACAGGTTGGTCACACTTGTCAAACATAGTGTTTGACAAGTGTGACCAACTTTTTACTATAGATGCTGCTTATGCAGCATCTATAGTAAAAGATAGAATGTTTAAAAATAATAAAAAAAATAAAAAAATGGTTATTTTTTATTTTCACCTGCAGACAGCCGATATCCTCAGCGGCGTCTGTTCCTATAGATGGTGTGGTTCAGGACCTTCGATGACGTCGCGGTCACGTGAGCGGTCACATGACCGGTCTCGCGACCAATCACAAGACAGCGACGTCATCGCAGGTCCTGAACCACACCATCTTTAGGAACCGAAGCGGCAGCATGCAGCGGTGAGAGGCGGGAATACTCCGGGGGCCATCGAAGGTGAGTATATCACTATTTTTTATTTTAATTCTTTTTTTTTGACCAATTATATGGTGCCCAGTCCGTGGAGGAGAGTCTCCTCTACTCCACCCTGGGTACCAACCGCACATGATCCGCTTATTTCCCGCATGGTGTGCACAGCCCCGTGCGGGAAGTAAGCAGATGAATGCATTCCTAGGTGTGCGGAATCCCCGCAATTCCGCATTTTTAATGAACATGTTGCTTTTTTTTCCGCGATGCGATTTTTTTCGCGGAAAAAAATGCAACATTTGCACAAAAAATGCAGAATACACTGTAAATAATAGGAGGCATATGATAGCGTTTTTTTTCGCATTTTTATCACGTTTTTATAGCGAAAAAACGCAAAAAAAACGCGAAAAATACTGAACGTGTGCACATGGCCTTAAGATTCAATATGATGCAGACACTGAAATAATGTATTCCTGGCCCAGGAAATCCCATTAAATAATAGTTTTATCTTTTACTTTTTTAACCTTCATGGTTAGATAATAGAGATGAGCGGATCGATCAGTAAAGGATCGTGTTTGAGTTGAATTTCCTGAAATTCACAGTTTCATGCCAATTTAGACATTTTGACATTTGATTCACATTAAAAAATAAATAAAATTGGTCAGCACCATCCCTCAACACTGCTGAAGCATGAGAGAGCAAAGCGAATGTCATTTTGCATTGCCACATGAGCTTCCTCATTATTCCCTACAGCTATTTTATCTAGCAGATTATCATGCCTTATACAGTGGTGGTTAGTGGTCCATTACTTATCAGCAGTTCCCAATTTGTATGGCAGAGTCATTTTCCAACTCCATAGTCATTGGGTAAGAGTCTCTCTCATACATAGTAAGCTCTTATGGTCAGTGAGCTCACCTTTCTCTCTTTCTCTTATAAAGTTGAAGTTCTTATGGCGGGGTCCTCTCTCTCCTGTAGAGTGTAAGCTTTTATGGTCACCAGGTTACTCTTGCTCTCTCTTCTGCAGTGTCTAAGTTCTTATGATCAGAGGGGCCCTCTCTCTCTCCTGTAGCATGTATGCCTTTATGACTAATGGGGTCATCTTTCTCCTATAGAGTGTACGCTCTTATGGTCAGCGGGGTCCTATCTTTTGTAGAATGGGTTCTCTCTTTCACCTGTAGATTGTAAGCTCTTATGGTAAGCAGGGTCCTCTGTCTTCTGTAAAGTTTAAACCTGTTATGGACTGACCTTGGTTGGAATATTGTTATTGCAACCACTGGGGGCAGAACCGGCAGGTAGCGTAGTCAGGAAAAACCAGAGGTCGGTACACGGGAGCAGCAGTATAGTTGAAGGATCAGCAGGTTGCGTAGTCAGGAATAACTAGAGATTGGGACATACTGTAGTAGCAGCAGTATAGTAAAACGATCAGCAGGTTGTGTAGTCAGAAATAGACAGAGGTCGGTACACGTTAGTGTGGCTCCCCAGGGTCCTGGTTGTCACAGTAGCATTGCTTTCCTCACGGGGAGAGTATGTTACGTTTAGAAGCGATGAAGGACAACTCTTATCAGGTAACCACCATACACACAACATGTTCACACTCCAGGCCACAAGGGGGAGCTTTTGATCCTATTTACTAGGTGACGCCCCTATATATATTGTGGTTTGGAGGGAAAGGGAGAGCAGATTGAGAGACAGAACAGAGCAGACCAACCTAGAGGGTCTGAAGGGGCCGTGTAGTCTGAAGCACTACAGCTCCTGGAGAAAGAAACATACAGAAAGCCGAACATTGGTGAGTAAGAGTGCAGGAGAGCAAAGCACAGGAGAAGTGACATCGGGGGAGACCAGCTACGAGCAGGCTGCCTCCCTCTGAAGCGCAGATTACCAGTAGCCGGAACACCGAGGTTGTAAGGGACTCTATGACTTACAGCAGAGACCGGCAGGACAGCTGAACTGCAAGTTATCTGTTCCCACACACACCTGAAGACACAGTATAACATAGAGCCCGGGGCGTGCTAGAGTCCCTGTAAAAAGGCTCGAGTTACCTGTCATGCAGGTATTGTCCTATCCTATATGGGGGACAGAGAGAAGAACTGTGAAGACCTTATCTGAAGCCATAGGCAGTAAGGGGCTACAACACCACCGCGCTAGAGGAAGGCTTTTAACTCCACCTGGTAAAGGGGACTCTGGATTCGCTTCCAAGCCGGCCAGACCCTGCCTGCCCTGTGATCCGGTACCCTGGACTGTGGCTGCCTGAAGTCTTCAGTAAACCAGGTAAAGAGACTGCAAACCTGTGTCCTCGTTCTTTACTGCACCATTCACCTCACCATCTTCCATCTACACACCGGGAGCCCTGGGGCTGTAATTCACCTGTGGGAAGATAAACCATCTACATGCCATAACATCACCCCAGAGGACCCCACGCCCCTGGCGGGCGACTCATCTGCAGCAGTATAGTCTTGGATGAAGCAGCACGTGAAAGGTGAGCTTGACTAAGGGCTGAGAGGTCAATAATCTCACAAGGAAGGAAGTTCAATGCCAGGTTTAAATAGGGTGTTCAAGCAGGAGATTTACAAGGTGGAGCCAATTAGGAATTTACAGGGTGGATCTAAATCAGGAATTAGATGGCTACTAGTATCTGGGTTAGCAAGGAACTGTCTAGTGAACTGAAATAGCTGGAAGGGGAGAGCTGCCATCTGATGCACCAGAACTGGTGAGTTCGAGTCCTGACAAAAGCTCTTATGATCAGTGGATTCCTCTCTCTCCTTCCTATAGATTATACAGTGGGTACAGAAAGTATTCATACCCCTTAACAATTTTTCACTATTTGTTTCATTGCAGCCATTTGGTAAATTCAAAAAAGTTATTTTTTTCTCATTAATGTACACTCTGCATCCTATCTTGACTGAAAAAAAAAACCAGAAATGTAGTAATTTTTGCAAAATAATTAAAAAAGAAAAACTGAAATATCACATGGTCATAAATATTCAGACCCTTTGCTCAGTATAGAGTAGAAGCATCCTTTTGAGCTAGTACAGCCATGAGTCTTCTTGGGAATGATGCAACAAATTTTTTACACCTGGATTTGTGGATCCTCTGCCATTCTTCCTTGCAGATCCTCTCCAGTTCCGTCATGTTGGATGGTGCGTATTGGTGGACAGCCATTTTCAGGTCTCTCCAGAGATGCTCAATTGGGTTTAGGTCAGGGCTCTGGCTGGGCCAGTCAAGAATGGTCACAGAGTTATTCCGAAGCCACTCCTTTGTTATTTTAGCTGTGTGCTTAGGGTCATTGTCTTGTTGGAAGGTGAACTTTCGGCCAAGTCTTAGGTCCAGAGCACTCTGGAAGAGGTTTTCATCCAGGATATCTCTGTACTTGGCCGCATTCATGTTTCCTTCAATGGCAACCAGTCGTCCTGTCCCTGCAGCTGAAAAACAACCCCATAGCTTGATGCTGCCACCACCACGTTTCACTGTTGGGATTGTATTGGGCCAGGTGATGAGTAGTAGTACCACTTAGAATTATCACCAAAAAGGTCTATCTTCGTCTCATGAGACTAGAGAATCTTATTTCTCATAGTCTGGGTGTCCTTCATGTGTTTTTTAGAAAACTATGAGGGCTTTCATATGTCTTGCACTGAGGAGCCACTCTGCCATAAAGGCCCGACTGGTGGAGGGCTGCAGTGATAGTTGACTTTGTGTAACTTTCTCCCATCTCCCTACTGCATCTCTGGAGCTCAGGCACAGTGATCTTGAGGTTCTTCTTTACCTCTCCCGCCAAGGTTCTTCTCCCACGATTGCTCAGTTTGGCTGGAGGGCCAGGTCTAGGAAGACTTCTGGTGGTCCCAAACTTCTTCCATTTAAGGATTATGGAGGCCACTGTGCTCTTAGGAACCTTGAGTACTGCTGAAATTTTGTTGTAACCTTGGCCAGATCTGTGCCTTGCCACAATTCTATCTCTTATCTCTTTGCCAGATCCTTTGACCTATGATTCTCATTTGGTCTGACATGCACTGTGAGCTGTGAGGTCTTATATAGACAGGTGTGTGCCTTTGCAAATCAAGTCCTAACAGTTTAATTAAACATCAATTAAGCTAGAATCCAATGAAGAAGTAGTACCATCTCAAGGAGGATCACAAGGAAATGGACAGCATGTGACTTAAATATGAGTGTCTGAGCAAAGGGTCTGAATACTTATGACCATGTGATATTTCAGTTTTTCTTTTTTATTAAATTTGCAAAAATGACTACATTCCTGTTTTTTTTCAGTCAAGATGGGATGCAGAGTATACGTTGATGTGAAAAAAATGAACTTTTTTGAAATTTACCAAATGGCTGCAATAAAACAAAGAGTGAAAAATTTAAAGGGGTCTGAATACTTTCCGTACCCACTCACTCTCTCTTCTGCAAGTGTGTGAGCTCTTATGGTGACCAGAGACCTCGCTCTCCTCTCTCCCACGTGTATTTTCTGAGCAATTACAAGCTTTACAGAATTGACATTCAAGTAAATTTATTCAGCAAGAGTCAACATTTTGGGGGAAAAATTAGCAAAGCCAGCATATTACAATTTTAAATGATCCACTCCTCCCTGCTTACATGTCCTTCAACTGCAACCACAATACTTAGGAGACTCCATGACTTTATACAAGTGTAAGGAGGAGGACAAGAGGAAAGACAAGTACAGTTGATTCGTAGCTGTGTAACTACAAGCAAACATACTTTGGCACTGTATGATTGGTCATGTGAATAAAATATTTTTAGGGGCATTAAAATCTGAATTTTTGCCTCAGGTTAATCCAGCAGTTACAAGCAAAATCATCATCTACTGGTAAAAGGTGGAAGTGAAAGTAATGAAAGAATTACAGTAGTAGAAACCTAATAGTGGGAACACATGTTCCCCACAGGAAGAGATTGAAGATGACACCAGCTCAGGCAACACCTGTGTTGCAGTGACTAATTTTAACCCTGGCCGGGACAGAAAGGGCAGAGTTAGAGCTAGAGCCTGGACCAGGGTAGGTCATGTGGTTGTGAGGTGGGCTTACAGCCATCGCTACAGAAGGATCCAACAGCGATTAGATGCTGGAAAAGGCCAGTAGAATACCATAAACAGAGCCAGTAGAAGACCATAACCAGATCCAAACTAGGCTTGAGAGATGATCCTGCTCTAGCAGGGGACTGTTCCTGTAGTCCGTTACTTCCAGCAAAGCTTTAGGGTACAGGGTGTGGGCTGGGGTCATGAATCAGGGAACAGAGATGGCTAGTGTGGCGAGCACACTTTATACCCAGTGACTCGCATATCTAGGACTTGCGGCCTAGCTGGAAATACCAGTGACCCCTGCTAGGGTCAGTGTAACGATCAAAGGTGTTTACAGAGTCTATGACGGGGACGGCCTACTACTAAGAGTGATGGCCGTTAAGTTGAGACATAAAAGCATTAACAATCGTTTAACTGCTAGAACAGTGTATATAATAGAATGTTGCATAGACATTGTATTTAGTCGCATTGCTGTGTCATATTATACTGTATTGACCCGGTTACTGTTACCTGCAATATAGTACTTACTTGTATGTTACCCACGCTAGATGTCCCTCTGAGACCCAAGACCAGTGTCAGGATTCGAAACCAGCAGCTCTTGTACACCAGGCCGCAGCTCTTCCCCTTGACGAAGCCCACACGAAATGCACGTAGGGGTCACACGTGCGACGGGCACCACAACTATGGGTAAGAATTATTGAACTTATGTGATCCTTAGTGGATGCCATGTGGTAATGTGATCAGCTTTACATGATTATTATATGTCACACTGACCACACTATGTTTTGACATGGCTACCCCTGTCATCACTATTTAATTTTGGAGATACTTGAAGCACTGTCACTTTATTTAAAAGGGTATATCTTCTTAAATGATCTTGCTTGGTTGTGCTGTTTGTTTGTATGCGTTCTGCTGCACCTGAATCATTGTCTTGTTAAAAACGCTGTTAATGATATGATCATGTTTTATGTTATTTTGGTGTTTTATATTTATTAGTAAATAAAATTATTTTGATTTTACTTCTTGTTTTGGATTTTGGTATACTAATTTTTTGCTTTTATACAATATCGTTGGGAGTATTTCCATGGCTATTGCGTGTGGTGGTTGGGTTACTCAGGCCTGAGGCCACCCATATGAATATGTATGCTGTCCTAAACATTTTGTTTGCATATACTAGTACCTGTGTGGTTCCTGAGTGACTGCAACCTGAGTTCTTGATCATCTCCACCCAGAGTTCCTAATTGGCGCAACTCTGTGATCTCCTGATTGAACACCCTACTTAAACCTGGCACTGCACTTGCTTCCTTGTGAGATTATTGAGCTCTCATCCTTTAGTCTAGCTTCTTCCCACCTGCTTCTTATACTCAAGATCTCATATGCTCAGTTTCACAATCCGTGCTGAGCAGATGAGATAATTCTGGGCTGGCTACAATCTCTCTGTGTTGTGTCTTCCTCCATCCCTACCTGGTCTGCATGCAAAGCTTAAAGGGAACCTGTCACCCCGTTTTTTCCGTATGAGATAAAAATACTGTTAAATAGGGCCTGAGCTGTGCATTACAATAGTGTACTTTGTGTACCCTGATTCCCCACCTATGCTGCCGAAATACGTTACCAAAGTAGCCGTTTTCGCCTGTCAATCAGGCTGGTCTGGTCAGATGGGCGTGGTGACATCGCTGTTTCTTCCCCCAGATCTTGCTTATTTTTCCGTTGGTGGCGTAGTGGTTTGCGCATGCCCAAGGTCCCGAATCCACTGCACAGGGGAGGGAAAAGAGCGCGATCTGCGCTATTCCCCTGGTGATCGGTGGGGGCGGCCATCTTCCTGTGGCCGCGGGTGTGCAGATGGAGCGCTCTGCTGCCCGGGGCTTCAGGAAAATGGCCGCGGGATGCCGCGCGTGCGCACATGGAGATCGCGGCGGCCATTTTCCTGAAGCAGAGTTCGCATCTCGGCTTCAGGAAAATGGCCGCCGCGATCTCCATCTGCGCACGCACGGCATCCCACGGCCATTTTCCTGAAGCCCCGGGCAGCAGAGCACTCCATCTGCGCACGCGCGGCCACGGGAAGATGGCCGCCCCCACCGATAACCAGGGGAATAGCGCAGATCGCGCTCTTTTCCCTCCCCTGTGCAGTGGATTCGGGACCTTGGGCATGTGTAGCGCCCCCCCACTGCCACAGGGCCGAGGGGTACCCGGTACCGGGCCTGTGAGTCTCTGCTCTGGGGTTGTCACGGCGGCTAGGCCCCGGTCCGTGACCCTGCCGTGGGGCGCTCAGTGAATAACAGGTGTGGATGATGGTAGTGCGGTGCAGTAAATAACGAGGACACCAGGTTGCAGTCTCTTTACCTCTTTACTGAAGATCTCTGGGTCCTCAGTCCGGAACATGGTTCACCAGGCTGCGCAAGTCCGGCCGGTCCAATGGCACCTCCAGAGTTTTCTTCACAGGTGGAAATCGGTGCCTTCCTTCTAGCGCTATGTGTTGTGGTCCTTCCCTGCTGTGCTTACGGAAAGTCCCCCACAACTGTTGTGTCTGTTTCTTAAGTTCCCTCACAACTCGATTAGATGATGTTCTGCTAATCCTCCGTCCCTCCCTGGTGTTCTGGTTGGGACGGCACCCGTTTGACGGGTAGGCTCGGAGCTCTTCCGGGACCCTAGAGTCGCCCCTCTCCACAAGTTGCCCCCCAAGACTGCATAGGTGATATGTGTTAGACAGCCCGCCTTAAACTGACTGCCCTGCCGCTGTTTGAAGTATTGCTTGAAGCTGAATGTTATTATACTCCCTCGGCGTTCCGGCCACCGGTAGTGCGCCTCAGTAGGATGTTGCTTCGGTCTTACAGCACGACTCCTACTTGTATTTCTCCTTTGCGTGATCTCGTTTCTCACTCAGCACAATCTATCTCGTTTCCAATCCTTTCTTGGGTACCGCCGCTACCCGGAGCAGGCACGGTCCCGTTACGTTCTTTCTTGTTGCCAAGCCTCTGTCAGGATCCCACCCCTGACAGAGACCCTACTGTATCTTCCCCTACAACACCCTCTGCCACAAGGTGTTGCCTGGTTCCAACCCAGTCAGCTTTCTGATCTAACTTCCTGCCTGACCCCCAGTTTACCCACTATGGTGGGGAGTGGCCTAATGAATAGCACCCTTAGCTCCCCCCGGAGGCCCAGCTGTGAAATGTATTGGTGTCTGTGATACCTGATCAGATGAACTCCTTCAGTGCCATCAGACGCACCATAGCTCCCCATAGTGGCGGAGCCACAGTACTGCAACGACCAGGACTCTGGGGCGCTGCACATGCGCAAACCACTACGCCACCAACGGAAAAATAAGCAAGATCTGGGGGAAGAAACAGCGATGTCACCACGCCCATCTGACCAGACCAGCCTGATTGACAGGCGAAAACGGCTACTTTGTTAACGTATTTCGGCAGCATAGGTGGGGAATCGGGGTCCACAAAATACACTATTGTAATGCACACCTCAGGCCCTATTTAACAGTATTTTTATCTCATACGGAAAAAACAGGGTGACAGGTTCCCTTTAATGTCTAATTGTCCAAAGTTTAGGCTGGTGAGACTGGACCGTGTGGAAGACTGTGTGGTGCTGCCAAGCCTGCTGGAAGCCTTATCTGCTGTCCAACTGACCACCTGTTTGCACTGCCCTGTCTTCAGAAGTAGTGTGCTGTGCCTCCCTGCAAAGTGTTTCTTGTGCTCCAGCAACAGGCATAGTCACAACTGCCCCTCATCCTCAGCATCTGCATGCACCATCATCAGCACTGCCTCTACCCTTAATGCACACCTTACACATTTTGTAATTGCTAGATCTCTTAAAACCAAGTCTATTTTTAATAATGGGAAAAAAAATTGTTCACCTGCAACAACCAAAGCAGTTTTTGTGAGTTTACGCCACTGTAATGTAACAAAAAGAATGCAAAAGTATATGGATGACAATTAAATTCAGTCTAGAAAAATGTTTCAATGTTTTTCTCAGTTTTAGAGATCACAGAAATGTTCACAGGCCACATAACACTGTGTGGTTGAGAAATGGAAGTCTAAACATTTTTGAAAAGCTTTTGCTCAGTTTTAGAGATCACAGAAATGTTCACAGAACACTTGCCACAGCATGTCTGAGAAATAGAAGCCTACAAAATTTTGAAAAGCTTTTTATCAGTTTTACAAATCACAGAAATGCACTCCACACTATCACACGTTCCTTGTAAAAAAAATCTATGTATGCCAGGGTGCATTTCACCACTGACACCTGGGCAAGCAATCATGGCCAGGGGCGTTATATCTTGCTGACTGGGCACTGGGTGACTCTGGTGGCTTTGCAGGCAGGTGGGCAAGGAGCTGCTCCACAAGTCTTGGAATCCCCAAAGCTTGCAGGATAAACCTCTGTATCTAATATTGTTTCCACTACTTCTGCCTCCTCCACCTACTCTAGGGCCTTCATCTGTGCTCTCAACTTCTTCCTTAATAAGTCATGCATTCCAACAGTGCAGAGAGAATCACCCCCTCCGCTACTGCGCAGCCAGGGCTTACTGCAATCAGGCAGTGTTTAAATTAATATGCCTTAGAGATTGCAGTCATACAGTTCACGGCTTGTGGACAGCTATCCAGGCTGAGTTTGAGCAATGACTGTCTCCACTGAACCTGTAGCCAGAGAAGGCCGTGTGAGATGACAATGTGAACCTGATGGTGGCAGTATGTAATTTTGCATAGTCTTGGCCAACGCAGTACGGATGTGGTGAAAATCAATTTCTGAGTCGTTTAACACATTTTTTAGACCAACCCGTACACCAGCAGAACAGAGTACAAGTCTGACAAGTTGTGAACGACTGGACAGGATGGTGCAGGAGTATCTGGAGCTCAATATCAATGAGGTGGGGTGGGGTTTGGACCCTTTCTCATTTTGGTCTTCAAAGATGGAAGAGTGGCCTGAGCTCGCCTGGGTTTTGGTGATACCGGGCAGCATCGTTCTCAGAATGTGTATTCAGCGCTGCTGGTGGGGTCCTGATGAATAAGCACATCTGGCTGTTCAATGAAAGTGTAGACCACCTAACTTTCATCAAGATGAACAAGTCATCGATCTCTAATGACTTTTGCATCCCTTTCGCAGACTGGGCAGACTAGACGATGGTGTAGTTTTTAGTGTGATGCATTGATATCGCATTATTGCAGTCTGTGACTCCTTTGTCGTGGCTTCTGTCACTGCCTGCTATTGCTAATGCTGCTGATGTTACAAACAATTTTTTTTAAATGTTGAGTCTTCAAGTTGGGTCTCCATCTGGTGGGTTGCCTGTAGTGGAAGGGGCATCACAGCCCTATTATACTATTTTCACTTTGGGGAAATTGAAGACACTTTAGTGGTGTGTGACTATAATTTATTGAAATGTGGGTCTCCTTCATGTGTGTTTCCAGACCGGCAGGCCTGTACTTACTTTCAGTCAACAACCTGTGTTAATATCCTTAAATGCTTCTAACAATAGTAGTATATGAAACTGATGTTTGTGGCACCTGAGTGTGGCTGAGCAGAAACGCATTTGGAGCTGTTGCATGAGGAATAAGGGCTCCTAGCAAAGTAGGAGTAGTCCCTCACACACCTCATCTTAATTTAAACTTAAATTCAAAGCTGAAAATGCTATCGCAGACCCAGATTTCTCATGGCTGACTGCTGCTGTTCCATTCTAAAATTTCTCCTGTGGGATAAGTGATGCCACTTTTCCTGGCGACTGCCCTTAATTTTTTGGAATGTTTGGACTCCAAGTTGGGTCTTATTCATGCATGTTGTCTGAATTGTGCAGGGCTCTCAGAGCAGCTGTCACTTGTCCACGTGTTACTGATCAATATTTCAGATGGAATTGCTGATCCAAGCCCTGTCCCAGGCTTGCTCCCATACAACCATCCTGTGCAATTATACTATTTGTACTCTGAGTGAATTGATGTCACTTTTCCTGGTGTCTGCCCCTAATTTGACCTGTTTTAGCAGTTTTTTGGCCCTCCTGAAGGTGTTGTCTATGCATTTGGTTTTGCCTCCCGTTGAATTAAATGGGGTTTGGGTATGTTCGGCGAACATCAGGACGTTCACCAAACCGAACCTTGAAAGCTTCACTCATCTCTATTGCTTGGGCAATTTAGAATGTTAGCGCAATTTTATTAACTAAAGGTAACCATGAAGTTTCCATGTGCAATCATCATTTATTTACAGACCAACTAATATGAAGTTAAGTTTCAGATTTTTTTCTTGCGAGAGTGTAACACATGCTGGATGTGAGGTTTATGGAACACAAGAAAAATTTAAAAGAAGGCAAATAGGGCATAATTTCACACAAAACCCCTAAAATGGTAAGCAACTTTGTTTCAAGTAAGTGATGCTTGTTCAAACTCACCTGTGGCAAGTATCAGATGTGTTCAATATGGAATCATAACTGAAATTAGATAAAAAGGGGAAAAGTTGACTGAATCTTTGCATTGTGTTTCTGTGTGTGTGTTCCACACTAAGCAGGGAGAGCAGAAAGAAGAAAAGAGAACTATATGAGGACTTGAGAACCAAAATTATTTAACAATATCAGCAATCTCAAGGTTCCAAGTCCATCTCCAGAGATCCTAATGTTCCTTGGCAGCTATTATCCCTAGATGTGGACAGCAGAGAAAAACTGATGAAAGGCTGCAATGCAGGATAGGACGGATGGTGGATCAACAGCTCCAATCAAGTTCCAAAGAAATTCAAGCTTTCCTGCAGGCCTTGGGTGTATCAGTGTCAGCGAAAACCATCTGTTGACATTTGAATGAACTGAAACGCTATGGCAGGAGACCCAGGAGGACCCCACTGCTGACACAGACATAAAAAAGCTAGAGTGCAGTTTGCCAAAATGTGTGTTAGTAAGTCAAAAACCTTTGGGGACAGATGAGACAAAAATAGAGCTTTTTGGTAAAGCACATCACTCTACTGTTTACCGAAAAAGAAATGAGGCCTACAAAGAAAAGAACACAGTACCTATAGTCTAGTATGATGATTGTTCAAAGATGTTTAAGGGTTGTTTTGCTGCATCTGGCACTAGGTGCCTTGACTGTGTGCAGGCCATCATGAGATCTGAAGATTACCAAATGATTTTGTGACACAATATAGTGGCCATTGTCAGAAAGCTGGGTTTGCATCTCAGGTCATAGGTCTTCCAGCAGGACAATGAGCCCCCAAATACTTCAAGAAGCACCCAGAAACGGATGCAATCAAAGAACTGCAGAGTTCAGAAATGGCCAGCAATGAGTTCTGATCTAAATTACATTGAATACCTGTAGAGAGATCTTAAAATTGCTGGGAGAAGGCACCTTCAAATATGAGAGACCTGGAGCAGTTTGCAAAAGAAGAGTGGTCCAAAATTCCAGTTGAGAGGTGTAAGAAGCATGTTGATGGTTATAGGAAGAGATTGATTGCAGTTATTTATTCCAAAGGGTGTGAAACCAAATATTAAGCTGAGGGTACCAACAATTTTGTCTGGACCATTTTTGGGGTTTTGTGTGAAATTATGTACAACTTGCCTTCTTTTCTCAATTTTTTTTGCTTTGGTCCAATGCACACACAGGAACTTAACATGTGCATAACAAAACATGTGTAATTGCAATAATTTTCTGGGATAAATACTTAATTTTCTGGAACAATTTCAAGGGTGCCAACGCTTTCGACCATGACTGTATATCCAGGAGGCTACTGTCATCACTTGCTTTCATTTTTCAGCACTGCTTTAGAACTGCATTGATTTGCTCTCCAAGTGCTTTCCTCCTTGTGTGCAACATGTTTACTTTTCTCTCCATAAAACTTTAGATACTTTCCCCTTTTACACTCTCTGTACAACCACATTCTCCTTCCTCCTGTCACTAAAACTAAGGTAAGGAAGGGACAGAGTATTTAGAGCAGTCAGGAGAAGGAGCACTGACAAATTTGTGTCTTTTTTTTTTTTGCAGACTGCTCAGTTAGATAAGAGACTTTCAGATTATGCAGCAGCAAAATGGAAGAAAAATGTTAATGAAGACTGTTTAGAAAGCTGCTTCGCTTTGTGTTTAGGAGATAAAGGAAAATTTAAAAAAAATCTGTGCAAAGGCGTCCAGAAAATAGCCTACAGTCTTATTCGTCCAGAAAATAAGATTCATATTGATTTAACTATTTTTGAATTGAAAGTACTTTAAAGCCTCCAATTTCCCTGAAAAGAGGTGTATGAAACTATGAGATCTCCTAGGATTGTATCCAACCCATTTCAAGCTCTTTTATTAAAATTATAGCCCCTGTAATATTAAGGTGGTGGTAACAAACTGCCATTTCAGACTTTTTAAAATTAAAAATAATTAAAAAAATTGTCTCTTTGCTGGAGGGTGGGCAGATTCTTTCCATTGTTTCTTCACATATGATGTACATGGAAGAAGCAGTTGCTTTTTAAAGGGAACCTGTCACCAGGTTTGCCCCATATAAGATTCGGCCACCACCTTTCAGCCCTGATATACAGCATTCTAATACGCTGTGTATATGCCCCCAATCTGGCCTGCACCAAAAGAAAAACACTTTTTATTATACTCACCTACAGGACGGTCAGGTCTGAGGGGTTTCACTGGTCTTGGTCTGGCACCTCCCCTCTTCGTTCGATGCCACCATCCTTCTGTGCATCATGTGGACTCTCCTGCATCAAAATCGGACCAATTTTAAAATCGCTAGAGTGTCTCCAGCCTTAGTCAGTTGTAACCAGGCTGACCATTTTGTATATATACATTTTTTTCTTTTTTTTTTCTTTTACACTACCCATGCATATCCTTTTTCTTCTTTTAGTATCCATTTGTCAACACTGCAATTAGCTTTGGACAATCTTTTCAACTCTAATTATTTAACTCTGGCCAAAAAGGAAGTAATAAAAAATGAATAAAAAATTCTAAAAATCTAAGTACTGTAGTTTGATACATGCACAGAAAGCAAAATATGGTAGGAGGTGTGTAGAGTTGTCAACCTGGGCTAGTAAAATAGGTGTGCAAAAACAGACAAAATTTTACAGTATGTCTACATTTTTTTCTGATTATTCCAAAAAATAGGAAATTAAATAAAATTAGGTAGGTGCAAGACCAAAAAGCCAGCAACTGCAACAGGGCGCTGAATGTGCATGTAAAATATGACTAGTAAAATAGATGTGCAAAAAAGAAAAAAAAGTTTGCTACATGTACACATTGTGTTGTAGACAGTCACAGATAAATGTCTGAATTTTTCTTTTGCATCTATGAAAACATAGACAAGAAGGAACACTGTCTCTGACCGATACCTATTTCAGAATTATTTCTGTACAAAAAATTTGTGCTGCCTTGAAGCTGCTTTCTAGTGCATTAAGAATGAAGATTAAAATTAAATTCAAATGAAGCAGGAAAGATGCCAGCTACAGCATACCACTAACCAATCACACTGAGACTGGCACTGCTGATGCTAGCATATCATTTACCTCTATCTCCCCCATGGCAACTGCATTTCTGAATTATTCACAGACTGCTACACATCTTCTACAGTGTTGAAGTTGTACAACACATTGATGTCTGGAGTATTCTGTCCAGTGTTTTAGGGATTTTTCTTCCTCTCTCTACCTCGAACACTTGCAAAAAGATTTGTGTAACCCATGTCCCCAGCACCTGCCATTATGCCCACATGACTTGCCACCTATGCCACCTTTCAGCATCGGTTAATTGATACAGATGTTTACACTGTGTAGGATTTGGCCAAGTAACAAACCTAAGGATAACCGAAGATGTCTTCAAAGCCACAAGTGGAGAAATCTAAAGAAAATCTGTCAATAGTATTATAAAGTTGTGCTCAAAAGTTTACATACCCCGGCAGAATTTTTCTTTCTTGGCCTTTTATCAGAGAATATGAATGATAACACCAAAATGTTTTCTCCCCTCATGGTTAGTGGTTGGGTGAAGCCATTTATTGTCAAACTACTGTGTTTTCTCTTATTTTTTTAACTGTAACAATGTTATTCGGGGGATGAAAGTCAGAGTCTGGGTCATAATTTTTTTTATTAAAGGAGGCTCCGCCGGCTTGGGCTTTCTCTTTCTGTTGGGAGCACAGGGAAGGTAACTATATGGTTTTTTTATGCTTTTCTCATGGAGGCCACGCATGCAAGAATAGGGATAGGAGCCACGTATGCAAGGTGTGAGGCTGTGGCCTCTGTTACAGCTAGGGGGCGCTGTTTGTTCTCCCCAGGTTGTGCATGCAGACGGATGAAGTCCATAGGTGTGCATGAGAGTCACGGATTTCCGGTCCGGGTTTTCCATGTGGCTGAAAGCCACAGGTTTGTGTGTGTTAAAATCCCTGCAGTAAGAGGTATGGGTGTGTCAGGTGTGCAAGGTGCACGTCAGTGTCAGTCTTGTATGTGCTTGCTGTGCAGAGCAGAGGCCTGCAGTGCACTGGCTAAGTGCATGGAGGCACAGGCCAGCGGAGCAAGCACCCAGGGCAGCTGAATAGCCTGGCACCCGCAGCGTATACAGTGATGCAAGTCATCCATGGTACTGGTCTCGGAAGGCTGGCGTGTGTAGTGTCTGCAACATATGAGGCTGTGTGTATGGAGACTGTAATATGGTGTGCGGTCGCCCAGGGAAACTGGACAAGCGAAGTCTGGCCTGCTTAGGGATCGCAAATCTAAAGCCATATGATTTGTATTGCTATGAACTGGTGTAAACTGAACACTGATAATATACACTGACATTATATGCATTTATGTAAATTAGACTTTAATGTTGTGAGAAAACACATTAAAAGAGACTTTTGTGTTTGAACTTTGTGGGTCACTGCCTCTTCACTGCGTACGATGCTACTACAATCTTACAAAGGATAGGGATAAGGAGCCATGCAGACAAGGGTGGGAATAAGGAGCCATGCAGACAAGGATGGGAATAAGGAGCCATGCAGACAAGGATGGGAATAAGGAGCCATGAAGACAAGGATGGGAATAAGGAGCTATGGTGACAAGGATGGGAGTAAGGAGCCATGCAAACAAGGATGGGAATAAGGAGCCATGCAGACAAGGATGGGGATGAGGAGCCATGCAGACAAGGATGGGCATGAGGAACCATGCACACCAGGATGGGGATGAGGGGACAATGCATAGTGGATACCCGGCTTTTTCTTGAGTCAATACGTTTTCCCATATTTGTGTGGCAAAATTAGGTGCCTCTGCTTATACACAAGTATATACGGTATATAGATATATATATGTATACTGTGAGACAGCGACCGGTGTTATTTGTGAGGGTTGCTATGTGCCCCCCATGATGCCCTCAGAAACAAATTGAGGCTGCGGAAGTGCATTGCAGTCACAGGCAAAGCTGTGATTGCAATGCAGAATAAAAATAAGTGTAGTTTTGGGCAAGCTATTTGTCCAGGGCAGATTTAGGAAAACCTGCCATGGGCTTTTATTTTTGAAACGGACTTCAGGAAGGTAGCGGGGCGGTCCGTTTCCTCCCCCGACAGGGGTTTTCCATGTGGCCCACGGCCACAGGTTGATTGTTAGAACCCCTGCAGCAGAGGGTTGGATGTGTCAGTTTGGGGTTTGCAACTTGCGGAGCTGTTGGCTCTGCAGAAGCTCAGACTGTGTGAGTTAACACAGAGCCAGCAGAGCGAACTCCTGGCACCCCGCAGCATGATACGGTGGTGCCGTCGCCCTCAGCAACCGGACTCCCATGGACTGTTTTGTTTCCCTGCTGCGATCCGGTGGATACCGTGTGCTGTACACTGTGTGAGTGTGGACATTGAACACATTTACTGTGAACTTTTCCTGTGATCACTGTCTGTCACACTGAACCAACCCCACTGCACTACAATACATACATACATACATACACGCATACACGTGCTTCTCACGTGCCACTACTCGGTACTCGCCAGAGCATCACTATGCTTGGTGTACTCGGCGGGCACAGAGTATTTCCGGGATTATTCGGCGGGAGCTTGGGTCTCCGCCCTGCATTTCTGGCGCTCTTTAAAGCGCCAGTGACAATGTAGGCATTGTCTGCCATGCACTGTAATGCCGCAGCCATCTTTGTTGTGGTATTACAGTGATTGGCTCGCCGCACAGTGTCATCAGGTCTATAAGAGACCTGGCGCCGCCCTGTTCACCGCATTCTGCTCCGGACTTAGCAAGTGTAGGGAGAGCTGCTGCTGAGATAGGGTCAGAATCGTCCTTTTAATAGTTAGTGTAGGTCTGCAACTGTTCAGTCCACAACTCCTGTGAAAACAACAGTCCTTTTCAGGCGTGGGCTCCCGCGCAATTTTCTCCGCCAGAGTGGGAAAGCCAGTGACTGAGGGCAGATATTAATAGCCTAGAGAGGGACCATGGTTATTGCCCCCCCCCTGGCTAAAAACATCTGCCCCCAGCCACCCCAGAAAAGGCACATCTGGAAGATGCGCCTATTCTGGCACTTAGCCTCTCTCTTTCCACTCCTGTGTAGAGGTGGGATATGGGGTAATAAAGGGTTAATGTCACCTTGCTATTGTAAGGTGACATTAAGCCAGGTTAATAGGACACCTATCCATTATTAATCCAATGTTCATAAAGGGTTAAAAAAACACACACATTAGGAAAAAAATATTTTAATGAAATAAAGACATGGTGTTGTAATAGTTTATTAAACGCTCAATCCAACTGAAGACCCTTGTCACCTGAAGCAAAGATAAAATAAAAAACAACAATATCCCATACCTCTCCGGAGCTCAGTCAAGTCCCACGATGTAAATCCATCAGAATAATTTTACAAGCTGGAGCTCTGCTAATGCAGCTGTGCTCGTGCCTGTAAAAACTGGGGAATGAATGGAAAGCAGAGGAACGTAGCTACCTAGACTTGCGGTGCTGCGCCCCCTGCTGGCATAAACTCATATGAACTCGAGCGTAGGAATTTTTCAGAATATTTTCTCACGCCCACTCTGTCTTGTAAACTGTGGTGTCTGTTCACATGGGAGGCATCTTAATAGCGCTGGGCAGCCTGCCTGAGCTAATAGAAGGGCGTCACTAATAGGCTGTTTACCTGGATGCTCTGCATTCCCATTGTGTGAACAGCGCCACATACAAGTCTCTAATGTGCAGTCATATGCCAAGCAGCCACCCCCTCCATTAATTTGGTAGGTTGTGAGTGGCTGCCTTATTGTTATTTCTGCACCTGTGTAGCCGCCATCTTAACCACAAGGGTCCACTGAATCCTGATAATGCATTTGTTTGGAGGCCTAGGCAGGTAAGTGCAGCGCCCCAGAGTCCTGGTCGTTGCAGTAAGTCGCTCTGCCGCTAAGGGGAGTGATGTTACATCTGATTGCACTAAAGGAGTTCACCTGACCAGGTAACACTCACACTACACTTCACACTCCGGCCACCAGGGGGAGTGGTTCTATCTAGTAGGCCACTCCTCACACTCTGGTAAAACTGGGGGTTGGACAGGAAGACAGGGAGAAGTAACTGGGAAGAGCTAGGGAGAGGACCTGTCAGGGATGGGATCCTGACAGATGCCTAAGAAAGGACAAGAAGCGAGGTTTATCGTGCTGAGTGAGAAAAGCAGGAATATAGCAAAGAGGCAATAGGACCAGAAGGAGTTGTGCTGTAAGACCGAGGCAACATCCTTCTGAGGCGCAAACAGTCGGTGGCCGGAACGCCGAGAAAGTAAGAGACTTTAAGTATTACTTAAAACCACGGCAGGGCAGCCAATTACAGGTTGGCTGCCTCACTTAAACACCTAAGCAGACAACGGAGGCAGCTGTGGGAGAGGGGCGACTCTAGAGTCCCGGAAGAACTCCAGGCCTACCCCGTCATACGGGTGCGTCCTAGCCATATCATCTGGGGGACGGAGAGAACGAAGATCAGAGACAGACAGAATAAGTTGTGAGGACTATCCCGGGGTGCTCAGCAGGGAAGGACTACAACACACAAGCGCTAGAAGGTAGACGCTGATTCCCACCTGTTAAAGGGGACTCCTGATGTGCCTTTGGACCGGCCGGTCTCAGACGGCCCGGTTAACAGTGCCCTGGATTGGACACCTCGAGACCTTCAGTAAAGAGGTAAAGAGACTGCAACCTGGTGTCCTCGTTATTTACTGTGACCAGCACTGCACCGCACTACCACCACCATCCACACCTTTCATTGGGCGCCCCTCAGCAGGGTCACGGACTGGGTCTAGCCACCGTGACAACCCCAGAGCAGAGACTCAGAGGCCCGGTAACGGGTACCCCTCGGCCCTGCGGCAGTGGGGGCGCTACAACTTGGCGTCACGAACAGGATCTACTTAAGCCTGAAGAATCAGGTCATGTGTGCCTTGGAACTGTGATTTGTTGTGCTTGGACTGTGACTTATTGCAAAGACTGTGCATTACTATTGCCGCCAAGAGTTCCCGCCACAATTCGCCATCGCCGCGCACGGAGGGAGGAGCCTTCGTTTCGTGGGCGGAACTGGTCAAAAGAAGCGCGGAACGAGAAAACGCGGCAAAGCGCCGACCCCGGAAGAGGAACCCCGACCTCCAGCAGGTTAGTGGGAGGAAGGGACAGCCATGTCCGAGTCGGGAGGAGCGGAGGCGACGGTCGCAGCCGTGGACACGGGGGCAGCTCCGGTCACTGCAGCGGACGTAGCCGCGGCCCTAATACCACCACCAAGTGCCGCAGAACCTGCTGCCCCCATCAGCCAGGCGGACACTGCCGCTACCACAAAGGCCATAATGCCCTTCTCTATGCCGTACCTGCCCGGAGCGGCCTGGCTCCCACGATACTCCGGGGAGTCGCATACGTTCACTGACTTTAAAGAAGGGATCTGCAGCCTGCTTGAGTTCTATCCCCTGACAGAGCCTCAGAAGGTTCATATGATAATCGGCCAACTCTTTGGGGGGGCTTTGAGAGAAGTGAAGTCCTGGCCCGCCGCGGATAAGGGAACTGCACAGCAGGTTTTTGCAAAGCTTAAAGCCACCTTCGATACCCGCACTGCTACAGAAATTAAACTGACTTTCTATGGATGCAAACAGAGGCCGCAGGATATCTTACGGGACTATGCCCTAAATCTCCAGGAGGCGCTGCGGGCCATTAAGCAGAGTGACCCCGGCAGCATGCAAGATGAGGATAAACTCCTGAAGGAGCGGTTCATTGAGGGGCTCCTGTGCAGTCACCAAAGGGGCCAATTACACTTCCTGGCCATGCAGAATCCAGACTTGACTTTTGCGCAATTCAAGGATAAAGCTATCCAGGCGCTGCAGGAGCGACAACCCAGCCGCGCAATACCACCCAGGCGTCCCGCTCTCACATACCACCAGGAGGTGGCGTCAGAGGCCCCAGTCACCGCCGAGGCCGATGCCCAGAGCCTAGAGGACGACTCCCCTGCAGGACTCCGCCTCCAGATGCAGGAGCTGACCAAGAGCGTTGCTGCCTTGGCCCGGACGGTGCAGTCCCTACAGGAGGCCCCCAAGGAGAAGATCCAGCTGGCCTCCAGACCAGAGGATGTCCCTTGGATACGACGGAGGAGGACTCCGCCGACCAGAGGCCGGGACAACGATCGCTTCCATCAGGACGGACGACCCATCTGCCGCCGCTGTCATCAGGTGGGCCACCTTGCAAGGTACTGTCCTTTAAACGAGCAACCCCTGGGGCAAAGGGCCAACCCCCAGGAGTAGGACGATCAGGCCCGCAACATTGGAGAGCCAAATACGTTGGAGGGCGACCAGTTCTTCCTGTGGTGGTTGACGGTATCCCCATGAACGCTTGGCTGGACACTGGTTCTCAGGTGACGACTATGCCTTACATGCTTTATAAACGGTATTGGGAGGACACCAAACGGCCGCTCGAACTGGTCGCGCTGGATCATGTGAAGCTGACACCAAGCCGGTCAGGCTATACTTACGCTCTTACCATCGTAGATCACTACTCCAGATTTTTGGTGGTCGTACCTGTCAAGGATCTAACGGCCAGGACTGCCACCAAGGCCTTCCAGCAGTACTTTTGTAGGCCCCATGGCTACCCGGAGAAGGTACTGACCGATCAGGGACCAGCATTCGAAGCAGAAGTGTTCCAAGAGTTCTGCCAACTGTACGGGTGTAAGAAGATCAGAACCACACCGTACCATCCTCAAACAAATGGGATGTGCGAAAAAATGAACCAAGTGGTGATCGACTTATTGAAGACCTTGCCCGTAGAGGAACGGAACCTGTGGCCGACAAAGTTGCCTGACTTAGTGGATATATACAATCACATCCCAGTAAATTCTACCAACTGCACTCCAGCATACCTGATGCGAGAAAGGTCTAGCCAGTTACCCGTTGATCTGGACATGGGGGTCCTAGTCCCCGAAGATACCTCGCCGGATGCAGATTGGGATGCAGAAAGGCAGCGAAGGTACCGCAAAGTACAGGAGTGCGTGGAAAGAAGTCTCGTCCAGGCTAGGCAGAAACAAGAGAGGGACTACAACCAGCACGCTCCTGCGATTCCCCTGTCACCTGGTGAGCAAGTACTCAAACGAAAGAGGAGACTACACAAGCTCGATGACCAATGGGAAGCGGAACCGTATACCATCCTGCCATCCGATTTCGACAACACGAAGGTCTGTCTCATCAGCAAGGACGGAGGGGAGATGTTGTGTATCCGCTTTTTGGGCTTCCCTGGTGGTTGCTGGTGGTACTGGTGACTTGTTTGCACTTTGCTTCTTCTGTTCACCTGCTTCCATCAGTGTTTGGGAGTTTCCTATTTAGCTTTGTTCTCCAGTCATTTCCTTGCCGGTCATCATTGTAACCAGAGCCTTCGGTTGCATGTTCCTGCTACTAGTCTGCTGATCAGCTAAGTGGACTTTGTCCTTTTGTTTTGTACCTTTTGTCCAGTTTGCAGTTTTTGTAATTCTCTGTAGCTGGAAGCTCTTGCGGGCTGAAATTGCCACTCCTGTGTCATGAGTTGACACAGGAGTCTTAAAGTAATTTCAGGATGGTTTTTGAAAGGGTTTTCAGTTGACCGTGAAGTCCTCTTTTGTATCCTTCTGCTATCTAGTAAGTGGACCTCTCTTTGCTAAATCTACTTTCATACTGTGTATGTCTTTTCCTCTTAATTCACCGTTATTACATGTGGGGGGCTGCTATCATCTTTTGGGGTATTTCCCTAGAGGTAAGCCAGGTCTGTTTCTTCCTCTACCAGGCGTAGTTAGTCCTCCGGCTGGCGCGTGGCATATAGGAAGCCGTAGGTATGCTCCCTGGCTACTGTTAGTTGTGTGGTAGATTTAGCTCATGGTCAACTCGAGTTTCCATCACCCGAGAGCTCGTTCGTTACTTATGTGTTTTTTACGTTCCCTTGCCATTGGGAACCATGACAGTATGACCGGCCCCAAAGTGTTAATTGTTTGGGCTGAAGCAGGAGAAAAAGAAGTGTTGAAGGGAAATTTTTTTTTTTTTCTTTCCCTCAGAGTTTTGTTGCCTAGCCCTTAATTGCTGTCTAGCTGCTTCTTACCTCCTCTTAACCCTTGAATGGCTCTGACCTTAGCTGTTTAACATGGATGTCCAGAGTTTGGCTGCAGGTTTAAATAATCTTGCTACGAAGGTTCAAAATTTACAAGATTTTGTTATACATGCTCCTATTTCTGAACCTAAAATCCCTACACCAGAGGTGTTTTCCGGAGATAGATCTCGGTTTTTGAATTTCAAATATAATTGTAAATTATTCCCTTCTCTCAGACCTCACTCCTCAGGAGATCCTGTCCAGCAGGTTAAGATTGTAATCTCTTTGCTGCGAGGTGACCCTCAAAATTGGGCATTTTCATTGGCACCAGGGGATCCTGCGTTGCTCAATGTGGATGCGTTTTTCCTGGCTTTATGGTTGCTTTATGAGGAACCTAATTTGGAGATTCAAGCTGAAAAAGCTTTGATAGCCCTATCTCAAGGGCAAGATGAAGCGGAGATATACTGCCAAAAATTTCGTAGGTGGTCTGTGCTTACTCAGTGGAATGAGTGCGCCTTAGCGGCAAATTTCAGAGAGGGCCTTTCTGATGCCGTTAAAGATGTTATGGTCGGGTTCCCTGCGCCTACAGGTCTGAATGAGTCCATGACAATGGCAATTCAGATTGATCGGCGTTTGCGGGAGCGCAAACCCGTGCACCATTTGGCGGTATCTTCTGAAGAGACGCCAGAGAAAATGCAATGTGACAGAGTTATGTCCAGAAGCGAGCGGCAGAATTATAGGCGTAAAAATGGGTTATGCTTCTATTGTGGTGATTCTGCTCATGTTATATCGGCATGCTCTAAGCGTACTAGGAAGGTTGACAAGTCCATTTCAATTGGCACTTTACAGTCCAAATTTATTTTGTCTGTAACCTTGATTTGTTCATTATCAGTTATTACCGTGGATGCCTATGTGGACTCGGGCGCCGCTCTGAGTCTTATGGACTGGTCCTTTGCCAGGCCCTGTGGGTTTGATTTAGAGCCTCTGGAAGTCCCTATACCTCTGAAGGGTATTGATTCTACACCTTTGGCTTGTAATAAACCACAGTTCTGGACGCAAGTGACTATGCGTATGACTCCAGACCATCAGGAGGTGATTCGCTTCCTTGTGTTGTACAATTTACATGATGTTTTGGTGCTTGGATTACCATGGTTACAGTCTCATAACCCAGTCCTTGACTGGAAGGCTATGTCTGTGTTAAGCTGGGGATGTCGGGGGGCTCATGGGGACACTCCTATGGTGTCCATTTCGTCATCTATTCCATCTGAGATTCCGGCATTTTTGTCTGATTATCGTGATATTTTTGAAGAGCCTAAGATTGGTTCACTCCCTCCTCACAGGGATTGTGATTGCGCCATAGATCTGATTCCTGGTAGTAAATTTCCAAAGGGTCGTTTGTTTAACCTATCTGTACCTGAACATGCTGCTATGCGCGAGTATATTAAGGAGTCCCTGGAAAAGGGACATATTCGTCCTTCTTCATCACCTTTAGGAGCCGGTTTTTTCTTTGTCTCTAAAAAGGATGGCTCTCTGAGGCCTTGTATTGATTATCGTCTCCTGAATAAAATTACAGTCAAATATCAGTATCCGTTGCCTTTGCTGACTGATTTGTTCGCTCGCATAAGGGGGGCTAAGTGGTTCTCTAAGATTGATCTTCGTGGGGCGTATAATTTGGTGCGAATTAAGCAGGGGGATGAGTGGAAGACCGCATTTAATACGCCTGAGGGCCATTTTGAGTATTTGGTAATGCCTTTCGGCCTTTCTAATGCACCTTCTGTCTTTCAGTCCTTAATGCATGATATTTTCCGGGAATATTTGGATAAATTTATGATTGTGTACTTGGATGATATTTTGATTTTTTCTGATGACTGGGAGTCTCATGTTCAGCAGGTCAGGAGGGTTTTTCAGGTTTTGCGGGAGAATTCTTTGTGTGTAAAGGGTTCAAAGTGTGTTTTTGGGGTTCAAAAAAATTTCATTTTTGGGGTATATTTTTTCCCCTTCTTCTATTGAGATGGACCCTGTCAAGGTTCGGGCTATTTACGACTGGACGCAGCCTACTTCTCTGAAGAGTCTCCAGAAATTCTTGGGCTTTGCTAATTTTTATCGTCGATTTATAGCTGGTTTTTCTGGCGTTGCTAAACCTCTGATGGATTTGACTAAAAAGGGTGCTGATGTTGCCAATTGGTCCCCTGCTGCCGTGGAGGCCTTTCGGGAGCTTAAGCGCCGCTTTTTGTCTGCCCCTGTGTTGCGCCAGCCTGATGTTTCTCTTCCCTTTCAGGTTGAGGTCGATGCTTCCGAGATCGGAGCGGGGGCGGTTTTGTCGCAGAAAAGTTCCGACTGCTCAGTGATGAGACCTTGTGCGTTCTTTTCGCGAAAATTTTCGGCCGCCGAGCGAAACTATGATGTTGGTAATCGGGAGCTTTTGGCCATGAAGTGGGCATTTGAGGAGTGGCGTCATTGGCTTGAGGGTGCCAGACATCAGGTGGTAGTTTTGACTGATCACAAGAATTTAATTTATTTGGAGTCTGCCAGGCGCCTGAATCCTAGACAGGCACGTTGGTCGTTGTTCTTTTCCTGGTTTAATTTTGTGGTCTCGTACTTACTGGGTTCTAGGAATGTGAAAGCAGATGCTCTTTCTAGGAGTTTTGAGCCTGACTCTCCTGGGAATTCTGAACCTGCTGGTGTCCTTAAGGATGGAGTGGTTTTGTCTGCTGTCTCTCCAGATTTGCGACGTGCTTTGCAAGAATTTCAGGCGGATAGACCTGATCGTTGTCCGTCTGGTAGACTGTTTGTTCCTGACGAGTGGACCACTAGAGTCATCTCGGAAGTTCATTCTTCTACTCTGGCAGGTCATCCGGGAATTTTTAGCACCAGAGATTTGGTGGCTAGATCCTTCTGGTGGCCTTCCCTGTCTCGAGATGTGCGTGTTTTTGTGCAGTCTTGCGATGTGTGTGCTCGGGCCAAGCCTTGTTGTTCTAGGGCTAGTGGGTTGTTGTTGCCCTTGCCTATTCCGAAGAGGCCTTGGACGCACATCTCTATGGACTTTATCTCTGATCTCCCTGTTTCTCAGAAGATGTCTGTCATCTGGGTGGTGTGTGACCGTTTTTCTAAAATGGTACATTTGGTGCCATTGCCTAAGTTGCCTTCCTCATCTGAGTTGGTCCCTCTGTTTTTTCAAAATGTGGTTCGCTTGCATGGTATTCCGGAAAACATCGTTTCTGACAGGGGTACCCAGTTCGTGTCTAGATTTTGGCGGGCAGTCTGTGCCAGGTTGGGCATTGATTTGTCCTTTTCGTCTGCATTCCATCCTCAGACCAATGGCCAGACGGAGCGAACTAATCAAACTTTGGAGACTTATTTGAGGTGTTTTGTGTCTGCGGATCAGGATGATTGGGTTGCCTTTCTGCCTTTGGCGGAGTTTGCTCTTAATAATCGGGCTAGTTCTGCCACTTTGGTTTCTCCTTTCTTTTGCAATTCAGGGTTTCATCCGCGTTTTTCATCTGGTCAGGTTGAATCTTCGGATTGTCCTGGAGTGGATGCGGTGGTGGATCGGTTGCATCGGATTTGGGGACAAGTGGTGGATAATTTGGAATTGTCCCAGGAGAGGACTCAGCAGTTTGCTAACCGTCGTCGTCGTGTTGGTCCCCACCTTCGCGTTGGGGACTTGGTGTGGTTGTCTTCCCGTTTTGTCCCTATGAGAGTTTCTTCTCCCAAATTTAAGCCTCGGTTCATCGGTCCTTATAGGATTTTGGAGATTCTTAACCCTGTTTCCTTTCGTTTGGACCTCCCGGCATCTTTCGCTATCCATAATGTGTTCCATCGGTCGTTGTTGCGGAGATATGAGGTACCGGTGGTTCCTTCTACTGAACCTCCTGCTCCTGTGCTGGTGGAGGGTGAATTGGAGTACGTCGTGGAGAAGATCTTGGACTCCCGTATTTCCAGACGGAGACTTCAATATCTGGTTAAATGGAAAGGCTATGGTCAGGAAGATAATTCTTGGGTAACTGCCTCTGATGTTCATGCCTCGGATTTGGTTCGTGCCTTTCATAGGGCTCATCCAGATCGCCCTGGCGGTTCTTGTGAGGGTTCGGTGCCCCCTCCTTAAGGGGAGGGTACTGTTGTGTATCCGCTTTTTGGGCTTCCCTGGTGGTTGCTGGTGGTACTGGTGACTTGTTTGCACTTTGCTTCTTCTGTTCACCTGCTTCCATCAGTGTTTGGGAGTTTCCTATTTAGCTTTGCTCTCCAGTCATTTCCTTGCCGGTCATCATTGTAACCAGAGCCTTCGGTTGCATGTTCCTGCTACTAGTCTGCTGATCAGCTAAGTGGACTTTGTCCTTTTGTTTTGTACCTTTTGTCCAGTTTGCAGTTTTTGTAATTCTCTGTAGCTGGGAGCTCTTGCGGTCTGAAATTGCCACTCCTGTGTCATGAGTTGACACAGGAGTCTTAAAGTAATTTCAGGATGGTTTTTGAAAGGGTTTTCAGTTGACCGTGAAGTCCTCTTTTGTATCCTTCTGCTATCTAGTAAGTGGACCTCTCTTTGCTAAATCTACTTTCATACTGTGTATGTCTTTTCCTCTTAATTCACCGTTATTACATGTGGGGGGCTGCTATCATCTTTTGGGGTATTTCCCTAGAGGTAAGCCAGGTCTGTTTCTTCCTCTACCAGGCGTAGTTAGTCCTCCGGCTGGCGCGTGGCATATAGGAAGCCGTAGGTATGCTCCCTGGCTACTGTTAGTTGTGTGGTAGATTTAGCTCACGGTCAACTCGAGTTTCCATCACCCGAGAGCTCGTTCGTTACTTATGTGTTTTTTACGTTCCCTTGCCATTGGGAACCATGACAGGGAGACCTCAACGGCGATATCCAGGGATCACCTTAAGGTCTGCCCTGATAAGTTGAGAGAGAGGGAAACGGCTCCAGGAATCTCCCCACCTGTAGAAAAGGAGAAGATGATCCACACTGTCCTTGGTGACTTCCCCCAGTCCTGGACTCAGATAAATCAGGCCATCGTGGTACCTGTTCTAACGTTCCCCCAGCCGAACCCACCAGAAACAAGGGTGGTACCAGATCATCCGGCCCCGCAGCCTCAGCAAGCTCAGCAGATCCGACCTGAAGATGCCATGCCAACCGTTGAACCGGCAAGTCCTCCCTCTGCTATCGGCGAATCTGTCGTACCCACTGTTGGTAGCAGCAGCCCTGAGAGCTCTAGCCTGCCAGTGCTACCCAGACTCACTAGAAGTGTAGCCAGAAGACAGTGCACTACACCAGCGGTAGCAAGCATAGCGGGCCCTGTTAGGTCAATAGCGACCACTGCGCTGCGAAGGTCCACACGCAGCACTCAGAATCAAACTCCCCTCCGCTACAAAACTTGGAGGTATTAATGAGGGCTGCTATTTAGTTGAAAATGTTTGTGTGCATATCTTCTGTTACAGGTTTTAAAAATGGACAACGGAGTAATGGACAATGAATTGCTCCAAAAACTTCTAAAAGGGGACCCCTTTGTTTACCCGGGGTCCCCGCAGTTTCAACCACTGAACTGAGAGTCATAAACTGTGCATGACCTAACTTTCGCAACGTTCAAGAGTCCTCACCTCCCATAGAGGGAAGCACTGTTATGTTTAATTGTTTATAATCTTTCAAAATGTTGTGTTTTCCTGTTAACATGTATTGTTGTTCTTATTTTCCCAGTCCGGGAGTACTGGATTTAACCGGGGGGGGAGTGCAGCGCCCCAGAGTCCTGGTCGTTGCAGTAACGTCGCTCTGCCGCTAAGGGGAGTGATGTTATGTCTGATTGCACTAAAGGAGTTCACCTGACCAGGTAACACTCACACTACACTTCACACTCCGGCCACCAGGGGGAGTGGTTCTATCTAGTAGGCCACTCCTCACACTCTGGTAAAACTGGGGGTTGGACAGGAAGACAGGGAGAAGTAACTGGGAAGAGCTAGAGAGAGGACCTGTCAGGGATGGGATCCTGACAGATGCCTAAGAAAGGACAAGAAGCGAGGTTTATCGTGCTGAGTGAGAAAAGCAGGAATACAGCAAAGAGGCAATAGGACCAGAAGGAGTTGTGCTGTAAGACCGAGGCAACATCCTTCTGAGGTGCAAACAGTCGGTGGCCGGAACGCCGAGAAAGTAAGAGACTTTAAGTATTACGTAAAACCACGGCAGGGCAGCCAATTACAGGTTGGCTGCCTCACTTAAACACCTAAGCAGACAACGGAGGCAGCTGTGGGAGAGGGGCGACTCTAGAGTCCCGGAAGAACTCCAGGCCTACCCCGTCATACGGGTGCGTCCTAGCCATATCATCTGGGGGACGGAGAGAACGAAGATCAGAGACAGACAGAATAAGTTGTGAGGACTATCCCGGGGTGCTCAGCAGGGAAGGACTACAACACACAAGCGCTAGAAGGTAGACGCTGATTCCCACCTGTTAAAGGGGACTCCTGATGTGCCTTTGGACCGGCCGGTCTCAGACGGCCCGGTTAACAGTGCCCTGGATTGGACACCTCGAGACCTTCAGTAAAGAGGTAAAGAGACTGCAACCTGGTGTCCTCGTTATTTACTGTGACCAGCACTGCACCGCACTACCACCACCATCCACACCTTTCATTGGGCGCCCCTCAGCAGGGTCACGGACCGGGTCTAGCCACCGTGACAACCCAAGAGCAGAGACTCAGAGGCCCGGTACCGGGTACCCCTCGGCCCTGCGGCAGTGGGGGCGCTACATAAGCATCTCTGCCTTTTTTGCTATTTTTTGGAATTTTTGGAGGATCTCTGAATGCTTTTTTTGTGTTAGCATTGGTTAGAGTAGGACTCGTAAGCGTGAGGACCCTTGACGTTGGGTTACGAGCTTACATATTTTGTCCAGAATATAAACTAATACCTCACATATTTTTTATATGTGTTTTTTGCATTTTTTCGGAGTGCAGTTGGGCCCACTCTGTCTTGTAAACTGTGGTGTCTATTCACATGGGATGCATCTTAATAGCGCTGGACAGCCCGCCTGAGCTAATAGAAGGGTGTCACTAATAGGCTGTTAACCTGGATGCTGTGCATTCCCATTGTGTGAACAGCGCCACATACAAGTCTCTAATGTGCAGTCATATGCCAAGCAGCCACCCCCTCCATTAATTTGCTAGGTTGTGAGTGGCTGCCTTATTGGTATTTCTGCACCTGTGTAGCCGCCATCTTAACCACATGGGTCCACTGCATCCTGATAATGCATTTGGTCGGAGGCCTAGGCAGGTAAGCATCTCTGCCTCTTTTGCTATTTTTTTCAGTTTTGCCCGCAGCAAATTAGCCACTAGTCCCATCAATCCATTCTAAATATAAGAATTACCTGTGCAAAAGGTGCTTTGTGTTCGTTCGGCGTCCACTCACCCCGACGTATGTTTCGCCGCCATCACATCTGCATCAAGACACATTTTGTTGCATCGGGCCTCCTGATGAGCCAGAGGGGTGAAACACGTTGAGGCGGAGCTGGCGGTTGGCATCCAGATGAGTACCATGATTATTCTCATGCCATGATTAGTGATGGCAGGCATCATTCCTGCTTTAAGATATATTAGCGTGATCTGATATTGACAATCACTGTGGTCACCTGGTGCACTTATTTGTAGGGGAGTAATTGTATTAATAATCTAAAAAGGTTCTTTACCGCTATTATTCTACTCCCAAGGTATGGATCATAACTAACATAACTATTCTGGATTGCCACAGAACGCCAATTGTGTTCTCTATTGTTTTTAATTTATACTTTGTTTGGGGGCTAGGGTCTCCTTAGCTATAGGAGTGATATTTGTTTAGCTGTAGGGGTCCCCTTTAATATCCATATCGTGGGAGGGAACATCCGGATGACTGAAGGATATCCAGGGCTTTCAGGAGCAGTCATCGGTGAGCAGGGGCGCCAATACGTTTTCCATGCCAAACTCCGCAGATAGGAAGGTGTAAGTATAGGCACCAGAACAGGGACTCCGAGTAACCCCCAATAGGTTGGTTTTGGTTTTCACTGTGTGTAGTTTCGGTGGTGTGAAACCATTGGTTGGTTGTTTTAAACGAGAATAAAATCAAATTTTATGTGGTATATTTATGATTTGATACTGTTTGTTGTTATCCTCCTCCTTATCCTCATCATCCACAACCAGTAGAACACCAGGGTGAACGGATTCCGTGATGCCAAAGTCACAAATTTTTTTGTGCAAGGGTGTTTTTATGATGCCCGTTACTAATTGGAAAACAAAACAAATGTTACTCCCACATGGGTAAATGTCATAAAAAAGAGATGTATGTATATTATTCCCATTTATTCTTATATTTTCCATTTTCCCTATCTCTGGACAGTCCTCTAATGAGGTAGGATATACCTCTACAATAGATAATTATTTAAAGACTTTTATATTATATTTTTATTTATAGCCCTGTCTCTGAGCTGTTGCTAGGGACAAACATATCTCGTTGGACACATTCTGGCTTCAAATCTATGAACCTGTGTTTGCCCCTCATTTTCGTTATTTACTTTCATCGGTGGATTCAAATCCTTTATTTATTTGTTTGATTTCATTATGATTTATCTTTGTCTTCTTATTCTCCACCACTAGATCACCAGGCTTAACGTCTTCTGTGCCGCTACAGGCAGTCCAAGTTTTGGCAAGGGTATCTATGATGCCCATAGTATATTTTTAAAAATGTATCCCCCTTGGGGAAATGTTTGTCAGCCCATGCACTTAGTGTATGGGCATTACAAGTCCAGGAGACCCGCTCCTTTAAATTGGGCCTTGTTTTTAATGAGGCCTTCCTCCACCTCTCATCATTTTCCACCACTAGATCACCAGGATTCACGTGTTCTATGCTGCTACAGACAGTCAACTTATTGGCAAGGGTGTCTATTATCCTCATAGTATATTTTTAAGAAATGTACCCTCCATGTGGAAATGTTTGTCAGCCCATACACTTAAGGTACCGTCACACTAAACGATATCGCTAGCGATCCGTGACGTTGCAGCGTCATGGATAGCGATATCATTGAGTGTGACACGCAGCAGCGATCAGGATCCTGCTGTGATATCGCTGGTCGTTGATTAAAGTTCAGAACTTTATTTGGTCGTCAGATCGCCGTGTATCGTTGTGTTTGACAGCAAAAGCAACGATACCAGCGATGTTTTACAATGGTAACCAGGGAAAATATCGGGTTACTAAGCGCAGGGCCGCGCTTAGTAACCCGATGTTTACCCTGGTTACCAGTGTAAAATGTAAAAAAACAAACACTACATACTCACCTTCTGATGTCTGTCACATCCCTCGCTGTCCGCTTCCTGCACTGACTGAGCGCCGGCCTTAAAGTGAAAGCACAGCACAGCGGTGACGTCACCGCTCTGCTGTTAGGGCCGGCGCTCAGTCAGTGCAGGAAGCGGACGCCGGGGGACACGAAGGTGAGTATGTACTGTTTGTTTTTTTACATTTTACACTGGTAACCAGGGTAAACATCGGGTTACTAAGCGCGGTCCTGCGCTTAGCAACCCGATGTTTACCCTGGTTACCCAGGGACCTCGGCATCGTTGGTCGCTGGTGAGCGGTCTGTGTGACAGCTCTCCAGCGACCAAACAGCGACGCTGCAGCGATCGGCATCGTTGTCTGTATCGCTGCAGCGTCGCTTAGTGTGACGGTACCTTTAGTGTATGGGCATTACAAGTCTAGGAGACCTGCTCCTTTGTACTGGGCCTAGTTTTTAATAAAGCCTTCCTCCACCTCTCATCATTTTCCATCACTAGATCACCAGGGTTCACGTGTTCCATACTGCTACAGACAGTCAATATTTTTGGCAAGGGTGTATATGATCCCCATTAAATATTTTTAAAAAATTTACCCCCCATGGGAAAATGTTTGTCAGCCCATGCACTTAGTGTATGGGCATTATGAGTCTAGGAGACCCGCTCCTTTGTAATGGGACAGTTTTTTTATGAGGCCCTCCTCCATGTTTCTTCCAAGGGAGATTGAGGTGCATGCAAATTTAGGTCAAGGCGGCCCTTGCATTCAATGCATAAGAAAACAGTATGGCAGGACGAACTGAAGAATGTGAAGTGGTTTTTCCTGTGGCCATCCAGTACCTGGGTTCAGAGTCTGGAGGAAGAGTGGAGAGGCACACAATCCAAGCTGTTTGAGATCTAGTTTGAGGTTTCCACAATCAGTGACGGCTTTGGGAGCCATGTCAGCTGCTGGTGTAGGTCCACTGTATTTTATAAAGACCAAAGTCAGCACAGACGTCTACCAGGAAATTTTAAGCACTTCATGCTTCACTCTGACAACAAGCTTTTTGGAGATGGAAATTTCATTCTCCAGCAGGACTTGGCACCTGTCCACACTGCCAAAAGTACCAATACCTGGTTTAAAAACAACAGTATCACTGTGCTTGATTGGCCACCAAACGCACCTGACCTTAACCCCATAGAGAATCTACGCGGTATTGTCAAGAGGAAGATGAGACACCAGACCCAACAATGTAGACGCGCTGAAGGCTGTTATCAAAGCAATCTGGGCTTCCATAACACTTCAGCAGTGCCACAGGCTGATCGTTTCCATGCCACGCCACATTGATGCAGTAATTGATGCAAAAGGATCCCCTACCAAGTATTGAGTGCATTTACTAGACATACATTTAAGTAAGCCAACATTTCGGATTTTAAAATAATTTTTCAAACTGGTGTTATAAATAGTGATGAGCGAGTATACTCGTTGCTCGCGTTTTCCTGAGCACGCTCGGGTGACCTCTGAGTATTTATGACTAGGGTTGAGCGACTTTTATTTTTATAGGATCGGGTCGGGTTTCACGAAACCCGACTTTCTCAAAAGTCGGGTCGAGTGAAATCGGCCGATCCTATAAAAAAGTCGGGGTCGGGGTCGGCCGAAACGCGAAACCCAATGCAGTGCAATGGGATACTATGGTTCCCAGGGTCTGAAGGAGAGGAAACTCTCCTTCAGGCCCTGGGATCCATATTTACGTGTAAAATAAAGAATTAAAATAAAAAAAATTGATATACTCACCCTCTGACGCACCCTGGTAGTAACCGGCATCTTCCGTTCCTAAAAATGGCGCTTGAAAGACCTTTCGAATGCTTCACGGCTTGTGATTGGTCGCGGCGGCCCACGTGACCGCTGAGCGACCAATCACAAGCCGGTGACGTAATTCTAGGTCCTGTTCTGGTTCTCAGGTACATGAGAATTACGTCACGGCTTGTGATTGGTCGCTGAGCGGTCACGTGGGCCGCCGCAACCAATCACAAAGCCGTGACGTCATCGGAAGGTCCTTCACGCGTTCATTCTTAAGAAGGAAGGCTGCCGGAAAGAAGCAGGGCGCGTACAAGGGTGAGTATATACCTAATAGGAATATACTCACCCTCGGCTTCTTTCCGGCAGCCTTCCTTCTTAAGAATGAACGCGTGAAGGACCTTCCGATGACGTCACGGCTTTGTGATTGGTCGCGGCGGCCCACGTGACCGCTCAGCGACCAATCACAAGCCGTGACGTAATTCTCATGTACCTGAGAACCAGAACAGGACCTAGAATTACGTCACCGGCTTGTGATTGGTCGCTTAGCGGTCACGTGGGCCGCCGCAACCAATCACAAGCCGTGAAGCATTCGAAAGGTCTTTCAAGCCCCATTTTTAGGAACGGAAGATGCCGGTTACCAGCGGCGATGTCCAGGCTGCGTCGGAGAGGTGAGCATATCAATATTTTTTATTTTAATTCTTTATTTTACACTTAAATGTGGATTCTGATACCGATTTCCGATATCGCAAACATATCGGAACTCGGTATCGGAATCCCGATACCAGATTCAGAAGATCGCCGACCTCATGGCCGACCCCACACAGGGGTCGGGTCGGGTTTCATGAAACCCGACTTTGCCAAAAGTCGGCGACTTCTGAAAATGGTCGACCCGTTTCGCTCAACCCTATTTATGACTGCTCAGAGATTTAGTATTCATCATTACAGCTGAATGATTTACAGCTACTAGCCAGGCTGAGCACATGTGGGGATTTCCTAGCAACCCCCACATGTACTCAGCCTAGCTAGTAGCTGTAAATCATTCAGCTGCTGCTGAATTTTGCAGTTACAAATACTCGGAGACCACCTGAGCATACTCGCGAAAGCCCGAGCAACGAGTATACTCGCTCATCACTAGTTATAAAGTTTTCTAATTTAGTGAGACAATGACTTTTGAGTTTTCATTGGCTGTAAGCCATAATCATCAAAATTAACAGAAATAAACACTTGAAATAGATCACTCTGTTTATAATGACTCTATATAATATGAGTTTCACTTTTTGCATTGAAGAACCAAAATAAAACTTTTTGATGATATCCCAATTTTGTGAGGAGCACCTGTGTATGTGTGTGTATACAGTATATAAACACTGCTCAAAAAAATAAAGGGAACACTTAAACAACAGAATATAACTCCAAGTAAATCAAACTTCTGTGAAATCAAACTGTCCACTTAGGAAGCAACACTGATTGACAATCAATTTCACATGCTGTTGTGCAAATGGAATAGACAACAGATGGAAATTATTGGCAATTATCAAGACACCCTCAATAAAGGAGTGGTTCTACAGGTGGGGACCACAGACTACATCTCAGTACCAATGCTTTCTGGCTGATGTTTTGGTCACTTTTGAATGTTGGTTGTGCGTTCACACTTGTGGTAGCATGAGACGGACTCTACAACCCACACAAGCGGCTTAGGTAGTTCAGCTCATCCAGGATGGCACATCAATGCGAGTTGTGGCAAGAAGGTTTTCTTTGTCTGTCAGCGTAGTGTCCAGAGTCTGGAGGCGCTACCAGGAGACAGGCCAGTACACCAGGAGACGTGGAGGGGGCCGTAGGAGGGCAACAACCCAGCAGCAGGACCGCTTCCTCCACCTTTGTGCAAGGAGGAACACTGCCAGAGCCCTGCAAAATGACCTCCAGGAGGCCACAAATGTGCATGTGAAAAAACTGACCGTCACATCCAAACATAGATCAAGTGTGAACAGGTGCTGAACCTTAGAGTCACCAACTCCTATACAGTCAAGCAAAAAAGGCATCACACTGCAGCGCTAACACATGAAAAAATGAAACACAGAAATTGAACTGCATTACTGCACTAAAAATATGAAAAATGAGAGCGTTTAGCGCATAAAAAAGGCCAATTTTATGTGTACCTGGTAGGCACTTTACGGCATCTCTCTTATACCAGGTCCTGTGCTATCCTTCCTCGCTGAGAATAAACGTCTCCATGTGAATGGGCACCTATGAAAACCTCTCATGAGACTAACATTCTCCTCTGTGGAGGGGTACTGGACCTGTTGCAATTAAGACACTTGTGACTAGGAGGCGGAGTGCTCAGTCAGAAGGTTAGACAATACATTTGAAAAAACTGACCGTCACATCCAAACATAGATCAAGTGTGAACAGGTGCTGAACCTTAGAGTCACCAACTCCTATACAGTCAAGCAAAAAAGGCAGCACACTGCAGCGCTAACACATGAAAAAATGAAACACAGAAATTGAACTGCATTACGGCACTAAAAATATGAAAAATGAGAGCGTTTAGCGCATAAAAAAGGCCAATTTTATGTGTACCTGGTAGCCACTTTACGGCATCTCTCTTATACCAGGTCCTGCGCTATCCTTCCTCGCTGAGAATAAACGTCTCCATGTGAATGGGCACCTATGAAAACCTCTCATGAGACTAACATTCTCCTTCTCTGTGGAGGGGTACTGGACCTGTTGCAATTAAGACACTTGTGACTAGGAGGCGGAGTGCTCAGTAAGAAGTGCATGTGTCTGCACAAGCGGTTAGAAACCGACTCCATGAGGACGGTCTGAATGCCTGACGTCCACAGATGGGGGTTGTGCTCACAGCCCAACACCGTGCAGGACGCTTGGCATTTGCCACAGAACACCAGGATTGGCAAATTAGCCACTGGCGCCCTGTGCTCTTCACAGATGAAAACAGATTCACACTGAGCACATGTGACAGACGTGACAGTCTGGAGATGCCATGGATAGCAATCTGCTGCCTGCAACATCCTTCATCATGACCGGCTTGGCAGTGGGTCAGTAATGGTGTGGGGTGGCATTTCTTTGGAGGGCCACACAGCCCTCCATGTGCCTGCTAGAGGTAGCCTTACTGCCATTAGGTATCGAGATGAGATCCTCAGACCCTTTGTGAGACCATATGCTGGTGCGGTTGGCCCTGGGTCCCTCCTAATGCAGGACAATGACAGACCTCATGTGGCTGGAGTGTGTCAGCAGTTCCTGCAAGATGAAGGCATTGAAGCTATGGACTGGCCTGCCCATTCCTCAGACCTGAATCCGATTGAGCACATCTGGGACATCATGTCTCGTTTCATCCACCAACGTCACGTTGCACCACAGACTGTCCAGGAGTTGGCGGATGCTTTAGTCCAGGTCTGGGAAGAGATCCCTCAGGAGACCATCCTCTGCCTCATCAGGAGCATGCCCAGGTGTTGTATAGTATGGAGGTCATACAGGCACGTGGAGGCCACACACAATACTGAGCATCTTTTCCTTGTCATGATGCATTTCCACTGAAGTTGGATCAGCCTGTAATTTGATTTTCCACTTTGATTTTTAGTATCATTCCAAATCCAGACCTCGATGGGATATTCATTTTGATTTACATTGATAATTGTTATGTTTTATTACTCTGAACGCATTCCACTATGCAATGAATAAAAGTTTGTAACTAGAATATTTCATTCAGAGATATCTAGGATGTGTTATTTTAGTGTTCCTTTTATTTTTCTGAGCAGTGTGTGTATATGTACATATACACTGTGTGCAGAATTATTAGGCAAGTTGTGTTTTGATCACATGATACTTTTTATACATGTTGTCCTACTCCAAGCTGTTCAGGCTTGAGAGCCAATTACCAGTTAAGTAAATCTGGTGATGTGCATCTCTGTAATGAGGCGGGGTGTTGTCTAATGACATCAAAACCCTATATAAGATGTGCTTAATTATTAGGCAACTTCCTTTCCTTTGGCAAAATGGGTCAGAAGAGAGATTTGACAGGCTCTGAAAAGTCCAAAATTGTGAGAGGTCTTGCAGAGGGATGCAGCAGTCTTGAAATTGCCAACCTTTCGAAGCGTGATCACCGAACAATCAAGCGTTTCATAGCAAATAGCCAACAGGGTCGCAAGAAGCATGTTGGGCAAAAAAAGTGCAAAATAACTGCCCATGAATTGAGGAAAATCAAGCAAGAAGCTGCCAAGATGCCATTTGCCACCAGTTTTGACATATTTCAGAGCTGCAATGTTACTGGAGTAACAAAAAGCACAAGGTGTGCGATACTCAGGGACATGGCCAAGGTAAGGAAGGCTGAAAAACAACCGCCTTTGAACAAGAAACATAAGATAAAACATCAAGACTGGGCCAAGAAATATCTTAAGAATTACTTTTCAAAGGTTTTATGGACTGATGAAATGAGAGTGACTCTTGATGGGCCAGAGGCTGGATCAGTAAAGGGCAGAGAGCTCCACTCCGACTCAGACGCCAGCAAGATGGAGGTGGGTTACTGGTATGGGCTGGTATCATCAAAGATGAACTTGTGGGACATTTTCAGGTTGAGGATGGAGTGAAGCTCAACTCCCAGACCTACTGCCAGTTTCTGGAAGACAACTTCTTCAAGCAGTGGTACAGGAAGAAGTTGGTATCGTTCAAGAAAAATGTGATTTTCATACAGGACAATGCTCCATCACATGCCTCCAACTACTCCACAGTGTGGCTGGCCAGTAAAGGTCTCAAAGAAGAAAAAAAAATGACATGGCCCCCTTGTTCAGCTGATCTGAACCCCATAGGGAACTTGTGGTCCCTCAAAATGTGAGATCTACAGGGAGGAAAAACAGTCCACCTCTCGGAACAGTGTCTGGGAGGCTGTGGTGGCTGCTGCACGCAATGTTGATCGTAAACAGATTTTACATTTTTGTGGAACATGAAAAACTGAAAAGTGGAGCGTGCAATATTATTCGGCCCCTTTAACTTACCGTATATACTTGAGTATAAGCTGAGATTTTCAGCCCATTTTTTGGGGCTGAAAGTCCCCCTCTTGGCTTATACTCGAGTCATACCCAGGGGTCGGCAGGGGAGGGGGTGTGGGTGCTGTCTAATTATACTCAACTGCTCCTGGTGCGGTCCCTGCACGTCTTTTCCACGGCAGCTTCTTCCTGTACTGAGCGGTCACATGGTACCACTCAATACAATAAGGAATATGCTGCTCCACCTCCCATAGGGGTGCAGTCGCATATTAATTACTGTAATGAGCGGTAACGGTGACCGCTCAGTACAGGAAGAAACTGCCGGCGCCGGGGAAGCAGGGACTGCACAGCGCCAGGAGCAGGTGAGTATAACGGGAAGGGGGAGCGCCGCTCCGTCTTCAGCGTCTTCGGCAGTGACGCTCAGGTCAGAGGGCGCGGTGATGTGGTTAGTGCGTGCCCTCTGCCTGAACGTCAGTGCAGAAGACGCTGAAGATGGAGCGGTGCCGGAATGAAGTCAGGTGAATATTGAAAGTTCCGGGGGCCTGAGCGACGGAGAGGTGAGTATGTAATTTTTTTTTTTTTTATCGCAGCAACAGCAAATGGGGCAAGTGTTTGTATGGAGCATCTTATGGGGCCATAATGTTTGTGCAGCACTATATGGGGCAAGTGTCTGTATGGGGCCATAATCAACATTTGTGCAGCATTATATGGGGCATGTGTCTGTATGAAGCATCTTATGGGGCCATAATCCACGTTTGTGCAGCACTATATGGGGCAAGTGTCTGTATAGAGCATCTTATGGGGCCGTAACGTTTGTGCAGCATTATATGCTGCAAGTGTCTGTATGGAGCATCTTATGGGGCCATAATCAATGTTTGTGCAGCACTATATGGGGCAAGTGTCTGTATAGGGCCATAATCAACGTTTGTGCAGTACTATATGGGGCAAGTGTCTGTATAGAGCATCTTATGGGGCCATAATTAACATTTGTGGAACATTATATGGGGCAAGTGTCTCTATGGAGCATCTTATGCGGCCATAATCAAGGTTTGTGCAGCACTATATGGGGCAAATATCTTTATTGAGCATCTTATGGGGCCATAATCAACATTTGTGCAGCATTATATTGTTCAAATGTGTCTATGGAGCATCTTATGGGGCCATTATTAACCTTTATGCAGGATTATATGGGGCATATTCTAATATGGGGCCATCATAAACTTTATGGAGCATTATATGGGGCTCCTGATTCAATATGGATATTCAAAAACACTTAACCTACTGATGTCTCAATTAATTGTACTTATATTGGTATCTATTTTTACTTTTGACATTTACCGGTAGCTGCTGCATTTCCCACCCTAGGCTTATACTCGAGTCATTAAGTTTTTCCAGTTTTTTGTGGCAAAATTAGGGGGGTTGGCTTATACTCGGGTCGGCTTATACTCGACTATATATGGTAATACTTTGTTGCGCCACCTTTTGCTGCGATTACAGCTGCAAGTCGCTTGGGGTATGTCTCTATCAGTTTTGTACATCGAGAGACTGAAATTCTTGCCCATTTTTCCCTGGCAAACAGCTCGAGCTCAGTGAGGTTTGATGGAGAAAGTTTGTGAAGAGCAATTTTCAGATCTTTCCACAGATTCTCGATTGGATTGAGGTCTGGACTTTGACTTAGCCATTCTAACACCTGGATACGTTTATTTGTGAACCATTCCATTGTAGATTTTGCTTTATGTTTGGGATCATTGTCTTGTTGGAAGACAAATCTCCGTCCCAGTCTCAGGTCTTTTGCAGACTCCAACATGTTTTCTTTAAGAATGGTCCTGTATTTGGCTCCATCCATCTTCCCATCAATTTTAACCATCTTCCCTGTCCCTGCTGAAGAAAAGAAGGCCCAAACCAGCTGTGTTGCCTTTACGCCAAACATATCTTTTATCATTGTTGCCATAAAGTTCGATTTTGGTTTCATCTGACCAGAGCACCTTCTTCCACATGTTTGGTGTGTCTCCCAGGTGGCTTGTTGCAAACTTTAAATGACACTATTTATGGATATCTTTGAGAAATGGCTTTCTTCTTGCCACTCTTCCATAAAGGCCAGATTTGTGCAGTGTACGACTGATTGTTGTCCTATGGACAGACTGTCCCACCTCAGCTGTAGATCTCTGCAGTTCATCCAGAGTGATCATGGGCCTCTTGGCTGCATCTCTGATCAGTCTTCTCCTTGTTTGAGATCAAAGTTTAGAGGGACGACCGGGTCTTGGTAGATTTGCAGTGGTATGATACGCCTTCCATTTCAATATGATCGATTGCACAGTGCTCCTTGGGATGTTTAAAGTTTTGGAAATCATTTTTGTGTCCAAATCCGGTTTTAAACTTCTCCACAACAGTATCACGGAACTACCAGTTGTGTTCCTTGGTCTTCATGATGCTCTCTTTGCTTCAAACACAACCCTGAGACTATCACAGAGCAGGTGCATTTATACGGAGACTTGATTATACACAGGTGGATTATATTTATCATCATTAGGCATTTAGGACAACATTGGATCATTCATAGATCCACAATCAACTTCTGGAGTGAGTTTGCTGCACTGAAAGTAAAGGGGCCGAAAAATATTGCACGCCCCACTTTCCAGTTTTTGATTTTCAACAAAAAATTAAAATAACCAATAAATTTCGTTCAACTTCACAACTGTGTTCCACTTATTGTTGATTCTTCACCAAAAATTTACATTTGGTATCTTTATGTTTGAAGCATGATATGTGGGAAAAGGTTGCAAAGTTCCAGGGAGCTGAATACTTTTGCAAGGCACTGTATATAATCAAGCCACGTTTAATTATCACCCATGATGGTAAGAGGAGATGGGCTTTTTACCTTTCTGCATTTTTCCTGTCCCAAGCAAATTTAAACACAGCATTTTTTCCTTGGTCACGAAGAGAATTTAAAGGGGTTGTCCACTGCTCCAATCCCATTTTCAATACTATATTACCCCAGTTTAAAATAAAAGATATCTGCCTCTAGCACCGGCGCCATTCCAGCAGTCAGTGCAGGATCTCCCCAGGCATAGCATGTCATTGTATACCAAGTGAGCACTACAGCCAATCAGTGGCGACTAATGGGCTGCAGCTCACATACTTCCTTCAGCATCCTAGGTCCATCTGAACTAAATGTATATGGAGTAGCCAGGGCTGGACTGGCCATCTGGCAATTCTGGCAAATTCTAGAAGGGCCTGTCTGGTTGTGGGCTGCCTTGTCTGCTATGTTGTTAGCAGAATCGGTGTTCTCAAGACACCCATACTGTTAAGAGCTGTAAAAGAGCACAAAGTCGCTGTTTCCATCACTTACCCAAGCAGGCCACAGGTATCATTAGAAATATTGTTCTGGTGCTTGGGGACGAAGACAACATGGGTGTCATGATCCAGTTTTTGATTTGTGGCAGCTCTGGTTCCACTCAATTTAAAACTTTTTTCTTTTTGAACGATCGAGGTTTAATGTCAGTTTCTTTCCCCCGCTGGCAATCTGATGTTACTGCAGTGCTGCTGGGTCAGCTGATACTGGTGGTAACCACTCCCACCATGCTTTAAAAGGTCACCAGATGCATCAACTGACTGTTGGTGATACAGTTCCTTTCTGGAGACCAGCCTAACAGGAGCAGCGCTCTGGTGTCAGCCACATCTGTGTTTGGAGTCTAGTCGCTGTTGTTTTCTGCAGTGCGGAGCTTAGCAGCGGTGTACATAGGCTAAGTGTGGTGTTTTTGTTACCTTGTCCCTTTAGTGTTTGTCACTTCCCCCTGTGTGTATTATCTGAAGAGGTGAGGCTAGTGCTCCTTGTTGGCCAGTGCACTAGCCAGGGCAGTAATAGGTGACTGCTAGGGATGAGGTATCCTGACAGTGGTGGGGGGAAGGACCCGCATAGGGTGTTAGGGGAGTGCAGGGACAGGCTCAGGTTTGAGCTCAGTTGGTGACCATTCCCCATTCCCTACGGGTAGGGTCTTCCTCTCACCTATACCATCCTCATTGTATGTGTATTGTGCTTTTAGCTGACCGACCATCCGTTGGGTTGAGTCACACCGTGACTTTGGGCTTGTGCAATTTCAAATGCCAGGGCTGAATTTCAGCCCCAGTCCGTACCTGGGAGTGGCCCATTAGCGACCGCTGATTGGCTGCAGCGCTCACTTGCTACAACAAGGTCACCCGAGCCCTGGGAGACTCTGTACTGACTGTTGGAATGGCACCAGTGCAGTAGCCAAATCTGTTCTATTACAATGGGGAATATAATATTAAAGAAGGGATTTATCTGAGTAGAGGACTGTACAACCACTTTAGGGAATACATATTAATCCATGCTTGTCTAATCTTTGCAGATTTATATTTTCAGGCTCATCATAGAATTATAACTTTTCTCTCAGAATTGGAAAGAACTGCACTTGGTTATCCTGGTGTTCTGCTCCTTCATATCACATTCTTTACATTCTTTTTTGGCTGTTACAGTAATAAAAACAATCAACTCTAATGAAACTTAGCACAGCGGGGATGGAATTATGACTACTTTATAGTGATAAAATATAAATACTGAGAAAGTAGCATTTAAAGGGTTAACAACAATCGTTCCCCTGCCACCCTTCCACTGTCTGTACAATCCATGCTCACACTTTATATCAGCTCTGTCTGCTCTTCTTGTTTTTTGGATTTGCAGTCTGGGAACGGATTAAACAGAATCGCTCGATCCCAAATTAATCTGTTATCTCTGCATTACACCCTTTCCTCCTCCTCTCACTTCTTTTTCTCTGCTATAATAACATTTAGCAGAATCCCACTGGCTGACTCTGGCTTCTGTCCAGGGACCTGTCTGTGTGACGTAAGCAGAGACTACTTAAAGGGAGATTACAGGCAGTAAGACAGTGTGTGCAGCCTTCCTGAGCAGGGACACCTCCGATCATCACGCTGAGATTACATTGAGTACAGGTCACCTACACTCGGTGGCTTCCCCCAGAGAAGGTGAAAAGCCTCCCGTTGAACCAGGTCTCCGATGTACAGCAATGGGAGAATGGACTATACTAGAAAGACTTCTAGAAGCTGCTGTGCAACAGCACAGTACTATGATAGGAAGGTAAGAATTCTTCCAAAATGAAAAAAGACTTTGCAAAGTGGAATCCTTATCGAATCGAACTGGCCACCCTATAGACATAGGATCTTCGTTTAGAACATGTCTCATGACTTCTATTAATGCCTTGTACAGTTGATTGTCAACTACCTAAAGCTTGTTAGCATTAGTTTCTGATAACATAATATAAGGCTATATATATTTTTTTTACAGATTGCATGGGGGGGGGGGGGGCGATTTTGAACCTCAATATATTAGGCATTTGTCCTTTTTTTGGCATTTGTCCATTGTAGAGTTTGCTGACTAAGACCAGCACCAGACCCCGAACCAATAGTGTCCCTGCTACCTGAAATGTGATTGATGTCTCTCATTAGTATCAGGTGCATGCTGCATGTAAGCATCGGGGGTTGGTGGCTACCAGCTTGGGCTGGTAAGAGGGAGCATTGATATGGAAAGTTTATTGACATGTTGAAATGAAACACTTGGAAAAGAGAGAATTAATATCTTACAAAGGTGAAATGTTTTAGAGGATGCGGATAAGAATTCAACACAGAGCTGGCTCTGATTTCTTCATTTTCTAAGTTCTCGCTTGCATACGATCTCGGGGACGCCTGCAATGATCTATACATGAAAAGGTTTAGAGTTCAATTTACCTCTTACCCTGTTATGCCTAATTATTAAATATCTTTTCACAAACAAAATGCGCTTGGCAATGTTGCTACTGCTGGGCTAGTATTTCTTTTTTTTATTGTAATGACGGTATATGCACCTGTACAATCTTTTACCAACTTGGCTAGTCAAGTAATAATAATTACTGAGCTCTTCAGAGCCCTTAAGGTGCAGAACATCTGTAATTAATAATAGTGCAGAATTAAGACAGAGCCTTAGACACAGCTACAGTGCCTGCTTTATATTATATATAAATATACAGTATATACACACACACACATATCTACACACATACCAGATAACAAAATACTTACTTACAATCTGCAATATTGCTAAAATCCTTACAGAAAAATACTTTCTTACAATTTATAATACCGCTAAAATCATTACAGACAAATACTTACATTCTTCAATGCTGCTAACATCCTCACTGATATACAGATCCAATACCGAAAAGTTAGGACGCCATTAAACTGCTCTTTGCTTTTATGAGCAATTTGTATTACACAAACTTACACCTACAAGGGTAATGTTATCTCCAAGCTATAAACATCAGTAATAAATAAATGTGCATAATTACGACAGAACCTTAGACAAAACTACAGCGCTTGCTTTTATATATAAAGTGCCGGATAGAAAAATACTGACTTACAAATCAACAATACCGCTAAAATCCTTACCTTACTGATATACATATCCAAGACCAAAAAGTTTACACATCAGCAAACTGCTCCCTTTGAGTTTACGAGCAATTTGTATTACAGAAACTGACATCTGAAAGAAGAATGTTGTCTCCATGCCATAAAATGTGACCAGAAGGAAAAAAAACAACTTTGTGCTAAAATGTAAAGAATGGTATGTCTTACGAGAGTACAAGACTAGTAGAAGCTGTTAGTATTACAGAACAGGGTTAATTACCAATTTAGGTGTCTGATTGTAGGATTATGTTTCTATTCCTTCATATCAGAGAGTACGAGATGATTATTATGCCAAGGTTGCTTTTAACTGTCACATAAAAAGTGGTGATATAGACTAAAGACACCAAACCTTTAATTTCACAAGTGCCCAAATCAAATGCTTGTAGGATTTATATGCATTGCAAGAGTCTCTAAGGATGTGACATTTACAAATACCTTACTATACGGTTATATAGGGAGAATTAAAACATGGAAATCCGTTAACACTATCATGCACACCAGAAGAGAAAAATTACAAGAATGGCAGAGTGGATTTTTCCCAGGCAATGACAGAGTGCACTGTGAGTGCAGCCAATGAGAGGTCCCCTGCAGGAACAGCTTCAGCACTGGACAGCTCCTCATACACATCAATGTGAAAGAACAACCTTTTCCGCAAAGATGCTCGGGAAAAAGAAAAATATCCCATGGCCAATTATCCGAACCAAAAATATCTGCACGCCGCCTAAGGTGCTTCATTGTCATGTTGTTGCTGTCAGATTAGCTTGACCCTTTAATTGCCAGGGGGCCCTGTCAAGTGTTGCCACTCACTGTGCCGCTGAACCTCCTGGCGATGAAAGCGTTAAGGAAGCAGCTGTATCGCACAACTTAGGAATTATTTCGCAAGCTGCAAGGACAGAATTCTTCCATGCAGATTGTCTACACTGTAATGAATTAAATACATTAGCGCCAAGACATCTCGTTATCATTTCCTTTTTTAAATCTTTCACCATAATGTTTGGAATTTATTGACAGCTGTCAAGATAAGTTAAACATTAATAATGCAATACAAATATATACGATGGACCCAACTTAGACACATTATGTAGATAGAAGGAGCTTTCCACTGTACGACAGATCTGCACCGCATCGGGTATGAACCTTGGTTTTGCCTTAGGTGCACTGATGATTGCTTGGAAATATGTCACATAGAGGATGAACATTGCTCATTATATGGTGTAATAAATAGGCAAGGTACATAATATCACGTAGGTTTACATGACAGCAATTACTTACATGTATAGATGACCTGTCTTACAAAGCAGCAGATGATTGATGGCCTGTTTTAATATAGCAGTATACATTAATTACAATACTGTAAAGTCACTGAACCTATCTCAGTCCTTACGAAACATAATAAGCAAATAAAATAACGTGGGCAGAGTCCAAAAACAGGAAAAGCTGGAACTACTAATGGAAAGGAAATAGTAACATTGTTAATGGTGAAGCACGATGCTGAACTGTTGAGTTTTTCAGTTGCTTTCAGCTTAAACCATAGCATTGCTAACAACCATGCGGTTGTGAGACACACGGCACTGGTATCAACAATCAGCTGTTAGCGCTTATCAATTTTTAAAAAATGCGCCAATCTGCATTTGCATATATAGTAAACGCAACATGTGACAGTGAGCAGATTGTGAACACACTTGGATAAAATGCACACACTCATGCTGACTAAAGAACATACAGTTTTCCAGCAATATTGTTTAGTTATTGACCCCTCATGAGTGGGTGCGTGGTTGAGCTTTGGCATCACTGTCTGGTCCCACTCTAAGGTCATGTTTGCACTGATTGTTTATGAGAAGCTCAAAATCCATACATTTTTCATGCGGAAACTGCTTCAGGAACCTCCTGTTTTCATTAGTTTTTTTTTTCCTGAAGAGGCTTAGCAAGCATTTTTCCCAATTTGATTGGATGGTGCCCAGTTTGGAGAGGTTTCCTTCAGGCGGTTTTCATCATCAGGAAAAACTAAAAGACCAATAAACTTCGAATACGAACAGCAAAGTGGATTTCCCATAGAAATTAATTGAAAGAGTTTTTTATGTGCACTTTTTTTGGTGGGGGAGTGGTGTGGGGGGAGAATTTGGAAAGAATCTGCTAAAAAAACAAACAAAAAAACAACAACCGTGTGAATGTAGCCTCTGGCTATGTGCAAAGAGTTTTTGGAGAATAAACTGAGTGGAAAAACTCCAACTCCAAAACTCCTCAAAAACATTTAGCTTCGGCTCAGTTTCTGCTCCCAAAACTCCACAACAAAAAATCCAATTCTGCATGCACAAAACCTTATGTTCACAGTGTCTTTTTGCTGATATTTTGGAGCAGAAACTGTCCAAAGCCTCATCAAAAACTTTGTTTACACTCAGTGGCTATGTGCACATGGAGTTTTTCCAGGAGTTTTTGGAGCAGAAATTGTGTGGAAACCACGTTTTTGAGGAGTTTCTGCTCAGTTGCTGCTTCAAAGCGACTCCATGTGCACATGGCCAGTTTCCACTCTAAAAATAAACCATAAGACTCAGTATGCACATACCCATAGAGGATTTTCAGAAATTATATTTTTCAGGTACTCCATATCTAAGACTGTTAATTATTGCCTTCCTTAACAGCAGAGTAAATGTGTGTCTGTTTCGGGATGAACATTAGTAGTTGAGCCAAATAACAGTTAAACATTTTTTATTACTTAATCCATTGACTTTATGCCAAAACATGTCCCTGAGACAGCCATGATAAATTTACCTTTTGGTAGAGTAAACTGTCTGCTCTGTAATTATCAGCATCTTTCTTAAGATTTATGCATGTTCATTAGCAGAACTTGCTTAACCCCTTGTGTTGTCTTTCAGGATCCTGCTGACTGTGGTTGTCATCTTTAGGATACTCATAGTTGCCATTGTAGGAGAGACTGTATACGATGATGAGCAGACGATGTTTGTCTGCAACACTCTTCAGCCAGGGTGTAACCAGGCGTGTTACGACAGGGCTTTTCCAATCTCTCACATCAGATACTGGGTATTCCAGATCATTTTGGTCTGCACTCCAAGCCTATGTTTCATCACTTATTCCGTCCACCAGTCTGCTAAACAGCGGGAAAGAAGATACTCTACAGTATTTCTCACCCTGGATAGAGACCAGGACACTGTGAAAAGGGAAGATAGCAAAAAGATCAAGAACACCTTGGTCAACGGTGTCCTACAAAACACAGAGAACTCAACCAAGGAGGCTGAACCAGACTGCTTAGAGATAAAGGAGATACCAAACCCATCCATAAGAACCACAAAATCCAAGATGCGGCGCCAGGAAGGGATCTCGAGATTTTATATAATACAGGTGGTTTTTAGAAACGCTCTGGAAATTGGCTTTCTTGTTGGACAATATTTCCTATATGGGTTTAACGTGCCCTCCCAGTACGAGTGTGATCGGTATCCCTGCATCAAAGAGGTGGAGTGCTACGTATCTCGGCCGACAGAGAAGACCGTCTTTCTGGTTTTTATGTTTGCAGTCAGCGGCCTGTGCGTTATTCTTAACTTAGCCGAATTGAATCACTTGGGTTGGAGAAAAATCAAGATGGCAGTTCGAGGTGTACAGGCCAAAAGAAAATCCGTTTATGAAATCAGAAACAAAGACTTGCCCAGGATGGGTGTGCCTAATTTTGGCAGGACTCAATCTAGTGACTCAGCCTATGTGTGAGGAAGGATTTAAAAAAAAAAAATCAGCAACTGAAAGCTGGGCCTATGCAGCATGAGGAGAGGGAGGGGAGGGTGTCTGATTAATGGAATGCCCTTGGACTTGATTGCCATTGCAATGCAGAAATGTGCTGGCTGGAAAAGTTATTATCAATCAGTAGCAGATGCCAGTGATTTAATTGGCGGAAGTCTCTGGCTGGTTATTATGTTTCAATACTACATTTGATAGCACATCCCTCCATATAGCAATACAGAATACTAAGTACAAAAGCCTCCTGTATGTCTGAGTCACGGAAGGTAGGGTTACATTACCAATTGCTACCTACAAAATGCAAAGAAAAATGTTACATCACTGATAATGCTACTACTAGCGCCGAGACCGAAAAAAACAAAACCAAGCGAGAGGCAAACTGTGGCTCTCAAACCTTTAATAGTCCATACCCCAAAACAGTAATCCCTGGAACACCCCTCACATCACCCTACTCCACTAACCAGAGTGATCTGTAAAGAGGTGTCTTAAAAAAACTCTACTACTGCCAACTCAGCCACACTCGTGCACCGAATCTACTTTCATGTAGGTTCAACATAGTCCTGGTAATCACTCTGCAACCGAAACAGAATTTTTTTATTCTATTGAGCAGATAAACTTTTTTTTATGATAATCAGCTCAATAGAAAAAAACCCAATACCTTATGTATTTCCATAATCCATACTCTGAACAAGTCCACCAGACACTTTTCATGCCTTCTCTATATAACAATTGAAAAGAAGCACAGGTTTGTAAAACTTCTCAGTTCACCTCAATCTAAGACCCTGCCATAAAACATATATAGAAATATTGTGAAAATAAAAAAATACATGGTATATTACTGATTTTTACACGCCTAAAATAACCTACTGATTCCCTGCATGACATAAAAAAAAAGCTTCCCAGTCTAAGCCACACACATGGAATGTATGGGGAGCAAAAAAAAAATGTAAAAGCATAAAGTGGCTCCTGGTGCATGCGCCCTTTTTGCATGTTCAATTTCTAGTCTGCTTGTATTTACCCAAAAATAGGAATCCGATATAGATCACAAAACAGAACAAAAAAGTGCTCAAATCTCCACTCATCCCAACATGTAATTCCCGCTCAGAAAATTGGTGCACTTCAGTACCCAATATATTTCCAAGGTATATGTCTTTTTATCATGTAGCTCATAGAAACACTTTCTGATGTGAATATGAGTATCCGGTTACATCAGCAGTAGGCGAGAACATATCCAGAGAGCTAAAGTAAACCACTTCTCATCCCAGTCCAAATATATATCTACAGTGCAGTCTTGCTGCTGGGTCATTAATGCAGTGCAGATTTTTTTTTTTACATTTTAATTCATCAATATTAGAAGATGTCTTCTCTAAATACCTCTGGCTGCATCACTGTGATGGTGCAATCCTCATTGACCTTGACACGCAGATTGCTTAGTGTGCTGTCCTGCTTCCCTGTTCATGTTATGCTGAGGCTTAAAGATTCCTTGAAGCATTCTTCTTGAGCACAGTCACACTCTGGGAAGAAAAAAAAAAACAAGAAATGAATATGTCCACATTGTTTCCAGACACTGCAGGGTATTGACCTACATAAAATCAGCAATTTTCTAATCTAGCTCCAAAATACTTTTTAATTCTGGTTACAAATTAATACATTTATAAGGAAGCGGATAAATGGACATTCTGGTCCCCAGAGGATGCATATCGGCTGAGCGTCCTATGCATGCATTCAGAATAAATGCATATACAATGTATATACAGTATAACAAAGAAAAAGAATTGCAGTATGATAAGATTCAACTGTTTGGTTTGCAAAGGACGTGCAGCCTCTAGATGTCTGACATGACATCTCACTCAATTGTCTCCGGCTGTAAATTGAGATAAAAAGATGATGATGGCAAATTAGCTTTTGGGATGAAGACCTCTTCCCTATTGTAGCAGGCACAGCTTTGACCCACATCATTTTCGTGTCTACTACTCAAAATCTTAAAAGGCTTGAAATGGATACCAAAGTATATATTTTTTACATTTATGTGAATATATTGCTCATAGTAAAAACTTTAGATTGAAATCATAAAACAAACACAAACTTTATTTTTACTTTTTTTTTCCATTCGGTACATGAAGGTCGAGTGCCTCATGGTGCAGCTATAGAATACCAGTGGTCTGTTCCCAAATGTGCAACCCCCATCATTATCATTATCATCATCATAATCCAGAGATGGATTTTATTTAGTGATCGATGCTATTTTAAAGAAACACTCCTTCAAAATTTTTATCCTCTCAATATATTGTAGTCATCATATTATAAAGCACGCTGGACTCACAATTGCTCATTTTGCCTTTCTACCCAGTTAATTCTGCTCTTTTCCATTACGTCTAGGACATCACGTGATTAAAAACAGATTAGTAGAGTCTTTCTATGCGCTATGTAGAGACAAGATGTCTCTTTTCCCTGCACAAGTCATCATTAGAACTACAATTCTACATCAGTGCAAAGTCCATGGCAGGAGGAGGAGAACAGCAGCTGGGTCAGGAGTTAAAGAGGGGGAGACTTCCTGTTCCTACATAGAGCAAAGAAAAGAGTAGACTCGACTGGGTAGAAAGGCAAAATTAGCAGTTGTAGGTACACAGTGCTGTATAATAGGATGATTACAATATATTAAGAGGATAAAAATGTTGATTGGTGTGCTTCTTTAAAGACGGCCAGTCACCAGGTAAAAGATGGACAGTCCAGTAAGATGAAAAATGGCTATATTCACTGAAGAAAATATGCTGATATTCACTACATACTATGGCAAAAGTAGACAGTTTGAGTGATCATTTTATTCCCCCTCTTCCCCTTGAGTATTCTGTTTTTTTTGTTTGTTTTTTAAATCCGCCATTTGGTTCCTGAGATATCTGCCTTTTTATTTCATGCTCATTTTTAGAGTTTTTACAAAGTTGCTTTTGGGATTCTTTGGGGGTATGTCTTTAGGCTGCTCTACATTTTTACCCTGTGAATGACTCCCCCCAAGGAAAGACCATAAAAATTAGCATTATATAAATAGGCCCATATTGTTGGAACTATGAGGTAGATTTTAGAAAAACAAAAAATGGCATTCTCAGAGGAGCAGCGGGAAAAAAATACCAGTACAATCTGGCCACATTTGACCTGATGAAAGGTCCCCTTTAAGGTTATCGGTGTGAAGCTAGGCTTTAATGGGTACTGCAATGGAACCTTAAAAAGCTAAAAGGAAAATGTATTTTTTTCATAAAAATACAGAATTCAAAAGTTAGAATGACTCTGACACCTTAGGTGATCCTTGCTTGTAACCTAGGTATACCTATTGGGCCACAACTTGCCAAATTTGATCAAATGGCTCTATAGTCAATGTCCACGTTACACAAATGACTCAACTTTATAGCTAAATCATGATATAGATGTACTGTATGTATCTCTGTGGGCTTAAAAGATCTTTATTGTATCAGAGTATTATAGTAATGTGCTCTACTAGCATGAAATGGGGCTGCATGGACTAAGCAATTTTTTTTTTTACTATAATTTTTTTTTGCATTGTGGATATTACACATCCACCACTGAAAATATGCCTGTTTGTTTCTACCGTAAACCTTAACTGTTGAATGCACCTTCAGTAGAGATCAAGTCACCCCCTTTTGCGGCACCTGCAGTGCCAGAAGGGCATTGTGCATTGTTCTGTGATACACCGACGATGCTAAATAAGAACTGTATTACATCTGGCCTTGACAACTTGCATATGAGTAGTGAAGAAGAAAGATATGTGGTACGAAATGTAAATGGAGTATAAAACACTGATATAAAGATAAATTACGCTATAGACTTTATAGTAAGCCCAGTGCCTGATCTGTGGGTACATAACGTACCCTTGTGCTTACATTCACTGCATACTTTCATGGTTTGAAAGGCAATCATTAGATTTATGATCCCAAAATTGGTCCCCCCATGAACAATGGTGGTTGGCAGCTGGGTTGCATTGGCCATTTGGTCCGATTTTATTTTCTTGCCTGCACGAGACCCAAGGTGTTTTGTACAGCAATTACATTGATATAAGCACAAGCTGTATAATAATAGATTTGTCGCATAACTAAACTGGATCAAAAGTCTAGAGAAGATAATACCTACAAACATAGAGTTACTCTCAGGTTGTAAACATAATGGTGTCTCTGCTTGTTCCCAATCATCCTTACGATTCATCTAGCACAGTGCTCATGTATCCATTCCTATATGGTTTTTTTTACATTGTATGATAATTGTACAGATGGTTCTTTTTTTTACAAGGTCAGTCCTGTGTACAGCTAGTTATTGATTGCCAAATACTCCACACTTCCTGGATGTTCGTTAAAAAAAAAAAATGTCCTACTTAGATCAGGATGCTCGTATAGAAATTGTGTGCCCACATTAATCTCTGAAGTTCACAGAAGGCCAGCATTTTAACAACACCGTAACAGACAATCAATTCTTGTAGTAATCTCAGGGCATGAAAAAGAGGGGTTGATATCTAGAATTTAAAGTCTTCTGCCTGTAAAATGCACTGTTTTTAAATTGACTGTCCTGTACATGTCATGCTAATCGATTCTAACTGTGACAAATAATTACATTACAGAAAATGGGCCTATCGGGATCATATGTAAAACCCGCTTTGAAAAGGACTGAGTGATAATATAGTATTTGGGCCTTCCCAAAGATCTTTGATCCTTTCTACATTTTTTTTTCAAGAAAAAAGAAGGGAAGAAGGGATCATAGACAGAAAAAAGAAGAAAACGTCTACTTTGGGAACATTTCCCTCCAAAGGCTCAGCTGTTCCAAATTATATTTTTAAGAAGAATATTATATATGCTGACCAGAGATACACAGCCTTTGGTTACTGTCTAACAACTTTCATGTATCTTTTTTCCTTTTAACCCATTTTTCTTGATATTTTGTTGCGTGATAAAAATGTCATGAAAGCTGCTCTATGTATTCCTATGGATTGCATCTATTGTGCTACAAAAGTGCTGAATAGCCCAAGACTTAGGGCTCACAAACTTGACAGCATTATGTCTCCATACACAGTAGATATATTTAGTGCCAAGAACATGATATGTTTTAGACTGTGTTCACACAGGGTTTTGAGGAGTTCAAAATCCATGAGACTTTCTAACAGAAACTGCTTTAGTAAACTGAGCTCTTCTGTTTTAGTGACATTTTTGGAGGAGCTTCTCCTTTTATCGCAATGGGTTTGAAGCAATTTAGAAGATTTATATCCTGTAACTATCTTTGCTACCTTTTGATTGTATTGTGCCTAGTTTGGAGAAGTTTCCTCTTCAAAAAAGTGATGCGTTTTATTTTTTCCACTAGGCATTTTTCAAAACCTTTTCAGGAAGAAAAGCTTCAAAAACTCCTCCTATGAATAGTAAAGAGAATTTGCCACAGAAATGAATTGGAAGAGGTATTTTTAAGCAGTTTTGAGAATGATTTAGGAGAGGAGAATCCACTCAAAAAAAATCTGAAGAAAACTCAGTGTGAACATCTATTTAGGCTTTGTGCACATGGAGTCTTTTTGCATAGTTTTTGGAGCAGAAACTCAGCAGAACTGCCAAGTTTTTAAGGAGTTTTGAGTTTTGAAGGATAATTTTCAGAGTTTCTGCATAGTCTCTGCTTAGATCCTCCTCTAAAACCTAATCAAAATACTCAATGTGCATTTAGCCACTTAGCAAAAACTCAACGATTAGAAATTTTGAGATTTGGCGTTTCCATTCAGATTTCTGCTCCAAAAACTCCATGTGCACATACCCTTAGTCTCTGGCACAGTCATAATAAGCCATAATACAGCCTTGTGTAAAGTGAAGGGCTCTGGGGACATAATATCACTTCTGTAGTTATGATGATAGGATGGGATTTATAGCACTGGGGTGTAAAGATGTAAAATGGAGCTGCTGCGTACTGTGACTCACTTTCCTATACAGTGCTCTCTGACACAATGGCAGCTTGTGGAGCATGCACAAGATGAAATATACCAAACTATACAAGTCTGTGTGTAGATCTATGTATGGAAATCTGTGAAAGGGTTAGGAGACTTCACAAGACCCTCTCTCCCTCCATCTTTCGGTTCAGAGCACTGAAGTGTATCCATCGGTCCATCTCTGTTAAATGGTGCTATGTCACAAGCTTCCACCCACAAGTGGTCGCGCCGCTTGGAATTAATGGCCAAGAAACTTTCTAGAACAGCATCTATTTGTATAACACCTCAAGACCCGACCTCTTTCTCCAGGGTACAAAACAAACAAAAAATCACCAGCATTTCTGCTGCAGCTCTGCCCTCTTTATTTCATCCCTTGGCTGCTACACAGGAGAGAGGGTATCCTGTTCCAGACAACAGTGCTCACCCTTCAGCAGACAACGGGTTAAGTGCCATAGATTTCATGTCAAGCTCCATTCAGTCTCAGTGTCACAGGACATTTTATACTCACCTTTGTATATTGTATATGGAATTGTTTCATACAACAAAGCAACAATGTAATAATATTCAGCCGATAATAAAGTACTTGCCTTTTTTGTAAAATGATTTGTGTCTTCACATTACTTCCCTGACTGTCTCGTCAAGTGCAGCTTGTGCTGCAATTTTTCATCAAGGTGCAGAGCTGCGGGCATCTTTTTAATTGAACAGACGCCATTTTATTTAATTAGATGCGGATTCAGCGTGGACACTGCTTACAATATGAAGACAGGCCAGAAAAGAATATTCTCCTATAGACGCAGACTGAGCTCTGCAGAAGTCACTTCCAATGTTCCCGCAGGTATTAATACGTCTCCTAAGATACTTATCGACTGCAATGTTTATATGTATTATATGAGAAATAACAACAAATAATTTCTAATTTTATTCATATTTGTATGACAAATATTGCAAAACTAATTTATAAGCCTTGTACTATAACAATGTGGGCGGCATATATAAATGGCATTTATTCTATTTACATTGTATTGGAGCAGCTGTTGGAATGGAAGGTTATTGGTGTCAGGGAGAAGTTACAAAGAAGCCAAGCTATTATGGCTAGAGTAGTTTTATACAGAGCTAGGGCACTAAATTTAAAAGGGTTGTCCCTTTCTAGAAAATTACCATCCCCCGTGTATAGAAAAAAAAAGAGAATTGAAAGCAGCACTAACAAACAATGCAGTAATGCGGGTGCCAAATAGGGATGGGCAAACCGGAGGAAGTTCGGGTTTCGGGACCTGACCCAAACTTTTTAGAAAGTTCGGTTCAGGTTCCAGAACAGTACCTGAATTTCCACCAGAACCCGAACGCTATTGAAAACTGGTCAGGAAAGAGAAAAGTTCTCTCTTGCCACGAACTTACTTGAAGTCTGTGATCAGTGTTCAGCCCCGAACAGTCACTGTTCGAATGCCAAATATTTCTGTTCTGGTTTGCCCATCTAGTGCCAAACCTTCCAGGCATAGACTAATCCTCCAAATAATTCCAAACAATGAAAGCAGCACACCATTATGAAAAAAAATAGAAACTGTGATTTAATAGCCCATTGATGCTCAGACGTGCATAGTTTACTGTATACAAAAGGTGTTTTACTCACCGTCTTCGAATCCGCTGCTCATTGAGAGGTCTGCAGCCAATCCGTGAGTTCAGAAGCTCTGAGCAGGGCATTTTGAGCTCACAGATTGGCTGCCAACGTTAAAGTCAGCGTTGCAACCAATAGCAGAGAGTGATGGTGAAGACTCCGCGGAAAACCCACAGAGTCAAAACAAAAGAAAGTCAAAACCGCACCCTTTTATATATAGATTGAAGGTCTCAGTGGACACAAGGGCGCACATCCAAAACCAGGGAGCCCATCCCGGACAGTATCAAGACCACAAAAAACAAAGAGACAGCGCCATTTTTCACCATCCATTGTGGCGGTGTCTCTCTGTTTTTTGTGTCCGCGGAAAACCCAGTGACAGTGAGTGAAGCAAATTAAAAAAAAAACAACAAAGCAAACTGGAATCAGGATGCCCCATTTAAGCTTGTGGTGAAGAAAAGTAGTGTCAATTGTGTCTTGTAAAGGATTGTTCAAGTTAGCCCGAGACACCTCAGTTCCTTTCTCAAAGATTTCCAGAATACCTTGATAAATAGTAGGGAGGTGGGTGTAATGTGGAATGACTTGTGAAGCTTTAAAAGATAAGTGATGTCATTGATGTTAGAGCGGGCAATTCATGGTATTAAGAAATGGGGTATGTGAACTTTTGATCAGGGTCATTCGGATCTTTTGGGTTCTCATTATGATTTAAAAAGAGAAATCACAGTACTTGGACAATAAATGGCTTCACCGAACCACTAACCATGAGTGGAGAAAAAGTTTTGGTGTTATCATTCATATTCTCTGAAAAAAGGCCAAGAAAGCAAAAATTCTGCTGCATGTGATCTTTTGAGCTCAACTGTTTGTGATAAATTTAATTTAACCCTATATAGACAATTTAAAAAATGCCAAAGAAAAAATCCCTGTGTCATAAACTGCCTCCTCAGTTCCTGCAATCGGCACTTTTCCCTCATCATTCCTTTAATCTATTAAAATGAATGATTCCCACCTGACATGTCTTTCCATTTTAGTAAAAGAATCATAATGGAGCCACTTTTCTTTCATCTTTTTGTCATGCAGTTCCCCTATTATTCCTCCTACAAATTTGACTAAGGGATGGGTAACACACCTTTGCCAATTTATTCACTAATTCAGGAGGAATAACAGAAGAATGGAACAACACAGTATGAGTAAGTTTCAGAACTTTAAGTTAATATGGAATAAAAGTATCGGGCAGAGGTAGAACAGGAAAAGACATTCTGATTCAATATCTACAGTAATACTGGTAATCATTGGTTCAAAAAGGTATTGCACTTCTCAAAGGCGTTCTTTATATTTGATTTTTACTTTTTCATTACCTACATTTTTTTTTCCTAGCTTTGTTTTAAACCCTTTACCTCCAAAGCCTGTTTTTACCTTCATGACTAGGCCAAAATTTTCAATTCTGACTAGTGTCATTTTATGAGGCAATAACTCTGGAATGCTTAAATGGATTCCACTGATTCTGAGATTGTTTTTTTCGTGACACATAATTATTCATGATAGTTGGAAAATTTCTTCGACTTGTGTTTGAGTAAAAATAAAAACAAAACAGAAATTTGGTGAAAATTTTAAAAATGTAGCAATTTTCAAACTTAGAATTTTTATGCCTTTAAATCAAGGAGATATGTTGCCCAAATAGTTAATACATAACGTTGCATAATTTTTTAAACTTAATTTTTTTGTTAGGAAGTTATAAGGGTTAAAAGTTGACCAGCAATATCTAATTTTTCCAGCAAAATTTACAAAACCAATCTTTTTTTTTTTTTTTTAGGGACTACTGTACATTTGAAGTGACTTTAATTTGGTCTATATGACAGATAATACCCAAAGTGTCACCATTCAAAAACTGCACCCCTCAAGGTGCTCAAAACCACATTCAAGAAGTTTATTGACCCTTCAGCTGCTTCACAGAAACTGAAGCAATGCAGAAGGAAAAAATGAACAAGGGTAGCAGGAGAAAATGGAACCCAAAATTTGTTGTGCAATTATTCCTGAGTATGCCGATACACCATATGTGAAAGGAAATTACTGTTTGGATGCACAGTAGGGCTCATAACTGAAGGAACACTTTCTGAATGCAAAATTTGCCGGAATCGAGAGAGAATGCCATGTTGGGTTTGGAGAGTCGCTGATGTGCCTAAACAGTGGAAACCCGTCTGACCCCATTTTGGAAACTAGACCCCTCAAGGAAGTTATCTAAATGTGTGGTGAGCACATTGACTTCATGAGGTGCTTCATAGACGTTAATAACAGAGCAATGACAATAAAAAGATCAAATTAATTCCACAAAAATTATCTTTTAGCACCATTTTTTTTATTTTCACAAGGATAACAGGAGAAAATTGACCCCAAAAATTGTTTTGCAATTTGTCCTGAGTACGTTGATACCTCATATGTGGGGGGAACTACTGTTTGGGTGCACAGTAGGGCTCATAAGGAAAGGAGCACCATTTGACTTTCTGAACGCAATATTGGCTGGAATCGAGAGCTGACACAATATCACACTTGGAGAGCCCCTGATATGGCTAACCAGTGAAAATCACCCAAAAGTGACCCCATTTTTGAAACTAGAACCCCCAAGTAATTTATTTAGATATGTGGTAAGCACCTTGAACCCCTAAGTGCTTCACAATAAGGCTGCCGTCACACTAGCAGTATTTGGTCAGTATTTTACATCAGTATTTGTAAGCCAAAACCAGGAGTAGGTGATAAATGCAGAAGTGGTGCATATGTTTCTGCTATACTTTCCCTCTAATTGCTCCACTCCTGGTTTTGGCTTACAAATACTGAGGTAAAATACTGACCAAATACTGCTAGTGTGACGGCAGCCTAAGTTACAATGTTGAGTCGTGAAAATAAAATAAAAAATAAAAAAATCACACCACTTTTTCCACAGAAATTTTATTTTAGCCCCCATTTATTTATTTTCACAAGAGTAACAAGAGAAAATGGACCCCAAAATCTGTAATTTTTCCTGAGTATGCTGATAATCCATATGTAGAGGAAAACTACTATTTGAGCGCATGACATTGCTCAGAAGGGAAGGTGTGATGTTTTGGAATGCAGACTTTGATGGAATGGTCTGCGAGCATCATATCGCGTTTGGAGAGCCCCTGATGTGCCAAAACAGTAAAAAAAAACAACAACAAAAAAAACACACAAGTTACCCTATAGGGGAATTGATCTAGTGTTTTCCTGATATGTGAATTTTATTATGTTGTGGCATATAATTGTGTAGAATGCATCAGCTTGGCATACACAAGTTGTGTAGTGTACATCAGGTTGGCATGCATGAGTTTTGTGTGGTGTAAGTCAAGTGGATGCGTGGTACAGTTTGAGGCATTCTTTATTAAACAGGCCAGATTTGAAGGGGCAGGTGTAACATTGCTATATGGTGTCTTTTCTTATCCCCTTTCTTAAACACACTAAACACCTTTTTTGCGACTTTCCTTTCTTTTAAGTTTGAGGGACCTTACCGGCGAAAAGTTGCCTTTGTATTGTGCGATACGAGTACATTCAGTTCCTGAAATACTGTGGTTCGCTGCTTCCTGACTGCCAAATGTTAAGACCTTAATCACTACTTTCACTACATCATCCTGGATCTGAAGGTACATACTGGTATGGCCTGTACATCGTGATAGCACAAAAGTGTTGTACATTGTCATTTGTACGAAGTGCACGGCCAGCTTCTTGTACCACACTTTGGCTTTTCTTATGGCACTGTACAGCTGGAGGACTTGATCAGAGATCAACTTCAGCCATCTTTTTGTTGTACCCCTTCATAAACTCTATACCTGTGGGTGTTTCCTCAGATACTCTTGCACAGCTTGTAGAGTTAAATTCTATACCTGGCTCTTACTTATAGTTGAATTTTGAGCCTCCACTTCTAATGTATTAGGGACTCATCTACACAGATGTCCCTTTGGGGAATATACACCTCAGCAAACTTGTTGCTGAAGTGCTCAATGACTGGCCAAACTTTGAAAAGACAGTCAAAGTTGGGGTCATCTCAGGGAGGACACCGTGTATTATCGTTGTAATGCAAAAATTTGTGGATGGCCTCAAAAGGTTTATGGATCATAGCCATGAGGAACAGTTGAGTGTTGTATAAAACATAAACACTCCAATATTGCTGAAGTTCTGGCTTTTTCACTAACCCCATCAGAAGGACCAGGCCCCAAAACATCTTCATTTCTCATATGTCTATAGGGGTCCAATTAGAAAATGAAGTAGTGGTGTTTTGGGCCAAAAATTGCTGGGTGTACAAATTTGTCTCGGCCACCCTGGGGTTTACAAAATTCTCAGAGGAAAAGACTATTTCTGTGAGGCCGGTTGTGTCAAAGTGTGTCAAAATCAGGAATCTAGGGCTCAATCGTCAGGGCGTGAGATCCTTATGGGGTCAGTAATGGTGGGCGCTGGTTCATTTTCTGTGAGGCATCTGCGTGGCGGTTGGGTATCACTTGAAGGAGAGAAGGAGGATGAAAAATAAAGGAAGGTGAGATCCTCTCCCTCACTATTAGGCTGGGGTCACACTTGCAAGTGCAATGTGAGAAACTCGCACGAGTCTCTCGCATCAATACCTGGCACTACCGCTGGCACAGAAATACATGCAGCGACTCGCTCCGGTCCCGTGTGGCAGCGGCAGTGCCGAGTATTGATGCGAAAGACTCGTGTGAGTTTCTCGCATTGCACTCACAAGTGTGACCCTGGCCTTAATGTCAGAGGCAAGGAAAGCGTATGCCTTCTCCACTGAATACTGTGTGTAGGATGAGTGGGACGCCATTTTTTCACGTATGCAGTGTTTGTGTGTGCAACAAATTTTATTTAGGTGTGCAGGGTCGCACTGGCCCATTGGAGAAACAGAGGATTCTCCGGTGGGCCCAGGCACTGACACCTGCTGGCACACAAGGCCAGCAGCTGCCTAGGGCCCTCGCTGCTCTAGGGGCCCCGATCAAGTGGCATGTTCACCATGCAGCTGCTATGGGGGCCCCCAGTGGCAGTGGAGCAGCAGAGGGTGACAGGAGGCAGACGCCGGCTGCTGCAACTAAAGCCTGTCCCCGCTGCTAAAGAGAAATGAATATTCACCCTTCCCCATGCCCCCATGGGCATTGAGAGAGGTGAATATTCTTTTCACTTTAATAGCGGGCAGTGTTGGCTGCAAGCTTCATCTAACACTGCCCAAAATCAGGGCCGGCAGGCCAAGGCCCCCCGCTCTTCCAGGGGCCCCCAGCCCCTATGGAGGCGTAAGTCATGGGGGCTCGGCGCCAGCGCTGCCCCCCAGTGCACACCATATCCAACTGTATCAGCATCATAGATGCCAATACAGTTGAAAGCAACAATGGAGGAGCGAGCGCCAGGTAATGCTCCTTCTCCCATCAGTACCCTCTGCCTCCAAAAATGGAGGAGCGAGCGCCAGGTGACATTCCCTCTCCAATCAGTCCCCTCTGCCTCTGACACTGCGTGTGCATAATGACGTCACTTTATTGTGTACCCGCTGTGTGCCAGGCAGACAGCACAGAGCCGGAATCAGTGTGGGAGCGAGGAGAGGTGAGTATATATAAATACATGTATGTATATATATATATATATCACTGAGTCCTGGCTGCGTTATATTCTGGGGGGAGGCTGCATTATATTCTGTTGAGGGAGGCTGTATTATGCCCTATGAGGGGAGGCTGCATTATATTCTGTGGGGGGAGGCTGTATTATACCCTATGAGGGGAGGCTGCATTATATTATGTGGGGGAGCCTGCATTATACACTATGAGGGGAGGCTGCATTATATTCTATGGGGGAGGCTGCATTATACCCTATGAGGGGAAGCTGCATTATATTCTGTGGGGGGGAGGCTGCATTATACTATATGAGAGGAGCTGCATTATACCCAATGAGGGGGAGCTGCATTAAACCCTATGAGGGGGCTGCAATACACCATATGAGGGGAGGCTGCATTATATTCTGTGGGGGGAGGCTGCATTATACCATATGAGAGGAGCTGCATTATACCCTATGAGGGGAGGCTGCATTATATTCTGTGGGGGGAGGCTGCATTATACCCAATGAGGGGAGGCTGCATTATATTCTGGGAGGAGGCTGTATTATGCCCTATGAGGGGAGGCTGCATTATATTCTGTGGGGGGAGGCTGCATTATACCCTATGAGGGGAGGCTGCATTATATCCTGTGGGGGGAGGCTGCATTATACCCTATGAGGGGAGGCTGCATTATATTCTGTGGGGGGCAGGCTGCATTATACCCTATGAGGGGAAGCTGCATTATATTCTGTGTGTGTAGGGAGGCTGCATTATACCTTCTGAGGGGCTGCAGTACACCCTATGAAGGGGGCTGCATTATACCCTATGAGGGGGCTGCATTATACCCAATGAGGGGGCTGCATTATACCCAATGAGGGGGCTGCATTATACCCAATGAGGGGGCTGCATTATATTCTATGGGAGGGCTGCATTATACCTTATGAGGGGGTTGGATTATACTCTGAGGGGGCTGCATTATACCCTATGAGGGTGCTACATTATACCTTATGAGGGGTTACATTATACCCTATGAGGGAGCTACATTATATTGTATGGGGGGTTGCGTTATATTCTATGAGGGGGTTACATTATATTGTATTGGGGGTTGCATTATATTCTATGACGGGGGCTACATTATATTCTATGAGGGGGCTACATTATACTATATGAGGGAGCTGCATTATACTCTATGAGGGGGCTACATTATAATCTGGGGGCTGCATTATATTCTATGGGGGCTACATTATATTCTCTGAGAGGGCTACTTTATATTCTATGAGGGGGCTACCCCAACCCCTGCTACATAATTAAGACATGTACTACCTTATATTATACCATGATATTAGCACGTTTTACCGCACAATTGGTGATCTTGTATTTATTTCTATGTAGCTACATAGTGGGCCCCAAGAATGGTTATCTGTTGTGAGCCCAAGGTGCTCCAGTTCCATGCTGTAGGTGTGTGTGTTTGTTTGATGTAAACTTTTTTTTATTTAGAGCAGACAAAAAAAGAATCTAGAAAGAAGAAGAAAAAATAAAAGGAATATAAAAATTTGGTAAAATAAACCTACTAAAAGGACGTCTATAGGAAAAAAAAAAAAAATTACCGAGCGACCGCAAGTATCTACTATGAAGGCCGGGGTCACACTGCGAGTGCAATGCGAGAAATTCTCATGAGTCTCTCGCCTCAATACCTGGCACTGCCACCGACACTCGGGACCAGAGTGTGTTGGCCTCATGTATTTCTAAGCAGCTGAACGCTCTCGTCCCGAGTGCCGATGGCAGTGCCGGCTATTGAGGTGAGTTTCTCGGATTGCACTCGCAAGTGTGACCCCGGCCTAACCCTGACCATATTCAGTAACAAAAACTGTAGTAGTCGTTTACTTCAGTATATTTTTACTGTCCTTAATCTAGTTCTATGAACTAATAGGAATTACTATTTTGGATTCTTTTTCACACAAAAAAACAAAAAAAACCAACAACCGGATGTCAAGCAGTGATGTATTGCCGATCAGAACTCGACGGCTGTAGGACGCGCACACTGATGTGATTCTTTTTTTCCTCACTATCTGACACTAACCCTGACTACATTACATAAAAAATACTGTACTAGTCGCCGATTACTGTATTTTATATTTTTACTGTTCCTAATCTAGTTCTGTCAACTAATCTAGCATAGTAACATAGTAACAGTTTCTAAGGTTGAAAGAAAACTTTAAGTCCATCTAGTTCAACCCATAGCCTAACCTAACATGCCCCAACATGTTGATCCAGAGGAAGGCAAAAAAAACCATGTGGCAAACAGTAAGCATCACACTGGGGAAAAAAATTCCTTCCCGACTCCACATACGGCAATCGGACTAGTTCCTTGGATCAATGTCCTATCAAGGAATCTAGTGTATATAACCTGTAACATTATACGTATAGAAAGGTATCCAGTCCCCTCTTAAATTTTAGTAATGAATCACTCATTACAACATCATACGGCAGAGAGTTCCATAGTCTCACTGCTCTTACAGTAAAGAATCCGTGTCTGTTATTATGATTAAACCTTCTTTCCTCCAGTTGTAGAGGATGCCCCCTTGTCCCCATCTCATGTCTACGAGTAAAAAGATCATTAGAAAAGTCTTTATACTGTCCTGTCATGTATTTATGCATTGTAATAAGATCACCCCTTAGTCTTTGTTTTTCCAAACTAAATAGCCCCAAGTGTAAGTGCAGCGCCCCAGAGTCCTGGTCGTTGCAGTACTGTTGCTCCGCCACTAAGGGGAGTGATGGTATGTCCGATGGCACTTAAGGAGATCACCTGACCAGGTATCACAGACACCAATACACTTCACAGTCTGGCCTCCAGGGGGAGCAAAGGGTACTATGTATTAGGCCACTCCTGACAATCTGGTAAAACTGGGGGTTGGATAGGAAGTTAGTTAGAAGCTGACTGGGTTGGAACCAGGCAACATCCTGTGGCAGAGGGTGTTGCGGGGGGAAAGATTCAGGGGGTCCCTGTCAGGGGTGGGATCCTGACAGAGGCCTAGCGAACAAGACAGAGCGTTAAGGAACCGCGCCTGCACTACATTGGTGCGGTATCTCAAGAAAGGACAAGAAGCGAGGTTTATTGTGGAGAAGTGAGAAACGAGATCACAGCAAAAAGGAGATAACACCAGTAGGAGTCGTGCTGTAAGATCGAGGCAACATCCTACTGAGGCACGTAGCCGGTGGCCAGAACGCCGAGGAAGTATTAGGCTCCAAGCATTACTTCAAACTAACGGCAGGACAGTTAATTATAGGTTGGCTGTCTCACCTAAATCACCTAAGCAGACATAGGGGGCAACTGTGGGAGGGGCGACAGTAGGGTCCCGGAAGAACTCCAGGCCTACCCGTCATACGGGTGCGTCCTAGCCATATCATCTGGGGGACGGAGAAGAACATCAGAACAGATACAAGTTGTGAGAAAGAACATCAGAAACAGACACAACAGTTGTGAGGACTATCCTGTGGTGCTCAGCAGGGAAGTACTACAACACACAGGCGCTAGAAGGTAGGCACGGATTTCCACCTGCAAAGGGAACTCTGGAGGTGCCTTCGCACCGGCCGGTCTCAGCCAGCCCTGTTAGCAGTACTCTGGATTGAGGATCCTGAAGCCTTCAGTAAAGAGGTAAAGAGACTGAAACCCTGTGTCCTCGTTATTCATCGCGACCTGCACCATCATCTCATCTTTCATTGGACGCCCCTTAGCAGGGTCACGGACCGGGTCTAGCCACCGTGACAACCCCAGAACTGAGACAGAGAGGCCTGGTACCGAGTACCCCACGGCCCTGCGTCTGGGGGCGCTCCATAATAACCCATCTTGGTATTGCAGACCCCCCAGTCCTCTAATAACCTTGGTCACTCTTCTCTGCACCCGCTCTAGTTCAGCTATGTCTTTCTTATACACCGGAGACCAGAACTGTACACAGTATTCTAAGTGTGGTCGAACTAGTGACTTGTATAGAGGTGAAATTATGTTCTCCTCATGAGCATCTATGCCTCTTTTAATGCATCCCATTATTTTATTTGCCTTTGCAGCAGCTGCCTGACACTGGCCACTAAATGTGTGCTTGTCGTCCACCCTTACACCCAGGACTTTTTCATTGACAGTTTTGCCCAGAGTTTTAGAATTAAGCACATAGTTATACATCTTATTTCTTCTGCCCAAGTGCATGTGGAGCGCCCCCACTGCCGCAGGGCCGAGGGGTACCCGGTACCGGGCCTCTCTGTCGCAGTTCTGGGGTTGTCACGGTGGCTAGACCCGGCCCGTGACCCTGCTGAGGGGCGTCCAATGAAGGTGGAGAGTGATGTTGTTGTGGTGCAGTGCAGGTCGCAGTAAATAACGAGGACACCAGGTTGCAGTCTCTTTACCTCTTTACTGAAGGCTTCAGGATCCTCAGTCCGGAATACGGTTAACCGGGCTGCGTGAGTCCGGCCGGTCCGATGGCACCTCCAGAGTTCCCTTTGCAGGTGGAAATCTGTGCCCACCTTCTAGCGCTTGTGTGTTGTGGTCCTCCCCTGCTGTGCTTACGGGATATTCCCCACAACTGTTGTGTCTGTTTCTGAAGTTCCCTCACAACTCGATTTTGATGTTCTTCTTCGTCCCCCCAGATGATATGGCTAGGACGCACCTGTATGACGGGTAGGCTCGGAGCTCTTCCGGGACCCTAGTGTCGCCCCTCTCCAACTGTTGCCCCCTATGTCTTCTTAAGTGATTTGAGTGAGACAGCCCGCCTATAACTGACTGTCCTGCCATAGGTTTGAAGTAAGGCCTGGAGCTCAATACTTCCTCGGTGTTTCGCCTCAGTAGGATGTTGCCTCGTCTTACAGCACGACTCCTACTGGTGTTTCTCCTTGTTGCGTTGATCTCGTTTCTCACTCAGCACAATAAACCTCGCTTCTTGTCCTTTCTTGGGGTACCGCCGCGATGAAGTGCAGGCGCGGTCCCGTAACGTTCTTTCCTGTTCGCTAGGCCTCTGTCAGGATCCCACCCCTGACAGGGACCCCCCTGAATCTTCCCCTGCAACACCCTCTGCCACAGGATGTTGCCTGGTTCCAACCCAGTCAGCTTCTCTCTAACTTCCTATCTAGCCCCCAGTTTTACCAGATTGTGAGGAGTGGCCTAATACATAGCACCCTTAGCTCCCCCTGGAGGCCAGACTGTGAAGTGTATTGGTGTCTGTGATACCTGGTCAGGTGAACTCCTTCAGTGCCATCAGACGTACCATAGCCCCCCTTAGCGGCGGAGCATCAGTACTGCAGCGACCAGGACTCTGGGGCGCTGAACTTGACCTTACATTTATCCCCATTAAAGCTCATTTGCCATTTATCAGCCCAAGCTTCTAGTATACAAAAATCCTCCGTGAACTTCTTCAGTGCCATCAGACGTACCATAGCCCCCCTTAGCAGCGGAGCATCAGTACTGCAACGACCAGGACTCTGGGGCGCTGAACTTGACCTTACATTTATCCCCATTAAAGCTCATTTGCCATTTATCAGCCCAAGCTTCTAGTATACAAAAATCCTCCTGTAATATAAAATTGTTCTCCTCTCTATTGTTGATTACCCTGCAGAATTTGGTTTCATCTGCAAAAATTGAAATTCTACTCTGAATGGGCCCAACACTGACCCCTGTTGTACCCCACTGTTAACTGTGACTAAGTCAGGGTGTGTTCCATTAATAACCACCCTTTGTTTCCTATCCCTGAGCCAGTTCTTAACCCACATGCACGTATTTTCCCCTATTCCCATTGTTCTCATTTTGTTCAACCTTTTGTGTGGCACCGTATCAAAAGCTTTTGAAAAGTCCATACACACTATGTTCACTGTATTTCCTTGGTCCAGTCCAGAACTTACCTCTTCATGGAAGCTTATCAGTCTGACAGGAACGGTCCATAGTAAACCCATGTTGATATTGGGTTATGAGGTTATTCTTCTTCAGATACTCCAGCATAGCATCTCTAAGGGTATGTTTCCACGTTCAGGAAACGCTGTGTTTTTGACGCAGCGTTGAGCCGCAGCGTCAAAAACGCTGCATCCAGTTGTTACAGCATAGTGGAGGGGATTTAATGAAATCCTGTCTCCACTATGCAGTAAAAAAACGCATGCGGCAGACCCGCGAAAACGCACATGCGGATCGTCTTTTAAGAAAAAACGCAAGGACAGCGCATGTGACCTGCCAGTGACCTCAGGAGCAGTTTTGGTCAGGATTTTACCTGCATAAAATCCTAACCAAATCCTGATGCAATCCTGAACGTGGACACATACCCTTAGAAAACCCTCCAGGATTTTACCCACAATAGAGGTTAAGCTTACTGGTCTATTCAGTTTTTGTCCCCTAATCTAAATTATTTTTTAAATTCTTATTTCACACGCACACAAAAAAAACAACAACTGGAAGTCGATCACTGATGTGCATCAGTGATCAGTGCTCGACGGCACAGCGCACAGAATGACACAGTGACCACCTTCTGTGCTTGTCCGCAGCTACAATGAGGAAGTACAGGGTAGTCACTGTGGGGTCAGATCAGTTTGTGTCTGTGCACTCTCATTGATGTGATTGCAGGCAATTTCATTCCCTGAAACACTGAAAACACTGATTAGCTGTTCAGAATGGAACAGCTAATCACAGCGATTCTAGTTGGGGAGGGGGGTGCGTCACCCCCAGGACAACAACTGTAGGTGCCCTGCGGCAAGATCCAGCAGGCACCTTTATGGGATTACCATGACTGCAATTGCAGTGCTGCACTATAGCCATGACATCCTCAGAATGTCTATGATGTAATGGGTATGTCCAAAGTCGGGAAGGGGATAAGTTACTAAATTTATTTATTTATTTATTTATTTTACACTACTCTTTCTCTGAACACACTCCTGGCCAAATGTAGTGCCTGGAGACCGTCGGGGGACACATGCACGCGATGGCTGCAGCTGATCAGTTGATGATGATTGGTTGCAGCTTTCACATATCATCCAGATGAGAAGAGAGCGACAAAAAAAATTGCTCATCTTCACTGCCCTATAAATGACAAAATTGCTCATCTTCACTGCCCTATAAAATGACATTGGTCCAAGTGTGGTCAATTTTTCTTTGTATACAGCACTCTGACCAAAAAGTACAGCCATGTGAACAAGCCATTTGAATGGAATATGGAGGCTGATCACGATCAGCGCCTGTTATTTAGCTGCAGCAGTCACTTCATGATCTCAATTGCATGCTGATGCTGTGAGACCTGGGGAGATGGGACCAACTGCAGAGGAGCAGCACCAGTCCAGCTGGAGAATATATGCATCATCCGCAGCGATTTCCCATGCATTTACAGTACCATGTAATGCTATGGGAAATGAAATCCGCAGTGCACATGCTGCGGAAAAAAACACGCGGAAACGCAGCTGTTTATTTTCCGCAGCATGTCAATTCTTTGTGCGGAATCCGCAGCAGTTTTTCACCTGCTCCAATAGGAAACTGCAGGTGAAAAACCACAGCGGAAACCGCACTAAAAACCGCGATAAATCCGCAGTAAAAACCGCAGCGGTTTTGCACTGTGGATTTATCAAAAACGCTGCGGAAAATTCCGCAATGGAATCCGCAGCGTGTGCACATGGCCTCAGGGTATATTCACATGTAGTGGCAGAAAATGCAGTAAAACACATATCAGACGAGTTTTACATTGCAGTTATTACACAATAGCTGCAATTCCACTTCTACTAGTTTTCCATGTTGTTTCCATGCAGTGGCGTTTATCATTATGTCAATAGAATAAAACTGCAAAATACAAATCACAGCAGCAGTGCAATAATACTGTGTATTTAGAATTTTGTTCTATGACAAAAATGTGTTACAACCACAAAATGTTAACAGTAGAGATGAGCAAATGTGTTCGGAAATACTCGCCAATATCAAAATCGGCAGGAATGTAGCACATTCGGATTCGTGTTCGCTTTCACAAGCATTTTTACTTAAAGTCGGCAAAAATCATTCACAGTGCGGTAAATCATTTGCATTTCCACTAATGTTTTTGTTATTACTTTGGCTAGGATAGTGGTGTTGTAAGATGAGTGGGGGTGATGGGGAGGGGGAGGAAGTGTTTGATGCGGGGAGGGGGCGTGGAGAGGTTAGAGGAGCATGTGGAAAGGTTTCTTTTGTTCCCGTAACTTTATGTTTGTTGATTCCGGGAACCAATCAGGGTGCAGAAACCATCCACAATGTTATGACAGAAGGTGTTTGATGATTGGCTGCCAAAGTCACATGTCCCTGGCCATATAAAAAGCTGACGTCTTGTTTTACTGGCACCATTTGCTCAATGTCACAGTGCAGAGAGGTAGCTATTGTTAGTGAAATAGATAGGATCATGTCCTGTGTGAAATCGATCTTCCAGCATTGAAGTAGATTGAGAAAAAACTGTGTGGCAGTCTCCAGAAGCCCAATTTGCTACTCCAAATCGTTTGGGCTAAAACTGTGTTTCGGAGGCAAATCAGAAGGCCCCATGTGGATGTAAAAATTGTTAGTAGAGTTGAGCGAATTTGTTTGGGCTGTTTGTTGGGCTCTCCATGCATGTGCTGTGACTGTGACACTGCCCCGACACATGCTGCTGCAGCGCCAATCAGCTAATCAGACAGTGCGATCCAGGAAGCCGGGTTCCCTCTGCAGCTTATTTGGTAAGAGCTATAGCTTGCCAAATAAGAAAAAAACCCAAACAAATTCGATCAACTCTAACTGTCAAGCCTAATATAGTGTTGCAGCCACAAAGCTACTCCAAATCGTTTGTGCCAAAACATTGTTTCAGTGGCAAATCAGAAGGCCAGATTTCAACTTAAAAATCATTAGTCATAATAGTGTTCTTTCGGACTACCGGTCAACCGTTTGATTAGCGATGCTTTGACACAATGGCATTTCACTCTGCACATGTTGCAGTGTCTGTGGCAGCAGTGACAAGCCCTGGCATAGTATGTTCCTTTGCTTAGCCTGGGCCAATGCAGTCCAGACATGTTGCAAATGATGCTTGTGGAGTGGGAACAGGTGAAGGACCTCTGCACCCTTCTGCATAGTTTTGAAATGGCTACTAAGATGGTTAGCGCTGACGATGCCATCATCAGCATCACTTTTCCCGTCATCTACATGCTGGAGCACACTTTGAATAGTCTGCATGAGGAGGTGATGGTCCCAGAGGAAGAATTGGAAGCAGAGGAGGATGTGGATGGGATAACAATATCTCAAATTTCCGGACTGTTGTCGCACAGGCTGGTGCCATGGGAGAATGCATTACAGCCATCGAGGAGGGCTCATGGTACCAGACAAACTGTTAGTGAAGATGCAGAGGAACAAATTGAGGAGGACGAGGTGATGGATGCACAACAGTAAGGAGATGAAAAGGATAATGATCCACTCTCTGTTGTCCTTGGTTGGCAGGAGGGGACGGAAGAAGCAACCTTGAGTGTTACTCCACCACCAACACAGCATGGACTTGGACCTCATGGAAGCACCCGACACATGAGCACCTTCTCACTGCACCATCTCCAACACTATGCCCATATTCTTAAGGTTAGAAATAGTGCTGACTACTGGGTTTCTCCTCTGCTAGATCTACTGTATAAAAGTAAATTTAGCCAGATGCTTGCCCCCCCTGGAAAGGGATGAGCGCATGCTGGAGTATTAAAACACGCTTGTAGCCAATCTTAAGAATGGTTTTCCCCAAGATAGCAGTGAGGCACACAGTGTGCATCCCAGTTCTAGATGGAAGAGTGGCCTGAGCTTGACTGTCATGCATTGGAGGTTTTGTCATGCCCAGCCGCCAGCGCTCTCTCAGAACATGTCTTCAGTGCTGCTAGTGGTGTCCTGACGGACAAGCGCATCCTGCTTGTATAGACAGCCTAACTTTCATCAAAGTGAACAACTCATGGATCTCCAATTACTTTTGCACCCAGACTAGGCGATGGTGTTGTTTTTAATGTCATGTATTGATCTTGTGTTATTGCGGTCTGTGCCATCTTTGTGGTGTCTTCTGTGCCTGCTGTTGCTACTGCTGCTGATGTTGCAAACAATTTTTTGAAATGTGGAGACTCCAAGTTGGGTCTCCATGTGCTGAGTTGCCTGTGTTGGAAGATGTGTCATAGGCCTATTGTATTGTGTCTATTCTGTGGAAATTGATGACACTTTATTGGTGACAATTTTTTTTTTAAATGTGTATACTCCAATTTGGGTCTCCATCTGATGGGTTGCCTGTGTATGTAGTGCTCTCAGATAGGCAGGCCTGCACTTACTTTCAGTCAACTACCTGTGTTACTTTCCTTACATATTTCTACCAATGGTACAGCATGAAAATGATGCTTGTGCCATCCGAGAGTGGTTGGAATAAAAACTAAAAAAAATTAAAAAATTTGAGGTGTCCGCATTGAAACTTCAACTTCAAGCTGTAAATGCCAGCTCAGACCCTATTTCTTGCATGGCTTATGCCTGACTGTTGCGCCATTATAAAATTTCTACTGTGGGTCAATTGATGCCACTTTTCAATTCAGCTTTTTGCCCCTTCTCCAAGGTGTTGTGTATGCATTTTATTTTGCCTCCCATTGAATTCAAAGAGGTTCGAATACTTTGATGAATATTCGATGAATCCGAACCTAACCGAATCATGAAAGGTTCGCTCATCTATAGTGACGATGGTAAAAAAAAATAAATTGTGAAATTGTGCTTCTTTTTGCAATTTCAGCGCACTTGGAATTTTTTCCCACTTTTCAGTACATCCCATGATAAAATGAATGGTGCCACTCAAAAGAACAACTCATCCTGCAAAACAAACAAGCCCTCAAACAGCTCTGACAAAAATCAAGAGACCACTGCAAAATGTTCAGTTTGTCTGATTTTTCGCTTTATAGGTATATTTTTGAGTAAAATGTAAATTGTTCTTTTATTCTATAAACTTCTGACAACATGTCTCTGAATTTCCAAGCAATAAATTTTGCATTTTTTTCTGACAAAGAAAAATGGTAAAAAAAAAGTGCTTTCAGACCTCAAATAGTGCAAAGAAAACAAGTTCATAATCATTTAGAAACAACAATACTAATGTTTTAACTCAGGAAGAGTTCAGAAATCAATATTTTGTGGAATAACCATGATTTTTAATCACAGCTTTCATGCGTCTTGGCATGCTTTCCACCAGTCTTTCACACTGCTTCTGGCGCAAAAATTTAAGCAGTTCTTCTTTGTTTGATGGCTATCCATCATCCTCTTGATTACATTCCAGAGGTTTTCAATGAGGTTCAGGTCTGGAGATTGGGCTGCACATGACAGGGTTTTGATGTGGTGGTCTCTTAATTTTTGCCAGAGCTGTATGTTTATGTGGATGGAAAAATAAAAAAGTTATGGCTTTTGGAAGAAGTGGACGAAAAAATGAAAACGAAAAAACAAAACAAAAATGAAAACTGTTCACGGGGAGAAGGGGTTAAAATGATGTCATTATGAATGTATGGCACAGGTTAAAAGTTCCACCTCCTGCAATGAGAAGATACAAGCAGATGTTGTCTCTTTTATAGCCTTATGGTGTTCAACTAGTGATATGTTGTGAATAAAGGATGCAAGAATGTGTTCCGCTAATAGATCTGATGAACCTGTATTGGATCTTATCAGACCCAGATCAGCTCTGACAACTAATGTCTTTTACGGATGCTCCAGTCACAGAATGGAAAAATAAAATAAAGAGTGGATGTTTTCCAGAAGTCTTTCTTGACCTCATGGTTAACAAGGCAACTGTTAGGGTTGGTGGATTGCGCTAAATAAATAATAAAGCGCAATCGCAACCCGGGGTCCAACATGCAGAGATGGAAAACTACTGCTAGAAAACAATGATGGAACATACAGCGAGCGATTGCCTGTACACACTGAGAAAACGCCACTCAGTGTGAACAGGACCCTGAGTTTCAACCTCTGTTACTCCACAGAGAGGAACAGTACAGAAACGAAAGAGAAGCTCTGCTACTGAGCTGTGTCATTCGCACACAGAAACGAAAGTGCTGCTCTGCAACTGAGCTGTGTCACTCATACACAGAAACAAAAGAAAAACTCTGCAACTGAGCTGTCACTCACACACTGAAAAGAAAGAGAAGCTCTGCAACTGAGCTGTGTCACTCGCACATAGAAACGGAACAGATGCACTGCAACTGAGCTGTGTCACTCGCACACAGAAACGAAGGAGATGCTCTGCAACTGAGCTGTGTCATTTGCACACAGAAACGGAACAGATGCTCTGAGCTTAATACCCTGACTAGGGTTGTGCTTGCTCTGGAAATCTGTTGTGCTAACCACACACATGTAGGGGTCAGATGCTAAGCCAATGGCTATTTGACCCCACTGATGCTAGCTGCCTGCCTACATGTACAGTCACAGCCTAGACAGACACACAACGCTTACAGACAGAGTGGTAGCGACTGACTCACATAGCCATGCATAAAATTATGCTAGCGCACCGACGTGCGCCTCTGAGAGCCTTTTAAACATTAGGCTCCACCTCAAACACTCATTACCAGCCGGCCTTGACATCGCCCGCAGGCCAATTCGAAGCTGCCACATTACGGACATGCTCAGTAAGGTGATTTCTGGACTAAGGCTGTGTGCACACATTCAGAATTTTTTTGCATTTTGTCGTGTTTTTTTTGCTATAAAAACGCAATAAAAACGCTTAAAAAACAAATACATATGCATCCCATCATTTACAATGCATTCCGCAATTTTTGTGCATATGTTGCATTTTTTTCCCCTAAAAAAACGCATCTCGGTAAAAAACGCAGCATGTTTATTAATTTTGCGGATTTTTTGCGGATTTCCCACTATATTATTGCATTGGGAACCTCCGGAAAAAAACGCAAACAATCCACACAAAAAAACGCTCAAAAAACAGGAGAAAAACGCGAAAAAAAGGCATATGGATTTCTTGTAGAAAATGTCTGGTTTTGTTCAGGAAATTTCTGCAAGGAATCCTGACTGCACCTATGCAACACTGAATACTATAGGTTTGGGTGGAGAGAAAGCAGTAACCAAGCACATACCAGGACCCTGAGCAAGACGCTGGGAACGACATTTAGGCCGGGGTCACACATGCGTGTTTTACGGACGTAAGAGCGCAGAAACTACGTCCGTAAAACTCGCATTACATACGGCACAATTATTCTCAATGGGGCTGCTCCTATTAGCCGTATATTACGGTTCAGTATTATACGGCTTTCTACGGCCGTACAAAATCGCAGCATGCTGCGTTTGTCAGCGTATTGCGCAAAAAAATCGCTAATGAAAGTCTATGGGGGCGAGAAAAATACGTATTCCACACGGACCAGCAGTGTGACTTGCGAGAAATACGCAGCGGTGTTAGTGAAAGGTCGGTAATTCAATTGCCGGCTTTTCATTTCTCCTGCACAAACCCGACAGGATATGAGACATGGTTTACATACAGTAAACCATCTCATATCCCCTTTTTTTTTTGTATATTCCACACTACTAATGTTAGTAGTGTGTATGTGCAAAATTTGTGCGCTGTAGCTGCTGAAATAAAGGGTTAAATGGCGGAAAAAATTGGCGTGGGCTCCCGCGCAATTTTCTCCGCCAGAATGGTAAAGCCAGTGACTGAGGGCAGATATTAATAGCCAGGAGAGGGTCCATGGTTATTGGCCCCCCCGTGGCTAAAAACATCTGCCCCCAGCCACCCCAGAAAAGGCACATCTGGAAGATGCGCCTATTCTGGCACTTGGCCACTCTCTTCCCACTCCCTGTAGCGGTGGGATATGGGGTAATGAAGGGTTAATGTCACCTTGCTATTGTAAGGTGACATTAAGCCAGATTAATAATGGAGAGGCGTCAATTATGACACCTATCCATTATTAATCCAATTGTTTGAAAGGGTTAAAAAACACACACACACATGATTTAAAAGTATTTTAATGAAATAAACACAGCGGTTGTTGTAATAATTTATTGTTCTCTCAATCCATTAGGAAACCCTCGCTTGGAAAAATAATAAACGCACAAGATACATACCTTCTGATGTCAGATCAGGTCCCACGATGTAATCCATTTGAAGGGGTTAACTAATATTACAGGCAGGAGCCCTGCTAAATGCAGCGGTGTGCTCCTGCTTGTAATTCCCCGGCGAATGAATGAAATGTAGGTCATTGACCTACATTTCCTTCAGTCGCGGTGATGCGCCCCCTGGTGGATGTCCTCATATGACCTGGAGCGTGGGAAAAAGTTCCCAGGCTGCAGTTCATGAGAACATCCACCAGAGGGCGCATCACCGCGACTCAATGTAAGTACAGATCACCCAGCTTTCCTTTCAGCACCCGGGGATTACAGGCACGAGCGAGTGGTTTATCGCAGCTCGTGCCTGTAATATTAGTTAACCCCTTCAGATGGATTACATCGTGGGACGTGACAGTTCAGCTGAGGGTATGTATATTGTGTGTTTATTATTTTTCCAAGCGAGGGTTTCCTAATGGATTGAGAGAACAATAAATTATTACAACAACCGCTGTGTTTATTTCATTAAAATACTTTTAAATCATGTGTGTGTGTTTTTTAACCCTTTCATACAATTGGATTAATAATGGATAGGTGTCATAATTGACGCCTCTCCATTATTAATCTGGCTTAATGTCACCTTACAATAGTAGGTGGCATTAACCCTTCATTACCCCATATCCCACCGCTACATGGAGTGGGAAGAGAGTGGCCAAGTGCCAGAATAGGCGTATCTTCCAGATGTGCCTTTTCTGGGGTGGCTGGGGGCAGATGTTTTTAGCCACGGGGGGGGGGGCCAATAACCATGGACCCTCTCCTGGCTATTAATATCTGCCCTCAGTCACTGGCTTTACCACTCTGGCGGAGAAAATTGCGCGGGAGCCCACGCCAATTTTTTCCGCCATTTAACCCTTTATTTCAGCAGCTACAGCGCACAAATTTTGCACATACACACTACTAACATTAGTAGTGTGGAATATGCAAAAAAAAGGGGATATGAGATGGTTTACTGTATGTAAACCATGTTTCATATCCTGTCGGGTTTGTGCAGGAGAAATGAAAAGCCGGCAATTGAATTACCGACTTTTCACAGATATCGCGCAGAATGAAATATAAATACAGAATATATATATATGTGTCTCAATGACATATATATATATATATACTGTATATATGTTTTCCCTAACATTTGAGCACATAAATCCATTAGATGTCGGTTTTGCAAGCCTGCGCGAAAATCTCGCAGTACGGATGCCATACGGATTACATACGGAGGATGCCATGCGCAAAATACGCTGACACACCCTGACTACGGATCAATATTTTGGGAACATTTCTCCGTATTACGGCCGTAGTACGGACGTATAATACGTGGCGTATTGTCTTACGCCAAGTGTGACCCCAGCCTTATGCAGAGCAGCAATCTGAGCGGCTGGACCTGAATGGAAGGTCAAAGAGGCAGATAAGGCTTGGGATCTATCCTGTACAATGGGAGAATCCTAACGCCTAACAGCAACTAACACTTTTTCTTTTAATTTGCAAATTTTAAAAATAATAACTATTCATTAAAACAAAGTGTTTTTTTAATTATACCAATTACACAATTCTCCCCTAAAGAAACAGCAAAAACAATAACTTTTTTAGATTCATTTCTTTTAGGCCGGAGACACACTGGTGCGAGAGACGGCCGAGTCTCGCTGGTTAAAAGCAAGCTGTGGCACCTGCACTCCGGAGCGGAGCGTGCGGCTCCATAGCAATACATGGAGCTGCACGCTCAGCTCCGGAATGCAGGTGCCACAGCTTGCTTTTAACCAGCGAGACTCGGCCGTCTCTCGCACCAGTGTGTTTCCGGCCTTAAAAAAAGGCCATCAAAACAGCTCTGTGTGCCACCCCTCCCCCCAAAAAAAACAAACAAACAGAAAATTAGAAAATGTTTTGGCAGCAAAGCAAAATAAGAAATAAGGTCTGTTAAATCATCGTATGCTCCGAATTGCATGCTGATTCTATTTTATTCCAGTTAAAGGGAACCTTTCAGTTCATTTAATCCAAATAAACTGCCCTCAAACTGACCCTCAAAGTGGAAAAACAGTTTTAATCAATTGCCTACCAGACAGTGGCTTTTAGGTATATGGGAAGCGCAGCATATCATTTCAGTCACAGTCCTCTGGACAGTAGTTTTGCCCAAAGCAGTGTGATTCATGGACTGGACTGCCCCAACACCACACCAATCACTGAGGAAATCCTGCTCCTGCGCGCGGACAACCATTTTCCCAGGCATGCATGCTCACAACATGCACAAAGCCTCTGACTCACAGCGGCTCTGGAGCATGCACATATAGAAAATGAAACTAAAAACATACACCCAGCTTCAACTCGGGAAACTGGCCCCTCTTTCCCACGCTTCCTATATGCTGCCTGGCTTAGCCCCTCCACCCAAGTCATGGAACCTGTCCGATCCCCCATTTTTTCCCCCTGGCAACTCTGGACATAGCTTTGACAGCTCAGGACCTGGTATGTCGCAGGTACCTGCAGCCTGGTCTTCCTCCTTACACAAGCATGCACCAAAATAGAGGGGATCCACCAATCAAGGACATAAATCTACTGAATAAATAAGGCGGAACCTCTTCCTCCATAGCAATTGGGTTACAGAGCACCTCCCATACAGTTATATACACATAGCTTCATCAAACCATAAGCTATGAACAACATCTGAACTACACACCTAGAATTTGATTTGTGCACACCCATCAAAGTAACAGCGTGGGAATATAAGGGTGCTGTCAGGGGATCTGGAAAATCCCATTACCGGTAAGTAATCTCATCTTTTCCCTTCTCCATGACAGAGATTTACAGATAAACAAATCCATCCTAGGGAGGGACCACCGTCTGTAGAACCCTTCTTCCAAAGGATAGATCAATAAAAGAGATCAGATTAGGCTAGGTTCACATTGCGCTAGGGGAGTCCGTCTAATGGACATGTTTTTAAGTAGTGAAAACGCAATGTAACAGACATTGTAATGCATCCATAGACTTGCATTGTATGACGCATTGTGACGCATGTCAAAATTGGCATGCGTTTGCCACATTCCGTTTTTTTATGACGGACCTTCGAACGCGGCTTGCAGCGTTTTCGGGTCCGGTCAAGCTAACGCAACAGTAACGGAAGTGTCAATTCTGCCATTGAAGGCTATTGCAAATGCAGCCAGACGCAAATCATTCAAAATTTCCAAATAAAACCATACGTTTGAATTGCATTAATGAGGGTAGTCCATGTGGTCATGTGACAGGAAATATGATTTCAGCCATTTGTGTACTACCTAAAGGCATGTCCTGCCTGAACCTGTTCAACCTCCAATGAGAGTCCTAATGTGGGCTACAAGGAGACCTGTCATGATTCTCAATGGCGAGAGAACATAGCCCAGCATATATGAGAACTAGCTCTTGGAAGATGGAAACTATACTGACCATGAACTAAACCTGCCGCACAACTAGAAGTGGCCGGGTAGCATGCCTACGTTTTTTATCCCTAGATGCCCAGCGCCAGCCGGAGAACTACCTAATCCTAGCAGAGGAAAAGACAGTCCTGGCTCACCTCTAGAGAAATTTTCCCAAAAGGCAGACAGAGGCCCCCACATATATTGGCGGTGATTTTAGATGAAATGACAAACGTAGTATGAAAATAGGTTTAGCAAAATCGAGGTCCGCTTACTAGATAGCATGAAGACAGAAAGGGCACTTTCATGGTCAGCAGAAAACCCTATCAAAACACCATCCAGAAATTACTTTAAGACTCTAGCATTAACTCATAATACCAGAGTGGCAATTTCCGCTCACAAGAGCTTTCCAGACACAGTAACGAAACAGCAGCTGTGAACAGGAACAAAATGCAAAAAAACACACAAGGACAAAAGTCCAACTTAGCTAGGAGTTGTCTAGTAGCAGGAACATGCACAGAAGGCTTCTGATTACATTGTTGACCGGCATGAAACTGACAGAGGAGCAAGGTTATATAGCGACTCCCACATCCTGATAGGAGCAGGTGAACAGAGGGGATGATGCACACAAGTACAATTCCACAAGTGGCCACCGGGGGAGCCCAGAATCCAATTTCACAACAGTACCCCCCCCTCAAGGAGGGGGCACCGAACCCTCACCAGAACCACCAGGGCGATCAGGATGAGCCCTATGAAAGGCACGGACAAGATCGGAGGCATGAACATCAGAGGCAGTGACCCAAGAATTATCCTCCTGACCGTATCCCTTCCATTTGACCAGATACTGGAGTTTCCGTCTGGAAACACGAGAGTCTAAGATCTTTTCCACAACGTACTCCAACTCACCCTCAACCAACACCGGAGCAGGAGGCTCAACGGAAGGCACAGCCGGTACCTCATACCTGCGCAACAATGACCGATGAAAAACATTATGAATCGAAAAGGATGCAGGGAGGTCCAAACGGAAGGACACAGGGTTAAGAATCTCCAATATCTTGTATGGGCCGATGAACCGAGGCTTAAACTTAGGAGAAGAAACCCTCATAGGGACAAAACGAGAAGACAACCACACCAAGTCCCCAACACAAAGCCGAGGACCAACACGACGACGGCGGTTGGCAAAAAGCTGAGTCTTCTCCTGGGACAACTTCAAATTGTCCACCACCTGCCCCCAAATCTGATGCAACCTCTCCACCACAGCATCCACTCCAGGACAATCCGAAGATTCCACTTGACCGGAGGAAAATCGAGGATGAAACCCCGAATTACAGAAAAACGGGGACACCAAGGTGGCAGAGCTGGCCCGATTATTGAGGGCGAACTCCGCCAAAGGCAAAAAAGCAACCCAATCATCCTGATCCGCAGACACAAAACACCTCAAATATGTCTCCAAGGTCTGATTAGTCCGCTCGGTCTGGCCATTAGTCTGAGGATGGAAAGCAGACGAAAAAGACAAATCTATGCCCATCCTAGCACAGAATGCCCGCCAAAATCTAGACACGAATTGGGTCCCTCTGTCAGAAACGATATTCTCCGGAATACCATGCAAACGAACAACATTTTGAAAAAACAGAGGAACCAACTCGGAAGAAGAAGGCAACTTAGGCAAGGGAACCAGATGGACCATTTTAGAGAAACGGTCACACACCACCCAGATGACAGACATCTTCTGAGAAACAGGCAGATCCAAAATAAAATCCATCGAGATGTGCGTCCAAGGCCTCTTCGGGATAGGCAAGGGTAACAACAATCCACTAGCCCGAGAACAACAAGGCTTGGCCCGAGCACAAACGTCACAAGACTGCACAAAGCCTCGCACATCTCGTGACAGGGAAGGCCACCAGAAGGACCTTGCCACCAAATCCCTGGTACCAAAGATTCCAGGATGACCTGCCAACGCAGAAGAATGAACCTCAGAGATGACTCTACTGGTCCAATCATCAGGAACAAACAGTCTACCAGGTGGGCAACGATCAGGTCTATCCGCCTGAAACTCCTGCAAGGCCCGCCGCAGGTCTGGAGAAACGGCAGACAATATCACTCCATCTTTAAGGATACCTGTGGGCTCAGAATTACCAGGGGAGTCAGGCTCAAAACTCCTAGAAAGGGCATCCGCCTTAACATTCTTAGAACCCGGTAGGTAAGACACCACAAAATTAAACCGAGAGAAAAACAACGACCAGCGCGCCTGTCTAGGATTCAGGCGCCTGGCAGACTCAAGGTAAATTAAATTTTTGTGGTCAGTCAATACCACCACCTGATGTCTGGCCCCCTCAAGCCAGTGACGCCACTCCTCAAAAGCCCACTTCATGGCCAAAAGCTCCCGATTCCCAATATCATAATTCCGCTCGGCGGGCGAAAATTTACGGGAAAAAAAGGCACAAGGTCTCATCACGGAGCAGTCGGAACTTCTCTGCGACAACACCGCCCCAGCTCCGATTTCAGAAGCGTCGACCTCAACCTGAAAAGGAAGAGCAACATCAGGCTGACGCAACACTGGGGCGGAAGAAAAGCGGCGCTTGAGCTCCCGAAAGGCCTCCACAGCATCAGGGGACCAATCAGCAACATCAGCACCCTTCTTAGTCAAATCAGTCAATGGTTTTACAACATCAGAAAAACCAGCAATAAATCGACGATAAAAGTTAGCAAAGCCCAAAAATTTCTGAAGACTCTTAAGAGAAGAGGGTTGCGTCCAATCACCAATAGCCTGAACCTTGACAGGATCCATCTCGATGGAAGAGGGGGAAAAAATGTATCCCAAGAAGGAAATCTTTTGAACCCCAAAAACACACTTAGAACCCTTCACACACAAGGAATTAGACCGCAAAACCTGAAAAACCCTCCTGACCTGCTGGACATGAGAGTCCCAGTCATCCGAAAAAATCAGAATATCATCCAGATACACAATCATAAATTTATCCAAATAATCGCGGAAAATGTCATGCATAAAGGACTGGAAGACTGAAGGGGCATTTGAAAGACCAAAAGGCATCACCAAATACTCAAAATGGCCCTCGGGCGTATTAAATGCGGTTTTCCACTCATCCCCCTGCTTGATTCGCACCAAATTATACGCCCCACGGAGATCAATCTTAGAGAACCACTTGGCCCCCTTTATACGAGCAAACAAATCAGTAAGCAGTGGTAACGGATATTGATATTTAACCGTGATTTTATTCAAAAGTCGATAATCAATACACGGCCTCAAAGAGCCGTCTTTCTTAGACACAAAGAAAAAACCGGCTCCTAAGGGAGATGACGAAGGACGAATATGTCCCTTTTCCAAGGACTCCTTTATATATTCTCGCATAGCCGCGTGTTCAGGCACAGACAGATTAAATAAACGACCCTTAGGGTATTTACTACCCGGGATCAAGTCTATGGCACAATCGCACTCCCGGTGCGGAGGTAGTGAACCAACCTTGGGTTCTTCAAAAACGTCACGAAAGTCAGACAAGAATTCAGGAATCTCAGAGGGAATAGATGATGAAATGGAAACCAAAGGTACGTCCCCATGAGTTCCTTTACATCCCCAGCTTAACACAGACATAGCTCTCCAGTCGAGGACTGGGTTATGAGATTGCAGCCATGGCAATCCCAGCACCAAAACATCATGTAGATTATACAGCACCAGAAAGCGAACAACCTCCTGGTGATCCGGATTAACACGCATAGTCACTTGTGTCCAGTATTGTGGTTTATTACTAGCCAATGGGGTGGAGTCAATCCCTTTCAGAGGTATCGGAGCCTCCAATGGCTCCAAATCATACCCACAGCGTTTGGCAAAGGACCAATCCATAAGACTCAAAGCAGCGCCAGAGTCGACATAGGCGTCCGCGGTAATAGATGACAAAGAACAAATCAGGGTCACAGATAGAATAAACTTAGACTGTAAAGTGCTAATTGAAACAGACTTGTCAGGCTTCTTAGTACGCTTAAAGCATGCTGATATAACATGAGTTGAATCACCACAATAGAAGCACAACCCATTTTTTCGTCTAAAATTCTGCCGCTCGCTTCTGGACAGAATTCTATCACATTGCATATTTTCTGGCGTTTTCTCAGTAGACACCGCCAAATGGTGCACAGGTTTGCGCTCCCGCAGACGCCTATCGATCTGAATAGCCATCGTCATGGACTCATTCAGACTCGCAGGCACAGGGAACCCCACCATAACATCCTTAATGGCATCAGAGAGACCTTCTCTGAAAATCGCCGCCAGGGCGCACTCTGTTGTGAATTTGGATTCTGGGCTCCCCCGGTGGCTACTGGTGGAATTGAACTGGTGTCTTCATCTTCTCTGTTCACCTGTTCCCATCAAGATGTGGGAGTCGCTATATAACCTTGCTGCTCTGTTAGTTGCTTGCCGGTCAACAATGTTATCAGAAGCCTCTCTGTGCTTGTTCCTGCTCCTAGACAACTACTAGATAAGTTGGACTCTTGTCCATGTTTGTTTTTGCATTTTGTTCCAGTTCACAGCTGTAGTTTCGTTACTGTGTCTGGAAAGCTCTTGTGAACGGGAATTGCCACTCTGGTGTTATGAGTTAATGCCAGAGTTTTAAAGTAATTTCTGGATGGTGTTTTTTGATAGGGTTTTCAGCTGACCATGAAAGTGTCCTTTCTGTCTCCTGTCGGGGTATTTCTCTAGAGGTGAGCTAGGACTAATATTTTCCTCTGCTAGCTTTATTTAGTCCTCCGGCTGGGCTGGGCATCTAGAATCAACGTAGGCATGCTACCCGGCCACTGCTAGTTGTGCGTTAGGTTTAGTTCATGGTCAGCTCAGTTCCCATCTTCCAAGAGCTAGTTCCTATATATGCTTATGCTATGTTCTCTTGCCATTGAGATCATGACAGTTTGGCCGGCCCGCAAAGTGTTAATTGTTTGGGCTGAAGCAGGAGAAAAAGAAGTGTTGAAGGGAAATTTTTTTTTTTTTTTTTTTTTTTCCCCTCAGAGTTTTGCTGCCTAGCCCTTAATTGCTGTCTAGCTGCTTCTTACCTCCTCTTAACCCTTGAATGGCTCTGTGTCCACCTGTTTGTAATGGATCTTCAGAGTGTAACTGCAGGTTTGAATAATCTCGCCACGAAGGTACAAAATTTGCAAGATTTTGTTTGTCATGCACCTGTATCTGAGTCGAGAATTCCTTTGCCGGAATTTTTCTCGGGGAATAGATCCGGGTTTCAGAATTTTCGAAATAATTGCAAATTATTTTTGTCTCTGAAATCTCGCTCTGCCGGAGACCCTGCACAGCAGGTCAGGATTGTGATTTCCTTGCTCCGGGGCGACCCTCAAGACTGGGCTTTTTCATTGACACCAGGAGATCCTGCGTTGCTCAATGTGGATGCGTTTTTTCTGGCCTTGGGGTTGCTTTATGACGAACCTCATTTGGAGCTTCAGGCAGAAAAAACTTTGATGTCCCTATCTCAGGGGCAAGATGAAGCGGAAATTTACTGCCAAAGATTCCGTAAATGGTCTGTGCTTACTCAGTGGAATGAGTGTGCCCTGGCGGCGACTTTCAGAGAGGGTCTCTCTGATGCCATTAAGGATGTTATGGTGGGGTTCCCTGTGCCTGCGGGTCTGAATGAGTCCATGACAATGGCTATTCAGATCGATAGGCGTTTGCGGGAGCGCAAACCAGTGCACCATCTGGCGGTGTCCACTGAGAAGTCGCCAGAGAGTATGCAGTGTGATAGAATTCTGTCCCGAAGCGAGCGGCAGAATTTTAGACGGAAAAATGGGTTGTGTTTCTATTGTGGTGATTCTACTCATGTTATATCAGCATGCTCTAAGCGCACTAAAAAGCTTGGTAAATCTGTTTCCATTTGCACCTTACCGTCTAAATTTATTCTATCTGTGACCCTGATTTGTTCTTTGTCATCTATTACCACGGACGCCTATGTCGACTCTGGCGCCGCTTTGAGTCTTATGGATTGGTCCTTTGCCAAACGCTGTGGGTATGATTTAGAGCCTTTGGAGACTCCTATTCCTCTGAAGGGGATTGACTCCACCCCATTGGCTAATAATAAACCACAATACTGGACACAAGTAACTATGCGTATTAATCCGGATCACCAGGAGATTATTCGCTTTCTGGTGCTGCATAATCTACATGATGATTTGGTGCTAGGATTGCCTTGGCTGCAATCTCACAACCCAGTCCTCGACTGGAGAGCTATGTCTGTGTTGAGCTGGGGATGTAAGGGGGCTCATGGGGATGTACCTGTGGTTTCCATTTCATCATCCATTCCCTCTGAAATTCCTGAGTTCCTGTCTGACTATCGTGACGTCTTTGAAGAATCCAAGCTTGGTTCGTTACCTCCGCACCGAGAGTGCGATTGTGCCATAGATTTAATCCCGGGTAGTAAATACCCAAAGGGTCGTTTATTTAATCTGTCTGTGCCTGAACATGCTGCTATGCGAGAATATATAAAGGAGTCCTTGGAAAAGGGACATATTCGTCCATCGTCATCTCCCTTAGGAGCCGGTTTTTTCTTTGTGTCAAAAAAAGACGGCTCTTTGAGACCATGTATTGATTATCGGCTTTTGAATAAAATCACTGTTAAATATCAATACCCATTGCCGTTGCTGACTGATTTGTTTGCTCGCATAAAGGGGGCCAAGTGGTTCTCTAAGATTGACCTTCGTGGGGCGTATAATTTGGTGCGAATCAGGCAGGGGGATGAGTGGAAAACCGCATTTAATACGCCCGAGGGCCACTTTGAGTATTTAGTGATGCCTTTTGGTCTTTCTAATGCTCCGTCAGTTTTCCAGTCCTTTATGCATGATATTTTTCGCGATTATTTGGATAAATTTATGATTGTGTATCTGGATGATATTCTGATTTTTTCGGATGACTGGGACTCTCATGTCCAGCAAGTCAGGAGGGTTTTTCAGGTTTTGCGGTCTAATTCTTTGTGTGTAAAGGGTTCTAAGTGTGTTTTTGGGGTACAGAGGATTTCCTTTTTGGGATATATTTTTTCCCCCTCTTCCATTGAAATGGATCCTGTCAAGGTTCAAGCTATTTGTGATTGGACGCAGCCCTCTTCTCTTAAGAGTCTTCAGAAATTTTTGGGCTTTGCTAACTTTTATCGTCGATTTATTGCTGGTTTTTCGGATATTGCTAAGCCATTGACCGATTTGACTAAGAAGGGTGCTGATGTTGCTGATTGGTCCCCTGATGCTGTGGAGGCCTTTCGGGAGCTTAAGCGCCGTTTTTCCTCTGCCCCTGTGTTGCGTCAGCCTGATGTTGCTCTACCTTTTCAGGTTGAGGTCGACGCTTCTGAGATCGGAGCTGGGGCAGTGTTGTCGCAGAAAAGTTCTGACTGCTCCGTGATGAGGCCTTGTGCCTTCTTTTCCCGTAAATTTTCGCCCGCTGAGCGGAATTATGATGTTGGGAATCGGGAGCTTTTGGCCATGAAGTGGGCTTTTGAGGAGTGGCGCCATTGGCTTGAGGGGGCCAGACATCAGGTGGTGGTATTGACTGACCACAAAAATTTGATTTATCTTGAGACCGCCAGGCGCCTGAATCCTAGACAGGCGCGCTGGTCATTATTTTTCTCTCGGTTTAATTTTGTGGTGTCATACCTACCGGGTTCTAAGAATGTTAAGGCGGATGCCCTTTCTAGGAGTTTTGAGCCTGACTCGCCTGGTAACTCTGAGCCCACAGGTATCCTTAAGGATGGAGTGGTATTGTCAGCCGTTTCTCCAGACCTGCGGCGGGCCTTGCAGGAGTTTCAGGCGGAGAGACCTGATCGTTGCCCACCTGATAAACTGTTTGTTCCTGATGATTGGACCAGTAGAGTCATCTCTGAGGTTCATTCTTCTGCGTTGGCAGGTCATCCTGGCATTTTTGGTACCAGGGATTTGGTGGCAAGGTCCTTCTGGTGGCCTTCCCTGTCACGAGATGTGCGAGGCTTTGTGCAGTCTTGTGACGTTTGTGCTCGGGCCAAGCCTTGTTGTTCTCGGGCTAGTGGATTATTGTTGCCCTTGCCTATTCCTAAGAGGCCTTGGACGCACATCTCGATGGATTTTATTTCAGATCTGCCTGTTTCTCAGAAGATGTCTGTCATCTGGGTGGTGTGTGACCGTTTTTCTAAGATGGTCCATTTGGTTCCTCTGCCCAAGTTACCTTCTTCTTCCGAGTTGGTTCCTCTGTTTTTTCAAAATGTTGTTCGTTTGCATGGTATTCCTGAGAATATCGTTTCTGACAGAGGGACCCAATTCGTGTCTAGATTTTGGCGGGCATTCTGTGCTAGGATGGGCATAGATTTATCTTTTTCGTCCGCTTTCCATCCTCAGACGAATGGCCAGACCGAGCGGATTAATCAGACCCTGGAGACATATCTGAGGTGTTTTGTGTCTGCTGACCAGGATGATTGGGTTGCTTTTTTGCCTTTGGCGGAGTTCGCTCTCAATAATCGGGCCAGCTCTGCCACTTTGGTGTCCCCGTTTTTCTGTAATTCGGGGTTTCATCCTCGATTTTCCTCTGGTCAGGTGGAATCTTCGGATTGTCCTGGAGTGGATGCTGTGGTGGAGAGATTGCATCAGATCTGGGGGCAGGTGGTGGACAATTTGAGGTTGTCCCAGGAGAAGACTCAGCTTTTTGCCAACCGCCACCGTCGTGTTGGTCCTCGGCTTTCTGTTGGGGATTTGGTGTGGTTGTCTTCTCGTTTTGTCCCTATGAGGGTCTCTTCTCCTAAGTTTAAGCCTCGGTTTATCGGCCCGTATAAGATATTGGAGATTCTTAACCCTGTTTCCTTCCGTTTGGACCTCCCTGCATCCTTTTCTATTCATAACGTTTTTCATCGGTCATTATTGCGCAGGTATGAGGTACCGGTTGTGCCTTCCGTTGAGCCTCCTGCTCCGGTGTTGGTTGAGGGTGAGTTGGAGTACGTTGTGGAGAAAATCTTGGACTCTCGTGTTTCCAGACGGAGACTCCAGTATCTGGTCAAGTGGAAGGGATACGGCCAGGAGGATAATTCTTGGGTGAATGCATCTGATGTTCATGCCTCCGATCTGGTTCGTGCCTTTCATAGGGCCCATCTTGATCGCCCTGGTGGTTCTGGTGAGGGTTCGGTGCCCCCTCCTTGAGGGGGGGGTACTGTTGTGAATTTGGATTCTGGGCTCCCCCGGTGGCTACTGGTGGAATTGAACTGGTGTCTTCATCTTCTCTGTTCACCTGTTCCCATCAAGATGTGGGAGTCGCTATATAACCTTGCTGCTCTGTTAGTTGCTTGCCGGTCAACAATGTTATCAGAAGCCTCTCTGTGCTTGTTCCTGCTCCTAGACAACTACTAGATAAGTTGGACTCTTGTCCATGTTTGTTTTTGCATTTTGTTCCAGTTCACAGCTGTAGTTTCGTTACTGTGTCTGGAAAGCTCTTGTGAACGGGAATTGCCACTCTGGTGTTATGAGTTAATGCCAGAGTTTTAAAGTAATTTCTGGATGGTGTTTTTTGATAGGGTTTTCAGCTGACCATGAAAGTGTCCTTTCTGTCTCCTGTCGGGGTATTTCTCTAGAGGTGAGCTAGGACTAATATTTTCCTCTGCTAGCTTTATTTAGTCCTCCGGCTGGGCTGGGCATCTAGAATCAACGTAGGCATGCTACCCGGCCACTGCTAGTTGTGCGTTAGGTTTAGTTCATGGTCAGCTCAGTTCCCATCTTCCAAGAGCTAGTTCCTATATATGCTTATGCGATGTTCTCTTGCCATTGAGATCATGACAGCACTCATTCCACTGAGTAAGCACAGACCATTTGCGGAATTTTTGGCAGTATATTTCAGCTTCATCTTGCCCCTGAGACAAGGACATCAAGGCCTTTTCCGCCTGAAGCTCTAAATGAGGTTCCTCATAAAGCAACCCCAAGGCCAGAAAAAACGCATCCACATTGAGCAACGCAGGATCCCCTGGTGCCAATGCAAAAGCCCAGTCCTGAGGGTCGCCCCGGAGCAAGGAAATTACAATCCTGACCTGCTGTGCAGGGTCTCCGGCAGAGCGAGACTTCAGGGACAAAAACAATTTGCAATTATTTTTAAAATTTTGAAAGTGAGATCTATTCCCCGAGAAGAATTCAGGCAAAGGAATTCTAGGCTCAGACATAGGTGCATGAACAACAAAATCTTGCAAATTTTGTACCTTTGTGGCGAGATTATTCAAACCTGTAGCTACACTCTGAAGATCCATTTGAAACAGGTGAACACAGAGCCATTCAAGGATTAGAAGGAGAGAAAGAGAGGAAGGCTGCAGCATAGGCAAACTAGCAAGTGATTCAATTAAGAGCACACTCAGAACTAGAGGAAAAAAAAAAAAAAATTGTAGCAGACTTCTTTTTTCTCTCCTTTCTCAGCCAGTAATTTAACCCTTTTTTGGGCCGGTCAAACTGTCATGATTCTCAATGGCGAGAGAACATAGCCCAGCATATATGAGAACTAGCTCTTGGAAGATGGAAACTATACTGACCATGAACTAAACCTGCCGCACAACTAGAAGTGGCCGGGTAGCATGCCTACGTTTTTTATCCCTAGATGCCCAGCGCCAGCCGGAGAACTACCTAATCCTAGCAGAGGAAAAGACAGTCCTGGCTCACCTCTAGAGAAATTTTCCCAAAAGGCAGACAGAGGCCCCCACATATATTGGCGGTGATTTTAGATGAAATGACAAACGTAGTATGAAAATAGGTTTAGCAAAATCGAGGTCCGCTTACTAGATAGCATGAAGACAGAAAGGGCACTTTCATGGTCAGCAGAAAACCCTATCAAAACACCATCCAGAAATTACTTTAAGACTCTAGCATTAACTCATAATACCAGAGTGGCAATTTCCGCTCACAAGAGCTTTCCAGACACAGTAACGAAACAGCAGCTGTGAACAGGAACAAAATGCAAAAAAACACACAAGGACAAAAGTCCAACTTAGCTAGGAGTTGTCTAGTAGCAGGAACATGCACAGAAGGCTTCTGATTACATTGTTGACCGGCATGAAACTGACAGAGGAGCAAGGTTATATAGCGACTCCCACATCCTGATAGGAGCAGGTGAACAGAGGGGATGATGCACACAAGTACAATTCCACAAGTGGCCACCGGGGGAGCCCAGAATCCAATTTCTCAACAGAGACCAACGCTTGTCGCCACCGCTCAGGGTGGCTTCGTCAGGGGTAATCACCCCTGGTTGAACAGGTTCAGGCAGGACATGCCATTAGGTAGTACACATTTGACTGCCCCTGTTCCACATGTTGCCTCTATATCATTCCTAGATGGGTCTCTTTGCAGCCCATATTAGGACCTTTATTGGAGGTTGAACAGGCAGTACATGCTTTTAGGTAGTGCACACTTCACTACCTTTGTTCTACATGTTGCCTCTACATGTTTTCCATATTTTTCTCATGCTACTCTCCTAGAAAAAATATTTTTTTGCTATTTGTGGGGTATATATCTTCAGTGACTGCTCTGCCTGTCTATGGTTCTTGCTACCTTGCAGTACATTTGTCCATGTGCTCAAGAGAAAAAGGAGCCACCCATTTGTCCATGTGCACATCCGCTTTGTATTGTTAGGCAGTTTTGTGCGGTGTGGTCCTATACTTTGGACCTAGGACGCAGGGCTATACATGCTGGGGTCAGCGCCACATTTATTTTGTTATTGTTTTTTTCATTTTCTCATTTGTTATTTATACTTTGTATTATTGTAAACTTTCCAGGGGCGTGCCATTGTATTAGGGCCTATACATATCATAGTAGGGCCTGTTTTTTGGCCTGTGTGAGAATCTATTACACCTTTGGTTATACTATTGAGTCCTTTGTGGGTTTCTGCCATATTAGGGGCTACTGTATTTTGCATAATCATGCTTTTTAAATGTTTTTAATTGTGTTTATGTCACGTTTTTGTACCACTTAATAAAGCTGTGTTCATATCTTTGCCATATCTGTTTTGTGGTGATCCCCATTTATAGGACCTAGTCTGTTTTTTCTTGAGCAATATCACAGTCTGTAACTACTGTTTAAACTTTCAACAAACTTAGCAATTACAGCGTTTACAATTTTTTGGTAACATTTTAGGGTACCCAAGTTTTTTGTGTATGTTTTTGTTCATCCCTATGTGATCTCATATGTTAAAATGTCTACCAACAATGAGGTTGGAATGTTTACAAAAGATTGTTAGTAAACTGTTATTATAAAATTTAATATTCTTGTATGACTTGAACTTTATACAATACATAAGGTTATATGTACTAAAAAAAAAAAAGAGAATTGCCCCACACATTTCACCAATATCAACAGGCTTCAACATTTTCAGACATGTATGTCTTGCCATGGAACAAGACCTTCATGTGTGAAGTAATTAGCAAATTGGTCCTCATTATTTCAACTGTAGACCGAACAGTTGTCGAATCTATGCTCATGAGGTTCGAATCACAGTCATCGGGGTCAATCAACTGGGGTTCATGTCTGGAAACAAAATTGTGCAGACAGATGCATGCCTTCACTTCACGGTCCACATTTTCAGGTTGTAGTTGCATGCAAGTTAGTAGGATACGCCATTTTAAGGTCAAATACCAAAGGCACATTCCACATAATGTCTTGCCCGGCTCAAGCGATAATTAAAAATGCGTCTTGTGGAGTTTAGACTACGGCTTGAGTACGGCTTGAGGAGATTGCGTCCGAGTTGGAACGCCTCATCCCCAACTAAAACATAGGGCAAACTTGGGCCTTCGGTCCCCGGAAGAGGTCGAACTGAGGGTATGTTGAAGTTGTTGCTGTACAAACATTTCCCCATGTTGGAGTCTTTGAAGACTCTGGAATCGTTTGTCCTTCCAAATGCACCTATATCCACAGCAACAAAACGGTATCTAGCATCCGCAATAGCCATCAATACAATAGAAAAGTATTTTTTGTAGTTATAGTATAGGGATCCACTATGCGCTGGTTTCTGAATCTGAATGTGCTTGCCATCTACAGCACCAATACAATTGGGGAAATTAGCCACATCCTCGAAATGTTTGGAAATCGCTAGCCACATTTCTGTTGTCGGGGTTGGTAGCACAAGTGGTTGCAAGTTGTTCCAAATGGCATCACAAGTTTCACAAACCAGTTGGCAAATGGTTGATTTCCCCAGACTAAATTGAAAATGCAGTGACGCGAAAGATTCTCCGGTAGCCAGATATCTGTCGGCAATCACAAATGCTATCACGGAAAGTGCTGCGCTGATGATGTATCTCATCCTTCACATGCGAGAGCAGAACATCAAAGGTCTCAATGGACATCCGAAGATAACGGTGAAATTTAAATGGATGATCCCGAAGCTGAACATACAGGGTGTGAAAGGCACCATATGTATTCCGTAATAAATTCACTTCATGGATCCAATATCTCCTTTGGGAAATACGCCTTCTCCGCCGAAGTCGCAACTGCATCAAGCGAAATCTAACGAGCTCAGACACAAACATCTTGCTAGCAGAAGTTCACTCAATGCTTTCAAAATGGAGAATGTGTATACACCCACACCCGACGCTGACAAAAGGAGAAAAAAAATAAATAAATGTAACACCTGCACTGGGAACTGTTAGGGTAGCTACTGGTATACTGGGATTTACAGACACTAAGAAGAGCTTTGCAGCTGCTGTTACATCTGGACCTACAGACATTAGCAGATTTTCCTCTGAGCTGCAGTGGACTACAATTCCCAAGGACCCCTGGACTACAATTCCCAGGGATCCTTTTTTCAGTCAGATGACACAGCCTGGATTGGAGGAGGAGGGACTTGGAGGCAGGAGCTGGGGAGAAAGTGAAACTAAGAATTCAGAGGAAGAGAAGAGCGTGGTATCTTGCTGGGAGAGACGGAGCACGGGGGACTTGCCTGGCCCCATGCTGCAGGGTTGCTGTCCTCTCGGATATACTCGCGCTGCTGGAGAGAGTGCGACTTTGTTTTACCCTCTGGAGCAAGTTGCATCAAGAACTTGGAGAGTTCTGCCTGCACTCCCACCGTATAAAGGACTGAATCCGGCCGCCCCCAGCTGGTGTCCAGAGAACCATCCGACCGTTAGAGACGCGCCGTGAGGGACTTTCTGAGACTTGTGGTCACGCGCCGTGAGGGACTTTCTGAGACTTGTGGTCCTACCAGCGTTATTTACAGTGAGTACATTACAGCCCAGACTATTGCCAGTTATATTCGTCTAAGTGCACCAACTGTCTTAATTTGCGCGCCAACATCCGCGGCAACTGGGCCCCAACGTTTGGACTGAGTTAAACTAGAAGAAACAAACAAAAACCCTACTACGTTATACTTGCAGGGTGGAAGTAGAATTAGAGTGAGATGTGTATATGACCTCGACAGAGCACAGTTATTTGTATTTCATGTTATTCTTTTAAATCCATCTAATTTATGCTGCATAGCAATAAACCTGTTAAACTGTTTTACTCCTGATCCCTGTGAGTGTGTACTGAGTGTGGCAGGGGCTTCCCGAATCAGCCCCTGGCAGAAGATTATAGTCCTTCTGCAGCCCCAGAGAGAGAGCTCCAATCAAGATTCGGGTGGAGGCACTGCGCCCTTGAGAGGTGAGACCCCCCATAACACCCAGTGTACCGTGGTAGCCCTAAAGGGGTGTTACAGTGGAGGCACTGCTGAGATCCAGAACTAACACAGGAGTATTTACTATGGAGACTTTAACAGAACGAGAAGTGTGTTTGTGGTGTGAAGAGATGGATGTTCCCGCCAAACAAAGCTTTGCAGTGAGTGGTGAGCTCTGTGATGCGTCTGATGAAGAGATACTGAAAATAGTTAACCGACTCACTGAACTTGCCCACCCTAAAGTGGTTGATCGCCGAAAGGAAAAGGGGGGACAGTTACCCACAGCCTTGATTTCAACCGGGCAGATCTTGAGGAAAGAATACTTCCCCTCTATGGTAGTTGTGTCTTCAGAGTATGGTCGACAATGGCAGATCACTTGGCCTACTGAGTCCGAAGTTGAGACCCGGCAACAGGAATCAACCCCTCAGCCTAGAAAGACTAGTATATCTCCACCTTCTACTCCACCCAGATTCCGTCCTGAAGAGACAGCGGCCCCTGCTGATGTGCTTATGACAGCTATGGAAAAGTTAGTCAGTCAGTTTGCCAAGATGCAGCCAGAAGGGAACTACCGTCATCTAAGAATGTTCTCGGGTGTCCTCCCCACCCCTACTGGAGAAGAAGGATATGATACTTGGAGGGATGTCACTTTACAGTGCCTAGAAGAGTGGCAGTGCACTGATGCTGTAAAGAGGCAGAGAATAGTAGAGAGCTTGAAGGGTACTGCTATGGAGGTGGTGCAGGCTGCTTGGCGGAGCAAGCCTCTGGCAAATTATCAAGATTATATGAGTGCTTTAGAAGATGCTTTTGGATCCCCTGAAGATGCTACTGATCTACTCTTTAAACTCCGTACCACCTACCAACAGCCAGATGAGAAGATGTCCGACTATTTATACCGAATAGATAAGCTGGTTCATAGAATAGTAGCTAAAGGTGGCATCAGCCCTCAAGAAGTTGATCAGTGTCGCCTGGAACAAGTACTCAGAGGAGCTCTCACTCATGATCCAATTGCCCAGCGGATGAGGTCTTGTGATAGAGAGAAGATTCCTGGTTCTTTTCATGAGTTGCTTAAGGAAGTTCGGAAGGAGGAGGTTATTTTGGCCGCAAGAGAGAAGGCATCCCCTCGGGTGACTACTGTTGCCTTGAAGCCAGAAGCCGACTGCCGACACATAGAACTGTTGAAAGTCATCGAGAAACAGGGGGAGCAGATTACACAACTGTTAAGTGCTCAGGCCAAGACAATACAGCGACTACAAAGTGTTGCGGAGGTAGCCGAGCAGCAAACACTGGTTTCAGGAAGAGAGAAAGAAGATCTCGGTAGAGTGGAGAGTAGGAAACCAGAAGGGTGCTTCGTCTGTGGGAGTCCAGGCCATATAGCTCGTCAGTGTCCAAAGAGGTGGAGCTCAAAGAACTCTTCACAGCTTCCCCATCACCCTCAGAGGCAGTCAGGAAATGGGAAAGGGGGCCAGTAGAACCCCATACTGAGCCCCCATCAGCAACTAGGACCTACTCTACCGCCCCATCTAATAGTGCATCATCGAAAACCCTGCCTGAAGGTTTAGTGGGACCATCCCCACATGTCCCCGCATATATCAATGGTCAACCTTGCACAGTATTACTGGATAGCGGGTCTCAAGTATCTATCATCTTTGAAGGATGGTATAAGAGATATTTATCCAACGTGCCTCTGAAACCGTTGTCTGGACTCGTGGTGTGGGGACTGAGTGAGCACAGCTACCCCTACAGAGGATACGTGTCCATGACGCTACGATTCTCAGAGACTGTTGTTGGAGTGGATAAAGAGATACCCATCATATTGCTAATCTGCCCAGAGGCCGAGGCAGATGAGAGACCAACACCTGTCATAGTGGGAACAAATGCCAACATCTTCCGTACGTTAGCTCAGTGGTGTCGGGAAGTTGGGGGAGAAAATTACTCGCAGACCCTATCCATCCACCCAGTCTGCCTGGAGGCCTATGTGAGAACGGAGGAGGAGAAGAGGGAACTACGGCCTGAAAGCTTTGACCCTTGTTTTGAAGGAAACGAGCTAGAAGGAGAAGAGAGGGGGTTGGTCATTGATGGCCTGATGATGCGAGGTGCAGTTTTTTCTCTAGGTGAATGGGACATGGGCCTCGCTCATGGAGTGGAGCATCGCATTCGGTTGAAGGATCAAAAGCCTTTTCGAGAGAGGTCCCGAAGATTGGCCCCAGCAGATATCGAAGATGTCAGGCAGCATCTACGCGGTATGTTAGACACAGGAGTCATCATAGAATCTAGTAGCCCTTATGCTGCCCCCATTGTGATAGCTCGAAAGAAAAATGGAGCTATTCGGATGTGTGTGGATTATCGAACCTTGAATAAGCGTACGATCCCCGACCAGTACACTGTGCCCAGAATCGATGAAGCTTTGGATTGCTTGCAAGGGAGCCAATGGTTTTCTGTGTTAGATCTCCGGAGTGGCTACTATCAGATACCCATGTCAAAAGAAGATCAAGAGAAGACTGCTTTTATCTGCCCCATTGGGTTCTTCAAGTTTCAGAGACTGCCTCAAGGACTGACAGGTGCTCCGGCCACTTTTCAGAGATGTATGGACAAAGTAGTGGGGGACATGCACTTACGGGAGGTCCTGGTTTATCTCGATGATCTAATTGTTTTTGGGAAGACTCTGGAAGAACACAACCAGCGGTTGTTCAAGGTGCTGGATCGGTTGAAGGAGGCTGGGTTGAAGTTGTCCCTTGACAAGTGCCGGATTTGCCAGACGACTGTGAAATATGTGGGGCACATAGTCAGCAGAGAAGGAATTTCCACCGACCCCGCCAAAGTGGAGGCTGTTGTAAACTGGCCAAAACCCACCAAACTGAAGGAGCTTAGGTCCTTTTTAGGATTTTGCGGATACTACCGAAGATTTGTACCCCAGTACTCTCGGATTGCAAAGCCGTTAACTGCCCTTACTCAGGGGTATCCCCCTTCCGGGAGGACAGCCCACTGCTCAAGGTCAGGAAAGAAGGTCTACTTCAAAGTTAACGAACTTTTTGGGGATAGATGGACACCGGCATGCGACGAGGCATTCGAGAAACTGAAGTCATGCTTGACCCAAACCCCAGTGTTGGCCTATGCAGACCCCAGCAAACCATATGTGTTACATGTAGATGCTTCTCTTGACGGGCTAGGAGGGATTCTTTATCAAGACCATGAAGGCTGTCTGCGTCCCGTCTACATTAGTCGAGGATTGACTCCCAGTGAACGCAACTACCCAGCTCACAAACTGGAGTTTCTGGCCTTGAAATGGGCTGTAGTGGACACGCTGCATGACTACCTCTATGGGGTACCCTTTGTGGTTCATACCGACAACAATCCATTAACCTACGTGAGAACCACGGCAAAACTGGATGCCACGGGGTACCGGTGGCTTGCCGCACTCTCTTTGTACGATTTCAGCTTAAAATATCGACCGGGGATCAGTAACATCGATGCAGACACACTCTCTCGCCTGCCTAGGGAACCCTTAAATGAAGAAGAAGAAGGAGGATGGATAGAGGTCCCTGCCCCTGAGGTGAAGACTCTGTGCCATAGACATCAAACTAATGCTCTCCCTATGCAGGGTTGTGCTGAATTCCTAGGAGTATCCAGTGAAGCGCTCCCGTTGTTGTACTGCCAAGTGACAAATGTAACCCCAGACTTTCTCCCTCAACTGACTCGTAATCAAGTCCAAAAGGCGCAGCAGGAGGATCGATCAGTGGGGGTGGTCCGATGGTGGGTTAAGAGGGGCTGGAGGCCCGAAAAGAATGCATTACTAACAGAGGAATCTGTCCTGCTGATGCGGCAGCTAGAGTCTCTGGTAGTAAGAAATGGACTACTATACCGGGAGGCAAAGTGCCAGAAGGAAGGAGTCCACCGACAGCTGGTGTTACCCACCCGATTCCGGAGGATGGTCATGAAGTCCCTGCATGATGACCATGGACATCTTGGCATCGAAAAGACCACGAGTCTTGTGGCTGACCGATTTTACTGGCCTCGGATGGAAGCGGATATTGAAGACTACTGCAAATCATGCTCCCGATGTGTGTTGAGGAAAACCTTGCCTTTGAGAACAGCCCCCCTTGTGAACATTACCAGTGATGGCCCACTTGAGCTAGTGTGCATTGATTTCCTCTCCATCGAGCCTGATGAAAGCAATGTCAGTAATGTGTTAGTGGTCACTGACCATTTCACCCGATATGCCCAAGCCTACCCCACCAAAGATCAAAGGGCAACTACTGTAGCAAAAACACTATGGGAGAAGTTCTTCGTGCATTATGGGCTGCCTGCCCGCATCCATACCGATCAAGGAAGAGATTTCAAAAGTAGACTAATCAAGGAGCTATGCGCTATCTGTGGGATCAAGAAATCCAGAACCACCCCGTATCACCCCCAAGGGGACCCTCAACCTGAGAGGTTCAACCGTACCCTTCTGAACATGTTAGGCACTTTGGATCCCAGGAAGAAGGGACAATGGAGCAGGCATGTGAGTCAGTTGGTTCATGCCTACAATTGAACCACAAATGAGTCAACGGGATACTCGCCCTATTTTCTCATGTTTGGAAGAAAAGCTCGGCTACCAGTGGATATTAGTTTTGGGACATCCTTTGAAAATTCTAATGGGAAGACCTATTTAAAATATGTGTCCCAGCTAAAAGAAGATTTGGAAAAAGCGTACAGATTGGCAGAGCAGGCCTCTGGTCGGTCAGGGAAGCGCAATAAGACTCGCTACGACTGTAGAGTTCGGGAACAAGTTTTACTGCCTGGAGATAGAGTTCTTATCCAACTTCTAGGTCTTCCTGGGAAGCATAAGCTTGCTGATCGGTGGTGTACTGACCCTTATGTGGTGATGGAGAAGCTGCCTGGTGTCCCGGCCTACAGAGTGAAGCCCGAGAAAGGGGGTGGAGCTGTCAAAACCTACCATCGACACCATTTGTTGCCTGTGGGAAAAAACATCCTGTTACCGCCATTGCCAACCCAAGGAGGTCATACAAACCTTCCATGCAATAGGAGAAGTCGTAGGTGTCAACAACCACCCCAGCCTGGAGTTGCTTCAGGAGGAAGTGACAGCGAGTCTGGGGATGAATGGGGATCTGAAGGTCAATGGAGCTACAGGTGGACTGAGGACCCATGCCCCATAGGGGGGGGCTCTGAAAACCAGACTTCTGAAGTGGAAGCACAAAAAAGGACATTCGTCAGGAGGCGAGTGCGCTCTGCCCACCATTGGGGGAGAGTTCAGAAGAGGGACATTTATTAAATGAAGAGATCCACCTGGAGGAGCCCGTTCTTGACCGACAAGAGTCGGGGGCTGAGGAGGGGGCCCCCTCAGTACACACTCGTCCCAAACGGGACACTAGGCCACCCATGATGCTGACCTATGATAGAATGGGACATACCACTGAGGTCCCCCAGCTGATGCACTTTAATTCAAAATCTGTTTGGCCTTATTTCCCAGTATCTCCTATGTGTCCAGGAGGTGGTTTGCGTGCATGTAAATTTGGTGTTAGTCAGGATGCTTTAACCCCCATTCATGTTTCAGGTGGTGAGTCCTCATGTCGTGATGGGACACTTTCAATGACTCACCAGGGGGAGAGTGTAACACCTGCACTGGGAACTGTTAGGGTAGCTACTGGTATACTGGGATTTACAGACACTAAGAAGAGCTTTGCAGCTGCTGTTACATCTGGACCTACAGACATTAGCAGATTTTCCTCTGAGCTGCAGTGGACTACAATTCCCAAGGACCCCTGGACTACAATTCCCAGGGATCCTTGTTTCAGTCAGATGACACAGCCTGGATTGGAGGAGGAGGGACTTGGAGGCAGGAGCTGGGGAGAAAGTGAAACTAAGAATTCAGAGGAAGAGAAGAGCGTGGTATCTTGCTGGGAGAGACGGAGCACGGGGGACTTGCCTGGCCCCATGCTGCAGGGTTGCTGTCCTCTCGGATATACTCGCGCTGCTGGAGAGAGTGCAACTTTGTTTTACCCTCTGGAGCAAGTTGCATCAAGAACTTGGAGAGTTCTGCCTGCACTCCCACCGTATAAAGGACTGAATCCGGCCGCCCCCAGCTGGTGTCCAGAGAACCATCCGACCGTTAGAGACGCGCCATGAGGGACTTTCTGAGACTTGTGGTCCTACCAGCGTTATTTACAGTGAGTACATTACAGCCCAGACTATTGCCAGTTATATTCGTCTAAGTGCACCAACTGTCTTAATTTGCGCGCCAACATCCGCGGCAACTGGGCCCCAACGTTTGGACTGAGTTAAACTAGAAGAAACAAACAAAAACCCTACTACGTTATACTTGCAGGGTGGAAGTAGAATTAGAGTGAGATGTGTATATGACCTCGACAGAGCACAGTTATTTGTATTTCATGTTATTCTTTTAAATCCATCTAATTTATGCTGCATAGCAATAAACCTGTTAAACTGTTTTACTCCTGATCCCTGTGAGTGTGTACTGAGTGTGGCAGGGGCTTCCCAAATCAGCCCCTGGCAGAAGATAATAGTCCTTCTGCAGCCCCAGAGAGAGAGCTCCAATCAAGATTCGGGTGGAGGCACTGCGCCCTTGAGAGGTGAGACCCCCCATAACACACAGTGTACCGTGGTAGCCCTAAAGGGGTGTTACATAAATAAAGAAAACTTTATTCAGTGCCTGAAGGCAGACAAACGGATGCTTCACGAACGGACATCAGAATGACATAAACGCAGTCACGTGCGTTAACGCAAGCGTTAACGTGAAGCCAAATTTTCAACAAATTTGGCTCATTTCTGTACATGCGTTTAACGGATCCGTTAAACGGTATGTACTTAACGCAATGTGAACCTAGCCTTAGGCGACAACATGGCCCTCTCCTTCAACTGTCTATATCTGGTCGATAAACACCTCCACCTTTTCTGCCTAGTGTGTTGCGACAACTCGAGTAGAGTGAACTTTTATGTTCCCTGGGATTGACCTACGAGGCTAACTTAATGGCTTTCCTAATCCATCTTGCTAGGGTAACTCTCAAGACTTTTAGGCCTTTTATTTTTTTGCAAACCAACTTTTTTAAAAGCAAAAATCCTGATGCTCATTTCTGCACAGTTATCTTGTTTATTTGTCAACACTTTTGTGTGCAGCAGTCCTTTTTATTGCTGCCATACTTGTCCTGAGATCATTGTAGGGAGATTGAAATTGTACTGCAGTCCTTGTATTTTTTCATATATCTTCCAGCCACTTTCTGCCACTTACATTGTGTTGCTTAATACACTGGGCCTGAGTTTTGGTTCAGTCTCCAAAAAAAAAAAGTGAGATTCAAATTCTCACAAAGTGGATATACTTCAGTCCTGTTAGTTTGTCGTATGTCAGCCATCCACTTTCTGCCACTTAGATTGCATTGTTATATACACTGGGCCTGAGTTTTGGTTCAGTCTCCCCCAAAAAAAGGGAGATTTAAATTCTCAACAAGTTTACATACACCTTCTACCTTGTTTTACAGTACCATATAACGGTTGTTATTTTGGTTAGATTTTCCAAAAAATGAGGAAGTCTGGTGGAAGAGCCCGTGGGCGGTGGTTGCCAGCTGGTACTGATCGTGGTGGTGGTGGTGCATCTGGTAGGAGTGGCAAAAGCACAATAGCACCTAAGGCTGGAGGTTTTGAGCCAGCATCATTGTCTGGCTACACAAGGCCTCGAAGACTCCCTTATCTGGGAGTAGGAAAACAGCTTTTAAAGCCGGAGCAGCAGGAAAAAGTTTTGGCTTTCTTTGCTGACTCAGCCTCTAGCTCTTTCACCTCCTCTTCAGAAAGTTCCAAATATAAAAGCAGCGAGTCGTCAGTGGATGCTCCCGGTCAGGAACAAGACGTTTCCTTGTGTCCTTCACCCAAACCAAAAGTGAAGGATGCATCAGGCGACACTACAGGTTACTCCATGGAGCTCTTTACACATACCGTGCCTGGGTTAGAAAGGGAAATTGTTAACTGCCCATTACAAGATGAATCGGACATGGAGTGCACTGATGCACAGCCACAGCTAGATTATTATGCTGTTCCATTGACTCAGATCACTACATTGCCCTCGTAGTGTACTGAGCTAGAATCTGAACCTGATGAGACTATGGTGCCCCGTCCCAAACGTTATAGCACCTTACACGGTGACACAGAGGAAGGTGCACATGACGTTGAAGAGGAGGTGATAGATGACCCAGTTGTTGACCCAGATTGGCAGCCATTGGGGGAAGAGGGTGCCGCTGCCTGTAGCTCAGAAGCGGAGGAGGATGATCCACAGCAGCCATCTACATCGCAACAGCTGTCGTCTGGAAGGCCCGTATCAGGCCAAAAACGTTTGTTAAAAACAAAAACAGTTTTAGGACAGCGTGGCCATCCGGTGAAAGTAGCACAGCGTGCAATGCCTGAAAAGGTATTCCATAGTAGGAAGAGTGTAGTGTGGCAATTTTTAAACAAAGATCCGAATGATCAGTCAAAAGTTATCTGTAAGAAATGCTCAAAGACCTTTAGCAGAGGGAAGAATCTTCAAAATTTAAATACAACGTGCATGCTTAGACATTTAACCAGCATGCACTTGCAAGCCTGGACTAACTACCAAACGTCCCGTACCGTTGGTGCACCTGCTCAGAATGAAGGTAGTCAGCAATGCTACATTGCTTTTCTCACTGTAAGTCCACCGGTTAGGACACCACCAGCAGCAAATGTGGAGGTATCGTCGCAAGGCCAAATCAGTCAGGGTATCACAAGGTTATTGGTAGGAAACACTGTATGTAGGCCAACATCAAGAATACCATCACCAACCCTCTCTCAATCTGCCATGTCCACCACCACCACCGCTAGTTCCACCATATGCAGCTCTCCAGTCCAGCTCACCCTACAAGAGACTCTGGTTAGGAAAAGAAAGTACTCATCCTCTCATCCGCGTACACAGGGTTTGAACGCCCACATTGCTATACTAATCTCGCTAGAGATGATGCCCTACCGGTTGGTTGAAAGCGAAGCTTTCGAAGACCTGATTGCCTACGCAGTACCACGCTATGACCTGCCCAGTCAGCACTTCTTTGCGAGAAAAGCCATCCCAGCCCTCCACCAGCATGTCAAAGACCGCATTGTCCATGCACTAAGGCAATCAGTCAGTGGAAAGGTGCACCTCACAACAGATGCATGGACCAGTAGGCAAGGCCAGGGACGTTACATGTCCATCACGGCGCACTGGGTTAATGTGGTGGATGCAGGGTCCACAGGGGACAGCCATAGTGGGACAGTTCTGCCTAGCCCATGGTCTAGGAAACAGTTGCCTGTAGGCGTTCGCCACCCCTCCTCCTCCAGAAGCGAAAGCTCGTCCACAGAGCGCAGTCGCACGACCACTCCATCCGCAGCTGCCAGTGTTGCTCACAAGGTGTCCCATTATCGAACAGGTAGTGGTAAGCGTCAGCAGACTGTGTTACAAATGAAGTGTTTGGGCGACAACAGACACACCGCGGAAGTACTGGCCGAGTACTTGCAGCAACAAACTCAGTCACGGCTGGGCAGTGTACATCTTGAGGCAGACAAGGAAGTCAGTGATAACGGAAGGAATTTTATGGCTGCCATAGCCCTTTCAGAACTGAAACACATACCTTGCCTGGCTCACACCTTGAACCTGGTGGTGCAGTGCTTCCTCAAAAATTATCTAGAGTTACCAGCCCTGCTCCTGAAGGTGCGAAGACTTTGCTCGCACATCCGCCGGTCGCCCGTACACTCCAGCCGTATGCTGAACCATCAGCGATCGCTGAATCTTCCCCAGCACCGCCTAATAATCGACATTGCAACAAGGTGGAACTCCACACTGCACATGGTTCAGAGGCTGTGTGAACAGAGGCGTGCTGTAATTAATTTGTGGGAGGATACACATACACGGGCAGGCAGTTGGATGGCAGACATGGAGTTGTCTGGTGTGCAGTGGTCGAAGCTACAAGACCTCTGTCAAGTCCTTCAGTGTTTTGAGGAATGCACACGGCTGGTAAGTGCAGACGACGCCATCATAAGCATGAGCATCCCACTAATGCGTCTGCTGATGCAAAGTTTGACGCACATTAAGGAGCAGGCGTCTGCAGCCGAGGAGGAGGGAAGCCTTGATGACAGTCAGCCATTGTCTGCTCAGGGAACTCTCCTGGACAAGGTGGCGGATGAAGAGGAGGAGGAGGAGGATGATGGGGATGAATATTTATGGGAGGAGGATGCTTCTCAGGGGGCAATAGAAACTGGTGGCGTTGCAAGGGCAGGTACAGGGGTTTTGTGGGACACAAGTGATGTTGGTTTGCAAGAAAGTGCTCCTCAACCCAGCACAAGCAGTGAATTGACACCTGGAACATTGGCTCACATGGCTGAGTATGCCTTGCGTATGCTAAAAAGGGACCCCCGCATTATCAAAATGATGACCGATGACGATTACTGGTTGGCCTGCCTCCTGGATCCACGATATAAAGGAAAATTACAAAATATCATGCCACATGAGAACCTTGAGCAAATATTGGCTACCAAACAAGCAACTCTTGTAGACCGTTTGGTTCAGGCATTCCCAGCACACAGCGGCGGTGATGGTTCTCACACGAGCCATAGGAGGCGGCAAAATGGCAGAGGTGTTAGAGGTGCACAAATCCGAAGTGGCGTTGGACAGAGGGGTTTTATGACCAGGTTGTGGAGTGATTTTGCAATGACCACTGACACGACAGGTACTGCTGCATCGATTCAAAGTGACAGGAGACAGCATTTGTCCAGTATGGTTACGAACTACTTTTCCTCCCTTATCGATGTTCTCCCTCACAGGTCATTCCCCTTTGATTACTGGGCATCTAAAATAGACACCTGGCCTGAATTGGCAGAATATGCATTACAGGAGCTCGCTTGCCCACTGCTAGTGTGCTATCAGAAAGAGTCTTCAGTGCTGCTGGTTCAATACTGACCGAAAAAAGGACACGTCTGGATACCCAAAATATTGATGATCTAACCTTCATTAAAATGAACCAATCATGGATTTCAAATTATTTTGCCCCACCTTCCCCTGCTGACACGTAGCTTGCCTGAAAAATGTCTTGCTTTTGGCCTCCTCTTACTGACTTCTCCAATTCCTCCATTTGCAGCTGATGAATGTCCACCATAGGCCATTTCTATACCTCCCTAAATGGGCTGACTCCCCCCACAGGGCCATGGTCACCACCTGGCGCAAGCACCCGTGCGAGTGCCGTTTGCCTGGACAGGTGGGTGGGCCCACTCTTGGGCGACGGCACCGGCACAGGGTCCCTCATAGTACAATGAAGTTTCTCTGACGGTGGTGGTGCACAACCAACATCAGACACACAGTCGTAATATGAGGGGCCCTGTGCCAGTACCACCGTCCATGAGAGAGTGTTCCCCCCCAGCTCGAACAGTGCTCTACCACTTGCAATACTTACCTCTCCCTGCTCCACCACTGTGTAGTCTGTGCTGTTAAATCCTTCAATGGCACTGCCAATACAAATTTGTTGAAATGATAGTTGATAGTTAAAATATACAGGGGCCCTGGCCTCCATTTAGACCAGTTAATACTTTGCGCCTACTACCACTGTCTGTTACTGAGCAGAGGAGCCCACCCCTGTACCTAGCTATGCCACCTGTTTATTTATGATCAATTTTTTGGCAGACATTTTGCCCACTTTATTATTTGGGCCTACTAACTGTGTGTGCCACTCATTACAGTTTTCCTCCACTGAACAAAGCAATGCCGCCTTTTTAGTCCTGTTACCACTGTTGAACTGCATTTAGGCTACTTTATTACTTGGGCCTACTAACTGTGTCTTCCGCTCATTGCAGTTGTCCTACAATGAATAAAGCAATGCCGCCTGTTTAGTCCTGTTACCAATTTTGAACTGCATTTAGCCCACTTTACTATTTGGGCCTACTAACTGTGTCTGCCGCTCATTACAGTTGTCCTCCAATGAACAAAGCAATGCCGCCTGTTTAGTCCTGTTACCAATTTTGAACTGCATTTACCCACTTTATTATTTGGGCCTACTAACTGTGTCTGCCACTCATTACAGTTGTCCTCAACTGAACAAAGCAATGCCGCCTGTGTAGTCCTGTTACCACATTTGAAATGCATTTAGCCCACTTTATTATTTGGGCCTATATCTGTGTTTCCTCCTCATCCTGCCCATTGCCCAGCCACTGCTAGATGAGTCTGCTGGTACATTGACCCAGACCACTACATTCCCCTTGCACTCTACACAGCCAGAATCTGACCCTGATGAAAGTCAGGTTCCCCTTCCCGCATACTATACCACCTTACACGGGGACAAAGAGGAAGGTGCAGATGAAAGTGCAGGTTCCTTCATCAGGTGGGGGGCATACGCGTTGGCGACGTCACTGGCACAGGGCCCCCCATAGTACGCAAAAGGCGCCACCCGCCGTCAAACACACTGCCGTACTATGAGGGGCCCTGTGCCAGTGCCAATGCCAACGAGTGGGCCCCCCTGCTTGCTCAGGATCACAGCACTCTCAAAGTTGAAATACTTACCTCTCTCTGCTCCACCGCCGTGACGTATTCCGCGTTTCCTGGGCCCACGAAAATCTTGAGCCAGCCCTACCCCCCACAACTTTAGCCAAATGACCCCCAGTTTTCAATGCCTAACTATTATTATAAAGTAAATTAAGATTGACAAACTTCAGTAATAAGAATTGATGTTTTTGGCATTAAAATGGGCACTGTAGGTGTTTTCCTGTCCTCCACTCACTGCCGACTTTGATTCCCCAACACTTGGGTTTCGTGTTTCAGTCGGTCCCCGACTTTTTGCAATAATCGGCAGATTTCACCCGACCCGACTTTTCACAAAGTCGGGTTTCGCGAAACCCGACTCGATCCCAAAAAAATAAAAGTCGCTCAACTCTATGGCAGAGTGCTCGGTCAGTAAGCTAACATAAAAATGACAAAAAACTGACTGGCACATTCAGACTAGTGTGAATAGGTGCATACCAGGAGGAGCTACATCCATGTACAGTATACAAAAACAGATTGTATTCTATCCTGCTAAGGCATGTCAATATGAAATATATGAAATATAAATAGCAATACGGCTTTTGAATACTAAAAAAAAAAAAATTGAGACACTTAGCATAAAATTTGGCCAAATTATATCTGCCCATCAACCATCGTCAAGGTGGTCTTAAAAACCGATGAATACGTACTAGTCATGAGCGAGTGTACTCGTTGCTCGGGTTTTCCCGAGCACGCTCAGGTTACCTCCGAGTATTTGTATTTGTTAGTGTTCGGAGATTTAGTTTTCATCACCTCAGCTGAATGATTTACAGCTACTACCCAGCCTGAGTACATGTGGGGGTTGCCTGGTTGCTAGGGAATCCCCACATGTAATCAAGCTGTCTATTAGCTGTAAATCATTCAGCTGCTACGAGGAAAACTAAATCTCCGAGCAGTCATAAATACTCGGGAGACCACCCGAGCAACGAGTACACTTGCTCATCACTAGTACCTACATGCGTGAACACCTCTCTTAGGCCGGTGTCACACTTGCAAGTGCAATGCGAGAAACTCGCTTGAGTCTCTCGCATTAATACGCGGCACTGCCGCCAGCCCTCGGAACCGGAGCATTCAGCTGCATAGAAATACATGCAGCCGCACACTCCGGTCCCGAGTGCCGGGTATTGATGAGAGTTTCTCGCAATGCACTCGCAAGTGTGACACTGGCCTTAGGCTGATGTTTGAATTCCTGGGTGAATGTGGACACCTCTGTCAGCAATGCCTGCATTTATGGGTAAGTAGGAACCTGCTATATTTAAAATTACTACATGTTGAAGGGCAAAGCGCTCGTTCAGTAACTAACATGCATGTATGTTAGCTTACTGACCAAGCACTCCGCCCTTCAACATGTGGTGATTTTAATTAGGGCAGGTTCCTACTTGCTCATAAATGCAGGCTTTGCTGACAGAGAAATACGTCCGAGTCTCGCAGGTTAAAACCCTGCTCTGGCGCCGGCACTCCAGAGCAGAGCGTGCAGCTCCATGTATTGCTGTGCGGCTGCACGCCCCGCTCTGGAGTGCCGGCGCCAGTGCAGGGTTTTAACCTGCGAGACTCGTATTTCTCTCAAGTGAGAAGGAGCCCTAAGAGAGGTGTTCACACAAGAAGGTACCCCTCAGTTTTTGAGACCACCTTGACGATGGTTGATGTGCAGATATAATTTGGCCAAATTTTATGCTAAGCGTCTAAACATTTTTTCCTAGTATTCAAAAGCCGTATTCCTATTTATATTTCATATATTTCAAATTGACATGCCTTAGCAGGATAGAGTGCAAACTTTTTTTGCCTATTGTAGTTATGCCCCGTGTTAATAAACATAGTCACCTTTCAAAAAGCATCAAGTCTTCAACCTTTTCTGACTGGCTATAAATTTGTTGTTATAAATTAATTAGGACACGAATAGGCAAGTATATGCTTTTAAAAGGCTCAAAACCCTCGTATGCTATTTCAGACTGCATGAGGCCCTTGGATCATGAACCTCCTATTCTACAACATTAGCAAGAATGCTTTTAATGGGTGTATTCACATATTTCTACTATATTCAGTTTTGTTAGCTGAAATTTTTGTGAAAATATGACATGTCTAAATCCCCAAAAGTCATCATCCTCATTATTTTATCATTTATTTTTATTATATTGTACAGTACCAGGCACAGAATACATCTCAGTTTAAGTTATCCCTATTCTGTATTATTTTCGCACTATGAAAGAAAATAGAAGAACCTGAATTCAAGCCAGAAGATTGTGGGAAGAAGATGCAAAGTCCAGAAAATGCTTCAGCAAAATTGAACTGAAATCTGCAGCATAGCATATTTGTAATTACCATTGGCGACAGTAGTCTGTCATACTGCACACATTGTAAATGTTGAAGTTTTCAGCCTTTTGTATCAGACTCTATTTTAATAAGAATGTTAATTATCTTTTATGTTCATATTCTTGCTATTATAATTTTTACTGATATTATAAATATGATTATTTTTTAAGTACCACCCCAAAAAGTGGGTGGTAAAACAAAAACATATAAATTGTGATTAACCTCCAAGCACTGGTTAGGCAAGAATGTGCTGTCATCACTCAGGATTTGGCCTAGAAGCTGATATCCAGCTGCCAGAGGGATCCGCCAAGTGCTCCTGTGTTCTCTAGGAGAGCTGTGGCTAGACATCTCTTGTGGCAGCTTATTTCCAGGAGAACAAAAGGCTCACCAGCCTGAAATAAGACATGTCGGATCCTCATCTCCCCGACAATCATTGGTCCAGGGCCCCCATACATATAATACTGTCGGCAAAACCTGCAGTTACACATTTGCGTTACAATCCGCAGCGTTAAATCCGCATCCTCTAAAGCACAAAAACCCGCATGCAAACGCGTTCAACCGCAGTGTTTTTTAGACGCAATAAGGTAACGCATGTGGTTAAAAAACCGCAGCGTTTACACGCTTTTTCATGCGTTTTGCATGCGCTTGCGTTTTCTGTGTGCATGGTGGAAACTTTAACAGGAGAAAAATCTAAATAAACAGACACCGCCAATGGGACTACAGAGGGCGTGTGTTATGGGATATCTATATATAGACCCTTGGACTATTTTTTTCAACCTGGATTTAAACATCAAGCTGTTTCTTGCCTGTGCGTTTGCTTGGGAGCAACAATGAAATAGAGAACGACAGAGAAGGACTCGGCGTAGGTGTTTTTGGAAACACCACATTATTGAACTCCGGGAGAGAAGTGGAGCCTATCACACGCTATATGGAGAGCTTAATGCCAACCCGGACAAATTCCCGGAATCAGGGGTGAACCTAGCCTCTCTGCTGCCTGAGGCGAACTGCAAAATGGCGCGCCCCCTACCCCCGTCGTAAAATCAGTGCAAATAAATCTGGTTTACTCTTTACTTGCCTAACCTGACACACATGTACAATACATACACTTTTAAATAGGAATATATTTAGGAAATAGGAAAGATTTTTTAAGCCTCCACCACGACAAGGCAGACTCTTTTGGCCCAGCTCTACTCTACTCTAGCGTATTAAACATGTGTTAAAATATCCAATACAATTTAGGTATATTTTAATTTTTCAATTTTTAAAATGATCAATAATATCACATATAGGGGACAAATACCATTGCACCATGACCAAACCATATATTACCACCACATAGTGACCTATAATACCACATACAAAGGAACAAATACCACCACACCATGTCAGACAACATATTAACACCACATATAGACCTATAAAACTACATACAAGGAACAAATACCACCACACCATGTCCAGACACCATATTACCACCTCAGTGACAGAATAATACCACATACAAGGAACAAATACCACCACACCATGATCAGACCACATATTACCACCACATACAAGGTACAAATAACGCCACACCATAGCCGGACAACATATTACCACAACATAGTGACTGAATACTATAATACTGATCATTAACAAAAAAAACCACAATACTAATATCACCTTAAGTGCTATTATACACAGGAGATCTGTACTTAGTATGCAGTGTGTGTGTACAGGTAATACAGTGATCACCAATTACATTATACACAGGAGCTCTGTCTATAGTGTCAGTGTACAGGTAATAAAGTGATCACCAGTGACATTATACACAGGAGCTCTGTATATAGTGTATAGTGTACAGGAAATACAGTGACCACCAGTGACGTACACAGGAGCTCTGTATAAAGTGTCAGTGTACAGGTAATATAGTGATCACTGGTGACATTATACACAGGAGGTCTGTATATAGTGTATAGTGTACAGGTAATACAGTGATCACCAGTGACGTACATAGGAGCTCCGTATATAGTGTCAGTGTACAGGTAATAAAGTGATCACCAGTGACATTATACACAGGAGCTCTGTATATAGTGTCAGTGTACAGGTAATACAGTGATCACCAGTGACATTATACACAGGAGCTCTGTATATAGTGTCAGTGTACAGGTAATACAGTGACCACCAGAGACATTATACACAGGAGCTCTGTATATAGTGTCAGTGCACAGGTAATACAGGGATCTCCAGTGACATTATACACAGGAGCTCTGTATATAATGTATAGGTAATACAGTGATCACCAGTGACATTATACACCGGACCGCTGTATATAGTATGCAGTGTATAGTGTGCGTGTACATGTAATACACTAACTCACCAATAACATCTCTAGGTGAAGTCCTTCAACTTCGCTTTTAATCTTCATCCAGCACAGACCGCCAACACGTCTTCCAGCCAGGGCTCATCTCTGCAGGAAATAACAAAGTTCTCTAGAGCATCACTTCCAGAACACATTACTTAATTTTATCCCAAAGTCTAAACTACAACAGATGAAGAAAAATGCAACAGTGTTGCTCTGCACATTAACAGGACCGCCTCCCCTATTTAAAACAGTATCCTAAAAAAAATAAAATAAATACATCATTGCAGTAATAATATCCCTTAATTAGCATACAAATCAGGAAATGAACAATCCACAAAATAGATTATCTGTGTAGAAAGATGCATATTAAAACTTATCCTTTATTAGGTAAAATTGTAAACCGCCAAATTAGCCAAACAAAAACAAAGGGGTACCACAGTGAAGGAAGTGCCCTGTAACCAACGAACATAAAAGGGGGGGGGTTGTTAAAAAGGTACCACTGGCCTCTCAGATCCTCAATATTAATCTGACCTGATAGCAATATGACTATAGCTGTTATAGGGAAAGGAAGAACAGAAAGGAGAAAGTAAGAACAGAGAGAGAAAGAAAGTGGGGAAAGAAAGAAAGAACAGAGAGAGAAAGTAAGAACAGAGAGGTAAAAAAGAGGGGAAAGAAAGTACAGAGAGAGAAAGGAAGAAAAGAGAGAAAGAAAGAGGGGAAAGAAAAACAACAGATAGCGAAAGAAAGAACAGAGAGAGAGAAAGAGGGGAAAGAAAGAAAAAGGGGAAAGAAAGAACAGAGAGAGAAAGAAGAACAGAGAGATAGAAAGAGGGGAAGAAAAAGATTAGAGAGCGAAAGAAAGAACAGAGAGAAAGAAAGAGGGGAAAGAAAGGAGAGAAAGAAAGAAAATAGAGAGCGCTAGAAAGAGGGGAAGAAACAGAGAGATAAAAAGAACAGAGAATGAAAAAAGAAAGAAAGGAGAGAGAGAAAGAACAGAGAAAGAAAAAAAGAACACAGATAGAAAGAAAGAACAGAGAAAGAAAGAACAGAGAGAGAAAGAAAGAATGATTAGAGAGGGAAAGAATGAACAGAGAGAAAGAAAGAAAGATTAGAGAGGGAAAGAAAGAACAGAGAGAGAGAGAGAGAAAGAAACAGAGAGAGAAAGAAAGATTCTATAAAGATACTACAGCAGCTTGGCTCCCATTGTAATGTCCACCTGAGCCTCCCGATGCAGGACATATCATGATCCGCTCATATGGCCGGCATCCCCGATTCCAAGGCGATCCCGCTGTCGGAGGGCACGGTGATGGATCTGAATCATTCCCTGAAGTGCCTCCATGGTTTTGTCACAATCTCCTCACGAAATTATATCATTTCCTGTCAGCTTCCAGCACGTAGCTTCCGGGGGAACATCACGTGCGAGTTTTAAAGTGCTCCTCAGGGCTCCGCCGTGTACTCCTGTGTTCGCAGGAAAAGTAAGCTCCCGGCCAGGACAGCGGGGCAGACTCTCAAAATCGGGACTGTCCCGCTGGATCCAGGATGGTAGGGAGGTATGAAATTTGCTCCTCACCATTCACCGACTTCATACACGCACGTTTCCGCTTTGTATGCCTTGTACACACACAGCTCCGCTCCGTACACCTTGCGCACACACACGGCTCCACTCAGTGCACATGCAACTCTACTCCATACACCTTGCACATACGCGGCCATGCTACGTACACCGCGTACACACATGGCTCCACTCCGTAAACCTTATACACATGCGACTCCGCTCCATACACCTTGTACTTAAATGGCTCCGCTCTGTACACACATGGCTCAGCTCTGTACACTTCGTACACACAGGGCTCCATTTCGCACACCCCGTACAGATCTGGCTCCGCTCTACACCCCGTACACACGGTTCCGCTACGTACACCAAGTACAAACAAGGCTCCACTCTATACACCTTGTACACACATGGCTCCCCTCCGTACACCACGTACTTATGTGGCTCTGTGCCATACACCCCGTAGACACACGGATCTGCCTCGCTCCGTACACATACACAGCTCAGCTCCACACACTTTGTACACATGCGGCTCCACTCGATACACCCCATACACACACGACTCCGCTCCATATACCCCGTACACACGCGGCTCCGCTCCATACACCCCGTACACACGCGTCTCCGCTCTACATACCCCGTACACACGCGTCTCCGCTCCATACACCTCGTACACACATGGCTCCGCTCCGTACACCTCGTACACATGCGGCTCCGCTCCGTACACCTCGCACACACGCGGCTTCGCTCCATATACCTCGCACAAACGGCTTCGCTCCGTACACCTCGCACACACGGCTCCGCTCCGTACACCTCATACACACACGGCTCCGTTCCGTACACCTCATACACACACGGCTCTGCTCCGTACACCTCGTACACATGCGGCTTTGCTCCATACACCTCGCACACACACGGCTCCGCTCTGTACACCTCGCACAAACACGGCTCTGCTCCGTACACCTCGTACACACGCGGCTTCGCTCCATACACCTCGCACACACGGCTCCGCTCCATACACCTCGTACACACACGGCTCCCCTCCGTACACCACGTACTTATGCGGCTCTGTGCCATACACCCTGTAGACACAAGGATCTGCTTCGCTCCGTACACATACACGGCTCAGCTCCATACACTTCGTACACACGCGGCTCCGCTCTATACACCCCGTACACACGCGGCTCCGCTCCATACACCTCATACACACACGGCTCCGCTCTGTACACCTCATACACACACGGCTCTGCTCCATACACCCCGTACACATGCGTCTCCGGGGTGTATGGAGCGTACACACGCGTCTCCGCTCCATACACCTCATACACACACGGCTCCGCTCCGTACACCTCATACACACACGGCTCCGCTCCGTACACCTCGTACACACGCGGCTTCGCTCCGTACACCTCGCACACATGCGGCTTTGCTCCATACACCTTGCACACACGGCTGTTGTGATCCGGTGACCTTGGAGCCGCATGAGACTTTCTCAGGAGTAGGTGGAACCTGTACTGACCGCAAACCCTAAACTGTCACCGCAACTAGAAGTAGCCGTGGGGTGTACCTAACACATCCTAGACACCTCGACACAGCCGGAGGACTAAATACCCCTATAGATGGAAATGGGAATTCTATCTTGCCTCAGAGCGGAACCCCAAAGGATAGGCAGCCCCCCACAAATATTGACTGTGAGTATTAGAGGAAAGACACGCAGGCAGAAATCAGGATTTAGCAAAAGAGGCCACGCTAGCTAAATAGGAAAGGATAGGACAGAATACTAAGCGGTCTGTGTCATGGTTCCCAATGGCAGGGACTCAGGCAAAAACGGACTAGCTCTAGGAATGATGGAATCTCAGATGACCGCGACGCTGAACCTAACACGCAACTAATAGTAGCCAGGGGGTGTGCCTACGATTATCCCTAGACACCTCGCACCAGCCGGAGATCTAGTTACTCCTAGTAGAGGAATACACAGACCTGGCTTGCCTCCAGGGAAACCCCAAAAGTGATAGTAGCCCCCCACATATAATAACGGTTAGGTAAGAGGAAAACACGTACGCAGTATGAATATAGATTCAGCAAAGAGAGGCCCTCTGACTAGATAGCAGAAAATACAAAAGAGGACTTCGCGGTCACCTCAAAACCCTAAACAGCCATCCTGAAATTACTTTAACTCCGTTATCAACTCATGCCACCGGAGTAGTAATTTCAGATCACTAGAGCTTCCAGCAGCAAGAGAAATATAAATGCATGCTGGACAAACAAACACAAAAAATGCCAAAGATCCAACTTAGCTGAATTGCAGACTTGGAGCAGGTAGCAAGCAACAGAGGTGCTCTGGTAACATTGATTGCCGGCACTAGAATGACTGAGAAGCCAGACTAAATAGGAAACTCCCAGATTCCTGATGGGAACAGGTGCAAGACAAAAGTCAGCCAGTACCACCAGTAACCACCAGAGGGAGCCCAAAAACAGAATTCACAACAGTACCCCCCCCTTAAGAAGGGGGCACCGAACCCTCATGAGAACCACCAGGGCGATCTGGATGCACCCTATGAAAGGCGCGAACCAAATCAGAGGCATGAACATCGGAGGCAGTCACCCAAGAATTATCCTCCTGACCGTATCCCTTCCATTTAACCAAATATTGAAGTCTCCGTCTGGAAACGCGAGAGTCCAAAATCTTCTCCACAACATACTCCAATTCACCCTCCACCAGCACAGGAGCAGGAGGCTCAACAGAAGGAACAACCGGTACCTCGTACCTCCGCAACAACGACCGATGGAAGACATTATGAATGGTGAAAGATGCTGGTAGGTCCAAACGAAAAGATACAGGATTAAGAATCTCCAAAATCTTATAAGGACCTATGAACCGAGGTTTAAACTTAGGAGAAGAGACCTTCATAGGGACAAAACGAGAAGATAACCACACCAAGTCCCCAACGCAGAGATGATGACCCACACGACGATGACGATTAGCAAACTGCTGAGTCTTCTCCTGAGACAACTTCAAATTGTCCACCACATGACTCCAAATCCGGTGCAGTCTATCCACCACCGTGTCCACTCCAGGGCAATCCGAAGATTCCACCTGGCCAGATGAAAAACGAGGGTGAAACCCTGAATTGCAAAAGAAAGGAGAAACCAGAGTGGCAGAACTGGCCCGATTATTGAGGGCAAACTCTGCCAACGGCAAAAAGGCGACCCAATCATCCTGATCAGCAGACACAAAACACCTCAAATAAGTCTCCAAGGTCTGATTAGTTCGCTCCGTCTGGCCATTAGTCTGAGGATGGAATGCAGACGAAAAAGACAAATCAATGCCCATCCTGGCACAGAACGCTCGCCAGAACCTAGACACAAATTGAGACCCCCTGCCAGAAACGATTTTTTCCGGGATACCATGTAAACGAACCACATTCTGAAAAAATAAAGGAACCAACTCAGATGAAGAAGGCAATTTGGGCAAGGGTACCAAATGAACCATCTTAGAAAAACGGTCACACACCACCCAAATGATGGACATTTTCTGAGAAACCGGGAGGTCCGAGATAAAGTCCATAGAGATGTGCGCAGGGGCTGGCTGGCAAGTTTTGGCCTGGGGGGCAAGTACACAGCAGTGGCCCATTAGCAGCGGCACATCCTTAGGGTACGTGTCCATGGTCAGGAAACGCTGCGTGGTTGACGCTGCGTGGGGCTGCAGCGTCATACACGCAGCGTCCAGATGTTCCAGCATAGTGGAGGGGATTTTTTGAAATCCCGTGTCCACTATGCATGGAAACACGCACGCGGCGGCCCTGCGACTCCGGACATGCTGCACGTCTTTTCAGATCGCAGCATGTCCGTGTTCCTTGCGGCGACGCTGCATCGCCGCAAGGAATAACACAGGGCCCTATGCGAGGGGTGCGATGATCCCGGATGTGTACCATGAACACATCCGGCATCATCGCGTCCCAGAAGGGGGCGGGGCTTAGCGCGGAGCGGGTTTGCCGCTCCGACGATACCGCCGGCCATCCTGACCGTGGACACGTACCCTCATTGTGTTTACCTCTGGCTGATTTTAAAAGGGAGTAGAGGTTACAAGAGTTTGAAAAGATAAAGTTGGAGTAATGATGGGATAGTTGTGGTCAAATGCTGACTAGATTCTCATCCACTTCTCTCAGTGAGCTACTCAGAGAGTTGTCTCAGACTCTAGTCTGCTCGTGAGCATCGCAAGTATGCAAACTCATACTTGCAATCACTACGCTGGCAATTCCAGGGAATCGTGACCATGTGTACAGTGCTCTATCATGATTAAGTAACGTGCCATCACACAGAATCACTGCAGAAAATCATCTAGAGCCCAGGAAACAGTGTTGGAAAAAAGAAGTGTGTGGCTTGGAAATTGCATTTTGTCCTCATAGAATTGATTCATATATACTCACCTTCATTGCAAAACAAACAAAACAGTCCACCTTAAGAAACAGTCATTAACTTTTTTCTTTAAATCTGTGTAAGGCTATGTGCACAAGTTCAGGATTTTTCACTTTTTTCCCCTATAAAAACACGATAAAGACTCTTAAAAAACGCATACATATGCATCCCATCATTTATAATGCATTCCACAATTTGTGCATACGTTGCGTTTTTTTCCATAAAAAAAGCACATCGCAGTAAAAAACGCAGCATGTTCATGAATTTTCCGCTATATAATGCATTGGGAAAGCTCCGGAATAAAAAAACGCAAAAAAAAAAACGCAAGCGGACTTCCTGCAGAAAAAGTCCAGTTTTGTTTAGGAAAATTCTGCAGAAAATCCTGACGTGTGCACATAGCCTAAATGTTAATTTAGTGCAGTGTCAGTGTGTTAATGGACTCACAGATCGCAGTCTTCTCCAGTATACAGCGTTGCTCCTCTTCTAAGTCACCTGAGGGCTATTCAGACTCTATGGGTCACCCTGTGCTCAGTGACCCATAAGTGGCTTTTACAATATAAGTCTATGGGCATGAGAACCAGGCTCAAAATGAGGATCCATTGACTTACATTGTAAAGAGACTGACAGGTCATATACCGGTGCTTCTCACAAAATGACAATATCATCAAAAAGTGAATTTATTTAATTTCTTCGATACAAAAAGTGAAACTCCTATATTATATAGAGTCATTACACACAGGAGGATTCTTTTAGGGTGTGTGTCCACGGTCCGGATTGAGCGAAAAACCCGCTCCACCCAAAGCCCCGCCCCCTTCTGTACGAGCGGTGATTCCGGATGTGTTCATTGCACACATCCGGAATCACCGCACCTCACACATAGGGCCCTGTGTTTTACCTTGCGGAGACGGATCATTACCGCAAGGTGAACAGACATGCTGTGTTCTAAAAAGACGCGCCGCGTGTCCATAATCGCAGGGCCGCCGGGTGCATGTTCGCACGCATAGTGGAGACGGGATTTCATAACATCCCCTCCACTATGCTGTAACATCTGGACGCTGCGGGTTGAACACTGCGGTTGTACGCAGCTTTCAATCTGCAGCTAATCCGGATGTAATCCAGCCCGTGGTATGTGATATATCAGTGACATATCATCTGTATACACATCAAATATAATTTCTCAGAGGGGCCACGTGACAGACCATGACTGTCTTGGAGGCCAAACCAATAAGCTGAAATTAATTCTGCTCAGGGCAGAGCAAAGTTCTGCGCATGTGCAGGCAAAGGCCAAAGAGCGCTGACGCATGAGCATTATACAGTAGTACTGTGCTGTGCCCTCAGCAGGGCAGACAGAAGAGCGCCTGCACAGCAGGAGCACAATGGGGAACACTGTGTGGATGACATAGGATGCATCACCCAAACGAAGGAGGGAAGGAGAACACCATCGCAAGATGAGAGGAGGCACAAGACCAGCGGCGTCCATCGGACCGGACTGCCCAGTAGGTGAGTATAATAAAACCTATTTTTTTACGTCACAGGGCGTCATATACACAGCATTAGAACACTGTCACATGGGGCTGAAAGGTGGTGGTCATAGGTTATATGGTAATAACCTGGTGACAGGGTCCCTTTAAGTATACTGACATCTCCCGTATATACAGTATGAGTCCACACACAGCCCGCCATATGAGGTATGAGCCTCCACATAACTTCTTTATCTGCAGCATGAGCTGTCACATAACCCCTTATATGGAGTGTGAGCTCAACAGGTTCCCCCTATATACAGTATGAGCCCTCACATAGATCCTTATATTTAGTGAGTCCTCACATAGCCCACTATGTACAGTATGAGCCGCCTCATAGACACTTAAAAAAAATGTGAGCCCCCACATGTCCCTCTATATTTCGTATGAGCCCTCACATGGCCTCTCTATATACAGTATGAGCCCCAAATAGCCCCCTATATTCAGTATGAGCCCCTATATAGTATGAGCCCTCACATATCCCCTATATATAGGCACACGTCCTACATATTAATGTATTTTAGCCAAGGTTTTGGGCAATAGATACTATTTAGACTCATGCTGCTATATCGTATATCTATGCTGCTAAAATTCGAAATTATATGAGTTAATTTGCCTCAGTTTTCTTTCAGTACCATTTCCTGTTTTAAATCATTTTAATATTGAAATAATAATTTATATTTTTAATACAAGTTTTTGTCACTTCTATTTTATACCAGCAACCAATTGGTGCTTTAGGTATAAAGGTTGTATAGACATGAGATGATGTCTGGATGTCTGTAACACAGTATATTACAGTGATGGCGAAGCTTTTAGAGACCGAGTGCCCAAACTGCAATCTAAAACCCACTTATTTATCACAAAGTGCCAACACGGCAATTTAACCGCAATACTGAGGTTTTATATTAGAAAGACAACTCCTACATTAGCGCCCTATAGTGTCTATACTATAGAATAACAAAGAATGATGACCCCATCACAGTGTGATTTTCCAAAGGTAAACCCAACACAGCTCTCCATACAGTATAATCTGCACAAAATGTCCTCCATACAGTGTAATGGTTCCACATAGTCCTCCATACAGTGTAATGGGCCTCACATAGTGCTCTATACAGCATAACGGGGCTCTGCATTGCCTTCCATACAGAATTATGGTCCCACATAGTGCTTGATACAGTATTGTGGTCCCAAATAATGCTCCATTCTGTATAATGGCCCCACATAGTGCTCCATACTGTATAATGGCCACACATGATGCTCCATACTGTATTCCGTACTGTATAATGGCCACACATAGTGCTCAATACTGTATAATGGTCCCACATAATGCTCCATACTGTATAATGGCCCCACATGAAGCTCCATACTGTATAATGGCCACACATTGTGCTCCATACAGTATAATAGCCCCACATGATGCTCCATACTGTAAAATGGAACCAGATGATGCTCCATACTGAATAATGGCCCCACGTGATGCTCCATACTGTATAAAGGCCACACAGTGCTCCATACTGTATAATGGAACCAGATGATGATCCATACTGTATAATGGCCCCACTTGATGCTTCATACTGTATAATGGACACACATAGTGCTCCATACTGTATAATGGCCACATATGATGCTGCATACAGTATAATGGCCACACATGATGCTGCATACAGTATAATGGCCACACATCATGCTGCATACAGTATAATGGCCACACATCATGCTGCATACAGTATGATGGCCACACATCATGCTGCATACAGTATAATGGTCCCATGTGACGCTGCATATAGTATAATGGCCTCACATTAAAAAAAAAATCCACTTACCTCTGCCCGTTCCAACGCTGATCTGGTCTCTTCATCTATCAGTCCTACCTGTGGGCACGAGCGCCATCTTGGCAATAGTGCCGCAACCACTCTTCTCAACCCGCACGCCATCCTCGTCCTCAACCCGTGCGAGATCCCCGTCCTCAGCCCGTGCGCAGACTGATGGAACGGCGCGTGGCCTGATGGGGGAGTTAGGAGCAGAGGAGAGTGGCTGCAGCACCGACGCTAGGGAAGAGAGTGGTGGCAGCGATAGTGCTGAGATGGCGCACGTGCCCATCTGGAGGGCTCTGTGTGCCCCCTCTGGCATGCGTGCCATAGGTTCACCACCACTGGTATATTACACACCAGTCATACACTAATCTGTGTAGTAATGTCCTATACTATGAGCACATGCCTGCAGTGTTATATGCACTGATCACACCAGAAACTGGCTGCAGACCTCACATTATAATGTATGGAATTATATGTGACATATAATGTTCTGGAGCCAGGCTCAGGAGCAGTCAGTGCAGGATGACTCTGTATACTGGGGTCTGACCCTGACTGGGAGTTATTGCTGCAGTTTGAACTTTCCTGCAGATCGGGTGACGCTGGAGCCTATGACTCCCACTGACAGATCGACCTGAGCTGCATGAAAGTTCACACTGGTGCAATAAATCCTCACACCGTGCTTCAGAGCCTCCGACGCAGGATCCGGCCCTGTCCCTGACCTCTTGCCCCGGCCCCCCTGCTGACCTCTTCTCTGAAGCTGCTCTGTCTCATACCGGAGGATGACAGGTCACAGGAAGCATCCTGGCCAGCGCGCTGCTGAGGTGAGATCAGAAGACACGCCCACACAGTGTGCAGAAGAGTGGGCGTGTCTACAACACAGGGATGGCCGCCCGGCACTTGTACACGTTAGTACAGTGCCACTAGCCTTCCTCTAGGCAGCAAAGGGCCGGGCGTCCCACAACTGCTGCCGGGGGGACCGGCCCGCATCTGCTGCTGGGGGGACCAGCCTGGGGGGCACTTGCCCCTTTGCCACCTGGCCCAGTCCGCCCCTGGATGTGCGTCCACGGCCTCTTCGGAATAGGCAAGGACAACAACAATCCACTAGCCCGAGAACAGCAAGGCTTGGCCCGAGCACAAACATCACAAGACTGTACAAAGGCACGCACATCCCGAGACAGGGAAGGCCACCAGAAGGACCTGGCCACCAAATCTCTGGTACCAAAAATTCCAGGGTGACCTGCCAACACAGAAGAATAAACCTCCGAGATGACTCTACTGGTCCATTCATCTGGAACAAACAGTCTCCCAGGCGGACAACGATCAGGCCTATCAGTCTGAAACTCCTGCAAAGCACGTCGCAAGTCTGGGGAGACAGCAGACAAAATCACCCCATCCTTAAGGATACCCGTAGGCTCAGAATCACCAGAGGAGTCAGGCTCAAAACTCCTAGAAAGGGCATCTGCCTTCACATTTTTTGAACCCGGCAAGTATGAAACCACAAAATTAAACCGGGAGAAAAACAACGACCAGCGCGCCTGTCTAGGATTCAGACGCCTGGCAGACTCAAGGTAAATCAGATTCTTGTGATCAGTCAAGACCACCACCTGATGTCTAGCACCCTCAAGCCAATGACGCCACTCCTCAAATGCCCACTTCATAGCCAAGAGCTCCCGATTACCGACATCATAATTTCGCTCGGCGGGCAAAAACTTTCGAGAGAAGAATGCACATGGTCTCATCACTGAGCAATCGGGACTTCTCTGCGACAAAACTGCCCCCGCTCCAATCTCGGAAGCATCAACCTCGACCTGAAAAGGGAGCGAAACATCAGGCTGGCGCAACACAGGGGCGGAAGAAAAGCGGCGCTTAAGCTCCCGAAAGGCCTCCACAGCCGCAGAGGACCAATTGGCAACATCAGCACCCTTCTTAGTCAAATCAGTCAGAGGTTTAGCAACACTTGAAAACCCAGTTATAAATCGACGATAGAAATTAGCAAAGCCCAAGAACTTCTGAAGACTCTTCAGGGAAGTAGGCTGCGTCCAATCACAAATAGCCCGAACCTTGACAGGATCCATCTCAACAGAAGAAGGGGAAAAAATATACCCCAAAAAGGAGATCTTCTGAACCCCAAAAATACACTTTGAACCCTTTACAAACAAAGAATTGGCCCGCAAAACCTGAAAAACCTTCCTAACCTGTTGAACATGCGACTCCCAGTCATCCGAAAAAATCAAAATATCATCCAAATACACAATCATAAATTTATCCAGGTATTTACGGAAAATATCGTGCATAAAGGACTGAAAGACTGAAGGAGCATTAGAAAGACCAAAAGGCATTACCAAATACTCAAAATGGCCCTCGGGCGTATTAAATGCAGTTTTCCACTCATCTCCCTGCTTAATCCGCACCAAATTATACGCACCCCGAAGATCAATCTTAGAGAACCACTTTGCCCCTTTAATACGAGCAAATAAATCAGTCAATAGTGGCAAAGGATACTGGTATTTGACTGTAATCTTATTTAACAGGCGATAATCAATACAGGGCCTCAGGGAGCCATCTTTTTTACCCACGAAAAAAAAACCTGCTCCTAAAGGGGATGAGGATGGACGGATATGTCCCTTTTCCAAGGACTCCTTAATATACTCTCGCATAGCAGCATGCTCAGGCACAGACAGATTAAACAAACGACCCTTGGGAAACTTGCTGCCCGGAATCAAGTCTATAGCACAATCACAATCCCTGTGAGGGGGGAGAGAACTAAGTTTGGGCTCCTCAAAAACATCACAATAGTCAGACAAAAATGCCGGAATTTCAGAGGGAGTAGATGAAGCAATGGAAACCAAAGGTACTTCCCCATGAGCCCCCTGACATCCCCAGCTTAACACAGACATTGTTTTCCAGTCAAGGACTGGATTATGAGTTTGCAACCATGGCAATCCAAGCACTAAGACATCATGCAAGTTATGCAACACAAGGAAGCGAATCACCTCCCGATGGTCAGGAGTCATACACATAGTCACTTGTGTCCAGTATTGTGGTTTATTCCTAGCCAATGGTGTGGAGTCGATACCCTTCAGAGGGATAGGAACTTCCAAAGGCTCTAGGCTAAACCCACAGCGTCTGGCAAAGGACAAATCCATAAGACTCAAGGAAGCGCCAGAATCCACATAGGCATCCACAGTAATAGATGATAATGAACAGATCAAAGTTACAGACAAAATAAACTTAGACTGTAAAGTGCCAATTGCAAAAGACTTATCAACCTTTTTTGTGCGTTTAGAGCATGCTGATATAACATGAGCAGAATCACCACAGTAGAAGCACAACCCATTTTTACGCCTATAATTCTGCCGTTCACTTCTGGACAGAATTCTATCACATTGCATAATCTCCGGTGTCTGCTCAGAAGACACTGCCAAATGGTGCACAGGTTTGCGCTCCCGTAAACGCCGATCAGTCTGAATAGCCATAGTCATGGATTCATTTCAGACCTGTGGGCGTAGGAAACCCCACCATGACATCTTTAACAGCGTCAGAGAGACCTTCTCTGAAATTCGCCGCCAGGGCGCACTCATTCCACTGAGTAAGCACAGACCATTTTCGAAATTTTTGACAATATATTTCAGCTTCATCATGCCCTTGAGAGAGGGCTATCAAGGCCTTTTCAGCCTGAATCTCCAAATTAGGTTCCTCATAGAGCAACCCCAGTGCCATAAAAAACGCATCCACATTGAGCAGCACAGGATCCCCTGGTGCCAATGCAAATGCCCAATTCTGGGGGTCACCCCGCAACAAGGAAATCACAATTTTAACCTGCTGAGCAAAGTCTCCAGGAGCATGTATAACATAGTCTTGGATATTTTGAACCTTAGAAGCAAGAGCACTCAGGCCTGTAGCTAAACTCTGGATATCCATTTCTCAACAGCTGAGATCTGAGCCATTCAGGGGTTAAGAGGAGAGAAAAAAGCAGCAGATTGCAATTATGGCTAGACAGAAATTCTGAGTAAAAAAAAAAAAAAAGTGTCAGAAACTTCTTCTTTTCTCTCTTTTTTCAGCCAATACCTTTAATACATTTGCGGCCGGCAATACTGTCATGGTTCCCAATGGCAGGGACTCAGGCAAAAACGGACTAGCTCTAGGAATTATGGAATCTCAGATGACCGCGACGCTGAACCTAACACGCAACTAATAGTAGCCAGGGGGTGTGCCTACGATTATCCCTAGACACCTCGCACCAGCCGGAGATCTAGTTACTCCTAGTAGAGGAATACACAGACCTGGCTTGCCTCCAGGGAAACCCCAAAAGTGATAGTAGCCCCCCACATATAATAACAGTTAGGTAAGAGGAAAACACGTACGCAGTATGAATATAGATTCAGCAAAGAGAGGCCCTCTGACTAGATAGCAGAAAATACAAAAGAGGACTTCGCGGTCACCTCAAAACCCTAAACAGCCATCCTGAAATTACTTTAACTCCGTTATCAACTCATGACACCGGAGTAGTAATTTCAGATCACTAGAGCTTCCAGCAGCAAGAGAAATATAAATGCATGCTGGACAAACAAACACAAAAAATGCCAAAGATCCAACTTAGCTGAATTGCAGACTTGGAGCAGGTAGCAAGCAACAGAGGTGCTCTGGTAACATTGATTGCCGGCACTAGAATGACTGAGAAGCCAGACTAAATAGGAAACTCCCAGATTCCTGATGGGAACAGGTGCAAGACAAAAGTCAGCCAGTACCACCAGTAACCACCAGAGGGAGCCCAAAAACAGAATTCACAACAGGTCTGTATTAAAACCCTAAAAATATCCACAGCAGATAATACAAAAATTCCACCATCTAACTAAAGACATGGAAGGTATATCTGCATCTCCTGAGAATCCAACTTGACTGAAATATCCAAACACAGTCTAAGCTGGACAAGAAAAAACATTGAATAGTACTGAATTGTAAAGCACACCGCATGTGTGCTGTAGAAACAAAACCAGACACTTATCTTTGCTGATTTGGCAGCAGGGCAAGAGGAACCAGACCGAGATGCAAAACCTCCAAGAACAATGGACAACTGGCAAGGGCTAATGAATCCTGCACACCTAAATATCCCAGTCAGAGCTGCAATCAGCAGGGACACCTGCCCAGGATTGCAACCCAGGGACAACTGCATTACTACCAACAACCACCGGAGGGAACCCAAGAGCAGAATTCACAACAGTACCCCCCCTTTGAAGAGGGGTCACCGAACCCTCACCAGAGCCCCCAGGCCGATCAGGACGAGCCAGATGAAAGGCACGGACCAAATCAGCAGCATGGACATCAGAGGCAAAAACCCAAGAATTATCCTCCTGGCCATAACCATTCCATTTAACAAGGTACTGAAGCCTCCGCCTCGAAAAGCGAGAATCCAAAATCTTCTCAACCACATACTCCAACTCCCCATCAACCAACACAGGGGCCGGAGGATCAACAGAGGGAACAACGGGCACCACATATTTCCGCAATAAAGATCTATGGAAGACATTATGGATAGCAAAAGAAGCCGGAAGGGCCAATCGAAAAGACACCGGATTAATAATCTCAGAAATCCTATAAAGACCAATAAAGCGAGGCTTAAACTTAGGGGAAGAAACCTTCATAGGAACATGACGGGAAGACAACCAAACCAGATACCCAACCCGAAGCCGGGAACCAACACACCGACGACGGTTAGCAAAACGTTGAGCCTCCTCCTGAGACAATACCAAATTGTCCACCACATGAGCCCAAATCTGCTGAAACCTGTCAACCACAGAATCCACACCAGGACAGTCAGAAGGCTCAACCTGCCCCGAAGAAAAACGAGGATGAAAGCCAAAATTACAAAAGAAGGGCGAAACCAAGGTAGCCGAACTAGCCCGATTATTAAGGGCAAACTCGGCCAATGGCAAGAAAGCCACCCAATCATCCTGATCAGCAGACACAAAGCATCTCAGATAAGTTTCTAAAGTCTGATTAGTTCGCTCGGTCTGGCCATTTGTCTGAGGATGAAATGCGGAAGAAAAAGACAAATCAATGCCCAGCTTAGCACAAAAGGCCCGCCAAAACCGAGAAACAAACTGGGACCCTCTGTCAGACACAATATTCTCCGGAATACCATGCAAACGAACCACATGCTGAAAAAACAACGGAACCAAATCAGAAGAGGAAGGCAATTTAGGCAAAGGCACCAAATGGACCATCTTAGAGAACCGGTCGCAAACAACCCAGATGACAGACATCTTCTGGGAAACCGGAAGATCAGAAATAAAATCCATAGAAATATGCGTCCAGGGCCTCTCAGGAACCGGCAAAGGCAAAAGCAACCCACTAGCACGGGAACAACAAGGCTTGGCCCGCGCACAAGTCCCACAGGACTGCACAAAAGAACGCACATCACGTGACAAAGAAGGCCACCAAAAGGACCTACCAACCAAATCTCTGGTACCAAAAATACCAGGATGGCCAGCCAACACAGAACAATGAACCTCAGAAATCACTCTACTAGTCCATCTATCAGGAACAAACAGTTTCCCCACTGGACAGCAGTCAGGTTTGTCAGCCTGAAATTCCTGAAGAACCCGTCGTAAATCAGGGGAAATGGCAGAAAGGACCACCCCTTGTTTCAGAATGCCGACCGGTTCAAGGACCTCAGGAGAATCAGGCAAAAAACACCTAGAGAGGGCATCAGCCTTAATATTCTTAGAACCCGGAAGATACGAGACCACAAAATCAAAACGGGAAAAAAACAAGGACCATCGAACCTGTCTAGGATTCAGCCGCCTGGCAGACTCGAGGTAAATCAGACTTTTATGATCAGTCAAGACCACAATACGGTGCTTAGCTCCATCGAGCCAATGTCGCCCCTCCTCAAACGCCCACTTCATAGCCAACAACTCCCGATTGCCGACATCATAATTGCATTCAGCCGGCGAAAACTTACGGGAAAAGAAGGCACAGGGTTTCATCAAGGAACCAACAGGATCCCTCTGAGACAAAACGGCCCCTGTCCCAATCTCAGAAGCGTCAACCTCAACCTGAAACAGAAGAGAAACATCTGGTTGACGCAACACCGGGGCAGAAGTAAATCGGCGTTTAAGCTCCTGAAAGGCAGAGACAGCCGCAGAGGACCAATTCGTCACATCAGCGCTAGAGTTGAGCGACTTTCATTTTTTTAAGATCGAGTCGGGTTTTGTGAAACCCGATTTTGTCCAGAGTCGAGTCGAGTGCAGTCGGCCGATTATCGCTAAAAGTCGGGGATCGACCGAAACACGAAACCCAATGCAAGTCAATGGGGAAGCATAGTCGGCAGTGAGTGGAGGCCAGGAAAACACCTACAGTGCCCATTTTAATGCCAAAAACATCCATTCTTGTTTCTGAAGCTTGTCAATCTTAATTAACTTTATAATAATAGTTGGGCATAGGGAATTGGGGGTCATTTGGCAAAAGTTGTGGGGGGAGTAGGGCTGGCTCAAGTTTTTCGTGGGCCCAGGAAATGCGGACTATGTCACGGCGGTGTTGCAGGGAAAGGTAAGTATTTCAACGTTGCAAGTGCTGTGATCCTGAGCAAGCAGGGGGGGCCCACTCGTTCGCATTGGCACTGGCACAGGGCCCCTCAAAGTACAGCGGTGTGTTTGCATGGCGGGGGCGCCTCCCACCAGCAGCGACACTTTTGCGTACTCTGAGGGGCCCTGTGCCAGTGACGTCGCCAACGAGTATGCCCCCCCACCTGATGAAGGAACCTGCACTTTCATCTGCACCTTCCTCTCTGTCCCTGTGTAAGGTGGTATAACATGCGGGAAGGGGAACCTTACTTTCAGCAGGGTCAGATTCTGGCTGTGTAGAGTATAAGGGGAATGTAGTGGTCTAGGTCAATGTACCAGCAGACTCATCTAGCAGTGGCTGGGCAATGGGCAGGATGAGGAGGAAACAGATATAGGGCCAAAGAATAAAGTAGGCTAAATGCAGTTCAAAATTGGTAACAGGACTAAACAGGCGGCATTGCTTTGTTCAGTGGAGTAGCAAACCCAAGAGCAGCAGACACTGTTTCAAGGGCCTAACCACACTAGTAGGCCAAATGCAGTTTAATATCTGATAGTATAGGGCGAAAGCCAGAATGTGGAAGCTCAGCTTTGTTCAGTTGAGGACAACACCAGGCAGGGGCAGACAGACACCTTTAGTAGGCCGGAACAGCCAATTTTTGTAAAAAACAGCAGTTAGTAAGAGGCAGAAGGTAGAAGCTCAGCTTTATTCAGTTGAGGACAACACCAGGCAGGGGCAGACCCCTTTAGTAGGCCGGAACAGCCAATTGCATTTTTAAAATGGTAATTTGGAACTGAAGGTTGAAGCTCAGCTTTATTCAGTTGAGGACAACACCAGGCAGGGGCAGACAGACACCTTTAGTAGGCCGGAACAGCCAATTGCATTTTTAAAAATGGTAATTTGGAACTGAAGGTTGAAGCTCAGCTTTATTCAGTTGAGGACAACACCAGGCAGGGGCAGACAGACACCTTTAGTAGGCCGGAACAGCCAATGGCATTTTTAAAAATGGTAATTTGGAACTGAAGGTTGAAGCTCAGCTTTATTCAGTTGAGGACAACACCAGGCAGGGGCAGACAGACACCTTTAGTAGGCCGGAACAGCCAATTGCATTTTTAAAAATGGTAATTTGGAACTGAAGGTTGAAGCTCAGCTTTATTCAGTTGAGGACAACACCAGGCAGGGGCAGACAGACACCTTTAGTAGGCCGGAACAGCCAATGGCATTTTTAAAAATGGTAATTTGGAACAGAAGGTTGAAGCACAGCTTTGTTCAGTTGAGGACAACACCAGGCAGGGGCAGACAGACACCTTTAGTAGGCCGGAACAGCCAATGGCATTTTTAAAAATGGTAATTTGGAACAGAAGGTTGAAGCACAGCTTTGTTCAGTTGAGGACAACACCAGGCAGGGGCAGACAGACACCTTTAGTAGGCCGGAACAGCCAATTTTTTTTAAAAAACAGCAGTTAGTAAGAGGCAGAAGGTAGAAGCTCAGCTTTATTCAGTTGAGGACAACACCAGGCAGGGGCAGACCCCTTTATTAGGCCGGAACAGCCAATTGCATTTTTAAAAATGGTAATTTGGAACTGAAGGTTGAAGCTCAGCTTTATTCAGTTGAGGACAACACCAGGCAGGGGCAGACAGACACCTTTAGTAGGCCGGAACAGCCAATTGCATTTTTAAAAATGGTAATTTGGAACTGAAGGTTGAAGCTCAGCTTTATTCAGTTGAGGACAACACCAGGCAGGGGCAGACAGACACCTTTAGTAGGCCGGAACAGCCAATTGCATTTTTAAAAATGGTAATTTGGAACTGAAGGTTGAAGCTCAGCTTTATTCAGTTGAGGACAACACCAGGCAGGGGCAGACAGACACCTTTAGTAGGCCGGAACAGCCAATTGCATTTTTAAAAATGGTAATTTGGAACTGAAGGTTGAAGCTCAGCTTTATTCAGTTGAGGACAACACCAGGCAGGGGCAGACAGACACCTTTAGTAGGCCGGAACAGCCAATTGCATTTTTAAAAATGGTAATTTGGAACTGAAGGTTGAAGCTCAGCTTTATTCAGTTGAGGACAACACCAGGCGGGGGCAGACAGACACCTTTAGTAGGCCGGAACAGCCAATGGCATTTTTAAAAATGGTAATTTGGAACAGAAGGTAGAAGCTCAGCTTTATTCAGTTGAGGACAACACCAGGCAGCGGCAGACAGACACCTTTAGTAGGCCGGAACAGCCAATTGCATTTTTAAAAATGGTAATTTGGAACTGAAGGTTGAAGCTCAGCTTTATTCAGTTGAGGACAACACCAGGCAGGGGCAGACAGACACCTTTAGTAGGCCGGAACAGCCAATTGCATTTTTAAAAATGGTAATTTGGAACTGAAGGTTGAAGCACAGCTTTATTCAGTTGCAGCTTCTTGGCAATAATATAAAGAAGACGAGACAGGACAACACTCGTTGGATGCCATATCTGTGTTTTCACTGGAAAAAAAACTGTCATTTAACTACTTGTAGGAGAAAGTTTTTGTAGCTGGAGGCCACTTTTTGTATTGTACCAGTTTTTGGTTGTATGTTTGGAACTGAAGGTTGAAGCTCAGCTTTATTCAGTTGAGGACAACACCAGGCAGGGGCAGACAGACACCTTTAGTAGGCCGGAACAGCCAATTGCATTTTTAAAAATGGTAATTTGGAACTGAAGTTTGAAGCTCAGCTTTATTCAGTTGAGGACAACACCAGGCAGGGGCAGACAGACACCTTTAGTAGGCCGGAACAGCCAATGGCATTTTTAAAAATGGTAATTTGGAACAGAAGGTTGAAGCACAGCTTTGTTCAGTTGAGGACAACACCAGGCAGGGGCAGACAGACACCTTTAGTAGGCCGGAACAGCCAATTGCATTTTTAAAAATGGTAATTTGGAACTGAAGGTTGAAGCTCAGCTTTATTCAGTTGAGGACAACACCAGGCAGGGGCAGACAGACACCTTTAGTAGGCCGGAACAGCCAATTGCATTTTTAAAAATGGTAATTTGGAACTGAAGGTTGAAGCTCAGCTTTATTCAGTTGAGGACAACACCAGGCAGGGGCAGACAGACACCTTTAGTAGGCCGGAACAGCCAATGGCATTTTTAAAAATGGTAATTTGGAACAGAAGGTAGAAGCTCAGCTTTATTCAGTTGAGGACAACACCAGGCAGGGGCAGACATTCACCTTTAGTAGGCCGGAACAGCCAATTGCATTTTTAAAAATGGTAATTTGGAACTGAAGGTTGAAGCACAGCTTTATTCAGTTGCAGCTTCTTGGCAATAATATAAAGAAGACGAGACAGGACAACACTCGTTGGATGCCATATCTGTGTTTTCACTGGAAAAAAAACTGTCATTTAACTACTTGTAGGAGAAAGTTTTTGTAGCTGGAGGCCACTTTTTGTATTGTACCAGTTTTTGGTTGTATGTTTGGAACTGAAGGTTGAAGCTCAGCTTTATTCAGTTGAGGACAACACCAGGCAGGGGCAGACAGACACCTTTAGTAGGCCGGAACAGCCAATTGCATTTTTAAAAATGGTAATTTGGAACTGAAGGTTGAAGCACAGCTTTATTCAGTTGCAGCTTCTTGGCAATAATATAAAGAAGACGAGACAGGACAACACTCGTTGGATGCCATATCTGTGTTTTCACTGGAAAAAAAACTGTCATTTAACTACTTGTAGGAGAAAGTTTTTGTAGCTGGAGGCCACTTTTTGTATTGTACCAGTTTTTGGTTGTATGTTTGGAACTGAAGGTTGAAGCTCAGCTTTATTCAGTTGAGGACAACACCAGGCAGGGGCAGACAGACACCTTTAGTAGGCCGGAACAGCCAATTGCATTTTTAAAAATGGTAATTTGGAACTGAAGGTTGAAGCTCAGCTTTATTCAGTTGAGGACAACACCAGGCAGGGGCAGACAGACACCTTTAGTAGGCCGGAACAGCCAATGGCATTTTTAAAAATGGTAATTTGGAACAGAAGGTAGAAGCTCAGCTTTATTCAGTTGAGGACAACACCAGGCAGGGGCAGACATTCACCTTTAGTAGGCCGGAACAGCCAATTGCATTTTTAAAAATGGTAATTTGGAACTGAAGGTTGAAGCTCAGCTTTATTCAGTTGAGGACAACACCAGGCAGGGGCAGACAGACACCTTTAGTAGGCCGGAACAGCCAATTGCATTTTTAAAAATGGTAATTTGGAACTGAAGGTTGAAGCTCAGCTTTATTCAGTTGAGGACAACACCAGGCAGGGGCAGACATTCACCTTTAGTAGGCCGGAACAGCCAATTGCATTTTTAAAAATGGTAATTTGGAACTGAAGGTTGAAGCACAGCTTTATTCAGTTGCAGCTTCTTGGCAATAATATAAAGAAGACGAGACAGGACAACACTCGTTGGATGCCATATCTGTGTTTTCACTGGAAAAAAAACTGTCATTTAACTACTTGTAGGAGAAAGTTTTTGTAGCTGGAGGCCACTTTTTGTATTGTACCAGTTTTTGGTTGTATGTTTGGAACTGAAGGTTGAAGCTCAGCTTTATTCAGTTGAGGACAACACCAGGCAGGGGCAGACAGACACCTTTAGTAGGCCGGAACAGCCAATTGCATTTTTAAAAATGGTAATTTGGAACTGAAGGTTGAAGCACAGCTTTATTCAGTTGCAGCTTCTTGGCAATAATATAAAGAAGACGAGACAGGACAACACTCGTTGGATGCCATATCTGTGTTTTCACTGGAAAAAAAACTGTCATTTAACTACTTGTAGGAGAAAGTTTTTGTAGCTGGAGGCCACTTTTTGTATTGTACCAGTTTTTGGTTGTATGTTTGGAACTGAAGGTTGAAGCTCAGCTTTATTCAGTTGAGGACAACACCAGGCAGGGGCAGACAGACACCTTTAGTAGGCCGGAACAGCCAATTGCATTTTTAAAAATGGTAATTTGGAACTGAAGGTTGAAGCTCAGCTTTATTCAGTTGAGGACAACACCAGGCAGGGGCAGACAGACACCTTTAGTAGGCCGGAACAGCCAATGGCATTTTTAAAAATGGTAATTTGGAACAGAAGGTAGAAGCTCAGCTTTATTCAGTTGAGGACAACACCAGGCAGGGGCAGACATTCACCTTTAGTAGGCCGGAACAGCCAATTGCATTTTTAAAAATGGTAATTTGGAACTGAAGGTTGAAGCTCAGCTTTATTCAGTTGAGGACAACACCAGGCAGGGGCAGACAGACACCTTTAGTAGGCCGGAACAGCCAATTGCATTTTTAAAAATGGTAATTTGGAACTGAAGGTTGAAGCACAGCTTTATTCAGTTGCAGCTTCTTGGCAATAATATAAAGAAGACGAGACAGGACAACACTCGTTGGATGCCATATCTGTGTTTTCACTGGAAAAAAAACTGTCAGTTAACTACTTGTAGGAGAAAGTTTTTGTAGCTGGAGGCCACTTTTTGTATTGTACCAGTTTTTTGTTGTATGTTTGGAACTGAAGGTTGAAGCTCAGCTTTATTCAGTTGAGGACAACACCAGGCAGGGGCAGACACCTTTAGAAGGACGGAAAAGCCAATTTTTTTAAAAACAGCAGTTAATCTGAGCCAGAAGGTAGAAGCTCAGCTTTATTCAGTTGAGGCCAACTTGAATTAGGGACTGCAGACAGACTTTGCAGGCTGTCCCCTGTGTGGACCATGCATCCAATACATTAACCCATTGAGCCACAAAGGACACGTAACCTTCCGTGGCCAGGCCTACAGGTCCATGTGTCTGTTGTCAGGTATACCTTTGGACTGACAAATTGACAGAATGCAAGGACAATGCGGTCTTTAACATGCAGGTGGAGGGGTGGGATGGCTTTTCTCGCAAAAGAATTGTCAACTGGGTAGCTCATAGCGTGGTATATCGTAGTTCATCCTGGCTTTATTAATATTAAATTAAATTAAAAAATAGGCTCTATGCACTTTATAATTGGTTCCAGGGGTACACGGGCAGCAGTGGTCTGGTCAGTGGAGGCCTAGTGGAAGGAGGGACCGCAGACAGGCTTCGAAGGCCTAACATAATTAAATTGGGCTGGCTGTAGGCACTTTATTATTAGTTCCAGGGGTACACGGGCAGCAGTGGTCTGGTCAGTGGAGGCCTAGTGGAAGGAGGGACCGCAGACAGGCTTCGAAGGCCTAACATAATTAAATTGGGCTGGCTGTAGGCACTTTATTATTAGTTACAGGGGTACACGGGCAGCAGTGGTCTGGTCAGTGGAGGCCTAGTGGAAGGAGGGACCGCAGACAGGCTTCGAAGGCCTAACATAATTAAATTGGGCTGGCTGTAGGCACTTTATAATTGGTTCCAGGGGTACACGGGCAGCAGTGGTCTGGTCAGTGGAGGCCTAGTGGAAGGAGGGACCGCAGACAGGCTTCGAAGGCCTAACATAATTAAATTGGGCTGGCTGTAGGCACTTTATTATTAGTTACAGGGGTACACGGGCAGCAGTGGTCTGGTCAGTGGAGGCCTAGTGGAAGGAGGGACCGCAGACAGGCTTCGAAGGCCTAACATAATTAAATTGGGCTGGCTGTAGGCACTTTATAATTGGTTCCAGGGGTACACGGGCAGCAGTGGTCTGGTCAGTGGAGGCCTAGTGGAAGGAGGGACCGCAGACAGGCTTCGAAGGCCTAACATAATTAAATTGGGCTGGCTGTAGGCACTTTATTATTAGTTACAGGGGTACACGGGAAGCAGTGGTCTGGTCAGTGGAGGCCTAGTGGAAGGAGGGACCGCAGACAGGCTTCGAAGGCCTAACATAATTAAATTGGGCTGGCTGTAGGCACTTTATTATTAGTTACAGGGGTACACGGGCAGCAGTGGTCTGGTCAGTTGAGGCCTAGTGGAAGGAGGGACCGCAGACAGGCTTCGAAGGCCTAACATAATTAAATTGGGCTGGCTGTAGGCACTTTATTATTAGTTACAGGGGTACACGGGCAGCAGTGGTCTGGTCAACGGAGGCCGATTGTAATGAGTGTCTGCCAGTTAGTAGTCCAAAACAACAACTAAATGTGAATGTCTCGCATTAAAACAAAACAAAAACACTAAAGGGTGCAATCATTAGGTTCAGGGGTGGGATCCTCTGCGTTGTTTCAGACCTACTAATTTTGCGCAAAGTATTTACTGTGGTAAATAGAGGACACTGCCCCTGACTATGTTAAGTACCATCATACATGTCAACACAATGGTATTGTCAGTGGCAGGTATGGAAGGATGTCAGCGCATAGACTTAACATTGGTGGAAGTGTGAGAGATAACTGTGGAAGTGGTAGAGCAATGTTTGACCTGGGGGTGGGTGAACTCTCTTGTGGCCGGCGTTACAGGCCCAAGGCCCCTCATGTTACAACAGTGTGTCTGACGTTGGGTGCGCACCACCACCGCCAGAGACACTTTATTGTACTATGAGGAACCCAGTAGCAATGCCGTCGACCAAAAGCGAGTACACCCACCTCTTCAGACAAACAGCAGTCTCACGGGTGCTTGCGCCAAGTCGCGATACCACGGCCCCGTGTGGGGAGTTTGGCCATTTAGGGAGGTGTAAACATGTCGTATGCTGGACAATCAGCTGCAGCAAATTAGACATTAGAAAAGTAATTCACAGTAGTCCACAGGCAAGAGCTTTTCATAGGAAAGCTAGGTGTCGGCCGGGCAAGGTGGGGCAAAAGATTTCGAAATCCAGTTGTGGTTCATTTTAATGAATGTTAGATCGTCAACATTTTGGGTAGCCAGACGAGTCCTTTTTTCGGTTAATATTGAACCTGCAGCACTGAATACTCTTTCTGATAGGACACTTGCTGCCGGGCAAGCAAGCTCCTGCAATGCATATTCTGCCAATTCTGGCCAGGTGTCTAATTTTGATGCCCAGTAATCAAATGGGAATGACGGTTGAGGGAGAACATCGATAAGGGATGAAAAATAGTTAGTAACCATACTGGACAAATGTTGTCTCCTGTCACTTTCAATTGATGCAGCAGTACCTGTCCTGTCTGCGGTCATAGCAAAATCACTCCACAACCTGGTCAGAAAACCCCTCTGTCCAACGCCACTTCTGATGTGTGCACCCCTAACACTCCTAGTCTGTTGCCCCCTTGAGCTCGTGTGAGAACGATCACGTGCGCTGTGTGCTGGGAATGCCTGAAGCAAACGGTCAATAAGAGTTGATTGTTTGGTTGCTAATATTAGTTCCAAGTTCTCATGTGGCATAATATTTTGCAATTTGCCTTTATAGCGTGGATCAAGGAGGCAGGCCAACCAGTAATCGTCATCGTTCATCATTTTCGTTATGCGTGTGTCCCTTTTTAGGATACGTAAGGCATAATCCGCCATGTGGGCCAAAGTTCCAGTTGTCAAATCTCCGGTTGTGATTGGGTGAGGGGCAGTTGCAGGCAAATCTACGTCACTTGTGTCCCTCAAAAAACCAGAACCCGGCCTTGACACGCAACCAATTTCCACTGCCCCCGGGAAAGGTTCCGCATTAAAAATATACTCATCCCCATCATCCTCCTCGTCCTCCACCTCCTCTTCGCCCGCTACCTCGTCCTGTACACTGCCCTGACCAGACAATGGCTGACTGTCATCAAGGCTTTCCTCTTCCTCTGGTGCAGACGCCTGCTCCTTTATGTGCGTCAAACTTTGCATCAGCAGACGCATTAGGGGGATGCTCATGCTTATTACGGCGTTGTCTGCACTAACCAGCCGTGTGCATTCCTCAAAACACTGAAGGACTTGACACATGTCTTGTATCTTCGACCACTGCACACCTGACAACTCCATGTCTGCCATCCTACTGCCTGCCCGTGTATGTGTATCCTCCCACAAAAACATAACAGCCCGCCTCTGTTGGCACAGTCTCTGAAGCATGTGCAGTGTTGAGTTCCACCTTGTTGCAACGTCTATGATTAGGCGATGCTGGGGAAGGTTCAAAGACCGCTGATAGGTCTGCATACGGCTGGCGTGTACAGGCGAACGTCGGATATGTGAGCAAAGTCCACGCACTTTGAGGAGCAGGTCGGAGAACCCAGGATAAGTTTTCAATAAGCACTGCACCACCAGGTTTAAGGTGTGAGCCAGGCAAGGAATGTGTTTCAGTTGGGAAAGGGAGATGGCAGCCATGAAATTCCTTCCATTATCACTAACTACCTTGCCTGCCTCAAGATCTACTGTGCCCAGCCACGACTGCATTTCTTGTTGCAAGAACTCGGACAGAACTTCCGCAGTGTGTCTGTTGTCGCCCAAACACTTCATAGCCAATACAGCCTGCTGACGCTTGCCAGTAGCTGGCCCATAATGGGACAACTGGTGTGCAACAGTGTCATCTGCCGATGGAGTGGTTGGCCGACTGCGGTCTGTGGAAGAGCTGTAGCTTCTGCAGGAGGATGAGGAGGAGGAGGAGGAGGGGGTGCGAACGCCTACAGCCAACTGTTTCCTAGACCGTGGGCTAGGCACAACTGTCCCGAAATTGATGTCCCCTGTGTCCACCACATTCACCCAGTGTGCCGTGATGGACACATAACGTCCCTGGCCATGCCTACTGGTCCATGCATCTGTAGTCAGGTGCACCTTTGTACTCACAGATTGCCTGAGTGCATGGACGATGCGCTGTTTAACATGCTGGTGCAGGGCTGGGATGGCTTTTCTGGAAAAAAAGTGTCGACTGGGTAGCTCGTATCGTGGTTCAGCGTACTCCATCAGGGCTTTGAAAGCTTCGCTTTCAACTAACCGGTAGGGCATCATCTCTAACGAGATTAGTCTAGCTATGTGGGCGTTAAAACCCTGTGTACGCGGATGCGAGGATAAGTACTTCCTTTTTCTAACCAGAGTCTCATGTAGTGTGAGCTGAACTGGAGAGATGGAGATCGTGGAACTTGCGGGTGTGCCGGTGGACATGGCAGACTGAGAGACGGTTGGAGACGGTATTGTTTCCGCCGGTGCCCTAGATGCAATATTTCCGCCTACAAAACTGGTGATTCCTTGACCCTGACTGCTTTTGGCTGGCAAAGAAACCTGCACAGATACTGCCGGTGGTGCGGAAAATGGTGGCCTTACAGTGACGGAAGGGATGTTGCGTTGATGACTAGCTTCATTGGCCGAGGGTGCTACAACCTTAAGGGACGTTTGGTAGTTAGTCCAGGCTTGAAAATGCATGGTGGTTAAGTGTCTATGCATGCAACTAGTATTGAGACTTTTCAGATTCTGACCTCTGCTTAAGCTAGTAGAACATTTTTGACAGATGACTTTGCGCTGATCAATTGGATGTTGTTTAAAAAAATGCCAGACTGCACTCTTCCTAGCATCGGATCCCTTTTCAGGGATTGCAGACTGAGCTTTAACCGGATGGCAACGCTGTGCTCCAACAGGTTTTGGCTTTGACACGCGTTTTGGGCCAGATAGGGGCCCGGCAGATGGAACCTGTTGCGATGTTGATGCCTGCTGCGGCCCCTCCTCCACCTCCGCTTCTGAACTACTGCTGCCTGCACCCTGTTCCCCCAATGGCTGCCAATCGGGGTCAACAACCGGGTCATCTATTACCTCCTCTTCGAGCTCGTGTGCAACTTCGTCTGTGTCACTGTGTCGGTCTGTGGTATAGCGTTCGTGGCGGGGCAACATAGTCTCATCAGGGTCTGATTGTGGATCTGTACCCTGAGAGGGCAATGTGGTGGTCTGAGTCAAAGGAGCAGCATAGTACTCTGGCTGTGGCTGTGCATCAGTGCACTCCATGTCAGAATCTACTTGTAATGGGCATGGCCTGTTAAGTGTTTCACTTTCTAAGCCAGGGACGGTATGTGTAAAGAGCTCCATGGAGTGACTCGTTGTGTCGCCTGCTGCATCCTTCTCTCTTGTTGTAGTTTTTGCTGAGGAGGACAAGGAAGCGACTTGTCCCTGACCGTGAACATCCACAAGCGACGCGCTGCTTTTACATTTACCAGTTTCAGAAGAGGAGGCAAAAGAGCTAGAGGCTGAGTCTGCAATGTAAGCCAAAACTTGCTGTTGCTGCTCCGGCTTTAAAAGCGTTTTTCCTACTCCCAGAAAAGAGAGCGTTCGAGGCCTTGTGTAGCCAGATGACGAAACTGGCTCCACAGCTCCAGACTTAGGTGGAATATTTTTATCCCCACGACCACCTGATGCTCCACTACCACTACCATCATTACCAGCTGACAATGAACGCCCACGGCCACGACCTCTTGCACCAGACTTCCTCATTGTTTTAAAAAATTAACCAAAGTAACTTTATTTGTTGCTGTCAAACAACTTACACGGTGAGCTATAACTTCAGTATGATTTCTATATCCCTTAACAGGTTGGTGAGACCACAAGGAAAATCAGGCACAATGTTACACACTCTGTTTTCTGTGGCACAAAATCACAGAGATGACACACACGCAGGACTGTCACTCAAGCACTAATGTCAATATTATTCTCCCACCTAATTTTTTTTTTTTTTTTTTTTTTCTCAGGGAGACTTTAGAAACCAAATAAGATAAAATGTTTTTTTCAGGGACAATTTAGAAACCAAATACTAATAAAAAAATAAATAAAATAAAATAGCCTTTCTATGGCCCACAATTAGAGAGAGAGAGGTGGCACACCCAGGAGTCAAGACTGGCACACAAGCTGAAAGGGCAATATTACTCTCCCACTGTTTTTTTATGTATTTTTTTTTTTTCAGGGAGACTTTAGAAACCAAATAATATTAAACAAAGCAAAAAAATAAATAGGCTTTCTATGGCCCACAATTAGAGAGAGAGAGGTGGCACACCCAGGAGTCAAGACTGGCACACAAGCTGAAAGGGCAATATTACTCTCCCACTGTTTTTTTATGTATTTTTTTTTTTTCAGGGAGACTTTAGAAACCAAATAATATTAAAAAAAGCAAAAAAATAAATAGGCTTTCTATGGCCCACAATTAGAGAGAGAGAGGTGGCACACCCAGGAGTCAAGACTGGCACACAAGCTGAAAGGGCAATATTACTCTCCCACTGTTTTTTTATGTATTTTTTTTTTTTCAGGGAGACTTTAGAAACCAAATAATATTAAAAAAAGCAAAAAAATAAATAGGCTTTCTATGGCCCACAATTAGAGAGAGAGAGGTGGCACACCCAGGAGTCAAGACTGGCACACAAGCTGAAAGGGCAATATTACTCTCCCACTGTTTTTTTATGTTTTTTTTTTTTTTTCAGGGAGACTTTAGAAACCAAATAATATTAAACAAAGCAAAAAAATAAATAGGCTTTCTATGGCCCACAATTAGAGAGAGAGAGGTGGCACACCCAGGAGTCAAGACTGGCACACAAGCTGAAAGGGCAATATTACTCTCCCACTGTTTTTTTATGTATTTATTTTTTTTCAGGGAGACTTTAGAAACCAAATAATATTAAAAAAGCAAAAAAATAAATAGGCTTTCTATGGCCCACAATTAGAGAGAGAGAGGTGGCACACCCAGGAGTCAAGACTGGCACACAAGCTGAAAGGGCAATATTACTCTCCCACTGTTTTTTTATGTACTTTTTTTTTTTTTCAGGGAGACTTTAGAAACCAAATAATATTAAAAAAAGCAAAAAAATAAATAGGCTTTCTATGGCCCACAATTAGAGAGAGAGAGGTGGCACACCCAGGAGTCAAGACTGGCACACAAGCTGAAAGGGCAATATTACTCTCCCACTGTTTTTTTATGTATTTTTTTTTTTTCAGGGAGACTTTGGAAACCAAATAATATTAAACAAAGCAAAAAAATAAATAGGCTTTCTATGGCCCACAATTAGAGAGAGAGAGGTGGCACACCCAGGAGTCAAGACTGGCACACAAGCTGAAAGGGCAATATTACTCTCCCACTGTTTTTTTATGTATTTTTTTTTTCAGGGAGACTTTAGAAACCAAATAATATTAAAAAAAGCAAAAAAATAAATAGGCTTTCTATGGCCCACAATTAGAGAGAGAGAAGTGGCACACCCAGGAGTCAAGACTGGCACACAAGCTGAAAGGGCAATATTACTCTCCCACTGTTTTTTTATGTATTTTTTTTTTTCAGGAAGACTTTAGAAACCAGATAATATTAAAAAAAGCAAAAAAATAAATAGGCTTTCTATGGCCCACAATTAGAGAGAGAGAGGTGGCACACCCAGGAGTCAAGACTGGCACACAAGCTGAAAGGGCAATATTACTCTCCCACTGTTTTTTTATGTATTTTTTTTTTTTCAGGGAGACTTTAGAAACCAAATAATATTAAACAAAGCAAAAAAGTAAATAGGCTTTCTATGGCCCACAATTAGAGAGAGAGAGGTGGCACACCCAGGAGTCAAGACTGGCACACAAGCTGAAAGGGCAATATTACTCTCCCACTGTTTTTTTATGTATTTTTTTTTTTCAGGGAGACTTTAGAAACCAAATAATATTAAAAAAAGCAAAAAAATAAATAGGCTTTCTATGGCCCACAATTAGAGAGAGAGAGGTGGCACACCCAGGAGTCAAGACTGGCACACAAGCTGAAAGGGCAATATTACTCTCCCACTGTTTTTTTATGTATTTTTTTTTTTCAGGGAGACTTTAGAAACCAAATAATATTAAACAAAGCAAAAAAATAAATAGGCTTTCTATGGTCCACAATTAGAGAGAGAGAGGTGGCACACCCAGGAGTCAAGACTGGCACACAAGCTGAAAGGGCAATATTACTCTCCCACTGTTTTTTTATGTATTTTTTTTTTCAGGGAGACTTTAGAAACCAAATAATATTAAAAAAAGCAAAAAAATAAATAGGCTTTCTATGGCCCACAATTAGAGAGAGAGAGGTGGCACACCCAGGAGTCAAGACTGGCACACAAGCTGAAAGGGCAATATTACTCTCCCACTGTTTTTTTATGTATTTTTTTTTTTTTTCACGGAGACTTTAGAAACCCAATAATATTAAAAAAAACAAAAAAATAAATAGGCTTTGTATGGCCCACTGAATGAGAGATGGCACACACAGGAGTGGCACACAAGCCCTGACTGAGGCCAATATTTTTCTCCCACTGATTGATGTAGTGTTTTTGTGTTGAGGTAGATTTTAGAACACAAATCAAGGAAAAAAATAAATAGGCTTTCTATGGCCCACTCAGTGAGAGATGGCACACACAGGGATGGCACTGTAGCAGAAATGCCAATCTTAATCTTCCACAAAAAAAAAAAAACAGGGACTGTCCTATAATTACTATCTCCCTGCAGTAATGTAAGCCAGGTATGGCAGGCAGCAATAGGAGTGGACTGATGCACAAATTAAATAAAAAGTGTGGACAAACAAAAAAGATAGCTGTGCAGAAAGGAAGGAACAAGAGGATATGTGCTTTGAAAAAAGCAGTTGGTTTGCACAGTGGCGTACACACAGCAATACAGCTATCACGGAGCCTTCTAGGGCAGCCCAATGAGCTACAGCGCTGAGGGAAAAAAAAAAATGTAGCTTCCAGTGTCCCTGCACACCGAAGGTGGTGTTGGACAGTGGAAATCGCTACAGCACAAGCGGTTTGGTGGTTAGTGGACCCTGCCTAACGCTATCCCTGCTTCTGACGAAGCGGCAGCAACCTCTCCCTAAGCTCAGATCAGCAGCAGTAAGATGGCGGTCGGCGGGAACGCCCCTTTATAGCCCCTGTGACGCCGCAGACAGCAAGCCAATCACTGCAATGCCCTTCTCTAAGATGGTGGGGACCAGGACCTATGTCATCACGCTGCCCACACTCTGCGTTCACCTTCATTGGCTGAGAAATGGCGCTTTTCGCGTCATTGAAACGCGACTTTGGCGCGAAAGTCGCGTACCGCATGGCCGACAAGCACAGGGGTCGGATCGGGTTTCATGAGACGCCGACTTAGCCAAAAGTCGGCGACTTTTGAAAATGAACGACCCGTTTCGCTCAACCCTAATCAGCGCCTTTCTTCGTCAAATCGGTCAAGGGTTTAACCACACTGGAGAAGTTAGCAATGAAACGGCGATAAAAATTAGCAAAGCCCAAAAATTTCTGAAGGCTCTTCACAGATGTGGGTTGAATCCAATCATGAATGGCCTGAACCTTAACTGGATCCATCTCTATAGATGAGGGAGAAAAAATAAAGCCCAAAAAAGAAACCTTCTGCACTCCAAAGAGACACTTAGACCCCTTCACAAACAAAGCATTATCACGAAGGATCTGAAATACCATCCTGACCTGTTTCACATGAGACTCCCAATCATCGGAAAAAATTAAAATGTCATCCAAATATACAATCATGAATTTATCAAGATAAGTCCGGAAGATATCGTGCATGAAGGACTGAAAAACAGATGGAGCATTAGAGAGCCTGAATGGCATCACAAGGTATTCAAAATGGCCTTCGGGCGTATTAAACGCAGTTTTCCATTCATCACCCTGCTTAATACGAACAAGATTATATGCCCCCCGAAGGTCAATCTTAGTAAACCAATTAGCCCCCTTAATCCTAGCAAACAAATCGGAAAGCAGAGGTAAAGGGTATTGAAACTTGACCGTGATCTTATTCAAGAGGCGATAATCAATACAGGGTCTCAAGGAGCCATCCTTCTTAGCAACAAAAAAAAACCTGCTCCCAACGGTGAATAAGATGGCCGAATATGTCCTTTCTCCAAAGGCTCCTTAACATAACTCCGCATGGCGGTATGTTCAGGCACAGACAGGTTGAAAAGTCGGCCCTTAGGAAACTTACAGCCTGGAATCAAGTCAATCGCACAATCACAGTCCCTATGCGGTGGAAGGGAACTGGACCTGGGCTCATCGAATACATCCTGAAAATCAGACAAAAACTCTGGAATTTCAGAAGTGGATGAAGAGGAGATTGACATCAAGGGAACATCATTATGAACCCCCTGACATCCCCAACTAGTCACAGACATAGATTTCCAATCCAACACAGGATTATGTGCCTGCAACCACGGAAAACCCAGCACGATAGCATCATGTAAATTATGCAACACCAGAAATCGACAATCTTCCTGATGGGCTGGCGCCATGCACATGGTCACCTGTGTCCAGAACTGGGGCTTATTTTTAGCCAAAGGTGTAGCATCAATGCCCCTTAAAGGAATAGGGTTCTGCAAAGACTGCAAAGGAAAACCACAATGCCTGGCAAACTCAAAGTCCATTAAGTTCAAGGCAGCGCCTGAATCCACAAACGCCATGACAGAAAATGATGATAATGAGCAGATCAAGGACACAGATAATAAAAATTTAGGTTGTACAGTACAGATGGTAAATGAACTAGCGATCCTCTTTGAACGCCTAGGGCAGACTGAAATGACATGAGAAGCATCGCCACAATAAAAACACAACCTATTCTGACATCTGAATCCCTGTTGTTCCGTTCTAGACAGAATCCTATCACACTGCATTGACTCAGGCATCTGCTCTGAGGACAACACCACAGCACGCACAGTTCTGCGCTCCCGCAAATGCTGATTAATATGAATGGCCAGAGACATAGAATCACTCAGACCGAAAGGCGTGGGAAACCCCACCATAACATCTTTAACGGATTCAGAAAGACCCTTTCTGAAAATTGCCGCCAAAGCATCATCATTCCATTTAGTCAACACAGACCATTTTCTAAATTTCTGACAATACAATTCTGCCGCTTCTTGACCCTGAGACAGGACCAACAAGATCTTCTCCGCTTGATCCACAGAATTTGGTTCATCATATAATAATCCTAAAGCCTGAAAAAAGGCGTCTACATTAAGCAAGGCCGGATTCCCAGATTCCAGGGAAAATGCCCAATCCTGAGGATCACCACGCAGCAGGGAGATGACAATTTTAACCTGCTGAATGGAATCACCAGAGGATCGAGGTCTCAGAGCAAAAAACAGTTTACAGTTGTTTTTAAAACTCAAAAATTTGGACCTGTCCCCAAAAAACAAATCAGGAGTAGGAATCTTAGGCTCTAAAACTGGAGTCTGAACAATATAATCAGAAATACACTGTACCCTAGCAGCAAGCTGGTCTACACGAGAAGCTAATCCCTGAACATCCATGCTAGCACAAGACTCCTCAGCCACCCAGAGAAAAAGAGGGAAGAAAATACAAAGCAGGCTGCAGAAAAAAAAATGTCTCTTTCTTCCCTTCTTCTGAGATGCATTTAACTCATTGTTGGCCAGTTGTACTGTTGTGATCCGGTGACCTTGGAGCCGCATGAGACTTTCTCAGGAGTAGGTGGAACCTGTACTGACCGCAAACCCTAAACTGTCACCGCAACTAGAAGTAGCCATGGGGTGTACCTAACACATCCTAGACACCTTGACACAGCCGGAGGACTAAATACCCCTATAGATGGAAATGGAAATTCTATCTTGCCTCAGAGCAGAACCCCAAAGGATAGGCAGCCCCCCACAAATATTGACTGCGAGTATTAGAGGAAAGACACACGCAGGCAGAAATCAGGATTTAGCAAAAGAGGCCACGCTAGTTAAATAGGAAAGGATAGGACAGAATACTAAGCGGTCAGTATTAAAACCCTAAAAATATCCACAGCAGATAATACAAAAATTCCACCATCTAACTAAAGACATGGAATGTATATCTGCATCTCCTGAGAATCCAACTTGACTGAAATATCCAAACACAGTCTAAGCTGGACAAGAAAAAACATTGAATAGTACTGAATTGTAAAGCACACCGCATGTGTGCTGTAGAAACAAAACCAGACACTTATCTTTGCTGATTTGGCAGCAGGGCAAGAGGAACCAGACCGAGATGCAAAACCTCCAAGAACAATGGACAACTGGCAAGGGCTAATGAATCCTGCACACCTAAATATCCCAGTCAGAGCTGCAATCAGCAGGGACACCTGCCCAGGATTGCAAGCCAGGGACAACGGCATTACTACCAACAACCACCGGAGGGAACCCAAGAGCAGAATTCACAACACACAGCTCCTCTACATCCACACTGTAAACCCCTCCTGACCCCACATAAACTTCCCCTCATCCAGCACCAAGACAACCAGCACAGCAGAGTCCTGCATGCACACACCGAGGCCACTGATCATGTGACCCTTGACCCCCTCCTCCCCTCCTGCGACCTCATCACAGGTCCTGTGCGAACAGAAACCAGAACAGCCTTCTTTGAGCAGCCCAAGCAGATGCAGGAGAGGAGCAACTTCAGCTTCAGGACCTGTGATGATGTCACGATCACATGACTGGTCACGTGAGGCAGGGAGGGCTGGAAGGAAGGATTCAGGATGCAAATTCAGTTACTATAGCGGCAGAATCTGCCACCCTCTCTCTCCATTTAAGACAGTGCCGCTTGAGGCAAAGTACTCAACTTGCCTCATGGTAGCGGCGCCCCTGCCCGTAATATATCAGGATGTCTCAAGACTCTTTCCGGGAATTGCTTGGTCGTGTCCAAGGAGCCATCCGGAGACAGGACACCCAGCTCCTTAGAGCGATTCCAGCAGAGGAACGTCTCCTGGTTACATTAAGGTACGTAATAATTCTAAACAAATACCAGTCATAATTATTGTTGGTCTGCCATGTATTATTTGTATTGTATTTGTATTGGCCTACAACCTGCAACAGTAACCCCATTCCTTCACATATCCTGCAGTCTCTCTCACCAGTGGTCACCACTCACCTGACTAAAATATTTAACCTCTCTCTTTCTTCAGGTATCTTTCCCTCCTTTTTTAAACATGCCATCATAACCCCTTTAAAGCCATCCCTGGAACAGAACTGCACTGCTAACTACAGACCTGTCTCTAACCTTTCCTTCATCTCTAAACTCCTGGAACGCTTGGTCCACTCCCATCTAATCCGCTATCTCTCGGATAACTCTCTTCTTGACCCCTTACAATCTGGTTTCCGCTCTTTATACTCCACTGAAACTGCCCTCACTAAAGTCTCTAATGATCTAAATACAGCTAAATCCAAAGGTCATTGGTCTCTGCTGATTCTTGTGGATCTTTGTGCCGCATTTGACACTGTGGATCACCAGCTCCTCCTCACTATGCTCCACTCTATATGCCTCAAGGACACAGCCCTCCCTTGTTCTCCTCCTACCTCTCTGACCGAACCTTCACTGTATCTTTTGCCGGCTCCTCTTCCTCTCCTCGTCCCCTTACTATCGGGGTTCCGCAAGGCTCAGTCCTAGGCCCCCTCCTCTTCTCTCTTTACACGGCCCCTATTGGACAAACAATCAGCAGATTTGGGTCCAGAATCATCTCTATGCTGATGACACCCAATTATACACTTCTTCCCCCGACATCACCCCTACCCTAATTCAAAATACCAAGGATTGTCTGTCCTCCCTCTATCTGAAACTAAACCTCTCCAAAATGGAACTTCTTGTGTTTCTCCCTTCTACTAACCTCACTCTACCCAACATCGAAATTACCCTGGAGGGTTCAACCATAACTCCCAAGCAGCATGCCCGCTGTCTTGGGGTCATATTCGACACCGAACTTTCCTTTACTCCCTATATCCGATCACTCACTCACTCTTGTCACCTTAAAAACATCTCCAGAATCCAACCTTTTCTCACCATTGGAACTGCTAAGACTCTTACTGTCGCTCTTATTCATTCTCGTCTGGACTATTGCAACTCTCTTCTAATCGGTCTCCCTCTTACCAAACTTTCTCCTCTCCAATCCATCTTGAATGCTGCAGCCAGAGTCATATTTCTGACCAGCCGCTTTACCGATGCCTCCATCTTGTGCCAGTCATTACACTGGCTACCCATTCGCTACAGGGTCCAGTATAAACTCATCTCTCTCACCCACAAAGCTCTCCACAGTTTTGCACCACCTTATATCTCCTCTCTCATCTCTGTCTATCGCCCTACACATGCCCCCCATTCTACAAATGACCTAAGACATACATCCCCTGTAATTCGAACCTCGCACTTCCTTCTCCAAGATTTCTCTCGAGCTGCGCCAGCTCTCTGGAATGCACTTCCCCACATGATCAGGCTGATACCTAGCCCCGACCTATTCAAGTGCGCTTTGAAAACCCATCTCTTCAAACAAGCCTACCACATCAACTACTCAGTAAACTAACTTTGCCCTGTTCCCTCCTTCCAAATATTATTCTGAATCTGCACCCTTCTATTCATCTGTCTCCACACCCTCCATGCACATGATAATTGCACTTGATACTTGACTATTGCTCTTAAATACACGGGCTAATGACCGGATCATGCAGCTTTGTATGAAAAATCCCTATTTATTATAATTGCCAGACCTGAAATAACAATCACTTTTCACCTATTGTGTCCCCCCATTTCTTTGTAGATTGTAAGCTTGCGAGCAGGGACCTCACTCCTAATGTCACTGTTTAAATTGTCCTAACTTGTACCGAATTTATTGTTTGTACATGTCCCCGCTTAGGCTACTTTCACACTAGCATTAACTGCATTACGTCGCAAATGCGTCGTTTTGCCGAAAAAACGCATCCTGCAAAAGTGCTTGCAGGATGCGTTTTTTCTGCATTGACTAACATTAGCGACGCATTTGCGACGCAATGACACACGTCGCAACCGTCGTGCGACGGTTGCGCCGTGCTGTGGCGGACTGTCGGGAGCAAAAAACGTTACATGTAACGTTTTCTGCTCCCGACGGTCCGCTTTTTCCGACCGCGCATGCGCGGCCGGAACTCCGCCCCCACCTCCCCGCACTTCCCCGCACCTCACAATGGGGCAGCGGATGCGCTGGAAAAATGCATCCGCTGCCCCCGTTGTGCGGCGGAGACAGCGCTAGCGTCGGGGACCTCGGCCCGACGCACTGTGACGGGCCGAGCCCGACGCTAGTGTGAAAGAAGCCTTACTTGTAAAGTGCTGCGGAATATGTTGGCGCTATATAAATAAAAAATTTTATTATTATTATTTTCCTTTATGTCTTTAGCTAAACACCACCATAAATGGAATTAATTGTAATTTTATTTTTTTATTTTACTTCAGATTTCTGGCAACCGGAGAGAGCTTATCATCCCTCCACTTTCAGTACCGGCTTGGAATTTCCACCCTGTCTGGAATAGTTGTGGACACCTGCCGGGCTTTGTGGAGCGTTCTCTGGGATGAATTTATCCCCCTACCCACTGCGGACATGTGGATGGAAATTGCTGACAAATTCTGGAGTGTGTGTGTCATGTCGGACGCTATTCACACTAGGGCGTCCGACAGACAGCGGTAATTCCACATTCGTCCACTATATGCTCAGTGGCGCCTGCTTGATCTTTATCCAGGTTGCCCAGGGTTAATCTAGCTGGTACTCGGGTTGGAGGCTGGGTCACGCCCACGGCCTTTAAATAGTATTGCTGGACTTTGGGCGTCGCTGATTATAGCTTGTGCCTCGTGCCTAGTGATTCCGGTCTGGAGTGGTGGTCTTGGAGAAGTAATATTGTATCTGGTGGTGTATTATCCTTTGTTATATTTCTCCTTCCTATATTTGTATTTGTTTTGCCCTGGGCACATTATTGTGTTTTCCTGTGTGTCTGCGGCGTGGTGCGTTTCTTAGTTTTCCCTGCTGTGCTTTCTGTGGGGGTTGGTGTGAGGTATATTCACTGGGTGGCGGGTGGTGGTTTCAGAATAGGGCTGAAACAGGAGTCAGGGCCAGGCCTGGTGGCCCAGACAAGCACACCATTAGTGTAAATTCTGGGAGAGGGACAGACAGGGTTTTCCCTAGTCTGAGGGATATCGCTGGGGCCCGGGTAACCAGCCTTAGCTTACCTAGTCTCCCCGTGACAGTGTGTGATTTCCCCAACTGTTTGGGAGTGGTGGATGGAAAGCACATACGCATTATCAAACCCGCCAGAACTGGATCAGAGTACTTCAATTACAAAAAATATTTTTCCGTTGTGCTCATGGCAATAGCAGATGTGGATTGTCGCTTCATCGCTGTGGACATTGGAGCTTTTGGTCGTGGCAATGACTCACAGACTTTCAAGAACTCGGATATGGGCCGACATGTGTATGGCGAAAATTTTAATTTTCCACTGCCACGACCTCTCCCCAACACTCAAGGCCCACCGATGCCATTTGTTATGGTTGGGGATGAGGCCTTTCAGATGTGTAAAAACCTACTGAAGCCATATTCCAGTCGGGAGTCGGGACTTGAACCACACTAAAAGGATTTATAACTACAGACTGACCAGGACCCGAAGAACAGTAGAGTCTACCTTTGGGATTCTAGTCTCAAAATGGCGCATTCTTTTGACAGCCATTAATCTAAAAATGGAGACAGTCGATGAGGTGGTCAAAGCCTGTGTGGTTCTTCACAATTACATAATGGCTAAGGAGCGACCCTACATTGAACTGGACGGAACAGTTGCAAACCCATTGCCAGATTACCAGCATCACCTGCTGCGGTCAACTGTTGAAGTTGGCCACATGCGGAACCAATTTGCTGCGTATTTTGATTCTGATATTGGATACGTGGCATGGCAAGACAATATTTTTTGTTAATAAAATTTGTGTTTTGATATCTTGACCGAGTCTCCTATGTAATTCCTCTAAAAATCACTTATGTTGTTAGTGGTAAGGTAGTTGACGTCATTACGTCCTAATTCTGTTCTGCAGTATCTATTGGATGCAGACTGAAGGGACGATGAAGGTTTAATACAAAGCAGATCACTACTCATCAAGTCAGGTGTCAGAAATAATGAATTCATGATGCACAAATAACAGCCTCATGAATTCACTATTTCTGACATATTTTCAGGTGAGTATAGATATGCTTTGTATGACCTCCATCGTCTCTTCGGTTTGTGTGAAATAGATTACGTACACTGAAGAAAAAATGGAGGTTATACAAGGCAGTTCTCTACTCACCAGGTCAGGTGTCACAAGTAATGAGTTCAAGAGGCATAGTTTTGTGCATCATGAACTCACTATTTATGACACATGACCTGTTGAGTATAGTTCTGCTTTGTATTACCGCCATTTTCTCTTCAGTCTGCGACACAGATTAATCCGACTGAAGAGATTATGGAGAAAATACAAGTTATATTTATTTTTTGCCACCTCATAGCTCTATACCAAACACACAAAGCTGCAGTCTTGTACTTAATAACTACTGGAGCTATGAGTTGGCAAAACAATATAGTGTGCGGCGCAGTGTTTTATTAGGCGCACGGTGTGTGTTGCCGGCGGCGAAATACACAAATAACCAAACATTATTGGGGGCAAAAACATTATTATTTATTTTGTTAACAATAAAAAAATTTCACTGCGCCTGCTTGGGGTAGAGTGACGGAACTGTGGGGTGTGTAGCTGTGAGGCCTGGCTAAGTGTGGACGATGCAGGGGTGGCAGGAGAAACGGCAATTAAAGTAGTGGGGTCTGGGAGTTTGGGAATGGGGCTTGACGCATGAGAAGAAGACAGAGACACACTTGAAGGGTGAGACAAACCTGACATTACAGACACAGTGGGAGGTGAGGGGGGAGGAATTGAGATAGTCCGCTGTTTTTTTTTCCCTTTTTGGGATCGGCGCTGTGGTCCGGGGAGCCTCGGTGGGCTCATTTCTTGCGGCCTGGTCATAGTGGCCAACCTGTCAGGGTCCGTGTGCCGCTGCTGCTGCATGGTAGTGGGGAAGGCCATGCCTGGGTCCTGCTGCTGTTGCATAGTTGTGGTGAGGAAGGTCATGCCAGGGTCCTGCTGCTTTTGCATGGTTGTGATGCGGAAGGCCATGCCAGGGTCCTGCTGCTGTTGCATGGTTGTGGTGTGGAAGGCCATGCCAGGGTCCTACTGCTGCATGGTGGAGGCAGTGGAGGAGGTCCAAGCAGGAGCAGCAGTTGTCATGGTGGTGACGATGGGCTGTCCAACAGCACTCGGCATGGTGGTGGTGCTGTAGTGGTGTCCGGCAGTGCTTGGAATGGAGGTGGCCGTGCAGTGGTATGCAGCAGAGCTCGGCACTGTGGTCAAGCTTGACAGTGTTGGCAGAGGTGGATATGCCGCCACTGTCTGCTGAAAATACCGACTCTGCTGCATAGCCTGCATGTAAGCAGCATTGCAGGCCGGCTTGACACTAAGCTGGAGATCAGGAGTAAGGTGTTCCGACATGCCTTGTTCAATTTGATTGGCTTTCACTTGGTCAAGGCTTTTGGTGACCTCCTGGATACATGTATTCATATGGTTTATGGCACTATCCAGTCGGTCACCCATCGCCTTGAGTCCATCATGAAAGACCGAGCTCAAGTGCAAAAACTCAGGCATGAGTGACCTGTCCGAGGCCCTCTGCCGCTGCCGGGAAGAGCCCCCAATAAAAGAGGCAGAGGACTGGGACAGGGGAACACCTGATGGACCAGCTTCCTGGTCTCCAGTCTGTGTGGCAGGCCCACTTGCTGCAGCGCTGCTGGAAGGCTGGGATGGGTCCGTGGCTGTTTGATGAAGAACCGCTCCAGAAGCAGGGTCAAGAGTGCTGCTCCATGTGCTGTGAGAAAAGAAGAAAAAAAAAAAACACATTGCTACCAAACATTTACAATAGTAAAGCGCCAACTCCTGTGGACTAAAGAAATACAGATTCGGCAATCCAACACAACCCATTACACCACAAAAAATACTTACGTTCTCTGGGCAAGGACCGGTCTCAAAAAATGCAAGGATGCGGTGATACTTGTATTTGCGGATCCTTGCTCCAGAACCACTAGGAACCCGGCTCTCTTGACGAAGGTCCTTGTTGAAGCGATCCTTCATCGAACGCCAACGTGTTTGACCTTAAGCACTGTTGAAAAATGTAAATAATGGTTAGACAATGCACTTTTGACCGTGATCACACAACTGTGTATGATGAGAGAAACTCCTGAGAGTTTCTCTCATCACGCACAGTTGCGTGATCCCGGCCAAGGTCACTGCTGCAGCACACCGCATTGCAATACTTACAAAATGAACTTCGGACTTGAGTCGGGGCATTGTCCCAGCCATCCCACATCTCTTTGGCCACCTCATTCCATAGCCGCCGGATCATCACGTTGTCCGAGTGCTGCGGAATCTGGGTGTCCCACAATGGGACTCTCTCATGGACAAGGGAGATGAGGAGGTAATTTTCAATGAGGTCCTCATCCTGTTCTGGAACCTAAAAAGTAAATAAAGACATTAATGTTGGATACATTACCATAAGGAAAAGAAAGAAGACAGAGACAGAAAACTGGCATGAATATTGAAAGTCAAGAAAAAAAAAAAGGAGGCAAGAAGAAAAAGGTAAAGAAAGAGGAAAGTAAAGAAATGAACATTCAAGAATAGTAAACTCAGGATACAATAAACAGTCAGCCAGGTATACTTACACGCTGCCACCTTGCCACCCGAGCGTCTCCACGCTGCTCCTGCTCAGCCTCTTCCACAGTGGAAGAACTGCTCTAAAAAAAGAATAAATTAGAAAATAAGGGCATTGGCTTTGATATACTCACATTGTTAAGAGTCTTGATTCCTCCAAGGTGCTTTCCTCTGTCTGGTCTGCTTCCCAGTCTGCTGTATAGTGACCTGCCAATGCCCACTACTTCCTTTTATCAGTTTGTATGTGGGGGGTGACTAATCAGTGTCTAGACATGTTTTTCTGTGGTGCTACGCATGCATTCACAAACGCAAGCAAACGCATGTGCTTGCGAACGCATGCGTTCGCATAGACCGTAATGCGTTTTTTTGCAGCATTCCTTACGCTAACAACCGCATACGTTTAGAGGCGGCAAATTGACGCCTCTAAAATTACTACATGTAGCGTTTACCACGCCAAACCGCCTCCCTAATGCGTCCCTAATGTTAAAGATAGGAATACAAGACACATGCGGAAAATTGCGGCACAAACGCTGTGGACACAACTGCAAATGTGAAACCAGCCTTAGTTTAATGTTTATTGGGAGCTTAAGTTTATTAACTGACATTTGGACAACAGCTAATAAAATTGATATGTCTTTGGACAAATCTTTTAAGTATATCAGAATGCTAAAATACAGATGTGAAACCTGGGCGACAAAGATACAAGACAGAAGAAGAATCAACGCCTTCGAAATGTGGTGCTGGAGAAGGATGTTATCAAATACCCTGAATGACAAAAAGAACAGACAAATCAATTTTGGAACAAATCAAGCCAGACATGTCACTAGAAGCAAGGATCACCAAGCTACGACTTGTCTACTTTGGACACATCCTAGAAAGAGAGCAATCACTGGAGAAGGACGTCATGGTCAGAAGAAGAAGGATCAAGGCGAAGAAGAAGGCCAGCTACCCGATGGCTTGATACAATTATGAAAACGCTATAGAAGACTATTTTTTGCACGGGTGCTCCAAGCAGCCAATTCCTGATTGTAGGTTGGCTGCATCGGTATTATTTGCACCTGTGTTGTTTGCTATCTTTACTTGGGCCTGGTGCACCCTGGGTAGTGCAATTGTTGGAGGCCTTGAACAGGTAAGCATCCCTGCCTGTGTTCTGGTGTTTTTTTGTTTAGTATAGTGGAGGTTTTTCCTCCAATGGTGTTTTTTTTTAGATTAGGACTGCCAAGATACAAGGACCCTTGACGTGGGTTGGCAGCTTCAATATTGTGGCCATAATATCAACCAATACCTTGCATACATTGTTATGTTTTTGGTGCACTGTACATTTTTCCAGGGTGCGGCTGGGCCCTAGATGGCTCTGTACACTGTGGCCTCTGTTCACACAGGATGCATCATGGTTAGCCCGCTATATATATGGCGTCATTAATAGGCTTTTCACCATATACTTTGCAGTCCTGTGTGAACATGCCACATACAGACTATTTTTTGCACGGGTGCTCCAAGCAGCCAATTCCTGATTGTAGGTTGGCTGCATCGGTATTATTTGCACCTGTGTTGTTTGCTATCTTTACTTGGGCCTGGTGCACCCTGGTTAGTGCAATTGTTGGAGGCCTTGAACAGGTAAGCATCCCTGCCTGTGTTCTGGTGTTTTTTTTTTTGTTTTTTTGTTTTTTAACGCTATAGAAGACCCTGGTAGACCTATCTAGGCTTGCACAAGATCAATCTTCCTACAGATCATTCACCATCATATTGCCATGGTTTAAGATTGAGTGGAAAGCCGTTAAAAAATACACAGTATATCAGGGTGCACCTACACATTACTAGAAAAGGACATACAGACAGGCAGAACACAAAAATATTCTTCCATATGGAAAGGTTCAGCTCATCTAATCACTGCTGTGGTTTTGTGTTTCCGTGATATACAGTGTTGACAATCTGCATATTGAACAGATATTGCTATATACCCATGATAGTCTGAACAACCCCTTACCATATTATGTAATCTGTTTTCTTTCACCTCAATGCAAATGAGGGTTTTTCTTAATCTGTTGGGTAATCTCCACTGTGTCCCTACCTGATAACATAATTCTGTGAATAGACCTAAATCTGCACGTGACGGTCATTCATGTCACTAACTCTAACAGATGGAACTGAATAAGTACAGGCGTGCACATCTCAGTCTCTGACCTTATGGACAACTTCTCTGGATAACCTCTGAGCATAAGCTCTTATTACTGGTGGTTTGCTAGTTTCTTCAAGCATGCCAAGGAAGCTTTAACTGTTTAAATGTAATGGCAAATGTTTCAAGAAGTGTACTCACAATGCTGTAAATTTCTTCATAAATGATAGACTAATAACTAAAGCCTCATTTGCACATCTGCATTTTAATTTGCACAAGGCTACATTCTACTACACTCTTGTCTCATCCCTTGCTACCTGGACTGTGGTTTGGGTTAGCTCCCCAACTGGTTACATTGCTCACAGTAGGGGATCCCGCCTGCCCCTGATTCATATACAATCTCGCTTTGGAGAAAAAAGTGGGGATATCCATCTACTTGGCAGTTTCCCTCTGGCTTCTGCTTGCTTGCTTGGCTAGGCTTAAAGGAAACCTGTCAGTAGGTTTATGCTACCCCATCTGAGAGAGTAAATAATTTAAGACCAGAGATCCGAATTCCAGTGATGTATCACTTTCTGGGCTGCTTGCTGTCATTTTCATAAAATCACTGTTTTCTCTGCTGCAGATCTACCAGTTCTCTGAATCTGAATTCTGTATATCCCAGCCCACACCACTGTGGCAGCTTTCTGCCTATGCACAGTGTACTCAAAAAGCTCCAATAACTGGTGGAGGCGAGATTGTACATGAATATGTTTGATTATATGGCAGCAGGTAGTCCTCTAATGGTAATCTCCTAGAGTTAAAAAAGTGATTTTATCAAAACCACACCAAGCAGCCCAGTAAGTGATATCTCTGGAATCAGGGTCTCTTTCCTTCACATTACGCTGCTTTCAAATGAACTGTCAACAACCTGATTATGACAGATTGCCTTTAAGTTTCAGGGCTCACTGAGCAATTTTTTTTTTAATCTGTCATATGCTCCTAGAGATAGGGGTCTTTTTGTTTAAGTGCTAACTTTAGTCAGATGTCCATATAAGTTGGACCGAGATCGGAACGCAGTGCATGGATTGGCTGGCGGCTTTCTTGACCCGAGCGTGACAGCTGCATAGAAATACATGAAGCTGTCACACTCGGGTCGGGAAAGCCGCCAGCCAATCCATGCACTGCGTTCTGATCTTGGTACAATTTATACTGCCATCTAACTACACCCTTATAGTCTTTGTCAAGGGGGTGTGGCTCACAGGAGCTCTAATTTTAGGCTGCTCTGGATTATTACCCTGTGAGCCACGTCAACTTGTAAATATTATAAAACTTTGTACTAAATAAAGAGCCATTTTCTCTGTAACCACATGGCAAATTAAAAAAAACAAAACAACAAAAGAATGGATCACTCATGTAAGCAGCGGTAATATAATAATAAGAGCAAAAACTGTCTACTTTTGACCTGGTGACAGGTCTGCTTTAAAGTACAGGTTTCCACGGGTAAATCAACAGTAGGAAGTGAGCACTTTCTAATATACATAAAGCATCTGTAATAGAAACAATGTTGTGTTATGTCCTGGAATAAACATTCACTTCCTCTCCAATGCAAATAACAAAAGATGCATACCAGATGGGAGCTGACAGAAGAAAGAATCGGGCGTTGGCTAGTATAGGAGCCGCTGCACGTTAGCCCTGCAGACACTGATCACGGCGTGGTGTTGTGTACAGCATCTACATACACTATAAGGCCCTGGCCCCTTTTATACACGTACCTGAGACAAGTATCCACACGTACCCATTAAATCCTATGGTGATAGTCATGTGTGACATGCACCAGGTTGTGCTACGCTGTGCTTAACTCGGCGGCTGGGAAGAGCGGTAATGGTACTGATGCCACCACTTTTCAGGGTCGCCGGGTCTCACATAGTGCTGCGTGACCGGAAGTGGTTATTTCCAAAGGCTACATAGACTTTGTATGGCGGATTCACTGGATTTGTTGGACTACAATGGATACAGTGGACTACGTTAGACCTGAATTGAATTTTTTTTCAATACAGTGATGAACCAGGGAAAGTGTGGAATAGTGTTTATTTCAATACAGTATTTCTTTATATGTTAATCTTTCTTTTCTGGATTAATAATGGGGGTGTATGATTGACTCCTCTCCATCAATAGCACAAGGATTTGATGCGTTTTTGGGCACTTCATAGCTGACATCAACCCCAAGCATCATTACCACCATTGTCAAAGTACCAAGGCAATAGGGAACAGCCAAGGCAAAGGGCCAGAGTTCAGTCATCTCATGTGATTCACCATTTCTGGGGCGGCTGCTGGCTGGTAGTTTTAGGCTGGGAAGGGCCCAATAACCATAGAACTTCCCAATCTAATAATATCAGCTCTCAGCTGTCAGCTTTATCTTTGCTGGTTACCAAAATTGTGAGAGACCCCATGACATTTATTTCATTTATTTATTAGATTAATAGATGTACAGTAAGCTACACATGCAAGGTACTAATTATATATCTGACTTCTATTATCTCGCTATCATCTTTAACACATAAAAATCAGTAATTTTTTATTTTGCATTCTATTCCGGTACGTGGCACACGGATGATGTCACACACGTACTGCCAACAGAAAACCACATGCATAGTAAAAACAGAAAGTCTCACGTGCACTTTTTTATGTGGACGTGTAAAGCTGGCCTTATATGGATTCTCTCACAGTCACACTAATGATATATCCCACATTCATGCATAGGTTTATTTAACATGCTAAAATGCGGACACGTGTCCATAATACATAGGATAGACATATATAAGGAAAGAACACACATTTTCAACAATTTGTTACGAATCCCTCACAGAGCTGTTAATGACCTTCATAAAACGTGGGTTGTTGTTGATGAAAGACCCCAATGAGGTTATTAAAATTCATCACAAAATTATAACTGACTGTACATCTGTCATCTGGTCAACATGGAGATTATCATGATGTGTGAGCTGCGCTCACCAAAAGCATTCGATTCAGAGAGTGTAAGCAAGGTTTTTCATTACACCAAAGCGTTTCTGCGCCTTTCTCAAGGTAAAAAAACAAAAGCGAAAAAACACGTTGGTGTGAGCGCAGCCCACACATCGTGATAATCTCCACTTTGCCAAACTGACAGATCTACAGTCAGTTACAATTTTGTGATGTAAACTAACATAATACCATTGGAGTCCTTCTTCACTAATAACCCAAGTTCATGAAGTGGTTTTATGAAGATCAGATCACCACATCAACAGCTCTGGGAGGGATTCATAACAAATTTTTTAAAATTTGCATTTCTCTATATTACAGACACTTTCCCTCAGTTTTACATAACAGGCTGTTATCAAGGAAAGGACGAGGTCCGGAGACTATAAGCAAGTTGTTGTTTTTTTTATTCACACCAACGCATTTCAGCGCCTTTGGTTTTTTGTCTTGAGGAATGAGCTGAAAAACTTTGGTATTATTAAAAAAAAACAACTTGCTTATCCACTCCAAATCTCATCCTTTCCATGAGAGCAGCCTGCACATAGTGATAATCTCTACTTTGCCTAACTACTATCTGGACGATACTCTCCTCCAACCACTGGGATGCAGCTACGGCACATAAGGCTTATACAGGTGTTGTGTCCTTACACAACCCTTACAGGTGAGGGCTACCATCATCCTCACCTCCATCTTGTTTTGTATGCTGCTGACCTATCTGTTCCCATTTGTCCCATTCAAATCTGCTCTAGATCTGACAACTGTTCAGATTTCTCATCTATCTCATCAAATAATGACTGGAATTGTGCAATTATCTATGCACCGGAGTACAGAAAAAGACCCCCCAGACTTTAGTATTGGTAGATGTTGAATTGTTTTTTTTTTTTACTATTGACCTTTCTTACGTCATAATAAATTGACATGTTAAAAAAAAGCTTAGGCAGCTTCTTTCATTTGATTTGCAAAAGTTAAGCTTGAAGGTTTTGAGCTTTGTGCACTCTGTAAAGGTTACCCCCAAACCATTTCTGTGCAGCAGAAATTACGATATGATAGAACTGTGAACTATCTATGAGGAAACCTGTTAGGCTATTCCTTGTCATTGCAGTCAGCTGATGACAGGGGTAGCAGAAGATCAAATAGAAGGTAGGGTAAAAGAAAGATCACAGAACGTGAATAAGCTAGTTAATATTCTTCAATTATTCAGAGAAATGGAAATTAAATGGAGATAATGTGAGGCTTTATAAAAACTGCTGCCTGGTGCCCAAGGGTGTAACAGATGTATCAATACAAAAAATATTACTACTAGTGATGAGCGAATATATGCAGCGCCCCAGAGTCCTGGTCGTTGCAGTACTGTGGCTCCGCCACTAAGGGGAGCCATGGTGCGTTCGATGGCACTGAAGGAGTTCCTCCAATCAGGTATCACAGACACCAATATGTTTCACAGCTGGGCCTCCGGGGGGAGCTAAGGGTGCTATTCATTAGGCCACTCCCCACCATAGTGGGTAAACTGGGGGTCAGGCAGGAAGTTAGAGGAGAACGCTGACTGGATTGAACGAAGCAACACCTAGTGAGAGAGGGTGTTGTGGAGGAAGAGACAGTAGGGTCTCTGCCAGGGGTGGGATCCTGGCAGAGGCTTGGCATTGAAAGAACGCAACGGGACCGTGCCTGCTCAGAATAGCGGCGGTGCCCTAAGAAAGGATTAGAAGCGAGATAGATTGTGCTGAGTGAGAAACGAGATCAAGCAGACGGAGAATACCAGCAGGGGTTTTGTTGAAAGAGGCAGCACCTTGCTGAGGTGCATTACCGGTGGCCGGAACGCCGAGGGAGTGGAATAATATACAGCTTTAAGCCATACTCCAAACAGCGGCAGGACAGTCAGTCTCAGGCGGGCTGTCTACCACATATCACCTATGAAGTCTTGGGGGGCAATTGCGGGAGAGGGGCGTCACTAGGGTCCCGGAAGAACTCCAGGCCTACCTGACAAACGGGTGCCGTTCCAACCTGAATAACAGGGAGGGATGGAATAAGAGAGGAACATCTAATCGAGTTGTGAGGGAACTTAAGAAACAGACACAACAGTTGTGGGGTACTTTCCGTGAGCACAGCAGGGAAGGACTACAACACACAGCGCTAAGAAGGAAGGCACTGATTTCCACCTGTGAAGAGAACTCTGGAGGTGCCATTGGACCGGCCGGACTTGCGCAGCCTGGTGAACCGTATTCTGGACTGAGGACTCAGAGATCTCCAGTAAAGAGGTAAAGAGACTGCAACCTGGTGTCCTCGTTATTTACCGCGACCTGCACCCCACAACTGCACCGCTACACCACCGTTATCACCACCTATTTCACCGGACGTCCCCCACTGACGGACAGGGCCACGGACCGGGTCTAGCCACCGTGACAACCCCAGGACTGAGACCTAGAGGCCCGGCTCCGGGTACCCCTCGGCCCTGCGGCGGTGTGGGGGCGCGCCGCAGACTTGGCGTCACGAACAGGATCTACTTACATGTGTGCCTAGAGACTGTGATTTGTTGTGCATGAACTGTAGCTTTATTGAGAGACTGTGTGTTACCATTGACCAAGAGAAGTTCCCGCCAAAAGCCGCCGCCATTGCTACTTTGGAGAAGAAGGAGGGCGTGCTATGGGAGGAGACTACCAGAATGGCGCGAGAAATGGATACCGCCCTCTGCGCTTCGGGCTGCAAGGAGATGACCTGCCCCAAAGCAGAAGACAACCTCCTGATTTGCAACAGCGGGAAGCGGGAGATGGAGAAGCCAGACCTCGGAGAAATGGCGGAGTCAGGTGCATGCACTGCCACCGACTATCAGGCAGCGATGATGAACAGCAAGTGCCTGAGCGAGGAAGATGCGACTCCGGCTTGCCCCTCTTCACCGGAGACGGACTTATGTCCCCTGCAGCCGGAGGACCTGAAACTCCTGGAACAGATAGCAGAGCTGAGTCCACCAACCCTGACCTTGGAGTCCGTGGAGGAGGAACCACAGCGAGCGGAGCAGCGTTCGGGGGCCGCATCGGAAGAGCCGCGGTCCGAGCAGCAGCCGACTCCAGCGTTCTTGTCAGCGGACCGGATCGACATCGGTGGAACCACATCAGGCGTAGGTACGGAAGACGCCCCTGCTCCCCCTCACGAGTCCGCTTCCACGACCCACCTCCATCTCAGTAAAGGTCGACCCTTCTCGGCAGGGTTAATGGTGTTATCCCCTGGTGACCTGGGGAGGATGGTGCCACCGCTGTCGACTAGAGTGGGGGAGCCCGTGGATGTGAGTCTAGATGGAGTAGTTCTTCGGTGGGACAGCCCCTGGGTTGGGACAGATGGATCCCAGGAGAACGGGTCCACTCTTGCGGTGCTTACGTGGGAACAATATAGACAGTGCTTGATTCTACAGTGGAAAGAGGCCGAGCCGATGGGTCCATCGAAAATACAACAATCCCCTCCGGCATGGGATGACAGAGACGTGATAAGGCGGGGCACTGTGTTGGCCTACCATGCAAGAAGGGGGTGGGGCCTCATACACGAGCCGGGATTGGATACTGACGTTTTTGTTGCGCACTGTAACGTGAGGGCTCCCTGCTGTGGCCGAAGTGGAGAACCATTGCAAAAGGGGGATCAGGTGACCTACAGCCGCCACCAGAACCCGCTCGGGTGGTATGCACGGAATGTTCGGCGGTGTATGTTTGGAGCCGCGACCCTTACCACCTCGGACCTGGTCCCAGGAGCACCCGACCTTGTCACCATCGCAACGGTGCGCCTGGTAGCGGCCACCGAGTTGGCCAGTCGAGTTCATCTGCACGTTCGAACCGCGGACACTGGCACCACAGTGGCCGGGGGGCAGGAGCCCAAGCCACCTGAGAAAGAGTAAACCTCGGAAACCTGAAAATGTAAATAGTTACTGTTTGTTCTTTTGTTCCTGTTGCTGCTAAACCCGTTCAGGGTAAACTTTAAAAGGTGACCCCTTTGTTGACCCGGGGTCACTATTGTTGTTTTCTTGAAGTTTTGCACAAAGTTACACAAACTGCAGTAATCATGGACTGTGCATGATTCAAACTTTCCTGTAAATAGTTTGCACCTTCTTAAAGGTGCTTCCTACTGGTTTTAGTTAAAGACACTTTGCGAAGATGCCATTCCGGAGCTCTGGTATGGACTGGTAGGCTGAGAAGAAGAGCTACCTCAGAAAGACTTGATCTCCTCTTAAAGGGGAGGTTGGAATTGAACCTGAAAGTGATACTGTTTTGGAACAGTAATGTCATGATGATGCTTTGCAAGAAATGTAACCGTTTTACATGAAAAGTTATATGTGTTTAATATGTTTAAGAAATGTGAAGCTTGAATAATGTTCTTCAAAAGGAAAGATGCAGAAAGCCTGTTGAGGTAGACTAGAGTTCTGCATGGATAGAAACGTAAGAAAGTAATAATGAAGGTGAGGATAGAAGGTAAACCCTGCGTCCCCATAGAAAGTTAGTTCGTTACTAAGGACAGAAAGTAGACCCGTAGGGGTTAGTGAGTGAGTCCTTATAGGAGCCAGGCAGAGTGGGCTCCATGTTCTCAAACTGAAAGGAATGTTATGTCTATACTATGTATAGTAGAGAAAGGCAGTAGGCCCTGGCTGAACGGGGCGGTCCTGTAAAAGAAAGGAGAGGCAGTAGGTCTGGTGCCATAGGGACAGGCAGTCCTGCAGGTTCAAAAGTAGGAGAATGAAGAGTTACCTTGCCCTGTAATGTGATTATAGGAAGGCCTTTGATAAACTAAGAGTGTATGTTTCTTAAAGGCAATGTTAATTTATTGTTCCAGCATTTGCACTTAGTAGAATACCCGGTTGGGTAATGAGAGTAAATTGTAGCCTGTTGCTATGATATTTGATTATGTTTTGTAACGTTAAAAGTGTCCTCACCTCCCATAAAGGGAAGCCTGTTCAAGTATGCTTATTGTTTTGCACTCAACAAAATTTGTATGTCTTTTTGCTAACCTGTATTGTTGTTTTCTTCCCAGTCCCGGAGTACTGTGTTTAACCAGGGGGGAGTGCAGCGCCCCAGAGTCCTGGTCGTTGCAGTACTGTGGCTCCGCCACTAAGGGGAGCCATGGTGCGTTCGATGGCACTGAAGGAGTTCCTCCAATCAGGTATCACAGACACCAATATGTTTCACAGCTGGGCCTCCGGGGGGAGCTAAGGGTGCTATTCATTAGGCCACTCCCCACCATAGTGGGTAAACTGGGGGTCAGGCAGGAAGTTAGAGGAGAACGCTGACTGGATTGAACGAAGCAACACCTAGTGAGAGAGGGTGTTGTGGAGGAAGAGACAGTAGGGTCTCTGCCAGGGGTGGGATCCTGGCAGAGGCTTGGCATTGAAAGAACGCAACGGGACCGTGCCTGCTCAGAATAGCGGCGGTGCCCTAAGAAAGGATTAGAAGCGAGATAGATTGTGCTGAGTGAGAAACGAGATCAAGCAGACGGAGAATACCAGCAGGGGTTTTGTTGAAAGAGGCAGCACCTTGCTGAGGCGCATTACCTGTGGCCGGAACGCCGAGGGAGTGGAATAATATACAGCTTTAAGCCATACTCCAAACAGCGGCAGGACAGTCAGTCTCAGGCGGGCTGTCTACCACATATCACCTATGAAGTCTTGGGGGGCAATTGCGGGAGAGGGGCGTCACTAGGGTCCCGGAAGAACTCCAGGCCTACCTGACAAACGGGTGCCGTTCCAACCTGAATAACAGGGAGGGATGGAATAAGAGAGGAACATCTAATCGAGTTGTGAGGGAACTTAAGAAACAGACACAACAGTTGTGGGGTACTTTCCGTGAGCACAGCAGGGAAGGACTACAACACACAGCGCTAAGAAGGAAGGCACTGATTTCCACCTGTGAAGAGAACTCTGGAGGTGCCATTGGACCGGCCGGACTTGCGCAGCCTGGTGAACCGTATTCTGGACTGAGGACTCAGAGATCTCCAGTAAAGAGGTAAAGAGACTGCAACCTGGTGTCCTCGTTATTTACCGCGACCTGCACCCCACAACTGCACCGCTACACCACCGTTATCACCACCTATTTCACCGGACGTCCCCCACTGACGGACAGGGCCACGGACCGGGTCTAGCCACCGTGACAACCCCAGGACTGAGACCTAGAGGCCCGGCTCCGGGTACCCCTCGGCCCTGCGGCGGTGTGGGGGCGCGCCGCATATACTCGTTGCTCGGGTTTTCCCGAGCACACTCGGGTGGTCTCCGAGTATTTGTGACTGCTCGGAGATTTCGGGTTTTTTTACGCAGCTGAAAGATTTACAGCTGCTACCCAGCCTGAGTATATGTGGGGGTTGCCTGGTTGCTAGGGAATCCCCACATGTAATCAAGCTGTCTAGTAGTCGCAAATTATATATCCAAAAACTATAGACCAATAAATTCATATGGTAGATTTCCAAAATTACATAAACCAAAGAAAAAGGGAAATGCAAACCCAAAAAAATAAAATTCAAGATATTTTATTCATAAAGAATTAAAAACAGAAATCATCATAATTATACAACAAGGGAATTGAAACAAGGCAGAATGAGCTCAGGTAATTCATAGCATAACATAAGTAAGAGTACCAATCAAATATAAATCAAGAATCTGATAATATAATAGATATGGAACAACGGTGCACCAGCAGGCTCTGGAATGTACTGGAAGGAGTCCGCAAAATATACACAAAACTGCCTATAGAGTATAGATATGTCAGCCACTAGAGTGCGCATATATGGCTCCCGAAATATATTTAATAAACAATATATGAATACTATGCCATGTAATGGTTATAATATCTATATAGTGAGATAATAAGTCCTAGTAAAGTGCAAGTGCATTAATTAGACTAAATATAGATACAAACATATAAGGGGACACCTATAGATGAAAGAATCATTGAAGAAGCAGTAGCACCATGTTGTTACCTGCACACCTATGGATCGCCGTGAGGAGGAAAACACTGACACGCGTTTCGCAACGTAGCTTCTTCCTGGGGGTCGTGGTAGTTGCAAATCATGCAGCTGAGGCAACGAAAACTAAATCTCCGAGCAGTCACAAATACTCGGAGACCACCCGAGCATGCTCGGGAAAACCTGAGCATGCTCAGGAAAACCCGAGCAACGAGTATATTCGCTCATCACTAATTACTACAACTGTTTACATCTCTAGTAACTTTGCGGTTTTGGAAGGATAGCCATAGATATTAACAACTTTAAAGGGAAGATTTTTTTGTTTACGTGCCTTCAGTTTTTCCCTTTGCTTTTCCAAGAGCCAAGGGGACTTTTTTGCAGGACAAGTTATTTGTGGATGAATCTTATCCAGTTGACTACTTTTGAATTCTGCTGCTGATTTTCCAAATGCAAATCTAAAAGGAAGTTCTGCAGTAGAGGCAACATGTCGTCAGACCAAATGTTCTACATGAAAGGGTTATTTCAAATCACAATGTCGTCTTATAATAATGTACATATGTTTATTTCAATAAGCCAATGTATCTAATTTTTCAAATCAGCTCTGTTTTGCAAATATCACACCCCAATGAATGCTCATCCAGGTTCTATTCACCCTCCACTTCCCATTGGATCAGTGAGACTGTAGTTCCAGTGCTCCTAGTAGTAGATCACGCACAGTGTAGTGTTTCTCAGGTGGCTTCTTTCCAGAATAGCTCCCACTCCCTACCTTTGAACTATACTTTATGCATTAATACTCTATACCCCATTTTCTCCAGTACAGGACCCTGCATGGCTGATTTTATCTTCTTCCATCTGCATGAGTATAAGCTGCTTGCATGTTTTTATGTCATTGTTCTTGTTTGCTGGTCTCATCAAAGTTAATGTCCTGCACTCCACTCTACTCTGCCTGCACAATGGAGCTTGTAATAACTAATGCCATTCTGCTGATGGCAAAAGATAATCCTCTGCCACATGCATCAGAGTGGCATTTGCATTTGCAGTTTCACATCACTACTCAATCTGCTGCAAGCATTAAACACAGCTCAGGTTTGCTTCTTGTGTCCCAGCTTAACACTGCCTAGTTAATATAAGCTTTATTTTACAGGGCAGAGTACAACTGAGTGTACGATAGTTGTCTGTTTAAACAACATAGGCTGTTATACTGGAGTTACATAGGAGCTCAAATAGAGTGGTGTACAGGTCCATACAGTGCACAGAAGAATAAAGTCATTGCTTCACTTAGATTAGTTTGAGGACATTGTCAAATATTTGTGGTGGATGCAGTTGAGCATAGCACAGAGGTGACACATTCATCAATCGTCAAGCTTTCAGCACAAGTCAGTCATCAACTCAGAGAGGTGAAGCAAGTCACCAGTTTGTTGGCATGACAACCAGGGGTCTCCTGGAGACCTCTATGGTTGTCACTACCGGCTTGCTTGTGAGCGCTGCCCAATGGTCGGCGCTCATAGCCAGTGAGTAATTCTACTACATAGAGGTGATCTGATCATCGCCTCTATGTAGCAGAGCCGATCGGGTTGTGGCAGCTTTATAAAAAAATATAAAGGTTCAAATCACCCCCCTTTCGCTCCATTCAAAATAAGACAATAAAAAAATCACGCATACACATATTTGGTATTGCCGCGTTCAGAATCACCCAATCTATCAATAAAAAAAGGATTAACCTGATCGCTAAACGGCGTAGCGAGAAAAAAAGTCAAAACGCCAGAATTACTTTTTTTGATCACTGCAACATTGCATTAAAATGTAATAATGGGCAATCAAAAGATCGTATCTGCACCAATAAGGTATCATTAAAAACGTCAGCTTGGCAGACAAAAAATAAGCCCTCACCCAACCCGAGATCACCAAAAATGGAGATGCTACGGGTATCGGAAAGTAGCACAATTTATTTTTTTTATTTTTTATTTTTGGCAGTGGATCAATATACATTATTTGCACTGTTACATATCATACTACCATTGACAATGTATGTTGTTTTTACGTCTCTTACCCCATGCCTGATATGCTATGTGTGGACTTGTGCAGTGGGAATTTGTTGGCACTGTGCACCACTTTTTCCACCGTCTTTTCTTATCATATGTGAGTTATTACTTGTATTTTTGTAATAAAAATTGATATATATTTTTACATATTACATATATTTGCTCGCACATCCCAGCAACCTGTTCCTCTGGCTATGACATTTTTAAAGTTTGAATAAAGGATGAAGTTTTAAGGACCGGTGAGTGCTATCTGCATTTTTCTTCTTTGCTGCATACACCCTGTTTTTGCATGAGCACCCGGAGTCCATAGAGGCGGTCTCTATCAGGAAAGCACTCCATTCAGCATATGGTTGTCTGGCCCCACAGCAGTGCCGTTATATTTTTCTTTTTTGCATATATGGTTATTATAGCTAACAGTACAGCAGAGCTGAACTTTATGTACCGTATATACTCGAGTATAAGCCGACCCGAGTATATGCCGACCCACCTAATTTTGCAACAAAAAACTGGGAAAACTTATTGACTCGAGTATAAGCCTAGGGTCGAAAATGCAGCAGCTACCGGTAAATGTCAAAAATAAAAAGATACCAATAAAAGTAAAATTATTTGAGACATCAGTAGGTTAAGTGTTTTTGAATATCCATATTGAATCAGGAGCCCCATATAATGTTCCATACAGTTCATTATGGCCCCATATAATGCTCCATGCAGTTCTTTATGGCCCCATAGATGCTCCATATAATGCTCCATGCAGTTCTTTATGGCCCCATAGATGCCCCATATAATGCTCCATGCAGTTATGGCCCCATAGATGCCCCATATAATGTTCCATGCAGTTCTTTGTGGCCTCATAGATGCCCCATATAATGCTCCATGCAGTTCTTTATGGCCCCATAGATGCTCCATATAATGCTCCATGCAGTTCTTTATGGCATCATGTAATGCTCCATATAATGCTCCATGCAGCTCATTATGGCCCCATATAATGCTCCATGCAGTTCTTTATGGCCCCATAGATGCTCCATATAATGCTCCATGCAGTTCTTTATGGCCCCACAGATGCCCCATATAATGCTCCATGCAGTTATGGCCCCATAGATGCCCCATATAATGCTCCACACAGTTCTTTATGGCCCAATAGACGCTCCATATAGCATTGTGCCACATGTAATGCTGCTGCTGCTGCACTAAAAAAAATTACATACTCACCTCTCATCGCTGCCCGCTGCTCCTCAGCGTCCCGTCTCTCCGCACTGACCGTTCAGGCAGAGGGCGGCGTGCACACTAATACATCATCGCTCCCTCTGACCTGAACAGTCACAGCAGAAGACGCGGAAGATGGGGCGGCGGTGGAACGAAGGAAGGTGAATATGAAATACTCACCTGCTCCCGGCGCTCCTGACATGGTCCCTGCAGGGCCGGCTCCAGGTTTTTAAGGGCCCCGGGCGAAAGAGTCTCAGTGGGCCCCCCTTGAACACACAGCACGATTCATGATCGCATATAACACAGCCACGTAGCATATAACACAGCCATGTATAATATAACAGCCCACGTAGCATATAACAGAGCCACGCAGTATATAACACAGCCCACGTAGTAAATAGCACAGCCCACGTAGTATATAACACAGCCCATGCAGTATAGCACAGCTCACGTAGCATATAACACAGCCACACAGTATATAACACAGCCCACATAGTAAATAACACTGCCCACGTAGTATATAGCTCAGCCCACGTAGTATATAGCTCAGCCCACGTAGTATATAACACGGCCCACGTAGTATATAGAACATAAAGGAAAAAAAGGGGTCTTTGTTCCAGCTCCTTTAGTAAAATCTTCAATTTTATTTCACGAATTAAAAATCACAGGTCATGCTCCGAGATCGCACCACAGACATGCACAAAGAAACAACAAGACGAGTTTTGATAGTAACAGCGATCTTTATCAAAGATAAGATAAAGATCGCTGTTGCAATCGAAAAGCGTCTTGCTGTTTCTGTGTGCACGTCTGGTGCGGTCTCGGAGCATGTCCTGTGATTTTTAATTCGTGAAATAAAATTGAAGATTTTACTAAAGGAGCTGGAACAAAGACCCCTTTTTTTCCCTTTATGCTGCATATCGTCTCATCAGGACGGAGGTTCCTTGCACCTGGAGGGTGGTGAGCTGGCTTTATTTTCTTTTTGTCAGTATATAGAACAGCCCACATAGCATATAACAGCCCACGTAGTATATAACACGGCCCACGAAGTATATAGAACAGCCATGTAGTATATAGCACAGCCCACGTAGCATATAACAGCCCATATATTATATAGCACAGTCCACGTAGTATATAACACAACCATGTAGTATATAGCACAGACATGTAGTATACAGCACAGCCTCCCTCCCCCCAAGAATGACCTCATAGTCCAGTACTCACTGTTATAGTTACAAAAAAAAAAACACCCCTCACCTCTCAACATGCCCGTGCTGCCCCTTGCTCAGGTCTCGGCGGCTGCCGATGCACTGCCTGACACACAGCGAGTGGGCGATGACGTCATCGTGCACCCGCAGCGGCAGTGTCAGAGGCAGTGTGGGGAATGATGGGAAAGAGAGCGTCAGGTGACTGCTCATTACAGCAATGAATTTGCAGCTCCACCCCTATGGGAGTGGAGTCCATATTCATAACTTTAATGAGCGGTACCAGTGACCGCTGAACAGGGGAAGAAGCTGTAGCGCCCGAAGACCGTGGGACATGCAGGGACCGCGTCAGGAGCCCTGGGAGCAAGTGAGTATTTGACAGGCGTCGCTCCCCCTCACCCGCCGACCCCCCCGCCTTCCATGACTCAAGTATAACCCGAGAGGGGCACTTTCAGCCCATTTTTTGGGGCTGAAAATCTCGGCTTATACTCGAGTATATACGGTAATTACATACACATCTGCAGCTTTCCTCTCATAGGCTGGTTTCACATTTGCGTTGGGCAGAGCTGCGGAGGGCTGCGTAATTCCTCCGTTAAGCCCCGGCCGCTGCCGGACCTCTTCCATTCAGCTCTGCCTACGTCGACATGCATCCTGCGTTCAACTCAGTTTGGCGCAGCGTCAAAACGATGCATGCGGAGGCAATGTATAGGTACGCAGGACGCATGCCGACGTAGACGGAGCTGAATGGAAGAGGTGTGGCAATGGGCGGGACTTAACGGAGGAACTACGCAGCCCTCCGCAGCTCTGCCCAACGCAAGTGTGAAACCAGCCAAAGTGCTGCCAGCTCTGTTGCAGAGCTTTGCCTGACTACACTAAATATTTCTGTAGCCTCCATCTCACAGGTAGCCAGAGTAGGTGGAAGGGGAGTACCAGAGTTGACAGCACCACAAATAGAGAGCTACAGCTGCAGTTATGTTTGTAATGAGACAGATCAGAGAGCATACTTTCTGGTTTCTGTAAACTATTGATGCAATTCAAAGTAAACAACATGTTTGTTTTTGAACACTAAACTTTATCTGGGGACAATAGTTTACTGAAACCACAAAACCCTTTTAATGAAAGCATTCACACAATTATTTTAATGGATCTGTGTATCCATTCCCTTAAACTCAGTACTTATTAGACTCAGTGACTGAAGTCTATTTGAACACTTCAAGAGTGAATGGAAGACAGATGACATGCTTTTTGCCTCATCCATTGCCAAATGTGAATTAAAAAAAATGATAAAATGTCAGCTTTGAAAAAAAAAGTAAGATAGAGGCAATATGGAAGAAGAATGGTTAGTTTTTAATGGGTGTAGAAATGGATATATAAATGTAGCCTTGTATGTAGGTATCAAAATTAAGTGGCTTGGAGGTTTCACAAATATGGAAATTGACCCAAACTCCTTACTTTTTACTGCAGACAGAGAATAAAATCAGTATATATACATTGATATACTTATTTGTCTGAAGGCAAATAATTTAAATTCCAGTCAGTTTGAATACTCTTTTTCATGAAATATATATTGTGAAAGTCATATGAGACTCTGCCACTATAACTACACTGCCGGCTTGGCTAAGGGGAATTCAGAATGGAAGAAAAAAATGAAGAGAAAACGAAAAGCCAGATCGGACTAGAGATCAAGTGAAGTAGTTGGCAAAGAAGAAATTATGTAGAACAGGAAATATGAGCAGTTAAAATATCAATCAAGAATGGTGTTGAGAAAAGGAGATAAAATACAACAATTTCTGTGTTAATAATAATAAATCTCTGATAAGTGACAAGTCTATATTTTGCAAATGTAAAATAAGTAACAAATATTCCTCTCCTCTTTGTGCGTCTGCTGCCTCTACCACCCTCAACTGCTTGCTTTAATAGTTCTGAGGCTTCAATGCCCTCCAAAAAGATCAGAAAGATGATACATCAATTTTTCTAGGTAAAGCTTTACTTTGTAATTAAAAAGGTAAACATAAGAACGTCAAAGCATTACAGGGTATGTGGCAGAAAAACTGGGATTTGAACTGGATAGAAGAATAGTGCTACTTCCTTCGGATTCCTTGTATAAATATGGCAGTCAAGCATGTGCACCTTCAAAATGTGACTGCAGAACCCTGATCTTTGGGATCCAGAATCCCAATCTGGACTCCCAACAATCAGCAAGTTATCCTTTATCCATTGTATAGGGAATAACTTGTTTTTAGGGATGTTACTCTGGGTGTTCGGATGTGCTCAGCACCAGGTGAGCATTAGCTGGGGGTCGAGTTTGAAACCCGAATTTAGACTGTTACACAGCCAGTAAGCATGCGGAGGTTAGCTGTGAGTCACTGTAATGCCGCAGCAATCTTGGTAGTGGCATTACCGTGATTGGCTGGCCGTATGACATCATCAGGGGTTATGAAAGGACAGGTGGTGCCAGGCTCGGTACATTGATGTCAGTTCACAGCTCAGGAACAGTTCTTATAGGAAGGAGAGAGTACTTGTCCAGGCCTGTGTGTGCACATTTTAATGAATCAGAGTCAGCTAGTGTTGATACTGGTGCTGAACAATCATACTAACAGTCCTTCTAAGGGCTAATCTTGTGCTTTGCTGTTTGCATCAGATACATTCTGCACTTAGCTGTTGTGAATTCCGTCTGGGCTCCCTCTGGTGGCCTTTAGCGATACTGCGGGTCTGGAGCTGGGCTCAGCTGCCTCATTTCCTGCTATGCTGGTTCCTATTTAACTCCACCTGGACCTTTACTTGTTGCCTGCTGTCGTTGTAATCAGTACTGGTTCCACCTCTCCTGGATCTCCCTGGTGACCTGTCTCTTTCTGAGAAGCTAAGTCTTGCTAGTTCTTTTTGCTCATTGTTTCCTTGAATATGTTTCTCAGTATTTGATGTGTTCAGTCCAGCTTGCTTATATGTGATTTTTCGCTTGCTGGTAGCTCTGGGGTGCAGAGTGCGCCCCTCACATCGTGAGTCGGTGTGGGGGTTCTTGTACTTTCTGCGTGGATAGTTTTTGATAGTTTTTGTACCGACCGCACAGATCCCTTGCTTTCTTCTGACTATTTAGTGTTAGCGGGCCTCATTTGCTTAAACCTGTTTTTCATTCCTACGTTTGTATTTTCCCCTTAACTCACCGTTATTATTTGTGGGGGGCTGTCTAAACTTTGGGGTTATTTCTCTGAGGCAAGTGAGGCTTTGCTTTCTCTCTAGGGGTAGCCAGTTTCTTAAGCTGTGAAGAGGCGTCTAGGTTTTTAGGTAACGCTCCACGGCTGCCTTTAGTGTGTGTGGATAGGATCAGGATTGCGGTCGGTATAGTTCCCACATTCCCGGAGCTTGTCCTACAATTCAGGTTTACCTATCAGGTCAGTTTTGTGATCCTACCACCGGATCATAACACTTAGCCTAGGGAGCGACAGTTGCAGTAGCAAGGAGAGTGGCTGAATACAGTCTTTAGGCAGGGCTTTGCAGTCCATTGCTAAATATATAGCTGCTACAGTTGGCCACATTCTTTTTTTTTTGGAGGGGCAGGGGGTGAATAAATAAACTATATTGTCATCCATAGAATATTAAGTGCTCTGTGGCAGATTTCTGTGGTATATAACACTCCAAAAAGAAAAAAAGAGTTGAAACATTTTTCTGGATTTAATTTTTCATCCATTCACTTTAATATGCTTGGTATTAAACAAAAAAAACTATGCTACAGGTGACCACTTTTTTTTATTTTTTATTTTATTAAAAATAAACTTGGTTTTAAAAGACCTAGCAATTAGAAAATGTATAAGGTGTGTGGTAAGGGACAGGAAAGTGAAAGTGCCGATGATGACGCATGTAGACGCTGAGGATGTGCCTCTACGCCTGTTGCTGGTGCACAGGAAACATACCCATCCACGACGCATAGGTTCCTGTCCTAATTTGCAGGGAGGCACGGTACACCACTTCTGAAGCCAGAGCAGTGTGAACAGGTGGTCAGTTGGATAGCAGATAATGCTTCCTGCATGCTTGGCAGCACCACCCAGTTTTCCACATGGTCCAGTCTCACCAGCCAACAGTCTGGATCACTTAATCCTCACCCCGAAACTCCATCCCCCCACCATGTTGAGTCCCAGGAGACTAGTGATCCCACACTAAAACACTCTGAGGAGCTTTTTACAACATCATATCATGATTGTGGACTCTCTCCCTGCATATTCCAAATGGGATAGAAGGACATGCCATTTAGTGATGCACAAAATTTAAAGCAGCCATGCCCACAAGAAGATGAGGGTGGGGAACTGCAAATTTTTCTAAGAAGGAAGATGATGATGAGACACAGTTGGCGATAAGTTAGGTTTTTGTTAAGTCACAAAGTCAGGAGGACCAGGGTGTGATGGTGGAAGACAAGGTGGTGGATGAAGAACTCACCAACCCAACCTGGGAAGCTGGCATGCAGAGCGAAACCAGCAGCACTGAGTGGGAGTTATCGGCAGGGCTGAATAAGGCAGGAAGAGGCAGCAGGATGACCATAGGGGGAAGGCAGGCAACTGTTTCACAGAGCACCCATACTCTTGAATTTCTCAGTGAAAGACTTAGGTTTTCCCGACTGTGATTTTTTATTTTTTTAAGAGTTCTTAGACAAAACAAATGGTCATTTGCAACCTGTGCCATGCTAAGATCAGCAGTGGCCTGACCGCTAAGAGCCTAGCCATCATCACCATGATCTCACACATATCAGCTAAGCATTTGACTTGGTGGGCCAAACGACTGGATTCATGAATGCTGCCAGCAGGTGACACCACTGCCTCTTCCCCTGTGCCAGGTGCTTCCCAATCCCCTATCCATGACACTGGCGCAGTTACTTCCTGCCCTGCAGCTATCCTTGCACATTCTGATGCACCATCATCAGGCAGCTCCAAATCCTTGTCCCAGCACAGAGTTCATCTGTCCCTACCCCATGACTTGGAACAAAAAAAAAGTTTTCAGCCACCCACCCACAGACCAAAACGCTAAACGGGCACATTTCCAGGCAGCTTGCTGTTGAAATGTTGCCATTTAGGCTTGTTGACACAGAAGATTTTCGTTGACTCATTGCAGTAGCTTTACCTTGGTACTCGCTCCCCAGCCGCCACTTTTTCTCCCGATGTGGCGTCCCCGCATTATAACAACACGTGTCCAGGAACATCATCCGTTCCCTTACCAATAGGGTTATTGGGATTTTCCACTTAATGACCAGGATGCGGACAAGCACTTGTGGCTAGGGATGCTGCATTGCTGAATGAACAATGTGGAGGCTGGGGCGGAGTCCCAACGTGGCATGTCACATGTGCTCCAGACGCCGAGGATTTGTGGCCCTACTTATATCAGGGTTTCTTACACCTTCTACATCAGCTCTTGACCTCCCTCCTGCTCCATCTCCTATGTGGTATCTCAGAGCACGTCATCCACATCAGCTGGAAGCTCTGCAGAACAAGAATCAGTATGTGCTTGTTAGGATTATGCATTGATTAAGATCTGACACGATCGTACCTAAGTATTCGCATGTATGCAAGGAGTTATGGAATTGAAGGAATTTTAAGGAACAAATAAAGAAACATTGTTTTATGGAGCCGGAACGCTTTTCTTTTGTTAGGGCAATATCATGCGTGGAGGCAATGGAGTTCTCTTTATCAGGTAAGGCACCCACATGCAACACATTCCAAATCCAGGCCAGAAGGGGGAGCTCAGGACCTGGATTCAGGGGAGCTTCCTTAGACTTTATGTATCCTGGCCTGGAGAAGGAGCTAGTTAGTCTCCAGGAGGGAGAGATAGAGGAAGGACATCTGAAACAGACAGAGAGGCCTAGCAGCCATGTGGGTGCTGCAGCCTCTGGAAAGAGAGAGAACCTGAAAGCAACCGGGCACCGGGAGCCTGAAGCTGTAGTGGGACTCTAGGTCACTTAGCAGAACCGGAGAGCTAAGAACTTTAAGTGATCGGCCCACACCACACCTGAGACGCAGCAGCACCTGAAGAGCCTGGGGCATGATAGAGTCCCTGTAAAACGGCTCAAGTTGCCCGTCATGCAGGTACCTGTTCCCGGACAGGGGAAAAGAGGACTTTGCCAGTAATCTTCAGGCAACATGGACCTCATACAACAGCGCAAAGAGGAAAGGCTCACCGACCTCAACTGGGAAAGAGATTTTCCCATTGCCTCCAAGCCGGCCGGACCACATCACCACCTGTGCCTGGTACCCTGGACTGTGGCCTGCTAACAACAGTAAACCAGGTATAGACTTGTGTCCTCCACTTGTTTGTCGACATACACCATCTTTGCCACACACCTTGGGAGCCCTGGGGACCCCGCTTTACCTGTGGGAAGTGTCACCATCTAGCTGCCATATCATCACCCGAGAGGACCCCTTTAAGCGGCGTCGGTCCCTACTGACCAAACACCACAGGTGGCATCACGACAGACTTTATCACAAATCCCCTCAACATTATGGTCAGCCTCTGCATATAACAACTGAAGAGTGGGAATGGATATCTGACATTTGTGTGGTTTTCCAAGACTTTGAGTGGTCCACAAAGATGGTTAGCAGCAATACCGCCATAATCAGCACCACGATCCTGCTTCTGTGCCTACTTAACAGTCGCTGCTCACAGTTAAACATGAAGCTCTGCATGTCGACCAGGTGTCGATGGAGGAAGACATGAGACATGGAGATACTATCCAGCCCAGCATCATCTTATCTGCTCAGCACAGATATGGTAACAATGAGGAAGAGGAGGAACAGGAGCAGACTGATTGCACAACAGAGGTTAGTACCCACACAGGCTTTGTCCTGTCTCTTCTAAGGGTACCGTCTCACAGTGGCACTTTGGTCGCTACGATGGCAGGATCCGTGACGTTCCAGCGATATACATACGATCTCGCTGTGTCTGAGACGCTACTGCGATCAGGGACCCCGCTGAGAATCGTACGTCGTAGCAGATTGTTTGAAACTTTATTTCGTCGCTGGATCACCCGCTGTCATCGCTGGATCGGTGTGTGTGACACCGATCCAGCGATGTGTTCGCTTGTAACCAGGGTAAACATCGGGTTACTAAGCGCAGGGCCGCGCTTAGTAACCCGATGTTTACCCTGGTTAACATTGTAAATGTAAAAAAAACCCACTACATACTCAACTTCTGATGTCTGTCACGTCCCTCGCCGTCAGCTTCCCGCACTGACTGTGAGCGCCAGCCGTAAAGTAAAAGCAGAGCACAGCGGTGACGTCAGCGCTGTGCTGTGCTTTACGGCCGGCACTGACACAGTCAGTGCGGGAAGCTGATGGCGAGGGACGTGACAGTCACCGGAATGTGAGTATGTAGTGTTTTTGTTTTTTTTACATTTACAATGGTAACCAGGGTAAACATCGGGTTACTAAGCGCGGCCCTGCGCTTAGTAACCCGATGTTTACCCTGGTTACCCGGGGACTTCGGCATCGTTAGTCGCTGGAGAGCTGTCTGTGTGACAGCTCTCCAGCGACCACATAACGACTTACCAACGATCACGGCCAGGTCGTATCGCTGGTCGTGATCGTTGGTAAATCGTTTAGTGTAACGGTACCCTAAGTGAATGGGTTGAGAAGGGGAATGAAGAGAAAGAGATGGAGGAGGAGATGGGGAGTAGAGTAGTCATCCTGGTGGAGACAGGGAAGTGTTGGCTATAGGGACCTTTGCTCATATGGCAGACTTTATGTACCGCTGCCTTTACCATGACCCCATATTACATTCATCTTGGTTAAAAAAAAGAGTGCTGTTATTCAACCTGCTAATCCCATGCTACTAGGAGAACCTTGCATCTCTCATTCCTGAGGCAGAGAGATCTACTAAAATGGTGCTATATCAGAAGGTCATTGTGGAAAATATGTTGAAAAAATTCCCATCAGACAATGCTAGCGGCAGTGGGCAAGCTTCCTTGCCCAACCAAGGAGGAGAAGCAAGGGAGACACACACCAAGTACAGCATAGTCAATTGTACACTGTCAAAGGCCTGGTTCAATTTCATGACACTCTACCAGCATCCAGGCCCTGATGACTGGGTATTTTTGACAAAGAAGGAAACATTTTTAAAGACTGACAGGCAATACCAGTCTGATAAAACCAGTGTACTTCCCAATTCCTCTGTAACTTTCAGCTATTGGGTCTCAAACCTGGACACCTGGCATGAGCTGTCCCTCTATGTCTTTGAGGTGTTGTGCTGCCCTTCCAAAAACTTCTTGCCCGAGCGAGTTTTTACTGCCACCGAGAGGTTTAAAAGAATCAATTTGCATCTTCGTAATATAAAGAAAAAACTTGACCATCCCCTCATAAAACACTTTTTAGAATTTCATGGGGGTTTAATACAGGGTATTGAAGTAGTTGGCATACAAGTCGTCCAGAAACACTGGCACAAAGGATATTTTATTAAGCAAATGTCTAGGGCTGAGAGGCGCTGGATGTTTCAACTAGATACATAGAGAGGTTTGAACTGTGAAGTGGAACTTTTTGCATTTCAATGAGATCAGAAAATCTACCTTGGTAATTGAAGGAACATCCCTGGGGAAGGAAACCGTCTGATTTCCGAAACACATTGGAACTTGTTGGTCCTTACAGTGAATGTTACTGGCTTTCATCATGTGACTGCGCATGTCACGCAGGTCCTGCTCGCACTGAGCTGCATTTTGAGGACCACTGGAGGAACTGCACCGAGCACCTGTCACCGGCTTGAACAGCACTCCAAATTCTTGGTAAATGCTCTACCATTTCTCCTAAAGAGCCCTTCATGAGACTATTAGTGATTAGCGAGTATACTCGTTGCTCAGGTTTTCCCGAGCACGCTCGGGTGGTCTCCGAGTGTTTGTTAGTGTTTGGAGATTTAGTTTTCATCACCTCAGCTGAATAATTTACGACTGCTACACAGTTTGAATACATTTGGGGATTCCCTAGCAACCAGGCAACCCCCACATGTACTCAGGCTGGCTAGTAGCTGTAAATCATTCAGCTGTATCAACAAAAACTAAATCTCCGAACTCTAACAAATACTCGGAGATCACCCGAGCGTGCTCAGGAAAACCCGAGCAACTAGTATATTCGCTCATCACTAGAGACTATATCTACCACACTACTACGGATACTTATGAACACAACTGGCATTCCAGCAGTGAAACACAGTAAGTCACCCCTGAGAATATGTCTCCAGAAATTATTTCATATGAAAGGGAAGCAAGTTATCAGTGTGATATATGTAGATTAGGAGAGAAGACGCTTAATCATCACATCTTACCCCTTTCATTTAAAATAAGACCTGGAGACAGATTCTCATGAAGATCTATGTTCAGCCCATAGATCTTAACAGCTCATTTACATATAAGAAACATGTGGATTTTTCTGGAATAAAAAAAATCGGATCCCGGATATCAAGGTAGCATTTCATTTAATTTTCTATGACCTACATGCCCATGTGGATGGCTTAGGAGGGTTGATACTGACAGATTTCCTTTAATAAAGTTAATTTATTTTAGTTCTTTAATACAAAAAGTGAAATTCATATTTATTTAGATTCATTACAAACAGAGTGATCTATTTCAAGAGTTTATTTCTGTAAATGATGATGATTATGGCTTACAGCCAATGAAAGCCCAAAAGTCATTATCTTGCTAAATTAGAATACTTTATAACACCAGCTTGAAAAATGATTTTAAAATCTGAAATGTTGGCCTACTGAAATGCATGTTCAATAAATGCACTCAATACTCGGTCAGGGCTCCTTTTGCATCAATTACTGCATCAATGCGGCATGGCATGGAGGCAATCATCCTGTGGCACTGCTGAGGTGTTATGGAAGCCCAGGTTGCTTTGATAGCAGCCTTCAGCTCTTCTGCATTGTTGGGTCTGGTGTCTCTCATCTTCCTCTTGACAATACCCCATAGATCCTCTGTGGGGTTAAAGTCAAACAAGTTTCCTGGCCAATCAAGCCCAGTGATACTGTTGCTTTTAAACCAGGTTTTGGCAGTGTAGACAGGTGCCAAGTCCTACTGGAGAATGAAATTTCCATCTCCAAAAAGCTTGTCGGCAGAGGAAGCATGAAGTGCTCTAAAATTTATTGGTAGATGGCTGCGTTGACTTTGGTTTTGATAAAGCACAGGGGACCTACACCAGCAGATGACATGGCTCCTCAAACTATCACTGATTGTGGAAACTTCACACTAGACCTCAAGCAGCTTGGATTGTGTGCCTCTCCACTCTTCCTCCAGACTCTGGGACCTTGATTTCCAAATGAAATGCAAAATTTACTTTAATCTGAAAACAACCCCTTGGACCACTGAGCAACAGTCCAGTTCTTTTTGTCCTTGGCCCAGGTAAGACTATTCTGGCATTGTTTATTAGTCATGAGTGGCTTGACACAAGGAATGTGACACTTGTAGCCCATGTCCTGGATATGTCTGTGTGTTTGGCTCTTGAAGCAATGACTCCAGCAGCAGTCCACTTCTTGGGAATCTCCCCCAAATTTTTGAATGGCCTTATCATAATAATCCTTTCAAAGCTGCAGTTATCCCGGTTGCTTGTGCACCCTTTTCTACCACATTTTTCCTTCCACTCAACTTTCCATTAATAAGCTTGGATACAGCACTCTGTGAACAGCCAGCTTCTTTAGCAATGACATTTTGTGGCTTACTCTCCTTGTGGAGTGTGTCAATGACTGCCTTCTGGACATCTGTCAAGTCAGCAGTCTTCCCCATGATCGTGGAACCTACTGAAACAGACTAAGGGACCTTTTTAAGTGCTTAGGAAGCCTTTGCCGGTGTTTTTTGTTAATTATTCAAATTTACTGAGATAATGACTTTTGGGTTTTCATTGGCTGTAAGCCATAATCATCAACATTAACAGAAATAAACACTTGAAATAGATGTCTCTGGTTGTAATGACCCTATATAATATATGAGTTTCACTTTTTGAAGAACTGAAATAAATTAACTTTTTGATGATATTCTAATTTAGTGAGAAGCACTTGTACATGTCTTTGATGTTTTTGAGGCCACACAGGATGCAAAAAAATACAGATATGTGAAAATCATCTTTGACTTTAATGGGTATGTGCACTACCTGTGAAAACCAGGATACAACTTGCATATGATTCACTGATGTCTCAATGAATTTGAAAATCAGAATGTAAAACAAAATATGAAATATTTCCAAAACATGGAATAATGTTTTCATTAAAAAAATAACTTGTTATCAGATTAATACTGCCCGAACCACAAGCAGTAAGAATCACACTTGCTAAAATCAAACTATGTCTCCCTAGCTTGTACATCTGTAACAGAAATATTGCTCTATATTAAAGACTTGTCTATTTTAATCTCTACAACTAAACAGGCCTGGAGACTAAATGTTTAATAAGACATACAGTGACCAAGTTACTTCCAGGAGTGACAAAACCCAGAAAGTCTTAAGGTAAATATTATCTTTAATGTATTAATTTTATGTTACAGAATGGATGAGTCATAAAAAATAACATCTCAGAATTTTATGTATTTTAGAATGTATTTTGAGACATGATGGGTTGCAGAGGGTTAGTACAAGTTCAGCTCTGCCAACTCTGAAGCATAAAAAAATAAAGCACCATGTCCTGGATAATAAAAGATGGCTGCTTTTAATATGCTGGAATTTAATCACATGGAACCAGATATTTGAAATGTTTAGAAAGCAGGCAGTTGCTCAATCTACACCAGTATAATCTGCTCAGCAATTTCGGGATTATGCTATAAAATATTTAAATTTTAACTTTTAAATATTGGATAGATGGATAGATAGAGATAGATAGACACAGACAGACAGACTGGCCCACAGGTGAATCAAAATTCATGAAATGCGACTTTTACCAAATGCTGCATTTTTTGGCAAAACTCACTCCAGTTCCTGCCTGGAGTAGGGTTTTTTGGAGTAGTTTTCACTTTGGCTTTTTTTTTCTTTAGACAAACATGAAACTTTTCAAAGTTTTGGTGATGAAAAGTTGCAAAAGGCAATTAGACAAAAATTAAGAGCATGTTTGAGTTTGCACCAAATTCATCAACTGTGTGTGCTATTTTAAGTACTTGGCATAAAAAAACTGCGGATACCACCAGGCAAAAAAACAAGAAAATTGACTTCAATAAATGGCAAATGATGAATCAGGGCCATAGTTCCTTTTCCTTATGACTTTTGTTTTGTAGACTGATGGGCCATAAGAAAAAAGATAAATACATGTCGTAGGTTTTGGTCAAAACTCACCAATTCTAATGATAGGGCTCGATTTTGAAATGGACAGAACACGTTGGCTATCCGTATTATATCCTTATATTTTCCATTTGAAACATGTATGCATAATTCAGCCTAAAGTTTCACTATCACAAATGGATATACAGTGCCTTGCAAAAGTATTCGGCCCCCTTGAATTTTTCAACCTTTTCCCACATATCATGCTTCAAACATAAAGATACCAAATGTAAATTTTTGGTGAAGAATCAACAACAAGTGGAACGCAATTGTAAAGTTGAACGAAATTTGTCGGTTATTTTAAATTTTTGTGGAAAATCAAAAATTGAAAAGTGCGGCGTGCAATATTATTGGGCCCCTTTACTTTTAGTGCAGCAAACTCACACCAGAAGTTCATTGTGGATCTCTGAATGATCCAATGTTGTCCTAAATGCCTAATGATGATAAATATAATCCACCTGTGTGTAATCAAGTCTCTGTATAAATGCACCTGCTCTGTGATAGTCTCAGGGTTCTGTTTGAAGCACAGAGAGCATCATGAAGACAAAGGAACACAACAGGCAGGTCCGTGACACTGTTGTGGAGAAGTTTAAAACTGGATTTTGATACAAAATGATTTTCAAAACTTTAAACATCCCAAGGAGCCTGTGCAAGCGATCATATTGAAATGAAAGGAGTATCATACCACTGCAAATCTAACAACACACGGCCGTCCCTCTAAACTTTCATCTCAAACAAGGAGAAGACTTATCAAAGATGCAGCCAAGAGGCCCATGATCACTCTGGATGAACTGCAGAGTTCTACAGCTGAGGTGGGACAGTCTGTCCATAGGACAACAATCAGTCATACACTGCACAAATCTGGCCTTCATGGAAGAGTGGCAAGAAGAAAGCCATTTCTCAAAGATCTCTATAAAAAATGTTTAAAGTTTGCAACAAGCCACCTGGGAGACACACCAAACATGTGGAAGAAGGTGCTCTAGTCAGATGAAACCAAAATCGAACTTTTTGGCAACAATACCAAATGATATGTTTGGCGTAAAGGCAACACAGCTGATCACCCTGAACACACCATCCCCACTGTCAGACATGGTGGTGGCAGCATCATGGTTTGGGCCTGCTTTTCTTCTGCAGGGACAGGGAAGATGGTTAAAATTGATGGGAAGATGGATGGAGCCAAATACAGGACCATTCTTGAAGAAAATATGTTGGAGTCTGCAAAAGACCTGAGACTGGGACGGAGATTTGTCTCCCAATAAGACAATGATCCCAAACATAAAGCAAAATCTACAATGGAATGGTTCACAAATAAACATATCCAGGTGTTAGAATGGCCAAGTCAAAGTCCAGACCTCAATCATATCAAGAATCTGTGGAAAGAACTGAAAACTGCTGTTCACAAACGATCTCCATCAAACCTCACTGAGCTCGAGCTGTTTGCCAAGGAAGAATGGGCAAGAATTTCAGTCTCTCGATGTACAAAACTGATAGAGACATTACCCAAGCGACTTGCAGCTGTAATCACAGCAAAAGGTGGTGCAACAAAGTATTAAGTTAAAGGGGCCAAATAATATTGCACGCCCCACTTTTCAGTTTTTGATTTTACACAAAAATTTAAAATAGCCAATAAATTTCGTTCAACTTCACAATTGTGTTCCACTTGTTGATTCTTCACCAAAAAATTACATTTGGTATCTTTATGTTTGAAGCATGATATGTGGGAAAAGGTTGAAAAGTTCAAGGGGGCCGAATACTTTCGCAAGACATAGTAGTACATTATATACCAGTCTGTCATTGTTAGTTTGTAGTGATGAGCGAGTGTACTCATTGCTCGGGTTTATTTATGGCTGCTCAGAGATTTAGTTTTCATCGTGGCAGCTGAATGATTTACAGCTACTAGACAGCTTGATTACATGTGGGAATTCCCTAGCAACCAGGCAACCCCCACATGTACTCAGCCTGGCTAGTAGCTGTAAATCATTTAGCTGGTGCGATGAAAACTAAATCTCCGTGCAGTCATAAATACTTGGAGGTCACCCGAGTGTGCTCAGGAAAACCCAAGCATCGAGTACACTCGCTCATCACTATTAGTTTGTTCACAATAAATAAAAGCTAAAACTATATCATTTCGAAGTATGCAATACATTTTCATTCTAAAAGATAGATTAATTGCTGTGATGTCCAGCAAGCATTATGGCAATATTGACATCACTAACAGCAGTACGGTAGAAAGTGTAATATTTTAGTAATGTAGACAATTTTTCAAAATCCCATAAAATCTCAGTCTTTGCTAAAATACAAATTTGTATTTCAATATGTAATATATTTGCAATGGATATACACATCATTTCTAGTATTTAAGCCTTACTAGATTAAGGGCTCATTCACACATCTGTTATTCACGTGAGGTTTCTATCTGTGTTATTCACAGATTGGTACATATTCTAATATATAAATCAGTAGTTGCACAGCCCAAATATACAGTGGGTACAGAAAGTATTCAGACCCCTTAAAATTTTTCACACTTTGTTTCATTGCAGACAGTAGCGTAGCTACCGGGGGGGCAGAGGGGGCCATCGCCCCGGGCCCAGTCACATGGAGGGGCCCACTCAGAGCCGCGGCCGCTTAGGCAGTAATAAGCGGCCGCGGCTCTCTGATGTTTTCAGAGTCCAGACCAGACACACAGGATCGCAAGCTGCAGCGTCGCCCCTGGCCTGCCGTTGTCACATGATGGAGGAGGAGGGGCCACCCACCCACGACCCATCCAGAGCCGCAGCCGCTTGCGGCCGCGGCTCTCTGACAGTCCAGACATGGCGACGCGCTGCTCTCTGGTCACCGCACAGATGGAGACTCTGCACGCTGCACAGCAGCCAATAGCAGAGTCTCACTGTGAGCGCACGGTGCGGGCTGGAGCTGGAGCGCTGCTGCTAACCTGATAGTATCTTGACAGGCTGGCAGCGCTGCAGATAGCTCCACCCCAGGTCTGCTCCTATTGGTCCACACTCTTCTCAGGTCCTAGTCAGCAGCAGCAGCATCTCTAATTGTTATTATTAGTGTGCCAGGAGGACAGAGCCCAAGATAGTGCCTGACCTGCCACCTGGACAAAGTCAAACTGACGGACAGGAGAGAGAGACGGGAGTCAGGACGGACATTTTCATAAATGTAAGGGCTGCTGTGGAAGTGGAATGTTCGTTCTTTAAAATAAATTAAAGCACACTGCACATGATATTAGTATGTTACTGTGGGAGTGGGGTGACTGTGAGGGTGAGAGGGGGAGCCGAGTTAGGGTAGTGGGGGTGGGTGGCGCTGTAGGGGGCCTGCTGTATTTCATTTCTTGGAGTATTATTATCTAATAGTTGTGTGGGTGCAGGTAGGGGGCTTATTATATTTACAGCTTAGGTCTTATAATAAGCCCCAGCCTGTTAGGCTATGTCTCCACGTTCAGGATTTCCAGCAAATACCCCGCTCCGCCAAAAGCGCTGCTCCCTTTTATACGCGCGGTGATTCCGCCTGTGTTCATTGAACACAGGCGGAATCACCGCATCGTATTCATAGACTGGGTTATTTATCTTGTGGAGACGGAGCGTCTCCGCAAGATAAATAGACATGCTGCGGTCTATAATGACGCGCCGCATGTCCGGTTACGCAGGTCTGCCACCTGGGTGTTTGTATGCATAGTGTAGACGCCGGGATTTCATAAAATCCCATCCACTATGCTGTAACATCTGGAAGCTGCAGATTGGATGCTGCGGCTATACGCAGCGTCCAATCCGCAGCAAATCCGGAAGGTTTCATGACCATGGAAACATAGCCTTCGTATTACAAGCCCCCATACAACAAGCCATGGCTCTAGCTGCACTTTATTTAAAGGGATTGTCTGATCTAATGCTGCAAGTTTGCAGATACTCCTATGTGGCTGCAAAATTGTGAAACTTCACATCTCGCATACTAAGGATTCGCTATTGCCCATATCAACAAGTATGCGATTTGCATACTCCTGGCCATGTTCTAACTGTGCAGCCTCACTCAATAACATTTTCACACATCCATTTATTTCCGGTACCAAAAAAACGGTACCAGACATATCCATGTCCATGTGTGTAATACGTGCGGCACACATGTAACAACCATGTGCCATCCGTGTGCCGCATCAGTACCACACGGACAGCCACCAGGGAAGTAGTGCTACAGTAAGCGCTGTTCCCCGGCAGCAGGGGCTGAAAGTGGCTCTTATCATTCTCCCCTGCTCTGCTTGTTAGGTGACATCAAGCTCACAGCTTAGTAATGGAGAGGTGTCTATAAAACACCTATCCATTACTAATCCTATAGCTACATGTAAAATAAAGACACAGTCAGAAAAAAGTATTTTATTTGAAATAAAACAAAACACAGTTTACCATTTTTATTGTTATGTCTAATCCATGTGAAGCCCTCGATCTCCTGTAATAAAAGTAAAATCACAAACCAACAATATACCATACCTGTCCATCGTTGTGTTCTAAGCAGTAATCCATATCATGGGAATATACAGTTTGCAACCGGGACGGTGCTAGGATGCGACTGTCCCAGCTGTAAACCACTGGCGACTGAGATGCTGCCTGCGCAGCCTCAATGACTAGCGGTGACGTCACTGAGTCTGCTCGCAGCTGGGCTGAACTGCTGTGACATCACGACCGTGAGAAAATGCCAGTGATGAGGTCACGGCAGTTCAAGCTCAGTGTCTTCTTCACAGGCAATCACCATGAGAGTAAGAGGCACAGTGACGGGCATTAATATGTGGGGAACAGTGGTGGCATTATTATATGGAGTACTAAGAGAATCAGTAATAGGGACACATACGGCAGCAGCGGCTCAGTATTGGGGTATCAGCAAGATGTGGAAGTTGTGCAGGTTGGGAATAGACAAGAACGGTGCTGGAATGTGAGAAGTCAAATGTGTCTTTGTTGTAATCTCTGCAGCCGCGTGGTGGCGATCTGTGCCTGGTTTAAAAGACTGGAAAAGTGAATGACTCCATAAGAAAGACCATCACCTGTAAAGGTACCGTCACATTATTATTAAGTGATAATCGCTGCAGCGTCGCTGTGTGGTCGCTGGAGAGCTGTCACACAGACAGCTCTCCAGCGACCAACGATGCCGAAGTCCCCGGGTAACCAGGGTAAACATCGGGTTACTAAGCGCAGGGCCGCGCTTAGTAACCCGATGTTTACCCTGGTTACCAGTGTAAATGTAAAAAAATCCAAACACTACATACTTACATTGCCATGTCTGTCGTGTCCCTCGCCTTCAGCTTCCCTGCACTGTGTAAGCGCCGGCCCTAAAGCACAGCGGTGACGTCACCGCTGTGCTTTGCTTTACGGCCGGCACTGACACATTCAGTGCAGGAAGCTCTGAGCAGCAGCGCGGACGCCGGGGGACGTGACAGACATCAGAAGGTGAGTATGTAGTGGTATTTAACAGAAAAATGTTTGACAGCTTTTTGCCAGAGAATAAAGATTTACATTCCTTAGGTATATCTGTGGTTGTGATTGTAGCTGCTCTGTATTTATGGGTTTAGAACCATGATATTTAATATATGTTATGCATTATGTAGTATCTATTCATGTGTAGCGATGTAGCAGAATATAATCTTGCCCATTTGGAATGCACAGTATTCCACTGAGATGCCCACAACAGTGTTTAAAACCACCATAATTATGTAAACAAACGTTACTCAGGTTAGGGGGCCCACTCAGATGTGTTTCGCCCCCCCTAGCCTGAACCCTTAGCTACGCCTCTGATTGCAGACATTTGGTAAATTCAAAAAAGTTCATTTTTTCACATTAATGTACACTCTCTTCAGTCAAGATGAGGTGCAGAGTGTACATTAATGAGAAAAAAATGAACATTTTTGAATTTACCACATGGCTGCAATGAAACAAAGAGTGAAAAATTTAAAGGGTTCTGAATACTTTCCGAACCCACTGTATATTATAAGGGTGCAACATTAGAACAACATGTAATGACCAAAAGGTGGAAAGAAAGCAGAACAATATCGATGTGCACACCAGAATATAATATGATATATATTTTATTGAAAACCAAAAAGTCAATCTAATATATAAAGCTGAATGTGTGTATGTATGTGTGTGTGTATGTATGTCCGGGATTGGCATCTGAACCGTCGCAGCTACAGCCACAAAATTTTGCACAGTCACACGTCTGGACCCCGAGAGCGTCAAAGCTATGTTGTGAGGTGAAATTTTCACCCCGCGCTTTCCAATTCATCAAACAATTTTGCCCCTATCTACATAATGGGGAAAAAATGAAAGGAAAAGTGTTGGAGGCAAATTAACAGCTGCCAGATGTGAACAAGGGGGACTTAAAGAATGAGAGCGATGGCGCCAAAGAGTATATACTGTACAGTTGCTAAGGTGGGGCCCCGACATGGGATAATCACCACACCACCACGGGGATATGAACACACACACAAAATGCGCCACACACTACCACGTGCTCGAACACATATACCACCCTCAGCGCACATTTCACCACACATACACCAACCTCGCCACATAAAAGTTGAAACACAAAAGTCGCCGCTCAAAACTCGCCACACGCAAAACTCTCCACATGCAAAACTCGCCACACGTGCAAAACTCACCTCATGGAAAACTCGCCACACGCAAAACTTGCACACGCGGAAAATTTGCCACATGCACAAAAGTTGCAACACATGCAAAAGTTGCCTCACACAAAACTTGCACATACTCAAAAGGCACCACACATAAAACTCGCCACTCGCAAAACTCGCCATGCGCAAAACTTGCTGCACACAACTTGCTACACTAACCTGTCACATGCAACTCGACACACAAAAAGTTGCTACACACATGTCGCCACACAACTCATCTCACAAAAGTCGCTACATGCATGTTGCCACACGCAACTCAACACACACAACTTGACACACGAAACTCGCCCTAAAACACACACAAGTCTGGTATTATCCTTCAAAAATAAAAATCTGATTAATAAGCTGAAAAACTACAAGAGCAACAAATGTACCATATAGGAATCCGGCAGCTGTCAGTCACATGACCAGTCTATTATGTGTATGTGTGAGCTAATATATACTGCCAAGGGGTGGGCTTACTGTTGGCTGGGGATTTATCAGGCTGCTAATTTAGCTTACAAATACTGAGGTAAAAATACTGACCAAATAACATGTGAACGAGGTCTAATACAGGAGGAGATGACATACAGATATATACTATATACAGGAGGAGATGACACACAGGTATATACTATTTACAGGGGAGATGACACACAGGTATATACTATATGCAGGAGGAGATGACACACAGATATATACTATATACAGGAGAGATGACACACAGGTATATACTATATAGAGGAGGAGATGACATACAGGTACATACTACATACAGCAGGAGATGACATACAGGTATATACTATATACAGAAGGAGATGACACACAGGTATATACTATATACAGGAGCAGATTACCTACAGGTATATAGTATATACAGGAGGAGATGACATACAGGTATATGCTATGTATAGGAGGAGATGACATACAGGTATATACTATATACAGGAGGAGATGACACACAGATATATACTATATATAGGTGAGATGACACACAGGTATATACTATATACAGGAGGAGATTACATACAGGTATATACTATATATAGGAGGAGATGACATACAGGTATATACTATATACAGGGGAGATGACACACAGCAGGTATATACTATATACAGGGGAGATGACATACAGGTATATACTATATACAGGAGATGACATACAGGTGTATACTATATATAAGGGAGATGACAAACATGTATATACTGAGGTGAAAATGAGAGGTGTGAGGTGAAAATGAAAAGGTGTGAGTGCAAAATGAGAGGAGTGAGGGAAAATAGTGGAGTGATCGGAAAATGACAGATGTGAGGTCGAAATGACAAGTGTTAGGGGGAATGAGAGGAGTGAGGGGGAAAATAAGAGGAGTGAGGGGGGAAATGAGAGGTGTGAGGGAGAAAATGAGAGATGTGAGGGGGAAAATGAAAGATGTGATGGGGAAAATGAGAGGCGTGATGGGAAAATAAGAGAAGTGAGGTGCTATAACTAACCACAGATATTTACTATGCCCAGGCAACGCCGGGCTCTTCAGCTAGCTTAGATTTACAATCTCCATGCTTTTCTCATGGTCAACTTTATGTGGCCTGTTCAAGAGTTGGAACAGCCAAAAATCTGTTTGTCTTTGCACCTGAAGGAAAAACTAAGAATGTCGTTTATCAAAAGGCTCTCGAATAAGTAGTAGAAGATTACTTCACATTACTTGGCCAATTTAGTTAAATCTGTGTGGAATATCTCTGGTGTTGAAATATATGTTGTAAAATGCTTCTATTAGCTTAGTTTTTGCCTTTTAATAATTACATTTCTATCTATTTGTTTTGTGGTTTTTTTGTGCAGAATAAATTTTTGTTAACACATTCTATTTTGCTAACAGCAGTTATTACCCCGGGCGAAGCCGGGTAGTACAGCTAGTACTCTCTAAAAACAATCACGATCCAAAAATAAGATCCACAACACTGACATCCAGCATGAAGATGCATATAATAAATATACAAAAAAGATAAATAAATTCTGCACACAAATATGAGTGACAAAATATTGAGGAATAAAGTACTAAGTATAGTACAGTATATGAGAAAAGTGCAGATTATTAAGATGCAAATATATGCTCATACTAAAGAGCAAACATTAAAGCTATTAAAATGTGAAAAAATATATCTAAATATGAAAGAGTATACAAAAACAATACAAAAATAAGGCACAGAAATCACAATATATAGTCCATAAATAACAAAGTCTGATAAAATAATGGCTGGTATAGTGTAATGGTTAAGTGCACTGCCTATGACATGGGATTTGACTGGGGTTCAAATCCCTGGTCTGCCATAAAGCGCAGGGCCGTGCTTAGTAACCCAATGTTTACCCTGGTTACCAGCGTAAATGTAAAAAAAACAAACACTACATACTCACCATCTGATGTCCGTCAGGTCCCTTGGCGTCTGCTTCCTGCTCTGACTGCCGCCGTAAAGTGAGAGCACAGCAGTGACGTCACCGCTGCGCTCTGCTCTCACTGTACGGCCGGATCTCAGTCAGAGCAGGAAGCAGACGGCAAGGGACCTGACGGGCAACAGATGGTGAGTATGTAGTGTTTGTTTTTTTTGGTAACCAGGGTAAACATCGGGTTACTAAGCGCGGCCCTGCGCTTAGTAACCCGATGTTTACCCTGGTTACCCGGGTGCTGCAGGGGGACTTCGGCATCGTTGAAGACAGTTTCAACGATGCCGAAGTCGTTCCCCTGATCGTTGGTCGCTGGAGAAAGCTGTCTGTGTGACAGCTCCCCAGCGACCACACAGCGACAAAACAGCGACGCTGCAGCGATCAGCATCGTTGTCTGTATCGCTGCAGCGTCGCTGTGTGAGACGGGGCCTTTAAGATCAAGACTAAGACCAAGTTGGACAAGTACAAAGGCCTGACCCCAACTGAAGCCCTAGAGACTGCTAAACAAAGGCTCACAGCTCTCTCTGCAAGACTAGGGAGATACACTAGAGTAGCTGATGCCAAGAAGATAAATGCCCTGTTTTCCAAAGAACCAGTCAAGGCAGGGGATTAATTTTTCCCGAGGGGCCACATGAGAGACCATGACTGTTGTGGAGGGCCGAGCCAATAGCTTGAAATTAATTCTACTCAATATTAATTTATTAATATTAATTGTATCACTTAATACTGAGCAGAATTACGTATGCTGATACCCCTATATATCTTTGAACCCAAGTACAGCCTCTTCTGTATATCGTATGAATCCCCCACAGCCCCTTATATACAGCATAAGCCTCATACAGCCTCCCCATATACAGCATGAGCCTCGCGCAGCTTCCCCATATACAGCATGAGCCCAAACCAGCCTCCCCATATACTGCATGAGCCCCCACACAGCCTCCCTTTATATATACTGCATGAGCCACACACAGACTCCCTATATACAGCCTTCCCAGATACAGCATGAGCCCCACAGTCTCTCCACATACTGAATGAGGCCCCACACAGCCTCCCCATATACTGCATGAGCCCCACACAGCCTTCCTATATATTGCATGAGCTCCACACAGCCTTCCCATATACTGCATGAGGCCCCCATAGCCTCACCATGTGCAGCATGATACCCCTATAGCCTCCCCGTATGCAGCATGACACCCCCATAGCCTCCCCATGTGCAGCATAACAAACACATAGCCTCCCCATGTGCAGCATGTCACCACCATAGCATCCCCATATTCTGCACGACAGCTCCATAGCCTCTCCACGTGCAGCATGTTACCCCAATAGCCTCCCCATGTGCAGCATGTCACCCCCATACATCCCCATGTTCTACACGACAGCCCCATAGCCTCCCCATGCACAGCATGTCACCCCCATAGCCTCCCCGTGTGCGACATGTCACCCCCATAGCCTCCCATGTGCTACATGTCACCCGCATAGCCTCCCCATGTGCTACGTCACAGCAGCGCCCCAGAGTCCTGGTCGTTGCAGTACTGTGGCTCCGCAGCTAAGGGGGGCTATGGTACGTCTGATGGCACTGAAGGAGTTCATCTGACCAGGTATCACAGACACCAATAAATTTCACAGTCTGGCCTCCAGGGGGAGCTAAGAGTTCTATTCATTAGGCCACTCCTCACAATCTGGTAAAACTGGGGGTTAGGCAGGAAGTTAGAAAGAAAGCTGACTGGGTTGGAATCAGGCAACACCTTGTGGCAGAGGGTGTTGTAGGGGGAAGATTCAGAGGGGTCCCTGTCAGGGGTGGGATCCTGACAGAGGCCTAGCAACCAGAGAGAACGTTACGGGACCGCGCCTGCACGATAAAGCGGCGGTACCCCAAGAAAGGACAAGAAGCGAGGTTTATTGTGCTGAGTGAGAAACGAGATCAACGCAACAAGGAGAATACCAGTAGGAGTCGTGCTGTAAGACCGAGGCAACATCCTATTGAGGCGCATAACCGGTTGCCGGAACGCCGAGGAAGTATAGAGCTCCAAGCCAAACTTCAAACCTACGGCAGGACAGTCAGAGGCGGGCTGTCTCACCCAATTGACCTAGGAAGACACAGGGGGGTAACAACAGGAGTGGGGCGACGCTAGAGTCCCGGAATAGCTCCGAGCCTCCCCGTCATATGGGTGCGTCCTAACCATAAGATCTGGGGGACGTGGAAGAACATCAGAATCGAGTTGTGAGGGAACACGAGAAACAGACACAACAGTTGTGAGGACTATCCCGTGGTGCTCAGCAGGGAAGGACTACAACACACAAGCGCTAGCAGGTAGGCACAGATTTCCACCTGCAAAGGGAACTCTGGAGGTGCCATCGGACCGACCAGGCTTGCGCAGCCCAGTTAACCGTATTCCGGATTGAGGACCCTGAAGCCTTCAGTAAAGAGGTAAAGAGACTGCAACCTGGTGTCCTCGTTATTTACTGCACCGCACCACCACCACCATCCTCACCTATTATTTGGGCGCCCCTCAGCAGGGTCACGGACCGGGTCTAGCCACCGTGACAACCCCAGAACAGAGACTCAGAGGCCCGGTACCGGGTACCCCTCGGCCCTGCGACAGTGGGGGCACTGCATCACCAAATAGCCTCCCCATGTTCTGCACGACAGCCCCATAGAATCTCCATATGCTGCATGTCAACCCCATAGAATCCCCATGTGCTGTATGTCACCCCCATAGCCTCCCTATGTGCTGTATGTCACCCCTATAGAATCCCCATGTTATTATCGACAGCTCCATAGAATCCCCATGTGCTGTATGTCACCCCCATAGAATCACCATGCACTGTATTTCACCCCTGTAGAATTCCCATGTGCTGTCTGTCACCCCTATAGAATCCCCATGCGCTGTATGTCACCCCATAGAATCCCCATGTGCTGTATGTCACCCCCATAGCCTCCCCATGTGCTGTATGTCACCACCATAGGATCCCCATGTTCTGCACGACAGCTCCATAGAATCCCCATGTGCTGTATGTCCCCCCCATAGAATCCCCATGTGCTGTATGTCACCCCCATAGCCTCCCTATGTGCTGTATGTCACCCCTATAGAATCCCCATGTTATGATCGACAGCTCCATAGAATCCCCAAGTGCTGTATGTCACCCCCATAGAATCACCATGCACTGTATTTCACCCCTGTAGAATTCCCATGTGCTGTCTGTCACCCCTATAGAATCCCCATGCGCTGTATGTCACCCCATAGAGTCCCCATGTGCTGTATGTCACCCCCATAGCCTCCCCATGAGCTGTATGTCACCCCCATAGAATCCCTATGCGCTATATCTCACCCCCATAAAATCCCCATGAGCTGTCTGTCACCCCCATAGAATCCCCATGCGCTGTCTGTCACCCCCATAGAATCCCCATGTACTGCCTGTCGCCACCATAGAATCCCCATGTACTGTCTGTCACCCCATAGAATCTCCATGTGCTGTCTGTCACCCCCATAGAATACCCATGCGCTGTCTGTCACCCCCATAGAATCCCCATGTATTGCCTGTCGCCACCATAGAATCCCCATGTACTGTCTGTCACCCCATAGAATCTCCATGTGCTGTCTGTCACCCCCATAGAATCCCCATGTGCTGTGTGTCACCCCCATAGAATCCCCATGTGCTGTGTGTCACCCCCATAGAATCCCCATGTACTGTCTGTCAACCCCATAGAATCCCCATGTGCTGTCTGTCACCCCCATAGAATCCCCATATGCTGTCTGCCACCCCCATAGAATCCCCATGTGATGTCTGTCACCCCCATAGAATCCTGATGTGCTGTCTGCCACCCCCATAGAATCCCCATGTGCTGTATATCACCTCCATAGAATCCTCATGAGCTGCATGTCACCCCCCTATGCTGTTTGTTACCCCCATAGAATCCCCATGTAATGTCTGTCACACCCATAGAATCCCCCATGTGCTATCTGTCACCCCAATAGAACCCCCATGTGCTGTCTGTCACCCCCATAGTGTAAGAGGGTGGTGCTGTTATGGACAGTAAGACGCTGCCACTTTAAGAGACAGCACCCCTTTGTCTGGTGTGATGGAATGTTGTTGTGGATTCTGTTTGCGGGCTCCCTCTGGTGGTTACTGCTGGTACTGGGTGACTTTGGTGGGTTGCGGCCTTTGGTTTCCATCTGTCCATCAGAGGCTGGGTGTTTCCTATTTTACCTGGCCTTTCTGTCATTTCCCTTGCCGGCTATCAATGTGTTCAGATGTGCTCTGTTTGGTTCCTGCCTACCTGCTCCCAGATCTTTCAGGATAAGCTAAGTGCTGATTTTCAGTTGTTTGGTTTTTTGTCCAGCTTGCTTAGAATGTCTCTTTGTTAGCTGGTTGCTCTAGTGGACTGAGGTTCTCCCCATGTGCCATGAGTTGGCACATGGGTTCTTGTAATCTCAGGATGGTTTTTTTGATTAGGGTTTTTTGCTGACCGCTCAGTCCCCTTTTGTGTCATTCTGCTTTCTAGTTTTCAGCGGGCCTCTATTTGCTTAAGCTATATACATCATCTCTATGTGTGTGCCTTCCTCTCATTTCACCGTCAATACATGTGGGGGGCAACTATATCTTTGGGGTTAATTCCTCTGGAGGCAAGTGAGGTCTTTGTTTTCTCTGCAGTACTAGTTAGCTCTTAGGCTGGTGCGTGGCGTCTAGAACCAACGTAGGCACGCTCCCTGGCTATCTCTAGTTGCGTTTGTCAGGCATAGGGCAGCGGTCAGCCCAGGTTCCATCACCCTAGAGCTCGTCCGATATTTATTATCTTTGCTTATCCTGTGCTATCCCTAGCCATTGGGGATTCATGACAGTATAGCCGGCCCACAAAGTGTTAATTGTTTGGGCTGAAGCAGGAGAAAAAGAAGTGTTCAAGGGAAATTTTTTTTTTTTTTTCCTTCAGAGTTTTGCTGCCTAGCCCTTAATTGCTGTCTAGCTGCTTCTTACCTCCTCTTAACCCTTGAATGGCTCTGATCTTAGCTGTTTATCATGGATGTCCAGAGTTTGGCTTCCAGCCTGAGTAATCTCGCGGCTAAGGTTCAAAACATACAGGATTTCGTTGTTCACACTCCCATGTCTGAACCTAGAATTCCTATTCCAGAGTATTTTTCTGGAGATAGATCTACCTTCCTGAATTTCAGGAACAATTGTAAATTGTTTCTCTCTTTGAAATCTCGCTCCTCTGGAGACCCTGCTCAACAGGTCAAGATTGTTATATCGTTCCTACGGGGCGACCCTCAGAATTGGGCATTTGCATTGGCACCAGGGGATCCTGCATTGCTCAGTGTGGATGCGTTTTTTCTGGCATTGGGATTGCTCTATGAGGAACCTAACCTAGAGATTCAGGCTGAAAAGGCTTTATTAGCCCTCTCTCAGGGGCATGATGAAGCGGAAATATATTGTCAGAAATTTCGGAAATGGTCGGTGCTTACTCAGTGGAATGAGTGCGCCCTGGCTGCAAACTTCAGAAATGGTCTTTCTGAGGCCATTAAGGATATTATGGTGGGGTTCCCTGCGCCTACAGGTCTGAATGAGTCTATGGCTATGGCCATTCAGATTGATCGGCGTTTACGGGAGCGCAAACCCGTGCACCAGTTGGCGGTGTCTTCTGAACAGGCACCTGAGACTATGCAATGTGATAGAATTCAGTCCAGAAGTGAACGGCAAAATTATAGGCGGAAAAATGGTTTGTGTTTTTATTGTGGTGATTCAGCTCATGTTATATCAGCATGCTCTAAACGCACAAAAAGGGTTGATAAATCTTTTGCCATTGATACTCTGCAGTCTAAGTTCATTTTGTCTGTGACTCTGATTTTTTCACTGTCTTCCATTTCCGTCGATGCCTATGTGGATTCAGGCTCTGCCCTGAGCCTTATGGATTGGTCATTTGCTAAACGCTGCGGTTTTAGTCTAGAGCCTCTGGAAGTTCCTATTCCTCTGAAAGGAATTGATTCTACACCATTGGCTATGAATAAACCGCAGTATTGGACACAAGTGACCATGCGCATGACTCCCGTTCATCAGGAGGTGATTCGCTTCCTTGTACTGTATAATTTACATGATGTACTAGTGCTTGGTCTGCCATGGTTACAAACTCATAATCCTGTCCTGGACTGGAAAACAATGTCTGTGCTAAGCTGGGGATGTCAGGGGGTTCATGATGATGCACCTCTGATTTCTATCGCTTCATCTACTCCTTCGGAGATCCCTGCGTTTTTGTTGGATTATAGGGATGTTTTTGAGGAGCCTAAGCTCAATTCGCTCCCTCCCCATAGAGAGTGTGACTGTGCTATAGAATTGATTCCTGGCAGTAAGTTCCCTAAGGGTCGTTTATTTAATCTGTCACTGCCAGAGCATACTGCTATGCGGAATTATATTAAGGAGTCCTTGGAAAAGGGACATATTCGTCCATCTTCGTCCCCTCTGGGAGCAGGTTTTTTTTTCGTGGCAAAAAAAGATGGTTCCCTGAGGCCTTGTATAGATTATCGCCTTCTGAATAAGATTACAGTCAAATACCAGTATCCATTGCCATTATTTACTGATTTGTTTGCTCGCATTAAGGGGGCTAGGTGGTTCACTAAAATAGATCTTCGTGGTGCGTATAATCTGGTGCGGATAAAACAGGGTGATGAGTGGAAAACCGCATTTAATACGCCTGAGGGCCATTTTGAGTATTTGGTAATGCCTTTTGGACTCTCCAATGCTCCGTCAGTCTTTCAGTCCTTTATGCACAATATTTTCCGTGAATATCTGGATAAGTTTATGATTGTGTATTTGGATGATATTTTGGTGTTTTCTGATGACTGGGAGTCTCATGTTCTACAGGTCAGGAAGGTGTTTCAGGTTTTGCGGGCCAATTCTCTGTTTGTGAAGGGCTCAAAGTGTCTCTTCGGAGTCCAGAAGATTTCTTTTTTGGGGTACATTTTTTCTCCTTCTACTATTGAGATGGATCCCGTTAAGGTTCAGGCTATTTGTGACTGGACACAACCTACATCTGTTAAGAGCCTTCAGAAGTTCTTGGGGTTTGCTAATTTTTATCGTCGGTTCATTGCTAATTTTTCCAGTATTGTTAAACCTTTGACTGATTTGACTAAAAAGGGTGCTGATGTTGCTGATTGGTCTCCTGCGGCCGTGGAGGCTTTTCGGGAACTTAAGCGCCGGTTTTCTTCTGCTCCTGTGTTGTGTCAACCAGATGTTTCACTTCCTTTCCAGGTGGAGGTTGATGCTTCCGAGATTGGAGCGGGGGCGGTTTTGTCACAGAGAAGTTCTAATGGCTCGGTGATGAAGCCATGTGCTTTCTTCTCTAGAAAATTCTCGCCCGCCGAGCGCAATTATGATGTGGGTAATTGGGAGCTTTTGGCCATGAAGTGGGCATTTGAGGAGTGGCGTCATTGGCTTGAGGGTGCTAAATATCGCGTGGTGGTCTTGACTGATCACAAGAATCTCATTTACCTTGAGTCTGCCAGGCGTTTGAATCCTAGACAGGCTCGTTGGTCGTTATTTTTTTCTCGTTTCAATTTCGTGGTTTCATACCTGCCAGGTTCAAAGAATGTGAAGGCAGATGCTCTTTCCAGGAGTTTTGTGCCTGACTCTCCTGGAGACACTGGGCCTGCTGGTATCCTTAGGGATGGGGTAATATTGTCCGCCGTATCCCCAGACTTGCGACGCGCATTGCAGGAGTTTCAGGTGGATAAACCGGATCGATGTCCACCAGAAAGACTGTTTGTTCCGGATGATTGGACCAGTAGAGTCATCTCCGAGGTCCATTCTTCTGTGTTGGCTGGTCATCCTGGAATATTTGGTACAAGAGACTTGGTGGCCAGGTCTTTTTGGTGGCCTTCCTTGTCTAGGGATGTGCGTACTTTTGTGCAGTCTTGTGAAGTGTGTGCTCGAGCTAAGCCTTGCTGTTCACGGGCTAGTGGGTTGTTGTTATCCTTGCCCATCCCGAAGAGGCCTTGGACGCACATTTCCATGGATTTTATTTCTGATCTCCCAGTTTCACAGAAAATGTCCGTTATCTGGGTTGTGTGTGACCGCTTTTCTAAGATGGTTCATTTGGTGCCCTTGCCTAAGTTGCCCTCCTCCTCTGAGTTGGTTCCTTTGTTTTTTCAGAACGTGGTTCGTTTGCATGGGATTCCGGAGAATATCGTTTCTGACAGGGGATCCCAGTTTGTGTCTAGATTTTGGCGGACGTTTTGTGCCAAGATGGGCATTGATTTGTCTTTCTCGTCTGCATTCCATCCTCAGACGAATGGCCAGACGGAGCGAACTAATCAGACCTTGGAAACTTATTTGAGGTGTTTTGTTTCTGCTGATCAGGATGACTGGGTTGCTTTTTTGCCACTGGCCGAATTTGCTCTTAATAATCGGGCTAGTTCGGCCACGTTGGTCTCTCCTTTTTTTTGTAATTCGGGGTTTCATCCTCGTTTTTCCTCTGGTCAGGTGGAGTCTTCGGATTGTCCTGGAGTGGACGTGGTGGTGGACAGGCTACATCAGATTTGGAATCAGGTGGTGGACAATTTGAAGTTATCTCAGGAGAAGACTCAGCAGTTTGCTAATCGCCGTCGCCGCGTGGGTCCCCGACTTCTTGTTGGGGACTTGGTGTGGTTGTCTTCTCGTTTTGTCCCTATGAAGGTCTCTTCTCCTAAGTTCAAGCCTCGGTTCATCGGTCCTTATAGGATCTCGGAGATTCTTAACCCTGTATCCTTCCGTTTGGATCTCCCAGCATCGTTCGCTATTCATAATGTGTTCCATCGGTCGTTGTTGCGGAGGTATGAGGTGCCTGTTGTTCCCTCGGTCGAGCCTCCTGCTCCGGTGCTGGTGGAGGGAGAATTGGAGTATGTTGTTGAAAAGATCTTGGATTCTCGTGTTTCCAGACGCAAACTCCAGTATTATGGTCAGGAGGACAATTCCTGGGTGGTCGCCTCCGATGTTCATGCGACTGATTTGGTCCGCGCCTTCCATAGAGCTCACCCTGATCGCCCTGGGGGTTCTCGTGAGGGTTCGGTGACCCCTCCTCAAGGGGGGGGTACTGTTGTGGATTCTGTTTGCGGGCTCCCTCTGGTGGTTACTGCTGGTACTGGGTGACTTTGGTGGGTTGCGGCCTTTGGTTTCCATCTGTCCATCAGAGGCTGGGTGTTTCCTATTTTACCTGGCCTTTCTGTCATTTCCCTTGCCGGCTATCAATGTGTTCAGATGTGCTCTGTTTGGTTCCTGCCTACCTGCTCCCAGATCTTTCAGGATAAGCTAAGTGCTGATTTTCAGTTGTTTGGTTTTTTGTCCAGCTTGCTTAGAATGTCTCTTTGTTAGCTGGTTGCTCTAGTGGACTGAGGTTCTCCCCATGTGCCATGAGTTGGCACATGGGTTCTTGTAATCTCAGGATGGTTTTTTTGATTAGGGTTTTTTGCTGACCGCTCAGTCCCCTTTTGTGTCATTCTGCTTTCTAGTTTTCAGCGGGCCTCTATTTGCTTAAGCTATATACATCATCTCTATGTGTGTGCCTTCCTCTCATTTCACCGTCAATACATGTGGGGGGCAACTATATCTTTGGGGTTAATTCCTCTGGAGGCAAGTGAGGTCTTTGTTTTCTCTGCAGTACTAGTTAGCTCTTAGGCTGGTGCGTGGCGTCTAGAACCAACGTAGGCACGCTCCCTGGCTATCTCTAGTTGCGTTTGTCAGGCATAGGGCAGCGGTCAGCCCAGGTTCCATCACCCTAGAGCTCGTCCGATATTTATTATCTTTGCTTATCCTGTGCTATCCCTAGCCATTGGGGATTCATGACAGAATGTCCTGCTTCCCACTGCTATAGGCTGTGAAGATGAACTGCCCTAGAATGAGGGGAGGAGTTGAGCCTGAACTGTGTGTGTGAGCTGAAGCTGCTAGAGGGAACTGTGTGCTGTTTGCTACAAGAAAGGTCCCACAGCCTGGGACAGAGTGTACTTGTGAAATTTGCAAGACTTTTCCGGGTACAGCAAAGGTGGCTGTTCTGTGCTAGTTTGTGAAGCCACAAAGATACTGAGAAAGGGACTTACAGTTTCCAGGAGCATCCCTAGGATCCAGAAGCAAGGAGAAGACCACGCTTCACAGAGCTGACAGAAAGCCGTGCGCACCGCCATATTAGACTGCTGTAAGCCCCCCTGGGACTGGACCTGAGTCCCCAACATCACTGTGAGTCTGTTCCTGTTTGGTGCACCTGGTAGGGCCTAGTGTAGGCTTCAGTAGTCAGTATACGGGACCCGTGTGGCCTGCTTAGTAAAGGCCAGGGAGGTTATATGTAGAGTAGTATCGTTATTTGTTTATTGTTTAAATTTGCTTGTGAGACATATTCTGAGTCTGTAATAGTTGGAGCACCGTGCTATGTTGCGGACAAGATAAAGTTTATAACTCTTGTAAAGTGTCTCTTGCCATTGCACACCCGTTTGCATCTTCCTCACCCACTTCATTCCTTGCCTCCCAATAAATCTACCCTTGGTTGCTTGCACCTCACCTTGTGTACAGTAGTCTTCCTGCACCGTGGTGGTCCCCCGGCCATTGCTTCAATAGAATCCCCATGCGCTGTATGTCACCCCCATAGAATCCCCATGCGCTGTATGTCACCCCCATAGAATCCCCCATGTGCTGTCTGTCACCCCCATAGAATCCCCATGTGCTGTCTGTCACCCCTATAGAATCCCCATGCGCTGTATTTCACCTCCATAGAATCCCCATGTACTGTCTGTCACCCCCATAGAATCCCATGTACTGTCTGTTACCACCATAGAATCCCCATGTGCTGTCTGTCACCCCCATAGAATCCCCATGTACTGTCTGTTACCACCATAGAATCCCCATATGCTGTTTGTCACCCCCATAGAATCCCCATGTGCTGTCTGTCACCCCCATAGAATCCCCATATGCTGTCTGACACCCCATAGAATCCCCATGTACTGTCTGTCACCACCATAGAATCCCCATGTTCTGTCTGTCATCTCCATAGAATCCCCATGTGCTGTATATCACCTCCATAGAATCCCCATGTGCTGTCTATCACCCCCATAGAATCCCCATGTGCTCTATGTCACCCCCATAGAATCCCCATGTGCTGTATGTCACCCCCATAGAATCCCCCATGCGCTGTATTTCAACCCCATAGAATCCCCCTGTGCTGTCTGTTACCACCATAGAATCCCCATGTGCTGTCTGTCACCCCCATAGAATCCCATGTACTGTCTGTTACCACCATAGAATCCCCATGTGCTGTCTGTCACCCACATAGAATCCCCCATATGCTGTCTGACACCCCATATAATCCCCATGTTCTGTCTGTCACCTCCACAGAATCCCCATGTGCTGTCTATCACCTCCATAGAATCCCCATGTGCTGTCTGTCACCCCCATAGAATCCCATGTACTGTCTGTTACCACCATAGAATCCCCATGTGCTGTCTGTCACCCACATAGAATCCCCCATATGCTGTCTGACACCCCATATAATCCCCATGTTCTGTCTGTCACCTCCACAGAATCCCCATGTGCTGTCTATCACCTCCATAGAATCCCCATGTGCTGTCTATCACCTCCATAGAATCCCCATGCGCTGTATTTCACCCCCATAAAATCCCCCTGTGCAGTCTGTTACTACCATAGAATCCCCATGTGCTGTCTGTCACCCCCATAGAATCCCCATGCGCTGTATTTCACCCCATAGAATCCCCATGTGCTGTCTGTCACCCCCATAGAATCCCCATATGCTGTCTGACACCCCATAGAATCCCCATGTACTGTCTGTCACCACCATAGAATCCCCATGTTCTGTCTGCCACCTCCATAGAATCCCCATGTGCTGTCTATCACCCCCATAGAATCCCATGTACTGTCTGTTACCCCCATAGAATCCCCCTGTGCAGTCTATTACTACCATAGAATCCCCATGTGCTGTCTGTCACCCCCATAGAATCCCCATGCGCTGTATGTCACCCCCATAGAGTCCCCATGCTCTGTATTTCATCCCTATAGGATCCCCATGTACTGTCTGTTACCACCATAGAATCCCCATGTGCTGTCTGTCACCCCCATAGAATCCCCATGCGCTGTATTTCACCCCCATAGAATCCCCATGTGCTGTCTGTTACCACCATAGAATCCCCATGTGCTGTATGTCACCCCCATAGAATCCCCATGTGCTGTATTTCACCCCCATAGAATCCCCATGTGCTGTCTGCCACCCCCATAGAATCCCCATGCACTGTTTGTCACCCCCATAGAATCCCCATGCGTTGTATTTCACCCCCATAGAATCCCCATATACTGTCTGTTACCACCATAGAATCCCCATGTGCTGTCTGTTGAAGTGTCCGAGGGCAAGGCCGCCCATGCATATCCATGATCTGGCCCAGCAAAACCTCCACACTCAGATTCCATCTTAACAAACGTATCTTTACTAGGGTTGAGCGAAACGGGTCGATCATTTTCAAAAGTCGCCGACTTTTGGCTAAGTCGGCGTCTCATGAAACCCGATCCGACCCCTGTGCTTGTCGGCCATGCGGTACGCGACTTTCGCGCCAAAGTCGCGTTTCAATGACGCGAAAACTGCCATTTCTCAGCCAATGAAGGTGAACGCAGAGTGTGGGCAGCGTGATGACATAGATCCTGGTCCCCACCATCTTAGAGAAGGGCATTGCAGTGATTGGCTTGCTGTCTGCGGCGTCACAGGGGCTATAAAGGGGCGTTCCCGCCGACCGCCATCTTACTGCTGCTGATCTGAGCTTAGGGACAGGTTGCTGCCGCTTCGTCAGAAGCAGGGAGAGCGTTAGGCAGGGTCCACTAACCACCAAACCGCTTGTGCTGTAGCGATTTCCACTGTCCAACACCACCTTCGGTGTGCAGGAACAGTGGAAGCTATTTTTTTTTTTTTTTCCTCAGCGCTGTAGCTCATTGGGCTGCCCTAGAAGGCTCCGTGATAGCTGTATTGCTGTGTGTACGCCACTGTGGAAACCAACTGCTTTTTTCAAAGCACATATCCTCTTGTTCCTTCCTTTCCGCACAGCTATCTTTTTTGTTTGTCCACACTTTTTATTTAATTTGTGCATCAGTCCACTCCTATTGCTGCCTGCCATACCTGGCTTACATTACTGCAGGGAGATAGTAATTGTAGGACAGTCCCTGTTTTTTTTTTTTTTTTTGTGGGAGATTAAGATTGGCATTTCTGCTACAGTGCAATCCCTGTGTGTGCCATCTCTCACTGAGTGGGCCATAGAAAGCCTATTTATTTTTTCCGTGATTTGTGTTCTAAATTCTACCTCAACACAAAAACACTACATCAATCAGTGGTAGAAAAATATTGGCCTCAGTCAGGGCTTGTGTGCCACTGCTGTGTGTGCTATCTCTTATTCAGTGGGCTATAGAAAGCCTATTTATTTATTTATTTTTTTTCTTATTATTTGGTTTCTAAAGTCTCCCTGAAAAAAAAATAAATAAATAAAAAAACAGTGGGAGAGTAATATTGCCCTTTCAGCTTGTGTGCCAGTCTTGACTCCTGGGTGTGCCACCTCTCTCTCTAATTGTGGGCCATAGAAAGCCTTTTTTTTTTTTTTTTTTTTAAATATTATTGGGTTTCTAAAGTCTCCCTTAAAAAACAAAAAATACATAAAAAAACAGTGGGAGAGTAATATTGCCCTTTCAGCTTGTGTGCCAGTCTTGACTCCTGGGTGTGCCACCTCTCTCTCTAATTGTGGGCCATAGAAAGCCTTTTTTTTTTTTTTTTTTTTTAAATATTATTGGGTTTCTAAAGTCTCCCTTAAAAAACAAAAAATACATAAAAAAACAGTGGGAGAGTAATATTGCCCTTTCAGCTTGTGTGCCAGTCTTGACTCCTGGGTGTGCCACCTCTCTCTCTCTCATTCAGTGGGCCATAGAAAGGCTATTTATTTTTTTGTTTTTTTTAATATTATTTGGTTTCTAAAGTCTCCCTGAAAATAAAAAATAAAAAACTTAAAAAAACAGTGGGAGAGTAATATTGCCCTTTCAGCTTGTGCGCCAGTCTTGACTCCTGGGTGTGCCACCTCTCTCTCTCTAATTGTGGGCCATAGAAAGCCTTTTTTGTTTGTTTTTTTTTTAATATTATTTGGTTTCTAAAGTCTCCCTTAAAAAACAAAAAATACATAAAAAAACAGTGGGAGAGTAATATTGCCCTTTCAGCTTGTGTGCCAGTCTTGACTCCTGGGTGTGCCACCTCTCTCTCTCATTCAGTGGGCCATAGAAAGGCTATTTATTTTTTTGGTTTTTTTAATATTATTTGGTTTCTAAAGTCTCCCTTAAAAAACAAAAAATACATAAAAAAAACAGTGGGAGAGTAATATTGCCCTTTCAGCTTGTGTGCCAGTCTTGACTCCTGGGTGTGCCACCTCTCTCTCTCATTCAGTGGGCCATAGAAAGGCTATTTATTTTTTTGGTTTTTTTAATATTATTTGGTTTCTAAAGTCTCCCTGAAAAAAAAAAAAAACATAAAAAAACAGTGGGAGAGTAATATTGCCCTTTCAGCTTGTGTGCCAGTCTTGACTCCTGGGTGTGCCACCTCTCTCTCTCATTCAGTGGGCCATAGAAAGGCTATTTATTTTTTTGGTTTTTTTAATATTATTTGGTTTCTAAAGTCTCCCTGAAAAAAAAAAAAAACATAAAAAAACAGTGGGAGAGTAATATTGCCCTTTCAGCTTGTGTGCCAGTCTTGACTCCTGGGTGTGCCACCTCTCTCTCTCATTCAGTGGGCCATAGAAAGGCTATTTATTTTTTTGGTTTTTTTAATATTATTTGGTTTCTAAAGTCTCCCTGAAAATAAAAATAAAAAAACTTAAAAAAACAGTGGGAGAGTAATATTGCCCTTTCAGCTTGTGCGCCAGTCTTGACTCCTGGGTGTGCCACCTCTCTCTCTCTAATTGTGGGCCATAGAAAGCCTTTTTTTTTTTTGTTTTTTTTTTTATATTATTTGGTTTCTAAAGTCTCCCTTAAAAAACAAAAAATACATAAAAAAACAGTGGGAGAGTAATATTGCCCTTTCAGCTTGTGTGCCAGTCTTGACTCCTGGGTGTGCCACCTCTCTCTCTCATTCAGTGGGCCATAGAAAGGCTATTTATTTTTTTGGTTTTTTTAATATTATTTGGTTTCTAAAGTCTCCCTGAAAAAAAAAAAAACATAAAAAAACAGTGGGAGAGTAATATTGCCCTTTCAGCTTGTGTGCCAGTCTTGACTCCTGGGTGTGCCACCTCTCTCCCTCTCATTCAGTGGGCCATAGAAAGCCTATTTATTTATTTTTTAAAATATTATTGGGTTTCTAAAGTCTCCCTTAAAAAACAAAAAATACATAAAAAAACAGTGGGAGAGTAATATTGCCCTTTCAGCTTGTGTGCCAGTCTTGACTCCTGGGTGTGCCACCTCTCTCTCATTCAGTGGGCCATAGAAAGCATTTATTTTTTTTTTTCCTTGATTTGTGTTCTAAAATCTACCTCAACACAAAAACACTACATCAATCAGTGGGAGAAAAATATTGGCCTCAGTCAGGGCTTGTGTGCCACTGCTGTGTGTGCTATCTCTCATTCAGTGGGCTATAGAAAGCCTATTTATTTATTTATTTATTTTCTTATTATTTGGTTTCTAAAGTCTCCCTGAAAAAAAAAATACCTAAAAAAACAGTGGGAGAGTAATATTGCCCTTTCAGCTTGTGTGCCAGTCTTGACTCCTGGGTGTGCCACCTCTCTCTCATTCAGTGGGCCATAGAAAGGCTATTTATTTTTTTGGTTTTTTTAATATTATTTGGTTTCTAAAGTCTCCCTGAAAATAAAAGAAAAAAAACTTAAAAAAACAGTGGGAGAGTAATATTGCCCTTTCAGCTTGTGCGCCAGTCTTGACTCCTGGGTGTGCCACCTCTCTCTCTCTAATTGTGGGCCATAGAAAGCCTTTTTTTTTTTGTTTTTTTTTTAATATTATTTGGTTTCTAAAGTCTCCCTGAGAAAAAAAAATAAATAAATTAGGTGGGAGATTAATATTGACATTAGTGCTTGAGTGACAGTACTGCGTGTGTGTCATCTCTGTGATTTTGTGCCACAGAAAACAGAGTGTGTAACATTGTGCCTGATTTTCCTTGTGGTCTCACCAACCTGTTAAGGGATATTGAAATCATACTGAAGTTATAGCTCACCGTGTAAGTTGTTTGACAGCAACAAATAAAGTTACTTTGGTTAAGATTTTAAAACAATGAGGAAGTCTAGTGCAAGAGGTCGTCGTGGGCGTTCATTGTCAGCTGGTAATGATGGTAGTGGTAGTGGAGCATCAGGTGGTCGTGGGGATAAAAATATTCCACCTAAGTCTGGAGCTGTGGAGCCAGTTTCGTCGTCAGGCTACACAAGGCCTCGAACGCTCTCTTTTCTGGGAGTAGGAAAACCGCTTTTAAAGGCGGAGCAGCAACAGCAAGTTTTGGCTTACATTGCAGACTCAGCCTCTAGCTCTTTTGCCTCCTCTTCCGAAACTGGTAAATGTAAAAGCAGCGCGTCGCTTGTGGATGTTCACGGTCAGGGACAAGTCGCTTCCTTGTCCTCCTCAGCAAAAACTACAACAAGAGAGAAGGATGCAGCAGGCGACACAACGGGTCACTCCATGGAGCTCTTTACACATACCGTCCCTGGCTTAGAAAGTGAAACATTTAACAGGCCATGCCCATTACAAGTAGATTCTGACATGGAGTGCACTGATGCACAGCCACAGCCAGAGTACTATGCTGCTCCTTTGACTCAGACCACCACATTGCCCTCTCAGGGTACAGATCCACAATCAGACCCTGATGAGACTATGTTGCCCCGCCACGAACGCTATACCACCGACCGACACAGTGACACAGACGAAGTTGCACACGAGCTCGAAGAGGAGGTAATAGATGACCCAGTTATTGACCCCGATTGGCAGCCATTGGGGGAACAGGGTGCAGGCGGCAGTAGTTCAGAAGCGGAGGTGGAGGAGGGGCCGCAGCAGGCATCAACATCGCAACAGGTTCCATCTGCCGGGCCCGTATCTGGCCCAAAACGCGTGTCAAAGCCAAAACCTGTTGGAGGACAGCGTGGCCATCCGGTTAAAGCTCAGTCTGCAATCCCTGAAAAGGGATCCGAGTCTAGGAAGAGTGCAGTCTGGCATTTTTTTAAACAACATCCAACTGATCAGCGCAAAGTCATCTGTCAAAAATGTTCAACTAGCTTAAGCAGAGGTCAGAATCTGAAAAGTCTAAATACTAGTTGCATGCATAGACACTTAACCACCATGCATTTTCAAGCCTGGACTAACTACCAAACGTCCCTTAAGGTTGTAGCACCCTCGGCCAATGAAGCTAGTCAGCAACGCAACATCCCTTCCGTCACTGTAAGGCCACCATTTTCCGCACCACTGGCAGTATCTGTGCAGGTTTCTTTGCCAGCCAAAAGCAGTCAGGGTCAGGGAACCACCAGTTTTGTAGGAGGAAATATTGCATCTAGGGCACCGGCGGAAACAATACCGTCTCCAACCGTCTCTCAGTCTGCCATGTACACCGGCACACCCGAAAGTTCCACGATCTCCAGCTCTCCAGTCCAGCTCACCCTACATGACACTCTGGTTAGAAAAAGGAAGTACTTATCCTCGCATCCGCGTACACAGGGTTTTAACGCCCACATAGCTAGACTAATCTCGTTAGAGATGATGCCCTACCGGTTAGTTGAAAGCGAAGCTTTCAAAGCCCTGATGGAGTACGCTGAACCACGATACGAGCTACCCAGTCGACACTTTTTTTCCAGAAAAGCCATCCCAGCCCTGCACCAGCATGTTAAACAGCGCATCGTCCATGCACTCAGGCAATCTGTGAGTACAAAGGTGCACCTGACTACAGATGCATGGACCAGTAGGCATGGCCAGGGACGTTATGTGTCCATCACGGCACACTGGGTGAATGTGGTGGATGCAGGGTCCACAGGCGACATCAATTTAGGGACAGTTGTGCCTAGCCCACGGTCTAGGAAACAGTTGGCTGTAGGCGTTCGCACCCCCTCGTCCTCCTCCTCCTCCTGCAGAAGCTACAGCTCTTCCACAGAACGCAGTCTGCCAACCACTCCATCGGCAGATGACACTGTTGCACACCAGTTGTCCCATTATGGGCCAGCTACTGCCAAGCGTCAGCAGGCTGTATTGGCTATGAAGTGTTTGGGCGACAACAGACACACCGCGGAAGTTCTGTCCGAGTTCTTGCAACAAGAAACGCAGTCGTGGCTGGGCACAGTAGATCTTGAGGCAGGCAAGGTAGTGAGTGATAACGGAAGGAATTTCATGGCTGCCATCTCCCTTTCCCAACTGAAACACATTCCTTGCCTGGCTCACACCTTAAACCTGGTGGTGCAGTGCTTATTGAAAACTTATCCTGGGTTCTCCGACCTGCTCCTCAAAGTGCGTGCACTTTGCTCACATATCCGACGTTCGCCTGTACACGCCAGCCGTATGCAGACCTATCAGCGGTCTTTGAACCTTCCCCAGCATCGCCTAATCATAGACGTTGCAACAAGGTGGAACTCAACACTGCACATGCTTCAGAGACTGTGCGAACAGAGGCGTGCTGTTATTTATTTGTGGGAGGATACACGGGCAGGCAGTAGGATGGCAGACATGGAGTTGTCAGGTGTGCAGTGGTCTAAGATACAAGACATGTGTCAAGTCCTTCAGTGTTTTGAGGAATGCACACGGCTGGTTAGTGCAGACAACGCCGTAATAAGCATGAGCATCCCCCTAATGCGTCTGCTGATGCAAAGTTTGACGCACATAAAGGAGCAGGCGTCTGCACCAGAGGAAGAGGAAAGCCTTGATGACAGTCAGCCATTGTCTGGTCAGGGCAGTGTACAGGACGAGGTAGCGGGCGAAGAGGAGGTGGAGGACGAGGAGGATGATGGGGATGAGTATATTTTTAATGCCGAACCTTTCCCGGGGGCACAGGAAATTGGTTGCGTGTCACGGCCGGGTTCTGGTTTTTTGAGGGACACAAGTGACGTAGATTTGCCTGCAACTGCCCCTCAACCAATCACAACCGGAGATTTGACAACTGGAACTTTGGCCCACATGGCGGATTATGCCTTACGTATCCTAAAAAGGGACACACGCATTACGAAAATAATGAACGATGACGATTACTGGTTGGCCTGCCTCCTTGATCCACGCTATAAAGGCAAATTGCAAAATATTATGCCACATGAGAACTTGGAACTAATATTAGCAACCAAACAATCAACTCTTATTGACCGTTTGCTTCAGGCATTCCCAGCACACAGCGCACGTGATCGTTCTCACACGAGCTCCAGGGGGCAGCAGACTAGGAGTGTTAGGGGTGCACACATCAGAAGTGGCGTTGGACAGAGGGGTTTTCTGACCAGGTTGTGGAGTGATTTTGCTATGACCGCAGACAGGACAGGTACTGCTGCATCAATTGAAAGTGACAGGAGACAACATTTGTCCAGTATGGTTACTAACTATTTTTCATCCCTTATCGATGTTCTCCCTCAACCGTCATTCCCATTTGATTACTGGGCCTCCAAATTAGACACCTGGCCAGAATTGGCAGAATATGCATTGCAGGAGCTTGCTTGCCCGGCAGCAAGTGTCCTATCAGAAAGAGTATTCAGTGCTGCAGGTTCAATATTAACCGAAAAAAGGACTCGTCTGGCTACCCAAAATGTTGACGATCTAACATTCATTAAAATGAACCACAACTGGATTTCGAAATCTTTTGCCCCACCTTGCCCGGCCGACACCTAGCTTTCCTATGAAAAGCTCTTGCCTGTGAATTACTTTTCTAATGTCTAATTTGCTGCAGCTGATTGTACAGCATACGACATGTTTACACCTCCCTAAATGGCAAAACTCCCCACACGGGGCCGTGGTATCGCGACTTGGCGCAAGCACCCGTGAGACTGTTTTTGTCTGAAGAGGTGGGTGTGCTCGCTTTTGGTTGACGGCATTGCTACTGGGTCCCTCATAGTACAATGTAGTGTCTCTGGCGGTGGTGGTGCGCACCCAACGTCAGACACACCGTTGTAACATGAGGGGCCCTGGGGCGGTCCCGCCGGCCTCAAGAGAGTTCCCCCCTACCCCAGCTCAAAATGTGCTCTACCACGTGCAAAATTATGTCGCACAGCTCCACCAATCTTTAGTCTATTCGCTGACATCATTCAATGTCTGGCACTGACAATACAAATTTGTAGACATCTATGATGCAACTTAAAGTAGTCTGTGTCTGTGTCCTATATTGGCACCATTAAATAGTTACTGCCAAATTACTATGTCAGAAACTCAGTAGATGAGCCCACCCCTGTACCTAAGTATGCCACCTTTTTTTTTGTTTTGGTTGTTTTGCGAGACATTAACATCTATTTATATTTTGGGAGTACTGGGACAGACACTCCTTGCACTACTCCTCCACTCACCACCAAGCTGCCTGTGTATCCATGTAACCGCTGTAAAGCTGCCATGAGCCTATTGTTTGTTATTTTAGGCCTTTGATAGCCTGTCTGCGGTCCCTACTTTAAATACTCCTCCACTCATCACCAGCTGCCTGCCCGTGTATCCATGTAACCGCTGTAAAACTGCCATGAGCCTATTGTTTATTTTAGGCCTTTGATAGCCTGTCTGCGGTCCCTACTTTAAATACTCCTCCACTCATCACCAGCTGCCTGCCCGTGTATCCATGTAACCGCTGTAAAACTGCCATGAGCCTATTGTTTGTTATTTTAGGCCTTTGATAGCCTGTCTGCGGTCCCTACTTTAAATACTCCTCCACTCACCACCAAGCTGCCTGTGTATCCATGTAACCGCTGTAAAACTGCCATGAGCCTATTGTTTGTTATTTTAGGCCTTTGATAGCCTGTCTGCGGTCCCTACTTTAAATACTCCTCCACTCACCACCAAGCTGCCTGCCCGTGTATCCATGTAACCGCTGTAAAACTGCCATGAGCCTATTGTTTGTTATTTTAGGCCTTTGATAGCCTGTCTGCGGTCCCTACTTTAAATACTCCTCCACTCACCACCAAGCTGCCTGTGTATCCATGTAACCGCTGTAAAACTGCCATGAGCCTATTGTTTGTTATTTTAGGCCTTTGATAGCCTGTCTGCGGTCCCTACTTTAAATACTCCTCCACTCACCACCAAGCTGCCTGTGTATCCATGTAACCGCTGTAAAACTGCCATGAGCCTATTGTTTGTTATTTTAGGCCTTTGATAGCCTGTCTGCGGTCCCTACTTTAAATACTCCTCCACTCATCACCAGCTGCCTGCCCGTGTATCCATGTAACCGCTGTAAAACTGCCATGAGCCTATTGTTTGTTATTTTAGGCCTTTGATAGCCTGTCTGCGGTCCCTACTTTAAATACTCCTCCACTCACCACCAAGCTGCCTGTGTATCCATGTAACCGCTGTAAAACTGCCATGAGCCTATTGTTTGTTATTTTAGGCCTTTGATAGCCTGTCTGCGGTCCCTACTTTAAATACTCCTCCACTCATCACCAGCTGCCTGCCCGTGTATCCATGTAACCGCTGTAAAACTGCCATGAGCCTATTGTTTGTTATTTTAGGCCTTTGATAGCCTGTCTGCGGTCCCTACTTTAAATACTCCTCCACTCATCACCAGCTGCCTGCCCGTGTATCCATGTAACCGCTGTAAAACTGCCATGAGCCTATTGTTTGTTATTTTAGGCCTTTGATAGCCTGTCTGCGGTCCCTACTTTAAATACTCCTCCACTCACCACCAAGCTGCCTGCCCGTGTATCCATGTAACCGCTGTAAAACTGCCATGAGCCTATTGTTTGTTATTTTAGGCCTTTGATAGCCTGTCTGCGGTCCCTACTTTAAATACTCCTCCACTCATCACCAGCTGCCTGCCCGTGTATCCATGTAACCGCTGTAAAACTGCCATGAGCCTATTGTTTGTTATTTTAGGCCTTTGATAGCCTGTCTGCGGTCCCTACTTTAAATACTCCTCCACTCACCACCAAGCTGCCTGCCCGTGTATCCATGTAACCGCTGTAAAACTGCCATGAGCCTATTGTTTGTTATTTTAGGCCTTTGATAGCCTGTCTGCGGTCCCTACTTTAAATACTCCTCCACTCACCACCAAGCTGCCTGTGTATCCATGTAACCGCTGTAAAACTGCCATGAGCCTATTGTTTGTTATTTTAGGCCTTTGATAGCCTGTCTGCGGTCCCTACTTTAAATACTCCTCCACTTATCACCAGCTGCCTGCCCGTGTATCCATGTAACCGCTGTAAAACTGCCATGAGCCTATTGTTTGTTATTTTAGGCCTTTGATAGCCTGTCTGCGGTCCCTACTTTAAATACTCCTCCACTCATCACCAGCTGCCTGCCCGTGTATCCATGTAACCGCTGTAAAACTGCCATGAGCCTATTGTTTGTTATTTTAGGCCTTTGATAGCCTGTCTGCGGTCCCTACTTTAAATACTCCTCCACTCACCACCAAGCTGCCTGCCCGTGTATCCATGTAACCGCTGTAAAACTGCCATGAGCCTATTGTTTGTTATTTTAGGCCTTCGAAGCCTGTCTGCGGTCCCTCCTTCCACTAGGCCTCCACTGACCAGACCACTGCTGCCCGTGTACCCCTGGAACCAATTTTAAAGTGCCTACAGCCAGCCCATTTTATTGTGTTAGGCCTTCGAAGCCTGTCTGCGGTCCCTCCTTCCAATAGGCCTACACTGACAAAGGTACACCTGACAACAGACACATGGACCTGTAGGCATGGCCACGGAAGGTTACGTGTCCTTTGTGGCTCAATGGGTTAATGTATTGGATGCATGGTCCACACAGGAGACAGCCTGCTAAGTCTGTATGCAGTCCCTAATTCAAGTTGTCCTCAACTGAATAAAGCTGAGCTTCTACCTTCTGGCTCTCATTAAGTGTTTTTTAAAAAACAAAATGGTGGTTAGGGCCTACTAACGGCTTCTGCCCCTCCCTGGTGTTGCCCTCAACTGAATAAAGCTGAGCTTCTACCTTCCGGCTCTGATTAACTGCTGTTTTTAAACACATTGCTGGTTCCGGCCTACTAACGGTGTCTGCCCCTCCCTGGTGTTGCCCTCAACTGAAAAAAGCTGAGCTTCTACCTTCCGGCTCTGATTAACTGCTGTTTTTAAACACATTGCTGGTTCCGGCCTACTAACGGTGTCTGCCCCTGCCTGGTGTTGCCCTCAACTGAATAAAGCTGAGCTTCAACCTTCTGGCTCTCATTAAGTGTTTTTTTAAAAAACAAAATGGTGGTTAGGGCCTACTAACGGCTTCTGCCCCTCCCTGGTGTTGCCCTCAACTGAATAAAGCTGAGCTTCTACCTTCCGGCTCTGATTAACTGCTGTTTTTAAACACATTGCTGGTTCCGGCCTACTAACGGTGTCTGCCCCTGCCTGGTGTTGCCCTCAACTGAATAAAGCTGAGCTTCAACCTTCTGGCTCTCATTAAGTGTTTTTTAAAAAACAAAATGGTGGTTCCGGCCTACTAACGGTGTCTGCCCCTGCCTGGTGTTGCCCTCAACTGAATAAAGCTGAGCTTCAACCTTCTGGCTCTCATTAAGTGTTTTTTAAAAAACAAAATGGTGGTTAGGGCCTACTAACGGCTTCTGCCCCTCCCTGGTGTTGCCCTCAACTGAATAAAGCTGAGCTTCTACCTTCCGGCTCTGATTAACTGCTGTTTTTAAACACATTGCTGGTTCCGGCCTACTAACGGTGTCTGCCCCTCCCTGGTGTTGCCCTCAACTGAATAAAGCTGAGCTTCTACCTTCCGGCTCTGATTAACTGCTGTTTTTAAACACATTGCTGGTTCCGGCCTACTAACGGTGTCTGCCCCTGCCTGGTGTTGCCCTCAACTGAATAAAGCTGAGCTTCAACCTTCTGGCTCTCATTAAGTGTTTTTTAAAAAACAAAATGGTGGTTAGGGCCTACTAACGGCTTCTGCCCCTCCCTGGTGTTGCCCTCAACTGAATAAAGCTGAGCTTCTACCTTCCGGCTCTGATTAACTGCTGTTTTTAAACACATTGCTGGTTCCGGCCTACTAACGGTGTCTGCCCCTCCCTGGTGTTGCCCTCAACTGAATAAAGCTGAGCTTCTACCTTCCGGCTCTGATTAACTGCTGTTTTTAAACACATTGCTGGTTCCGGCCTACTAACGGTGTCTGCCCCTGCCTGGTGTTGCCCTCAACTGAATAAAGCTGAGCTTCAACCTTCTGGCTCTCATTAAGTGTTTTTTAAAAAACAAAATGGTGGTTAGGGCCTACTAACGGCTTCTGCCCCTCCCTGGTGTTGCCCTCAACTGAATAAAGCTGAGCTTCTACCTTCCGGCTCTGATTAACTGCTGTTTTTAAACACATTGCTGGTTCCGGCCTACTAACGGTGTCTGCCCCTCCCTGGTGTTGCCCTCAACTGAATAAAGCTGAGCTTCTACCTTCCGGCTCTGATTAACTGCTGTTTTTAAACACATTGCTGGTTCCGGCCTACTAACGGTGTCTGCCCCTGCCTGGTGTTGCCCTCAACTGAATAAAGCTGAGCTTCAACCTTCTGGCTCTCATTAAGTGTTTTTTAAAAAACAAAATGGTGGTTAGGGCCTACTAACGGCTTCTGCCCCTCCCTGGTGTTGCCCTCAACTGAATAAAGCTGAGCTTCTACCTTCCGGCTCTGATTAACTGCTGTTTTTAAACACATTGCTGGTTCCGGCCTACTAACGGTGTCTGCCCCTGCCTGGTGTTGCCCTCAACTGAATAAAGCTGAGCTTCAACCTTCTGGCTCTCATTAAGTGTTTTTTAAAAAACAAAATGGTGGTTCCGGCCTACTAACGGTGTCTGCCCCTGCCTGGTGTTGCCCTCAACTGAATAAAGCTGAGCTTCAACCTTCTGGCTCTGATTAACTGCTGTTTTTAAACACATTGCTGGTTCCGGCCTACTAACGGTGTCTGCCCCTGCCTGGTGTTGCCCTCAACTGAATAAAGCTGAGCTTCAACCTTCTGGCTCTCATTAAGTGTTTTTTAAAAAACAAAATGGTGGTTAGGGCCTACTAACTGCTTCTGCCCCTCCCTGGTGTTGCCCTCAACTGAGTAAAGCTGAGCTTCTACCTTCCGGCTCTGATTAACTGCTGTTTTTAAACACATTGCTGGTTCCGGCCTACTAACGGTGTCTGCCCCTCCCTGGTGTTGCCCTCAACTGAATAAAGCTGAGCTTCTACCTTCCGGCTCTGATTAACTGCTGTTTTTAAACACATTGCTGGTTCCGGCCTACTAACGGTGTCTGCCCCTGCCTGGTGTTGCCCTCAACTGAATAAAGCTGAGCTTCAACCTTCTGGCTCTCATTAAGTGTTTTTTAAAAAACAAAATGGTGGTTAGGGCCTACTAACGGCTTCTGCCCCTCCCTGGTGTTGCCCTCAACTGAATAAAGCTGAGCTTCTACCTTCCGGCTCTGATTAACTGCTGTTTTTAAACACATTGCTGGTTCCGGCCTACTAGCGGTGTCTGCCCCTGCCTGGTGTTGCCCTCAACTGAATAAAGCTGAGCTTCAACCTTCTGGCTCTCATTAAGTGTTTTTTAAAAAACAAAATGGTGGTTCCGGCCTACTAACGGTGTCTGCCCCTGCCTGGTGTTGCCCTCAACTGAATAAAGCTGAGCTTCAACCTTCTGGCTCTGATTAACTGCTGTTTTTAAACACATTGCTGGTTCCGGACTACTAACGGTGTCTGCCCCTGCCTGGTGTTGCCCTCAACTGAATAAAGCTGAGCTTCAACCTTCTGGCTCTCATTAAGTGTTTTTTAAAAAACAAAATGGTGGTTAGGGCCTACTAACGGCTTCTGCCCCTCCCTGGTGTTGCCCTCAACTGAATAAAGCTGAGCTTCTACCTTCCGGCTCTGATTAACTGCTGTTTTTAAACACATTGCTGGTTCCGGCCTACTAACGGTGTCTGCCCCTCCCTGGTGTTGCCCTCAACTGAATAAAGCTGAGCTTCTACCTTCCGGCTCTGATTAACTGCTGTTTTTAAACACATTGCTGGTTCCGGCCTACTAACGGTGTCTGCCCCTGCCTGGTGTTGCCCTCAACTGAATAAAGCTGAGCTTCAACCTTCTGGCTCTCATTAAGTGTTTTTTAAAAAACAAAATGGTGGTTAGGGCCTACTAACGGCTTCTGCCCCTCCCTGGTGTTGCCCTCAACTGAATAAAGCTGAGCTTCTACCTTCCGGCTCTGATTAACTGCTGTTTTTAAACACATTGCTGGTTCCGGCCTACTAACGGTGTCTGCCCCTCCCTGGTGTTGCCCTCAACTGAATAAAGCTGAGCTTCTACCTTCCGGCTCTGATTAACTGCTGTTTTTAAACACATTGCTGGTTCCGGCCTACTAACGGTGTCTGCCCCTGCCTGGTGTTGCCCTCAACTGAATAAAGCTGAGCTTCAACCTTCTGGCTCTCATTAAGTGTTTTTTAAAAAACAAAATGGTGGTTCCGGCCTACTAACGGTGTCTGCCCCTGCCTGGTGTTGCCCTCAACTGAATAAAGCTGAGCTTCAACCTTCTGGCTCTCATTAAGTGTTTTTTAAAAAACAAAATGGTGGTTAGGGCCTACTAACGGCTTCTGCCCCTCCCTGGTGTTGCCCTCAACTGAATAAAGCTGAGCTTCTACCTTCCGGCTCTGATTAACTGCTGTTTTTAAACACATTGCTGGTTCCGGCCTACTAACGGTGTCTGCCCCTGCCTGGTGTTGCCCTCAACTGAATAAAGCTGAGCTTCAACCTTCTGGCTCTCATTAAGTGTTTTTTAAAAAACAAAATGGTGGTTAGGGCCTACTAACGGCTTCTGCCCCTCCCTGGTGTTGCCCTCAACTGAATAAAGCTGAGCTTCTACCTTCCGGCTCTGATTAACTGCTGTTTTTAAACACATTGCTGGTTCCGGCCTACTAACGGTGTCTGCCCCTCCCTGGTGTTGCCCTCAACTGAATAAAGCTGAGCTTCTACCTTCCGGCTCTGATTAACTGCTGTTTTTAAACACATTGCTGGTTCCGGCCTACTAACGGTGTCTGCCCCTGCCTGGTGTTGCCCTCAACTGAATAAAGCTGAGCTTCAACCTTCTGGCTCTCATTAAGTGTTTTTTAAAAAACAAAATGGTGGTTAGGGCCTACTAACGGCTTCTGCCCCTCCCTGGTGTTGCCCTCAACTGAATAAAGCTGAGCTTCTACCTTCCGGCTCTGATTAACTGCTGTTTTTAAACACATTGCTGGTTCCGGCCTACTAACGGTGTCTGCCCCTGCCTGGTGTTGCCCTCAACTGAATAAAGCTGAGCTTCAACCTTCTGGCTCTCATGAAGTGTTTTTTAAAAAACAAAATGGTGGTTCCGGCCTACTAACGGTGTCTGCCCCTGCCTGGTGTTGCCCTCAACTGAATAAAGCTGAGCTTCAACCTTCTGGCTCTCATTAAGTGTTTTTTAAAAAACAAAATGGTGGTTAGGGCCTACTAACGGCTTCTGCCCCTCCCTGGTGTTGCCCTCAACTGAATAAAGCTGAGCTTCTACCTTCCGGCTCTGATTAACTGCTGTTTTTAAACACATTGCTGGTTCCGGCCTACTAACGGTGTCTGCCCCTCCCTGGTGTTGCCCTCAACTGAATAAAGCTGAGCTTCTACCTTCCGGCTCTGATTAACTGCTGCTTTTAAACACATTGCTGGTTCCGGCCTACTAACGGTGTCTGCCCCTGCCTGGTGTTGCCCTCAACTGAATAAAGCTGAGCTTCAACCTTCTGGCTCTCATTAAGTGTTTTTTAAAAAACAAAATGGTGGTTAGGGCCTACTAACGGCTTCTGCCCCTCCCTGGTGTTGCCCTCAACTGAATAAAGCTGAGCTTCTACCTTCCGGCTCTGATTAACTGCTGTTTTTAAACACATTGCTGGTTCTGGCCTACTAACGGTGTCTGCCCCTCCCTGGTGTTGCCCTCAACTGAATAAAGCTGAGCTTCAACCTTCTGGCTCTCATTAAGTGTTTTTTAAAAAACAAAATGGTGGTTCCGGCCTACTAACGGTGTCTGCCCCTGCCTGGTGTTGCCCTCAACTGAATAAAGCTGAGCTTCAACCTTCTGGCTCTGATTAACTGCTGTTTTTAAACACATTGCTGGTTCCGGCCTACTAACGGTGTCTGCCCCTGCCTGGTGTTGCCCTCAACTGAATAAAGCTGAGCTTCAACCTTCGGGCTCTCATTAAGTGTTTTTTAAAAAACAAAATGGTGGTTAGGGCCTACTAACGGCTTCTGCCCCTCCCTGGTGTTGCCCTCAACTGAATAAAGCTGAGCTTCTACCTTCCGGCTCTGATTAACTGCTGTTTTTAAACACATTGCTGGTTCCGGCCTACTAACGGTGTCTGCCCCTCCCTGGTGTTGCCCTCAACTGAATAAAGCTGAGCTTCTACCTTCCGGCTCTGATTAACTGCTGTTTTTAAACACATTGCTGGTTCCGGCCTACTAACGGTGTCTGCCCCTGCCTGGTGTTGCCCTCAACTGAATAAAGCTGAGCTTCAACCTTCTGGCTCTCATTAAGTGTTTTTTAAAAAACAAAATGGGGGTTAGGGCCTACTAACGGCTTCTGCCCCTCCCTGGTGTTGCCCTCAACTGAATAAAGCTGAGCTTCTACCTTCCGGCTCTGATTAACTGCTGTTTTTAAACACATTGCTGGTTCCGGCCTACTAACGGTGTCTGCCCCTCCCTGGTGTTGCCCTCAACTGAATAAAGCTGAGCTTCTACCTTCCGGCTCTGATTAACTGCTGTTTTTAAACACATTGCTGGTTCCGGCCTACTAACGGTGTCTGCCCCTGCCTGGTGTTGCCCTCAACTGAATAAAGCTGAGCTTCAACCTTCTGGCTCTCATTAAGTGTTTTTTAAAAAACAAAATGGTGGTTAGGGCCTACTAACGGCTTCTGCCCCTCCCTGGTGTTGCCCTCAACTGAATAAAGCTGAGCTTCTACCTTCCGGCTCTTATTAACTGCTGCTTTTAAACACATTGCTGGTTCCGGCCTACTAACGGTGTCTGCCCCTGCCTGGTGTTGCCCTCAACTGAATAAAGCTGAGCTTCAACCTTCTGGCTCTCATTAAGTGTTTTTTAAAAAACAAAATGGTGGTTAGGGCCTACTAACGGCTTCTGCCCCTCCCTGGTGTTGCCCTCAACTGAATAAAGCTGAGCTTCTACCTTCCGGCTCTGATTAACTGCTGTTTTTAAACACATTGCTGGTTCCGGCCTACTAACGGTGTCTGCCCCTGCCTGGTGTTGCCCTCAACTGAATAAAGCTGAGCTTCAACCTTCTGGCTCTCATTAAGTGTTTTTTAAAAAACAAAATGGTGGTTCCGGCCTACTAACGGTGTCTGCCCCTGCCTGGTGTTGCCCTCAACTGAATAAAGCTGAGCTTCAACCTTCTGGCTCTGATTAACTGCTGTTTTTAAACACATTGCTGGTTCCGGCCTACTAACGGTGTCTGCCCCTGCCTGGTGTTGCCCTCAACTGAATAAAGCTGAGCTTCAACCTTCGGGCTCTCATTAAGTGTTTTTTAAAAAACAAAATGGTGGTTAGGGCCTACTAACGGCTTCTGCCCCTCCCTGGTGTTGCCCTCAACTGAATAAAGCTGAGCTTCTACCTTCCGGCTCTGATTAACTGCTGTTTTTAAACACATTGCTGGTTCCGGCCTACTAACGGTGTCTGCCCCTCCCTGGTGTTGCCCTCAACTGAATAAAGCTGAGCTTCTACCTTCCGGCTCTGATTAACTGCTGTTTTTAAACACATTGCTGGTTCCGGCCTACTAACGGTGTCTGCCCCTGCCTGGTGTTGCCCTCAACTGAATAAAGCTGAGCTTCAACCTTCTGGCTCTCATTAAGTGTTTTTTAAAAAACAAAATGGGGGTTAGGGCCTACTAACGGCTTCTGCCCCTCCCTGGTGTTGCCCTCAACTGAATAAAGCTGAGCTTCTACCTTCCGGCTCTGATTAACTGCTGTTTTTAAACACATTGCTGGTTCCGGCCTACTAACGGTGTCTGCCCCTCCCTGGTGTTGCCCTCAACTGAATAAAGCTGAGCTTCTACCTTCCGGCTCTGATTAACTGCTGTTTTTAAACACATTGCTGGTTCCGGCCTACTAACGGTGTCTGCCCCTGCCTGGTGTTGCCCTCAACTGAATAAAGCTGAGCTTCAACCTTCTGGCTCTCATTAAGTGTTTTTTAAAAAACAAAATGGGGGTTAGGGCCTACTAACGGCTTCTGCCCCTCCCTGGTGTTGCCCTCAACTGAATAAAGCTGAGCTTCTACCTTCCGGCTCTGATTAACTGCTGTTTTTAAACACATTGCTGGTTCCGGCCTACTAACGGTGTCTGCCCCTGCCTGGTGTTGCCCTCAACTGAATAAAGCTGAGCTTCAACCTTCTGGCTCTCATTAAGTGTTTTTTAAAAAACAAAATGGTGGTTCCGGCCTACTAACGGTGTCTGCCCCTGCCTGGTGTTGCCCTCAACTGAATAAAGCTGAGCTTCAACCTTCTGGCTCTGATTAACTGCTGTTTTTAAACACATTGCTGGTTCCGGCCTACTAACGGTGTCTGCCCCTGCCTGGTGTTGCCCTCAACTGAATAAAGCTGAGCTTCAACCTTCTGGCTCTCATTAAGTGTTTTTTAAAAAACAAAATGGTGGTTAGGGCCTACTAACGGCTTCTGCCCCTCCCTGGTGTTGCCCTCAACTGAATAAAGCTGAGCTTCTACCTTCCGGCTCTGATTAACTGCTGTTTTTAAACACATTGCTGGTTCCGGCCTACTAACGGTGTCTGCCCCTCCCTGGTGTTGCCCTCAACTGAATAAAGCTGAGCTTCTACCTTCCGGCTCTGATTAACTGCTGTTTTTAAACACATTGCTGGTTCCGGCCTACTAACGGTGTCTGCCCCTGCCTGGTGTTGCCCTCAACTGAATAAAGCTGAGCTTCAACCTTCTGGCTCTCATTAAGTGTTTTTTAAAAAACAAAATGGTGGTTAGGGCCTACTAACGGCTTCTGCCCCTCCCTGGTGTTGCCCTCAACTGAATAAAGCTGAGCTTCTACCTTCCGGCTCTGATTAACTGCTGTTTTTAAACACATTGCTGGTTCCGGCCTACTAACGGTGTCTGCCCCTGCCTGGTGTTGCCCTCAACTGAATAAAGCTGAGCTTCAACCTTCTGGCTCTCATTAAGTGTTTTTTAAAAAACAAAATGGGGGTTAGGGCCTACTAACGGCTTCTGCCCCTCCCTGGTGTTGCCCTCAACTGAATAAAGCTGAGCTTCTACCTTCCGGCTCTGATTAACTGCTGTTTTTAAACACATTGCTGGTTCCGGCCTACTAACGGTGTCTGCCCCTCCCTGGTGTTGCCCTCAACTGAATAAAGCTGAGCTTCTACCTTCCGGCTCTGATTAACTGCTGTTTTTAAACACATTGCTGGTTCCGGCCTACTAACGGTGTCTGCCCCTGCCTGGTGTTGCCCTCAACTGAATAAAGCTGAGCTTCAACTTTCTGGCTCTCATTAAGTGTTTTTTAAAAAACAAAATGGTGGTTCCGGCCTACTAACGGTGTCTGCCCCTGCCTGGTGTTGCCCTCAACTGAATAAAGCTGAGCTTCAACCTTCTGGCTCTGATTAACTGCTGTTTTTAAACACATTGCTGGTTCCGGCCTACTAACGGTGTCTGCCCCTGCCTGGTGTTGCCCTCAACTGAATAAAGCTGAGCTTCAACCTTCTGGCTCTCATTAAGTGTTTTTTAAAAAACAAAATGGTGGTTAGGGCCTACTAACGGCTTCTGCCCCTCCCTGGTGTTGCCCTCAACTGAATAAAGCTGAGCTTCTACCTTCCGGCTCTGATTAACTGCTGTTTTTAAACACATTGCTGGTTCCGGCCTACTAACGGTGTCTGCCCCTGCCTGGTGTTGCCCTCAACTGAATAAAGCTGAGCTTCAACCTTCTGGCTCTCATTAAGTGTTTTTTAAAAAACAAAATGGTGGTTAGGGCCTACTAACGGCTTCTGCCCCTCCCTGGTGTTGCCCTCAACTGAATAAAGCTGAGCTTCTACCTTCCGGCTCTGATTAACTGCTGTTTTTAAACACATTGCTGGTTCCGGCCTACTAACGGTGTCTGCCCCTCCCTGGTGTTGCCCTCAACTGAATAAAGCTGAGCTTCTACCTTCCGGCTCTGATTAACTGCTGTTTTTAAACACATTGCTGGTTCCGGCCTACTAACGGTGTCTGCCCCTGCCTGGTGTTGCCCTCAACTGAATAAAGCTGAGCTTCAACCTTCTGGCTCTCATTAAGTGTTTTTTAAAAAACAAAATGGTGGTTAGGGCCTACTAACGGCTTCTGCCCCTCCCTGGTGTTGCCCTCAACTGAATAAAGCTGAGCTTCTACCTTCCGGCTCTGATTAACTGCTGTTTTTAAACACATTGCTGGTTCCGGCCTACTAACGGTGTCTGCCCCTCCCTGGTGTTGCCCTCAACTGAATAAAGCTGAGCTTCTACCTTCCGGCTCTGATTAACTGCTGTTTTTAAACACATTCCTGGTTCCGGCCTACTAACGGTGTCTGCCCCTGCCTGGTGTTGCCCTCAACTGAATAAAGCTGAGCTTCAACCTTCTGGCTCTCATTAAGTGTTTTTTAAAAAACAAAATGGTGGTTAGGGCCTACTAACGGCTTCTGCCCCTCCCTGGTGTTGCCCTCAACTGAATAAAGCTGAGCTTCTACCTTCCGGCTCTGATTAACTGCTGTTTTTAAACACATTGCTGGTTCCGGCCTACTAACGGTGTCTGCCCCTGCCTGGTGTTGCCCTCAACTGAATAAAGCTGAGCTTCAACCTTCTGGCTCTCATTAAGTGTTTTTTAAAAAACAAAATGGTGGTTCCGGCCTACTAACGGTGTCTGCCCCTGCCTGGTGTTGCCCTCAACTGAATAAAGCTGAGCTTCAACCTTCTGGCTCTCATTAAGTGTTTTTTAAAAAACAAAATGGTGGTTAGGGCCTACTAACGGCTTCTGCCCCTCCCTGGTGTTGCCCTCAACTGAATAAAGCTGAGCTTCTACCTTCCGGCTCTGATTAACTGCTGTTTTTAAACACATTGCTGGTTCCGGCCTACTAACGGTGTCTGCCCCTCCCTGGTGTTGCCCTCAACTGAATAAAGCTGAGCTTCTACCTTCCGGCTCTGATTAACTGCTGTTTTTAAACACATTGCTGGTTCCGGACTACTAACGGTGTCTGCCCCTGCCTGGTGTTGCCCTCAACTGAATAAAGCTGAGCTTCAACCTTCTGGCTCTCATTAAGTGTTTTTTAAAAAACAAAATGGTGGTTAGGGCCTACTAACGGCTTCTGCCCCTCCCTGGTGTTGCCCTCAACTGAATAAAGCTGAGCTTCTACCTTCCGGCTCTGATTAACTGCTGTTTTTAAACACATTGCTGGTTCCGGCCTACTAACGGTGTCTGCCCCTCCCTGGTGTTGCCCTCAACTGAATAAAGCTGAGCTTCTACCTTCCGGCTCTGATTAACTGCTGTTTTTAAACACATTGCTGGTTCCGGCCTACTAACGGTGTCTGCCCCTGCCTGGTGTTGCCCTCAACTGAATAAAGCTGAGCTTCAACCTTCTGGCTCTCATTAAGTGTTTTTTAAAAAACAAAATGGTGGTTAGGGCCTACTAACGGCTTCTGCCCCTCCCTGGTGTTGCCCTCAACTGAATAAAGCTGAGCTTCTACCTTCCGGCTCTGATTAACTGCTGTTTTTAAACACATTGCTGGTTCCGGCCTACTAACGGTGTCTGCCCCTCCCTGGTGTTGCCCTCAACTGAATAAAGCTGAGCTTCTACCTTCCGGCTCTGATTAACTGCTGTTTTTAAACACATTCCTGGTTCCGGCCTACTAACGGTGTCTGCCCCTGCCTGGTGTTGCCCTCAACTGAATAAAGCTGAGCTTCAACCTTCTGGCTCTCATTAAGTGTTTTTTAAAAAACAAAATGGTGGTTAGGGCCTACTAACGGCTTCTGCCCCTCCCTGGTGTTGCCCTCAACTGAATAAAGCTGAGCTTCTACCTTCCGGCTCTGATTAACTGCTGTTTTTAAACACATTGCTGGTTCCGGCCTACTAACGGTGTCTGCCCCTGCCTGGTGTTGCCCTCAACTGAATAAAGCTGAGCTTCAACCTTCTGGCTCTCATTAAGTGTTTTTTAAAAAACAAAATGGTGGTTCCGGCCTATTAACGGTGTCTGCCCCTGCCTGGTGTTGCCCTCAACTGAATAAAGCTGAGCTTCAACCTTCTGGCTCTCATTAAGTGTTTTTTAAAAAACAAAATGGTGGTTAGGGCCTACTAACGGCTTCTGCCCCTCCCTGGTGTTGCCCTCAACTGAATAAAGCTGAGCTTCTACCTTCCGGCTCTGATTAACTGCTGTTTTTAAACACATTGCTGGTTCCGGCCTACTAACGGTGTCTGCCCCTGCCTGGTGTTGCCCTCAACTGAATAAAGCTGAGCTTCAACCTTCTGGCTCTCATTAAGTGTTTTTTAAAAAACAAAATGGTGGTTAGGGCCTACTAACGGCTTCTGCCCCTCCCTGGTGTTGCCCTCAACTGAATAAAGCTGAGCTTCTACCTTCCGGCTCTGATTAACTGCTGTTTTTAAACACATTGCTGGTTCCGGCCTACTAACGGTGTCTGCCCCTCCCTGGTGTTGCCCTCAACTGAATAAAGCTGAGCTTCTACCTTCCGGCTCTGATTAACTGCTGTTTTTAAACACATTGCTGGTTCCGGCCTACTAACGGTGTCTGCCCCTGCCTGGTGTTGCCCTCAACTGAATAAAGCTGAGCTTCAACCTTCTGGCTCTCATTAAGTGTTTTTTAAAAAACAAAATGGTGGTTAGGGCCTACTAACGGCTTCTGCCCCTCCCTGGTGTTGCCCTCAACTGAATAAAGCTGAGCTTCTACCTTCCGGCTCTGATTAACTGCTGTTTTTAAACACATTGCTGGTTCCGGCCTACTAACGGTGTCTGCCCCTGCCTGGTGTTGCCCTCAACTGAATAAAGCTGAGCTTCAACCTTCTGGCTCTCATTAAGTGTTTTTTAAAAAACAAAATGGTGGTTCCGGCCTACTAACGGTGTCTGCCCCTGCCTGGTGTTGCCCTCAACTGAATAAAGCTGAGCTTCAACCTTCTGGCTCTCATTAAGTGTTTTTTAAAAAACAAAATGGTGGTTAGGGCCTACTAACGGCTTCTGCCCCTCCCTGGTGTTGCCCTCAACTGAATAAAGCTGAGCTTCTACCTTCCGGCTCTGATTAACTGCTGTTTTTAAACACATTGCTGGTTCCGGCCTACTAACGGTGTCTGCCCCTCCCTGGTGTTGCCCTCAACTGAATAAAGCTGAGCTTCTACCTTCCGGCTCTGATTAACTGCTGCTTTTAAACACATTGCTGGTTCCGGCCTACTAACGGTGTCTGCCCCTGCCTGGTGTTGCCCTCAACTGAATAAAGCTGAGCTTCAACCTTCTGGCTCTCATTAAGTGTTTTTTAAAAAACAAAATGGTGGTTAGGGCCTACTAACGGCTTCTGCCCCTCCCTGGTGTTGCCCTCAACTGAATAAAGCTGAGCTTCTACCTTCCGGCTCTGATTAACTGCTGTTTTTAAACACATTGCTGGTTCTGGCCTACTAACGGTGTCTGCCCCTCCCTGGTGTTGCCCTCAACTGAATAAAGCTGAGCTTCAACCTTCTGGCTCTCATTAAGTGTTTTTTAAAAAACAAAATGGTGGTTCCGGCCTACTAACGGTGTCTGCCCCTGCCTGGTGTTGCCCTCAACTGAATAAAGCTGAGCTTCAACCTTCTGGCTCTGATTAACTGCTGTTTTTAAACACATTGCTGGTTCCGGCCTACTAACGGTGTCTGCCCCTGCCTGGTGTTGCCCTCAACTGAATAAAGCTGAGCTTCAACCTTCGGGCTCTCATTAAGTGTTTTTTAAAAAACAAAATGGTGGTTAGGGCCTACTAACGGCTTCTGCCCCTCCCTGGTGTTGCCCTCAACTGAATAAAGCTGAGCTTCTACCTTCCGGCTCTGATTAACTGCTGTTTTTAAACACATTGCTGGTTCCGGCCTACTAACGGTGTCTGCCCCTCCCTGGTGTTGCCCTCAACTGAATAAAGCTGAGCTTCTACCTTCCGGCTCTGATTAACTGCTGTTTTTAAACACATTGCTGGTTCCGGCCTACTAACGGTGTCTGCCCCTGCCTGGTGTTGCCCTCAACTGAATAAAGCTGAGCTTCAACCTTCTGGCTCTCATTAAGTGTTTTTTAAAAAACAAAATGGGGGTTAGGGCCTACTAACGGCTTCTGCCCCTCCCTGGTGTTGCCCTCAACTGAATAAAGCTGAGCTTCTACCTTCCGGCTCTGATTAACTGCTGTTTTTAAACACATTGCTGGTTCCGGCCTACTAACGGTGTCTGCCCCTCCCTGGTGTTGCCCTCAACTGAATAAAGCTGAGCTTCTACCTTCCGGCTCTGATTAACTGCTGTTTTTAAACACATTGCTGGTTCCGGCCTACTAACGGTGTCTGCCCCTGCCTGGTGTTGCCCTCAACTGAATAAAGCTGAGCTTCAACCTTCTGGCTCTCATTAAGTGTTTTTTAAAAAACAAAATGGTGGTTAGGGCCTACTAACGGCTTCTGCCCCTCCCTGGTGTTGCCCTCAACTGAATAAAGCTGAGCTTCTACCTTCCGGCTCTGATTAACTGCTGCTTTTAAACACATTGCTGGTTCCGGCCTACTAACGGTGTCTGCCCCTGCCTGGTGTTGCCCTCAACTGAATAAAGCTGAGCTTCAACCTTCTGGCTCTCATTAAGTGTTTTTTAAAAAACAAAATGGTGGTTAGGGCCTACTAACGGCTTCTGCCCCTCCCTGGTGTTGCCCTCAACTGAATAAAGCTGAGCTTCTACCTTCCGGCTCTGATTAACTGCTGTTTTTAAACACATTGCTGGTTCCGGCCTACTAACGGTGTCTGCCCCTGCCTGGTGTTGCCCTCAACTGAATAAAGCTGAGCTTCAACCTTCTGGCTCTCATTAAGTGTTTTTTAAAAAACAAAATGGTGGTTCCGGCCTACTAACGGTGTCTGCCCCTGCCTGGTGTTGCCCTCAACTGAATAAAGCTGAGCTTCAACCTTCTGGCTCTGATTAACTGCTGTTTTTAAACACATTGCTGGTTCCGGCCTACTAACGGTGTCTGCCCCTGCCTGGTGTTGCCCTCAACTGAATAAAGCTGAGCTTCAACCTTCGGGCTCTCATTAAGTGTTTTTTAAAAAACAAAATGGTGGTTAGGGCCTACTAACGGCTTCTGCCCCTCCCTGGTGTTGCCCTCAACTGAATAAAGCTGAGCTTCTACCTTCCGGCTCTGATTAACTGCTGTTTTTAAACACATTGCTGGTTCCGGCCTACTAACGGTGTCTGCCCCTCCCTGGTGTTGCCCTCAACTGAATAAAGCTGAGCTTCTACCTTCCGGCTCTGATTAACTGCTGTTTTTAAACACATTGCTGGTTCCGGCCTACTAACGGTGTCTGCCCCTGCCTGGTGTTGCCCTCAACTGAATAAAGCTGAGCTTCAACCTTCTGGCTCTCATTAAGTGTTTTTTAAAAAACAAAATGGGGGTTAGGGCCTACTAACGGCTTCTGCCCCTCCCTGGTGTTGCCCTCAACTGAATAAAGCTGAGCTTCTACCTTCCGGCTCTGATTAACTGCTGTTTTTAAACACATTGCTGGTTCCGGCCTACTAACGGTGTCTGCCCCTCCCTGGTGTTGCCCTCAACTGAATAAAGCTGAGCTTCTACCTTCCGGCTCTGATTAACTGCTGTTTTTAAACACATTGCTGGTTCCGGCCTACTAACGGTGTCTGCCCCTGCCTGGTGTTGCCCTCAACTGAATAAAGCTGAGCTTCAACCTTCTGGCTCTCATTAAGTGTTTTTTAAAAAACAAAATGGGGGTTAGGGCCTACTAACGGCTTCTGCCCCTCCCTGGTGTTGCCCTCAACTGAATAAAGCTGAGCTTCTACCTTCCGGCTCTGATTAACTGCTGTTTTTAAACACATTGCTGGTTCCGGCCTACTAACGGTGTCTGCCCCTGCCTGGTGTTGCCCTCAACTGAATAAAGCTGAGCTTCAACCTTCTGGCTCTCATTAAGTGTTTTTTAAAAAACAAAATGGTGGTTCCGGCCTACTAACGGTGTCTGCCCCTGCCTGGTGTTGCCCTCAACTGAATAAAGCTGAGCTTCAACCTTCTGGCTCTGATTAACTGCTGTTTTTAAACACATTGCTGGTTCCGGCCTACTAACGGTGTCTGCCCCTGCCTGGTGTTGCCCTCAACTGAATAAAGCTGAGCTTCAACCTTCTGGCTCTCATTAAGTGTTTTTTAAAAAACAAAATGGTGGTTAGGGCCTACTAACGGCTTCTGCCCCTCCCTGGTGTTGCCCTCAACTGAATAAAGCTGAGCTTCTACCTTCCGGCTCTGATTAACTGCTGTTTTTAAACACATTGCTGGTTCCGGCCTACTAACGGTGTCTGCCCCTCCCTGGTGTTGCCCTCAACTGAATAAAGCTGAGCTTCTACCTTCCGGCTCTGATTAACTGCTGTTTTTAAACACATTGCTGGTTCCGGCCTACTAACGGTGTCTGCCCCTGCCTGGTGTTGCCCTCAACTGAATAAAGCTGAGCTTCAACCTTCTGGCTCTCATTAAGTGTTTTTTAAAAAACAAAATGGTGGTTAGGGCCTACTAACGGCTTCTGCCCCTCCCTGGTGTTGCCCTCAACTGAATAAAGCTGAGCTTCTACCTTCCGGCTCTGATTAACTGCTGTTTTTAAACACATTGCTGGTTCCGGCCTACTAACGGTGTCTGCCCCTGCCTGGTGTTGCCCTCAACTGAATAAAGCTGAGCTTCAACCTTCTGGCTCTCATTAAGTGTTTTTTAAAAAACAAAATGGGGGTTAGGGCCTACTAACGGCTTCTGCCCCTCCCTGGTGTTGCCCTCAACTGAATAAAGCTGAGCTTCTACCTTCCGGCTCTGATTAACTGCTGTTTTTAAACACATTGCTGGTTCCGGCCTACTAACGGTGTCTGCCCCTCCCTGGTGTTGCCCTCAACTGAATAAAGCTGAGCTTCTACCTTCCGGCTCTGATTAACTGCTGTTTTTAAACACATTGCTGGTTCCGGCCTACTAACGGTGTCTGCCCCTGCCTGGTGTTGCCCTCAACTGAATAAAGCTGAGCTTCAACTTTCTGGCTCTCATTAAGTGTTTTTTAAAAAACAAAATGGTGGTTCCGGCCTACTAACGGTGTCTGCCCCTGCCTGGTGTTGCCCTCAACTGAATAAAGCTGAGCTTCAACCTTCTGGCTCTGATTAACTGCTGTTTTTAAACACATTGCTGGTTCCGGCCTACTAACGGTGTCTGCCCCTGCCTGGTGTTGCCCTCAACTGAATAAAGCTGAGCTTCAACCTTCTGGCTCTCATTAAGTGTTTTTTAAAAAACAAAATGGTGGTTAGGGCCTACTAACGGCTTCTGCCCCTCCCTGGTGTTGCCCTCAACTGAATAAAGCTGAGCTTCTACCTTCCGGCTCTGATTAACTGCTGTTTTTAAACACATTGCTGGTTCCGGCCTACTAACGGTGTCTGCCCCTGCCTGGTGTTGCCCTCAACTGAATAAAGCTGAGCTTCAACCTTCTGGCTCTCATTAAGTGTTTTTTAAAAAACAAAATGGGGGTTAGGGCCTACTAACGGCTTCTGCCCCTCCCTGGTGTTGCCCTCAACTGAATAAAGCTGAGCTTCTACCTTCCGGCTCTGATTAACTGCTGTTTTTAAACACATTGCTGGTTCCGGCCTACTAACGGTGTCTGCCCCTCCCTGGTGTTGCCCTCAACTGAATAAAGCTGAGCTTCTACCTTCCGGCTCTGATTAACTGCTGTTTTTAAACACATTGCTGGTTCCGGCCTACTAACGGTGTCTGCCCCTGCCTGGTGTTGCCCTCAACTGAATAAAGCTGAGCTTCAACTTTCTGGCTCTCATTAAGTGTTTTTTAAAAAACAAAATGGTGGTTCCGGCCTACTAACGGTGTCTGCCCCTGCCTGGTGTTGCCCTCAACTGAATAAAGCTGAGCTTCAACCTTCTGGCTCTGATTAACTGCTGTTTTTAAACACATTGCTGGTTCCGGCCTACTAACGGTGTCTGCCCCTGCCTGGTGTTGCCCTCAACTGAATAAAGCTGAGCTTCAACCTTCTGGCTCTCATTAAGTGTTTTTTAAAAAACAAAATGGTGGTTAGGGCCTACTAACGGCTTCTGCCCCTCCCTGGTGTTGCCCTCAACTGAATAAAGCTGAGCTTCTACCTTCCGGCTCTGATTAACTGCTGTTTTTAAACACATTGCTGGTTCCGGCCTACTAACGGTGTCTGCCCCTCCCTGGTGTTGCCCTCAACTGAATAAAGCTGAGCTTCTACCTTCCGGCTCTGATTAACTGCTGTTTTTAAACACATTGCTGGTTCCGGCCTACTAACGGTGTCTGCCCCTGCCTGGTGTTGCCCTCAACTGAATAAAGCTGAGCTTCAACCTTCTGGCTCTCATTAAGTGTTTTTTAAAAAACAAAATGGTGGTTAGGGCCTACTAACGGCTTCTGCCCCTCCCTGGTGTTGCCCTCAACTGAATAAAGCTGAGCTTCTACCTTCCGGCTCTGATTAACTGCTGTTTTTAAACACATTGCTGGTTCCGGCCTACTAACGGTGTCTGCCCCTGCCTGGTGTTGCCCTCAACTGAATAAAGCTGAGCTTCAACCTTCTGGCTCTCATTAAGTGTTTTTTAAAAAACAAAATGGTGGTTCCGGCCTACTAACGGTGTCTGCCCCTGCCTGGTGTTGCCCTCAACTGAATAAAGCTGAGCTTCAACCTTCTGGCTCTCATTAAGTGTTTTTTAAAAAACAAAATGGTGGTTAGGGCCTACTAACGGCTTCTGCCCCTCCCTGGTGTTGCCCTCAACTGAATAAAGCTGAGCTTCTACCTTCCGGCTCTGATTAACTGCTGTTTTTAAACACATTGCTGGTTCCGGCCTACTAACGGTGTCTGCCCCTGCCTGGTGTTGTCCTCAACTGAATAAAGCTGAGCTTCAACCTTCTGGCTCTCATTAAGTGTTTTTTAAAAAACAAAATGGTGGTTAGGGCCTACTAACGGCTTCTGCCCCTCCCTGGTGTTGCCCTCAACTGAATAAAGCTGAGCTTCTACCTTCCGGCTCTGATTAACTGCTGTTTTTAAACACATTGCTGGTTCCGGCCTACTAACGGTGTCTGCCCCTGCCTGGTGTTGCCCTCAACTGAATAAAGCTGAGCTTCAACCTTCTGGCTCTCATTAAGTGTTTTTTAAAAAACAAAATGGTGGTTCCGGCCTACTAACGGTGTCTGCCCCTGCCTGGTGTTGCCCTCAACTGAATAAAGCTGAGCTTCAACCTTCTGGCTCTCATTAAGTGTTTTTTAAAAAACAAAATGGTGTTTAGGGCCTACTAACGGTGTCTGCCCCTCCCTGGTGTTGCCCTCAACTGAATAAAGCTGAGCTTCAACCTTCTGGCTCTCATTAAGTGTTTTTTAAAAAACAAAATGGTGGTTAGGGCCTACTAACGGTGTCTGCCCCTCCCTGGTGTTGTCCTCAACTGAACAAAGCTGAGCTTCCACATTCTGGCTTTCGGCCTATACTATCAGATATTAAACTGCATTTGGCCTACTAGTGTGGTTAGGCCCTTGAAACAGTGTCTGCTGCTCTTGGGTTTGCTACTCCACTGAACAAAGCAATGCCGCCTGTTTAGTCCTGTTACCAATTTTGATCTGCATTTAGCCTACTTTATTCTTTGGCCCTATATCTGTTTCCTCATCATCCTGCCCATTGCCCAGCCACTGCTAGATGAGTCTGCTGGTACATTGACCTAGACCACTACATTCCCCTTGTACTCTACACAGCCAGAATCTGACCCTGCTGAAAGTAAGGTTCCCCTTCCCGCATATTATACCACCTTACACAGGGACAAAGAGGAAGGTGCAGATGAAAGTGCAGGTTCCTTCATCAGGTGGGGGGCATACTTGTTGGCGACGTCACTGGCACAGGGCCACTCAGAGTACGCAAAAGTGTCGCTGCTGGTGGGAGGCGCCCCCGCCATGCAAACACACCGCCGTACTTTGAGGGGCCCTGTGCCAGTGCCAATGCGAACGAGTGGGCCCCCCCTGCTTGCTCAGGATCACAGCACTTGCAACGTTGAAATACTTACCTCTCCCTGCTCCACCGCCATGACGTAGTCCATGTTTCCTGGGCCCACTAAAACCTTGAACCAGCCCTACCCCCACAACTTTTGCCAAATGACCCCCAATTTCCAGTGCCCAACTATTATTATAAAGTTAATTAAGATTGACAAGCTTCAGAAAACAAGAATGGATGTTTTTGGCAGTAAAATGTGCACTGTAGGTGTTTTCCTGGCCTCCACTCACTGCCGGCTATGCTTCCCCATTGACTTGCATTGGGTTTCGTGTTTCGGTCGATCCCCGACTTTTAGCGATAATCGGCCGACTTCACTCGACTCGACTCTGGACTAAATCGGGTTTCACAAAACCAGACTCGATCTTAAAAAAATGAAAGTCGCTCAACCCTAATCTTTACTGTTATACATTTTTCTTAACACAGCAGAACACAATAATAGACAGTACAAAGTATGCTTATTCACAGAAATAACGTGTAATAACAAACTATCCCTCACTGTCCCTATCCACACGTTACCAGTTCCTTTGCTCCAAGAGGTTATCTTCCCACGTCGCAGGCCTGTCGGTCACAGCAGGGAGACGCTCCAGCCGAAGAGAAAAAAGGAATTAAAACTTTGTCTCTCAGGTCCAGACTGTAGTCCTTGGGGCTCAGCAGGTAGGGGTGGAATGTTCGGCCTCTCAACAGAGGACCCGCTTACAGTTCATGGGCTCCAGGATCTGTGAAGATGAACCTTCTATATCGCATCTACAGGAGGACACCAGCACACACAGACCTCTCTCTGCACCGACTGGTTTCCCGGGCTCTTTCTCTTCTCCCTCCCCTTCCTGTTCACATGACATAACAGGGGGGAGTTTAGCCAATACAGTTTGTTTCTCTGTAATCACATTCGGCATAGGTATAACTTCTGGCCACACGGGGGCAGTGTCTGTCACAGATTCTATGTCAATGATAACAGAACAGTCACAGCCGGCCAGCTCACTACACTGTCACCCCCATAGAATCCCCATATGCTGTCTGATACCCCATAGAATCCCCATGTACTGTCTGTCACCACCATAGAATACCCATGTTCTGTCTGTCACCTCCATAGAATCCCCATGTGCTGTCTATCACCCCCATAGAATCCCCATGTGCTGTCTGCCACCCCCATAGAATCCCCATGTGCTGTATGTCACCTCCATAGAATCCTCATGAGCTGCATGTCACCCCCATATGCTGTCTTTCACCCCTATAGAATCCCCATGAACTGTATGTCAACCCCATAGAATCCCCATGAGCTGTCTATCACCCCCATAGAATCTCCATGTGCTGTATGTCACCCCCATAGAATCCCCATGTGGAAAAAAAAGACCACCACATACTCACCTCGGTCCCGTTTCCTGGCGCTCTGCTCTTCTCTCTGCCTCCGGTGCGCTGACTTTCCGGCGGTACACAGCTGACGCGATGAGATGACATCATCGTGTCAGATGTTTCACACGCTGATTGGTGGAGGAAGAGACCGGAGGCCCCTCCTCCACCAATGCTGACTGCGCCTAGGGAGAAAACGGAGAGAGCCAGCGAGCGGGCCCGGTGCGGCCCGCAGAACTCTGGTTTCCAGCCCCACGGCTGTCTCTCTGCAGGCCGGACTGAGAGAGAGCCAGAGGGCTGGATGTGGCCCACAGGCCACACTTTGCCCAGGTCTGATCCAGGGTATACTCCCAACTACAGAGTAACAGCAAAAAGGCAGCAAGTCCTCCAATAGCAGAGGCTCTAAGCACCAGCTCCTAGTAGATAGAGCAACAACAACAGATCTGGAAGGAAGAACAGGAACATGAAGCACCATGGCAAGACAAGTCGCTGCATGGGATGTACCATCGACAGATAATGGAGGTGGCTGACATGGAGAAATCCTACCAATGGCTGGAGAATGCTGGACTCCGAGACAGCACAGAAACACTAATCTTAGCAGCACAAGAGCAAGCACTAAGTACCAGATCCATAGAAGCAGGAATCTACCACACAAGATAAGACCCCAGGTGCAGACTATGCAAATAAACCTCAGAAAACGTCTAACACATAGTGGCAGGATGCAAAATGCAAGCAGGGTCAGCCTATACCGAATGCAACAACCAAGTAGCGGGAATTGTATAAAGGAACATCTACACAGCATATGGGCTAAGTCCTCCTAAGTCCAGGTGGGAGACCTCAGAAAAAGTGGTGGAGAATGAGAGGGCTAAAATCCTGTGGGACTTTAAGATCCAGACGGATAAGCAGGTGTTGGCTAACCAATCAGACATTGTGATAGTACAGGTCCTTCTCAAAAAATTAGCATATAGTGTTAAATTTCATTATTTACCATAATGTAATGATTACAATTAAACTTTCATATATTATAGATTCATTATCCACCAACTGAAATTTGTCAGGTCTTTTATTGTTTTAATACTGATGATTTTGGCATACAACTCCTGATAACCCAAAAAACCTGTCTCAATAAATTAGCATATCAAGAAAAGGTTCTCTAAACGACCTATTACCCTAATCTTCTGAATCAACTAATTAACTCTAAACACATGCAAAAGATACCTGAGGCTTTTAAAAACTCCCTGCCTGGTTCATTACTCAAAACCCCCATCATGGGTAAGACTAGCGACCTGACAGATGTCAAGAAGGCCATCATTGACACCCTCAAGCAAGAGGGTAAGACCCAGAAAGAAATTTCTCAACAAATAGGCTGTTCCCAGAGTGCTGTATCAAGGCACCTCAATGGTAAGTCTGTTGGAAGGAAACAATGTGGCAGAAAACGCTGTACAACGAGAAGAGGTGACCGGACCCTGAGGAAGATTGTGGAGAAGGACCGATTCCAGACCTTGGGGAACCTGAGGAAGCAGTGGACTGAGTCTGGTGTGGAAACATCCAGAGCCACCGTGCACAGGCGTGTGCAGGAAATGGGCTACAGGTGCCGCATTCCCCAGGTAAAGCCACTTTTGAACCATAAACAGCGGCAGAAGCGCCTGACCTGGGCTACAGAGAAGCAGCACTGGACTGTTGCTAAGTGGTCCCAAGTACTTTTTTCTGATGAAAGCAAATTTTGCATGTCATTCGGAAATCAAGGTGCCAGAGTCTGGAGGAAGACTGGGGAGAAGGAAATGCCAAAATGCCTGAAGTCCAGTGTCAAGTACCCACAGTCAGTGATGGTGTGGGGTGCCATGTCAGCTGCTGGTGTTGGTCCACTGTGTTTCATCAAGGGCAGGGTCAATGCAGCTAGCTATCAGGAGATTTTGGAGCACTTCATGCTTCCATCGGCTGAAATGCTTTATGGAGATGAAGATTTCATTTTTCAGCACGACCTGGCACCTGCTCACAGTGCCAAAACCACTGGTAAATGGTTTACTGACCATGGTATTACTGTGCTCAATTGGCCTGCCAACTCTCCTGACCTGAACCCCATAGAGAATCTGTGGGATATTGTGAAGAGAAAGTTGAGAGACGCAAGACCCAACACTCTGGATGAGCTTAAGGCCGCTATTGAAGCATCCTGGGCCTCCATAACATCTCAGCAGTGTCACAGGCTGATTGCCTCCATGCCACGCCGCATTGAAGCAGTCATTTCTGCCAAAGGATTCCCGACCAAGTATTGAGTGCATAACTGAACATTATGATTTGATGGTTTTTTTGTTTGTTATTAAAAAACACTTTTATTTGATTGGACGGGTGAAATATGCTAATTTATTGAGACAGGTTTTTTGGGTTATCAGGAGTTGTATGCCAAAATCATCAGTATTAAAACAATAAAAGACCTGACAAATTTCAGTTGGTGGATAATGAATCTATAATATATGAAAGTTTAATTGTAATCATTACATTATGGTAAATAATGAAATTTAACACTATATGCTAATTTTTTGAGAAGGACCTGTAGATGAGGATCGGAAGACAGCAATGATAATAGATGTGGCAGTGCCAAGTGACAGCAACATCAGAAAGAAGGAATATGAGAAGCTGAAGAAATACCAGGCCCTCAAAGGAGAACTGGAGAAGATGTGGAAGGTGAAGGCAACAGTGATTCCAGTGGTGATAGGGGTCACTGCTCCAAGTTCTCCTAAGTTGGACGAATGGCTACAACAGATCCCAGGAGCAACATCTGAGCTCCCTGTCCAGAAAAGCACAATGCTGGGAATAACTAAGATCCTGTGCAGAACCCTCAAACTCCGCTTGAAAAAGGCTCAGTATGAGCCGAAACTTCGCGCAGTGATGTGGGTCGATTAAACTTCACACCTTTTTTCACTTTGAAATCTTGGAGTGCTGCCTTATTTTTGCTATTTGGCATATATATATATATATATATATATATATATATATATATATATATATATATATATATATATATATATATATATATATATATAGTGTTTAATGTTAGAGTATTCAATATATCAAACCCATAATATGGAATTTAAAGCAGTCTACAGCAATGTCAGTGGAGAAACCCCATGCATGTCACTGGTTCAGCCAGGTTCACCAGGGCAAAAAAAAGCAATTACCACTCCTATAGGTTGTATTCTGGAACACTATGCCTGCCGCCTGCTGCACTGCTATTGGACAAATGAAGTTCCACTGCTCCAGACTCCATATCAGGGGGAGCGGCTTCGTCACCTCCGTGGTATGGCCATATGTTCCTGAAACATTTCGATATTGTACTGCCTTCTTCTCTCCCTTTTGGTATGTACCCATTAAAGCTTATGGAGCAGTTCACATATAAGCGTTTTTTTGCAGATCCAAGTCTGGGGAATTTGTATGATGTCCATTTTAAACTGACCAATAGGAGAAGCTTGAAAAACCTCTGTCAGTTTTATTTGCACACCAAATGAATGAATGAAACACTAATGGTAAACATGACACCATGACCACTGTAAGGTGGCTGCTGAACACATAGTGGATGGGAGATATGTATCACAGAGGTAGATGTCCTCTGTGTTGTAAACCTGGAGTAATGCTCTAGTACACATAGTACTAAGAAGGGTTAATGTCCATGACACTGCCAGTTTTAAGGTAAGCAGCTGTAGAATTGGGCAGGACAGCTGCTCCCCTATATTGTTGTGTGGTTCACATTGTAAATTAGGACCTGTTTGTATCACATCTGGTCTGTGTACGGAAATGTGCAAATCCTCCGAGATTGTGTGCCTTTGCCTGAAAAGCTATTTTATGGACTCTTTACTTTATGTTTTACTTTATGCCAGACAAAGGGCTGTATTTAAGTTTTCCTGTCATGTGTTTTATGAGGAATGGAATAAACCAGAAGGACTTTTAAATAGAAACGGTTCCTGTGAATGGTCTGAAAATTACTGGCCTACTAGACTCAGGAAGATTGGTGACCCTTGTGGGGGTAACACTCTCTCTCCAGCTGATACTTGAGAAGAAGGTGGGTGCCTGCTGCAGACATGCTAAAGATTATCCGGTGGCCAGAGTGGTCATTAAGACGGCCCGAGGTACTGAGGCCCATGAGATTGGAATGGTCCAGGATTTATTGTACCCAGTTATCATAGGCCTTTGACTTTGTGTTTTGCTACTTGTGGGGAAGGGGACAGGCCTCGATTGATCAGATAAGAGACCGGTTGGCCCTAAAGAAGTCTCACCACACCCAGAGTCTGATGGGTTTCCCTTCTGTGTAATGGTGGGGGATGAAGTGGTAATATCTACTGAGGCAGATATTCCTTTAAGAGGGGTGAATGGAGAAAATTTTGGTTCTGCCCAACACAGGGACCTAACTCTAAAAGGGGTGTACAATGTAACTGTTATAAACGGCATAGTGCTGGGGCAGGGGGTATGACACCAGATTTCCCTATTTTATGATAAGTGAACCGGTACAATGAGTCACCACTCACCACTTACGTTAGAGAAGAAATAGTAGAGCAAGTGCTGGTACCAGAACCCTATAGATGGACGGTGTTGGACCTGGCCTATTCCCATGTCCTGGGTGGCCATCTGGGTGTGGAGAAAACCCAGATTGTTAAAATTATTAAACACACAAAGGTTGCTAGGTTCACTAAATGCTAAAACTGACCTGCCATTATGATTCTCAAGGTCATTATGAGTTCATAGACACCAAACATGTCTAGGTTCTTTTTATCTAAGTGGTGAAAAAAAATTCCAAAGTTTACTGAAAAACAAAAATTGCACAATTTTTCAATACCCGTAGCATCTCCATTTTTGTGACTTGGGGTTGTGCAGATACGTTCTTTTGATTGCCATTATTGCATTTTAACCCCTTAGTGACAGAGCCAATTTGGTACTTAATGACCGAGCCAATTTTTACAATTCTGGCTACTGTCACTTTATGAGGTTATAACTCTGGCATACTGTAACGGATCCCACTGATTCTGAGATTGTTTTTTTCGTGACATATTGTACTTCATGTTAGTGGTAACATTTCTTCGATATTACTTGCGATTATTTATGAAAAAAATGGAAATATGGCGAAAATTTTTAAAATTTTGCAATTTTCAAAATTTGAATTTTTATGCCCTTAAATCAGAGAGATATGTCATGAAAAATTGTTAATAAATAACATTTCCCACATGTCTACTTTACATCAGCACAATTTTGGAAACAAAATTTTTTTGTTAGGGAGTTACAAGGGTTAAAAGTTGACCAGCAATTTCTCATTTTTACAACACCATTTTTTTTTTAGGGACCACATCACATTTGAAGTCATTTTGAGGGGTCTATATGATAGAAAATAACCAAGTGTGACACCATTCTAAAAACGGCACCCCTCAAGGTGCTCAAAACCACCTTCAAGAAGTTTATTAACCCTTTACGTGCTTCACAGGAACTGAAACAATGTGGAAGGAAAAAATGAACATTTAACTTTTTTTTGCAAACATTTTACTTCAGAACCATTTTTTTTTTATTTTCACAAGTGTAAAAACAGAAATTTAACCATAAACTTTATTGTGCAATTTCTCCTGAATACGCCAATACCCCATATGTGGGGGTAAACCACTATTTGGGCGCACCGCAGAGTTTGGAAGTGAAGGAGCGCCGTTTGACTTTTTCAATGCAGAATTGGATAGAAATTAAATTGGATGCCATGTCACGTTTAGAGAGCACCTGATGTGCCTAAAAAGTGGAAACCCCCCACAAGTGACACCATTTTGGAAACTAGACCCCTTAAGGAACTTATCTAGATGTGTGGTGAGCACTTTGAACCCCCATGTGCTTCACAGAAGTTTATAATGTGGAGCCGTGAAAATAAAAAATCGCATTTTTTCTACAAAAATGATCTTTTTGCCCCCAAATTTTTATTTTCACAAGGGTAACAGGAGAAATTAGACCATAAAAGTTGTTGTGCAATTTCTCCTGAGTACGTCGATACCCTATATGTGGGGGTAAACCACTGTTTGGGTGCACCGCAGAGCTTGGAAGAGGAGTGCCGTTTTACTTTTTCAATGTAGAATTGGCTGGAATTGAGATCGGATGCCATGTTGCGTTTGGAGAGCTCCTGATGTGCCTAAACAGTAGAAACCCCCCAAAAGTGACCGCATTTTGGAAACTAGACCTCCCAAGGAACTTATCTAGATATGTGGTGAGAACTTTGAATGCCCAAGTGCTTCACAGAAGTTTATAATGCAGAGTCGTGAAAATAAAAAATATATTTTTTTTCCACAAAAAAAGATTTTTTAGCCCCCAAGCTTTTATTTTCACAAGGGTAACAAGAGAAATTGGACCCCAAAAGTTGTTGTCCAATTTGTCCTGAGTATGCTGGTACCCCATATGTGGGGGTAAACCACTGTTTGGGCGCACGGCAGAGCTCGGAAGGGAGGGAGCGCCGTTTTGGAATGCAGACTTTGATAGAATGGTCTGCGGGCGTTATGTTGCATTTGCAGAGCCCCTGATGTACCTAAACAGTTGAAACCCCCCACAAGTGACCCCATTTTGGAAACTAGACCCCCCAAGGAACTTATCTAGATATGTGGTGAGAACTTTGAATGCCTAAGTGCTTCACAGAAGTTTACAGGTCCTTCTCAAAAAAATAGCATATAGTGTTAAATTTCATTATTTACCATAATGTAATGATTACAATTAAACTTTCATATATTATAGATTCATTATCCACCAACTGAAATTTGTCAGGTCTTTTATTGTTTTAATACTGATGATTTTGGCATACAACTCCTGATAACCCAAAAAACCTGTCTCAATAAATTAGCATATTTCACCCGTCCAATCAAATAAAAGTGTTTTTTAATAACAAACAAAAAAACCATCAAATCATAATGTTCAGTTATGCACTCAATACTTGGTCGGGAATCCTTTGGCAGAAATGACTGCTTCAATGCGGCGTGGCATGGAGGCAATCAGCCTGTGACACTGCTGAGATGTTATGGAGGCCCAGGATGCTTCAATAGCGGCCTTAAGCTCATCCAGAGTGTTGGGTCTTGCGTCTCTCAACTTTCTCTTCACAATATCCCACAGATTCTCTATGGGGTTCAGGTCAGGAGAGTTGGCAGGCCAATTGAGCACAGTAATACCATGGTCAGTAAACCATTTACCAGTGGTTTTGGCACTGTGAGCAGGTGCCAGGTCGTGCTGAAAAATGAAATCTTCATCTCCATAAAGCATTTCAGCCGATGGAAGCATGAAGTGCTCCAAAATCTCCTGATAGCTAGCTGCATTGACCCTGCCCTTGATGAAACACAGTGGACCAACACCAGCAGCTGACATGGCACCCCACACCATCACTGACTGTGGGTACTTGACACTGGACTTCAGGCATTTTGGCATTTCCTTCTCCCCAGTCTTCCTCCAGACTCTGGCACCTTGATTTCCGAATGACATGCAAAATTTGCTTTCATCAGAAAAAAGTACTTGGGACCACTTAGCAACAGTCCAGTGCTGCTTCTCTGTAGCCCAGGTCAGGCGCTTCTGCCGCTGTTTATGGTTCAAAAGTGGCTTTACCTGGGGAATGCGGCACCTGTAGCCCATTTCCTGCACACGCCTGTGCACGGTGGCTCTGGATGTTTCCACACCAGACTCAGTCCACTGCTTCCTCAGGTTCCCCAAGGTCTGGAATCGGTCCTTCTCCACAATCTTCCTCAGGGTCCGGTCACCTCTTCTCGTTGTACAGCGTTTTCTGCCACATTGTTTCCTTCCAACAGACTTACCATTGAGGTGCCTTGATACAGCACTCTGGGAACAGCCTATTTGTTGAGAAATTTCTTTCTGGGTCTTACCCTCTTGCTTGAGGGTGTCAATGATGGCCTTCTTGACATCTGTCAGGTCGCTAGTCTTACCCATGATGGGGGTTTTGAGTAATGAACCAGGCAGGGAGTTTTTAAAAGCCTCAGGTATCTTTTGCATGTGTTTAGAGTTAATTAGTTGATTCAGAAGATTAGGGTAATAGGTCGTTTAGAGAACCTTTTCTTGATATGCTAATTTATTGAGACAGGTTTTTTGGGTTATCAGGAGTTGTATGCCAAAATCATCAGTATTAAAACAATAAAAGACCTGACAAATTTCAGTTGGTGGATAATGAATCTATAATATATGAAAGTTTAATTGTAATCATTACATTATGGTAAATAATGAAATTTAACACTATATGCTAATTTTTTGAGAAGGACCTGTATAATGCAGAGTCGTGAAAATAAAAAATATTTTTTTTTTCCACAAAAAAGATTTTTTAGCCCACAAGTTTTTATTTTCACAAGGGTAACAGGAGAAATTGGACCTCAAAAGTTGTTGTCCAATTTATCCCAAGTACGCTGATGCCCCATATTTGGGGGTAAACCACTGTTTGGGCGCACGGCAGAGCTCAGAAGGGAGGGAGCACCATTTGACTTTTTGAGCGCAAAATTGGCTGTCGTGTTTGGAGACCCCCTGATGTACCTAAACAGTGGAAACCCCCCAATTCTAAATCCAACCCTAACCCCAACACACCCCTAACCCTAATCCCAACCCGATCCATAATCCTAATCACAACCCTAACGATAATCATAACCCTAACCCCAAAACAACCCTAATCTCAACCCTAACCATAACCCTAATCAAAACCCTAAATCCAACACACCCCTAATCCTAATCTCAACCCTAACCTCAAACCTAATCCCAATACACCCCTAACCGTAATCCCAAACCTAACCTTAACCCTAATCCCAAACCTAACCCTAATCCCAAACGTAACCCTAATGCCAACCCTAACCCTAATACCAACCCTAATCCAAACTCTAACCCTAATCCCAACTCTAACCCTAACTTTAGCCGCAACTCTAGCCCTAACTTTAGCCCCAACCCTTGCCCTAACTTTAGCCCCCACCCTAACCCTAGCCCTAACCCTAACTTTAGCCCCAACCCTAACCCTAACTTTAGCCCCAACCCTAACTCTAGCCCTAACCCTAATTTTAGCCCCAACCCTAGCCCTAACCCTAACTTTAGCCCTAACCCTAAATTTAGCCCTAACCCTAAATTTAGCCCAAACCCTAACCCTAAATTTAACCCTAACCCTAGCCCTAACTTTAGCCCCAACCCCTACCCTAGCCCTAAGGCTACTTTCACACTTGCATCGTGTGGCATCTGTCGCAATCCATCGTTTTGGACAAAAAACGGATCCTGCAAATGTGCCCGCAGGATGCCTTTTTTGCCCATAGACTTGTATTGCCGATGGATGGCCACACGTCGCATCTGTCTTGCACTGGATCCATTGTGTTTTGGCGGACCGTCGTCTCAAAAAAAGTTCAATGTAACCTTTTTCTTGTACATCGCGTCCGCCATTTCCACGCATGCGTGGCCGTAACTCTGCCCCCTCCTCCCCAGGACATAGACTGGGCAGCGGATGCATTGAAAAACTGCATCCGCTGCCCACGTTGTGTACAATTTTCACAACGTGCGTCGGTACATCGGGCCGACGCATTGCGACGGCCCCGTGCCGACGAAAGTGTGAAAGAAGCCTAACCCTAGCCCTAACCCTAACCCTAGCCCTAACCCTAAATCTAAATTTAGCCCCAACCCTAAATTTAGCCCCAACCCTAACCCTAACCCTAATTTTAGCCCCAACTCCTCTCTCCTGCTGGCCTCCAGATGGCGGCAGATGGCGGGCGCACTGCGCATGCGCCCGCCATTTTCTTTCCCGATGAAGAAGCCGACAGACAGGAGGGGACGCTGGAGGACCCAGGGACACCGGTAAGTATGATAGGGTCCCCGAATCCCCCTATTTCTCTGTCCTCTGATATGTGATCACATCAGAGGACAGAGAATGACAGATCGCTTTTTTTTTGTGACCGCCGGTAAACAGTTAATTACCGGCGATCGCAAAACAGGGGTCGGTAAAAACCAACCCCGATCATGTTCTTTGGGGTCTCGGCTACCCCCGGCAGCCGAGACCCCAAAGATCCCCCGGGTGCCGGCCAGCGGGCGCACTGCGCATGCGCCCACCATTTTTTTGCCAGAAAAAGATGGCGGTGCCCGTCGGGAGCCACGAGGAGCACCGGGGGAGACAGGTGAGTATCGGGGGGCTATCGGGAACCCCATTTCTCTGTCCTCTGATGTGCGATCACATCGGAGGACAGAGAAATTAAAAGGGAAATGGCGTTTTGGTTTTTTTTGCGATCCCCGGTAAACGGTTAGTTACCGGCGATCGCAACTAGGGGGTTGGTAAAAAAACCCCGAATCATGTTCTCTGGGGTCTCGGCTACCCCCATCAACCGAGACCCCAGAGAAAATCCGACTCTGGGGGGGCGCCATTCACTTTTTCCACAGCTGTGGTTTAAATACCCTTAACTGCCGCCGTTAAAAGGCGTATCGGCGGTCGTTAAGGGGTTAATGCGATGTCACGGCGACCAAAAAAATGTAATTCTGGTGTTTCGATTTTTTTTCTCACAAGCCCATTTAGCGATCAGCTTAATCCTTTTTTTTGATTGATAGATCGGGTGATTCTAAAGGCGGCAATACCAAATATGTGTATGTTTGATTTTAGTTTTATTGTTTTATTTTGAATGGGGTGATTTCACCTTTTATGTTTTTTTATTTTTTTCAGATTTTTAAACACATTTTTTTTTACTTTTGTCATGCTTCAATAGCCTCCATGGGAGGCTAGAAGCTGCCACAACTCGATCGCCTATGCTACATAGAGGTGATGCTGAGATCGCCCCTATGTAGTAGAATTACAGTATCTCAAGGAGACCTCTGGTTGTCATGCCGACGCACTGCTGACCCCGATCACGTGACGGGGTCAGTAGTGCACGTATTTCCGGCCCTATGGCTGGAAGCGCATGTTAAATGCCGCTGTCAGAGTTTGACAGCGGCATTTAACTAGTTAATAGGTAAGAGAGGATAGCGAGTCTGCCCGCGCCTATTGCTGGCACATGTCAGCTGTTGAAAACAGCTGACATGTTGCGGCTTTGAGGTGGGCCCACCGCCGAAGCCCACCTCAAAGCAGGGCTTCTGACGTCGGACGTACTATCCCATCCGACGTCAGAAAGGGGTTAAATTAGATAAATAATAATAATGTAATGAATCCTTTATAGAAAAACTAGATGAATATGAAAGTACTAAATAATGTCCAATACATAAAAGCATGATTATCATAATATAAAATTCATCATAATGTGGCTAAAAAGGAAAAAAATTGGGACAAAATGAACCAATGTATTATGTCCACCAGTTTAATCACCATATAGAAAAAGAGATGGCAAGTTACTTACATATCATCAAATACAGGCACGATAATATGATTATTTGGATAGGTAAAGTAAATCCATTCTATAAATGACTGTTTATTAATCTGATCATTTGATATATGAAAAATAATAAATAGCATTAGCAGGTGACATGTGGCTCAATGTGATAAGTGCTCTATGATATATCAGAGAAAGGTGCCTGCGAAAGAAAGAAAGAAAGAAAGAAAGAAAGAAAGAAAGAAAGAAAGAAAAGCTGACAGATATGTACAAACCCCACTTTCACTGCCGTGCCCAACGCACATTTTGCTTGAGCTTTGACGACGGACCCTCAGCCAGCTCTCAAGTGAGTAGCATTGTTACACCACGAAAACTGACACAATGAGTATGAATTGAACTTGTATGTGAAAAATGAATACGACCTGAAGCTAAATTCGCACAGATATTTTCAACCAGAAAAAAAATAATTTTTCATCTGTATTTTTTAGATAGGTGGATCACTTGAAATTTGAATTCGACTAATTTGACAAATTTCCCTAAAAAACGATTTGCACCAAATAAATTTGATGCAACGCACAATACAAAAAAGCCTCTAATTGCTTGGAAAATACAAATGGAACACCCTTAGGTCTCCTAGTTGTGTATCAAACCTTTTATCTCTGTAATGTCAAAACAGCATTATTAGAGTCCAAGTGACCTCTACCTGTGTGGCTAGTCAGCTAGATATAAACGGATGGCAAGTGGTAGAGGCAATGGAGACTTATCTTTTGAATGTTAAAAAAATATATATGACTTGCCCATCCTACAATGCAGGAAAAACACTTTCTTTGACACACAAGCCATTGATTCAGAATTTTGTTTTAGTTGCAAAAATAGCACTGAGGGGTTTAAATCTGCCCTCCTTGTTTGCAGTGCGTGGAGGATAAAAAAAGGTTATTATGGAGCTGTTACTGTAGTATATCACAGATCAATTAATTCACTCATATTGAGTGGCATTACATCTACAGCACCTCAATATATTACTTGAATCTTTAAATTATTCACAGAGATTAACACTTAGGGCTCATTTCCACTTGCGAGAAACACGTCCATGTCTCGCATGTGGAAACCAAGCTCTGGCGCCGGCACATTGGAGTGGAGCTCCATGTATTCCTATGCGGCCGCACGCTCCGCTCTGGAGTGCCGGCACCACAGCTTGGTTTCCACATGCGAGACATGGACGTGTTTCTCGCAAGTGGAAATGATCCCTTATAATTTCAATGTGCTTCAGCACTGCAGTAGTGCACCATCATCAGATTAGACCTTTTTCTATCTCTAAGTGGAATGAGCTGTGCACTCTGACCTCCTGTCACTACACTGTAAATGCATAAAATGGTGCTCTTTGGACATCCCCCATCTTTTATACATGCTGTAATTGCCTCATTGATTGGCTATGCAAGACCACGTTATGACTTGCTAAGTCTTAGCTTCCCAGGGACTTGCAGACTTTAAGAAACAAACAAACAATGCACCGTGTAACTGACAATTAAAAGATAATGATTATGCTCAAAAAGAGATGGACCTCTCCTACACTATAATAAGTCAACAATGTGAATACGTTCTTTTCTACAGATTTGTAATAAATATGTAAACCAGACAACACCAGGGTCCTAGTCTTTATTTTGATGCCTAAACTTGTACTGCCTAGCCGCGTAGGTTGGCACGCTAGACAAAACTAGATATTGTGCCCCCAGTCAATGGTGGCTCTCTCACATAAAAAAGACATAAAAAAGACATAAAATAAAAAAAGCTCAAGGTGAGGTTAGGCTACAATAAAAGAGATTGAAATATGACTTTACATAGGCATATTCTATCACTATTATTGTAGCCTAATCTCACATTGAGCCTGTTTTATCCTGTTTCTTTTACCTGGTTATATCAATGGGGTATAATTGGGAGAGAGTTAAGGAGAACCAACGTTGAGCGGGGGGCACCATATCTTATTTTGTTTAGGGTGCCAACCTCGGTGGCTAGGTAGTACCAGTGTAGGCATCAGAATAGGGAATCGCAGGACCCAGGTGTTATCTAGTTTTCATATTTATTATACATCTGTATAAAAGGATCTATTTGCATTGTTGACTTATTATAGTGTAATAAAGGTCCATCTCTGAGTATAATCATTACCTTTTAATACTTTAAATAAAAATTAATTTTAGAGGGATTATGTTAATTCATTTACTTCTGGATGAATAATTACTTTCCACAAATTTCAGAAAATTCAACTCAAAGTCGATCCTCTGCTACTCAATCTACTGACCTCTAGTTATATGTATGCCATCAATATGTCTTCCGTTTTTATGATTCGATAATTAAAAAAAGATACCGTTTCCCATGTTAACCCTTTCATGACATGCACCATATATATATACGGCGCAAGTTGGAAGTGGGTGTATGGAGTGGGCTCACGCAGCGAGTTCGCCCCAGAGCTGGCAGGTCATGGCTGTGTATTACCTGTTAAATGCTGCTGTCAATCTCTTACAGTGGCATTTAACTCACGCAGACGAGTGTGAGTGTCTTTACTTCCGCACATCAATGCTTCAGTGACGTGATTGGAGTCCCTGATGGTTGCCATGACAGCCAGGGGTCAGCTGAAGACTCCCGTGACTGTCATTAAGGAACCCCTTTCAAACCTTGTTTGTAGCAGAGCTTCAAAGGAGACTGCTGAAGCATCGCTGCTTATCGCACAAGTGATCGGATGATCTTAACTTCAAGGCCCCTGAGGGGGCTATCAAGAACAGGAAAAATGTAAAAAAAAAAAAAAGTTTAAAAAAATATGAAAAATAAAATAAAAAGTTCAAATCAACCCCCTTTTCCCCCATTGAAAATAAAGATATTAAAAAAATTACCCATGTTTGGTATCACCGCGTTCAGAAATGTCTGATCTGTAAAAATAATTAACCCTCTCATTAAGCACTGCACAGAGAAAAAAATTAAAGAACACCAAAATCACGTTCTTTTGCTCACCACAATTCCACAAAATATGCTGTAACAAGTGATCAAAAGTCAAATCTGTCCCAAAATTGTACTAATAAAAACGTTGTCTTGCCCCGTAAAAAATAAGCTATCACACAGCTCCACTGGATAGAAAAAAAAAATGTTGCGAGTCTCGGAAGACGTCAACAATTCCAACATTTTTTGTTGTTGCAAACTTCACTTTTTACTTTCACCACTAAATTAAAAAAAACTTGGACATAATATGGTATCGCCATAATCATATTGATGAGGAGGATCATATTGCATAGTCATTTTTACCACAAAATGTGCACCGTAAAAAAGAATTCTCAAAAAACAATGTCAGAATTGTGTTTTTTTTTAACAATTTCACTGCACAATTTCCCGTTTTAATGTACACTATATGTTAAAATGAATGAGGTCATTCAAAAGTACATCTTGTCCCCCAAAATAACGCCCTCATATGTCTATGTGGACAGAAAAATAAAGGAGTTATAGCTCGGGGAAGAAAAGGAGGGAAAAATGGAAAGAAAAAATGAAAACGGACTGCGGTGTGAAGGGGTTAATAATTGTATTGCATCCATTAAAAACAGATGCCATATTTTTTCTTTTGCTCACCCACTGAAATCTATGGGCAAATCTCATGAGAAACATGAATCAGATAAAAGCCTGCTGCGAATTTGTCAGCACACACTTTCTGTCCATGTGTAAAAAAAACACTCACGTTAACTTAACTACTATATCGATTATAACTGGTCTGAGTGCTGTCTGAGTGCAGTCCTTTATGCATCTGCGACAACACATAAACCGGAAACCGTTTGTGTGAACATACCCTTAGTGTGATACATATTAATAAGCCTGCATAAAAGAAGATTGTACTCTCCTCATTAGCTTTAGCCTTTACTCCTATAAGACTACATTCACATGGACTGCTGAATTTATTAAACCAGCAAATTGAGGTGTGCTCCATACACTTGTCTGCATGTCACACGAGTACCGGAGTGGTCTGCATTAGTGATGAGCGAGTATACTCGTTGCTCAGGTTTTCCCGAGCACGCTCGGGTGATCTGTGAATATTTGTGACTGCTCGGAGATTTAGTTTTCGTTGCCTCAGCTGCATGATTTACAGCTGATAGACAGCTTGATTACATGTGGGGATTCCCTAGCAACCAGGCAACCCCCACATGTACTCAGGCTGGCAAGTAGCTGTAAATCATGCAGCTGCATCAACAAAAACTAAATCTCCGAGCAGTTACAAATACTCGGAGACCACCCGGCTGTGCTTGAGAAAACCTGAGCAATGAGTATACTCACTCATCACTAGTCTGCTTTTCCATGCACTAGTATGGTTCATAAATCGAACCCGAGTTGCACTTGCAGTGATCTTTTTTCCACGTAGACTTAACACTTGTGTAGCAAATAGTCCACGTGCATATAGGCTAGAAATGATTTAGTGTGAATGTACCCTTACGCCACATTCACACAAACAGATTTTTGGGCAGAGCAGTAAATGGACCATACATAGATGGCACAGAGACCAAAGTTAGTCAATATGGTAATCCACGTGAATGTTTTCCCACATACACTGACAACGTGTGTGTGTGTGTGTGTGTGTGGGGGAATTGCAGCATGCGCTGGTCTTCATTTTACAGAAGACATGCACAAATGGATTTCAATTGGAGCACACAAAAATGAAATAGATGCCAGTCACCATAGATATTACATCCATTTTTAAAGCAATCAATTGCACGTATTAATATAAGAAACTGTATTTGGTTCTTTATGATTTTTTAAACATTGATGTAAAAGACGGACATACGGAGGACCTATTAATGACAATTGGGATGGCAAATTGTTTGATTTTCTGGATGAAAAATGGTTGATTTTCATAAGCTTGTGTGAACTTAGCCAAACTGTTGGTGTAGATGTTTCTTTTGATCTTATGAAGTGCCAGTTCTATGGAATCGCCTCGCTTCTCGGTCTCTATTTATACGCTGCATAGTGAAGAGATGTGTTGGCAGTTAATATTTGGAAACCACTCAGCCGTTCCTGGCAGACATCTAGTGCAGACATTTACAGCAGAGATCCACTTAGGAAAGAGAAAAATGGTATCGCGGGTGCCAGAAACACACGGTGTGATTTATCTATGTCTATGCTTTTTCTCCTATGAATAGTTTATTTTTATTTTGTTTTGTTAACAAATGTCTATGTATTGCTAATGTTCCTAGAAGAACAGAATATAAAGAGGAGAAAAAGGACAGTTAGCACATGACCTGATAACTCAGGTAGGAAGGAGTTCAGTCATATAAAAGGGAACATGATGAAGAATATATTTATCTGACTCCTATCCAAACACATAATTATTCAGAACTGGCTGCCTAGCAGAAGGCTATAGATGCATACAGAATATCTACATTTTAATTGCTGTGATGCATCAGAAGAGTAGAATACCATCAGCTGCAGAGCACACTGGTTAGATTTGGTGCATTCCCACAGTGCCATAGATTATAACTTTACTGATCTATGCCATCCTGCAAGAAAATTTACAATTTTAGAAACCATGTTGCCCACGCTGAGCATATGCTTGCAGAAATTTCTGCAAGGTTTCTGCATCTCTTGGTAGGAAAAATGCTGCGGAAAAAACAAGCATTTTTGGTGAAAAACGCTGAAGAAACGCAAAAGGAATTGACATGCTGCAGAAAAAAAACGCACTGTAAATACATAAGGAAATTTACTGATCATGTGCACAACACTTCAGGATTGTCATTGAATTAGCTTGCATAAGGATTCCATAGCGTTTTTGGCCCATTTCCGCATGGAAAAAACACAGCAAAAATGCACTTTGTGTACTTTATGGAGATTTACCAAGTTACATGTGCCAGAATTTATCAAATTACATATGCCAGAATTAAGGTACAAGTTGTGTCAAAAAACGGTTTTATACTACTGGACTGGGACCAAATTTGTTAGTGTTTTAGATACTTTTTCCACCTCAGTCAACAAGGAGCATGGCTTCACAGAAAAGGGCCATGGCTTAAATGCAACACCATGTGCCGAAATGTTGGTTCTAGCTGGTATCTAGCATTTAGGTGCTGGGCCTTACACAGTTACATGAGTGATGATGCATGTCATTAACATCAATGATGTGTGTTGCCACTCCACATAACCATGCGAGACCACTCACTGGTCTCTGTGCCGAAAGTCAGCATTATAAGAATTGAAGATTGGTGCAAAGGACTATAAACATAGTTAGCGATATGTCCCATTGACGAGAGGAATAAATATCAGTTGTCAATGGATTCATCAGTTTCAAGGAGGAAAATCTGAGAAACTAAATGAAAAAGTTCTAAGAGTTTTTTCATGAAGAATACAGTTATTTCTTAAGACAAAAAAGGCAGGAGAGCACAGCATAAGAACATCAATATGATGCCCTAACAAATGTATTCTTGTGTATAAAAGTACAACCCATAACACAAGAAATGTAGAACCGGGAAGAGTCTCTTTTCAAAACCCCAGTTTAGTAAATGCAAATACACACACACTACAACAACTTCATTAGGAAATCTCAATCATACTTTAAACTTTTACAAGTGTTTCATCTTAAAGGTATGTTCACACATTCTTTTCTTTTATGAGTTTTTAGAGTGGAAGCTGAACAAAAATTCTAAGTTTTTGTGAAATTTTGAATTTTCGAGAATAATTTGGAGTTTCTGCTCCAAAGTGTCCCCCCAAAAAGCGTGCACATACCCCAAAAAGTGTGTTGTTGTTTTTTTACTACAGCTCTGGCAAAAATTAAGAGACCACCACATCAAAACCCAATCATGGGCGTCCCAATCTCCAGACCTGAACCCCATAGAAAACCTCTGGAATGTAATAAAGAGAATGATGGACAGTCACAAGCCACCAAACAAAGAAGAACTGCTTACATTTTTGCGCCAGACGCAGTGTGAAAGACTGGTGGAAACCATGCCAAGACACATGAAAGCTGTGATTAAAAATCATGGTTATTCCACAAAATATTGATCTCTGAACTCTTTGTGAGTTAAAACATTAGTATTGTTGTTTCTAAATGATTATGAACTTGTTTTCTTTGCATTATTTGAGGTCGGAAGGCATTGGTTTTTTTAAAAAAAATTTGACCATTTTTCTCTTTCAGAAAAAAAATATTAAATTTATTGCTTGGAATTCGGAGACATGTCAGAAGTTTATAGAATAAAAAAACAATTTGCATTTTACTGAAAAATATACTTATAAAGAGAAAAATCAGACAAACTGAACATTTTGCAGTGGTCTCTTAATTTTTGCCAGAGCTGTATATGGTCTGCTCTCACAGATGTGCGCCCCAACATGGATTGGTGGCATCAACATTTGGGAGGATGACGGGAGACCGTTACATTATGGCTGCATCCTTCTTATAGCCACAAGAAGTGTGGAGAGGTGCCCCTCAGTGACAGGAGGACATTTTTTAATTTTTTTTTATTTATTTATTTATTTTTTTTTAATTTTTTTATTTTCAAATTTTCAAATTACATGAACAACAAAATGGTACACATGAATCTGAGACATCGTGTTACATACTTCTGAATGTAATAAAACGTACCATACAACTGCATATTAATATCGAGGTGACCATAACTATAGTTATTTGCATAAAATATTGGTGGCAATTTTAGGTCACGAGGTTCGGGTTGTGCAACCCAAAAGGCTAAAAACAAAAAAGTAAACAATTAACATGTGACTCAAGAACAACAAAAACTGGGGGTGAAGAGAGGGGGGGGGGGGGGAAATACCGGAGGGGAGATAGTGGTCGATGTAGAAATTTCTGAGTACAGGTTATTAGTTTGGGGAGGACGGATACACTACTACCTAAAACCAGTAGAAATTAGTCAGGTAGTTTCGACCATCTGTAGCAGAGTGCCATAGAGAATATTTAAGTAAAACCAAAGTAACCAGGTGAGTGAATAGTGCCCGGGTCCAACACAGTGCATTGTCAATAAACTCGATGAGTTCACAGGGGAACCATTTTGTATAGCTAAGAAGAATAGCTAGTGGAAGGCAGCGGAGAAGGATTATTTAACATTTGCCATGGTAACCATGTCCGAAAGAATTTATCGTGTGAATAAGAGTCCCAGCTGGACAATTCCTCCATCCTACAGATTTCCTGAACTTTTTTGGTCCATTCATCAATATGAGGGGGGTTCTTTTGTCTCCAGTGCAACGAGATCAAGTGTTTGGCTGCGGCTATTAGAAGAGGGAGAAGGTCATGTTTTTTCGGTTTGTATGACATCGTGGGAAGTGACAGTAGAGTTTCTTGGGGTGTTAGGTTGTGAGTTATCAGTCCCAATTGGCGGAGTCGGTCGGAAACGTCTTTCCAGAATTTTGTGATAGCTGGGCATGACCAGAATATGTGTGATAATGAACCCTTTGACTTCATGCATCTCCAACAAAGAGGAGAGTCTGAGAGGCCCAGGTGATAGAGTGATTCGGGGGTTCTATACCATCTGGAAAGGACTTTAAAAGCATTCTCCTGTAACAGGACACATCTTGAGAACCCGTGTGAGTGTCCTAAAATTTGATTTGATTCCTTATTGGAGAGAGAAATGTTTAACTCAGACTCCCAGGAGGATAGGTATAAGGGTTTGAAATTAGTGTTTGGGGAAATTAAATTATGGTATAGTTTAGATATTAATTTAGGGGGTGTGGGATTAAGTTTTAGTATAAGTTCGAACCAAAGCCAATCTGGGTTGTGTTGGATGTTTGACTTTAGTTTGGACATGATATGTTGAATGTGGTGTACTTGTATGAAGTCTCGGGGACGCTTCCTGGCTTCACATGGCCAACTGTTATTACAGTTGATTAGATTAGAAAGCAAATGAGAAACTGGGAGATTCGGTAATGAGTCCCAAAGGTCAAATGCATCTACATATTTTGGGTCAATAAGCCAAGGTGCGACCCCCAGAGGCATGCTATCAAAAAAGAGACAGTATGGCCAGTTATTTGGGATCAGTTTCCTCCTAATGGACAGTGTTGTGCTAGTTATTTCTTCAAGAGAATTTTTTTGGGGGATGGCTGAGGTCCAGAGGTATTTCTCAGCTCCTTTTCCCAATAGTAAAAGTTCCAAGTTAGGTGTTTTATCGGAAGGTCTGGGTTTGGTCAGAGATATCCACCTGGCCAAGTGGATTGCCCGGTAGTAATTCTCAAAATGTGGAAGTCCAAGACCTCCTTTTTTTTTCGGGAGTGAGAGGATTTTGAATGGGAGTCTAGGTCTTTTACCCTTCCAGACATATCTTTTGACCATTTTATTGATTGCTGTGAAGAAAGTCTTGGGGAGAGGTATAGGAATCATGTTCATTGGGTAGAATATCCTTGGAAGGATGTACGATTTGATTATGTTTATCCTCCCAATCCATGAAATGTATGGTAAGTCATAGGTTTGAAGGAGTGTTTGAAGGTTGTCCAGGAGGGGCTCAAAATTGTGTTTGTATAGAGTGTAGGGGTTTGCAGTGAGAAAGACACCTAGGTATTTCAATTTATCTGTAAGCCAATTGAAGGGGGTAGACTTTTTGAGATGTAGGGCGACCTCGTCTGGTAGTGAGACGTTCATGACTTCTGACTTGTGCATATTTACTTTGAAGTTGGAGACTACTCCAAACTCCTCGAGAAGTTTCGAAATAAAGGGGAATGCAGACTTAGGGTTTGAGATCAAGATCATAAGGTCGTCAGCGAAAGCAGCTGTCTTAAATTCTGTGTGATCCACGGTTAGACCCCTTATAGATTCTTCTTGTCTTATTTTCTGTATTAGCGTCTCCATAACCAACACAAAGAGCGTTGGGGAGAGAGGGCAGCCCTGCCTGGTCCCGTTTCCTATGCCAAAAGAATCCGAAAGTAGCCCGTTGACTCTAACTCTAGCAGTTGGAGTTGAATACAGAGTCATGATGGCATCAATAAGAGGTTGTGGGAAGTCAAACTTCTTTAGAGTGCATACCATATAATGCCAGCTGACTCTGTCAAAGGCCTTCTTGATAATAGAGCCAACGGGATTCCGGAGCGTCTGGCATGTGAGATGGCTAAAAGGATTTTTAATGTGTTGTCCTTCCCTTCACGACCTCTGACAAAACCCACTTGGTCAGGGTGTATCAGGGAATCAAGGACACTATTGATCCTGGATGCAAGGATTTTAGCCCAGAGCTTTAGATCAGAGTTCAATAGAGATATTGGGCGATAGTTGCTGCACTGACCGCCATCTCTCCCCTCTTTGGGAATAACAGATATGTGTGCTTCTAAAGTCTGTCTGGTTGGGGGTATTCCTGCTAGAAAGGAGTTAAACAGGGAAGTCAAATGCGGTAGGAGTGTGTCCGAAAATTTTTTATAGTATGACAGTGGGAAGCCATCTGGGCCCGGAGTTTTATTGGTCGCCATATTTTGTAAGGTGTCGCTAATTTCTTGGCTGGTAACTTGAGACAGAAGGGCTGCATGGTCTTTGGATTGAACCTTTGGGAGGGAGAGAGGCGCTAAGAAATCATGGATCTTGCCAGTCGCAGCTATACAGTCTTTCATAGAATCGGGGGACTCTAAGTTGTAGAGGGATTGATAATAGCGTCTAAACGCCTCAGCAATATCCTCGGATCTGTCGACCTTCGCGTTCAGATCGTTGTATACATGCTTAATAAATTTGCTCTCCTTCTGTTTTTTGAGAAGATGGGAGGTCAGCTTGCTATTTTTGTTCCCGTGCATATAGAATCGATGTTTACAATGCATGAAAATCTTAGCCGATTTGACATTAAGCAAATCTTTTAATCTGACGCGGAGGTCGACTAAGTCCCGTTGGAGATCCTGCTTGCCAGTTTTTTTTATGTAGGCGCTCCGTGGTTGCGATTTGGTGAAGAAGAGACATCATCTCTTTATCTCTTTGTTTTTTTTCGTGGGCTCCGATTGAGATGAACTCTCCTCGGAGTACCGCTTTGTGGGCCTCCCATATGTTGGGTGTTATTGACCCATCTGTAATATTTTCTAAAAAGTATCGTGAAAGTGCGTACTTTATTTTCTCTAAGTTTTGTGGGTTATCTAATAGGGATTCATTAAGTCTCCAAGATGATGCTGGACGGGGTAAGGTGTCGATGACAATGTCTATGAAGATCGGTGCGTGATCTGAGATTGTGATTAAGCCAATACTAGCTGACTTAATTAACTTTAAGGATCTCGATTGTGTCAAAAGGAGGTCATTTTTTTTATTTATTAACCCCTCCTGACCTGAGCGAGATTTAGTCAAAATAAAGTTGAATGCCCTCTAATCTGTATAGCTTAGCCAGTTATACAATTTATAGTTTAGCATTTGCAGGCTTAAGAAAAATAGAATTCATTAATATCTCCTTATTTATATAGCACTGATATATTCCATAGTGTGGTGCACATACTACTATCACTCACATCTTTCCCTGCATCCCATGGAATAAATAAGTGATGACTACAATCAATGAAGGATCAATGGTCAAGAAGCTTTAGCTTTTCTTAACAGCATTCTTGTTTATTTTATGCAAATACAAAAATAAGATACAAATATGTATAACCTAAAACTAGAGATCAGGCTAAATACTGATTTGTGGTCCCTGCGTTGTAATGATTTATAAATGGCAGCGGATGAGGAACATTTACCGGAGGCGCCTTCTAAGAAGGTATAATTAGTAGGGTATGATATCTGCCAAGCAAGCTGTATCCATGAGGTGTGAGCAGCAAACAGAAAATCAGCAAAGACAAGTGACCTTTACACTTGGAAGACATCAGTGCATTACACACTTTTGGCCGTTGTAGATGCTGAGTCAGTGTGACAAAGAAGGGAGCTATGGTACATGCAGTCCTTACCATCTCAAGTGACACATTGAGGTCTCCATCCAGATACCTCCAGGCGTCAGTAACACATTATGCATTAGGTGACTGATTAAAGAGGCTGTCCAGCAAATAAAACATTTATTATTGGGCTCAGACTGGTAGATTAGAAGTTATACTTCCCATCACAGATTACCTGCAGCTCCTATTCTAAAGCTTACTCTCTGGTCTCTACTTTTTGGTTCTGCCTTGACGCACTAGAAATGACAGGAAATGCCCACTCAGCCAATTACTGGCAGCAGCATAAATATTGCTGCAAGTTATTGGCTGAGTGGGCATTTTCCTCCATTTCCTATGTGTTGAGATGGGACTAAGATGAGCGGGGACCAGGTAAGCATTTGAAAGGGAATGGATATTGATTATTTTCTTAAACTAGTCCAAGGTATTTTAAAAACAATTTTTATCCCCTGAACAATCCTGTTTAACATTTATCAATAACTAAATGAGTTCTTGTCTAGTATATTGTGAGCACATCTATCGATTTGAGCGTTTGTTATTTTTTATCTTAAGTCACAAGTACAGGAGTCCCACCATTATTTTGCTGATATGGAGAGAGATAAGACAGGAAGTTACAGTACATCCTTTTTATAAGCCACACCCTCCTCACAGTAAGGCTGCCGTCACACTAGCAGTATTTGGTCAGTATTTTACCTCAGTATTTGTAAGCCAAAACCAGGAGTGCAACAATTAGAGGAAACGTATAATAGAAACATATGCACCACTTCTGTATTTATCACCCACTCCTGGTTTTGGCTTACAAATGCTGATGTAAAATACTGACCAAATACTGCTAGTGTGACGGCAGCCTAAGACACCAGCCACATACATAGTGTGCTCCTTGCTCTCAAAGCAGAACTGCTCTTGCTTAACGTTTTCACAACTATAAAAAGGAAGCTACAGGAGTTATAGGTCCACTCCTCCAAATGTCATCTCCCCCTTTGCATAGTGCCTCGGGGGTGTCTATTGTATTTGTTCAAATAAAATTTTTTTTCTCATTTTCATGCTGCAGTTGGGTCCAGTATTTCTATGCCACAACCAATGCAAATAGTGATGTAAACTTATCTGGGTCAAATATCGGATCCCAAAACTCTGCATGATACATTTTGTGGTCCAGCACTGGCACAAATCCAGCTTGAAAGCTGATGCACTGGATGAATGAGAAATATCCCATTGAAATCTGCAGGATAATTTCAGTCAGGGGCAGACACAGACCCTGGGCAAAGGCCCATATGCAATTACAGTATACAGGTCCTTTGCAGTCCAGCAGCTCCTCTTAATGCACAATTTCACCTGCTATGGAGGTAGAAATGCCCCTCTAACCTCTCGGACTCCTTTGCGGCTGCATAGTTTGCACCAATGATATGTCCGCCCTTTAGTTCAGTCATCAGTTTATAAGAATATTGCAAAATTATAAGAACAGTGTTATATTTCTTATGAAATGTAACACTTAGGAGAATGAGTACTTGAGAATGAAATGTTTCCAGTTGTAGCCTCCATATGAGGGAAATATCTAGAAACTGCTATATGACATTGCTGAAGTCCATGCTAGGGGCTACCCAGAGTGTGTTTGCTGAGCGGCTCAGTGCCTGCACTGCATAAGAGATTAGACAACACTGCTGGCTGTGAGAGAGATGCCTGTCTCCCCTGCACATAGGACTGACTTCACTTCTAATTACCGCTAGCATGATGTCTGACACCAACACGTGCATTCACCTCTTCTCAACTAGATGCTCCTGGGGATATTAACAGGAGACTTAAGGAAAGAGGCAGTGTCCCAAGTCCTTAGCCAAAGCTTTCCACAACAGGATGCTAATCCCCCACACAAACACTCAGTCATGTCTTAATACAGTTACTTAATCACCAACACATTAATGGGATGGAAATTTGTCCAGGGAGTGCGGTAATCTGTTTAACCCTTTAATATGAAGGAAAGGCGTAAAAAGGTGGCACTTTTAAACGCATATTTTTTTAATACATTTATAGAGTGGGGAAAAAGTCAGCCACCAATTTAGTCAGCCACCAATTGTGCAAGTTCTCCCACTTAAAAAGATGAGAGAGACCTGTAATTGACATCATAGGTAGACAACAACTATGAGAGTCAAAATGAGAAAGCAAATCCAGAAAATCAACTTGTCTGATTTGTCAAGATTTATTTTGCAAATTATGGTGGAAAATAAGCATTTGGTCATTAACAAAAGTTCATCTCAATATTTTGTTATATATCTTTTGTTGGCAATGACAGAGGTCAAACATTTTCTGTAAGTCTTCACAAGGTTGGCACACACTGTTGGTGGTATGTTGGCCCATTCCTCCATGCAGATCTCCTCTAGAGCAGTGATGTTTTGGGCCTGTCGCTGGGCAACACAGACTTTCAACTCCCTCCAAAGGTTTTCTATGGGGTTGAAATCTGGAGACTGGCCAGGCCACTCCAGGACTTTCATATGCTTCTTACGAAGCCACTCCTTCAATGCCCTTGCTGATGGAAGGAGGTTTGCACTCAAAATCTCACGATGCATGGCCCCATTCATTCTTTCATGAGCATGGATCAGTTGTGCTAGTCCCTTTGCAGAGAAACAGCCCCAAAGCATGATGTTGCCACCCCCATGCTTCACAGTAGGTATGGTGTTCTTTGGTTGCAACTCAGCATTCTGTCTCCTCCAAACACAATGAGTTTTGTTTCTACCAAACAGTTCCACTTTGGTTTCATCAGACCAAATTACATTCTCCCAATACTCTTCTGGATAATCCAAATGCTCTCTAGCAAACTTCAGACAGGCCCAGACATGTATTGGCTTAAGCAGGGGGACACGTTTGTCACTCCAGGATCTGATTCCCTGGCGGCATAGTGTGTTACTGATGGTAGCCTTTGTTACGTGGTCCCAGCTCTATGCAGGTCCTTCACTAGGTCCCCCGTGTGGTTCTGGGATTTTTGCTCACCGTTCTTGTGATCATTTTGACCCCACGAGATGAGATCTTGCATTGAGCCCCAGGTCGAGGGAGATTATCGGTGGTCTTGTATGTCTTTATTATTATTGCTCCCACAGTTGATTTCATCACACCAAGCTGCTTGCCTATTGCAGATTCAGTGTTCCCAGCCTGGTGCAGGGCTACAATTTTGTTTCTGGTGTCCTTTGACAGCTCTTCGATCTTTACCATAGTGGGGTTTGGAGTGTGACTGTTTGAGGTTGTTGACACGTGTCTTTTATACTGATAACAAGTTCAAATAGGTGCCATTATTACAGGTAATGAGTGGAGGCCAGAGGAGCCTCTTAAAGAAGAAGTTACAGGTCTGTGAGAACCAGAAATCTTGCATGTTTTTAGGTGACCAAATACTTATTTTCCACCATAATATGCAAAATAAGTCTTGCCAGACCAGACAAGGTGATTTTCTGGATTTATTTTCTCATTTTGAGGCCGGAATCACACATACGCGAGATACGGCCGAGCCTCGCAGGTGAAAACCCAGCTCTGGCGCCGGCACTCCGGAGCGGAGCATGCAGCTCCATGTGTTGCTGTGCGGCTGCACGCTCCACTCCAGAGTGCTCGCGCCAGAGCTGGGTTTTCACCTGTGAGACTCGGCCGTACCTCGCATATGTGTGATCCCGGCCTGACGCTCATAGTTGTGGTTTACCTATGATGTCAATTACAGTCCTCTCTCATCTTTTTAAGCGGGAGACCTTGCACAATTGGTGGCTGACTAAATTCTTTTTTCCCCACTGTATATTTCAGTGGTTTAAGTTCTGAAATGTTTGAATTATTTATGTGGCCAATTTCTGAAGCCTTGACCTTTTTTATACTTATGTAGCTGTACGATGGCTTTTTTTTATGTCATAAATTGCAGATTTTATTTGTAGCATTTTGGGGTATGACTGTTTGATTGCTTTTCGTTAAACTTTTGGAGGTATGTATGGTGACTGAAAACATTAATTCTATTTGTATTTTTTTTTCAATTTCTTTATTTTCAGATTGAAGAAAGGTGAGTGATTCAGACCCCCAAATTGTCAGAGAATGCTGTTGAGGTATAACACTGTTCTGTATTGAGAGGACAAAACTCCTGAGCCTACTCCATACACCACATGTGTGATGTACATGTCAGAAAAGGGTTAAAGGACAGATAAAATCCAGATCCAATTGAAAACAGCTTTGGATAGATGGGAGAAGTGCTCAGCTAATAGGTAAAACAGTAACTACCCCAAACTGTACACTGCAAAAAAAAAACGAACTTGCCAAGCACCTCCTATCAGTTTTATTGTTTGTGTTGTACATATGTATATACTGTATATTGCACCTATTTTGCATGCATAGCAACTTATACTCCAGTTCATTTTTTTGTTCAGTTAAATTTCAGGTTTCTGCATTTAGAACAGGTAAGGGTGTGGCCTACCTTTGTTTGAGCAGGCCAAAACATTTATATAGCTTCCCATTTGTTGGGTATCCATTTGGGATCTGATCTGGCTCTGCCATTATTCACATTGACATCACTTTGACACATGGTAAGGTTTTAATACTAGGTGTTAGGACCATTCCGATTGTGGTACAACTTATCCCTGGTGGGCTGACTTTTACGTTTTTTTTTAAACGGTGTTTACCAAGTACCCTAAGTTTTTTTATATGCACTATTGCTTTTACTTAGTTACTTGTAGCAGGGTTTATGTTCATTTGGTTTCTGTCGTGGGTTTTTTCATTGTACTTTTTAGCTGAGCACGATTCCCATAATGACTTCTGTGATAAAAAAAACCAGACCAATTTCCATCAGCCCCTAAACTGCCAAAAGAGCGGAAATAAGCAAAAAGTGACTCCTGGTTTTGCAAATTACATTCTGCCCCTGTATACAGACTCCATCTGCAGTACAATACTCCTCAGCCCCTGTATACACAGCCTCTATATGTAGATTGTCACTGCTCAGCCCCTGCATACACAGTATCCATCTGCAGTATATTGCTCCTCAGCCCCTCTGTATACAGCCTACATCTGCAGTATGATGCTCCTCAGCCACAGTATACAGCTTCCATTTGCAGTATATGCTTCTTAGTCCCAGTATACACCGCATCCATCTTGAAGTATGTCGCTCCTCAGCCCCTGTATATAGCCTCCATCTGCAGTATGTCACTCCTCAGCCCCTGTACGCACAGCCTCCATCTGCAGTATGTCACTGCTCAGCCCCTGTATACAGCATTCATCTGCAGTACTTTGTTCCTCAGCCCCTATATACAGAGCATCCATCTGCAGTATGTCGCTCCTCAGCCCCTCTATATACAGCCTTCATCTGCAGAATGTCGCTCCTCAGCCCCCCTGTATATGTGACGCCCCAGGGTCCTGGTCATCACCGTGGCATTGCTTTCCTCACAGGGAGAGTGATGTCACGCTTAGAAGCGAAGGAAGATCTCTTTCACCAGGTAATCACCGTACACACAACATGTTTACACTCCAGGCCAGAAGGGGGAGCTCTGAACCCGGATTAAGGGGAACTTCCTTATATTCTGGTCTGGAGGGAAAGAAATTCAAGCAGTCTGTCAGAGGACAGAGAAGAGAGCAGTCAGACCTTGAGTGTCGAAAGGACTGAAGGGGTCATGCAGCCAGAGTTGCTGCAGCTCCTGGAGAAAGAGAGAGCATACCAAAGTAAGAATATTGTTTAGTGAGCATGCAGGAGAAGGAAGCACAGGAGAGTGACACCAGGGGAGCATAGCAGCATTTGGGCTACCTCCCTGGCTGAGCGCAGATTCCGGTAGCCGGAAGACTGAGGCTGTGTTGGACTCTAAGAGGCATAGCAGAAACCGGCAGGACAGCTGGATTATTACAAGTAACCTATCCGCTCTTGTACCCAGGAGGCACAGTGGCACATAGAGCCCGAGGCGTGATAGAGACCCTGTAAAATTACTTGAACCACCTGTCATACGGGTGTGTATCCTAACCTATATGGAGGACAGAGAGAACTGTGAGGACCTTGCCAGAAGCAATAGGCAGTAAGGGACTACAACATCACTGCGCTAATAGGAAGGCCTCTAACCCCACCGGACTCTGAATTCGCTTCCAAGCCGACCGGACCCTGCCTCTACCTGTGATCTGGTGCCCTGGACTGTGGTTGCCTGAAGCCATCAGTAAACCAGTGTTATGATCTGGTGGCCTAGGAGCAGCATGGACGAGCTCTGGAGTAGGTGGCCTCTATACTGACCGCAGACCCTGAACTTAACACCGCAACTATAAGTAGCCGTGGGATGTTCCTGTCACTCCCTCGACACCTCGTCACAGCCGGAGGACTAATTACCCCTAAAGAAAGAAACAGGAAAACTATCTTGCCTCAGAGAAAATCCCCAAAGGAAAGACAGCCCCCCACAAATATTGACTGTGAGAGGAGAGGGAAATTACAAACGCAGACTGAAAACAGAATTTAGCAAAGGAGGCCACGCGACTCCAGAGCTTCCAGCTTGGCTGAATAAATCCTTACACAGACAAAGCTGGACAAGAAAAAACATAGCAATTCACTGAACTATTAAGTCCACCGCATGTGGACTGCAAAAACAAAGCCAGGACTTATCTTTGATGATTTGGACAATCCAGCAGGAGAAACCAAGCAGAGAAGGGAATCCTCCAGAAAAACAATGGACAACTGGCACTCACTAAAGGGTGAAGCCAGACTAAATAGCCCCGTCCAAAGTGGAAGCACCTGATGACTGCTGTGAAGGACAAACAGCAGCACTACTACTTATAACCACCGGAGGGAGCCCAAGAGCAGAACCCACTACAGAATTCACAACAACCAGGTAAAGAGACTGCAAACCTGTGTCCTCCATTCTTTACACAACTTACCATCCTCATCTATACACCGGGATCCCTGGGGACCCAACTTCACCTGTGGGAAGTTATACCATCTAGCTGCCATAATAACACCCGAGAGGACCCCTTTAAGCAGCGTCAGTCCCCACTGACTGAATACCACAGGTGGCGTCACGAACACAAACTTTATTCACCAATCCCCTTAAAGACCTTTCCCTTTAATTGGGCGCCCAGGGCCACGGACTGGGTCACAGCCACCGTGACATCCCCTTTAAGTACTGGACCCGGTACCGAGTACCCAAAGGCCCAGACTCCATCTGTAGTATGTCACTCCTCAGCCATTGTATACTGGTTCCATCTGCAGTGAATCAATCCTCAGCCACTGTATAAAGTCTCCATATACAGGACATCACTCCTCAACCTGTGAATGTAGCCTCTATCTGCAGTACATGCTCCTCTGCCCCTGTATACAACCTCCATCTGCAGTACATCCTCCTCAACCCCTGTATACAGCCTCGATCTGCCATACCTGCTCCTCAGCAGAACATGCTCCTCAGCCTTGAGATTTAAACCGGCTCTCCTCCCCAGCGGGTAGGAAAAGAGTGTTCACAGACGATCCTCTGTATGAGCACTGTTATGATCTGGTGACCTTGGAGTCGCATGGGACTTTCTCAGGAGTAGGTGGAACCTGTACTGACCGCAAACCCTAAACTGACACCGCAACTAGAAGTAGCCGTGGGGTGTACCTAACACATCCTAGACACCTCGACACAGCCGGAGGACTAAATACCCCTATAGATGGAAATGGGAATTCTATCTTGCCTCAGAGCAGAACCCCAAAGGATAGGCAGCCCCCCACAAATATTGACTGTGAGTATTAGAGGAAAAGACACACGCAGGCAGAAATCAGGATTTAGCAAAAGAGGCCACGCTAGCTAAATAGGAAAGGATAGGACAGAATACTAAGCGGTCAGTATTAAAACCCTAAAAATATCCACAGCAGATAATACAAAAATTCCACCATCTAACTAAAGACATGGAATGTATATCTGCTTCTCCTGAGAATCCAACTAGACTGAAATATCCAAACACAGTCTAAGCTGGACAAGAAAAAACCATGAATAGCACTGAATTGTAAAGCACACAGCATGTGTGCTGTAGAAACAAAAACCAGACACTTATCTTTGCTGATTTGGCAGCAGGGCAGGAGGAACCAGACAGAGATGCAAAACCTCCAAGAACAATGGACAACTGGCAAGGGCTAATGAATCCTGCACACCTAAATATCCCAGTCAGAGCTGCAATCAGCAGGGACACCTGCCCAGGATTGCAACCCAGGGACAACTGCATTACTATCAACAACCACCGGAGGGAACCCAAGAGCAGAATTCACAACAGAGCACATACAACTCTTTCCTGATATGGATGGAAATTTAGAGGAACAGCACTGATGATGCACACTCAGAGCCAGGGCCGGTTTTAGGCAAAGTGGGGCCCTAGGCAAAAGTTTAAAATGGGGCCCCAAATGCTAACATATTGCACATCACACAGAAGCATTTCTGTTGTATTTACATGCGCTGAGTTCAGGCCACTAAACGAGCATGAGCGACAATATTGAAGTTGTTCGCTAGTTTCCCGGCCTCTATATACCAAATGAGAAAGAATGATGGAAACAGAACAATCTGTCCCCATACAGTATCACGTTATCAGCAGCATATCTACAGTTTACACCAGCGATGTGCTGCTGTGAACAATGATTTTTGTTCCGCATAAACAATCCAATCACTCGATGAATATGCAGCATTTTGCTTGTTTAGTATAATACACCCCATAGTCCTCCACATAGTATAATGTGCACCACAGTCCTCCATATTGTAAAATGCACACCCCATAGTCCTCCATATAAAATAATGTGCCTCATAGTCCTCCATATAGTATAATATACTCCTTATAGTCCTGCATATAGTATAATACAACCCCCATAGTCCTCCATATAGTATAATACACTCCCTATAGCCCTCTATATATTGACATACACTACTCCGTCCTCCATATAGTATAATACACTCCTCTTAGTCCTCCATATATTAAAATACACTACTCAGTCTTCCATATAGTATGGACCCTCCTCCAGCAGTACAACACACTCTTCTGCCACATACAATTGGAAACACTTGATCCCGAGAGAAATTGGACTAATTGCAATAAAGAGTATCATATACACAGCCTACTTCTTCTGCAGCACCACACGTTTCTCCTTTAGACCTCATTCACACGTTATTTGGTCAGTATTTTTACCTCAGTATTTGTAAGCTAAAACTTGTAGCAAAACAATCAGAGGAAAAGCATATTAGAAACACCACCAATTCTGTATTTTTCTCCCACTCTTGGTTTTGGCTTATAAATACTGAGATAAAATACTGACCAAATACTGAACATGTGAATGTGGCCTTATACACAGCCTCCACCTGCAGCGCCTCACTCTTCTCTATTCACAGCCTCATACTGCAGCAGCACCACACTTCTCTCATTTTCCCATCACGCCTCTCATTTTCCCCCTCACATCTCTCATTTTCCCCTCACATCTCTCATTTTCCCCTCACATCTCTCATTTTCCCCCTTACTGCTCTCATTTCCCCCACACATCTGTCATTTTGACCGTACATCTGTCATTTTCCTATCACTCCACTATTTTCCCCTCACTCCTCTCATTTTCCACTCACACCTCTTCATTTTCACCTCACATTTTCCCCTCATTCCACTATTTTCCCCTCACTCCTCTCATTTTCCCCTCACTCCTTTAATTTTCACCTCACACGTGCACAGCAACTTCCTGTTATAAGCACAGCGGTGTAATCCATGAAGCTCCTCCCTTTCTCTTGCCGTCATGCCTCACAGGAGCAACTCCATTCTAGACACGAGGGAGCTAGATGTGGCCTGCCTGCCGAACACTTATACTCTGAAGGCGGCGGCCTGATTGTAGCTTGCAGTGGCTGGGACGTTGCAGCTGGTGAGATTTGCAGGGTGGTTTTCGAGGTGAATGTGGTGTGTGCTAACAACGTGAGCCATGTGGACGGGGCTTTGCGTGTGGAGTGTGGCTATGTTGAGTGGGCGGGGCTATGTGGAGTGTGCGTGGCTTGATAAATACATACACACATACACTCAGCTTTATATATATATAGATAATTTTATTTTACATATTCCAGAGCACTTTATAATTAGTATTTGGCTTTGACAAAACTTTATTGATACAGTCATGTGCGGATTTCAGCATTTTTAGTGCATTCCACAGTGGAAATACCCTAAAATGCACATGCATTTTTTACATTTGGATTCTCTATTAATAATATAATTCTATGGGAAAAATTCACACATAAAACTCAGTGTACCCATAAAAGAAATTGACATGTTGCAGATTTGAAACACGCACCACAGGTCAGTTGATGCTAAGTAAAAACAAAGCACAGTGCATGAGATTTCTGTAAATCCCATCCATTTTGGTGGAACTGTCAAAAGCTGTGTTTTTGTGCAGTGAAAATACTCAGCCAAAAACTTAGTGTGGGCACATAGCCTTACTGTGTGTACCAGATGCGGGGCAGAAGATTAAATAGAAGAAGGGATAGTGTGAGGGCATAGTATGAAGATGGGGCAGTGTGAGGACTGCAGTGTGAGGCAGAAGCAATGTGTGGAGTGCGGGCAACGTAGAGGAAAAGCATTGTGAAGAGGACACACAGTTTGTAGAGAGGGGTGAGGGACATTGTGAAGATGGGGATAGTGTGGAGATAGAGACAGCATGAGTGGAAAATGGGGAGAGGGTACAGCATATAAGCAATAGTTCATAAGTAGTGTTGAGCGATACCGTCCGATACTTGAAAGTATCGGTATCGGAAAGTATCGGCCGATACCGGCAAAGTATCGGATCTCGACGATACCGATACCCGATACCAATACAAGTCAATGGGACTCAAGTATTGGAAGGTATCCCTGATGGTTCCCAGGGTCTGAAGGAGAGGAAACTCGCCTTCAGGCCCTGGGATCCATATGAATGTGTAAAATAAAGAATTAAAATAAAAAATATTGATATAGTCACCTCTCCGACGCAGCCTGGACCTTACCGCTGTGAACCGGCAGCCTTCTTTGCTTAAAATGAGCGCGTTCAGTACCTTCCATGACGTCACGGCTTCTGATTGGTCGCGTGCCGCTCATGTGACCGCCACGCAACCAATCAGAAGCTGTGACGTCATCCCTCAGGTCCTAAATTCCTAGAAGGGAATTTAGGACCCGAGGGATGACGTCGCGGCTTGTGATTGGCCGCGTGGCGGTCACATGAGCGGCACGCGACCAATCAGAAGCCGTGACGTCATGGAAGGTGCTGAACGCGCTCATTTTAAGCAAAGCAGGCTGCCGGTTACTACCAGGGCGCGTCAGAGGGTGAGTATATCCTTATTTTTTATTTTAATTCTTTATTTTTTACATGGATATGGATCCCAGGGCCTGAAGGAGAGTTTCCTCTCCTTCAGACCCTGGGAACCATACACTGGGAACTTCCGATTCCGATTCCCGATACCACAAAAGTATAGGATCTCGGTATCGGAATTCCGATACCGCAAGTATCGGCCGATACCCGATACTTGCGGTATCAGAATGCTCAACACTATTCATAAGGTAGGTTGATGTGGCAGTTATAGTTCATAAGGAAAGATGATGTTGAGATTGTTCTAGTTTATAAGTTAGGCTGGTGTGGCAGCTGTAGTTCATAAGGAGGATGGTGAGGACGCATAGATACATAGCAATAGACAGTGTGGTGATTAGTTTGTAAGGAGGTGAAGCACCAGAAGAGTCTGGGGGCGGTTACCTTCTCAGCTCTGTGCCTGGAACCATTGAGCTGTGCTGCAGGTTCCCCAGGAGGCAGACTTAGAGACTGGGACAGGAAGGAAGCGGGCAGAGAGAGCGGGAAAGGCATGGGGACAAGGGACAGAGCAGCGTGAGCAGCGGTCAGAGCAGGGTGCAGCTGCGTTCCGGGAGAGAGAGAGCTCCCGGTCTGAGGACAAATACAGAGAGACTGACCAGAAAGACTGCATCTTGTGAGTACTTGAAAGCGGACTCTGCTGTGACTGGAGAGGGGCGCTTTGAGACCCGTGTAGAGACATTGGCCTGTGCAGAGACTTCGACCCCCTGGTCCCTGCGGTATCAGTACAGAGACTGTGATTCCTGGTACAGAGACTTAACAGTGCAGAGCCCCTGATTCCTGGTACAGAGACTTAACAGTGCAGAGCCCCTGATTCCTGGTACAGAGACTTAACAGTGCAGAGCCCCTGATTCCTGGCTGTGCTGTAAAAGCTAAAGACTCAGAGCCTGTGCATACCACATTAACTCCTGAAACCCCAGGCAGCAGGCTCCTAGAGACTACTCAGCCCACGGACAACAGAGGGACGACAAGTGCTGCTGTTTCTCGGCGCCAACGTTGGAGAAGACGACCCTTCAAGCAAGTCCTCATCAGACTGATAAGTGTTCTTTTCTCAAGAAATCTTGCTTACTCCTGTTACATTGTTTGACTCCCATATTTTTTGCACTGTTCTATTGCTAGTTATTTCCCATTGCTTCCTCCCTGTGAGGAGAACCTGATTCCTGTTATTAAACCCCTCAACTGTTCCATGGTGACATACTCAGTACCTGCATACTATTACATTTGGCGTAGTCGGCAGGATGTCACACGGTAGCGTGGACAGGGCAGACCAAGCAGCTGGGGAACTTCCCAGGTCTAGCATTTCCCTGGGAGCCATGTTGAATAATTTGCCAAGGTTCACTGGGAACAATGTAATGCTGTGGAGTTGGACGGAGCGTATCCGGGGAATGATGCGGATGCATCCCATGACACCAGCCCTGGAGGCAGAAATTGCATTGATGGCCCTGGCGGGGGAGGCACGGGATTCTGTCATGCATAGATCCCCCAGGGAGAGAGATACCCTAGACAAAGTGCTGCGCATACTGGAGGAGACGCATGGGGACCCCACTGATGGGGAACTTCGCATGCGACTGTTTCACCGGGTACAACGAGAGGGGGAGACCATGACCCAATTCAAGAATGCCCTACAAGAGCTTCACACTGCTATCAGATGAAAGGACAGTGTAGGGGTTGGGTCAGTTGATGTGGTGCTCAGAGATCAGCTGGTGACAGGACTGCGAGACACAATGATGAAAATGTCACGGGGAGACTAGGTAGGCTAAGGCTGGTTACCCCGGCCCCTGCGATATCCCTCAGACTAGGGAAAACCCTGTCTGTCCCTCTCCCAGAATTTACACTAATGGTGTGCTTGTCTGGGCCACAAGGCCTGGCCCTGACTCCTGTTTCAGTCCTATGCTGAAACCACGACCCGCCACCCAGTGAATAGACCACACACCAACCCCCACAGACAGGGAAAACTAAAAAATACACCATGCCGCAGACACACAGGAAAACACAATAATGTGCCCAGGGCAAAACAAATACAAATATAGGAAGGAGAAATATAACAAAGGATAATACACCACCAGATACGATATTTCTTCTCCAAGACCACCACTCCAGACCGGAATCACTAGGCACGAGGTACAAGCTATAATCGGCGACGCCCAAAGTCCAGCAATACTATTTAAAGGCCGTGGGCGTGACCCAGCCTCCAACCCGAGTACCAGCTAGATTAACCCTGGGCAACCTGGATAAAAATCTAGCCGGCGCCACTGAGCGTATAGTGGACGAATATGGAATTACCGCTGTCTGTCGGATGCCCTAGTGTGAATAGCGTCCAACATGACAGTACCCCACCTTCTACAAGGGACCCCAGGGCCCTCACGACTTATAGGACCCGGCTTGTCCAGATGGCGGCGGTGAAACATACTGACCAGCCGGTCCGCATGTATGTCCGAGGCTGGTACCCAAGACCTCTCCTCCGGCCCATAACCCCGCCAGTGTACCAGGTACTGTAAAGTGCGGCGCACTACTCGAGAGTCAACCACCTTGGAGCGTTCAAATTCCAAATTGCCATCCACCAAGACTGGAGGTGGCATCGGCGCCGCGTCCACGAAACCCACCACCTTTTTTAATAAAGATCTGTGGAACACGTTGTGTATCTTATATACCGTAGGGAGCGCCAATCGGTAGGCTACCGGGTTAATGATGGTGGCGACCCTAAATGGACCAATAAACCTTGGACCTAATTTCAGGGATGGTATTTTGAGTCTTATGTTTTTTGTGGACAACCACACCCAGTCACCCACACTCAGGTCCGGACCTTGCACACGTCTACTGTCAGCCACACGTTTGTACCTAGCACCCACGCTCAGCAAGCGCTGTTTCACTCTCCTCCAGACAGATGATAGTTGTGCTCCTAGCTGGTCCTCCTCTGGGACGCCAGCAGAGCCCCCCTGACGCAGAGTACAAAATTGAGGATGGTGCCCGTAAACACAAAAGAACGGGGACTCCCCAGACGATTCCATCCTGACGGTGATTATTTATGGCAAACTCAGCCAAAGGAAGGAACGTCGACCACTCCTCCTGATTGTCAGAAACAAAGCAGCGTAAATACTGCTCCAAATTCTGGTTCATATGCTCGGTCTGACCATTTGACTGAGGATGAAACGCCGAAGAATGCGACAACTTGATCCCCAGCAGTGAGCAAAAAGCTTTCCAAAATTTTGCCACAAACTGAGTACCCCTATCAGACATGATGTCAGACGGGACCCCGTGAAGTCTGACCACCTCCTGAACAAATACCTGAGCCAGAGTCTTCGCGTTAGGCAACAAAGGCAAGGACACAAAGTACGCCATCTTTGAGAACCGATCAACAACCACCAGGATGATCGTGTTCCCAGCAGAGGAGGGCAAGTCTGTAATAAAATCCATGGAGATCTCCGTCCATGGCCTACTGGGTACCCCGAGAGGATGTAGTGTGCCAGCAGGACGGGAGCGGGGCGTCTTAGCCCTAGCGCACGTGGTGCATGCTGACACGTACGAGACCACGTCCTGTCGCATTTTGGGCCACCAAAACCAACGCGACACCAACTCCAAGGTACCCCTAACCCCTGGGTGGCCAGCCAGGACAGCATCATGATGCTCACCCAACACCTTTAGGTGAAGATGGAGCGGTACAAACGATTTGTTAATGGGAAGCCCTGGTGGTACCTCCTCCTGAGCTTCGGCAATCTCAGCCTCAACCTCGGTCGTGAGAGCCGAGACCACTACACCCTTTTGGAGGATGGGTACCGGATCTTCCCGAGGTTCTCCCCCCGGAAAAAACCTGGACAAAGCATCCGCCTTAGTGTTCTTAGACCCCGGTCGGTAAGTAACAAAAAAGTTGAATCGCGTGAAAAACAATGCCCAGCGAGCCTGCCTGGGGGACAGACGCTTGGCTGACTCTAAATAAAGCAGATTTTTATGATCGGTGATAACTGTAACCTGGTGGACCGACCCCTCCAAGAAGTGTCGCCATTCCTCAAAAGCCAACTTGATAGCCAACAACTCCCTGTTGCCGATATCGTAGTTACGTTCGGCGGGCGACAGCTTCTTGGAAAAGTAGGCGCATGGACGCAACTCGCCCAAGGATGAGCCTTGTGACAGCACCGCCCCCACTCCAACCTCAGACGCATCGACTTCCATGGTAAATGGTTTTGATACGTCCGGTTGCACCAGAATGGGGGCCGAAGCAAAACTGTTCTTCAGGAATTCGAATGCGCGCACAGCAGCCTCAGACCAGGTGGAGAAATTGGTACCATTTTTCGTCATGTCAGTGAGCGGTTTAGCAATGATAGAAAATTTTTTGATAAACTTTCTATAATAGTTAGAAAACCCAAGGAACCGCTGGAGCGCTTTTAGGTTCAGGCGTTCCCAATGCAGCACCGCTTTCACCTTAGGCTACTTTCACATTAGCGTCGTGCACTGCACGTCGCAATGCGACGTTGCGGCGCACCGACGCATAATGTGGAAGCGCCGCACAACAGGGGCAGCGGATGCTGTTTTTCAACGCATCCGCTGCCCCATTGTGATGTGCGGGGAGTCGGGGGCGGAGTTCCGGCCGCGCATGCACGGTCGGAAATGCTGCAGATGACGCACCAAAAAACTTTACATGCAACGTTTTTTGGTGGCGACGGTCCGACGCAACACGACGCAACCGTCGCACGACGGTTGCGACGTGTGGCAATGCGTCGCACTGCGTCATTAATAAAAGTCTATGGAGAAAAAACGGATCCTGCAAGCACTTTTGCAGGATGCGTTTTTTCTGCAAAACGATGCATAGCGAAGTGTAGTGCACGACGCTAGTGTGAAAGAGGCCTTAGCGGCATCCATTTTAAACCCTGAAGCAGACACAATATAACCCAAGAAAGGCAACTCCTGAACCGAAAATACACATTTCTCAAGTTTTGCATAGAGCTTATTCTCTCTGAGTAGCTGTAACACCTGCCTAACATGCTCTAAATGAGTATCACGGTCGCATGAATAAATGAGAATGTCATCTAGGTACGAATTTCCCCAGGACATGCGAGAACACATCATTTATGAAATGTTGAAATACAGCAGGCGCGTTTGTCAACCCAAATGGCATCACCAAATTTTCAAAATGACCCTCAGGTGTATTAAAAGCAGTCTTCCACTCATCCCCTTGACGGACTCTTATGAGGTTGTACGCCACCCTGAGGTCAAGCTTGGAGAACCACTTAGCACCAGACACCTGGTTGAACAAATCAGGTATCAGCGGCATAGGGTATGGATCACGAACCGTAATCTGGTTTAACTCCCTGAAATCCAGACACGGGCGTAATCCACCATCTTTCTTCTTAATGAAGAAGAACCCCGCTGCCACAGGCGAGGACGAAGGCCTGATGTGCCCTTTGCTCAGACTCTCAGCAATGTAGTCTTTTAAAGCTTGCCTCTCAGGACCAGAAATGTTAAACATCCTTGCTTTCGGTAATTTGGCCCCTGGTTTTAACCTAACAGTACAGTCACGGGGTCGATGTGGTGGCAATTCTGAGCAACCCTTCTCAGAGAACACATCCGCGAAATCCAGCAGTGACTCAGGAATGCTAGGAGTCACAGCGGACACACAAGTGGCCAGGCAATTCTCCTGGCAGAATCCGTTCCACTGGATTATGTCCTGGGTTTTCCAGTCAATCACCGGGTTGTGCATAGATAACCATGGAAAACCCAGAACCATTTGTGCAGGAAGATTACTGAGCACCCTACATGTAACCTGCTCAAAATGTAGGACACCAATGTGGAGTTTCACCTCAGCCACTAACTCAGTAATCTTCCCCTGTGGGAGAGGAGCGGCATTGATGGTGACCACCTGGATAGGATGAGGCAGTTTTTCGATCCTGAACCCGGCTGTGCGCGAAAACTCCTCATCAATGAGATTAGTGGCAGAACCACTATCCACAAAAACAGTGATTGGCAGCTCTCTGCCAGCGACCATAACTCTGGCAGGGAGCATACATTGAGAAACTACCATGGAAGATATGCATAAGCTCAGATTGGCATCTTCCACACCCTCTGAGCTTAGTAGTTTTCCGCCGTTGCACTTTTCTTAGATAACAGAGGACAAGCATTTACATAATGCCCATTTTTACCACAGCAAAAACAGGCTCCCTGCTTCCTGAGCGAGGGGGCTCGATGATGGGACACCCCTGCGATTTGCATAGGCTCCGTGGGCTCACCTGCAGCAACCTCACGTGCACCTACGCCCTCCCCCATAGGCGGCGTCTCTTGCGCCCCCTGACGCAAACGGCGATCAATGCGGATAACAAGACTCAGCAGACTCTAGAGAAGGAGGAGTCTCATACATCAGGAGGGCTTGTTTAACCCTTCTCGAAACCCCATGAACAAACTGACTCCACAGCGCGGGGTCATTCCATTGTGTGTCCACCGCCCAGCGGCGAAATTCAGAACAGTAATCCTCCGCCATTCGCTCCCCCTGGCGGAGAGCGCGTATTTTAGATTCTGCTAGAGCCATTCTGTCAGGATCATCATAAATGAGCCCAAGAGCAGAAAAAAAACTCTCCACTGAGTTAAATGCAGCTGAATCAGATGGTAAAGAAAATGCCCATGCTTGGGGGTCCCCGTTCAGTAATGACAACACCAGGCCCACACGCTGAGCCTCATTACCTGAGGAGATCGGGCGCATACGAAAATATAATTTGCAAGCTTCACGAAAAATAACAAATTTACTGTGTTCCCCAGCAAACCTCTCAGGAAAGGGATCTTTGGCTCTGCAACTCTACCTGCAGTTTCAGTTTGCACATTAGATACTACTAGACCCTGTTGCTGAACCACCCCCTTCAACTCAGTGACCTGTAAGGACAGCGCCTCCAACTGGCGGGTTATGGAAGTCATGGGATCCATGGAATACAAAATTTTGTGGCCGATTATAATGGGAGACTAGGTAGGCTAAGGCTGGTTACCCGGGCCCCTGCGATATCCCTCAGACTAGGGAAAACCCTGTCTGTCCCTCTCCCAGAATTTACACTAATGGTGTGCTTGTCTGGGCCACCAGCCCTGGCCCTGACTCCTGTTTCAGTCCTATGCTGAAACCACGACCCGCCACCCAGTGAATAGACCACACACCAACCCCCACAGAAAGCACAGACAGGGAAAACTAAAAAACGCACCATGCCGCAGACACACAGGAAAACACAATAATGTGCCCAGGGCAAAACAAATACAAATATAGGAAGGAGAAATATAACAAAGGATAATAAACCACCAGATACGATATTTCTTCTCCAAGACCACCACTCCAGACCGGAATCACTAGGCACGAGGCACAAGCTATAATCGGCGACGCCCAAAGTCCAGCAATACTATTTAAATGCCGTGGGCGTGACCCAGCCTCCAACCCGAGTACCAGCTAGATTAACCCTGGGCAACCTGGATAAAAATCTAGCCGGCGCCACTGAGCGTATAGTGGACGAATGTGGAATTACCGCTGTCTGTCGGACGCCCTAGTGTGAATAGCGTCCAACATGACAGAAACAGGCACTGCGAGAGCGCATGCGAGTAAAGCCAGACATGACTTTCTCTGAGGTTGGCAATAAGGCGCGTGTGCGAGAACAAGAACAGGGAGTGACGGGGCTGGTGGGAAGGGTGCAGAGCGAGGAGGTAACCACCACCGCAGGCAATATCCCTCAGTGGGTGGAGGACCTGAGAATGGAGATTAGACAGGTCTGTGAAGAAATGGCAACCTCCAGAAGAACTCTGGCAGAAGGGCCCGGCCCTCTGGTGCGAGATAGAGAAGCTGCCCCCCGAAGGAAGGGTGAAACTGCCAGGAGAAGCCCTCTTACATGCTACACTTGTGGAGAATCTGGCCACATTGCTCGATGGTGTCCCCGGCGGAGCCAACCATCCCCGTGCCCTCCTTTAAACTAGGTAGCTCTGAGCTTGAGGGGCACCGCTCAGAGCGTGAAGAACAGAGGAGGAGTAGTAAAAGTCCCCACAACCTTGTTTCCACGTGTCCTCTGGTCTGGGCAGAAATCAATGGAAGAGCAGTGCGGTGCTTGATAGACACCGGCTCACAAGTGACCACCATGCCTGAGAGATATTTCCGCCATCACTTCACAGAGGCTCTACGGCCCGAATGGGGCCCTGTGATCAAACTTATGGCAGCCAATCACTTGCCCATCCTGGTCGCAGGGGTGGTATGGATGAACATAGAGGTCTGCGGAAAAGACCTCGGGAGAAGAGGAGTGGTACTGGTGGATGGAGAGGTAGCTAAAGACCATGCCATGACCCTGGGCATGAATGTGTTAAAAGACCTCGGAAGCCTGGTTTTCAATGAGTCTCCAGAACAGTTCCTGCAACAATGGAGCGACCAAACCCCCCAGAGAAGGGTCTTTCAACAACTGATACGGACCGCCCAGGTCCGGGAAGCATACAGCGATGGAAAGGAACTCGGCAAAGTCGTCGCCCCTGCCTCAGTCAATCGAGTGTTGCCCCCTGGGCAGATGGTGCTTCCCCTGCCTATATGAGCTGGCATCCCGCTGGAAGGGGTCGAAGTCCAAATTGAGCCCAGCAGAGCCGACCAGCTGCCGTCAGGAATATTGGTCGCACGGTCCCCGGTTACAGTGCGGGATGGAACTGTCCTTGTGCGCTGCATACATTTGGGGGAGACAGATACAACTTTGCCCCCTAGAAGCGAAGTCATTCAAGTCCTGGGCCTCCCAGATGAGTTGGTCCCCACTGAGGCGGTACAGCTGACAGCAAGGCCAGAAGATCCGTGGCTGATGACCGTCAAAGCGGAGGCAGCTCCGGACCCCAGATTACTGCAAGAAGGGCGCCAGATACTGGAACGCATGAGGTCGGAACTCTCAGAACTTACTCAGCAGGTACCTCAGGTGGAAGCCGTATTGGGGAAATTTCAGGATGCGTTCGCCAAAGATGAAGATGACTTTGGACGTACCACGGCCATCACCCACGAGATACCCACCGGGGATGCGGCACCAATCCGGGAACGGTACCGACAAATACCCCCACAGATGTACCAGGAGGTGAAGGGAATGCTGTCACACATGCTGAAGAAGGGAGTTATACGCGAGAGTCAGAGCCCGTGGGCTGCCCCTATAGTCTTGGTGAGATAGAAAGACGGGTCCTTTCGGTTCTGTGTGGACTATTGCCGGCTCAACGCTTGCACAGTGCGGGACTCGTACCCACTGCCCAGGATAGAGGAGTCCCTGACGGCACTAGGGAATGCCAGATATTTCTCCGCGTTAGACTTGGCCAGCGGCTACTGGCAGGTGCCCATGTCTGAGCAAGACCGAGCCAAGACGGCTTTCATCCTTCCGATGGGACTGTATGAGTTCCACCGGATGCCCTTCGGCCTAGTGAACGCCCCAGGAACGTTTCAGCGACTCATGGAGAGATGTCTGGGAGACCTGAACTTTGAAGCCACTTTGATCTACTTGGATGATATCATCGTCTTTGCCCCCACCTTTGAGGAGCATCTGCAGAGACTAGAGTAAGTTCTGAGTCGGCTACAGAAGTATGGCTTGAAAGCGAAACCCCAGAAATGTCACCTCTTCCGTACCGAGATTGAATACTTGGGATACGTTGTCTCCACTGAGGGGGTGAGGCCTACTCAGGAGAAGATCGCTGCGGTACAAGAGTGGCCAACTCCAACTCCAACTCCAAAACCTGTGAAAGATGTGCGTGCGTTCCTGGGACTCACAGGATACTTCAGACACTTCGTAAAAGACTTTACCCACCTTGCTAATCCACTCCAGGAGTTGTTGAGGGGAGTGCCCTCTTGTGCCAAAAACAGGAACATACAGTGGGGGAAGCGTCAGGAGGGGGCATTCTTGGCTTTGAAGAAGGCTTTGACGGAGGCCCCCGTGCTGGCCTACGCTGACTTCACACAACCATTCATCTGGCACACTGATGGGAGCCTGCAGGGCCTCGGGGCCGTACTATCGCAGATGCAGGATGGGAAAGAGCGCGTCATCGCATACGCCAGTCGGTCTTTGCATGACTCTGAAAGGAATCCAGAAAACTACAGTTCATTTAAGCTGGAGTTGTTGGTGCTGGTGTGGGCAATGACTGAGAAGTTCGCGGGAATATCTGGCTGGCTCAGAAGTTCATGTACGCACCTATAACAATCCGTTGGCCCATCTCGAGAATGCCAAGTTAGGTGCTCTAGAACAACGTTGGGTAGCCCGAATGGCCAAGTTCTGATACAGAATTTCGCATAAAAGAGGAGCTGAAAATGTTCATGCAGATGCCCTCTCCCGAGTAAACCATCGCAAACCAGCACCCAGCCAGGATGAAGAACTGGAAGTTCCAGGTTTTGGAGAGACTGCCAGGATGGTGGCAGCGGCACGGGAAATTGAACAGGAAGAGGCCTGTGTGAATTTGGTGGAGCAGCCCCGCGATGAGTGGGTCCGAGTGCAGCAGGAGGATCCGGAACTAGCTCAGTTGAAAGGGTGGGTCGTGTCTGAACAAATGCCCAATCGGCATGAGAGGAGGTCCATGTCACCTGAAGTACTGAAGATGCTACGCCAGTGGGAGAGGCTCCAGTTGCGGGATGGTATCCTGAAGGTATTCCTGCAAACAGAACTCAGTCTTGTATGGCAGACGGTAATTCCCTCGTCCTTGATAGACCAGGTGGCTAAGGAAGCACATGAGAAAGGAGCACGCTTTGGGCCAGAAAAAACTTTCCAGTGGTTACAGCTCCTATTTTATCATCCCCACTTGAGGAACATTGTGGAGAAAGTGTGTCAGCAATGCAGAAGTTGTGAGCTGGTCAAACCACCAGAACAATGAGCTCCCACAGAGACGGTGAGGTCTTCTGGCCCCATGGACCTACTGGCAATAGATTACTCGGCAATTGGACCAGCACATCAAGGTTATGAGCATTGTTTAGTGATGATAGACCACTTTACTAAATTTGCCGTATTGACGCCCACGCAGGACCAGACTGCCGAGTCTGCTGCTCACACAATCTGCAAACACTTCATACAGGTGTACGGGTGTCCCAAGCGCATCCATTCTGATCAAGGGGCCTGCTTCCTCGGAAGAGTGATGGAGGAGCTGCACCAGCTGTACAAAATCGATAAGTCCCGGACCACCCCTTATCCACAGGGGAATGGGGCTTGTGAAAGATTTAACCGCACTCTGATTCAAATGCTGAGGACCCTGGAAGAGGACCAGAAGGCGAAGTGGACTGAGTCCGTCCCTGAATTGGTGTGGGCGTATAACAATCGGAAACACAGCACCACCGGATTCACCCCCTACTCTTCGTTCTTTGGCCAACCCGGGAAGGGGCTGGCAGAGCTGGTGCTGGAACCCGAGGAGGACTACCCACGGAAGGGGGTGTACTCCTGGGTTCAAGAACATCGTCGTCGGCTGCGGACAATTCAACGTCTAGTGCAGAACCGGCTGCAAGAATTGGAGCATCCCCAGGTAGCTCCTCAAAAGGGGACAGCCCTGTGGCCTGGAGACCGAGTCTTAGTGAGGGAAAAGCGTCCACAGAACAAACTAGAGTACCGGTGGGAGAAAATACCGTACTGAGTGAAGCGGCGGCTTGGCAATGGGGGTCCCGTTTATGAGGTCCAGCCTGAAACAGAAGAAGGGACTCCCACCCGCACACTGCACAGGAATATGTTGCGTCCATGTTTGTCTCGAGATCCTGAATCAGTCCAATTGGCTCCAGCGCCCCCACCGGCTGCGCCAATGATCAAAGTAGATGTGGAAGACGAGGAAGACTCCCAATCTCTCCCAGGGAACCCAGGAACAGGGCTGGTGCCTGAAACTACCAATGAAGCCTCGACTCCCACAGCAGTTGACACCACTGCCCCTGCTGATTTGAGATGCTCTGAACGTTCAACGGCTGGTGTACCTCCTGTTCGCTACAATCAGGACGAGTTCATCTGGGAGCAGATTGTGCAAGGACTGGAAGATTGCCAACAGGAACTCCTGAAAATCTCACCCGTGGAATGGCGAGCAGAAAGAGGGGGGGAATGTAAGGAGGTGAAACACTAGAAGAGTCTGGGGGCGGTTACCTTCTCGGCTCTGTGCCTGGAACCATTGAGCTGTGCTGCAGGTTCCCCAGGGGGCAGACTTAGAGACTGGGACAGGAAGGAAGCGGGCAGAGAGCGGGAAAGGCACGGGGACAAGGGACAGAGCAGCGTGAGCAGCGGTCAGAGCAGGGTGCAGCTGCGCTCCGGGAGAGAGCTCCCGGTCTGAGGACAAATACAGGGAGACTGCCCAGAAAGACTGCATCTTGTGAGTACTTGAAAGCGGACTCTGCTGTGACTGGAGAGGGGCGCTTTGAGACCCATGTAGAGACATTGGCCCGTGCAGAGACTTCAACCCCCTGGTCCCCATGGTATCAGTACAGAGACTGTGATTCCTGGTACAGAGACTTAACAGTGCAGAGCCCCCGACTCCTGTGCATACCACATTAACTCCCGAAACCCCAGGCAGCAGGCTCCTAGGGACTACTCAGCCCACGGACAACAGAGGGACGACAAGTGCTGCTGTTTCTCAGCGCCTACGTTGGAGAAGACGACCCTTCAAGCAAGTCCTCATTAGACTGATAAGTGTTCTTTTCTCAAGAAATCTTGCTTACTCCTGTTACATTGTTTGACTCCCATATTTTTTGCACTGTTCTATTGCTAGTTATTTCCCATTGCTTACTCCCTGCGAGGAGAACCTGATTCCTGTTATTAAACCCCTCAACTGTTGGTCTGTCTGTTCCGTGGTGACATACTCAGTACCTGCATATTATTACATTTTCATAAGAAGGGACAAAGTGACAGTTATTCTATATGGGGCTGCCAGAAAAATCCAAGCGCAGTGCTCAGCAGCACCATACCGAATGAATTGAGCAGTGGTCGAACATGCCGCTTTATCCTAACACAGATAAAAGTGCCCCATTCTGCTAATTGGTGCAAGTCCTAAAAGTCGGATGCTAACAGAAAAATAAGTTATCACGTATCCCATCACCTTACCTAAAAGCAGCTTTATACACTCACCGGCCACTTTATTAGGTACACCATGCTAGTAACGGGTTGGACCCCCTTTTGCCTTCAGAACTGCCTCAATTCTTCGTGGCATAGATTCAACAAGGTGCTGGAAGCATTCCTCAGAGATTTTGGTCCATATTGACATGATGGCATCACACAGTTGCCGCAGATTTGTCGGCTGCACATCCCAAAGATGCTCCATACAAGGCAGGATGGATCCATGCTTTCATGTTGTTTACGCCAAATTCTGACCCTACCATCCGAATGTCGCAGCAGAAATCGAGACTCATCAGACCAAGCAACGTTTTTCCAATCTTCTACTGTCCAATTTCGATGAGCTTGTACAAATTGTAGCCTCAGTTTCCTGTTCTTAGCTGAAAGGAGTGGTACCCGGTGTGGTCTTCTGCTGCTGTAGCCCATCTGCCTCAAAGTTCGACGCACTGTGCGTTCAGAGATGCTCTTAGGCCTACCTTGGTTGTAACGGGTGGCGATTTGAGTCACTGTTGCCTTTCTATCAGCTCGAACCAGTCTGCCCATTCTCCTCTGACCTCTGGCATCAACAAGGCATTTCCGCCCACAGAACTGCCGCTCACTGGATTTTTTTTCTTTTTCGGACCATTCTCTGTAAACCCTAGAGATGGTTGTGCGTGAAAATCCCAGTAGATCAGCAGTTTCTGAAATACTCAGACCAGCCCTTCTGGCACCAACAACCATGCCACGTTCAAAGGCACTCAAATCACCTTTCTTCCCCATACTGATGCTTGGTTTGAACTGCAGGAGATTGTCTTGACCATGTCTACATGCCTAAATGCACTGAGTTGCCGCCATGTGATTGGCTGATTAGAAATTAAGTGTTAACAAGAAGTTGGACAGGTGTACCTAATAAAGTGGCCGGTGAGTGTATGCAGCCACAAAAGAATTACGGTTGTACAAACATACTGTATTTAATTGAAAATTGTGAAATGTTTCTACATATCTTCATTTCTCGGCTATTCTTTTGCCTTTGTTTATTTAATTGAGTGCAAATGCGGCCTATAAGGATTAAAAAGCAGCGTTGGAATGTTGTTAATGAATACACGAAACAGTGGGGGGAAATTAATTAAGACTTGCTTTCTTTATAGCAGTCTTAATAAATGAGGTGCATCTTACGCTAGTGTGCTTTTTATTAAGAAGCACATGCCTCTTAATAAATTAGGCGTATCGCTTGCTGTGCGTGCTCTAGAAAATCAAATCTATATCAGCCATGGGTTGGCATGGAATTGTGCTATGACTTACACCACTTTCTGGTAAAAATGATAGTAAAATCTTAGATCTTAAAGTGCCCTAGGCCCATCTGATAAGCTTTGGGAACTTTTTCAAGAAGTGCGGTGACAGAAAAAAAAAGCCAGAAGACAGAGATGGTGATTATTTCCCCTAGTGTATCCAAACATGCATTAGGCATGAATAATAGTGACTTTCCTTTATTTTCTATCATAGACAATGAAACAATACCTGAACCATATGACCACTTTCCGGCAATGAAAAAGCAGAATAAGTATTGGATTTTTAAAGTTAAAATAATAGAATATGTATTCTGGCTTACAAAGCTTTGAACAGCTGCAAAATTTTATCACAATTCAACACTGGGCTAAAATTTTGCGACTTTTATCATTTTTGCGACATTTTCACCTAGTTCTGAGAAAGTGGGCAGAGCCGGGGAATGGCAACTGCTGCTTGTCAAATTTATGACAAGCGGCGGCATTTGCTATGCTCCAAATCTTACTTCAGCAGGAACTGGAGTAAGATTTGTGGCGAGGCGTATGTCACTTATCCAACGCTCTTGATTCATTACTTAGACAACCCCTTCCAGATCTAAACTTTTTGGGCCAATAAAACAAAAAAGCTTATACTCAACTCCGGTGCCGGCAAGGAATTGAACATAAAAAGGAAGTCTGACACCAGCGCCACGTGGTCATTCAACCACACAAGAGCCCTGGGACCACGAGTGCCAAAACTGCTGGAACGATGCCGAGAGATGAGTGTAGGCTTTTTTATTTTATTGGTGCCAAACATTTAGATCAAGAAGGGGTTGTGCTAGTAATGGACAAGCCCTTTTAAAGAGGCATGACTCCAGCACTCCCCACTCATCAAGATCGGCATGAACAATGCTGGTCTCGATGAATTGAGGCCAAAAGTGGCTTTTACCACATAGATTTAATTTAAGTGACAATGTAACAATTAGAAAAACTATGAAGAATTTAAGGCCATGTTCACACAGTGCGTTTTTTACCGCGGAACCGCGGCGGTTTTGCCGCTGCGGTTCCGCAGCTGTTTTCCATGCAGGGTACAGTACACTGTACCCTATGGAAAACAGGACACACTGTGCACATGGTCCGGAAATTTAAAAAAAAAAGCCGTGCGGAATAGCTCCCGGAAAAAAGAAGGAGCATGTCAATTCTTCGTCCTGAACCGCAGCGGTTCTGCACCCATAGACCTCCATTGTGAGGTCAAAATCGCAGTAAAACCCGCAGATCAAAAATATATCTGCGGGTTTTACTGCGGTTTGTTGTGCAGAACCGCTGCAGCCGGAAGTGCGGGGAAGCCGGCGGAAGTGCGGGGCCGGAAGTGCGTGGGCGGAGAGACATGGAGGCATACCGGCGCATGGGGATCGTGTCGGCCGTTTGATTGATTTGGTATGTGTGTCTGTGTGTGTGTGTCTGTGTGTGTGTGTGTGTGTGTGTGTGTGTGTGTGCGTGTGTGTCCCCATGCGACGCTAGTGCCTCCATTGTGCTAAGTCGCCGTATGGACTACTACTCCCATCCGGTATTAGGATGGGAGAGTTGTCCCTGTGTCCGGCGACTTAGCACAATGGTAAAGTTACACCAAACACCTACACACAATACACATACATGACACACAGTACAGTACATACAACACATAACATAGAGTGTATACTCACCAACAGCACACTTGTAGGCGAAGCCCTCGATCCTCCAGGAAAAAATCGCAAAATAATAAAGCAAATTCATACTCCCTGTCCGCAGAATCCATAAAACGAGTGTCCCACGCCGATCGGCTGCTCTCCGGCGATACACTGCCAGGAGCGAAGCTCCTAGCAGTGTATCGCGTACTGTCCCGGAGCTCAATGACTCCGGCGTCTCGGTTAACAGCAGTACAGCTGCGTTGAACTTTCCCACGCAGCACTGCCGTTAAGCGAGAGTGCCGGGGTCAATGACCGCCGGTAAACTCGCTCGCGCATGCGCAGTGACACACCGACAGGAACTATGGCTCCTGTCAGTGTGTTGCTGCATCCGTGGAGAGCAGACATATCTCTGGATGTGTCTGTTCTCCATGGAAAATCTTCGTGGGATACGTGGCACTTAAATACGTGGCACTTAAATACGTGACACGTGTCACTTATACGTGATACGTGTCACTTAAATACGTGACACGTGTCACTTATACGTGATACGTGTCACTTAAATACATGATACGTGTCACTTAAATACGTGGCACGTGGCACTGAAATACGTGGCACGTGGCACTTAAATACGTGGCACGTGGCACTTAAATACGTGGCACGTGGCACTTAAATACGTGGCACGTGGCACTGAGATACGTGGCACGTGGCACTTAAATACGTGGCATGTGGCACTTAAATACGTGGCACGTGGCACTGAAATACGTGGCACGTGGCACTTAAATACGTGGCACGTGGCACTGAAATACGTGGCACGTGGCACTGAAATACGTGGCACGTGGCACTGAAATATGTGGCACGTGGCACTTAAATACGTGGCACGTGGCACTTAAATACGTGGCACGTGGCACTGAGATACGTGGCACGTGGCACTTAAATACGTGGCACGTGGCACTTAAATACGTGGCACGTGGCACTTAAATACGTGGCACGTGGCACTGAAATACGTGGCACGTGGCACTGAAATATGTGGCACGTGGCACTTAAATACGTGGCACGTGGCACTGAAATACGTGGCACGTGGCACTTAGGCTATGTTCACATTTGCGTTGTGCGCCGCAGCGTCGGCGCCCCAACACACAACGCAAAGTAAAACGCAGCAAAACGCATGCACAACGCTGCGTTTTGCGCCGCATGCGTCCTTTTTTGGATTGATTTTGGACGCAGCAAAAATGCAACTTGCTGCGTCCTCTGCGCCCGGATGCGTGCGCTGCAGTGACGCATGCGGCGCAAAACGCGGAGCGCTGTCATTCAAAACACGTCCACTCATTTTGGTGTTTAGTCCCAAAATGGAGGATGGAAGAAGAAAAGGGTTGGACAAGGAAATGACATCATTTCTTTTTTTTTTTTCCCCCACTGCAGTTAAAGCTTTATTTGTGTCAAACACAGACAATTTGCAGAGAAAACTGCATAAAAAAACGCACAAAAAACCGCACTAAAAAACGCACCAAAAAACGCACCAAAAACGCACCAAAAAACGCACCTGCGTTTTCTGCAGAGACCTGCAGATTCAGTCAGGAAAAAAAAAGGATGGAAATCCTGAACGTGTGAACATAGCCTAAAGGTTTAAAAGGAGCCGAGAACAAATGTGCAATCATGGACTCTTCCAATCAATGTATCAAAACTTCAAAAAAATTAATGCACATAAAGAGAATCAATTGCAATTAATAGATTTTAGTGCAGTTAGTTCCATAAACAAAGTTATTACCATTTCATAACAAGTATATTCACCATATTTATAATGTCCTGTGTTAATAATCCATTGTCCATATACTTCCTTGAAACGGACGATGTAATCAGGTTCCCTTATTTTCCATAAAATGAAGGTATGTGTTGTGTTTATCTACGTTTGATTGTCATGCAGGATTAAGAAAAGAGATGTATCGCAAAGTATTGAGATATTCTTAAAAATTATCAGAAATACGCCTCTATTATTAAAGAGCTCCCTGGATTTCTTTATTAAAAAAAAGTGACATAATTGGCTAATAATCTGATTAGAGCAGATATTAAGCCTTCAAGGATTTCAAAGCAAACCTTTATTGGTTCTCATCAATGTGTAACTTTTCCATGTCTGTCCTGCCAAAATTGTTCATCTATTATAAAAGGCCCAGAAATTATTCATCCTACCAAGGGCCATATAATAAGAATTTCCAGATACTTTACTAGTAAAACTCACAATGTAATATATACGTTAAACTGCCCTTGTGGCATGGTTTATATTAGACAGACAAGAAGACCTATTAAATTGAGACTTAATGAACATCATTCTACTATATGTGGACATGCAAAGAAAATGAGAAACTGTCATAAAAAAAAAAAAATTATAGAAAGAGGAATCTGAACGTACGGGCAGGCGCAAAGTACAAGTACAATATGTATTTTCATTCCGAGTACAATCAGACAAAACATTGGATCGCACCTGGACCAATGTTAGTCTATGGAGCTGTGCACTGCACTTTCAAGTTTGATCAGATATTCAGATCGTACTCAGCCATGCAAGTCAATGAGTAGGTGGAAACCATCGGACTTCAGATTTCTACGCACTCAGAGAATGCAAAAGATGGAGACATTGTTTTTCATCTTCTGCTCAACCGAGAGAATAGGATCACATTATGATCACACTCTGATCAGAGTTTGATCAGAGTGACATTTGCATATTGCCGAGATTCTTGAGAAAATCTACGGCTGTCTGCATGAATCCTAATCAGGAGTGGCTAAACATTTTTTTTTTTTTAAAGATATGTGGTATCTGGTATCTGATCTTGGATGGATGATGTGAAAGTCATGGACCGGGATCCCTAGGATACAACAAAGCCGTGGACAAGGAAAGCAGTAAACACTAAATTTGACAAATTTACTTTTACTGATAATCTCAGACTGGTTACCCTCTGGGTGAGTCACGGATGTCAGATCCTGGGTATTTCAGCTTAGTGGATGGCGCTCGTTGGAGATGTCACACATCTTCCTCCTTCCAGATCTCACCAAGCTCTCCCAAGATGGCCGCCGAACCAACCAACCTCTTCCTGTCAGGTACTTCTACCCAATTACTTGCGGAGCGCCCGCTAGGACCATGAGGTACTCGGAACCGGGCAGGTTCTTAAAGGGATGTGTCACAGTAGCAGTGACCCTGTCCGTGGCCAAGGGCGTCCAATAAAAAGGGGATTAACAGAAATGGGAATAAAATCTAATGTAGTAAGTTTGTGACGCCACCTGTGGTATTCGGCCAGGGGTGGCCGACGCTGCTCAAAGGGGTCCTCTGGGCTGATGGTTTGTCAGCTTAAATGGTGTAGCTCCCCACAGGTGGAGCTTGGTCCCCCAGGGCTCCCGGTGTAGTTAGTAAGAAGGATGATTGATGGTGGGGTGCAGGACTAAGGGTGCATTAATTAATTGCAGGACACAGAGATAGCAGTTTCCTTTACCTTTTACTGATGAAATGCAGGTACAGTCCAGGGTACAGGTAACAGGTGATGGTGGGGTCCGGGCAGCCAGGAAACAGCTTGGGATCCACTTATTCAGGTGGGTTCGGAGGCCTTCCCTCTGCGCTGTATATCTGACCCTTGCTGCTGGATGCTCTGCACAAGGTCTCTCAGTGTCTGTATTCTCAACCTGTATGGCTGACAGCGTGAACCTTTCATGTGCACTGTCCTTTCTCCAGCAGCCCCAGGCTCCTCACTTGCTGTGGTACCTGCAGGTGTTGGATGGGACAGGACTAGTGTTGAGCATTCCGATACTGTAAATATCGGGTATCGGCCGATATTCGCTGTATCGGAATTCCGATACCGAGTTCCGATATTTTTGTGATATCGGAAATCGGAATCGGAAGTTCCTATAAGTTCCCAGTCATCTTCGGCGTGTGCGGTGCGTATGGTTCCCAAGGTCTGGAGGAGAGGAGACTCTCCTTCAGGCCCTGGGATCCATATTCATGTAAAAAATAAAGAATAAAAATAAAAAATATGGATATACTCACCCCTCCGACGGACCCTGGACCTCAGCGGTGCAACCGGCAGCCTCCGTTCCTAAGAATGCAGTGAGTGTAGGACCTGCGATGACGTCGTGGTCTTGTGACTGGTCGCGTGACTGCGACGTCATCGCAGGTCCTACACTCACTGCATTCTTAGGAACGGAGGCTGCCGGTTGCACCGCTGAGAGCCGGGGGCCGTCGGAGGGGTGAGTATATCCATATTTTTTATTTTTATTCTTTATGTTTTACATGAATATGGATCCCAGGGCCTGAAGGAGAGTTTCCTCTCCTTCAGACCCTGGGAATCATCCAGGATCGCTTCCGATATTTGTGTCCCATTGACTTCCATTGGTATCGGGTATCGGTATCGGCGATATCCGATATTTTTTGGATATCGGCCGATCCAATCCGATACCAATACTTTTGAATATCGGAAGGTATCGCTCAACACTAGACAGGACACTTGCAATCTCCTGCCCTCCTGGTTCAGTGGCTGGGTTTGCAATTCCCACACCACCACGGACCCCGGTGTCTGGTCTCTTGGTGCTTTCCTCTGGGGCGAGCCCACTCGCAGCTCCAGACCCCAGGCTTCTGTCCTTTGCCTCCTCTCCTCTCACTGTCCCTCACACAGACTGACTAACCGCTCCCCCAGGCCAGAATTTATAGGGAAGTTCCCCTAAAACCGTGTTTAGAGCTCCCCCTTCTGGTCTGGAGTCAGGACGGTGTTGCATGTCAGTATGACCTGATTAAGGAATCCCTCTGTGTTTCCAGACATGACATCACCTGTTGTGAATTCCATCTGGGTTCCCTCTGGTGGCCTTTAGCGATACTGCGGGTCTGGAGCTGGGCTCAGCTGCCTCATTTCCTGCTATGCTGGTTCCTATTTAACTCCACCTGGACCTTTACTTGTTGCCTGCTGTCGTTGTATTCAGTACTGGTTCTGACCTCTCCTGGATTTTCCTGGTGACCTGTCTATTTCTGAGAAGCTAAGTCTTGCTAGTTCTTTTTGCTCATTGTTTCCTTGAATATGTTTCTCCGTATATGATGTGTTCAGTCCAGCTTGCTTATATGTGATTTTTTGCTTGCTGGTAGCTCTGGGGAGCAGAAGTGCGCCCCTCACATCGTGAGTCGGTGTGGGGGTTCTTGTACCTTCTGCGTGGATAGTTTTTGATAGTTTTTGTACCGACCGCACAGATCCCTGCTATCTTCTGTCTATTTAGTGTTAGCGGGCCTCATTTGCTTAAACCTGTTTTTCATTCCTAAGTTTGTATTTTCCCCTTAACTCACCGTTATTATTTGTGGGGGGCTGTCTAAACTTTGGGGTTATTTCTCTGAGGCAAGTGAGGCTTTGCTTTCTCTCTAGGGGTAGCTAGTTTCTCAGGCTGTGAAGAGGCGTCTAGGTTTTTAGGTAACGCTCCACGGCTGCCTTTAGTGTGTGTGGATAGGATCAGGATTGCGGTCGGTATAGTTCCACATTCCCGGAGCTTGTCCTACTATTCAGGTTTACCTATCAGGTCAGTTTGGTGATCCTATCACCGGATCATAACAGTACAGCAGGCCAATAAAGAGTTAATGCATCGCAAAAGAAGGATAAGAGAAATCCTGAGTTCATTTTTTTTTTCTCCTCTGCAGTGTGTCTAGCCTCTCTCCTCCCCTTAATCTCTGGGTGGTTCAGAATTCAGCTGCAGCTATGGACCTTCAGAGTCTGTCTTCTAGTGTGGATCATCTCACTGCTAGGGTACAAGGCATTCAGGATTATGTAGTCCGCAGTCCTATGTCAGAGCCTAAGATACCTATTCCTGAGCTGTTCTCCGGAGACAGATCTAGGTTTTTGAACTTTAAAAATAATTGCAAATTATTCCTTTCTCTGAGACCTCGTTCCTCTGGTGATCCGGTTCAGCAAGTTAAAATTATTATTTCTTTGTTGCGTGGTGACCCTGTTGTGAATTTACTTTTTGGCTCCCTCTAGTGGCTACTAGTGATTTTACTCTGGGTATGTCTATCATCCCTTGTATGCTCACCTGGGTCGTTAGGTCAGGGGTGTTGCTATATAAGCTCCCTGGACCTTCAGTTCAATGCCTGGCAACGTTGATATCAGAGCTAATCTGTAGTGCTCTTGTCTACTGATCCTGGTTCCTGCGTGATTAAGCTAAGTCCGCTTTCTTGCTTTTTGCTATTTGTTTTTGTTTGCATTTTTGTCCAGCTTGTTCATTATCTGTATCCTTTCCTTGCTGGAAGCTCTAGGGAGGCTGGAGTTCTCCCCCCGGGCCGTTAGACGGTTCGGGGGTTCTTGAATCTCCAGTGTGGAATTTTGTTAGGGTTTTTGTTGACCATATAAGTTATCTTACTACATTCTGCTATTAGTAAGCGGGCCTCTCTTTGCTAAACCTAGTTCATCTCTGTGTTTGTCATTTCCTCTTACCTCACCGTTATTATTTGTGGGGGGCTTGTATCCTACTTTTGGGGTCTATTCTCTGGAGGCAAGAGAGGTCTTTGTTTTCCTCTTCTAGGGGTAGTTAGTCCTCCGGCTGGCGCGAGACATCTAGCGACCAACGTAGGCATGTTCCCCGGCTACTTCTAGTGTTGGCGTTAGGAGTAGATATATGGTCAACCCAGTTACCACTGCCCTATGAGCTGGATTTTTGTACTTCGCAGACTTGCTGATATCTCTGAGACCCTCGCCATTGGGGTCATAACAGTTTGCCAGGCCCGTATTAAATGTTAAATGCATTGCAGAAGCGGGATTATAAGAAAGAAAGTTCTGAGTTTTTTTTTCTCTTTCTCATTTTTTTTTCTTTTCCCCTTTAACTCTGAGTGGCTTGTGTTTGCTGCAGACATGAATGTCCAGACCTTGATTACAAGTGTGGACCAGCTTGCTGCTCGTGTGCAGGGCATACAAGATTATGTTATCAGAAATCCTATGTCAGAACCTAAGATACCGATTCCTGAACCATTTTCCGGAGACCGATTTAAATTTAGAAATTTCAGGAATAATTGTAAATTGTTTTTGTCCCTGAGACCCTGTTCATCTGGAGACTCCGCTCAGCAAGTAAAAATTGTTATTTCTTTTTTACGGGGCGACCCTCAGGATTGGGCCTTCTCGCTGGCGCCAGGAGATCCGGCATTGGCTGACATTGATGCGTTTTTTCTGGCGCTCGGTTTGCTTTATGAGGAACCCAATCTTGAGATTCAGGCAGAAAAAGCCTTGCTGGCGATGTCTCAGGGCCAGGACGAGGCCGAAGTGTATTGCCAAAAATTTCGGAAATGGTCCGTGCTGACCCAGTGGAACGAGTGTGCATTGGCTGCAAATTTTAGAAATGGCCTTTCTGAAGCCATTAAGAATGTGATGGTGGGTTTTCCCATTCCCACAGGTCTGAATGATTCTATGGCCCTGGCTATTCAAATCGACCGGCGGTTGCGGGAGCGCAAAACCGCAAATCCTCTCATGGTGTTGTCTGAACAGGCACCTGATTTAATGCAATGTGATAGAATCCTGACTAGAAATGAGCGGAAAATTCATAGACGCCAGAATGTCTTGTGTTACTACTGTGGTGATTCTACACATGTTATCTCAGCATGCTCTAAACGTCTTACTAAGGTTGTTAGTCCGGTCGCCATTGGTAATTTGCAACCTAAATTTATTCTATCTGTAACTTTGATTTGCTCACTGTCATCATATCCTGTCATGGCGTTTGTGGACTCAGGTGCTGCCCTGAGCCTTATGGATCTGTCATTTGCCAAGCGCTGCGGATTTGTGCTTGAGCCATTGGAAAATCCTATCCCTCTTAGGGGCATTGACTCTACGCCATTGGCAAAAAATAAACTGCAGTTTTGGACACAGGTTACCATGTGCATGACTCCCGAACATCGGGAGGTAATACGTTTTCTTGTTCTACATAAAATGCATGATTTGGTTGTTTTGGGTTTGCCATGGTTACAGACCCATAATCCAGTCTTGGACTGGAAGGCTATGTCAGTGTCAAGCTGGGGCTGCCATGGAATTCACGGAGATTCCCTGCCCTTGTCTATTGCATCTTCTACGCCTTCGGAAGTTCCGGCGTATTTGTCTGATTATCAGGATGTCTTCAGCGAGTCTAAGTCCAGTGCACTGCCTCCTCATAGGGAATGTGACTGTGCAATAGATTTGATTCCTGGCAGTAAGTTTCCTAAGGGGAGACTGTTTAATCTGTCGGTACCTGAACATACCGCGATGCGTTCATATATCAAGGAGTCTCTTGAGAAGGGGCATATCCGTCCTTCTTCTTCCCCTCTTGGTGCGGGATTCTTTTTTGTGGCCAAAAAGGACGGATCTTTGAGGCCTTGTATTGACTATCGGCTTTTAAATAAGATCACTGTCAAATTTCAGTATCCTTTGCCGCTGTTGTCAGATTTGTTTGCCCGGATTAAAGGTGCCAAGTGGTTCACCAAGATAGACCTTCGTGGTGCGTACAACCTTGTGCGCATTAGGCAGGGCGATGAATGGAAGACCGCATTCAATACGCCCGAAGGTCATTTTGAGTACTTGGTGATGCCATTTGGGCTCTCTAATGCACCTTCAGTTTTTCAGTCCTTCATGCATGACATTTTCCGGAAGTATCTGGATAAATTTTTGATTGTTTATCTGGATGATATTCTGGTTTTTTCTGATGATTGGGACTCGCATGTGGAGCAGGTCAGGATGGTTTTTGAGATTCTGCGTGAAAATTCTTTGTTTGTAAAAGGCTCAAAGTGTCTCTTTGGTGTACAGAAGGTTCCCTTTTTGGGGTTCATTTTTTCCCCTTCTGCAGTGGAGATGGATCCAGTCAAGGTCCGAGCTATTCATGATTGGACTCAACCCTCGTCAGTTAAGAGTCTTCAGAAGTTCTTGGGTTTTGCTAACTTCTACCGTCGTTTTATCGCAAATTTCTCTAGCGTTGTTAAACCGCTGACGGATATGACCAAGAAAGGCTCTGATGTAGCTAACTGGGCTCCTGCTGCCGTGGAGGCTTTCCAGGAGTTGAAACGCCGGTTTACTTCGGCGCCTGTTTTGTGCCAGCCTGACGTCTCACTTTCCTTTCAGGTTGAGGTGGATGCTTCGGAGATTGGGGCAGGGGCCGTTTTGTCGCAGAGAGGCCCTGGTTGCTCTACTATGAGACCTTGTGCCTTTTTCTCTAGGAAATTTTCGCCGGCAGAGCGAAATTATGATGTGGGCAATCGGGAGTTGTTGGCCATGAAGTGGGCATTTGAGGAGTGGCGTCATTGGCTCGAGGGTGCTAAGCATCGTGTGGTGGTCTTGACTGATCACAAAAATTTGATGTATCTCGAGTCTGCTAAACGCCTGAATCCTAGACAGGCCCGCTGGTCATTGTTTTTCTCCCGTTTTGACTTTGTGGTCTCGTATTTACCAGGTTCTAAGAATGTGAAGGCCGATGCTCTGTCTAGGAGCTTTGTGCCTGATGCTCCTGGAGTCGCTGAACCTGAGGGTATTCTTAAGGAAGGAGTTATCTTGTCAGCTATTTCTCCAGATCTGCGACGTGTGTTGCAGAGATTTCAGGCTGGTAGGCCTGACTCTTGTCCACCTGACAGATTGTTTGTGCCTGCTAAATGGACCAGCAGAGTCATTTCCGAGGTTCATTCCTCAGTGTTGGCAGGGCACCCGGGAATTTTTGGCACCAGAGATCTGGTGGCCAGGTCCTTTTGGTGGTCGCCTCTGATGTGCATGCGGCCGATTTAGTTCGTGCCTTTCACGCCGCTCATCCTGATCGCCCTGGTGGTCTTGGTGAGGGTTCGGTGACCCCTCACTAAGGGGGGGGTACTGTTGTGAATTTACCTTTTGGCTCCCTCTAGTGGCTACTAGTGATTTTACTCTGGGTATGTCTATCATCCCTTGTATGCTCACCTGGGTCGTTAGGTCAGGGGTGTTGCTATATAAGCTCCCTGGACCTTCAGTTCAATGCCTGGCAACGTTGATATCAGAGCTAATCTGTAGTGCTCTTGTCTACTGATCCTGGTTCCTGCGTGATTAAGCTAAGTCCGCTTTCTTGCTTTTTGCTATTTGTTTTTGTTTGCATTTTTGTCCAGCTTGTTCATTATCTGTATCCTTTCCTTGCTGGAAGCTCTAGGGAGGCTGGAGTTCTCCCCCCGGGCCGTTAGACGGTTCGGGGGTTCTTGAATCTCCAGTGTGGAATTTTGTTAGGGTTTTTGTTGACCATATAAGTTATCTTACTACATTCTGCTATTAGTAAGCGGGCCTCTCTTTGCTAAACCTAGTTCATCTCTGTGTTTGTCATTTCCTCTTACCTCACCGTTATTATTTGTGGGGGGCTTGTATCCTACTTTTGGGGTCTATTCTCTGGAGGCAAGAGAGGTCTTTGTTTTCCTCTTCTAGGGGTAGTTAGTCCTCCGGCTGGCGCGAGACATCTAGCGACCAACGTAGGCATGTTCCCCGGCTACTTCTAGTGTTGGCGTTAGGAGTAGATATATGGTCAACCCAGTTACCACTGCCCTATGAGCTGGATTTTTGTACTTCGCAGACTTGCTGATATCTCTGAGACCCTCGCCATTGGGGTCATAACATGACCCTCAAGATTGGGCATTCTCTCTGGCGCCGGGAGATCCTGCATTGCAAAATGTGGATGCGTTTTTTCTGGCGCTTGGAGTGCTTTATGAGGAACCTAATCTGGTAGACCAAGCAGAAAAGGTTTTGCTGGCTCTCTCCCAGGGTCAGGATGAAGCAGAGGTTTTCTGTCAGAAGTTTAGGAAATGGTCTGTGCTCACTCAATGGAATGAGTGTGCCCTGGCAGTGATTAAGGATGTTATGGTGGGTTTCCCCACGCCTACGGGTCTGAATGAGTCAATGTCTTTGGCCATTCAGATTGATCGGCGCTTACGGGAGCGCAAACCAGTGCACCATCTGGCGGTATTTTCTGAGCAGAAGCCTGAGTCTATGCAATGTGACAGGATTCTGACCAGAATTGAACGGCAAAATCACAGACGTCAGAATGGGTTGTGCTTTTACTGTGGTGATTCTGCTCATGTTATCTCAGATTGTTCTAAGCGCATAAAAAACTTCGCTAAGTCTGTCACCATTGGTACTGTACAGCCTAAATTCATTTTGTCTGTTACTTTGATTTGCTCTCTGTCATCCTACTCAGTTATGGCTTTTGTGGATTCAGGTGCTGCCCTGAATTTGATGGATTTGTCTTTTGCCAGGCGCTGTGGTTTTATCTTGGAGCCTTTGCAATTCCCTATTCCACTAAAGGGAATTGATGCCACGCCATTGGCCAAGAATAAACCTCAGTACTGGGCTCAAGTGACCATGTGCATGACTCCTGCACATCAGGAGGTTATTCGCTTTCTTGTGTTATAAAATTTGCATGATGTTGTCGTGTTAGGTCTGCCATGGCGACAGGCTCATAATCCAGTCCTGGATTGGAAAGCAATGTCTGTGTCAAGTTGGGGTTGCCAGGGGATTCATGGCGATGCTCCTTTGGTGTCTATTGCTTCTTCTACTCCTTCTGAAGTCCCTGAATTTTTGTCGGACTACCAGGATGTATTTGATGAGCCCAAGTCCAGTGCCCTACCTCCTCATAGGGATTGTGATTGCGCCATAAATTTGATTCCTGGTAGTAAGTTCCCTAAGGGACGACTTTTTAATTTGTCTGTACCAGAACATGCCGCTATGCGGAGTTATATCAAGGAGTCTTTGGAGAAGGGGCATATTCGCCCGTCCTCGTCCCCTTTGGGTGCGGGGTTCTTTTTTGTGGCCAAGAAGGATGGTTCTCTGATACCCTGTATAGATTATCGCCTTCTAAATAACATCACGGTCAAATTTCAGTATCCTTTGCCACTGTTGTCCGATCTGTTAGCTCGGATTAGGGGGGCCAGTTGGTTCACCAAGATAGATCTTCGTGGAGCGTATAATCTTGTGCGTATAAAGCAGGGCGATGAATGGAAAACAGCATTCAATACGCCCGAAGGCCATTTTGAGTACTTGGTGATGCCTTTTGGGCTTTCTAATGCCCCTTCTGTGTTCCAGTCCTTCATGCACGACATCTTCCGAGAATATCTGGATAGGTCTATGATTGTGTACCTGGATGATATTTTGGTCTTTTCTGATGATTGGGAGTCTCATGTGAAGCAGGTCAGGATGGTATTTCAGGTCCTGCGAGCCAATGCCTTCTTTGTGAAGGGCTCTAAATGTCTCTTCGGAGTCCAGAAGGTTTCCTTTTTGGGCTTTATTTTTTCTCCTTCTACCATTGAGATGGATCCAGTCAAGGTCCAGGCTATTTATGACTGGACTCAACCTACATCGGTAAAGAGTCTTCAGAAGTTCTTGGGTTTTGCTAATTTTTACCGTCGCTTCATCACTAATTTTTCCAATGTGGTTAAGCCTTTGACGGATTTGACCAAGAAGGGTTCTGATGTGACGAATTGGTCTCCTGCGGCCGTGGAGGCCTTTCAGGAGCTCAAACGTCGGTTCTCTTCGGCTCCTGTCTTGCGTCAGCCGGATGTCTCTCTGCCCTTCCAGGTCGAGGTTGATGCTTCTGAGATTGGAGCTGGGGCTGTCTTGTCACAGAGAAGCTCTGATGGCTCTGTGATGAGGCCATGTGCTTTCTTTTCAAGAAAGTTTTCGCCTGCCGAGCGGAATTATGATGTTGGTAATCGGGAGTTGTTGGCAATGAAATGGGCATTTGAGGAGTGGCGACATTGGCTAGAGGGAGCCAAACATCGTGTGGTGGTCTTGACGGATCACAAGAATTTGACTTATCTCGAGTCTGCTAAACGGCTAAATCCTAGACAGGCTCGATGGTCGCTGTTTTCTCCCGTTTCGATTTCGTGGTTTCATACCTTCCGGGTTCGAAGAACGTGAAGGCTGATGCTCTTTCTAGGAGCTTTGTGCCTGACTCTCCGGGAGTTTCTGAACCGGCTGGTGTCCTCAGAGAGGGGGTGATTTTGTCTGCCATCTCCCCTGATTTACGACGGGTACTGCAGGAATTTCAGGCCAATAGACCTGACCGTTGTCCACCGGAGAGACTGTTTGTCCCGGATAGATGGACCAGTAGAGTCATTTCCGAGGTTCATTCTTCGGTGTTGGCAGGTCATCCTGGGATTTTTGGTACCAGGGATTTGGTGGCTAGGTCCTTTTGGTGGCCTTCCTTGTCACGGGATGTGCGTTCCTTTGTGCAGTCCTGTGGGATTTGTGCTTGGGCCAAGCCTTGCTGTTCTCGTGCCAGTGGACTGCTTTTGCGTTTACCTGTCCCGAAGAGGCCCTGGACGCATATTTCCATGGATTTTATTTCGGATCTTCCAGTCTTTCAGAAGATGTCTGTTATCTGGGTGGTTTGTGATCGTTTTTCTAAAATGGTCCATTTGGTGCCCTTGCCTAAGCTGCCTTCCTCCTCCGATTTGGTTCCACTGTTTTTTCAGAATGTGGTTCGTTTGCATGGTATTCCTGAGAATATTGTGTCTGACAGAGGATCCCAGTTTGTGTCCAGATTTTGGCGGTCCTTTTGTGCTAAGATGGGCATTGAATTATCTTTTTCATCGGCCTTCCATCCTCAGACGAATGGCCAAACCGAACGAACTAATCAGACCTTGGAGACTTATCTGAGATGTTTTGTTTCTGCGGATCAGGATGATTGGGTGACTTTTTTGCCATTGGCTGAGTTCGCCCTCAATAATCGGGCTAGTTCTGCTACTTTGGTTTGCCTTTTTATTGCAATTCTGGTTTTCATCCTCGTTTTTCCTCAGGTCAGGTTGAGCCTTCTGACTGTCCTGGGGTGGATTCTGTGGTGGATAGGTTGCAGCAGATTTGGAACCATGTGGTGGACAATTTGACGTTGTCACAAGAGAAGGCTCAGCGCTTTGCTAACCGCCGTCGCTGTGTGGGTCCCCGACTTTGTGTGGGGGATTTGGTATGGTTGTCTTCTCGTTATGTTCCGATGAAGGTTTCCTCTCCTAAGTTCAAGCCTCGTTTCATCGGTCCTTATAAGATTTTGGAAATCCTCAACCCTGTGTCATTTCGTTTGGACCTCCCAGCATCATTTGCCATTCACAATGTGTTCCATAGGTCATTGTTGCGGAGATATGTGGTGCCTGTGGTTCCTTCTGTTGACCCTCCTGCTCCGATCTTGGTCGAGGGAGAATTAGAGTATGTGGTGGAGAAGATCTTGGATTCTCGTGTTTCGAGACGGAAGCTTCAGTACTTAGTTAAATAGAAGGGCTATGGTCAGGAGGATAATTCCTGGGTTGTCGCCTCTGATGTCCATGCGGCCGATTTGGTTCGTGCCTTTCATTCGGCTCGTCCTGATCGGCCTGGGGGCTCTGGTGAGGGTTCGGTGACCCCTCCTCAAGGGGGGGGTACTGTTGTGAATTCCGTCTTAGTTCCCTCTGGTGGCCTTTAGCGATACTGCGGGTCTGGAGCTGGGCTCAGCTGCCTCATTTCCTGCTATGCTGGTTCCTATTTAACGCCACCTGGGCCTTTACTTGTTGCCTGCTGTCGTTGTATTCAGTACTGGTTCTGACCTCTCCTGGATTTTCCTGGTGACCTGTCTATTTCTGAGAAGCTAAGTCTTGCTAGTTCTTTTTGCTCATTGTTTCCATGAATATGTTTCTCAGTATATGATGTGTTCAGTCCAGCTTGCTTATATGTGATTTTTCGCTTGCTGGTAGCTCTGGGGAGCAGAAGTGCGCCCCTCACATCGTGAGTCGGTGTGGGAGTTCTTGTACCTTCTGCGTGGATAGTTTGTGATAGTTTTTGTACCGACCGCACAGATCCCTGCTATCTTCTGTCTATTTAGTGTTAGCGGGCCTCATTTGCTTAAACCTGTTTTTCATTCCTACGTTTGTATTTTCCCCTTAACTCACCGTTATTATTTGTGGGGGGCTGTCTAAACTTTGGGGTTATTTCTCTGAGGCAAGTGAGGCTTTGCTTTCTCTCTAGGGGTAGCTAGTTTCTCAGGCTGTGAAGAGGCGTCTAGGTTTTTAGGTAACGTTCCACGGCTGCCTTTAGTGTGTGTGGATAGGATCAGGATTGCGGTCGGTATAGTTCCACATTCCCGGAGCTTGTCCTACTATTCAGGATTACCTATCAGGTCAGTTTGGTGATCCTACCACCGGATCATAACAATCACCTCCCCCGTGAGGAAGACAATACAATTGTGGCATCCGGACTCCTGGGGTGCCACACTTATACTGCCCCCTGGCCTGTGGCTCTGTCTGGTTCTGTCCAAACTACAGTTCACACCAGAAGAACAGAGTCCATTTAGCATAATACCAGTCTGCCAGCAGAATCGCTGCTTTTATTTCTCCTCACAGAACTAGGGTCGCTGCCTCAGGATAATAATCCTGCACAAACCAGTTTAAGTCAGAGTCACAAACATTTGTAGGGGAAATTGTGGCCTCCTGTGGCTGGTGATTAGTACTGCAGGCAGCAATATTGTCAATTCTATATTACAAACTAGAACAACAGCTGCAAATTACATGGAAGCAGTTAATGGTGGGTGACGGTCAGCGGCATATTCCCCATCACCTCACAGCTGCTTGAAGTGATCGAGTGTGATAATACTATAGTCAAAACACGTTTACATCAAAAGAAAAGTTTTTGGGATCTTTACAATGGATTCCCTCATACCAAAAAGGGCTTAATGAGAAACTATTAGGGAATGTGTTTCTCCAAGTGACTAATAAAAACAATATTAAATATGTATTTCACCTATCTTTGAGAGTCATAGATTATGGTTGGTATAAACAGAGCCCCCATCAGAACATTACTTCCCTTACTGGCGTATTGGGCCTGGAGCGGGCCCCCTCTCTTCTGCTCACCGGGCCCCAACAGCAGGATTCTGCCGCTTCAGTAACTGATTATGCATCCTCAGACACACGTGCAGTTAAAATCTGTCGCCAACAGTTAAAAGCTGCCAGCAGTGGTGTAACTTGAAACTCATGGGCCTCGATGTGAAAGCTCCAACTCGGCCCCCAAATATTTTAAATGTTTAATAGCAATAGTCTTTTTCTATAGGCCAAAGGAACTTTTAAGGCCCCCTAGGCTCCAGGGCCTGGGTACGATTGCAACCCCTGCACCTGTTGTAGTTACACTCCTGGCTGCCAGTCAATCACAGGCTGGCAGCTGACATCAGCGTGCACATCGTCGGCGTACGTCATCACTGTCATACTCCGAAACAACGGTCCGCGCCTCAGATGAATCCAAGCAAAGGACACCGCTGAAGCTCGGCCAGGTAAGGAGAAACTTTTTTTTGAAAAGCCACAGTATGAGGCACATTATACTGCTATGGCGGTGCATCATACTGCTATATATGACTGTGGGGTGCATTATACTACCATGGGGGTGCATTATACTACTATGGGGGTGCATTATACTACTATGGTTGCGCATTATACTTCCATGGGGGTGCATTATACTACCATGGGGGTGAATTGCACTACTATGGGGGAGCATTGTACTACTATGGGGTGCATTATACTCCTATGGGGGCACAATATACTACCATGGGGCACATTATACTACTATGGGAGCGCATTATACTGCTGTGAGGCTGCATTATTATTGCTATGGAGTTGCATTATACTGCTATATGACTATAGGGGTGCATTATACTACTATGTGGGTGCATAATACAGCTATGGGGGTGCATTATATTCCTATGGGGGCACATTTTACTACCATGGCAGCACATTATACTACCATGGGGGCGCATTATACTACCATGGTGGTGCATTATACTGCCATGGGCGTGAATTATACTGCTATGGAGGGTGCATTATACAACTATGGGGGTGCATTATACTGCCATGGGGCTGCATTATACTATATATGACTATGGGGGTGCATTATACGTTATGTATGACTATGGGGGTGCATTGTACTACTATGGGAGTACATTATACCGCTATGAAGGTGCATTATACTGCTTTGAGAGCTCATTATACTCCTATGGGGTGCATTATACTCCTAAGGGGGTGCATTATACTGCTATGGGGATGGATTATACTACTATAGGGTTGCATTATACTCATATTGAGCGCATTATATTACTATGGGTGCACATTATACTACCATGGGGGTGCATTATACCGCTATGGGGTTGCATTATACTACCATGGGGATGAATTTTACTACCATGGGGGTACATTACTCTATTATGGGGCTGCATTATACTACTATGGGGGAGCAATATTCTCGGTATGGGGGCTCATTATGCTAGTATGGGGGCTCATTATACTACTATGGGTTTGCATTATACCACCATGGGGTGCATTCTACTACCATGGGGGTGCATTATACTACTATGGGGGTGCATTATACCCCTATAAGGGCTCATTATACTATTACGGGTGCACATTATACTCCTGTGGGACTGCATTATTACTGCTATGGGGTTGCATTATACTGCTATATATGACTATGGGGTGCATTATACTACCATGGGGGGTGCGTTATACTACTATTGGGGTTATTACACCACTGTGGGGGCACATTATACCGCTATGGGGGCACACTATATTCCTATGGGGGCACATTATACTACCATGAGGGTGCATTATGCTGCTATGGGGTGCATTATACTGCTATGGGGGGTGCATTATACTGCCATGGGTGTTGTGAATTTGAATTTTGGGCTCCCCCGGTGGCCACTGGTGGAATTGAACTTGTGTCATCATCTTTCCTGTTCACCTGTTCTCATCAGATCTGGGTGTCGCTATATAACCTGGCTTCTCTGTTAGTTGCTTGCCGGTCAGCAATGTTATCAGAAGCCTCTCTGTGCTTGTTCCTGCTCCCAGACATCTACTAGATAAGTTGGACTTTCGTCTATGTTTGTTTTTGCTTTTTGGTTCCAGTTCACAGCTGCAGTTTCGTTACTGTGTCTGGAAAGCTCTTGTTGATCAGGAATTGCCACTCTGGTATTATGAGTTAATGCCAGAGTCCTAAAGTAATTTCTGGATGGTGTTTGGTTAGGGTTTTCTGCTGACCATGAAAGTGTTCTTTCTGTCTTCTGCTATCTAGAAAGCGGACCTCAAATTTGCTAAAACTATTTTCCTGCTGTGTTTGTTATTTCATCTAAAATCACCGCCAATATATGTGGGGGGCCTCTGTCTCCTTTTTGGGCATTTCTCTAGAGGTGAGCCAGGTCTTATATTTCCCTCTGCTAGCATTATTTAGTTCTCCGGCCGGCGCTGGGCATATAGGGATAAAAAGTAGGACATGCTACCTGGCTACTTCTAGTTGTGCGGTAGGTTTAGTTCATGGTCAGTACAGTTCCCATCTTCCAAGAGCTTGTTCCTATATAGGCTTATGCTATGTTCTCTAGCCATGGAGATCATGACAGTTTGACCGGCCTACTAAAGGGTTAATTCCTTGGCTGAGAAAGGAGTGAAATAAGAAGTCTGCTGAGAGTTTTTTTTTTTTTTTTTTTTTTTTTTTTTGTGCTCTTAATTGGATCATTTGCTAGTCTGTCTATGCTGCAGTCTTTCTTTTTTTTCTCTCTCCTTCTAATCTTTGAATGGCTCTGTGTTCACCTGTTTATTATGGATCTTCAGAGTGTAACTGCAGGTTTGAATAATCTCACCACGAAAGTACAAAATTTGCAAGATTTTGTTGTTCATGCTCCGGTATCTGAACCGAGAATTCCTCTGCCGGAATTTTTCTCGGGGAATAGATCTGGTTTTCAGAATTTTAGAAATAATTGCAAGTTATTTTTGTCCCTGAAATCTCGTTCTGCCGGGGACCCTGCACAGCAGGTTCGGATTGTGATTTCTCTGCTCCGTGGCGACCCTCAAGACTGGGCTTTTTCATTGGCACCAGGGGATCCTGCGTTGCGCAATGTAGATGCGTTTTTTCTGGCCTTGGGGTTGCTTTATGACGAACCTCATTTGGAACTTCAGGCAGAAAAAACTTTGATGTCCCTATCTCAGGGGCAAGATGAAGCTGAAATTTACTGCCAGAGATTCCGTAAATGGTCTGTGCTTACTCAGTGGAATGAGTGTGCCTTGGCGGCTACTTTCAGAGAGGGTCTCTCTGATGCCATTAAGGATGTTATGGTGGGGTTCCCTGTGCCTGCGGGTCTGAATGAGTCCATGACAATGGCTATTCAGATCGATAGGCATCTGCGGGAGCGCAAACCAGTGCACCATCTGGCGGTGTCCACTGAGAAGACGCCAGAAAGTATGCAGTGTGATAGAATTCTGTCCAGAAGCGAGCGGCAGAATTTTAGACGGAAAAATGGGTTGTGTTTCTATTGTGGGGATTCTACTCATGTTATATCAGCATGCTCTAAGCGTACTAAAAAGCTTGATAAGTCTGTTTCCATTGGCACTTTACAGTCTAAGTTTATTTTGTCTGTGACCCTGATTTGCTCTTTGTCATCTATTACCACGGACGCCTATATCGACTCTGGCGCCGCTTTGAGTCTTATGGATTGGTCCTTTGCCAATCGTTGTGGGTATGATTTAGAGCCTTTGGAGACTCTTATTCCTCTGAAGGGGATTGACTCCACCCCATTGGCTAATAATAAACCACAATACTGGACACAAGTAACTATGCGTATTAATCCGGATCACCAGGAGATTATTCGTTTTCTGGTGCTGTATAATCTACATGATGATTTGGTGCTAGGATTGCCATGGCTGCAGTCTCACAACCCAGTCCTTGACTGGAGAGCTATGTCTGTGTTGAGCTGGGGATGTAAGGGGACTCATGGGGACGTACCTTTGGTTTCCATTTCATCATCTATTCCCTCTGAAATCCCTGAGTTCCTGTCTGATTATCGTGACGTCTTTGAAGAACCCAAGCTGGGTTCACTACCTCCGCACCGTGAGTGCGATTGTGCTATAGATTTAATTCCGGGTAGTAAATACCCAAAGGGTCGTTTATTTAATCTGTCTGTGCCTGAACATGCTGCTATGCGAGAATATATAAAGGAGTCCTTGGAAAAGGGACATATTCGTCCATCGTCATCTCCCTTAGGAGCCGGCTTTTTCTTTGTGTCAAAGAAAGACGGCTCTTTGAGACCATGTATTGATTATCGGCTTTTGAATAAAATCACGGTTAAATATCAATACCCATTGCCGTTGCTGACTGATTTGTTTGCTCGCATAAAGGGGGCCAAGTGGTTCTCTAAGATTGATCTCCGTGGGGCGTATAATTTGGTGCGGATCAGGCAGGGGGATGAGTGGAAAACCGCATTTAATACGCCCGAGGGCCACTTTGAGTATTTGGTGATGCCTTTTGGTCTTTCTAATGCCCCTTCAGTCTTCCAGTCCTTTATGCATGATATTTTCCGCGATTTTTTGGATAAATTTATGATAGTGTATCTGGATGATATTCTGATTTTTTCGGATGACTGGGACTCTCATGTCCAGCAAGTCAAGAGGGTTTTTCAGGTTTTGCGGTCTAATTCTCTGTGTGTCAAGGGTTCTAAGTGCGTTTTTGGGGTTCAGAGAATTTCCTTTTTGGGATATATTTTTTCTCCCTCTTCCATTGAGATGGATCCTGTCAAGGTTCAAGCTATTTGTGATTGGACGCAGCCCTCTTCTCTTAAAAGTCTTCAGAAATTTTTGGGCTTTGCCAACTTTTATCGTCGATTTATTGCTGGTTTTTCGGATGTCGTTAAGCCATTGACCGATTTGACTAGACAGGGTGCTGATGTTGCTAATTGGTCCCCTGATGCTGTGGAGGCTTTTCAGGAGCTTAAGCGCCGTTTTTCTTCTGCCCCTGTGTTGCGTCAGCCTGATGTGGCTCTTCCTTTTCAGGTTGAGGTCGACGCTTCTGAGATCGGAGCTGGGGCAGTGTTGTCGCAGAAAAGTTCTGACTGCTCCGTGATGAGGCCTTGTGCCTTCTTTTCCCGTAAATTTTCGCCCGCTGAGCGGAATTATGATGTTGGGAATCGGGAGCTTTTGGCCATGAAGTGGGCGTTTGAGGAGTGGCGCCATTGGCTTGAGGGGTCCAGACATCAGGTGGTGGTATTGACTGACCACAAAAATTTGATTTATCTTGAGACCGCCAGGCGCCTGAATCCTAGACAGGCGCGCTGGTCATTATTTTTTTCTCGGTTTAATTTTGTGGTGTCATACCTACCGGGTTCTAAGAATGTTAAGGCGGATGCCCTTTCTAGGAGTTTTGAGCCTGATTCACCCGGCAACTCTGAGCCCACAGGTATCCTTAAGGATGGAGTTATTTTGTCAGCCGTTTCTCCAGACCTGCGGCGGGCCTTGCAGGAGTTTCAGGCGGATAGACCGGATCGTTGTCCGCCTGATAGGCTGTTTGTTCCTGATGATTGGACCAGTAGAGTCATCTCTGAGGTGCATTCTTCTGCATTGGCAGGTCATCCTGGAATTTTCGGTACCAGGGATTTGGTGGCAAGATCCTTCTGGTGGCCTTCCCTGTCACGAGATGTGCGAGGCTTTGTGCAGTCTTGTGACGTTTGTGCTCGGGCCAAGCCTTGTTGTTCTCGGGCTAGTGGATTATTGTTGCCCTTGCCTATTCCTAAGAGGCCTTGGACGCACATCTCGATGGATTTTATTTCAGATCTGCCTGTTTCCCAGAAAATGTCTGTCATCTGGGTGGTGTGTGACCGTTTTTCTAAGATGGTCCATTTGGTTCCCCTGCCCAAATTGCCTTCTTCTTCCGAGTTGGTTCCCCTGTTTTTTCAAAATGTTGTTCGTTTGCATGGTATTCCTGAGAATATCGTTTCTGACAGAGGAACCCAATTTGTGTCTAGATTTTGGCGGGCATTCTGTGCTAGGATGGGCATAGATTTGTCTTTTTCGTCTGCTTTTCACCCTCAGACTAATGGCCAGACCGAGCGGACTAATCAGACCCTGGAGACATATCTGAGGTGTTTTGTGTCTGCTGACCAGGATGATTGGGTTGCTTTTTTGCCATTGGCGGAGTTCGCCCTCAATAATCGGGCCAGCTCTGCCACCTTGGTGTCCCCGTTTTTCTGTAATTCGGGGTTCCATCCTCGATTTTCCTCCGGTCAGGTGGAGTCCTCGGATTGTCCTGGAGTGGATGCGGTGGTGGAGAGATTGCATCATATTTGGGGGCAGGTGATGGACAATTTGAAGTTGTCCCAGGAGAAGACTCAGCTTTTTGCCAACCGTTACCGTCGTGTTGGTCCTCGGCTTTGTGTTGGAGATTTGGTGTGGTTGTCTTCTCGTTTTGTCCCTATGAGGGTCTCTTCTCCTAAGTTTAAGCCTCGGTTCATCGGTCCGTATAAAATATTGGAGATTCTTAACCCTGTTTCCTTCCGTTTAGACCTCCCTGCATCCTTTTCCATTCATAACGTTTTTCATCGGTCGTTATTGCGCAGGTATGAGGTACCTGTTGTGCCTTCCGTTGAGCCTCCTGCTCCGGTGTTGGTTGAGGGTGAGTTGGAGTACGTTGTGGAGAAAATCCTAGACTCCCGTGTTTCCAGACGGAGACTCCAGTATCTGGTCAAGTGGAAGGGATACGGCCAGGAGGATAATTCTTGGGTCACTGCATCTGATGTTCATGCCTCCGATCTGGTTCGTGCCTTTCATAGGGCCCATCCTGATCGCCCTGGTGGTTCTGGTGAGGGTTCGGTGCCCCCTCCTTGAGGGGGGGGTACTGTTGTGAATTTGGATTTTGGGCTCCCCCGGTGGCCACTGGTGGAATTGAACTTGTGTCATCATCTTTCCTGTTCACCTGTTCTCATCAGATCTGGGTGTCGCTATATAACCTGGCTTCTCTGTTAGTTGCTTGCCGGTCAGCAATGTTATCAGAAGCCTCTCTGTGCTTGTTCCTGCTCCCAGACATCTACTAGATAAGTTGGACTTTCGTCTATGTTTGTTTTTGCTTTTTGGTTCCAGTTCACAGCTGCAGTTTCGTTACTGTGTCTGGAAAGCTCTTGTTGATCAGGAATTGCCACTCTGGTATTATGAGTTAATGCCAGAGTCCTAAAGTAATTTCTGGATGGTGTTTGGTTAGGGTTTTCTGCTGACCATGAAAGTGTTCTTTCTGTCTTCTGCTATCTAGAAAGCGGACCTCAAATTTGCTAAAACTATTTTCCTGCTGTGTTTGTTATTTCATCTAAAATCACCGCCAATATATGTGGGGGGCCTCTGTCTCCTTTTTGGGCATTTCTCTAGAGGTGAGCCAGGTCTTATATTTCCCTCTGCTAGCATTATTTAGTTCTCCGGCCGGCGCTGGGCATATAGGGATAAAAAGTAGGACATGCTACCTGGCTACTTCTAGTTGTGCGGTAGGTTTAGTTCATGGTCAGTACAGTTCCCATCTTCCAAGAGCTTGTTCCTATATAGGCTTATGCTATGTTCTCTAGCCATGGAGATCATGACACATGGGGCTGCATTATAGTATTTATGACTATGAGGTGCATTATATGACTATGGGGTGCATTATACTATTATATATGACTATGAAGGTGTGTTATATGTTATGTATGATTATGGAGGTGTATTATACTACTATGGGAGTGCATTATACTCATATGGGGGTGCATTATACTACTATAAGGTTGCATTATACTCATATAGGGTGCATTATTCTACTATGGGTGCACATTATACTACCATGGGGGTGTATTATACAGCTATGGGGTTGCATTATACTGCTTATGAGGGTGTATTATACTCCTATCGAGGCTCATTATACTCCTATGGAGGTGCATTATACTCCTATGGGGGTGCATTATACTATTATAAGGTTGCATTATACTCATATAGGGCTCATTATACTACTATGGGTGCACATTATACTACCATGAGGGTGCCTTATAAGGCTATGGGGCGCATTATATTCCTATAGGGGCGCATTATACTACCATGGGGGTGCATTATAGTATACTGCCATGGGGTGCATTATACTGCCATGAGGGTGCATTATACTGCTTTAAGGTTGCATTATACTACTATGGAGCTGCATTACACTACTATAGGGTTGCATTACACTACTATGTGAGTGCATTATAGTACTATGTGAGTGCATTCTACTCCCATGGGGTGCATTATACTACTATGGGGGTGCATTATTCTACTATGGAGGGGTTCATTATACTGCTATGGATGGGTGCATTATACTACTATGGGGTGCATTATACGGCTATAGGGGTGCATCATACTCCTATAGGTGGTGCATTATACTGCTATGGGGCTGTATTATAATGTATATGACTAAGGGGTGCATTATACTACTTGTTATGATCTGGTGGTTTAGGAGCAACATGGGACGTGCTCTGGAGGTGGTACCTGTACTGACCGCAGACCCTGAACTTAACACAACAACTAGAAGTAGCCATGGGATGTTCCTAACACTGCCTAGACACTTCGTCACAGCCTGAGGACTAAATACCCCTAAAGATAGAAACAGGAAAGCTATCTTGCCTCAGAGAAAATCCCCAAAGGATAGACAGCCCCCCACAAATATTGACTGTGAGAGGAGAGGAAAATAACAAACGCAGAAGGAAACCAGGATTTAGCAAAGGAGGCCACTCTAGCTAGATAGAAAGTACAGGACAGAATACTGTGCGGTCAGTATTAAAATACTAGAAAAATCCACCACAGAGATTACAAAAATCTCCACACCTGACTAAAGGTGTGGAGGGTAAATCTGCTTCTCCAGAGCTTCCAGCTTAACTGAATAAATCCATACTGACAAAGCTGGACAAGAGAAAACATAAAATGCACTGAACTATTAAGTCCACAGCATGTGGACTGCAAAAAACCAAGCCAGGACTTATCTTTGATGATTTGGTCAGAATAGCAGGAGAATCCAAGCAGAGATGTGAATCCACCAAAGAACAATTGACAACTGGCACTAAGGAAAGGGTCTAGCCAGATTAAATAGCCCAATCAGAACTGGTAATAAGTGGACGCACCTAATAATTGCTGAAATCCAAAGGAGCAGCAGTACCACTTATAACCACCGGAGGGAGCCCAAGATCAGAACTCACAACATTACCACTTATAACCACCGGAGGGAGCCCAAGAGCGGAATTCACCACAGTACCCCACCTTGAGGAGGGGTCACCGAACCCTCACCAGAGCCCCCAGGCCGATCAGGACGAGCCAAGTGAAAAGCACGAACCAAATCGGCAGCATGAACATCGGAGGCAACAACCCAAGAATTATCCTCCTGGCCATAACCCTTCCATTTGACAAGATACTGAAGCCTCCGCCTCGAAAAACGAGAATCCAAAATTTTCTCAACCACATATTCCAACTCCCCCTCAACCAACACCGGGGCAGGAGGATCAGCAGAGGGAACAACAGGCATCACATATCTCCGCAACAAAGATCTATTTAAAAACATTATGGATGGCAAAAGAGGCTGGAAGGGCCAAACGAAAAGACACAGGATTGATAATCTCAGAAATCTTATAAGGACCAATAAACCGAGGCTTGAACTTAGGGGAAGAAACCTTCATAGGAACATGACGAGAAGATAACCAGACTAAATCCCCAACCCGAAGCCGGGGACCAACACACCGACGACGGTTAGCAAAACGTTGAGCCTTCTCCTGAGACAACGTCAAATTGTCTACCAGATGAGTCCAAATCTGCTGTAACCTGTCCACCACAGAATCCACACCAGGACAATCAGAAGGCTCAACCTGCCCTGAAGAAAAACGAGGATGAAAACCAAAATTACAAAAGAAGGGCGAAACCAAAGTAGCCGAACTAGCCCGATTATTAAGGGCAAACTCGGCCAATGGCAAGAAAGCCACCCAATCATCCTGATCAGCAGACACAAAGCATCTCAAATAGGTTTCCAAGGTCTGATTAGTTCGTTCAGTTTGGCCATTTGTCTGAGGATGAAATGCTGAAGAAAAAGACAAATCAATGCCCATCCTAGCACAAAAGGCCCGCCAAAACCTAGAAACAAACTGGGAACCTCTGTCAGACACAATATTCTCTGGAATGCCATGCAAACGAACCACATGCTGAAAAAACAACGGAACCAAATCAGAGGAGGAAGGCAATTTAGGCAAAGGTACCAAATGGACCATCTTAGAAAACCGATCACAAACCACCCAGATAACAGACATCTTCTGGGAAACAGGAAGATCTGAAATAAAATCCATGGAAATATGCGTCCAAGGCCTCTCAGGAAACCGGCAAAGGCAAAAGCAACCCACTAGCGCGGGAACAGCAAGGCTTGGCCCGCGCACAAGTCCCACAGGACTGCACAAAAGAACGCACATCCCGCGACAAGGAAGGCCACCAAAAGGACCTAGCAACCAAATCTCTGGTACCAAAAATCCCAGGATGACCAGCCAACACAGAACAATGAACCTCAGAAATTACCTTACTAGTCCATCTATCAGGAACAAACAGTTTCCCCACTGGACAGCGGTCAGGTTTATCAGCCTGAAATTCCTGAAGCACCCGCCGTAAATCAGGGGAGATGGCAGAAAGAATCACCCCTTCCTTGAGAATGCCAACCGGCTCAAGGACTCCAGGAGAATCAGGCAAAAAACTCCTAGAGAGGGCATCAGCCTTAACATTCTTAGAACCCGGAAGATACGAGACCACAAAATCAAAATGGGAGAAAAACAGGGATCATCGAGCCTGTCTAGGATTCAGCCGCTTGGCAGACTCAAGGTAAATCAGATTCTTATGATCGGTCAAGACCACAACGCGGTGCTTGGCTCCCTCAAGCCAATGTCGCCACTCCTCAAATGCCCACTTCATAGCCAACAACTCCCGATTGCCGACATCATAATTGCGCTCCGCAGGCGAAAACTTTCTGGAAAAGAAGGCACACGGTTTCATCAAAGAACCATCAGAATTCCTCTGAGACAAAACGGCCCCTGCCCCAATCTCAGAAGCGTCAACCTCAACCTGAAAAGGAAGAGAAACATTCGGCTGATGCAACACAGGGGCAGAAGTAAATCGGCGTTTAAGCTCCTGAAAGGCAGCAACCGCCGCAGAGGACCAATTCGTCACATCAGCGCCTTTCTTCGTCAAATTGGTCAGGGGCTTAACCACACTGGAAAAGTTGGCAATGAAACGGCGATAAAAATTGGCAAAGCCCAAAAATTTCTGAAGGCTCTTCACAGATGTGGGTTGAATCCAATCATGAATGGCCTGGACCTTAACAGGATCCATTTCTATAGACGAGGGAGAAAAAATGAAACCCAAAAAAGAAACCTTCTGAACTCCAAATAGGCACTTAGACCCCTTCACAAATAAAGCATTATCACGAAGGATCTGAAATACCATCCTAACCTGCTTCACATGAGACTCCCAATCATCGGAAAAAATCAAAATATCATCCAAATATACAATCATGAATTTATCAAGATAATTGCGGAAAATATCATGCATGAAGGACTGAAATACAGATGGAGCATTAGAAAGCCCGAAAGGCATCACAAGGTATTCAAAATGGCCTTCGGGCGTATTAAATTCAGTTTTCCATTCGTCACCCTGTTTAATACGAACAAGATTATACGCCCCTCGAAGGTCAATCTTAGTAAACCAACTAGCCCCCTTAATCCTAGCAAACAAATCAGAAAGCAAAGGCAAAGGGTATTGAAATTTGACCGTGATCTTATTAAGAAGGCGATAATCAATACAGGGTCTCAAGGAGCCATCCTTCTTGGCAACAAAAAAGAATCCCGCTCCCAATGGTGACGAAGATGGCCGAATATGCCCTTTCTCCAAAGACTCCTTAACATAACTCCGCATGGCGGCATGCTCTGGCACAGACAGATTGAAAAGTCGGCCCTTAGGGAACTTACAGCCAGGAATCAAGTTAATAGCACAATCACAGTCCCTATGTGGAGGAAGGGAACTGGACTTGGGCTCATCAAATACATCCTGGAAATCTGACAAAAACTCAGGAACTTCAGAAGAGGGGGAAGAGGAAATTGACATCAAAGGAACGTCACTATGAACCCCTTGACAACCCCAACTAGTCACAGACATAGATTTCCAATCCAGCACCGGATTATGTACCTGTAACCATGGAAAACCCAGTAGAACAACATCATGCAAATTATGCAACACCAGAAAACGTCAATCTTCCTGATGTGCTGGCGCCATGCACATGGTCAGCTGTGTCCAAAACTGAGGTTTATCTTTGGCCAAATGTGTAGCATCAATACCCCTCAAAGGAATAGGGTTCTGCAAAGGCTGCAAGGAGAAACCACAACGCTTGGCGAATTCTAAGTCCATTAAGTTCAGAGCAGCGCCTGAATCCACAAATGCCATGACAGAAAATGACAATAATGAGCAGATCAAGGTCACAGATAAGAGAAATTTAGGCTGTACAGTACTGATGGTAACAGACCTAGCGACTCTCTTAGTACGCTTAGGGCAATCAGAAATAACATGAGCAGAATCGCCACAGTAAAAACACAGCCTATTCTGACGTCTGAATCCCTGCCGCTCAACTCTAGTCAAAATCCTATCACACTGCATAGGCTCTGGACTCTGCTCAGAGGACGACGCCATAGTGTGCACAACTCTGCGCTCGCGCAAACGCCGATCAATCTGAATGGCCAGAGACATAGAATCACTCAGACCAGCAGGCGTGGGGAACCCCACCATAACATCTTTAAAGGTAAGGTACCGCGTTTGTAGATCATTAATAAATCACTGTAATGTAGCATAACATGCTGCTATAACCAAGTTTTAAATGCATGTGAAACAGATTCCGTGTGTTATATGTGCTTAAATAAGGAACTGGGGGCTGACATCTTGGTTTTGCAGCAGTAGCAGGGCACTAACAGTGTCATTTTACAGCACCCCATGGACATAGGAGATAATAGACCGGCGAGGACCCTATCTTTAACATTGGAGAGGCGTTAGCAGTGAGCTGGGCACGCCTCTGTGGGCTGCACAACTCACTGCTGTAGGTGTGACTAGCTGCCATTTTATTATAGCCCAGTGCTCTCTGCCCAGCTCCACTTACTCTCTATCACAGGAGCTCCATTCATTCACAGCCTGCAGAGAGAGGTGACACCTGACACCTCTCTCTGCCATACAATGTATCTCTCCCCTCCCTCCACAATGCCTGGCCATTCACTGCAGACCTGGAGCTCCTTCTTATCTTACTGAGGGATGAGTCACAGACAGCTCTGCACAGACAATGCTGCTCCATACACACCACATAAACTAACTGTGCTTCTGATGCACTAACTGCTGGTGATAGCAGATCACAGGGCAGTCACACACAAAATGGCTCTGCCCTGTGATGCTGCTCTTCATTCTGCCCCAGGGATACTAGACCACCCAAAAGGGGAGGGAAATGCTGATGTCAGCAATTACTGCCCAGATTTTCCAGCTAACAGTAAAGCTGGTAAGTCTTACTATAGCTGCTTGAGGTCTAAACCGGAAAATGCTCCCCCTAGTGGTCAATATATATATTTGTAAGAAAATATATAATATTTTTCATATAGAAATGTTTGCAAACAGTGCAAACATTGCATTAATACATTTTATTTACTATTTTAAGCTTAATCTCACAAAAAAACAAACTACAAGAAAACTGGTGGCACCTTCCCTTTAACGGCTGAAGAAAGACCCTTTCTGAAAATTGCTGCCAAAGCATTCTCATTCCATTTAGTGAGCACAGACCATTTTCTAAATTTCTGGCAGTATAATTCTGCCGCTTCCTGACCCTGACACAGGGTTAACAAGGTCTTTTCTGCATGATCCACTGAATTAGGTTCGTCATACAATAATCCTAGCGTTTGAAAAAATGCGTCTACATTAAGCAATGCCGGATTCCCTGATTCAAGGGAGAATGCCCAGTCCTGAGGATCACCACGCAGCAGAGAGATGACAATTTTAACCTGCTGAATGGGATCACCAGAGGAACGGGGTTTCAGAGCAAAAAACAGTTTGCAGTTATTTTTAAAGTTCAAAAACTTGGACCTGTCCCCAAAAAACAAATCAGGAGTAGGAATTCTAGGCTCTAAAGCCGGAGTCTGAACAACATAATCTAGAATACCCTGTACTCTTGCAGCAAGTTGATCCACATGAGAAGACAAACCCTGAACATCCATGCCAGCGCCAAAGTCCTGAACCACCCAGAGATTAAGAGAAAAGGAAAGACATAACAGACTGCAGAAAAAAAATGGCTCAGAACTTTTCTTTCCTTCTTTTGAGATGCATTTAACTCATTGTGGTCCAGTTGTACTGTTATGATCTGGTGGTTTAGGAGCAACATGGGACGTGCTCTGGAGGAGGTGGTACCTGTACTGACCGCAGACCCTGAACTTAACACAACAACTAGAAGTAGCCGTGGGATGTTCCTAACACTGCCTAGACACCTCGTCACAGCCTGAGGACTGAATACCCCTAAAGATAGAAACAGGAAAGCTATCTGGCCTCAGAGAAAATCCCCAAAGGATAGACAGCCCCCCACAAATATTGACTGTGAGAGGAGAGGAAAATAACAAACGCAGAAGGAAACCAGGATTTAGCAAAGGAGGCCACTCTAGCTAGATAGAAAGTACAGGACAGAATACTGTGCGGTCAGTATTAAAATACTAGAAAAATCCACCACAGAGATTACAAAAATCTCCACACCTGACTAAAGGTGTGGAGGGTAAATCTGCTTCTCCAGAGCTTCCAGCTTAACTGAATAAATCCATACTGACAAAGCTGGACAAGAGAAAACATAAAATGCACTGAACTATTAAGTCCACAGCATGTGGACTGCAAAAAACCAAGCCAGGGCTTATCTTTGATGATTTGGTCAGAATAGCAGGAGAATCCAAGCAGAGATGTGAATCCACCAAAGAACAATTGACAACTGGCACTAAGGAAAGGGTCTAGCCAGATTAAATAGCCCAATCAGAACTGGTAATAAGTGGACGCACCTGATAATTGCTGAAATCCAAAGGAGCAGCAGTACCACTTATAACCACCGGAGGGAGCCCAAGATCAGAACTCACAACATTACCACTTATAACCACCAGAGGGAGCCCAAGAGCGGAATTCACAACACTACTATAGGGTGCATTATACTACTGTGGGGTGCATTATACTGCTATAAATGACTATGAGGTGCATTATACTATTCTATATGACTATGGGTGCGCATTATATGTTATGTTTGACTATGGGGGTGCACTATACTACTATGGGGGTACACTATACTGCTATATATGACTATGGGATGCATTATACTATTATTGATGACTATCGGGGCAATATGGAGAGACATGAGGCAGTATGGGAGGATACGTGAGGTCCTGAATGTTGGATATTATTACTGTAGGGGCTAATAAAAGGATATAAGGATATTAGTTTTGAGGATACTGCTTTCAGTGTGGGGGAAGAGAGGTCCTGTTGCTGTTTTTTTCATCACCTGGTATAGTGTAGAGGTTGGGGAAAAATTATAGAATGTGCTCTTGATAACTTTTTTTTCTGCAGAGACTAGTCCTGGCTGGAAGAAGTGATGGCAGTCTTTGCTGGTCGAAAATGAAATGCAAAGATGAAGGACTTCAACTAGAGACATCACTGGTGAGTCAATGTGTTACATGTACACTGACACTATATACAGAGCTCCTATGTATAATGTCACTGGTGATCACTGTATTACCTGTACTTTAATGTGTTTTTAATTATTTTGTTTCATGGTATACATGAATTCCTAAAAAAAAAAATCAGTCTGAAAATGGTGCAGCTCACGATTGCGCAGTAGCATTTATTGGCAATCCAACAGATGCTACTGCGATGGCAGCACCATCTTGAAGGAGGCATTTTTTTTTTCTCTAGCAAGATGGTGCCTGCGCTGTAGCAACTATCGGATCACTTATAGCAGCTACTGCGCAGGCACAGCGAGCGTCATTTTCAGACTGTTGGTTTTTTTACGAATTAATGTTTACCAATAAAAAAAAAAGGAAATACATATGTGATCAGGCTGGGCTGAAGCGCAGGTGCCGCGGTCTGCCTGCAGAAGGTGATTTAAAAAAAAATGTAAATATAATATTCATTATGCAAAATTAGGGGCAGGTCACTCAGGGATCAGTTACCTGTCTGAAGCCATTCTGATGACTACCTAATCAGAGCACCACATGAAGACACCCCCCTTTCACGGCTGCCATGGACCACAAGCATATTGTTAACTCAAAACTGAAAGTACAGATTAAACAACCACAAGACAGATTTCATCAACGCAGGTATCATTTTAATCAGTATAACGGCACCGACCTGACACTGTAGGTTACTGTGCACAATCGTGCTGACAGGTTCCCTTTAAACTTCTGTTATTCCTACACATGCTTGAAAAAGGGAGCTTTCTCCAAAAATGCAACCTTAGTCAGTGCGTTTGAAGTATGCTGCCTCTGTGATTGCCTTCACTTTATGGCAGTAGCATAGCTACCGGGGGGGCAGAGGGGGCCATCGCTCCGGGCCCGGTGCTCTGAGGGGGCCCACGCGGAGCTACAGTTACGCTCTGCAGCAGAGCATGGAGAATAGATCTCCCTGCTCTGCTGCTATGGGGCACCTGAGCAGGTGGGGGGACCCGGTGCCAACAGTGGGCGGGGGGCCCGTCATCGCGAGGTGAGCTGTTTCGGCATTTTGCCTATACAGCTGACCACATTGACCGACACTGACAGTGGGCGCGATGACATCACTACCCGGCGCCCACTGTCAGGAGATGAGCGGGAGTTCGGAGCACCGCGGGAACAAGGAAGAAGAGAGGTGAGTATTTACTGTTTGTTTTTTAATGGGGTGCTGCCTTATACTACAGGATCTGCCTATGGGAGTGCTGCCATATACTACAGGATCTGCCTATGGGGATGCTGCCTTATACTACAGGGTCTGCCTATGGGGTGCTGTCTTATACTAAAGGGTCTGCCTATGGGGTGCTGTCTTATACTAGAGAGTCTGCCTATGGGGGTGCTGCCTTATACTACAGGGTTTACCTATGGGGATGCTGCCTTATACTACAGCATCTGCCTATGGGGGTGCTGCCTTATACTACAGGGTCTGCCTATGGGGTGCTGTCTTATATTACAGGGTCTGCCTATGGGGTGCAGTCTTATACTACAGAGTCTGCCTATGGGGGTACTGCCTTATACTACAGGGTCTGCCTATGGGGGTGCTGCCTTATACTACAAGGTCTGCCTATGGGGTACTGCCTTATACTGCTGAGTCTGCCTATGGGGATGCTGCCTTATACTACAGGGTCTGCCTATGGGGATGATGCCTTATACTACAGGGTCTGCTTATGGGGATGCTGCCTTATACTTCAGGGTCTGCCTATGGGGATGCTGCCTTATACTACAGTGTCTGCTTATGGGGTGCTGTCTTATACTACAGGGTCTGTCTATTTGGGGTCTGCCTTATACTACAGGGTTTGCCTATGGGAGTGCTGCCTTATGCTACATTGTCTGCCTATGGGGTGCTGCCTTATACTACAGGGTCTGCTTATGGGGGTGCTGCCTTATACTACAGAGTCTGCCTATGGGGGTGCTGCCTTATACTACAAGGTCTGCCTATGGGGTACTGCCTTATACTGCTGAGTCTGCCTATGGGGTGCTGTCTTATATTACAGGGTCTGCCTATGGGGTGCAGTCTTATACTACAGAGTCTGCCTATGGGGGTACTGCCTTATACTACAGGGTCTGCCTAAGGGGGTGCTGCCTTATACTACAAGGTCTGCCTATGGGGTACTGCCTTATACTGCTGAGTCAGCCTATGGGGCTGCTGCCTTAAACTACAGGCTATGCCTATGGGGTGATGCCTTATACTACAGGGTCTGCCTATGGGGTGCTGACTTATACTGCAGGGTCTGCTTATGGGGGTGCTGCCTTATACTACAGAGTCTGCCTATGGGGGTGCTGCCTTATACTACAAGGTCTACCTATGGGGTACTGCCTTATACTGCTGAGTCTGCCTATGGGGATGCTGCCTTATACTACAGGGTCTGCCTATGGGGATGATGCCTTATACTACAGGGTCTGCTTATGGGGATGCTGCTTTATACTACAGGGTCTGCCTATGGGGATGCTGCTTTATACTACAGGGTCTGCTTATGGGGTGCTGTCTTATACTACTGGGTCTGCCTATGGGATTGCTACCTTATACTACAGGGTTTTCTATAGGGCTGCTGTCTTATACTACAGAGTCTGACTATGGGGGTGCTGCCTTATACTACAGGGTCTGCCTATGGGGGTACTGCCTTATACTGCAGAGTCTGCCTATGGGGGTGCTGTCTTATACTACAGAGTCTACCTATGGGGTGCTGCCTTTTACTACAGGGTCTGCCTATGGGGTGCTGCCTTATTCTACAGAGTCTGCCTATGGGTGCTGCCTTGTGCTATAGAGTCTGCCTATGGGCGTGCATTACACACTATAGAGTAGGCCTATAGGGAGTGCATTATACTATATTTAGGATGATCTGGTGCATTATACTATATGGAGGCTATCTAGGGGGCCATCATACAGTGTGGAGATTACAGTGAGAGGGCCATCGTACAGTGTGTGGATTACAGTGAAGGGGCCATCATACAGTGTTGGAGCCATCAAACAGTTTGGGGGCTACTAAGGGGTCAGTATACTATGTCAGTGGTACTATACAGTGAGGGGCATTATACTGTGTATAAGAGAGCATCATACTGTGTATAGGGGAGCTGTACATGGGAGACTCGGGACATTATGAAATGTCAAGTGGGCACTTATTGTTATAGGGGAACTCAGGTTACTGTGATTGTCAAAGGGGCACACAGGGCATTATAACTTTCTAGGGAGCAAAATATTGGCACTGTTTTCTAGGGCACTTGCACCCAGCATTACTCTATTATAGAGGGTTACTTTAGAATTTAGAAGGCACAGAGAACCACACAGCAGGTGCAGTAATAGCGTCACATAGGGGTATCAGCAGGATGAGGAGTTTGTGCAGGTTGGGAATAGATGGTGATGGCTAGAATGTGAGAAGTGAAACGTGTCTTTGTTGTAATCTCTGCAGCCGAGTCCTGGCTGGAAGAAGTTGTCATGTCGGTCTGGGCCAGATGGAGAATATGGGAAATGTGAACGATTCCATCAGAAAAAACGTCAGCGGTAAGTCATTATTTGTAACTGTGCTGTGATCACTTATATGTTCTGTTGGACTGGTATCTACCAATGACCATATGGCGGTAATATCCATATTGGTCGTTATATAGAGATTATCTTCAGTAGCAGCGCAGTCATCTGCTGAGGTTCTCCTCCACTATTAGGGTGCGTCATCGAGTTGTAATCAAGGTTACCTGGTTAGGGGCCCACTCAGAAGTTTCGCCCCCCCTAAACCAAAACCCTAGCTACTCCTCTGCTTATGGAGACTGTGAAAGACCTGTTTACATCATCCATTTCAAGACAATATACAGACAATGGATTATTAAACACTGGCCATTATAAATATGGTGAATATTCCTGTTATATAAGGGTTATATAACTTTATCTATGTAACAAATTGCAGTAAAATTTTTGAAATGCAAGAGAGTCCTCTTTGTGCATTCATTTTTTTGGAAGTTTAGAACTCTACAGCAGCTCCTTTTTGGCAATATGTTCGAGTATGAATGTACAGTGGCATTTGAAAGTTTCTAAACCATTCATAGCTTTCAAAACTTCTGTATAAATTTGACCAAAAGCTACATTAGATTTTAACACATGTCCAAAAAGTATCTAAGGATCAAAATCAAAAAAGAAGTTTAAAAAACATTAGCTTTTGTATTTTTCCTCATTTAAAAAATAACAGATGTATGTGCCCTCAGCATCTCATGCTCCAATGTGTGTGCCCCCAACATCTCTTGCTCCAATGTATGTTCCCCCAGTATCTCTTGCTCCAATGTATGTGCCCCCAGCATCTCGTGCTGCAATGTATGTGCCCCAGCATCTCCTGCTCCAATGTATGTGCCCCCGGAATCTCGTGCTGCAATGTATGTGCCCTCGGCAACTCGTGCTGCTATGTATGTGCCCCCGGCATCTCGTGCTGCAATGTATGTGCCTCCGCCATCTCGTGCTGCAATGTATACGCCCACGGCATCTCCTTCTCCAATGTATGTGCCCCCGGCATCTCCTGCTGCAATGTATGTGCCAACAGCATCTCCTGCTCCAATGTATGTGCCAACAGCATCTCCTGCTCCAATTTATGTGCCCCCGGTATGCAATGTACAGTGGGTACAGAAAGTATTCAGACCCCTTTAAATTTTTCACTCTTTGTTTCATTGCAGCAATTTAGTAAACTCAAAAAAGTTCATTTTTTTCTCACTAATGTACACTTTGCACCCCATCTTGACTGAAAAAAACAGATATGTAGAAATTTTTGCAAATTTAATAAGCAAGAAAAACTGAAATATCTCATGGTCATAACTATTCAGACCCTTTGCTCAGACACTCATAGCTAAGTCACATGCTGTCCAGTTCCTTGTGATCCACCTTGAGTTGGTTCTACTCCTTCTTTGGAGTCCAGCTGTGTTTAATTAAACTGATAGGACTTGATTTGGAAAGGCACACACCTGTCTATATAAGACCTCACAGCTCACAGTGCTTGTCAGACCAAATGAGAATCATGAGGTCAAAGGAACTGGCCATGGAGCTCAGAGACAGAATTGTGGCAAGGAACAGATGTGACCAAGGTTACAAATGAATTTCTACAGTACTCAAGGTTCCAAAGAGCACAGTGACTTCCATAATCCTTAAATGGAAGACGTTTGGGAGCACCATAAGTCTTCCTAGACCTGGCCGTCCAGCCAAACTAAACAACCGTGGGAGAAGAGCCTTGGTGAGAGAGGTAAAGAAGAACCCCAAGATCACTGTGGCTGAGCTCCAGGTATGCAGTAGGGAGAAAGTTCCACAAAGTCAATGATCACTCTAGCCCTCCACCAGCCAGGCCTTTATGATAGAGTGGCCCAACGGAAGCCTCTTCTCAGTGCAAGACATGTGAAAGCCCGCATAGAGTTTGCTAAAAAACACGTGAAGGACTCCCAGACTATGAGAAATAAGATTCTCTGGTCTGATGAGATGAAGATAGACCTTTTTGGTATGTGTGGAGAAAACCAGGCTCTGCTCATCACCTGTCCAATACAATCCCAACAGTGAAACATGGTGGTGGCAGCGTCATGTTTTTGTGGTGTTTTTCAGCTGCAAGGACAGGACAACTGGTTGTCATTGAAGGAAACATGAATGCGACCAAGTACAAAGATATCCTGGATAAAAACCTCTGCCAGAGTGTTCCAGACCTCAGACTTGGCCAAAGGTTCACCTTCCAAGAAGACAATGACCCTAAGCGCACAGCTAAAATAACAAAGGACTGGCTTCAGAACCACTCTGTAACCATTCTTGACTGGCCCAGCTAGAGCCCTGACCTAAACCCAATTGAGCGTCTCTGGAGAGACCTGAAAATGGCTTTCCACCAACATTCACCATCCAACCTGACAGAACTGGAGAGGATCTGCAAGGAAGAATGGCAGAGGATTCCCAAATCCAGGTGTGAAAAACATGTTGCATCATTCCCAAGAAGGTTCATTGCTGTACTGGCTCAAAAGGTGCTTCTACTTAATACTGAGCAAAGGGTCTGAATACTTATGACCATGTGATATTTAAGTTTTTCTTTTTTAATAAATTTGCAAATATTACTACATTTCTGTTTATTTCAGCCAAGATGGGGTGCAGAGTGTACATTAATGAGAAAAAAATGAACTTTTTTGAATTTACCGAATGGCTGCAATGAAACAAAGAGTGAAAAATTTAAAGGGGTATGAATACTTTCCATACCCATTGTATGTGCCTCTGACATCTCCTTCTCCCAATGTATGTATCCCCCCCGCATAATTTGATGCCCCCCCGCCATCTCGTGCTGCAATTTGTGTTACCCTGGCATCTCATGCTGTAATGTATGTGCTCCCGGCATCTCGTGATGCAATGTATGTGCCCCCGTCATCTTGTGCTGCAATATATGTGCCCCGGCATCTCGTGCTGTAATGTATGTGCTCCCGGCATATCATGATGCAATGTATGTGCCCCCGGAATCTCCTGCTAGAATTTATGTGCTCCCAGCCCTTGTGCATACATGAGGTATACAGGGGTTGCTATATATACACATCACAAAGGAAACATCTAGATTGCTCTATACACATATCACAGCAAGAGATGATGGAACATCACATGAGATGCTAAGCCATACACTGTATATCACAGGAGGGGCTGGGGGTATATACATCACAACCATTGATGTTTGTGTGTTAGGGTACCGTTACACAAAACGATTTACCAACGATCACGACCAGCGATACGACCTGGCCGTGATCATTGGTAAGTCATTGTGTGGTCGCTGGGGAGCTGTCACACAGACAGCTCTCCAGCGACCAACGATGCCGAAGTCCCCGGGTAACCAGGGTAAACATCGGGTTACTAAGCGCAGGGCCACGCTTAGTAACCCGATGTTTACCCTGGTTACCATCGTAAATGTAAAAAAAAAAAAAACGTACATACTCACATTCCGGTGTCCGTCAGGTCCCTCGCCGTCTGCTTCCCGCACTGACTGAGTGCCGGCCGTAAAGTGAAAGCAGAGCACAGCGGTGACGTCACCGCTGTGCTCTGCTTTACTTTCCAGCCGGCAGTCATTCAGTGCGGGAAGCAGACGGCTAGGGACCTGACGGACACCGGAATGTGAGTATGTACGTTTTTTTTTTTTTTTACATTTACGATGGTAACCAGGGTAAACATCGGGTTACTAAGCGCGGCCCTGCGTTTAGTAACCCGATGTTTACCCTGGTTACAAGCGAACGCATCGCTGGATCGGTGTCACACACACCGATCCAGCGATGACAGCGGGAGATCCAGCGATGAAATAAAGTTCCAAACGATCTGCTACGACGTACGATTCTCAGCAGGGTCCCTGATCGCTGCTGCGTGTCAGACACAGCGATATCGTATGGATATCGCTGGAACGTCACGGATCGTACCGTCGTAGCGACAAAAGTGCCACTGTGAGACGGTACCCTTACATGCTGCAGAGACGAGAAATGGCTGAGAGAAGTCCTCATAGCAGTCTGCACTGGATGAAGAAAAAGAGGAAATGAGAGCCTTCTACACTGTGTTAGAATTATTAGGCAGTAGAGTATTTTGACCATATAATTTTTTTGCAGATTTTCCAACTCCAAGCTATATAAACTTGAATGCTTAATGGATGAAGCAAATCGGGTGACGTTTATTTCTGTAATGAGGAGGTGAGGCCTAAAGATGCAACACTTTATCAAGATGTGTAGAAAATTAGGTAGCTTTTTTCATGCAAAATTGGCCAAAAAAGATATTTAGAGGGGTATTCCCATCTCTAAGATCATATCCCAATAAGGAGGTGTAATAATAATATTAGCAAATAAATCTAATTAGGAATGTAGTATTGTTCTTCTATTTCGCCATGTTGCTCACCCCATGCACAGGCCATTACAATAGCTTAAGTGTCTATGGTTACGACCACTAACAGCTGTCACTATATGAATGGTCATAATAACCATGGACACCTAAGCTACTAAGAGAATCAGGAGAACCAAACTACAATTCTAATTGGAGAGATTTGCTAATATTATTATTACACCTACTACATTTTGGGATAAGATCTTGGATATGGGAATACTCTTTTAACTTGACTTTGAAAAGTCAAAAATTGTTACAAGTTTAAGGGATGAAGCACTCTTGAAATTTCCAAGATATTGATCTGTGATCATAGTTGAGGAAAACCATCTCCTGTCTGCTGAAACACTGTGATGATCGGTGTAACAACCCTGCCGGCATCACTGCATAGCCTTCCATCCCGCACCTGCCTGATACATCACTCAACTCACCCCAGGTCATGCTGTGAGTTCTGTCTGCTGCCGGCTCCATGCCGTGTGCTTCATGGCTGCTCACTGTGTACACTTCCTGGCTGTGTGCATAGGGGGGCGGCGTTGGTAAATACAGATTCTTATTGAGTCTGTGTGCACCTCCCTAAGGTGTCCCTGGCCAATTGCCTAGAGGCCTCTGATACTTAAGGCGTCCTCACCCATTGGAGGATGCCTGAGCAAACTATTTCCCTCAGTTAGTATTTGCTAGTGAGCTGCCAGGTCATGTTCTGTTTCTTCTCTTAGGGCTGCAATACGCAGGCCTATATCTGTGTCCAGTTCTAGTATCCGTGTCTGTTCCTGTCTGAACTCTGGTCTATATCCGTTCCTGTCTGTACTCTGGTCTATGTCCATTCCTGTTCCTTCTTTGGCTACTTTCACACTAGCGTCGGTACGGGGCCGTCGCGCTACGTCGGCCCGACGTACCGACGCATACTGTGCAAGCGCCGCACAACGGGGGCAGCGGATGCTGTTTTTCCACGCATCCGCTGCCCCATTGTGAGGTGCGGGGAGGTGGGGGCGGAGTTCCGGCCGCGCATGCGCGGTCGGAAATGGCGGACCTTCGGCACAAAAAAAATGTAACATTTTTTGCGGCCGGCGGTCCGCCACAACACGACGTAACCGTCGCACGACGGTTGCGATGTGTGTCAATACGTCGCAATGCGTCGCTAATGTTAGTCTATGGGGAAAAAACGCATCCCCCAAAACGACGCTTTGCGACGTATACAAAAAAAAACGCTTGTGTGAAAGTAGTCTTTGTTTGTTTGCCATTCCCACTGTGCTGTGTGTACCTCTGCCTTATCTCTCTGCTCTGTTTGCCACTATCAGTGGCTCAGCACCTCTTTGTTCTGCTTGCCACAATAAGAGGCTCTGCTCCTCTCTGCTCTGCTCACCACAATCAGTGACACTGCACCTCTCTGCTCTGCTTGCCACTACCAGTGGCTCTGCACCTTTCTGCTCTGTTCGCAACTACCCGTGGCTCTGTGCTTCTTTGCTTTGCTCACCACAGTCTGTGGCTCTCTGCCTTCTGGCTCTTGGCTTTGCCTCCTGCGGTTCTGACTCTTGGCTCCACCTCCAGCGTCTCCGCTCTTGGCTTCGCCTCCAGCGTATCCGCTCTTGGGTCTGCCTTCTCTGCTCTTAGCTCTGTCTTCTCCTTCTCTGCTCTTAACTGCATTTCTGTTCTTGGCTCCGCCTCCTGCTATTGGTTCCGCCTCCTGCATTTCTGTTCTTGGCTCTGCTTCCTGCTCTTAACTCCACCTCCTGTGGTTCTGCTTTGCATCCACTCTTGCTCATCTCCGTTCTGCAACTTGCTGCACAGGTCTCTACCTGTTTCTTTATATTCACCAGTCCGAACAGGTTCCTACCTGTTCACATACCCTCCAGTCTGAACAGGTTTTTACCTGTTTCCATGCACCTGCCTGTATACCAGTTCCTACCAGAGTATTAGCCCTGTCCGTCTGACCTGCCAGAGTGCCAGCCGTGCCCGCCTGTCTGCCTGTGTCTCCGTCAAGCCCATCTGCCCATCAGGGCCTCTGCCATACCCGTCCGCCAGCCAGTGTCACAGCTGTGCCTGCCTGCCTGTGTCCTGTCCCCTGGTGGGATCAGCATCCACGGCCAGACACCACCCTGGAGTGATACCTGGCAGCTACCTGCCGCACAATACCAAAAAGAACTACTTGAAAAAATACATAAAATCAAAAATAATCACATACACAATAATGTTATATTCCAAATATAAATAGATTTATTAAAGACACCAATCTGAACAGACACAAAGACACAATTTAAAATACATACAACAAGTCTAAAAAACAAGGGAGCAGAACAACACCCGTAATCCAATACGGTTACCAATATAACATGCGGTATTATATATATGCAATTAACCATAAATAAGGAAATACGTATTTCATACTCATAATTTACATGTATAGTAAGTAATAAGGTGCTGCCAGTATATAACCGAACCCTGGTAGTATAATATAAAATGCATAAATAATAAGGTGCATATAGCCCTAAAAAATATCATATAAGGTGCATAAATGTGAATTACATACAATAATTCCCAATATGGGATTTACGAAACCATGATAAACACATAAGTGAAAATTATATACACTAATCCCCAATAAGAAAGTTACTAAGCCATAATACAAACACCCATATACTGACCAGGATTCATTTCCTACGTGGTGCGACTGCTACCCCGCACTCCAAAGCGCGTTTCACACGTTGCTTCCTCAGGGAGTGATGGGAAATGAGGGCCACAAGTCGGGTAAATATACATCCACATAATTAAGTGCAACCAATAGCGTTATTCTCACCCACGTGTGTATCAACAGTGCGCAGGAGGAGTAAAGTCTGTTTTCGTGGGCGGAGCTTGGAGGAAAGGCACGAAAGTTATGACCGCCCCTCATCGATACTACTATGTCAGAGAGATCTGTCAGTCCACTAGAGAGATCCGCCTCCTGGTCTAGGATGGCAGGAAGCAAGGAAGAAGGGACCGCCCATGGAAGATGTGGGAGCAGCAGGAAGGTGAGGCAGAGAACCTAGCCAGCAAGATATCGAGCGGAGGTCACCCGGAGGATGGGGAGGAAGCAGGAAGCTGCCCCAGCCAATAGGAGAAGAGAGATGACCAGCCTTCAGCAATGAACCCGGAGGTTCTTGGAGCCAAGGTGGAGGAGTTATGCTGTCAGCTCCGGCGGTCCTGGTTCCACGCAGCAGAGAGAGTATGGGAGCAGCAGAGGAGCAAGTTCTGGTATCCCAGCCCGCAATGGAGGAGTCTGGCACCGGAGACTCAGTGGCGCAGCTAAGGAGACCGACCCTGCCCCGGTAGCCGAGGACACCCTAATAGGACCCTTTGACACTCCGACATCCCCACCACCAGGCTGGGTATTAAGCCATCTAGAGTGGGAGCGATCCTCAGGCATAATAGACACTTTAAAAGCCCCGTTATAACAGAGGAAGGAGCTGCAGGAAGTAAGTGGAGAATGGGTGACGTTCCGGTGGGAGCACTCTGGCACCGATCTGATAGGGTTCCCCGGGGAGGCCCAGGCCGAAGGAGAATATCTGGAGGTCATCAGCAAAAAGGAGTATTGCCATCAGGAAATGCTCAAGTGGGAGCAGGAGGACAGAGAGCTGGAACTCTGACGTAGGGCCACAGTGGAAATGCAATCCACAAGCACTCCGACCCCCATAGTGGGAACAGACCAACTTTTTATCTTACCTGGCATAAGACTGAACTCCTGGCAAGGAGACTGCAATGTCCAGGTATACCCTTGGAAAGATTATACGGTAAGCTATTGAAAGTTCATTTAACCTGGCAAGGTTTCTGTTTAAAAAGTTAATTTGTTTAAAGGGACACTGAGGCCATGGACAGTGAATGGTCAGAGCTGCCTTGTATATAGTTGGCACTTCTTAAGGTGTTTTTTACTGGTTTTACAAGTAAACACTGAAGATACTGTTTGTTGCTGTTTGCAATAAAAAAGATATTGTCTTAAAGTGACCGAGAACTAAAACCGTCTGGTGTGGCTGAAGAAAAGGTCCAGAGAGGAATCCAGTTATGCCTTGTAGCCACGCCCAAGACCTACGTTGGGGGTTTAAGATGGGTTCCCCCTCATCTTGCACATAAAAGAAGCACTACCTCAGTTCAAGAATATGTTGACTTTGTTGCACTTTATTTGAGAAAGTGTTAGTATTTAATATTGCTAGAAAAATTTACCCGTAAGGGAATTGAATTGTATTTTATATGTCAGACAGTTAATATATGCATAAGTAATATTTTGTATCGTAAAAAGTTCTATTTTTGGAAAGTTATTCTGCACTTTATATATAGTTATTGCAACGTTCAAGAAGAAACCTCCCATAAAGGGAAGCAACGTTATTAACCTGTTAACCTGTTATACTGCATTTTAAAATTTTTTGCATGTCTTAACCCATCTATTGTTTGTATTTTCCCAGTCTGGGAGTACTGGCTTTAAAGGGGGGGGAGTTCGGTTGTCACAGTGGTATTGCCTTCCTTGCGGGGAGGGTGATGCCATGCATGGAAGTGACAAGGATCCCTTTAACAGGTAACATGTACATACAACACTGTTCTAACTCCAGGCCAGAAGAGGGAGCTATGATCCAGTTTGTGGGTGGCTTCCCTATATATTCTGGCTGGAGGAGGAGTTAGTGAGTCAGTCAAGAAGAGAGCTGGAGCAGTGCAGGCACGAGGTTCAGCAGCTCCTGGAAAGAGAAGAGGGAGACAGCAGATTGTAAGAGACTGTGAAAGGAGAAGGAGCACAGGAGAAGTGAGGAGCTGGAGGGGAGCTGCAACTGAGCTCCCTCCACGCTGAAGCACAGAAACCGGAGGCTGGAATTCCGAGGTTGTGGGAGTAACTGTATGCCCCACAGCAGAAATCGGTGGGCAGGAGATTTCAAGTCGCCTATCCACCATTACATCCGAAGGCATAGCAGCATATAGAGCCTGGAGTCGCCACAAGTAGGGAAACCTGTAAAAAGGCTTGAGTTGCCTGCCATACGGATATTGTCCTATTAATAGGACAGAGAGATAAAGTGAGGACCTTGTGTGAAGCCTTAGGCAGCAAGGGACTACAACACAGCGTAGTAAGGAAGGCTTCCAACCTCACCTGGCTAGGGGGATTCCGAATCGCTTCCAGGCTGACCGGACCTCACCATCACCTGTGATCCATACCCTGGACTGTGGCTGCATACTACCAGTAAAAGGTAAAGAGAAAACAACCTTGTATCCTCTAATTCTTTCCGGCTCTGCACCGTCTATCATCTTTGCCTACTCCACCAGGAGCCCTGGTGACTAGGCTTCACCTGTGGGAAGCCATACCATCCCTGGTGCATTAACATCATCCCCAGTGGACCCCTTTAAGCAGCATCAGTCATCCCTGACCGAATACCACAGGCGGCGTCACAAACAAACTTTATTCTTTATCTTCTACAAACCATTCCCTTTAAAGACCTTCCCTTTAACTTGGACGCCCAGGGCCACAGGCCGGGTTACTGCCACAGTGACTACCCCTTTAATGGCCACCAGCCCGAGTACCCCAGGGTCCTAGCAGGCGCTCCACAAATATGTGTAAGGGCTTACAAAGACTGTTTTAAACCCCGCACACTTCCCAGTTAAATGTTGATAAACGTAAATGTCCTACTCTGTATATACAGTTATATATCTTAATGCTGCTATATGTCCATTGTATATAGGGAGAGTGCAGTACGAAAGTTAGCCCACTAGAGGGGGGCACATTAGGACTAAAGAGTAAAAAAGGGTAGCAACTGGTTAAACATAGGAGGGGCCAACCGTGGGTAAGCCAGCAATTTGCCGGCATTTTAGTCAATAGGGCCTTAGAGCCCAGCAGGGCGGTCAGCTCTGCAATGTTTAAGCTAGAAGCCCAGTCATCCAAGGCCAGAAATTGCAGCAGCACAGGAGCGCAAGTGGTTCTACCATGTGGGAACTTACTACGTGGGCAGATGCCCTTATGTCTGGTGCGAAATGGACAAGGGAATTCCTAAAAGTAATAAAGCTGGACAGGGAGGATGCTGCAGTCCCGGACAAGATGACATGACCCGGGAATATGCTGAAGGACATGAGGGAGAGCACAGGGAAGGTTAAGGATATAAGTTGTGTGGAAACCTATGTCAATGCTGTAATTGATTTGGACGTGCTGAGGAAGGAAACCAGTAAAGTTAATTGTTTAAAGTTGGAACTGTATTCTGTCTCTATTTGTGTGCAATTGTCAGGAGTGAGCCTGCAACAGACCAGAGGTGACCCTGGTGGCTCGGAGAATAGAGAGACAGGTACGCTGACAAAGGGACACTGCCAATACAATTACATTCTGCGGCAAAGCAGGGAGAATTGATCTCCCTGCTCTGCCGTCTGGCCGCTATGCAGGCGGTGGGGGCCCCAGTGCCAGCAGTGGGCCCCTGTGCAGGCAGTGGGCACCCCAGTCATCATCGGCTACATGCAGATACAGCTGACCGCATGATGAGAGAAGGAGCGCTACGCTCCTCCCATGATCCCCCTGTCAGCGTCTAATGTCACCGATGCTGACACTGACAGGGGTTGCGATGATGTCAGTACTCGGCGTCTGTGGTCCAGAGATGACCGGGAGCTCGGAGCACCGCAGGAACAAGGAGGAAGAGAGGTGAGTATTGGATTTTTTTTATCGGGGTGCATTATACTGTACTGGCTACCTAATGGGGTGCATTATATTGTACTGGCTACCTATGGGGGTCCATTATACTGTACTGGCTGCCTAATGGGGCTGCATTACACTATACAGGCTACCTAATGGGGTCCATTATACTGTACTGGCTGCCTAATGGGGCTGCATTATACTATACAGGCTGCCTGTGGGGGTGCATAATACTGTACTGGCTGCCTATGGGGGTGCATTATACTATACAGGCTGCCTAATGGGGGTGCATTATACTGTACTGGCTGCCTAATGGGGCTGCATTATAATATACAGGTTGCCTAATGGAGCTGCATTATACTATACTGACTGCCTAATGGGGCTGCATTTTACAGTACTGGCTGCCTATTGGGGTACATTATACTATACTGGCTACCTATGGGAATGGATTATACGGTACTGGCTGCCTAATGGGTGTGCACTATACTGTATGGGCTGTAAAATGGGGCTGCACTATACTATACAGGCTGCCTATGGAGGTGCCTTATACTGTACTAGCTGCCTACAGGGGTGCATTATACTGTACTGGCTACCTAATGGGGCTGCATTATAATAAACAGGCTGCCTAATAAGAGTGCATTATACTATACATGCTGCCTAATGAGGGTACATTATACTGTACTGACTGCCTATGGGGGTGCATTATACTATACAGTCTGCCTAATGTGGATATATTATACTGTTCTGGCTGCCCAATGGGGGTGCATTATACTGTACTGGATGCCTATGGGGTGCATTATACTATACTGGCTCATTAATGGAGGTGCATTTGGAGCGCCCCCAGACACAGGGCCGCGGGGTACTCGGTACCGGGTGTTATGACCTGGTGGTTACGGAGAAGCACTGATATGACCTGGTGGGTAAAATGAATCATGGGACAAGCTCTGAGGAGGTGGTAGCTTTACTGACCGCAGTTCCTAATCCTAACACCAACACTAGAAATAGCCGTGGAGTGTTCCTGACTCTCCCTAGACACCTCGTCACTAGTGTTGAGCGATACCGTCCGATACTTGAAAGTATCGGTATCGGAAAGTATCGGCCGATACCGTCACAGTATCGGAATCCAATCCGATACCGATACCCGATACCAATACAAGTCAATGGGACTCATGTATCGGACGGTATTCCTGATGGTTCCCAGGGTCTGAAGGAGAGGAAACTCTCCTTCAGGCCCTGGGAACCATATAAATGTGTAAAAGAAAGAATTAAAATAAAAAATATCGCTATACTCACCTGTCCGACGCAGCCGGGACTTCAGCGAGGGAACCGGCAGCGTTGTTTGTTTAAAAATCGCGCTATTACTTGGTTACGTGAATTCCCGGCTTGTGATTGGTCAGGTCGGCCATGTTGCCGGGACGCGGACCAATCACAGCAAGCCGTGACGAAATTACGTCACGGCTTGCTGTGATTGGTCCGCGTCCCGGCAATATGGCCGCCCTGACCAATCACAAGCCGGGACGTCACGGGAGGCTGGACACGCGCTCATTTTAAAATGGGCGCGTGTCCAGCCTCCCGTGACGTCACGGCTTGTGATTGGTTGCGCCGCGATCAACCAATCACAAGCCGGGAGGCTGGACGCGCTCATTTTGAAATGGGCGCGTGTCCAGCCTCCCGTGACGTCACGGCTTGTGATTGGTTGCGCCGCGATCAACCAATCACAAGCCGGGAGGCTGGACGCGCTCATTTTGAAATGGGCGCGTGTCCAGCCTCCCGTGACGTCACGGCTTGTGATTGGTTGCGCCGCGATCAACCAATCACAAGCCGGGAGGCTGGACGCGCTCATTTTGAAATGGGCGCGTGTCCAGCCTCCCGGCTTGTGATTGGTTGACCGCGACGCAACCAATCACAAGCCGTGACGTCACGGGAGGCTGGACACGCGCCCTTTTTAAAATGAGCGCGTTTCCAGCCTCCCGTGACGTCACGGCTTGTGATTGGTTAATGGCGGCCATGTTGCCGGGACGCGGACCAATCACAGCAAGCCGTGACGTATTTTCGTCACGGCTTGCTGTGATTGGTCCGCGGCCCGGCAACATGGCCGCCCTGACCAATCACAAGCCGGGACTTCGCGTAACCATGTAAAAGCGGGAATTTTAAACAAACAACGCTGCCGGTTCCTGCGCTGAGGTCCCGGCTGCGTCGGACAGGTGAGTATAGCGATATTTTTTATTTTAATTCTCTATTTTACACATTTTAACATTAATGTTGTTCCGATACCCGATACCCGATACCACAAGAGTATCGGAATCCCGGTATCGGAATTCCGATACAGCAAGTATCGGCCGATACCCGATACTTGCAGCATCGGAATGCTCAACACTACTCGTCACAGCCTAAGAACTAACTACCCCTAAAGATGGAAACAGAAAACTATCTTGCCTCAGAGAAATTCCCAAAAGGAGAGATAGCCCCCCACAAATATTAACTGTGAGTAGAGGGGGAAATGACATACACAGAAATGAAAACAGATTTTAGCAAAGGAGGCCAATTCTAATCTAGATAGAAATAGAAAAGGATACTGTGCGGTGTGTATTAAAAACTAAAAATCCACGCAGAGTTTACAAAAATGATCTCCACACCGACTCACGGTGTGGAGGGGCAAATCTGCTTTCCCAGAGCTTCCAGCTAGCCTGAATATTTCATAATGACAAGCTGGACAAAAAGAGACATAACTTAAACTGAGCAGTAAAGTCCAAAGCAAATGGACAACCAAAGAACTAGCAAGAACTTATCTTATGCTGAAATGGACAGGCCATCAGAGAAATCCAAGGAGAGATCTGAATCCAACCCAGAGAACATTGACAGCTGGCATGAACTACAGACCAGAGCCAAGTTAAATAGCAAGGCCAGGGGAGCCGATTAGTGAAAGCAGCTGCTACGGCTAAACTCAAGGAGCAGCAGTTCCACTTGAAACCACCAGAGGGAGCCCAAGGGCAGAACTCACAAAAGTACCATTCATAACCACAGGAGGGAGCCCAAGAACGGAATTCACAACAGTACCTCCCCCTTGAGGAGGGGTCACCGAACCCTCACCAGAGCCCTCAGGCCGATCAGGACGAGCCAAATGAAAAGCACGAACCAAATCGGCAGCATGGACATCGGAGGCAAAAACCCAAGAATTATCCTCCTGGCCATAACCCTTCCACTAGACCAGATACTGAAGCTTCTGCCTCGAAAGACGAGAATCCAAAATCTTCTCCACCACATATTCCAACTCCCCCTCAACCAACACCGGAGCAGGAGGGTCAACGGAGGGGACCATGGGCACCACATATCTCCGCAACAAAGATCTATGGAACACATTATGAATGGAAAAAGAAGCTGGAAGGGCCAAACAAAAAGACACCGGATTGATAATTTCAGAAATCTTATAAGGACCAATAAAGCGGGGCTTGAACTTAGGGGAAGAAACCTTCATAGGAACATGACGAGAAGACAACCAGACCAAATCCCCAACACGAAGCCAGGGACCAACGCACCGACGACGGTTAGCAAAACTTTGAGCCTTTTCCTGAGACAACGTTAAATTGTCCACCACATGAGTCCAAATCTGCTGCAACCTGTCCACCACAGAATCCACACCAGGACAGTCCGAAGGCTCAACCTGCCCCGAAGAAAAACGAGGATGAAAACTGAAGTTACAAAAGAAAGGCGAAACCAAGGTAGCCGAACTAGCCCGATTATTAAGGGCAAACTCGGCCAACGGCAAGAAGGTCACCCAATCATCCTGATCAGCAGACACAAAGCATCTCAAATAGGTCTCCAAGGTCTGATTGGTTCGCTCCGTTTGGCCATTTGTCTGAGGATGAAATGCTGACGAAAAAGACAAATCAATGCCCATTCTAGCACAAAAGGACCGCCAAAACCTAGAAACAAACTGGGAACCTCTGTCAGACACAATATTCTCCGGAATGCCATGCAAACGAACCACATGCTGAAAGAATAATGGAACCAAATCAGAGGAGGAAGGCAACTTAGGCAAAGGTACCAAATGGACCATCTTAGAAAACCGGTCACAAACCACCCAGATGACAGACATCTTCTGAGAAACAGGAAGCTCAGAACTAAAATCCATGGAAATATGCGTCCAGGGCCTCCCAGGGACCGGCAAAGGCAAAAGCAACCCACAAGCACGGGAACAGCAGGGCTTGGCCCGGGCACAGGTCCCACAGGACTGCACGAAAGAACGCACATCCCGCGACAAGGAAGGCCACCAAAAGGACCTGGCAACCAAATCTCTGGTACCAAAAATCCCAGGATGACCAGCCAATACAGAACAATGAATCTCAGAAATTACCTTATTAGTCCATCCATCAGGAACAAACAGTTTCCCCACTGGACAGCGGTCAGGTTTATCAGCCTGAAACTGAGGGGAGATGGCAGAAAGAATCACCCCCTCCTTGAGAATACCAGCCGGCTCAAGGACTCCCGGAGAATCAGGCAAAAAACTCCTAGAAAGGGCATCAGCCTTCACATTCTTAGATCCCGGAAGATACGAGACCACAAAATCAAAACGGGAGAAAAACAGAGACCATCGAGCTTGTCTAGGATTCAACCGCTTGGCAGACTCGAGGTAAATCAGATTCTTATGATCGGTCAAGACCACAACGCGATGCTTAGCTCCCTCAAGCCAATGTCGCCACTCCTCAAATGCCCACTTCATAGCCAACAATTCCCGATTGCCGACATCATAATTACGCTCAGCAGGCGAAAACTTTCTGGAGAAGAAAGCACACGGTTTCATCAAAGAGCCATCAGAACTTCTCTGAGACAAAACGGCCCCTGCCCCAATCTCAGAAGCGTCAACCTCAACCTGAAAAGGGAGAGAAACCTCTGGCTGACGCAGCACAGGGGCAGAAGTAAAACGACGTTTAAGCTCCTGAAAGGCCTCCACAGCCTCAGAGGACCAATTCACCACATCAGCACCTTTCTTCGTCAAATCGGTCAGAGGTTTAACCACACTAGAAAAATTAGCAATGAAGCGGCGATAAAAATTAGCAAAGCCCAAAAATTTCTGAAGGCTCTTCACAGATGTGGGTTGAGTCCAATCATGAATGGCCTGGACCTTAACAGGGTCCATTTCAATAGCCGAGGGAGAAAAAATGAAACCCCAAAAAGAAACCTTCTGAACTCCAAAAAGGCACTTAGACCCCTTCACAAACAATGCATTAGCACGAAGGATCTGAAATACCATCCTGACCTGCTTCACATGAGACTCCCAATCATCGGAAAAAAACAAAATATCATCCAAATATACAATCATGAATTTATCCAGATAATCACGGAAAATATCATGCATAAAGGACTGAAACACAGATGGAGCATTAGAGAGCCCGAAAAGCATCACAAGATATTCAAAATGGCCTTCGGGCGTATTAAATGCTGTTTTCCATTCATCACCCTGTTTAATACGAACAAGATTATACGCCTCTCGAAGGTCGATCTTGGTAAACCAGCTAGCCCCCTTAATCCGAGCAAACAAATCATAAAGCAAAGGTAAAGGGTACTGGAATTTGACCGTGATCTTATTGAGAAGGCGATAATCTATACAGGGCCTCAAGGAGCCATCTTTCTTGGCAACAAAAAAGAACCCCGCTCCCAACGGTGACGAAGACGGGCGAATATGCCCCTTCTCTAAGGACTCCTTTACACAACTCCGCATAGCGGCATGCTCTGGCACAGACAGATTGAAAAGTCGACCCTTGGGGAACTTACAGCCAGGAATCAAGTTAATAGCACAATCACAGTCCCTATGAGGAGGTAGGGAACTGGACTTGGGCTCATCAAATATATCCTGGAAATCCGACAAAAACTCAGGAACTTCAGAAGAGGGGGAAGAGGAAATTGACATCAAAGGAATATCACAATGCATCCCTTGGCAACCCCAACTAGTCACAGACATAGATTTCCAATCCAGCACCGGATTATGTAGCTGTAACCATGGAAAACCCAGCACAACAACATCATGCAAATTATGCAACACCAAAAAGCGAATATTTTCCTGATGTGCTGGAGCCATGTACATGGTCAACTGTGTCCAGTACTGAGGTTTATTCTTGGCCAATGGCGTAGCATCTATCCCCCTCAAGGGAATAGGGCTCTGCAAAGGCTCCAAGGAAAAACCACAGCGTTTGGCAAATTCTAAGTCCATTAAGTTCAGGGCAGCGCCAGAATCCACAAATGCCATTACAGAAAAGGACGACAATGAGCAAATCAGGGTAACAGACAAGAGAAATTTAGGCTGTACAGTACTAATGGTAACAGACCTAGCGACCCTCTTAGTACGCTTCGGGCAATCAGAAATAGCATGAGTAGAGTCACCACAGTAAAAACACAGCCCATTCTGACATCTGAATTCCTGCCGTTCTGCTCTAGTCAAAATCCTATCACATTGCATAGGCTCAGGACTCAGCCCAGAGGACACCACCATATGGTGCACCACCTTACGCACGCGCTGGTGCCGATCAATCTGAATGGCCAGAGACATTGATTCGTTCAAACCAGCCGGTGTGGGGAACCCCACCATAACATCTTTAAGGGCTTCAGAAAGACCCTTTCTGAAAATAGCTGCTAGGGCATCCTCCTTCCATTTTGTGAGCACAGACCACTTTCTAAATTTCTAGCAGTATACTTCTGCTGCTTCCTGACCCTGACACAGAGCCAGCAAGATTTTTTCTGCCTGATCCACAGAATTAGGTTCGTCATACAGCAGTCCGAGTGCTTGAAAAAATGCGTCTACATTGAGCAATGCAGGATTCCCTGGCTCAAGGGAGAATGCCCAATCCTGCGGGTCCCCGCGCAGCAGAGAAATGACAATCTTCACCTGCTGAATGGGGTCACCAGAGGAACGGGGTTTCAGAGCAAAACACAATCTGCAATTATTTTTAAAGTTCAAAAATTTAGATCTATCCCCAGAAAACAAATCAGGAATAGGAATTCTAGGCTCAGAAACCAGAGTCTGAACAACATAATCTTGGATACTCTGTACCCTTGCAGCGAGATGATCGACACGCGAGGACAGACCCTGAACCTCCATATCAGCACCAGAATCCTGAACCACCCAAAGATTAAGGGGAAAAAAAAGACACAACAAGCTGCAAAGGAAAAAAAATGGCTCAGAACTTTCTTTTCCCTCTTTTGAGATGCATTTAACACATTGTGGGCCAGCTGTACTGTTATGACCTGGTGGGTAAAATGAATCATGGGACAAGCTCTGAGGAGGTGGTAGCTTTACTGACCGCAGTTCCTAATCCTAACACCAACACTAGAAATAGCCGTGGAGTGTTCCTGACTCTCCCTAGACACCTCGTCACAGCCTAAGAACTAACTACCCCTAAAGATGGAAACAGAAAACTATCTTGCCTCAGAGAAATTCCCAAAAGGAAAGATAGCCCCCCACAAATATTAACTGTGAGTAGAGAGGGAAATGACATACACAGAAATGAAAACAGATTTTAGCAAAGGAGGCCTATTCTAATCTAGATAGACAGAATTAGAAAAGGATACTGTGCGGTCAGTATTAAAAACTAAAAATCCACGCAGAGTTTACAAAAATGATCTCCACACCGACTCACGGTGTGGAGGGGCAAATCTGCTTCCCCAGAGCTTCCAGCTAGCCTGAATATTTCATAATGACAAGCTGGACAAAAAGAAACATAACTTAAACTGAGCAGTAAAGTCCAAAGCAAATGGACAACCAAAGAACTAGCAAGAACTTATCTTATGCTGAAATGGACAGGCCATCAGAGAAATCCAAGGAGAGATCTGAATCCAACCCAGAGAACATTGACAGCTGGCATGAACTACAGACCAGAGCCAAGTTAAATAGCAAGGCCAGGGGAGCCGATTAGTGAAAGCAGCTGCTACGGCTAAACTCAAGGAGCAGCAGTTCCACTCGAAGCCACCAGAGGGAGCCCAAGGGCAGAACTCACAAAAGTACCATTCATAACCACAGGAGGGAGCCCAAGAACAGAATTCACAACAACCAGGCCTCTCTCTCTCAGTTCTGGGGTTGTCACAGTGGCTAGACCCGGTCCGTGACCCTGCTAGGGGGCGTCCAATGACGCGATGAATAACGAGGACACAGGGTTGCAGACTCTTTAACCCCTTTACTGAAGGCTTCAGGATCCACAATCCAGAGCACTGCTAACAGGGCTGGCTGAGACCGGCCGGTCCGAAGGCACATCCAGAGTTTCCTTTGCAGGTGGAAATCAGTGCCTACCTTCTAGCGCCTGTGTGTTGTAGTACCTCCCTGCTGAGCACCCCGGGATAGTCCTCACAACTGTTGTGTCTGTTTCTGATGTTCTTCTCTCACAACTCGTATCTGTTCTGATGTTCTTTCTCCGTCCCCCAGATGATATGGATAGGACGCACCCGTATGACGGGTACGCCTGGAGTTCTTCCGGGACCCTAGCATCGCCCCTCTCCCACAATTGCCCCCTATGTCTGCTTAGGTGATTTAGGTGAGACAGCCAACCTAAAATTAACTGTCCTGCCTGTCATGGTTCTCAATGGCAAGAGACCGTAGTAAAGCATACAAAAGGACTAGCTCTTGGAAGATGGGAACTCGAGCTGACTGTGAGCTAAACCTACCGCACAACTAACAGTGGCCGGGTAGCGTGCCTACGTTTTATCCCTAGACGCCCAGCGCCAGCCGGAGGACTGACTGACCCTAGCAGAGGAAAATACAGACCTGGCTTACCTCTAGAGAAATTTTCCCCAAAAGGCAGACAGTAGCCCCCACATATATTGTCGGTGATTTTAGAGGAAAATGACATACGAAGTATGAAGATAGGTTTAGCAAATTGAGGTCCGCTTACTAGATAGTAGGAAGACAGAAAAGGGAACTTCACAGTCAGCTGAAAACCCTTTCAAAACACCATCCTGAAATTACTTTAAGACTCTAATATCAACTCATGACACCAGAGTGGCAATTTCAGCTCACAAGAGCTTCCAGCCTCAGAAATATTCAAAAACAGAGAACTGGAACAAAAATGCAAAACAATCTTAGGACTACAAGTCCAACTTAGCTGATAGTAGTCTAGGAGCAGGAACATGCAACAGAAAGGCTTCTGGTAACATTGTTGGCCGGCATAGAAATGACTGAGGAGCAAGGCTAAATAGAAACTCCCACATCCTGATGGAAACAGGTGAACAGAGGAGATGAAGCACACAAGTTCAGTACCACCAGTAACCACCGGGGGAGCCCAGAAACCAAATTCACAACAGTACCCCCCCCTCAAGGAGGGGGCACCGAACCCTCACCAGAACCACCAGGGCGATCAGGATGAGCCCTATGAAAGGCACGGACCAAAACGGAGGCATGAACATCAGAGGCTGTCACCCAAGAATTATCCTCCTGACCGTAGCCCTTCCACTTGACCAAATACTGAAGTCTCCGTCTGGAAACACGGGAGTCCAAGATCTTCTCGACAACGTACTCCAACTCACCCTCAACCAACACCGGAGCAGGAGGCTCAACGGAAGGCACAACCGGTACCTCATACCTGCGCAACAATGACCGATAGAAGACATTATGAATAGAAAAAGATGCAGGGAGGTCCAAACGAAAGGACACAGGGTTAAGAATCTCCAATATCTTGTACGGGCCGATGAACCGAGGCTTAAACTTAGGAGAAGAAACCTTCATAGGGACAAAACGAGAAGACAACCACACCAAGTCCCCAACACAAAGACGAGGACCAGCACGACGACGGCGGTTGGCAAACTGCTGAGTCTTCTCCTGGGACAACTTCAAATTGTCCACCACATGCCCCCAAATCTGATGCAACCTCTCCACCACAGCATCCACTCCAGGACAATCCGAAGACTCCACCTGACCGGAAGAGAAACGAGGATGAAACCCCGAATTACAGAAGAAAGGAGAAACCAAGGTGGCAGAACTAGCCCGGTTATTGAGGGCAAACTCCACCAAGGGCAAAAAGGCAACCCAATCATCCTGATCCGCAGACACAAAACACCTCAAATAAGTCTCCAAGGTCTGATTAGTTCGCTCGGTCTGGCCATTAGTCTGAGGATGGAAAGCAGACGAAAAAGACAAATCAATGCCCATCCTAGCACAGAACGCTCGCCAAAATCTAGACACGAATTGGGTTCCCCTGTCAGAAACGATATTCTCCGGAATACCATGCAAGCGAACCACATTTTGAAAAAACAGAGGAACCAGCTCGGATGAGGAAGGCAATTTAGGCAAGGGAACCAAATGGACCATCTTAGAGAAACGGTCACACACCACCCAGATGACAGACATCTTCTGAGAAACAGGGAGATCAGAAATAAAATCCATGGAGATGTGAGTCCAAGGCCTCTTCGGAATAGGCAAAGATAACAACAATCCACTAGCCCGAGAACAACAAGGCTTGGCCTGAGCACAAACATCACAAGACTGCACAAAACCTCGCACATCTCGCGACAGGGAAGGCCACCAGAAGGACCTAGCCACCAAATCCCTGGTACCAAAGATTCCAGGATGACCAGCTAACGCAGAAGAATGGACCTCCGAGATGACTCTACTGGTCCAATCATCCGGAACAAACAGTCTACCAGGCGGGCAACGATCAGGTCTATCCGCCTGAAACTCCTGCAAGACCCGTCGCAAGTCTGGGGAAACAGCAGATAATATCACTCCATCCTTAAGGATACCTGTAGGTTCAGAATTACCAGGGGAATCAGGCTCAAAACTCCTAGAAAGGGCATCCGCCTTCACATTTTTAGAACCCGGTAGGTAAGAAACCACAAAATTAAACCGAGAGAAAAATAACGACCAGCGCGCCTGTCTAGGATTCAGGCGCCTGGCAGACTCAAGATAAATCTAATTCTTGTGGTCGGTCAATACCACCACCTGATGTCTAGCCCCCTCAAGCCAATGACGCCACTCCTCAAAAGCCCACTTCATAGCCAAGAGCTCCCGATTACCAATATCATAATTTCACTCAGCGGGCGAAAATTTACGAGAAAAGAACGCGCAAGGTCTCATCACGGAGCAGTCGGAACTTTTCTGCGACAAAACCGCCCCAGCTCCGATCTCTGAAGCGTCGACCTCAACCTGAAAAGGAAGAGTAACATCAGGCTGACGCAATACAGGGGCGGAAGAAAAGCGGCGCTTAAGCTCCCGAAAGGCCTCCACAGCAGCAGGGGACCAATCAGCAACATCAGCACCCTTCTTAGTCAAATCAGTCAACGGCTTAGCAACATCAGAAAAACCAGTTATAAATTGACGATAAAAATTAGCAAAGCCCAAAAACTTCTGAAGGCTCTTAAGAGAAGAGGGTTGCGTCCAATCACAAATAGCCTGAACCTTGACAGGGTCCATCTCAATGGAAGAGGGGGAAAAAATGTACCCCAAAAACGAAATCTTTTGAACCCCAAAAACACACTTAGAACCCTTTACACACAAGGAATTAGAGCGCAAAACCTGAAAAACCCTCCTGACCTGTTGGACATGAGAGTCCCAGTCATCCGAAAAAATCAAAATATCATCCAGATACACAATCATAAATTTATCCAAATATTCACGGAAAATGTCATGCATAAAAGACTGAAAGACTGAAGGGGCATTTGAAAGACCAAAAGGCATTACTAAATACTCAAAATGGCCCTCAGGCGTATTAAATGCGGTTTTCCACTCATCCCCCTGCTTAATTCGCACTAAATTATACGCCCCACGAAGATCAATCTTAGAGAACCACTTGGCCCCCTTTATTCGAGCAAACAAATCAGTAAGCAGTGGCAAAGGATACTGATATTTAACCGTGATTTTATTCAAAAGCCGATAATCAATACACGGCCTCAAAGAGCCATCTTTTTTAGATACAAAGAAAAAACCGGCTCCTAAGGGAGATGATGAAGGACGAATATGTCCCTTTTCCAAGGACTCCTTAATATATTCCCGCATAGCAGCATGTTCAGGCACAGATAGATTAAATAAACGACCCTTTGGAAACTTACTGCCCGGAATCAGATCTATAGTACAATCGCAATCTCTGTGCGGAGGTAGTGAACCAAGTTTAGGCTCCTCAAAAACGTCACGATAATGAGATAAAAATTCCGGAATCTCAGAGGGAATAGATGACGAAATGGAAACCAAAGGTACGTCCCCATGAGTCCCCTGACATCCCCAGCTTAACACAGACATTGCTTTCCAGTCGAGGACTGGGTTATGAAATTGCAGCCATGGCAATCCAAGCACCAACACATCATGTAGATTATACAACACAAGGAAGCGAATAATCTCCTGGTGATCCGGATTAATACGCATAGTTACTTGTGTCCAGTATTGTGGTTTATTACTAGCCAATGGCGTGGAGTCAATACCCTTCAGAGGTATAGGAACTTCCAGAGGCTCTAAATTAAACCCACAGCGTTTGGCAAAGGACCAATCCATAAGACTCAAAGCGGCGCCAGAGTCGACATAGGCGTCCGCGGTAATAGACGATAAAGAGCAAATCAGGGTCACAGATAGAATAAACTTAGACTGTAAAGTGCCAATTGAAACAGACTTATCAACCTTCTTAGTACGTTTAGAGCATGCTGATATAACATGAGTTGAATCACCACAATAGAAGCATAACCCATTTTTTCGCCTAAAATTCTGTCGTTCGCTTCTGGACAGAATTCTATCACATTGCATAATCTCTGGCGCCTTCTCAGTAGACACCGCCAAATGGTGCACAGGTTTGCGCTCCCGCAAACGCCGATCAATCTGAATAGCCATTGTCATGGACTCATTCAGACCTGTAGGTACAGGGAACCCCACCATAACATCTTTAATGGCATCAGAGAGACCCTCTCTGAAATTCGCCGCCAGGGCGCACTCATTCCACTGAGTAAACACAGACCACTTACGAAATTTTTGGCAGTATATTTCAACCTCATCTTGCCCTTGAGACAGGGCCATCAAGGCTTTTTCAGCCTGAATCTCTAAATGAGGTTCCTCATAAAGCAACCCCAAAGCCAGGAAAAACGCATCCACATTGAGCAACGCAGGATCCCCTGGTGCCAAAGCAAATGCCCAATCCTGAGGGTCGCCCTGGAGCAAGGAAATTACAATCCTGACCTGCTGTGCAGGATCTCCAGCGGAGCGAGATCTCAGAGACAAAAATAATTTACAATTATGTCTGAAATTCTGGAAGCGAGATCTATCCCCGGAGAAAAATTCAGGTAAAGGAATTCTAGGTTCAGATATAGGAGCATGAATTACAAAATCCTGTAAACTTTGAACCTTCATAGCGAGATTATCCAAATCAATAGCTAAACTCTGAGGATCCATTTTAATCAGGTGAAATCAGAACCATTCAAGGATTAGAAGGAGAGAGAGACGAAGGCTGCAGTAAGCAGAGATGCAAGTGAATCAACTAATGAGCAAACTCAGAAAAAAAAAAAAAATTCTCTGCAGACTTCTTTTCTCTCCTTTCTTCTGCCAATTATTTTAACTCTTGGCCGGCCAAACTGTCATGGTTCTCAATGGCAAGAGACCGTAGTAAAGCATACAAAAGGATTAGCTCTTGGAAGATGGGAACTCGAGCTGACTGTGAGCTAAACCTACCGCACAACTAACAGTGGCCGGGAAGCGTGCCTACGTTTTATCCCTAGACGCCCAGCGCCAGCCGGAGGACTGACTGACCCTAGCAGAGGAAAATACAGACCTGGCTTACCTCTAGAGAAATTTTCCCCAAAAGGCAGACAGTAGCCCCCACATATATTGTCGGTGATTTTAGAGGAAAATGACATACGAAGTATGAAGATAGGTTTAGCAAATTGAGGTCCGCTTACTAGATAGTAGGAAGACAGAAAAGGGAACTTCACAGTCAGCTGAAAACCCTTTCAAAACACCATCCTGAAATTACTTTAAGACTCTAATATCAACTCATGACACCAGAGTGGCAATTTCAGCTCACAAGAGCTTCCAGCCTCAGAAATATTCAAAAACAGAGAACTGGAACAAAAATGCAAAACAATCTTAGGACTACAAGTCCAACTTAGCTGATAGTAGTCTAGGAGCAGGAACATGCAACAGAAAGGCTTCTGGTAACATTGTTGGCCGGCATAGAAATGACTGAGGAGCAAGGCTAAATAAAAACTCCCACATCCTGATGGAAACAGGTGAACAGAGGAGATGAAGCACACAAGTTCAGTACCACCAGTAACCACCGGGGGAGCCCAGAAACCAAATTCACAACACCTGCCGCTGTTTGAAGTAATGCTTGGAGCCTAATACTTCATCGGCGTTCCGGCCACCGGCTACGCGCCTCAGTAGGATGTTGCCTCGACCTTATGGCACGACTCTTACTGGCTTTATCTCCTTTTTGCTGCAATCTCGTTTCTCACTTCTCCACAATAAACCTCGCTTCGTTTCCTTTCTTAGGATGCCACCGCAACGGGTGCAGGCGCGGCTCCGTAACGTTCTGTTCTGTTCGCTAGGCCACTGTCAGGATCCCACCCCTGACAGAGACCCCCCTGAATCTTCCCCTGCAACACCCTATGCCACAGGATGTTGCCTGGATCCAACCCAGTCAGCTTCTGACTAACTTCCTATCCATCCCCCAGTTTTACCAGATTGTGAGGAGTGGCCTAATACATAGAACCCTTTGCTCCCCCTGGTGGCCAGAATGTGAAGTGTAATGTGTTACTCTGATACCTGGTCAGGTGAACTCCTTAAGTGCCATCAGACGTACCATCACTCCCCTTAGCGGCGGAGCGTCAGTACTGCAACGACAAGGACTCTGGGGCGCTGCACATTATACTGTACTGGCTGCCTAATGGAGCTGCATTATACTATACATGCTGCCTAATGGGGGTGCATTATGCTATACAGGCTGCCTAATGAGGGTACATTATACTGTACTGGCTGCCTATGGGGGTGCATTATACTATACTGGCTGCCTAATCGGGTGCATTATACTATACAGGTTGCCTAATGGGGGTGCATTATACTGTTCTGGCTGCCTAATGGGGGTGCATTATACTGTACTGGCTGCCTAATGGGGGTGCACTTTACTATACTGGCTGCCTAATGGGGTTGCATTATACTATACTGCCTGCCTAATGGGGGTGCATTATACTGTACAGGCTGCCTGATGTGGATACATTATACTGTACTGGCTACCCAATTGGGGTGCATTATACTGTACTGGATGCCTATGGGGTGCATTACACTATACTGGCTCATTAATGGGGGTGCATTAAACTGTACTGGCTTCCTAACGGGGCTGCATTATACTATACAGGCTGCCTAATGAGGGTACATTATACTGTACTGGCTGCCTATGGGGGTGCATTATACTATACTGGCTGCCTAATGGGGATGCATTATACTTTTCTGGTTGCCTATGGGGGTGCATTATACTGTACTGGCTGCCTAAAGGGGGTGCACTATACTATACTGGCTGCCTAATGGCATTGCATTATACTATACTGGTTGCCTAATGGGGGTGCATTATACTATACAGGCTGCCTAATGAGGGTACATTATACTGTACTGGCTGCCTATGGGGGTGCATTATACTATACTGGTTGCCTAATGGGGGTGCATTATACTTTTCTGGTTGCCTATGGGGGTGCATTATACTATACTGGCTGCCTAAAGGGGGTGCACTATACTATACTGGCTGCCTAATGGCATTGCATTATACTATACTGGCTGCCTAATGGGGGTGCATTATACTATACTGACTGCCTAATAGGAGTGCATTATACTATACTGGCTGCCTAATGGGGGTGCATAATACTATACAGGCTGCCTAATGGGGCTGCATTATACTGTACTGGCTGCCTATGGGGGTGCATTATACTATACTGGCTGCCTATGGGGGTGCATTATACTATACTGGCTACCAATGGGGGTGCATTATACTGTATTGGCTGCCTATTGGGGGTGCATTATACTGTACTGGCTGCCTATGGGGCTAAATTATACTATACAGGCTGCCTATGGTGGTGCATTATACTATACAGGCCTATGGGGAGTGCAGTATACTATACAGGCCTATGGGGAGTGCATTATACTGTACAGGCCTATGAGGAGTGCATTATACTATACAGGCCTATGGGGAGTGCATTATACTATATTGAGGACTGTCTGGCACATTATACTACAGGGAGGCTATCGAGGGGGCTATCACACAGTGTGAGGATTACAGTGAAGGGGATATCACACAGTGTTGGAGCCATCAATCAGTTTGAGGGCTAGTAAGGGGTCAGTATACTGTGCGGGTGGTACTATACAGTGAGAGTGAAATATACTGTGTATAAGAGAGCATTATACTGTGTATGGGGAGCTGTACATGGGAGACTCAGGACATTATTCAATGTTAAGTGGGCACTTATTGTTATAGGGGAACTCAGGTTACTGTGTCTGTCAAAGGGGCACACAGGGCATTATTACTTTCTAGGGAGCAAAATGTGGGCACTGTTTTCTAGGGCACTAGCGCCCAGCATTACTATATTCTAGAGGGTTGCTTTAGAATTTCGAGGGCACAGAGAACCACACAGCAGGTGCAGTAATAGGGACACATATGGCAGCAGCGGCTCAGTATTGGGATATCAGCAGGATGAGGAGTTTGTGCAGGTTGGGAGTAGATGGTGACGTGCTGAAAATATGAGAAGTGAAATGTCCCTTTGTTGTATTCTTTGCAACCGAGTCCTGGCTGGAAGACGTTGTCATGTCGGTCTGGGTCAGATGGAAAGGACGAGAAAAGTGAACGATTCCATCAGAAAGAACGTCAGCAGTAAGTCATTATCTGTAACTGTGCTGTGATCTCTTATATGTTCTGTAGGACTGGTATCTACCACTGACCATATGGCGGTAATGTCAATGTTTGTCTTGACATAGAGATTATTTTCAGCAACAGCACAGTCATCTGCTGAGGTTCTCCTCCACTATTAGGGCGCATCACCGAGTTGTAATCAAGGTTACCTGGTTAGGGGCCCACTCAGAAGCTTCGCCCCCCCCCCCCACTGAACCAAAACCCTAGCTACACCTCTGAGCGCCATATCACAATGCAGATTTTGCTGCACTTGTTTGAGGGTGCCATGTTACATTGACAGAGCCCCTGAGGTGCCAGAACAGCAGAACCCCTATAAATTACCCTAATTATTTACATTTTGCCACCAAGATTGTGTGTTAGACCCAAGTTTTACATTTTCATCCTGGGAAATGGGTAAAAATGGCACCAGAATTTGTCCCACAATTTCTGCTGAATGTAGAAATACCCCATATGTGGCTGTACAGTACTGCTTAGCCATACAGAGATACTTGGGTGGGACAGAGCTATATTTGCCTCCTGTAAAACAGATTTTCCTAGACTGGTTTGTGGATTCCATATAAAGAGCCCCTAAGTGCCAGAAAAGCAGAATCCCCCCTCATTTTGGAAATTATAACCCTTTGGGAATTTATCTACATATGTAGTGACTATTCTGACTCCATGCATGTTTTCCAGAAACAGGCAGCAGTGGATGTTGCTAAGAGAAAATTGCAAACTGCCATTGTAGTGACCAGAACAACAAGGAAATTAAACCACACTAATGCATATAAAGATAACAATAAAAATAAATAAAAATAAAAATAATTTTTATGGAGTGTGGTTTAATAGACAGTGGAGACCACTAAAATGGCAAAGAACAACACCAACCCAGGAGACGGAAATCAAGGAGGAAGAGAACTACAGCCAAGGAGTTCATATAGATATATCTTTATTAAGGCAATAGCAGAACAATATGTAAAAAAAAATTTTTGACAAAAAAAATATTAAAAATATATATATTTATACATCAATTATAAAAAATGTGCAACGTGAGATAAAAAGGTACAAATAGTCAATAAAGGGTAAAAAATAACTGTATCCTATGACCGGAATAAATATAAATAAAGAACTGATCTCAGGCCATTAATAAGTGAAAAAGATTATTTTATATATAAAAAAATATATATATATATATATATATATATATATAAAAATGAAGAGGCACGAAGGAACTAATACCGAAACGCGCGTCGGGGCGCGTGTGCACGTTGAGACTCAAGTTATAAGGTACCACCTATGTCCGGATCTATATAATTTATTTTCCTTGCTTGATCTCCGGTTCAGCTGCATCATAGCAGTATTTTATTCATGTTTTATTACTGAGGCTACCTTTTTCGGCACAAATCTTTTCCTTTATCATCTAATTGTTCACTGTGTCACAAGTTGTTTACTGTGTGATAATATTCACAGTTTTGGTTGCTTATTTGATGCACTTTTGGGACGTTTGTGTATTTACATTAACTTCCCCTCCCTTCAACTGTTGCTACGACACTTTATGCACTTTACTATTTTACTGTTTATAGTGTTTCACTTTCTTTTTCTCTCATTTTTTTATATACATATATTGTGCCTCTTCATTTTTATATATATATATATATATATATATATATATATATATATATATATATATATATTTTTTTTTTTAATATATAAAATAATCTTTTTCACTTATTAATGGCCTGAGATCAGTTCTTTATTTATATTTATTCCGGTCATAGGATACAGTTATTTTTTACCCTTTATTGACTATTTGTACCTTTTTATCTCACGTTGCACATTTTTTATAATTGATGTATAAATATATATATTTTTAATATTTTTTTTTGTCAAAAATTTTTTTTTACATATTGTTCTGCTATTGCCTTAATAAAGCTATATCTATATGAACTCATTGTAGTGACCAGTACCTTATGCCCAGCTCATGCTTCTGGAGACACACAGCTGTAAATTAGGCAGGCTCTCATCACTACAGAAATGTCAAACACGTGGGCGCTATATGTTGTTTAGGCACACTGGGGCTCAGAAAGGAGGGGGGCATTTCGATGTGGAAGTGGAGAATTTGCTGAATTTCTTTTGGCGAATGAGGAGCCATTTAACTTTTCCAGAGCCTTTGTGCTACCAGTAACATGGAAGCCCCCTACAGTATACTTTCGTTAACAGATGACAGACTTGAATGGGGACTTGCTTTTTTTGTGGATTGAGTTGAAGCTTTTATTGGGAACATTTTACATAACGTTTGGGATCACAGTTATCCGGCGCTCTACACTGACCACTTACTTTGGGGTTTCCACCTAAATCTCTGAGTGACGTGATTCAGATGAAACCCCTGATGGATCCATTCACTATGAGGCAGCAGGTTCACTTTGGACTCCATCTGGCCTCTGTTCCGTGGTTTCCTTTTTTCACAACTGCACAAAACTGTGGTCGACAGCACTTTTATGCAATCCTAAAAAGATGGACATTGGGGGTTAACAGGTCAGACGGCATTCACAGTGCCTCCATCTGCCTTATTTTAGGGAATTTTCCACCGGGGGGTTCTGTCTGAATCACGTATTTCACAGATTTACACAGAAACCCCAGTGTAAGAGCTCAGCGCAGAGCGCAGGATAAATGTGTGCCAAGCCATACTGCGATCTTTGGGAGGCAGAATGAAAAAATCAACAGCATGTGAAGAATTTGTTTTTTTTATTTTTTATGATGCTCCTTGTGTGATATACAGTACAGACCAAAAGTTTGGACACACCTCATTTAAAGATTTTTTGTATTTTTATGACTATGAAAATTATACATTCACACTGAAGGCATCAAAACTAAGAATTAACACATGTGGAATTATATACTTAATAAAAAAGTGTGAAACAATTGAAATTATGTCTTATATTCTAGGTTCTTCAAAGTTGCCACCTTTTGCTTTGATGACTGCTTTGCACACTCTTGGCATTCTCTTGATGAGCTTCAAGAGGTAGTCACCGGGAATGGTTTTCACTTCACAGGTGTGCCCTGTAAGGTTTAATAAGTGGGATTTCTTGCCTTATAAATGGTGTTTGGACCATCAGCTGTGCTGTGCAGAAGTCTGGTGGATACACAGCTGATAGTCCTACTGAATAGACTGTTAGAATTTGTATGGCAAGAAAAAAGCAGCTAAGTAAAGAAAAATGAGTGGCCATCATTACTTTAAGAATTGAAGGTCAGTCAGTCCGAAAAATTGGGAAAAGTTTGAAAGTGTCCCCAAGTGCAGTAGCAAAAACCATCAAGAGCTACAAAGAAACTGGCTCACATGAGGACCGCCCCAGAAATGGAAGACCAAGAGTCACCTCTGCTTCTAAGGATAAGTTTATCCGAGTCACCAGCCTCAGAAATCGCAGGTTAACAGCAGCTCAGATTAGAGACCAGGTCAATGCCACATAGAGTTCTAGCAGCAGACACATCTCTACAACAACTGTTAAGAGGAGACTTTGTGCAGCAGGCCTTCATGGTAAAATAGCTGCTAGGAAACCACTGCTAAGGATAGGCAACAAGCAGAAGAGACTTGTTTGGGCTAAAGAACACAAGGAATGGACATTAGACCAGTGGAAATCTGTGCTTTGGTCTGATGAGTCCAAATTTGAGATCTTTGGTTCCAACCACCGTGTCTTTGTGCGACGCAGAAAAGGTGAACGGATGGACTCTACATGCCTGGTTCCCACCGTGAAGCATGGAGGAGGAGGTGTGATGGTGTGGGGGTGCTTTGCTGGTGACGCTGTTGGGGATTTATTCAAAATTGAAGGCATACTGAACCAGCATGTCTACCACAGCATCTTGCAGCGGCATGCTATTCCATCCGTTTTGCGTTTAGTTGGACCATCATTTATTTTTCAACAGGACAATGACCCCAAACACACCTCCAGGCTGTGTAAGGGCTATTTGACCAAGAAGGAGAGTGATGGGGTGCTACGCCAGATGACCTGGCCTTCACAGTCACCAGACCTGAACCCAATCGAGATGGTTTGGGGTGAGCTGGACCGCAGAGTGAAGGCAAAAGGGTGAACAAGTGCTAAGCATCGCTGGGAACTCCTTCAAGATTGTTGGAAGACCATTCCCAAAGACTACCTCTTGAAGCTCATCAAGAGAATGCCAAGAGTGTGCAAAGAAGTCATCAAAGTAAAAGGTGGCTACTTTGAAGAACCTAGAATATAAGACATAATTTCAGTTGTTTCACACTTTTTTGTTAAGTATATAAATCCAAATATGTTAATTCATAGTTTTGATGTCTTCAGTGTGAATGTACAATTTTCATAGTCATGAAAATACAGAAAAATCTTTAAATGAGAAGGTGTGTCCAAACATTTGGTCTGTACTGTAAGTGATTAGGTAACTTTATTCTTTTGGTTGGTGCAATTACAGCGAAACCAGATTTATATCGGGTTTTTATGTTTGGCTGCTGTCACACACTAAAAGACGGTTTTATTGCGAAAATTAGTTTTTGTGTCACCATATTTTGAGAACTATAATTTTTTCATATTTCGGCCAACAGTCATGTGAAGGCTTATTTTTTGGGGGACGAGCTGACATTTCTATTGGTACCATTTTCGTGCACATGACATTTTTTGATTGCTTTGTATTTCGATTTTTGTTAGACAGAATGAACAAAAACAAGCAATTCAGGAATTGTTTTTTTTTTTATACCGCCGATACCCCATATATTTTTTTTATGTTCTGACGCTTTTATACAATAAAAACTATTTTATAGAAAAAATTATTATTTTTGCATCGCTTTATTCTGAGAGTTATGTATGACGGCTTGTTTTTTGTGGAACAAGATGACATTTTCAGCTGTACCATTTTTATTTATATGTCTTCTTTATCGCGTTTTATTGCACTTTTTGTTCGGCGGTAAGATGATAAAGCATTGTTTTTTGCATCTTTTTTATTTTTTATGGTGTTCACTGAAGGGGTTAACTAGTGGGACAGTTTTATAGAGCAGTTTGTTACGGATGCAGCGATACCAAATACTCTACACTGCAGAGCATCAGATCAGCGATCTGACAGGCAGGTATGGAGGCATGCCAGCACCTGCTCTCAGCAGGCGTTCATATGCCACCTTACCTGGAGGACCCCGAAGGACGCCGTGGCCATCTTGGAGCCGGGGTTCTCCATGGACACCATCAGGACAACTCGATCGCATCGCGTTGTCCTGATGGAAGTGTGCAGTGAGGGAGCTTCTCTATGCCACTGTCAATACTGACATCAGGATTAGAGGGGTTAAATGCCCACGATCGGTGTTGCTGTGGGGTGTCAGCTGTCACATACAGCTGACACACGCACATGATTGATGGTGCGCTCGGCATGAAGCCATGAGATCGGTGCACCGTACTAGTACTGCTCTTTGTGGGAACGCATCTCCCACAGAGCAGTACTAGTATGGTGCATGACACAAAGATACGAGAAGAATCAAACATGAAGTGATCAGAAAGCCATTATCCTCAAATGATGTCATATTCCAGAGCTACAACCTTCCTGGAGTGCCCAGAAGTACAAGGTGTTCAGTGTTCAGAGACATAGCCGAGGTAAGGAAGGCTGATACCGACCACCACTGAGCAACACACAGAAGTACAAGGTGTTCAGTGCTCAGAGACATGGCCGAGGTAAGGAAGGCTGAACCCGATCACTACTGAGCAAGATACAGAAGTACAAGGTGTTCAGTGCTCAGAGACATGGCCGAGGTAAAGAAGGCTGAACCCGACCACCACTAAGCAAGACACAGAAGTACAAGGTGTTCAGTGCTCAGAGACACTGACGAGGTAAGGAAGGCTGAACCCGACCACCAATGAGCAAGACACAGAAGTACAAGGTGATCAGTGCTCAGAGACATGGCCGAGGTAAGGAAGGCTGAACCCGATCACCACTGAGCAAGATACAGAAGTACAAAGGGAAGGGAGGCTGAAGCCTGTGCAGAGGAAAAGTAAAGGGTTCTAGCTTCAGAAGTTGCAAAAATGTATTGAATTTAAAAAATTCCATCATGAGGGTAGACACAGGTTTGTGTTTCGAACACACCCTGCATTCTTTGACAAAGCTTTTACTCCACTATTTGAAGAATCGCAGCTAAAGTTTTATTGAGCATAACTTTAAAAAAAAGCTGTCCGTGTCTCTGCTCCATGGGACATAGATGGGTGAATATAGCTTAAGAATCAGAACAGACATAAGTATCATTGACGGAATTGAAAGTCCAAAATGTAAAAGATTGCTTGAAATTGCAGCAAACCACAGCACAGAAAACCAACTCACACTGACTGTGTCACCAACAGAGGTAACCGTCAAACTGTAACTGAGACGAGCGATGTGCATATATTCCATTGCGCTCTTCACTTCCTCCCCACTAATACACTTACCTGAGGTCAGAAAAGATCAATTGTTACCTGTGATGATGCTACTGCTAGCAGCTCCCACTTTTTTAGCCGTGGTATGTTATATTTTTGTTTTTTACATTACACCGTCCACTGCCGCATTTTCTTCTACCATAAATTTTGTACAACACTATGATTAACTTTCAATGATCTTTTCAACACCTATTATTCATCCTTTCCCATAGAAGATGTAATAAAAAATACTAGGTAGGTAAATACAGGTACAGAATACAAAATGAGGCTAAAAGTGTAACTGTACTTTTTTCAAATTGGACTAGTAAAACAGGTGTGCTAAAATAGACTTGTCCTTTTTAAAAGGACTATCAACATAGATTGACTGTTCAAACCAAGTACAGGTGTCCAATGCATCATGGCATGACCAAACAATAAAATACACCATTCCATCTGCAATTTTTCCAACTATCTCTGCCTTCTCTGGCTCTATCATGCCAGAGTTGTCAAAGAAGATTAACAAAATTTAACCTCACTTGCTAAAAATGCACAAATGAATCAGAAATGCTGGTCAGATACACGTCTAGAATGTGAGCACTTGCAGCAGGACGTTGTATTGTTGTGGAATGTACTGATGTATAATTTGACAATTACAATAGATGTAGCTTTTAGTAACGCGTACTCTTTGTGAGTTAGAAACAACAAAATGTCTGGATTTTGTTGACATTTTCTTTTCTAAGACAATTATTTTCCCCTTCATAAAAAAGTATTACACACGAAATCCAAAACCACTGTACAATTGTGACAAAAAAGTACACATCTCTGACTGACACAGATTTCAGATTTTTTTTATTCTGTAACAAATATTGTGCATGCTTGCTGTTGCTTTCAGGTGCATTAAGAATAAGGAAAAAATGTGTAATTCAAATGCAGCAGGACAGATGGCAGCTACACCATATCACTGATCAATCACAGAGTCTGGCAATACTACAGCTTGACACCTCCCCTACCTTTCTCTCCCCTATCAATTGATTCTTGATATTATTTACAGACTACTGAACTCATCTTCTTCAGTACTGGAGTTTTAATCAAAGTATTTATATATAGCTCCTAGGGTCACAGTTAATCAAGAGGTATCATGTAGAAACCCAACTTAAAAAGATACAATCTTTAATGCTAATTTCTAAAAACCACCATCCGGTGGTATGTACACACCACAAAGAAATACACCATGAAAAAAACAACACAACCTTGGAGTGTACTAGGAATCCCTAGTGTTATGTCTAAGCTTGTGCCTTCCTAAAGGAGGAGGTTGGCACCCTAGGGGGGTAGCGTTGTGGCGCCCCCGCTCAGCGATAGCTACCTCTATGATTCCCTAGATGCACCCTATAGTCAAACTTGTGTCCCCATGAACACTGAGGGTATGTGCACACGTCAGGATTTTGTCAGGATTTTGTCAGGATTTTGTCAGGATTTTGTCAGGATTTTTCATCAGGTTTTGTAGCCAAAACCAGGAGTGGGTGATAAATGCAGAAGTGGTGCATATGTTTCTATTATACTTTTCCTCTAATTGTTCCACTCCTGGTTTTGGCTACAAATCCTGATGAAAAATCCTGACAAAATCCTGACAAAATCCTGACGTGTGCACATACCCTAAGGAACCACTATTGCTAAACATAGATCACACCTGCAGATAAGGGGACCCTATACCCCAAGGAAAATTAAAAACATTCAAGTACACATGGCACTGGTGGCTTTCATAGATGCAGACATATAATAGTCCTCACAAATCAGTCTATAAATCTGATCCCACCTGGTAAATAAAGGCATATAATTCAATGCCCAAAATCACAATGTACTCATAATCAAAGATATAGAGTGATAGCCACACATAGAAGTACCTTAAGAAATGTGGATCAATTGAGACTGACACCCCTAAAGCAGTGGGGTGTTATGATTTATGATTTGGATATCAAGGTACTCATCTGAAATGTATGCCACCCACCTTCCAATGCCTCAAAGGCATTTCGCCTTCACGGCTCATCAGGAGGCCCGATACCAGATGGTGTGTCTTGATAAGATGCGATGAGTACTGGAGTTTTACAACACATTGTCTATAGCATTTGCTCAATGTTTTACGGGTTTCTTTCCCTAGTTCTATTGCTGACCTGTGAGCCTTGATGTCCACTCCCTATCATAACTCAAAAGCTGCTAAATTCCCAGGCTAATAGTCCTCTTCTGATCGGCTGCACCATACCATGCGATTTAATAGCTGAAAAGCATTATGGTGGAGTTTCCAAGACCGTATCGGAGGTCATGTGAGTGATGTATGGCTGATGCAATGTTATGCAATGTGTAAAATGGCAAATTATGTTTTTGGTTATTTGCGAGAATTAAATCACAAATTGTTTGAATTCACCAGGAACTGGAAATTTCATTCAAACTTAACAGATTTCTTTACTGATAAAATTCATTCACATCATGCATAAGTCTGAAGGGTTTTCATGCCTTTCCATACTATTAATTGCGGACAGTTTGGAACAAAACCAACACACGATAAGGGCAGGTAAAGACGACCATAGACCCTCTCATCAGCTCGATTATGCAAATGAATGAGTTCGATAATAGTTTAGTTCAATTCTCTCAGATGAGGAGAAGATTGAGAAAAAATAAATTCTCCATCTTCTCCATTGTGTCAGTGCGTAGGAATCGTACCGCACTCAGATGACATCTGGTGATCTTCATGCATGCATTGACTTGCATGGCATTTTGTCAGATCACAATTGGACTGAAAATACGCTGTGCTAATACATGTGATAATTTGTGAAAAGAGTGCAACAATAATAGTTTTTTTCCTTTCAATTAATTCTCTAAAGAATTTTCATGCCCAGCAATTTTATCATGTCACATATAAAATAAGTGCAGAGCGTGCTTTATACTATTCTTCAAAGATTAGTCAGAATCCTGTACATAGGTGACAGATGTTCTTTAATGAGCTCTGCTTACATTCATATCATGTGTGCATTTTCTTTGATGCCAACAATTTAGAAGTCAATGATGTGGTATCACTCTTTTTTTCTACAAGTTCTCTGAGGTGTTTTAGCTGTACCAATGGACGTGCTGTACAGTACGTCTTCAAATTAGTAAGTGATGAATTAGACAACATTTACATCTTTCTAAGGCAAAATGATCGCCGTGAGTAAACTATATGTTTCTTTATGTCTGTAGTTAAACTCTTCATCACGCTTAATGATGGCAGTGTGAGGAGTATCTATGTCCAGCAGTGCAATTAAGTCTCTAAAATTGTCTTCTGTAGATCATTTTCATTTACATCTTCAGTTCTCACATTAGTAAGTAAAGGTAATAATGATGCTAAAATATAAAACGAATTCTGCATACTTGCAGATTATTCCTATAAGTCATGTCTTAAATCACATCTGCACTCTGCTGAGTATCAGGAGTTCATGGAGGTGTAGTAGACAGGTTGAAGCTTATACACATACACAAACAGGAAAAAAATGTAGAATTATGAAAATGACAGGATTGGCAGACATGTTAATAATCTTCAAATGCTGAAAAAAATGTTTGTTTGTTTCTAAAACATCTGAATTTATACAGTATTGAGTATGAGCGTCACAAGCATAAATTCCCCCACTTACACACCTTGGCTGCTATAAAGAGGTTATTTATGGCTGTCCGAGGAGTGTTCCTCTGCGTTGAATGCACTTGAGCAAATAATCAAGATCCGCTGCTGGCAGTTCCCTTTGCACTTGCTGACCAGTGATATCTCATGTGTGCTTGATAGGAGAAAAGTCCAGAGACGCTGTAGATAATGGTAGCACATTTAAACCACCCAGACTGCTCACAGTAGTTTGAGCAACATTTTGCCTGGTGTTGTGGTGTTGAGAAAAGGTTCCTGGGACTTTTTGGAGAAATGGCCATAATACTGGGTATACAACCCAATCAATATAATACCAAGCTGTTAGTGTACATGGACTGAAGACTAGAAAAGTCTACTGTACATTAACCAATCCCACATCGTAATCCTGGGAATAGGATTGGTGTGACATTCCCTCGTGAATGACTCTTTATGGCATTGCCCATGTGGTCTTTTAAAATTCAAAGAATGGCCTGTAATGATACATTCTGTCAATTTTTTCCTACACCAACCAACAGACAGTACTTGCATGACATTCGGTTATGAGATAGAAAGAGATTGGTCTGGAGACCACATGGGCATTGCCATGAAGCTGTCTTCATAAGGGAACGTGATAGTGTCCAAGGAGCCATTTTTTAGCACAGCAACACTTGGCCTAACTCTGCACCTGGAGCACCGGCCAGGGCCGTGGGGATACTCGGTTCCAGGCCAGTTCTTAAAGAATGTGGTTATGGCAGCAGTGACCCCGTCCGTGGCCCTGGGCGTCCAATGAAAAGGGATGAATGATGGAAAGGAATAAAGTTTATATAGGAAAAGGGGATTATTCGTGACGCCACCTGTGGTACTCCGCCAGGGATGGCTGACGCTGCTTAAAAGGACCGCTGGGGATGATGGTGATGCAGCTGGGATGGTTCTGCTCCCCACAGGTGGAGTGGGGCCCCAGGGCTATCAGAACAGTTTATGAGGGATGGTGGACATTGGAATGCAAGAATAATTTGGTAGTTTCTTTACCTTTAATTGTAGGTACAGTCTGGAGCACAGGTAACTGGTGGTATTGGAGATCTGGGCAGCCTGGAAACAATTCAGAATCCCCCTAGCCAGGTGGATTTGGAAGCCTCCCTACTGCACTGTTTTCAAGGTTCTTGATGCTTTATGCTCTATTCAAGTCCCTCTCTCTCTGTCCTGGAACACTGCCCGCATGACAGGCAGCTCGAGCCCTTTCCAGGTGTCACTCCCTCGTGATGACTCTGGGCTCTAGTTTGCTGCTGTGCCTTCGAGTGTCAGTTGTTGCCAGGAGACCTGCAATCTCCTGTCCTCCAGATTCAGTTGCGGGGCCTGCAGTCCCCAAACAACCACGGTGTCAGGACTCTGAACATTTTTTATTACCTTTTTGTGCATTACTGTCCTTTTCCAAGATGGCGTCTTTGGTCTCATGTGCACTGTGTCTTCCTGCTATAAATCTCCACCCCAGCCTTCAGTCTGTGCTAGAGTATTCTGCCTTGCATCCAGCTCCTGACCTCTGGTGACTCCCTGGCTATATACCTGCTCCTGTGAACCTGTGTGGTGATCCTGCTACTCTGCTCTGAGTTCCTGTTGCATACACCAGTTCCAGTAATCCTCCTTCATCTGCTGCTCGTGTTTACTTTCATCTGCATTTGCTGGACATGTAAGCTGTATCTGCTCTGCAAGAACCTGAGACTATTACCCAGACCTCCCTGGCTGAGCTAAGATATTTTTTGAACTGCCTTATAAGCATATCTATCTGTGTTTTGGACTAAGCAAGGACTTATTCGTGTCAAGTATCCTCAAGAATAATTGTGCTTCACAGACTTTCTGCATGATTGCATTTTCCTCTGAAGTTTCCTATAGACTGCTGAGCTGCATTTGATATTTGCACCAAGTGTTGTGGACTTGAGTTTCTCTCTGCACCTGTTTGAATCACCGTGTGATAATATAGACTTTACCACTTATAAAACTGTGTCCTGTAGTTGTCTTGTTCCACGCAAAGAGTCTCCTGAGTTATCCCCTATAATTATTACACATGGACTCTGATGTCTGGCCTTTTGCGCTCAGTCCTGGAGTGAGCTCAGTTGCAGCTCCTCTCCCAGGCACTCCACACTTGCTTCCTCTTCCTTCACTGCCTCACTCTCCCTCTCTAGGACTCAGACTAACTAACCCCGCCTCCAGACCAGAACTTATAGGGCAGCTCCCCTGAAACTGGGTTTAGAGCTCCTCCTTCTGGTCTGGAGTCAGGAAAGTGTTGCATGCCAGTGTTACCTGCTAAGGGGATCCCTTCTTGCTTCCAGGCATGGCATCACCCCTGTGAGGGAGGCAATGTCACTGCGGCAACCAGACTCCTGGGGTGCCACACATCATAGCCTGCAGCCTCTGAGGACTTGTCTCCCATTGAGCACATCGGAGACAATGTTGGTTGGCAGTGGTGCAGCGCCCCAGAGTCCTGGTCATTGCAGTACTGATGCTCCGCCGCTAAGGGGGGCTATGGTACGTCTGATGGCACTGAAGGAGTTCTTCTGACCAGGTATCACAGTCACCAAAACACTTCACAGTCTGGCCTCCAGGGGGAGCTAAGGGTGCTATGTATTAGGCCACTCCTCACAATCTGGTAAAACTGGGGGTTAGGCAGAAAGTTAGACAGAAGCTGACTAAGAATCGAACAGGCAAGATCCTGTGGCAGAGGGTGTTGCGGGGAGAAACTCAGGGGGGTCCCTGTCAGGGGTGGAATCCTGACAGAGGCCTAGCGAACAGAGAGAACGTTACGGGACCGCGCCTGCACTAGATAGCGGCGGTGCCCTAAGAAAGGACAAGAAGCGAGGTATATTGTGCTGAGTGAGAAACGAGATCAATGCAACAAGGAGAAATACCAGTAGGAGTCGTGCTGTAAGACGAGGCAACATCCTACTGAGGCGCGTAGCCGGTGGCCGGAACGCCGAGGAGGTATTAGGCTCCAAGCAATACTTCAAACCTACAGCAGGACAGTCAGCTATAGGCGGGCTGTCTCACACCAATCACCTACGAAGACATAGGGGGCACACTAGGAGAAGGGCGACACTAGGGTCCAGGAAGAGCTCCGAGCCTACCCATCATACGGGTGCGTCCTAGCCATATCATCTGGGGGACGAAGAAGAACATCAGAATCCAGTTGTGAGGGAACACGAGAAACAGACACAACAGTTGTGGGGACTATCCCCTGAGCACAGCAGGGGAGGACCGCAACACACAAGCACTAGAAGGTAGGCACAGATTTCCACCTGCAAAGGGAACTCTGGAGGTGCCATCGGACCGGCCGGACTTGCGCAGCCCGGTTAACCGTATTCCGGACTGAGGATCCTGGGACCTTCAGTAAAGAGGTAAAGAGACTGCAACCTGGTGTCCTCGTTATTTAACCTGCACCGCGCCACCACAACATCACCACCATTCTCTCCACCTTCATTGTACGCCCCTCAGCAGGGTCACGGACCGGGTCTAGCCACCGTGACAACCCCAGAGCAGAGACTCAGAGGCCCGGTACCGGGTACCCCTCGGCCCTGCGGCAGTGGGGGCGCTACAGTGGCAAAAGGAGTTGCCAGCAGTGGATGTTGAGGATTTTCTTGAGTGCATTCAGTGTTGCAGGACATTACTACCCATTAATAACCTCATTGATAGCAGCCAAAGCTGTAAGTGCGGGGATTTCTGCATGAGGAACTCATGATCGATAATGAATAATTCTTGAGGTTTTGAAAATTTACAGTAGTTTCTATTTTTTCATCATTTGCATATCAGTAACATGTCTATCCATTGTGTGATTTCCATAACTCCACCACTTTTCCTTCCTGGTGTTACAAAGTCAATGTTAAGGAATGTATAACTTTAAAGGCTGTTTTTATTGGGGTAGTCTTGTCTGGATCTCTGAAATAGAGTTTTCTTCCTGAAGCTCCATGGAGAGCTTGGCTGCTACTTTATTTGGCTTAGATGTTCGGCTTTCTAATAAAATCTACTTTTAACTTTGTTTCATATCAGCTTGCATGCAGCCTATACTCAACATTGACCTGGAACTGAACCAGCACTCTGGAAATGGCAGGATACACAGTCAGCAGTCATGATTTATTGCTGCCGTTTACTCTGTGGGAATCTCAAGGACGTTTTACATATAGCTAAACAATGTTGAGCTGTTTTTTTTAGCTGCTATATTTAGCTATAAGCTATGCTAACCTATGTAATCTATAATCTTATGTGCACACATGCATTTATTGTGCTGTAAGGGTTTTCACCTCATCTGTTTTTTTTACCTTGGCAAAAGCAGATGGCTATGATGCCAAAACCGCTTCAATAGAGGAGGTTGAGATCTTTTATGGAGTGCAGACACACTGCAAATCAGTGCTACTCTTGCTAGATTATATTTTATACACTTGTTCTTCTGATCCCAAAACATTTAGATTAAATTTGCACATTGTGATTTTGGTGCATTTTTGTTGCTACAGATTTTCAGCGTTTATTTATACCACGGTGTTTATTTTTTTTCATGCATTTTTATCTTTTTTCCTACTGTAGGTTTGGACTCCCTTGGTGTGTCAAGACTTCATCTAGTTTATTTTTTAAACATTCTGTTTTCACAGTAGCCTAACTTTGGTAAAACTTTTTTTATTAAGTCACCTGCAGATTATTGTACATGCATTTTTAACATGTTTTCACAGCAAAAATACAATAAAAACATATCTGTCATCATGGGGTCATCTGAAGGTAATTGTCAATGCTGTAAAGATATGAGATGTGCAGCATCTGAAACAACAGATACTGGAAGCCTGTGCTAGTATTTCTTCTGCGGTTTTGCTATCAGTGTGTCAAGAGTGGGAGAAGAGGGTTGCATTGACAATCCAACACAATGGGCAGCACTTTGACCACAATAACCATTCTGCCGCCTCACCAACCACCCGTGCTGCCGCCTCACCAATCACCCGTGCTGCCGCCTCACCAACCACCAGAGCTGCCGCCTCACCACCACCAGAGCTGCCGCCTCACCACCACCAGAGCTGCCGCACCCCTCGACCTTCTGTCTATTCCCCAGTATCCCGTAGAATGTAAGTCAGCAAGGACAGGGTCCTCTCCCCTCTGTACCAGTGAGACATTGTAAATTTGTGTACTGTAAATGATATCTATAACCCTGTATGTAACACCTTTCTTACGTACAGTGCCATGGAATTAATGGTGCTATATAAATAAATAATAATAATTTTATAAGTGGTCATAAACTTTTAAATAACTCATGAAAGAATAAAGTTACGTTAAAACCAAGAACACCATTGTTTTTCTTGTGAAATTGTCAATAAGTTTGATGTGTCTCATGACCCTCTTCCCATTGGAAAAAATAAAGTTGGATCCAAAATGACCGACTTCAAAATGGCCACCATGGTCAGACTCACCACCCATCTTGAAAGGTTTTCCCTCTCCCATATACTAATGTGCCACAAACAGGAATTTAATATCACCAACCATTCCCATTTTATTTAGGTATATCCATATAAATGGCCCACCCTGTAGTAATACTGAATAAATAAAACACTATCCAGTGTAGTAATATTGCAACTATGCCCCTAAAGTGAAACAAAGTGCTAGATCTAATCCAGGAATGAATAAGTTAATAAGTGTAGAAAAACCTAGTGGTAAAATTAACCTCTTTATCCCATATGATGTACTATCCCGTTGAGGTGACCTGGGACTTAATTCCCAGTGACGGGATAGTACGTCATGCTATTTAATGCAACATCGCGACTTAAGTCGCGTTGATCGCATTAAATTTCTGACTCCATCTTACCTCACGGAAGATGGCCTCAGCATCCTGGGATATGGTGCTGCCCCCCAAGCCTCTCAATTCTGAACAGCCAATCACAGCGTTTCTCATTGTTTCAGCCAATCAGATTGGCTGAAACAATGAGGTCCCAGGCTAGGATCGAGTGCCGATGTACTCGATCCTAGGCTGGTGCCTGGCAACACCCCCCTGGATTGGCGCAATTGCCGATCGTATCGATTGAGCCAATCACGGAGCGCAGCAGCGGTATTACCGTGCTGTGCCCTGCCTGTACTAGCCTGGATCGGTGCTGTAATAGCACCGATCCTAGGCCAGAGCCTAGGACAGGCCCAGCAGGCCCTGCAGGAGCTGATTGGCGTGATCAATGTTATCGACGATAGCACCAATCACAGGGCACAGAGGCGGACCGCTGTGTGCCCTGCTGGTGACCTGGCTGTGACCTGCCTAGGATCGTAATGATCCTAGGCAGTTGCCATGGTCACCAGGACCTGCAGGGATTGGTGGGATCGATGTGATAATTCGATCCCACCAATGACAGCTCACAGCAGCGGTGTGACCTGTCTGTCACCTGTTATGGACCTGGTGGTTAGGAGCACCCGGAATGACCTGATGAGTAAACTCAAAATCGGGACTAGCTCTGGGGAAGTGGGAACTCTGCTGACCGCAAACCCTACTCCTATCACACACACTAGAAATAGCCGTGGAGCGTACCTAACTCTCCCTAGACGCCTCTTCACAGCCTAAGAGCTAACTACACCTAAAGATAGAAATAGAAGCCTTACCTTGCCTCAGAGAAATTCCCCAAAGGTAAAGGCAGACCCCCACATATATTGACTGTGAGTTAAGAGGAAAGTCACAAACACAGGAATGAAACAGGTTTTAGCAAAGGAGGCCAGATTTCACTAAATAGTCAGAGGATAGAAAAGGGAACTATGCGGTCAGCACAAAAGACTACAAAAAACCACGCAGAGTAAGCAAAAAGACTCCCCACACTGACTCACGATGTGGAGGTGCCACTCTGCACCCCCAGAGCTTCCAGCTAGCAAGGGAATATCAGATAGCAAGCTGGACTAGAAATTAGCAGTACTAAGAAATATATTCAGGAAGCAGTAACAACAAATGAACTAGCAAAGACTTAGCTTCTGCTGGAGTAGACAGGTCCTCAGAGAAGTCCAAGAGAGATCTGAACCAATACTGAAACATTGACAGCTGGCATGAAGTAACGATCTGAGTGGAGTTAAATAGGGAAGCCAGCATAGCAATAACGAGAGCAGCTGATAAAGCCAACCTCAGTGACCAGCAGTTCCGCTCGAAGCCACCAGAGGGAGTCCAAGAGCAGAACTAACCAAAGTACCATTCATGACCACAGGAGGGAGTCCGAAAACGGAATTCACAACAGTACCCCCCCCCCCTTGAGGAGGGGTCACCGAACCCTCACCAGGGCCCCCTAGGCCGATCAGGACAAGCCAAATGAAAGGCATCAACTAAATCGGCAGCATGGACATCGGAGGCAACAACCCAGGAATTATCCTCCTGACCATAGCCCTTCTACTTAACCAGGTACTGAAGCTTCCGTCTCGAAATACGAGAATCCAAAATTTTTTCCACCACATACTCCAACTCCCCCTCAACCAACACCGGAGCAGGAGGATCAACGGAGGGAACCATAGGCGCCACGTACCTCCGCAACAACGACCTATGGAACACATTATGGATGGCAAAAGAAGCTGGAAGAACCAAACGAAATGACACAGGGTTGAGAATTTCAGAAATCTTATAAGGACCAATGAAACGAGGCTTAAACTTAGGAGAAGAAACCTTCATAGGAACATAACGAGAAGACAACCAAACCAAATCCCCAACACGAAGTCGGGGAACAACACAACGACGGCGGTTAGCGAAACGTTGAGCCTTCTCCTGGGACAACGTCAGATTGTCCACTACATGAGTCCAAATTTGCTGCAACCTGTCCACCACAGAATCCACACCAGGACAGTCAGAAGGCTCAACTTGCCCCGAAGAAAAACGAGGATGAAAACCAGAATTGCAAAAAAAAGGCGAAACCAAAGTAGCCGAACTAGCCCGATTATTAAGGGCGAACTCAGCCAATGGCAAGAAGGTCACCCAATCATCCTGATCAGCAGAAACAAAGCATCTCAGATAGGTTTCCAAAGTCTGGTTGGTTCGTTCGGTTTGGCCATTTGTTTGAGGATGGAAAGCCGAAGAAAAAGACAAATCAATGCCCATCTTAGCACAAAAGGACCGCCAAAACCTAGAGACAAACTGGGAGCTTCTGTCCGACACAATGTTCTCCGGAATGCCATGCAAACGAACCACATGTTGAAAAAATAATGGCACCAAATCAGAGGAGGAAGGTAATTTAGGCAAGGGTACCAAATGGACCATCTTAGAAAAGCGATCACAAACCACCCAGATGACAGACATCCTTTGAGAGACAGGAAGATCTGAAATAAAATCCATGGAAACATGCGTCCAAGGCCTTTTCGGGACTGGCAAGGGCAAAAGCAACCCACTGGCACGAGAACAGCAGGGCTTAGCCCGAGAACAAGTCCCACAGGACTGCACAAAAGAACACACATCCCGTGACAAGGAAGGCCACCAAAAGGACCTAGCCACCAAATCTCTGGTACCAAAAATCCCAGGATGACCAGCCAACACCGAGCAATGAACCTCAGAAATAACTCTGCTAGTCCATCTATCAGGGACAAACAGTTTCTCCGCTGGACAACGGTCAGGTCTATCAGCCTGAAACTCCTGCAGCACCCGCCGCAAATCAGGGGAGATGGCAGACAGAATTACCCCCTCTTTGAGAATACCAGCCGGCTCAGGGACTCCCGGAGAATCAGGCACAAAACTCCTAGAAAGGGCGTCCGCCTTCACATTCTTAGAACCTGGAAGGTATGAGACCACAAAATCGAAATGGGAGAAAAACAGCGACCATCGAGCCTGTCTAGGATTCAACCGCTTGGCAGACTCGAGATAAGTCAGATTTTTGTGATCCGTCAAGACCACCACGCGGTGCTTGGCTCCTTCAAGCCAATGTCGCCACTCCTCGAATGCCCACTTCATAGCTAGCAGCTCCCGATTGCCAACATCATAATTACGCTCAGCAGGCGAAAACTTTCTAGAAAAGAAGGCACATGGCTTCATCACAGAGCCATCAGAACTTCTTTGAGACAAAACAGCCCCTGCTCCAATCTCAGAAGCATCAACCTCGACCTGAAAAGGGAGCGAAACATCTGGCTGACGCAACACAGGGGCCGAAGAAAAACGACGTTTCAGCTCCTGAAAAGCCTCAACGGCCGCAGAGGACCAATTCACCACATCAGCACCTTTCTTTGTCAAATCAGTCAAAGGTTTATCCACACTAGAAAAATTAGCGATGAAGCGACGGTAAAAATTAGCAAAGCCCAGGAATTTCTGGAGGCTCTTCACAGATGTAGGTTGAGTCCAATCATAAATGGCCTGAACTTTAACAGGATCCATCTCGATAGTAGAAGGGGAAAAAATGAAGCCCAAAAAGGAAACCTTCTGAACTCCGAAGAGACATTTAGACCCCTTCACAAACAAGGAATGAGCACGAAGGACCTGGAATACCATTCTGACCTGTTTCACATGAGACTCCCAATCATCCGAAAAGACCAAAATATCATCCAAATATACAATCATGAATCTAACCAGATACTTTCGGAAGATGTCATGCATAAAGGACTGAAACACAGATGGAGCATTTGAAAGCCCGAATGGCATTACCAGGTACTCAAAATGGCCCTCGGGCGTATTAAATGCTGTTTTCCTTTCATCGCCCTGTTTAATACGCACAAGGTTATACGCCCCTCGAAGATCTATCTTGGTGAACCAACTAGCCCCCTTAATCCGAGCAAACAAATCAGACAGCAGAGGCAAAGGGTACTGAAATTTGACCGTGATTTTATTGAGAAGGCGGTAATCTATACAGGGTCTCAGAGAACCATCCTTCTTGGCCACAAAAAAGAACCCTGCTCCCAACGGTGATGAAGACGGGTGAATATGCCCTTTCTCCAAGGACTCCTTTATATAACTCCGCATAGCGGCGTGCTCTGGCACAGATAAATTGAAAAGTTGGCCTTAGGAAACTTACTACCAGGAATCAAATTTATAGCACAATCACAATCCCTATGAGGGGGTAGGACACTGGATTTGGGCTCATCAAATACATCCTGGTAATCCGACAGAAACTCAGGGACTTCAGAAGGAGTGGAAGCAGAAATTGACACCAACGGAACATCGCCATGTACCCCTTGACAACCCCAACTAGACACAGACATTGATTTCCAATCCAATACTGGATTATGAACCTGTAGCCATGGCAAACCCAACACGACCACATCATGCAAATTATGCAACACCAAAAAGTGAATATCTTCCTGATGTGCAGGAGCCATGCACATGGTCAACTGAGTCCAGTACTGAGGTTTATTCTTGGCCAACGATGTGGCATCAATTCCCCTTAATGGAATAGGATACTGCAAAGGCTCCAAGAATAAACCACAGCGCCTGGCAAAATCCAAGTCCATCAAATTCAGGGCAGCGCCTGAATCCACAAATGCCATAACCGAGTAGGATGACAAAGAGCAAATCAGAGTAACAGACAAAAGAAATTTAGGCTGTACAGTACCAATGGTGACAGACCTAGCGAACCGCTTAGTGCGCTTAGGACAATCAGAGATAGCATGAGTGGGGTCACCACAGTAAAAACACAGCCCATTCTGACGTCTGTGTTCTTGCCGTTCAGTTCTGGTCAAAGTTCTATCACATTGCATAAGCTCAGGCCTCTGCTCAGAGGACACCGTTAAATGGTGCACAATTTTGCGCTCGCGCAAACGCCGATCAATTTGGATGGCCAAGGACATTGATTCATTCAGACCAGCAGGCGTGGGGAATCCCACCATAACATCCTTAAGGGCTTCAGAAAGACCCTTTCTAAAAATTGCTGCCAGGGCACACTCATTCCATTGAGTAAGCACAGACCATTTTCTAAACTTCTGACAATATATCTCCGCTTCATCCTGACCCTGACACAAAGCTAGCAAGATTTTCTCTGCCTGATCCACTGAATTCGGTTCATCATAAAGCAATCCAAGCGCCAGAAAAAACGCATCTACATTAAGCAATGCAGGATCTCCTGGCGCAAGGGAGAATGCCCAGTCTTGAGGGTCGCCAGAGGAGCGGGGTTTCAAGGCAAGAAACAGTTTACAATTATTTTTGAAGTTCAGAAACTTAGATCTATCCCCAGAAAACAAATCAGGAATTGGAATTCTAGGCTCTAACATCGGATTTTGAACTACATAATCTTGAATGCTTTGTACCCTAGCAGTGAGATGATCCACACAAGAGGACAGACCTTGAATATCCATATCTACACCTGAGTCCTGAACCACCCAGAGGTTAAGGGGAAAAGAGAGACAAAACACACTGCAAAGAAAAAAAAATGGGTTCAGAACTTCTCTTATCCCTCTTTTGAGATGCATTAACACTTTAGGGCCAGCTGTACTGTTATGGACCTGGTGGTTAGGAGCACCCGGAATGACCTGATGAGTAAACTCAAATTCGGGACTAGCTCTGGGGAAGTGGGAACTCTGCTGACCGCAAACCCTACTCCTATCACACACACAAGAAATAGCCGTGGAGCGTACCTAACTCTCCCTAGACGCCTCTTCACAGCCTAAGAGCTAACTACACCTAAAGATAGAAATAGAAGCCTTACCTTGCCTCAGAGAAATTCCCCAAAGGTAAAGGCAGACCCCCACATATATTGACTGTGAGTTAAGAGGAAAGTCACAAACACAGGAATGAAACAGGTTTTAGCAAAGGAGGCCAGATTTCACTAAATAGTCAGAGGATAGAAAAGGGAACTATGCAGTCAGCACAAAAGACTACAAAAAACCACACAGAGTAAGCAAAAAGACTCCCCACACCGACTCACGATGTGGAGGTGCCACTCTGCACCCCCAGAGCTTCCAGCTAGCAAGGGAATATCAGATAGCAAGCTGGACTAGAAATTAGCAGTACTAAGAAATATATTCAGGAAGCAGTAACAACAAATGAACTAGCAAAGACTTAGCTTCTGCTGGAGTAGACAGGTCCTCAGAGAAGTCCAAGAGAGATCTGAACCAATACTGAAACATTGACAGCTGGCATGAAGTAACGATCTGAGTGGAGTTAAATAGGGAAGCCAGCATAGCAATAACGAGAGCAGCTGATAAAGCCAACCTCAGTGACCAGCAGTTCCGCTCGAAGCCACCAGAGGGAGTCCAAGAGCAGAACTAACCAAAGTACCATTCATGACCACAGGAGGGAGTCCGAAAACGGAATTCACAACAGTCACCTGCCTGTGACCTGTCTGACCACGCTGCAGGGGTCCTCACTCTAGCTGAGGATTCCTGCAGAGCGGTCACACAGCCAGATCTCCTCGTGCTGAGCCTTCTGGTCCTACAGAAGCCTGTAACACCAGAAACCCTGATTTAGAAAAGAAAGAAGACAGAAGAAAGAAGACAGAAGAAAGAACAGAGACTACAACGGTAAGTGTTATCCCTGATCCCTACCCGATCTCTCTTCATCCATCCCACCCCCCATCCCCCTCTTTTTACCCCCCCTTCATCCCTCCGTGAGCACGTTTAGCAGCCGCTGAGCGTTGATTGGTGACGCAGTTCACCGATCAACACTCGTGCTCACTTTTTTTCCTCAGCCCATTTGCGCCAACTCTGTAAACATCCCGCAGCTGCCAAACTTTGATAAGTGACGCAGTTCACTTATCAGAGCTTGTGCCTGCCGTTTTCCTTTTTTTTTTTTCATCCCCCCCCTGCACCACACCTGTGCACACACCCAGCAGCCGCCGAACTTTGATAAGTGACGTGGTTCACTTATCAAAGCTCTCGTGCCTGCCATTTTTTTTTCCACATCCCGTTCGCACACCCAGCAGCCGCCGAAGTTTGATAAGTGACGTGGTTCACTTATCAAAGCTCTCGTGCCTGCCGTTTTCTTTTTTTTTTCCACATCCCGATCGCACACCCAGCAGCCGCCGAAGTTTGATAAGTGACGTGGTTCACTTAGCAAAGCTCTCGTGCCTACCATTTTCTTTTTTTTTCCCACATCCCGTTCACACACCCAGCAGCCACCGAAGTTTGATAAGTGATGTGGTTCACTTATCAAAGCTCTCGTGCCTGCCGTTTTCTTTTTTTTTTTCCACATCCCATTCGCACACACAGCAGCCGCCGAAGTTTGATAAGTGATGTGGTTCACTAATCAAAGCTCTCGTGCCTGCCGTTTTCTTTTTTTTTTTTCCACATCCCGTTCGCACACCCAGCAGCTGCCGAAGTTTGATAATTGACGTGGTTCACTTATCAAAGCTCCCGTGCCTGCCGTTTTTTTTTTTTTCCACATCCCGTTCGCACACCCAGCAGCCGCCGAAGTATGATAAGTGACGTGGTTCACTTATCAAAGCTCCCGTGCCTGCCGTTTTTTTTCCACATCCCGTTCGCACACCCAGCAGCCGCCGAACTTTGATAAGGGACGCGGTTCTCTTATCAGAGCTAGGGCCTGCTGTTTTAGGCTTTTCCTTTCACAGGTATTTTTTTTCCCTATTTGCTTTTTTTTTCCATTAGTTTTTTCTTTTTAGAATAGTTTGCACCAAACAGTGTCCCCCCACACGTACACAGTTACCAATAAAGTACACCCAAGCACCATACTCACAAAAAAATGTCCCGCTCGTCCCGTTCGTCCCAACAGCGCTATTCATTGGAGGAGGCATATTCTTTCCTTCCCTCCGACACTGATAGCGAGGGAGAGGATCCCAATTTTCTTTATTTTTCCAATGCTTCCTCATCCTCTTCCCTCTCCTCATCTTCCTCCTCCGGTCCTGCGGAACCGCCACGCAGACGCCACAGGACAGAAGAGGCAGTGCCTATCATTGATGAAGATGACGATGAAGATGAAGATGAAACAGCGCCCACCATTGCTGAAGACCAACCAGCGCACCCCACTGCGGACCCCATATGGACCTCGCCGCCCAAAATTTACGAGCCACTGATTCCTGATTTTGTGGCAGAATCAGGAATCAAGTTTGACACCACCGGCCTCACAGAACTAGACTTTTTCAAAGTCTTTTTCTCTGAGGCTTTTGTTAACCTCATGGTGGAGCAAACTAATTTGTATGCTCGTCAATTTTTGGAACAAAACTCAGGTTCATCATATTCTAACTGGTCTCCTGCAGACGCAGTTGAAATTATGCAGTTTTTGGGCCTGGTCCTCCACATGGGGATCCTGAAGAAGCCACAACTTTGGCAATATTGGAGTGTTGATATTTTATATAACACTCCAGTGTTCCGAATGGTTATGACCCGGACGCTTTTTGAGGCCATCCACAAGTTCCTGCATTATAACGAAAATGCAGTGTCCCGCACGAGATGACCCTAACTTTGACCATCTGTTTAAAGTTCGGCCAGTCATCGAACACTTCAATAAAAAGTTTGCTGAAGTGTACGTGCCTCAAAGGGACATCTGCGTGGATGAGTCCTTAATTCATTTTATGGGGCGGCTCGGATTACGTCAGTACCTGCCCAGCAAGAGGGCCAGGTATGGAATCAAACTCTACAAGCTGTGTGAGAGTACCTCAGGGTACACCTACAGCTCTAGAGTTTGGGAAGGGAAGGACACCAGGATTGAACCGCCTGAGTGTCCTCCTGTCCTGGGAGTGAGTGGGAAAATTGTGTGGGATTTGGTGCATCCACTGCTGGATAAAGGTTATCAACTCTATACCGATAACTTTAACACCAGCATCCCACTCTTCAAATCCCTCTCTGCGTGAGGTACTGCAGCCTGCGGTACTGTTCGCAAAAATCAGATAGGCCTCCCGAAGACGCTACTTGGGCAGATGCTCAGAAAAGGTGAGAGCAAAGCCCAATGTAGCGACCACCTGCTGGTGGTCAAGTACAAGGACAAGAGGGATGTCCTTCTATTGACCACAATACACGGTGATGGCAGCGCCCTCAGCACTGTACGGAGTATCTCTACAGAGGTCAGCAAACCGACCTGTGTACTTGGGTACAACGAAAACATGGGGGGTGTTGATCTCTCCAATCAACTCCTCCAACCGTACAGTGCTTTGAGAAAGGCCAGGGTGTGGTACAAAAAGCTGGCCATGCACATTGCACAAATGGCAATGCTCAACGCTTTCCTGCTGTCACGATGTGCACGCCACACCGATACGTCATACCTTCATTTCCAGGAGGTTGTGGTTAAGGCCCTGATATTTTGGCACTCCTCAAGGAGCGGGCCCCAGTACCTCTGGAACTGAAGGTGCTCGTATCGTACCAGGTCAGCATTTTCCGGGGGTGGTACCAGCAACTGGAAGAAAAGGTAAGCCACAAAAAAGGTGCCGAGTGTGCTACAAAAGGGGAATACGCAAGGACACCATCTATCAATGCGACACCTGCCCCGACAAACCTGGCCTGTGTATGAAGGATTGCTTTAAATTGTACCACACCTCCATGCACTACTAATTTACTTTACAGGAAACAGATTAGTTCCAAAGGGGGCACATCTAGGTAGGTTCTTTGGGGGTCTACTTTCCAAAATGATGTCACTAGTGTTTTTTTTTTCCCGTTTAGGCACATCAGGGGCTCTGCAACATGATGCCTGCAGACCATTCCATCAAACTCTGCATTCCAAAACGTCAGTACTTCCCTTTCGAGCCCCAACGTGTGCCCAAACAGTTATTTCCCACATATGGGGTACCAGCGTACTCAGGACAAATTGGACAACAACATTTGAGGTCCAATTTCTCCTGTTACCCTTGGGAAAATAAAAAATTGGGGACTAAAAGATGATTTTTGTAGGCAAAAAATAGGATTTTTTATTTTCACGCCCGGGCATTATAAACTTTAGTGAAAGACTTGGGGGTTAAAAGTTCTCACCACACATCTAGACAAGTTTCTTAGAGGGTCTAGTTTCCAAATTGGGGTCACTTGTGGGGGGTTTCCACTGTTTAGGCACATCAGGGGCTCGTGAAATGGAACATGACGGCCGCAGAACATTCCATCAAAGCCTGTATTCCAAAACGTCACTACTTTCCTTCCGAGCCTAGCTGTGCTCCCAAACAGTAGTTTTCTCCCACATATTGGGTACCAGCATACTCAGGACAAATTGGACAACAATATTTGAGGTCCAATTTCTCCTGTTACCCTTGGGAAAATAAAAAATTGGGGACTAAAAGATCATTTTTGTAGGCAAAAAATAGGATTTTTTATTTTCATGCCCAGGCATTATAAACTTCTGTGAAGCCCCTGGGGGTTCAAAGTGCTCATCACACATCTAGATAAGTTCCTTGGGGGGTCTAGATTCCAAAATGGGGTCACTTGTGGGGGGTTTCCACTGTTTAGGCACATCAGGGGCTCATTAAACGTGACATGGTGTCCGATCGCAATTGCAGCCAATTTTAGGTTGAAAAAAATCAAACGACGCTCCTTGCCTTCCGAGCCCTGTCGTGCGCCCAAACAGTGGTTCCCCCCCCCACATATGGGGTATCAGCGTACTCAGGACAAACTGGTCAACAATTTATGCTGTCCAATTTCTCCTGTTACCTTTGGGAAAATAAAAAATTGGGGACTAAACTATCATGTTTGTGGAAAAAATATGACTTTTTATTTTCATGCCCGGGCGTTATAAACTTCTGTGAAGCCCCTGGGGGTTCAAAGTACTCATCACACATCTAGATAAATTCCTCAGTATCAGCGTACTCAGGACAAATTGGACAACAACTTTCAAGGTCTAATTTCTCCTTTTACCCTTAGTAAAATAAAACAAGTTGGATCAGAAGTACATTTAAAAAAAAAAAAAAGTTAAATGTTCATTTTTTTTAAACATTCCAAAAATTGCTGTGAAACACCTGAAGGGTTAATAAACTTCTTGAATGTGGTTTTGAGCACCTTGAGGGGTGCAGTATTTAGAATGGTGTCACACTTGGGTATTTTCTATCATATAGACCCCTCAAAGTGACTTCAAATGTGATGTGGTCCTTAATAAAAAATGGTGTTGTAAAAATGAGAAATTGCTGGTCAACTTTTAACCCTTATAACTCCCTATCAAAAAAAATGTTGGTTCCAAAATTGTGCTGATGTAAAGTAGACATGTGGGAAATGTTACTTATTAAGTATTTTGTGTGACATAACTGTGATTTAAGGGCATAAAAATTAAAATTTGGAAAATCGTCAAATTTTCAAAATGTTCACCAAATTTCTGCTTTTTTCACAAATAAACGCAGGTAATATCAAAGAAATTTTACCAGTAACATGAAGTACAATATGTCACGAGAAAACAGTGTCAAAATCAGTTGGATCTGTTGAAGCATTCCAGAGTTATAACCTCATAAAGGGACAGTGGTCAGAATTGTAAAAATTGGCCCGGTCATTAACGTGCAAACCACCCTTGGGGGTTAAGGGGTTAAATACACATGTCTTCAAGATGGCACAAAAGATTACTAGGGAAACAAAACAAATAAAGTGACTGGTGCACAATAAAGATGGTATAGAGTGCCTGATGGTGGTGAGGACTGCTTACCATCAATGACAGCTTGACGTCTTTTGTGGTAGTTGTGGATGAGGTTTTTTATTTTCTTTGATGGTAAAGATGCCCACTCTTCTTGGCATAAAGCCTCCAGTTCCTGTAAATTCCTGGGCTGTCTAGCATGAACTGCGCGCTTGAGATCTCTCCAGAGTGGCTCAGTGATATTGAGGTCAGGAGACTGAGATCGCCACTCCAGAACCTTCACTTTGTTCTGCTGTAGCCAATGACAGGTTGACTTGGCTTTGTGTTTTGGATCCATGTCATGTTGGGAGCTTCCAAGTATGTCCCATGCGCAGCTTCTGGGCTGATGTTGCAAATTTGCCTCCAGTATTTTCTGATACTGTGCTGCATTCATCCAACTTTGACCAAGTTTCCTGTACCTTTGTAGCTCAGACATCCCCAAAACATCGGAGATCCACTTCCGTGCTTTACAGTAGGAATGGTGTTCCTTTCATCATAGGCCTTGTTGACCTCTCTCCAAATGTAACGTTTATGGTTGTAGCCAAGAAATTCAATTTTGGTCTCATTCGAGAAGCTTTGAGGCTTGTCTCTGTGCTGTTTTGTGGCATTTGCGCAGTAATGGCTTTCTTCTGGCGACTCAACCATGCAGCCCATTTTTCTTCAAGTGCCTCCTTAGGCTGCCGTCACACTAGCAGTATTTGGTCAGTATTTTACATCAGTATTTGTAAGCAAAACCTGGAGTGGAAGAAATAGAGGAAAAGTATAACAGAAACATATGCATCACTTCTGCATTTATCACCCACTCCTGGTTTTGGCTTACAAATACTGAGGTAAAATACTGATCAAATACTGCTAGTGTGACGGCAGCCTTATTGTGCATCTTGAAACAGCTACACCGCTAGTTTTCATAGAGACCTATATTTCAGCTGATGTTATTTGTGGATTTTTCTTTGCATTCTGAACAAGTTCCCTGGCAGTTGTGGATTACATTTTTGATGGCCTACCGGACCATGGTTTTGCTTTTACAGAGCCCCTGATTTTCCATTTGTTAGCACAGTTTGAACGCTGCTGACTGGCATTATCAATTCCTTGGATATCTTTTTGCATCCTTTCCTGTTTTATACAGTTCAACTACCTTTACCCATAGATCCATTGACAATGCTTTTGCTTTCCCCATGACTCACAATCCAGAAACGTCAGTGGCTGGATGAAAGATGTGAGAGTGCTTGGATCCCAGAAACTCACTCAGCTTTTATGCACACACTGATTACAAGCAAACAAGTCACATGTGAGGATGTTACCTTTAGTAGCCATTCAAACTCATTTGTGTCAACTTCTGTGCATGTTATCAGGTCAAAATCACCACGGTATGAGAACTTTTGATCAGGGTCATTTGGATGTTTTGGGTTGTTTAGTGCAGCAGGGTTGGTGCAGTGGGACAGACAGGCAGTGACCACAGAAAAGTTTAAAACAAATGTCCTTTAATGTCCAAAGAAACTCATAACTGGAACATAAAAGGTATCCTCCAGATCGCAGCCAAGAAACAAGACGGTCCGTAAATGAGACCGGTTGCTGTGGGCAACTGCACCGCCGTGTCACACTGAGGGGTGCCCGGCCTTTTGGCTCTGCTTGGCTCCATGTTACCTCACACAGGCTGAGCTCTGCAGAGGCTTCTGCTCTGCACGCTTGCAAACCAAAACTGACACACCCAACCCTCTACTGCAGTTTTTTTACAAGGAACCTGTGGCCGTCGGCCACATGGAAGACCTGGCCGGGAAGGAAGCGTACCGCCCCACTACCATCCTGTAGTCCGCTTCAAAAATAAAAGTAAATGGCAGGTTTTCTTAAATCTGCCTTGGACAAATAGCTTGCCCAAGACCAACACTTACTTTTATTTTGCATTGTAATCACAGCTATGCCTGTGACTGCAATGCATTCCCACGGCCTCAATATGCCTCTGTACGCATCCTGGGGGACATATAGCTACCCTCGCATATAACACTGGTCACTGCCGCCCAGTTGTCTTTATGATTTAAAAATAGAAAACACAGTAGGTTGACCATAAATGGCTTCTTTCAACCACTAACCATGAGTGGAGTAAAAGTTTTGGTGTTATCATTCATATTATCTGAAAAAAAAAGGCCAAAAAAGCAAAAATTTGGCCTGGGTATGTAAACTTTTGAGCACAACTGTATGCTCAGGCATGTAATTATTTCCCGTTCACTGCTTGTATTTCTTTTGAGAGAGATTTTTTTTATGTCATTGTTTTTCTTTCCATTATATTAATAAATATTTAAATGAATTTTAGTCGTGTCTCCTTTATGTAGGTTTATTAGTCTTTTAAAAGGTCACACGACAATTGCTATTACTATTTTATTTATACTAAAACTTTGATATAACAGTTGATGAAAACATCATATCTACCCCAAAATGGCATCAATTGAAAAGTCAGTTCAGCATGCAAAAAATAAGCCCTCACCCAGCCATACATCATCAAAAATGGATATGCTACAGGTCTCAGAGATTGATGCCATTTTTTTTCTTACAAAAAATGTGGATCTTTTTCTCCAGTTAAATAAAATAAAGAACCTATACATGTTTGGTATCTATGAACTCATAATGACCTGGAGAATCATAAAGGCAGGTCACTGGTAGCATTTATTGGACATGTTAAAAAAAAACAAACAAAAAAAAACAACAACTGTGGAATTGCACTTTTTTTTTTTGCAATTTCACCACACTTGTATTTTTTTCCCTGTTTTCCGATGCACTTTATGGTAAAATCAATGGTGTTGTTCAAAAGTACAAGTCGTCCCGCAAAAAAAAGCTCACACATGGCCATATACACAGAAAAATAACAAAATTATGGCTCTGGGAAGAAGGGGAGCAAAAATGAAAAATCGCAAGGTCGCGAAGGGGTTAATATATCTCATGATTATAGGCTTCTCGCTTATGGAAATTGAACCTTTTTTTGCAGATAGAGGGAGTGCCCTCTTGTCTTTGAAACAGCTTTTTATCATATTTTTTGTATGGACCATTTACAGTTCACACCGGAAGTTTACATACACTACATAAAAAGGTACGTATGCATGTTTTTCTCAATATCTGACATGAAATCAGAATAAACCTTTCCCGTTTTAGGTCAATTAGGATTACCATAATTACTAATATTTGCCAAATGTCAGAATAATGAGTGAGAATGTTTTAAGGTATTTTTATTACTTATTGCAAAGTCAACATGCATATACTGTATGTTTTTATATTGTGTATGTAAACTTCTAGTTTCAACTGTATGTACTTGAACAACTTAAATCAGGCCTCCCCTCATTACCCCTTAGATGTGTGTTCTCAAGACTAAATAAATATAATTATTTTAATATTTCCTTATAATCAAGATCCTCTATACCCTTTATTGGTTTTTGGCTCTTCTGTGTACTTTTTCTAACTGTTAGGGTATGTGCACACATCCGGATTTCTTGGAGAAATTTCCTGAAGAAAACCGGAAATTTTCTGCAAGAAATCCGCATTTTTTTTTTTGCGTTTTTTTTCCGTTTTTTTCGCGTTTTTTTAGCATTCTGCAAGCGTAATTAGCTTGCAGAATGCTAAAGTTTTCCAAGCGATCTGTAGCATCGCTTGGAAAACTGACTGACAGGTTGGTCACACTTGTCAAACATAGCGTTTGACAAGTGTGACCAACTTTTTACTATAGATGCTGCTTTTGCAGCATCTATAGTAAAAGATAGAATGTTTAAAAATAATAAAAAAAATAAAAAAAATGCTTATACTCACCCACAGACAGCTGATCTCCTCACCGGCGTCCGTTCCGTATAGATGGTGTGTGCGCGCAGGACCTTCCATGACGTCGCGGTCACGTGAGCGGTCACATGACCGGTCTCGACCAATCACAAGACGGCGACGTCATCGGCAGGTCCTTCACCGCACACCAGCTACAGGAACCGAGCGTGCAGTGGAGAGGCGGGAAGACATCGAAGGTGAGTATAGGACTATTTTTTATTTTAATTCTTTTTTTTTTGACCAATTATATGGTGCCCAGTCCGTGGAGGAGAGTCTCCTCTCCTCCACCCTGGGTACCAACCGCACACAATCTGCTTACTTCCCGCATGGTGGCCACAGCCCTGTGCGGGAAGTAAGCAGATCAATGGACTCCTAGGTGTGCGGAATCCCCTGCAATTCCGCATTTTAATGAACATGTTGCTTTTTTTTCCGCGATGCGATTTTTTCGCGGAAAAAAAGGCTACATCTGCACAAAAAAATGCGGAATACACTGAAAATAATGGGAGGCATATGTAAGCATTTTTTTCGCGTTTTTATCACGTTTTTATAGCGAAAAAACGCGAAAAAAAACGCGAAAAAAAATACTGAACGTGTGCACATGGCCTAACACATCCTTTTTATGAACTGAACTGGTGCCCAGATCTGAAATGCATTCTAGATGATGTCAAACTAATGCAGCGCCCCAGAGTCCTGGTCGTTGCAGTACTGTGGCTCCGCCACTAAGGGGAGCTATGGTGCGTCTGATGGCACTGAAGGAGTTCATCTGATCAGGTATCACAGACACCAATACATTTCACAGCCGGGCCTCCGGGGGGAGCTAAGGGTTCTATTCACTAGGCCACTCCCCACCATAGTGGGTAAACTGGGGGTCAGGCAGGAAGTTAGATCAGAAAGCTGACTGGGTTGGAACCAGGCAACACCTTGTGGCAGAGGGTGTTGTAGGGGAAGATACAGTAGGGTCTCTGTCAGGGGTGGGATCCTGACAGAGGCTTGGCAACAAGAACGAACGTAACGGGACAGTGCCTGCTCCGGGTAGCGGCGGTGCCCAAGAAAGGACTAGAAGCGAGATAGATTGTGCTGAGTGAGAAACGAGATCATGCAAAGGAGAAATACCAGTAGGAGTCATGCTGTAAGACCGAAGCAACATCCTACTGAGGCGCACTACCGGTGGCCGGAACGCCGAGGGAGTATCATAACATTCAGCTTCAAGCAATACTCCAAACAGCGGCAGGACAGTCAGTCTAAGGCGGGCTGTCTCACCTTAAATCACCTATGCAGTCTTGGGGGGCAACTTGTGGAGAGGGGCGACTCTAGGGTCCCGGAAGAGCTCCGAGCCTACCCGTCAAACGGGTGCCGTCCCAACCAGAACATCAGGGAGGGACGGAGGATTAGCAGAACATCATCTAATCGAGTTGTGAGGGAACTTAAGAAACAGACACAACAGTTGTGGGGGACTTTCCGTAAGCACAGCAGGGAAGGACCACAACACATAGCGCTAGTAGGAAGGCACCGATTTACACCTGTGAAGAGAACTCTGGAGGTGCCATTGGACCGGCCGGACTTGCGCAGCCTGGTGAACCGTGTTCTGGACTGAGGACCCAGAGATCTTCAGTAAAGAGGTAAAGAGACTGCAACCTGGTGTCCTCGTTATTTACTGCACCGCACCACCGCACCACCCTCACCACCATCATCCACACCTCTTATTCCTGTGCGCCCCACGGCAGGGTCACGGACCGGGGCCTAGCCGCCGTGACAACCCCAGAGCAGAGACTCAGAGGCCCGGTACCAGGTATCCTCTCGGCCCTGCGGCAGTGGGGGCGCTCCAACTTGGCGTCACGAACAGGATCTACTTAAGCTTGAATAATCAGGTCATGTGTGCCTTGGAACTGTGATTTGACGTGCTTGTACTATACTTTATTGAGAGACTGTGTGTTGCGCCATTTGCTGCCAAAATCCGTCGCCATTACAGCGCTGAGGAGAGCGCAGGAAGAGAAGGGGGGCGTGAAGTGGGCGTAGGCAAGCTGGAGAGCGCGAACAGCAATGGCCGCCCAGTCCAAATATTTCTGTGTCCTGAGGACGTGTCCGTCAACAGCTGGGGTCCGCCTCCTGATCCTGTTTGGAGGGTGGAGACCATGGAGACGGGGCCGCCCACGAAAGAGACGGCGGGAAGAAGACATTGGAGAGGAGACAAAGATGGCGACGCCGGAGGCACCGCGCGGGAATGGTCGAACCCGGAGAGAGGCTGGACAGCCCGAGGTGGCGCAGGATACGCCGTCAACGATGGGCCGACCCCCCCGGCCGCCGTCGGAAGAGTGTATGGCCGCAGCCGAGGCCCGGCGGATCGCTGCCCGCCTGGAGGCCGATGCCCGTGTGACTGCTCGGCTGGGCCAGCCCACGGAGGTCTGCTTCTCTCCAATGTCCCCTGCTCCTCTCAACCCGGTCGCGGCTGAAAGTGCGCCGCAGACACCGGGCCTGAAGCTCATGCCTGAGGCCGAGCACCTGCGGTGCTTGATGGCTGCATGGCGAGCCCGACCACAACCGGTAACCCAGGTTGACTTAACCACTGTTGCGGAGCCCCCCTTGTCCCACTGGGGTGTAGTGGTCTCCTTCAACCCCCGACATGGGCGCGGGGTTATCCAGGAGATCGGGGAGCCGCTGCAAGTCCACGTGGACCGAGAGGAGGTGGAACCTTGCAGTGGAAGGTTTGATCGCGACCTGGAGCCGGGTGATGCCGTCACTTACACCAGGTGGAGGAGAGCAACCGGCGAAGCAGGCTGGATGGCGCGGGGCGTCCAGCGGTGCGTTGTGCTCCAGGCCTCCGCTGTAACTCCCGAAGATAAATCTCCCGCCGAAAAGACAACGGAACCTGATCCTGTGGAGCAGCGAGGGACCCGGACCTACCATGCACCGTGGGGGCGTGCTGGATCCTCAGTAAAAAGAACATCCCGGCGAGGGATCCTGTCGTTGTTGGGGCGGGACCCGATCCTTGAACCAGCAGGACGACCCGTTGGTCTGGTGATGCCCGGGAGGAAACCACCTTCCTCCCCAAAAAACGAGTAAGCATAATGCTTTAAAGATGTACATAGTTTTAATTGTTTCCTGATTTTTGCTGCTGAACCCGTCCAGGGTTAACTCTTAAGGGGATCCTTCTGTGGACCTGGGATCCCTATTGTTTTGTTTTTGTTTGATTTTTCCAAGTTTTTGCACAAAGTTTCCAGAACTGCTGAAATCATGAACAGTGCATGATCCGAACTTCTTGTACATAGTTTGCACCTTATTAAAGGTGCTCCCTACTGGTTTTACTTAAAGAAGGACTCTTTGTGAAGATACCACACTGGAACCTTTGTTGAGTACGGACTGGTAGCCTGAGAAGGCGTGCTACCTCATAGAGACTTAGTCCCCTCTTAAAGGGGATGTTCATTTGTCGCACTTAAACGATGATATTGCTCTAAGATAGGTAGCAATAATGTTTGACGAAAGAAAATGATGATAATGTTTACATGAGTAAGTTATATGTGTTCAACTAGTTAATTGTGAAGAAATGCTGATGATGTTCTCTAAAAAGGAAAAGTGAAAGATAGTAGAAGGATGCAGTGGGCCCGTAGGGGTAGACGTGGTGTCCAGCATGCATGTTAGTGAGAAAAATAATGAGAAGGTTTGATGTTGTATAAAGAAAATGGTTGATTACGTTGATAGATAATTAGGATAGAAGGTAAACCCTGAGTCCTCATAGGAGCCATACAGAGATGGCTCAGCGCTCTTAAACTGAAAGTATGTTATGTTCTATACTGTGTATAGTAGTTGAAAAGACAGAAGGCTCGGGCTGAAAGGAGCGGTCCTGTAAGAAAGGAGAGGCAGTAGGTCTGGCGCCGTTAGGACAGGCGGTCCTGCAGATTTAAAGAAGGAGAATGAAAAAGTTAAATTACCTTATAATGTGATTATAGGAAGATCTTTAGTGGATTTAGAGTGTATGTCCTTAAAGGCAATGTTAAATTATTGTTCAACAATTTTGCACTTAGTAGAATTCCCGGTTGGGTAAGAAAAGTTATTGGTAGCATGTTGCTATGATATTTAACCACGTTTGTAACGTTCAAGTGTCCTTACCTCCCATAAAGGGAAGCCTGTTTAAATATGCTTATTGTTATTACACTCAACAAAACTGTATGTCTTTTTGCTAACTTGTATTGTTGTTTTCTTCCCAGTCCCGGAGTACTGTGTTTAACCAGGGGGGAGTGCAGCGCCCCAGAGTCCTGGTCGTTGCAGTACTGTGGCTCCGCCACTAAGGGGAGCTATGGTGCGTCTGATGGCACTGAAGGAGTTCATCTGATCAGGTATCACAGACACCAATACATTTCACAGCCGGGCCTCCGGGGGGAGCTAAGGGTTCTATTCACTAGGCCACTCCCCACCATAGTGGGTAAACTGGGGGTCAGGCAGGAAGTTAGATCAGAAAGCTGACTGGGTTGGAACCAGGCAACACCTTGTGGCAGAGGGTGTTGTAGGGGAAGATACAGTAGGGTCTCTGTCAGGGGTGGGATCCTGACAGAGGCTTGGCAACAAGAACGAACGTAACGGGACCGTGCCTGCTCCGGGTAGCGGCGGTGCCCAAGAAAGGACTAGAAGCGAGATAGATTGTGCTGAGTGAGAAACGAGATCACGCAAAGGAGAAATACCAGTAGGAGTCGTGCTGTAAGACCGAAGCAACATCCTACTGAGGCGCACTACTGGTGGCCGGAACGCCGAGGGAGTATCATAACATTCAGCTTCAAGCAATACTCCAAACAGCGGCAGGACAGTCAGTCTAAGGCGGGCTGTCTCACCTTAAATCACCTATGCAGTCTTGGGGGGCAACTTGTGGAGAGGGGCGACTCTAGGGTCCCGGAAGAGCTCCGAGCCTACCCGTCAAACGGGTGCCGTCCCAACCAGAACATCAGGGAGGGACGGAGGATTAGCAGAACATCATCTAATCGAGTTGTGAGGGAACTTAAGAAACAGACACAACAGTTGTGGGGGACTTTCCGTAAGCACAGCAGGGAAGGACCACAACACATAGCGCTAGTAGGAAGGCACCGATTTCCACCTGTGAAGAGAACTCTGGAGGTGTCATTGGACCGGCCGGACTTGCGCAGCCTGGTGAACCGTGTTCCGGACTGAGGACCCAGAGATCTTCAGTAAAGAGGTAAAGAGACTGCAACCTGGTGTCCTCGTTATTTACTGCACCGCACCACCGCACCACCCTCACCACCATCATCCACACCTCTTATTCCCTGTGCGCCCCACGGCAGGGTCACGGACCGGGGCCTAGCCGCCATGACAACCCCAGAGCAGAGACTCAGAGGCCCGGTACCGGGTATCCCCCCGGCCCTGCGGCAGTGGGGGCGCTCCACTAACACTTTATAAAATGATAGCTTTACAACCTTGTCCCTAGACCATGACGATTCCTTTGCCGGAAATCACACAGCATAGAGGCTGTCAGTCAAGAAAGGATGTAGCATTGGGACAGGAATAGAGCTGGAGTGACAGAGGCTTCAGATCTACAGCCTCATTTGCATATCAATTCAAATGTTGATCTCTCGGTAGAGGAACAGACTTGCCATGTAAAGATATTACTGGACTGGTCTTTGAAAGAGCTACATGCGCATATAAATAGTTTGGGGTAAAATTGTGCTGATATATTAGCTTTAAGTACGTTTGGTTGCAGCACATCTGGGCAGGAACCTTGTTCTCATTGATTAAGATGGCTTAGACAATGTCAACATTTAGCCACTCAATATATTACTTGTCATATTAAATGCACTGGGATTGGGTATATCTCCAACTATCTTCTTTGATATATACAGAACTAAAGAACCCATTTAGTAATTTTCCCTTCTCTTGATCCTCAGTGGCCAACATTTCATTTACATTATACAGGGGACCTAACATACAGTACATTGTAAATGCCATTGATTTATCATTATTAATGGCAATGTTGGGTATTAGCCAAGTGCTGTATAAGTTTCTGATTGACCAATAAATATTTAAAAAGCTGCAATTTCACACTTGCATTACTATCACTATCTGACAATAGCTGCTAACAGTCAATGTCCTGACACGCAGCCTTCGATATGGAGAATTTTACCTTGTTAAAATTGTTTTTGCCCTCCCGCATGAATATTTTATGCAGTTTAAGCAAAATAAAATAATAATGGTCACAGATATAAAAGATTTTGTGAATAGTGACATTTTCAAAAAGCCTTACATGGTTATAAATTACCAGATCCAACTGATCTTTACCTTTTGCCAGATCTTCCATGAACTGGCCCATAAAATTATCTTGCAAAAAAGCTACGGAATTTTCTCTCTTTTGCATACTAACCAAAACCATGGTCCTAGTCAATATCTGGATAGGTAAAATCTCCCATAATTACTACTGCAGCAATCTGTACAGCCTGCACTATCTGATTTTGGAGATGACATTCCATTCATGTTCAGTGATGTGTAATGTTACTGCTGGCGTCCATGTATATTCCCACTCCCGGCAGGGACGCTGACATACTCACTGTCCGCTTGCTAGGGGGGTAACACAAGGTTGCTTCCTCCATCCCTTCCCGCCAACCACGGACAACAGAGAGGGGATCATTATCCTCTTCATCTCCTGAGTGTTGTGCTTCCAGCATCTCTTTCTCCTCGTCCTTCTCAATTTTTTCCTCAGCTCCTGCATTTTCAGTAACAGTTTGTCTGGTACCATGAGACCCCCTCGATGACTGTAATGCAACCTCTCATGAAACTCACCTGTGCAACAACAGTCTGGAACTTAGAGATATTGTTGTCCCTTCCACATCCTCCTCTGCTTCCTCATGTTTCTCTGGGACTACCACCTTCTCTGGCAAACTATTCAAAGTGTGCTCCATCATGTAGATAACCGAAATAGTGATGCTGATGATGGCATAGTCAGCGATAACCATCTTTGTAGCCATTTCAAAACTGTGCAGAAGGGTGCAGAGGTCCTTCATCTGTGCCTACTCTGCAAGCGTGATTTCCACCACATCCGTACTGCGTTGGCCCAAGCTATACAAAAGGACATGCTGCACCAGGACTCGTCGCTGCTGCCACAGTCACAAAATGCGCAGAGTGCAATTCCACTGTGTTGAAACAACGCAAATCAAATCGTAAAGCGGTATTACGAAAGACCTCTGTAGTGATGCAACTCGATGACCTGTGGGCTGCAATCATCAGAAGTGAGCACACAGTCACTGTCCTTTCTGCCGCAGCACATCCAGGTCAGGATAGTGGCAGAGAAATTCCTGTAGCTCCAGATTGACAACGTGAGCCATGCACGCCAGGTGTGTGAGGTTGCCTCCAGGTTTGCACCATTTTCACACACGGTCTTCCCTACCTCTAGGTTAAGAGGAGACAGCCATTGCTCGAGCTCAGCTTGGATAGCTGTCCACAACTCTTGTGGGCGTTTGGAAATTAATGATGCGAAGAGAAACAATGGTGATTGGGGTGTCACCTCTGGGGATTGTATTATATGTGATGATATGGTGGAGAAAGAAGAGGAGAGGCCACTTGATGCAGCGCTTGCAATCCACTGGAGCACATGCTTATTCTGACCTTCACCTACAAGTCGTACCGCTGTACAGGTGCCAAATAAAGGGAGTGGAGTAGCCCGTCCAGTAACACATGTTGTCAGTGGTTTTTGGATAGGACAAGACAGTGTTTGTTCAGTTGAGCTTTCATTAACATTAACACCTAACCAACGTACACATCTGACACCAAGCCTATCCCCCCCTTCTACCACTACCTCGCTTTTTTCCACTCATGTTGTATGTACCCTTCCCTTCTTTTAACCTGCTGTTTCACAACCTTAGGCCCACATCTGTCAGTCACCTGTCACTAAATGAAAAATCACTATTTATTTTACTATTTATTTAGATAGTGTGCCTGAACCACCTAACGATTTGGATGGGCAAATGGGGCCTCCTGATTTCTCACTGCAACACAGTTTTTTTTCCAAGTTATTTGGATTAGCAAATAGTGACTCCCGGCTGAACCCCAATATTTGCCCTACAGATTTTTAAGAGAAAATGAGACCTCCTGATTACTCACTGCAACAAAGTTTTTGACCAAATGATTTTTATTAGCAAATGTGGCCTCCTGAGACTGCAGCAGTTTTAGCACAATCTAGTTAGATGCTGGAAGATCAATTTCACACTGGACAGGATCCTATCTAGCTAACTGACAAGTTCACTTTCATCAGTAGCAGGAGCGGCCTCTCTGCACTGTGACACTGAGAAAATGGCAACAGCAAAATAAGATGTCCACTTTTATATGGACAGGAGCATGTAGCATCGGCAGCCAATCAAAGAAGATCATGTGTCATGAAGTTGTGGATGGTTTCTGTGCTCTGGTTGGCTGTTGGAATGTACACACATTACGTTATTAAAGAAAACAAATTACACTCTGCAGCTCCTCTGACCTAGGCACCACGTCTCCCCTCATAAAACACAGCCCCCCAGCTCATTAAACGGCCCCACTATCCTAGACATAGTCAAAACAAAATCGTTAGTGGAAACGTGATCATTTACATAACTGTGATCGAATTTTGCTGACTTTGAGGAAAAATGCTCAGGAAACTGAACACGAATCTGAATGTGCTACGTTCGTGCCAAATTTGAGATTGGTGAACGTTTTTCAAACAAGTTCGGTCATCTCCATTAAATGATGACAAATTTCCTTTATATTTCAGGTAAAATATATATTGTAATTTTTTACATTTAAAAAATTAAAAACCTCTCCTGCATCCTCACCATAAAACTCAGCATCAGAAGTATGCAAAAGAACATTCAAACAAGACTGATGCATTTTGGGAGCAAGTCCTGTGGACTGTTGAGGTTAAACCGCTCACAATGATCAAAGGTACATGTGGAGAAAAAAGGGCACAGAATTTCAGGAAAAGAACATTAAGAACATTAAGCATGGGGGTAAATCAATCATACTTTGGGGTTGTGTTGCAGCCAATGGCACAGGGAACATTTCATGGGTAGAGGGGAGAATGGATTCTATAAGATTTCAACAAAATCTTGATGCAAACATAACATCATCTGTAAAAAAAAGCTGAAGTTGAAAAGAGGATGGCATCTACAAATGGATAATGATCCCAAACACATGTCAAAATCCACAATAGACCTCAAAAAGGTGCAGTCTGAAAGTTTTACAATGGCCCTCACAGTTCCCTTATCTGGACATCATTGAAAATCTGTGTCCTTTCTCCCTCGTCCTACCACAGGTTGGTTTCACTGTGTCTCCTTATGTTCAATTAGCCCCCGGCTTTTACAGGTCAAGGTCTCTTGCCATCCACTATAGACTGATATTTGGCTTAGGGGTTGTGTTTTATGTATGGGGGCATTGATTAACTTATATCTGTATAATTTTATATGTGCTTTGTAGGTCTGATGACCATGTATAATTAATGCACTATGCACTTTGTATAATGTGATACCCAATTTTCTTAATTCAATGCTTCTTTTCATATATACTCTCTTACCCTGAGTAGATATTTATAGACTTGTGTACCAACCTTGCTGGACCTGGCACTATGGTGTTGACACCTTTTGTAATGTAAATTTTAAATTTTTTTTTTTTGCCTTTTTATCGTTTGTTTTCTATGTATTACTTATATATGTGATAAACTTGAACATACAATTTTCAACACTGCTCGCCTATCCATTTGTTATTTGGTTATCTGTAAAACTCAATGGATGAGCTTTTCATCAATTAGCCTTTTTGGAACTGGAAGAATTTTTCAAGGAAGAATGGATGAAAGTCCCTCAAACAAGAATTGAAAGACTCTTTGCTGGCTAGGAAAGGCATTTACAAGCTGTGATAATTTCAAAACGGGTGCTACTTAGTACTAACCATGCAGGGGGCCCAAACTTTTGCGTCAGCTCATTTTTTTTTTTTAATTTTTAAAATGCAAAAGATGACAATGTATTTTTGTATTGTGTAACATGTAATCCCTTTAAAAGTCAAAAACTTTAATGAAAGAATAACTTGGTTTAAAAATACCCTTCCCAGTGCAGACAATACCAAATAACAAATATAGAAGGTCTTAAACAATAACCTAGCAATTCCCTATACTTATCTGCTGTCCTTACCTGGCAGTGGAGGTTGGCACCCTATTAGACACAATTATTTGGTGCCCCCACTCCGCGGCGGCTGTCCCCGACTAGCCCTGAAAAATCCTACTTTTCTATAGGTGGGAAAATAAAAAGCAGTATAAAGCGATGAAGGGATAGTGCTTATTATAAGAAATAGGTCATTGTAAAATTTTTGACCCCATCCACAGAGTACTGGTTTCGCAAAAAAATCCTATAAGACCCATATATCCTAGATGTCTATTATGGTACCTTCACATCTAAACAAGATCAGTACACCAAATGAGAGGGGTCATATAGCCAGTCAAGTAACCTGGTTCAAACAGAAATCAACCGTCCACCATGATTCCTCTAGGGACACATAGAAGTACAATTAATGGACATTGATGGATAATTAAAAGCGTGTTATCTCAAGACTTAGCTTCCAGCCTCGACGCGTTTCCCTGTCCTTGCTGTTCATCAGGAGGCACAAAATGGAACCAGCTTGATAGATAAGAGGTGTCCTCATCGTGACATCTTTTATCTATCAAGCTGGTTTAAAGGGATTACATGTTACACATTTGATTATTTTCCCTAGCTCTATATTATACGTCTTTATTAGCAAATTTTTGTATTGTTGCCTAAAACACAAAAGAAAAGTTGCATCTTTAAGTTTAGACCTTTAAGAGATCGTTTAGTCTTCAACTTGTTTTACTGTTCGCAATAATAGTAATTTTGACCTGGGATGCCCAAACTTTTACTTGCCACGGTATAACAAAGTTCCTTATTTTTTGTGGTTTGACGAGTATTATTTATATTATTACTTTGTTTTCTAATTTGCATTTTTATTCCCACGAAGCAGTGCCACGAAGGTTCCCCATAATTGAGATACAAAGATCAAATCTGTTAAATCTACATAATTCAGAAAAACACTTAGGTATGCCAATTTAATGGATGTTGCCCTTTGGCTATGAAAGGCTGCAGACTTCATACGTAAATAAGTTATGATGATCTTAGCACGTAAATGTTGTATGACAGTCTGACCTCATAGAGGTACCTGAATAATGCATCGCTGAGCTGTTCATTTAACATGTCATGAATGTAAAAGTGTTCCCACGCCTTCTGTAATGTTAATATTCATATGACATTATGACATTATGCAGCGCCCCAGAGTCCTGGTCGTTGCAGTACTGTGGCTCCGCCACTATGGGGAGCCATGGTGCGTTCGATGGCACTGAAGGAGTTCGTCTGATCAGGTATCACAGACACCAATACATTTCACCGCAGGGCCTCCGGGGGGAGCTAAGGGTTCTATTCATTAGGCCACTCCCCACCATAGTGGGTAAACTGGGGGTCAGGCAGGAAGTTAGAGGAGAAAGCTGACTGGATTGAACGAAGCAACACCTAGTGGCAGAGGGTGTCGCGGAGTAAGAGACAGTAGGGTCTCTGTCAGGGGTGGGATCCTGACAGAGGCTTGGCAACGAGAAAGAACGAAAAGGGACCGCGCCTGCTCCGGGTAGCGGCGGTGCCCAAGAAAGGACTAGAAGCGAGATAGATTGTGCTGAGTGAGAAACGAGATCAAGCGATAGGAGAATACCAGTAGGGGTCGTGCTGTAGGACCGGAGCAACATCCTACTGAGGCGCATTACCGGTGGCCGGAACGCCGAGGGAGTGGAATAGCATACAGCTTCAAGCCATACTCCAAACATCGGCAGGGCAGTCAGTCTCAGGCGGGCTGTCTAACACATATCACCTATGAAGTCTTGGGAGGCAATTGCGGGAGAGGGGCGTCTCTAGGGTCCCGGAAGAACTCCAGGCCTATCCGACAAACGGGTGCCGTTCCAACTGTAACATCAGGAAGGGACGGAAGATTAGAAGAACATCACTTAATCGAGTTGTGAGGGAACTTAAGAAACAGACACAACGGTTGTGGGGTACTTTCCGTAAGCATAGCAGGGAAGGACTACAACACATAGCGCTAAGAAGGAAGGCACCGATTTCCACCTGTGAAGTGAACTCTGAAGGTGCCATTGGACCGGCCGGACTTGCGCAGCCTGGTGAACCATATTCTGGACTGAGGACTCAGAGATCTCCAGTAAAGAGGTAAAGAGACTGCAACCTGGTGTCCTCGTTATTTACCGCGACCTGCACCCCACAACTGCACCGTTACAACACCACTATTTGCACCGGACGTCCCCCACTGACAGACAGGGCCACGGACCGGGTCTAGCCACCGTGACAACCCCAAGACTGAGACTCAGAGGCCCGGCTGCGGGTACCCCTCGGCCCTGTGGCGGTGTGGGGGCGCTCCAAGTTGGCGTCCCCGAACAGGATCTACTTAAGCCTGAAGAATCAGGTCATGTGTGCCTAGAGACTGTGATTTATTGTGCTTGGACTGTACTTTATTGAAAAGACTGTGCTGTGCCATTTGCCGCCAAAATCCGCCGCCATTGCAGCGCTGAGGAGAGTGCAGGAGAAGAAGAAGGGCGTGGAGTGGGCGTAGACAAGCTGGAGAGCGCGAACCACAATGGCCGCCCAGTCTAAATATTTCTGCACCGTGAGGACGTGTCCGTCAGCAGCAGAGATCCGCCTCCTGATCCTTAATGGAGGGCGGAGACCGAGAAGACGACACCGCCCACGAAGGAGAGAGCGGGAAACAGACCAGGAAGTGACCCATGTGGAGGACGCCATGGCCAGCAGCTCTGAGGCCGAAAGCGGGGTGGAAGCAGATGTCTCCCCTGACTACCCGGATGAGCGTGCCGGCCGGTTCTCCATGGACAACACCAGATTCCTGAGGACCGAAATGGAAGACTTATATAACCAGCTCCTCCAATTGAATGTGAAGGTCCAGGCTCCGCACCCGGTGGTGCCGGCAGAGGGTTCCCGGACATCGGAGTTCTCACCGGAAGAACCAGCGGGACCTGTCGTGGAAAGTGAACTCGTACCAGTTGGTGAGTCCGCCGATCCTGCCCCGCCAGCAGAGGGTGTGTTAGTGGGTCCCGTAGCAGCACCACCTCTCCCGGGAACCCATAGACTCCAGCGCCTGCTACCCTGGGAGGAAGCCACGGGCATGGAACATCGTATGCGAGCCCCAATTACCCCTACTCCCTGCTGTGTGAGGTCCACGCGGAGCGCACGGTGTGCCGCTGGGTGAACCCCGGATCCAATCTTATGGGGTTCCCCGGGGTGGAGACCCAGAAGGGGGAGATGGTACAGGCCCTAAGCTGGGAGGAATACCGGGTCCAGCTAGAACAACGGTGGAAGGAGGAGGAGAAAACACATCAGGCCGGGCGGGAGGCTCACCATCAAAAAGATTTGGCGGTCAAGGACCGGGCCCGCAAGGACCCCGCCACTCACCAGGCCCCGCGCAGGCAGGGCATCGTCACCACCTTTAAGCTCCGAGGAGGCTGGGGCTTTATTAAAGAACCGGGGCTATACGCGGAGGTCTGTGTTAACCGACGGGATGTCGAGTCGCACCTCAGAGAGGGCCACCCCGATCGAGACCTCTACCCGGGAGACAGCGTCATCTATACTAGGCATTTCGGGGAGAAGGGGTGGTTTGCTCTGAATGTATACAAGAAGAGGCCAATGGAACCCCCACCCAAGGTGCCGGAAAAGCCGGCCCCTGTAGCCAAGGTGCCACCGTGTGACCGATCTGTGACCACCCTGGTCACCCCCACCTGTACGCTGATGGAAACTGTGACCCGCAGTCTGGCCACCACCACCACCACTGTAGCGGCCAAGGAGGTGTTACCTCAAGCAACCGGTGTCCCTGCTGTACCAGCACAGAGAGAGGTGGGGACACAGACCCTCATCACCGCACACGATCTGGTTGTGCAACAGACCCGAACCCATGGGGTGTACCTGGCCGCGGGAGTGAACCTGGAACCTGAACTGCCTGTACTGCAGGGGTTCACCCGCCAGGTGGCGCCTCGTGGGGAATTTTGAAAATGAATACTTTGAAAATGTATATAGTTACTGTTTCCCTGTTTACTGTTTGCTGCTAAACCCGTCCAGGGTTAACTCTTTATGGATCCCTCTGCTGATCCGGGATCCCTATTGTCTGTTTGTTTTTCCAAAAGTTTGCACAAAGTTTAAAGAACTGCAGTAATCATGGACCGTGCATGATACAAACTTTTCCCTTGTAAATAGTTTGCACCTTATTAAAGGCGCTTCCTACTGGTTTTACTCAAAGAGACTCTTTGCGAAGATACCGTACCGGAGCCTTTGCTGAGTATGGACTGGTAGCTAGAAAAGACGCGCTACCTCACAGAGACCTGGCCCCTCTTAAAGGGGATGTTCATTTGTTGATAATGCTTTAAGGCCAATAGCTATAATGCTGATAAAGAAAAGTGATGATAACATTCACATGTAAAAGTTATGTGTATGCAATTAGTTAAATGTAAAGAAATGCTGATGATGTTTTCGGAAAGAAGAAAGTGAAAGGTAATAGAAGGATGCAGTGGACCCGTAGAGGTAGATGTGGTGTCCAGCATGCATAGTAGGGAGCAAGTTTAACGTTATGAAAAGAAGATAGTTAATAATGTTGGTAAGAAAAAGAAGGGGGGATAGAAGGTAGACCCTGCGTTCCCCATTGAAAGTTAATAATGTGTTACTAAGGACAGAAAGTGAACCCGTAGGGGTTAGTGAATGAGTCCTTCTAGGAGCCAAGTAGAGCCGGCTCAGTGTTCTCAAACTGAAAGAAAAAGTTATGTTCTATACTGTGTATAGTAGTTGAAAAGGCAGTAGGCCCTGGCTGAACGGGGCGGTTGTTATGGTTCTCAATGGCAAGAGAACACAGCCCAGCATACATAGGAACTAGCTCTTGGAAGGATGGAAACTTAAACTGACCATGAACTAAACCTGCCGCACAACTAACAGTAGCCGGGTAGCGTAGCCTGCGTTTTATCCCTAGACGCCCAGCGCCGGCCGGAGGACTAACTAATCCTGGCAGAGGAAAATATAGTCCTGGCTCACCTCTAGAGAAATTTCCCCGAAAGGCAGACAAAGGCCCCCACATATATTGGCGGTGATTTAAGATGAAAATGACAAACGTAGTATGAAAATAGGTTTAGCAAAATCGAGGTCCGCTTACTAGATAGCAGGAAGACAGAAAGGGTACTTTAATGGTCAGCTGAAAACCCTATCAATACACCATCCTGAAATTACTTTAAGACTCTAGTATTAACTCATAACATCAGAGTGGCAATTTCAGATCACAAGAGCTTTCCAGACACAGAAACGAAACTGCAGCTGTGAACTGGAACAAAATGCAAAAAACAAACAAGGACAAAAGTCCGACTTAGCTGGAAGTTGTCTGGTAGCAGGAACATGCACAGAAAGGCTTCTGATTACAATGTTGACCGGCATGGAAGTGACAGAGGAGCAAGGTTAAATAGCGACTCCCACATCCTGATGGGAACAGGTGAACAGAGGGGATGATGCACACAAGTTCAATTCCACCAGTGGCCACCGGGGGAGCCCAAAATCCAATTTCACAACAGTACCCCCCCCTCAAGGAGGGGGCACCGAACCCTCACCAGAACCACCAGGGCGATCAGGATGAGCCCTATGAAAGGCACGGACCAGATCGGAGGCATGAACATCAGAGGCAGTCACCCAAGAATTATCCTCCTGACCGTATCCCTTCCATTTGACCAGATACTGGAGTTTCCGTCTGGAAACACGGGAGTCCAAGATTTTTTCCACAACGTACTCCAACTCGCCCTCAACCAACACCGGAGCAGGAGGCTCAACGGAAGGCACAACCAGTACCTCATACCTGCGCAACAATGACCGATGAAAAACATTATGAATAGAAAAAGATGCAGGGAGGTCCAAACGGAAGGACACAGGGTTAAGAATCTCCAATATCTTGTACGGGCCGATGAACCGAGGCTTAAACTTAGGAGAAGAAACCCTCATAGGGACAAAACGAGAAGACAACCACACCAAGTCCCCGACACAAAGCCGAGGACCAACCCGACGCCGGCGGTTGGCAAAAAGCTGAGTCTTCTCCTGGGACAACTTCAAATTGTCCACCACCTGCCCCCAAATCTGATGCAACCTCTCCACCACAGCATCCACTCCAGGACAATCCGAAGATTCCACCTGACCGGAGGAAAATCGAGGATGAAACCCCGAATTACAGAAAAAAGGAGACACCAAGGTGGCAGAGCTGGCCCGATTATTGAGGGCAAACTCCGCTAAAGGCAAAAAAGCAACCCAATCATCCTGATCTGCAGACACAAAACACCTCAAATATGTCTCCAAAGTCTGATTCGTCCGCTCGGTCTGGCCATTAGTCTGAGGATGGAAAGCAGACGAGAAAGACAAATCTATGCCCATCCTAGCACAGAATGCCCGCCAAAATCTAGACACGAATTGGGTTCCTCTGTCAGAAACGATATTCTCCGGAATACCATGCAAACGAACCACATTTTGAAAAAACAGAGGAACCAACTCGGAAGAAGAAGGCAACTTAGGCAGGGGAACCAAATGGACCATCTTAGAGAAACGGTCACACACCACCCAGATGACAGACATCTTCTGAGAAACAGGAAGATCCGAAATAAAATCCATCGAGATGTGCGTCCAAGGCCTCTTCGGGATAGGCAAGGGCAACAACAATCCACTAGCCCGAGAACAACAAGGCTTGGCCCGAGCACAAACGTCACGATAGTCAGACAAGAATTCAGGAATCTCAGAGGGAATAGATGACGAAATGGAAACCAAAGGTACGTCCCCATGCATCCCCTTACATCCCCAGCTTAACACAGACATAGCGTTCCAGTCGAGGACTGGGTTATGAGATTGCAGCCATGGCAATCCAAGCACCAACACATCATGTAGATTATACAGCACAAGAAAGCGAATAATCTCCTGATGATCCGGATTAATTCGCATAGTTACTTGTGTCCAGTATTGTGGTTTATTACTAGCCAATGGGGTGGAGTCAATCCCCTTCAGAGGTATAGGAGTTTCAAGAGGCTCTAAATCATACCCACAGCGTTTGGCAAAGGACCAATCCATAAGACTCAAAGCGGCGCCAGAGTCGACATAGGCATCCGCGGTAATAGATGATAAAGAACAAATCAGGGTCACAGATAGAATAAACTTAGACTGAAAAGTGCCAATTGAAACTGACTTATCAGGCTTCTTAGTACGCTTAGAGCATGCTGATATAACATGAGTTGAATCACCACAATAAAAGCACAACCCATTTTTTCGTCTAAAATTCTGCCGTTCGCTTCTGGACAGAATTCTATCACATTGCATATTCTCTGGCGTCTTCTCAGTAGACACCGCCAAATGGTGCACAGGTTTGCGCTCCCGCAGACGTCTATCGATCTGGATAGCCATTGTCATGGACTCATTCAGACCCGCAGGCACAGGGAACCCCACCATAACATCCTTAACGGCATCAGAGAGACCCTCTCTGAAATTCGCCGCCAGGGCGCACTCATTCCACTGAGTAAGCACAGACCATTTACGGAATTTTTGGCAGTATATTTCAACTTCATCTTGCCCCTGAGATAGGGACATCAAGGCTTTTTCCGCCTGAAGCTCTAAATGAGGTTCCTCATAAAGCAACCCCAAGGCCAGAAAAAACGCATCCACATTGAGCAACGCAGGATCCCCTGGAGCCAATGCAAAAGCCCAATCTTGAGGGTCGCCCCGGAGCAAGGAAATCACAATCCTGACCTGCTGAGCAGGATCTCCAGCAGAGCGAGATTTCAGGGACAAAAACAACTTGCAATTATTTTTGAAATTTTGAAAGCAAGATCTATTCCCCGAGAAAAATTCAGGCAAAGGAATTCTAGGTTCAGATATAGGAACATGAACAACAAAATCTTGTAAATTTTGAACTTTCGTGGTGAGATTTTTCAAACCTGCAGCTAAACTCTGAATATCCATTTTAAACAGGTGAACACAGAGCCATTCCAGGATTAGAAGGAGAGAGAGAGAGGAAGGCTGCAATATAGGCAGACTTGCAAGTGATTCAATTGAAAGCACACTCAGAACTGAAGGAAAAAAAAAAAAAATTTTTCAGCAGACTTCTTTTTTCTCTCCTTTCTCTGCCAATTAATTTAACCCTTTGTGGGCCGGTCAAACTGTTATGGTTCTCAATGGCAAGAGAACATAGCCCAGCATACATAGGAACTAGCTCTTGGAAGGATGGAAACTTAAACTGACCATGAACTAAACCTGCCGCACAACTAACAGTAGCCGGGTAGCGTAGCCTGCGTTTTATCCCTAGACGCCCAGCGCCGGCCGGAGGACTAACTAATCCTGGCAGAGGAAAATATAGTCCTGGCTCACCTCTAGAGAAATTTCCCCGAAAGGCAGACAAAGGCCCCCACATATATTGGCGGTGATTTAAGATGAAAATGACAAACGTAGTATGAAAATAGGTTTAGCAAAATCGAGGTCCGCTTACTAGATAGCAGGAAGACAGAAAGGGTACTTTAATGGTCAGCTGAAAACCCTATCAATACACCATCCTGAAATTACTTTAAGACTCTAGTATTAACTCATAACATCAGAGTGGCAATTTCAGATCACAAGAGCTTTCCAGACACAGAAACGAAACTGCAGCTGTGAACTGGAACAAAATGCAAAAAACAAACAAGGACAAAAGTCCGACTTAGCTGGAAGTTGTCTGGTAGCAGGAACATGCACAGAAAGGCTTCTGATTACAATGTTGACCGGCATGGAAGTGACAGAGGAGCAAGGTTAAATAGCGACTCCCACATCCTGATGGGAACAGGTGAACAGAGGGGATGATGCACACAAGTTCAATTCCACCAGTGGCCACCGGGGGAGCCCAAAATCCAATTTCACAACAGGCGGTCCTGTAACAGAAAGGAGAGGCAGTAGGTCTGGTGCCGATAGGACAGGCGGTCCTGCAGATCCAAAGTAGGAGAATGAAAAAGTTAAAGTGCCTTATAATGTGATTATAGGAAGGTCTTTAGTGGATTTAGAGTGTGAGTCCTTAAAGGCAATGTTAAATTATTGTTCAACAATTTTGCACTTAGTAGAATACCCGGTTGGGTAACAGGAGTTATTTATAGCCTGTAATTTATAATGTTAACCATGTTTGTAACGTTTAAGTGTCCTCACCTCCCATAAAGGGAAGCCTGTTCAAGTATACTTATTGTTTTGCACTCAACAAAATTGTATGTCTTTTTGCTAACTTGTATTGTTGTTTTCTTCCCAGTCCCGGAGTACTGTGTTTAACCAGGGGGGAGTGCAGCGCCCCAGAGTCCTGGTCGTTGCAATACTGTGGCTCCGCCACTATGGGGAGCCATGGTGCGTTCGATGGCACTGAAGGAGTTCGTCTGATCAGGTATCACAGACACCAATACATTTCACCGCAGGGCCTCCGGGGGGAGCTAAGGGTTCTATTCATTAGGCCACTCCCCACCATAGTGGGTAAACTGGGGGTCAGGCAGGAAGTTAGAGGAGAAAGCTGACTGGATTGAACGAAGCAACATTTAGTGGCAGAGGGTGTCGCGGAGTAAGAGACAGTAGGGTCTCTGTCAGGGGTGGGATCCTGACAGAGGCTTGGCAACGAGAAAGAACGAAAAGGGACCGCGCCTGCTCCGGGTAGCGGCGGTGCCCAAGAAAGGACTAGAAGCGAGATAGATTGTGCTGAGTGAGAAACGAGATCAAGCGATAGGAGAATACCAGTAGGGGTCGTGCTGTAGGACCGGAGCAACATCCTACTGAGGCGCATTACCGGTGGCCGGAACGCCGAGGGAGTGGAATAGCATACAGCTTCAAGCCATACTCCAAACAGCGGCAGGGCAGTCAGTCTCAGGCGGGCTGTCTAACACATATCACCTATGAAGTCTTGGGAGGCAATTGCGGGAGAGGGGCGTCTCTAGGGTCCCGGAAGAACTCCAGGCCTATCCGACAAACGGGTGCCGTTCCAACTGTAACATCAGGAAGGGACGGAAGATTAGAAGAACATCACTTAATCGAGTTGTGAGGGAACTTAAGAAACAGACACAACGGTTGTGGGGTACTTTCCGTAAGCATAGCAGGGAAGGACTACAACACATAGCGCTAAGAAGGAAGGCACCGATTTCCACCTGTGAAGTGAACTCTGAAGGTGCCATTGGACCGGCCGGACTTGCGCAGCCTGGTGAACCATATTCTGGACTGAGGACTCAGAGATCTCCAGTAAAGAGGTAAAGAGACTGCAACCTGGTGTCCTCGTTATTTACCGCGACCTGCACCCCACAACTGCACCGTTACAACACCACTATTTGCACCGGACGTCCCCCACTGACAGACAGGGCCACGGACCGGGTCTAGCCACCGTGACAACCCCAAGACTGAGACTCAGAGGCCCGGCTGCGGGTACCCCTCGGCCCTGTGGCGGTGTGGGGGCGCTCCAAGTACTTCCCATAAATGAAAGAACATTAGTAACTTTGCTAATTTTGCACTTTAGTAAATTATATTCACTTATATAAAAGGTTATAAGTGTGTACATTTCTCTAACATGGGAGCCTACTCACAACAGATGGCTCAACAGATAGTATCCACCAAGGCATCCATTGGATCAATTCACTTGTGTTTATTTAGGATCTGAAACCATACATCTTGGGATAAAATGAGATTAAAAACATGTTAAAGGTGTTATATGGGACTTTTGTGATTTTTTTCCTATGGAGATCAGAATTTACAGGCAAGAAGTTACCAACTACCAGCGTGTTCTGACCTGCGACAACCTGCCTGTTAGTTCTTAGCCCCACAGAAAAAAACAAGCAAAGTCCCAAGTAACTTCTTTAAGGACTCGTCAATATGTTACTTTCAGGAACTGTATGAAAAAAGTCTCACTGACTCAGGAATACACTCAAGATAAGTTGGTGTTATCTGAATGACAAATGACACAATCTGAAAATTGGAAAAAAAGCGTGGACTTATTCGGCGCTGCTGAATACCTGAAGATCCGGGTATATTATATAAAATGTGGTTTTATTCAAATTTCCTGATGAAGAAGTCTCAGTACTTTGAAACGCGCTGAATATAACCACATTTTTTCCACCCAATTTTCATTTTTATGGTGGCTATTACTGGACCTGTGGATCTGCTGCAGCGCATATTTCCTATAAGCTACATTTTTAGCTCCATCTGGTGAGTACAATGTGATTGTTTTAAACTAATTGTATCTTGGATAAGCCCCTATTTGTGCTATTTTCTCCAGCAGCACCTAAATGACACAATCTGGAAATGCCAAAATCAGGTCCAAAAAAAGTAAATCACTGTATTCAGTAGAGATGAGTGAACTTGTTTGGAAAATGTTTGTCAATCTCAAATTCGGCACGAACATAGCACATTTGGATTTGTGTTCGGATTTCTGAGCATTTTTCCTCAAAATTGGCAAATTCGGAACCTGTGGTGTTTCCTGATGAAGGAGTCTTGAACTCTGAAATGCGTAGAATAATAAAGCCACATGTACTAATAATTCTGGAACTCTAGTGATTCAGCAGCGCAGAAATTTACCACAATTTTCGCAATCCATGCACAAGAATAGCTTTCTAAATAAAAAATTTTCACTAGCTAAATGTGAAACAGCCTGCTGTGTCCCAACTTGTCATTTAGTGCTGTGGTGATATGAAACTGTCTGCAGACCTAAGGCACATAAAAAAATTATAATTTTTTTCTGTTGCTAAATGTGAAACAGTCTGCTGTGTGTTATGATCTGGTGGCCTAGGTGCAGCATAAGACGTACCCTGGAGAAGGTGGTATCTGTACTGACCGCAGACCCTGAACTTAACACCGCAACTAGAAGTAGCCGTGGGATGTACCTACCGATCCTAGACACCTCAACACAGCCGGAGGACTAATTTACCCTATAGATAGAAAAGGGAAAACCATCTTGCCTCAGAGAAAATCCCCAAAGGATAGACAGCCCCCCACAAATATTGACTGTGAGAGGAGAGGAAAAAACATACACAGACTGAAAACAGGATTTAGCAAAGGAGGCCAATCTAGCTAGATAGGAAAGATAGGACAGAGTACTATGCGGTCAGTATTAAAATACTAGGAAATATCCACCACAGAAAATACAAAAACTCCACATCTAACTAAAGACATGGAGGGTATATCTGCCTCTCCAGAGATTCCAACTTGGCTGCATAAATCCTTACACAGATAAAGCTGGACAAGAAAAAACATGAAATGCACTGAACAATAAGGCCCACAAAATGTGGCTGCAAAAACAAGCAGAACTTATCTTTGTTGAAATGAACAGCAAGCAGGAGAGACCAGGAAGGGATGTGAATCCTCCAGAAACAATGGACAACTGGCACTGACTAAAGGGTGAAACCAGACTAAATAGCCCAGTCCGAAGTGGAAACATCTGATGACTGCTGTGAAGGACAGACAGCAGCGCTACCACTTATAACCACCGGAGGGAACCCAAGAGCAGAATTCACAACAGCTGTGTCCGACGTTGTCATTTTGTGGCAGTGATATAAACCTGCCTGCAGACCTAAGTTGCATTAAAAAAATGATAATTTTTTCTGTTGCTGAATATGATACAGCCCACCGTATCTCACATTATCATGTTGTGGCGGTGATATGAACCTGTCTACAGACCTAAGGCACATTAAAAAAAATTATATTTTTTTCTGTTGTTGAATATGATATAGCATGCCGTATCCCACATTGTCATGTTGTGGCTGTGATATGAACCTGTCGGCAGACCTAACACGCATTAAAAAATATATATTTTTTGTTGCTGAATGTGATACAGCCCGCCGTATCCCACGTTGTCATCTTGTGGTGTGATATGAATCACATTAAAATATTTATTTTTTTCTGTTGATAAATGTGATACAGCCCACTATATCCAACCCTTTCATTTAGTGGTGTTGAAATTATTCTGCGTGCAGAGCTGCTGCCCATTAAAATTCTTTTTTTATTTTTACAAATGTGATACAGTAGCCGAGATCTGAGTTTGAAATTGTTTTGAGCCTATCTTCTAAATTATGTGTATCTTTGGCATTCAATTTCTTATGGGCATCTTTTATGTCTAGATTGAGACGCGCAACTGTGACACCTATCGTCTGATGAGCAGCAAATGCTCTCTGGTAATTTGTGTTGGGTAAATGAGTAATCGTTGTAGGCTGGATCCTGGATCACGTATTTTCCATAGCCGCTCTGTTATTGATCCTGTTGTAAGTTCCCATTCCCGTCGTCGTCATCCCCATTCTCTTGATCAGTTTATCTAACGACACATTGGCCATATTTGTCCAGAAAACCTGCACCTTACCAGCAGCAACTATAGGAAAGAGGTTGTTCCAACACCACGGATCTTCTAGACTATACAGGCCTCATCCACACTAAAAAAAAATGTATTTTATGTTACTAAGGCTAAGTTCACATTAGCGTTCAGGGGCTTTGCGGAGGGCTGCGTACATCCTCCGTTAAGCCCCACCTACTTCCACATACTTCTGCATGCGTCCTGCATACCTATCTTTAGCATTGGGTACGCAGGACATGCAGATGTATGCGGATGCGTCTTTTTGACGCGCCATCCGACCGCACGGGAACGCAACTTGACATCTTACTTTGAAATTGTTTGGAGAAGATCTGCTTTGTCATACAGGCTTCATCGACACTAAAACAATTCTTTCTGCTGTGAGTAACATGATTAATCACGCCATATTTCACCTAATTTTGCACTGCTGAAATTCAGCTGTATGCAGAGGCTGTGCAAAGTAAAAAAAATCTATTTTAGTTGCTAATAGTGTCCCAGCACACTATCTGAGCAACATGACTGGTAAAAAGCGAGGTCGTGGAGGAAGGGGCATTAGGCTTGGTGTTTCAGTTGTATGTGGAGTAGGTGTTAATATTTCTGAAAGCACTAGTGAACCACTAACATGACGTCCAATCTAAAGACAACTGACAACTTCTGTTACTGGATGTTGTAGTTTTTAGTGTGCTGCATTGTTCTCGTGTAATTGCAGTCTCTGACATCTTTAGTGCTGCTGCTGCTGGAGATGTTAACACTAATTTGTGGAGATGTGAACACTTGGTTGAGTGTCCATCTGGTGGGCTGGTGTTGTGAATTAGACTTTTTGGCTCCCTCTTGTGGTTACTAGTGATATGACTCTGATATGATATGAGGATTGTCTTTCCTCAGTTTGGCACCCACCTGGGTCGTTAGTCCAGGGGAGTTGCTATATAAGTTTCCTGGATCCTTAGTCCAGTGCCTGGCATCATTGTAATCAGATCCTTTCTGTTTGCTCCTGTCTGCTGGTCCGGGTTCGTGCAAAATTAAGCTAAGTCCTGCTTCTTTGTTTTTTGGTTATTTGCTTGCTCTCATTTTTGTCCAGCTTGTACTAAATGTGATTCCTGACCTTGCTGGAAGCTCTAGGGAGCTGGTGTTCTCCCCCCGGGCCGTTAGACGGTTCGGGGCCCGGGGGTTCTTGAATATCCAGCCTGGATATTTTGATAGGGTTTTTGCTTACCATATAAGTCATCTTACTATATTCTGCTATTAGCTAGTGGGCCTCTCTTTGCTAAATACCTAGCTCATTCTTACGTTTGTCTTTTCCTCTTACCTCACCGTTATTATTTGTTGGGGGCTTGTATCCAACTTTTGGGGTCTTTTCTCTGGAGGCAAGAAAGGTCTTTCTTTTCCCTTCTAGGGTTAGTTAGTTCTCCGGCTGGCGCGAGACGTCTAGAACCAACGTAGGCACGTTCCCCGGCTGCTGCTATTTGTGGTGCTAGGATTAGATATATGGTCAGCTCAGTTACCACTGCCCTATGAGCTGGTTTTTTGTGTTTGCAGACTTAGTAATTATTTCTGAGACCCTCTGCCATTGGGGTCATAACAGGCTGGATGTAGTGGAAGACCTGTCAGTCCCTATTATGCTATTTCTACTGTGCTAAAATTGATGCCACTTTGTTAGTGTCTGACACTAATTTTTGGTAATGTGAACACTCTTGTTTGGGTGTCCATTTACTGGGTTGAGTGTAGTGGAAGACCTGTCGGTCCCTATTAGACTATTTCTAATGTGGTAAAATTGATGTCACTTTGTTGGTGTGTGCATTTTTGTAAATGTGTAGATTCTGCTTTGGGTCTCCTTCATGTGTGTTGCCTGTGGCAGTAGGCCTCCGATACCGGCAGTCCTCCACTGTCTTTGAGTCAACTACCGTGTTACTATCCTTACATTTTTTCTGACAATATTAATCTATGCAACTGATATGTGTGCCACCTGAGTGTGGCTGAGCATCACTTTCAATTTTTAGGGGGTTTTTATCACTTATATAGCGTCGATAATTCAACATTCGCTTTACAGACATTTACAGACATTACTGGCACTGTCATCACTGGGACTCACAATCTAAATTTGCTATCTGTATGTCTTTGTAGTGTGGGTAGAAATATAATTACTGGGAGTAAACCCTCGCAAACACAGGTAATATATACAAACTTTTTGAAGATGCTGTCCTTGGTGGGGTTGTAACACAGGACTACAGAGCTGCAAGACTGCTAATGTTTTCGCATTGACAACTGAACGTTTCTGTGGTTGGAAGGCTATCACTGCGATGCAAACTGTGTGCCTCACTGCTGTGTTGGGGAAAAGCACTGTCAAGATTGTCTTCCAGCATGTTTTGATACTGCAGCATGGGCGTGTCCCTTTCCAGGGGGGAAGCAACTGGGAAAATGTACTTTTGTATTGTGGATAGAACACACTGGCAACCCAATAGTCAGCATTATTTGGATTCATAACTATACGGATAACAATCATGTTGTCGATAGTGCTACAAGAAGGTGCTCATGGGTCTGTCTCTTTCACGAAGTCCAAGTCCTCAGTGTGTTGGTGGTGGTATAACACTCAAGCTTTCTTCCTCCATCCCCTTTTGACAACCATTGACAACACAGAGGGAATCATTATCGTCTTCATCTCCTAACTGTTGCACCTCCATCACCTCTTCCTTCTCATAGTTGTCATGATCCTTCTCCATTTGTTCCTCCCATGGCAGATCTGAACTTATAGATATTGTTAACCCTAAAGGTATCCTCCTCTGCGTCCTCTTCTTCCCCCCAGGACCATTACCACCTGCCCACCCACACTATTTAAAGTGTGCTTCAGCATGTAGATGATAGTAATAGGGATACTGATGACGGCATCATCACTGCTAACCATCTGAGTAGCCATTAAGAAAATGTACAGAAGGGTGCAGAGATCCTTCATCTGTATCCAGTACGCAGGTGTGAATTGCACCACGTCCGTACAGCACTTTGGCAGGCTATGAAAAATGTCATCCTGCACCAGGTCTCGACGCTGCTGCCAGAGTTGCTGCAGCATGTGCAGAGTTTAATTCCACGGTGTGGTCATATCGCATATCAACCGCTAGTCCGAAAGATCTCTATACCAACTGAAGTGGAATGGTGGAAGTCAGCAACACAATGGTTTCTGAAGCAGCATATCCATACTGGGACAGTGGCAGAGGAATTGCTGTACCATCAGGTTGAGGTCTGTAAGGTTGGCCCGGCATAGGGCTGCCACCAGGTTTGCACCGTTATCGCACATGGACTTCCCTGGCTCCAGGTTGAGTGTAAACAGCCATTGCTCAAACTTGGCATGGAGAGCTGTCCACAACTGTTGATCTGTATGACTGCGATCTCCAAGGCATATTAATGTCAACACTGCCTGATTACAGTAAGCACTGACTGCGCAGTATGGAGGTGGGGGAGGGATTCTCTTCAGTGTTGAAACGTGTGTTTAATTAATGCAGAGGTTGAGGGCACAGGTGGAGGCCCTAGAAGAGATGAAGGAGGCAGAAGCACTTCAGGAACTGTTAAATACAGAGGTTTATTCCACAAGCCCTGGGGATTCCAAAACTTTGTGTCTAGTGACACCTTGGTGTCTACTGCCTTAGTTCTCCATCCCCTGGTGTGTACTAGTTTAGTTCTCCAACCCAAGCTGTTTAGTAGTTTAGTTCTCCAACCCATGTTGTCTATTAGTTCAGTTCTCCATCTTATGGTGTGTAGTGGTTTATTTCTCCATCCCCAAGCTCCCTGCAAGCCTTGGGGATTGCAAGACTTGTGGACTAGCTCCTTCCGCGACTGCCCCTACAGCCACCAGAGTCACCCAGTCATCTAGATGTAACTCCCCTGTCTATGCTTGTTTGTCCATGTGTCAGGGAACGGATGATATTGTCTGCGACTTGTTGCTGTAGCCCAGGCACATCTTTCTTAGAGAAGTAATGGTGACTGGGTAACTGGTACTGGGGGAACTGCAATGACCATCAGCTTCCGGCAACCGTCTGTATCCATAAGGCGGAAAGGCTGCATTTCCGTGGCCAACAGATTGGAGTAGCCATGCAGTAATCACAGAGATCACAGGCCATGAGTCATACAGAAACAAGCGATGTGATTTTTGTAACGAATAGCTCTCAGCTGGCCCCTATCATCCAGACAATGACACGTTTGGGCTACTAATCATCCGAGGAGGTAGCAGGCTGTTCACAATAATTAGTTCTCAGAAAAGTAATAGTGAGCGTACGGCTTATCAACGTCCAGATTAGAACACATGGAATATGTGTGTATCCCACCGTACGTTCACTGTTAACTCCACGATAACCCTACACTCCTAGCTGCCAACAACAATCCTGTTTTTAATCCAATAAATAAATACAGGCCGATTGGATGCCATTCTTCTTTTGAGATTCACACCATCAGGGTGTTCCATCCCCTCTCCCTCAGAGTAGCAGTTATATACTGGCCCCCAGGCTTACCCACCCACTTCTTTGACCACTTTTATGTGTTGATGCCACACTTCATGTCCTCAGAATTGACAACCCTTATCCTGGGAGACTTCAACAGCTCCACCTCCACCTCCCCATCTCCAGCTTCTATCTCTAGCCAATTCTCGTGGCCTCTCACAACTTTCAAACTCTGAGACACACAAAGATGGTAACACCCCTGATATGGACTTTGTCAAGTTCAATTTCCTACCTAGATGACTCACCTGTTACCATTTGTCCCCCATGAAATTAGGAGTATAACCACAACTTACATTTTTAGGTGCTCCCTAAAAACACATCTGTTTAAGTCGGCCTATCACGTTCCCTAATCAAAGTCCTTTTTATATACATGCTCTACTTCTCTGAACATAATTTGTCATCAAACTCAACCATACCCAAAAGGCTTATGCAGCCTTTATCAACCCCCAATTTCCCCAAGATGGTTGTACCATCATTGTAAATAAGTACTTGTAATTGGTATCACCCCACCTCATTGTAGATTGTATGCTCTGAAGAGCAGGGTCTTCATTATTTTTGCTTTAACTGTTAAAAAATAGTAGATTGACGATGGTTAAGTTCAAGCTGTTACCTTTGCCATGTCTAGGAGGAAACAATCTTTTATATGCGCACAACTACACAAACGAGGGTTTTCTGCTGTGGAGGAGTGGGGTGAACACAACAAACTGCTGGACTGTGAGACAGGTGCAGGAGGAGATGTAACAGTGGATTGAGAAAGATGGGGTGGACTTGGTATGTAAGATTGGTCAAAAGCAGCAGGCATGTCCAATTGTGTATCAGCTGACAGGCTCTCAGTCACCCCATCTGTAGGGGGTAAAGAAGTGGAGGTTCTTTGTCCGAAGACCTGTGTGGCAACACTTGCCATGGTGAGGGAGGAGGAAGAATCAGAAGATGTGGTTGATAGGGTGGACGGTGGTTGGCGATGCCCACTAGTCTGCATTTTAGCACAGTGACATTCCCAGATTAAGGCATGTTGATCGTGCATGTGCCAGTTCATGTGTGTAGTACCGAAATTATAATTTTTTTTTTCACTCTACTAGGTCTTTTTTAAAAAGTTGTCAGCTAACACGATTTTTTAGATTTTTGCCGGTCTGAAAAAAAGACCTAAGATAGGCAACTGCAGAACTGCAAATGCTGCAGTCCACTGCCAGAGTTGGGGCAAAGGATGCATTGGTTGTCGTGGTTGCATAACTCGGTGTCTACGTAAACTCTTCGTCTTTCTCCTCCTCTGCTGAGCTACTCAGCTGCATGCCTCTAGGCTTACACCAAGTGTGATATACTACCTATTCATCATCCTCTGTTCTCCCACTCCTCACCCTGAGAGCTACCCTCTGCCTCTTCCTGCCTTGACAGCACAGTACAGTCCATGGGCGCCTCAAATATATGAGTCTCATTACAAATGTATCACCTTCACCCAATGGGGTCAACATTTGTTGATGAGGGTTTGGTTTATGCTCAGACCCAGTGCCGGCATTAGGGTAAGGCAGACTAGGCAGCTGCCTAGAGTTCTCACTGCCTTGTAGCCCCCAGCATCTACAGCAGAAGCTGATAATCAGTAAAGCTTCTGATGTTGAGACTGGTTGAGGACCTGTAGTGACATCATGATCATGTGACCTGTCAGGTGACCGTGATGCCACAACAGGCCATGTACTCATTGGCCTGTGCGCCTGTCCTCCTGCACAGAGCCTCTGAGGGGAAGGGAGAGATAACGAAACGGCATCTACCAACTTGAGCTGTGAGATAAGTAGTGCAGTACCCACTGTGTGTGCTGCTCCTGGTGAAAATGGTTCCTGGCTTGCTATCAGCAACTCCTTCTCTTTTTAGCAGTCACAGCACAGGAGAGGGCAGGGAGGTATCTGCTGGGAGCAGGAGGACCTGCAGTTGATAGTGTGGAACATCTCATTCCCTCCAGAATAAAGCAGCGTGTGTATCTGAGGTTTGTGCATTGTGTGTAGCTGAGGTGTGTGTGGTGTGTGTAGTTGAGGTGTGTGTAGTGTGTGGTATGTGTAGTGTGTGCTGTCTGTGAACTATGTGTTTATATAAATCGCATGTATCAAATGAGCATTTGTTGTGCAGCATGTGTGTGCCATGTATATGTGTGTATAAGTGTGTGCCATGCACATGTGTGTGAGTAAAAGTGTGTGCCATGTACGTGTGTGTAAAAGTGTGTGCTATGTACGTGTGTGTGTGTGTCTAAAAGTGTGTGCCATGTACGAGTGTGTGTAAGTGTGTGCCATGTATGTGTGTGTGTAAAAGTGTGTGCCATGTATGTGTGTGTATAAGTGTGTGCCTTGTATGTATGTGTGTGTGTTTAAGTGTGTGCCATGTATGCATGTGTGTGTCCATGTGGAAAAAAGGAATCCAGTGTTTTGAACACACAAGTGCTCTTAGTCGCAGTCTCCCTGAGACTAAGAGTACTTGTGTGTTCGAAACGCGTACAGTTTACACAGGCACTCTCCTTCCGGTATATCTGGTTTTTGTATGTCTTATAGACTATTTCTATTTTAAATGGAGCTGGATTCCCTTTTTTCCACATGTGCATCTCTAGGCGTCTGGCAGAGACGCGAATCAGTGCTCAAGATTTTCTGGACTCATAACATAGCAACATAGTTATTAAGGTTGAAGGAAGACTTTAAGTCCATCTAGTTCAACCCATAGCCTAACCTAACATGCCCTAACATGTTGATCCAGAGGAAGGCAAAAAAAAACCATGTGGTAAGAGTAAGCTCCACCTTGGGGAAAAAAATTCCTTCCCGACTCCACATACGGCAATCAGACTAGTTCCCTGGATCAACACCCTAACAAGGAATCTAGTATATATACCCTGTAACATTATACTTTTCAAGAAAGGCATCCAGTCCCCTCTTAAATTTAAGTAATGAATCACTCATTACAACATCATACGGCAGAGAGTTCCATAGTCTCACTGCTCTTACAGTAAAGAATCCGCGTCTGTTATTATGCTTAAACCTTCTTTCCTCCAGACGTAGAGGATGCCCCCTTGTCCCTGTCTCAGGTCTATGATTAAAAAGATCATCAGAAAGGTCTTTGTACTGTCCCCTCATATATTTATACATTAACATAAGATCACCCCTTAGCCTTTGTTTTTCCAAACTAAATAGCCCCAAGTGTAATAATCTATCTTGGTATTGCAGACCCCTCAGTCCTCTAATAACCTTGGTCGCTCTTCTCTGCACCTGCTCTAGTTCAGCTATGTCTTTCTTATACACTGGAGACCAGAACTGTGCACAGTATTCTAAGTGTGGTCGAACTAGTGACTTGTATAGAGGTAAAATTATGTTCTTCTCATGAGCATCTATGCCTCTTTTAACCCCTTAATCCCATATGACGTACTATCCCGTCGAGGTGGGGTGGGCCTTAATTCCCATCGATGGGATAGTACGTCATAGCGATCGGCCGCGCTCACGGGGGGAGTGTGGCCGATCGCGGCCGGGTGTCAGCTGCCTATCGCAGCTGACATCCGGCACTATGTGCCAGGAGTGGTCACGGACAGCCCCCGGCACATTAACCCCCAGCACACCGCGATCAAACATGATCGCAGTGTACCGGCGGTACAGGGAAGCATCGCGCAGGGAGGGGGCTCCCTGCGGGCTTCCCTGAGACGATCAGTACAAGGCGATGTACTCACCTTGTACCGAGCGTCTCCTCCCTGCAGTCCCCGGATCCAAAATGGCCACGGGGCTGCATCCGGGTCATGCAGGGAGTACTTCCGGGTGCCGTGCAGGCGCTGGTAAGCCTGCACGGCTGTATGTCAGATCGCCGATCTGACAGAGTGCTGTGCAAACTGTCAGATCGGCGATCTGTGATGTCCCCCCCTGGGACAAAGTAAAAAGTTTTTTAAAAAAATTCCACATGTGTAAAAAAAAAAAAAAAAAATCCTAAATAAAGAAGAAAAAAAAAATATTATTCCCATAAATACATTTCTTTATCTAAAAAAAACCAAAAAACAATAAAAGTACACATATTTAGTATCGCCGCGTCCGTAACGACCAAAACTATAAAACTGTCCCACTAGTTAACCCCTTCAGTGAACACCGTAAGGAAAAAAAAAAAAACGAGCCAAAAAACAACGCTTTATTATCATACCGCCGAACAAAGAGTGGAATAACACGCGATCAAAAAAACGGATATAAATAACCATGGTACTGCTGAAAACATCATCTTGTCCCGCAAAAACGAGCTGCCATATAGCATCATAACCAAAAAAATAAAAAAGTTATAGTCCTCAGAATAAAGCGATGCCAAAATAATTATTTTTTCTATAAAATTGTTTTTATCGTATAAAAGCGCCAAAACATAAAAAAATGATATGAATGAGATATCGCTGTAATCGTACTGACCCAACGAATAAAACTGCTTTATCAATTTTACCAAACGTGGAACGGTATAAACACCTCCCCCAAAAGAAATTCATGAATAGCTGGTTTTTGGTCATTCTGCTTCACAAAAATCGGAATAAAAAGTGATCAAAAACTGTCACATGTCCGAAAATGTTACCAATAAAAACGTCAACTCGTCCCACAAAAAACAAGACCTCACATGACTCTGTGGACCAAAATATGGAAAAATTATAGGTCTCAAAATGTGGAGACGCAAAAACTTTTTTGCTATAAAAAGCGTCTTTTAGTGTGTGACAGCTGCCAATCATAAAAATCCGATATAAAAAATGTAATAAAAGTAAATCAAACCCCCCTTCATCACCCCGTTAGTTAGGGAAAAATAATAAAATTAAAAAAATGTATTTATTTCCATTTTCCCATTAGGGCTAGGGTTAGGGTTAGGGTTAGGGTTAGGGCTAGGGTTAGGGTTAGGGCTAGGGTTAGGGCTAGGGTTAGGGTTAGGGCTAGGGTTAGGGTTAGGGCTAGGGTTAGGGATAGGGCTAGGGTTAGGGTTTGAGCTAAATTTAGGGTTAGGGTTGGGGCTAAGGTTAGGGTTAGGGTTCAGGCACATCTCCAAACGCGACATGGCGTCCGATCTCAATTCCAGCCAATTCTGCATTTAAAAAGTAAAACAGTGCTCCTTCACTTCTGAGCTCTCCCGTGCGCCCCAACAGGGGTTACCCCAACATATGGGGTATCAGCGTACTCGGGACAAATTGGACAACAACTTTTGGGGTCCAATTTCTCTTGTTATCCTTGGGAAAATAAAAATTTGGGTGGCTATAAATCATTTTTTGTGGGAAAAAAAGTATTTTTATTTTCACGGCTCTGCGTTGTAAACTGTAGTGAAACACTTGGGGCATCAAAGTTCTCACAACACATCTAGATAAGTTCCTTGGGCGGTCTAGTTTCCAATATGGGGTCACTTGTGGGGGGTTTGTACTGTTTGGGTACATCAGGGGTTCTTCAAATGCAACGTGACACCTGCAGACCAATCCATCTAAGTCTGCATTCCAAATGGCGCTCCTTCCCTTCCGAGCTCTACCATGCGCCCAAACAGTGGTTCCCCCCAAATATGGGGTATCAGCGTACTCAGGACAAATTGGTCAACAACTTTTGGGGTCCAATTTATCATGTTACCCTTGTGAAAATACAAAACTGGGGGCTAAAAAATCATTTTTGTGAAAAAAAAAAGAATTTTTATTTTCACGGCTCTGCATTATAAACTGTAGTGAAACACTTGGGGGTTCAAAGTTCTCACAACATATCTAGATAAGTTCCTTGGGAGGCCTAGTTTCCAATATGGGGTCACTTGTGGGGGGTTTGACCTGTTTGGGTACATCAGGAGCTCTGCAAATGCAACGTGACACCTGCAGACCAATCCATCTAAGTCTGCATTTCAAATGGCACTCCTTCCCTTCCGAGCTCTGCCATGCGCCCAAACAGTGGTTCCCCCCCACATATGGGGCATGAGCGTACTCAGGACAAATTGGACAACAACTTTTGGGGTCCAATTTATCATGTTACCCTTGTGAAAATACAATACTGGGGGATAAAAAATAATTTTTGTGAAAAAAAAAAGAATTTTTATTTTCACGGCTCTGCGTTATAAACTGTAGTGAAACACTTGTGGGGGGTTCAATGCTCTCAAAACACATCTAGATAAGTTCCTTGGGGGTCTACTTTCCAAAATGGTGTCACTTGTTGGGGGTTTTAATGTTTAGGCACAACAGGGGCTTTCCAAACGCAACATGGCGTCCCATCTTAATTCCAGTCAATTTTGCATTGAAAAGTTAAATGGCACTCCTTCCCTTCCGAGCTCTGCCATACGCCCAAACAATGGTTTACACCCATATATGGGGTATCGGCGTACTCAGGACAAATTGCACAACAATTTTTGAGGTCCAATTTTGTCTCTTACCCTTGGGAAAATAAAAAATTGGGGGTGAAAATATCATTTTTGTGAAAAAATATGATTTTTTATTTTTACGGCTCTGCATTATAAACTTCTGTGAAGCACTTGGTGGATCAAAGTGCTCACCACACATCTAGATAAGTTCCTTAGGGGGTCTACTTTCCAAAATGGTGTCACTTGTGGGGGGTTTCAATGTTTAGGCACATCAGGGGCTCTCCAAACGCAACATGGTGTCCCATCTCAATTCCAGTCAATTTTGCATTGAAAAGTCAAATGGCGCTCCTTTCCTTCCGAACTCTGCCATGCACCCAAACAGTGGTTTACCCCCACATATGGGGTATCAGCGTACTCAGGACAAATTGTACAACAACTTTTGGGGTCCATTTTCTCCTGTTACCCTTGGTAAAATAAAACAAATTGGAGCTGAAATAAATTTTGTGTGAAAAAAAGTTAAATGTTCATTTTTATTTAAACATTCCAAAAATTCCTGTGAAACACCTGAAGGGTTAACAAACTTCTTGAATGTGGTTTTGAGCACCTTGAGGAGTGCAGTTTTTAGAATGGTGTCACACTTGGGTATTTTCTATTATATAGACCCCTCAAAATGACTTCAAATGAGATGTGGTCCCTAAAAAAAAATGGTGTTGTAAAAATGAGAAATTTCTGGTCAACTTTTAACCCTTATAAGTTATAACGCCCTAACAAAAAAAAAATTTTTGTTCCAAAATTGTGCTGATGTAAAGTAGACATGTGGGAAATGTTACTTATTAAGTATTTTGCGTGACATATCTCTGTGATTTAAGGGCATAAAAATTCAAAGTTGGAAAATTGCAAAATTTTCAAAATTTTCGCCAAATTTCCGTTTTTTTCACAAATAAACGAAAGTTATATCGAATAAATTTTACCACTAACATGAAGTATGATATCTCACGAGAAAACAATGTCAGAATCACCAAGATCCATTAAAGCGTTCCAGAGTTATAACCTCATAAAGGGACAGTGGTCAGAATTGTAAAAATTGGCCCGGTCATTAACGTGCAAACCACCCTCGGGGCTTAAGGGGTTAATGCATCCCATTATTTTATTTGCCTTTGTAGCAGCTACCTGACACTGGCCACTAAATGCGAGTTTGTCATCCACCTATACTCCCAGGTCTTTTTCATTGACGGTTTTGCCCAGAGTTTTAGAATTAAGCACATAGTTATACATCTTATTACTTCTACCCAAGTACATGACCTTACATTTATCCCCATTAAAGCTCATTTGCCATTTATCAGCCCAAGCTCCTAGTTTACATAAATCATCCTGTAATGTGAAATTGTCCTCCTCTGTATTGATTACCCTGCAGAATTTAGTGATATCTGCAAATATTGAAATTCTGCTCTGTATGCCCCTTACAAGATCATTAATAAATATGTTAAAGAGGGCCCAATACTGACCCCTGTGGTACCCCACTGCTAACCGCAACCCAGTCTGAGTGTGCTCCATTAATAACCACACTTTGTTTCCTATCCCTGAGCCAGCTCTTAACCACTTACACATATTTTCACTATCCCCATTATTCTCATTTTATGTATCAACCTTTTGTGTGACACCGTATCAAAAGCTTTTGAAAAGTCCATATACACTACATCCACTGGGTTCCCTTGGTCCAGTCCAGAACTTACCTCTTCATAGAAATTGATCAGATTAGTCTGACAGGAATGGTTCCTAGTAAACCCATGTTGGTATTGGGTCACGAGGTTATTCCTCTTCAGATACTCCAGCATAGCATCCCTTAGAATGCCCTCCAGGATTTTACCCACAGTAGAGGTTAGGCTTACTGGCCTATAATTTCCGAGTTCAGTTTTTGTTCCCTTTTAGAATATTAGCACCACATTTACTATACGCCAGTCCTGTGGTACAGACCCTGTTATTATGGACTCTTTAAAGATTAAAAATAATGGTCTATCAATGACTCTAACTCCCTGAGACAAGCTCAGCCAGCAACTGTCTAACTTCCTCTCCAGTCAACCAGTTTTACCTAAGTGTGAAGAGTGCCCTAATAAATAGGAGCATAGCTCCCCCTGGTGGCCTGGAGTGCGAAATGTGTTGCATGTTTGTGATACCTGGATTCAGTTGTCCTTCTTTGCCTCCAAACGTAACATCACTCCCCCCTAGAGGAAAATGATATTACTGCAACGACCAGGACCCTGGGGCGCTGCATATACATGTACCAACCTCTCTCAAAGCTCTGATCCTTATGAACACACCTCTCTAAAAAAGAAATCGAACTTCAATCCAATTCAAGAATACTCAGAATCACTTGAGGCCTTTCAAAATAATGTAATAAGGGATATTAGGAAAATTTCAAACAAGAGATGTCAGAAGTTCAAATATAATTTATCCAATAGTGAACGCCAAGCTATCAAACAACTTCAAAGCAATGAAAATATTATTATTCACCCTGCTGATAAGGGGGGAGGAATAGATGTTTTATACTCTACAGAGTATAAAAGGGAATCCCTATGCTTGTTAGGTGAGATACATACCTACAAACTATTACCGGGTAATCCATCAGAGAAGTATACTATTGAGATGAAGCAATTAATCAAGAGGGGTTTAGATCAAAGGCATTTTAACAAAACATGAATTTGATTTTATTAATACAGCATATCCAATAACTCCATAATTCTACTACCTGCCCAAGATCCACAAAAATCTAACCAGCCCACCAGGCAGGCCTATCATCTTGGAAATTGTGGGCCTGACAGCCAACATGTCAAAATATGTGGATTTCCATCTACAAAAGCTAGTCCCTAAGCTACCCTCCCATCTTAGGGATAGTACGCACATTTTACAAATTTTGGAAACAATACAATGCCAAGAACATTATATCCTGGGCACTCTGGACATCACCTCATTGCATACTATTATACAACATGATAAGGGATGTGGAGCAGTTAGATATTTTTTAGAGAAAGATCAGATTTTATCTGGTGACCAAATCTGTTTTATTGTGGACTGCAAGCATTTTATACTGACTCATAACTATTTTCGTTATGAGATGAACCACTACTCTGTTGTGAATTCCGTTCTCAAACTCCCTCCTGTGGTCATGAATGGTACTTCGGTGAGTTCTGTCCTTGGACTCCCTCTGGTGGCTGTGAGGGGAGCTGCTGGTTCTGAGATTCCTTCCCCAGCTGCCCTTGTTTAGGGCTAGGCTTGGATTCTCTATTTAACTCCACTCAGATCGTTACTCCATGCCAGCTGGCAATGTTCTAGTACTGGTTCAGATCTCTCCTGGATCTTTCTGAGGACCTGTCTACTCCAGCAAAAGCTAAGTTCCGGCTTGTTCATTTGTTACTTATGGTTTTTCTTGCTAAGTTCTAGTCCAGCTTGCTATCATGAAACTGCCTGGCTAGCTGGAAGCTCTGGGGGTGCAGAGTGGCACCACCGCACCGTGAGTCGGTGCAGGGGTATTTTTTTGCACACTCTGCGTGGTTTTTGTAGTTTGTTGTGTTGACCGCAAAGATCCCTTTTCTATCCTCAATCTGTTTAGTTAGACTGGCCTCTCTTTGCTAAAGCCTATTTCATCCTGTGTTTGTGATTTCCTCTTAACTCACAGTCAATACTTGTGGGGGGCTGCTTTTACCTTTGGGGAAATTTCTCTGAGGCAAGTGAGGCTTTGTTTCCTTTCTTTAGGGGTAGTTAGCTCTTAGGCTGTGAAGAGGCGTCTAGGCAGAGTCAGGCACGCTCCACGGCTATTTCTAGTTGTGTTGATAGGAGTAGGGTTTGCGGTCAGCAGAGTTCCCATTTCCCCAGAGCTCGTCCCGATTCCGTGTTTAACTATCAGGTCATTCCTGGTGCACCTAACCACCAGGTCCATAACACTACGCCCAGCAATTGGGAACTGCCATGGGGACCAGGTTCGCTCCAAGTTACACTAACTTGTACTTGGGGAGATGGGAACAAGAAACCATCTACAGACAGGACTCAACACGGACGAACCTGGTCCTCTGGCAGCGTTTTATTGATGACATCGTATTTATATGTTCTGGTGACCCTAATTTATTGTCTGATTTTATTACTGAATTAAATAAAAATGATTTTTTTTAAGTTTTCTGGAACCACCAGTACAAGGTCAATCAACTTTTTAGATTTGAACATATTTATAGAAGGAGGAACAATCCAGACTCAGACGTATCATAAGCCCATGGATTCGAACAATTATATTTCATTAGACAGTTGCCATCTTCCGAGCTGGCTTCTAAACGTTCCAAGAAGCCAACTCATTCGGGCACACAGAAACTGCTCCAAGATGCAGGACTTTAAAGTGGAGGCAGATCTCTTGACAAAAAAATTACATGAAAAAGCATATGATGAAAATTCTCTAATTCAAACTAAAAAGATAGTGGAAGATCTACCAAGAACAAAGTTACTTCAAAATAGGGGGAAAGAGAATAACCACACAGTAATGGATGAAGTCCCCATAGTCACTCAATTTAATGCCAACACCCACATTTTTAAGAAAATTGTAAACAGACACTGGAATATTCTAAAAGAGGACAAAGTTATTGGGGAATCTATTTCTGAGCATCCTAAATTCGTCTACAGAAAGGCGAGAAACTTGGGAAATAAAATAGCTCCAACTATTCCTAAACATCTCGGCCCATCCACCCAGTATGCTCAACTAACACAGGGTGGCTTTTATCCATGCAGAAAGTGTAAACCGTGTAGGACATTTAATACTAAAAAACAACTCAGCATTTTGAATGGAACTAAAGAATTTGCCATCAAGGAATTTATTACATGTGCCACAGAAGGAGTAATCTATGCCATGAAATGCCCTAGGAAGAACAAAACGTCCACTGCATGTGAGAATAAGCAAACATCTGCATAATATTAATAAAAAATTTACTGTCCACCCACTTTCCAACCACTTTTTAATACATGATGGGGGCTAAGCTAAAGGCACTACCATCACAGGCCTTCAAATAGTTAAAAAAAGCTGGAGAAAGGGTAATTATATCCACCAAATGTAGGGTAATTATATCCACCAAATGTCCCGCGAGGAAAGCAGGTGGATTTTTGAATTGGAAACTTTAATGCCAATGGGCCTCAATAGTGAGATAGAATTGTTTGCCTTTAATGCGTAAGGACAGCCACACGATATAAAAGGACCCACGGCTCACACTAGACCATCCCTGATGAAAGAATCCACGAATTCCGAAACGCGTAGGACAATTGGTCTAGTTTGCATCACGTAGCCAGTCATGTGATCTATCACGTGACCGTGACATCACGTAAGGTCCTGCAAGCTCATCGCACCTTACTGGCTTATCCAGCGGTATCCGGCTCTCGCGCCGCACGGACTGCAGTTACCAAGGGACTTCTGTCACCAGCCGGGACAGCGTCTCAGAACACTGAACTATTCCACAGCCAATAACGTTATCACGCCGTGGGAACTCGAGATCGGTTGTGGTCATTATCAATTTCAGCAGCTTCGACGAACTCGCAGCTTACAAGGTAACTCTATATAGCAGGTACCTGTCTTCAGCGACTCAGGCCAAATAAGCAGGCAATCATACAGTACTATCCTGTTGGCGATACTACTAAACTGTGCTGCATGCATTCATATGCTTACATGTTTTAATTAGTGCTTTCTTCTAAAATTAGGATACAACACAGCGCAAATATAACATTTTAAAAATCCAGAAAATCACCTTGTCTGATTTGGAAAGATTTATTTTGCAAATTATGGTGGAAAATAAGTATTTAGATAAGATAATAAGATTTCTGGCTCTCACAGACCTGTAACTTCTTCTTTAAGAGGCTCCTCTGTCCTCCACTTACTACCTGAAGTAATGGCACCTGTTTGAACTTGTTATCAGTATAAAACACATCTGTCCACAGGTCTGTGAGAGACAGAAATCTTGCATGTTTTTAGGTAACCAACTTCTGTCTGTCTCTCTCTCTATGTCACTCTGTCTGTCTCTCTGTCTGTCTGTCTCTTGCTCTGTCTCTCTCTCTCTGTCTGTCTGTGCCTCTCTGTCTGTCTGTGTCTCTTTGTTTGTCTGTCTCTCTCTCTGTCTGTCACGGGGAGACTAGGTGGGCAAGAGCTAATAACCCGGGCCCCTGCAATTTCCCTCAGACTAGGGAAATCCTGACTGACCCTCTACCTAGAGTTTACACTGATGGTGTGCATGTCTAGGCCTCGACCCTCGCCCTGTCTCCTGTTTCAACCCTAGGCTGAAACCACCGCCCACCACCCAGTGAAAAGATCATACACCAATACCCACAGTTAGAACAGACAAGGATAACGGAAAATATACACCACGCCGCAGTCACTCAGGAATACACTATAAATGCGCAGGGCAAAATAAATACACATATAGGAAGGAGTAAATAAGACAAAGGGAAATACACCACCAGCAACAATACTCCAACTACTAGCTCACCACTCCAGACCGAGATAACAACGCACAAGACAGAAACTATAATCGGCGACGCCCAATGTTCAGGAGAACTATTTAAAGGCAATGGGCATGGCCCAGCTTCCAATCTGAGCATCAGGTAAATTAACCCTGGACCAGCTAGATAAAATCTAGCCGACGCCAATGAGCACATAGTGGTCAAAAGCGGAATTACCGCTGTCTGTCGAACGACCTGGCCTGAACAGCGTCAGACATGACAGTACCCCGCCTTCTACGAGGGACCCCAGGGACCTCACGGCTTATAGGATCCGGCTTGTCCGGATGGCGATGGTGAAAAAACCTGACCAGCCGATCCGCATGAATGTCCGAGGCTGGTACCCAGGACCTCTCTTCAGGCCCATAACCACGCCAGTGTACCAAGTACTGTAAAGTGCGGCGCACTACACGAGAGTCAACCACCTTGGAGACTTCAAATTCCAAATTACCATCCACCAAGACTGGAGGTGGCATAGGTGCCGCGTCCACAGAACCCACCACCTTCTTTAAAAGAGACCTGTGGAACATGTTGTGTATCTCATACACCGTAGGAAGCTCCAATCGGTACGCTACTGGGTTAATGACGGCGGTGACCCTAAATGGACCAATAAACCGTGGACCCAATTTAAGGGATGGTATTTTGAGTCTTATGTTTTTTGTGGATAACCACACCCAGTCATCCACACTCAGGTCTGGACCTGGCACACGCCTACTGTCAGCCACACGTTTGTACCTAGCACCCACACTCAACAGGCGCTGTTTAACTCTCCTCCAGACTGATGACAATTGTGCTCCTAACTGGTCCTCCTCCGGAACGCTGGAAGAGCCCCTCTGACTCAAAGTACAAAATTGAGGATGTAGCCCGTAAACACAAAAAAATGGAGACTCCCCAGACGACTCCTGGCTGTGATTATTGATGGCAAACTCAGCTAAAGGAAGAAAGGTAGACCACTCCTCCTGGTTATCAGAGACAAAGCAGCATAAGTACTGTTCCAAATTTTGGTTCATACACTCAGTCTGACCATTTGACTGAGGATGAAACGCCGAAGAATGAGACAACTTGATCCCCAGCCATGAGCAAAATGCTTTCCAAAATGTTGCCACAAACTGAGTACCCCTATCAGACATGATGTCAGACGGAACCCCATGAAGTCTGACCACCTCCTGCACAAATATCTGAGCCAGAGTCTTAGAGTTAGGCAACGAAGGCAAAGACACAAAGTGCAACATTTTTGAAAACCGATCAACAATCACCAAGATGACCGTGTTCCCAGCTGAGGAGGGCAAATCAGTGATGAAATCCATGGAGATTTCCGTCCATGGCTTACTAGGTACCTCAAGAGGAAGTAGTGTGCCAACAGGACGGGAGCGGGGCGTCTTAGCCCTAGCGCACGTGGTACAAGCTGACACGTATGAGACCACGTCCTGTCGGATCTTGGGCCACCAAAACCGACATGACACCAACTCCAAGGTACCTCTAACCCCTGGGTGGCCAGCCAGGACAGCATCATGATGCTCCGCCAAAACCTTTAAGCGGAGATGAAGTGGTACAAAACATTTGTTGATGGGAAGCTCAGATGGTACCTCCTCCTGAGCCTCGGCAATCTCAGCCTCAACCTCGGTAGTGAGAGCCGAAACCACAACACCCTTTTGGAGGATGGGTACTGGATCCTCCCGAGGTTCTCCCCCCGGAAAACACCTGGACAGATCATCCACCCCGGTCTGTAAGTGACAACAAAATTGAACCGCGTGAAAAACAATGCCCAGCGAGCCTGCCTGGGGGACAGACGCTTGGCTGACTCCAAATACAGCAGATTCTTAAGATCGGTAATAACAGTAACCTGATGTACTGACCCCTCCAAGAAGTGTCGCATTCCTCAAAAGCCAACTTGATTGCCAACAACTCCCTGTTGCCGATATCGTAGTTACGTTCGGCGGACGACAGTTTCTTGGAGAAAGAGGCGCATGGACGCAAATCACTCAAAGATGAGCCTTGTGATAGTACCGCCCCCACACCAACCTCAGACGCATCGACTTCCACAACAAAAGGTTTTGATACGTCTGGCTGCACAAGAATGGGGGCTGAAACAAAACTGTTCTTAAGAAATTCAAATGCGCGCACAGCAGCCTCAGGCCAAACGGAGAAATTGGTACCCTTTTTAGTCATGTCAGTTAGCGGTTTAGCAATGATGGAAAAATCCTTGATAAATTTCCTATAGTAGTTAGAAAACCCAAGGAACCGCTGAAGTGCTTTCAGGTTATCAGGCCGTTCCCAATGCAGCACCGCTTGCACCTTAGCAGCGTCCATTTTAAAACCAGAAGCAGACACAATATAACCCAAGAAAGGCAACTCTTGAACAGAAAATACACATTTCTCAAGTTTAGCATACAGCTTATTCTCTCTGAGAAGCTGTAATACCTGCCTGACATGATCTAAATGAGTATCACGGTCGCAAGAATATATGAGAATGTCATCTAGGTACACGATAACGAATTTCCCCAAAACATGCGAAAACACATCATTAATGAAATGTTGGAACACTGCAGGTGCGTTAGTCAACCCAAATGGCATCACCAAATTTTCAAAATGACCCTCAGGGGTATTAAAAGCCGTCTTCCACTCATCACCTTGACGGACTCTTATGAGGTTGTACGCCCCCCTGAGGTCAAGCTTGGTAAACCACTTGGCACCTGCCACCTGGTTGAACAAATCTGGTATTAGTGGCATAGAGTATGGATCACGAACCGTAATCTGGTTCAATTCCCTGAAATCCAAACATGGGTGTAATCCGCCATCTTTCTTCTTCACGAAGAAGAACCCTGCTGCCACAGGCAAGGATGAAGGCCTGATGTGCCCTTTGCTCAAACTTTCAGCAATGTAATCCTTTAATGCTTGTCTCTCCGGACCGGAGATGTTAAACATCCTTGCTTTAGGCAATTTGGCCCCTGGTTTAAATCTGATAGTACAGTCATAGGGGCGATGTGGCGGCAACTCTGAACAACCCTTCTCAGAGAACACATCCACAAAATCCAGAAGTGACTCCGGAACGCTTGAAGTCACAGCAGACACACATGTGGCCAGGCAATTCTCCTGGCAGAATTCGCTCCACTGAATTATGTCCTGAGTTTTCCAGTCAATTACCGGGTTGTGCATAGACAACCATGGAAAACCCAAAACCACCTGAGCAGGAAGATTCCTGAGCACCTTACATGTAACCTGCTCGGAATGTAGAACCCCAATGTGGAGTTTCACCTCAGCCACAAATTCAGTAATCTCCCCCTGTGAGAGAGGAGCAGCATTGATGGTGACCACGCGGATAGGATGAGGCAGTTTTTCAATCCTAAAACCTGCTGTGCGCGCAAACTCCTCATCAATGAGATTTGTGGCTGAACCACTATCCACAAACACAGTAATTGGCAGCTCACTGCCAGCGATTATAACCTTAGCAGGGAGCATGCATTGAGAAACCACCATCGAGGATATACATAAGCTCAGATTGGTCTCCTCCACACCCTCTGAGCTTAGAAGTTTTCCGCCGTTGCGTTTTTCTTAGACAGTAGAGGACAGATGTTAATAAAATGACCAGTCTTACCACAGTAAAAGCAGGCTCCCTGCTTCCTGAGCTCATGGGCTCGACGCTTCACATGTGACACCCCTGCGATTTGCATAGGCTCCGTGGGCTCACCTGCAGCAACCACACATGAACCTAAACCCTCTCCCATAGGTGGTGTCTCATGCTCCCCTGTTGTGAATTTGGATTCTGGGCTCCCCCGGTGGCCGCTTGTGGAATTGGACTTGTCATCCTCTTTCCTGTTTCACCTGGTTCCATCAGTAGTGGGTGTCGCTATTTAAGCTCATTTCTCTGGTGGTTTCTTGCCGGTCAACAATGTTATCTGATGCCTCTCAGTGCTTGTTCCTGCTTCTAGACAACTACTAGATAAGTTGGACTTTTGTCCATGTTTCGTTTTGCCTATTTGTTCCAGTTCACAGCTGAAGTTTTGTTACTGTGTCTGGAAAGCTCTCGTTGATCAGGGATTGCTACTCTGGCGTTATGAGTTAATGCCAGAGTTTAAGGTAATCTCTGGATGGTGTTTTGTTAGTGTTTTCTGCTGACCATGAAAGTATACTATCTGTCTTCTGCTATCTAGTAAGCGGACCTCAAATTTGCTAAGACTATTTTCCTGCTGCGTTTGTTGTTTCATCTGAACTCACCGTCATTATATGTGGGGGGCTACTGTCTTCTTTGGAATATTTCTCTAGAGGTGAGCCAGGTCTTATATTTCCCTCTGCTAGCTATTTAGGTCTTAGGCCAGAGCTGGGCATCTAGCGATAAATAGGAAATGCTACCTGGCTATTTCTAGTTGCGCGGCAGGCTTAGTTCATGGTCAGTATAGTTCCATCTTCCGAGAGCTTGTCCCTCTATAGGCTTGCTATGATCTCTGCCTGCAGAGATCATGACAGTTTGACCGGCCCCTAAAGTGTTAAAGACCCAGGTTGAGAAAGGAGAGTTATAAGAAGTCTGCTGGAAATTTTTTTTTTTTTTTTTTTTCCCTCCAGTCTGCCTTGCTGCAGTCTTTTTTCTCTCTCTCCTCCTAATCTCTGTATGGCTCTGTGTGCACCTGACAATAATGGATCTCCAGAGTGTAACTGCGGGTTTGAATAATCTCATCACGAAAGTACAAAATTTACAAGATTTTGTGGTACATGCTCCGGTATCTGACCCGAGAATTCCTTTGCCGGAGTTCTTCACAGGGAATAGAGCTAGCTTCCAGAATTTCCAAAATAATTGTAAGCTTTATTTGTCCCTGAAGTCTCGTTCAGCTGGAGACCCTGCTCAGCAGGTTAGGATTGTGATTTCCTTGCTCAGGGGTGACCCTCAAGATTGGGCCTTCTCATTGCCAGCAGGGGATCCTGCGTTACGCGATGTGGATGCGTTTTTTCTGGCCTTGGGCTTGCTTTATGAGGAACCTCATTTGGAACTTCAGGCAGAAAAAACTTTGATGGCACTATCTCAGGGGCAAGACGAAGCTGAAGTTTTCTGCCAAAAATTCCGTAAATGGTCTGTGCTTACTCAGTGGAATGAGTGCGCCTTGGCGGCAACTTTCAGAGAAGGTCTCTCTGATGCCGTTAAGGATGTTATGGTGGGGTTCCCTGTGCCTGCAGGTCTGAATGAGTCCATGACAATGGCTATTCAGATTGATAGGCGTCTGCGGGAGCGCAAACCGGTGCACCATCTGGCGGTGTCTATGGAAAAGACGCCAGAAAGTATGCAGTGTGATAGAATTCTGTCCAGGAGCGAGCGACAGAATTTTAGACGGAAGAATGGATTGTGTTTCTATTGTGGGGATTCTACTCATGTTATATCAGCATGCTCTAGGCGTACAAAGAAGCTTGATAAGTCTGTTTCCATTGGCACCATTCAGTCTAAGTTTATTTTGTCTGTAACCCTGATTTGCTCTTTGTCATCCTTTGCCACGGACGCCTATGTTGACTCTGGCGCCGCTCTGAGTCTTATGGATTGGTCCTTTGCCAATCGTTGTGGTTTTGATTTAGAGCCTTTGGAGACTCTTATTCCTCTGAAGGGGATTGACTCCACCCCATTGGCTAATAATAAACCACAATACTGGACACAAGTAACCATGCGTATCAATCCGGATCACCAGGAGATTATTCGTTTCCTGGTGCTGTATAATTTACATGACGATTTGGTACTGGGATTGCCATGGTTGCAGTCTCACAACCCAGTCTTGGACTGGAGAGCAATGTCTGTGTTGAGCTGGGGATGTAAGGGTATTCATGGGGACTTACCTTTGGTTTCTATTTCGTCGTCCATTCCCTCTGAAGTCCCTGAGTTCCTCTCTGATTATCAAGACGTCTTTGACGAACCCAAGCTTGGGTCGTTACCTCCGCACCGTGAGTGCGATTGTGCCATAGATTTGATACCGGGTTGTAAATATCCAAAGGGTCGTTTGTTTAATCTGTCTGTGCCGGAACATGCTGCTATGCGGGAATATATAAAGGAGTCTTTGGAAAAGGGACATATTCGTCCATCTTCTTCTCCCTTGGGAGCTGGGTTTTTCTTTGTCTCAAAAAAAGACGGCTCTTTGAGACCATGTATTGATTATCGGCTTCTGAATAAGATCACTGTTAAGTATCAATACCCATTGCCATTGCTTACTGATTTGTTTGCTCGTATAGAGGGTGCTAAGTGGTTCTCTAAAATTGATCTTCGTGGGGCGTATAATTTGGTGCGGATCAGGCAGGGGGATGAGTGGAAGACCGCATTTAATACGCCCGAGGGCCACTTTGAGTATTTGGTCATGCCTTTTGGTCTTTCTAATGCCCCTTCAGTTTTCCAGTCTTTTATGCATGATATTTTCCGCGATTTTCTGGATAAATTTATGATAATATATCTGGATGATATTCTGATTTTTTCTGATGACTGGGACTCTCATGTCCAGCAGGTCAGGAGAGTTTTTCAGGTTCTGCGGTCTAATTCTTTATGTGTGAAGGGGTCTAAGTGCGTTTTTGGGGTCCAGAAAATTTCCTTTTTGGGGTATATTTTTTCTCCCTCTTCCATTGAGATGGATCCCGTCAAGGTGCAAGCTATTTGTGACTGGACTCAGCCCTCCTCTCTTAAAGGTCTTCAGAGATTTTTGGGCTTTGCCAACTTTTACCGCCGATTTATTGCTGGTTTTTCGGATGTCGTTAAACCACTGACTGATTTGACCAGACAAGGCGCTGATGTTGCTAATTGGTCCCCTCATGCTGTAGAGGCCTTTCAGGAGCTTAAGCGCCGTTTTGCCTCTGCCCCTGTGTTGCGTCAGCCTGATGTGAATCTGCCTTTTCAGGTTGAGGTTGACGCTTCGGAGATCGGAGCTGGGGCAGTGTTGTCGCAGAAAGGTTCCGACTGCTCCGTCATTAGGCCTTGTGCCTTCTTTTCTCGCAAATTTTCGCCCGCAGAGCGGAATTATGATGTTGGGAATCGGGAGCTTTTGGCCATGAAGTGGGCGTTTGAGGAGTGGCGCCATTGGCTCGAGGGGGCTAGGCATCAGGTGGTGGTATTGACTGACCACAAAAATTTGATTTATCTTGAGACTGCCAGACGCCTGAATCCTAGACAGGCGCGCTGGTCTTTATTTTTTTCTCGCTTTAATTTTGTGGTGTCATACCTACCGGGTTCTAAGAATGTTAAGGCAGATGCCCTTTCTAGGAGTTTTGACCCGGACTCTCCTGGTAATTCTGAACCCACAGGTATCCTTAGGGAGGGAGTAATTTTGTCGGCCGTTTCTCCTGATCTGCGGCGGTCCTTGCAAGAGTTTCAGGCGGATAGACCTGATCGTTGTCCGCCTGATAGACTGTTTGTTCCGGATGATTGGACCAGCAGAGTCATCTCTGAGGTACATTCTTCTGCATTGGCAGGTCATCCCGGAATTTTTGGTACCAGGGATTTGGTGGCAAGATCCTTCTGGTGGCCTTCCCTGTCACGAGATGTGCGAGTCTTTGTGCAGTCATGTGACGTTTGTGCTCGGGCCAAGTCTTGTAGTTCTCGGGCTAGCGGACTGCTGTTGCCCTTGCCTATTCCTAAGAGGCCTTGGACACACATCTCGATGGATTTTATTTCAGATCTGCCTGTTTCCCAGAAGATGTCTGTCATCTGGGTGGTCTGTGACCGTTTCTCTAAAATGGTCCATTTGGTTCCTCTGCCCAAGTTGCCTTCTTCTTCTGAGTTGGTTCCTCTGTTTTTTCAGAATGTTGTCCGATTGCACGGTATTCCTGAGAATATTGTTTCTGACAGAGGTACCCAATTTGTGTCTAGATTTTGGCGGGCATTCTGTGCTAGGATGGGCATAGATTTGTCTTTTTCATCTGCTTTTCACCCTCAGACTAATGGCCAGACCGAGCGGACTAATCAGACCCTGGAGACATATCTGAGGTGTTTTGTCTCTGCTGACCAGGATGATTGGGTTGCTTTTTTGCCATTGGCAGAGTTCGCCCTCAATAATCGGGCCAGCTCTTCCACCTTGGTGTCCCCGTTTTTCTGTAATTCGGGGTTTCACCCTCGATTTTCCTCCGGTCAGGTGGAATCCTCGGATTGTCCTGGAGTGGATGCGGTGGTGGAGAGATTGCATCACATCTGGGGGCAGGTTATGGACAATTTGAAGTTGTCCCAGGAGAAGACTCAGCGTTTTGCCAACCGTCATCGTCGTGTTGGTTCTCGGCTTTGTGTTGGAGATTTGGTGTGGTTGTCTTCTCGTTTTGTCCCTATGAGGGTCTCTTCTCCTAAGTTTAAACCTCGGTTCATCGGCCCTTATAGAATATTGGAGATTCTTAATCCTGTTTCTTTCCGTTTGGACCTCCCTGCGTCCTTTTCCATTCATAACGTTTTTCATCGGTCGTTATTGCGCAGGTATGAGGTACCTGTTGTACCTTCAGTTGAGCCTCCTGCTCCGGTGTTGGTTGAGGGTGAGTTGGAGTACGTTGTGGAGAAAATTTTGGACTCTCGTGTTTCCAGACGGAGACTCCAGTATCTGGTCAACTGGAAGGGTTACGGCCAGGAGGATAATTCTTGGGTCAATGCATCTGATGTTCATGCTTCTGATCTTGTTCGTGCCTTCCATAGGGCTCATCCTGGTCGCCCTGGTGGATCTGGTGAGGGTTCGGTGCCCCCTCCTTGAGGGGGGGGTACTGTTGTGAATTTGGATTCTGGGCTCCCCCGGTGGCCGCTTGTGGAATTGGACTTGTCATCCTCTTTCCTGTTTCACCTGGTTCCATCAGTAGTGGGTGTCGCTATTTAAGCTCATTTCTCTGGTGGTTTCTTGCCGGTCAACAATGTTATCTGATGCCTCTCAGTGCTTGTTCCTGCTTCTAGACAACTACTAGATAAGTTGGACTTTTGTCCATGTTTCGTTTTGCCTATTTGTTCCAGTTCACAGCTGAAGTTTTGTTACTGTGTCTGGAAAGCTCTCGTTGATCAGGGATTGCTACTCTGGCGTTATGAGTTAATGCCAGAGTTTAAGGTAATCTCTGGATGGTGTTTTGTTAGTGTTTTCTGCTGACCATGAAAGTATACTATCTGTCTTCTGCTATCTAGTAAGCGGACCTCAAATTTGCTAAGACTATTTTCCTGCTGCGTTTGTTGTTTCATCTGAACTCACCGTCATTATATGTGGGGGGCTACTGTCTTCTTTGGAATATTTCTCTAGAGGTGAGCCAGGTCTTATATTTCCCTCTGCTAGCTATTTAGGTCTTAGGCCAGAGCTGGGCATCTAGCGATAAATAGGAAATGCTACCTGGCTATTTCTAGTTGCGCGGCAGGCTTAGTTCATGGTCAGTATAGTTCCATCTTCCGAGAGCTTGTCCCTCTATAGGCTTGCTATGATCTCTGCCTGCAGAGATCATGACACTCCCCCTGACGCAAACGGCGATTAATGCGGACAACCAGACTCATAGCGGAATCTAGAGAAGTAGGAGTCGCGTACATCAGAAGGGCTTTTTTAACCCTTCCAGAAACCCCATGAATAAGCTGACTCCGCAGCGCTGGATCATTCCACTGTGTATCGATCGCCCAGCGACGACATTCAGAACAGTAATCCTCTGCAACTCGCTTCCCCTGGCGAATAGTGCGTATCTTAGATTCTGCTAGAGCCATTCTGTCTGGATCATCGTAAATATTTCCAAGAAAGGAAAAAAAACTCTCCACAGAGTCAAATGCAGCAGAATCAGATGGCAAAGAAAACACCCATGCTTGGGGATCCCCGCTTAACAATGACAACACCAGGCCCACACGCTGAGCCTCATTACCTGAGGAGATCGGGCGCATACGGAAATATAGTTTGCAAGCTTCACGAAAAGAATCAAATTTACTGCGTTTCCCAGCAAATTTTTCAGGCAAAGGAAACTTAGGCTCAGCAACTCTACCTGTCGCTCCAGCTTGCACATTAGATACTGCTAGTCCTTGTTGCTGCACTGCCCCCCTCAACTCAGTGACCTGCAGGGACAGCGCCTCCAACTGGCGGGTTATGGAAGTCATGGGATTAGTGATGAGCGAACGTGTTCACTCGAACCTGGTGTTCGATCGGACATTAGGGCGTTCGAAGGTGTTCGGTATTCGGCCGAACATCTCGCGGTACTCGAGTGAAATCTCGTTTTTGTTTTTCTCATTTTTGGCGGTTTTTCAAGGAGCCAATCATGTTAGGTGAGCCTTCTAAGCTACTAGCATGACGTAGGGACATGTACAAGACGAGAGCAGTGAGTGGCTGGCCAGATCAGGTGACCTGACCAGCCAATAGACTGCTTTCATTATGTTCGGCGCTTTCAGCCATTTGCAGTGTGAAAGAGCATAGGGACAGACGTGCTGGGGGGACTGGGAATTGATAGGGACTAGAGCAGGGACAAAGACCAGAATTAATCAGGCAGGCAGGGTGCAGAAATCAACAGCCCTTGTCAGGGCTAATCTACGTTTACTACTACTAGTCCTCTCTTGTATTTGCTGGCTAGCTGTGTGGCAGCTGGGACCAGGAGTGCAGCGGCCGCCATCTTAGCTGCGCACTCACTGTCTCAGTGCCAAGTCTCAATCTCAGTCTCCAAGTCAATCTTTATAGGCATTAGGCATTAGGCAGGGATCGTGTGTGCATTAGGCTGGGCTTTATAGTGCGGCGTCCGCCATTTTGGGCGAACGCCGCACTATTAGAATATCGGCTGCTGGATGTTCCTCAGACTCCATTTAGCCTCCAGCACACGCTGTCTGTAACCTCATTTGTGCTGCTGTCTGGGACTTGTAGTGCCTCAGACTCCAGCACACGCTGTAACCTCATTTGTGCTGCTGTCTGGGACTTGTAGTGCCTCAGACTCCAGCACACGCTGTAACCTCATTTGTGCTGCTGTCTGGGACTTGTAGTGCCTCAGACTCCGTAGAGTGGTACAGCACACGCTGTCACCTCATTTAATAATAATAATATTAATTAATAACAATAATTAATAAATTAAAAAAGGAAATATTTGCGGCCTAAAAATAAAACCGCATAAGATATAAAAATGCATTTTTGAGTGATACAGATATACCACACCTGGCCCAAAAATATTTGTTTAGCGTACACATAAGCGCAGTGTACAGAATACGCAATTCTGCCACATATATAGTATATATATATAGTATAGAATACCCTACATTCTAATCCAAGGTTTTGTGTGTCCAAAAAACCGCATTAGATAAAAATTGCATTTTTATAGCACGCCATATCTAATAGTTAAAGAAATAAAGGGTATTTGATGTGAAGAAATACCACAAATATAAACACAGTTTTATATCTGTTACTGGTACCCAAGTTTTGTGGTTCAAAAATACGCTCTGTATTTAGTGACTAGGCCTGTTGCCAGATTTGTGCACGCCATATCTAATAGTTAAAGAAATAAAGGGTATTTGATGTGAAGAAATACCACAAATATAAACACAGTTTTATATCTGTTACTGGTACCCAAGTTTTGTGGTTCAAAAATACGCTCTGTATTTAGTGACTAGGCCTGTTGCCAGATTTGTGCACGCCATATCTAATAGTTAAAGAAATAAAGGGTATTTGATGTGAAGAAATACCACAAATATAAACACAGTTTTATATCTGTTACTGGTACCCAAGTTTTGTGGTTCAAAAATACGCTCTGTATTTAGTGACTAGGCCTGTTGCCAGATTTGTGCACGCCATATCTAATAGTTAAAGAAATAAAGGGTATTTGATGTGAAGAAATACCACAAATATAAACACAGTTTTATATCTGTTACTGGTACCCAAGTTTTGTGGTTCAAAAATACGCTCTGTATTTAGTGACTAGGCCTGTTGCCAGATTTGTGCACGCCATATCTAATAGTTAAAGAAATAAAGGGTATTTGATGTGAAGAAATACCACAAATATAAACACAGTTTTATATCTGTTACTGGTACCCAAGTTTTGTGGTTCAAAAATACGCTCTGTATTTAGTGACTAGGCCTGTTGCCAGATTTGTGCACGCCATATCTAATAGTTAAAGAAATAAAGGGTATTTGATGTGAAGAAATACCACAAATATAAACACAGTTTTATATCTGTTACTGGTACCCAAGTTTTGTGGTCCAAAAATAAGCTCTGTATTTAGTGACTAGGCCTGTGGCCAGTTTTGTGCACGCCATATCTAATAGTTACATAAAGAAGGGGTATTTGATCTGAAGAAATACCACAAATATAAAACACAGTTTTATATCTGTTACTGATACACATCAGTTTGCTGTAAACCAAGGTTTGGTTGCATAAAATACGCTCTTTACCGAATAGTCCTTTTTGCAACACGCAATATATCCTCTGTTTGGACAAATAGAGTGTATTTCACCTTCATAACTAGCTTTTCTAGCATAACCTTTACAATGGTGAACCCCAGGGGTAAGGGACGAGGACGAGGACGTGGTCGTGGGCGTCAAAGTGAGGTTGCAGGCAGAGGCCGTAGTCCTGGGCAGGGTGACACAGTACCTGCTTCTGATGGAGCACTGGAACGCCGCAGAGTACCCTTTTCTAGCTTCCTGTCCCAATTTACAGTGTCACGTGGCACACCCCTATTGGATCCCCAGCAGTGCGAACAGGTGATCAACTGGATAGCGGATAATGCATCCAGTAGTTTATCCACCGCCCAGTCTTCCACGCAGTCCACCAACGCTAGCCAAGGGAGTGGACCTCAGGATCTTTCAGCTCAACCTCCTCCCGCCCAGCCTGGCCCCTCCTTGGAAATTAGTGATTCAAATCCTGCATACTCCCAGGAACTGTTTTCCCAACCCTTCCTAGATTCACAAAGCACTGCTGAGCAGCAACCTGACCAGTGGGTCTGTCCCGATGCCCAAAATAGAGAGCTTTCCCAGTCTGTGGGTGATGAAAGTGGGGATTTACAAATAGTCTGTGGAGAGGTGTCTGAGGATGAGACACGGGTGTCAGACAGTGAGGTGCTTGTCAGTGCAGTAATTCCCAGGGGGGAGCAGGCTGATGAATGGGAGGAGGAGGAGCCGGTGGATGATGAGGTGACTGACCCCAGCTGGGTTGTTAGGCCTAGTCAAGAGAGTGCTTCGGAGGGGGAGGCAAGTGTAACATCAGAAAACGTTGCAAGAGGTAGACGTGCGACCAGAGGGAGAGGCAGGGCCAGAGTAATTTCATCAGACAGAGGTTCAACAATTGAACCAGTTTGGTCGAGGCCTCGGTGTTCTAAAGTCTGGAGCTTCTTTAAAGAAAGTGAGGAGGACCGACGGACTGTGTTGTGCAACCTGTGCCACACCAAGCTCAGTAGGGGAGCCACCACTAGCAACCTAAGCACTACCAGCATGCGCAGGCATATGAGTGCTAAACACCCAACTCATTGGAATCAAGGCCGTTCACCTCCTTCTGGTCGCACCGCTGCTCCTTCCCCTGTGTCACATGCTGGCTCTGCCAGTAACTCCCCAGCCCAGGAGCCCGGCACCAGCGACTCCCGCCATGCAACCACCCCTGCACCTTCACCATCCCCCCCACAATCCACCAATGTGTCCCAGCGCAGTGTTCAGCTGTCTTTGCATGAAACATTTGAGCGCAAGCGCAAATATGCCTCCACCCACCCACATGCACAGGCCTTAAATGTCCACGTCTCCAAACTCCTGAGTTTGGAGATGCTGCCCTACAGGCTGGTGGAGACGGAGGCATTCCGCAACCTGATGGCGGTGGCTGCCCCTCGCTACTCCGTCCCAAGCCGCCACTATTTTTCTCGATGTGCCGTCCCAGCACTACACCAGCACGTGTCTCAGAACATCAACCGTGCCCTGACCAACGCGGTTACAGAAAAGGTCCACCTAACCACGGACACGTGGACCAGTGCTGGGGGGCAGGGACACTATATCTCCCTGACGGCACATTGGATTAATTTGGTTGAGGCTGGGACAGAGTCTGAACCGGGGTCAGCTCATGTGTTGCCCACACCCAGGATTGCGGGGCCTACCTCGGTGACTGTTTCCCAGGATTACTATACTTCTCCCCCCTCCTCCTCCTCCTCCTCCTCCTCCTCCACAAACACCACTTGTAAATTTCCATCCGTGGACACGCCACCTTCAGTCGGCAGCTGCAGTCGCAGCAGGACCGCAGTGGGCAAGCGCCAGCAGGCGGTGCTAAAACTGCTGAGCTTAGGTGACAAGAGGCACACTGCCCAGGAGCTGTTACAGGGCATGACGGCTCAGACGGATCTTTGGCTGGCGCCGCTGAACCTGAAAGCAGGCATGGTCGTGTGTGACAACGGGCGTAATCTGGTGGCGGCTCTGCAACTGGGCAGACTCACACACGTTCCATGCCTTGCCCACGTGTTCAATCTGGTGGTTCAGCGGTTCCTCAAGACCTACCCCAATCTGTCAGATTTGCTCACCAAGGTGAGACGCATCTGTGCCCATTTCCGCAAATCCACCACTGATGCTGCCACCCTGAGGGCAGTGCAACGGCGCTTACAACTGCCAGCTCACCGACTGTTGTGCGACGTGCCAACGAGATGGAATTCCACCCTACACATGTTAAACAGGGTTTACCAGCAGCGCAGAGCCATTGTAGACTGTCAGATGACCACTTCCACCAGAACCGGTAGTCAAGTTAGTCAGCTTCCTCAAATCTACAATGAGGAGTGGACGTGGATGTCTGATATATGTAAGGTGTTAAGCCACTTTGACGAGTCAACACTGATGGTCAGCGGGGATGACGCCATAATCAGCGTCACCATCCCGCTGCTTTGTCTGCTGAAAAAATCATTGCTCAGCATGAAGTCTGAGGCGCATCGATTGTCACAGGAGATGGGGGAAGAAGAGTTGACTGAGAGCCAGAACACCAGCCAGTCTGTTTCTCAGAGTGTAACTGAGGAGGGGGAGGAGGAAGATGAGGATGAAGAGGAGGAGACTGTGGGCGAGACTGAAGACGGTACCCATTCCCTCTTCTCAGTTCAGCGTGTTTGGGCTGAGGAGGAGGAGTTGGAGGAGGAGGAGGAGGAGGAAATGGAGAGTCGGCCTGTTGCGGAGGGGGAATTCTTACGTGTTGGGACTCTGGCGCACATGGCTGACTTCATGTTAGGCTGCCTTTCCCGTGACCCTCGCGTGAGAAAAATATTTTCCACCAGCGATTACTGGGTGTTCACCCTCTTGGACCCCCGGTACAAGCACAACTTTTCCACTCTAATTCCTATAGAGGAAAGGAGTATGAGACTGCATCAATACCAACTGGCCCTGGTGCACAAGCTGAAAATAGCCTTCCCATCTGACACCGCTAGCGGCAGAGGACGTGGTTCTGAGGGCCAACAAGCGAGGGAGAGGAGGGGAGCAGGCAGCTTGTCAAGCGCTGGCAGAGGATCAATCTCCAAGGCCTTTGCCAGTTTTATGTCACCCATGCAAGAGTATGCCACCAATCCACAGTCTAGACAGAGTAGAGGCGAGATTTACAGAAAGATGGTGAAGGACTACCTAGGTGACCATACCAACGTCCTGCATGATCACTCTGCTCCATACAACTACTGGGTTTCAAAGCTGGACACGTGGCCAGAACTGGCACTGTACGCCTTGGAGGTGCTGGCTTGCCCTGCCGCTAGCGTGTTGTCAGAGCGGGTCTTCAGTGCAGCTGGTGGCATCATCACCGATAAGCGTACACGCCTGTCAACTGACAGCGCTGACAGGCTGACGCTTATCAAGATGAATAAAGCATGGATTTCTACAGATTTCCACTCGCCACCGTGTTAAAGCAGCTCAAACTGAAGTCTGTCATGTCACCGTGCCACTCTCCGTGCTGACGCTGCTGACGCCTCCACATGCTGGGTCTTCGCTACCTCCAAACTATGTAATTGTGCCACTCTGTGGCCTCAATGTGTAAGGAATGATGCTGCTGCCGCCTCCTCAAGGGTCCGTCACCGTGCCACTCTCCGTGCTGACGCCTCCACATGCTGGGTCTTCGCTACCTCCAAACTATGTAAATGTGCCACTCTGTGGCCTCAATGTGAAAGGAATGATGCTGCTGCCGCCTCCTCAAGGGTCCGTCACCGTGCCACTCTCCGTGCTGGCGCCTCCACATGCTGGGTCTTCGCTACCTCCAAACTATGTAATTGTGCCACTCTGTGGCCTCAATGTGTAAGGATTAAGGAATGATGCTGCTGCCGCCTCCTCAAGGGTCCGTCACCGTGCCACTCTCCGTGCTGACGCCTCCACATGCTGGGTCTTCGCTACCTCCAAACTATGTAATTGTGCCACTCTGTGGCCTCAATGTGTAAGGAATGATGCTGCTGCCGCCTCCTCAAGGGTCCGTCACTGTGCCGCTCTCTGGCCTGATGCTGCCTCCGCATGCCGTGCCCATAGCTGCCATGCTGTGTCAGGCTCAATTTCGGTGTGTTTCACCTGCTACCTCATCAAAGTGGGTCACTCTGTCACCACAAAGCTGTTGGCCATAATTTGGCGTAATGGTGCATTTGGGCAGCCTCAGAGGCAACTATGCATGCTGCCCCTGCTGTTTCCTGTCCATTCCAGTGTTGTTTCCATCATTTTCTGAGCTTCCCAGGTTTTTAGGCGACCTTCCCTGTGCAGAGCTTTGGTCCCGCTGAAAAATGTTCGAGTCTCCCATTGACTACAATGGGGTTCGTTATTCGAAACGAACACTCGAACATCGGGAGATGTTCGACTCGAACAACGAGCACCCGAACATTTTAGTGTTCGCTCATCACTACATGGGATCCATGACAAAACAAAAAAAAGGAAACCCCTTTTTTTTTTTTTTGTTTTAAAGGCCCATTATAATGTCACGGGGAGACTAGGTGGGCAAGAGCTAATAACCCGGGCCCCTGCAATTTCCCTCAGACTAGGGAAATCCTGACTGACCCTCTACCTAGAGTTTACACTGATGGTGTGCATGTCTAGGCCTCGACCCTCGCCCTGTCTCCTGTTTCAACCCTAGGCTGAAACTACCGCCCACCACCCAGTGAAAAGATCATACACCAATACCCACAGTTAGAACAGACAAGGATAACGGAAAATATACACCACGCCGCAGTCACTCAGGAATACACTATAAATGCGCAGGGCAAAATAAATACACATATAAAAAGGAGTAAATAAGACAAAGGGAAATACACCACCAGCAACAATACTCCAACTACTAGCTCACCACTCCAGACCGAGATAACAACGCACAAGACAGAAGCTATAATCGGCGACGCCCAATGTTCAGGAGAACTATTTAAAGGCAAAGGGCATGGCCCAGCTTCTAATCCGAGCATCAGGTAAATTAACCCTGGACCAGCTAGATAAAATCTAGCTGACGCCAATGAGCACATAGTGGTCAAAAGCGGAATTACCGCTGTCTGTCGATCGACCTGGTCTGAACAGTGTCCGACATGACACTGTCTCTCCATGAGGCCAGGATAAGGGGCCAGGATGGATAAATGGGGGTGGGGGAGCAGGAAAAAAGGACTAGGATGGATATAAGGGGGCGGCAGGATGGATAATTGGGGGCAGCAAAAAAGGACCACAATGGATATAAGGGGGGCAGCAGGATGGATATATGGGGAGAGCAGGGATAAAGGACCTGAGTGGATATGGGGGAGGGACAGGATGGATATATAGGGGGGCAGGAAATAAGGACTAGGATGGATATAAGGGTGCGGCAGGATGGATATATGGGGAGAGCAGGGAAAAAGGACCTGAGTGGATATGGGGGAGGGACAGGATGGATAAATAGGGGGGCAGGAAATAAGGACCAGGATGGATATAAGGGTGGCGGCAGAATGATGACCAGGATGGATATAAAGGGGGCAGCAGGATGGATATATCGGGGGCAGGAAAAAAGGACTAGAATGGATATAAGGGGGTCAGCAGCATGGATATATGGGGGGCAGGAAATAAGGACCAGGATGGATATAAGGGGTCAGGAAATAAGGACCAGGATGTATATAAGGGGGCGGCAGGATGGATATATGGGGGGAGCAGGAAAAAAGACCACGATGGATATAAGGGGTGGCAGGATGGATATTTGGGGGGGAGCAGGAAAAAAGGACCAGGATGGATATAAGGAGGGCAGCAGGATGTATTTATGGGGGGGCAGGAAATAAAGACCAGGATGGATATAAGGGGGCTTCAGGATGGATATATGGGGGCAGGAAAAAAGGACCAGGATGGATATAAGGGGGGCTGCAGGATGGATATTGTTATGATCCTGGTGGTTAGAACACATGAACTGACCTGATAAGTAAACCCAAAAATACGGACAAGCTCTGGGAATGTGGGAACTTTACTGACCGCAATTCTGATCCTATCAAACCACACTATAGGCAGCCGTGGAGCGTTCCTAACTTGCCCTAGACTCCTCGTTCACAGCCTGAGAAACTAGCTACCCCTAGAGAGAAACAAAGCCTCACTTGCCTCAGAGAAATTTTCCCCAAAGTGTAAGCAGCCTCCCACAAATAATAACGTTGAGTTTAAGGGGAAAACACAAACATAGAAATGAAAATAGGTTTCAGCAAATGAGGCCCGCTAATAACTAAAAAGTCAGAAGATAGCAAGGAATCTGTGCGGTCAGTATAAAATACTACAAAAGTATCCACGCAGAGAATACAAAAAGACCCCCACACCGACTCACGATGTGAGGGGCGCAACTCCGCACCCCAGAGCTTCCAGCTAGCAATCAAATAGCATATAAGCAAGCTGGACTGAACTCATAACATACTGAGAAACATTTTCAAATAGAAATGAGCAAAAAAGGACTAGCATGAACTTAGCTTCTCACGAGGAGACAGGTCACAAGGGAAGTCCCAGAGAGATCTGAACCAGTACTGAATACAACGACAGCAGCAACAAGTAAAGGTCCAGATGGAGTTAAATAGGCAGCAGGCCTAGCAGGAAACGAGGAAGCTGGAGTCCAGCTACAGACCAGCTGTAACACTAAAAGCCACCAGAGGGAGCCCATGAACAGAACTCACAAAGTACCACTCATGACCACAGGAGGGAGCCCGAGAACGGAATTCACAACAGGATATATGGGGGCAGGAAAAAAGGACCAGGATGGATATAAGGGGGGCGGCAGGACAAAGGACTAGGATGGATACATGTGAGGGGCCAAGATGGATACATATGGGAAGACCAGGATATGTATGGGTGGCAGGACAAAGGACCAGGATGCATATATATGGGGAGCCTGGATGGATATATGGTAGAGCGAGTTTGCATATACAGTACATGAGGGGCCAGGATCAATATATGGGGGGGCAGGATGGATTTATGGGAGGGGGCAAGACAAGGGAACAGGATGCATATATATGGGGGGCCAGGATGCAGATATATGGGGGAGCCAGTATGCATATAAACGGGAAGCCAGGATGGATATATGGTAGCACCAGGATGCATATACAGTATATGGGGGCCTAGGATCCATATATGGGGGGCCAGGGTGGATTTATGGGGGGGACAGGACAAGAGAACAGAATGCATATATATGGGGAGCCAGGAGGGATATATGGGGGGCAGGACAAGGATGAATATATATGGTGGAGCCAGGATGGATATATGGTAGAGCCAAGATGCATATATATGGGGGGCAGGATGGATTTATGGGGGGCAGAACAAGGGACTAGGATGCATATATATATGGAGGTCCAGGATGCATATTTATGGGGGGTCCAGGATGCATACATATGGGGAGCCAGGATGGGTATATATGGTGGGCCAGGATAGTTATATATGGGGTAGCCAGGATAGTTATGTATGGGGGGGTCAGGATGGCTATATGGGAGAGCCAGGATGCATATATAAGTGGGATCAGGATGGATATATGGGGGGACCCAAGATGGATTAATTGGGGGGGAGGCCTGGACAATGGACCAGGATGGATATATGGGGGGCAGGACAAGGGACATATGGGGGCCAGTATGGATAGCTGGGGGCAGGATGGATATCTGGGACAGGCTGAACAAGGGACATAGTGGGGCAGGCTGGGCAAGGGACATAGTGGGGCAGGCTGGGGCATATTATAAAATAAAGGGGACCAGGCTGGGTGAGATTATTAAATAAAGGGGTCCAGGATGAGGGACTTAATTATTGTTTTGTGGCCAGAATGAGAAACATGCTATATTAGGTTATGATGACAAGTGGGGAAGATAATTTCTTTAGTGTCCAATTAGGGACATTATTACCACTGTAATATAATTTAATTTTTAGGAAACAGTTTTTCATCGAGGGAACAAAATGAAGGTCCTTTTATGTGCAGGGCGGCACTACGTCACTTTTTTTCTTCATCTAACGTAGTTTAGAAGTCGGGGAAAAAGTGGGGAAAGTGCTCTGGAAGCGATCAGCAATTGATGATTGTGTGTTACTTTTTGCAGAGATGAGTCCTGGCTGGAAGAAGTGATGGCAGTCTGTCCTGGCTGAAGAAGAAAAGCAAAGAAGGACTTCAACTAGAGACATCACCAGTGAGTCAGTGTATTACATGTACACGCACACTATATACTGTGTACAAAGCTCCTGTGTATAATGTCACTGGTGATCACTGTATTACCTGTACACTACACACTATATACAGAGCTCCTGTGTATAATGACAATGGTGATCACTGTATTACCTGTACACTAACACTATATACAGAGCTCCTGTGTATAATGTCACTGGTGATTACTGTATTACCTGTACACTGACACTATATACAGAGCATTGTGTATAATGTCACTGGTGATCACTGTATTACCTGTACACTGACACTATATACAGAGCTCCTGTATATAATGTCACTGGTGATCACACTATTACCTGTACACTGACACTATATACTACAAGCTCCTGTGTATAATGTCACTGGTGATCACTGTATTATCTGTACACTGACACTATATACTACATACAGAACACCTGTGTATAATGTCACTGCTGGTCGCTGCATTACCTATACACTGACACTATATACAGAGCTACTGTGTATAAAGTCACTGGTGGTCACTGTATTACCTATACACCGACACTATATACAAAGCTCCTGTGTATAATGTCACCTGTGATCACTATATTAACTGTACACTGACAGTATATACAGAGCTCTTGTGTATAATGTCACTGGTAGTAATAACAGTGTTGTTAGTATTGTGGTTTGTCTTCATGATCAGTATTGTAGTATTCAGTCACTATGTGATGGTAATATGTGGTCTGGTCACAGTGTGGTGGTATTTATCCCCTGTATGTGGTATTATTCGGTCACTAAGTGGTGGAATATGTAGTCTAGCTATGGTGTGGCGGTATTTCTCCTTGTACGTGGCATTATTTGGTGCCTATATGCTGGTATTATGTAGTATTATTCAGTCACCATGTGATCTGTTCATGGTGTGGTGTTATTTCTTCCCTGTATGGGGTATTATTGGTCTTGGTATAGTGGACTGTGTTCTGTATGGTGGTCATTTGTTCTCTCTGATATTAATTAGTAGAAGATTCTTTATTTCCATTAGAGATTGGATACTTGAATCACAGCCTCAGAGATGCACTTACAGGGGTTCTCCTGTGAAAAAAGTAATTACCTCTCCACAGGATTAGTGATAACGTATTGATTGGTGGTGGTGGTGGGGGGGTCTGACTGCTGGGACCCAGTCGGCAGAATGTGGAACTTTTATCCCCATTAGACTGGAGCGTATGTCCAACTTGACCACTGATCCATTCATTCACTCTGTGGCTGCGAGCGCTGCTCTTCTTTTTTTCCCAAAGAAAATGAATGGAGCTGCAGTCAGACATCTGAACTACTGCTGCATTTTAAAACGGGGATAAGTGTCCTGTCATGGACAAAACTTCCCCATTCTTCCGATCGGTGCAGTTTCTAATGGTCGGACCTAAGCGATCACCTATCCTGTGGAGCCCATGGATCGGTGATAACTTGTTTTAACCATAGAACTTTTAATGTCAAATACCATAATTATACATCCCAGTAGATGTGCAGGAGCCGCCTGTGTTTTACAGTCCATTCTCCGCTATAATGGGGATATCGACTGACAGATATTTGCATATAGCTGTAGGGTGGGCCCCTAGCGTCCATTGCCCTGGTGGGCCCCAGACATCCCAGTCCAACCCTGCATGTAGTAAAGAATGACTGAATATCAAGAGGTGACTTAAAGCATTTTATGACATTGTACAAAGACATAATTACAGGTCCAGAAACAAATGTGTTAATAATGGGTCAAATTCAATAAATCTGGTTTGGAAAAAAAAGGACTTGAGACGGATTGTAGCTGTTGGCTGAATATTTTCTATATGGACCACTATCGCAATTGACTCCCACTATCGCAATTGACTCCCACCATAAATATACACTTGGCTCCATGAGATTTGCAGTTTTTTGTTTTTTTAAAATCATTTCCTTTTGATTCTAATGACAAAGTGTTCAGAACACAATGGTTTATCTGAACTCAAACTTGTATGCCAATTCACCAACATATATTTTATATTAATCGCTACAGATTTCATGATAGTTCCAGCCTCACTACTCTAATTTTCTCTCATAGAATAGGTACCCAGGAATTATTGCTGACAAGGGCCTAACATGTATGGGGGAGTTTTACTATGGCACGATGATTACTATGGCATCCCTTAACACAAATCCACTGCATGTCCCATCAACTGACTGATGATTAAGGCTATACGCCGAAACACACAAGTCAGTTGTCCTTATGTGGACGAGGCTTCATTTGTAATGAAGTTTTAATTTTAAACATTACCAATAAATGTTTAGTTTGAAATATATATTATCTTTCATTTATGGACGTTCTTCATCTTCAAAAAACTCCCAACATGTTCCAAACTGGGTTTCCCGTCTCTTCAGGAAGATTAGAATAGGCAAAATATAAGGAAAATTCAACTCCTAACCTTCTATAATGTTTTTCTACCGAAATAGTTAACAAACATATAGCAAATAACATGCGAATCTCAGCAGCCACATCTTGAAATAAAAGGATTCCATCTGAATACAAGCCCTGGGCATGTCCTTTCAGATTAGCATCACAGCTAGAGAGAGGGGAGAGGATGCTTTATTTAGAGAGACAGCAGAGTAACCAGGCGGATAGGATGGAAATGGAGAGAAGAGATACTGTAGAGACATAATCCTCAATGGGTACAGAGAAGCCCCCGGGGATCAAGACAACGAGTAGACATATAGACAACGTCAATAGAAAGGGGGAAATTACCAGATAACAGTTATTTTATAACCATAATAATTACAAATCCACTTAACCTAAAAAAGGTGAAGAGTTAAAATGTTTCTTTACATTAAGAAAAATATGTTTTATACTAACTGTCATTGATGACACTTCAATTAAGATGCTACGTTCTACTATCCAGTCTAGACATGTCGTTAAGAAGGGGATTCCTCACTTAGATCCACTGTAGATTGGCAAGAGCACAAAGAGCAGCTCTCTCTCTGGCAAACTCCAGCCATAGGTTTGGAAGACCTGTTATATAATACTAAATTCCTCTGGCAGGAGGTTTCTAAAGCTCTACCAGTGATGACCAGATGATCATCAGGATGGCTTCACATCACCCTTCTAGTGTTTGTAACTTACTGATCAATCTATAAAAAAGTCACTTAAAATAGTGTCTGAGAAATGATGTAGGTATTTTACAAGATATAGAGGTATATATTTATTTGAAAATGTTTTCATATAATTCAGGTGAAAATGCAGTCAGGCTGCAGGTTGATTGACTGTACCAACAGTCATGTAACCCATCTGCTTCGGTTCAGCAGAGATTCACCACCTTCTCCTATGGTGGCTGCCATCTGCTGTGCTCCACATCGGGTTTTACAAGGTTCCCAATGTGCTCTCAGAACATCATTTGCCTAGGTCTGTTTAAGGATCGCTAATGCACACACTTGTGTCTTGGTATTAAGACACTCAGTCCTGTTTGTTTTGCTACGTACCTTCATCCACTCCTGGTTTGAATCTGCCTGCGTCATTTTGGACTTTCTTGTGCCATCTCTGTACTTGTCTGCCTATGGCTAACAGTGTTCCAAGTCCTCGCTCCACACTTGCCTTCCTGCTGCTACATCATGTGTCCACCAAGACCTGGGGCTTAGCGGATTTCACCATATCTGGTGAGCCTAACAATACATAAGTATCTAGTCATAAGTATCTAGGAAGCATGCAAAAAAAAAACATCCCTCGGAAAGACTCTGTAAAGACTCTTCAACCAATGAGATCCATTCCTTATAGTCATAAAATTATCTGACTGTTAAGGACTTTTTCACACGCTGTATTTTTGCTAAATGTTTTTCAAGGGTAAAAACATTGCACTTTACAGTACGTACCAGCAAAGTGAATGAGATTTCTGAAATTTCGTGCACATGCTGCCAATTTTTTCCTTGCAAATTGGAGCCAAAAGTTTTTAAAACATCTGCAGCACATCAATTCTTTCAGTATTTTTGCAGCATTTTCACCCAATTAAATGAATGGGAAAAAAAACATAACAAAAGTAAACACACATCAAAACTGCATATTAAAACATGTAAAAAATTAATGCAGCAAAAATCTGGTTTTTGGTGTAGACAATCTGCTATAAATACTCAATGTGTGCACATACCCTAAAGCACCACCCTATATTTTATATCAACATCAGACAAAAACTACTTACAACAGCAATGTAAAAAACATTTAACAGGAAATTGCACTATTCAAGACTACTTGTGGCATCCATCCAATACTGTAGAATATTTGTCTGGTAAATTGATAGGCACTATGACAGAAATCAGCCAACCACATTATGAGCAGTGGGGACATTTGGGCACCATTTGTGTCTGTCATGAGATGGATATGGCACTGCCAAATCAAAAACACATGTAACCAGTCATTCAATAGTATGACTGTTTTGTCACTGCATTTTGATAAGCTTGAACCTCCTCTTTATTCACTGTAATGGTCTGTATCGATGTAGTACAAAGAGCTTGTGTGCCCAAGGCAGAAATAGCAACTGTAACTATTACCTTTCTGCCTGGACCATTAAGAGGAAAAAAAAAACGGAGCAGGAGCGCTTAGCTGGATTATTAGCAATGAATAATGACTTACTGTATGCTGACATCCATGGATCTTGGTCCAATGAAGGACTGCAATACACAGAATGGCTGCAGCTTCCCAACCGGAGCATGACCGGCTCATAATTCTTTGAGGCGGTCATGCTCCAGTCGGAAGACATGTTTCTAATCCATGCATTGTGATCAGTCATGGGACCATGATCCGTGTCTGTCTGCAGTAAAAGGAAGACTCTTCAGTGTGGTCAGCAAGATAGTGGAATTGATGAAAGAGGAACTTATGGAGTGGTGATCCAGGCAAGAAGTCAGTGCCAACATTTAAATCATAAACAGCAGCACCTCAGATCTACTTCTTATCCAGGTCTAAGGTCAACCTCTTTAAGTTTTGGTGCTCTGTGAAGACCTGGTAGTCAAAATAAATCAGCCCCCTCTTCTTTTCCCCACCAGCACAACGCACCTTGCCTAAAAGCATTGTTTGCATTGATTCCTTCATTGGCGTTACATTGTGTCATCATATATGGTCAGGTTTTGAGAATCATCCTTGAACTAAGGTTTTGCCAGTTTCAAACGTGATAAATGAAAAGGTCTAATGTTTATAAACGGTATCTTATTAAAGGCTAAAAAAGGTTTTCCAGCACTCAGTTATTGAGGACCTATCCTGTATCAGATCAGATGGTGCCTGGTACAACGGTTACCATGAAGCACAAAGGCCCCGATTCACAATTTGCTTTTTTATTAATTTGTTTTGTAAAGGGAACCTGTCACTTTGTACGTGCAGTTCGATCTGTGGACAGAATGATATAGAGATAGGGTTGCATGTGGAAAAAGATTCAGATAACCTGCAAATTTATTCAATGAAATCCCTGGTGTTTGTATGTCTTCAAGTCTAGTGGGCAGTCTTGTTCAGTGATTGTCTTCCTTGTAGGACTGAGACATGCAGAGAATACTATCAATCACTGAGTATGACCACCAAATGGACTCCAGTGCATACAAATACCAAGGATTTCACTCAATAAAATACAAGGTAGGGCAAAGTCATACAGCCGTATAACTTGGACTGAAATCGAAACTCAATGCACTGACTGGCCGCAGCTCTTACGACCCGAGCATACCAGCTTCATATATTTCCATGCCGCTATCACACTCTGTTCGGCTGAGCCAAGGCCAGTCAGCACAGGGGCCCAAAAGGTAAGGGGTCCATAGCCACTTACAAAGCAGGTGGAATTGTTCATTACGAAGAGCCATTGGACTGCACGGGGTCCACATGCCCGTCTCCTGGCTCTGTACACTTTGCAGTAGCCTATTCTTGGGTAACTCCCTCACAGCTCCCATTGAAGTAAAGAGTACAATTCTATTCTAGAATGGGGTAAAATGTCACCTGTTAATGGAAACACAAATTACATTTCCATATTTCCATGCTAACGGTTTTTATAGATTGGACAGGTTGTGTAATATAATAATGACATGTATTTTTGCATATAGCTGCACATGACAATCATCTTTAACCAGTCCTTGGTAGCTGGAGTTATGATTAATTTAGAATGTGCACTATCATATTTCCCTGTCTAAATAAAGCTTGGGTCTCAAACCTTAGGCATTAATTACCAGCTGAACCCGAGTATACACAGTAACAGCATATTAACTCTTTCCCATGTGCAGCCTTCTGGCGGCTTTAGGTTGTGAACTGAAGAGACTAATGCAACGTCAAAGTAGCCCTTTAGCAGCTTCTGTCCCCAACTAAATACCACCACCCTGCTGCATTTGGCTGAGCAATGAAGCAGTTTGGCAGCAGATGGTGCAGCTTTCTTCGCAGCTCTATAATCTTGTGGTTAGCACAATTTCGTAATGTGCCGTTAGATGGAAATGCAAGAATATAACAGCGGCGGTCAATCTAAGATACTGGTACTCCATTCAGAACATTATAACGGTTATTGCACAAATTGACTAATAAAAATTTGCAGAAAAAATGTCCTTTAAAAATTAATATCCAATTTGGCCAAAGAAGAGGTGTTGTCTAATAACCAGAACCACAAATGTAGATGGATGGCGCCTGGTATTGCATCTTAGAGGACTGAGTTGTAGTACACACAACCTGCAGACAGGGGTGCTGCTGGTTTTAGAGCGCATCCCTGACTTTCTAATGCTTTAATACCACATAAATTACTAAAAACTAAGCATATCTAACACTAGGGACGCACAGCGAATTTGGCTACAACAGTCGTCATGCCACTGAAGTTCACTGTGCTTCTGCTACTTCAGGGTGCTATTGACATGAATGGGCCACCAATGATTGTCACGAAGAGTGGTAAAATCAGACTGATGGATTTTTTTTCTACCTGCTTGTGGTTGTAGTGTAGAGGTCACATTGCAACCCCAATTCACTGCTATAGCACTGTCACCTGTCACGGCCAAAGTTGGCATGTAGCCCTAGCCTAAGGTGTTTGACAGACAGTGGGATCTTTCAGTCAACCCATGCTCCACACCCGGCAACTAAAATAGAAAAGGAGAAATTTAAAGGGACTATCAGCACAGAATGACTGTTCAAACCAAGTACAGGAGCAAGGTGCATCATGGCAGGGCCATTTATTTATTTACACCTTCCCACCTGCTTGGTTCGCATCCATCTACAGCAGTGTTTCCCAAACTCCAGTCCTCACGGACCCCACAGGTCATGTTCTCAGGATTTCCTTAGTATTGCACAGGTGGTGGAAATTTCATCAAGCCCTCAGGAATTCTCTCACCTGTGCAACACTTTGGAAATCCTGAAAACATGACCTGTGGGGTCCGTGAGGACTGGAGTTTGGGAAACCCTGATCTACACCCTCCTGTGGCCCTATGATGCCACAGTTGTCAATCAAAGAAGGGGGTGGAGAGTGAGTGAAAACAAGCAAGTGGAAAGGGGTATTTAAATGATTGGCCAAACTAAGTCCCGCATAAATCACCAAGTGGCGGGCCTTAGCTTAAAGAGTCATCATGTGGTGACAGAGTCCCTTTAAAAGGTAACATGTTGTCTTGGCTATGCAAATTGTCTCTTCAGAGAGGAAGAGGATTAGAACTCTAGTGCCATCTATTGGAAGTAGCAATCCTAAAAGTCAATATCAACCCTTATTGAGCCTTGCCACATGACTTAGGATAAAAGCTAAACTAGAATCTGAATTTGCAGACACTGTCTCGGGATACTGCCCTTTATTAGTGCAAAGTTTGAGACTTGGTTTGGCTAGATGAGAGTGGAGCGGCCCCCAAACGCAGGACAGCGGGGTACTCGGATCCGGGTCTCTCGGTTCTGAGGATGTCACGGTGGCCTGACCCGGTCCGTGGTCCTGCTAAGGGGCGCCCAATAAAAGGTGTAGGTCGCAGTAAATAACAAGGACACAGGGTTGCAGTCTCTTTACCTCTTTACTGAAGGCTTCGGCATCCACAATCCAGAGCACTGCTAACCGGGCTGGCTGAGACCGGCCGGTCCGAAGGCACATCCAGAGTTCCCTTTGCAGGTGGAAATCAGTGCCTACCTACTAGCGCCTGGGTGTTGTAGTACTTCCCTGCTGAGTACCACGGGATAGTCCTCACAACTGTCGTGTATGTTTCTGTTCATTCTCTCCGTCCCCCAGATGGTTTGGATAGGACGCACCCATATGACGGGGTAGGCCTGGAGTTATTTTATAGGGACCCTAGAGACGCCCCTCTCCCACAATTGCCTTCGTTGTCTTCATTAGGTGATTAAGGTGAGGCAGCCAACCTAAAATTAACTGCCCTACTGTTGGTTTGAAGTAATGCGTAGAGCCCAATACTTCCTCGGCGTTCCGGCCACCGGCTACGCGCCTCAGTAGGATGTTGCCGATCTCGGGGCACGACTCCTACTGGTTCTATCGCCTTTGTGCTGTGATCTCGTTTCTCACTTCTCCACAATATACTTCGCTTCGTGTCCTTTCTTAAGATGCCGCCGCAATGAAGTGCAGGCGCGGCTCCGTAATGATCTGTCCTTTCGCTAGGCCTCTGCCAGGATCCCACCCCTGACAGGAACCCCCCTGAATCTTCCCAAGCAACGCTCTTCTCTCACTAGATGTTACCTGGGCAAAACCCAGTCAGCTTCTCCCTAACTTCCTATCTAACCCCCAGTTTTACCAGAGTGTGAGGAGTGGCCTAATACATAGAACCCTTTGCTCCCCCTGGTGGCCGGAGTGTGAAGAGTAATGTGTGACTGTGATACCTGGTCAGGTGAACTCCTTTAGTGCCATCAGACGTACCATCACTTCCCTTAGTGGCGGAGCGACAGTACTGCAATGACCAGGACTCTGGGGCGCTGCAAGAGCTGTCTGACCGGGTTCCAAGGGGTAACATTTCTCTTTGCAGAGAGTGAAATGTCAAACCAGGTATGCCAAGGTGCAGAGACTTTAAGCCTTGCAGTGCTCCTCTGGAAAATTAAATATGAAAATTGTCTCTTCAGAGATGAAAAGGACTAGAACTCTATAGAGCCACCTATTGGAAGAAGCAATCCTAAAAGTCAATATCGACAATTTGCATATTTAATAATCTGCTCACTTTGGCATGCCAGGCTTGACATGTCACTCTGCGGAAGACCCCCGTGACTGTCATTGTGAGCCTCCAAGGCCAAGGTTCATAGGAGATTAGGATTTATGCTACATATAGCAGGACTGAAACTGCATTCTTCCGAAGGGGACTATTGAAGCAAGTGAAAAAAAAAAAGTTTTATAAATGTAGAAAAAAAACCCACAAAAGTTCAAATTATCCCATTTTCCCATTCAAAAGAAAAAAATAAGCATATTTGGTATAGTTGAGCTCAGAAATGTCCGATCAAAATGTAAAATATAAACACCAGAAGTAGCAGGGGGGGGTTTGGCAGCCGCAACAATGCAATAATTTGCAATAACGGGCGATCAAAATATTGTATCTACCCCAAAATAGTATAAAGGAAAACATCAGCTCGGTATGCAAAAAATAAGCCATCATCAACCCCCAGATCATGGAAAAATAGAGATGCTACGGGTCTAGGAAAATGGCAACATTATTTTTTCCTTACAAACTTTGGACTTTTTCAATCACTTAAATAAAAAAAGAACCTATACATGTTTGGAATCTGCGTACTCGTATTGACCTTCAGAATCATAATGGCAGGTCATTTTTATAATTTAGTGAATATGGTAAATAAAAAAAAAGCAAAAACTGGTGCGGAATTGCATTTTTTTTTGCAATTTCACAGCACTTCGAATTTTTTCCCCATTTCCAGCACACTATATGGTAACATTAATGGTGTCAGATTCATGATTCTGGGAAGAAGGGGAGCAAGAAAAATGAAAACTCAAAAACAGAAAATCACCTCATAGTGAACGGGTTAAGGGAGCATTGGTGCCATTATGGCTGTTACTGATCTTCTCCAATGCTGATTCAAATGTACTCAGTCCTGTCTAGGCTAATTATCTCTTGGAGTTATAAACTCTGGGTCTTACTGCTAGGCATCCTATACCAGTCTGAAAATTCACTCTCTTGGTCACTACTGCTCCGGATCTCACTATCCCTTTTTCTCTCGGTCTCCTCTCATTTAGGGACACCAAGAATGCGACACTGCTCACTTTCAACCTTGGGTCCTTTTTCTACGCACTTCAGGCTCTGTCTCAGCTTCTAGAAGGAAACTGTCTCTGACTGTAGACCTTAGCCTCTCTCTCTATGGGCTAGACTCACTGTCAGTTGTTGGGCAGAACTCAGCTTCATAACAGTGTAAGGGATGGAATATATTCATACACTATGTTCCAAATTAATATGCAAATTACATTTTTCTCAGATTTTCCTAAATGGTTGGTGCAAATGACAGTCAGTCTAATAAAAGTCATCACCCGTTAGATTATACATCGAATTTTATTGAAGAAACCTCCCAATGATAACAGTATAATCTCCAAAATGAATTAAACCTCAAAATGCACTGATCCAAATTATTAGGCACAGTAGAATTTCTAAACATTTGGTATGTTTTGAAGAACTGAAAATGCTCATTTGTGGAATTTGCAGCATTAGGAGGTCACATTCACTGAACAAAAAAGCTATTTAACTCCAAAACATCCTAACAGGCCAAGTTACATGTTAATATAGGACCCCTTCTTTGATATCACCTTCACAACTCTTGCATCCATTGAACGTGTGAGTTTTTGGAGAGTTTCTGCTTGTATTTCTTTGCATGAAGTCAGAATAGCCTCCCAGAGCTGCTGTTTTGATGTGAACTGCCTCCCACCCTCATAGATCTTTTGCTTGATGATACTCCAAAGGTTCTCTATAGGGTTGAGGTCAGGGGAAGATGGTGGCCACACCATGAGTTTATCTCCTTTTATGCCCATAGCGGCCGATGACTCAGAGGTATTCTTTGCTGCATGAGATGGTGCATTGTCATGCATGAAGATGATTTTGCTCCTGAAGGCATGTTTCTGCTTTTTAGACCATGGAAGAAAGTCATCAGTCAGAAACTCTATATACTTTGCAGAGGTCATTTTCACACCTTCAGGAACCTTAAAGGGCCCTACCAGCTGTTTCCTCATGATTCTGGCCAAAAATATGACTCCTCCACCTCCTTGCTGACGTAGCAGCCTTGTTGGGACATTGTAGCCATCCACCAACCATCCACTACTCCATCCATCTGGACCATCCAGGGTTGCTCGACACTCATCAGTAAACAAGACTGTTTGAAAATTAGTCTTCATGTATGTGTGGGCCCACTGCAACCATTTCTGCTTGTGAACACTGTTTAGGGGTGGCCGAATAGTAGGTTTATGCACCACGGCAAGCCTTTGAAGGATCCTACACCTTGAGGTTTGAGAGACTCCAGAGGCACCAGCAGCTTCAAATATCTGTTTGCTGGTTTGTAATGCTATTTTGGCAGCTCCTCTCTTAATCCAATAAATTTGTCTGGCAGAAACCTTCCTCATTATGCCTTTATCTGCATGAACCCGGTCTGTGCTCTGTTTCAGTCACAAATCTCTTCACAGTATGATGATCACTCTTAAGTTTTCATGAAATATCTAATGTTTTCATACCTTGTCCAAGGCATTGCACTATTTAACGCTTTTCAGCAGGAGAGAGATCCTTTTTATTTCTCATATTGCTTGAAACCAGTGGCCTGCTTAATAATGTGGAACATCATTTTTAAGTAGTTTTACTTTAATTAGAATCACCTGGAAAACTAATTATCACATGTGTTTAAGATTGATTTCAGTGATCCATTGAGCCCTGAGACACAATACCATCCATGAGTTTATTTGAAAAACAAAACAATTAAATCTTTATGACACTTAAATCCAATTTGCATAATAATTTGGAACACAGTGTATAGCACTTTTCCCCAACCCCTTTAAACATATTTAATGTTACTGTTGTATTATAATCTGGTAATTTATAACTGCATATAGGTGTGCATTGTGGTATTCAGGGAAAGAGTAGTACCCACATTTCGCCACAAGATGGGGCACACTTCAGTTTCTAGAATTAGGCCTTGCATATAATATGCAAATTGCCTCTTCTGAGAAAAAGAGGACTTAACTCTATAGCGCCACCTGTTGGAAGTAGCGATCCTACAAGTCACAATCAACCCTTTAACGAGTCGTGCAATATGACTTAGGATAAAAGCCAAATCAGTATCTCAATTCGCAGACACGGTGTTTCAGGCTGTTGGCCCTCGTCAGTGCGAAGCATGGGAACTGATTTGGCTAGGTGAGAGGCTCTGGACTGGGGTCTAAGGGGTATCATTTCTCCTCATGGAGAGTGACATACCATCTCTGGCTTGTCAAGGTAAGGAGGCTTATTCGCCGTGCAATGCTCCTCTGGGAAATATAATATGCAAATTGCCTCTTCTGAGAAAAAGAGGACTTAACTCTATAGCGCCACCTGTCCAGAGCCTCTCACCTAGCCAAATCAGTTCTCATGCTTCGCACTGACGAGGGCCAACAGCCTGAAACACCGTGTCTGCGAATTGAGATACTGATTTGGCTTTTATCCTAAGTCATATTGCACGACTCGTTAAAGGGTTGATTGTGACTTGTAGGATCGCTACTTCCAACAGGTGGCGCTATAGAGTTAAGTCCTCTTTTTCTCAGAAGAGGCAATTTGCATATTATATTTTCCAGATTAGCATTGCACGGCGAATAAGCCTCCTTACCTTGACAAGCCAGAGATGGTATGTCACTCTCCATAAGGAGAAACGTTGCCCCTTAGACCCCAGTCCAGAGCCTCTCACCTAGCCAAATCAGTTCTCATGCTTCACACTGACGAGGGCCAACAGCCTGAAACACCGTGTCTGCGAATTGAGATACTGATTTGGCTTTTATCCTAAGTCATATTGCACGACTCGTTAAAGGGTTGATTGTGACTTGTAGGATCGCTACTTCCAACAGGTGGCGCTATAGAGTTAAGTCCTCTTTTTCTCAGAAGAGGCAATTTGCATATTATATTTCCCAGAGGAGCATTGCACGGCGAATAAGCCTCCTTACCTTGACAAGCCAGAGATGGTATGTCACTCTCCATAAGGACGTTATAATAGATGAATGTGGATAAAATCTGCGCTGCTGTGACAAATAATGAATCCAGATATAGTTGTAAGGTGTTCAGGTGGTTTATTCAACGCGTTTCGAAGCTCATGGCTCCTTCTTCAGGAAGTTTCCACACAAACTTCGCTCTTTGTGTGGAAACTTCCTGAAGAAGGAGCCATGAGCTTCGAAACGCGTTGAATAAACCACCTGAACACCTTACAACTATATCTGGATTCATTATTTGTCACAGCAGCGCAGATTTTATCCACATTCATCTATTATAACGTCTCTAAGAGGTCGCAGCGCCGACCTGTGGATCTGCAGCAGCTGACAAATTACACGCCTTTACTTTGCACCATCAGGTGAGCAGTTCTCTCATAATTCTCTAAGAGCAGTCCTGAGGATAAGACCCTATATGCGCTTTTTTGTCTCCTATTCTTCTATACTCTCCATAAGGAGAAACGATACCCCTTAGACCGCCTTGCATATAGTTAACATAGGAGGGGTACGGTGGGTTAAGATAGAGAGGGCTTCCTGGTGTAGCTCACGTGTGCTGGCTAGCCCAGGTCGACACCGTGCCACGCAATGTTCAAGGAGAGTGAGACCCAGCCTATAGCATCCTGGGGCCGGTTCTCATCTGAAGGAACAGCAGTAGGGCTAGAGGATGCAGTATTACTGGGAGTGTATTTGCTAAGAGGCTAAGCAGAACGAGCAGGTCGCTCATCATGTGGCAGATTTTTGCGTGGGCAGCGGTCCTTAGATCCGGGGTGAAATGGCTGAGGACACCCCCCACACGAGGCAAAGAATCTGGACAGAGAGGATGCTGAGGGACTGAATGGTACAGTCCGTTATAGGAATGAGCTTAGTAAGAGGGAGAAAAGGAAAGGGACAGAAAGAACATTGCCTGTTGTGAAGCCTGAAGATGATACTGGAAATGTTTTGGATATGCTGAGTAAAGCTGTTGATGTTAAAGTAAAGCCGGACTGTGCCTCTGTTATTGCAAAACCGCCTGCAAGGAGCCCAATACAGCTCAGGGGGGACCCTGATGGCGCAGAGATGCAGTACCCAGGTATGCAGAGGAAGAGACATTACTGTATAGAGAGAGGGGGCCAGGGTGTGATACAGGGATTGCTCTCAGCCATGGCTACCTCCCTGGCCCCATCTCACAACAGTACAGTGCAAAACACTGAAATATACCGCATCACAATAACACATGACATTATACATATTAGACTGCTTTCACACTAGTGTCGGTACGGGGCCGTCGCGCTGCGTCGGCCCGACATACCGACGCATACTGTGAAAAAAATGCCCGACGTGGGCAGCGGAAGCAGTCTTAAGATGCTTCCGCTGCTTCATTGTAAGGTCCGGGGAGGAGGGGGCGGAGTTTCGGCCACGCATGTGTAGCGCCCCCACCGCCGCAGGGCCGAGGGGTACCCGGTACCGGGCCTCTGAGTCTCTGCTCTGGGGTTGTCACGGCGGCTAGGCCCCGGTCCGTGACCCTGCCGTGGGGCGCTCGGTGAATAACAGGTGTGGATGATGGTGGTGACGCTGTGGTGGTGCGGTGCAGTAAATAACGAGGACACCAGGTTGCAGTCTCTTTACCTCTTTACTGAAGATCTCTGGGTCCTCAGTCTGGAACACGGTTCACCAGGCTGCGCAAGTCCGGCCGGTCCAATGGCACCTCCAGAGTTCTCTTCACAGGTGGAAATCGGTGCCTTCCTACTAGCGCTATGTGTTGTGGTCCTTCCCTGCTGTGCTTACGGAAAGTCCCCCACAACTGTTGTGTCTGTTTCTTAAGTTCCCTCACAACTCAATTAGATGATGTTCTGCTAACCCTCCGTCCCTCCCTGATGTTCTGGTTGGGACGGCACCCGTTTGACGGGTAGGCTCGGAGCTCTTCCGGGACCCTAGAGTCGCCCCTCTCCACAAGTTGCCCCCCAAGACTGCATAGGTGATATATGTTAGACAGCCCGCCTTAAACTGACTGTCCTGCCGCTGTTTGGAGTATTGCTTGAAGCTGAATGTTATTCTACTCCCTCGGCGTTCCGGCCACCGGTAGTGCGCCTCAGTAGGATGTTGCTTCGGTCTTACAGCACGACTCCTACTGGTATTTCTCCTTTGCGTGATCTCGTTTCTCACTCAGCACAATCTATCTCTCTTCTAATCCTTTCTTGGGCACCGCCGCTACCCGGAGCAGGCACTGTTGTGAAATTGGATTTTGGGCTCCCCCGGTGGCCACTGGTGGAATTGAACTGGTGTGCATCATCCTCTCTGTTCACCTGTTTCCATCAGGATGTGGGAGTCGCTATTTAGCCTTGCTCCTCTGTCACTTCCATGCCGGTCAACATTGTAATCAGAAGCCTTTCTGTGCATGTTCCTGCTGCTAGACAACTCCCAGCTAAGTTGGACTTAGTCCTTGTTTGTTTTTGCATTTTGTTCCAGTTCACAGCTGTAGTGTCGTTTCTGTGTCTGGAAAGCTCTTGTGATCTGAAATTGCCACTCTGATGTTATGAGTTAATACTAGAGTCTTAAAGTAATTTCAGGATGGTATTTTGATAGGGTTTTCAGCTGACCATGAAAGTGCCCTTTCTGTCTTCCTGCTATCTAGTAAGCGGACCTCAATTTTGCTAAACCTATTTTCATACTACGTTTGTCATTTCATCTAAAATCACCGCCAATATTTGTGGGGGCCTCTGTCTGCCTTTCGGGGAAATTTCTCTAGAGGTGAGCCAGGACTATATTTTCCTCTGCCAGGATTAGTTAGTCCTCCGGCCGGCGCTGGGCGTCTAGGGATAAAACGCAGGCTACGCTACCCGGCTACTGTTAGTTGTGCGGCAGGTTTAGTTCATGGTCAGTTTAGTTTCCATCCTTCCAAGAGCTAGTTCGTATGTTTGCTGGGCTATGTTCTCTTGCCATTGAGAACCATAACAAGGCACGGTCCCGTTACGTTCGTTCTTGTTGCCAAGCCTCTGTCAGGATCCCACCCCTGACAGAGACCCTACTGTATCTTCCCCTACAACACCCTCTGCCACAAGGTGTTGCCTGGTTCCAACCCAGTCAGCTTTCTGATCTAACTTCCTGCCTGACCCCCAGTTTACCCACTATGGTGGGGAGTGGCCTAATGAATAGCACCCTTAGCTCCCCCCGGAGGCCCAGCTGTGAAATGTATTGGTGTCTGTGATACCTGATCCGATGAACTCCTTCAGTGTCATCAGACGCACCATAGCTCCCCATAGTGGCGGAGCCACAGTACTGCAACGACCAGGACTCTGGGGCGCTGCACATGGGCGGTCGAAAATGGCGGTCACGACACACAAAAAAGTTACATGCAACGCTTTTTTGTGGCGGCGGTGCACCAAAACACGACGCAACCGTCGCATGGCGGTTGCGACGTGTGGCGATACGTCGCAATGCGTTGGTAATGTAAGTCTATGGGGAAAAAACGCATCCTGCAGACAACTTTGCAGGATGCGTTTTTTCTCCTAAACGACGCATTGCGATGTCCGCTGAAGAACGCTAGTGTGAAAGTAGCCTTAAACAGCACTGAGGTCTTCAAGGGGGAACTGGGAAATATGTTCGGAAATATGTCCATCTCCTTATATTTGTTCACAACTGTTTTGAGGGGGAACTATTTGTGCGGCACCAGTTTTTTGCGGGCAATATTTTTACAATGAGTATAGCTGAATAATTTGCTCAGCAGTACTGCATTCACAGGCACAGAGACAGAGGAGTTCAGCAGGCAGAGTATTAGGGGCAGCGGAAAAAGATCTCTGTTCTGACACCAAGATGGGGAGTCTGTGTTGATAATCTGGAAAGGATAATGGAAAAGTGAGGAAACAGAGATGTCTTAGGCCCCTTTCACACATCAGTTTTTTGCTGTCAGTCACAATCCGTTGGCTCGATGGATCCGTCATAGATTGTGAAAAACTGATGCAACGGATCCGTCGCATCAATTTTTCATCCATTTCTTCCTGTTGGGAGGCTCCCAAATGTTATTGGCTAATGAAAACCTATATATACAGTGTTTCTATAGCCCATCTTTGACAGGTTATAGAGCAAGTGGCAAAAATGGAAGGTGTGATTGCGAACATTGTGAAGATCTATGTGGATTTTACTTTTGAGGTGAATCGTTTGGAAGTGATTGTTCTTGAAAAGGAGCGAGAAAGACAGCGCATCATGCACCTGCGGCGGCGACGTTTTTGGATCCACCCAATCACTGCACTGAGAATGACACGTGGGGTGTATTCTACATTATATATGGAGTTGAGAGGAAACCCCGAGACATTTTTTAACTATGTTCGGATGAAAGAGGAGAACTTTGATTTTTTTTGTTGTATGTATTGGACACCTCATCTGTAGAAATGACACGTATTGCCGCTTCTCAATTTCACCGGCGGAGTGTTTTATGGTTACTCTTCAATAAGCCATTTTTATTGTATCTCCTACTGTTAAAGCAGACTTATAACTGTAATATTGTTGCTAGTATTTTGTAGTAATTATTGCCTTGCCTTTTTTAACAGATTCCTTGCAATCCCTTTCCTCACTCCATTTCCAGTTCCGACTCGGGATTTCCACCATATCGGGGATTGTTAAACACACCTGCTGCGTATTGTGGGACTGTTTACATGAGGAATACATCCCACAATGGAGAGTTGGCTGGACATTGCAGAAAGCTTTCAAAAAATGTGTCAGTTTCCCAATTGCTTGGGTGCAGGGAAACATATTTGTATCGTCAAACCTGCTGCATCTGGCTCTGAATATTTCAATTACAAGAAATATTTCTCCATCGTGCTCATGGCTATTGCAGACTTACAATACAAATTTATAGCGGTCGATATTGGGGCCTATGGCCGCTCCAATGACTCTCAAGTTTTTAAATTGGCTGCAATGGGGCGTCATTTATATGGAAACAGCTTCCAATTTCCACCACCAAGACCACTTCCTGAAACCTCTGGGCCACCAATGCTGTTTGTAGGTGTTGGAGATGAAGCGTTCCAACTCTCGGAACACCTGCTGAAGCCATACGCAAGTAGTGGCTTGACGCCAACAAAAAGAGTTTTTATTTACCGCTTAACATGAGTGCGAACAATGGTTGAGTTTGCTTTTGGCATTCTCACATCCAAATGGCGCGTTCTGTTGACCTCTATTAACCTGAAGACTCACACTGTGGATGAGTTGGTGAAAGCTTGTGTGGTCTGCACAATTTCCTAATATGCAGGGAACAGTTTGCCATGGATGACAATTTGGTTGAAACATCTTTGTATGATTATCACAATATTACTTTTCGAAGTCCTGTGGCAGTTTCAAGAATGAGAGACAAATTTGCAGAGTACTTTATTTCACCTCAAGGAAGAGTAGAATTGCAGGATGAGATGGTTTGATAGCTTTTTCTTTTGATATAATATATGATGGAGTACCAAACTAATTGCAGTTTTCATATTTGTGATTACACCATGATTTTTTTCCATTAACCAAAGTTTTGGAACTTGTTACCCAAAGTATTGTACCTTGTACCTTATGATTAAATAAATGAAAGACAATAAAGCTTTTTATAAAAAAAAAAATATTTTTTATTTTTTAACAAATTTATAAACTAAGGTAGCTTGGGGTGGAGATAGCACTGGAGGGGCTGACAGATCAGACCACTTCGACAGTGGGAGTATGGAGAGTGGATTGTGGTGGTGACAGATCGGAATCACAAGGTGAAGGGGTGGAGAAACCAAGAGGATGGGTGGACAAAAAAACGAGAGTAGGGATGGGATTTGGGAAGGTTTGAGGGATGGAGTGGAGAGATTGGGAGACAGAGGCGGTGGGTGGAGAAGAGGGTTGTATTTGAGGCATGATGGGTGTGGTAGGAGACTGGTGGTAGTGGGCAGGGAGTACAGGTTGGGCAGGGAGTACAGGTCAGGCAGGAAGTGGAGGCACAGATGCTGTGGTTGGGAACTGCTATGGGGCAGGAAGCTGGTAAGGGACAGGAAGCTGGTATTGTGGAGGAGGGACAATGGCTGGAGGGCGGGTGGAGGGGCTTGGGAGCTAACCTGCGCTAGAGCAAACTGACAGGCTTGCATTACATGCATCTGCTCCATCTGCAACAAACTACTATTTATCCATGACCTCTTCATCACCAACAAACTCTCCTTCCTCACTGAAACCTGCCTCACCCCCGCTTTCCTATTGTGGATTCCACCTCTCACACCCCTCGCCCCAGCACCAAACGTGGTGGGGAAGTTGGCTTGCTCCTGTCCAACACCTGCTCCTTTACTCCAATCCCGCTACCACCCTCCACTACTCTTCCCTCGTTTGAGGTGCACTTCGTCCGCATATATTCCCCCTTCAACCTACAGCTGGCTGTCATCTACCGCCCCCCAGAGCTAGCCATCTCCACCTTTCTCAACCACTTCACCACCTGGCTACTTCACTTCCTCTCTGCTGACATCCCCACTATCATCATGGGTGACTTCAATATCCCCATTGACACTTCCAACTCAGCTGCCTCTAAATTTTTATTGCTCACTGCCTCCTTTGGCCTCACTCACTCACTCAATCTTCTGCGGCCACTCACAAAGATGGTCACACACTAGACCTTATCTTTACCTGCTTCTGTTCCCTTACTAATCTCACTAACTCACCCTTCCCCCTGTCTGACCACAACCTACTGATATTCTCTTCCCTCTCCTCTCCTAGTGCGCAATGCCCACTCCACAAACTCACCCTCGCAGAAATCTCAAACACCTCAATTTACAATCACTCTCTGAGTCCCTTCTCCCTCTTACAGACATAGCTTCCCTTTGTGACACAGATGCTGCTGCCACTTTTTATAACACAACAATAACACAATAACTCTTATAATCAACAGACAGCCCTGGCTGACCTGCCTGACCAAAGAACTGAGACGGGCTTCCAGGGTCGCTGAGCAGAGATGGAAGAGATCCCACTCTGCCGAGCACTTCATCGCATACAAGCAGTCCCTCGCCAGCTTCAAGTCTATGCTTACTGCCACAAAACAAACTTACTTCTCATCTCTCATATCCTCCCTGTCTCACAACCCTAAACAACTTTTCAACACTTTCAATTCGCTGCTCCTTCCCCCAGCACCTCCTCCCTCCCCTCTCATTTCTGCTGAAGACTTTGCCTCTTTCTTTAAACAAAAGATCGATACGATCAGAGAAAGCTTTGGCCCACAGCACACAATGCCCCTCTTAGCTGCTCAACCCTGTTCCTCCAAAACCAGCTTCTCCACCATGACAGAAGATCAGCTCTCCACCCTCCTGTCAAGATCACACCTCACCACTTGCGCGCTTGATCCGCTCCCGTCCCTCCTCATCCCTAACCTCCCCAGAGTCTTCATCCCAATCCTAACACACCCCTTCAACCTCTCACTCACAACTGGTGTCTTCCCCTCATCCTTCAAACATGCCAAGATCACACCCATCCTCAAAAAGCCCTTCCTCGACCCATCCTCTGTGTCTAGCTATCGCCCGATAACTCTTCTCCCTTATGCCTCAACACTACTGGAACAGCATGTCCATCTTGAACTGTCCTCCCACCTCTCCTCCTGCTCCCTCTTTGACCAGTTAAAATCTGGCTTCCGACCCATCACTCATCTGAAACTGCTCTAACTAAAGTCACCAATGACCTACTAACCGCCAAGAGCAAGCGGCACTACTCTGTCCTCCTTCTCCTGGATCTGCCTTTGACACTGTGGACCACTCCCTCCTGCTACAGATTCTATCATCTCTTGGCATCACAGACTTGGCCCTATCCTGGATCTCATCATATCTAACAGACTGAACATTCAGTGTCTCCCTCTCCGAAACCACCTAATCACCTTCCCCTTGTCTGTCGGTGTTCCTCAGTTCTAGGACGCTTACTCTTCTCCATCTACAGTACACCTTCGGCCTGGGACAGCTCATAGAATCCCACGGTTTGCAGTATCATCACTACGTTGATGACACGCAGATCTACCTATCCGGACCTAACCTCACCTCCTTACTCACCAAAATCCCACACTGTCTGTCTGCTATCTCGTCCTTCTCTGCTCGCTTTCTAAAACTGAGCATGGACAAAACAGAATTCATCATCTTTCCCCCATCTCACTCTACCCATCCACCAGACCGATCCATCAATTTAAATGGCTGCTCACTTTCCCCAGTCCCACATGCTCGGTGCCTCAGGGTGATCCTCGACTCTGCCCTCTCTTTCAAGCCATATATCCAAGTCCTTGCCTCCTCCTGCCATCTCAGACTCAAAAATATTTCCCGGATCCGTGCATTCCTTGACCACGAAACCACAAAAACACTAGTGCACGCCCTTATCATCTCCCGCCTTGACTACTGCAACCTCCTATTCTCTGGCCTCCCCTCCAGCACTCTGGCACCACTCCAATCCTTCCTTCACTCTGCTGCTCAACTAATCTACCTGTCTCCCCGCTATTCCCTAGCCTATCCACTATGCCAAGCCCTTCACTGGCTTCCTATCATCCAGAGACTCCAGTTCAAAGCCCTTACTATGACATACAAAGCCATCCACAACCAGTCTCCTCCATACATCTGTGACATGGTCTCCCAGTACTTACCTACATGCAACCTTCGATCCTCACAAGATCTCCTTTACTCGCCTCTTATCTCTTCTTCCCACAACCGCATCCAAGACTTCTCCCGTGCTTCCCCCATACTCTGGAACTCTCTACCCCAACACATCAGACTCTCGCCTACCATAGAGACCTTCAAAAAGAACCTGAAGACTCACCTCTTCTGACAAGCCTACAGCCTGCAGTGATCCTCAACCTACTGAATCACCACACAACCAGCTCTACCCTCCTGTAGTGTATCCTCACCCATCCCTTGCAGACTGTGAGCCCTCACGGGCAGGGTCCTTCCTCCTTCTGTACCTGTTAGTGCCTTGTTTTTTGCTCCTGTTTTTTTAATTTGTCTATATTTGCCCCCTTTTCACATGTAAAGCGCCATGGAATAAATGGCGCTATAAAAAATGTATAATAATAATAATCTGCTGGTCAGGAGATAGCTTGTCTATGCGCTCGACTACTGCCTGGAAAAAGGGGGATTTACTTGCATCTAAATGCATCCTATCCAGATGCGTGCTCAATTCAAGCATACTGTTGTTCATGAGGTTGAATCCAGCAGTGATTTGCTCAGACAAGTTTCAGCAAGTTATTATTATTATTTATTTATATAGCACCATTAATTCCACAGTGCTGTACATGAGAAAGGGGTTACATACAGGGTTATAGATATCATTTACAGTACACAAATTTACGATGACAGACTGGTACAGAGGAGAGAGGACCCTGGCCTTGCGGACTTACATTCTACGGGATACTGGGGAAGAGACCAAAGGTCAGCGGTACGGAAGCTCTGGTGGTGGCGAGGTAGCAGCTCTGGTGGTTGGTGAGGCGGCAGCATGGTTGGTTGGTGAGGCGGCAACAAGGGTGGTTGGTGAGGCGGCAGCTCGGGTGGTTGGTGAGGCAGCAGAATGGTTATTGCAGGCTGTAGGCTTTCCTGAAGAGATGGGTTTTTAGGTTCCGTCTGAAGGATCCGAGGGTGGTTGATAATCGGATGTGTTGAGGTGTGGAATTCCAGAGGATGGGGGATATTCGGGAGAAATCTTGGAGGCAGTTGTGTGAAGAACGAATAAGTGTGGAGGAGAGTAGGAGGTCTTGGGAGGATCGACGATTACGTGAGGGAAGATAGTTCTGAGATATAGGGAGGGGACAGGTTGTGGATGGCTTTGTAGATCAGTGTTAGTAGTTTGATCTGGATTTGTTGGGGAATTGGGAGCCGGTCGAGGGATTTGCAGAGGGGAGAAGCAGGGGAATAGCGAGGAGAGAGGTGGATTAGCCGGGCAGGAGAGTTTAGGACAGACTGGAGCTGTGCAAGAGAGTTAGCGCGGGAGGCCACAGAGGAGGGTGTTGCAGTAATCGAGGTGGGAGATGATGAGGGCATGCACAACAGTTTTAGTCGATTGTGGGGTGAGGAAGGGACAGATTCTGGCAATATTTTTGAGTTGGAGGCTGCAGGAGGTGGCAAGAGTTTGGACGTGTGGTTTGAAGGACAGGGCAGAGTCGAGAGTTACCCCAAGGCAGCGGATTTCAGGTTAGGGAGAGAGCATGATGCCGTTTACCATAATAGATAGATCAGGTAGGGGGGATGCGCGATATGGGGGAAAAATGATGAGTTCGGTTTTGTCTACATTGAGTTTTAGGAAGCGAGAGTTGAAGAAGGAGGATATGGCTGCTAGACACTCCGGGATTCTGGACAGCAGAGAGGTGACATCTGGGCCAGAGAGGTAGACCCGAGTGTCATTCGCATACAGGAGGTACTGGAAGCCATGAGACTTTATGAGTTTTTCTAGGCCAAGAGTATAGATGGAAAAAAGTAGGGGCCCTAGGATAGAGCCTTGAGGGACTCCAACAGAGAGAGGGCGGGATGAGGAGGTAGTGTGGGAGTGGGAAACCCTAAATGTGCGGTCGGAAAGGTATGAAGCAATCCAGGACAGGGCAAGGCCTTTGATGCCAAGGGAAGAAAGAATCTGTAGCAGTAGTCGACTGTGTCAAAAGCAGAGGACAGGTCGAGAAGGAGGAGGATGGAGAACTGTCTGTTAGCTTTGGCTGAGAGTAAGTCATTAGTAATTTTGGTCAGAGCAGTTTTGGTGGAGTGGTGGGGGCGGAAGCCATATTGGAGGTTGTCAAGGAGAGAGTTAGATGAGAGGTGGGAGGAAAGTTGAGCATAGACATGCTGCTCAAGGAGTTTGGAAGCAAACGGGAGCAGTGATATGGGGCGATAGCTGGGTATAGCAGCTGGGTCAAGGTTAGCTTTTTTGAGGATGGGTGTGATGGTTGCATGTTTGAAGGCAGAGGGAAAAGTACCAGAAGACAACAATAGGTTGAAGAGATAGGTTAGGGCTGGAATGAGCATGTTAGTGAGGTTGGGGAGCACGTGGGAAGGGATGGGGTCAAGTGCACAGGTGGTGAGGTGTGATTTGGAAAGGAGGTAAGTTCTCCTTCAGTGATGTTGGAGAGGGAATTAATTAGGGAAGGGCAGAGGTTTGGTATATGGAGTGGTTGGGGTGATGGAACAGTAAAGGTTTGACTTGTTTGGTCGATCTTGTTTTTGAAGTAGGTGGCAAAGTCCTCAGAAGAGATGAGGGGAGTTGGAGGTGGCAGTGGTTGGCAGAGGAGAGAGTTAAATGTGCTGAACAGTTGTGAACAGTTGTTTTGGGTTGTAGGATAGTGAGGATACAAGGTTAGTGAAATAGGTCTGATAGATTTAGATGCAAGAACTCAGGTGCATAGGTCTTTTCCTGACTCCTCTGGTGCTGCCGCCCAGAACCCAAAGGTGTTCTATAGGTGGCAGCAGTTTCAGAGGGGTGGGGTAAAGAAAAAACTACCTCGTCACCAGCACCTTCATGTAATGAAGTCTGCCAAGATGCTCCAGTGCTGGTGGATGGGACCGGGGGACCAGATGTGAGGGAAGGTGCAGATGGGTCGGGTCTGTCGAAGTGGTCCCCGGTGGCGGACTCCAGTGGGATCGCTCCAGAAGGGTTAAACTCTGCAGGCTCCTGAGTGCTGCAGACGGTGCTATGGTACAAAGAAAAAAAAATGTAATTAATATATTGATATTGCTTGGTCCTGGCTGAAACCAAAGAAAAAGGTTACACATGTAAAAATTTTTACTTAGTAAATGGGGTGGGGAATATTTACCTTCTGCTCACCATAGTCGACCAGAGGAACGACAGGATTCTAGCATACTTGTACTTCGAGCTCCTGCGTCATCCCGATCCACTCGGGGCCTGCATCTCCTTGTTGAACTCCTTCTTGAAGCGAACCCTGAGTGACCGCCACCGCTTGATAACTCTGTCCCCTGTAAAGTAAAAGCATAAATTGGTTAGTGTACAACACATTACATCCTGCAACATAAGTTACTGAACTGTGAACACTTACGCGCTTGATTCTGGGCCCGAACATGAAGGTCCTCCCAATGTTCCACAAGTTCCTGGCACACTTCCTCCCAGAGCCGATGGGTCAGACCAACATCAGTGTTGCGGCGGTCCCTCATGTTCTACAGCGGCTCCCACCCTCGGACTAGATCAATGAGGAGGTCGATATCTAGACCGGCCTCCTCACTGTCAGAGTTCGGAGCACGCTGTGAAGCTTGTTAAAAAAGACAAAAAAACAAAAACATTACACTGAAATCATCAACAAGAAGTGGAAAAATACAAAAAACAAAAAATAAAAAAGGTACTTACTCGATGGCGACCGCGCTGACTTTCACGCCAACGACCCTGGGAGGTGCTTTGAGGACCTTTATTTTGAGCCCCAGAATCGGAAAACTAAAAGAAAAAAAAAAGAAGCATTATGTGCTTGGATGTAGGCTTATGTGTTGTGTCTACTGTGATGTCTGTGATGATCTGTTTCTGCGATGCATGTAGGAAACGTATCAAATGCGAGCTCGCACTGGGTCTTTCTCCACCCCGTCCGTCTCCTTCTGGAAGCACCTCTGATGCTGTGCTGCAGCTTCCTGTTAAACAAGAATTAATGCATATTGTTATGTGTACAAAAAAGGTTAACATAACCAAAAAGAAAAAAATATACACAGTGCCTTGCGAAAGTATTCGGCTCCCTGGAACTTTTCAACCATTTCCCACATATCATGCTGCAAACATAAAGGTACCAAATGTTAATTTTTGGTGAAGAATCAATAACAAGTGGAACACAATTGTGAAGTTGAATGAAATTTATTGGTTATTTTAAATTTTTGTGGAAATTCAAAAACTGAAAAGTGGGGTGTACAATATTATTCGGCCCCTTTACTTTCAGTGCAGCAAACTCACTCCAGAAGTTCATTGTGGATCTTTGAATGATCCAATGTTGTCCTAAATGCCTAATGATGATAAATATAATCTACCTGTGTGTAATCAAGTCTCCGTATAAATGCACCTGCTCTGTGGTAGTCTCAGGGTTCTGTTTGAAGCACAGAGAGCATCATGAAGACCAAGGAACACAACAGTCAGGCCCGTGATACTGTTGTGGAGATGTTTAAAGCCGTTTTGGATACAAAATGATTTCCAAAACTTTAAACATCCCAAGGAGCACTGTGCAAGTGATCATATTGAAATGGAAGGAGTATCATACCACTGCAAATCTACCAAGGCCCGGCCGTCCCTCTAAACTTTCATATCAGACAAGGAGAAGACTGATCAGAGATGCAGCCAAGAGGTCCATGATCACTCTGGATGAACTGCAGAGATCTACAGCTGAGGTGGGACAGTATGCCCATAGGACAACAATCAGTCTCACTCTGCACAAATCTGGCCTTTATGGAAGAGTGGCAAGAAGAAAGCAATTTCTCAAAGATATCCATAAAAAGTGTTGTCTAAAGTTTGCAACAAGCCACCTGGGAGACACACCAAACATGTGGAAGAAGGTGCTCTGGTCAGCTGAAACCCAAATCAAACTTTTTGGCAAAATGCCAAACGATATGTAAAGGCAACACAGCTCATCACCCTGAGCACACCATCCCCACTGTCAAACATGGTGGTGGTAGCATCATGGTTTGGGCCTGCTTTTCTTCAGCAGGGACAAGGAAGATGGTTAAAATTGATGCGATGAATGGAGCCAAATACAGGACCATTCTTAAAGAAAACCTGTTGGAGTCTGCAAAAGACCTGAGACTGGGACGGAGATTTGTCTTCCAACAATGATCCCAAACATAAAGCAAAATCTACAGTGGAATGGTTCACAAATAAATGTATCCAGGTGTTAAAATAGCCAAGTCAAAGTCCAAACCTCAATCCAATCGAGAATCTGTGGAAAGAGCTGAAAACTGCTGTTCACAAATGATCTCCATCAAACCTCACTGAGCTTGAGCTGTTTGACAAGTAAGAATGGGCAAGAATTTCAGTCTCTCGATGTACAAAACTGATAGAGACATACCCCAAGCGACTTGCAGCTGTAATCGCAGCAAAAGGTGGCGCAACAAAGTATTAAGTTAAAGGGGCCGAATAATATTGCATGTCCCACTTTTCAGTTTTTGAATTTCCACAAAAATTTAAAATAACTAATACATTTCGTTCAACTTCACAATTGTGTTCCACTTGTTGTTGATTCTTCACCAAAAATTTACATTTGGTATCTTTATGTTTGAAGCATGATATGTGGGAAAAGGTTGAAAAGTTCCAGGAAGCCGAATACTTTCGCAAGGCACTGTATACTGTATTTATTTACCTCACTGTGCTGACGATGTGAGGGAGGGCTCCCAGAAGAAGACATTATTGAGACCGGCTGGCCTGTGTGGCTGGTAGGCTCTGTGGCTGGTAGGCTCTGTGGCTGGCTGGCCTGGCTCTGTGGCTGGTAGGCTCTGTGGCTGGCTGGTAGGCTCTATTGCTGGTAGGCTCTGTAGCTGGCTGGTAGGCTCTGTGGCTGTCTGGCCTGGCTCTGTGGCTGTCTGGCCCAGCTCTGTGGCTGGTAGGCTCTGTGGCTAGCTGGCCTGGCTCTGTGACTGGTAGGCTCTGTGGCTGGCTGGCCTGGCTCGGTGGCTGGTAGGCCTGGCTTCCGCTGGCTGGCAGGTTTTAGCTCTGTGGCTGTCCGGTTTTAGCTCTGTGGCTGGCAGGTTTTAGCTCTGTGGCTGGGAGGTTTTAGCTCTATGGCTGGCTTGCTTGCTTGTACATGGATGAGTGAAGCCCTATCTGGCAGGCTTTATATACCTTTCCTAATTGGGGGCTGGACAATTGTATCCTAATTAAATCAGAGCATGCGCAGTTAAAAAAAAACTGAATCCAGCGACGGATTCTGTCATTTGATGGATCCGGCGCCCATAGGCTTCCATTCGAGCAAACGACGGACGTTGCCGGATCCGTCGCTGTCCGATTTTCAAAGTACACAAAAAACGTTACTTTGTCCGTCGTCTCGGGCCGCCGGACAAACAATTTTCAGCGGATCCGGCGAGAGACGGATGAAATGTGAGGCCATCCATCGCAATTTTCTATGCTAATGCAAGTCTATGAGAAAAAAACTGATGCCGCCGGATTCGTTTTTTCAAAATTTGACAGATTATGACTTACGGCAAAAAAACTGATGTGTGAAAGGGGCCTTAAACAACACTCTTTGGAGACAAGCTATGGCTGAAAGAAGTATCATGTATGTCTAGACCTAATAAGGAAAATGAGGATGAAGAACAACTGTAATCAGAGAACATATGACCTGTAAATCACTGGATCCTTCTCCCTAGCAATTCCCCTGATAAATTATATACTATTTTACCCTTGGTTTTATCACAAATCGTTACCAACTAGACCGCCAGACCCTCGAGCCTGATTATTAAAAGACCGGGATCTATCAAGATCTGAACTTCACAACATGTTTATGGACGTGCATAGTGGCATAAACAAAGGACATTTATGAGGACCTTAAAGAAGAGTTGTTAGTGCTTCTCAGTCTGGAAAAGGTTACAAGTCCATCTCTAAAGAGCTTGGACTCCACAAATGCATAGTCAGACAAATTTTGCACAAATGAAGAAAATTCAAGGTCATTATTACCCTTTCCAGACGTGGTCGACCAGTAAAAATCACTCCAAACATAATAGCATATAATAGTGAGATCAAAATGGAACTCATGGTAACCTCTAAACAACTAAAGGGCTCTCGTGCATTAGCTAATGTTGATTTTTCTGCATCTAGACCAGGATGACTGTCATCATTAATGGTACAATGAATTCTGAATTGAAACCAGCAAATTATATGGGAAAATGTCAGGACACCAGTCATTGAGCTGGATCTCAAGAGAAAATGGGTCATACAATTAAAAAGGACCCAGAGCACATGAGTTATTCTTCAAAAAAATGGCTAAAGAAAAATAAGGGCTCATACTCACCTGCGAGAAACTCGGATGAGTCTCACACGTCAATACCCAGCGCTGCTGCCGACACTCAGGAGCGGAGCGTGTGGCTGCATGTATTCCTATATCGGCCGCACCCTCCGATCTGAGTGCCGGGTGCAGCGTTGGGTATTAACATGCGAGACTCATCCGAGTTTCTCGCAGGTGAGTATGAGCCGTAAAAGTTAAAAAAGTTTAGGAATTACCAAGTCACATCCTTACCTTAATCCTATAGAAATGTTGGGAAAGAACATCAAGCAAGCAGTTCACAGAAAATAAAACAACCAACATAATCAATTTGAAACTTTTTTGTAACTAGGAATGAGATAAATTCCTCCAAGTCCATGTGCAGGATTTTTCAGCAATTGCTGGAAACATTTAGATACAGATATTGCAGTACCAGGGGTGTGACTTCATATACTAAAAGCAAAGGCTGCCTGGCATACTTTTGCCAATAAAAGATGGATATTTTTCTTCCTTAAAAATTAAAAGTATCACAAGTGTAATATTTTTGACTCCTTTTTTATTTGATTCTCTACTTTTAGGACTTGTGTGAAAATGTGATGTAGTTTTAGGTGAAATTTATGCAGAAATATGGAAAAATCTGAAGGGTTCATGAACTTTCAAGCACTACTGTAAAACATGCTCACTACGTAGTACTTACTCTTTTTTTGTGCTTTATCTAGTCTCTGAACATGCACACTCCTACCCACCCATTTAATTCTATAGTCGCATAAAAAATGAGTCCAGGAAATCGCTTAATCTCAGTTCGCCAGGGGCGCACGGATTAAGGGAGCAGCTATGTAACGGAATCTGTCTAAATCCAGAGACTGGCAGCAATGTGATTTGGCTATGTAGTCAGATCTGCGCCTTACTTGTGGTGTTTACATGCACTGTATACAGGGCCAGTTTTAGACAAAGTGGGGTCCTGGGCAAAAGTTTAAAGTAGAATCCTAAATGATCACATATTGCACCATCACACTCAAACATTTAGGTTGCATTTACATGCACTGAGTTCAGATCGTTAAATGAGCTCAACTGACATTATTAAAGTTGTTTGGCGCTTGTTCACTGGCTTCTTTACACAGACTGACAAAGAATGATGATCACTATTAGAGCAATTTGTTCACATATCATGTCATCAGCAGCATATCTGCAGGTTACACTGGGCAATGTGCTGCTGAGAACAATGATTTTTGTTCCACCATAAACAATCCAATCACCTAATGCGGCTCCAAGTTTTCATGGGCCCAGGCGAATGAGTCTCAGTGGTCCTTTAATTAATACCACAATTCATGATGCACAGATACAGCAGAGAAATATAGGTGTAGTACAATGCCAAAGATTTCACTTACTTCTTACATTACATGAGTGATATCTACTGTAAATTCTACAATAGGTCAGAAACTGGACAGTATAGTCCTCCATACAGTATTACGGGCACCGCATAGTGCTACCTACAGTAGAATGAGCCCCATATAATGCTCCATACAGTATAATGAGCCCCATATAATGCTCCATAAAGAATAATGAGCCCCATATAATGCTCCATACAGAATAATGAGCCACATATATTGCTTCATACAGTATATAATAGGCCCCATATACTGCTCCATACAGTAAAATGAGACCCATATAATGCTCCATGCAGTGTAATGAGACCCATATAATGATCCATACAGTATAATGAGACCCATATAATGCTCAATACAGTATAATGAGCCCCATATATTGCTCCATACATAATGGGTCCCATATAATGTTCCATACAGTATATGATGGCCTCCATATAATACTCCCCTATTTGATGGGGCTCACATATTGCTCCATATATAGTGGGCCCCATTTGATACTCTAGTGTATAATGGGCCCCATATATGATACTCCAGCATATAATGAGTCCCCATATATGATGCTCCAGTGTATAATAAATCCCCATATTTGATACTCCAGCGTATAATGAGTCCCCATATATGATGCTCCAGCGAATAATGAGTCTCCATATATGATGCTCCAGTGTATAATGGGCCCCATATATGATATTCCAGTGTATAATGGGCCCCATATATGATGATCCAGTGTATAATGAACCCCATATTTGATGCTCCAGTGAATAATGGACCCTATATGTGATACTTCAGTGTATAATTGGCCCCATATATTATGCTCCAGTGTATAATGTGCCCCATATATGATGATCCAATGTATAATGGGCCCATATATGATGCTCCAGTGTATAATGAGCCCCATATTTGATGCTCCAGTGTAAAATGGACCCTATAAATGATGTTCCAGTGTATAATTGGCCCCATATATGATGCTCCAGTGTATAATGGGCCCTATATATGATGTGCCAGTGTATAATTGGCCCCATATATGATGCACCAGTGTATAATGCTCTCCATATATTGCTTAATCCTTCTGGGACTACAGTTATGCAGACCAATGTGATGCCGTGTGCGACATATGATCTGGGCACTGACTGGCTGATCCCCCCCACCCCTTTCTCTTCTGCAGTAATACTGACAGACCTCATACTTCTATTTTGAATATTTTAAAAAGACAGCCTCTCTATATGTAGCGGAGCATGTGAACTCAACTTCTTTGGTCAACCATGGTGAGCCCAGTTCTGAGTGAAACCTGTCTTGTTAAATCGCTGTATGGTCTTGACCACTGTGCTGCAGCTCAGTTTCATGTTGTTGGCAATCTTCTTAAAGCCTAGGCAAACTTTATAATGTGAACGGACGTGTGTGTTTCTGTGTGTGTGTGTGTGTGTGGTTGAGCATAGAATGTATGGACTGGTATGTGTGTGTATAGAATAATAAATATATTGTGACAGAGTCACTGGCATAGTATGTGAAGGGAGATACGTGTCACTGTGTATACTGCGGTCAGTGATGTAAAACCGGAATGTTTCCAGCATGCTAAGTGCTGAGAGGGTTAATAGGAACCTATGTTATGGGCTGGTTTTAGTGGACCTCGTAGAGCGGGAGGGCAGAGGTCCACGTATCTCCACATGCAGAGTCCTGCCAAGACCTGTGTGAGGTCAAGGTCATGTGACCATCACATGAGTGTTAAATACCTGGCCATGAGAGTCAGTGGGTGGCTGTATTGGGAGAGCAGGAATTCCCACATAGCTCCCGTAGGAGCTAAGTGCGCTGTGTGCGTTACCTGCACTGAAGCCTGCAGTAAAACGGACTCTGATGAACTTTATCTTTGTTTTACAGTCATGGCCAAAAGTATTGACACCCCTGCAATTCTGTCAGATAATACTCAGTTTCTTCCTGAAAATGATTGCAAACACAAGTTCTTTGGTATTATTATCTTCATTTAATTTGTCTTAAATGAAAAAACACAAAAAGAATTGTCCTAAAGCCAAATTGGATATAATTCCACACCAAACATAAAAAAGGGGGTGGACAAAAGTATTGGCATTGTTCGAAAAATCATGTGATGCTTCTCTAATTTGTGTAATTAACAGCACCTGTAACTTACCTGTGGCACCTAACAGGTGTTGGCAATAACTAAATCACACTTGCAGCCAGTTGACATGGATTAAAGTTGACTCAACCTCTGTCCTGTGTCCTTGTGTGTACCAAATTGAGCATGGAGAAAAGAAAGAAGACCAAAGAACTGTCTGAGGACTTGAGAAACCAAATTGTGAGGAAGCATGAGCAATCTCAAGGCTACAAGTCCATCTCCAAAGACCTGAATGTTCCTGTGTCTACCGTGCGCAGTGTCATCAAGAAGTTTAAAGCCCATGGCACTGTGGCTAACCTCCCTAGATGTGGACGGAAAAGAAAAATTGACAAGAGATTTCAACGCAAGTTTGTGCGGATGTTGGATAAAGAACCTCGACTAACATCCAAACAAGTTCAAGCTGCCCTGCAGTCCGAGGGTACAACAGTGTCAACCCGTACTATCCGTCGGCGTCTGAATGAAAAGGGACTGTATGGTAGGAGACCCAGGAAGACCCCACTTCTTACCCCGAGACATAAAAAAGCCAGGCTGGAATTTGTCAAAACTTATCTGAAAAAGCCTAAAACATTTTGGAAGAATGTTCTCTGGTCAGATGAGACAAAAGTAGAGCTTTTTGTGCAAAGGCATCAACATAGAGTTTACAGGAGAAAAAAAGAGGCATTCAAAGAAAAAAACACGGTCCCTACAGTCAAACATGTTAGGTTCCCTGATGTTTTGGGGTTGCTTTGCTGCCTCTGGCACTGGACTGCTTGACCGTGTGCATGGCATTATGAAGTCTGAAGACTACCAACAAATTTTGCAGCATAATGTAGGGCCCAGTGTGAGAAAGCTGGGTCTCCCTCAGAGGTCATGGGTCTTCCAGCAGGACAATGACCCAAAACACACTTCAAAAAGCACTTGAAAATGGTTTGAGAGAAAGCACAGGAGACTTCTAAGGTGACCAGCAATGAGTCCAGACCTGAATCCCATAGAACACCTGTGGAGAGATCTAAAAATGGCAGTTTGGAGAAGGCAGCCTTCAAATATCAGGGACCTGGAGCAGTTTGCCAAAGAAGAATGGTCTAAAATTCCAGCAGAGCATTGTAAGAAACTCATTGATGGTTACCGGAAGCGGTTGGTCGCAGTTATTTTGGCTAAAGGTTGTGCAACCAAGTATTAGGCTGAGGGTGCCAATACTTTTGTCTGGCCCATTTTTGGAGTTTTGTGTGAAATGATCAATGTTTTGCTTTTTGCTTCATTCTCTTTTGTGTTTTTTCATTTAAGACAAATTAAATGAAGATTATAATACCAAAGAAGTTGTGTTTGCAATCATTTTCAGGAAGAAACTGAGTATTATCTGACAGAATTGCAGATGTGTGAATAATTTTGGCCATGACTGTACCTTTATGCCAGAAAGGCTCTGTTTATTTTGCTGAACCCTGCTAAGGTTTATGCTGTCTATAATAAACCAGCAGGTGATCTTCTACCATAACTGTTCCCATGTCTACCTTGTGAAGCAGCTGTGTTAACCCCTTACAATGTATTCATCTTCTCTCGCTCGCTCTCTCTATACATAAATATATATATATATATATATATATATATATATATATATATATATATATATATATATATATATATATATATATTTATATTATATCAATATACAGTGGATATGGAAAGTATTCAGACCCCTTTAAATGTTTCACTCTTTGTTTCATTGCAGCCATTTGGTAAATTCGAAAAAGTTCATTTTTTGTCTCATTAATGTACACTCTGCACTCCATTTTGACTGAGAAAAACTGAAATGTAGTAATTTTTGCAAATTTATAAAAAAAGAAAAACTGAAATATCACATGTTAATAAATATTCAGACCCTTTGCTCAGTATTGAGTAGAAGCACCCTTTTGAGCTAGTACAGCCATGAGTCTTCTTGGGAATGATGCAACAAGTTTTTCACAACTGGATTTGTGGATCCTCTACCATTCTTCCTCTCCAGTTCCGTCAGGTTGGATGGTAAACTCTGGTGGATAGCCACATTCAGGTCTCTCCAGAGATGCTCAATTGGGTTTAGGTCAAGGCTCTGGCTGAGCCAGTCAAGAATGGTAACAGAGTTATTCTAAAGCCACTCCTTTGTTATTTTAGCTGTGTGCTTAGGGTCATTGTCTTGTTGGAAGGTGAACCTTTGGCCAAGTCTGAGGTCGAGAGCACTCTGGAAGAGGTTTTCATCCAGGATATCTCTGTACTTGGCCGCATTCATGTTTCCTTCAATGACAACCAGTTATCCTGTTCCTGCAGCTGAAAAACACCCCATAGCATGAAGCTGCCACCACCATGTTTCACTGTTGGGATTGTGTATTGGGCAGATGAAGAGCAGTGCCTGGTTTTCTCCACACATACCGCTTAGAATTATCACCTAAAGGTTCTATCTTCGTCTCATCAGACGAGAGAATCTTATTTCTCATAATCTGGTAGTCCTTCATGTGTTTTTTAGCAAACTCTATGCAAGCTTTCATATGTCTTGCACTGAGGAAAGACTTCCGTTGGGCCACTCTGCCATAAAGGCCCGACTGGTGGAGGGCTGCAGTGATAGTTGACTGTGGAACTTTCTCCCATCTCCCTACTGCATCTCTGGAGCTCAGCCACAATGATCTTGGGGTTCTTCTTTACCTCTCTCACCAAGGCTCTTCTCCCATGATTACTCAGTTTGGCTGGACAGCCAGGTCTAGGAAGACTTCTGGTGGTCCCAAACGAACGTCTTCCATTTAAGGATTATGGAGGCCATTATGCTCTAAGGAACCTTGAGTACAGCAGAAATTCTGTTGTAGCCTTGGCCAGTTCTGTGCCTTGCCACAATTCTGTCTCTAAGCTCCTTGGCCAGATCCTTTGACCTCATGATTCTCATGTGGTCTGACATGCACTGTGAGGTCTTATATAGACAGGTGTGTGCCTTTCCCAATCAAGTCCTATCAGTTTAATTAAACACAGCTGGCCTCCAATGAAGGAGTAGAACCATCTCAAGGAGGATCACAAAGAAATGGACAGGATGTGACTTAAATATGAGTGTCTGAGCAAAGGGTCTGAATACTTATGACCATGTGATATTTCAGTTTTTCATTTTTATTAAATTTGCAAAAATTTCTACATTTCTGCTTTTTTTCCAGTTAAGATGGGTGCATGTTAATGTGAAAAAAATCAACTTTTTTGAAGTAACCAAATGGCTGCAATGAAACAAAGAGTGAAAAATTTAAAGGGGTCTGAATACTTTCCATACCCACTGTATCTCTCTCTCTCTCTCTCTCTCTCTCTCTCTCTATATATATATATATATATATATATACAGTACAGACCAAAAGTTTGGACACACCTTCTCATTTAAAGATTTTTCTGTATTTTCATGACTATGAAAATTGTACATTCACACTGAAGGCATCAAAACTATGAATTAACACATGTGGAATTATATACTTAACAAAAAAGTGTGAAATAACTGAAATTATGTCTTATATTCTAGGTTCTTCAAAGTAGCCATCTTTTGCTTTGATGACTGCTTTGCAAACTCTTGGCATTCTCTTGATCTTGATGAGCTTCAAGAGGTAGTCATCGGGAAAGGTCTTCCAACAATCTTGAAGAAGTTCCCAGAGATACTTAGCACTTGTTGGTCCTTTTGCCTTCACTCTGCGGTCAGGGTTCAGGTCTGGTGACTGTGGAGACCAGGTCATTCTCTTGATGAGCTTCAAGAGGTAGTCACTGGGAATGGTTTTCACTTCACAGGTGTGCCCTGTCAGAGAAGGTGTGTCCAAACTTTTGGACCGGAAGTGGGAGGGCGGGGACCGGAAGTCGGTGGGCGGAGCTACCTCTGAGCCCCGGACTGAGCTCGAAGAGGGAGCCGGAAGACGGCGGCAGCTGCGAGGCGGCGAGGCCGCCCCCTCTCCAACCTGGAGCCGCTCTGTGGCGCGGGGCAAGCGGGCAGAATGCCTGCCCCCCGCGCGGCTGGGAGATCCGCCGGAGCAGCCAGGGAAGGGGGGGATGCCTCGCGCCGCCTAGCGCCGCCCGCCGCCAGCCACTGGAGCCGCGGGGATAGGAGGCGAAGCTGCACGCTCCTCGGCACGGCCCGGTGCCTCGTCGACAAGGGGGCCCACTATGTTTTTTCGGCGTGTGCGGCGCCCGGCCCTCCGATGGCCTCCGAGAGGCCATCCTAGCGTCTGCGGCTGGGAGACCCTCGGACTGCTGCGTTGAAAATAGGGGCAGCACCGATCCATCCTCCGGACCGCAGGGACGCTGCACAGGACGCCCCCCAGTTGGCGAGCAGGCCGAAGGTAAGCTAACCAGAAGGGGCCCTGGGGCCGTGAGGGAGGACGAGGCTGACCCGACTGGACCAGATAAGGGGGGTGTGAGCAGGGGGTCGGGAGAGGGCACAGAAAGCTGAGCCCTGATGTCGGCGACAATGGCCTGAAGCCAGTTCTCACCTTTCTGTGCCGCTCTCCTCTGCAAGGCCTCAACCAGGGGGTCCGACATCACTACTACAGGGACAATGCTTCCAGGTGTCCGCCGGGAGGAAAAGAGAAAGTTCCCGGCCGGACACCTGGATTTAACCCCTGTAGGAGTGGCCGTAGGACCCCTCTCCTCCAGTGACCACTGGCCGGCTGGGGGTCTTCTAATTAGTGCATCACTAAAGGGGAGTGATGCCAGGGGGGAACTGGCACTGACAACCTTTCCGTGCTGCTCTATCTAGGTGCTCCCCAGTCAGAGACGCGCACCTTATACAGTACCGCGTCTGCCATTGTATAGAGATTTATTTAAACCATATTATTTATTTATACCATAGTCATCTGCTGAGATACAATTGAAACCGCAATTAGAGTGCGACACCACAGTTGTAATGAAGTTATGGGTCCACCCAGGTGTTTGACGCCCCCCCCCCCCAACCCCGAGCTGGACCCCTATCTATACCTCTGCCCCTCCTCCAGTTGAGGTCTCTCTTTTGCCTACTTGACTGCAGTGATTATGACTTGCTGACTTCACACTAGAACAGCATTGGAATGGATGGGGCTTAACAGGTAAAGAAAGCGAGGTAAACAGAGTTTTCTACTAGAAATCATTTAAGACATTTGTTTTTTGGGTGGGGTAGGGAGAGGTGGGGACAGAAGACAGGTGGTTTTGGAAGAGCTTTTCTATTCCTAAAGCATGTTTTTGAAGCTTTTTCATTTGACAGGGACTAATATGAAGCTGTTTCCTTCATAATCTGCAACAAAGTAGTAACATGCCCTTTTTTCCCACAAAGCCTTTTTGAAAAAACCTCTTCAGGAGAAAAAAAGCTGCAAAAATTCAAATGAATGGCTAACTAGAATTCCAATGGTGTTTTTGAAGAGGGTTTTGAGGAGTACTCTGGATAGGACTTACTTAAAAAAAAAAAAAAACACTCCTCCTTAAACATGGTGTAACACCACAAATGCGTCACCTAGAGTGGACCCTCTGGGTCGAAACACCAGAGCCCCCCTGAGCGAGCTGGCCAAGTGAGGACACCTCCTATACAGGGAGCTTTAGGGGCAAGCCCAGAGGGGTTAGTATCTCAACAGCAGATACCAAAGGGATGGCTCTAGAGGACAAGGAGTGTAGGGCAGAGGGAAGATCACGGGCATTGGATACCAGGAGGATGGACCGGGGGCAAAGAGGAAGGTGGGGTAGAGAGATGGGAATACTAGGACTGGTCCTGTAGACGCAGGGACATGGAGACGGGATAGGATCCAGGGACTGAGGACAGGTCAAGTAGACCAGAGACAGGGATACAAGACAGGCTCCAGGGACTGGCAGGACCTGACGAGGAGACACTAAAAAGCAAAAAGCAGAGCAGGGTAAAATCAAGTAGGAATTGCGCAAGGATTGTGCATTAAGGCAAAACAGGGACCTGACTAAAGCGCAGCAAAAGCGCCTGCACGAGGGCAGGCAAGGTAGTAGGCACAATCAATAATCAGGCGCTTACCCACCGCAGGAAGCTGCCTGAAATACGGTGGAGGCCGCCATGACAGGGCAGAGCTTCCGGGTCACGACCCTACTGCAGCATAAGGCACAGAAGGAGCGCGTGGCCGGGACCTAAGGCGCCTGCGCGAACAGCGGATTCCTCGAAAGCCAGAACGCGCCACGACGGGGGACAGAGGAGCCCAGATAAGTATTTGGGGGAAGTGTAACACATGGTTGAACATAGCTTAAGGGTTTGTAAGTCCCACTTTTACAATTGCTACATACCAGTCCTGACACTAGTTTCTTTTCAGTCCAAGTCAGCATACATGATCCAATTGGATGAACACGTAGTTAGGCTGTGCTGTCGTAGTAAATCAATTCTTCAGAAATGTTGACATGAATAAAAAGCTTTTTCCTCAATGCATTTCAACTACGTACCGTCGTCTTTTACAACTTAAAAAAAAAACACTTTTTTTTCTTGAAAAAGATGCTGATACATGTTGTGAATAAAAATCCTTTTCTTCATCATCACTTCTGAAGAATTGATTCACTCCAGCAGTGTAGCCCAACTACGTGTTCATCCAACTGGATCCAATATCTCCTGGAGGATTTATCCACCAGCCACAGGGCAGCAGCAGCTATTTTTCTTCATGCTTACATAGGAGTTTTGCCTGTCACAACTCCATCAGGTGAGCATAGCCAGCACTCCTACTTTCCCTCCATAGGGTATCACCGTTTTGTGCGCTCTGTTTTCCACTTCTAGCTTTACAAATCAGCATACAGACTCCATCTGGTGTGGCCATTCCTTGTGGGTGCTTAAATTTCACTTTCTGCTCCCTGTGGGTAGAAATACTCTTTGAAACTGAGATATTCTCATGCTGGTGGACTGGTTTCTCAGCTGGGAAAAACTACACCGAAATCAGGAGTTTTTGAATAATTACCTGTGGGCCTCTCAAAAGCCCTGGCGTAATGCATCTCATCAGCCAGCGATAGGCACGTCTCATAGCAAAGAGCCTCTTCTGCTGGGCTGCATAGCTTCTAGTATAGCTCTTATTACTGGTTTTCATCACCTGTCCCTTGGCGGTGCACCCCTCTCATGTGCCCAAGCCTGTAGAGAATAAAGTTGGATTCTACTCATGAACCTGACCATACTACCACTTACGAGTATTGATAGGTTCCTATAGATGTTTCCATACAACTGTTTGCCACTAAATATTTGCCTGGAGACGCATGCAACACTAAATAAAGCCATTTTAAAAAAAATCTGAACCACACAATGCAGTTTGTCCATCCATATATTGTTGATCGACATGCATCGCTTTTTTAGGCAAAGTAAACCATAACATAAATTTGCTAACTCATTGGTTACACTGTTTGACCATCTAGAACTATTGACTGTAGCAGAAAATTGGGCAGCGTCGGAAGAGGAGAGGTGGGGAATATCTGGGGTGAATATTACTTATTTTCTTAGTTTTAACCCATTCTGAGACTTTAGGAAAACATTCAACCCTCTGCACAATCCCCCTAACCCAAACAAGTTACCAGAAAAAAAATCAAGCCAATTTTCTTTTTTTTCAAGTGAGAAAAAATTGACATAGGGTGAAATCAGACATGATGGCAAACTATACAGCCAGAGACTCGCAGTGTTGTATTTCTCAATTGCATCATTTGAGGTATATTTAATTTGCTAGTTAATTTTTCAGGGGGATTGGAGAGTTGCAAAAAAAAATTGTGCAGATTTTTTCGTTTTTGCATGGGTTTTCTGCTGTTGACCATGATGCCAAAATAACGAGTTAACTTTTATTGCCTGGGTGGCTTGAACACGGTGAAACTAAATGAGAATAGGTTTCTTTACATTTTAACCATTTTTATACAATTAAACCTTACTTTGGGGGAAAATAAGGTAATTTTTTTGTGCCCCTTACAAATTTGGACTAAACATTTTTCTTTAGAGTTACATGGAATGAGGGATTTTTTTGTGAGAAAGGTTGTATTTTTAATTACGGTAGTTCTGTTTTGGAATACATGTAATTTATTGATTACATTTTTAACTTTTTTTTGGAAGGACGCAAAATAAGTGTAGCAATTTTGCTATTATCATCCTTTTTCTTTTCCCAAAATGCTTTTACTTCCTTAAACTTTAACCTACTTTGTGCACCATATCGCCCCAGAGGACTTCAAGCAGTGATCGCTTTTATAATGCTTTGGAAAACATATCTCCCATGGTGATTACTTCACACATGTATGTCAAGGTATGCCAAGGGATTAATGAAAAAGCTCTATAAGTTACATCGACACTACAAAAACATTTTCTTTTTACACGAGCTATGTGTAGGGGGAGCGTGTAAATTAATAGACCCTGTGTGCACAAAGTATTCCTTTGGGGGTGGGGGGGGTAGGGACCATGTTCTAATATTGTTAAGGCTATTTGAGCTAACAATTTATTAATTTATCTTTGACAGTAAAGTTACAGTCTATTTTGTTTTTATTTGACTGAGGATAAAATGCTTTTTTCCCCTCTGACACTTGTCTTTTCTAACTTAATTTGTAAACTTGCATAAATCTAGTCATTAATGCCCATTGTAAGAAGATTACTCGGTAAGCAGAGACCATCCCCAACCCTGAAAGGGATGCCACTTTCGTGGGTGGGACAGGTCAGTGCCTAGAGGTTTGCTGCTTACAATGCACACTGACAGTACCCTTTCTCGCCAGCTCGTCACTTCTCAGATAAGGTGCAGAGAGGGAGCGCACTGTCAGCGAGTGCACTCCCTGTCTGGTGAGAGTGATGTGGCGGCAAGAAAGTGCACTGTAACTGTGCATTAAAAAAAATAATCACTGATGACACTTTGACTCAGGCTGGGGACAGAGGCTGCGGCAGTGACCGCAGCCTCTGCCGCCTGATGACATCTGGTTTAAATATCCCAGCATGCACTGGTAATCTCAAATTAGGTGTCAAACAAGAAGTAGGTAAAAAATAAATCAGTTAGATAGCATAGTGAGGGAGTGATCAGAACTTTTTCCTTAAATTATATTATAAAGAGAGATTAGATTACTACATTAAATAGACATTTAAAATAAAATATTAGTTTTAGACCACCCCTTTAAAAGGGACTGTCAGCACGGAATGACTGTTCAACCCATGTACAGGTGCTTGGTGCATCACGGTGTGGCCAACCATTTAAGTTCGCCTTCCTGTAAAGGCGAACATTGTTGCTGTGGTTTTGTGCATGCAGGGCAGTGTGGCCTGGAGTCATGGGGACTCAGCCTTGCAGCACTGGTGCTGTGAGGCACCAGGCCGCCAGCCTTACTGGTGCACTATAGTCACGGAGGTGGTTAATGCACAATGCTGCTCCTTTAAGGCTATAAAAAAGGTTAGGGACCCACTGAGAGGTTCGCCGTGACATGGCAGTGGGCTTCATAAAGTCTAATCAGAATGCTAAATTAAGAACCTCATGTTCAGTGTTATAATTTTTTTCCTGACGGCATTAGATAAAAGTAAAATTTTGTTCGAACCATGTCTTTGTCTATAGTTCAGCTCTGTGATGTAATGCAAAAGAAAAAGGCAAGCATTGTTCCTGCTACCCTTTGTTTATATGTTCTGAACTCTGTAAGCATGATTTTATTTTTGCAAAACCATCTCTTTTCATCGGGAAGTTAAAGGGGTCCAGAGCAGCACAAATTGTATCCAGTAGGTGTCCACAACTCAAACAACAACTGGATGCACACCCAGGGACCCCCATATAAAGTTTTTAGGGAGATGGAAATAGAAGTTGGCTGAATTTCCCCTTTACACTTCCACTTACTTGTTTTCCCTCTGTCTCCACTCCCTTTACTTTGATTAACAGCTGTGGCTTTATAGAGCCAGAGTAGGAGCGGAGAGAGTGGGAAATCCAATAAATGGGAAGGGCCATGCCAAGGGTGCAAAGAGATCCTGTACTTTGCTTTAACACTCATTCTGTGCTGACAGTTTTTATAAACTCCAAGAAAAACATCAAGGACTGACTGATATTCTGCAGGAAGTACAATGATTGGACTGCACAGGACTGGGGTATTGTTATTTTCTCTGATAAAACCCACTTCAGACTGTTTGGGACATCTGGAAGAATGATTGTCCAGAAAAAAAAGGTGAGCATTGCCATGAGTCTTGTGTCATGCCAACAGTAAAGCACTGCCATAAAAATGGGATCTAAATCATCCTCCAAGAGAAACTTCTCCCAACCATCCAGGAATAATTTGGTGATGAGCAGTGCTCTATCCAGCATAAATGAGACCATGCTACAATGCAAAAGTGAAAACTACCGTAAGAGACTTGGTGAATAATACATTGAAATGTTGGAACAATGGCCAGGAAAATCCCCAGATCTGAATCCCATTGATAATCAATTTTCTAAAAGTGGGTGGTCAAACAGAACATAGAAGTTGAGATAAACTCCAAGCCAAGCACTTATTAGACAAGAATGGATGGTCATCAGTCAGGATTTGGCCCGGAAGCTGATATCAAGCTGCCAGGACGAAGGGACAATATGGTAAAACTCGAGTCTTTACATAAACTTAATGTATTTGTCAAAATAGTCTGAAAAAAATATTATAACATTAAAAAAAAATTATAATTGTACTTCAGCAATCCTATAAACATCAGACTAAGGGCTCTTTCAGAAGTCAGTGTGTTCAGTAGTGTGGTGACAGTTTTCACACGTACCGGAAACACTTAAACATGTAGACCCATTCAAGTGAATGGATCTGTGCACATATCAGTGTGTTTCCACGGACCATGTGTCCGTCAGCAAAATAGGTTGACATGTCCATTTTTTACCAGCAGCACGGGCCACAAAACGTCCTGCACATGGATGACACACAGTAATGTCATGACACACTGTGACACGTACCTGTCCCTGGGAAGCAGCGGTACAGTTAGCGCTGTTCCCCAGCGCCAGGTGCTGAAGACAGCTCTCATCATTCTCCCCTGCTCTGCCGGCAATCAGTGCAAGCAGGGGAAAATGATGAGAGTTATATTCAACTAATAACAGCGACAGCAGGCACAGATGGGACTATTACTCGCATAAGCCTACACCTGCTGCCGCTAATAACAGTGAGTGCAGGCGGTGAGCCATGGGAGTATTCATCACCCACAGTCTGCGCTATAAATAAATAAAAGAATAAATAAAGTAAATACAAAATCCGGCGTGGGTTCCTCTGTATTTCCTATAACCAGCCAGGCAAAACTTACAGATGGGAGCTGCAACCCTCAGCTGTCAGCTTCAGCAAGGCTGGTTATCAAGAATAGAGGGGTCCCTACTCTGGTTTTTTTTTAATTATTTAAATAAATAACTTTAAAAAATGGTGTCTGACCTGTCTTCTCATATCTTCCTTAGCACTAACGGAATCAGGGCCATCGGGGAGAAGGCATATGCCAGCCTGAAGTTCTATGGGATTAGGAGGGCATCCATGGCATAAGGATTCTCTCTGGGGTTTAACCCCTTTCTGACCTCGGACGGGATAGTAAGTCCGAGGTCAGAAGCCCCTCTTTGATGCGGGCTCCGGCGGTGAGCCCGCATCAATGCCGGGACATGTCAGCTGTTTTGAACAGCTGACATGTGCCCGTAATAGGTGCGGGCAGAATCGCAATCTGCCCGCACCTATTAACTAGTTAAATGCCGCTGTCAAACGCAAACAGCGGCATTTAACTACCGCATCCGGCCGGGTGGCCGGAAATGACGGCATCGCCGACCCCCGTCACATGATCGGAGGTCGGCGATGCTTCAGTATTGTAACCATAGAGGTCCTTGAGACCGCTATGGTTACTGATCCCCGGCAGCTGTGAGCGCCACTCTGTGGTCGGCGCTCACAGCACACTTGATTTTCTGCTACATAGCAGCGAACAGCAGATCGCTGCTATGTAGCAGAGCCGATCGTTCTGTGCCTGCTTCTAGCCTCCCATGGAGGCTATTGAAGTATGGCAAAAGTAAAAAAAAAAAAAAGTAAAAAAAAATGTGTAAAAAATAAAAAAAATATATAAAAGTTTAAATCAAAATAAATCAATAAAAAAATCAAACCTACACATATTTGGTATCGCCGCGTTCAGAATCGCCTGATCTATCAATAAAAAAAAGCATTAACCTAATCGCTAAACAGCGTAGCGAGAAAAAAATTAGAAGCGCCAGAATTACGTTTTTTTTGGTCGCCGTGACATTGATTTAAAATGCAATAACGGGTGATCAAAAGAACGTATCTGCACCAAAATGCTTTCATTAAAAATGCCAGCTCGGCATGCAAAAAATAAGCCCTCAATCGACCCCAGGTCAAGAAAAATGGAGACCCTATGAGTATCGGAAAATGGCGCAATTTTTTTTTTTCAGCATGTTAGGTGTCTATGAACTTGTACTGATCTGGAGAATCATAATGTCAGGTCAGTTTTAGCATTTAGTGAACCTAGCAAAAAAGCCAAACAAAAAACAAGTGTGGGACTGCACTTTTTTGCAATTTCACTGCACTTGGAATTTTTTTCCTGTTTTCTAGTACACGACATGCTAAAACCAATGATGTCGTTCAAAAGTACAACTTGTTCCGCAAAAAATAAGCCCTCACATGGCCAAATTGACGGAAAAATAAAAAAGTTGTGGCTCTGGGAAGGAGGGGAGTGAAAAACGAACACGGAAAAACAGAAAAATCCCAAGGTCATGAAGGGGTTAACAAACAAAACCGCCGCACCTTCCTGTTCCCCCTGTTCCATCTGAAAAATACGGTCTGTCACCTCCATCAAAGACCCAGATCGAGTTTCCCCCTGGTAAATGATATAGGCCACAGTTATCTAATCGAGAACACTCTGACATGCTGACCCTGCAGGGATATAAGGAGCTCTCTTAGTGCCCGCACCACGGCCAACAGCTTCTTCAAATTAGATGACGCCTCCTGCTCCAAAGGTGACCAAACCCCCTGGACTCACACCTCTCCCGTATGCGCCCCCAACCCCTGGGGCTAGCATCCGTAGTAATAATTTGGGACATCTGGTTTACCCAGGGAACCCCTCTAGAGAGATTTGACACTTGTAACCACCAACGTAGGGAGTCTATGGTAGAGGGGGACAAACATAATTTCCTCTCGAGGCCTCCTTCCAGCGAACGTTGATTATGTAACACCTCCCAATGCAGGACCCTAGTATGAAATTGGCCCCAGCATACTGCCGGAATGCAAGATGTGAGAGAGCCTTGGAGTGACATTGCCCCCCTATGGGACAGCCCTCTGCACCTGATGCCGAACACCAACTACCTTTGACTGTGGTAGACGACACTCCTGCACCCCGGAGTCCAGGACAAGACCAAGAAACTCCTGCACCCTTAGAAGCTGCAACCGTGACTTTTTAAAATTAATAAGCCACCCCAATTTTTCTAAAACCGCTATTACAGCCTCCAATTAAGTCCTGCAGTGCTAGAGTGAGCAGCCAAGGGTTAGAAAGTCATCCAGATAGGGGACCACCAGTATGTCCTGCTCATGGAGATGTGCCATCACCTCCGCAACTACTATAGTAAATACCCAAGGAGCAATGACGAGGACGAACGGAAGGGCTCTAAACTGAAAATGATTTATCACACCTCCCAGGGACATTGCCACTCTAAGATACTGCTGGAACGCTGCATGTATCGGAATATGATAGTAGGCGTCTTTGAGATCTAATACCACCATGAAGCATTCCTTAAAGAGCAGTTTTATTGCCGACCTAACTGACTCCATCTTAAAGTACTGGACCAATAAGAATTTATTTAGACCCCTCAGGTTAATAATGGTCCAGAAGGAACCGTCTGGTTTCTTAATCAGGAAGAGGGGGGAGTAGAACCCTTTACCGCTTTCTCAGGAATGTTTATCAGGACTGCTTTCTGCCAAAGTTCCAAGACCTCCAACTCCAACGCCTGTTGCTCTGCTGGTGAAGAACGAGTGGGAGTCAATTTAAAGCTGTCATGAGGCACTTTCAGGAACCCAAATTTAAAACCTGTGCTGATGACACCCTGTATCCACGCACTGTCCGAAATCTATGACCAGGTTGGATAAAAAGCTGAGAGCCTCCCCCCCACCAGGGCAGGCAGTCATTGGGGTTTTTTCCTGCGATCTCGGGAGGAGACGAATATATAGCCTCTCCCTTTCTTTTTGCTGTCCCATCTCACTTTGTCCCTAGATGCTCTCCTACAGCTGGACACCTTCTACCGGAGTCACGCCTGTATGAAGGACCCGCTAGGCTAGGGAACCTTTTCTTGCTGTCCCCTGCCCTCTCCAAAAGTTCATTCAAACTGGCCCAGACAGATGTCCTCCTTCACAAGGGATACTGCATAATTTAGACCTGGCCTGAATATCCCCTGGCCAGCATTTTAGCCATAGGGCTCTGCGTGCAGCATTGGAAAGGGCTGCAGTTCTTTCTACTAGCCTAACAGAGTCTGCTGAAGCGTCCAATAGAAAGGACGAAGCCCTCTGAATAATGGGAAGGAAAGACAGGATACTATCTCTGGAAGCTTTCTAGTTAAACTGTTGCTCCAACCGGTCTAACCAGACCATTAACAACAAAGCAGTGCAAGTAGCCATCACTGCTGGTCTGAGGGACCCTGTTGATGTTTCCCAGGCACCCTTCAGAAAAACCTCTGCCTTCCTGTCCAATGGGTCTTTCAAACTTCCCATGTCCTCAAAAGGCAATGAAGCCTTCCTGGAAGCCTTAGCAATTGCTGTGTCCAGCTTCAGGGCCTTATCCCATGAGGATGAGGCTGATTCCTCAAATGGGTACCTCCTCTCAAAGGCCGAAAGCAGAGACCATTTTTTTCAGGCTTTTTCCATTCACAGGCATCAGTGCCCAGATTTTATCATTAAATGGGAACGACCTGCAAACCTGCCGATCCAGACCCCTGAATATCACGTCCTGCATGGACTTTTCCGGCCGGAGCTCTACAATACCCATTGTGTTATTGACTGCTTTCACTAGCCGGTCCACTTGCTCAAGTGGAAGGCAGGAACATCCTGACCGGGCCTCTGACGATGAGGAGGATGAAGGGGATGAATCGGAAATTATCTCTCCAGAGTCACTCTCAGACTTTGACACCGGAGAGCTGGGTCTTCTTTCTTAAGGGGCAATTCTTGGGAAAGGGATCTTACTGAACCCCTGACCTCCGCTCTAACCATTTCCCTCAATGTGGAGGTAAAGCTCGGAGACTCCTCCGCCACCATCTGCTGGATGCAAGGCTGGCATAATTTTTTCACATAGTGGTCAGGTAGCAGAACTCCGCAAACGCACATTCCCTGTGTTTGGTCTTAGAGGTACACTTCTCCCCCTAATAAAACATGAAAAAACCAAAGGAGAGCTACATCACCAAGTGAACTTTCACGAAGATCACTTACCAGTGACGTGTAACTGAATGGTACCATAATCCTTGGGGGCCTCTCTCAGCCGAAGGGATGTCCTTATGTGCTGAAGACTCGTCCAGTCTGCTCTTCCGATTGGATCTTGTGTCACCAACACGACCACATGTTGTGACACTATGCGATCGTTGCTGGGTGACTTTCATCAGGGGCTTCTCCATCTGCTTCTGCTGCTGCTCTGGTGATTGCTGCCACATCTGCTGCTCTGGTGACACCATATTGGAAAATGGACTTAGAAGCACCTGGCACCCATCATGGCCTTCTTAAATATCTCTGGCCACTCCCCCTTTGGTACAACCCCTTTTGGTTGGGTCCAGCAGGATCTCCCAGTGGACTGCCCAGTGCTAATATGCAGGCCGCTGTGCAGCCCTCTCCCAAGACTACCCCCCCAAGCCTATGCATGGCAACCCCTTACGCAGCCTCTGACCTCGGCTCTGAGCTGTGGCCATTGGCTCCGGCGCACCGCCCATCGCTCTGGACCACACCTCCCCCAAATCACAGCTGCAGCCGCCATGTTTACCGGTGACCCTGACATGTCAACATGCCCAACCGGCCACATCAGTAAGGCCTGCCCCCTACATCCAATGCACATGCACGACCGCATCACCGGGTCACGCCACAGTTGCATCATGAAGGCCCTGCCCCAGCCACGTCCACACAGACGTGACCCAGCCACATCTTCCGACACACCGGATGCCACACACGTGCCCTGAAATACCGCACAGCCACCGGCCCACCAGCCACCAGAGAGAACACCGCCGCAGACCAGGCGCAGCCCCAGGAGATGGACACCCCTGTCGCATATACTCACCTGCACCTGCGACGACAACCAGCACGCACTCCCCCCTGGAGGCAGCTTCTGCCATCGCCTACACGTGCAGTCCCCCTGCAGTGCAGCGCTTCCAGCACACCGGCCAAGCCAAGACAGGAGACCCCCGCTGCCTGAGTCGACCTGCCGGGACTGGGTACAACTTCAATCTTCTACCTTCTTCAAAACGGTATGTCCGAAGAGGTCTCCCTATCAGGGACAGGAAACCAACTTATTAGGGAGAGAAGTGCTGCCTTTTTATGTCTGTAAGTTTCATGTCCCTGAAGGGTGGATCCCTTCTCTGGCGCTGTCATGGGAGACCGAATAAATTATCCCTGTTGTTCATAAACATGTGGTACAAATGGAAGAAACTGGCATTTTCACACCATTGGGTGCAACAATTATCCATGTTTCAAGAATACAAAGAGCTTTGCACTTTGCTAAATGATGAACTGATAGCCTATTCATAGCCCGTCCAAAATTAATCCTTTAAACCCTTCAGCCCCGAACCTATTTTCATCTTCCTGACCAGGCCAAATTTTACAATTCTGACCAGTGTCGCTATTTATGGTAAGTGCAGCGCCCCAGAGTCCTGGTCGTTGCAGTACTGTGGCTCCGCCACTATGGGGAGCCATGGTGCGTCCGATGGCACTGAAGGAGTTCATCTGATCAGGTATCACAGACACCAATACATTTCACAGCTGGGCCTCCGGGGGGAGCTAAGGGTTCTATTCATTAGGCCACTCCCCACCATAGTGGGTAAACTGGGGGTCAGGCAGGAAGTTAGAGAAGAAAGCTGACTGGATTGGACAAAGCAACACCTAGTGGCAGAGGGTGTTGTGGAGGAAGAGACAGTAGGGTCTCTGTCAGGGGTGGGATCCTGACAGAGGCTTGGCATTGAAAGGAACGTAACGGGTCCGCGCCAGCTCCGGGAAGCGGCGGGACCCAAGAAAGGATTAGAAGCGAGATAGATTGTGCTGAGGGAGAAACGAGATCAAGCGATAGGAGAATACCAGTAGGGGTCGTGCTGTAAGACCGGAGCAACATCCTACTGAGGCGCACTACCGGTGGCCGGAACGCCGAGGGAGTATTACAATAACCAGCTTCAAGCAATACTCTAAACAGCGGCAGGACAGTCAGTCTCAGGCGGGCTGTCTCACCTAAATCACCTATGAAGTCTTGGGAGGCAAATGCGGGAGAGGGGCGTCTCTAGGGTCCCGGAAGAACTCCAGGCCTATCCGACAAACGGGTGCCGTTCTAACTGTAATATCAGGAAGGGACGGAAGATTAGAAGAACATCATTTAATCGAGTTGTGAGGGAACACGAGAAACAGACACAACAGTTGTGGGGTACTTTCCGTAAGCACAGCAGGGAAGGACTACAACACATAGCGCTAAGAAGGAAGGCACCGATTTCCACCTGTGAAGTGAACTCTGGAGGTGCCATTGGACCGGCCAGACTTGCGCAGCCTGGTGAACCATATTCTGGACTGAGGACTCAGAGATCTCCAGTAAAGAGGTAAAGAGACTGCAACCTGGTGTCCTCGTTATTTACCGCGACCTGCATCCCACAACTGCACCACCAACATCCACACCTAGCATTCACTGTGCGCCCCACGGCAGGGTCACGGACCGGGGCCTAGCCGCCGTGACAACCCCAGAAGCAGAGACTCAGAGGCCCGGTACCGGGTACCCCTCGGCCCTGCGGCGGTGGGGGCGCTACAACTTGGCGTCACGAACAGGATCTACTTAAGCCTGAAGAATCAGGTCATGTGTGCCTTGGGACTGTGACTTGACGTGCTTGGACTGTACTTTATTGAGAGACTGTGTGCTGTGTCGTTTGCCGCCAAAAGTTCCCGCCAAAATCCGCCGCCATTGCAGCGCTGGAGAGAGAAAGGGCGTGAAGTAGGCGTAGACAAGCTGGAGAGCGCGAACAGCAATGGCCGCCCAGTCTAAGTGCAGCGCCCCAGAGTCCTGGTCGTTGCAGTACTGTGGCTCCGCCACTAAGGGGAGCCATGGTGCGTTCGATGGCACCGAAGGAGTTCCTCCAATCAGGTATCACAGACACCAATATGTTTCACAGCTGGGCCTCCGGGGGGAGCTAAGGGTGCTATTCATTAGGCCACTCCCCACCATAGTGGGTAAACTGGGGGTCAGGCAGGAAGTTAGGAGAGAACGCTGACTGGATTGAACGAAGCAACACCTAGTGAGAGAGGGTGTTGTGGAGGAAGAGACAGTAGGGTCTCTGCCAGGGGTGGGATCCTGGCAGAGGCTTGGCATTGGAAAGAACGTAACGGGACCGTGCCTGCTCAGCATAGCGGCGGTGCCCAAGAAAGGACTAGAAGCGAGATAGATTGTGCTGAGTGAGAAACGAGATCAAGCAGACGGAGAATACCAGCAGGGGTTTTGTTGAAAGAGGCAGCACCTTGCTGAGGCGCATTACCGGTGGCCGGAACGCCGAGGGAGTGGAATAATATACAGCTTTAAGCCATACTCCAAACAGCGGCAGGACAGTCAGTCTCAGGCGGGCTGTCTACCACATATCACCTATGAAGTCTTGGGGGGCAATTGCGGGAGAGGGGCGTCTCTAGGGTCCCGGAAGAACTTCAGGCCTACCTGACAAACGGGTGCCGTTCTGACTGTAACATCAGGAAGGGACGGAAGATTAGCAGAAGATCAGTTAATCGAGTTGTGAGGGAACTTAAGAAACAGACACAACAGTTGTGGGGTACTTTCCGTAAGCACAGCAGGGAAGGACTACAACACAAAGCGCTAAGAAGGAAGGCACTGATTTCCACCTGTGAGGAGAACTCTGGAGGTGCCATTGGACCGGCCGGACTTGCGCAGCCTGGTGGGCCGGATTCCGGACTGAGGACCGAGAGATCTCCAGTAAAGAGGTAAAGAGACTGCAACCTGGTGTCCTCGTTATTTACCGCGACCTGCACCCCACAACTGCACCGCTACACCACCGTTAACAGCACCTACTTCACCGGACGTCCCCCCACTGACGGACAGGGCCACGGACCGGGTCTAGCCACCGTGACAACCCCAGGACTGAGACCTAGAGGCCCGGCTCCGGGTACCCCTCGGCCCTGCGGCGGTGTGGGGGCGCCGCATAAGTATTTCTGTGTCCTGAGGACGTGCCCGTCAACAGCCGAGGTCCGCCTCCTGATCCTGGTTGGAGGGTGGAGACCATGGGGACGGGGCCGCCCACGAAAGAGACCGCGGGAAGAAGACATTGGAGAAAAGGCAAAAATGGCGACACCAGGAGCACCACGCGGGGCTGACCCGGTCCGGCCTGAGGCTGCGCAACATGACATAGCCCCAGAAACACCACCGCTGCGGGGTCTGACCCTCGCAGGGTCACCGATGAGCCGACCCCCTTTGCCGCTATCTGAGGAATGTGTGGCTGCAGCCGAGGCCCGACAGCTAGCCCGCAGGCTGGAGGCTGATGCCCGCGTGCTCACTCGGCTAGGCCAGCCCACGGAGATCCGTTTATCCCCAGTGTCCCCTGCTCCTTCCCACCTGGCCGCGGCTGAAGGTACGCTACAGACGCCGGGCCTGAAGATCATGCCGGACGCCGAACATCTACGGCGTCTGATGGCAGCGTGGCGGAGCCGGCCCCAGCCTGCAGAGCAGGTTGATTTAATTAGCACCCCGGAGATCCCGCCATCACACTGGGGTGTAGTGGTGGCCTTTAACCCTCAGTATGGACGCGGGGTTATCCAAGAGATCGTGGAGCCGCTACAAATCCACGTGGATCGGGAGGAGGTGGAGCCCTGCAGCGGAAGATTTCCCCGCGACCTGGAGCCAGGCGATGCGGTGACTTACACCAGATGGAGGAGGGCTGCGGGAGAGTCTGGCTGGATGGCGCGAGGTGTGCAACGATGCATTGCCCTCCAGGCTGCTGCCGGAACACCGGAAGAAGATGATCCCAAGGGGAAAGCAGCAGAGCCCGGCCCCGCGGAATCTCGAGGAGCCCGTCCTCGCCGTGCTCCGGAGGAACGTGTACACCTGCCAGTGAGAAGGGCCTCCCGGCGAGGGATTTTATCACTGCTGGGACCGGAACCGCTTCCTGGCTCACCAGTGCGATCCGTTGGCCTGGTGATGCCAGACCGGAGACCACCACAGTAAGATTCTACTGTACTTTGTTACTTGTAAAATAGTTACTGTTTTATTGCCTTTTATGATTGCTGCTAAAACCCGTTCAGGGTAAACTTTTAAGGGGATCCCTCTATGGACCCGGGATCCCTATTGTTTTTGGTTACTTTTCTATTTTTTCTATGTTATTCAAAAACTGCTGAAATCATGAACAGTGCATGATCCGAACTTCTTGTAAATAGTTGCACCTTATTAAAGGCGCTCCCTACTGGTTTTACTTAAAGACTCTTTGCGAAGATACCGCACTGGAACCTTTGCTGAGTATGGACTGGTAGCTTGAGAAAATACGCTACCTCACAGAGACTTGGTCCCCTCTTAAAGGGGATGTTCATTTGCCGATATTGCTTAAGACAAGTAGCAATAATGTTGATGAGAGAAAAGTGATGATAATGTTTGTACGAGACAGTTATATGTGTTTAATTAGTTAAATGTGAAGAAATACTGATGATGTACTCTGAGAAGTAAAAGGTGAAAGATAGAAGAAGGATGCAGTGGACCCGTAGGGATAGACGTGGTGTCCAGCATGCATGAAAGGAAGAAAGATAATGAGAAGGCTTAATGTTCGATAGAAAATGTTTAGATAATGTTGATGGATAGTTAGGATAGAAGGTAAACCCTGAGTCCTCATAGGAGTCATGTAGAGATGACTTAGTGCTCTTAAACTGAAAGTAATGTTATGTTCTATACTGTGTATAGTAGTTGAAAAGGCAGTAGGCCCTGGCTGAACGGGGCGGTCCTGTAACAGAAAGGAGAGGCAGTAGGTCTGGTGCCGATAGGACAGGCGGTCCTGCAGATTTAAAGAAGGCGAATGGGAAAGTTAAAATACCTTATAATGTGATTATAGGAAGGTCTTTAGTGGATTTAGAGTGTGAGTCCTTAAAGGCAATGTTAAATTATTGTTCAACAATTTTGTACTTAGTAGAATACCCGGTTGGGTAACAGGAGTTATTTATAGCCTGTAATTTATAATGTTAACCATGTTTGTAACGTTCAAGTGTCCTCACCTCCCATAAAGGGAAGCCTGTTCAAGTATACTTATTGTTATTACACTCAATGAAACTGTATGTCTTTTTGCTAACTTGTATTGTTGTTTTCTTCCCAGTCCCGGAGTACTGTGTTTAACCAGGGGGGAGTGCAGCGCCCCAGAGTCCTGGTCGTTGCAGTACTGTGGCTCCGCCACTATGGGGAGCCATGGTGCGTCCGATGGCACTGAAGGAGTTCATCTGATCAGGTATCACAGACACCAATACATTTCACAGCTGGGCCTCCGGGGGGAGCTAAGGGTTCTATTCATTAGGCCACTCCCCACCATAGTGGGTAAACTGGGGGTCAGGCAGGAAGTTAGAGAAGAAAGCTGACTGGATTGGACGAAGCAACACCTAGTGGCAGAGAGTGTTGTGGAGGAAGAGACAGTAGGGTCTCTGTCAGGGGTGGGATCCTGACAGAGGCTTGGCATTGAAAGGAACGTAACGGGTCCGCGCCAGCTCCGGGAAGCGGCGGGACCCAAGAAAGGATTAGAAGCGAGATAGATTGTGCTGAGTGAGAAACGAGATCAAGCAATAGGAGAATACCAGTAGGGGTCGTGCTGTAAGACCGGAGCAACATCCTACTGAGGCGCACTACCGGTGGCCGGAACGCCGAGGGAGTATTACAATAACCAGCTTCAAGCAATACTCTAAACAGCGGCAGGACAGTCAGTCTCAGGCGGGCTGTCTCACCTAAATCACCTATGAAGTCTTGGGAGGCAAATGCGGGAGAGGGGCGTCTCTAGGGTCCCGGAAGAACTCCAGGCCTATCCGACAAACGGGTGCCGTTCTAACTGTAATATCAGGAAGTGACGGAAGATTAGAAGAACATCATTTAATCGAGTTGTGAGGGAACACGAGAAACAGACACAACAGTTGTGGGGTACTTTCCGTAAGCACAGCAGGGAAGGACTACAACACATAGCGCTAAGAAGGAAGGCACCGATTTCCACCTGTGAAGTGAACTCTGGAGGTGCCATTGGACTGGCCGGACTTGCGCAGCCTGGTGAACCATATTCTGGACTGAGGACTCAGAGATCTCCAGTAAAGAGGTAAAGAGACTGCAACCTGGTGTCCTCGTTATTTACCGCGACCTGCATCCCACAACTGCACCACCAACATCCACACCTAGCATTCACTGTGCGCCCCACGGCAGGGTCACGGACCGGGGCCTAGCCGCCGTGACAACCCCAGAAGCAGAGACTCAGAGGCCCGGTACCGGGTACCCCTCGGCCCTGCGGCGATGGGGGCGCTACATAAGAACTCTGGAACGCTTTAACGAATCCCACTGATTCTGAGATTATTTTTTTCGTGACATGTTGTATGTTAGTGGTACATTTAGGAGGATTTTTTTAGCGTTTGTGAAAATATCAGAATTTTGACAAAAATTTTGAAAGTGTTACAACTTTAAATTTTTATATCCATAAACCAGTTAGTCTTGCTGTGCAAAATAGTAAATAAAACTTCCCATATCTACTTTACATCAGCATCATTTTAAAAAAAAAAATTTGTTAAGTTAGAAGGGTTGAAAGTTGATAAGCAATTTCTCATTTTTCCAATAACATTTACAAAACTTTTTATTTATTTATTTTTTAAGGACCACATCATGTTAGAAGTGACATTGAGGGGACTATGTGACAGGATATACCCAAATGTGTCACTATTTTAAAAATTTCACCCATTGCACTGGGTGGAGCTCATAGAAGATTTGACATGACAACCCGGGGTCTGCAGGAGACTCTGGAATGTCATGACAACCTATTAGCGACCTGCGGGAATGTGACATGGGAGCCGATGGGTGGGGTTTACGATGCGCTTCCAGCACGTGCATGTTAAATGCAGCTGTTAGAGATTGACAACAGCATTTAACATGCTAACGGCTGCGGGTGGATCACGATTCCACCTGTGGCTGATAGGGGCACATGTCAGCTGATCAAATATGCTGACATATACTGGAAAAAATGTGGGCTCATTGCTGAAGCCCACATCAAAAGGGGTGACAGAACACACACCATACATACAGGTCCTTCTCAAAAAATTAGCATATAGTGTTAAATTTCATTATTTACCATAATGTAATGATTACAATTAAACTTTCATATATTATAGATTCATTATCCACCAACTGATATTTGTCAGGTCTTTTATTGTTTTAATACTGATGATTTTGGCATACAACTCCTGATAACCCAAAAAACCTGTCTCAATAAATTAGCATATCAAGAAAAGGTTCTCTAAATGACCTATTACCCTAATCTTCTGAATCAACTAATTAACTCTAAACACATGCAAAAGATACCTGAGGCTTTTAAAAACTCCCTGCCTGGTTCATTACTCAAAACCCCCATCATGGGTAAGACTAGCGACCTGACAGATGTCAAGAAGGCCATCATTGACACCCTCAAGCAAGAGGGTAAGACCCAGAAAGAAATTTCTCAACAAATAGGCTGTTCCCAGAGTGCTGTATCAAGGCACCTCAATGGTAAGTCTGTTGGAAGGAAACAATGTGGCAGAAAACGCTGTACAACGAGAAGAGGTGACCGGACCCTGAGGAAGATTGTGGAGAAGGACCGATTCCAGACCTTGGGGAACCTGAGGAAGCAGTGGACTGAGTCTGGTGTGGAGGAAATGGGCTACAGGTGCCGCATTCCCCAGGTAAAGCCACTTTTGAACCATAAACAGCGGCAGAAGCGCCTGACCTGGGCTACAGAGAAGCAGCACTGGACTGTTGCTAAGTGGTCCCAAGTACTTTTTTCTGATGAAAGCAAATTTTGCATGTCATTCGGAAATCAAGGTGCCAGAGTCTGGAGGAAGACTGGGGAGAAGGAAATGCCAAAATGCCTGAAGTCCAGTGTCAAGTACCCACAGTCAGTGATGGTGTGGGGTGCCATGTCAGCTGCTGGTGTTGGTCCACTGTGTTTCATCAAGGGCAGGGTCAATGCAGCTAGCTATCAGGAGATTTTGGAGCACTTCATGCTTCCATCGGCTGAAATGCTTTATGGAGATGAAGATTTCATTTTTCAGCAAGACCTGGCACCTGCTCACAGTGCCAAAACCACTGGTAAATGGTTTACTGACCATGGTATTACTGTGCTCAATTGGCCTGCCAACTCTCCTGACCTGAACCCCATAGAGAACCTGTGGGATATTGTGAAGAGAAAGTTGAGAGACGCAAGACCCAACACTCTGGATGAGCTTAAGGCCGCTATTGAAGCATCCTGGGCCTCCATAACATCTCAGCAGTGTCACAGGCTGATTGCCTCCATGCCACGCCGCATTGAAGCAGTCATTTCTGCCAAAGGATTCCCGACCAAGTATTGAGTGCATAACTGAACATTATTATTTGATGTTTTTTTTGTTTGTTATTAAAAAACACTTTTATTTGATTGGACGGGTGAAATATGCTAATTTATTGAGACAGGTTTTTTGGGTTAACAGGAGTTGTATGCCAAAATCATCAGTATTAAAACAATAAAAGACCTGACAAATTTCAGTTGGTGGATAATGAATCTATAATATATGAAAGTTTAATTGTAATCATTACATTATGATAAATAATGAAATTTAACACTATATGCTAATTTTTTGAGAAGGACCTGTATACGGTGCATGTCATGAAAGTGTTCAAATTCCATTTTTATTCAATCATTTAAAAATCAATCCATGATGGCATACAGAGGAGGACAGAGAAAACCCAAAAGGCAACACGTTTTGAAATTAGTTTAGAAAGAACGCCGGACTGCTTTCAAAATGCGTTGCCTTTGCATTTCCTCTGTCCCCCTCATACAATCATGAATTTTTTAAATGATTGAATAAAGATGCATTATTACCTTTACCAGAAGCTGGAACAGATTTTGCTGGAATGACTTGCGATGTGCCATGGAATGATGTGCCATGTCACTTTGGCAGAGCCCCTGAGGTGCCAGAACAGCAGAAACCCCCATAAGTGACCCCATTTAATAAACTATACCCTTAAATTAAATAAAGAGGTCATCCACTACTTTAGCATTGATCATTCGGGGTCCAACGCCCGGCCGACACCCCTGGAGATCAGCTGTGCAGTATCGTCAAACGCTGACCAGAAATGCTTACTTGCAAAGCTGGCTATCTTCTGATAGTGGCCGCAGCTGGATACTACACATTCGCCTCCTATTTAAATTAATAGGAGGTGGATGTGTAGTACCTAGCTGCGGCCACTAACCTACGGATAGGTCATCAATGCTAAAGTAGTGGACAACCTTTAATCTAGGTGTGCAATGAGCATATTGACAACACAAGTATGTCACAACATTTTATACTATTGGGTGGAGAAGAAAATATAATTACATCTTTACCAGTAATATGTTGCTTTAGCCCCAAGTTTTTATTTTTCTAAAAGGGGAAATAAGAGAACATTGAGCACATAATTTGTTACGTAATTTATTCTGAGTTTGTCAATACCCTATATGCTGTCAAAAACTACTTTTCAAGGACAGTGTAAGGCTCAGAAGAGAAGAAGCACTATATTGAAATGCAGATTTTGCTGGAATGGTTTGTGGGTGTCATGTCATTTTGGCAGAGCCTCTGAGGTGCTAGAAAAGCAGAACCTTCTACTAGTGACACAATTTTACTAACTGCACCCATTCAAGAAATACATTTAGTGCTGCAGTAAGGATAATGACTTTACAGGTGTGTCCCAGAATTTTAAACCATTGGGGGATGACCTAATTACATTTTTATCACTAAAATACTGTTTTAGACCACCTTCATATGTTCTTGTTTGCAGTACATGTGGCATTCATATTTTTTCACCAATACCACACGTTCTAATTATAATCTATGGTGCTGCACACGTCCGTGTGATTGCACGAACCATGCATCCATGCAAACCCCTGGAGACATGTCCAATTTTTTTTACATAGGTGGGTGGTGTGTGTGGCTAGCCAGTCCCGCCCAGCTCACTAGCTAACCCTATAAGCCCCCCTTATAAGTAAACACAACAAACACTTGTGGAACTATAAGTCCCAGCATAACCATATCACCTCTGCGACACATACCGGCCATTTACAATAATGCCAGTCCCTAATTCACCATCATAATTATGCCTCCAAGCACATCCTGAAGTGCACAGACAGCGCCCCCTGGCTGTGACATGGGTCACTGCATCACAAGCCCTTCTGAGAATTCATCTCCGCTTTTAATGATGATTTTGACTCTGAGAGTTTTTTCAGAAACAAACATGCAATGGAAGTTGCAGAGTGGAAATTGCAAATATCCCATTGTAGTGGCCAATACATTGTAGTGCCCATACATTGTGCCCAACTTCTGCTTCTGGAGCCACAGACCCATAAATTAAGTGGACTTTCCTTACTACGTTAATGCCAATTATGTGCATGCTAATTGCAGTTTAGGCACATTTTGGGGCTCAGAAGAAAGGGGGCGTTTGGATTTGGGAGCTCAGAAGTTGCTGGATTTCTTTTGTTGGGATCCATATTGGTAATCCAGAGCCTTTATGCTAACAGTAACTTGAAGACCCTCTATATTTCTGATAACAGGTGACAGACCCGAGTGAGGACTTGTTGCTTATAGGTTGAGTTGAAGCTTTTATTGGTGGCATTTTGGGTTACAGAACATTTTGTATCCGTTCTCATTTATCCGGGGCTCTACGCTGAAGACTTACATTGAGTTTTCCATTTAAATCTCTGAAATACTTTATTCAGATTAAACCCCTGATGGATCCATTCATTATGAGGCAGCATAGTTAATGTGGACTCAGTTTGGCCTCTGTTCAGTGGTGAACAAATCTGTGACTAACCATGCTTTTATGCACATTTAAAAGGACAGACACCACGGGATCATAAGACAGAGAGTCCACAGTGTCTCCATCTGCCTCAATATAGGGAATCTTCCGCTGGGTCTTCTATCTGAATCACATGATGAGAGATATACATGGAAACCCTGGTGTAGGTGCTCAGTGTAGAACGCAGGATAAATGTATGCTAAACCTTACTGCAATCTTTGGGAGGCAAAATGAACAAATCAGCAGCAGGTGAAGAATTGGTTTTATTAATTTTTTTACGTTGTTCCTCATACGTGATAAGTGATTAGATGACTTTATTCTTCAGGGCAAATTAATATCTGTTTTTTATGTTTGACTGCTGTCATGCACTAAAAACGCTTTTTTTCACAAAAAAAACTTTTGCATTTGCGATTTGAAAGCTATAATTTTTCTAGATTTCTACTGAAGGAGTCATGTGAAAGCTTGTACTTTGCAGGATGAGTTGACATTTTTATTGGTACCATTTTTGGGTACAGGACATTTTTTGATCGCTGTCAATTCTGATTTTTGGGAGGTAGAATGAACAAAAAACAGAAATTCGAGAATTCTGTTTTTTTTCGTAATGACGTTCACTGTGTGATAAAAGTGGTAAGACACGTTGGTACACTGGAACTGGGCAGTGTGGTCTGTAACTCTGACATAATGCACGTGGCATTTGCTGGTGGTTAAGGGGTCTCTGCACTATTTCACTTAAATACTGGTAGGACTCACGTTTGTCATCAATTGGCATTTGGCTACTGTTGGTTACTATTTGTCAACCTTTTGTGGGTCTGTGCACGCTGAAGTTATTAATTCTATCCAATCATGTCTTTGGTTCCCTGAATGTATTCATTTATTCATTCATTCATTCATTCACTCATTGCATTTGTGCAAGGTGACCTTCTTCTCCCTGTTTATTATTGTTCATTTTTATGAAATTATCATGATTTGTATTTAATTTACTTGTATCATGTTTTCAATGTCATAATGTGACTTAATCTTGACCACACTTTCCCTTTTTTCAGGTTTTAGGATGTGCTTTTACTGGGTTTCTTCTGTTTTTGTGTTTTATAATTAATAAAATTATATTTATTGCCTATAAAACTATAAAAATATTTTGGGGAATTTTCTATTTTTTCTTTCATTATTGTTAGGTTTATATTTGTTTTTGAGAAGTTTATCAAAAAGTTATTATTCTTTGGTGATGTAGCATGGTTTTTTTAATATCCAGTTTTGGTTTATAATTGGCATTAGCCATCAAGGCAATGAAAATCTGCACTGATCCATGCCCAGTTCATTTTGATAAATGTTATTTATTCCAGATAACCCGGTCCGCTATAGTGCGACAAATTCTCTGGCTTCGCTTAATACCCTCTCTGATATGACACATGACAGTACTCATCTTTAAAACTAGGCCAATTTTTGCACTAGTTGAAATTTGTTAACCTAGAAATTCATGAAATCAGGGCTCAGGCCATCTGCCTGAGAAAGTACACCATCTAGGCACAACTGAACCTAATTGTTCAGACCCGAGTCGGTGTTTGCAGATACTTCGACAGACTGCTGAAATAGCAAAAAAAACATCTGGTCCATCATGTTAAATATATTGTAGATGTTGCTGCTGCCTTGGCTATTTGTTTTAGCTCTAATACTGGCACAGAAAGGGGAACTGTTGTGAATTTGGATTCTGGGCTCCCCCGGTGGCTACTGGTGGAATTGAACTGGTGTCTTCATCTTCTCTGTTCACCTGTTCCCATCAAGATGTGGGAGTCGCTATATAACCTTGCTGCTCTGTTAGTTGCTTGCCGGTCAACAATGTTATCAGAAGCCTCTCTGTGCTTGTTCCTGCTCCTAGACAACTACTAGATAAGTTGGACTCTTGTCCATGTTTGTTTTTGCATTTTTGTTCCAGTTCACAGCTGTAGTTTCGTTACTGTGTCTGGAAAGCTCTTGTGAACAGGAATTGCCACTCTGGTGTTATGAGTTAATGCCAGAGTTTTAAAGTAATTTCTGGATGGTGTTTTTGATAGGGTTTTCAGCTGACCATGAAAGTGTCCTTTCTGTCTTCTGCTATGTAGTAAGTGGACCTCAAATTTGCTAAACCTATTTTCATACTACGTTTGTTATTTCATCTCAACTCACCGCCAATACATGTGGGGGGCCTCTGTCTCCTTTCGGGGTATTTCTCTAGAGGTGAGCTAGGACTAATATTTTCCTCTGCTAGCTTTATTTAGTCCTCCGGCTGGTGCTGGGCATCTAGAATCAACGTAGGCATGCTACCCGGCCACTGCTAGTTGTGCGTTAGGTTTAGTTCATGGTCAGCTCAGTTCCCATCTTCCAAGAGCTAGTTCCTATATATGCTTATGCTATGTTCTCTTGCCATTGAGATCATGACAGTTTGACCGGCCACAAAGTGTTAATTGTTTGGGCTGAAGCAGGAGAAAAAGAAGTGTTGAAGGGAAATTTTTTTTTTTTCCCCTCAGAGTTTTGCTGCCTAGCCCTTAATTGCTGTCTAGCTGCTTCTTACCTCCTCTTAACCCTTGAATGGCTCTGTGTCCACCTGTTTGTAATGGATCTTCAGAGTGTAACTGCAGGTTTGAATAATCTCGCCACGAAGGTACAATATTTGCAAGATTTTGTTTGTCATGCACCTGTATCTGAGCCGAGAATTCCTTTGCCGGAATTTTTCTCAGGAAATAGATCTGGGTTTCAGAATTTTCGAAATAATTGCAAATTATTTTTGTCCCTGAAATCTCGCTCTGCCGGAGACCCTGCACAGCAGGTCAGGATTGTGATTTCCTTGCTCCGGGGCGACCCTCAAGACTGGGCTTTTTCATTGACACCAGGGGATCCTGCGTTGCTCAATGTGGATGCGTTTTTTCTGGCCTTGGGGTTGCTTTATGACGAACCTCATTTGGAGCTTCAGGCAGAAAAAACTTTGATGTCCCTATCTCAGGGGCAAGATGAAGCGGAAATTTACTGCCAAAGATTCCGTAAATGGTCTGTGCTTACTCAGTGGAATGAGTGCGCCCTGGCGGCGACTTTCAGAGAGGGTCTCTCTGATGCCATTAAGGATGTTATGGTGGGGTTCCCTGTGCCTGCGGGTCTGAATGAGTCCATGACAATGGCTATTCAGATCGATAGGCGTTTGCGGGAGCGCAAACCAGTGCACCATCTGGCGGTGTCCACTGAGAAGTCGCCAGAGAGTATGCAGTGTGATAGAATTCTGTCCCGAAGCGAGCGGCAGAATTTTAGACGGAAAAATGGGTTGTGTTTCTATTGTGGTGATTCTACTCATGTTATATCAGCATGCTCTAAGCGCACTAAAAAGCTTGGTAAATCTGTTTCCATTTGCACCTTACCGTCTAAATTTATTCTATCTGTGACCCTGATTTGCTCTTTGTCATCTATTACCACGGACGCCTATGTCGACTCTGGCGCCGCTTTGAGTCTTATGGATTGGTCCTTTGCCAAACGCTGTGGGTATGATTTAGAGCCTTTGGAGACTCCTATTCCTCTGAAGGGGATTGACTCCACCCCATTGGCTAATAATAAACCACAATACTGGACACAAGTAACTATGCGTATTAATCCGGATCACCAGGAGATTATTCGCTTTCTGGTGCTGTATAATCTACATGATGATTTGGTGCTAGGATTGCCTTGGCTGCAATCTCACAACCCAGTCCTCGACTGGAGAGCTATGTCTGTGTTGAGCTGGGGATGTAAGGGGGCTCATGGGGATGTACCTGTGGTTTCCATTTCATCATCCATTCCCTCTGAAATTCCTGAGTTCCTGTCTGACTATCGTGACGTCTTTGAAGAATCCAAGCTTGGTTCGTTACCTCCGCACCGAGAGTGCGATTGTGCCATAGATTTAATTCCGGGTAGTAAATACCCAAAGGGTCGTTTATTTAATCTGTCTGTGCCTGAACACGCTGCTATGCGAGAATATATAAAGGAGTCCTTGGAAAAGGGACATATTCGTCCATCGTCATCTCCCTTAGGAGCCGGTTTTTTCTTTGTGTCAAAAAAAGACGGCTCTTTGAGACCATGTATTGATTATCGGCTTTTGAATAAAATCACTGTTAAATATCAATACCCATTGCCGTTGCTGACTGATTTGTTTGCTCGCATAAAGGGGGCCAAGTGGTTCTCTAAGATTGACCTTCGTGGGGCGTATAATTTGGTGCGAATCAGGCAGGGGGATGAGTGGAAAACCGCATTTAATACGCCCGAGGGCCACTTTGAGTATTTAGTGATGCCTTTTGGTCTTTCTAATGCTCCGTCAGTTTTCCAGTCCTTTATGCATGATATTTTTCGCGATTATTTGGATAAATTTATGATTGTGTATCTGGATGATATTCTGATTTTTTCGGATGACTGGGACTCTCATGTCCAGCAAGTCAGGAGGGTTTTTCAGGTTTTGCGGTCTAATTCTTTGTGTGTGAAGGGTTCTAAGTGTGTTTTTGGGGTACAGAGGATTTCCTTTTTGGGATATATTTTTTCCCCCTCTTCCATTGAAATGGATCCTGTCAAGGTTCAAGCTATTTGTGATTGGACGCAGCCCTCTTCTCTTAAGAGTCTTCAGAAATTTTTGGGCTTTGCTAACTTTTATCGTCGATTTATTGCTGGTTTTTCGGATATTGCTAAGCCATTGACCGATTTGACTAAGAAGGGTGCTGATGTTGCTGATTGGTCCCCTGATGCTGTGGAGGCCTTTCGGGAGCTTAAGAGCCGTTTTTCCTCTGCCCCTGTGTTGCGTCAGCCTGATGTTGCTCTACCTTTTCAGGTTGAGGTCGACGCTTCTGAGATCGGAGCTGGGGCAGTGTTGTCGCAGAAAAGTTCTGACTGCTCCGTGATGAGGCCTTGTGCCTTCTTTTCCCGTAAATTTTCGCCCGCTGAGCGGAATTATGATGTTGGGAATCGGGAGCTTTTGGCCATGAAGTGGGCTTTTGAGGAGTGGCGCCATTGGCTTGAGGGGGCCAGACATCAGGTGGTGGTATTGACTGACCACAAAAATTTGATTTATCTTGAGACCGCCAGGCGCCTGAATCCTAGACAGGCGCGCTGGTCATTATTTTTCTCTCGGTTTAATTTTGTGGTGTCATACCTACCGGGTTCTAAGAATGTTAAGGCAGATGCCCTTTCTAGGAGTTTTGAGCCTGACTCGCCTGGTAACTCTGAGCCCACAGGTATCCTTAAGGATGGAGTGGTATTGTCAGCCGTTTCTCCAGACCTGCGGCGGGCCTTGCAGGAGTTTCAGGCGGATAGACCTGATCGTTGCCCACCTGATAAACTGTTTGTTCCTGATGATTGGACCAGTAGAGTCATCTCTGAGGTTCATTCTTCTGCGTTGGCAGGTCATCCTGGCATTTTTGGTACCAGGGATTTGGTGGCAAGGTCCTTCTGGTGGCCTTCCCTGTCACGAGATGTGCGAGGCTTTGTGCAGTCTTGTGACGTTTGTGCTCGGGCCAAGCCTTGTTGTTCTCGGGCTAGTGGATTGTTGTTGCCCTTGCCTATTCCTAAGAGGCCTTGGACGCACATCTCGATGGATTTTATTTCAGATCTGCCTGTTTCTCAGAAGATGTCTGTCATCTGGGTGGTGTGTGACCGTTTTTCTAAGATGGTCCATTTGGTTCCTCTGCCCAAGTTACCTTCTTCTTCCGAGTTGGTTCCTCTGTTTTTTCAAAATGTTGTTCGTTTGCATGGTATTCCTGAGAATATCGTTTCTGACAGAGGGACCCAATTCGTGTCTAGATTTTGGCGGGCATTCTGTGCTAGGATGGGCATAGATTTATCTTTTTCGTCCGCTTTCCATCCTCAGACGAATGGCCAGACCGAGCGGATTAATCAGACCCTGGAGACATATCTGAGGTGTTTTGTGTCTGCTGACCAGGATGATTGGGTTGCTTTTTTGCCATTGGCGGAGTTCGCTCTCAATAATCGGGCCAGCTCTGCCACTTTGGTGTCCCCGTTTTTCTGTAATTCGGGGTTTCATCCTCGATTTTCCTCTGGTCAGGTGGAATCTTCGGATTGTCCTGGAGTGGATGCTGTGGTGGAGAGATTGCATCAGATCTGGGGGCAGGTGGTGGACAATTTGAGGTTGTCACAGGAGAAGACTCAGCTTTTTGCCAACCGCCACCGTCGTGTTGGTCCTCGGCTTTCTGTTGGGGATTTGGTGTGGTTGTCTTCTCGTTTTGTCCCTATGAGGGTCTCTTCTCCTAAGTTTAAGCCTCGGTTTATCGGCCCGTATAAGATATTGGAGATTCTTAACCCTGTTTCCTTCCGTTTGGACCTCCCTGCATCCTTTTCTATTCATAACGTTTTTCATCGGTCATTATTGCGCAGGTATGAGGTACCGGTTGTGCCTTCCGTTGAGCCTCCTGCTCCGGTGTTGGTTGAGGGTGAGTTGGAGTACGTTGTGGAGAAAATCTTGGACTCTCGTGTTTCCAGACGGAGACTCCAGTATCTGGTCAAGTGGAAGGGATACGGCCAGGAGGATAATTCTTGGGTGAATGCATCTGATGTTCATGCCTCCGATCTGGTTCGTGCCTTTCATAGGGCCCATAATGATCGCCCTGGTGGTTCTGGTGAGGGTTCGGTGCCCCCTCCTTGAGGGGGGGGTACTGTTGTAAATTTGGATTCTGGGCTCCCCCGGTGGCTACTGGTGGAATTGAACTGGTGTCTTCATCTTCTCTGTTCACCTGTTCCCATCAAGATGTGGGAGTCGCTATATAACCTTGCTGCTCTGTTAGTTGCTTGCCGGTCAACAATGTTATCAGAAGCCTCTCTGTGCTTGTTCCTGCTCCTAGACAACTACTAGATAAGTTGGACTCTTGTCCATGTTTGTTTTTGCATTTTTGTTCCAGTTCACAGCTGTAGTTTCGTTACTGTGTCTGGAAAGCTCTTGTGAACAGGAATTGCCACTCTGGTGTTATGAGTTAATGCCAGAGTTTTAAAGTAATTTCTGGATGGTGTTTTTGATAGGGTTTTCAGCTGACCATGAAAGTGTCCTTTCTGTCTTCTGCTATGTAGTAAGTGGACCTCAAATTTGCTAAACCTATTTTCATACTACGTTTGTTATTTCATCTCAACTCACCGCCAATACATGTGGGGGGCCTCTGTCTCCTTTCGGGGTATTTCTCTAGAGGTGAGCTAGGACTAATATTTTCCTCTGCTAGCTTTATTTAGTCCTCCGGCTGGTGCTGGGCATCTAGAATCAACGTAGGCATGCTACCCGGCCACTGCTAGTTGTGCGTTAGGTTTAGTTCATGGTCAGCTCAGTTCCCATCTTCCAAGAGCTAGTTCCTATATATGCTTATGCTATGTTCTCTTGCCATTGAGATCATGACAGGGAACATTGTGTCTGCATGGATCACAGAGGGGTCTGCTGTCCCCTCAGTCATGCAGACATTTGTTCAGAAAAGGCTTTGCAGAGAAGGTAACAGTTTATTCTGGAAGTAAGGCAATTTGGACTCCCTTTAAGAAACTGGAATAAAATTCCCCCATTTTGCACTTATAGCAAGGGTCTAAAAGTGAGACTATCCAATGGTCATCACTTATCTTGTTAAAAAAATGCGCCTGTCCTCCCACAAGTTGTGGTGCATACAGCTTGATGTGCCCGCCAGCATGACTGTGGGACCTGTTTCAGTCATTTATTTTGTAACCCTACTGCGTCGGTTGGTTGTCATGGCCAGTGTCATAGTCATCATTATTTTTGCTCATCATGGTTACTTGTTCTCTGTTTGCGCCAAGTCTAAGTCTTCTTCCACTTTCACCAGCTGTTGCTCTTCCTTCAAATCCTGCAGTATATGACATTGACCTTAAAGGTCCACAAAAGCAACAGGCCAATGCAGTACAAGTGAAAAGTGGTGTTCTTCCTCCATCCCTTTTTGCATGCTGACAAGTGTTTCCCCTTTCAACACCAGGACGATACCTGATTCTTCAAGAGTTCAGGCCAGAATGCCACCGCGACCATCTCAGAGACTACTCCTCATCAACGCCGGATTGATAAGTTTGATGCTTTTGAACTCTTCTTTATCTATTCATAGACCTGTTGCCCCTAAGTTAACCATATACAGTTTTATTGCCCTATCCTCCATTTACCCCCTCCCTGTGTGGAGTAACGCTGTTAAATTAAATTCCTCTGTTAACCCTTGCTCTGCCTCCGACCGTTACTGCATCCGCTCACTTGCTTTCAACCTCTTCAAAAGGGCTTTCCTCATCCCTCATAAATGCCAATGTCGGATCTCGAAAGTACATGCTCGGGATGGACTCTGACATGACATTGTCCCTCACCATTTTTGGCTGTTCATACAAATACTGCAACATATGTAGCATTGAATTCCAGCAGGTTTCGACATCACAATCCAGGAGGTGCTATGGCAGACTTTGTTTTTTTTATGAGGGTGTGTTTTGTCACGAGACCTACGGCTGACATATTTCTGGCTATAGCTACCCCCTTTCTCAAATGTATATATTTGTGAAGAAATCTTGCAATATTAAATTCAGGACATGGTCCATGTATAGAACACGAGTTATTTTGCCTGACTGTAAAGCAGCCAGAACGTTTTGAGCATTGTCACTCTTGATAATTCCAAGTTAAAATTCACAGCCAGCCAGCAGATGAGTTACCCCTTGATGCACAACAACAGCAACTCTACCAACATGAGGCTTTTTCCTCCAGACTTTCAAGCTGTAAAACTACTCGGAAGCGCTTTGCCTTTGCCATTTATTGTAAATCTTGCCAAACTATTGCATTTTTGTTAACCACATTTACTGTTGCCTATATTAATGCAACAGCATGTTCTCAGACCTTGTTCCACATCATTTATCCCCTCCCCTTATTTTAATTATTTTTTTATGATGTTTTAGTAATTTGTTTATCAATATATATTATAAATATAGTGGCGTCTGCTTTTTTATAGTTTATATTACCTCTGATAACCCTTGTTCTAAATTTTTTGTGTTGCTGCCATCAATTTCTAAATGAGGTAATTTTTTTTTAATGCAATAAATGAGGGGTACAGTGGTTCATAGGCAACGCGGCCCTATGTTTCACAAATATGATCACACACATAGATGAAGTATGAATGCGGTTTATTACTAGTGATGAGCAAATTTGTTCGATAACCTATCGTCAAACATAAATTCGTCAAACATAAATTCGGCACAAATATGGCACATTCGGATTCGTGATCGGAAACCCGAGCAAAATTTTATAAAATTGGTAACATTCGGTAAAAGTGCGGGAAAATATTTGCATTGCCACAAAAATATTTTCAGCATTTTAGCAACAATAATAGTGGTATATTATGAGTGTTTGACGCATGTTTGATGAGTGGAGGGGGTTTGCAAAGGTCAGAGGTGCAGCGTTCTTGGAAGCACAGCACAGCAGTCATTTTTTTCCCCCTAACTTTATGTGTGCACATTGTGGCTAGCCAGTCAGGGTGAAGGAAACACCCACAATGTCCTGACACTATGGCTTGTGTCATTGGCTGCTGAAATCACTTGTCCCTCTCCATATAAATAGCGGACATCTTGTTGTAGCACCATTTTAACACTGTAACAGCGCAGAGAGGCTGCTCCTGACGCTGCCACTGTTAACAGCAAGATTTTAGCTAGTTAGGCAGTTGTATATCAGTCAGATAGTGTAGCTAGTGTCCAGTGTGGCTGTAAAATTTATATTCCAGCATTTCTTTTCTTTTTTGGACATTACTGAGGTCAACAGACAAAGAAAGAAGGGCACGTGTTGTGCAGTGCTTCTATTGTGATCCGTACACGAGTATAGCATTCTAATTCAAATGTAGCTAGTGAAAAAATATTAAACAGTCTGCTGTATTCCACCTTGCAATTTAGTGCTGTGGTGATATAAAATGGTCTACAGACCTAAGACACATTAAAAAAAAAACTATAATTTTTCAGTTGCAAAAAGTCAGACAACCCGCTGTATCACACTTTGTCATTTAGTTGGGTTGAAACTAAGCTGTAGAGGCCTGATCATTAGGCCACAAAAAAATTTCTATTATTAACGTCATACAGTAAGGGACCTGAATGTAAAATACTTTGTAGCATCTAGAGTGTTAAAGAGGCCTGACCCATAGGCCACAAAAAAATTCTTCTGTTCCTAGTGTTATACAGTAGTGGACCTGACTTTATAGCACAATAGATGCTACAAAGTATTTATTCTTCTGTTATTAACGTCATACAGTAAGGCACCTGACTTTAAAATAGTTTGTAGCATCTAGTGTGTTATAGAGGCCTGATCCATAGGCTACAAAAAAGTCTTGTTATTAACGTCATTACAGTAAGGAACTTGACTTTAAAATTGTTTGTAGCATAACTTCTTTGTCTTTGTCATACAGGCCTCATCCACACTCAAACAATTTTGTTTTCTGTAACTAACACAATATAGCACGTCATATTTCAACTTTAAATTTACTGTTGCGGAAATTCAGCTGTTTGCAGAGGTGGTGCAGAGTTTAAAATCTAATTTTTGTTGCTGATACTGTGCTCCTACCACACTATCTGAGCAACATGACTGGGAAAAAGTGAGGTCGTGGTGGAAGGTGAATTAGGCTTGATTTTCAAGGTGTACGTGGTGATGTTTGTGAAAGCACTAGTGAAGCAACATCTCATCCTATGCAAAGACAACTGACATCTTATCTTAAACATAAATTAAACGTCAGTAAATTTCCTTACATTTAGGGCCACTCGATCATAGACTAATTTAAACAGGAGAAAAACGAGTCATATTAAGCCTGGATATAATCAAAATAGGATATTTTGATTATATCCAGGCTTAATATGACTCGTTTTTCTCCTGTTTAAATATGACATCTTATCTTACTGGACAGGCTACACCACTAGCTTTCTTTGGCAGATGCACAGTGGTACGCCTTATCGATGATGCCCAGAAAGAGCATTTACTCGAGTGGATGGCAAGTGCAGCTTCAAGTGGCCTCTCCTCCTCTGCCTACACCTCAACATCACATACAGTACAGTCCACAGAGGTGGCACAAAAATTACCCTCGTTTCCCCGAGTCCCAACTATCCAACCGTTCAACTGACTGTATGTAACCACAGATGGGTGAGTCTGAAGAGCAGTTCACACATTCTATGCCATGTTCATCAGAAGTGTACTCAAAAGCTTCACAGAGTAAATAGGAGGAAATCTGCACCAATACCCAAAATTATTTTAGCTTGGATGCGGGGCAGGACAAAGTAGGGTCCGAACAGCACTCTGACCCTCGTCGTCGGATGTTAACCCTGGGAGTGGGGGGGAGGTGATCCTGATGAGCAGGAGTGGATTAAGGGTAGCCAGGGCCCCAGGCTGTTCAGACACTGTGGGCCCCCCGGTCATGTGACAGGGTCATGTGATGGGGTCATCATATACCTGAACCAGATTATTCCAGAAAAATAGTTGCTGTGTGAAACTATAACCTGTCAAACATGTATTGATCTAGTGAATTTACCCTTCAGTTCAGTATATAGTATACAGTGTATAGTGTCAGTGTATAGGTAACACACTGACTCACCAGTGACGTCTCTAGGTGAAGTCCTTCATCTTTCATCCAGCACAGACCGCCATCACTTCATTCAGCCAGGACTTGTCTCTGCAGGAAATAACACCGTTATCTCGAGCTCCGCTTGCAGAACACATTACTTAAATTTTTCCAACTTCTACATTACACCACATGAAGAAAAAGAGGCGACATAGTGTCAATCTACACAGTAACAGGACCGCCCCCCCATTTAAAACTGTCCTCAAAAAATAAAATAAATACATCACTGCAGTAATAATATCCCTTAATTAGCTCCTATGGTAATAATAATATCCCCCATCCTGGCCCCGTGTATCTCATTCCTAGCTCCAGCCATATGTTCTCCCATCCTGCCCTCATGAGTATCCATCCTGCCCCATATGATCTCCCCATCCTGCCCCATCAGTCTCCATCGTATCCATCCTGCCCCATGATCCTGCACGATCTGTCTCCAATCCTGCCCCATGTCTTTCATTCTGCACAGTGTCTCCAATCATGCCCCGTATCTACATTCTGCCCATGTCTCCAGCATCTCTGCCCCCAGTGTCCAGCATCTCTGCCCCCTCTGTCCAGCATCTCTGCCCCCAGTGTCCAGCATCCTGCCCCCCGTGTGTCCAGCATCTCTGCCCCAGTATGTCCAGCATCCTGCCCCCAGTGTGTCCAGCAATTTGCCCCAATGTTTACAGCATATTGCCCCCAGTGTGTCCAGCAATCTGCCCCAGTGTCTCCAGCACATTACCCCATTTGTCCAGCATTCTGCCCCAGTGTGTCCAGCATCCTGCCCCCAGTGTGTCCAGCATATTGCCCCCAGTGTGTCCAGCATATTGCCCCCAGTTTTTCCAGCATTCTGCCCCCAGTGTGTCCAGCATCCTGCCCCCAGTGTGTCCAGCATATTGCCCCCAGTATCTCCAGCATATTGCCCCAGTGTCTCCAGCATATTGCCCCCAGTCTGTTTAGCAATCTGCCCCAGTGTCTCCAGCATATTGCCCCCAGTGTCTCCAGCATCCTGCCCCCAGTGTCTCCAGCATCCTGCCCCCAGTGTCTCCAGCATATTGCCCCCAGTGTGTCCAGCATTCTGCCCGTGTCCAGAATATTGCCCCCAGTGTGTCCAGCAATCTGCCCCAGTGTCTCCAGCATATTGCCCCCAGTGTCTCCAGCATATTGCCCCCAGTTTGTCCAGCATTCTGCCCCCAGTGTGTCCAGCATCCTGCCCCCAGTGTGTCCAGCATATTGCCCCCAGTGTGTCCAGCATATTGCCCCCAGTGTCTCCAGCAATCTGCCCCAGTGTCTCCAGCATTCTGCCCCAGTATCTCCAGCATCCTGCCCCCAGTGTCTCCAGCATATTGCACCCAGTGTCTCCAGCATATTGCCCCCAATGTGTCCAGCATTCTACCCCAGTGTCCAGAACATTGCCCCCAGTGTGTCCAGCAATCTGCCCCAGTGTCTCCAGCATATTGCCCCCAGTGTGTCCAGCAATCTGCCCAAGTGTCTCCAGCATCCTGCCCCCAGTGTGTCCAGCATTCTGCCCCAGTGTGTCCAGCATATTGCCCCCAGTGTGTCCAGCATTCTGCCCCAGTGTGTCCAGCATATTGCCCCCAGTGTGTCCAGCATTCTGCCCCCAGTGTGTCTAGCAATCTGCCCCCAGTGTGTCCAGCATCCTGCCCCCAGTGTGTCCAGCATCCTGCCCCCAGTGTGTCCAGCATATTGCCCCCAGTGTATCCAGCATATTGCCCCCAGTGTCTCCAGCATATTGCCCCCAGTGTGTCCAGCATTCTGCCCCAGTGTGTCCAGCAATCAGCCCCAGTGTCTCCAGCATATTGCACCCAGTGTGTCCAGCATCCTGCCCCCAGTGTCTCCAGCATTCTGCCCCAGTGTTTCCAGCAATCTGCCCCAGTGTCTCCAGCATCCTGCCCCCAGTGTGCCCAGCATCCTGCCCCCAATGTCTCCAGCATCCTGCCCCCAGTGTGCCCAGCATCCTGCCCCCAGTGTCTCCAGCATATTGCCCCCAGTGTGTCCAGCATATTGCCCCAGTGTGTCCTGCATCCTGCCCCCAGTGTGTCCAGCATCCTGCCCCAGTGTCTCCAGCATATTGCCCACAGTGTCTCCAGCATTCTGCCCCAGTGTGTCCAGCATCCTGCCCCCAGTGTCTCCAGCATATTGCCCCCAGTGTCTCCAGCATATTGCCCCAAGTGTGTCCAGCTTTCTGCCCCAGTGTGTCCAGCATATTGCCCCCAGCGTGTCCAGCATATTGCCCCCAGCGTGTCCAGCATTTCTGCCCCTAGTGTTTCCAGCATTCTGCTCTGAGATCGCCGCTCTCAAAAAACCCCAAACAAAAAAAACACGAGTTCTTACTTACCCAGCCGCACTCCTGCGGCGGCCGGTGGGCAAAGCTTCCTCCCTCCACTCAGGTGAAGCGCGCACTCGCCGGCAGCTGACAATGACCTCAGACGCCGGCGACGTGCGTGCTGCAGCACACGTCAGCCTCAGATTGGCTGGCGGCTGTTAACTATTGACGTGCAGGCCCATACCCGCACGTCAATAGCCTTACTGCCGCAGCGCCTGTAGTGGGGGCCCAGTGAGCAGATGAGACAGGGCCCGATGCGGGCCCCCTCTGCCCACTGGGCCCATACGCCAGTCAGGGCAGTAATGCCCTGATGGCGACTGAGGTCAATCTGAGCGGTTGCCCAGGGCCCCCCCACACCACTGGGCCCTGGGCTACCGCCCAAATTGACCTCATTATAATCCACCACTGCTGATGAGACTCAGATATCTGAGGCTCATGCAGACTGTACTGTGCTGTCAGGGCAAGAAGAGGAGGAGGGTGACTCCAATGGCGAGGAATGTGATAACACAGAGGATGATGATGATGTGTTAGATCCCAGTTGGTGTGAACATAGAGGCACACAGCCGAGTAGGTCATCCGAGGAAGAAGATGAGAAGGTTACGCTGTGCTATACGTCGCAGACACGTAGTGAGGCAGCCACGACGAGAGATGCATCCTCAGCCACAACTATGCCTCTGACCAGCAGGTCTGCAGGGGTGGCAAGGGTTGCCTAGCCTGGGCCTTTTTTGACACTGCAAAAGATGAGCCAACTCACATAATCTGGCAACTTTGAAAAACAAACTGAGTCGAGGTAAAAAGTTTTACCTTTTGCCCAAGGTCCATAAGGATGCCCTCGACCCTCCGGGACGTCCCATCGTGTCAGGGATTGACGGCATTTGTGATCCGGTTTGCCGTTTTATTGATTATTATCTTAAACCCCTAGTCGAGACCCTTCTGTCTTTTGTTAAAGACACGACGGACGTCCTGTCCAGGGTTGATGGCATCCTTGTGGACCAGGGTACCATTTTTGTTACGGCTGACGTCGAAAGCCTTTATACATGCATAGATCACTCGCATGGCCTGGCGGCTGTCCGTCGCTTCCTGGGGGCCTCCGACCTGGGCGGCCCTTTATGTGGGCTGATCCTCGAGCTGGTCGGGTATATCCTCTCCCACAACTTTTTTGTCTTCAAGGACCATTTCTATCTTCAGAAGCGTGGCACAGCCATGGGCGCGGCGTGTGCGCCCTCGTACGCCAACCTCTTCCTAGGCGCCTGGGAGAGGGAGATTTTTGGCGACGGGGGCCCACCGCTTGCTGCCCATGTGCTGTGCTGGCATCGTTATATTGATGACATTTTGTTTTTGTGGGGGGGGTCTGCACGCCAGCTCGAGGAATTTATGAGGCATCTTAATGAAAACTCTCTTAACATACGCCTTACCCACCAGAGCAGTATGGCCGCGGTCGACTTCCTGGATGTCCACCTGGAGGTAGATTCTGACCGGCGCATCCAGGCGGACGTCTATCGGAAGCCGACCGCTGTCAATTCTTTACTGCATGCCTCATCTGCTCATTATCCAGCCACCATTAGGGCCATCCCGGTCGGACAATTCCTCAGGGTGCGGCGGATTTGTTCCACCGAGGCCAAATTCGAATCACAGGCCCTGGACCTAAAGGACAGATTCGCTGTCCGTGGGTACAGTCGCAGGTCCATTAAGGCCGGTTACGACTGGGCACGGTCTACACAACGCAGTGATCTGTTGCATTCGAGGGCCCGACGCCGTACTGTGGGTGGAGATGGACATACCAGATTCATCTCCACCTACAATCATGAATGGGAGAATATGCGGGCTATTCTGAAAAAACATTGGCCGGTTCTTCAGGCCGAGCCATCCCTGTGTGCCACCCTGGGCACCACTCCCCTCATGACCCCCAGAAGGGGCGCTAATCTTAGCAATTTGCTCGTGAGGAGCCATTATATTCCAGCTCCTGCAAGGAATTTCTTTGGTACAGGTGGCCCCCGTGCGGGCTGCACCCCTTGTGGGCACTGTCTTGCCTGCGCCAATGTCCTGCGCTGCTCTGATTTCTCTACCAGCGATGGTACTAAAACTTTTCAGATCAAAGAACGTATATCCTGTGGCACTACGAATGTTATATACTATGCTACCTGTCCGTGCCCCAGGATATACGTTGGTCTCACTACCCGAGAACTTAGAGTCTGGGTTAGGGAGCATGTGCGAGACATTGGCGCGGCCAGGACGGTGTCCCCGGGGGTAGAGATTAAAACAATCCCCCGTCACTTTAGGGCATACCATCATTGTGATGGTGGATTGCTCAAGGTGAGGGGAATTGATGTACTCCATCTGGGGATCAGGGGTGGGGATAACAAAAAACGACTAGCACAGATCGAAACTAAGTGGATCGCTTTGCTCGATACCATGACCCCTAAGGGCCTTAACGAGTCCCTTAGTTTCGCTCCCTACCTCTGATTTGTGGTCCTTGCTGTGCTCTCTTCCTTTTAGTGGTCTTCTCCATCTTTTCCGGTGCTTTTAGTGTTGGTGTTTTTAAATGTTTTTAACCTTCTTTATTGTTTTCCCTTTATTAACAGTATTTGTCTTTGGGCCTTGCGGTCCCCCTCTCCCTGCTTTATGCCATATGACCTCGGTGTGACTATTGATCTCATCACATTAATGAATGTTTGGATGACTTCCTGGACATCAGCTATATGATGGAAAAACAGTTATCAAGATGGACTTTCTCGTGTCACTTACTTATAGCACTATTTGTATAACTTGGTTTATATATGTCTTCTTCTGATTTACATCCATGTTCATATTGCTGCATCTTTTACATTTTATTGCATACACATTGTGCGTTTTTTATAAACCGCACTAGGTCCTTTCCACCACCACTGTGTGGGCCCCCATGTGGCCGTGCGCGTCGCCCTGTGCGCGGGTGGCTGCCGTACCGGGACGGGCGTCTCACAGGCTTGCTGCACGGACCCGGAGCCTTTTCTCCCGGTCTGCGCATCTGGCTTGATGCCAGGTCCTTGTGTGGCGCCGCTCCGCCGCAGTGCGCATGCGCCGATAGCGCCGACATGATTGGAGGCCGCCGATCATGTGATCGGGGTCAGGGAGGGTAAAAGCAGGTCCTGCACTTCCCATACACCACTTCCCCTTGAGAAAGCAGCATCTGAGCGCTGCGAAACGTGCGTTGGGGCTCCTCCACTGGCGGGACCCTCTCCTATCCACCTCCCTTCATTGTGGTAAGCATGGCACTTTTGCCCGTTATTGCGGTGTGGCGGGTCTTTATATAATTATACAGGGCACTGGCCCTTAGATTGTTTCCGTGTATAGCCACACAGCAGTGCTTTTACATTATGTGCTCTGTGCTTCCCATCCTCCCAGCACTCCGTACTATATTGGCACTCACCATTTTCCATCTTTTATCTGTGCCCATTCACAGTCACCACATTTAGTGTTTTGGGGGGGCGGACAGGTAGAGTTGTTCCTTTTCTGTTCCCTTTTATGTGTTGTCGTGGTATCTCCATCATCTTGTTCTTGCTTTATGTCCTATATTTTAATAATAAACTATTTTTGTACATTTGTACTCTAGGCTCCCTGCTTCTCCTTTCTATATAACGTCGCAGACACGTAGTGAGGCAGCCACGACGAGAGATGCATCCTCAGCCACAACTATGCCTCTGACCAGCAGGTCTGCAGGGGTGGCAAGGGTTGCCTAGCCTGGGCCTTTTTTGACACTGCAAAGGATGAGCCAACTCACATAATCTGCCAACTTTGAAAAAAAAACTGAGTCGAGGTAAAAAGTGCAATAATTTGATTACTACATGTATAAACCTTTCCTTGCTCAATCAACATGCCTTACTGTGGGAATCCCACTGCGCAAAAATGCGAACCAGTGGACCTCAACAACCATCAGCCGCCCCATCAATCGCATTTGCCGCTTCTTCATCCTCCTCTGTTACCGTGACATCCATTTAGACGCAGGTCTTTACCCACTCCAGTCACGCTGACTGAGAGGCTGCCTTCAGCTGTAACTGAAGTGGACGTGCCTGCTGTTTTTGACCGATTTCAGAGAATAATCACACCACAAGTTTCTCAATCTGCAGTAACATCTCAGTCTGCACCTCTCTCATGGTCCAGCTGTTTGTCTGGTTCACTGTACTCCACCATCTCACTGCACTGCAGCCAGCCCACGGTTCCGCGGTTGTGGTCACGTAAAAGATTGTTTCCTCCTACGAATGACAAAGCTAAGAGGTTGAACTCCACCATCTCCAATCTGTTGGCCACAGAAATGCTGCCTTTCCACGTGGTAAAAACAGACGGTTTCCGAAAACTGATGGCTGTTGCAGTCCCCCAGTACCAATTACCCAGTCGCCATTACTTTTCAAAGAATGCTGTGCCTGCGCTACACCAGCATGTCGCAGACAACATCACCCATTCCCTGACTAAATCTCTGTCTGCCAGGGTGCATTTCACCACAGACACTTGGACGAGCAAGCATGGCCAAGGGCGTTACATATCGCTGACTGGGCACTGGGTGATTCTGGTGGCTGTGGGGGCAGGCGCTGCTCCACAAGTCTTGGAATCCCCAAGGCTTGCAGGACAAACCTCTACATTTAACGCTTCCTCCACGGCTTCTGCCTTCTCTATCTCCTCTAGGGCCTCCACCTGCATCCTCATCCTCTGCCTTAATGAGACACGTGTTCCAACAGTGCAGAGTGAACCCCCGCCACCTCCGTACTGCGCAGCCAGGGCTCACCGCAATCAGGCAGTCTTAAAATTGATATGCCTTGGAGATCGCAGTCATACAGCTGAAGAGTTGTGGACAGCTCTCCTGGTGGAGTTTGATCAATGGCTGTCTCTGCTGAACCTGCATCCAGGGAAGGTCGTGTCCGATAACAGTGTGAGCCTGGTGGCGGCCCTTTGTCGAAGCAAGCTCACACATGTGCCTTGCATGGCTCACGTCCTCAACCTGGTGGTACAGCATTTTCTCAGGCACTATCCTGGCCTGGGTGAGCTGCTCCAGAAAGCACGTAAGCTGAGTGCTAATTTCTGCCGTTCGCACTCCTCTGCTCATTGACTCACATCGATACAGAGGTCTTTGTCCGTGTCAGTTAACAGGTTGATATGCGATGTGCCAACACAGTGGAATTCCACTCTGCATATGGTGCAGCGACTGTGGCAGCAGCAACAAGCCCTGATGCAGTATGTCATGTCATACAGCCTGGGCCAATGCAATATGGATGTGGTGCATATCACATTTACAGAATGGGCACAGATTAAGGACCTATGCACCCTTTTGCACAGTTTCAAAATGGCTACTAAGATGATTAGCACTGATGATGCCATCAGTATCACTATTCCGGTCATCTATATGCTGGAGCAGACTTTGGATAGCCTACGGGGGGAGATGGTGGTCCCAGAAGAAGAGGAGGAAGCAGAGGAGGATGAGGAAGGGCTAACATTGACTCTAAGTTCAAGACTGTTGTCACACAGGCGGGTGCCAAGGGAGGGTGGATTACTGCGATCGAGGGTGAGCAACCGTCAGATGAAGAGTATAATCCTCCCCCTCTGTTGTTCGTGGTTGGAGGGAGGAAACGAGCCTTATTGTTACCCAGCTACCAACATAGCATGGGCTTGGACCTCATGGTAGAGCCCGACATATGAGTGCCTTCTCGTTGCACTATCTGCAACATGATCCCCATATAGATATGATTAGGAATAATGCTGACTACTGGGTTGCCACTTTAATAGATCTACGTTATAAAACCAAATTTTGCCAGATGATTCCTGCCCTAGAAACACGCTTTTACATAACATTAAGAGAGCTTTTCCCCAAGGCAGCAGTGAAGCACACAGTTCGCATCGCAGCTGTAAACTTCCAACCTCTGACACGTCCATTCGTCAACGCCAAAACATTAGCAGCAGCAGCAGTGGTGGAAGTGGAAGAAGCAATTTCTGTGAGTCCTTTGACACTTTTTTAGACCAACTCATGCACCAGCACAACAGAGTCCAAGTCTTTCACGTGGTGATGGTTGACCATCTGCTGTATTGTGTGTAGTGGAAAAACTGTCGGTCCCTATTATACTATTTCTACTGTGGTGAAATTGATACCACTTCTGTGGTGTCTGCCAATAATTTTTGGAAATGTGAACACTCCTTGTTGGGTCTCCTTCATGCGTGTTGCCTGTAGCAGTAGTCCTCCGAGACCATCAGGCGTCTACTTCCTTGGACTCAACTACCCGTGTTACTATCCTTAAATTTTTCTGACAAATGTAGTCTAGAAAACTGATATTTGTGCCACCTGAGTGTGGCTCAGCATGAAAGCAGGTAGAGTGTTATGGTCCCAATGGCAGGGGACCTCAGAGATTACCGCAAAGTCTGCAAAACATAAATACTCGCTCATAGGGAAGTGGTAACTAGGCTGACCATATACCTGATCCTAGCGCAAACACTAACAGCAGCCGGGGAACGTGCCTACGTTGATTCTAGACGTCTCGCGCCAGCCGGAGAACTAACTAACCCTATCAGGGAAAATAAGACCTCTCTTGCCTCCAGAGAAAAGACCCCAAAGTAATACAAGCCCCCAACAAATAATAACGGTGAGGTAAGAGGAAAAGACAAACGTAAGAATGAACTAGATTTAGCAAAGAGAGGCCCACTGACTAATAGCAGAATATAGTAAGAAGACTTATATGGTCAGCAAAAAACCCTGCAAAATATCCACGCTGAATATCCAAGAACCCCCAAACCGACTGACGGTGTGGGGGGAGAATATCAGCCCCCTAGAGCTTCCAGCGATATCAGGAATCACATTTTGTACAAGCTGGACAAAAAATAAGAACAATGCAAATGATCAAAAAGTACGAAAGCAGGACTTAGCTTATCTTGCAAAGAACCAGGACCTGAAGACAGGAGCAAACAGAAGTGAACTGATTACAACGATGCCAGGCACTGGACTGAGAATCCAGGAAGTTTAAATAGCAACACCCATGGTCTAACGAAGCAGGTGAGTACCAACCTGGTAAAAGACAATCCAAGTGCCAAATCACTAGTGACCACAAGAGGGAGCCAAAAGGTATAGTTCACAACAGTAGAGGTGTTGCATGTGGCATCAGGGCTCCCAGCAAAGGGGCCCTACACCGATCAATCACCCACCTCGTCTTACTGCGACTTTCAATTGAAAGATGTAAGTGCTGTGCCCCAGACCCCGATACCTCATGCCTGGCTGATTGCTGCAGTGTCATGCTAAAATCTGTACTGTGGGTGAATTGAGGCCACTTTCCTGCTGTCTGTCCCTAATTTAATTTGGGGCCATTAAAAGGTGTTGTGCATGTGTTTGTTTTTTCCTCCCATTGAGATGAATGGCATTCAGCAATGTTCGGTGAATATTCAACGAATTAATAGGCGAATATTGCAAATTCGGCGAACGTAATCTGAACCATACATCTGAACCATACATTGAAATATTCACTCATCTCTATTTATTACGTCACCGTATTTCAAAACGTTTTCAAACCTCTTCATTAGAACGAAACCATAGTGATGGAATACAACTCAAAAGTGCGAGAATATATGGACAATGCATTAAAAAAAGGGTAAGCAGTAACAAACCTTTGGGGTTTTTATTTTTCCATTTTTAAGTATGTGGTATTTTTTTGAACCAAAAAAATTGTGCGTGTCTATTGTCATGTATGAAAGAGAGGGGGATCGAACTCCTTCCTTAAAGTTGGAGTGGTGTGTGTGTGTGTGTGTGTGTGTGTGTGTGTATCACTAGAGATGGAGGTACGAGTCAAAAAAGTGGTGGATGGCAGAAAAATTACAGTAAATGGTAGTACAAACGCAATACAGAGAAAAGAAAAATCAGTGGAGGAGACAAGAAATTGATAAAAGAATAGAACAGAGGTAAGTAAAAGAGAAAGAAAAAAGGGGGGGAAGAAAAGTGATATGATGATGATTGATGATAGAGAGAGAGATACATACATATATTAGCAAATATATATTACACACACGTGCTTCTCACAAAATTAGAATATCATCAAAAAGTTAATTTATTTCAGTTCTTCAATACAAAAAGTGAACCTCATATATTATATATATAGTCATTACAAACAGAGTGATCTATTTCAAGTGTTTATTTCTGTTAATGTTGATGATTATGGCTTACAGCCAATGAAACCCAAAAGTCGTTATCTCAGTAAATTAGAATAATTAGCAAAAAACAACTGCAAAGGCTTCCTAAGTGTTTAAAAAGGCCCCTTAGTCTGTTTCATAGGCTCCACAATCATGGGGAAGACTGCTGACTTGACAGATGTCTAGAAGGCAGTCATTAACATGCTCCACAAGGAGGGAAAGCCAGAAAAGGTCATTGCTAAAGAAGCTGTCTGTTCACAGAGTGTTGTATCTGAGCATATTAAGAGAAAGTTGAGTGGAAGAAAAAGGTGTGGTAGAAAAAGGTGCACAAGCAACTGGGATAATCGCAGCCTTGAAAGGATTGATAAGAAAAGGCTATTCAAAAATTTGGGGGAGATTGACAAGGACATGACTGCTGCTGGAGTCATTGCTTCAAGAGCCACCACACACAGACGTATCCAGGACATGGGCTACAAGTGTCTATGTCCTTGTGTCAAGCCACTCATGACCAATAGACAACGCCAGAAGCGTCTTACTTGGGCCAAGGAGAAAAAGAACTGGACTGTTGGTCAGTGGTCCAAGGTGTTGTTTTTAGATGAAAGTAAATTTTGCATTTCATTTGGAAATCAAGGTCCCAGACTCTGGAGGAAGAGTGGAGAGACCACAATCCAAGCTGCTTGAGGTCTAGTGTGAAGTTTCCACAATCAGCGATGGTTTGGGGAGCTATGTCATCTGCTAGTGTAGGTCCACTGTGTTTTATCGAGACCAAAGTCAGCGCAGTCGTCTACCAGGAAATTTTAGAGCAGTTTGTGCTTCCCTCTGCCAACAAGCTTTATGGAGATGGAAATTCCATTATCCACCAGGACTTGGCACCTGTACACACTGCCAAAAGTACCAATACCTGGTTTAAAAACAACAGTATCACTGTGCTTGATTGGCCAGCAAACTCGCCTGACCTTAACCCCATAGAGAATCTATGGGGTATTGTCAAGAGGAAGATGAAAGACACCAGACCCAACAACGCAGATGAGCTGAAGGCTTCTATCAAAGCAAACTGGGCTTCTATAACACCTCAGCAGTTCCACAGGCTGATCGCCTCCATGCCACGCCACATTGATACAGTAATTGATGCAAAAGGAGCCTCCACCAAGTAATGAGTGCATCTACTGTACATACATTTCAGTTGGCCAACATTTAGGATTTTAAAATCATTTTTCAAGCTGGTGTTATAAGGTATTCTAATTTACTGAGATAATGACTTTTGGGTTTTCATTGGCTGTAAGCCATAATCATTAACATTAACAGAAATAAACACTTGAAATAGATCACTCTGTTTGTAAAGACTATATATGAGTTTCACTTTTTGTATTGAATTGAAGACCTGAAATAAATTAACCTTTTGAAGATATTCTAATTTTGTGAGAAGCACATTGTATGTATATATATACACTCACTGGCCACTTTATTAGGTACACCTGTCCAACTTCTTGTTAACACTTAATTTCTAATCAGCCAATCACATGGCGGCAACTCAGTGCATTTAGGCATGTAGACATGGTCAAGACAATCTCCTGCAGTTCAAACCGAGCATCAGTATGGGGAAGAAAGGTGATTTGAGTGCCTTTGAACGTGGCATGGTTGTTGGTGCCAGAAGGGCTGGTCTGAGTATTTCAGAAACTGCTGATCTACTGGGATTTTCACACACAACCATCTCTAGGGTTTACAGAGAATGGTCCGAAAAAGAAAAAAAATCCAGTGAGCGGCAGTTCTGTGGGCGGAAATGCCTTGTTGATGCCAGAGGTCAGAGGAGAATGGGCAGACTGGTTCGAGCTGATAGAAAGGCAACAGTGACTCAAATCGCCACCCGTTACAACCAAGGTAGGCCTAAGAGCATCTCTGAACGCACAGTGCGTCGAACTTTGAGGCAGATGGGCTACAGCAGCAGAATACCACACCGGGTACCACTCCTTTCAGCTAAGAACAGGAAACTGAGGCTACAATTTGTACAAGCTCATCGAAATTGGACAGTAGAAGATTGGAAAAACGTTGCTTGGTCTGATGAGTCTCGATTTCTGCTGCGACATTCGGATGGTAGGGTCAGAATTTGGCGTAAACAACATGAAAGCATGGATTCATCCTGCCTTGTATGGAGCATCTTTGGGATGTGCAGCCGACAAATCTGCGGCAACTGTGTGATGCCATCATGTCAATATGGACCAAAATCTCTGAGGAATGCTTCCAGCACCTTGTTGAATCTATGCCACGAAGAATTGAGGCAGTTCTGAAGGCAAAAGGGGGTCCAACCCGTTACTAGCATGGTGTACCTAATAAAGTGGCCGGTGAGTGTATATATATATATATATACACACACACACACACATACACATTCATAGTAGTGAGCCATCAATGCATCAGCATGACTGAACCATTTTTTAAAAATGTTTTCATGAAATGAAAAAAAGTCTAAAGTTCAGCTTCTCAGCTGTGTACTGTTGTGAATAACTTTAATCCAATCTGTGGATGGCATGGTGTAGAAAAGGAGAAGCTGAGCAGTATGATATACAGGTTTGTTCGAAAAGATTTAGAATAACTTATTTTATTCACTGTAATTCTTGGTGTTTGTATGTACAGGAGTCCAGTGGGTGGTCCTACTAGTGATTGACAGCCATCTCTACATGTACATACAAGATATGCAAAATTGCCTCTCCAGAAAGGAAGAGGACAAAAACTCTATAGTTTCACCTATTGGAAGCTATAGAGTTCTAGTCTTCTTCCTCTCTAAAGAGGCAATTTGCATATTTAATTTCTGAAAAGAACATTGCACAATGAACAAGCCTCTTTACATTGGCATGCCAGGGCCGGTATGTCACTCTACACAAGGAGAAATGTTACCACTCATACAGGGGTGAACCTAGCCTCTCTGCTGCCTGAGGCGAAAGGAAAAATGGCCATCCTTCTCCCCTGCGTGCGTGGCTCCCCCATCCTTCTCCCCTGCGTGCGTGGCTCCCCCATCCTTCTCCCCTGCATGCGTGGCTCCCCCATCCTTCTCCCCTGCGTGCGTGGCTCCCCCATCCTTCTCCCCTGCGTGCGTGGCTTCCCCATCCTTCTCCCCTGCGTGCGTGGCTTCCCCATCCTTCTCCCCTGAGTGCATGGCTCCCTCATCCTTCTCCCCTGCGTGCGTGGCTCCCCCATACTTTTTCCCTGTCATACTCACCTCTCACCGGGCGGCGCAGAACTTCCCGGCATCTCTGCAGCGTCTTCCTTCCTGTCTTCAGCGGTCACATGGTAGCGCTCATTAAGGTGATGAATATGCACATATTCATGACCTTAATGACGGTACCATGTGACCGCTGAAGACAGGACGCACTGCCGGCGCTGAGACACCGTTGCAGCCACCGCTGGAGGAAGGTGAGTATTACGTCTTCAAGGAGGGGGGCAGGAGGGAGGAGGGGGGGCGAGCACTTGACCCTGGAGTTTAAAAAAAAACAAAAAACCTAGCAGCGCAAATCCAGTTACAGAATCTGCTGCCCCCTCTCTTCTGCCGCCTGAGCCAAAGAGCTCAAGTCGCCTCATGGTAACAGCGTCAGCGCACGCAATTTATAAAAGAGAATATTTCAGGGTTACTAGGGATCAAAAACATAAGAGCCACCTTCACAGAATGCAGCCTTAGTGCTTCTGAAGGTGGCTCTATTACCTTAATAGGCCCTGGGGGGGGGGGGGGGGGTGACAGGTTCCCTTCAATAATTTAATTATAAGCAATGTATTCTTATAACATAGAATGCAGCCCGTGGTTACTGTATTGTTATACTTGTTAGGGGGCAGACAGACGGACGTATTTCTCATGTGAGGATCGCATCGCAATCCTCAGACTGACCGTCGGCTCTCCTGACCTGAGGCTGACACTTGCATAGTAATCTATCACGCTGTCAAGCTTATGTCAGGAGAGCTGTCAGGGCCAGTCCGAGGATTGTAATGCGATCGTCGCATGAGTTATACAGTGTCTGTCTGCGCCCTTATGTTAATACTTATCCTTGTTATAGTAATATTGACCTTCTTTGCTATGCTTGTTTAACTAATACTTATAAAAGACCCAGCTTGCAATAATAAAAAGCCCCCGACCTCCCCATCTCCAGCCCCCAAGACAGCAACTATTAGGGTATGTTTCCACGGGGTGTATTGCTTGGGGTTTTGCTGGGGATTGGACGCTGTGTACATCCGCAGCGTCGAAACCGCAGCTTCCAGATGTTACAGCATAGTGGAGGGGATTTTATGAAATCCCATCTCCACTATGCGTACATAGACGCAGGTGGCAGACCTGCGTAACCGGACATGTGGCGCGTCTTTCTAGACAGCAGCATGTCTATTTATCTTGTGGAGATGTTCCGTCTCCACAAGATAAATAAAACTCTCTATGAATAGGATGCGGTGATTCCACCTGTGGTCAATGAATATATGCGGAATCACCACGCGTACAACAGGGGGCAGCGCTTTGGGTGGAGCGGGGTATCTGCTGCGTCCAAAGTGCTGCCAATAGACCTCGGGGACACATACCCTCACATATGATGGAGTGAATATCTCATAACATTAAACAGTATAATAATCAGTCCCCCCAGTGTCCCCTCACCCACGTCAGCCCTCACAATACCCTCAAACTCTCCCATTCACCCCAGTACCCTGTCCCCTTCCCACAATACCACCATCCTCCCTCATTCACCCCCACAGTGCCCTGTCCCCCTGCACACCCACAATAACCCCCATCGTTTCACATTTACCCCACAGTGCCCTGTCCTCCTCTCCCACTTCAGCCCCCACAATACCACAATCCTCTCACATTCACCCCCACAGTGACCATGATATGCCTACATCGAATTACTCTAATGAATTCCATCCCCACTTACTGATGAAGTCTTCAGGCAGACAGTGAGGAGAACCATAAAGTGTCCAGATAGATGCAGGGAGGACGGCACTAGGACCCAGCGTGCCTCAGCCAAACCCAGCGTGCACACACTGCACAGCCAGAAGGTAACTGCAGCTGCTGACACTGACAGCCAGGAAGAGATTCCTGGGGTGAGACCACATTGCACAGAGGGAGGCTCTGCAGCCGGCATTGTGCTGCTCTCTCCCTGACACCTCAGACTTGGCAGTGGATCTCCCGGTGGGCCCCTTCAGGTGACTGGGCCTGGGGCAATGGCCCCCTCTGCCCCCAGTAGCTACACTACTGGTCTGCAGGGATTACAGGGAGAGTCGGCAACAGCACCACGTGTTCTGACCGCCGCTCTGCCGCCCCCTGGCTTGAGGGATGAGCTGCTGCCTGAAGCAAAGTCCTCAACTTGCTTCATGATAGCAGCGCCCCTGCACTCATGGAAGGAAAACTATCAATGGTCCACCCGCAAACACCAGGGATATTAATAAGAAAAAAATGTAAGTATTACTAAAACTTTTCCCAAAACTAATGCACATCAGTTTGATCAGCTCCTCTTGCCTGCAGATCAGACAGGTTCCCCTTAAGAGTCATTTTAGATGCACTCCATTTATATCCTGAAAAGCTTCGTGGTAACCCGCGGATATTGCATAGCCCTGGTTAATGAAACAACCCTGTAAGCAAGCTCAGTTAATCAGAAGCTTTTGGCTATTTGTGAAGAACATTGTCTAAACTAATGAACCGTGCTTCTATTGCTTGCACCTAATTAAGCAAATGATGCATGCAACAGGGCCATGTGGTTCAACAAGACCTTCAGCAGCTGGTTAGTAAACACATACAAGAGGGTTGTGTCCTTTTTAGTGTCTTTAAAGTTCACAGCTTGTTTTAAGATACTTTGTGACATCCTGCACAACATTTAGGCTTTAAGGTGTTTTCCAAACTTTTAGGGCAAAAACTATGAAGATGATTCTTCTCACCACAGTAATGACAATGTGATGAAAATTTTGTATGTCTTCATGGCTTAAATTCTTCTGACAGGGCAACAAATTTCAGCCCCAAGCATACCACTGCAGCATTTTCCCATTATATATTATATCTTCGTATAGAAACAATCCCAAAATGTCAAAGAAATTAGATCATCCAGGAAAGACTGCAAATCCCTACTATCCAATTATTTCTGTACGAGAGGGGTGATCCACTTAAATGGTAGCAATCATGCCTCATTACAAGGAATGGAGTAAAAATATGGTACACTAATCTACTAACCTAGAGGCCAAAAAAGAGAGGGAGCAGCAGAATAACAATACCCTCATTAGGCAGGGGCATGACCCCACAGTGCATCTAATTCATGATGAGCTGTGGTGTTTCTTATGCCAGTAAGATTTGTGTGAGGCGCAGGTCACTTGTCAGATGCTCCAGATTCATTAAGAGGAGCGCACCTCTTAATGAATCAAGTGTTAGACTCCAACACGTCCCCTCATTAAATCCCATGTGAATATCACTGGTCTTGAGGATATGGGGTCTAGGCGTTTAATGGTGAGAAGTAGGGATGAGCGAACGTGCTCCGTGATACTCTGATATCACTCAAATATATGGGTGCTCGGCACTCAACGAGCATTGGCTGGCGATCAGATTTGAAGCTTGAATTCCTGCCCTTCATGTTTGACGCATGTTATATAGCCAATAAGCACACTGGGATTGCCTGCCAGTCACTATAATGCCGTAGCGATCTTGGTAGCGGCATTAGTGTGATTGGCAGACCGCATCACCTCATCAGAGGATATAAAGGGACAGGCGCCACCACGCTAGGCACACTAACAACATTGCACAGCTCAGGGACAGTTGTGATTGGAGGGAGAGAGCAGTTATACAGGCCAGTGTGTGCAGTTTAACTAATCAGAGTCCTCTAGTGTTCATTCTGATACGAAATTATCATACTATCAGTCCTTCTAAGGGCTAATCTTGTGCTTTGCTCTTTGTGTCAGATACATTCTGCACTTAGCTCAAGGACAGTTGCAGGAGGAGGGAGAGTGGCAGAATACAGCATCTAGGCAGGGCCTAGGGCTGAAAACCTGTTGCTATAATGTATGTATATATATATATATATATATATATATATATATACACTCACCGGCCACTTTATTAGGTACACCATGCTAGTAACGGGTTGGACCCCCTTTTGCCTTCAGAACTGCCTCAATTCTTCGTGGCATAGATTCAACAAGGTGCTGGAAGCATTCCTCAGAGATTTTGGTCCATATTGACATGATGGCATCACACAGTTGCCGCAGATTTGTCGGCTGCACATCCCAAAGATGCTCCATACAAGGCAGGATGGAACCATGCTTTCATGTTGTTTACGCCAAATTCTGACCCTACCATCCGAATGTCGCAGCAGAAATCGAGACTCATCAGACCAAGCAACGTTTTTCCAATCTTCTACTGTCCAATTTCGATGAGCTTGTACAAATTGTAGCCTCAGTTTCCTGTTCTTAGCTGAAAGGAGTGGTACCCGGTGTGGTATTCTGCTGCTGTAGCCCATCTGCCTCAAAGTTCGACGCACTGTGCGTTCAGAGATGCTCTTAGGCCTACCTTGGTTGTAACGGGTGGCGATTTGAGTCACTGTTGCCTTTCTATCAGCTCGAACCAGTCTGCCCATTCTCCTCTGACCTCTGGCATCAACAAGGCATTTCCGCCCACAGAACTGCCGCTCACTGGATTTTTTTTCTTTTTCGGACCATTCTCTGTAAACCCTAGAGATGGTTGTGCGTGAAAATCCCAGTAGATCAGCAGTTTCTGAAATACTCAGACCAGCCCTTCTGGCACCAACAACCATGCCACGTTCAAAGGCACTCAAATCACCTTTCTTCCCCATACTGATGCTCGGTTTGAACTGCAGGAGATTGTCTTGACCATGTCTACATGCCTAAATGCACTGAGTTGCCGCCATGTGATTGGCTGATTAGAAATTAAGTGTTAACAAGAAGTTGGACAGGTGTACCTAATAAAGTGGCCGGTGAGTGTATATATATATATATATATATATATATATATATATATATATATATATATATATATACACACAGTACAGACCAAAAGTTTGGACACACCTTCTAATTTAAAGATTTTTCTGTATTTTCATGACTATGAAAATTGTACATTCACTCTGAAGGCATCAAAACTATGAATTAACACATGTGGAATTATATACTTAACAAAAAAGTGTGAAACAACTGAAATTATGTCTTATATTCTAGGTTCTTCAAAGTAGCCACCTTTTGCTTTGATAACTACTTTGCACACTCTTGGCATTCTCTTGATGAGCTTCAAGAGGTAGTCAACGGGAATGGTTTTCATTTCACAGGTGTGCCCTGTCAGGTTTAATAAGTGGGATTTCTTGCCTTATTTCTTGCTCACATGAGGACCGCCCCAGGAAAGGAAGACCAAGAGTCACCTCTGCTTCTGAGGATAAGTTTATCTGAGTCATCAGCCTCAGAAATTGCAGGTTAACAGCAGCTCAGATTAGAGACCAGGTCAATGCCACACAGAGTTCTAGCAGCATACACATTTCTACAACTGTTAAGAGGAGACTTTGTGCTGCTAGGAAACCACTGCTAAGGACAGGCAACAAGCAGAAGAGACTTGTTTGGGCTAAAGAACACAAGGAATAGACATTAGACCAGTGGAAATCTGTGCTTTGGTCTGATGAGTCCAAATTTGAGATCTTTGGTTCCAACCACCGTGTCTTTGTGCGACGCAGAAAAGGTGAACAGATGGACTCTACATGCCTGGTTCTCATTGTGAAGCATGGAGGAGGAGGTGTGATGGTGTGGGGGTGCTTTGCTGGTGACACTGTTGGGGATTTTTTCAAAATTGAAGGCATACTGAACCAGCATGGCTACCACAGGTTCTTGCAGTGGCATGCTATTCCATCCGGTTTGCGTTTAGTTGGACCATTCATTTTAGGTGAGCCCGCATCAAAGCCGGGACATGTCAGCTGTTTTAAACAGCTGACATGTGCCCGCAATAGCGGCGAGTGGAATCACGATCCACCCATCGCTATTAGCTAGTTATATGCCGCTGTCAAACGCTGACAGCGGCATTTAACTACCGCTTCTGGCCATCAGGCCAGAAATGATTGCATAGCTGACCCCCGTCACGTGATCGGGAGTCATCGGTGCATTGGCATAACAACCAGAGGTCTACTGAAGACCTCTATGATTGTTGATGCCAGATTGCTGTGAGCGCCACCCTGTGGTCGGCGCTCATAGCAATGCAGTAAATCTACTACATAGGAGCGATCTGAGCATCGCTCCTATGTAGCAGAGCTGATCAGGCTATGCCAGCTTCTAGCCTCCCATGGAGGCTATTAAAGCATGGCAAAAGTAAAAAAAATGTTTAAAAAAAATATAAAAGTTTAAATCACCCCCCTTTCGCCCCATTCAAAATAAAACACTAAAAAAAAATTCAAATATACACATATTTGGTATTGCTGCGTTCAGAATCGCCCGATCTATCAATAAAAAAGGATTAACCTGATCGATAAACGGCGTAGCGAGAAAAAAATTCAAAACGCCAGAATTATGTTTTTTTGGTCGCCGCAAAAAAATGCAATAAATTTAAATAAAAAAATGCAATAACAGGCGATCAAAAGAACGTATCTGCACCAAAATGGTATCATTAAAAACGTCAGCTCGGCACGTAAAAAATAAGCCCTCACCTGACCCCAGATCATGAAAAATGTAGACACTGCGGGTGTCGGAAAATTGCGCACATTTTTTTTTTTAGCAAAGTTTGGATTTTTTTTTACCACTTAGATAAAAAATAACCTAGACATGTTTGGTGTCTATGAACTTGTAATGACCTGGAGAATCATAATGGTAGGTCAGTTTTAGCATTTAGTGAACCTAGCAAAGAAGCCAATCAAAAAACAAGTGTGGGATTGCACTTTTTTTGCAATTTCACCGCACTTGGAATTTTTTTCCATTTTCTAGTACATGACATGCAAAAACCAGTGATGTCGTGCAAAAGTACAACATGTCCCATAAAAAATAAGCCCTCACATGGGTATAATGATGGAAAAATAAAAAAAGTTATGGCTCTGGGAAGGAGGGGAGTGAAAAACTTAAACGCAAAACTGAAAAAAGCTGGGGTCATGAAGGGGTTAACACATACCACGATTCATGATGCACAGATATGGCAGAAAAATACAGATATAGTACATTGCCAAATATTTGACTTCTTACATTAGATGAGTGATATCTATTGTAAATTGTGCAATAGCTCAGAAACCAGACAGTATAGTCCTCCATACATTATTATGCGCACGACATAGTAATCCATACAGAATAATAAGCCCCATATATTGCTCTGTACAGTATAATGGGCCCCATATAATGCTCCATACGGTATTATGAGCCCCATATAATGCTCCATACGGTATAATGAGCCTCATATATTGCTCCATTCAGTATAATGAACCCCATATATTCACCAATACAGAATAATAAGCCTCATATATTGCTCCATACAGTATAATGAGCCTCATATATTGCTCCATACAGTATAATGAGTCCCATATATTGCTCCATATGTAATGGGACTCATATAATACTCCATACACAACGGGCCCCATATAATGCTCCATATAGTATAATGAGCCCCATATATTGCTAGAGAAAGAATAATGAGCCCCATATATTGCTCCATAGATAATGAGCCCCATATATTGCTCCATGTGTAATGGGACCCATATAATGCTCCACACACAATGGGCCCCATATAATGCTCCAAACATTAAAAAAAATTAAATACCGTATATACTCGAGTATAAGCCGAGATTTTCAGCCCAAATTTTTGGGCTGAAAGTGCCCCCTCGGCTTATACTCGAGTCATGATCGGTGGTGGGGTCGGCGGGTGAGCACCGTCATATACTTACCTGCTTCCGGGGCTCCTGTCGCCCCCCCTGCACGTCCCACTGTCTCCGGGTGCCGCAGCCTCTTCCCCTGAGCGGTCACGTGGGACCGCTCATTAGAGAAATGAATAGGCTGCTCCACCTCCCATAGGGGCGGAGCCGCCTATTCATTTCTCTAATGAAGCGGTGCCGGTGACCGCTGACAGAGAAAGAGGCTGCGGCACCGAAGACAGACAGGGGGAAGGAGCGGGACGCCGGGAGCAGGTAAGTATCGCATATTCACCTCTCCTCGTTCCACACGCCGGGCGTCGGCGCCATCTTCCCGGCGTCTCTCTGCACTGACTGCAGGCAGAGGGCGCGATGACGCATATAGTGTGCGCGCCGCCCTCTGCCTGATCAGTCAGTGCAGAGAGACGCCGGGAAGATGGCGCCGAGGAGCTGCAAGCAAGACAGGTGAGTATGTGTTTTTGTTTTTTTTATTGCAGCGGCAGCAACAGCACATATTTATGTGGAGCACCTATGGGGCAATGGTGCAGAGCACTATATGGCAGAGCTATGGGGCAACGGTGCAGAGTACTATATGGCACAGCTATAGGGCAATGGTGCAGAGCACTATATGGCACAGCTATGGGGCAACGGTGCAGAGCACTATATGGCAGAGCTATGGGGCAACAGTGCAGAACACTATATGGCACAGCTATAGGGCAATGGTGCAGAGCACTATATGGCACAGCTATGGGGCAACGGTGCAGAGCACTATATGGCACAGCTATGGGGCAACGGTGCAGAGCACTATATATATGGCACAGCTATGGGGCAACGGTGCAGAGCACTATATGGCACAGCTATGGGGCAATGGTGCAGAGCATATATATATATGGCACAGCTATCTATGGGGCAACGGTGCAGAGCATTGTATATATGGCACAGCTTTATGTGGAGTATCTATGGGGCCATAATGAACGGTGCAGAGCATTATATATGGCACAGCTTTATGTGGAGCATCTATGGGGCCATAATGAATGGTATGGAGTATCTATTTCTAATTTTGAAATTCACCGGTACCTGCTGCATTTTCCACCCTAGGCTTATACTCGAGTCAATAAGTTTTCCCAGTTTTTTGTGGCAAAATTAGGGGGGTCGGCTTATACTCGGGTCGGCTTATACTCGAGTATATACGGTACTCACCTCTTCTCGCTGGCCATAGGTCCGAACTCTTCAGCGTCGCTGTATTCTGGCTTTCTGCGCTGTTACTGCTCAGACGGTGTGAGGTATTGACATCATCGTGCCCTCTGACTTGAAACGTCACCGAGTCACAAGAAGCGAAATATGCTGCAGCGGAGGAATGGGGAGATGAAAATATTGCAAGTACTGGAGCCCTGAGCAAGGGAGGGGGGTCCACTCGTGGGAGCTGGCAGTGGCTGCAGGCCCTCAGCGTGCCGCTGTCCCTTATGGCGATGCCCACGGCCCCAGCACTTTCCCATGTAATGACACTGGCCCTAAGTACCTCAACTACACTTTGTTCAAAATAAGCAAATGAGGCACTACAGTTGGTGCCTTCAAGGGTGTATGGATGACCCTGCTTGTAATTTTTGGCAGGCTTTGCACTTAGTGCATAACCTTTATGAGTCTAAGAGTATCACTACATGACAATTTGAATATAATGTGTATAAGACCCTCCTTAATGTCTAATACAGGGTGTATCTGAGTCCATCTTCCATCTAAGTTTTGGCAGTTCTAACTTCCTTCATAAATGAAACTAAAATTTTCAATTTTGTAGTGCAAAATGTAATTTTTACAAAAATTTATAAAAAATTAAATTTTCGTTTACTTAGAATGTTTTTTTTAACCCATTTTAAATTTTGCCTCATATAAAAGTCATTGTACAGGAAAGAATGTTTGCTAACATTTTTTTCCTGTAAACTCCCAATTTCTTGTCCATTTTGAATATTTTATTGTTAGTCCTTAACCCCTTAACGACCAGAGGTATTTTTGGTTTTGCATTTTCATATTTTGCTCCCCTTCTTCCCAGAGCCATAACTTTTTTATTTTTTGGTCAAAATGGCCATGTGAGGGCTTGTTTTTTGTGGGATGAGTTGTACTTTTGAATGACACCATTGGTTTTAACATATCATGTACTGGAAAACGGGAAAAAAAATTAAAGTGTGGTGAAATTGCAAAAAAAAAGTGTAATCCCACAGTTGTTTTTTGTTTTGCTTTTTTACTAGGTTAACTAAATGCTAAAACTGACCTGATATTATGATTCTCCAGGTCATTACGAGTTCATAGACACCAAACATGTCTAGGTTCTTTTTTATCTAAAAAAACTGGGAAAACTTATTGACTCGAGTATAAGCCTAGGGTGGAAAATGCAGCAGCTACCGGTGAATTTCAAAATTAAAAATAGATGCTCCATACTGTTCATTATGGCCCCATAGATGCTCCACATAAAGCTGTGCCACATATAATGCTCTGCACTGTTCATTATGGCCCCATAGATGCTCCACATAAAGCTGTGCCATATATAATGCTCTGCACCGTTCAGTATAGCCCCATAGACCCTCCACATAAAGCTGCCCCATATATAATGCTCTGCACAGTTCATTATGGCCCCATAGATGCTCCATAGAAAGCTGTGCCATATACAATGCTCTGCACCTTTGATTATGGCCCCATAGATGCTCCATAGAAAGCTGTGCCATATACAATGCTCTGCACCTTTGATTATGGCCCCATAGAAAGCTGTGCCATATACAATGCTCTGCACCTTTGATTATGGCCCAATAGAAAGCTGTGCCATATACAATGCTCTGCACCTTTGATTATGGCCCCATAGATAGCTGTGCCATATACAATGCTCTGCACCTTTGATTATGGCCCCATAGATAGCTGTGCCATATACAATGCTCTGCACCTTTGATTATGGCCCCATAGATAGCTGTGCCATATACAATGCCCTGCACCTTTGATTATGGCCCCATAGATAGCTGTGCCATATACAATGCTCTGCACCTTTGATTATGGCCCCTTAGATAGCTGTGCCATATACAATGCCCTGCACCTTTGATTATGGCCCCATAGATAGCTGTGCCATATACAATGCTCTGCACCTTTGATTATGGCCCTATAGATAGCTGTGCCATATACAATGCTCTGCACCTTTGATTATGGCCCCATAGATAGCTGTGCCGTATATAATGCCCTGCACCTTTGATTATGGCCCCATAGATAGCTGTGCCATATATAATGCCCTGCACCTTTGATTATGGCCCCATAGATAGCTGTGCCATATATAATGCCCTGCACCTTTGATTATGGCCCCACAGATAGCTGTGCCATATATAATGCCCTGCACCTTTGATTACGGCCCCATAGATAGCTGTGCCATATATAATGCTCTGCACCTTTGATTATGGCCCCATAGATGCTCCACATAAAGCTGTGCCATATATATAATGCTCTGCACCGTTGCCCCATAGATACTCCACATAAATCTGTGCAATATACAATGCTGCTGCTGCAATGAAAAAAAAAAAAACACATACTCACCTCTCTTGCTTGCAGCTCCTCAGCATCCCGTCTCGGCGTCTCTCTGCACTGACTGTTCAGGCAGAGGGCGGCGCGCACACTATATGCGTCATCGCGCCCTCTGACCTGAACAGTCAGAACAAGAGGACGCGAAGACAGAGCGGCGCTCGGCGTGTGGAACGTGGACAGGTGACTATGAGATACTTACCTGCTCCCGGCGTCACTGGCTCCTTCTCCCGGACAGCTGGCCTCCGGGTGCCGCAGCCTCTTCCTCTGTCAGCGGTCACCGTTACCGCTGATTAGAGGAATGAACTTGCGGCTCCACCCCTATGGGAGTGGAGTCCATATTCATTTCTCTAATGAGCGGTCCCACGTGACCGCTGAACAGGGAAAGAGCTGCGGCACCGAAGACCGTGGGACGGGCAGGGGGAGCGCCAGGAGCGCCGGGACTAGGTGAGTATGCGACAGTCCTCTCTCCCCCTCACCCGCCGACCCCACCGCCAACCGTGACTCGAGTATAAGCCGAGAGGGGCACTTTCAGCCCAAAAATTTGGGCTGAAAATCTCGGCTTATACTCGAGTATATACGGTAATTTTAAAATCCAAGCTGCCTCTCTGGCTCGTAGAGTAGATACTGTATCCCCTCCTCTGACTGCCCTCTTTAGGCCGGCGTCACACTAGCGAGTTTTACGGACATATGAGCGCAGAAAATACATCCGTAAAATACGCATAACACACGGCCCAATGATTCTCTATGTCCCAGCTCCTATCAGCCGTATTTTACGGATCCGTATTATACGGTCTTCTACGGCCGTAGAAAATCGCAGCATGCTGTGTTTGTCACCGTATTGCGCAAAAAAATCGCCAATGAAAGTCTATGGGGGCGAGAAAAATACAGATTACACACGGACCAGCAGTGTGACTTGCGAGAAATACGCGGCGGTGTTCTATAGAAAAGCCGGTAATTCAATTGCCGGCTTTTCATTTCTCCTTCACAAACCCGACAGGATATGAGACATGGTTTACATACAGTAAACCATCTCATATCCCTTTTTTTTTGCATATTCCACACTACTAATGTTAGTAGTGTGTATGTGCAAAATTTGGGCAATCTAGCTGGTAAAATAAAGGGTTAAATCGCGGAAAAAATTGGCATGGGCTCCCGCGCAATTTTCTCCACCAGAGTGGTAAAGCCAGTGATTGAGGGCAGATATTAATAGCCTAGAGAGGGTCCATGGTTATTGGCCCCCCCCCCCCTGGCTAAAAACATCTGCCCCCAGCCACCCCAGAAAAGGCACATCTGGAAGATGCGCCTATTCTGGCACTTGGCCTCTCTCTTCCCACTCCCGTGTAGCGGTGGGATATGGGGTAATGAAGGGTTAATGTCTCCTTGCTATTGTAAGGTGACATTAAGCCAGATTAATAATGCAGAGGCGTCAATTATGACACCTATCCATTATTAATCCAATAGTATGAAATGGTTAATAAAACACACACACATTATTACAAACTATTTTAATGAAATAAAGACACATGTTGTTGTAATATTTTATTAGACTCTTAATCCACCTGAAGACCCTTGTCACCTGAAACAAAGTTTAAAAAAACAAACAACAATATTCCATACCTTCCGTCGTTCTGTCCCATGTTGTAAATCCATCTGAAAGGGTTAACTAATTTTACAAGCAGAAGCCTGTTAATGCAGCCGCCCCTGCCTGTAAAAACCCGGGAATGAATGGATTGCAGGGGAATGACCTGTAGTTACCTTGAGTTGCGGTGATGCGCCCTCTGCTGGATGTCCTCATATGAACTCGAGCGTGGGAACTTCACTCAAGTTCATATGAGGATATCCAGCAGAGGGCGCATCACCGCAACTCAAGGTAAATCCGGGACATTCCCCAGCAATTCATTCATTCCCCGGGTTGTTTGTTATTGTTGTTTTTTTATTTTTCCTTTTTCATAGAACAGGGGTCTTCAGGTGGATTACGAGTATAATAAAATATTAAAACACCCCGTGTCTTTATTTCATTAAAATACTTTTTAATCGTGTGTGTGTGTTCTATTAACCATTTCGTACTATTGGATTAATAATGGATAGGTGTCATAATTGACGCCTCTCCATTATTAATCTGGCTTAATGTCACCTTACAATAGCAAGGTGACATTAACCCTTCATTACCCCATATCCCACTGCTACACGAGAGTGGGAAGAGAGTGGCCAAGTGCCAGAATAGGCACATCTTCCAGATGGCCTTTTCTGGGGTGGCTGGGGGCAGATGTTTTAGCCAGGGGGGGCCAATAACCATGGACCCTCTCTAGGCTTTTAATATGTGCCCTCAGTCACTGGCTGTACCACTCTGGCGGAGAAAATTGCGTGGGAGCCCACACCAATTTTTTCCGCGATTTAACCCTTTATTTTACAAGCTAGATCGCCCAAATTTTGCACATACACACTACTAACAGTAGTGTGGAATATGCAAAAAAAAGGAATATGAGATGGTTTACTGTATGTAAACCATGTCTCATATCATGTCGGGTTTGTGAAGGAGATATCAAAAGCCGGCAACTGAATTACCGACTTTTCTGCTATCTAGCACTGCATTATTTATATATATATATATATATATATATATATATATATATATATATATACCTACCTATTCTATGTGTATATATCTATTCTATTCTAACCTGTCAGTGTGATTTTACTGTACACAGCACTGATTTGCCGGCTTTTCAAAGGACACCGGTGCGTAAAAATCGGACAGCAATACGGATGTCATACGGATGTCATACGGATGTTGCGATAAAAAAATCGCATGACACTCGCATGACAATCGCATGATTTACCTCCGTTTTTTCGGTCCGTAAATCGGACCGTTTTTACTCGCGCATGTGGAAATGAGCCCTACGGATGACATACGGATCACTATTTTGGGAACATTTCTGCGTATTACGGCCGTAAAATACGGACCGTATTTTCATACGCTGAGTGTGACGCCGGCCTTACTTTTTCAATGGCAGTTACTCTCATGGAAGTCATGTTGCCAGCATGAACCTCCTTGAAGTGTCTGGACACTCCTGACAAAGAACGTTTATCATTGCTATTACCTATGGCAGCTCCTGATACATATTCTTTAATTCTCTCCTTTACTTTACGTGTGGTCGATCTGACATATTGCACATTACATGCCTGACAAGTAACCAAATATATTACAGATCTGGAATTACAATTAGCAAAAAAATTTGACAGTATAATCATGCTGTGCATCTTTTGCTCTGAATTTGGTGTTTTTTTTGCATGTATTGACACAATCCATATCTACTCATGCCGCATTTGTAGTTACCCATAGTGTGATGCTGATTGGGATGGGGCGATACCGGAATTGCGCCTCTGGATTCATGGCCCTATAGCAGCCATGTGGTCTGCTGCTATTAGTGGTACACCACTGTATACAAAGCAGCGTTTAAAGCAGCACAGGTATTTTTATTTGCCTACACACTGGGTGCAAAATTATTAGGCAAGTGAGTATTTTTACCATATTTTTATTCACATTTTCCAACTCCACACTTGTTTTCCTCAGGCAAAATTGGCCAAAAAAGTGACTTTAACTGAAATGTCAAAAATTGTTACAAGTCTTAGGGACGCAGCACTCCCGAAATTGCTAAGATATTTGGCCGTGATCACAAAACATCAAAAGTTTTGTGGTAAGTGGTCAACAGGGTCGCAAAAAATTGTCGAGAAAAAAAAGTCACACATTAAATGCCAAAGACGTGAGAACAATCAAACGTGAAGCGACCAGGAAGATATTATCCTCTCAAGTGCTGTTATATTCTAGAACTGCCCAGAAGGCCCTGAAGTACAAAGTGATCAGCGCTCAGAGACATGGCAGAGGTAAGGGAGGCTGAAACTCGACCACCACTGAACAAGACACAGAAGTGGAACCGTCAAGACTGGGCCAAGAAATATCTGAAGATAGAGCTTTTTGGGTTGAAGATGGACTCAAAGGTTTTGTAGGCTGATGAGATGAGAGTGACTCTTGATGGACCAGATAGATGGGCCTGTGGCTGGATCAAGTGGAGGTGGGTACTGCTTTGGGCTGTTGTTATTAAAGGGAACCTGTCACCAGTTTTTTTTCCATATAACCTACGGTCACCAACTTTCATCCCCATTTGACAGCATTTTAGAATGCTATATGACTAAAATTCATCCTGCAAGGCAAAAAAAGACCTTTTATTATACTCATCTACAGGGCTGTCCTGTCCGATGGGCATCACTGGTCTTCAACGGCACCTCTCTTCTTGCGATGCTGTTCTTGTCGGCTTTGTGTGGATGACACATCCTATATCATCTAGTGTCCCCCTTCGTGCTCCTGCACAGGCGCACTTCTCTCTGCTGTCTTGGAGATACCATGAAAGAGGGACCAGAAGACAGCGGTGTCTGGTTTCACAAACTTCTGCACTGGTTAGAAGTACTTCACCATCTTACTCAACAGTGCAGGTTTTTTCCTTGCTAACGGTGCAAGGGTTAAACTGTTAAGTTGTTCCTGGAGCTTTCCTACTTGGATTGTTTCAGCTGTTCAGTGTTGGCCACTCCCCTCTGCTATAAATGCTCACCCTTGGCACTTAGGGATTGCCAGTGTTAGTTCTTGCTGCCTGGCTCTGGAGTTGGAGGTCTAGTTCCTGGTTTGAGTTGGCATTTGAAGACTTCTTCAAGAGACTGTGGCTTGGAGTTTCTGTACCCATCCACTCCTATGCATTTTCTCTCTTATTTAACTGCCCTGTTTCCCATTGTTTTTTTTTGGCGAGTTTATATTTTGTATAGTTGGTATTTTCATTTACCCCTGTCCTTCTTCCCTTGTTTGTCTAGTTAGTGTGTTCCTATACACTTCTGCTGCCCACTAACATAGGTGGGGAAGGGGACAGATAAGGGTTGATATAGAAGAATAGCAAGGCACGTGAAAATGGCATCTCCACCTTCAGGAATAATTCGGGGGACCGGGATAGACAAGGGGCCCCTAGTTCTAAGGACTTGGTTAGCATCCATAGTCCCAAAGTCAATGCATGACATTTGCCCTGCTGGGGGTAGAGCAAGCTGCTCTTCTGTGCATGCGCAGGGAAAGGCCAAAGAGCCCCGGACCATGTGCATTACAGTACTTTGCTTTGCCCTCGGAAGGGCAGGGAGAAGTGTGCCTGCGCAGGAGTGTGAAGGGGGAAACTGTGTGGATGACCTAGGATGCATCATCCACATGGAGCAGAGAAGGACGGCATAGCAAGACGAGAGTAGGCGCTGGATGAAGACCAGTGACGCCCATCAGACTAGGCTGTGAAATGGGGGGTACAATGAATGATCTTCTTTTAGACATCTTAGAGAAGAACAAGTGCACTTGTTCTCTAAAATGTCAAAAGGTTTTACGATTTCAACTATTTATTTTTACTAACTAGTGGTGACAATGCTAAAAATAAAAGTAAAATCTGTTACCTTTTCAAGTATCAGCTCTGCATCTCCAATACTACTCAATGCATTGTGTACACTGAGCTCAGAGGCTGGGGCTGTCTACATGCCAGAGCCATTGAGTGTAGTAGTTGGCTGCAATGCTGTTGACATAATGTTACTGCTACAGCCTGTCCACAGTCGGCAAAAGTTCAGAGCTGGACCTGGGAAAGTTAGGTAACATGATTTTATTATTTTCAGCTAGCCAGCATGAACTAGAAAAAGAAAAAAGAAATAACCGCAGTAAAGGCAGCAAGTGATAAATCAATTACTTAGAACTGCTCTGCCTTGACTTACAAAGCAGAGGCTTACCATTGTAAGGATTTTCACTTTCTCCCCTGCCTCTGGCTTGTGAGGAGTTTCTTACGGTCAGCACTTACAAGCGGCATCTATTAGAAATACACTGGAGAATCTGAACATATGATTTATAAATTTAGACAGTGTGAATCAAGGAAGTTTTATAAATCTGCATGTAATCATTGTATGGTGTACCATATTCCTGCTCTCTTCTATAGAACTAAATGTATATCTTTAGCATCGTTGAACACAAAGATAAAACTTGGTGGGAGGGTAGAAGTCCAACAGCTTCTAGGAGACATTTGATTGGTGATTATCAGAGATTAACATCTTGTCTACACAGGAGACCTTGTACTGGGCTGTTATATGTACTAGACTGGTGATCATGATAAAAGGTATCCTTAAGGTACCTTCACACTCAGCAACTTTACAACGAGAACGATCCGTGACGTTGCAGCGTCCTGGATAGCGATCTTGTTGAGTTTGACACGCAGCAGCGATCTGGATCCCGCTGTGCCATCGCTGATCGGAGCTAGAAGTCCAGAACTTTATTTGGTCGTCAGATTGGCGTGTATCGTCGTATTTGACAGCAAAAGCAACGATGCCAGCAATGTTTTACGTGGAGCTAACGACCTGTGAGAACGATAAATGAGTCACCGATACGTCACAGGATCGCTCCTGCATCGTTCTGGAGCTGCTGTGTTTGACATCTCTACAGCGACCTAAACAGCGACGCTGCAGTGATCGGCTCGTTGTCTATATCGCTGCAGCATCACCGAGTGTGACGGTACCTTAACCCCTTCACCCCCAAGGGTGGTTTGCACATTAATGACCAGGCCAATTTTTACAATTCTGACCACTGTCCCTTTATGAGGTTATAACTCTGGAACGCTTCAACGGATCTTGGCGATTCTGACATTGTTTTCTCGTGACATATTGTACTTCATGATAATTGTAAAATTTCTTCGATATAACTTGCGTTTATTTGTTAAAAAAATGGATATTTGGCGAAAATTTTGAAAATTTCGCAATTTTCCAACTTTGAATCTTTATGCCCTTAAACCACAGACATATGTCACGCAAAATACTTAATAAGTAACATTTCCCACATGTCTACTTTACATCAGCACAATTTTGGAACCAAATTTTTTTTTTGTTATTGAGTTATAAGGGTTAAAAATTGACCAGCAATTTCTCATTTTTACAACACCATTTTTTTTCAGGGACCACATCTCATTTGAAGTCATTTTGAGGGGTCTATATGACAGAAAATACCCAAGTGTGACACCATTCTAAAAACTGCACCCCTCAAGGTGCTCAAAACCACATTCAAGAAATTTATTAACACTTCAGGTGTTTCACAGGAATTTTTGGAATGTTTGAAAAAAAGTTAAATGCTCATTTTTATTTACACAAAATTTATTTCAGCTCCAATTTGTTTTATTTTACCAAGGGTAACAGGAGAAAATGGACCCCAAAAGTTGTTGTACAATTTGTCCTGAGTACGCTAATACCCCATATGTGGGGGTAAACCACTGTTTGGGCACATGGCAGAGCTCGGAAGGAGAGGAGCGCCATTTGAATTTTCAATGCAAAATTGACTGGAATTGACATGGGACGCCATGTTGCGTTTGGAGAGCCCCTGATGTGCCTAAACATTGAAACCCCCCACAAGTGACACCATTTTGGAAAGTAGACCCCTTAAGGAACTTATCTAGATGTGTGTTGAGCACTTTGACCCAACAAGTGCTTCACAGAAGTTTATAATGCAGAGCCGTAAAAATAAAAAATCATATTTGTTCACAAAAATGATCTTTTCGCCCCCATTTTCTTATTTTCCCAAGGGTAAGAAAAGAAATTAGACCACAAAAGTTGTTGTGCAATTTGTCCTGAGTACGACGATACCCCTTATGTGAAAGTAAACCACTGTTTGGGCGCATAGCAGAGCTCGGAAGGGAAGGAGCGCTATTTTACTTTTCAATGCAAAATTGACTGGAATTAAGATGGGACGCCATTTTGCGTTTGGAGAGCCCCTGATGTGCCTAAACATTAAAACCCCCCACAAGTGACACCATTTTGGAAAGTAGACCCCCTAAGGAACTTATCTAGATGTGTTTTGAGAGCTTTAAACCCCCAAGTGTTTCACTACAGTTTATAACGCAGAGCCGTGAAAATAAAAATTCCTCTTTTTTTTCACAGAAATTATTTTTTAGCCCCCAGCTTTGTATTTTTACAAGGGTAACATATTAAATTGGACCCCTAAAGTTGTTGTCCAATTTGTCCTGAGTACGCTGATACCCCATATGTGGCTGGGAAGCACTGTTTGGGCGCATGACAGAGCTCGGAAGGGAAGGAGCGCCATTTGGAATGCAGACAAATGGATTGGTCTGCAGGCTTCACGTTGCATTTGCAGAGCCCCTGATGTACCCAAACAGTAGAAACCCCCCACAAGTGACCCCAAATTGGAAACTAGACCTCCCAAGGAACTTATCTAGATGTGTTGTGAGAACTTTTAACCCCCAAGTGTTTCACTACAGTTTATAATGCAGAGCCGTGAAAATAAAAAATCTTTTTTTTCCCACAAAACTTATTTTTTAGCCCCCAGTTTTGTATTTTCCCAAGGGTAACAGGAGAAATTGGACCCCAAAAGATGTTGTCCAATTTGTCCGGAGTACGGCGATACCCCATATGTTGGGGTAAACCTCTGTTTGGGTACACGGGAGAGCTCTGAAGGGAAGGAGCACTGTTTTACTTTTTCAACGCAGAATTGTCTGGAATTGAGATCAGATGCCATGTCCCGTTTGGAGAGCCCCTGATGTGCCTAAACAGTGGAAACCCCCCAATTATAACTGATACCCTAATCCAAACACACCCCTTACCCTAATCCAAACGGTAACCCTAACCACACCCCTAACCCTGACACACCCCTAATCCCAACCCTATTCCCAACCGTAAATGTAATCCAAACCCTAACCCTAACTTTAGCCCCAACCCTAACTGTAGCCTTAACCCTAGCCCTAACCCTAGCCCTAACCCTAGCCCTAACCCTAGCCCTAACCCTAGCAATAACCCTAGCCCTAACCCTAGCCCTAACCCTAGCCCTAACCCTAACCCTAGCAATAACCCTAGCCCTAACCCTAATGGGAAAATGGAAATAAATACATTTTTTTTATTTTTTTATTTTTCCCTAACTAAAGGGGTGATGAAGGGGGGTTTGATTTACTTTTATAGCGGGTTATTTAGCGGATTTTTATGATTGGCAGCCGTCACACACTGAAAGACGCTTTTTATTGCAAAAAATATTTTTTGCGTTACCACATTTTGAAAGCTATAATTTTTCCATATTTGAGTCCACAGAGTCATGTGAGGTCTTGTTTTTTGCGGGACGAGTTGACGTTTTTATTGGTAACATATTCGGGCACATGACATTTTTTGATCGCTTTTTATTCCGATTTTTGTGAGGCAGAATGATAAAAAACCAGCTATTCATGAATTTCTTTTGGGGGAGGCGTTTATACCGTTCCGCGTTTGGTAAAATTGATAAAGCAGTTTTATTCTTCGGGTCAGTACGATTACAACGATACCTCATTTATATCATTTTTTTATGTTTTGGCGCTTTTATACGATAAAAGCTATTTTATAGAAAAAATAATTATTTTGGTATCGCTTTAGGCCGGTTTCACACGTCAGTGGCTCCGGTACGTGAGGTGACAGTTTCCTCACGTACCGGAGACACTGACACACGTAGACCCATAAAAATCAATGCATCTGTTCAGATGTCATTGATTTTTTGCGGACTGTGTCTCCGTGTGCCAAACACGGAGACATGTCAGTGTTCGTGGGAGCGCACGTTTTACACGGACCCAATAGAGTCAATGGGTCCGCGTAAAACACGGACCTCACACGGACATTCTCCGTCTGGGGTCCGTGTGCATGCAGGAGACAGCGCTACAGTAAGCGCTGTCCCCCCCACATGGTGCTGAAGCCGGTATTCCTATCTTCCCTGTAGCAGCGTTTGCTATAGAGAAAATATGAAGAATAGTGTTAAAAATAAAGATCCATGTGTCCGCCGCCCCCCCACCCCCTGTGCGCCCCCCGCTGGTCAGAAAATACTTACTCGCTCCTTCCTGGTCTGGCCGCGCCTCCTACTGTATGCGGTCACGTGGGGCCGATCATTTACAATCATGAATAGTCGGCTCCGCCCCTATGGGAGGTGGAGCCACATATTCATGACTGTAAATAATCGGGCCCACGTGACCGCATGCAGGAGAAGCCACGGCCAGACCAGGAAGGAGCGAGTAAGTATTTTCTGACCAGCGGGGGGGCGCACAGGGGGTGGGGGGGCGGCGGACACATGGATCTTTATTTTTAACACTATTCTTCATATTTTCTCTGCAGCAAACGCTACTGCAGAGAGGATATGAATCGCAGCTTCAGCACCATGCAGAGTGGGTACCACACGCTCCGTGTGGTACCCACTCGCCATACGGGCGGCACACGTGTGCCTCACGTATGGCCTCCGTGAGTTCCCAGGCACACGGACACGGATAACTCCGGTACCGATTTATTCCGGTACCGGAATTATCTGGACGTGTGGGACAGCCCTTATTCTCAGGACTATAACTTTTTTATTTTTTTGCTGATGATGCTGTATGGCGGCTCGTTTTTTGCGGGACAAGATGACGTTTTCAGTGGTACCATGGTTATTTATATCTGTCTTTTTGATCGCGTGTTATTTCACTTTTTGTTCGGCGGTATGGTAATAAAGCGTTGTTTTTTGCCTCGTTTTTTTTTTTTTTCTCACGGTGTTTACTGAAGGGGTTAACTAGTGGGACAGTTTTATAGGTTGGGTCGTTATGGACCCGGCGATACTAAATATGTGTACTTTTATTGTTTTTTTTTATTTATTTAGATAAAGAAATGTATTTATGGGAATAATATATATATTTTTTCTTTATTTAGGAATTTATTTTTTATTTATTTTTTTACACATGTGGAAATTTTTTTTTTTTACTTTTTTACTTTGTCCCAGGGGGGGACATTACAGATCGGTGATCTGACAGTGTGCACAGCACTCTGTCAGATCAGCGATCTGCTGTGCAGGGCTGCAGGCTTACCAGCGCCTGCTCTGAGCAGGCACTCGGTAAGCCACCTCCCTCCCTGCAGGACCCGGATGCCACGGCCATCTTGGATCCGGGACCTGCGGCGAGGAGGGAGGTAGGAGACTCTCGGAGCAACGCGATCACATCGCGTTGCTGCGGGGGTCTCAGGGAAGCCCGCAGGGAGCCCCCTCCCTGCGCGATGCTTCCCTATACCGCCGGTACACCGCGATCATGTTTGATCGCGGTGTGCCGGGGGTTAATGTGCCGGGGGCGGTCCGTGACCGCTCCTGGCACATAGTGCCGGATGTCAGCTGCGATATGCAGCTGACGCGCGGCCGATCGCGTATGACGTACTATCCCGTCGGTGGTCATACGGGCCCACCCCACCTTGATGGGATAGTACGTCAGATGTCAGAAAGGGGTTAAATGAATAGAGTCACAACTAGAGAGAGGCAGATTGATTCTAGGGACCCTGGTCCATTGGTGACTGCTGAATGGGAGCTCAGTTTATCTCTTACCTTCCTATACCTCCTGTGTGGCTTTTAGTAAGCGGGCTGGTAAGATGTCATCTGCATACATGCCACAATAATGACATTGCGCCAGCGCGTCTTCTCAAAAGTCAAGCCAGAGAGCCTGGAAGGTAAAAGATTTGTCGGCCTCCCATCCAGAGGCCAGTGGCTACGGACCTGAACTTGTAGACCAGAATCACACAAATTGATCAGCTTTTACTAGTTGCAACAAAACTCCATATTTCAGAATAATCTGGTTCATACGAATGATTAAAATAGGAAATATACAGCTTCTGTTAAAAATATCTATCAATATGATAGACCTTTTTTGCCCTCTAGTGGTCAACTCCTCAATGGAAATAAACTCCTTAACATTACAATTGCAACAAGAAGGAAAGATTGTGAAATTATGGAAATCACAGGATGGCTAGGCATGTTAAAAGGGTTTTTCAGAACTATTTCATTTTTCTTCTTATGAGTCTAAGAACTTACAAACAGGTAGGTAATAACTACTTAACCCTAAAAATCCTAATGTAGAGTACAATTAAGGACAAGGACAACATCTGCAAGGAGTTTGTATGTTCTCCCCGTGTTTGCGTGGGTTTCCTCCGGGTTCTCCGGTTTCCTCCCACATTCCAAAGACATACTGATAGGGAATTTAGATTGTGAGCCCCATCGGGGACAGTGATAATAATGTGTGCAAACTGTAAAGTGCTGCGGAATATGTTAGTGCTATATAAAAATAAAAAAATAAAATAAAATAATTAAACTCATTTTATCTTAAGAAATAATATTGAAAACAAAAAATTGATCAATCTTGCAATAGGGATACCATGCGGACTAATATCCACAGCAAATCTATCCGTGCAAAAAGATCAGAGAAACAAGGAAAGGGAAATATCTTGTGGGATCAAAATCATTAGCTTTATTAAATATAACATAGATAACATATACATGATGAAGAGTCAGCTAAAAGTATACATTGAGATTGCAGGTAATACAACTGTGTCAGAACTAGTACAATATATAGAATATCCCTAGGACAAAACAGACCATACCTAATGAGAAAGTGTTTATAAATCTATAGGGACAAAATACCCAGATGTCCCTGTGGTAAAGGTGAATATCAGGTATGACCTATGACCAAAATAGTATCTAAATTATGGCTAACAAACAACTTTATAGTAATAAAGGCACGCTGATTGCAATATTCAAGATTTATCAGTTTTAGTAAATACTTGCAATTACACATATATCACCTATAACACTGAAAATAGAAGTGGCCACCATGTGCAACATTTTTATTTTTTTACAAATAGTAGAATAGCTGAGTTATATCATAGGGGCAATAGACCTCATATGTTCTGGGAGTCTCAACCCACATAATTGTGAAAGCAGTAATGTGGCCCTATTGTATCAAAATGACAACATGTGAAAAGATAGGTAGAAAATTCCATAAAATGGGTATAAGTATATGGAGCTAGTTAGAATATATAAAGAGAAAGTACAATAAGTGCCTAGTTATAATAAGCAGCACCTGAGAAAATATAGTAAACACAATTTGGTGTCAGAAACTAAGACACTGTGAGAGAACTATAGCACCTCACAAAACAAGCTGTCCTATAAGGCATACATTTCAATAACAATAATCCTACTGTGATATATCACAGGAGCCTCCACACTCCTGAAGAAGCCCAGAGGGTGAAACGCGCGTTGAGGTGTGAAAGGACTCCAACTGTGTTGGCTCCAGGTACAGATCCTGTTTACAATATGACCTTAGGTATTGACCCTTTTCTTTCAGTACTCCTTCACATCTTAACTGATTCTCTATACTTACATCCATTGCCATTATGGATTTTTTTTTACCTTTATTAACACACTTTGATACTATATAGCTATGGTGCTGCCATCAATCATATGGTTTGAGAATTCAGATTAGATCTGCTGCTCTTGTGATACAGTATATCACAATCTGAAAGTAGTGGGCAACCTTTTTTTAAAATAAGATTGTCCAGCATTTACAAAGATAATTATTAACTGAAAAAATTAAAATATATGGTAAAATGGTGCAAAGACAAATTCTTTTCAATTCCAAAATATGGCGAAACGTGGTCCTTTAAGAATCCAAGAGTAAGAGTGTATGCCTGAGAGGCACCCAGAGGAGAGGCTCGTAGTGAGCGGGGTGCTGGGCTCATTAAAGGTGACTGGAAAATGACACCCACGTGAAATTTTTGGTTCTTATTTTTTATAGTTTCTATTACTTTACTTTAGATGACCATTAAGACATTTCTTTACTTGCAGTAAGCAGTATAGCAAGTGCACTCTTTATGGTCAATCAGTACAGAATTAATTCATTAATTCTGGTCAATTACACAAATTCAGTAGCGCTGATAAAAAGCAGACAATTAATTGCAGGAATTAAGCTCCGGAAATGAGCACTAATAAGGTGTCAGAGTAGATCAAGTCTGAAAACAACTAGGAATCGTGCAGAAAACCAATGAACGCCAGATAAGGTCTAAACACTGGTCACTGATGTTGTTTTCGAAAAAAAGAAATTGTATGCAATATTTTTTTCTAATTAATTATATAACCAAGGTTTACTTTGTTTCAAAATACATAAATTTACTACAACAAATTATGATTCATGTACGGTAAGTATTGCCATCTACATATTTAATCTATCCATCTTAGCATGTTAGAAATCAATAATCTTTGTAAAATGTTATAACTGACAGATATTACTTGGCCTTACAGTTTAGTACCGTTTTAAATAAATGAGAATTTAAATAAAACTAAAGTCAGGATTTTTTGTGATTATAACAAATGCAAATACACCACCAAGTGGAAATTAGTGATCACAACACCTTTCTCAATCATAACCAATGGAACCTTTCAAGATAGTAGGAAATTGGAAGATTTGATGAATGTTGCAAGTTACAAACAATATGCAATATTAACAATTGGTATATTAAAAACTAGGTGCTCACAGTGTCTTTCTGATAAAGGAAAAGGGGAACATACAAATATGATTTTATTTTTAATGGGAATCGGTCATCAGATGCTTTTTTCCATCTGACAGCAGCATGATGTAGTGGCAGGGACCCCGATTCCAGCGGGATGTCACTTACTGGACTGATTTTTGCAGTTTTGATAATACACAAAAAAGGGAGAATATGCCAGAAGTTTAAATCTTTATTGAAATAGTGTATTAAATATAAGAATAAAAAGTGCCGGTGCAATGAAAGAACTAAATCAAACCCTGATGGCACAGAACCTAGTATACAATCATAGATAGTAAGATTTAACTGGCAGGAAATAAAAGGCATGAAAGTATAGGTTAAATTGACAAGTGTAATGTCACTTTAAACAAACGTAAGAGATTGACTCTTAATGTATATGTAAGCCACGGACATCCCAGCAGCCAGAGAAAGAGAAAAAAACCTATGAACAGTTAATCAAATTACAAAAGCACACTCTACGAGCTTTTCGCCTAAGCTTCATCCGGAGCGATGTTTATAGTTAAAGTGACATTAAAATGTGCCGATTTAGCCTATACTTTCATGATTTGTCCTCTAACTTTGACACATAACATATAGAGTGTTATTTATGCCTTTTATTTTCAGCCATTCGAATATTAACCTAGTATATAAGGATTTGATTTCTTCATTGTATCGGCACTTTATTCAAGATATAATTACAGTGGGGATAATAAGTATTTGATACACTGACGATTTTGCAAGTTTTCCTGCTTACAAACAATGGAGAGAATCTAAAAATAAAAAAAATCCAGAAATGCATATTATTTCATGAAATAAGTGTTTGACGGTAAATACAGAACTAAATATTTAGTACAGAAATCTTTGCTTGCAATTACAGTGGACAGACGTTTCCGGTAGTTCTTGATCAAGTTGGCACACACTGCAGCAGGGATTTTGGCCCACTCCTCCATACAGATGTTCTCCAGATTTTTAAGGTTTCGGGGCTGTCACTGGAAAATGTTGAGTTTCAGCTCCCTCCATAGATTTTATATAGGGTTCAGGTCTGAAAACTGGCTACGCCACTCCAGGACCATGAAATGCTTCTTACGGAGCCACTCCTTAGCTGCACTGTCTCAGTGTTTTGGGTCATTGTCATGCTGGAAGACCCAGACATGACCCATCTTCAAAGGTCTTACTGAGGGAAGGAGATTGTTGGCCAAAATCTAACACATGAACCACTCCATCCTCCCTTCAATACGGGACAGTCATCCCGTCCCCTTAGCAGAAACGCACCCCCAAAGTATGACTTTCCCTCCCACCATGCTTCATGGTTGGGATGGTGTTCAAATATGTTTGGTGCAACAACTCTATTCCTGTTTATGAGTCTTTAGTTGCTAGATTTGTATGCTGTTTATAAAGTTAAGACAAAAAAAAACTCCCAGAGGCTCACACAGGAAGAGCATGTGACTGTATTTTCTGTTTTGTTTTTCCTGTGTCTGTGTATGAGAGAAGCAGCCTGCTGTAGATGCGGCACAAATAGAGACACATAAATGATTTATTCTGGATCTATTAGGTTTATCATATTTTGTTCCAGATTGTTCCTGAATAAAGAAGCTCTGTTGTCACATGCTTGGAGAGTATCCTGAATAATCCGCTGCTAACAGATGGTGTTCTTTGGGTTGTCCTCATCCTTATTCTTCGTCCAAACACGGCAAGTGGAATTGATACCAAAAGTTCTATTTTGGTGTCATCTGACCGCATGACCTTCTATCATGACTACTCTGGATCATCCAGATGGTCATTTGCAAACTTCAAACGGGCCTGGACATGTGCTGGCATGAGCAGTGAGACTTTGCATGACCTGCAGGATTTTAATCTGTGATGGCGTAATGTGTAACTAACAGTAATGTTTCAGACTGTGGTTCCAGCTCTCTTCAAGTCATTGACTAGGTCCTCCTGCGTAGTTCTGGGATGATTCCTTACCTTTCTCAGAATCATACTTACCTCACGAGGAGAGATCTTGCATGGAACCCCAGACTGAGGTAGATTGACAGTCATCTTGTGTTTATTCCATTTTCCACTTGCGCCAACAGTTGTTGCCTTCTCACCAAACTGCTTGCCTATTGTCTTGTAGCCCATCCCAGCCTTGTGCAGGTCTACAATTTTGTTCCTGGTGTCATTAGACAGCTTTGGTCTTGGCCATGGTGGAGAGGTTGGAGTGTGATTGATTATGTGGACAGGTGTCTTTTGTACAGGTAACGAGTTCAAACGTGCAATTACTACAGGTAATGAGTGCAGAGTAGAAGAGCTTCTAAAAAAAAAAAGTTACAGGTCTGTGAGAGACAGAATTTTTGCTCGTTGGTAGGTGATCAAATACTTATTTCAAGCAATAAATTGTAATGTCATTATTTAAAAATCATACAATATAATTTTCTGGTTTTTATTTTTAGATTCTGTCTGTCATAGTTGTCTCTACAGGAAATGTCTGACCTCCGAAATTGCAGATAGAGGTTTCTGTACCAAATATTAAGTTCTGTTTTTCTATCGTATCAAATACTTATTTCATGCAATAAAAAGCAAATTAATTATGTAAAAATCATACAATGTGATTTTCTGTTTTTTATTTTTAGAGTCTGTCTCTCATAGGTGAAGTGTACCTACAATAAAAATTACAGACCTCTCCATTCTTTGTAGGTGGGAAAACTTGCAGAATTTGCAGAGTATCAAATACTTATTCTCCCCACTGTATATACCATCTTGTATTTTCACATACATCTTAATTATTGTCACCACTTATTGCATTCTTACCCCTCCTTTGCTATATACTACCCCAAGTCTCTCTTTTTTATTGTTATATTTATTAAACTTTCAATAAAGATTGTTTTTATACTTCATGTCTGGCATATTCCCCACCTTGCTGGTTAATTGTTCTGTAGGATTAGCATAATAGGATAAAATCAAAGTTTTCTCTGCTGCAGATCTAGCAGTTCTTTGAATGCTGAGCTCTGTATAACCCCGCCCACACCACTGATTGGCAGCTTTCTGTCTATGCACAGTGTACACACAGAAAACTGCCAATCAGTGGTAGGGGTGTGGTTATTCAGAGCTCATGAATTTGGAGGACTACAAGGCAGCAGTTTACTAGTTGCTTACTGATAATCTCCTTATGATTTTATCACAACAACAGCAAGCAGCCCAGTGAAACTAGCCACTCACTTTAGAAGGCTGTTGGTCAAACAATGCTCCACCTCATCATTCAGCTAACATCCTTCTCCGCCGACTCCCATACAAAAGAGCGCTTGTGCGACTGTGTGCTCCGACATTTTCTACAAGAAAGCCGCTGGCTAAAGGTACCATCACACATAACGATTTTGTTAACGATATCGTTGCTTTCTGTGACGTAGCAACGATATCGTTAACTAAATCGTTATGCGTGACAGCGACCAACGATCAGGCCCCTGCTGGGAGATCGTTGGTCGCTGCTAATGATCAGGACCTTTTTTTGGTCGCTGATCACCCGCTGTCATCGCTGCATCGGCGTGTGTGACGCCGATCCAGCGATGTCTTCACTGGTAACCAGGGTAAATATTGGGTTACTAAGCGCAGGGTCGCGCTTAGTAACCCGATATTTACCTTGGTTACCATTGTAAAAGTAAAAAAAAAAAACACTACATACTCACGTTCCGATGTCTGTCACGTCCCTCGCCGTCAGCTTCCCGCACTGACTGTGAGCGCCGGCCGTAAAGCACAGCGGTGATGTCACCGCTGTGCTGTGCTTTACGGCCGGCGCTGACACAGTCAGTGCGGGAAGCTGACAGCGAGGGACGTGACAGACACCGGAATGTAAGTATGTAGTGTTTTTTTTTTACATTTACAATGGTAACCAGGGTAAACATCGGGTTACTAAGCGCGGCCCTGCGCTTAGTAAACCGATGTTTACCCTGGTTACCCGGGGACTTCGGCATCGTTGGTCGCTGGAGAGCTGTCTGTGTGACAGCTCTCCAGCGACCACACAACGACTTACCAACGATCACGGCCAGGTCGTATCGCTGGTCGTGATCGTTGGTAAATCGTTAAGTGTAACGGTACCCTTACATGTCAGCTAGCTGCTTATCTCTGGGAGAACAATGCATTTGGCAGTCCGAAGTCAGACATGCCTGATTAAAATCTCTGCTGAAAATCAGTCGGCCATCATCCCCATACACAGAGTGTTGGCTGAACCCGTTAATAGACCGGTTCGGCTGACATTAGTCTTATGTATATGGGGGCCTTTAGTGACACCGCTGGAATTAGCATATTTTTTTTCTGCATTATGATGCTTTCAGATTAGATAGCAAAAAAACAGATGACAAATTCCCTTTAAATAAGTTCTTTGACAAAGAATATGGAAGACAGGATTGTAAAGATGATTAAATCTTTTGAAATCTGGATTTGCCAGCTATTGTGAATTCTTGTAAAAAAATTGATTCATGGCAAATTAGCCAGAAATCACAATACTGTACAGCCTCTAATTGCCGTGAAAATACATGTCTAACAATATGAAGTCTCCTAGGACTGTATCCAACCCATTTAAAGCTTAGTTTTATAAAAGTGACCTGACCATAGAAATGTTATCCCAATAGTATACTTACATCTCAATTGATAACAGTGCACTGACAGATATTTCAAATTTTGCTAAAGTCCAAAAAAAAGTCCAAAAATTATCCCTCTTGGTGATTCCTGATCAAGTCCAGGAGAATGACTAATTTACTTTTTAGAGGCTTACTAAGAATACATGTGTCTAGAACAGTAGTTCATGCCAAACCTGGTTTGATCATATTTTCTTTCAATAATGCATGCAGGGGTAAGGACTTTAGGATGAACACTCACTTTTATGCCACGATTCCAAAGAACTAAAATCTAAATACAAAAGTCTATTAAATAAAAAAACTAGAATCTGGTGGACTAAAGCATCCTTAGATAATTATATATTACAAAATATTGTTCCACGCGGCCTGAGGATCCAGCTATATCCTACCTTTGGGCTAGATGACTCTGAACTGACTACTAGATGGATGAATACAGCCTCTTTGTGCTCTAAAACCTTTATGGAAATCATAAATGTCAAAAATACATCTTTTAGAAGAAATCGATATTGAATTAAATTCAATACAAAAAGACCTCGCATCTGGACTAGCCTCCGATGACTTAAATAAATTCTATCAAGAAATTAATGTGGAACTTGAGAAGTGGGAACAACAAATTAGCTCTACTAAAATGAAAAAATATCAGAGAGATAAACAAGATTATGAGCAAAAAAAGATCTACCGATGGCAAGTCAGATCACAAGAAAACGGTAATCCCATTAACAACGCAAGGAGTCCTTCTATTTCTTCTATTACGTCTGCATCAAGTAGTGCACCATCAGCACACGAGGCAGAATATCGATATCCAAGGCGGGTCAAAACACGATTTGGAGGAAGAAATCAATATCAAGAAAGGCAGAATAAGAAACGCAACGATCATCCAAAGGTAATTAACCTATCATCTCATACACTCTCTGATGATCATATATCATTATTAGAAAAGGGTCTAACTTTTCCCCCCCCTCAACCACTAGACACATTTACGACAATAAAAGATGTCCATCTGTTCGCCAGAAAATTAATCCTTAAACGATTCCATGAAAAAACGACTATGGGGATAACACTGAATTCTGAAGAGGAAAAGGAGACTCTTGCTATTCTTGAATCTTTGGCTTCTGAAAATGATTCCCCCGGTCCGGTGATCACCTTTCCTAATTTTCTTTTTAATAAATCAAAAAAATTTCCAAATATTAACTCCTGCTCAGCAGTTGAGATTTTTGTAAAATTAGTGACAGAGGATATTGAAAAAATTAATCATAAATATTACCTTAAATCCACTGATCTTAAAGAAAGAAAAATAATCCAAGAACTACAAGAATGGAATGACGTTACGTTTAAAAGAGTGGACAAAGGTGGTAATTTAGTAATCTGGCCAAATGATCTCTATGAGAAACAAGCTTTTAAATTATTATCTAATAGCCAATGTTATAAAAAACTAAATTATATTCCGATTCAAGAATACCAAAGAGAACTTGTAAATATTTTAGTAGAGGCTTATGAGGAAGGGATTATCTCCAAAAAACTATTAGATGTAATAGAAACATTAAAACCTAAACTCCCAACATTCTACCTCCTCCCTAAACTACATAAAAATGCATTAGACCCCCCCGGGCACCCTATAATATCGGGTAATGAGAGTCTTACAGAGATTATATGTAAAATAATCGATTATTATTTAAAACCAATTGTAACTACATTGCCCTCCTTTACTCTAGACACAACCGCGGCGTTAAAAAGATTAGACCAACTTAATCTTGATGATAACATGATTCTCGTTACTGTGGACATAGAGGCATTATATACCTCAATTAAACATACTCAAGGTATAGCAGCTGTAAATAGTAATCTTGATAATGATATGTGTAAGCTTCTCCTTACCTTATTAGAGTTCATTCTTACACATAATTGTTTTACGTTTAAGGACCAAATATTTCTCCAAGTACAAGGTACAGCTATGGGCGCGGCTTGCGCCCCCTCTTACGCCAACTTATTCCTAGGTTTCTGGGAACGTGATATATTTCAATGTTCAAATATCCCAGGTATTAACAAAATCCAAAATTGGATAAGATATATTGACGACATTATGTTCGTCTGGGAGAGAACTACTGATGAGCTCAAAAAACTAATGACGGCACTTAATGATAATGATCTCTGTTGTGATCCGCTTTTTGGCTCCCCTGGTGGTGGCTGGTGGTACTGGAGACTTGTGTGTGCTTTTCTGCCTCAGCTCACCTGCTTCCATCAGTTTTGGGAGTTCCCTATTTAGCCTTGCTCTCCAGTCACTTCCTTGCCAGTCATCATTGTAACCTGAGTCATTCAGTTGCATGTTCCTGCTACTAGTCTGCTGATCAGCTAAGTGGACTCTTGTCCTTATTGTTTTGTTTTTCTTGTCCAGTTTACAGTTTTGTCATTTCCTGTTACTGGAAGCTCTTGTGGACTGAAATTGCCACTCCTGTGTCATGAGTTGACACAGGAGTCTTAAAGTAATTTCAGGATGGGTTTTTTGAAAGGGTTTTTCAGCTGACCGTGAAGTCCTCTTTTGTATCCTTCCTCTATCTAGTAAGTGGACCTCGCTTTGCTAAATCTACCTTCATACTGTGTATGTCTTTTCCTCTGAACTCACCGTTAATATACGTGGGGGCTACTATCATCTTTGGGGAATTTCTCTAGAGGTAAGCCAGGTCTGTTCCTTCCTCTTCCAGGCGTAGTTAGTTCTCCGGCTGGCGCATGGCATCTAGGCAGCCGTAGGAATGCTTCCTGGCTACTGTTAGTTGTGTGGTAGATTTAGGTCACGGTCAGCTTGAGTTTCCATCACCCGAGAGCTAGTCTGTTATTTTTGTGTTTCTGATGTTCCCATGCCATTGGGGAATCATGACAGTATGACCGGCCGCTGTTAAAGTAATTGGCAGAAGAAAGGAGAGTAAAAGAAGTCTGTAGATTTTTTTTTTTTTTTTTTCTCTCTCATGTTTGCTACTTAGTTGGCTCAGTTGTATTTCTGCTCTATTTACAGCCTTGCCTTTCTCTCCTTCTAATCCTTGAATGGCTCTGATCTCTCCGGTTTAAGGATGGACCCTCAGAGTTTGGCTGCAGGTTTAAATAATCTTGCTACGAAGGTTCAGAATTTACAAGATTATGTTATACGTACTCCTATTTCTGAACCTAAGATTCCTACACCAGAGGTATTTTCCGGAGATAGATCTCGGTTTCTGAATTTCAAATGTAATTGTAAATTATTCCTTTCTCTCAGACCTCACTCCTCTGGAGATCCTGTTCAGCAGGTTAAGATTGTGATTTCTTTGCTGCGAGGTGACCCTCAAAATTGGGCATTTTCATTGACACCAGGGGATCCTGCGTTGCTCAATGTGGATGCGTTTTTTCTGGCTTTAGGGTTGCTGTATGAGGAACCTAATTTGGAGATTCAAGCTGAAAAAGCTGTAATAGCCCTGTCTCAAGGGCAAGATGAAGCTGAGATATACTGCCAAAAATTTCGTAAATGGTCTGTGCTTACTCAGTGGAATGAGTGTGCCCTAGCGGCAAATTTCAGAGAGGGCCTTTCTGATGCCGTTAAGGATGTCATGGTGGGGTTTCCTACGCCCACAGGTCTGAATGAGTCCATGACAATGGCGATTCAGATTGATCGGCGTTTGCGGGAGCGCAAACCCGTGCACCATTTGGCGGTATCTTCTGAAGGGACGCCAGAGAAAATGCAATGTGACAGAATTCTGTCAAGAAGCGAGCGGCAGAATTATAGGCGCAAAAATGGCTTGTGCTTCTACTGTGGTGATTCCGCGCATGTTATATCAGCATGCTCTAAACGTACTAGGAAGGTTGACAAGTCTGTTTCTATTGGCACTTTACAGTCTAAATTTCTTCTGTCTGTAACTCTGATTTGTTCATTATCAGTTATTACCGTGGATGCCTATGTGGACTCTGGCGCCGCTCTGAGTCTCATGGATTGGTCCTTCGCCAGGCGCTGTGGGTTTGATTTGGAGCCTCTGGAAGTTCCTATACCTCTGAAGGGTATTGATTCTACACCTCTGGCTTGTAATAGACCACAGTTCTGGACACAAGTGACTATGCGTATGACTCCAGACCATCAGGAGATGATTCGCTTCCTCGTGTTGTATAATTTACATGATGTTTTAGTGCTTGGATTACCATGGTTACAATCTCATAACCCAGTACTGGACTGGAAAACTATGTCTGTGTTAAGCTGGGGATGTCGGGGGGCTCATGGGGACATACCTTTGGTTCCTATCTCGTCATCTATTCCCTCTGAGATTCCTGCATTTTTGTCGGATTTTGGGGATATTTTTGAAGAGCCTAAAATTGGTTCTCTCCCTCCCCACAGAGAGTGTGATTGCGCCATAGATCTGATTCCAGGCAGTAAATTTCCAAAGGGTCGTTTGTTTAACCTATCTGTACCTGAGCATGCTGCCATGCGAGAATATGTTAAGGAGTCCCTGGAAAAGGGACATATTCGTCCTTCTTCATCACCTTTAGGAGCTGGGTTTTTCTTTGTCTCTAAAAAGGATGGCTCGCTGAGGCCTTGTATTGATTATCGACTCCTGAATAAAATTACTGTCAAATATCAGTATCCGTTGCCGCTGCTTACTGATTTGTTTGCTCGCATAAGGGGGGCTAAGTGGTTCTCCAAGATTGATCTCCGTGGGGCGTATAATTTGGTGCGAATTAAGCAAGGGGATGAGTGGAAAACCGCATTTAATACGCCTGAGGGCCACTTTGAGTATTTAGTAATGCCTTTCGGCCTTTCTAATGCGCCTTCAGTTTTTCAGTCCTTTATGCATGATATTTTCCGTGAATATCTGGATAAATTTATGATTGTGTATTTGGACGATATTTTGATTTTTTCTGAGGACTGGGAGTCTCATGTTCAGCAGGTCAGGAGGGTTTTTCAGGTCTTGCAGGAGAATTCTCTGTGTGTAAAGGGTTCTAAGTGTGTTTTTGGGGTTCAAAAGATTTCCTTTTTGGGGTACAATTTTTCCCCTTCTTCTGTTGAGATGGACCCTGTCAAGGTTCAGGCTATTTGTGACTGGACGCAGCCTACTTCTCTAAAGGGTCTTCAGAAGTTCTTGGGCTTTGCTAATTTTTATCGTCGATTTATAACTGTTTTTTCTGGTGTTGCTAAGCCTCTTACGGATTTGACTAAGAAGGGTGCTGATGTTGCCAATTGGTCCTCTGCCGCTGTGGAGGCCTTTCGGGAACTTAAGCGCCGCTTTTCGTCTGCCCCTGTGTTGCGCCAGCCCGATGTCTCTCTCCCCTTTCAGGTTGAGGTCGATGCTTCCGAGATCGGAGCGGGGGCGGTTTTGTCGCAGAAAAGTTCCGATTGCTCAGTGATGAGACCTTGTGCGTTCTTTTCTCGAAAATTTTCTGCCGCCGAAAGAAATTATGATGTCGGTAATCGGGAGCTTTTGGCCATGAAGTGGGCATTTGAGGAGTGGCGTCATTGGCTTGAGGGTGCTAGACATCAGGTGGTGGTTTTGACTGATCACAAGAATCTGATTTATCTTGAGTCTGCCAGGCGCCTGAATCCTAGACAGGCACGCTGGTCGTTGTTTTTCTCTCGGTTTAATTTTGTGGTCTCATATCTACCAGGTTCTAAGAATGTGAAGGCGGATTCCCTTTCTAGGAGTTTTGAGCCTGATTCCCCTGGTGATTCGGAACCTACAGGTATCCTTAAGGATGGGGTGATATTATCCGCTATTTCCCCAGATCTGCGACGTGCTTTGCAAGAGTTTCAGGCGGATAGACCTGATCGCTGTCCACCTGGTAGACTGTTTGTTCCTGATGATTGGACCAGTAGAGTCATCTCGGAGGTTCATTCTTCTACGCTGGCGGGTCATCCTGGAATTTTTGGTACCAGGGATTTGGTGGCTAGATCCTTCTGGTGGCCATCTCTGTCTCGTGATGTGCGTGTTTTTGTGCAGTCTTGTGATGTGTGTGCTCGGGCCAAGCCTTGTTGTTCTAGGGCTAGCGGGTTGTTGTTGCCCTTGCCTATTCCGAAGAGGCCTTGGACGCACATCTCGATGGACTTTATTTCTGATCTTCCTGTCTCTCAGAGGATGTCTGTTATCTGGGTGGTGTGTGACCGTTTTTCAAAGATGGTTCATTTGGTGCCATTGCCGAAGTTGCCTTCCTCGTCTGAGTTGGTTCCTTTGTTTTTTCAAAATGTGGTTCGCTTGCATGGTATTCCTGAAAATATCGTTTCTGATAGGGGTACCCAGTTCGTTTCTAGATTTTGGCGGGCATTCTGTGCCAGGTTGGGCATTGATTTGTCTTTTTCGTCTGCCTTCCATCCTCAGACTAATGGCCAGACGGAGCGAACTAATCAAACTTTGGAGACGTATTTGAGGTGTTTTGTGTCTGCGGATCAGGATGATTGGGTTGCCTTTTTGCCGTTGGCGGAGTTTGCTCTTAATAATCGGGCCAGTTCTGCCACTTTGGTTTCCCCTTTCTTTTGCAATTCGGGGTTTCATCCCCGTTTTTCTTCTGGTCAGGTGGAGTCTTCGGATTGTCCTGGAGTAGATGCTGTGGTGGATCGGTTGTATCGGATTTGGGAACAAGTGGTGGAAAATTTGAATTTGTCCCAGGAGAGGACTCAGCGGTTTGCTAACCGCCAGCGTCGGGTTGGTCCTCGCCTTCGTGTTGGGGACTTGGTGTGGTTGTCTTCCCGTTTTGTCCCAATGAGGGTTTCTTCTCCTAAATTTAAGCCTCGGTTCATCGGTCCCTATAGGATTTTGGAGATTATTAACCCTGTTTCCTTTCGTTTGGACCTTCCGGCATCTTTCGCTATCCATAATGTGTTCCATCGGTCGTTGTTGCGGAGATACGAGGTGCCGGTGGTTCCTTCTGCTGGGCCTCCTGCTCCTGTGCTGGTTGAGGGTGAATTGGAGTATGTTATAGAGAAGATCTTGGACTCCCGTATTTCCAGGCGGAGACTCCAGTACCTGGTTAAATGGAAGGGCTATGGTCAGGAAGATAATTCTTGGGTAACTGCCTCTGATGTTCATGCCTCGGATTTGGTTCGTGCCTTTCATAGGGCTCATCCAGGTCGCCCTGGCGGTTCTTGTGAGGGTTCGGTGCCCCCTCCTTAAGGGGGGGGTACTGTTGTGATCCGCTTTTTGGCTCCCCTGGTGGTGGCTGGTGGTACTGGAGACTTGTGTGTGCTTTTCTGCCTCAGCTCACCTGCTTCCATCAGTTTTGGGAGTTCCCTATTTAGCCTTGCTCTCCAGTCACTTCCTTGCCGGTCATCATTGTAACCTGAGTCATTCAGTTGCATGTTCCTGCTACTAGTCTGCTGATCAGCTAAGTGGACTCTTGTCCTTATTGTTTTGTTTTTCTTGTCCAGTTTACAGTTTTGTCATTTCCTGTTACTGGAAGCTCTTGTGGACTGAAATTGCCACTCCTGTGTCATGAGTTGACACAGGAGTCTTAAAGTAATTTCAGGATGGGTTTTTTGAAAGGGTTTTTCAGCTGACCGTGAAGTCCTCTTTTGTATCCTTCCTCTATCTAGTAAGTGGACCTCGCTTTGCTAAATCTACCTTCATACTGTGTATGTCTTTTCCTCTGAACTCACCGTTAATATACGTGGGGGCTACTATCATCTTTGGGGAATTTCTCTAGAGGTAAGCCAGGTCTGTTCCTTCCTCTTCCAGGCGTAGTTAGTTCTCCGGCTGGCGCATGGCATCTAGGCAGCCGTAGGAATGCTTCCTGGCTACTGTTAGTTGTGTGGTAGATTTAGGTCACGGTCAGCTTGAGTTTCCATCACCCGAGAGCTAGTCTGTTATTTTTGTGTTTCTGATGTTCCCATGCCATTGGGGAATCATGACAGATCTCAATATTCATTTGACGTATTCCTATGGACGTAGAATTACATTTCTTGATATTCATATATCCATCAATAATGACGGCTCTATTCTTACAACGATTTTTAGGAAACCTACCGCTACGAATTCATTTCTATATGCACAATCTTCCCATTTGCCATCTACAATTCGTTCCATTCTGGTGGGACAATACTTAAGAGCCAAAAGAATTTGCTCTACGGAGGATGCATATCAAGAGCAAGCTAAGGATCTCTATTCAAGATTCAGAGAAAGAGGATATGGACATAGACGTATTCAATACGCTTATAAAAAAAACCACAACAAGTTACAAGAAATCAGTTATTATACCAACAAAAGCAAAAAGAAAAAATTACTGATACATCTAAGGTGAGACTAATTACCCCATATAATAGTGAATGGAAGGATTTTGTAGAAATCATTCATAATCGATGGAATGTTTTACTTACTGATCCCATCCTGAAAAAAACTCTTACTCCAAAACCACTAATAACTGCTAAAAGATCCAAGAACCTGGGCGATATGTTAGTTAGAAGTCACTATTCCTCTAAAAAACTCCCTCAAAAAAATAATACCTAATACCATCAAAAGTAGAGAATTCTATAATGCAGATGAAACCCAGAAATATACGATTAGAAAATATCTTAACTGTACATCTCAGGGAGTAATTTACTTGGCACGATGCCCATGCCATAAAATATATATCGGCATGACTATAACAGAACTTCGCATACGAATTAGAGAACATGTATGTGACATTGAAAAATCTAAAGATGCCAATCAAGATGAACAACTCAAGACTCTCCCTCGCCATTTCAAGGCATTTCACAATTCGGATGCTAGAGGGCTCGAAATTATGGCTATAGACCAGGTAACCTTGGGTATAAGGGGAGGGAATTTGTTTAAAGTATTATCCCAAGTAGAAAGTCGCTGGATTTTTAGACTTAATTCATTAACCCCAAATGGACTCAATGAGAGTCATGGTTTTGGATCTTTTCTTTAAAATCTTTAAAACCTCATGGTCTTTCCGGTTTGGCTCTTTTAAGTATTTTAGGTTATTAAGGTCCTTTGGTCTCATGATTTTTCTAGTTAATTAATTATGGGTGTTTGGCTTCGTCTCGTTTTGTTTTATTTTGTCATATTCTATTCATTGTGTTGTGTTGTTTTAGTTCATGCTTTTAATTATTTATATATAATCTTTCAGATTTATTTGTAATCATTGATGTGTTCTGTCCTGTGTCATCTATTGCGGTGAGGAAGAATTCTTCGGATAGAATTATCAACAGGACTTACTTGAAATTCTATCTTATGGATCGAAAAATGTCAAGACATCGCCATATTCATATTAATATTTGACGGATATTCCATATCAAATTTGGACTGCTGTATTAGCGGGTCGGCTGAACTTTTATGCTATGCTCTATTGTGGAATGTGATTTCTGCCATTTAGACAAATGTATAATATATATATATATATATATGTTTTTTATTTTTTACTATTTCATTATTTTTTTGTATATTGAAACACTGGGTTTTATATATAAATATATTTTTCACTACAAAATATCACTTATACTCATGTATATTATTATCATTATCATATAGTATATTTATATTAATTATTAGAATTCTCACTTACACTAAGATGATTCACATTTAATCACATTTAATTAGATATATTATTAGACACATATCACATTTATATATATATTTATATATTATATTCATAATAATAATTATGACTTATGCAATTAATATAATCTATGTTTGGATCTTTTGCACTTATTTCTTTCGACTTATTTTATTTATATACATATATAAAATTTTGCTGCTTGGCAGCTGTTGCGCATGTTTAGATTCTCTGCATTCTACCTCTTGACATGTTGTGTTATATATATTTAGCATTTTCATGTATGCAAATATAATCCTTAAAATTTTTTATACATATCTCCGGTATGCGATCTTTAGCTTGCATAACTAATATGGTCAATGCGCAATCTCCGTTTATTCTGTTCCACTCATAAGCTTTTTTCTATCTAGTGGCACATATAATTCCCGCTGATCGGCAGTCAGTACGCATGCCCAGATCTCCTGCACTTAGCTTTCCAGATATGCTCTTCCGGTATACACACGTGATCCTCGCTGCTTAGCAGCGATGGATGGCGTGCGTTCCATTGAGCGTGGACGGAAATGCTTTTATATAGTGCGGTGATATCTACGCATGCGCCGCATAGATTGATGTCAGGCGGAACACTAGATCTGATTGGCTCTTTGAGCTATTTATACTGACACACACACGCTAGCAAAACACGCCTCCTGAAGAAGATCGGCGAATCGCGCGTCGAGGCGGCAGGTGGGATTCAATACGTTCCATCTACATTTCCATGTAAGTTACACTACTTTATTATGTGCCATTTATCTTTGCACTTAAGCACTTATATCACATATAAGTAGTACGCACTATTGCACTTTACTTTCGGCTTCAATATGCAGCACTACCTGTCTATTTTTAGACCTGACTAATTAAATATATATATTCAGATAGGAGACACTGCTGGCGCTGCAATTGGCCATATTGATTGTGCTTAATTTTCAATATATTAGGATTCCTGTTGGTACTAATTTGATGTGGATTTAGCATATTTTCAGTGCAATCTCTATATAATAGGATTGATATTTTTATCAATTTTCATGCAATGTGATTGATATTTTTACATGGATATAATCTTTAACCCCTTCACCCCCAAAGGGTGGTTTGCACGTTAATGACCAGGCCAATTTTTACAATTCTGACCACTGTCCCTTATGAGGTTATAACTCTGGAACGCTTCAACAAATCCTGGTAATTCTGACACTGTTTTCTCGTGACATATTGTACTTCATGATAGTGGTAAAATTTCTTTGATATTACCTGCGTTTATTTGTGAAAAAAATGGAAATTTGGCGAAAATTTTGAAAATTTCGCAATTTTCCAACTTTGAATTTTTATGCAATTAAATCACAGAGATATGTCGCACAAAATACTTAATAAGTAACATTTCCCACATGTCTACTTTATATCAGCACAATTTTGGAACCAAATTTTTTTTTGTTAGGGAGTTATAAGGGTTAAAAGTTGACCAGCAATTTCTCATTTTTACAACACCATTTTTTTAAGGGACCACATCTCATTTTAAGTCATTTTGAGGGGTCTATATGATAGAAAATACCCAAGTGTGACACCATTCTAAAAACTGCACCCCTCAAGGTGCTCAAAACCACATTCAAGAAGTTTATTAACCCTTCAGGTGTTTCACAGGAATTTTTGGAATGTTTACATAAAAATGAACATTTAACTTTTTTTCACACAAAATTTATTTCAGCTCCAATTTGTTTTATTTTACCAAGGGTAAGAGAAGAAATTGGACCCCAAAAGTTGTTGTACAATTTGTCCTGAGTACGCTGATACCCCATATGTGGGGGTAAACCACTGTTTGGGCGCATGGGAGAGCTCGGAAGGGAAGGAGCACCGTTTGACTTTTCACTGCAAAATTGACAGGAATTGAGATGGGACGCCATGTTGCGTTTGGAGAGCCACTGATGTGCCTAAACATTGAAACCCCCCAACAAGTGACACCATTTTGGAAAGTAGACCCCCTAAGGAACTTATCTAGAGGTGTGGTGAGCACTTTGACCCACCAAGTGCTTCACAGAAGTTTATAATGCAGAGCCGTAAAAATAAAACAAAAAAATTTTCCACAAAAATTATTTTTTAGCCCCCAGTTTTGCATTTTTCCAAGGGTAACAGGAGAAATTGGACCCTAAATATTGTTGTCCAATTTGTCCTGAGTACGTTGATACCCCACATGTGGGGGGGAACCACCGTTTGGGTGCATGGGAGGGCTCGGAAGGGAAGGAGCGTCATTTGGAATGCAGACTTAGACGGATTGGTCTGCAGGCGTCACATTGCGTTTGCAGAGCCCCTAATGTACCTAAACAGTAGAAACTCCCAAAAGTGACCCAATATTGGAAACTAGACCCCCCAAGGAACTTATCTAGTTGTGTTTTGAGAACTTTGAACCCCCAAGTGTTTCACTACAGTTTATAACGCAGAGCCGTGAAAATAAAAAAAAATTCCCCAAAAAATTATTTTTTAGCCCCCAGTTTTGTATTTTCCCAAGGGTAACAGGAGAAATTGGACCTGAAAAGTTGTTCTCCAATTTGTCCAGAATACGCTGATACCCCATATGTGGGGGGGAACCACCGTTTGGGCGCATGGGAGGGCTCGGAAGGGAAGGAGCGCCATTTGGAATGTAGACTTAGATGGAATGGTCTGCAGGCGTCACATTGCGTTTGCAGAGCCCCTAATGTACCTAAACAGTAAAAAAAAACCACAAGTGACACCATTTTGGAAAGTAGACCCCCTAAGGAACTCATCTAGATGTGTTGTGAGAGCTTTGAACACATGTGGAAAAAATTTTTTAAACTTTTTTACTTTGTCCCAGGGGGGGACATCACAGATTGCTGATCTGACAGTTTGCACAGCACTCTGTCAGATCACCAATCTGAGTTCCAGTGCTGCAGGCTTACCAGAGCCTGGTCTGCACCCGGGAGTAATCCCTGCAGGACCCGGATGCAGCCCCGCGGCCATTTTGGATCCGGGGCCTGCAGGGATAGGAGGTAAGAGACCCTCGCAGCAACGCGATCACATCGCGTTGCTCCGGGGGTCTCAGGGAAACCCGCAGGGAGCCCCCCTCCCTGCGCGATGCTTCCCTGTACCGCCGGCACACCGCGATCATGTTTGATCGCGGTGTGCCGGGGGCGGTCCGTGACCGCTCCTGGCACATTGTGCCGGATGTCAGCTGCGATAGGCAGCTGACACCCGGCCGCGATCCCCCCGTGAGCGCGGCCGATCGCGCTAGACATACTATTCCGTCCTTAGGAATTAGGGCCCACCCCACATGGACGGAATAGTACGTCCAATGGCAGAAAGGGGTTAATATCCCTGATATCCCTGCTATTAGTGTCATTCTGTTATTTATTTTTTTAATTTTTTGATTAAATAAAATGTATTAGATTTTTTACATAAATACTCTCGAACCTTCTTTCTAGTATTTAATAATAGAAAGGGTTATATGTAGTGTTGAGCGATACCGTCCGATACTTGAAAGTATCGGTATCGGAAAGTATCGGCCGATACCGGCAAAATATCGGATCCAATCCGATACCGATACCCGATACCAATACAAGTCAATGGGACTCAGGTATCGGACGGTATTCCTGATGGTTCCCAGGGTCTGAAGGAGAGGAAACTCTCCTTCAGGCCCTGGGAACCATATAAATGTGTAAAAGAAAGAATTAAAATAAAAAATATCGCTATACTCACCTGTCCGACGCAGCCGGGACTTCAGCGAGGGAACCGGCAGCGTTGTTTGTTTAAAATTCGCGCTATTACTTGGTTACGTGAATTCCCGGCTTGTGATTGGTCAGGTCGGCCATGTTGCCGGGACGCGGACCAATCACAGCAAGCCGTGACGAAATTACGTCACGGCTTGCTGTGATTGGTCCGCGTCCCGGCAATATGGCCGCCCTGACCAATCACAAGCCGTGACGTCACGGGAGGCTGGACACGCGCTCATTTTAAAATGGGCGCGTGTCCAGCCTCCCGTGACGTCACGGCTTGTGATTGGTTGCGCCGCGGTCAACCAATCACAAGCCGGGAGGCTGGACGCGCTCATTTTGAAATGGGCGCGTGTCCAGCCTCCCGTGACGTCACGGCTTGTGATTGGTTGCGCCGCGATCAACCAATCACAAGCCGGGAGGCTGGACGCGCTCATTTTGAAATGGGCGCGTGTCCAGCCTCCCGGCTTGTGATTGGTTGACCGCGACGCAACCAATCACAAGCCGTGACGTCACGGGAGGCTGGACACGCGCCCTTTTTAAAATGAGCGCGTTTCCAGCCTCCCGTGACGTCACGGCTTGTGATTGGTCAGGGCGGCCATATTGCCGGGACGCGGACCAATCACAGCAAGCCGTGACGTAATTTCGTCACGGCTTGCTGTGATTGGTCCGCGTCCCGGCAACATGGCCGACCTGACCAATCACAAGCCGGGAATTCACGTAACCAAGTAATAGCGCAAATTTTAAACAAACAACGCTGCCGGTTCCCTCGCTGAAGTCCCGGCTGCGTCGGACAGGTGAGTATAGCGATATTTTTTATTTTAATTCTCTCTTTTACACATTTTAACATTAATGTTGTTGCGATACCCGATATCCGATACCACAAGAGTATCGGAATCCCGGTATCGGAATTCCGATACAGCAAGTATCGGCCGATACCCGATACTTGCAGCATCGGAATGCTCAACACTAGTTATATGTGATTTTATGTATATGGGGGCCTTTAGTGACACCGCTGGAATTAGCATATTTTTTTCTGCATTATGATGCTTTCAGATTAGATAGCAAAAAAACAGATGACAAATTCCCTTTAAATAAGTTCTTTGACAAAGAATATGGAAGACAGGATTGTAAAGATGATTGAATCTTTTGAAATCTGGATTTGCCAGCTATTGTGAATTCTTGTAAAAAAATTGATTCATGGCAAATTAGCCAGAAATCACAATACTGTACAGCCTCCAATTGCCGTGAAAATACATGTCTAACAATATGAAGTCTCCTAGGACTGTATCCAACCCATTTAAAGCTTAGTTTTATAAAAGTGATCTGACCATAGAAATGTTATCCCAATAGTATACTTACATCTCATTTGATAACAGTGCACTGACAGATATTTCAAATTTTGCCAAAGTCCAAAAAAAAAGTCCAAAAATTATCCCTCTTGGTGATTTCTGATCAAGTCCAGGAGAATGACTAATTTACTTTGCAGAGGCTTACTAAGAATACATGTGTCTAGACCAGTAGATCATGCCAAACATGGTTTGATCATATTTTCTTTCAATAATGCATGCAGGGGTAAGGACTTTAGGATGAACACTCATTTTTATGCCACTGTACTGAACTTTATGCCTTGCTTTTGCTGTCTACCATGATGTCCAGACCACAGAAAACATGGAATCAGGGTTTGATTTTCCCTCCCTAACCATGCGATTTGGTGATTAAAAATAATACCACATTTGCCTTTTGTGTTCCTAAAGTCGTGCAAGGGCCAAATCATTCACAGGCACCTACCAGGGGTATTTACACCATTCAAACTACCAAATATTTAAGCAAAAAATTAGGATAATGGTAATCATAGACGCTCATGAAATTCTGTTGCCCAATAAAAATCCACCTTTTGTGCCTAGTCCTGCACAGGAGACACCATAAGAAATTCAAAATAGTTGAAAATAAAAAAAATTCTCATTCTTTGCAAACAATGATGATAGTAATAATAATAATAATAATAATAATAATTTTTATTTATATAGCGCCAACATATTCCGCAGCGCTTTACAACTTATAGAGGGGACTTGTACAGACAATAGACATTACAGCATAACAGAAATCACAGTTCAAAACAGATACCAGGAGGAATGAGGGCCCTGCTCGCAAGCTTACAAACTATGAGGAAAAGGGGAGACACGAGAGGTGGATGGTGACAATTGCTTTAGTTATTTGGACCAGCCATAGTGTAAGGCTCGGGTGTTCATGTAAAGCTGCATGAACCAGTTAACAGCCTAAGTATGTAGCAGTACAGACACAGAGTGCTATTAACTGCATAAAGTGTATGAGAACACGATGCAAGGAACCTGATTATGTGTTTTGTTTTTTTTTCTATTTTTAATAGGCCACACAGGGATAGTTAGTTTAATGCGTTGAGGCGGTAGGCCAGTCTGAACAAATGCGTTTTTAGGGCACGCTTAAAACTCTGGGGAATGAGGATTAATCGTATTAACCTAGGTAGTGCATTCCAAAGAATCGGCGCAGCACGTGTAAAGTCTTGGAGATGGGAGTGGGAGGTTCTGATTATTGAGGATGCTAACCTGAGGTCATTAGCGGAGCGGAGGGCACGGGTAGGGTGGTAGACTGAGACCAGAGAGGAGATGTAGGGTGGTGCTGAGCCATGGAGTGCTTTGTGGATGAGGGTAGTAGTTTTGTACTGGATTCTGGAGTGGATGGGTAGCCAGTGTAATGACTGGCACAAGGTAGAGGCATCGGTGTAACGGTTGGTGAGGAATATGATCCTGGCAGCAGCATTCAGGACAGATTGGAGCGGGGAGAGTTTGGTAAGAGGGAGGCCGATTAGTAGAGAGTTACAATAGTCCAGACGGGAATGAATAAGAGAAACAGTAAGAGTTTTTGCAGAGTCGAAAGTAAGAAAAGGGCGAATTCTAGAAATGTTTTTGAGATGCAGATAAGAAGAGCGAGCCATTGATCGGATGTGGGGGGTGAATGAAAGCTCGGAATCAAGGATGACCCCAAGGCAGCGGGCATGTTGCTTTGGAGTAATGGTGGAACCGCACACGGAGATGGCAATGTCAGGCAAAAGTAGGTTAGTAGAGGGAGAGAACACGAGGAGTTCAGTTTTTGACAGGTTCAGTTTCAGATAGAGGGAGGACATGATGTTAGAGACAGCGGTAAGACAATCACTGGTGTTTTCTAAGAAGGTCGGAGTGAAAGCAGGAGAAGAGGTGTATAATTGGGTGTCATCAGCATAGAGATGGTACTGGAACCCAAATCTACTGATTGTTTGTCCAATAGGGGCAGTATACAAAGAGAAGAGGAGGGGGCCTAGGACTGATCCTTGAGGAACCCCAACAGTAAGGGGAAGGTGAGAGGAGGAGGAACCAGCAAAACATACAGTGAAGGATCGGTCAGAGAGATAGGAGGAGAACCAAGAGAGAACGGTGTCCTTGATGCCAATGGAGCGGAGTATAGTGAGGAGGAGCTGATGATCCACAGTGTCGAATGCTGCGGAGAGATCCAAGAGAATTAGCATGGAGTAGTGACCATTAGATTTAGCTGTTAGTAGGTCATTAGAGACTTTAGTGAGGGCAGTTTCAGTAGAGTGTAAAGAGCGGAAGCCAGATTGAAGAGGGTCGAGAAGAGAGTTATCTGAGAGATAGCGGGTAAGACGGGAGTGGACCAGGCGTTCCAGGAGTTTAGAGATGAAGGGAAGATTAGAGACAGGTCTATAATTAGCGGCACAGTTTTGGTCGAGGGAGGGTTTTTTAAGTAATGGATGTATGATGGCATGCTTAAATGAGGAGGGAAAAATACCGGAAGTGAGGGAAAGGTTGAATATTTTTGTTATGTGAGAGGTGACAGCCGGGGAAAGGGACTGGAGGAGATGTGACGGAATGGGGTCGCTGGTGCAAGTGGTCGGGCGAGAAGATGCAAGGAGCCTGCTTACTTCTTCTTCAGTAACTGGTTCAAAGTCAGAGAGTGAACTAGATGCAGTGGGGGAGGGAGGACAGTGCCTGGTATGAAGAGATTGGGAGATGATTTCCTGTCGAATGTGCTCAATTTTTTCTTTGAAGTAATTGGCCAGATCGTCAGCGCGGAGATCTGTGGTTGGGGCCTGCTCTCTTGGGTTGAGTAGGGACTGGAAAGTGTCGAAGAGACGTTTAGGGTTATTGGACAGTGAGGTGATGAGGGTGTTGAAATAGGTTTGTTTGGAGAGGTGAAGGGCAGAGTTGTATGATTTTAGCATGAACTTATAATGGATGAAATCTTCGGGTAGATTAGATTTTCTCCACAGACGTTCGGCGCACCTGGAGCACCGCTGCAGGAAACGTGTTTGCAGCGTGTGCCACGGTTGTCGCCGTCTGTGTCGAGTTGCTCTATGTATAGGAGGAGCAGCTTCATCCAGGGCACTTTGCAGGGTTTCATTGTAATGGTTCAGAGCAGAATCAGGACATGAGATGGAGGAGATTGGGGCCAATGAGGACTGCAAGTTCTTCATAAGTTTCTGTAAAGAAAATTTCAGTCAAGAAAGCATATGAACTTTTTTTTTATCTTAAAAATGTTTGCTGATGCATAGTGGAATTGAGCATGTGCACCATGCAGCAAACCAGTTTTAAATTAACCATATGCATGGCAGCCATGATGTTTCCTGCACTGGCATTTACTAGGTCGCCCAGATGTAGTTTAAAAGTAATTTAAAGTCCCAGTTATTTATTTTACTCACTTAAAGAGCACCATTACTTGCACAACGTCATCACTGTCCCCATTAAAACACACAATCTAAATTCTCTATCAGTATGTAATTTGGAGTGTGGGAGGAAAGTAGAGAATCCAGAGGCAAATAGACCATACAAACTCCGTGCGCATGTTTTCTTTGGTAGGATTTGAACCCAGGACCCCAGCGCTGCAAAACAACAGAGCTAATCACTGAGCCACAATGCATAATTGCTGTTTTTATTCAAACGTCAACTTTAAGGAGCAACCCCTGTCTCTGCCATGTGAAAGTACAAAGCAGGGATGGCTTTGTTCAAGAAGTAATGGTGGCTATACATTTTCCATTGAGGCTGAGCGCATGGTGACATTACTTCATGTGCTGGAGAACCAGTGTTAAGACTATTTGACATTGGACGTTCAAGGCTTATTTTCCTCTTGCAGTGCTTGCATGTAGCAAAAGATTCATCGGTCTGCAGAATGGAAAAAAATTCCCATATATTGGACTTGCTGCCACCACGCCCATGACCAGAGCTTTTTGGCACTGTTGGCATCCTCTACCAACAGCAGTTGCACCATCACCTGCTGCAGAGCTGACTGCAGAAGAAGCAGATCTGCCCCTGGAAGATGCCTCTTATCACCCAAATCTGATTTCCAGGTCTTGTCCACCACACAATTGCCATCATCATCATCCCTGACTCAGCTGAAAGTTGATATAGATCTTTGTTCCCTCACCCACTTTCCTCCACTAGATTTGCCTTGACTCAAAGTGCCCCCAGTATTTCAGCCAACGCTGTCTGAATCTCACCTGAAAAAGCACAAAAAAAATGCCAAAAAGAGAAATAACATATGCACAGCAATGTGGAACAGGGCTGCCTTCAGGGCATCACTGCCCTGCCTGGCGTATGGGGCCCAATGAGCAGAGGGAGCCCGCATTGGGCCCCGTCTCTTCTGCTCATCGGGCTTCAGCAACGGGCTTCTACTGGTGCAGTAACTGAACCTGTGTCCGAGACGCAAATTCAGTTAAATTCTATTGCCGTGCGGGCCCGCACTGGTCTGGTCATGGTGTGTTGGTATTTGTTCCTTGTATGTGGTATTATTGGTCACCATGTGGTGGTAATATGTGGTCTGGACATGGTGCGGTGGCAGGCTCGGACTGGCCCACAGGGGAATCCCTCGGTGGGCCCCTGTGTAGATCTAGGCCCCCAACCCCACTGTATGGGCAGTACTTGGCATAATTCACTTATTTCACTCTGTACCGAAAAAAACAGCATCTCATCATTCATTAACCACGCTACCCAGTTTATTATTATATAGAGATATGGGTAAAATTGTGAACGAAGGTAGTATGTTTGTATGCAGGTGAAAAATGGGCCCCCCAAAATCAATGTTATTGGTGGGCCCTTGTCACCCCAGTCCAACACTGGTTGTAGTGCTTGCACAAGTTCTGTGACTAATTCTAACAGCACTTGTGCTGATCTTTATGGGGTGTGAAGAGTCCCACTGATCTGATAATACTGGCCTATTCTAAGTATCAATAATCTAAACCTCCAGGCACTGAGTCAGAAATTACAACTGGCAGATTACGGCTATTTATTCTGTAAAATTGTGAATGCAGCTGTTGGCTATTAACAGCCTGTAATCGATGATGAGAATAAGATAGAGTAAAGAAATATTAGATCATTTTCACTCATCCAATATTCTCATAGTATTCTGTCCATTATAAACAAGTACTCATTATAGTCTATGAGCATGCTCACATGTCCAGCTTTTTTATAGATAAATTGACGCTATGCCTGTGGCATCATAATGCTGTCCACTTTTCACTGTCAAGTAGGTAGAAGTTGGAAAATGTTGATTTTTTTCAATCCTTTCAAACAATAACCGCACTTATGGTAAAAATGTACATCGTGACAAAAAATTTACAAAAATCGTTTAAAAATCATTGACCAAAATGTATCCATATAAGGGGATAGATGTGATTTCTCATTGCAGTTCTTGAAGAGAAACATATCTTGTTATGAGCCCAGTTTCCTACATGAACCAGACACCTAAATAAACTCTAGAAGAAAAGCTATAATATCTGACGGCATCACAAAATGTGTCAACTGAAGGAAACTAAATTTTAAAACGGACTATTTTAAACAATTATTATTATTTTAAAATATATTGCAATCATCATATTATACGGCACTGTGTACTTACAATTGCTAATTTTTCCCTTCTGCCCTTCATTTTTCCCTTCTTCCCTGTTAATTATTTTCTTTTCTATTAGGTCTATGATATCACGTGAGTAAAAACAGACTAACTGAATCGCTCCAAGTTATATGTAGAAACAGGAAGCCTCTCTTCCCTGCATGAGTCATCATTAGACTTCACACACTTCAAATTTATGTTAAGAACCTATAACTCTGCCCTTCACCTCGCCAAACAGACTTACTATACCACCCTGATCTCACTATCCAACAACCCCAAGAAACTTTTTAACACCTTTCACTCCCTCCTCAGGCCAAAAGCACAAGACACTATCACAGACATTTGTGCTGATGACCTGGCCTCCCACTTTATAGAGAAAATAGACAATATCCGTCAGGAAATCCGCTCTCAGACACCAAGTGCAATAACTCCCATTCCTCCCTGCATCTCCCCTGGCTCACTCTACATTTGATCCCATCACAGAAGAAGAAGTCTCCAAGCTCCTCTTCTCTTCTAGTCCAACTACATGCACTACCGACCCCATTCCCTCACACCTCCTCCAGTCTCTCTCTCCAGTTGTCACAACTCACCTAACCACAATCTTTAATCTCTCCCTCTCCTCTGGCATTTTCCCCTCCTCCTTCAAACACTCTATCATTACTCCATTACTAAAAAACCCCACCCTTGACCCATCATGCACAAACAACTACAGACCGGTCTCCAATCTCCCCTTCATCTCAAAACTCCTGGAGCGCCTGATCTACTCCCGCCTTACCCGTTACCTCTCCACTCATTCCCTCCTAGACCCTTCACAGTCCGGTTTCCGCCCCCTACATTCGACAGAAACTGCACTCATCAAGGTGACCAATGACCTTCTGACAGCAAAATGTAATGGTGACCACTCTCTGCTCATTCTCCTCGACCTCTCTGCAGCTTTCGACACTGTTGACCACCCTCTCCTACTCTCTAGGCTCCAGTCACTAGGCATTAAGGACACTACTCTCTCCTGGTTCTCCTCCTACCTTTCTGAACGCTCCTTCAGTGTTCTGTTCTCTGGCTCCACTTCATCTCCTCTTCCTCTCACTGTTGGGGTACCTTAGGGCTCAGTCCTTGGCCCCCTTCTCTTCTCCCTCTACACAGCCCCAATTGGACAGACCATCAGCAGATTTGGCTTTCAGTACCATCTTTACGCTGATGACACACAACTATACACGTCAGCCCCTGACCTTACCCCTGCTGTACTACAGAACGCCACTGACTGTCTGTCTGCAGTCTCCAACATCATGTCCGCTCTCTATCTGAAACTCAACCTCTCCAAAACTGAACTTCTTCTGCTCCCGCCTTCTACTAACCTCCCTAAATCTGACATTTCCCTCTCTGTGGGTGGCACCATAATAACACCCAGGCAGCAGGCGTGCTGTCTGGGTGTTATGTTTGACTCCGATCTCTCCTTCACCTCCAACATACAATCTCTTGCCCGCTTTTGCCGCTTACACCTAAAGAACATCTCCAGAATCTGCCCTTTTCTCACCATGGAGACAACAAAAACTTTCACTGTCACCCTAATCCACTCCCGCCTGGATTACTGTAACGCTCTACTAATTAGCCTCCCTGTTACTCGACTTTCCCCTCTCCAGTCTATCCTTAATGCAGCAGCTAGGGTCGTCCATCTGGCTAATCGTTACTCGGACGTGTCCACTCTTCGCCAGTCGTTACACTGGCTGCCCATTCATTACAGGATACAATTCAAAGTACTTGTTCTCACCCACAAAGCTCTCCACAGTGCGGCACCCCCTTACATCTCCTCCCTCATTTCTGTCTATCGGCCTAGCCAACCACTGTGCTCTGCAAACGACTTTGGACTAACCTCTGCACTAATCCGTACCTCCCACTCCCGACTCCAAGACTTCTCCCGTGCTGCGCCAATCCTCTGGAATGCTCTACCCCAAGATATTAGGACCATCCACAACTTGCATAGTTTTAGGCGCTCGCTCAAAACACATTTGTTCAGAGCTGCCTACCACATTAACTAATCAAAGTCATTTTATGTTTGTGTGTGTGTGGAGCCCATTCACTATCTCCATCTACCCCCCCACCCCCTGAAGATGGCTGGACCATCATTGTAAATACATCATTGTAAATACACACCTGTACTTTGTATCTCCCCCACCTCATTGTAGATTGTAAGCTCTCACGAGCAGGGTCATCTTATTTTGTCTTATTTTGCTTTATTACTGTATTGTTAACATTGTTACCTATGACTGTTGTATTTAAAACTGTTAAACTGTAAAGCGCTGCGGAATATGTTGGCGCTATATAAATAAAGATTATTATTAGAACTACAATTCTACATCACGTGATATAGAGCTAATGGAAAAGAGAAGAATTACCGTATATACGCGAGTATAAGCCGACCCGAGTAAAAGCCGACCCCCCTAATTTTGCCACAAAAAACTGGGAAAACTTAATGACTCGAGTATAAGCCTAGGGTGGGAAATGCAGCAGCTACCGGTAAATGTCAAAAGTAAAAATAGATACCAATAAAAGTAAAATTAATTGAGACATCAGTAGGTTAATTGTTTTTGAATATCCATATTGAATCAGGAGCCCCATATAATGCTCCATAAAGTTTATGATGGCCTCATAAGATGCTCCATATTAATATATGCCCCATATAATCCTGCATAAAGGTTAATAATGGCCCCATAAGATGCTCCATAGACACATTTGCCCAATAAAATGCTGCACTAATGTTGATTATGGCCCCATAAGATTCTCCATAAAGATATTTGCCCCATATACTGCTGCACAAATCTTGATTATGGCCCCATAAGATGCTCCATACAGACACTTGCCCCATATAATGCTCCACAAACATTAATTATGGCCCCATAAGATGCTCCATAAAGATATTTGCCCCATATAGTGCTGCACAAATGTTATGGCCCCATAAGATACTCCATACAGACATTTGCCCCATACAATGCTGCACAAACGTTGATTATGGCCCCATAAGGATATTTGCCCAATATAATGCTGCACAAACGTTGATTATGGCCCCATAAGATGCTCCATACAGACACTTGCCCCATATAGTGCTGCACAAACGTTGATTATGGCCCCATACATACACTTGCCCCATATAGTGCTGCAAAAACGTTGATTATGGCCCCATACAGACACTTGCCCCATATAGTGCTGCAAAAACGTTATGGCCCCATAAGATGCTCCATACAGACACTGGCCCCATTTGCTGTTGCTGCTCTTATAAAAAAAAAAAAAACTTACATACTCACCTCTCTGTCGCTCAGGCCCCCGGCACTTTCAATATTCACCTGCTCCTCGGTCCGGCCGCCGCACCATCTTCAGCACTGACGTTCAGGCAGAGGGTGCGCACTAACCACGTCACCGCGCCCTCTGACCTGAGCGTCACTGCAGAAGATGCTGAAGAAGCGGCGCCGGAACGACGAGCAGGTGAATATCACGCAGCGAAGCGCTCCCCTCCCCGTTATACTCACCTGCTCCTGGCGTGGTGCAGTCCCAGCTTCTTCCTGTATTGAGCGGTCACCATTACCGCTCATTACAGTAATGAATATGCGTCTCCACCCCTATGGGCCTCTTTCACATTTCCGTCGGTACGGGGCTGTCGCAAACTGTCGGCCCGACAGACGTTGTGCAAAATTGTTCACAACGTGGGCAGCGGATGCAGTTTTCCGACACATCCGCTGCCCATTCTGAAGTACGGGGAGGAGGGGGCGGAAATGGCGGATCCGACGGACGAAAAAACGTTCCCTTGAACATTTTTTCGTCACGATGGTCCGGCAAAACACGACGCATCCGTTGCACAACGGATGCGACGTGTGGCCATCCGTCATCAATACAAGTCTATGGCAAAAAAAACGCATCCTGCGGGCACATTTGCAGGATCCGTTTATTTTATCAAAACGACGGATTGCGACGGATGGCCAAAAACGGAAGTGTGAAAGAGGCCTTACCAAGCAGGCGCATATTATTATTGCTTCCCTTAGGCACCATAAGAAATACAGATTAAACGTGCAAGTGTTTCAGGAGTGTTTTGCACTTTTTAAATCCAGAGATTGGATTTATAGCTAGCACTTTACACAGGAAAAAATAAGGGTAAATTACTTGTAAAATAATATTATAGCGAATTACATTTCAAGCATTTTCCTAATGTACAGTTCACCTAATTACATAGGCTGAAAAATGACCTAGGACCATCAAGTTCAACCTATCTTAAAAGTTATATATTTTATATTGCTAGATTACCGTATTTTTCGGACTATAAGACGCACCGGACTATAAGGCGAACCCAGGTTTTAGAGGTGGAAAATAGGGAAAAAAATATTTGAAGCAAAAAAAATGTGGTAAAATATTTAATAACATAAATAACATACTATTATATGTGGTGTTATTATATATAATAGTATGTTATTATGTTGGAAGCTGCGGGACCAGTGTGGTGTCTGTGAAGTACGATATGAAGACGCTGGAGGGTGAGTATAAGGGCTCACTTCCACATGCGAGGCACACGTCCGTATCTCGCATGTGGAAACCAAGCTCCGGCGCCGGCACTTTGGAGCGGAGCTGTGCAGCTCCAGGTGTTCCTATGCGGCCGCACGCTCCACTCTGGAGTGCCGGCTCCACAGCTTGGTTTCCACATGCGAGATACGGACGTGTGCCTCGCATGTGGAAATGAGCCCTAAGAATGGGTGCACAGGGCTTATAGTGAAAGCACCACTCCAGCACTGCAAAATAACACTGGAGTGCTGCTTTAAAATCCCATGGGAGAACTATAACTCCCAGCATGTCCTGCAGATCCTATGACATGCTGGGAGTTATAGTTCACCAAAGGAGTGGCAGAGTGCTTTATTGTGTTTTGTAAACACTAACCTCTTAATTGTGGGAGCCAGCCTGTGGTGAGGTAAAAGCTGGAGCATCCCATGGCTGCACACACACAGAGCCCTCCCTGTTGTTGTTGCCTTTCCACAGCGCAGGACATAAGAGGAAGCTGCAGATTCTAGGTGGGAGTCTGAAGGACCTGTGATGATGTCAGAAGAGGGAGGGCTCTGAGCTGCCATGTGATGCTCCAGCCCGCCCACTTCTGACATCACACAGGTCCTCCCTGTGCACCAGACAGCTCAGCATCCAGCACAGGCAGGTAGACAGCGATCTCCTGGCCCCTGCTGCTGCTGCCTCCTCCCCCGGACACACAGATTCTCCCCGGAATCAGTGCTGGGGAAACTGTGTGTCCCTGCTTAAGTGCAGCATTCATTTGCTGCTCCCGGCTCACTGCTCAGCTGATCGGTGGGCGGGGAGCAGCTAATGAATATTCACTGCACTTAATCAGTGGGGCCATGTGGTTTCCACAGCAGCTGATTCCGGCAGCGGGGACATCCTGAAGTGGGATATTATTGCAATCCCACTTGCTGCTGCCCCCCTCCCCACATGCTATATCCGTACTATAAGACGCACCCACACTTTCCTCCCAAATTTGGAGGAAAAAAAGTGCGTCTTATAGTCCGAAAAATATGGTATTTATAACTCACAATGTCATGTTTTGTTAAAAAAGCATCCAGACCTTTTTTAAATGTTGTTATAGTAACTGCCATTATTAGCTCTTGTGGTCGACATTCCAGTCTGATTGCTCTTACTGTAAAGAACTCTTTCCTATTTAGCTGCCATAATTGTCTTTTCTCCACGTGTAACAAACAGGCTCGGTCTGGCCCACAGGGTAACGGGAATCCCCCGGTGGGCCCCTGTGTAGATCTGGGGCCCCAACCCCACTGTATGGGCAGTTCTTGGCATAATTCACTCTGTACAGAAAAAAATCAGCATCTCATGATTCATTAACCACGCTACCCAGTTTATTATATAGAGATATAGGTACATTTGTAAACGAGGGTAGTGTAATATTTGCATGCAGGTGAAAAGTGGGTCCCCCCAAAAGTCAATGTTATTGGTGGGCCCTTGTCACCCCAGTCCAACACTGTGCGGTGGTACTGGTCCCTTATGTGTGATATTATCCAGTCACTGTGGTGGTAATATGCAATTTGGTCATTGTGCGGTGGTATTTGTTCCTTGTATGTGATATTATTGGTTATTTTAAAAACTGAAAAATAAATAAAAATATACTTAAATTGTATTGCATATTTTAACAAATGTTTAATATGTTAGAGTAGGTCTCTCGCTCTCTCTCAGAATGTAAGCTCTTAAGGTCAACAGGGTTCTCTCTCTCCTGTACAGTGTAAGCTCTTATGGTCATCAGGGTCCTAGCTTTCTCTCCTGTAGAGTGTAAGTTCTTATGGTCAGTGGGGTTCTCTCTCAATCTCTCTCTCCCCTATAGATTGTAAGCTCTTATGATCAGCGGGCTCCTCTCTCTCACCTGTAGATTGTAAGCTCTTATGATCAGTGGGCTCCTCTCTCGCACCTGTAGATTGTAAGCTCTTATGATCAGTGGGGTCCTCTCCCTCCTGTAGAGTGTAAGCTCTTAGGGTATATGCACATGATCAGTAAACTTTGCAGGTTGGAAGCTGCATACTTCTGCAACATCCAACCCACAGCGGCCAGACGTTACAGCATAGTGGATGGTATTTCAAGAAATCCCATTCCCACTATGTGTCCGTGGCTCACCCGTGGTGACGGACATGAGGATCGTCTCTCCAGACCGCATGTTTTTTTATGTATGGAGCATTGTTTTCTGCCTCAACTGATTCAATGGTCAAATTTCAAACGTTCCAAGCAAAAATATGCGGAAAAAAAGATTAATGTACTATAGGTATGTTTCTGAATTTAAAAGGCAACTGTCACCAGTTTTTCCCGATATAACCTATGGCCACCACCTTTCAGCCCCATGTAACAGCATTCTATAATTATGTACATATGACTCCAATTCACCCTGCAAGGCAAAAAAAAAAAGAGACCTTTTATTATACTCATTTAAGGGGCGGTCCGGTCCAATGGGCATCGCTGTCTTGGCTTGGTTCCTTCTCTCTTCTTCCACTGTTCGGGTGCTAACTGAGAATCTTCGGCGTGCTCGAATACTATGTTAGAGTCCCGGCCGCTGCTTGTCTCAAGGTTGTTCGACAGCCGCAACACATGCAGGGATTGCCTAACAAACAGCAAGCCCCTGCATGTTTTACAGCTGTTGAACAGCCGTGAGACATGAAGCTGTTTGGACTCAAACATATTTTTCAAGCATGCCGAAGTCACTCTATTGGCACCCGAGCCAACACGTTCACTCATCACTATTATTAGTATAATATTTTGCCATCAGTGGTTTCTGTTTGTGATTTTCAGGTATGAAAAAAATAAATTACAAAGCTAACACGGGCAGTACAGGGACTGTACCCTGATGCCATCCACGTGCTCTCAGTGATTTTCACAGCCCATAGACTTGTATGGAGGCTTGTCCAAGATTTTTTGCAGACCAATTAATGTGCAAACCCCCCCAAAAAAACGTGAACAGCCCCCTCGGCTATAATGGGTACCTGTTCTTTCCATGAAGACTGCTGTGCACTACATTAATTTTCTGAGGTTGTGTTGCAGCATTTTTCAAGGCAGAATCTACCTGAAAAACATGTTGTGTGCATATGCCATCAGTGTAAGTTCAATCTTCTATAACTGGTAGCAAAAAACACACAAAAAAAGTACACAAAAGGATAAACAATTACGCATGTCTAAATAGCAAATAAGCCACCTCACATTGACATGCCAGGTTTGGCTTGTCACTCTCCATAAGGAGAAAAGTTACTGCTTAGATCTCAGTCCAGAGCCTCTCACCTAACCAAGTCAGATCTCATACTTTGCACTGACGAGGGATAATAACCCAAAACACTGTGTCTGCAAATTGAGATTCTGATTTGGCTCTTATCCCATGTCTTAGTGCAAGACTCGTTAAAGGGTCAATAGTGACTTGTAGGATCGCTGATTCCAACAGTTGACACTATAGATTTCTAGTCCTCTTATTCTCTGAGGAGGCAGTTTGCATAAATAGTGTGAGATATTCACTCATTATATACAATATATATATAGTTTATAGAACAGGTTCACAAGAACAAAGCAAAGAATTTATCTTAAAAGTATGTAGAACATAAAAAAATTCAAGTTTACAACAAGTTTTTTTTTAAATATTTACAATTTTTTTAATTGTATAAAATCTGAAACATAATTAAGAGTTTTAATATTTTCAACACTAGGGGGAGCAACTGCTGACATTTGCCATGAAAACTTTGAGTACTGCTGGTTCGCATTACGACTGTAGTAAATGTGGGCGGTGTCTGCTGGCATATGTGATGTCACAACTTCCCTCCTCTTCTGGATGTTTGCAAACAGATGAGTGAGAATTAAGTTTAGGATTGCAACGCCGTTTTGTTGGTGTCTTCGATGTGATACAGAGATATGGACTGAGGATGGCTAACAGCGCCAATTCTAGTTTTCCTGCTAACTGAAGCAAAAATTAAAATGGCGCAATAAAATCATGCAGTGAATAATTGCAATTCCTCCATTGTTGTTTGGGTTTTCTTTACTGTGTTCAATGTGTGATGAAAATTACATGGTAACGTGACTTTCCAGGACTGCACAATTACAGCAATACCATATTTTTATTATTTTAAGATTGAGAAAAAAAAAGTAAAAACTTTGTATATAAAGAAAAGACTTTGTATCACCATTTTGCGAGACCCGTAACTTTTTTCAATTTTTCCATCAAAGATGATTACAAATCAGTAATAAATATAAAGTGATACATTCTTTTTAAAAAGTCTTCAAATAAGTCACAAGATATATCTGCATTACCTTGTGTTTTTTAATTATGTCTCGTGACCATTGTCAGGTATTTGCATAGTTAACAGGTCTTCTATGATAGAGGTCTCTATTTAAATCACCATAGATTGGCATCTGTTTCTCCACAATGAAAACATCTTAAGAAATAATCCTCCAGCACCACTTCTATAGGACAAACAGAAATCCAACCATAGTGTAAAACAGTAAAGATTGATTTATTAGGTCCAACATATTTTACTCACATACAGTGGGGAAAATAAGTGTTTGATACACTGCTGATTTTGCAAATTTTCCCACCTACAAAGAATGGAAAGGTTTGTAATTTTGATCGTACGTACACCATCTGTGAGAGACAGAATCTAAAAATATAAACAAGAAAATCACATTGCATGATTTTTAAATAATCAAATTGCATTTTATTGCATGAAATAAGTATTTAATCAGCTACCAACCAACAGACCTGTTAGTTTTTCTTTAAGAAGCCCTCCTCCCCACTCATCACTTGAATTAATTGCACCTGTTTGAACTTGTTACCTATATAAAAGACACTTGTCCACACAATCACATTCCAACCTCGCCACCATGGCCAAGTCCAAAGAGCTGTCTAAGGACACCTGGGACAAAATTGTAGACCTGCAGAAGGCTCGGATGGGCTACAGGACAATAGGCAAGCAGCTTGGTGAGAAGGCAACAACTGTTGGCACAATTATTAGAAAATGGAAGAAACACAAAATGACTGTCAATCTTCCTCGGTCTGGGAATCCATGCAAGATCTTGCCCATGAGGTAAGGATGATTCTGAGAAAGGTCAGGAATCAGCCCAGAACTACACAGGAGGACCTGGTCAATGACCTGAAGAGAGTTGGGACCACAGTCTCCAACATTACCGTTAGTAACTCACTACACCATCATGGATTACATTCCTGCAGGGCACACAAGATCCCACTGCTCACGACGGCACATGCCCAGGCCTGTTTTAAGTTCACCAATAACCATCTGGATGATCCAGAGGAGGCATGGGAGACGGCCATGTGGTCAGATGAGACCAAAATAGAACTTTTTTGTATCAACTCCACTCACCGTGTTTAGAGGAAGAAGTAGGATGAGTACAACCCCAAGAACACCGACCCAACCATGAGGCATGGTGGGGGAAACATTATACTTTGTGGGTGATTTTCTGTAAAGGGAACAGGACGACTGCACCGTATTGTAGGGAGGATGGATGGGGTCATGTATCGCGAGATTTTGGCCAACAACCTCCTTCCCTCAGTAAGGACACTGAAGATAGGGCGCGGCTGACAATGACTCAAAATGACAATGACTCAAAATAAACAGCCAGGGCAATGAAGGAGTGGCTCTGTAAGAAGCATTTCAAGGTCCTGGAGTGGCCTAGGCAGTCTCCAGACCTGAACCAAATAGAAAATTTTTGGAGGGAGCTGAAACTCAATGTTGGCCAGAGACAGCCCCGAAACCTGAAAGATCTGGAGAAGATCTGTATGGAGGAATGGGCCAAGATCCCTGCTGCAGTGTGTGCAAACTTGGTCAGAAACTACAGGAAACGTAGTTTGTAATTGCAAACAAAGATTTCTGTACGAAACATTAAGTTCTGTTTTTCTATTGTATCAAATGCTTATTTCATGTAAGAAAATGCAAACTAATTATGTAAAAATCATACAATGTGACTTTTTTTTTTAGATTGTGTCTCACACAGTTGAAGTGTACCTAGGATAAAAATGACAGACCTCTCCATTCTTTGTAGGTGAGAGAACTTGCAAAATCAGCCATGTATCAAATACTTATTTTCCCTACTGTAGATGAGACAGCGCTTCCAAAATAATCTGTCAGCAGGATTTAGCTATGTAACCTGAGAACAACATGATGCACGGGCAGATACCCTGATTCCAGGTTTATTAATGCAGGACTTGGTGTTATGTGCTACACAGTGAAGCTAATCTGTGTAACCCCCCACCGATTGGTAGCTTTTTTTCCTATGCACAGTGTGCACAGAAAGTTGTCAATCAGTGATCTGGGCGTGGTTACACAGAGCTCAGCATTGTGAGCTCTGCTACATCTACAGCAGAGAAAACTGAGATTTTATCAAAACTGCACCAAGCAGCCCAGTAAGTGATACTTTTATTGGAATCAGGCTCTCTGCCCCTACATCGTGATGCTCTCAGATTACATAGCAAAAACCTGGTGAATTTTTTCCTTTAAGATTCTTTTTAAAATTCACAAAAAAAGAGCATGTATCATGCATCCAGCCCCACATAGGGTTTCACCAGGCTTGGTCCAAGGTAGGGGTTCTTTTATATAATGTTGCAGTAACCATACTAGCCAAAGTCACAAGAGAAGTTGCCCTCATATTGGATATTATCACCTTTGCAGTAGATTTCCAGAACTATCTTCCTCATTACGCTAGCCTATAAACCAAGAAGAAACTGACAAGTATCAAGTTGCTAAGAAGTTAACATAAAAGTAACATCCAACGCAACTGCAAATAAATGCGACAAAATGTAAAAGGAAAACATAATTGTTCAAAGTTTTGATACGTATTAATTGATGGCCATTTTTCACTTTTTTGGTAGAAATTCTCTAATTCACATGAATAACTAGCAAGTTACCACCAGGTGGAGCCCTGTCTTCAGGTTTGAAAAAAATACTCAATTAGGACACGAGCATGCTCGGATAACGCCTTATCCAAGCACACTCGCTCATGAGTCATGACCAGTAATTAGCGCAAATATCTGGATCAATCCGATTTGACTTTCTGGCACTGGACAACATGGCCACCTGTGATATACCAGACAGCACCAGACAACAAGGTTTACACTGAAAAGAGCAGTTTAAACATAATATTTGCTCACATAATTTGATAAATAATTTTTACAAAAATATTATAAAATACCCTAAGGCTTCTTTTACACATGCCGTTGTTTTGCGGCCCCATAGATTTCTATGGGGCCGCAATAATTTCACGGTGCGCCGAATGGCCGTGAGGGCCGTTTTTACGGCCATGAAAAAAGCTTGGGCCTGCTTAATTTTTTTCACGGCTTACGGACACGGCCCCCATTGAAAATCAATGGGGCCGCAAAAACAACGGAAGTTTGTTTTTGCAGTGCACCGTGACTTCTGGTTTCGCAGAACAGTTTTTTTTCCCAAAACTATTTCCATACTATTGGAAACCTGAAAAACGGCATTTGCGGTCTGTTATTGCAGCAGACGATGAAAATTGCAGCGATACGGCCCACAATAACAGGCTGTAAAAAACACGGCAAGTGTAAAAGTAGCCTTAAGGAAAAAAAACCCTTGATTTCCGTACCGGTTGTATTGATATGATACATTCTGTTGTGACAATATTATATAGTCATTGGCTATAGCAGTCACACGTCCTTGTAATGGGATGTAATCGTGCAGCAACTAATTTAAAGTGAATCTCTCATGGGGTTTTCACGATTTAATCTGGGAGCAGAATCATGCTGAGACAGAGACCCCGATTCCAGTAATGTGTTACTTACTGGGCTGCTTACTGCAGTTTTTATACACGCTTATTAGCAATAGATTATCACAAGAGGAATAGTGAACCTGCTGTCTCTCTATACCCATGTCTCTATCAATGATTAGCAGATTTCTGCCTATGCACAGTGTACACAGAAAGCGGTCTATCAGTGGTGTGGGAGGGGTAAGACAGAGCTCAGCATCCAGAGGTCTGCAGCAGAAAAAGCAGTGATTTTTATCAAAACTACAGAAAGCAGCCCAGTTAGTGACATCTATGGAATCAGGGTCTCTGTCCCTGCATCATATTACTCTCAAATGGGGTAGCAAAAACATGACAGATTTCTTTTGAAGAATGGTGAGATTGCCACAACAGATACTTTAACCATATTGGGAGGGTGATGAGTTACTTAGGTGATCAAGATCCAAGACCAGCTCTGACCATGTTGGTTTAGATGATTTGTGAGTATTTTGAAAGCATTTCTTCGAGTTCTCAAAATATTACTTTCAATAAGATCATTAGGACAAGATATTGTCTCTCCATTATACAATACACAAAAAGGCTGCAAACACTCTAAAAGGCATTTTTTGGGTGAATATAGGTATTTTACATATTTTATTTGACATGCTCCTTTATCCTACCAATATCATCAAGGAGACAGAGTTGTAGTAAAGCGTTTACATAGAAAAAGACACCGCTTTTGTAGAATAATTCCTATGCAGTTACAACAGCACTGCAACATGGTGTTTGGGAGAGGAGGCAGCAAATGAAGGTAGGAGTAGTAGGTTACAAAAGATGATAGCTTTGCAAAGGTTGATCACTAATTCAATAAAATTAATGTTTAGCTACTCTTTGCATTAAATAATCATGAAGACTATTTAGAAAGTTTTCTTTAAGCATCTGGAATAGCCTTTTCTAGCGGTATGTTTTTCTAAAACTAATGCAAATCTATCAGACCTAGTGCTCCGGATGGCTCTTCACTTCCCCTCCCTTCTCTTAGGGAGAGGTTGCAGAAAGCGTGGCATAGAGAATTTGTAAGGGAGAAAGTATCTAGACTTTTATAGAGAGCAAATAAAACATGCTAAAAACAAAGCGGAAAAGACAGAGGAAATAAGTGCAGGATAGAAGCTGTGCCGATACATGAAATCATGATACGGTCATTAAAGATACCAACAGAGCTCATAGCCAGCCTATATTACTGAGAAAGGCTCTCCCGCAAAAGAAAACTCTTAGGCTTGGATCAGGCTGCAAACTACATATCAGGGGTTATGACAATGAATAAAAACTATAGACTGAGTTACTGAAATGTTAGTAAAATTATTTTATTAACCCCTTAACGACCAGAGGTATTTTTGTTTTTGCATTTATGTTTTTTGCTACCCTTCACAGAGCCATAACCTTTTTATTTTTTGGTCAAAATGGCCATGTGAGGGCTTGTTTTTTTGCAGAACAAGTTGTACTTTTGAATGATACCATTGGTTGTTAACATATTTTGTACTGGAAAATGGGTAAAAAATTCCAAGTGCAGTGAAATTGCAAAAAAAAAAGTGCAATCTCAGTTTTTTTTTTTACCATGTTCACTAAATGCTAAAACTGACCTGCCGTTATGATTCTCCAGGACATTATGAGTTCATAGACACCAAACATATCTAGGTTCTTTTTCATCTAAGTGGTGAAAAAAAAATTCCAAAGTTTATTAAAAGAAAAAAAAAATTGCACCATTTTCTGATACCCATAGTCTCCATTTTTCATGATCTGGGGTCAGGTGAGGGCTTATTTTTTGCGCATCGGGCTGACGTATTTAACGATACCATTTTGGTGCAGATACGTTCTTTTGATCGTCCGTTATTGCATTTTAATACAATGTTGCGTCGACCAAAAAACGTAATTCTGGTGTTTTGAATTTTCTTGTTACGCCGTTTAACGATTGGGTTAATTCTTTTTTCTATATTGATAGATCGGGAGATTCTGAACTCAGTGATACCAAATATGTGTATATTTTATTTTTTTATTGTTTTATTTTGAATGGGGCAAAAGGGGGTGATTTGAACTTTTACATTTTCTTTTCTTTTCATATTTTTAACTTCTTTTTTTTTTTACTTTTTGCATGCTTCAATAGTCTCCATGGGAGACTAGAAGCTGCAGTACTTAGATCTCCACCGCTACACACAGGCAATGATCATCAGATCACCTGTATGTAGCAGAAATGCTCACTTGCTATGAGCACCGTCCATGGGACGGCGCTCATAGCAATGAAAACCATAGAGGTCTGCTGGAGACCTCCGGTTGTCATGCCAACCCTTCAGTGACCCGCGATCACCTATGGGAGCAGGTTTAGTGATGTGCTTTCGGTAAGTGCTAGTTAAATGCTGCTGTCAGATATTGATAGCAGCATGACAACAGCATTTAACTAGTTAACAGCCACAGGTGGATCGCAATTCTACTCACGGCTGTTGCAAGCACATTTCAGCTGTATATATCAGCTGTCATGTGCCCATAAAGGTGAGGGCTCAGCACCAGAGCACACACAAAACAGGGGGAGTCCGACATCAGCGTACTATTACGTAGAAATCTAGATAGTAGTAAGAGTTGTAATCTACTTTGAGGTTTCTGAGAAATCCAGCATTAAAATTGCAAGTGCTTTAAGGTAGGATATTGCACATGAAACTTTCCTGCCCACCTCCTGTGTATGACAGACAGTCCACTCTTGCCTCAGTGACCCGCTTTGTGTACAGAGATCTCTCACCAGTGGTTGGAGCTTGGGGTTGTACATGTGCAGTTAAGGTACCTTCACACGAAGCGACGCTGCAGCGATAGCGACAACGATGTCGATCGCTGCAGCGTCGCTGTTTGGTCGCTGGAGAGCTGTCACACAGACCGCTCTCCAGCGATCAACTATGCCGAGGTCCCCTGGTAACCAGGGTAAACATCGGGTAACTAAGCGCAGGGCCGCGCTTAGTAACCCGATGTTTACCCTGGTTACCAGCGTAAAATCTAAAAAAAACAAACAGCACATACTTACATTCACGTCCCCCTGCGTCCACTTCCTGACTGACTGAGCGCCGTACAGTGAGAGCAGAGCGGTGACGTCACCGCTGTGCTGCTTTCACTTTCACTTTGCGGCGCTGAGTCAGAGGAGGAAGCAGACTGCAGGGGACGCAATGTGAGTATGTGCTGTTTGTTTTTTTTACATTTTACGCTAGTAACCAGGGTAAACATCGGGTAACTAAGCGCGGCCCTGCGCTTAGTAACCCGATGTTTACCCTGGTTACCAGTGTAAAATATCGCTGGTATCGTTGCTTTTGCTTTCAAACACAACGATACACAGCGATCGGACGACCAAATAAAGTTCTGGACTTTATTCAGCGACCAGCGACATCACAGCAGGATCCTGATCGCTGCTGCGTGTCAAACGAAACGATATCGCTAGCGAGGACGCTGCAACGTCACGGATTGCTAGCGATATCGTTATAATGTCGTTTCGTGTGAAGGTACCTTAAGGTCCTCAAGAAATCACAAGTCCCACTGTATCGATTTGCGTTACCCCAGGTACCTGCAGCGCTGGAAAGAGATATTAGGCTGTGTTCACATGTTCAACAAGTACCAAACCACCATGGATAGGAAATCACCAGATAATCTATGAGCCTGGGAATAGTTAAAAAAATAGGCCTTTATTTATAAAGTTGGCAACAATTACAAGCAACAATAATAAAATATTTTATGCCGATAAAAATATATATATACATATAGCTTATTCACGAGGTCAGGAAATGAACATGCTCAGTAAAAGAAGCCCCCAATACAATATCTCCATTCTAGTTGTGCATATCATAAGATGCAAAGGTTACCATAAAAGGTGCAGAAATATCAGAAAAAACAGGTAAAAATATAAAATATGTGCAAATCACAAAAAAAGGCTATGTAGCGCTTGTGCAAATAGTGCAAAAAAAGTGCATACTAACAATAAGGGATCATATAACCCAATAAAATAAAGTACCCACGTGTACAGGCCTATACACAGGCCAAACAATAGGTAACCATATGCTATATAAGATAGCGCAACATTATATATGAAAGTTTACCTGGGGGGTAACTGAGACCTGAACCTACGTGCGCCCGACGCGCGTTTCGGATGTATCTCCTTCGTCAGACCTGCTGTCTGCGCATGCGCTGAATACACCCGGGCCACAGCGTCCAGGTAAAGACACACTATATAAACCCCTCCAGATTACTATTGATCACCCCCTGACGAAGGAGATACATCCGAAACGCGCGTCGGGCGCACGTAGGTTCAGGTCTCAGTTACCCCCCAGGTAAACTTTCATATATAATGTTGCGCTATCTTATATAGCATATGGTTACCTATTGTTTGGCCTGTGTATAGGCCTGTACACGTGGGTACTTTATTTTATTGGGTTATATGATCCCTTATTGTTAGTATGCACTTTTTTTGCACTATTTGCACAAGCGCTACATAGCCTTTTTTGTGATTTGCACATATTTTATATTTTTACCTGTTTTTTCTGATATTTCTGCACCTTTTATGGTAACCTTTGCATCTTATGATATGCACAACTAGAATGGAGATATTGTATTGGGGGCTTCTTTTACTGAGCATGTTCATTTCCTGACCTCGTGAATAAGCTATATGTATATATATATTTTTATCGGCATAAAATATTTTATTATTGTTGCATGTAATTGTTGCCAACTTTATAAATAAAGGCCTATTTCTTTAACTATTCCCAGGCTCATAGATTATCTGGTGATTTCCTATCCATGGTGGTTTGGTACTTGTTTTTCTATTGCAGTGGTCTCCACTGGTGATATTTCACAGCATACCCTAACCACGGGTGTATTCTGGTTTTATTAATGATATCCTCTAGAGTGACAATATAATTTTGTGGATAATTCCGGGTATACTGTGTGTAATAGTTTACATGTTCAGTAGTCATCCGTTAAAATGGATCCAGCAGCAATCAGTTGGCAAAAAAACCCTGATTTCCACTGGGTCCATTTTTTTTTTTACATTGAAGTCTATGGTAAATGGATCCATTGATTAGCCATCCGCTTTTCTTTCATTTGAAAAAATATCTTTTTTTGCTTTCTGGATCCAGTTCAAATGAAATAAAACGGCTGCATGTGCAATGTCCCACTCACAAAAGGTTCCAGAAGTTCAGGGTACTTTTCTTCAAAGATACAGCAACATGTCCCTCCCCTCCACTTAGTCTACTTTTTTCACTTCTGACATAAAAAAAAAGTTAATCTTTGAAATTACAAATGCATTATGCATGCAATATGTCATTTTATATATTTTTCTCATAGCAATGTACTCGGTGATTGTACTTGTATTGTATTGTATTCTAGTACAAGTTTAAAAGGAAGCGATTGTCTCATCCTACAGGAATTTAGGAGTGGAATAACCGTATCATGACCTGAAAATACGCAGAAGAGAGAAGGAGGGATACAAGTTATTATTCCATAATAACTAACAGAAGTTCAGTACTTGCTTTGTTACAATGTGTGAGCGGGTCCTGATACATACTATGCAGCCGATGTGTCTATAAAAGCAACGAAAAGCACAAAGCTTCTGAAAAACTAATGTATGCACAAGTGTCATACAACTGCTTGCACAAACAGCAAATCACTGAAAAAGGAAATCAAGACATCAATGCATCACTAAGAAAAGTCTATATTTACCAATATATGGCTAAATGGACCTAAACCAGGGGCAGCATGAATCAGATACTGGTTGACATGTTGCACTGGTGTTTCAGAAAGAAAATAGTTGAGTCATCCAAAAACTATGGGGTCGATTAATATGAGCATCGTACACAGCAGTCTCAACAAAGGAGCATGGTGGTGTAAGATGCGACACATTTATTAAGAGGTGTGCACAACTTAGGCTACGTTCACATTTGCGTTGTGTGCCGCTGCGTCGGCGACGCAACGCACAACGCAAACAAAACCGCAACAAAACGCACGCTAAAACGCTGCGTTTTGCGACGCATGCGTCCTTTATTGCCGAAAGTTGGACGCAAAAAAAATGCAACTTGTTGCGTTCTCTGCGCCCAACGCTTGCGGCCATGCGTCGCAAAACGCAGCACAACGCATGTCCATGCGCCCCCATGTTAAATATAGGGGCGCATGACGCATGCGGCGACGCTGCGGCGCCGAACGCTAATGTGAACGTAGACTTAACTTAGCACAAATTCCCAGTGCTATGCGCCTCGCCGGAAATGCTACTCCAGTCAGGGACTGGCATAAGTAGTAGGTTAACTTTCAATGAATTTGGAGACCAGGCACCGCCACACTCCACCAACTTTGAGAGAACTAGCCGGGACGGACATGAAAACTTTTTGTGCAACTCTTTTGTACAAAAGTTTAGCAACTTTTCTAAGTTTTTTATGTCAGAAGTCTGGCGTGAACATTTTTGATTAATCGGCTCCGATGCATTTTGGATGACTAGTCTGAGGCTGGTCCCAAGCAGCTTCTCCTCACCTGGCACTTCTAGACTAACAGGTATCTCCTATTTGTTTAGGGAAGAAGGGTGGGGAGAAGCTGCCAAGGAATGGCCTCAGGTCTCTAAGAAACATCCCAGCCTTCTAAGGCAAGTCTCACACGTCCAGATAATTCCGGGACCGGAAAAATCGGTACCGGAGTTATCCGTGTCCTCACGTGGCACATCAGTGTGGCACACGTGCGGCAGCCGTGTACCGACTGAGTACCACACGGACCGTGCAGGAGACAGCGCTACAGTAAGCGCTGTCCCCCCAGCGTGTGGTGCTGAAGCCACCATTCATTCCTTCTCTCCAGCAGTGTTCGCTGGAGAGAAGGAATGAAAAATCATTTTTTTTTTTTTTTGTGGTTAAAATAAAGTTACTGGTTACATCCCACCTCCCACCCCCTGTGCGCCCGCCCGCTGGTATTAAAATACTCACCCAGCTCCCTTGATGCTTCCTCTCAGCGCCGCAGCTTGTCCTGTCACGTAGTGCCGCTCATTACAGTGATGAATATGCGGCTCCACCCCTATGGCACCACGTGACCGCTCATACAGGACAAGCTGCGGCACTGAGAGGAAGCATCGCGGGAGCTGGGTGAGTATTTTAATGCCAGCGGGCGGGCGCACAGGGGGTGGGAGGCGGCAAGTGACAAGGATCTTTATTTTAAACACAAAAATAAAAAAACATTGATTTTTCATATCTTCTCTCCAGCGAACACTGCTGGAGAGAAGGAATGAATGGCGGCTTCAGCACCACACGCTGGGGGGACAGCGCTTACTGTAGAACTGTCTCCTACATGGTCCGTGTGGTACTCAGTCAGCACACGGACAGCATCCGTGTGCGGTACGTGTTTACACGGACCCATTGACTTTAATGGGTCCATGTGATCCGTGCGCTCCCACGAACACTGACATGTCTCCGTGTTTTTCAAACGGACACACGGTCCGTGAAAACACGCTGACATGTGCAGAGACACATTTATTTTAATGTGTCTACGTGAGTCAGTGTCTCCGGTACATGAGAAAACTGTCACCACACGTACCGGAGCCACTGACGTGTGAAACAGGCCTAAGTATGTTTTCTGCTGCAGTGCTTCATACAAGGCTTCAATAACGCAGCCAGAGTCTGATTCACACTGAGCATGGTTTGGCAGCATGAATCTCAGGTCAGGTTCAATTTAACCCTGCTGTTGTGTTTGGGTCATAGTGACCCGAAGAGAATTTGTGAGGACCTGTAGATATTTTTCTATAAGTTTCTAAAACTTGAGGTTACTTGACTTTTCCTCATTTGGGGGGGACCTATCTATGAGTATGTTTTTTACTTTTTGCTACACGCCAATTTGTACACTTGTCGTCTTCGGGTCATAGTGACCCGGCATCATTTTTTACAGCTGTGAGGCCATATTTTCAGTGAAATAAAGGAGTTATAACCTCAGTTGGGTCTATTTATTGCATCTACTATTGTATATCAATTTATTTATTTCCTAAATTATTTCAATGGGGTCGTACACGCGCTCTGCCGGGTGTATGCATTGAGATCTGCGCACCATAAAAATGGCTTTATATTGATTATTTTTGGTGCACAGTCTATACGAAGATGTAGAGCGCATCCAGAGAGATCACTAGGTGTGCACTACACGTGTATATTCTGCGTAGAAAGGACTGCGCAGAACGCGCTGTGTAAGAGGGCCTTATTTTGTAAAGGTGGGCTCTAAAGGCCTGCAAATGATTTTTTTGGCTAAGTAAGTCTGTCTTCCTGGCTTATCACCTTGTTTTCAGAACGGAAGGAGCAGGCGGCCTTGTACAGAACATCCAGCAACATGCTCAGGAAAGTGAAACCATGGCCTCCACAAGCACTTCTACCCCCATGGCCTCTACCAGCGGTGCTTCCAGAATAAAAAGAAAAAGGTGCAGCTATTGCCCTTATTCTTGTGATAATAAAACAAGTATTACATGTTCTGGATGCAAAAAATTCTTATGCAAAGCCCATGTTTATTGTTCTTCATGCAAGAATACATAAATTTATATTACCATGTAAATATGTTCAAATTGAAGTGTTTATTAAATTTATTTTTTTATCACAAAATGTTTGATTTGCTTGTTTTTTTTTTTTGTTTTTTTAACACGTGTAGTTTGCTATTTTTCGTTTTGCTTATTACTAAGTTTATTTTAATCAAAAAAATAAATAAAGATTTCAATTTCATTTTTCTTTTCTTTTATTTACAAACATGTTCCCATACAGTCTAGTAAGCAAAAGGTAAAAAAATAATTGAGTTACAGTATTTAAAATCAAGATTTAATAAACCGGGTCATAGTGACCCATGAGCAATACAAGTGTATAGTACATGAGAACAAAACAGCAGGGTTAAAGGGAACCTGTCACCTGAATTTGGCGGGTCCTTTTTTGGGTCATATGGGCGTTGTTTTCGGGTCTTTTATTAACCCCTTTTTTCCCGCTGGCCGCACGCTGGTCGCGAAATTGACTTGACGTTGATTCGCTTTCCTCCCTAGTTAACGCGTGCGCAAAGCAATCTTGCCGTGCGCACGCGCAGTATGCTTTGCCCAACTGCAGGCAAAGCCGAAAACCATTAGTGCGCATGCGTCGGCGCACTATGTCCCGGAACACAGCAAAATACTTCCGGGACATAGTGCGCCGGCGCATGCGCACTAATGCGCTAACAGCTGAGAAATATGCAGCCGCAGGGACTAGAACATATTTTTCTAGCACACCGTAGTCACTTGGTTAGCACACGAGCATCATTTAGAAATCACACAAAAAGCATATACACTGTGTGCAGAATTATTAGGAAAGTTGTATTTTGATCACATGATACTTTTTATACATGTTGTCCTACTCCAAGCTGTTCAGGCTTGAGAGCCAACTACCAATTAAGTAAATCAGGTGATATGCATCTCTGTAATGAGGAGGGGTGTTGTCTAATGACATCAAAACCCTATATAAGGTGTGCTTAATTATTAGACAACTTCCTTTCCTTTGGCAAAATGGGTCAGAAGAGAGATTTGAAGGGCTTGTGAGATGTCTTGCAGAGGGATGAAGCAGGCTTGAAATTGCCACACTTTTGAAGCATGATCACCGAACAATCAAGCGTTTCATTGCAAATATCCAACAGGATCGCAAGAAGCATGTTGGGCAAAAAAGGCGCAAAATAACTGCACATGAATTGAGGAAAATCAAGCATGAAGCTGCCAAGATGCCATTTGCCACCAGTTTTGCGATATTTCAGAGCTACAACGCTACTGGAGTAACAAAAAGCACAAGGTGTGCGATACTCAGGGACATGGCCAAGGTAAGGAAGGCTGAAAAACGACCACCTTTGAACAAGAAACATAAGATAAAATGTCAAGACTGGGCCAAGAAATAACTTAAGACTTTTCAAAGGTTTTATGAAAGGATGAAATGAGAGTGACTCTTGATGGGTCAGATGGATGGGCCAGAGGCTGGATCAGTAAAAGGGCAGAGAGCTCCACTCCGACTCAGACGCCAGCTAGGTGGAGGTGGGGTACCGGTATGGGCTGGTATCATCAAAGATTAACTTGTGGGAACTTTTCGGGTTGAGGATGGAGTGAAGCTCAACTCCCAGACCTACTGCCAGTTTCTGGAAGACAACTTCTTCAAGCAGTGGTACAGGAAGAAGTCGGTATCGTTCAAGAAAAACATGATTTTCATGCAGGACAATGCTCCATCACATGCCTCCAACTACTCCACAGCGTGGCTGGCCAGTAAAGGTCTCAAAGAAGAAAAAATAATGACATGGCCCCCTTGTTCACCTGATCTGAACCCCATAGAGAACCTGTGGTCCCTCATAAAATGTGAGATTTACAGGGAGGGAAAACAGTCTACCTCTCGGAACAGTGTCTGGGAGGCTGTGGTGGCTGCTGCACGCAATGGTGATCGTAAACAGATCAAGCAACTGACAGAATCTATGGATGGAAGGCTGCTGAGTGTCATCATAAAGAAAGGTGGCTATATTGGTCACTAATTTTTTTGGGTTTTGTTTTTGCATGTCAGAAATGTTTATTTCTAAATTTTGTGCAGTTATATTGGTTTACCTGGTGAAAATATACAAGTGAGATGGGAATATATTTGTTTTTTATTAAGTTGCCTAATAATTCTGCACAATAATAGTTACCTGCACAAACCGATATCCTCCTATGATAGCCAAATCTAAAAAAAAAAGCCCACTCCAACTTCCAAAAATATTAAGCTTTGATATTTATGAGTCTTTTGGGTTGATTGAGAACATAGTTGTTGATCAATAATAAAAATAATCCTCTAAAATACAACTTGCCTAATAATTCTGCACACAGTGTATAAGGTGCCAATTGCATGGTTACCTGTAGTGCAGTGATTGTCGTTACAAGCTGTTATATAGCCAAAGATATATTAGAACACCGAGATCCTTTTCAACAAGTGACTCTCCCAGTTTTCCTTCCCCAAGGAGAATACTGATTAGTAAGCATAAAGCTGCATTTACACTGTAAGATTATTGTGGATTCCGGTTCCTAAGAATGCTGGTTTCACAATAATCTTTCAGTGTAAACAGGATGTTGATCACCCGAAGAATTAGCAAAACGCTTGTTCATTAGGCTACTTTCACACATCAGGTTTTTTGTTTGAGGCACAATCTGGCAACTTTTGAAAAAAAAAAACGAATCTTTTTTTTTACGCCGGATCCGTTTTTTTGTCATAGAGTTGTATTAGCGCCGGATTGTGCCTGATGGCCAGACGTTTCATGCGTCTTTTTCCGGATCCGTCCAAACAGTCGTTTGCGGCGGACGGAGAAAACGTCCAGAGGAACGTTTTTTTGTCCGGTGAAAAAAAACGCACAGTGACTGAACCGGCCAAAAATGCATAAAACAATGAATCCGCCCTCCAGATCCGCTTTTCAAGTATTTTCCATTGAAATTATGCTGATTTTCCACTCTGGGGTCGGTCTCTCTCTTACTCTCTCAGTCAATGTACACTCCATATTAAAAATAAAAACCGGATCCAGCAGAAAAACGGATCCGTTGCATCAGTTTTTACACTATTTGCAACGGATCCGTTTTTTTAAACATTAGCCAGATTCTGCCTGAAACATAAAAACCTGATGAGTGAAAGTAGCCTTTGGTGAAATGGTCTTTTGCGTTTCACAATAGAAGAAGCCAGCAATAACCCTAGTGGCAGAGGTAATTAATAAATCTCCAATCAAATATAGTATACAGCGAGGGGAAAGATAAATATTAAAGCCAACTTTTAATAAGTAGATTTGAAAATGGAACAATTGTCCAATAACAATAATAAAGGCAAGTGCAAGTAAAATCACCTCAAACAAATGCTGAATAAAAAACCTGTGCAGGTGACTTAGGCCGGCGTCACACGAGAAAACATCGCATAGCACTCAGCCCAGTGATCTATGGGGCAGCTCACATCAGCATTTTCTTTATCAGGTGTATTCGACGTGCGTGTAAAATCGCAGCATGCTGCGATTGTACGCGTATATTGTCCGAGACTCGCCAATGCAAGCCTATGGGTGCGAGAAAAAAAAATAAATAAAAAAAATCGCACAGCACTCAGACCATGCGAGTGCTGTCCCGATTTTTATGCTCTAATCTCCTTTGAAACGCCAGCAATTCATCTGCCGCATACAGTAAAATAACAGCGTGACAGGTTAGAATAGAACAGATAGAATAGATTTATACACATAAAATACATAGATATATAGCGGTCAGTGACACACACATATACGTATATGTATTACATAGATAGATAGAAGAAAAGCCGGCAATTCAACAGCCATGTACTGTAAAATCACAGCAGGAGCAGACAGGATAGAAGAGATGGATTACACACAGTATATACACACAGGATAGACGTCAGTGACATACAATTAGTAGTTTGCGCAGCTTACTGTAGATGTATTAAAAGATTATTTTTTTGAAAAAAACGACGTGGGCTCCAGCGTAATTTTCTTAACCAGCAGAGGGAAAGCAGATTGCTGGGGGCAGATGTTTATAGCCTGAGAAGGGGCTAATATCCATGGAGCTTCAAAGGCTATTAATATCAGCTCACAACTGTATACTTAGCCTTTATTGGCTAATAAAATGGGTCCCCCTATAATTAATAACCAGCAAAGGCTGTGCAGACAGCTGCAGGATGATATTAATAGCCTAGGAACGAGCCATGGATGCTGCCCCCCAAGACTAAAAACAGCAGCTCTCAGCCAACCAAGAAAAGGTGCATCTCTAAGATGCGCCAATTCTGGCACTTAGCCTTGCTCTTACCACTTGCCCTGTAGCGACGGCAAGTGGGTTAATAGTTGAGCGGGTTGAGGTCACCTTTGTATAGTCAGGTGACATCAAGCCCCGAGTTAAAGGGAACCTGTCACCCCGTTTTTACAATATGAGCTAAAAATAGCGTTCAATAGGGCCTGAGCTGTGCTTTACAATAGTGTCTTTATTATCGCCTGATTCCCCACCTTTGCTGCCATAATACCTTAGTAAACCCGCCGTTTTCGGCTGTCAATCACCTCGATCCGGTACGATGGGCGTAGCCAAATCGCTGTTTCTCCTCCACCTCTTGCTTTTCTCTAAGAAAATGTCTTCCCGGCGTTGGCGCAGTATTACGCGCCTGCGCAATAAAGTCTCCTCTCGTGCCTGCGCAGTATGCTTTGCCCAACTGTGGGCAAAGCATACAGCACATCATTGCGCATGCGCCGGTTTTTCACTGTAACCTATGTGCCCCGGAAGTCTCAATATGCAAATTTGCATACCGAGACTTCAGGGGCTCAGAGGTTACAATTAGTGTTGAGCATTCCGATACTGCAAATATCGGGTATCGCCCTATATTCGCTGTATCGGAATTCCGATACCGAGTTCCGATATCTTTGCGATAATGGATCCCGGAATCGGAAGTTCCCATAGTGCAGTAATGCACTATAATGGGGTCTGTGCGGCCTCTCGGGGGTCTGTGCGGGCCTGCGAGGGGTCTCTGCGGGCCTACGGGGGGTCTGTGCGGGTCTGCGGGGGGGTCTGTGCGGGCTGCCTGGGGTCTTTGTGTCTGTGCAAGTCCCATCGGACAATGCCTGCTACAGTGACAGTGATTGACACATTAGCCAATGATGGGACAGTAGTAGTCCCATCATCCGGCTAATGTGTTGAATGTAAAAAAATAAATAAATGCTACATACATACTACATACATACATACTACATACATACAACATACATACTACATACATACTACATGCTACATACATGCTACATACATACTACATACATACTACATACATACTACATGCTACATACATACAACATACATACTACATACATACTACATGCTACATACATACTACATACATACCACATACATACTACATGCTACATACATACCACATACATACTACATGCTACATACATACTACATACATACTACATGCATACTGCTGCTTTTTGGTAGAGCATTGAACAGCAAGGTGGATTGTTGCTGAGGGGAAAAAAAAAAAAACTCTTTAAATCTTCAGCTTAGCGAGTGTGAGCGAGCTGAGTGTGACCTGAGCGTAAGTGTGAACGGCGGTAAGTGTGACTTGTGATTCAGTGACTTTGGATTCAGGGAGTTTCCAAGGGAGGAATTGCTGAATTGCTGTCTGTATTTTATTAATACTTTGTATTTATTTTTATTCAAGGTTTCTGTCTGGTGCAATCCCCATTAGGAAATATGCTCCACTATTGTTAATGCCATCCAGTGCACATCTTGCCACATGTATGCAGTCCTTGATCAGCCGGTCGAGGGTGCATACTGCTGTGCGAGATGTGAGCACGTTGAGCATTTGGAAGCCCAGATTCTGGATCTAAATGTGCAGCTGGCAACACTGAGATCCATAGACAATATGGAGAGGAGTCTTCTGCTCACTGAGCAGACGCTCAATGGGATAGATGAGGGGGGATGATAGGATGGAGCTGCAGGACAGTGAAGTAGCTAGCTGGGTGACATTCAGAAAGCGGGGTAGAGGGAAGAGTGCCAGGGAGGCTAGTCCTGATCTGGCACACCCCAATAAGTTTGCTAGGTTGGCAGATGATGGGGGTGCCAGTACAGGGGTAGCACTGCTGCAGCCAGGCATGTCCTCTGAAAGCCGGAGGAGTGACTGCTACAGTAAGGAGGGAAATAGGAGAGCAGGGCAGGCCAGACAGGTGCTAGTAGTGGGGGACTCAATTATTAGGGGAACAGATAGGGCAATCTGTCACAAAGACAGGGATCGTCGGACGGTGTGCTGCCTACCTGGCGCTCGAGTCCGACACATCGCTGATCAGGTGGACAGATTACTGGGAGGGGCTGGTGAGGACCCAGCGGTCATGGTGCACATTGGCACAAATGACAAAGTTAGAGGTAGGTGGAAGGTCCTTAAAGATGATTTCAGGGAATTAGGCTGCAAGCTGAAAGCAAGGACCTCCAACGTGGTATTTTCCGAAATACTGCCTGTACCACATGCCACGCCAGAGAGGCAACGGGAGATTAGGGAGGTTAATAAGTGGCTCAAGAATTGGTGTAGGAAGGAGGGGTTTGGGTTCCTGCAAAACTGGGCCGACTTCTCAGTGGGCTACAGGCTCTACGCTAGGGACGGGCTGCACCTCAATGGGGAAGGTGCAGCTGTGCTGGGGGAGAAAATGGCTAGAAGGTTGGAGGAGTGTTTAAACTAGGGATTGGGGGGGAGGGTATTCAATTTATAGGAGGGGAAGATAGGGCAGATAGAGACCTGGGCACAAATAAGGAAGTTGGGGGTGGCGGTGGCATGGGGGGTGGGGTTAGGACAGTTAATAATTTAAGAAAGAATAGAGGTACAGAGAGGAACATCAAGTGCATGTATACTAATGCGAGAAGCATCGCCAACAAAATGGACGAATTAGAATTAATGTTGTTGGAGCATAATTATGACATGGTGGGGATATCTGAAACATGGCTGGACGAGAGCCATGACTGGGCTGTTAATTTGCAGGGCTATAGCCTTTTCAGAAATGACTGTACAGATAAGCGAGGGGGAGGGGTGTGTCTGTATGTAAAATCGTCCTTAAAACCCATCCGGCGTGATAATATAGGTGAATTTAATGAAAATGTAGAGTCCCTGTGGGTGGAGATAAGGGAAAGGGGAAAAAATAATAAATTACTGATAGGAGTTTGTTATAAATCTCCAAAAGTAATGGAAGCAATGGAGAATATCCTCGTAAAGCAAACAGATGAAGCTGCGACTCAAGGAGAAGTCATTATTATGGGGGACTTCAACTACCCTGAAATAGATTGGGGAACAGAAACCTGCAGTTCCAGCAAAGGTAATCGTTTTTTGACAACTATGAGAGACAATTACCTTTCACAACTGGCTCAGGACCCAACAAGAAGGGGGGCACTGCTAGACCTAATATTAACAAACAGGCCAGACCGCATATCAAATATAAGGGTTGGGGGTCACTTGGGAAATAGTGATCACAAAATAATAAGTTTTCGTGTATCCTTTAATAAGATGTGTAGTAGAGGGGTGACAAGGACACTAAACTTCAGGAGGGCAAATTTCCAACGGATGAGAGATGATCTTGGTGCAATTAACTGGGACGATATCCTGAGACATAAAAATACACAAAGAAAATGGAAGACGTTTATTAGCATCCTGGATAGGACCTGTGCACAGTATATACCATATGGGAATAAACATACTAGAAATAGGAGGAAACCAATATGGCTAAATAGAGCTGTAAGGGGCGCAATAAGTGACAAAAAGAAAGCATTTAGAGAATTAAAGGAAGTAGGTAGTGATGAGGCATTAAATAAATACAGAAAATTAAATAAATTCTGTAAAAAGCAAATCAAGGCAGCAAAGATTGAGACAGAGAGACTCATTGCCAGAGAGAGTAAAAATAATCCCAAAACATTCTTTAACTACATAAATAGTAAGAAACTAAAAAATGAAAGTGTTGGCCCCCTTAAAATAGTCTGGGGGAAATGGTGGATGAGGATGAGGAAAAAGCCAATATGCTAAATGACTTTTTTTCATCAGTATTTACACAAGAAAATCCCATGGCAGACAATATGATCAGTGATAACAAAAATTCCCCATTAAGTGTCACCTGCTTAACCCAGCAGGAAGTACGGCAGCGTCTAAAAATCACTGAAATTGACAAATCTCCGGGCCCGGATGGGATACACCCCCGAGTACTGCAGGAATTAAGTACAGTCATTGATAGACCATTATTTTTAATCTTTAAAGAGTCCATAATAACAGGGTCTGTACCACAGGACTGGCGTATAGCAAATGTGGTGCCAATATTCAAAAAGGGGACAAAAACTGAACTCGGTAATTATAGGCCTGTAAGCTTAACCTCTACTGTGGGTAAAATCCTGGAGGGCATTCTAAGGGATGCTATACTGGAGTATCTGAAGAGGAATAACCTCATGACCCAGTATCAGCACGGGTTTACTAGGGACTGTTCATGTCAGACTAATTTGATCAGCTTCTATGAAGAGGTAAGTTCCGGACTGGACCAAGGGAACCCAGTAGATGTAGTGTATATGGACTTTTCAAAAGCTTTTGATACGGTGCCACACAAAAGGTTGATACATAAAATGAGAATAATGGGGATAGGGGAAAATATGTGTAAGTGGGTTGAGAGCTGGCTCAGGGATAGGAAACAAAGGATGGTTATTAATGGAGCACACTCGGACTGTGTCGCGGTTAGCAGTGGGGTACCACAGGGGTCAGTATTGGGCCCTCTTCTTTTTAACATATTTATTAATGACCTTGTAGGGGGCATTCAGAGTAGAATTTCAATATTTGCAGATGACACTAAACTCTGCAGGGTAATCAATACAGGGGAGGACAATTTTATATTACAGGATGATTTATGTAAACTAGAAGCTTGGACTGATAAATGGCAAATGAGCTATAATGGGGATAAATGTAAGGTCATGCACTTGGGTAGAAGTAATAAGATGTATAACTATGTGCTTAATTCTAAAACTCTGGGCAAAACCGTCATTGAAAAAGACCTGGGTGTATGGGTGGATGACAAACTCCTATTCAGTGGCCAGTGTCAGGCAGCTGCTACAAAGGCAAATAAAATAATGGGATGTATTAAAAGAGGCATAGATGCTCATGAGGAGAACATAATTTTACCTCTATACAAGTCACTAGTTCGACCACACTTAGAATACTGTGCACAGTTCTGGTCTCTGGTGTATAAGAAAAACATAGCTGAACTAGAGCGGGTGCAGAGAAGAGCGACCAAGGTTAGAGGACTGGGGGGTCTGCAATACCAAGATAGGTTATTATACTTGGGGCTGTTTAGTTTGGAAAAACGAAGACTAAGGGGTGATCTTATTTTAATGTATAAATATATGAGGGGACAGTACAAAGACCTTTCTGATGATCTTTTTAATCATAGACCTGAGACAGGGACAAGGGGGCATCGTCTACGTCTGGAGGAAAGAAGGTTTAAGCATAATAACAGACACAGATTCTTTACTGTAAGAGCAGTGAGACTATGGAACTCTCTGCCGTATGATGTTGTAATGAGTGATTCATTACTTAAATTTAAGAGGGGACTGGATGCCTTTCTTGAAAAGTATGTTACAGGGTATATACACTAGATTCCTTGATAGGGCGTTGATCCAGGGAACTAGTCTGACTGCCGTATGTGGAGTCGGGAAGGAATTTTTTTCCCCAATGTGGAGCTTACTCTTTGCCACATGGTTTTTTTTTTGCCTTCCTCTGGATCAACATGTTAGGGCATGTTAGGTTAGGCTATGGGTTGAACTAGATGGACTTAAAGTCTTCCTTCAACCTTAATAACTATGTAACTATGTACATACATACATACTACATACAATACATTCATACATTACATACAGACATACAGTACATTAAACAGATTACATACTCACCATTACTTGTCACTTTGTTCCCTGAAGCCAGTGTCATCTGTAAAAAAGATTAAAATAACAAACAACCAATATACTCCCTGTCCGCAGAAATCCACGAGTGTCCCACGACGATCTCCTGTAGAGAACGGCAGCATCAGCTGATGCGACCACTCTCTAGGGGCTCCAGGAACACAATGACGTGTGGAAGGTATCCTTCCACACTGTATTCCTCCCCCGCTGTAAAAAAAAATAAAAATAGTCCCTTGTCTCACTTTATGCCATTGCTGTGTGAGAAATGTTCCCAGGCAGCAATTGCCATAAAGTAAGACTTTGAACTCAGGTAACCTCAGTGATGCACTGCAGGAGCCATTGTCTCCTGTCAGTGTGTCACTGAGGGTCCTATAGAGCAGTGACATCACCCGATGTCACTGTTCTATAGGGGAGATCGTCGTGGGACACTCATTAATTAGACTACGGCGGACAGGTAGTATACGGTTTATTATTTTAAGTTTTTTGCAGGCGCTGAAGTATGGTAAGTATGGTTAAATGAAGAATATTAAAATACTTTTTTCTTTACGTGTGTGTGTTTTATTAACCCTTTATTAGTATTGGATTAATAACGGATAGGCGTCTTATTGACGCCTCTCCGTTATTAACCCGGCTTAATGTCACCTTACAATAGCAAGGTGACATTAACCCCTTATTAACCCATATCCCACCGCTACACGGGAGTGGGAAGAGAGGGGCTAAGTGCCGGAATTGGCGCCATTTCCGGGGCGGCTGCGGACTGCTATTTGTAGCCGGGGGGGGGGCAATATCCATGGCCCCTCTCTAGGCTATGAATATCAGCCCGCAGCTGTCTGCGTAGCCTTTCTGGCTATAAAATATAGGGGGACCCCACGTCATTTTTTGGGGGGGTCCCCCTAGTTTAATAGCCAGTAAAGGCTACGCAGATAGCTGCAGGCTGATATTCATAGCAGGCTACAAATATTGGCCCCCCGGCCGTCGGCTTTCCCCCTCTGGCGCAGAAAATTGCGCAGGAGCCCACGCCGTTTTTTTCTTTTTTTTTTTTTTTTAAAAATTCAACGCTCATTAAGGCCTCTTTCACACTTGTGTAGGTACGGGTCCGTCGCTATGCGTCGGGCCGACGCACGTTGTGAAATTTGTGGATGACGTGGGCAGCGGATGCAGTTTTTCAACGCATCCGCTGCCCATTCTGAAGTCCGGGGAGGAGCGGGCGGAGTTTCGGCCGCGCATGCGCGGTAGAAAATGGCGGACGCGATGGACCAAAAAACGTTCACTTTAACGGTTTTTCGTGCCGACGGTCCGCCAAAACCCGCCGGATCTGTTTTTTTCCACCGAATCCGTTTTTTCACGCCTGATTCGTTTTTTTCCATAGGATCCATTTTTTCACACAGGATAAGTTTTTTTCGTCCGGATCCGTTTTTTTCCGCCGGATCTGTTTTATTTCACACAGGATCCGTTTTTTTTCGGATGCGCCAATTCCGGCACTTAGCCCCTCTTCCCACTCCCGTGTAGCGGTAGGATATGGGGTAATGAGGGGTTAATGTCACCTTGCTATTGTAAGGTGACATTAAGCCGGGTTAATAACGGAGAGGCGTCAATAAGACGCCTATCCGTTATTAATCCAATACTAATAAAGGGTTAATAAAACACACACGTAAGGAAAAAAGTATTTTAATATTCTTCATTTAACCATACTTACCATACTTCAGCGCCTGCAAAAAACGTAAAATAATAAACCGTATACTACCTGTCCGCCGTAGTCCAATTAATGAGTGTCCCACGACGATCTCCCCTATAAAACAGTGACATCGGGTGATGTCACTGCTCTATAGGACCCTCAGTGACACACTGACAGGAGACAATGGCTCCTGCAGTGCATCACTGAGGTTACCTGAGTTCAAAGTCTTACTTTATGGCAATTGCTGCCTGGGAACATTTCTCACACAGCAATGGCATAAAGTGAGACAAGGGACTATTTATTTATTTTTTTTTACAGCGGCGGAGGAATACAGTGCGGAAGGAAACCTTCCTCCCGTCATTGTGTTCCTGGAGCCCCTAGAGAGTGGTTGCATCAGCTGATGCTGCCGTTCTCTACGGGTGATCGTCGTGGGACACTCGTGGATTTCTGCGGACAGGGAGTATATTGGTTGTTTGTTATTTTAATCTTTTTTACAGATGACACTGGCTTCGGGGAACAAAGTGACAAGTAATGGTGAGTATGTAATCTATGTTTAATGTACTGTATGTATGTATTGTATGTAATGTATGAATGTATTGTATGTAGTATGTATGTATGCATGTAGTATGTATGCAGTATGTATGTAGCATGTAGTATGTATGTAGCATGTATGTAGTATGTATGTATGTAGCATGTAGTATGTATGTATGTAGCATGTATGTAGCATGTAGTATGTATGTTGTATGTATGTAGCATGTAGTATGTATGTAGTATGTATGTAGCATGCATGTATCATGTATGTAGCATGCATGTAGCATGTACAGTGCCTACAAGTAGTATTCAACCCCCTGCAGATTTAGCAGGTTTACACATTTGGAATTAACTTGGCATTGTGACATTTGGACTGTAGATCAGCCTGGAAGTGTGAAATGCACTGCAGAAAAAAAGAATGTTATTTATTTGTTTATTTTTTTTTTAAATTGGGAAAAGTTTATTCAGAGGGTCATTTATTATTCAACCCCTCAACCCACCAGAATTCTGTTTGGTTCCCCTAAAGTATTAAGAAGTAGTTCAGGCACAAAGAACAATGAGCTTCACATGTTTGGATTAATTATCTCTTTTTCCAGCCTTTTCTGACTTTTTAAGACCCTCCCCAAACTTGTGAACAGCACTCATACATGGTCAACATGGGGAAGACAAAGGAGCATTCCAAGGCCATCAGAGACAAGATCGTGGAGGGTCACAAGGCTGGCAAGGGGTACAAAACCCTTTCCAAGGAGTTGGGCCTACCTGTCTCCACTGTTGGGAGCATCATCCGGAAGCGGAAGGCTTATGGAACTACTGTTAGCCTTCCACGGCCTGGACAGCCTTTGAAAGTTTCCTCCCGTGCCGAGGCCAGGCTTGTCCGAAGAGTCAAGGCTAACCCAAGGACAACAAGGAAGAAGCTCCGGGAAGATCTCATGGCAGTGGGGACATTGGTTTCAGTCAATACCATAAGTAATGTACTCCACCGCAATGGTCTCCGTTCCAGACGAGCCCGTAAGGTACCTTTTACTTTCAAAGCGTCATGTCAAGGCTCGTCTACAGTTTGCTCATGATCACTTGGAGAACTCTGAGACTGACTGGTTCAAGGTTCTCTGGTCTGATGAGACCAAGATCGAGATCTTTGGTGCCAACCACACACGTGACGTTTGGAGACTGGATGGCACTGCATACGACCCCAAGAATACCATCCCTACAGTCAAGCATGGTGGTGGCAGCATCATGCTGTGGGGCTGTTTCTCAGCCAAGGGGCCTGGCCATCTGGTCCGCATCCATGGGAAGATGGATAGCACGGCCTACCTGGAGATTTTGGCCAAGAACCTCCGCTCCTCCATCAAGGATCTTAAGATGGGTCGTCATTTCATCTTCCAACAAGACAACGACCCAAAGCACACAGCCAAGAAAACCAAGGCCTGGTTCAAGAGGCAAAAAATCAAGGTGTTGCAGTGGCCTAGTCAGTCTCCTGACCTTAACCCAATTGAAAACTTGTGGAAGGAGCTCAAGATTAAAGTCCACATGAGACACCCAAAGAACCTAGATAACTTGGAGAAGATCTGCATGGAGGAGTGGGCCAAGATAACTCCAGAGACCTGTGCCGGCCTGATCAGGTCTTATAAAAGACGATTATTAGCTGTAATTGCAAACAAAGGTTATTCCACAAAATATTAAACCTAGGGGTTGAATAATAATTGACCCACACTTTTATGTTTAAAATTTATAAAAATTTAACTGAGCAACAAAACTTTTTGGTTTGTAAGATTTATGCATCTGTTAATAAATCCTGCTCTTGTTTGAAGTTTGAAGGCTCTAACTTATTTGCATCTTATTAAGCCTGCTAAATCTGCAGGGGGTTGAATACTACTTGTAGGCACTGTATGTAGCATGTAGTGTGTATGTAGCATGGATGTAGCATGGATGTAGCATTGTAGTATGTATGTAGTACGTATGTAGCATGTAGTATGTATGTAGCATGTAGTATGTATGTAGTATGTATGTAGCATGTAGTATGTATGTATGTAGCATATAGTATGTATGTAGCATGTATGTAGTATTTATTTATTTTTTTACATTCAACACATTAGCTGGATGATGGGACTACTACTGTCCCATCATTGGCTAATGTGTCAATCACTGTCATTGTAGCAGGCATCGTCCGATTGGACTTGTAGTCCCATCGGACGATGCCTGCACAGACACAAAGACCCCAGGCAGCCCGCACAGACCCCCCGGCAGCCCGCACAGACCCCCGAGAGGCTGCACAGACCCCCCGCCAGGCCGCACAGACCCCACGCAGGTCCGCACAGACCCCCGAGAGGCCGCACAGACCCCATTATAGTGCATTATTGCACTATGGGAACTTCCGATTCCGGGATCCGATATCGTAAAAATATCGGAACTCGGTATCGGAATTCCGATACTGCAAATATTGGGTATCTCCCGATATTCGCTGTATCGGAATGCTCAACACTAATTGTAATCTCTGTCCCCTGAAGTCTCAGTATGCAAATTTGCATATCAAGACTTCCGGGCACAGAGGTTAACAGTGAAAAACCGGCGCATGCGCAATGATGTGCTGTATGCTTTGCCCACAGTTGGGCAAAGCATACTGCGCAGGCGCTAGAGCCGAATCCACTGCACAACTGCAAAAAAAGAGCGCGATCTGTGCTATTCACAGATCGAGTTACGTCAGACACGCCGAGGAGCGGGGGGAGAAACAGCGATTTAACAACGCCCATTTGACCGGACCAGCGTGATTCACAGCCGAAAACGGCGAGTTTACTAAGGTATTTTGGCAGCAAAGGTGGGGAATCAGGGAACAATAAAGACACTATTGTAAAGCACAGCTCAGGCCCTATTGAATGCTATTTTTAGCTCATATTGAAAAAACGGGGTGACAGGTTCCCTTTAAATAATAGAGAGGTGTCAATAAGACACCCCCATTATTAACCCCATAGTCATATCGTATAAAAACACACACATCAAGGAAAAAGTTCTTTAATTGAAAGAATGACAGACTCCTTTAATAAATCTTTAATTAAACCATACTTACAACATCGCCCATTCCACAGACGCAATTGTCTTCTGCAAAAGAGTTAAAACAACAAAATCATATTCATCACCTTTTGTCATCTAGCAGACACTGAGCAGCGTCTACTCAATGTCTCCCTGAGAACTCCTATTCCCTGTCTGATGGCACCATGAGCGTGAGGAAGTTCTCCTGCTCAATGTGCCGTTAGACAGGTCCTGGGAGTTCACAGCCAATGAACTTGCTTCACCTATCTGACGTCAGCACGAGCACTGTGGGAAAATTTCACACACTGCTCAGTGTCTCTGCTGGATGCTAGATGGCAGGCTGCATGGTTGCATGATGCGAACATACAGCCTGCCAGAGCTAGACCCGTCGTGGGACACATGGATTATCATCTTCTCTGTGGAAAGGTGAGGAATATGGATGTTTCTTCTTTTAACTCTTTTGCAGAAGACAGTGGCGTCTGTGGAATGGGCGATGTGGCAAGTATGGTTTAATTAAGATTTAACCCCTTCACGACTGAGCCTTTTTTTGTTTTTGCGTTTCTGTTTTTAGGTCCCCTTCTTCCCAGAGCCATAACTTTTTTATTTTTCTGTCAATATGGCCATGTGAGGGCTTGTTTTTTTGTGGGACGAGTTATATTTTTGAACGACACAATTGATTTTACCATATCGTGTACTCAAAAACGGGGGGAAAAATTCCAAGTGAGGTGAAATTGCAAAAAAAAGTGCAATCCCACAATTGTTTTTTTTTTTTTTACTAGGTTCACTAAATAAAAACTGACCTGCCATTATGATTCTCCAGGTCATTACAAATTCATATTCTAAACTTTGAGTGTCTATGGGGGGGGGACAGTGTTAACTATCCGGTCCCAAAACCTAATTTAGAAACATATTTATTTGTGCTCTTTAATTCCACTATTACCATTCTTTCAATAAAAAGAAGTAATTTCTTACCTTTTTTTCCCTGTACATAAATTCCATAAACTTCTCCATGTAGAAATAAAATTGAGGCAGTAACATTTTCGTAGGATATCAGTAAACCTGTTTTTTATTGCTTGGAACATATTATTATGGCATGGCTTGGAAATTAAATACATTGAAATGTTGTAAATATGCCAGCTGTATAGAAATACTGGCATGAACAAAAACACACAATACTATTGATAAAATTTGCCTTAAAAATATGAAAAGGATGTCCAGTGACACACACACACACGAAAGGCGGTGCAAACAATCGGTAAGTGCTTGTCTGCGCAAAAGCTGCTTAAATATTGCCACTAGACACTCCGGGTTCGGAATAAGATATGTCTTTCATATGAAGTCTCTTGTGCCAGCAATTGAAAGAGCACCGACCTCCCATACCCAGCCACTGCGGCGCAGCATAATGCACATTCACATCATTGCAGGTATTTGGATAGCTGGTAATCATGGGAAACAGCGTATCTTCAATTGCAAACTTTCAGGTTGCACAGTTCTGCTTCATGCCTTTCCTTAAAATGCAGTGTCTTCCGTATACTCAATGCCGTTCCCGATTATGTCTGTAGCATGGTAGTGGGTGCTGGAAGCTGCTGTACCCTGCATGTTATTCCCAGAGTTTTTAACTTTTTGTTGCATTTGCCACACCTGTGCCCGAGAAGCACGACATGAGTAGCGAGAGGAAGTCAGTAAGTGTCCCATTCAAAATAAATGATACATTTTTTATTTTTTTTTACTTATAACCTTGTGCTGAGGTTTTGGCATATAGAGTTCGGCAGGGGTATAAAGGTAATGACACGGTTTTCCTGTTAAGAGTTGTCAGCATTTATGTTTCATGGCAAGCTGTGGAGAAAAGGAAAAGTTTGGAATCACTACAATGAAAATTCACATATAGTAGAAAAATGCCAGAAGAAGGAATATTTAAGAGCTACCGTCACTCATTCATAAATCAATAGTTCACATGAAGATAAGAAACTTTGCTTTGTAATATATCTCATTGAAAATTCTGCTTTCTTTCTCTTCCAGAACGGATCATTTGTTCTGAATTCATGTGTAAAATCTGCATTCAGTAAAGATAGATTTCCCCATTACTTAGATAGAAGAGGACAGTTGGTGCTTATGAGATTCTATGAAGAGAGGAGGGAGGAGCTAGAGACAGACATTCTGCTGCAAGTTCTTCTGAAATGACAGCTACAGTTTAAATAAATAAAAGCATTAAAGTGTAACTGTCATTTCGGGAGAACCGTGAGAGAGAGAGATAAAGTTCTGGTACCCAAACTCAACTTTGAACTAAAGTTTGGCCAGGTACAAGAACCTGAACTTCCACTTTTCCGCACATCCCTTGTCATTACCTATGTAGATATGGGCACATTCATTATATTAACAGTGCAAACACGTCACATCTATTACACATCAACTACAGGAAAGTGAAAACTCTCACTAGATAAATATTTGTGGCCATGGAAATCGTAACAGCGGTCAGGCCAAAAGCCTGTCATCCAGAGGTGTCGTGGAAATCATTCCTGGGTGTCTAAAATGGGTGACCGCAGTTTTATTTGGAATAAGCTCCTCTTTTTTTATATATTATTTATTATATAAAACATTTGGGTGGATGTACTATTTGCAATGAGTCTTGACTGTGATGGAAAAGGAGGCAGATTTTAGTACAAACTGGTAACTTTGGTTTTAGATCTGTTTGTGACTCGATCAAAAATACAGTCAATATGAATACTGTGTTAAGCAGAGATTAAGGAAAATACAGTAAACTAACCAAGAGGGTATAAAATTAGATAACAGTTCCTAAAGACGCGGCAAAATTTGTCATCCAACATGAGCCATATCGTGGCCGGGAGTTGAATGCTCCAGTGCAGCTGTATCATGTACATGTCTTTTATAAAACAGAAATTAGCCTCCTAATGTGTCCAGAAATATTGTAAAGGGTGAAACGCGTCGAGGTGACAGAGTAACGCTAGGGGCTTTAGTATCACAGCCCAGCGCTTTTGACACATCTTGAAACGATTTAATATTAGACTTTATTAGTGCCAATTACCCTAGCATCTTTTGGTGATGGTCAGACTGCTTTAAATTAGGGTGGACCGGTTAGGTTTTAATTTTATTGAATTTATTAAAAGTTATGTATTATTTGTGCCACCTCAGTCAGTGAATTAATTTACCGTATATACTCGAGTATAAGCCGAGATTTTCAGCCCACTTTTTTGGGCTGAAAGTCCCCCTCTCGGCTTATACTCGAGTCATACCCAGGGGTCGGCAGGGGAGGGGGAGCGGGGGCTGTCTAATAATACTCTCCTGCTCCTGGCGCGGTCCCTGCTTCCCGGCGCTGCAGTTTCTTCCTGTAGTGAGCGGTCACATGGTACCGCTAATTACAGTAATGAATATGCGGCTCCACCTCCCATAGGGGTGGAGCCACATATTCATTACTGTAATGAGCGGTAACGGTGACCACTCACTACAGGAAGAAAATGCGGCGCCGGGGAACAGACGTGAAGGGACCTCGCCGGGAGCAGGTGAGTATGACGGGGGCAGTGCGCGATATTCACCTGGTCCTCGTTCCACCGTCGGCGCCGCTGTGTCTTCCGCAGTGACGCTCAGGTCAGAGGGCGCGGTGACGCGATTAGTGCGCGCCGCCCTCTTCCTGAACGTCGGTGCAGAGGATGGGAAGACGGCGGTCAGCGGTGGAACAGGGAGCAGGTGACTATAGCAAGTGCCGGGGGCCGGAGAGGTGAGTATGTAATTTTCTTATTCTTTTAATCGCAGCAACAGCATATGGGGCAAATATCTGTATGGAGCATCTTATGTGGCCATGTGCAGCATGATATGGGGGCAAATATCTGTATGGGGCATCTGTATGGGGCCATGTGCAGCATGATATGGGGGCAAATATCTGTCTGGGGCATCTGTATGGGGCCATGTGCAGCATTATATGGGGCAAATATCTGTATGGAGCATCTTATGTGGCCATGTGCAGCATGATATGGGGACAAATATCTGTATGGAGCATCTTATGGGGTCATAATCAACATTTATGCAGCATTATATGGGGCATATTTTAATATGGAGCCCATCATAAACTGTATGGAGCATTATATGGGGCTCCTGATTCAATATGGATATTCAAAAACACTTAACCTACTGATGTCTCAATTAATTTTACTTTTATTGGTATATCTATTTTTATTTTTGAAATTTACCAGTAGCTGCTGCATTTTCCACCCTAGGCTTATACTCGAGTCATTAAGTTTTCCCAGTTTTTTGTGGCAAAATTAGGGGGGTCGGCTTATACTCGGGTCGGCTTATACTCGAGTATATATGGTAATTGGTGGAAAAATTCAAAGGAACGGATAGCATTCACCGGTTAAAAAAACCTTCTTTATTCCAATACTCTAAAACATCGGCATCGGGAGGATGGGAGCAGGATTGGAATGGAGGACAGCCGTTTCGTGCTGCAGTGGTGCTTCTACTGGTCACATTCCCGATGCCGATGTTTTAAAGTATTGGAATTAAGTTTTTTTTAACCGGTGAGTGCCATCCGTTTCTTTCAATTTTTGTACCCATTGTGGCTATTTCTTTGGAGTGGCACCCCGGCTCACGGAGCGCTTACTGCTGTATATATGCTTGCAGCATCAGTTCATTCAGTTACTTGTGCACTGAGCGGGCTTCCCCGCTGTGCGGATTAACACTTTGTTGGAGTAATTTAATTGGTGGCAACTTCCTGAGGCTTTAGGGTCCTCTTTCAGTGATAAGAAAAATTGCGGAAGTGACTGGCTCTGTGTGCTGGCCGGCAAGACGGAGGAGTACAGGAACTGCCTATAATTTAATTTATTTATATAATTGGGACAACCTACAGCCGGATGTGATTTTTATGCTCAGTCCTGATGTCAGTTTGACAAGTAACCCCTAATCTCTATGCAACTGAAGAAAACGCGAGTCTTATAGGAAATGTAAAGTTGGGAAAGTCTAATTGTGTTCTCCAAGAGGCACACTGAGGATGGATCCTCAAATACTCGACCACTGTTCATTTGCAGTGCTCCCAATGTATCTCCCACTTAGAAAAGAGGGTCGTATGTGCCCAGAAGAAACTCCAACAAAAACGGAGACCTGTCCTGAATGTGCGTCTGGGAGCGATAAGTGTTAGATTTGAGTAGCTTGATCCATGCAAGAGTTCTAGCTCTACGTAAAAACAGAAGTGTGATCATAGAAACTCTGCACATAAGAAATGGAATGACCTAAAAGTATGGGCAGATAAGGCCTAAACACACAGGTGAATATTAGTCATTTCCAAACATCAATTCCTTCCACGCGGAGCAAATTCTAACTTTGCCATTTCAAGGTATACAACTTCAATGCCTTTTCATTTTCTTATTTTATACCTTCTTTCGTGCCTGGGTCTCAATGCATTAAATGCACTTGCCTCCAACATTGCCTGAGGACATCGAGTCCTACATTTTGACAAATCAACTCAAGACGTTGACCCTGTATTGCTGAAAAAAAACTTGTCAGGATTTCTAATTCTAGTCTGGCAAAGCCCTTCCACATCATCTGGTCTCTAAAGTGAGAATTGACTTGGTTAAAGCAGCTGACTGGAAGTCCTATAACGGCACTGTGCAATATATCAGTGTATGTCTTGTGACCCTCATGTACCAGACCGTACGTGGCCTTGTACTAACTTTGATGTTTAGTTTATGAAATACGGTCATGGGAGCAGGCACTTTACTTCAGCCAAATCAGAATTATGTTCACCTTGTGAGCGGTATCTGCAAATTGCTGTGCGCTGTTCATCATTTCCGCTGTCGATTCTTCTGCGCGGCCAAGCCGCTCTCCACGCTCATTCAGGGCTTGGCTGGCTTTCTGTACAGCACTGGTTACACTGTCAGCAGCCGAGTGAAGTATACTATTGCCTGCAGTGAATACAAAAGTTTAGTCTGGCAATAAAATGTAAAACTTTATAAAAGATAAAAAGTAGTGATGAGCGAGGAAACTCTTTGCTTGGGTGGTCTCCGAGTATTTGTGAGTGCTCCTCGATTTAGTTTTTGTTGACCCAGTTGCATGATTTGCGGCTTTTAGACAGCTTGAATACATGTGGGAATTCCCTGGCAACCAGGCAACCCCCACATGTGCTCAGGCTGGCTAGCAGCCGTAAATCATGCAGCTGCATCAACAAAAACTAAATCTCCGAGCAGTTACAAATACTCGGAGACCACCCGAGCAACGAGTATACTCGCTCATCACTAATAAAAAGCAGAAACTATTACAGGAGCCTTTTCCAAGGGAGTCATGTCTGGCGGTATGGCATAGATTTGGCCATTTTGAACCCTTCTAATATCTGACCCACAGCAATACTTATGGCATATCTAATCTATAAAGGCAAAACATTTTTTAATGTTAGGCACTGCAACCAAAAGAATTGGTTGTTTAGGGCTCTACTGCTCCTGTTAGATGGTTGGACCTGTGTCATTTAGGCTGCACTAACCCATTCATGTGTCACAGTCCAAGCACAAATATAAAAGAACCTGGCACTCAACTTAAATGCGTGTGACTTGAAAAATTTATTGCGTAGTACCAAAAACGTTTCGGTCTTATTTGACCTTCTTCAGTTACGTACTTAGAGTGAAAATTGCGTGGCGCTTTGTGCATCTGACCAGTGAGTATAGTTAGAATCACTGGGGTACCGGTGCCCTGCTCATGGGGTGGGCTGAGAGCTGTTGCCGTCCGGAGCTTGACGCGGTGTCCACCGCTTGTCAGTGCATGTGCCGGAGTAACTGAAGAAGGTCAAATAAGACCGAAACGTTTTTGGTACTACGCAATAAATATTTCAAGTAACACGCATTTAAATTGAGTGCCAGGTTCTTTTATATTCATGATATGATGGTGTGGGAACCTACCTGTGCACCACCATAGCAGTGCTCACGTCTTTGTTCACCACAGTCCAAGCACAGACCAGCTGCGAGTCTCCTGCCCGAACTTGACAGCCTCATCTATACCAGTAAGGCGGTTGAGTTTGGATCGCTGCTGACTACCTAAAGAGGTGCCTGGAGGAGACTGGGCCTCCTGCAGGAGACTGGGCCGCCTGGAAGCAGCTTAAGGTCCACATACACAGTAGATCAATGTCAGCTGAACCCACTGATAAAGATGGGTTTTCGCTGACTGTCTCATTTGTATTGGGGACACCGGTTGACAGGTCGATTGGGCACGTCCAATTTAAAATTGCCGATCACACTGTTCTTCCTGAGACACATCTGCGGGCAGCTTTCTCACAGAACACAGGAGTACTCGGCCGAGTGAGTGATCCTGTGTATGGAAGCGTCGGCTAAGTTGTTGTTGGGTTGACAGCCATATAATGTGTATGGTTGGATTTACTTTCCTCCGCTAACACTCGCACAGCAGAGCCAAGTGTGCATATGGATGGACAAGTTGGGACTGACAGACAGCCGTAGGTCGAACAAGTGTTTGGTCAACAGTCATCTGATGTGTGGGGCCACCTTGTGCTCTAGATTGTAATATTCGTCTAGTAATTAATAGTTTTTCCTCCCTTTACTAATGTTTCATGTACACTGTTCTTGGGTGTTGCAAACAGACTTAAAATGACTTGGTTGGGGGTTGCATACCTGAGAAAAGTCTGGACTGACAGTTGATGAACTCAGGCTTCCTATCGGAGAGATATCTCTGACATGTATGATGCAAGATTTGGAAGAAGGTAAATTTCTCTGAGCCAGAACTCGCCACCCACTGATCAGAAGCGTTGTCAAACTGAAGATCAAATTCCGGAGACTCCTACATATGACACAATTAAACAGAATATGTGAGTCCAAAGAATGGCACAGTCATGCAATAGCCTTCTCTGCGGAAACACTGTATAATGCCTCATGGACTCCATGCAATGCCCTAGCTGTTCTACAGAGTTGTAATATATACTCCTATAAGGACCTATTGAAACTCTGTATGTCGTTGACTTCATATATGGAGACATACAAGTTTTTTACCCCCGAAGTACTAAGGCTGAGCATAGAGTCTGAGCACTTAGCCCACAGTATACTGGATGTTTCCATAACACCCCATAAGGCCGAAAGTGTATTCTTTTAAGAATATTGAAGAAATATTTTACCCTAATAAAATTGCTTCTAAGGTAGCATAGACCCATAATACGGTGCCACATTGAGGACTAGGCCACAGGTTCTCAGTGTGCCTCCTGTGGGGTCTAACTGCAACCAAGAGTACTAAAATTACTCAACCACACACCAACTTCAGAACAAGTATTACCGGTGTCCGATTTTGCTTATGTATTTGGCGTTATTAAAAGGGGTGTTAGATTCAACGGATACATACGATATAGAGGAATAATTAATCCAGTCCTGTGGGAAATTATTGCTATTGATCAGTATGATGCTGAACCATGAGGTACAGTCACACTTGAGAGAATTCAACTGAATAACCATATGCAGTGAATAATGATGAGCGTCCGAAGACTGAGCCCGACCTGTATCTCAAATTTATCTGTGATAAGTCAATAAGAGGATGTTAGTTTGGGAGATAAATGCTAGTAATCTCATGTTAATACACGGCAAAGAATATGTGTTTACAGTACAATCATCTAAATCACCTCCAAATAACAGGATTTTTACGTCCTTTATTCTTGAAGCCTAGAACTGTGAAAGAAAATTCAACTTTAGGATTGATATACAGGGAATAGTGCTAGTTTTTGGCTCCCTTTGCCTCTGGACATCTGTGTAACCTTTCCAGTAAATAGGTGTGACAGCTAAAGTCCAGACGATATAGAAGTGTTACACCATGAAAGTTATGAACAACATCTGTCCATAAAATGAAATTAAAAATACCAGTCTTAAATTAAATACACAAAATAATGGTCCAACAAGGTGGCAGTAAAATAGTGGCTGGAGACTAAGGTCAGCATAGCTGAACGAAAAACCGTTTTCTTGTACTCTCAATTTGATTTGTATAAATGGTCACCTGATAGGATGATGAGTCAAATCAACCAGTTTCCCAAAACAAGCTGAGAGAGACTGGATGAGTCGATCCAGACCCTACCATGCTACTGTAAGCCCTATATAGTCCGACAATGATATTACTCCGGTAGTCGTTATACAATAAAGCAAAGTAAAAGGGTAAGAGGGTTAATTACCCATTATGTAGTGACTCCTGCCCAGGCTGCGGCCACGTACCCCGACGCGTGTTTTGCAAGAGTTACTGTTGCTTCTTCAGGGGTACTTGACCGCAGCTTGGGCGTCCGCCCCATCCTCAACACAGGCAGGCTGCACCCACATTTAGGGCTCATTCAGGAGTCCGATTTGCACAGACAGCACTCATATCGTCTATAGTCTAAGGGGCCATTCACATGTCCATGATGTTTTGTGGACAGTGTGGTTCGTGGAAAATTCAGGAGACATGTCTGATTTTGATCCCAGTGTCAGATCAAAATCGACCATACAAGTCAATGAGTCCTTGAAAGAGAAAAAAAAAAATTGTACTGCACTTTGATACTATCTGAGTGCAGTATAATTTTCATTAACTGTCACAAGGGGAAAAAGGTTTTTTTTTGCTCCAAGTATGAGAAAAAGCAAAGTCTGATCAAAACAATCGATCCATTTGACTTGTAAGTAAGAAAATTGGAAGTGTGAATGAGCCCTAAGGCTCTGTTCATATTAGTGTTTCTAGGGCGTAATCAGCTGGTTGTATAAATCAGACCAACGGACTGGCCGGCGGCTCTCCCGGCCTTAGCATGACAGCTTCATGTATTTCTACGCAGCTGTCACACTAAGATAGGGAGAGCCAACGGCCAGTCCGTTCACTGCGTTCTGATCTTGGTCCCATTTATACAGCCGCCTGTCTGCGATCTTAGTATATTGTTCTGCTCCATTATAGGATCAGTCACATGATGGACACGAGTGGCAACCAAAGGAGGTTTTCTGAATATTGGGTTTCGCACAGTGTTTGTTATTTTAACAATAGGAGAAAAAGGAATGGACGGCACACCGACTGAAAATGTAAAATCTTTGCCTCTTTATTAGAAATACATTAAAAGGGTTTACATGTTATCACCATTGGTTACAAACTTGCACATTTCTGACGTACACAGCTCCCTCATTCATTGTCGCCAGCCATAAGCACGTACATCTGTAACCAATGGTGATTACATTTTTTACACCCTTTTAAATGGATTTCTAATTAAGAAGCAAAGTTTTAGTATTTTCAGGGGTTCTGACTTTAATTTCTGTTTCTCCTATTGCTGAATGTTGCTGGTCTGCAAAGAACTGGCAGCCTAAATTACAGCGGATTGTTTTCATATGGACGGTTTTTGGTAAAGTGGCAGCTTTCCTAATACTTGTGGGTCTGTCGTTTTAAGACAGCAGCTAATATTTCTATGAGCCTGTGTTTGGGCTCTATCTGGGGAGTAAAATCTGATTAGAGGTATCTCTTAATACCCAGATAAGACCCTATTGCGCTTTTACTTTCCTTCCAGCTTTTTATTGTTTTAAGAGACGGAAATAACGCAGCACGCTTGTATGGTATTTTTGGCTGGATTTGCAATAGAGACTCCAAATGGCGCCTCCATACATTGTAGTAGTTTCTGCTATTTGGTAGCCGCTAGGATACACGACGGCACAGGGTATTTATATCAAAACAGAATAAAGATATTGGCCTTTGTAAACTTCACAGCTCCAAACTGAAAACAGCCTTACTTGAGAACAAATAAATAAAGAACAGTCCATTCTCCGAGTAAGGCAAAGTAAATCAAATGGTCTCACCAACTTTGTACTACAGGCAACTCCCAGTCTCTAGCACAGACTGTCCTCTATGAATAGTCTTTCTCCTGTCTCAGCACAACACAATCTACTGAGCTAACTGACTTGCCTGTTATTAGACCTGTAACATCCAGATTATAAGTGTGGAGCGACCTTTCCCACCCAGGCTCTTCTGGTCACTCCTAAATCCCAGACCCAAAATCCTGTCAAATAAAAATCCTCTGACTAACCTAGTGTTATGGGTATACTTTATCCTGGGACTTGCATCACCGAGGCCATCTACCTCGGTGATACAAACTTGCCATCCAGGACCTTACCTCCCACTTCCTATGTGAAAAGAGCCTTGAAGAGGTTTTCCTGAACCTTTTTTTAAATCAAAAATAACAGAAAATAAAAACATTTCCACACTGATTATCCCATACGCACTGTGTGTTAGGTCACATGAAGTCTTAGGTTTACATGGTCCATGGCGGGGGGGCAGTGTGGTGAGGTGAGGGCATAGGCATGACATCACAAGTATGACATAAGCCTATATCATATATATGTCTGAAATAAAGCAGGTGGTTGTGAGCTATGCTGGGTACATGGAGGACATTGTTCAGTAACTATGCCATATTCTGTATTTTACATGCATTGTTTTGTGGAATATGGCATATGCTAGATTGTAATTACATTTTGGCACACCAGTATTAGGGTATGTGCCCACGTCGCGGATTTCCTGTGTTTTAACACCTGCGTATTCCTATTGAGGAGCAGGTGTAAAACGCTGTGGAATCCGCACAAAGAACTGACATGCTGCGGAAAATAAACCGCAGCATTTCCAAGCGGTATTTTCCGCACCATGGGCACTGCGGATTTGGTTTTCCATAGGTTTACATGGTACTATAAACTGCATGGAAAACTGCTGCGAATCCGCAACGTGTGCACAGACCCTTAGTGAAATGTGCCTCCCGTTGGATAGGTTTTCTGCCATCGCAAGAAAGGCATCTACAATTTAGCCCCTTAATGACAGCCAGTAAGTCTTTTAACTGACCTGAGAAATAAGAGAATAGCATCCCCATACAGGTGACAATCCAGCAGCTGTTGGCTGTACACTATAGCTGACAACTTGCTGCATCAGCCACGATCAGTGTTGGCACCGTCCATATCTGTTTAACCCCTTAGGCTACTTTCACACTAGCGTTTTTTGCAATACTTCGCAATGCGTCGTTTTTGGCGAAAAAACGCATCCTGCAAAAGTGCTTGCAGGATGCGTTTTTTCCCCATTGACTAACATTACCGACGCATTGCCACACGTCGCAACCGTCGTGTGACGGTTGCGTCGTGTTGTGGCGGACCGTCGGCTGCAAAAAACGTTACATGTAACGTTTTTTGCTGCCGACGGACCGCCATTTCCGACCGCGCATGCGCGGCCGGAACTCCGCCCCCACCTACCCGCACCTCACAATGGGGCAGCGGATGCGTGGAAAAACAGCATCCGCTGCACCCGTTGTGCGGCGCAAACAACGTTAGCGTCGGTACGTCGGCTCGATGCTCTGCGACGGGCCGAGTACGACGCTAGTGTGAAAGAAGCCTTAGATGCTGCTGTCAATAGTGACTACATCATTATAAATGGTTAACAGAGTGTAGGGGCTTCCTCTTTATCCCAATTGGTGCCCTCCGATCATGATTTTATGGTCCTGATGTTTGCCATAGCAATTCATGACCAAATAGCGGCCTTAGAGTGACGGCTGTTGTAACCTGTTCAGAAGTTAGAGGCATTTAGGTGGTAAAAATACACTTTTTCATTTCTGTCATGCCACTTTGCATTAATTCCTAAAAAGCACCTGAAGGGTTAACTACCTAACTGCAGTTTTCAATATGTCAGATTTTAAAATGGTATAACTTTTGGGGGACCCCTAAAGGCACTTCAAACATGGATCGGTCCCTAAAAAAATAAATTTTGTAAATTTCCTTGAAAAAATGAAAAATTACTGCTACATTTTAAAACCTCCTAAAATGCTAACAAAATAAAATAACATTTTACAAATGGTGCTGATGTAAAGCAGACATGTGGGAAATGTTATTTATTAATGTTTTGCTGTGGTATGACCATCTGGATTAAAAGGATAATCATACAAAGTTTGAAAATTACTAATTTTTTAAATATTTTTCTCAAATTTCTGATATTTTTTATAAATAAACACAAAACATATCAACTTAAATTTACCATTATCACAAAGTATAATGTGTCACGAAAATACAAACTCAAAATCACAGGGATTTGTTGAAGTATTCCAGAGTTATTACCACATAAATTGACACTGGTCAGATTTCAAAAATTTGGCTCCATCACCAAGGAGTTAGACTTTTTCATGGTTGTACTGGATGAAAACTAGAGCAGTGAAGTCAGTAAGACAACGTAGAAATATCAAAATTCATTGTAGAAAATTTGCTGGTAATCCCAGTTTGTTTGTTTTTTTTTGTTTTTTTTTATAAATAAGGGACTTATATTGACTAACATAACATATTTATACTTTCAGCACTGCAGGCTATTATTCCAAACGCATAACATATGCCTCCAATTTTTGTATGGAGATGTTTTTTCTTTAACTTATTAGTCTGATGGTCCTCAAATACAGCAGCCCAATCTGAGGTCTCCATAGACCGGCTGTGGTGCACCCAATAGATCAGTGATTTTCAACCTTTTTTGAGCCGCGGCACACTTTTTATACTTAAAAAATCCCGGGGCACACCACCAACCAAAATGGCACAAAATGACACTAAAACAGTACATATTCTACATATAGTTAATAATATAGATTCTAAATGTATTTATACTCACTCAGTGTGAAACCTGGGCCTGTTTCGATAAACACAAAAGGGATATCCTGGCAGGAATGGTGGAAAGACACACACGAAGCTCTTCCTCAACAGTTCTCAGTCTCTCCCTGTTTTTAGTTTTTTTTTGTGCACATGCCCTAACCCTAACCCTACCCCTAACCCTAGTTCTAAACCCTAACCCTAGTGGAAAAAGAAAAAAAAATATTTTCTTTTTTTTTATTATTGTCCCTACCTATGGGGGTCATTTACTATTTTTTGTATTTTGATCACTGTGATAGGTTATATCTCAGTGATCAAAATATACCTGGAACGAATCTGCCAGCCGGCAGATTCGGCGGGCGCACTGCGCATGCGCCCGCCATTTTGGAAGATGGAGGCGCCCATGGAGAAGACGGACGGACACCGGGAGGCCCGGTAAGTATGAGGGGGGGGGGGGATCTGAGCATGGGGGGTGGATCGGAGGACGGGGGATGGCATCGGAGCACGGGGGGAGCGGGCAGGAGGACGGGGGAGCGGACAGGACGACGGAGGGGAGCGGCGCACCGGACGGAGGACCGGAGAGGAGATCGGTGGTGGTGGTGGTGGGGGGGGTACATAAGTGTTTCCAGCCATGGCCGATGATATTGCAGCATTGGCCATGGCTGGATTGTAATATTTCACCAATTTTTTAGGTGAAATATTACAAATCGCTCTGATTGGCAGTTTCACTTTCAACAGCAAATCAGAGCGATCGTAGCCACGAGGGGGTGAAGCCACCCCCCCTTGGGTGAAGTACCACTCCCCCTGTCCCTGCAGATCGGGTGAAATTGGAGTTAACCCTTTCACCCGATCTGCAGGGACGCGATCATTCCATGACGCCACATAGGCGTCATGGGTCGGATTGGCACCGACTTTCATGACGCCTACGTGGCGTCAAAGGTCGGGAAGGGGTTAATGAGCTGTTGCTGACTTAATGATTATACACAGCATTATTGGCGGGCATTACCTTGGCGGCGGGCAAATGCGAGAGTCTCTCCGCTCTCAGGATGACACGCCGGCCTCGGTGACGTCATTAAGTCGCACGAGCGTTCAAAGCTCGCGCATGTGTTATTCCGTGACTGCACATCGCTGCACATTGCCGGGGAACAAAACAAAGGGGGCACCATAGTTTGGGGAACTTTCCCCGCGGCACACCCGACCATGTGTCGCGGCACACTAGTGTGCCGCGGAACACTGGTTGAAAATCACTGCAGTAGATCTACGGCAGTGAACATGAGCCACTTTTTAATCACTGAGCTTTATGCAGTCAGTTGCCAACATGTACTTTATGTAGCTTTCTAACTTTTTCTTTATAGGTTGTCCATTTTAACACATTTATGATTTACTCCTGGTTTTTTTTGGATGGGGATTAATAGTCCGAAACCTCAATGAGAACGCTGGTTTTCTGCAGTTAATCTATCGTTAGGCATATGTTCTGCTAATCCAATTCAGCAGCTGCAGAGCGAGGATTATATGATCTATAAGAGGACAATGGATGAGTTTACTTCATTTTCATTGATGATGTGTCCCTTGCACAAATACATTTGCTACAGTATGTAAGGATTCATGCCCTGCGTACATGTAGTTTATGTTGTATATATCAGATATTGCCCTTCCTTTATTTGTCCATGCAGCAAGTGACCGGATTTGAGTGTTTGCCGAGATAAGAAAGACTCGTCTCACGTGTTGAGAAATTACCTTCCCTTATGTAATAAATGGAGAAGAGGGAATGCAAACCTAATTAAAACTTGTCACAACATATATCCATGGTGTAACTCACAAATAAAGCTGCACTCTGTAACGCTATAGCATGCAAGCATGAAATACATGAAATTGGAATTGCATTACTGCTCTGCAAAATTGGAAAAAACTAAGATACTTAGTGCCAATTCATTTGAGCCCAATAGCCAAAGGAAAGAATCATCTTTGCTGAGAACCTAACCTAACATGTACCTTTCCTGAGCTGCTAGCATACATTTATGAGTAGGTAGGATCCTGTTGTGATTAAAACCGCCATACGCTGAAGGGTCGAGCGCTCCGTCACAGAACCAATGTATACAAATATCAAAGAAAGACCTTCATTTCCAAACAGAGAACAGGTGTGAATAGGTGTAAACTAAGTGTAGCCATCTCCAACTGCAATTTCATATATTTCAGATTTGCACGCTATAGTGTTTCAGAGTGCAACTTCATTAGTTATGTATGGATATGGCTACTCTCTAGTAAACACCTGTTCACAACTGTTCTCGGTTTGGAACGAGGGTCAGTTTTTTATATTTGTATACATAGGCTCTCTGACTGAGCACTCCACCCATCAGCCTATGGCGGTTTTAATCACAGCAGGATCCTATCTACCCATGATTGTAGGCTAGCAACCCAGTAGAGGTACATGATAAGCTAGGTTGTCAGCATAGAGGATTGCTTTGTCATGGCTGCTGGGCACACATGAATTGGCCAATTTATGCGCTAAGTAAATAGGTGTTTTTTTAAATTATTTTCTAGAGCAGTAATGCAATTTTATATATTTCATGTTTGCATGCCATAGTGTTACAGAGTGCTACGTTATTTATGGAGATGGCTACTCTTAGCATGCACTAGTGGTGAGTGAATGTGCACGGATAACGTCTTATCCGAGCATCTGGGTGTCCTCATATATTATGTTCCAGTCCCCGTGGCTGCATGATTCTTGCCTGTTAGACAGCCTCAACACATTGGGGATTGCCGGTTTGTTAAGCAATCCCCACGTGTTCAGTCTGTCCAACAGCCGCGGAGACTGGAAAATAATATCCGAGCACACCCTCTTGGAAGAGACAGTCAGTCTTTGATATTTTTATATTCACCGTGTGCCGTAATGAATAATCATTCCATGTAAACTGAAAATACAAACTAACTTTTCTTTATCAACATTTCTAAATGACTATGAAAAGTAATAAATTAACTATAAAATATTAATAACAGACAATTAAAAAGAAAAAAAAAGCCATTTCTACCAACTCTAGTTTAAGGCGGAGCACTCTTGTAGGCAACCCAGCTGTGAAAACGGCACTTCTTTCATTATCCTATATTTTTTGCAGGAGCTGATAAACCATTTCTTGATCAGCTTCGTTACATAAAATTTTGAAGAAAAACACACCATTACCCTTATTTGTGAATGCAGTTTTAACATCACTCACATCTTTTGTGGGATTTTCATGTGATCCTTTGGACCACAAGAGCAAAAACCTCAACGCTTTCATTCTATGTAGCAGTCACTTGGCCATAATGATGCAGCAATCCTGACATTATATATTTTTTACAGAGTTGAAATCTTTCAGTTTGGGATAAGATGTCTTTCAATCTCAGTCTTTTTCGTGCTTTTTTATGCTTAAAATCTATTGTTTCTACTTTTTTGGCTCCATTAGAAATATTAATTCATAGTTATATTTAACAAAAAAAAAATTTCTAAAACGTAAAATATTGTATTTTTTCAAATAGAAAAAAAAGTGTAAATTGGTACTTAAAAGGGAACAGGTCACCCAATTTGACCCCTCAAACTATTTATATGCCCATGCACATCTTTCAAAGACAAAGTCAGCAATATCTTTACATGACCATTCAGCTCCTCAGATCATGAGAAATCAGAGTCTGAACTGATATGAAAAAGAGACTGAAGGGCTATGGTAAATCTGAAGCATCAGTCACTCCAGCTCTATTCCCCACTCAGCACCACCTCCTACTGCTTGACTGATTGCTGCATTGCCTTAAGTCACATAGACAGTCAGTCCGGAGGAGGCGGTGCTGGGCGAGAAACAGAGCTGGAGTGATAGCAGCTTCAAATCAACATCCACAACTGCATATCAATTCAAACACTGATATCTAAGGAACGGCGAAGAGGACCGGCCATCTAAAGGTCTTGCTGGGCTCGTCTTTGAAACAGCTAGTTTGGAGTGTAAAATCCTGCTGAAGGATTCCCTTTAACAAAAGTGAAGCTAAAGAAGCATATAGGAATACAATTATTCTAAATATGAAAATATAGCAACAGGATTTATTCTACTGTTCTAGATATTTTTTTTTTTATACGTATGCCAGGTAAAGAGGTTGCCCACTACTCTGACAACCCCTTCCGAATCTGAATGTTTGCCCATGCTAAAATAAAACCACCTATACTGCCCTCCCGTGCCAGCGCTGTTCTAACGGTGTCGGCACTCGTGTTCCTGGGGCTCAAGTGAGGTTGTTAGATCACGTGAGCTCAGCGCCCAATCAGAGCTGGCTTCACTGTCCCTACATTCAGACGTATAAATGTAACCTTAGACCCGATATTAAGATCAGGGCTCTTGGGGGCCATATCATCACTTCTAGCACTCCCTGTTCTTTACGCTAAAGATTGGCTTTAAAGGGAACCTGACAGCAGATACATGCTGCCAGATCCGCAAGCAACATGTGTCAGACACAGGCTGCATGACTTCAGCTAGGTATGCACAATGCATGGGGGACTAGTCAGACAGGCAGGTACCTAGCAGTATTCCTCGCCAGCTCCCGTGAAGTGACAAGCCTCTCACTATACAAACACACATGAAGGGAGAGAATAGTTACTCCTGTGCAATACACAAGAAAAGGCCATGGACCAAACCTCAAAAAAAAAAAAAAATCATAAATTGATCTAATGCCGTTAGGCAAAAAAATATTACTGAACATAAGGTTCTTAGTTTAACATTCTGATCAGACTGTATGAAGCCCACTGCCACGTCTCGGCAAACCTCTAAGTGGGGCCTAACTTCTATCGCCTTAAAGGAGAGGTGTCATGCACTAACCACCGCCGTGTCATACACTAACCACCGCCGCAGCGACAATGCACCAGTAGAGCGGATGGACTGGCACCTCACAGTGTCCTTGCTGCAAGAACGAGTCCCCCATGACTCCAGACTACGCCACTCCACCAGCACAAAGCCACAGCAATAACGGCCGCCACACAGAACCAACACCAAATGAAAGGAGCATTGAAATTCACCTTCCTGAAGCTTTCCAGTGAGAGAAAACATAGGCTGGAACCCTTTTTTGCAATCTCCTGCTTATTTAAAATCACCTGTGCCAAATGGAAGGAGTGCTGATCCAAGGAGGTGCGGTCCATGCCCTTTTTTGGTTGGCTTTTAACCCCTTTCTGACCTCGGACGGGATAGTACGTCCGAGGTCAGAAGCCCCGCTTTGATGCGGGCTCCGGCGGTGAGCCCGCATCAAAGCCGGGACATGTCAGCTGTTTTGAACAGCTGACATGTGCCCGTAATAGGCGCGGGCAGAATCGCGATCTGCCCGCGCCTATTAACTAGACAGCGGCATTTAACGACCGCTTCTGGCCGGGCGGCCGGAAATGATCGCATCGCTGACCCCCGTCACATGATCGGAGGTCGGCGATGCTTCAGAATAGTAACCATAGAGGTCCTTGAGACCTCTATGGTTACTGATCCCCAGCAGCTGTGAGCGCCACCCTGCGCTCACAGCACACCTGCAATTCTGCTACATAGCAGCGAACATCAGATCGCTGCTATGTAGCAGAGGCGATCGTGTTGTGCCAGCTTCTAGCCTCCTATGGAGGCTATAGAAGCATGGCAAAAGTTAAAAAAAAAAGTAAAAAAAAATGTGAAAAAAATAAAAAAAATATAAAAGTTTAAATCACCCCCCTTTCGCCCCAATCAAAATAAATCAATAAAAAAAAAAAAAAAATCAAATCTACACATATTTGGTATCGCCGCGTTCAGAATCGCCCGATCTATCAATAAAAAAAAAAGTATTAACCTGATCGCTAAACGGCGTAGCGAGAAAAAAAATTCAAAACGCCAGAATTACCTTTTTTTGGTCGCCACGACATTGCATTAAATTGCAATAACGGGCGATCAAAAGAACGTATCTGCACCTAAATGGTATAATTAAAAACGCCAGCTCGGAATGCAAAAAATAAGCCCTCAACTGACCCCAGATCATGAAAAATGGAGATGCTACGAGTATCGGAAAATGGAGCAATTTTTTTTTTTTTTTTTTTTTTAGCAAAGTTTGGAATTTTTTTTCACCGCTTAGATAAAAAATAACCTAGTCATGTTAGGTGTCTATGAACTCGTAGTGACCTGGAGAATCATAATGGGAGGTCAGTTTTAGCATTTAGTGTACCTAGCAAAAAAGCCAAACAAAAAACAAGTGTGGGACTGCACTTTTTTTGCAATTTCACCGCACTTGGAATTTTTTTCCCGTCTTCTAGTACAAGACATGGTAAAACCAATGATGTCGTTCAAAAGTACAACTCGTCCCGCAAAAAATAAGCCCTCACATGGCCAAATTGACGGAAAAATAAAAAAGTTATGGCTCTGGGAAGGAGGGGAGCGAAAAACGAACACGGAAAAATGGAAAATCCCAAGGTCATGCAGGGGTTAAAGTGCATTTTTCTTTGAAACCTTGCAGTGGTTCAGAGTCAAATATACCTGACTTAAATCACACAGCCAGGGTCTGATACGGTACATGCTACCCATGGATCAAGCAGCATGTATCAGCCGTCAGGATTCATTTAATGATACATAGGAAACGGGGTGCAGAAAATGGCCGCATGTGCTCTGGACTGATGAGCCACAAAGTGAAATATTTGGAAGTAACACAAGGCAATTGTTTGCTGAAGGGCAATAATGACTGATGGCAGGCAACAGTGAAGCATGGTGGAGGATCCTTGCAAGTTTGGGGCTGCATTTCAGCAAAAAGAGCTGGGGATCTGGTTAAGACTAATGGTGTCCTCAATGCTGAGAAATACAGGCAAATACTTAACTCTCATATAATACCATCAGGGAGTCGTCTGATTGCCTCCAAATTTATTCTGCAGCTGAACAATGACCCCAAACATACAGTCTATGCAATTAAAAAATATCTTCAGTGTCATGGAGGAGTCCTGGAAGTGATGATGTAGCCCTACCGAGCCCTGATCCTAAAATCATTGAGTCAGTCTGGGATTACAATTAGAGGATTTGCGAAAGCGACATCCACAGAAAGTCCATGGTTAGTTCTCCAGGATGTTTTGAACAACCTCCCTGCCGAGTTCCTTGAAAACAAAGAAGATCTGATGCTTTGATGTTGTTTTGAAAGGAGAGGGCTGTCACACCAAATATTGATCGGATTTAGATTTCTCTTTTCTACAGTCACTTTACTTTTATCAAATATTTGTATAAGCATTATGACTTTGCAACAATTTTCCAGTACTGTATAAAACTTTCACAAATCTGTAAATCTCTAGAATTCACTTTCTAATGGCTTAGTAAACTTTTAATACAGTGGATATAAAAACAAAACAAATGTACTTCAAGCTCACCAGTCAAGAGAAAAGTTAAAAGGAATCTGTCACCTCAAATTGGCGGGATATGTAAATGCCTTTTTTCCGGTCCGATGGGCGGCGTTTCATCTTCATTTCTCCACCCCATCCGTCCCTGTTGTCCGCAATATGTTTGAGAATTAGAGTACTTGTCCTCCATAGTTCGCGCGTGGGGTGGAGAAACTAAGACGAAACGCCGCCCATTGGACCGGAAAAAAAGGCATTTACATATCCCGCCAATTTGAGGTGACAGATTCCCTTTAAATTTCTGCCGACACAGTGGATATTAAAAGTCTACACCCCTGTTAAAATTTCAGATTTTTGTGAATGTAAAAAAATAAAAAAATCAGAAGAACAATTTCAGAACTTTTTCCACCATTGATGTCACCCATAATCTGTACAAATCCAGTGTGAATACCTTCTTATAATTTGGTTTACTTCAGTCACATTTACACTCATATTACATAGTAGTCAATCACAGGTGCCATCCTGTAGATTTCTAATTTGCCCCATACAAAGTTTAGCTGTTCTAGTTGAATTTTAATGACATTTTCTTAGTTGCCTTTTACAGAAAAAGCCAAAGTCCTTAAACAACTTACAATACAGCAAAGGGATCCTACTATTTAAAGTGATCAGTTAGGAGAAGGGTGAAAAAATGTCCAACACATTATATATCGTGGAACACTGTGAAGACAGTAATGACGAAGTGACTTAAATTTGGCGACATTAAAGGAGATGTAAGTACTGGTTGTGTATTGCATGCGACAAAAATTGTCTGTATTTTTCCCACGTCTGGCATGTGGGATAGGGTGGTAGGACAGAAACTTTTTTTTTTTTTTACAAAGAGAAACATCCGAGCCTAGGTATATTTTGCCAAGCCTAGATAAAGTCTGCCAAAAAAGACAACCTTTTTCAAAATGCAGCTACAAGAAGAGCTGTGCTCTCGATACCCCAGCAAACAGATGATTTGTAGCAGAAAGACAAAGTGATTCTGATGAATGGCTGTTCCTGTAGTGCAAGGACATCTCAAGCCCATTAAAGCAGGGCAGCAGAGCCGCTCCATGATCTGCAGCATTAAGGCTAAGTTCACACTAGGCAATTTTTGCAGCTTTTTAATGCAATTTTCCGGCTGTGTTTCACAGTACTAGCAAAGTCTATGAGATTTCAGAAATCTCATGCACACAGCTTGGTTTTCTTGTCATCAGGATTTTGTGCTTTGCATGTTTTCTTTGCACAATGGAGAATGGTCACTACTTTCAGGTTTTTTTCAGCGTTTTTTCACCCATTGAAATGAATCAAGTTTTGCTGTTTTTTTTGTGCCAAAACCTGATTCTATAGAATAGGACTTATTTTTTCAACACTAAACTTTAGCAGCATGCACAAGAGACAAATCTAGCATGCCAAAATCGCAGCAAGAAAAACATGCTTTTTTTTCTGCAGCTTTTTTTCTGCCAAGAGTTCACAATTTGCTGCAGAAATAAAAAAAAAAAAAATGACAAAACGCCTAGTGTGAACTTACCTTAAGGGTTCTGAGGGGGTGAAGCAGATGGTCTTCAGAAACCAATCTTAGCCCAACAAGACTACTAAAATGGAGACCGGTGAAAGTGTGGATTATGTTTGTAACATCCCTTTTTTAATAGTCCTAGCAACAAAAAGACATGCAGAAGTACATTACATACAATCTAGGACTAAGGCTGGCTGCCCACGATCCGGAACTAGCAGCGATTTGGACGCAGCAAATTTTCGTTGCGTCCGAAGTGCTGCCTTCGATTAAACGCAGGTAAATCCGTATGCAATCACTGAACAATGCGGATTTACAGCATTCAATACATTTGACTGATGTAATTTCTCTTGCGGAGACTAGCGTCTCCACAAGAGAAATTGGCATGCTGTGGTCTGGAGAGACGGGCCACATGTCAATCTCCGTGGGTGATCCGCGGGCGTCTGTGGACGCGTAGTGGACATGGAATTTCTAGAAATCCCATCTACTATGCTGTAACATCTAGACGCTGTGGGTTGGACGCTGCATAAATACGAGGCATCAAACTGCAGCAGTTACTGATCGTGGGAATGTACCCTAAGGTGTATTCATTATACATGTACAGACATAGTAAGGACAGAACTTACCCGATTAGGGTCAATACCATTTACTTGTCTGAGCTGTTCCAGAGTCCACTGGGATCTTCTCACGAAACAAGATGAGCCTTCGAATTGTTTCACTTTGGTAATGTAGACTTGTGAGGGTTTCTTATTTGTAACTGTAGATAAAAAAAATCAAAGTGTCAAAAGGAAAACAATCATTTCCTGCGTCCTTGAATACATCTCTATAGACTGTTATAGTAAGTATAAGATGGGTAAAAGGGAATGAAGAAGGCGCAGGAGAAATGTCTCTTTCAGGGTCTGTGAGGTAGGGGAGATGTGTAAATTCCCAGTGCGCTAAACACAATACCTGCACATTTTGAAGTAAAACGCTGTATCTGTTGAGGTACTATAGGAGCGCTGTATCTGTTATCTAGTGTGGAACTATAGGAGCGCTGTATCTGTTATCTAGTGTGGAACTATAGGAGCGCTGTATCTGTTATCTAGTGAGGAACTATAGGAGCGCTGTATCTGTTATCTAGTGTGGAACTATAGGAGCGCTGTATCTTATCTAGTGAGGAACTATAGGAGCGCTGTATCTGTTATCTAGTGTGGAACTATAGGAGCGCTGTATCTGTTATCTAGTGAGGAACTATAGGAGCGCTGTATCTGTTATCTAGTGAGGAACTATAGGAGCGCTGTATCTGTTATCTAGTGAGGAACTATAGGAGCGCTGTATCTGTTGTCTAGTGAGGAACTATAGGAGCGCTGTATCTGTTGTCTAGTGAGGAACTATAGGAGCGCTGTATCTGTTATCCGGTGAGGAACTATAGGAGCGCTGTATCTGTTATCTAGTGAGGAACTATAGGAGCGCTGTATCTGTTATTTAGTGAGGAACTATAGGAGAGCTGTATCTGCTATCTAGTGAGGAACTATAGGAGTGCTGTATCTGTTATCTAGTGAGGAACTATAGGAGAGCTGTATCTGCTATCTAGTGTGGAACTATAGGAGCGCTGTATCTTATCTAGTGTGGAACTATAGGAGCGCTGTATCTGTTATCTAGTGAGGAACTATAGGAGCGCTGTATCTGTTATCTAGTGTGGAACTATAGGAGCGCTGTATCTGTTATCTAGTGTGGAACTATAGGAGCGCTGTATCTGTTATCTAGTGAGGAACTATAGGAGCGCTGTATCTGTTATCTAGTGTGGAACTATAGGAGCGCTGTATCTGTTATCTAGTGAGGAACTATAGGAGCGCTGTATCTGTTATCTAGTGTGGAACTATAGGAGCGCTGTATCTGTTATCTAGTGAGGAACTATAGGAGCGCTGTATCTGTTATCTAGTGAGGAACTATAGGAGCGCTGTATCTGTTGTCTAGTGAGGAACTATAGGAGCGCTGTATCTGTTATCCGGTGAGGAACTATAGGAGCGCTGTATCTGTTATCTAGTGAGGAACTATAGGAGCGCTGTATCTGTTATTTAGTGAGGAACTATAGGAGAGCTGTATCTGCTATCTAGTGAGGAACTATAGGAGTGCTGTATCTGTTATCTAGTGAGGAACTATAGGAGCGCTGTATCTGTTATCTAGTGAGGAACTATAGGAGCGTTGTATCTGTTATCCGGTGAGGAACTATAGGAGCGCTGTATCTGATATCTAGTGAGGACCTATAGGAGCGCTGTATCTGCTATCTAGTGAGGTACTATAGGAGCGCTGTATCTGTTATCTAGTGAGGAACTATAGGAGCGCTGTATCTGATATCTAGTGAGGACCTATAGGAGCGCTGTATCTGCTATCTAGTGAGGTACTATAGGAGCGCTGTATCTGTTATCTGGGGAGGTACTATATGAGCACTGTATCTGTTATCTGGTGAGGAACTATAGGAGCGCTGTATCTGTTATCAATGAGGAACTATAGGAGCGCTGTATCTGTTATCTAGTGAGGTACTATAGGAGCGCTGTATCTGCTATCTAGTGAGGTACTATAGGAGCGCTGTATCTTATCTAGTGAGGAACTATAGGAGCGCTGTATCTGTTATCTAACGAGGAACTATAGGAGCGCTGTATCTTATCTAGTGAGGAACTATAGGAGCGCTGTATCTGTTATCTAGTGAGGTACTATAGAAGCGCTGTATGTTATCTAGTGAGGTACTATAGGAGCGCTGCTCTGTGCTCTGTTATCTAGTCAGGTACTATAGGAGCGCTGCTCTGTTATCTAGTCAGGTACTATAGGAGCGCTGCTCTGTTATCTAGTGAGGTACTATAGAAGCGCTGTATCTGTTATCTAGTCAGGTACTATAGGAGCGCTGCTCTGTTATCTAGTGATGTACTATAGGAGCGCTGTATCTTTTATCTAGTGAGGTACTATAGAAGCGCTGTATCTTTTATCTAGTGATGTACTATAGAAGCGCTGTATCTGTTATCTAGTCAGGTACTATAGGAGCTCTGTATGTTATCTGGTGAGGAACTATAGGAGCGCTGTATCTGCTATCTAGTGAGGAACTATAGGAGCGCTGTATCTGTTATCTAGTGAGGTACTATAGAAGCGCTGTATCTGTTATCTAGTCAGGTACTATAGGAGCTCTGTATGTTATCTGGTGAGGAACTATAGGAGCGCTGTATCTGCTATCTAGTGAGGAACTATAGGAGCGCTGTATCTGTTATCTAGTGAGGTACTATAGAAGCGCTGTATCTGTTATCTAGTCAGGTACTATAGGAGCTCTGTATGTTATCTGGTGAGGAACTATAGGAGCGCTGTATCTGCTATCTAGTGAGGAACTATAGGAGCGCTGTATGTTATCTAGTGAGGTACTATAGGAGCGCTGCTCTATTATCTAGTCAGGCACTATAGAAGCGCTGTATCAGTTATCTAGTGAGGTAATAATAATATTAATAATAATTTTATTTATATAGCGCCAACATATTCCGCAGCGCTTTACAACTTATAGAGGGGACTTGTACAGACAATAGACATTACAGCATAACAGAAATCACAGTTCAAAACAGATACCAGGAGGAATGAGGGCCCTGCTCGCAAGCTTACAAACTATGAGGAAAAGGGGAGACACGAGAGGTGGATGGTAACAATTGCTTTAGTTATTTGGACCAGCCATAGTGTAAGGCTCGGGTGTTCATGTAAAGCTGCATGAACCAGTTAACAGCCTAAGTATGTAGCAGTACAGACACAGAGGCTATTGACTGCATAAAGTGTATGAGAACATGATGCGAGGAACCTGATTATGTTTTTTTTTTTATTAGGCCACACAGGGATAGTTAGGTTAATGCGTTGAGGTGGTAGGCCAGTCTGAACAAATGCGTTTTTAGGGCACGCTTAAAACTGTGGGGATTGGGGATTAATCGTATTAACCTAGGTAGTGCATTCCAAAGAATCGGCGCAGCACGTGTAAAGTCTTGGAGAAGGGAATAGGAGGTTCTGATTATTGAGGATGCTAACCTGAGGTCATTAGCGGAGCGGAGGGCACGGGTAGGGTGGTAGACTGAGACCAGAGAGGAGATGTAGGGTGGTGCTGAGCCATGGAGTGCTTTGTGGATGAGGGTAGTAGTTTTGTACTGGATTCTGGAGTGGATGGGTAGCCAGTGTAATGACTGGCACAAGGTAGAGGCATCGGTGTAACGGTTGGTGAGGAATATGATCCTGGCAGCAGCATTCAGGACAGATTGGAGCGGGGAGAGTTTGGTAAGAGGGAGGCCGATTAGTAGAGAGTTACAATAGTCCAGACGAGAATGAATAAGTGAGACAGTAAGAGTTTTTGCAGAGTCGAAAGTAAGAAAAGGGGGAATTCTAGAAATATTTTTGAGATGCAGATAAGAAGAGCGAGCCAGTGATCGGATGTGGGGGGTGAATGAAAGCTCGGAATCAAGGATGACCCCAAGGCAGCGGGAATGTTGCTTGGGAGTAATGGTGGAACCGCACACGGAGATGGCAATGTCAGGCAAAGGTAGGTTAGTAGAGGGAGAGAACACGAGGAGTTCAGTTTTTGACAGGTTCAGTTTCAGATAGAGGGAGGACATGATGTTAGAGACAGCGGTAAGACAATCACTGGTGTTTTCTAAAAAGGTCGGCGTGATAACAGGAGAAGAGGTGTATAATTGGGTACTATAATTATATAACTATAATATATATTATAGTTATATATATATATATATATATAACTATAATAATATAACTGTGTAATTGAGGTACTATAGAAGCGCTGCATCTGTTATCTAGTGATGTACTGTAGGAGCGCTGCTCTGTTATCTAGTGATGTACTATAGGAACACTGTATCTTATCTAGTCAGGTACTATAGGAGCGCTGTATCTTATCTAGCGAGGTACTATAGGAGCACTGTATCTCATCTAGTCAGGTAATATAGGAATGCACAGAAACACTGAATATTTTCATATCCAATAAGGTGGGTGAATTATGTAGAACACTGACAGCTTTTGGATTTCAGAAATCTTTAACATTTTGGGCCATTAATCAGCAAACACAAAGGGTAATAGTGAGAAAATATCAATAGAAAAAAAAGTAACTTAATGTTCTGCAGAGCTGAAAGACTGTATAATATATACATTATTCATAAACGCGAAGATAATTGACAATAACACAGCACCAGACCTATCATCTGAGACCTTCATCTTAATAGACAGGTCACATAGCACTGGGAGACTAAAATCCAGCATTTTGGTACTCCTGCTGCACCCACAACCTGACTAGTCCTCGCATTGGATGCACAGACTAGTACTATAGATTATTTCATACATCACTAACTACTAACTATGCAAGTGGAGAACGAGCCATGCCAGTGTACATTATGGCCATCCATGGCTCAGTCTGCACTTCTTCACAGTTCTCTAGCGATAAATCTGCATGGTAGAAAAGCACAGCAGAAAAAGTGATGGTGAAGGAAGACATGAAGCCTCTGAGAAGTCTTGGTCATTGGACTGACTTCCACCTTGGAAGACACAAGGAACATACCCTGATCTGTGACTGCAGAGAGAAGGCTATGTGGCGCCCCTGAGGGTCCAGTCGCCACAAAGTACTGCACCTCACCCAGAGGTGTGGTATTCCGCTCTCAGGTAAGGAGGTGGCACAGCACAGAACCCTACACCTGCATCCAACACTAGTCAATTCAGTCAGGGCACCTGGACGTACCCTAAGGGAGGAAAGTCTCATCTCAGGCTGATAGGATAGGATGTTGGAGGAGTGGGTGGGGTAGGTAGAGTAGGGGAGGAGCTAATTAGGAGGGAAAGCAAGTCAGATTGTGAGAGGACAGAGATGAAGGAAGATGTGCTAAGAAGGAGCTCACTGTCAGAGGGGGCTAGACAGAGATTGTGAGAGCAGGGGAGCAGAGCAGACATCAGGGTCTGCAGCTACTGTGAGACAGAAAGACTGAAACAGACAGAAAGGAGTTCCCAGAGAGAGAGAGGGAGCTGAAGGAAAGAAGCTAAAGAATGAAGAGACAGAAGGGGTCCCAGAGGCACAGGTAGCGACCAAACTACCCGTGGGGCTTGCTCCAGAAGTGGAGAGCCCAGGTCGCAGGCAAGGGGACCGGCCCCATTCAAGTGGAGAAACTAAGGACTCAGCTAGCTAACCAGAGGCTGCGGTATCTGTGTGTGCCACAGCCATATGTGCACACATTCGCTGAAAAGGCAGCATATTGGATCAAAGGGGAATCAATGCACCCCGCCCGACAAGGCTGCTGGCTTGGGACAGTGTGGCAGGGCAGGAGAGGTGAAGCCAGCGCAGAGAGATGGCCAGAGAAAGGAACATAAGAAAGAGGGTTCTGGAAAGTGCACCCAAATCGCTTGAGAGCTGGCTGGACCACAAACCTGGAGGTCACAGCACCCCAGCTGGGGCAACTAAGAACTGAGTAAAGCATTGAAAAATGCACCACGCTGTGTCCTCACACTTGTTTACTGCGCCATCCACCCTGCACCACAGATACTACAACATCCATCATCACACAATTTCACCAAAGTGCCCTGGGACTAAAGCTCTGCCTATGGAGAGCTGTACCAACTCTGCTGCATCACCATAAGCCCCAGCAGTCTCTTCAAGCAGAGTCGGCTAACACCTCACGTTTGCCAAGTACCACAGGTGGAGTCACAAACATTTATCCGATAAACTTTAATTCCCTTTTATTGGACACCCAGGGCCACGGACCGGGTCACTGCTACTGTGTCACGTCCACTTTAAGAACCGGCCCGGTACCAAGTATCCCCACGGCCCTGGCGGGCACTCCGGCTTGGTCAAGGACTGTTTTGAATAAGGAGCAAGAAGTAAACCATGCCCCTGGATTTTTTTGCAAATTCTCTCTTTAGAGAAGAGGACATGAACGCTAGTGCCACCAATTGGAAGTAGCAATCCTAAAAGTCAATATCGACCCTCTAAAGAGCCTTGGCACATGACTTTTTGGAAAAAATGTGGTCAATTTAAGGAGAGCTATGGCTATAAAGCACACTACAATAGATTGGTGGTGAACAAACCTTTTATTGAACCACAATAGTGGTTCAATAAAAGGTTTGTTCACCACCAATCTATTGCAGTGTGCTCTATAGCCATAGCGCTCGTTAAATTGACCACATTTTTTCCAAAAAAAGTTCACATTCCCCTTGAGTGATTGTGGCAGGAGCAGCATGGGGCCATAGAGTTCATCTCCAGGCAACAGGACCTGAAGTGAAGTCACATCCTGTGAAGGGCATCACGTGACTGGATCTTGGGCCCACGTGACCAGACCAGGAAGCACAGCACAGGAGCAGTCCCGGAGCAACAGAGCAGAATTGAACGGAAAGGTCTGCTAACGGAGTTGTGCAGGGGTTCACAACCCTTCCAGGTGAGAGGCTAATACCCCCATCTTCCATTGCAACATCCCAATCAAACCACCTGCTGCTTCTCATGCTGCGCTCTTCCATGTTTATTGTCTTGCTACATGACTTAGGGTAAGAGCCAAAACCTCAATTTGCAGGGCTTAAAAGTCTCCTCAAATTGGCATGTCAGGCTTGACATGTCACTCTCCACAAGGAGAAATGGTACCCCCAGGGTCAGACACCTCTCAACCAGCCAAACCATATCTCTCACTTTGCACTGACAATGGAATTTACCCCCAAAACACTGTCTGCAAATTGGTTTTGGTTTTTCTCCCAAGTCAGGTGGCAAGGCTCATTGGAGGTTCGATATAGGCTTTTAGGATTGCTACTTTCAATAAGTGGCACTAGAGTTCATGTCCTCTTCCTCTCTGAAGAAACAATTTGCATATTTCCCACAGGAGCATTGCAAGGCTTAAAAGTCTCCTCACCTTGGCATGTCAGGATTGACATATTGCTCTCCGCAAGGAGAAACATTAGCCCTTGGATCCTGGATTTTTTTTTACATGCGGAGGTGTGAAATCAGGAGCAGCAGTGGAGCTGTGATATGAAATCACAGTTAGGCTACTTTCACACTAGCGTCGGCCCGTCGCAGTGCGTCGGACCGATGCATACTGTGAAATTTAAGCACAACGGGGGCAGCGGATGCAGTTTTTCAACGCATCCGCTGCCCCATTGTAATGTCCGGGGAGGAGGGGGCGGAGTTCTGGACACGCACGCACAAAAAAAGTTACATGTAACGTTTTTTTGTGCCGAAGGTCTGCCAAAACACGACGCATCCGTCGCACGACAGATGCGACGTGTGGCAATGCGTTGCAAATGCAAGCCTATGGAGAAAAAACGCATCCTGCGGGCAACTTTGCAGGATGCGTTTTTTCTCCAAAACGACGCATTGCGACGTGCGACGCTAGTGTGAAAGTTGCCTTAGTGGTAGAAAAATCACATGAAGAGGGATAAAAATAGAAGGATGGATATGAGTCATTACAGCTTTAGAAAAGATGTTTATCTCCCTGGAATACAAAGTGATGCTCACATTTTTTTTTTTTTAGTTATTGTTATCAAATACTGCATATCCCACATATGGGGAAGGAGTAGTGGATTCCGTTGCTTCTGTATAATAAAAAAGAAAATTTGAAATATCACATGGTCATAGTATTGACCCTTTGCTCATACACATATTTAAAGGGAACCTGTCACCCCCAAAATCGATGGAGAGGTAAGCTCACCGTCATCAGGGGCTTATCTACAGCATTCTGTAATGCTGTAGATAAGCCGCCGATGTTACCTGAAAGAGGAGAAAAAGACGTTAGATTATACTCACCCACGGGCAGTCCCGCTCCGATGGGCGTCTCAGAGCAAAGTACTGCAGTGCGCAGGCGCCGGAAAGGTCAGAGAGGCTCGGCGCCTGCGCACTGCAGTACTTTGCTCTGCCCTCAACAGGGCAAAGTACGCCTGCGCCAGAGCCGCAGCGTGAAGACCAAAAGAGGACGTCATGGAATTAAGATAGGAGGCGCCGGAGCGGACCTGAGACACCCACTTGACCGGACCGCAGCTGGACCGCCCCTGGGTGAGTATAATATAACCTCTTTTTCTCCTCTTTCAGGTAACATCGGGGGCTTATCTACATCATTGCAGAATGCTGTAGATAAGCCCCTGATGACGGTGAGCTTACCTCACCATCGATTTTGGGGGTGACAGGTTCCCTTTAAGTCACATGCTGTCCATTTCCTTGTGATCCTCCTTGAGATGGTTCTACTCCTTCATTGGAGGCCAGCTGTGTTTAATTACCGTAAACTGAGAGGACTTGATTTGGAAAGGCACACACCTGTCTTTATAAGACCTCACAGGTCACAGTGCATGTCAGACCAAATGAGAATCATGAGGTCAAAGGAACTCGCCAAGGAGCTCAGAGACAGTATTATGGCAAGGCACAGATCTGGCCAAGATTACAACAGAATTTCTGCAGTACTCAAGGTTCCTAAGAGCACAGTGGCCTCCATAATCCTTAAATGGAAGAAGTTTGGGACCACCAGAAGTTTTCCTAGACCTGGCCGTCCAGCCAAACTGACCAATAGTGGGAGAAGAACCTGGGTGAAAGAGGTAAAGAGGAACCCCAAGATCACTGTGGCTGAGTTCCAGAGATGCAGTAGGGAGATGGGAGAAAGTTTCACAAAGTCAACTATCACTGCAGCCCTCCACCAGTTGGGCCTTTATGGCAGAGTGGCCAGGCAGAAGCCTCTCCTCAGTGCAAGACATATGAAAGCCTGCATAGTTTGCTAAAAATACATGAAGGACTCCCAGACTATGAGAAATAAGATTCTCTGGTCTGATGTGACGAAGATAGAACCTTTAGGTGATAATTCTAAGCAGTATGAGTGGAGAAAACCAGGCACTGCTCATCACCTGCCTAATACAATCCCAACAGTGAAACGTGGTGGCAGCGTCATGCTATGGGGGTGTTTTTCAGCTGCAGGGACAGGACAACTGGTTGTCATTGAAGGAATCATGAATGCGGCCAAGTACAGAGATATCCTGGATGAAAACCTCTTTCAGAGTGCTCTAGACCTCAGACTTGGCCGAAGGTTCACCTTCCAACAAGACAATGACCCTAAGCACACAGCTAAAATATCAAAGGAGTGGCTTCAGAATAACTCTGTGACCATTCTTGACTGGCTCAGCCAGAGCCCTGACCTAAACCCAATTAAGCATTTCTGGAGAGACCTGAAAATGGCTGTCCACCAACGTTCACCATCCAACCTGACGGAACTGGAGAGGATCTCCAAGGCAGAATGGCCGAGGATCCCCAAATCCAGGTGTGAAAAACTTGTTGAATCATTCCCAGGAAGACTCATTGCTGTACTAGATCAAAAGGGTGCCTCTACTCAATACTGAGTAAAGGGTCTGAATACTTATGACAATGTGATATTTCAGTTTTTCTTTTTTTAATACATTTGCAAAAATTACTACATTTGTTTGTTTTTTTTGCAGTCAAGATGGGGTCCGAGTGTACATTAATGTGAAAAAAATGAACTTTGTTGAATTTACCAAATGCCTGCAATGAAATAAAAGTGAAAAATTTAAAGGCGTATGAATACTTTCCGTACCCACTGTACAGCCCTAAAACTTTAAGATTATGGCTTTAGTGAAAATGCACCTTTAGGACACTGCTGGATAATCCAACGGAGTGTCAGAGTTGCAGAAGACTTACTGTAAAAAGTTCTCTTTTCTTTGAATTTCCTGTAACATATTGTGGAAAGTCACTGGAAATATAAATTAATTATAAAAGATGTCTCCACAGTGAACTCGGTAATTCAGCAATGCTCAAAAACGGTGCATTTTTCCCCAAAGCCATAAACCTCTACAATGTGGAGCAAAAACAGCTTCAAGCCCAAATATACGTATAAAATCTAAACTTATACACAGCATTATGGCTGTGTGCGACACAGCATTATGGCTGTGTGCTAAATAGTGTCCTACCCCTATGTGACCAGAAAATGATTCATGGGGGTACGAAGCTACAGAGAAATGAAGCACAGATGACTGACGAGATGAGTGCTCCTCTCCACAACAGGAACCTCTGATATTTCCTGAATTGGCTCCATTCCCTTTTCACACACAAGTAACACGGATTTCCTTGTACTCAAACAAATCAAACAATTCCAGAACACGGATGGACTGTGCACTGGGAACCAACTAGTGAGCAGGATTGTACTGAAGCTCCACCTTGGAGTCAACATCATTCTGAACAGCTCTGTTTATTTATGCCCTATATCACTTTTTTACAATGTACAGCTACTTTGTCTTTTCATCAGCCAAACGCCCCAAGATGATTGCTGAAAAGTGCAAAAATAAAGGAATATTTGGCAGAAGTTTCTTCTGTTCGAGGTCCATGGATGAATGAAGCAGAAGTAGTGATGGGTGTTTCTCTGCTTACATGTACTGCAACTATCTTTTCTGGTCTCATCCTTTGTTTCTCCTGCATTTTAAAGCATGAATGAAGAACAAAGAATTAAGAATGAAGAGTCTCTGATCCCTTTCTGATGGCCTACATTTCTGCTGTTCACTTGTCTGTTAAGCCTGAATCTGTCACCAAGTTTTTGCCACTTAATTTGAGAGCAGCATAATGTAGACAGAGACCCTGATTCCAGTCATGTGTCACTTATTTAGCTGCTTGATGTAGTTTTGATAATCTCCGGATGATAAAACAGTAATTTTATCACTAGAGGACTCATGAACCTGCTGTTATGTAGTCCTCCATATTCATGAGCTCTGCATAATCCCACCACACCACTGATTGGCAGCTTTCTGTCTATGCACAGTGTAGAACGTAACTGTAGAGGAAATAAGCACAAATGGTGTTATCCGATGGACAAAATAAGCGATCCATTGAAATTGAGCTAACCTGATAGATCTAATGTAATGACTTATAGATCTCTTTGAGAATATCAGCTGCAGCAGATCCACGGGTCTTTAGGCGACCGTATCAGTTGTGAAGAAGTAGGTTTGTCTATGTAATCCGCGCTGCCGATTAAAATGCAGGACCAAAGATATCCAAATGAAGGAAAGTGATTTTTATTTCAAAGCGTTTCGAAGTTCAAGTGACTTTTTCCTCAGGAACACAACCACATGTATCATGTGGTTGTATTACTGAGGAAGAAGTCACGAACTTCGAAACGCGTTTAAATAAAAACCACTTTCCTTCATTTGGATATCTTTGGTCCTGCATTTTAAATCGGCAGCACGGATTACATCCACAAATCTACCTCTTCACATACGCACAGTGTACACAGGAAGCCACCAAACAGTGGTGTGGGTGGGGTTATATACAGCTCAGCATTAAGAGAACTGCTAGATCTGCAGAAGATAAAAGGGATTTTATCAAAATGACAGCAAACAGCCCAATAAGGGACATAGCTGGAATCAGGGTCTCTGCCCCTACAACATGCTGCTCTCACATTTATGCTAAGGACCCTATATTATTTGCATGCAGTATTGCAATTTATTACTGGGTATTTGCTTATTTTGTTTTTATCTTCAGTTTTGTCTGTTTAGTGGCCAGTGTGAACATGCACCTACACGCTGCATGCACACTAACTTATATTCCGGCTCATCTCTTTAAGCTTTTGCTCTCAAACAGGGTAGCAAAAACCTGGTAACAGATGTCCTTTAGGGCTCCTACACACTTTCGAGCAACTCGGATGAGTCTCACATGTTAAATCCCAGCACTCAGATCGAAGCGTGCGGCCGCATAGGAATACATGCAGCCACACACTCCGCTCCTCTGTGCCAGGTGCAGTTTCGGGTATTGCCATGCGAGACTCATCCGACTCTCGCGCAAGTGAGTAGGAGCCCTTAGAGTCAGCCAATCAGTTCATCATAGAGGTCTTTTTTATTTTTTCTGAATCCAGTGACTAGTTTCACAACTGTTATTAAAGGCCAATAATTTGTGGGTCTTTTTTCAGCTGTTGTAATATCACAAGTGAGGCCTATTTCAAATGAAAAGTTTATTCTTCACATCCTTCCTGGCAAATAGCCTAAATTTCACTGTGCTTTCAGACAACTTAATCTCATTTGACAGCTAATCTGTACATAACTTAACCAGTTCATTACCGGGCCGTTTTCTCACTTCTGACATGGCATATGTTCAAGTTTTATCACTCTACCACTTTTAATGGATCTAAAATATTTTTCATGTTCTGATTATTTAATACATTTTTGACTTTTTTTTTTGCGATACATAGGGCTTAAATTTTTGTCATTTTCATACTATTAAACCATGTTTGCCTTCTCTGTGCGGAGTCCGGCTGTGTCTAACAGCTAGCTCTTCACCCCCATAGTTGCACAATTACTGCAAGCTGCTTACCATTTACTGACATTTTACAAAGACAATTAATAGTAAAGTGTGGATTGCCCGGACGTTTCTAATTAATCAGTCCAAAAGAAATTACCGTATATAATAGAGTATAAGCCGACCCGAGTATAAGCCGACCCCCCTAATTTTGCCACAAAAAAACTGGGAAAACTTAATGACTCGAGTATAAGCCTAGGGTGGGAAATGCAGCAGCTCCCGGTAAATTTCAAAAGCAAAAATAGATACCAATAAAAGTAAAATTAATTGAGACATCAGTAGGTTAAGTGTTTTTGAATATTCTTTTTGAATCAGGAGCCCCATATAATGCTCCATAAAGTATGATGGCCCCATAAGATGCTCCATATTAAAATATGCCCCATATAATCCTGCATAAAGGTTAATAACGGCCCCATAAGATGCTCCATAGACACATTTGCCCCATATAATGCTGCACAAATGTTGATTATGGCCCCATAAGATGCTCCATAAAGATATTTGCCCCATATAATGCTTCACAAACCTTGATTATGGCCCCATAAGATGCTCCATACAGACATTTGCCCCATACAATGCTGCAGAAACGTTAATTATGGCCCCATAAGATGCTCCATAAAGATATTTGCCCCATACAATGTTGCACAAACGTTATGGCCCCATAAGATGCTCCATACAGACATTTGCCCCATACAATGCTGCACAAACGTTGATTATGGCCACATACAGACACTTGCCCCATATAGTGCTGCACAAACGTTATGGCCCCATAAGATGCCCCATATAGACACTTGCCCCATTTGCTGTTGCTGCGATAAAAAAAATCAAAAAAAAAATCACATACTCACCTCTCCGTCGCTCAGGCCCCCGGCACTTTCAATATTCACCCGTCTTCGTTCCGGCACCGCTCCATCTTCAGCATCTTCTGCACTGACGTTCAGGCAGAGGGCGCGCACTAACCACGTCACCGCGCCCTCTGACCTGAGCGTCACTGCAGAAGATGCTGAAGACAGAGCGGCGCCCGGAACAGGGAGCAGGTGAATATTGCGCAGCGCTGCGCTACCCTCCCCATTATACTCACCTGCTCCTGGCGCGGTGCAGTCCCTGTTTCCCCGGTGCCGCAGCTTCTTCCTGTACTGAGCGGTCACAGTAACCGCTCATTACAGTAATGAATATGCGGCTCCACCCCTATGGGAGGTGGAGCCGCATATTCATTACTGTAATGAGCGGTACCATGTGACCGCTCAGTACAGGAAGAAGCTTGGGCGCCGGGGAGCCAGGGACCACGCCAGGAGCAGGTGAGTATAATTAGACAGCCCCCGCTCCCCCTCCCCTGCCGACTCCCGGGTATGACTCGAGTATACGCCGAGAGGGGGACTTTCAGCCCAAAAAAATGGGCTAAAAATCTCGGCTTATACTTGAGTATATACGGTAATAATAAAAAAAAACCTTGCTATACCTCTCATGACCACTAGATGTCTATTATGTCTGACTGCCTGTTGGAAAGTGTTATTCATCTCCAGCTGCAGAAGGATTAGTGGGAAGTGGGGGCCATACTTCATTATAATAGAAGAGAAGCAAAACACAGACCGAGAGAACGTGCATGGATAACGTGTTATCTGAGCATGCTCGAGTGTTATCCGAGTATCTTGGGAGTGCACTAATAATATGTTCGAGATCCTGCGGCTCCTTGTTTTATGGCTGTTAGGCAATCTCCACATGTGTTGTGACTGTCTAACAGCCGCAGGGACTCAATCCTATTATTCGAGCACGCCCAAGATGCTTGGAAAACACGTTCGCTCATCACTACAGACAAGCTATTGGACAATGGCAGGATGCATGCTGAGAAGTGAGAAGACAGGCAGTTCTCAAACCTACAGTGCTGGCAGAATGCTGATGAAGAGAAATCAAAACTCCAAAAGCATGCAAGGAAAATTGTAGAGCATAAAAATGGGGATGGTTACTGGGAATAACAGACTAATATGTGCACTAGGAGACGTTTAAACTTGTGGGAGATCATAGCCATGCTTTTTTATAGGCTTTGAAGCAGAACAACATTTTTTTCTCACTTTGGGCCTGCAGTTACTAGAGACTCCACGCATCACAAAAGTAACCGACTAAAAACAAACCATGTGTAGACGATCCTACAGTCATATTTCCTTCTATCTCAAACTTCTTACTAACTTACCAAACATTTTAACAGTGACGAAAATTGATAAAAGTTATAGTTGATCATTTGTACCCGGGTGCTGAACTATGTGATGCAATGGAAAAAAAATGACATAAAAGAAATTCAAAATCTACAGAATTAGAAGGAGTCCTAATAAAGCAGAGGTACAGCCTATGGTTGGGGGGAACAATGGTAGAATGTGCCCAGCTTACTGTAACTGGTAATGGTAATTAGGAGCATGTGATGTATTGACCTGCAACACACATAAATTAGTTCTTAATCCTGCTGCAGGATCCCAAAGGAAATGTCGCCAGAATGATGGATGAACGAGCGCTTCACTGTAACGCTGCCAAGGTTTATTTCAGGTATACAGGAGGGAAAAACAGAACGAAGCAGAAATCAAACAGCCAAAGCCACACAGTGAATTAGGAAGGTTGGAGATGGTTAATTAAGAAGAAGAAAACATATAGCGATTACAGCAAATGACAAATTAGAAATACAAGGAAACCAAAGAAATGCCAGTAGATGACAAGATCTGTCCCGGCTTGGTGTCATTTACACTTGAGCAAAGATAATTTTTCATAATTCACTATTCCTGCAAGTTCCTGAAAAAAGCCTTCAAAGGATGGTTTACACAAGCAATATAAATCCTTAAAGGGGTTGTCCAAGACTTTTTTTTTTTTTTTTACTATGCGCATAAAAATAGGCAGGTGGTTGGCAGCAGAGCTTGTTGTACCTTGAGCTGGCTCATAGCAGTTACCAACCGCTCCTGCCAGCAATTCAGCAGCCAGACGTCAACAGTGTAGCTCTTCCACTTCCGGGTTGCTCTATCAATGGGGTGTGACTGAATCGCCGGCAAGAGCGATCTGTGACGGCAGAGATCTGCACCAGGCACTGTAAGCATGCAGTTAGCAACTACTAGTTCTCAGGCATGTTATAGAAAAAATATAGATAGTCCTGAATAACCCCCATTCATGGGAGTAATAATCAAACTGTGAAGAACAGAAAAAAATGATCCTTATCCTAGAAGTATCGGTACTTTTAACAGGCACACTCAACGAGTTCTTGAATATTTTGAAAGCACTGGCATATTTTGTTACCAATCCAGACTTGACAAATGATATGAGAACGTCCGATGATTATATGTCGATTGGGACAAAACCTTTGAACCCTGTTATTACCAAGTCACCTGAAGGAAAGCAGTTTTGGTTGAGTAACAAAACAATTGGCTCTCACAAATGTGGGCATTGTCAAGCAAGAAAAAATCCAGTTCAGTTGTGAAAGGGTTTCTTAATCCGGTGGACAAAAAAGGAAAATAAATATTCATCACTTTATCAACAGTACAACTTCTGAAGCCCTTTATGCAGAAATGTACTCCTGTCCATAACTTTATGTGGGGAAAAGTACTAAAACAGTTAAGGATACATTTTACAGTAAAGTAGTTCTATAAAAAAAATGGTCACGATAGGACATTATCTAGGCATATGCGGTTTAATCAAAACACAGGATTCTTTGGCATTAAAAATACTGGGGCATCCAAAAGTGCAAATTAATTCATGGGGATGTGAACCGACTTTTAGTGATCCAAACAAAGTAGTCTCGTTGGGCGAAATAATAAGCACGTAGCGTCACAGAGATGTGTCCTAGTTAAGGTTACAAGGACATGCACGTTGCTTTAGTCCGGCTGCAGACGAGAGTATGAAAAATCCTGGGAGCCTGTGTGACGTCTGTGTGTGATCCGTTTTCCTACAACTACATTAAGACAAACTGTTAATAATTGATGTATACCCCCAAAGCCTTTTTCTTTATCCTCAAATTTTTAAATTGGGGAGAACCCCAACTTATCCTAACTATAAAGCTTTAAAATGTAAGTTTTATTGATTTATTATTACGGTATATAAAAATGCGAGTCATACCCAGGCTGTCTGCCTCTCACACCATTGTCCCTTTCCCTGATCATGCCACAGAAGTTGTGAAACGCATCAGGGAAACTTTTGGCTTGTGCGATTATGTTTTCAGTGATCCCACAACAGTGCCTGGTTATAATGTAAATAAGACTGCCGTTCAGGACTGACGTTCTACTTTACTAATTGTTTCATGATTCATGTCAATCCATACCTATAATTAAAGGTACTTAATTTACCTAGCAAGGGAATATTTTTAATTAAACAACTGCGACCTGTTCATAAACACAACAATCAGATTTTTAATTTTATATTAACAAAGAATGCGTTTTAATTAGCCTGTTAGTGGAAAGCATTTTTCCTATAGGGCTTTATGCGCTTTAGTAATTATCCCTGTGAATGTTAGACCGGTTTCACACCTCAGTGTTTTGCCGTGTGAGTAAAGAGTGTAAGGCACAGACTGGTCACAGGTTAACTAGACAGCCTTTTTTATGCCTATGAGCAGTGTCGGACTTGGGGGCCAAGGGCTGACAAGTAATATTGACTCTGGGGGCCCATTGTTCAACTACATGTAAATATTACATTATCCTAGTTCACAAATGTATAAAATAGCAAAACTTTGTAGTTTGTTAATTTAATAAGATGTAACATTTGCTTGTACGTAGAAATTGAGTATATTGTGCCAACTACTGCTCATATTGGAGGATGGGGGCCTACCAGGGAATTCACCGGTCCTCCTGTGGGCCAGTCCAAGCCTGCCTAGATGATGTTCGAATATGTACTCCGACCATAAAAAACAGATGTTTAAATCCAATCTTGATTAAACTGTTGTGCTTGTGATAACTCCAAAACCTGTCAGAGTGGTTAGACAACATTCACCTAATGCTCTAGCCTAATAAAAACAGACTTGGTAATGTGTTGTAGGCAATAAAGATGACTGTACAGCTGCAATTTTAAGTGCATGATCTCCCTATTTTGTGTGTTTAAGTTTGTATCCACATACATCAGTGTTCCCAGTTAATTCTTAAAAGGGGTTGTCCACTACTAGAACAACCTTTTCTCATACCCCACACTTGGCTCGATAAAATAAAGAAGCCTACACTCACCTTCCGTGCGAGCGCTGTCGGCACTCGCTCTCCCAAGGGCTATCGTGCCGTTGTTATGATACGTGAGCCAAAGCCCAGACTGTCCCCACCTTCGGACAAATTGAACATGAAGAGGGAAGTCAGATCAGCTATAGCTCGGACTTCCTCTTCATGTTCAATTTCTCAGAAGGTGAGAAGTGTGACGCCAGCGCTGTTTGGGCACTGGGGGTACTGCAAGGGAACCCTGGGGAAAGGGAATGCTGACACTGCGGGAACAGCGAAGCAGGGGAGGCGAGTATAGGCTTTATTATTTTAATCGGAGCCAAGCGTGGGGTATGAGAAGGAGACAACTTCTTTAAAAAACAAAAGCTACTTGCAAACGATCATCGCATCCACTTCTTTTAAAATGGTCTCCATGGACAGTTCTAAAAATTGTTTAGGTTTATTCTTCACATTTTTGGCAGCGTTCTTAGCTGCAGTAGCCAAACAATGGCAAGTTTAATAGCATATTATAATAAAATCACTGCATAGCTCATAGCAAAAGCCAGGGAAAAAAAAAAAGTTCTCAAAGGTCGTGAACAATTATACTAATGCATTGCAGAAATCTACAGTAGATAATTGTCAGCTGTTCGGCCCATTGCAGAGGGAGTAATGAAGAGGCCTTCGTGCAGCCGTCTGGAAAACAGACTCAAATTGGCTTCTTTAGCTTCATCTAGAAAGGATTGTGCTTTCAAATAGATGGCCAAGGACAAGGCTTTAATATAGCCATTTTCTGGTCTTTTCAAAATTAAATTTCTTTTGGGTCAGATCCTGGCGCACTCCCACTGCATAAAACACAAACACTCCAAAGCTGCCAAATACTAGAGCGTCAGCCAGTGCCCTACACTGCTGCCAGCGGAGCGATTAGACTGGAAGGTATCCAGAAACCCACAGCTAAGGCGAGACATGTATGTCAACGTACAATAAGCTCATGTAAAAGCAGTGTCTGTGTGAGCATTATCCCCTAATTCTCCTGGACTGTCAATAATAATAATAATAATTTTATTTATATAGCGCCAACATATTCCGTTGCGTTGAGGTGGTAGGCCAGTCTGAACAAATGAGTTTTTAGGGCACGCTTAAAACTGTGGGGATTGGGGATTAATCGTATTAACCTGGGTAGTGCATAACAAAGAATTGGCGAAGCACGTGAAAAGTCTTGGAGACGGGAGTGGGAGGTTCTGATTATTGAGGATGTTAACCTCAGCTCATTAGCAAAACGGAGAGCAGGGGTAGGGTGGTAGACTGAGACCAGGGAGGAGATCTAGGGTGGTGCTGAGCCATGGAGTGCTTTGTGGATGAGGGTAATAGTTTTGTACTGGATTCTGGAGTGGATGGGTAACCAGTGTAATGACTGGCACAAGGTAGAGGCATCGGTATAACGATTGGTGAGGAAAATGATCCTGGCTGCAGCATTCAGGACAGATTGGCGAGGGGAGTTGGTAAGAGGGAGGCCGATTAGTAGACAGTTACAATAGTCCAGATGAGAATGAATAAGTGAAACAGTAAGAGTTTTTGCATAGTTGAAAGTAAGAAAAGGGCGAATTCTATAAATGTTTTTGAGATGCAGATAAGAAGAGCGAGCCAGTGATCGGATGTGGGGGGGTGAATGAAAGCTCGGAATCAAGTATGACCCCAAGGCAGCGGGCATGTTGCTTGGGAGTAATGGTGGAACCACACACGGAGAAGGCAATACTGGGCAAAGGTAGGTTAGTAGAGGGAGAGAACACGGGGAGTTCAGTTTTTGACAGGTTCAGTTTCAGATAGAGGGAGGACATGATGTTAGAGACAGTGGTAAGACAATCACTGGTGTTTTCTAAAAAGTTCAGCGTGATATCAGGAGAAGAAGTGTATAATTGGGTGTCATCAGCATAGAGATGGTACTGGAAATCAAATCTACTGATTGTATACTTCCCCTATTGGACAAACAAAGAGAAGAGGAGGGGGCCTAGCACTGATCCTTGAGGAACCCCAACAGTAAGGGCAAGGTGTGAGGTGGAGGAACCAGCAAAAGATACAGTGAAGGAGCGGTCAGAGAGATAGGAGGAGAACCAGGAGAGAACGGTGTCCATGAGGCCGATGGAGCGGAGCATAGTGAGGAGGAGCTGATGATCCACAGTGTCAATTGCTGCAGAGAGATCCAAGAGAATTAGCATGGAATAGTGACCATTAGATTTAAGGTACCGTCACACTAAACGATATCGCTAGCGATCCGTGACGTTGCAGCGTCCTGGATAGCGATATAGTTGTGTTTGACACGCAGCAGCGATCAGGATCCTGCTGTGATATCGCTGGTCGTTGATTACAGTTCAGAACTTTATTTGGTCGTCAGATCGCCGTGTATCGTTGTGTTTGACAGCAAAAGCAACGATACCAGCAATGTTTTACAATGGTAACCAGGGTAAATATCGGTTACTAAGCGCAGGGCCGCGCTTAGTAACCTGATGTTTACCCTGGTTACCAGTGTAAAATGTAAAAAAACAAACAGTACATACTCACCTTCGCGTCCCCCGCCATCCGCTTCCTGCACTGACTGAGCGCCGGCCGTAAAGTGAAAGCACAGCACAGCGGTGACGTCACCGCTCTGCTGTTAGGGCCGGCACTCAGTCAGGAAGCGGACGCCGGGGGACGCGAAGGTGAGTATGTAGTGTTTGTTTTTTTACATTTTACACTGGTAACCACGGTAAACATCGGGTTACTAAGCGTGGCCCTGCGCTTAGCAACCCGATGTTTACCCTGGTTACCCAGGGACCTCGGCATCGTTGGTCGCTGGAGAGCGGTCTGTGTGACAGCTCCCCAGCGACCACACAGCGACTTAACAGCGACGCTGCAGCGATCGGCATCGTTGTCTGTATCGCTGCAGCGTCGCTTAGTGTGACGGTACCTTTAGCCGTTAGTAGATCATTAGAGACTTTAGTGAGGGTAGTTTCAGTAGAGTGTAAAGAGTGAAACAAGATTGAAGAGGGTCGAGAAGAGAGTTATCTGAGAGATAGCGGAGAAGACGGGAGTGGAACAGGCGTTCGAGGAGTTTAGAGATGAAGGGAAGATTAGAGACAGGTCTATAATTAGCGGCACAGTTTTGATCGAGGGATGGTTTTTTAAGTAATGGGTGTATGATGGCATGCTTAAATGAGGGAAAAAAACTGGAAGAGAGAGAAAGGTTGATTTTTTTTGTTAGGTGAGAGGTGACAGCTGGGGAAAGGGACTGGAGGAGATATGACGGAATGGGGTCACTGGTGCAAGTGGTTGGGCGAGAAGATGCAAGGAGCCTGATTACTACTTCTTCTGTGACTGGTTCAAAGTCAGAGAGTGAACTAGATGCAGTGGGGGGAGGGAGGACAGTGCATGGTATGAAGAGATTAGATCTAGATAAGTTCCTTGGGGGGTCTAGGTTCCAATATGGGGGTCAATTGTGGGGGTTTCTACTGTTTAGGTACATCAGGGGCTCTGCAAAGGCAACGTGATGCCTGCAGACCAATCCATCTAAGTCTGCATTCCAAATGGCGCTCCTTCCCTTCCGAGCTCTGCCATGCACCCAAACGGTGGTTCCCCCCCACATATGGGGTATCAGTGTACTCAGGACAAATTGCACTACAACTTTTGGGGTCCAATTTCTCCTGTTACCCTTGGGAAAATACAAAACTTGGGGCTAAAAAATAATTTTTGTGGAAAAAAAAAAGAATTTTTATTTTCAAGGCTCTGCGTCAAACTGTAGTGAAACACTTGGGGGTTCAAAGCTCTCACAACACATCTAGATAAGTTCTCTACTTTCCAAAATGATTTCACTTGTGGGGGGTTTCAATGTTTAGGCACATCAGGGGCTCTCCAAATGCAACATGGTGCCCCATCTTAATTCCAGCCAATTTTGCATTGAAAAGTCAAACGGCGCTCCTTCCCTTCCGAGCTCTGCCATGCACACAAACCGTGGTTTACCCCCACATATGGGGTATCAGCGCTCTCAGGACAAATTGCACAACAACGTTTGGGGTACAATTTCTTCTTATAACCTTGGGAAAATAAAAAGTTGGGGGCGAAAAGTAAATTTTTGTGAAAAAATATTTTTTATTTTTACGGCTCTACATTATAAACTTCTGTGAAGCACTTGGTGGGTCAAAGTGCTCACCACACATCTAGATAAGTTCCTTAAGGGGTCTACTTTCCAAAATGGTGTCACTTGTGGGGGGTTTCAATGTTTAGGCACATCAGGGGCTCCCCAATGCAACATGGTGTCCCATCTCAATTCCAGCCAATTTTGCATTGAAAAGTCAAATGGCGCTCCTTCCCTTCCGAGCTCTGCCATGAGCCCAAACCGTGGTTTACCCCTACATATGGGGTATCGGGGTACTCAGGACAAATTGTACAACAACTTTTGGGGTCCATTTTCAACTGTTACCCTTGGTAAAATAAAACAAATTGGAGCTGAAGCAAATTTTTTGTGAAAAAAAAATTAAATGTTCATTTTTTTAAAACATTCCAAAAATTCCTGTGAAGCACCAGAAGGGTTAATAAACTTCTTGAATGTGGTTTTGAGCACCTTGAGGGGTGCAGTTTTTAGAATGGTGTCACACTTGGTTATTTTCTATCATATAGACCCCTCAAATGTGATGTGGTCCCTAAAAAAAAATGGTGTTGTAAAGATGAGAAATTGCTGGTCAACTTTTAACCCTTATAACTCCCTAACAAAAAAAAAATGTGTTTCCAAAATTGTGCTGATGTAAAGTAGACATGTGGGAAATGTTACTTAAGTATTTTGTGTGACATATCTCTGTGATTTAAGGGCATAAAAATTCAAAGTTGGAAAACTGCAAAATTTTCAACATTTTCGCCAAATTTCCATTTTTTTCACAAATAAACGCAGGTAATATCAAAGAAATTTTACAACTATCATGAAGTACAATATGTCGCGAGAAAACATCAGAATCACCAGGATCCGGTGAAGCGTTCCAGAGTTATAACCTCATAAAGGAACAGTGGTCAGAATTGTAAAAATTGGCCCGGTCATTAACGTGCAAACCACCCTCGGGGCTTAAGGGGTTAATAAGGTTAGAGGGGTTTCTGAGTGCAGCGGTTGGGAGGTTTGACTTGCTATAACATGGGGGGCCGGGGTTGGTAGAGATGTGTCCTTCGACTAGGAGAAGTAGGATAGAAAAAATTAGCAGATGGTTAAGTGATTTGTGAGAGCGTCTCTTGAGTTGGATGCTAGGACTGAATGGATCTGCGCTGTTAAGTAATGTGAACAGAGCGAGAGTGCTATACATAGGAGAGGAAAGGACAAATGAACAGGGAATAAAATTATTTAATTTTCTTACCCGTCTTACCTATGCCATTATTGAGCACAAAATAATTTTGGAAACACTAGAAGCAGTTTATGCACTCAGTATCTGTTAATCAGCCATTATTCAATTTACAATTATATCGTGGAGAATCCCATTAAGGCCGGATTCAGACAGCAATACTAAAACTCTGGTCACATACATCAGCAAACAGCGAAGGTGACTGGATCCTTGAGTGTCAGTCCTGGGTAAAACTACCCATACACACACAAAAAAAAGTAACTATGATAGTTATGGGCAGCACATAGTCCTCTGTAAAGAATTGATGTGCTGCCGATAACCTGATACTCTTTAAGCACAAAACGATTGTTTTTAATTGATCTTCCAATAAGCTATACACATTTATTCATGTGTCTATACAACTGGGTAGAGACGAGCAGACACCTGTATGTTCGGGTTCGGCCGAACAGTTACAAAAAGTTCAGGTTCGGGTACCAGAACAGTACCCGGATCCCATTCACTTGAATGAGGGGCCCAAATATCCGGTGTTTGCCACGCTGTCATATTAATGACAGTGCAGCAAACACCGCTTCTGATCGCGGTGAAATCATCCCCAACGGTCAGAGAGCCACGGTTCCCACGCTGTCAAATGATAGTGTGAGTGCGCAGTTGTGATCGGAGGTAAAAAGTTTACCTCTGCAGTGCGCAGCAGCTGGGCCTCTCTGACCTTTCCCGGCGCCTGCGCACTGCAGTACTTTGCTCTGCCCTTAACAGGGCAGACAAAGTACGACTGCGCCAGCGCTGCGGCTTGAAGACAAGAAGAGGACGTGATCGTAAGAAGATGGGAGGCCCCGGACTGGACTGCGACGCCCATCGGATCGTACCGCCCAGGTGAGTATAATCTAACCTATTTTTCTTATCTTTCAGGATATAACTGGGGGGGGGGGCTATCTACAGCATTACAGAATGCTGTAGATAAGCCCCTGATGCCGGTGGGCTTAGCTCAACTTCCATTTCGGGGGTGACAGGTTCCCTTTAAGGGTAAGTTCACACAAGGCTTTTTTGCTGCATTTTTCTATGCTAATTTTCAGCTGCTTTTTACAGTACCAGCAAAGCCTATGAGATTCCAGAAATCTCATGCACACACGGTTTTTGTGTGATCAGTATTTTGTGCTTTGCAGCGACACAGGGCATGTCACTTCTTTCAGCATTTTTTCATCGTTTTTCACCCATTGACTTGAATGGATGGTGAAAAAATGCTGCAAATACACAAGGTTGACTTTTCTTGCAGCATATTTGCTGCAGAAAAGTCAAAGAGAGCCGGATGTGACATCACACTCGGCTCTGCTGCATCTAGATGGCAGGCTGCATGATGCGTCCATACAGCCAGTCATCCAGCAGAGTGGACCTGATCCCCATTCACTTGAATGGGGGGTCCGACATTACAGTGTTTGGCACGCTGTCATATGCATGACAGCGCGGCAAACACCGCTTCTCATCGGTGGGGAAATCCTCCCCGCCGGTCAGAGAGCCGAGGCTCCCACGCTGTCAGAAGACAGCAGGGAGCGCTCAGCTGTGATCGGAGGTTTAAACTTCACCTCCGATCACTGGTGTCAGCTGATGGGACTACTGCTCCCATCATCTGACACCTACAGCCGCTAATTACAGTGACAGCAGGAGCAGCGGATGGGAGTTTTCATCTGCCGCTTCTGCGCTATAAATAAATAATTTAAAAAAAAAAAAACTGCATGGGTCCCCCCTAATTTTGATAACCAGCCATACAAAACTCAGCATCAGCAAGGCTAGTTATCAAGAATAGAGGGGTCCTCACGCTTTTTAAATTATTTAAATAATTTAAAAAAAAAAGGCGTGGGTTCCCCCCTATTTTTGACAACCAACCTGGCTAAAGCTCACAGCTGGGGGCTGGTATTCTCAGGCTGGTAAGGGGCCATTGATATAGGCCCCCCCAACCTAAAAATAAAAGCCCGCAGCTGCCCAGAAAAGACTCATCTATTAGATGCGCCAATTCCGGCTCTTTGCCCTGCTCTTCCCACTTGCCCTATAGAGGTGGCAAGCAGGGTAATTAGGGGTTAATGTCACCTTGCTACAGTAAGGTAACATTGCGTCAATAAGACACCTATCCATTACTAATCCTATATTAAAGTGTTAAGTAAACACATACACATGCAGAAAAAAAAAGTCTTTTAATGAAATAAAACACCACACAGTTTTGACAATCATTTTATTCTGCCATTCCAAAGCGAAGCCATCCATCTTCTGTAATAAAGAAAAAAAAAAAAAAAATAGGAAAAGTATACTCCCTGATCTGTCGTAGTCCGATATAACGAGTGTCCCACACAGTATCTGGGGGAGATTACAACTGGGAGCGCTGCTAATGCGACCGCTCCAGGCTGTAAGCAACTGGGGAATGAATGAGACGGAGCGGGCGCAGGCTCAGTAACTAGCGGTGATGTCACCGAGCCTGCGCTCCCTCATAACCTCTGGACAGTGGGAAAATGCCAGTGAAGAGGATACCGCAGGTAATGTATCTATTCTATCTATCCTATAAATCTATATTCTATCATTCTATCTATTCACTCTATGTGTTCTATCAATCTATCTATTCATTCTATCTACCTACAGGAAGTTGTTTTTTTTCCTTCTGTGTGCACTTTTGGCGCAGCTTCTTTTCTACCAAGATGATCAGGTTTTGCTGAAAAAAAAAAAAACCAGCAAAAACACCCTGTGTGAACTTACCCTAAATTGAAAACAAATGGTCCTTCCAGAAGGAGAAAATATAGGATTTCTCTGATAAAATATATTACAAAATTACTTATTTTCATGTGTACTATTGATTTATGACATAAAAATTAAAACAACGGTTACTCTCTAACTTATCCATAGAAGACTTGTAGTTAGTCACAATATAGTGTTTCACATAACAAAATTTGATTGCAAGAAGTGAATATATGCACATGAAAATGTGAAAGATGAGCTAGTTGGACTCTGAGTTTAAGATAAGACTCAAAATCAACTCATACCTATTGCCGATTTTTAGAAAACACTTTCCTTCAAGCAGTGGTGCAGGAAAAAGCTGATGAACCCCAGTCTCCTCTCTTACGGCATCGCTCGCTGTGTGAGAAAGTTCTCACACAGTCCACGGTGCCGTTGCCGTAAGTGAGGAAATGGAGATTCATTAGCTATGAACTTCAGTGCCCTTTCTCACAGCAGCTGAGCGCTACACATTGCAGTAACAGGATTATGCTCCTATTTCAATGTGTGCCGGCTGTTGTGAAGAGCAGTCACATCAGCCAAATCATCCGGATCTTCGTGATAAAGATATGGATTATCTTCTCAGACAGGTGAGGAATATGGTTGCTTATTATTGTCTTTTACAGATGACATGGGCATGGGAGAATTATCTTCACGTCGGACAGGTGAAGAATATGGTTCTTTATTAGTCTTTTACAGGAGGATATGGACTTGGTGGATTAGGCGTAAAGGTGAGTATAACTTTGCTTTTTTATTTTTATTTCAAATAAAGGAGTCAGTGTCTACAGATCAATTAACAGGACTTTACTCTTGCTGTGTCTTTTTTTTTTTACAATCTAACTATGGGGTTAGTAATGGGGTAGTATATAAGATGCCCCTCCATTACTAACCTCTGGGCTTGATGTCAGCTGCCATAAAACAGCTTACATCAACCTCAAACCTATTATCCCACTTGCCACTGCACCAGGAAAAGTGGGAAGAGCAGTGCAAAGCTCCAGAATTGGCACATATAAGAAATGCGCCTTTTCTGGAATGGCTGCAGGCTGCTATTTTTAGGCTGGGGGGGCCCTCAATAACGATGGCCTCTTACCAGTCTGAGAATACCAGCCCTCAGCTGTCTGCTTTAGCTTGGATGGTTATCAAAAATGAGGGAAGCCCAGTCCATTTTTTAAAATTATTTATTTAAATAGCTTAAACAAAAGAAAATCCAGTGTGGGACCCCTCTATTATTGAGAACCAGTCATGATAAAGCTGACTACTGAGGGTTGCAGCCCACAGCTGTCGGTTTTGCCTGCGTTGTTTATCAAAAATAAAAGAGACCCTATGTCACTTTTATTTATTTATTGCACAGGCACTGGCTGATGAATACTCTCATCAGCTTCGCCTGCTCTAGCTGATATCAGCAACCGCAGGCGTACGCTGATGAGAGTAATACTCTCTCATTAGCCGACAGCTGTGACCAGTGGTAACCTTTTTATCGACGGTCACAGCTGCTGGCTCATACGCTGTCATCTGTAAGATAAGATGGGAACTGCAGCGCTCTTACAGGAGGTAACGATCTTACCACCTATCAGAGCCTGGATTTGCCACACTGTCACGCATATGACTACATGGCAAACAACAAATGTTAGGGCCCCTCATTCATCTGAATAAGGGACTGGGGGTTCGGGTACTGTTCCCATACCAAATTTTTGTTTTATTTTATTAAATGTTCGGCCGAACTGGACCATCCAGAGGATTGCCCGTCATTAGTGATAAGAAAGGCGACTATCTTGATACCTGCGATTTTTCATAAAATGTCAAATTTATTTTTGTACACTAAGGCCTCTTTCACACTTCCGTCACAATCCGTCGATTTTTGAGAATGCAGGATCCTGCAAAAAAATTTGCAGGATCCTGCATTTTCTCATAGACTTGTATTAGCGATGGGTTGTGACGGATGGCCACCATCCTTTCCATCCGTCGTGCACTGCATCCTGCGTAAAAAAAACGGTCCGTTGGGCAGAGAAAACGTTCAGAGGAACGTTTTTTCTGCACGTCGGAAAATCGGTCAGCGACGCATCCTGCGCTGCCAGTCACTGGCTACAATGGAAGCCTATGGGTGCAGGATGCGTCGCTGACTGTGAAAAGCAGGGATCCAGCGACGGGTCCCGTCTTTTCAAACTGAGCATGCGTGGAAGAATTTCCCGTCAGGGAAATTCTCTCTCGCTCTCTTTCTCTTTTTACTATTGATGCTGCCTATGCAGCATCAATAGTAACAAGATATAATGTTAAAAATAATCGGTAGGTAGGTGAGAATACTGCGATTTTTTTTTTTTTTTTTTTTAAACCTGGTTTGTGTTGTGTATGGGTTTTCGCAGTGGAAAAATGGATACACAACAGGTGCACATAGCCTCGACAGGTCTGTCAGAAATACGGGCAAAGTGCACCCGTTTTTAATCTGCACAGGATCCGTCTTTTCAACATTTTGACGGATCCTGTGCAGATTGTAAAAACGGAAGTGTGAAAGAAGCCTTAGTTGTATGGTTATTATTCTCACTTTTTTTTTTTTTTTTTTTTTTTAAATGAAAAACAATTGAGATGAAAATTAACTTTTTTCATTTAGTTACATAATTTTGCACACTGATAAACTCCTAATTAAAATTAAACCTCACCTTTTACTTTATTAAACATTCAGGCTTATTAACCTTTTGGGTTGATAGACATTACTGGAATTATTCAAAAATAAAATTAATCCTCAAAAATACAAATTGCCTAATAATTGTGCACACCTATAGATACCATTGGGTTATTATACTGTGATACCATTTGTTATACTGTTGAACGGGTCTATAGATGTAACTATTCTTTTCCTTGGATAAAAATAGTTCCCAAAAATGTCAAGAGTAGTATTTTGACCTTGCAGTAAAATGTTTAACCAGTAGCATTCTGAAGCTGCATTTGCAAAGCTAGTCAAGGGTGAACTGATAAACAAAGCCGTTCTAGACCAGTGTTCATTAAAACCATCACGCTGCAGTAAGACGATAACATATGTTCACTTAAGTATAGTCCAAGATATCAGTTTGGACAACATTATCAAACAGCAACTCCCCTCACCTACAGAGCAAAGTTAATTGTGGGGGTCCTATTGCTAGAAGTCTTATCGACCATCTGTTACTATCTGGCCAACCACAGCCTTGTTTCTCTTCCTGCAAGGAGTAAAGTTTTCCTACAAGGGAGGCCCAATCGGCATGTCTTGCTCTATAATTAGGATTGTATTATCCAAGAAAGCCATTGGTATGGCCACTGGCATTGAACTGACCTGTGGAATCAATATAGATGACGAAATGTTCTATTTCTGGACAAATAATTACTGGACACTCTCTAAAAACCACAGAATCAGAACATTTCCCTAGTGAACGTCCTTTACAAGTCACATATGAAGCCGCTGCTCTTCGGTAGCATTAAAATAGATTCCTATTATCAGACACATAATTTAGGAGCTGAAGAAGGGGGCGTAAAGAATAAGCCCTTTGCATTGACATTATGTCAAGCAGAAGACATGCTTTACAATGTAGTGCTCAGGATCCGTGAACATGCGAAGAGGAACAGTTTCATTGTACAGACCCTGCAGGGAAAACTAAAAAAATCCCACTATCCTGCTTGATATTTTAATTAGTAGCCTGAGATATGTTTCTCACATCTCAATGGAGACACACTGCCATTATAAGAGGCACCTGTCTGCTGAGTGCTTTCTGGAGGCGCTCTACTGAAAGCACTAATGCACGCTCTATTCTGTAGGTCACAACAATCAATGAGATTAGCCAATTTGGATCAACAAAAATTTTACAACAGGGGGTTATATCTTAGATCCACATATAGATTTGATTTTCTAGTCCATTGTATGTAAAGAGCTAGGACATACCTTGTTATGGCTCCTTCAGACATCAGTCATCATTGGCTCCATCTCAGATCGCAATGCACGGACTCATCTCCCGAATGGAGAGTGACAGCCTTCATAGAAATATATCAAGCTGTCACACTCAAGACGGGAGACACGCGGTCAGTTGGTGCATTGAGATCCGAGATTGGGCCAATGATGGTGGAAGTCTGAAAGAGCTCTAAGTTATTTGGCAATAGTTGGTAGTTGTAAAAATCACTTAGACATGTGGCTGCAATAAATGAGTATCCCTGACACGAATGGCACAAGAAACGTAGCACTACTGGGATGTTCTAATTCTAATCAGTGTATTTGGCCAATTACAGGTAATCTGCACCTTGAGAGATCAAGAAAGATCTAGGAAAGAAAAAAAAAAAGTCTACTGGCAATCCTGGTGAACATATACTGTATATGTTCATATCTACAGTGGGGGGAAATAAGAATTGATCCCTTGCTGATTTTGTAAGTTTGCCCACTGACAAAGACGTGAATAGTCTATAATTTTAAGGGTAGGTTAATTTTAACATTGAGAGATAGAATATCAAAAATAAAATCCAGGAAATCACATTGTATAAATTATATAAATTTATTTGCATTTTGCAGTGAGAAATAAGTATTTGATCCCTCTGGCAAACAAGACTTAATACTTGGTGCCAAAACCCTTGTTGGCAAGCACAGCAGGAATTTTGGTCCACTCCTCTGCAGATCATCTCTAAATTATTAAGATTTTGAGGCTGTCGCTTGGCAACTCAGAGCTTCAACTCCCTACATAAGTTTTCTTTGGGATTAAGGTCTGGAGACTGGCTAGGCCACACCATGACCTTAATGTGCTTCTTTTTGAGCCACTCCTTTGTTGTCTTGGCTGTATATTTTGGGTCATTGTCTTGCTGGAAGACCCAGCCATGACCCATTTTTAATGTCCTGGCAGAGGGAAGGAGGTTGTCACTCAGGATTTTACGGTACATGGTTCCATCCATTCTCCCACTGATGCGGTGAAACAACTGGCTGCAGAAGCCTTCCTGCTGAGTTCTATGTGTGATAGGACAAGACACCCTACCGCCTTTTAGTAGCAGGGTGAGGCTTCACCTTGATTCTCTACAGGATTTCTACAAGGCAGACAGCTTCAGGATCATGCAGAAAATACTGCAGACTAAGGCCCAACTAAAACATCCGTGTTTTAGGCTACTTTCACACTAGCGTCGTGCACTGCACGTCTCTATGCGCCATTTTGTAGAAAAAAGGGAACCCGCAAAAGTGATTGCAGGATGCGTTTTTTCTCCATAGACTTGCATTAGCGACGCGGTGCGACGCATTGCCACACGTCGCAACCGTCGTGCGACGGTTGCGTCGTGTTGCGTCGGTCCGTCGCCACCAAAAAACGTTGCATGTAACTTTTGTGGTGTGTCGAGACCGTCTTTTCTGACCGCGCCTCCCCGCACATCACAATGGGGCAGCGGATGTGTTGAAAAACAGCATCCGCTGCCCCCGTTGTGCGGCGCTTTCACTGCTTGCGTCGGTACGTCACAACGACGCAATTTGTCGTGCGTCGTACCACGCTAATGTGAAAGTAGCCTTATCTGGAATTTTCATTGCTAAAAAACATACCAATTATAGACTGTGGGTCAGTCCACAGGTCCTGTTCACATTTTAGCAATATAAGCGTCCACAAATAAAAAAAAAAAACCTCTGGTTTTGTGTTTAGTGTTTAAGGGACGGCATTCTGATGTCATTTTTTCACTAAAAGATGCTAGGAGAAGCTTGGGAAACCGCCATCAGATTTTTGTGTTTTGTTTTTTTTTTGCATGCAATAAGAACTGATGATAAAAATGGACACACTGACCAAACTTTAATGAGAATCTAATTCAGAGCACTGATGGAAATCGGTCCATTTGTGCATGCGCAAAGAAAAAAAAAAACTCATGTCTGAATGAGGCCTAACAGTGAAGGCCACTATTGTTCTTATTTCATGTAAGCAATCATTTAAGAAGTTTACTATTCTTTAAAGATGCCATGCAGATTTTAACTAGTTGCAGCTTTTCGTAGATCAATGCAAAAGTTATTGATGAAAACAAGTATCATTGAAGCTCTATCTCTGCACATGTTCTTTCTACTGGCTACAAAACTGTATACAGGGCACATGACAGTCAGTAACAGAGTTATACAGTAAGACACGGGCAAATGCAGCGGGGAATGAATATCAATACCACGTAAGATGAGCAAGGCAATGTGAACGCTTCTGAGGATAAGGGCGTACTCAGACGGTTATATAAACTGGACCGCAATGCTTTGATTGGTCGAGGCGCTCCCGACCCGAGCGTGACAGCTGCACAGACATACAAGATGCTGTCATGCTTGGGTAAGGAGAGCCACCAGCCAGTCCGTACATTACGGTCCGATTTATATAGCCGTCTGACTGCATCATAGTAGTGAATGGCTTCATTGCAAAAAAAAAGAAAAAAATATCAGTAAAAAAAATCTTTCACCAGGTTTTTACCTGCTAATCTGAGAGCAGCATAATGAAAAGACAGAGACCCCGATTCCACTGGTGTATCACTTACTGGGCTGCATGCTGTAGTTTTGATAAAATCACTCATTTATCCAAAGATTATCACTAGAGGACTAGTAAACCCGTTCCCATGTTGTCCTCCATACTCATAAGCTCTGTATAACTCCACCCCCACCGATTGGCAGCTTTCTGCCTATGCCCAGTGTATACAAAAATCTGCCAGAGATGTTGGAGGGGTTATAGAGAGCTCAGAATTCAGAGAACTGGTAGATCTGCAGCAGAGAAAAGTAGCAAATTTTATCAAAACAGCAACAAGCAGCCCAATAACTGCTCTTAAATGGGGTAGCAAAAATCTGGTGACCGATTCCTTTTAACAGTCTTCATATGGTCTACCTGATAGACAGATGTATGTGAGGTATTCTCCTTGTCCTCCGGTTGCTAGGAATGGAATTTTTTTCTTGGTCCTCCGTTTTACAAGCGCGGCCCCCAGCATACGCTCATCTTGGGGAGAGAAAACTTCCTTGCTAATAGTGGCTTTAGCAGACATAGTGCGTAAGGTTAGGGTGGAGCGTCACCTAGGAGGGGTTAAATAACAGAAAACATTCAGAAGTTAATCTATTCATGGATGAAAAGTAGCTGTACATTTATGTACACATGACTATAAAGCTTCACATACATTGTTTCCGAACACAGAAGTCCAAAAAAAAATAGAAACGTGTTACATAAATATACTGCTATATCTGTGTTGCAGCCGCTCATGTTACAGGCTCTTCTAAACTCTCTTCCACTATGTCTAATGAAGCTGCAGACAACAGGCTAATTGCTATTCCCGCATGGCCGACCGTGACTTCAAATCCATTCTCTACTGCTTTTCCAGTAGGGCTGCAAGTTTATAAATGCCAGCTACTGCCGTTAGTACAATAGTTCCAGAGAATATGACACTGGACATATGGGTAAGTACTAACTGACCACTGATGGTTTAAGGGTTTGAACTAGATGACAATATAAAGAAAAATGCAGATTTTCTTGGCAGATCACCATTTCCCGCACGTAACAGCTTTGAAGGATTTTCAGTTTGCGCTTTAGGAACGATCACACTGGCATTTATTTGGATGAAAATATCTCAGTGAAGCAAATTATTCTGAAGGTGACACTTATCAGATGCAGAGAACACTATTGACCAGGCAACATCCCAAGACACTGAAAAGAAGAAACATTACGGAAAAGGCATCCCACTGTCAAACACAATAAATAGTAAAACATTTATTTTTTGTGTATAGAAAAAAAGAAAGAAAGGGAAAAACAAAAATGGACCGCAGTGGGCGGTAAATAAACACAGCAACCGTAACCTCAAAAGCCCTGGAGGAAGCTGGATTGTGGCGAAACATTCTGTAACATTTAGGTTATACAGAAATTTCAGCCACTTATATCACAATAAAAACACAGAATGAATTGCAATCAGCCGACTGTGTATGAGTTTTCAAAGGAGAGAGGTGAGAAAGCTGCTGCTAGACACCTCAAGTGACCAATTTCTATTGAGTAAACAAAAGTAGACATTAAAAATCAACAAGCCCAATAACCCTCTACCCAATAAATTTGGTTGGGAAAGAATTTTGAGGCCCGCATACACATTAGAAGGTGGGTTTGGCTGACTTTTCTAATCGGTATGAAATCCTTAAAGTGAGTTTTCCCACTCCCAAAATGTTGAGAAAACTTTCATAAACTTTTAGACACATGCCTATTATATGTTCCTTGCCCTCCACTGAAGGCTGATTTTTATTTTTCTGACCCCTACAGCCCTCGGACATTTTTTTTTGCATAGAGGCTGAAATAGGCGGGCCAGAAGATGTCCCGTTAGGACGTTATAAATTACACTGCCCATGAGTGCATAGCCATCATCGCTGTGGCACCTATATGCCTTTATTGGCACATCACTTCGGTGTACACATGGTGGGCTTTCACACTCCATGCAAATGTAGTAACATGTATGCACATCTAATCAAGCAGGTCCTTGGCATGCTCTATGCTTAGATAGCCTGCCCTCTCCCCAATAGTTCTCCACTGACAAGCCAGCAATCTTAGGGCCTAATACGACTAAACCAGCACTGTTCACGCTGGTCTTGATGAGGAAATGGGCTGGAGTCAGACGCTCCTGATTTATGAAGAGGTGCATGCCAGACAAGTGGCGCAAACTCTTGTGTGCGCCTCGCCACAAAGATTTGAGGCAAAGCGAACGCCAACGCTCCTCATGAATTTGCCACACCCCATACCGCCTGCTTTCTTGTAGCTGGGAGGAAAAGGCGCGAGACTGCCTCAAGTTCCATAATTTTGCGCAGCCGTTAGTTGTGCCAAAATTATGTGACTTTTCTAAGCTTTGATGAATTGGGCCCTTAAATGTTTATTGCAAGGTAACCTCACACACGAGTGCATCCTCTCCTGATACACCATTTCTGTGACACAAGAACAGATGTCATTGCCAGCACAGCCACCTGTGACTGGCCAGAAAGAAACCATGAATGCTCGTCCTGTAATACTTCACACTACTACATCATATGCTAAGCTGATGCAAGCAACGGTAAGTTAGGGGGACAATTTCATGGCCTCAGACTAGTTATACAAGACACACTGTCCCCGTGTGAGCAGGATGCGGGATGCAGTGACGGACAGGAGGCAGATCAAGGGTTAACAAGTTTTAATAAACAAGGTCTTACTTCACGCAGGGAGATAGGGAAAACGTGAGGTAAAATGCAGGCAAAATAGGGAAAATGTGAGGTAAAATGCAGGCAATATAGGGAAAACGTGAGGTAAAATGCAGGCAATATAAGGGGAAAACGTGAGGTAAAATGTAGGCACAATAGGGAATACAGGGGAAAAATCAACGCAGGTATAACAAAGAAAATTGTTCTCAATAAAGTCACTTATCAGGCGTCTTCCTGACAGGAATGGTTCCAGAGTAGATAATGGCGCCAACAGCCGTCGACGCAATGAGGATTCGGTGTGGTCCTGAAGAAGGCAATGATCCGTTCCTGGCTGGCAACTTTAAGTCTTTGAAACGTCCCTTGGAGTCCGCAGTAAAGAGACTCCAGTGGCCGGCAAGGTATATGCCACAGTCCTGTCAGAATTAGGCGAGGCTCAACGAATATGCACCGGGGATTCAGGAAACATGAGCCACCTTGTGCTGCACTAATGCTGCATGGCAACACAAGATCTATAACTCATAATAAATAAAAACGCAACACAGAAATAATAGTGGAAGAAAAATGGCCGTGATGTTTATTTAGGGTTAACCAATTAAACACATAACTTTAATTAATAAACTCATATAAATATCCAGATTCCAAATACACCAATACCAATCCGCCCAAAGAAATGAGCGATTTTCCCGCCAATAAAACATCACGACAAAGGACATAATAGAGGGAGGGAGGGTGGGATCTTCTCTTCTTCACCGCACAAGCGGACTGACAGCTGTCCATAAAAGTGGGTCTTAATATATAGTTTAAAAATTCTGCCCAACAACCAAAATCACCAATGAAAAGCCGTTAAAAACGGCGCCAAAGACACCAGCTGGAACTGGTTCTTCTAAAAATAGCTCACCTGGGACATTTAGATTGACCTCTAAATGAACCCATATCACCACACTGAGGTAAAATAAAAATCCATAGCTCTAAAGATCTGTGCAGCCATGTGACCCCCCCTGTATTCTTTTTAATTTGCGGGGGGGGGCTAGCATTCTGACAAGGTGGCTCTTTTAGTTCTTATTCCTGGTACTGCTGCAATAAACGTTTTGGAAGTTTGTCCCTCATACCGTGAAATCGCCAGGGGGGTAGGTCTTTCCCCCCTAATCCAGATGCCTTACAGCCGTCGCTCAGGGCCTCTGCGCGCCGCCTCCTCTTCCTTCAGTAGCGTCCCCGGCACCTGCGCTGTAAGTTCGAAGGGCAGCGCAAATGCGCATGCCCAAAAAAAAAAAAAACAACAGCGCAGGCGCCAGGGACGCAACTGAACGAAGAGGAGGCGGCACCCGGCACGCAGAGGCCCTGAGTGACGGCTGTGAGGCGTCTGGATTAGGGGGGAAAGACCTACCCCCCTGGCGATTTCACAGGTATGAGGGACAAATTTCAAAAGCGACTATTGCAGCAGTGCTAGGGACCCGAAATAAAAGAGCCACCTTGTCAGAATGCAGCATTAGTGCAGCACAAGGTGGTTCTTTTAGTTGCAAACGACTGGGGGGGGGTGACAGGTTCCCTTTAACTCATTAGGGGCAAAATGCTTTGATTGCTAATATCTCTGCAACGCAGGCACAAAATTAAAAGGGGGAAAAAAGTGTTTATTTCACTGTGCGGAAACTATTACGGTACATCGTGTGTCCCGTGCAACATGACAAATAGTGAAAGGTCTTTCAATCCTCCTAAAGTAGAGAGTATAGTACATTACACACATGATATATATATGTACGTGTGTATACACACAACATACAGTCTCATGCTTAAATCATTCTGGTCATTGATTTACATAGTAAATAAACAGAATTGAGTATATTATTTACTTTAAAAAGTTATTTTATTTCAGCAGAATGTATCTGCAGTGCATCTGTGATGTGCTCTACAACATGCTGGTCACTACTCTTCAGACGATGTTTTGTGATGAGCAGATCTATCTGCAGACACAGTATCTTCCCTAAGGCAGGAAACATTCATCAGCATCTGCAGGAGGGAAGGTTCCCAGCACAGACTGGAAGCAGGACATCTGTTCAGGCAGCCACCTCCTGACACAGGTAATAACAAAAGAGATTGCTGCAGATTCATTCACAGCTCTGACAGGCAGTGTGGGTGCTGCACGGAGGAGCGAGGAGGCAGAAAAGATCAGCATAAAAGGCAGAATAAAAAAAAAACAAATACATTTCATTTTCCAATTTTTGCTCTTTGAACCGTCTATAATTTCCAAGTTACACTAAGCTTTAAAGTTAAGTCTAACAATGCTAAACCTAGATATCAATAGCACACATATAAAAACAGAATAAAAATAAAAAAGAAGAAATACCACTAAATCCTTCTCTCCATTTTTTTTATAGCATTTAACCTACAATTTATAAATAGATTACAATGTTTCTATCAGAACAGAAGAATTAGATCACATATCTGTATAATTAAATTCCCACATCTTACTAAACACATTTACTACCACTTGGTTAGCTTACTTAATGGTGGCACAATTTGGGTGCCTCCTTTTAAATGCTTTAAGAAGTTCAAAAAGTGTTTAAAGGGGTGGTCCAAAATGAATAGCGATTTTCATCCTAAATGTCTCTCTACTTATTTTAATAGTATAATTATTTAACAGTTAAAAACTCTCTACCCTTTACTCCTTAAATCAACTGCTTTATTTCATTTATCTATTTTTTTAATCCATTTCCACCTTGATGACGCTTCATTTGAGAATCCCCAGGGCATGCTGAGATACTCAAACAAAGCGTCATCAGGGGACAGAGGCTGCAGTTACCGCCACAGCCTCTGTCCCAACCCTGAAACGAAGCGTCATCAGTGACCTCAGTTTCAGGGGCTGCTCAACTTGAGCATGCGTTGGTTGTCAATTCTGACGTATGCTCAGTGTGAGCTCTCTTCTTACTGTGCAGGTTTCTGGTCAGTGCACAGTGATAGTGTGCTCCCTTAATGGTTCTAATTAGAAGTTCTGTTGCCAGAACATCACTGAATTAAGTACAGCCGGCAAGGGAGCGCACTGTCACTGTGCACTGACAAGAAAACAGGACAGTTAGGCTGCGTGTCCATGTTCAGGATGGCCGGCGGTATCGCCGGAGCGGCGCTAAGCCCCGCCCCCTTCTGGGACGCGATGATGCCGGATGTGTTAACTGTACACATCCGGGATCATCGCCCCCCTCCCATAGGGCCCTGTGTTATGCCTTGCGGGGACGCTGCGTCCCCGCAAGGTGTACGGACATGCTGCGATCTGAAAAGACGCGCAGCATGTCCGGAGTCGCAGGCCCGCCGCGTGCGGGTTTCCACGCATAGTGGACACGGGATTTAAAAAAATCCCCTCCACTATGCTGGAACATCTGGACGCTGCGTGTTTGACGCTGCAGCTCTGCGCAGCGTCAAACAAGCAGCGTTTACTGACCGTGGGCACACACCCTAAGATGGGAGCTCACACAGAGCATACGCTGGAATTGACAACAGGCGCATGCTCAGTATAGCAGGGACTAGCTTAGGCTAGTTTCACACTAGCGTTTTAAGGAGCTGCGGAGGGCTGCGGACTTCCTCCGTGAAGCCCTGCCCTCGGCCGCACCTCCGTCGCTAGCTCCGCCTACTTCTGCATGCGGCCGGCAAAACGACGCATGCGGAAGCATCCGCATACAACGGCACCACCTGCGAACCTAATGTTAAAGATAGGTACACAGCCCGCATGCAGGAGTAGGCGGAGCTAGAGGCGGAGGTGCGGCCGAGGGCGGGGCTTCACGGAGGAAGTCCGTAGCCCACCGCAGCTCCTCCAAAAGCTAATGTGAAACCGGCCTTAGTCCCGCCATTGAAATCAATGTCACTGATGACGTTCAGGGTGGGAACAGGAACAGAGGAAGTGAGCACAGCATATGTTCCATTTGAGTACTCCAGCATGTATTGGGGATTCTCACGAGAACAATCATCAAAACATTATTTTTTTTTTTCACACAAATGGAGTTATAATTCTGGTGCATTTAGTGTCCTAAATATGTCCCATTGCTTTGCAGTGGACTCAAGACAACAGACCCGTGTAGGTTTCAGCATATGCTAAGGCTTCATGCATTCTGTCATATTGCAGATCTGCAGATTAATAATAAGGGCAAGCTGCGCTGGGTCCATACTTATCTCCAGATGCCTAAGATTGTTTAAAAAGAAAATGGTGTTCTATGGAGTCGTTGTATGGAAGCATAAGTCCACAATAAGGACTCAGCATGACTGACAGAATCTTACATCTGTTTAGGATCCATTCCGTAGACTTGCATTGGAAACATCTAATCTAGTTTTTGCCAGCACTGGTTTTTATAAAGGAGGTCTTGTGTGTTTGCAGATCCTTTATAGTCATCACTCCCTACATTACACATGCATCTTCAACAGTGTGAGCTGGCAACATCTCTCTGCTCAGAAGAGAATTGCTGTGCTGATTGGCAGGCGCAAAGCTTTCATTCCTCTATAACAAGAGATATTTACAAGGTGCAAAAACGGAAGGAAATAATTTGATGTAAAACAGAATGTAGATATGATGTGTACACCAAAACATACTTTCGACAGATTTCACTGTCATTCCTAAGCTCCAAAAATTCAGGGGCTTCAGCCGTCAGTCATAAAATCAGCAATAAATAGCTTCTTTAAAAAAACAAAAAAACAAACAGCATTTAGCTTGATCTTGAGTCACTATGACTTGATGGATGAACGATCTGTAGGAAGATTTTGTGCAAGCCTAGATGGGTCCATGAAGGTCTTCCCCACCACGATCTTGATAGTATCAAGCAAGTAGGTTGCTGGTCTTCCTCTTCACCACGCTCCTTATACTCTTCCGACCATGATGTTCTTCTCCAGCTATTGCTCTGTTTGTATTATGTGTCCAAAGTATGCAAGTCTTAGCTTGGTGATCCTTGCTTCGAATGACAGGTCTGGTTTAATTGGTTCCAAAACAAACTACGTGTCATGCACGACCTGTGTCTTCGTTGCCAGTGAGATATTCTTCGATTTGAAGACCTTGTCCAGTGACTTCATTGTTGATTTGCCCACAGCTATTTTCCTATTGTAGTGTTCTCCTTTTGACTTCTGGTTTCGTCGCTGCATCTTGAGAGATCATCAATACGAGTTGGTTGAAGTCCTTTACACCGTCCATCTCAAACGTGTCCCGGTCATACCTGGCATTAGGCAATATCTTGGTCTTCTCTGTGTTGAGTAGCAGTCCCATGCTTGAGCTTTCCATCTTGACACTGTAAGAAAGTATTTCATTCCATCTACGCTTGTTTCTATCAATATTGTATCATCTGTGGTTTTAGATTGTTGAGGATTCATCCAGTAATTTTGATTCCTACTTTTTCAGCAAGTCTAGCTTTCCTGATAACAGCTACTGCATACAAAATAGAGTGAAATGGTGAGAGGATGCAGCCTTGACTGACTCCTCACTCTACTTTGAACCACGCAGTGTCACCGTGTTTCGTTCGGATTGTTAGATGGCTACTTGCTAGCAAATAATGGTTTCACCACTAAAAGATATTGGATTAGTAAGTACCTTACATTTGTTAATTAATCTTTATGCAGTCCTGTGAAATGCTCCATTCTTTGGACGACCATTACAACTAGCATCATATTGTCCCTGTCTGTATCTACATCCCATAGTGTAAATGATGATCTGCAGAACATGACGACTCTCTTTGTACAGTCACGTTTTCTCAGAAGGAGGCCAGCGTGCAATTTATGGTTATGTCATAGGCAAGGTACATCCATTCGGTCATCTAGAATTACATATCAGGAAAGGAATGAATATGAAAAGAACACGAGCGGCTCACACAGACTATTTGTGCTGACGCAGCACAGCTCATTCAGCATGAAAAGCCAGATGAGCTGTAAAATGTTAATAGCGGTAATTAGGCAGGTAGGAGCTCGTATTAGTGCATAAAACTGTGTGGGCAGATGTCGCTCGTTTATTCTGGAACAGTGGGCGCAACAAGCATGGCTCCGGCGTGGGCATAGCAAGGCTGGCACTCAGACAGATCAACTGGAACAATTAGCAGCACGGGGAGAAATGTGTCACGCAGTTTGGAGTTAAAGGGAATCTGTCACCCCATTTTAGGCCTATAAGCTAAGGCCACCACCATCAGGGCCTTAGGCTTCTTTCACACTTCCATCTTCTGCTGTGCGTCGTTGTGCAGTGAAATGACGTATCGATGGACGTCATGAAAATTGTGAAAAAACGTGTGTGACGCATCCCATCCAGTGTAATGACGGATGCGTCGTTTGTGTTGTTGCCACAATGTCAATGGAGACATTTCCGGGAATCAAATGTCCGGGACGAGAGAGAGAGAGAAAGAGAAAGAGAAAGAGAAAGAGAGAGAGAGAGAGACTTTTTCCCGAATTTGAAAATCCTTCCGGGCATGCTCAGAGGGGAAAAACGTGATACGTCGCTGGATTCCTGTGTGTGACGGTCAGCGATGGATCCTGCGTCCATAGGCTTCCATTATAGCCGATGACGGGCAGCGCAGGATGTGTCGCTGACCGATTTTCCGACGTGCAAAAAAAAGTTCCTCTGAACGTTTTCTCCGCACGACGGACAGCTATTCTCCGACGGATCCAGTGCACGAAGGATGAAACGGATGACCATCTGTCACAATCCGTCGCTAATACAAGTCAATGGGAAAATGAAGGATCCTGCATTCTCAAAATTCGACAGATTGTGACGGAAGCTGAAAGACCGAAGTGTGAAAGAGGTCAGAGAGGCCCGGCACCTGCGCACTGCAGTACTTTGCTCTGCCCTCAACAGGGCAGACAAAGTACGCCTGCGCAGGAGCCGCAACAGGAAGCAAAGAAGAGGACGACATCGTATTAAAATGGGAGGCGCCGGACCCGGACCGTGACGCCCATCAGACCGGACCGCACCGGACCGCCCCTGGGTGAGTATAATGTAACTTGTTTTTTTTATTTCAGGTTACATCGGGGGCTTATCTACAGCATTACAGAATGCAGTAGATAAGCCCCTGATGCCGGTGGCCTTAGCTTATAGGTCTAAAATGGGGTGACAAATTCCCTTTAAAGGTTTCTATAAGGTTCCCCATTACCAGAGCAGCACAGAAACATTTGTATCACACTAGAAATAGGCCCGATGCTATCGCATCAGGAGTGCGGTGAAATTAAAGCGAACCTGTCACCCCGTTTTTACAAGATGAGATAAAATTAGCGTTAAATAGGGGCAGAGCTGTGCTTTACATTAGTGTATTTTTTGTGCCTTTATTCCCCACCTATGCTGCCGAAATACCTTTGTAAAGTCGCCGTTTTGGGCTGTCACTCACGCTGGTCTGGTCATATGGGCGTGGTGACATCGCTGTTTCTCCCCCAGATCTTGCTAAGCTTTCCGTTGGTGGCGTAGTGGTGTGTGCATGCCCAACAGGCGAATCCACTGCGCAGCTGAAGGAAAAGAGTGCGATCTGTGCTATTCAGCGGTTTATCGGTGGGCGCGGCCATCTTCCTGAGGCCACGCGTGCGCAGATGGTAGTGCTCGGCTTCCTGGGGCTTCAGGAAAATGGCCGCGGGATGCCGTGCGTGCGCAGATGGAGATCGCGGCGGCCATTTTCCTGAAGCCCCGGGAAGCCGAGCACTACCATCTGCGCACGCGCGGCCTCAGGAAGATGGCCGCGCCCACCGATAAACCGCTGAATAGCGCAGATCGTGCTCTTTTCCTTCAGCTGCGCAGTGGATTCGCCTGTTGGGCATGCGCACACCACTACGCCACCAACGGAAAGCTGAGCAAGATCTGGGGGAGAAACAGCGATGTCCCCACGCCCATATGACCAGACCAGCGTGAGTGACAGCCCAAAACGGTGACTTAAAGGTATTTCGGCAGCATAGGTGGGGAATAAAGGCACAAAAAATACACTAATGTAAAGCACAGCTCTGCCCCTATTTAACGCTATTTTTATCTCATCTTGAAAAAACGGGGTGACAGGTTCCCTTTAACATCTGTGTATGCTTAGTGGTGCTGACAGTAGCAGACATGTCTCAAACCGTTTGCGCTTTCCAACATATCTATTTTATATCATCCCTCTGCATTTTTGGCAGGCGCAGTTCGTGGCCGCGTCACCGCTATTCCCGCTCATGTGTAGTAACTAGGCGGCTGTTACTGCTCCTGCGTGGGAATAGCGGAGACGTGTAGACTTCCAAATGGCGAATATTTATATCTATATATATACAGATATATATATACAGGACATGTCAGGCTCAGCTCTGCTACATCTGTGCAGCGAGAAGGATAAGAGAGCAATATATATACACACATTATATATATATATATATATATATATATATATATATATATATATATATATATATATATATTGTAGGGATTTCACTCACTCAGGTGCGACGGCTGACACTTAGGAGGCAGGTTCCAACAAAAGTTCAAGGGTTTATTGCTTCATAAACCAGTTTAGCATAAACAGGAAAAACAAATAGCCTTAAACTCAGGCAAAAGAGAAAAACAACTGTCCGTTCCTTCAGGCTCCGTGCTGGAGCCTAACACACTGCAGCTCCACACATGTCCCCCTGTGTTAAGGATCAGCCTGTCTTATATAAAGCTAACCACACCCAGTAACCCATCAAATGATTAGCCATGTGGTCTGACATCACCACAGGTCCTGAACACACATATATACATGGTAATATACAATCAAGAAATACTCCGGGCTACATTACAGCAACAAGGCACTTATGTGGCACATACCTCCCATCGACTACACACCCTTTAGCCATGCTACAATAATTATATATATATATATATATATATATATATATATATATATATATATATATATATATATATATATATATATATATATATATATATATATATATATATATATATATATACTAGCTGTACTACCCGGCTTCGCTCGGGTTACTGACTGCTGTTAGCAAAATAGAATGTGATAACAAAAATTTATTCTGCACACAAAAAACACAAATAGATAGAAATGTAATTATTTAAAAGGCAAAAACTAAGCTAATAGAAGAATTTCACAACATATATTAGCTTTGTTATACTGAGAATGTCTTTGTTGCCTATATTAACCAATCAGAGCTCAGATTAATTAACTGTAGCAAAATAGAAGCTGAGCTGTGATTGGTTGCTATTGGCAGCCTGATAAATCCCCAGCCAACAGTAAGCCCTCCCCCTGGCAGTATATATTAGCTCACACATACACATAATAGACTGGTCATGTGACTGACAGCTGCCGGATTCCTATATGGTACATTTGTTGCTCTTGTAGTTTGTCTGCTTATTAATCAGATTTTTATTTTTGAAGGATAATACCAGACTTGTGTGTGTTTTAGGGCGAGTTTCGTGTGTCAAGTTGTGTGTGTTGAGTTGCGTGTGGCGACATGCATGTAGCGACTTTTGTGAGATGAGTTTTGTGTGGCGACATGCGTGTAGCAACTTTTTGTGTGTCGAGTTGCATGTGACAGGTTAGTGTAGCAAGTTGTGTGCAGCAAGTTTTGCACATGGCGAGTTTTGCGCGTGGCGAGTTTTATGTGTGGTGCCTTTTGAGTATGTGCAAGTTTTGTGTGAGGCAACTTTAGCATGTGTTGCAACTTTTGTGCATGTGGCAATTTTTCCGCGTATGAAAGTTTTGCGTGTGGCGAGTTTTCCATGAGGTGAGTTTTGCACGTGTGGCGAGTTTTGCATGTGGAGAGTTTTGTGCGTGGGGAGTTTTGAGCGGCGACTTTTGTGTTTCGACTTTTATGTGGCGAGGTTGGTGTATGTGTGGTGAAATGTGCGCTGAGGGTGGTATATGTGTTCGAGCACGTGGTAGTGTGTGGCGCATTTTGTGTGTGTGTGTTCATATCCCCGTGGTGGTGTGGTGATTATCCCATGTCGGGGCCCCACCTTAGCAACTGTACGATATATATTCTTTGGCGCCATCGCTCTCATTTTTTAAGTCCCCCTTGTTTACATCTGGCAGCTCTCAATTTGCCTCCAATACTTTTCCTTTCACTTTTTCCCCATTATGTAGATGGGTAAAATTGTTTGGTGAATTGGAAATTTCGCCTCACAACATAGCCTATGACGCTCTCGGGGTCCAGACGTGTGACTGCAAAATCTTGTGGCTGTAGCTGCGACGGTGCAGATGCCAATCCCGGACATACACACATACATACACATTATATATTAGAATGAATATATATATATATATATATATATATACATATATATATATATATATACATACATGTATATATATATATATATATATATATATATATATATATATATATATATATATACACACACACACACACACACACGTGTGTGTGTGTGTGTGTGTGTGTGTGTGTGTGTGTGTGTGTGTGTGTGTGTGTGTGTGTGTGTGTGTGTGTGTGTGTGTGTGTGTGTGTGTGTGTGTGTGTGTATATATATATATATATATATATATACACACATATATATATACATATATATACATATACACACACACGCACACTCATACAGGACATGTTTAAGCCAAATGTAGACCCACCCTCAGCCTCCTGATTCTAATGGCCCAAACTGATGACACTTGACAGAACTATGTTATGTCCCCTTCATACACAAAACTTTCACTGTTTATAGTAAATTATTTTAGACATAATCCTTTGGGTCAGGCTGCAGGGAAAATTATTACTAAAAACCCCAAAAAGACAGAAATGCTTTGCTTAGCGAGACTTTACTTTATTTTCCTTTAGACTTTTTTTCTTTTAACCCCTTAGTGACGGAGCCAAATTTTTGAAATCTGACCAGTGTCACTTTATGTGGTAATAACTCTGCAACGCTTCAACAAATCCCAGTGATTTTGAGATGGTTTTTTCGTGACACATTATACTTTATGATAATGGTAAATTTAGGTCAATAGGTTTTGTGTTTATTTATAAAAAATATCAAAAATTTGAGAAAAATGTTAAAAAATTAGCAATTTCCAAAATTTGAATGATTATTCCTTTAATCTAGATGACCATACTACAGCAAACCATTAATAAATGACATTTCCCTTATGTCAGCTTTACATCAGCACCATTTGTAAAATGTTATTTTATTTTGCTAGCATTTTAGGAGGATTAAAAATGTAGCAGCAATTTTTCATTTTTTCAAGGAAATTTACAAAATTTATTTTTTTAGAGACTTATCCATGTTTGAAGTGACTTTAGGGGTCTCATATATTGGGAAACCCCCAAATGTGATACCATTTTTAAATCAGCACCCCCTGACGTATTGAAAATTGCAGTCAGGTAGTTTATTAACTCTTCAGGTGCTTTACAGGAATTAATGCAAAGTGGCATGACAGAAATGAAAATGTGTATTTTTATCACCTAAATGTCTCTAACTTCTGAACAGGTTACAACAGCCATTAGATTCTTAGGCCACTATTTGGTTGTGAATTGCCATGGCAAACATCAGGACCCCAAAACCATGATTTGAGGGCACCAATTTGGATAAAGAGGATGCCCCCACACTGTTAACCATTTATAATGATGTAGTCACTATTGAGAGCAGCATCTAAGGGGTTAAACTGATATGGAAGGTGCAAACACTGATCGTGGCTGATGCAGCAAGTTGTCAGCTATAGAGTACAGCCGACAGCTGCTGGATTGTCACCTGTATGGGGAGGCTATTCTATTTCTTATATCTCAGGTCAGTTAAAAGACATATTGGCTGTCATTAAGGGGTTAAGTTCTTTTTATCGATTTGCAATATATAAAACAACTGCTAGCAGATGGTAAGTGCATGGCATAGAGTGATACCAGAGAAAATGTCAAAGCCAGAACATGAACAAACACTGATAACATTGATAATTACAGGTGTATTGGTTATAACCAAAGCTCAAGAGTGGCCTGATGTTCAAACGTAAGTCTCCCAGTGAGCCACCCATGTCTTCCATGACATACTCTGAATATTAATGTGTCGCCATGATTTTATCCACATCTGCCATTAACATATGTGGTTTCCTTTTAAGATTTTTTTTTGCCCCAAACGACAATTCTTTCAATGTTTATGGGATTAGGCAAAAGCAATTGAGACTTCTGATTAACCATAAGGTCAGTGGGATAGCCGTAAAGACTAACAAAGATGGCAGTTGCATGGGAATAATAGACAAATTGATTTTTATGAGTGGTATGATTAGAATCTATGTCATACAAAGCCCAAATACATCCATCTACATTGTAGCTTAGGAAGAGATATACAGGGGATCAATCTATAGAACATATATAGTATCATATAAAATTGAAAATCCCCCCCAGTATGGGAGGTGCGGACTCTTAAGGCCCTAGCTCATTTGGTGTGGAAATGATGCCAGAATCAATGTCTTTTACTCACTAGTACCAACACTTGCTAATTATACCCGTGGAAGCGTGGTTAACGCGAAACGGCCGTCGTCCTTTTTACTTGCACTGTCCCTGCCCTGTTTACCTTGTCCATGAATTTATATTGGAAATAAAGGACTAAGGTTTCTTCGTCACAAAACCGAAGTGTTGCTGCTTTCCTCTTCGTTTGGACTTGCTAATTATACATACCAAGCCTATTTGATTACCGTAGCTAATTAATCTGTAAAATGTAATATGACAAAGTTTTTCAGGAATTCCGTGTGTGTATGCCATCTTGTTATAAGAGTCTCAGGACTCAGCAACTGGAGAAAATTACATGGTCATCACAGTTTTTATTTTATTTTTCTCATAGGACTAAATTTCCAAAGAAACTTAGAGACAGGGATGAGAAAATTGAGGTAGAAAGGAACGCGACAAGGTTTAATTAAAAAAAAAAAATTATACTAATTCACATACACTTTTCACCATTGCCTAGGACTCATTATTAAGCACTAGATGGTGGCCCAATTCTAACGCATTGGGTATTCTAGAATATGTATGTAGTTTATTTATGAAGATTTGAGAATAATGCAACGAATACACAGGATTCGGCTGTCCGGGAGCGACCAATTAGCAAAGCGTGGTTCAAATCCCACGCCAATTGGAGGCCGGACTACGTCTGTCGTTGATTATTTGCGGCCGGGCGCGACTAATCAGTGAAGCCAGGGCGAGCTCCAGGTTTTTGAGGGCTCCGGGCGAAAGAGTCTCACGGCCCACGTAGCATATAACAGCCCACGTATTATATAGCACAGCCACGTAGTATATAGCACAGCCACGTAGCATATAGCACAGCCACGTAGTATATTGCAGCCACATAGTAAATTGCACAGCCACGTACTTTATAGCACAGCAGCCATGAAGTATATAGCACAGCCCACATAGTATATAGCACAGCAGCCACATTGTATATAACACAGCCACGTAGTATATAATACAGCCCACATAGTATAACACAGCCACGTAGTATATAGCACAGCCCACGCAGTATATAGCACAGCCCACGCAGTATATAGCACAGCCCACGCAGTATATAGCACAGCCCACGCAGTATATAGCACAGCCCACGCAGTATATAGCACAGCCCACGCAGTATATAGCACAGCCCACGCAGTATATAGCACAGCCCACGCAGTATATAACACAGTCCACGTAGTATATTGCAGAGCCACGTAGTATATTGCAACCACGTAAATTGCACAGCCACGTACTTTATAGCACAGCAGGCACGAAGTATATAGCACAGCCCATGTAGTATATAACAGCCACGTAGTATATAACAGCCACGTAGTATATAACACAGCCCACGCAGTATATAGCACAGCCCACGCAGTATAATGCACAGCCCACATAGTATAGAACAGCCCACGTAGTAAACACAGCCACGTACTATATAACACAGCCCACATAGTACATAACACAGCCACGTAGAATATAAAAGCCCACGCAGTATAACACAGCCCACGTAGTATATAACACAGCCCACGTAGTATATTGCACAGCCCACGCAGTATATAACACAGCCCACGCAGTATATAACACAGCCCACGCAGTATATAACACAGCCCACGCAGTATATAACACAGCCCACGCAGTATATAACACAGCCCACGCAGTATATAACACAGCCCACGCAGTATATAACACAGCCCACGCAGTATATAACACAGCCCACGCAGTATATAACACAGCCCACGCAGTATATAACACAGCCCACGCAGTATATAACACAGCCCACGCAGTATATAACACAGCCCACGCAGTATATAACACAGCCCACGCAGTATATAACACAGCCCACGCAGTATATAACACAGCCCACGCAGTATATAACACAGCCCACGCAGTATATAACACAGCCCACGCAGTATATAACACAGCCCACGCAGTATATAACACAGCCCACGCAGTATATAACACAGCCCACGCAGTATATAACACAGCCCACGCAGTATATAACACAGCCCACGCAGTATATAACACAGCCCACGCAGTATATAACACAGCCCACGCAGTATATAACACAGCCCACGCAGTATATAACACAGCCCACGCAGTATATAACACAGCCCACGCAGTATATAACACAGCCCACGCAGTATATAACACAGCCCACGCCGTATATAACACAGCCCACGCAGTATATAACACAACCCACGCAGTATATAACACAGCCCACGCAGTATATAACACAGCCCACGCAGTATATAACACAGCCCACGCAGTATATAACACAGCCCACGCAGTATATAACACAGCCCACGCAGTATATAACACAGCCCACGCAGTATATAACACAGCCCACGCAGTATATAACACAGCCCACGCAGTATATAACACAGCCCACGCAGTATATAACACAGCCCACGCAGTATATAACACAGCCCACGCAGTATATAACACAGCCCACGCAGTATATAACACAGCCCACGCAGTATATAACAGCCCACGCAGTATATAACACAGCCCACGCAGTATATAGCAATGTGGGCACCATATCCCTGTTAAAAAAAGAATTAAAATAAAAAATAGTTATATACTCACCTTCCGGCGGCCCCCGGATCCAGCCCAGGCCTTTAGCGATGCTCGCGAGACCGCTACGTCATCTCCGGTCATTGCCACAATGCATTCTTGGGACCGGAGCTTTGTGAGGAGTGGGAAATGCTGCCGCAGACGCCGGAAGGTGAGAATATAATGATTTTATTATTATTATTATTATTATTATTATTATTATTTTTAACATTATATGTTTTTACTATTGATGCTTCATAGGCAGCATCAATAGTAAAAAGTTGGTCACACTTAGAGGGTTAATGGCAGTGTTAACGGACTGCGTTATGCCGAGGTGTAACGCAGTCCGTTAATGCTATGTGGGCACTGACTGGAGGGGAGTAGGGACGGGCGAATTCGCGGCCGGACTGTGCCTGTCGCTGATTTGTCGCTCCCAGCCGGCAGCAACCAATCAGTGAAGCAGGATTTCCGTGACAGACAGACAGACAGACAAACAGACGAAAGTGGACCTTAGATGATTATATAGATTCTTATTTATTATTTTTCCAAACCCCCATTTTGTTACATATCACCCTTTTCCCATTGGTTCCTTCTCTTCGCTGTGGGTCCCTCTGGGAGATGGGGGACTTTTCTAGCATCAATACGCTTTATTTTATTTATCTCTGTCACCACACATGTGCTATTGGTATTATTTTCTTCCCTTTTCTTCTATGACTATTCTGTTATCAGGATGTTCCCCCTCTTATCTTTGCATTAGTCCTTTCACTTTAGTGGGTTCCCCATGGGAAGGTGGGAAACATCCATTATATTCTCTTTGTTACTCACTTTATTTTATTTTCTCACTTTTTTTCCCCACTTTATTGCTACCTTTTGTTTTATTATTGCACCTTTCCTTTTAGGTGTTTCATGGCTATTGCCTAGCATATATTATTATGGTTGCTTTGCATATTTAACAATTGTTTCATTTCTTTATGGTATAATATCTCTATATAAAGTCCCTGTGCTTTTGTTTTGGTTCGCTGCTGTAATTTTAACCTCCACTCACCAGAGCGAAGCAGTGTGTGTCTCAGCTATTGGACCAGTACTCCGGATTCCGACGTAACGCATCACATGACATCAGACATACCCGCTGCCCCGATATTCGTCAAGGTGGGGCACAGCTTTGTGACGTTGGACGAGAGACGCTGATTACAGCTGCAGCACTTAAGGGTAAATCCTCTAATGTATTTAAATACTTCTCTTGATTCACACTAAACCCCTCCAACGAAGTAAACGCACTTTAGGGGTATCCTCTTTATACTTGCGTTGCTATTTCTGGGTTACTATTTTTGCCACTTTTGCTCTAGACGATATTCTGTCTCACTAGAATATCATACTTTGACATCACATAAGTAGCCATCTACAAGAAGGACTAGCACAGAGGCTACACCTAATTTATGTAGATGAGACACTCGTAAAAGGAGGCATTTGCTGTCACATATATTACGTACATCATGGGAACTCATATCCGCTTTCTGTTCCTATAAAGTATTCTATTTTCTAGTAAATGAAGTCGCAGTTGGATCAGTTGTAGGAACAAGTCTGCAATATGGAAAGGTGAAGTGCAGTGAAATTCTGCTGTCACACAGGGAAAACCGGAGAGTGCAACAGACAGAAAACAATAGATGGGTGGGGTGAGGAGAATAAAGAAAACAGATGAACTTTTCCAGAAGTTTTAGAAATTAGGAATCTGGTGCTCACATTTTTTAGTTGTTATAAAACACATTTTTTTTCTTATTATTGTGGAGGCACTAAGGCAACTCCGGTAAGCATTTTATGCACGCAGATTTTGATAAGATCTTTACCCTCTGCCTTGGCTTAAAGGGAACTTGTCACCCCCCTCCAGGCGTTTTTAACTAACAGAGCCACCTTGTGCAGCACTAATGCTGCATTCTGTTAAAGGGAACCTGTCACCCCGTTTTTTCCGTATGAGATAAAAATACTGTTAAATAGGGCCTGAGCTGTGCATTGCAATAGTGTATTTTGTGGACCCCGATTCCCCACCTATGCTGCCGAAATACATTACCAAAGTAGTTGTTTTCGCCTGTCAATCAGGCTGGTCTGGTCAGATGGGCGTGGTGTCTTCCCCCAGATCTTGCTTAGTTTTCCGTTGGTGGCGTAGTGGTGTGCGCATGTCCAAGGTCCCGAATCCACTGCACAGGGGAGTGAAAAGAGCGCGATGTGCACTATTTCACTGGTGATCGGTGGGGGCGGCCGCCGCGATCTCCATCTGCGCACGCGCGGCATCCCGCGGCCATTTTCCTGAAGCCGCGGCCAGCAGAGCGCCGCTTCTGCGCATGCGCGGCCAAAGGAAGATGGCCGCCCCCACCGATCACCAATGAAATAGTGCACATCGCGCTCTTTTCACTCCCCTGTGCAGTGGATTCGGGACCTTGGACATGCGCACACCACTACGCCACCAACGGAAAACTAAGCAAGATCTGGGGGATGCCCTTCAAACTTACAGCACAGGCGCCGAGGCCGCAGCAGAACACACGGGCGTCTGCTGCGTGTTGACTTCCTCAAAGTGGTCGCTGTTGCGGCTGCTGCTCTGACCGCGGAAGGTCGTCTGGGAAGCAAGGGACGTACCGCGGTGGTCACTGACAAGGCGGTAAATCCAGGAGCCCCAGTGAGACGTTAATGAAGGCAGACGAGGCGGAGCCCGGCGCACAGAGTGAGTGATGGCTGGGAGGCGTGTGTGTCCGGGGGAAAAGACATGCCCCCAGGACAAATTCGAGGTATCAGGGACAAATTATAAAAACGATTATTTTAGCGTTGAAAGGGACCACAACTAAAAGAGCCACCTTGACAGAATGCGGCATTAGTGCTGCACAAGGTGGCTCTTTTAGTTAAAACCGCCTGGGGGGGGGGTGACCCTTTAAAACATAATCCAAAGGTGAACATGTCCAGCATTTTAACGAGAGATGTTTTGATATAAAGAATTTTTGCAAACGGGCTTTTTAATATCCTTTTAATTTCCGGAGTTCAGTGATACATTATCAAAAGGTAGTCATCAGACTTCTCTTGTTGAAACATCTTTAAAAAGTCCTTCACAGAACATATCATGTTCTGACAAAACTTCATACCATGTACCCAAATATCTCAGATAGATGCTTTAGGGGTTGTAACTCCCAAGGAGATATGAAACATATCTGGTGAAAATATCCAGTAGCATCAGATCTATGGCAAGAGGTGAAACTTATGGTAGAACGAATGTTTGGCAGGGCAATCCGACTTGACCCTTCTGTTTTTTTACTGGGGGCAAAATATCCTGGTTTCTCTAACGGTCTACATAGATTAGTTAGTCTATTATGTATGGCTGTTAAAATCCACATAGCAGCGAAGTGGAGATCCCCTTCACTTTCAATATCTCTAGTGAGAGAAAGGATGAATGCAATTTTACTATGAGTGTATTCAAGCTGCTAGGATGACACATGGGACGCTTTTTTTCAGATGTGGAATCCTTGGCTAGATTTGGATCCTAATGCTCAACTGAATCAGGCCCTTACTCTATCTCCCTGATAAATCAGGACATTGGGATTCTCGGGGAGGGGGTGGTCTGTGCGGTGGGGACGGCTGGATCTCGTGCTTCTAACAGAGCAGACCGGTTTCTGGACTATGAATAATCCCCATTTCTCTTAATATCTTCTAATATTATACCTCATATATGGCTTTGTACAAATGATTTATACTATTAATGCTGCGGTCGTGGATGATTAACTATATTAATGTTAAATGTATTATATACTGTGGAATTCCTATTTGTTTCCCTTCTGTGTAATTGATCCCTTGTATTTGTCTTGTCTCCCCATGTGTAGGTATGGTATTGTGTATTCTTTGTTTATTACTATAGAAAATTTTATCTTCCCGGAGATCATTTCTGAACAGTTATATATTGTTTAACACCAAGTATTTTAATTATTGAAACTCATTTCTGGAGTTGAATGTTGGTGCGGATTTTGTCACCTCAATGGATTTTCTGAAGACAGTAAAGCAAATTGCCAAAATCAAATAAACGAATGATTTTCTTTTAAAGGGGTGGTCCACTACTCAGACCAGACAACCCCCTTCTCAATTCCTATGTTTTCCCCCCACTAAAATTATAACTCCTATACTCGCCTCTGATGCTGCTCCAGTGGTATCAGCACCGGCTCTTCCGGGGCTGAAAATGTCACACGATTCCTGCAGTTAGAACATCCAGAGGAAATGTGGCTGTTGACTTCCTCCAGATGTGCCATTTGTCTGAAGGAGAAAATGACGCCAGCTCTGACTGGCCGAAAAGATCATATGGCACAATGTCACGCAAGCCGCGGGAGAACCAGTGCCGACACTGCTGGAATGGCACCTGAACAGGAGGGAAGTATAGACATTATTTTACTGGGGAAATATAGGAATATTGAGAAGGTGGTATCCGAGTAGTAGACAACCCTTTTAAGTTAAAAGAGGACAATTCCACTAAGCTTAACCTATGATCCAGGGGAGCTAGAAGGTTTTAGTTAGATTAAAGGGAATCTGTTATAAATAATTTAGGGGGAAAATGATGCTGTGTGTATGCAGCTCACTAAAGAACAAGTCCAGCAATATCTTTACATGGCCAGTCCGTTCCTCCATTTCTGAAAAATATGGGGTTGAATCAATAAGTAAATGAGGATGAAGAACTATTTGCAGATCTGAAGCCTCTGTCACTTCAGCTCCATTCCCCACCCTCCTGCTTGACCAATGTATCTTTTACCTGAAGTCGTGGATCATAGAGGCCATCAGACAAGCAGGAGGAGGCGGTGCTGGACAAGGAATAGAGCTGGAGTGACAGAACCTTTTATCTTTCATAATCCTTCAGCCTTATTTGCACATCAATTCAATACTGATTTCTCAGTAATGGAGGAACAGACTGGTCACGTGAAGGTATTACAGGACTTGTCTTTTAAAGATCTACATGTGCATATAAAAAGTTTTAAGGGTGAAATCTTGCTGACAGATTCCCTTCAATGCTCAGTATATCCCTTAAAAGTGAACATTGAACGTGGTGTCGATCAGGTTAACGTGAGCTGATTAAATTTACTTACGAATCTCTAGAAAACCATTCAGCATACAGAAATTTGTAGGTCATGGAGTTGACCGCTATTTCATACCAGTCCAGTGGGTGGATTACTTTAGTGATTGCTTACTAAGGAGTGGATTGAAGCCTCCAGTTAATGACACATCATCTAGAATCACTTCTCACAGATCGAACATCATGTTCGAAGTGACTGATTCTGGTTTAATAAGAAATGTTGTCAATGTTATTTCCTTTAGGGTTTCAACACTGAGCTTGACAGACTTGGGAATTTATTATTTCAAGCCTCTATGTGTCCGAAACAGAGATGCGCTAACAACAGGACTAGGTATTCATAGCCTTTAACGATCATCACAACTAGAAATAATTACTATTACTTTTAATTAAAGGATTAGGAAAGGGACTCATTGATGTGGAATTCACAACAGAGACGCACGTGGCCATAACAGCGACTAATCACATCACTATCTTCCTGTTTACACTCCATCATCCTTGAAAACTTCAGTAGTTGTCGTTTTATCACTTGAATGCCGCTGTCAATCTCTGACAGCTGGCCACTAACGACCCAATTATGTGGAACCGTTCGGTTGTTATGGCTGCAGGAAACCTGCTGTTGGCCCCTCGACATCGCCATTTTGATCCTCCTATAAAGCTCAGCCGTTGGGTGGACGTCATAACAGAACATCTCTTTACTATATACTGAAACATTGTGGTGTTAAAGTATAAGCAATTGAATGATTACAGGTTCAAGGGCCCCAAAAGGGACTACAAAATAAAGTAAAACTGGGGGGAAAAAAAACTTCTTAAAAATATAAAAAATAATAATAATAATAATAATAATAATAATAATAATAATATTATGATACGGTTCTTGAAAGAAGGGGAGAAAAAAAAAAGGACGAAAATGAGTAAAACAAATTATTTGATCAGGAAAAGGTTAAAAGGAGAGTATATCTGATTAAGGGTATGTGTCCACGTTCAGGAAAAGCTGCGTTTTTGACGCAGCGCTGAGCCGCAGCGTCAAAAACGCAGCGTCCAGATGTTACAGCATAGTGGAGGGGATTTAATGAAATCCCGTCTCCACTGTGCATTAAAAAACGCATGCGTTTTTCCCGCGAAAACGCACATGCGTTGCGTTTAAGAACGCAGCATGTTGCTACAATGAGCAAAACACGCAGGAACACCGCAGGTGACCTGCCAGTGACCTCAGGTGCATTTTTGGTCAGGATTTTACCTGCATAAAATCCTGACCAAAGCCTGAAGCAATCCTGAACGTGGACACATACCCTAACACTTTGGACTCTGTCATGATCCAATACGGGGTCGGTCAGCGGACGGGCACAATACACACCACACTCAACAGGATGATAAAGGGGAGAGGAAGGCCTTAACCAAAGGGAAAGAGGCATGGGACACCTCCTTAGCTCCAACCTGAGCCTGTCCCTGCACTCCCCTAAGGCCCTAAGCGGATCCTTCCCCCTGCCGCCGTCACGAACCTTATCCCTCACTATCACCTCACACTGCCATGGCTAATGCACTGGCCGGCAAGGGCGCTAGCCTCACCACTGCAGATGATACAAACACAGGGGATAGTGACAAGAACGAGACAGACAAGGTAAAAAACACAAATCTTAGATCCAAGCCTCGCTGCCAAGCTCCACACCGCAGAGGATACGGAAACAGGACCCCAAAATCCACAGAAAAAGCAGATTCAACACCACCAGAAAGCTGCAACTGCAAGGCTGGTCTACACAGAATAACCATCACCAACATTCAGCTGATGCGTCAGGTGACCATTTAAAGCAGGGGTGGGGAACCTTTTTCCAGCTGGGGCCATTTGGAAATTTCTACCATCATTTGGGAGCCACACAAAAATGATCACTTAGAAAATTACCTAGCTATATTTAGCCAAACAATTAATTATGGTAACTCACCCTTAATGTGACGGCTGGAGCTGCTTCTTTTTGGTGCAGCTGTGATGTTAGCTGATACTGATCATGTTACTTCTCACAGCTGTTTTTCTAGATTTGTATCGGCCAGGAGAGCAGTCAACTTTTTGTCATATCCTCCCCTCCTTGGGGAGGGGGGATATACAGCACTGAGGAGGACAGGCATTGCCAGGGAGGCACACAGATCACCGGGGGGGGGGGGGGGGTTTGGGCACAGATCACCGGAGGAGTGGCACGAAGATCACGGGGGAGGGGCATAAAGATCACAGTGGAAAACATAGCTGGGGGGCACAGAGATCACTGGGGGGTGGCATGAAGATCCCAGGTGGGACAGAAATCACAGGAGGGCACATAGCTGGAGGGTACAGAGATCACGGAGGGGCACATAGCTGGAGGGAACAGATCACAGGGGGACACAGAGATCCCATGGTAGCACAAATATCACAGGGGGTACATAGCAGGAGGGCGCAGGAATCACAGGGGAGCAGAAATATAGGAGCCACAGATCACGGGGGCATATAGTTGGTGGACAGAGATCACAGGGGGACATATAGTTGGAGGGCAGAGATCAAAGGGGGACAGATCACAGGGGGCACAGAAATCACAGGGGGCACATAGCTGAGCGGGCACATAGCTGGGGGGCACTGAGATCACAAGGGGGCACAAAGCTGGGCCCACATAGATCACAGGGGGGCAAATAGCTGGGAGGCACAGATTATATTGGGGCACATAGCTGAGGGGCAGAGATCTCCAGCAGAAAGTCACAGAAATCAACAGCACACAGGTACAGCGCTGCTGGCACAGAGGTCGCTCTGGACTCTCTGGCAGCAGCTCCTCTCCCTGGACAGGAGAGCATTGCACGCTAACCCCGCCCACCCCGACGATGTCATGATTCATGTGCAGGCAGCATTCTGTAACACAGATCTGCGACTAAAAAGCTGTTTGATTATTTTCATCTAATTTCCATGTATTTTGGTGTGCTGAAAACGAAAAAGATATTGAAAAAGATCCTGGACGTCAGGATTTGCCACAAAATGCAAAATTCTCTTCAAATTTAGTATATTTTTCTCAATTTTTGGTATTTTTTTTATCTTAGGGTTTTGAAAGTCAAAATTACTATTAATTAATTCACATCAATGCATTGAAGATATGCAATGCCAAAAAAATATAACTTTCAAACAAAAGAACTTTCAGAGTGAGCTAATGAAACCAGCATAAACATGTTGCAAGCTGAACGAGCAGGCTCTGACATGCCCGGGCTTGATTCAATTGTTTTATCTTGGTTCTCGCCTGTTCACACTTTTTCTTCATCTCAGTTCGTGTTAGCTCGTCATATTCAACCGTGTTTCCCAAAATTAGCATTATGGCTCAGCGGAAGTGTATTAATTCGCCTGACAGTTTCTGTTACATTTGTGGTGACTATACAGTGTTGAAGCAACAGCTGAATATTACAAACTTTGGGAAAAAAGTATACTTCGCTTATTTCGGACTAAAGCTTGGAGATCAAGATAAAGCTTGGGCGCCTCAAAGTGTGCAAACGGTGTGTTGAGGACCTCCGAAATTGGTTCAAGGGTAAGAAAAAAAGCTTTCCGTTATGGGATTCCTATGGTATGACGAGAGCAAAAGAACCATAGTGACGATTGTTACTTTTGTTCATGCGATGTGAAAGGGTATAATTCAAACTGGAAGCATTCCATTTCATACCCCAATATTCACTCAGCAATTCGTCCCATCCTCCATGGCACAGATATACCAGTACCCAAGGCCCCTGCTACCTTGGAAGAGATAACTAGCTCTGATGAAGGTGCAGTCATACCTGAACCAGATGATGAATTAAGTTCTGACTTTTGAAGATGATACAAGACCAAAATTGTTTTCCCAGGAGGAGATGAATGATTTGGTAAGAGACTTGAATCTTCCCAAAGATGCCGCTGAGTTACTCGGATCAAGGCTCAAAAGCAAGAATTTATTGTTGCCAGGAGTGTCTTTTTCATGGTTCAGACATCGTGAAAACGAGTTCGGTTCTTACTTTGGAAGATAAGTTGGTTTATTGCATCGATGTCGAAGGTTTGATGGGTCAATTCAAAATCCAATATGATTCAGCGCAATGGCGTCTTTTTATAGATTCTTCAAAAATAAGTCTCAAAGCAGTTTTACTTCACAACGGCGGTTTTTATGCTTCCATCCCTGTAGGTCATTCTGTACACCTCAAGGAAACCTACGAGAACTTGGAATTGGTTCTTCGTAAACTTAAATATGAAGACCACGGTTGGCAAGTGTGCGGGGATTTGAAAGTCTTGTGCATGCTGCTCGGTCAACAAGCTGGGTACACCAAATACCCTTGTTTTCTGTGTCTATGGGACAGTCGAGACCGACAAAATCACTGGAGCAAGAAGAATTGGCAGCCGAGGGTGCTCACAGTTGGTGAAAAAGATGTCCTCCGAGAAACTTTGGTTCCTCCCCATAAAGTTCTTCTACCACCTGTCCACATAAAATTGGGATTGATGAAGCAATTCGTAAAATTACTTCCAAAAGATGGAGAATGCTTCAAATACTTGGTCACCAAGTTTCCAGGCCTCTCGGAGGCAAAATTGAAGGAAGGTGTGTTCGTCGGACCAGACATTAGAAGGCTTATAGCTGATCAAGAGTTTATCAATACCATGACGCATCCTCAAAAAGAAGAGTGGTTTGCATTTAAAGAGGTCGGAGAGAAATTTTTAGGCAATAACAAAGACCCTGACTACAAAAAAATCGTCGGACGAATGCTGAAAGCATTTCAAGCTTTAGGTTGTCTGATGAGTTTGAAATTGAATTTCCTCCATTCCCACCTTGACAACTTTCCTGAAAATTTGGGAGCTGTGAGTGAAGAGCAAGGTGAACGATTCCACCAGGACATTAAAGAGATGGAAAGAAGATACCAGGGAAGATGGAGCATTACAATGATGGCAGATTACTGTTGGACGCTTCAGAGAGACATTCCAGATGCTACTCACAAGTGTAAATGTACCAAGAGAAGCCTCACAGGGAAGAAGATTCGATTTTAGTGTGTGTTAGTGAGCTCATTGCAGTTAAAAAATTATTTTCATGAAACATTTGTATTAAAAAATTAATTTTATGAGTCTATTTTCATTTATTTTGAGGTATTGTCTTATTTAACATAGTTATTTAAATTGTCAGAAAACGTGATGTTCTATGACAAAATGGAGGTCATTTTCGGATTCAGCGCACTTAAAAACATAAAGATTATGTGGAATAACCAAAACCGCTCTTGAACAAATTTTTTTTGCAGACCTGTGTAATGAACACTGCATGCATTTGGGGTTAAAGGGCTGGCAGCTGGCAGGATAAGGCTGCCGCCTGAGCATTGCGGACTCTGGGCACCTGCCCCTGGGCCGCATGAAAAGTCACCGCAGGCCGCCACCCTTGATTTAAAGGATGGTGGGAACGGTAACCACCCACATCAGCTGACCTAGCAACTCAGCAGCTGCAGCAAGGAAAACTGACTTTAACCCCTGCTGGCCTGAAAGGAAAAAAGCTACATTTAAATTATAGTGGAACGAGAGCTGCCACAAATCCAAAAATGGATCAGGACAGATTCTCTCTTTGCCTAAAAGAATTTTCGAGAGCCAGGTAACCAAGTGCAAGCATAAAAGTAGTATGGGATTGATAATCTGTCCCAGGCAAAAAGGTTTATTTGAAGAAGAGTAGGGGTCTCGGGACAGAACCTTGAGGAACACTAAATGATATGGTTAGATGAGGAGGTCGTATGTAAGTAGGAGAAACTAAACATTAAGTTAATAAGGTCTGAAAAGATCAAGGAGAGGGAACTGGTGGACTGCAATGTGCAGCATGGGCATTCAAATTAAAGGGGTTGCCCAGGCTTGAGGTACAAGTCTGCAGTCCCTCTATATGACTGCAGACTTGTAAATCCTCACAGAACACACTGATCGCTGTCAGAATTCTCCGGAGCTGGGAGTAGAGCATTAAGTGACTCCAAGTAAGCGATTTGCATACTTCTGGCCACATTCCGACTAGACGTGCCTAAATTCACTCAATGCATTCCTATTGAGTCTAGTCGACATGAATGCAAATCACATACTTTCAGTCACGTGCTAGCTCACACCTAGTGCCGGAGAATCCGGAGAGTGCATGCAGGGATGATTCACATGTCTTCAGTCACTGAACTCCAAGCCTGGATAACCACTTTAATATGTTTATCTCACCAGCAAGAAAAGAAGAACCTGTCTAAGGCTGCTTTCACACTAGTGTCGGTACGGGGCCGTCGCGCTGCGTCGGCCCGACGTACTGACGCATACTGTGAAAAAAATGCCCGACGTGGGAAGCGGAAGCAGTCTTACGACGCTTCCGCTGTCCCATTGCAAGGTCCGGGGAGGAGGGGGCGGAGTTTCGGCCGCGCATGCACGGTCGAAAATGGCGGACTCGACGCACAAAAAAAGTTACATGTAACTTTTTGTGGCGGCGGTCCGCCAAAACACGACGCAACCGTCGCACGACGGATGCGTAGTGTGACAATGCGTCGTTAATGTAAGTCTATGGGGAAAAAACGCATCCTGCAGGCAACTTTGCAGGATGCGTTTTTTCTCCTAAACGACGCATTGCGACGAGCAGCCAAAAACGCTAGTGTGAAAGTAGCCTATTCCAAATACTGCATCAGACAATACTTTTAACCCCTTCCTGACATCAGACGTACTATCCCGTCGAGGTGGGGTGGGCCCGTATGACCGCCGACGGGATAGTACGTCATCACCGATCAGCGGCGCTCACGTTTCAAACATGATCGCAGTGTACCGGCGGTATAGGGAAGCATCGCGCAGGGAGGGGGCTCCCTGCGGGCTTCCCTGAGACCCCCGGAGCAACGCGATGTGATCGCGTTGCTGCGAGGGTCTCCTACCTTCTTCCTGGCTGCAGGTCCCGGATCCAAGATGGCCGTGGCATCCGGGTCCTGCAGGGAAGGAGGTGGCTTACCGAGTGTCTGCTCAGAGCAGACACTTGGTAAGCCTGCAGCCCTGCACAGCAGATCGTCGATCTGGCAGAGTGCTGTGCACACTGCCAGATCAATGATCTGTGATGTCCCCCCCTGGGACAAAGTAAAAAAAAAATTTTTCCACATGTGTAAAAAAAAAAAAAAATTCCTAAATAAATAATAAAAAAATATATATATATTATTCCCATAAATACATTTCTTTATCTAAATAAAAAAAACAAAACAATAAAAGTACACATATTTAGTATCGCCGCGTCCGTAACGACCCAACCTATAAAACTGCCCCACTAGTTAACCCCTTCAGTAAACACCGTAAGAAAAAAAAAAAAAAAACGAGGCAAAAAACAACGCTTTATTACCATACCGCCGAACAAAAAGTGGAATAACACGCGATCAAAAAGACTGATATAAATATCCATGGTACCGCTGAAAACGTCATCTTGTCCCGCAAAAAACAAGCCGCCATACAGCATCATCAGCAAAAAAATAAAAGAGTTATAGTCCTGAGAATAAAGCGATACCAAAATAATTATTTTTTCTATATTTTAGTTTTTATCGTATAAAAGCGCCAAAACATAAAAAAATGATATAAATGAGATATCGCTGTAATCGTACTGACCCGAAGAATAAAACTGCTTTATCAATTTTACCAAACGCGGAACGGTATAAACGCCTCCCCCAAAAGAAATTCATGAATAGCTGGTTTTTGGTCATTCTGCCTCACAAAAATCGGAATAAAAAGCGATCAAAAACGGTCACGTGTCCGAAAATGTTACCAATAAAAACGTCAACTCGTCCCGCAAAAAACAAGACCTCACATGACTCTGTGGAGCAAAATGTGGAAAAATTATAGGTCTCAAAATGTGGAGACGCAAAAACTTTTTTGCTATAAAAAGCATCGCTGGTTTCACACTTGCGTTTTTGTCTGCAGCGTTTTTTGCACAAAAAAACGCATGCGTTTTTTCCCTATATTTAACATTGAAAACGCATGCGGTTTTTTTGTACGCGTTTGGTCGCGTTTTCAAACGCATGCGGTTTTTTTCTGCATGCGTTCATTTTCAGAAATACAACCTGCAGTATTTTCTTGCGTTTTTAAGCACATGCGTTTGTTTGCGTTAAAAACGCATGCATTTTTTCGAAAAAAAAAACAGAAAACACACTGAAAAGCCACCCACCACCATCAAGGTGATAAAGGGATCCAAACCCTAACTCTACCCCTAACCTCACCCCTAACCGTTTAATGAACATTTTCTGACAGTCATAGTGCCACGTATTTCAGTGCCACGTATTTCAGTGCCACGTATTTCAGTGCCACGTATTTCAGTGCCACGTATTTCAGTGCCACGTATTTCAGTGCCACGTATTTCAGTGCCACGTATTTCAGTGCCACGTATTTCAGTGCCACATATCACGTATTTCAGTGCCACGTATCACGTATTTCAGTGCCACATATTTTAGTACCACGTATTTCAGTTGCACGTATTTCAGTTGCACGTATTTCAGTGCCACGTATTTCAGTGCCACGTATTTCAGTGCCACGTATTTCAGTGCCACGTGTTTCAGTGCCACGTGTTTCAGTGCCACGTATCACGTATTTCAGTGCCACGTATCACGTATTTCAGTGCCACGTATCACGTATTTCAGTGCCACATATTTTAGTACCACGTATTTCAGTGCCACATATTTCAGTACCACGTATTTCAGTGCCACGTATTTCAGTGCCACGTATTTCAGTGCCACGTATTTCAGTGCCACGTATTTAAGTGTCACGTATTTAAGTGCCACGTATCACATATTTCAGTGCCACGTATTTCAGTGCCACGTATTTCAGTGCCACGTATTTCAGTGCCACGTATCACGTATTTCAGTGCCACGTGTTTCAGTGCCACGTATTTAAGTGCCACGTATCACGTATTTCAGTGCCACGTATTTCAGTGCCACGTATTTCAGTGCCACGTATTTCAGTGCCACGTATTTCAGTGCCACGTATTTCAGTGCCACGTATTTCAGTGCCACGTATTTCAGTCACGTTTAGGGTTAGGGTTAGGGGTAGGGTTAGGGTTAGGGCTAGGGTTGGAGGTAAAGTTAGGGTAGGGGCTAAAGTTAGGGTTAGGGTTTGGATTACATTTACGTTTGGATTAGGGTTGGGATTAGAATTATGGGTGTGTCAGGGCTAGGGGTGTGGTTAGGGTTACCGTTGGGATTAGGGTTAGGGGTGTGTTTGGGTTAGGGTTTCAGGTAGAATTGGGGAGTTTCCACTGTCCAGGCACATCAGGGGCTCTCCAAGCGCGACATGGCGTCCAATCTCAATTCCAGCCAATTCTGCGTTGAAAAAGTAAAACAGTGCTCCTTCCCTTCCCGAGCTCTCCCGTGCGCCCAAAAAGGGGTTTACCCCAACATATGTGTTATCAGCGTACTCTGGACAAATTGAACAACAACTTCTGGGGTCCAAGTTCTCTTGTTATCCTTAGGAAAATAAAAATTTGGGGGGCTAAAAATCATTTTTGTGGGAAAAAAAAGATGTTTTATTTTCACGGCTCTGCGTTATAAACTGTAGTGAAGCACTTGGGGGTTCAAAGTTCTCACAACACATCTAGATAAGTTCCTTGGGAGGTCTAGTTTCCAATATGGGGTCACTTGTGGGGGGTTTGTACTGTTTGGGTACATCAGGGGCTCTGCAAATGCAACGTGACGCCTGCAGACCAATCCATTTAAGGCTGCATTCCAAATGGCGCTCCTTCCCTTCCGAGCTCTGTCATGCACCCAAACAGTGGTTCCCCCCCACATATGGGGTATCAGCGTACTCAGGACAAATTGGAAAACAAATTTTGGGGTCCAATTTATTCTGTTACCCTTGTAAAAATACAAAGCTGGGTGCTAAAAAATCATTTTTGAGAAAAAAAATAAAAATTATTTTCACGGCTCTGCGTTATAATCTGTAGTGAAACACTTGGGGGTTCAAAGCTCTCAAAACACATCTAGATAAGTTCCTTAGGGGGTCTACTTTCCAAAATGGTGTCACTTGTAGGGAGTTTCAATGTTTAGGCACATCAGGGGCTCTCCAAACGCAACATGGCGTCCCATCTCAATTCCAGTCAATTTTGCATTGAAAAGTCAAATGGCGCTCCTTCCCTTCCAAGCTCTGCCATGCGCCCAAACAATGGTTTACACCCACATATGGGGTATCAGCGTACTCAGGACAAATTGCACAACATTTTTTGGGGTCCAATTTCTTCTCTTACCCTTGGGAAAATAAAAAATTGGGGGCGAAAAGATCATTTTTGTGAAAAAATATGATTTTTTATTTTTACGGCTCTGCATTATAAACTTCTGTGAAGCACTTGGTGGGTCAAAGTGCTCACCACACATCAAGATAAGTTCCTTAGGGGGTCTACTTTCCAAAATGGTGTCACTTGTAGGGGGTTTCAGTGTTTAGGCACATCAGGGGCTCTCCAAACGCAACATGGCGTCCCATCTCAATTCCAGTCAATTTTGCATTGAAAAGTCAAATGGTGCTCCTTTCCTTCCGAGCTCTGCCATACGCCCAAACAGTGGTTTACCCTCACATATGGGGTATCAGCGTACTCAGGACAAATTGTACAACAACTTTGGGGGTCCATTTTCTCCTGTTACCCTTGGTAAAATAAAACAAATTGGAGCTGAAATAAATTGTGTGTGAAAAAAAGTTAAATGTTCATTTTTATTTAAACATTCCAAAAATTCCTGTGAAACACCTGAAGGGTTAATAAACTTCTTGAATGTGGTTTTGAGCACCTTGAGGGGTGCAGTTTTTAGAATGGTGTCACACTTGAGTATTTTCTATCATATAGACCCCTCAAAATGACTTCAAATGAGATGTGGTCCCTAAAAAAAAAATGGTGTTGTAAAAATGAGAAATTGCTGGTCAACTTTTAACCCTTATAACTCCGTCACAAAAAAAAATTTTGGTTCCAAAATTGTACTGATGTAAAGTAGACATGTGGGAAATGTTACTTATTAAGTATTTTGCATGACATATGTCTGTGATTTAAGGGCATACAAATTCAAAGTTGGAAAATTGCAAAATTTTCAAAATTTTCGCCAAATTTCCATTTTTTTCACAAATAAACGCAAGTTATATCGAATAAATTTTACCACTAACATGAAGTACAATATGTCACGAGAAAACAGTGTCAGAATCGCCAAGATCCATCAAAGCGTTCCAGAGTTATAGCCTCATAAAGGGACAGTGGTCAGAATTGTAAAAATTGGCCCGGTCATTAACGTGCAAACCACCCTTGGGGGTGAAGGGGTTAAAAAAAGGACTACTTCAACCACCCTCAACTCCCCAGTGGAGCAAATTATTAACAGAAGTCAGCCATAGTTTATTTTAGCTATTTTGTAACTGGTTGAGCAGGCTTGATAAGTCTTGCATGATGTTTTGTACTATCGCATTCAGAGTAAACTGCACTGTACAAAACTGATAAGATGAATAATTTTCGCACTGCCCTTTATATATAACTTGGAGAGAAGAAAAAAAAAGAAAAACCACTTATGAAACAAGTAATTTTCATAGTATAAACAGAATTTGGGGCACCACACTACATAATAAAGAACTGAAAATATCACTTATTGCAAGAAGTCAAATTCCATTCATGATGATAAATATTTAATGTTATTTGCAAATCAAAGATTTATTAACAGCAGAAATCCTGAGTGATTTAGAAGTGAATATTAAACAAAGAAGTACTTATTCAGATGTGGAAACTGTGGAGTGCGGGACGTGGGAGGTAAGGTGGTCCAGTAAAAAAGCAGCATGCCTACTCATAAGTGGTTAACGCCATAGAACCGAGACTATGACATATGTACCGGCTGTCCCGGAAAGTCCAGTGGCTCCTCACACAGGGGCAGGCGAGAACTCCCGCAGCTGGAAGTCTACAATTGTGGAAGGAAACGGAGGCTGAGGAAGGAGGACACATATATTGTATTGCATGAATTGCAAAAATCACAGCAAAGTACAATGCAAATTAATCCGGTTTTAACAATTTGCAGTGATTTTTAGGCACCCGGAAAATTATCTATTTGGAATAGCCTAGCAGTTGGAATTTTAAGCAAAATCCGCTTGTCATAGATAACATTTTATGGCCGGTTGGACAAAGTATTTTACATTCTTTATAAGAATCCAACCTCCAACTTGAGTAACACTGATGACAAAGTACCATAAGAGGAAAAAAAAATATTCTAAGGGTATGTTTCCACGTTCAGGAAACGCTGCGTTTTTGACGCTGCGTTTTTCCGCAGCTTTAAAAACGCAGCGTCCAGTTGTTACAGCATAGTGGAGGGGATTTCATGAAATCCCAACTCCACTATGCGTTAAAAAAACGCATGTGTTTTTGCCGCGAAAACGCATGCGCGGTGCGTTTTTTCAAAACGCAGCATGTTGCTACAATGAGCAAAACACGCAGGAACACCGCAGGTGACCTGCCAGTGACCTCAGGTGCAGTTTTGGTCAGGATTTTACTTGCATAAAATCCTGACCAAAGCCTGAAGCAAGCCTGAACGTGGACACATACCCTTATAGCACAGGACGAGGTGTTCGTTTTTTTTCTCTTGACAATGGTGCCAATGTTCACTGTCCCTTTTTATTCATATAAAGAAGACCAATTCCATTACTTATCTACAATGCAATGACATCTCCCCGTGTTTAAGTATTTTTTTTTTTTTTTTTTTTTATCTCTGCGTATTCTAGTTTACTTTTATTCCCCCCAAAGACATACGGACAAGAAATTTAGATTGCGAGCCATACTGGAGAGAGTGAGTCTGTAAAATGCCTTGGAATATGTTGGTGCTATACAAGCATGTTAATAATTCTAAAACATAGTGCATGAGGCAGGACTGAGTTTCCCCAAGCCTTACCAAGCCAGTGGATGTCCTACTTAGCAACAATAAATGAGGCACCCAGCAGCGTGACCTTGAAGCAAACTTTCTAATTTTCAAACATATGTGTACACTGATTCTTTTTGAAGACTTTTCAGAGGAGAAACGGAGCGAAAAGTCTAAAGGTACCGTCACACTAAACGATATCGCTAGCGATCCGTGACGTTGCAGCGTCCTGGCTAGCGATATCGTTTCGTTTGACACGCAGCAGCGATCAGGATCCTGCTGTGATGTCGCTGGTCGCTGAATAAAGTCCAGAACTTTATTTGGTCGTCCGATCACCGTGTATCGTTGTGTTTGACACCAAAAGCAACGATACCAGCGATGTTTTACACTGGTAACCAGGGTAAACATCGGGTTACTAAGCGCAGGGCCGCGCTTAGTAACCCGATGTTTACCCTAGTTACCAGCGTAAAAGTAAAAAAACCAAACAGTACATGCTCACCTGCGCGTCTCCCAGCGTCTGCTTCCTGCTCTGACTGAGATCCGGCCCTAAAGTGAAAGTGAAAGCACAGCGGTGACGTCACCGCTGTGCTGTTAGGGCCGGAGCTCAGTCAGTGTCAGGAAGCAGACGCTGGGAGACGCGCAGGTGAGCATGTACTGTTTGTTTTTTTTACTTTTACGCTGGTAACCAGGGTAAACATCGGGTTACTAAGCGCGGCCCTGCGCTTAGCAACCCGATGTTTACCCTGGTTACCCGGGGGCCTCGGCATCGTTGTCGCTATCGCTGCAGCGTCGCTTAATGTGACGGTACCTTAAGAGCCCAAATCATGAAAGATTTTACCCCAGTATTCTGGCATAAACGTTTTGAGAAGTTGAATATTTTTTGGACTCAACTCGAGGCGGTGCTAAAATTGTGTGACTGATGTTCTCATGTCATTTTTGCCCAGCACTGGCAAAATGGGAGGGACAGACATAGCAAATGACACTAGTCAAATTTATGACTGGTGGCGCCATTCATCTTACTCCACCAAGGACTTGAGTAGGATTTGTGGTGAGACAGACGCCATTTGTCCGACGCTCACGATTCATATGCCTCTTTATGACTCAGGATCATCTGACCGGCGTGAAATATACAAGTCTTGATGAATCAAATCCAAAGTCTTTGAGGAGTTTTGAGATTTTTAGTGGTAGGATTTGGAGAGTTTACGGTAAAAAAAATCCTCAAAGAAACCTATACTATATATTATTATATAATAATGTGCACGTTAGCAGATGCCGGTTGTAACCCGCCTAAATAAGCGCTCAATAAATGCACAACAACATACAAACAACTTCTGCGCATGTTTCAACTTTTGTACATTCTTTTAACCACTTCAGGCTTTGAAAGAAAACATAAAAAATCAATTTTGCCCGGATAAGTATGCAGCACTCTGCACTTTATTAGGGCATTCTTACCCCTGCAAGATATCCCTATAGAGGACATACATATCTTGTCACTACACACAAAAATATAGGCAGCTTATCTGAAAAGGATCAGAATGCCTTTCTACTTTTTTGTTCTTTCCCCTACACAAGTCAACTTCCCATGATGACACCTCATTATTGAGAAAAGAAAAAGGATTTGGTACTGTGATATCCAGTACAAAAAAAAAAAAAAAGAATGTTGTCAGTCGGAAAAATCAGATAATCTTGTACTTATAATACCTTTTAATGGCTAACAAAAATAAAATAAATGATATTACAAAGCAAGCATTCGAGACTTCTTAGGTCTCTTCCTCAGGCTTGGTATAACAAAGCTTCTGAAGAAACACATACCGTATATGCACACAAAAAAAACACCAATACAAACAACAGAGGATTGGCATAAGAAATACGGTAAATATCCATTTATCACGCCATTCCTCTGTTTGTTTTTTTTGGGCATATATTTATGCTTCTTCAAAACTTTGCTACACCATGCCTGATGAAGAGTCCTAAGAAGTCTTGAATGCTTGCTTTGTAACATCAGTTATTTTTATTATTGAGAAATGTGTCGGAACTGATATTTTTTTCCAGGAGTATCTATGGAGCCAACTTGGGTACTGCCCTTACGAGAGCGGGAGCAAATACATGGGGCACCATAGGGCAGATAGTTAACAGGCTACAATATTTGCTGACGCACCGAGATCAAATGGGTGAGATTCAACCTATTTTTATGCACTTGCACTTTCTCCGTTTTGGTGTGTTTTTTCATTATGATTGCAGACTTTTTTTTTTTTTTTTTTTTTTACAAACCCTATGTATAACTTATGCTGAATCTAAAAGCTAAGGTAGGTTGTGCGTTTCTTCGCATCATTCGCATAATACAAAGGCATTTTTGGGATATTATATCCTGGTAGTTAATTGTCTCATTGGATTTTATTACTAATGAAGTAAAAGTTAGGTTTTAAATAAGGTGTTTTTCAATGCTTATCATAATGTGTATGGAAAGAGCAGCAGAATGGGGAACAGGAAGGGAACATGGGTTACAAGAAGGGGACAAGGATGGGAAGAATACTATAAGATGGGATCAGGGTGGGGACAGTACTAATATATACACACACACACACACACACACACACACACACACACACACACACACACACACACACACACACACACACACACACACACACACACACGGTATAATGAAGAAAGAATTTAATAATATTTAGCCACTAAAAATGCTGTTTCATGTAAAAATTTAAGTAAAAGAGAAGACCTGTACCATAACCCATATGATAAAAAACCATTGAACATAATTAAAAAAAATGCCAAGAAAATGATGATGCTCAAAAAGTCATTTGGAAAAATAAAGGCATCACTGAAAACATAATCTTCTCCCACAAAGAACGGAGCCCTTCATATTCAAATTGTTTCTATCTGCGGCCAATTTACTGGCTGAGTTTGAGACGACAGTCTATACTCTAGGTATGTGCACACGTTGTGGACTTGGCCCTGCGGATTCGTAGGAGTTTTCCATGCGGTATACAGTACCATGTAAACGTATGGAAATCCAAATCCGCAGTGCACATGCTGCCAAAAATTCTGCGCGGAAACGCTGCGGTTTATTTTCTGCAGCATGTCAATTCTTTGTGCGGATTCCGCAGTGCTTTACACCTATTCCTTTATAGGAATCTGCAGGTGTAAAAATGCAGGTGAAATCCGCACAAAAACTACACTAAATCAGTGGCGTTTTACCTGGGGATTCTTCAGAATCCGCGTGGAAATATCCGCAGTGGAATCTGCAACGTGTGCACATAGCCTTAGGAAGGCTCTGACAGTAAACATGGTTGTTAAAGAAGGACACTATGAAAAACTGTGTTTCTCTTTTTATTATATTTATAAACATGTAAGCAAAGAAGCTACAAGCACATGGTATCCTGCTGTACAAAAAACAAATATAAGCAAGTAAGGAATATTCAGGTGTGTTTTCCTAACTGGACAATCCACGCAAAACATCCAACCAAACAGATGGGCGAGTATGTACACATGATTGGGTCAGCAGTAGTGTTGAGCATTCCGATACCGCAAGTATCGGGTATCGGCCGATACTTGCGGGTATCGGAATTCTGATACCGAGATCCGATACTTTTGTGGTATCGGGTATCGGTATCGAAACAACATTAATGTAATAATGTGTAAAAGAAAGAATTAAAATAAAAAATATTGCTATACTCACCTCTCCGACGCAGCCTGGACCTCACGGAGGGAACCGGCAGCGTTCTTTGCTTAAAATTCGCGCGTTTACTTCCTTCCGTGAAGTCCCGGCTTGTGATTGGTCGCGTGCCGCCCATGTGGCCGCGACGCGACCAATCACAGCAAGCCGTGACGTAATTTCAGGTCCTTCAGGATTTTAAAATTACATTCTGGCTTGTGATTGGTCGCGTCGGGGTCACATGGGCGACGCGACCAATCACAAGCCGTGACGTCATGGGAGGCAGGACACGCGCGCATTTTAAAATGCACAAAAAAACACTACATACTCACATTCCGATGTCTGTCACGTCCCCCGCCGTCAGCTTCCCGCACTGACTGTCAGTGCCGGCCGTAAAGAAGAGCACAGCGGTGACGTCACCGCTGTGCTCTGCTTTACGGCCGGCGCTGACAGTCAGTGCGGGAAGCTGACGGCGGGGGACGTGACAGACATCGGAATGTGAGTATGTAGTGTTTTTTTTTTTTTTTTTTTTTACTTTTACAATGGTAACCAGGGTAAATATCGGGTTACTAAGCGCGGCCCTGCACTTAGTAACCCGATGTTTACTCTGGTTACCCGGGTGCTGCAGGGGGACTTCGGCATCGTTGAAGACAGTTTCAGCGATGCCGAAGTCATTCCCCTGATCGTTGGTCGCTGGAGAGAGCTGTCTGTGTGACAGCTCCCCAGCGACCACACAACGACTTACCAACGATCACGGCCAGGTCGTATCGCTGGTCGTGATCGTTGGTAAGTCGTTTAGTGTAACGGTACCTTTAGTGTAGCCAACAAACTTCAAGCCTATGGGCACATGTTTAGGCTATGTTCACACGCAGCACTTTGTAATGCTAATTAAAAGCCGTGATTTGCTGCATTTTTGATTAATAAAACATGTATGTAGACAAATCACATGCCAAAAAATTAGGCTGCAAACAAAAATAGTGTAAAAAACAAAAGCCTCTAAAAAAGCATGCTGTGGCTTTTTTTTTTTTTTTTTACTGCCAAGAGAACAGTTTTTGGCTGCAGAAAAAAAAAAGCAGTGTGCGAACATAGTTTCGGTAATTGCAGCAGTTTTTTCTACATCAAAAACCGAAGTGATGGAAGGAAAAATAGTGTGCAAAATATGTGTTTTTTACTCGTTTTACATGCTTTTTGCTGGTAAAAATGTTGAAAGTAGTGACATGTTGAAGACTTGGGAAAAAATAAACAAAAAACGTTTTGATGGTTCAAATTCACAAGGAAAAAATAAGCAACAGAAATCTCACGTTCAGCCTGCTAGTACTTTAAAAACAATGCATTTTTTTCTTTGCAAAAAAAAAAAAACAGCATATGAAGACGCCGAAAATGTTATCTGAAACACGCATTTTCACTACCTGTAGCGACAATACTTGAATTTTTATTTTTTTATTACTTTGCAGGAAGCAGATAATATGTATAGGGTGAAATAGCAGTCGTGCCCAAGAAAAAAAATGCTGGCAGAGTTTTTTTTACTCAATAACTGGGGGGGGGGGGGGGGGGGGAAGAAGGTCAAATGAATCAAAACTATCATCTCAGTGTAATCAAAAAGGCCAAGCTGTTATTTGCACATTGATTTAGAAGAATTTCAGTTTTGGAGCAGTCAAATAATATATAATCTCTACAATTTCCAAATATTTCCATGTAGTTAAGTGCAAATTGAACACATGGGAATACATGCAGCTAATCTGTGCATCATATAGCATCAGCGCATACAAGACGGTGCTGACAGAATTGCCAATACTCGCTCAATGTAATAAAAGCGTAGATCTATGACATGAACATTTACAGGCAGTCAGCAGACGAGACTGTGCTTATATCTACAGAACTATTGTTTTCCTAAGAGGGAGCAGTCAGTGGTTAGAGGCTGCATGGGGACAGGTACAAGTGCTTCTCAGTAAATTAGAATATCATCAAAAAGTGAATTTATTTCAGTTCTTCAATACAAAAAGTGAAACTCATATATAGAGTCATTACAAACAAAGTGATCTATTTCAAGTTTTTATTTCTGTTAATGTTGATGATTAAGAGCTAGTGTAGCTCAAAACTCGTTGACCGTTATGTTTTTTTAAATCTACTAATAAATGTGATGTTTTATGACTTTTGCTGCTGATGGAGTTTCCCATCTTTTTCACTGCCATCTCCTGTCTCAGGAATGGGAAAGTTTGTATTCACTGAAGACATTTTGCCCATGAATTGTGAATTGTGAAAGAAGCAGATTTCTCAAATACGATACAGTTGTGGCCAAAAGTATTGACACCCCTGCAATTCTGTCAGATAATACTCAGTTTCTTCCTGAAAATGATTGCAATTACAAATTCTTTGGTATTATTATCTTCATTTAATTTGTCTTAAATGAAAAAACACAAAAGAGCATTTGCAAAAAGCAAAACATTGATCATTCCACACAAAACTACAAAAATGGGCCAGACAAAAGTATTGGCACCCTTAGCCTAATACTTGGTTGCACAACCTTTAGCCAAAATAACTACGACCAACCACTTCCAGTAACCATCAATGAGTTTCTTACAATGCTCTGCTGGAATTTTAGACCATTCTTCTTTGGCAAACTGCTCCAGGTCCCTGATATTTGAAGGGTGCCTTCTCCAAACTGCCATTTTTAGATCTCTCCACAGGTGTTCTATGGGATTCAGGTCTGGACTCATTGATGGCCACCTTAGAAGTCTCCAGTCTTCTCTCAAACCATTTTCTAGTGCTTTTTGAAGTGTGTTTTGGGTCATTGTCCTGCTGGAAGACCCATGACCTCTGAGGGAGACCCAGATTTCTCACACTGGGCCCTACATTATGCTGCAAGATTTGTTGATAGTCTTCAGACTTCATAATGCCACGCACACGGTCAAGCAGTCCAGTCCCAGAGGCAGCAAAGCAACCCCAAAACATCAGGGAACCTCCACCATGTTTGACTGTAGGGACCGTGTTCTTTTCTTTGAATGCCTCTTTTTCTCCTGTAAACTCTATGTTGATGCCTTTGCCCAAAAAGCTCTACTTTTGTCTCATCTGACCAGAGAACATTCTTCCAAAACGTTTTAGGCTTTTTTGGGTAAGTTTTGGCAAACTCCAGCCTGGCTTTTTTATGTCTCGGGGTAAGAAGTGGGGTCTTCCTGGGTCTCTTACCATACAGTCCCTTTTCATTCAGACGCCGACGGATAGTACGGGTTGACACTGTTATACCCTCGGACTGCAGGGCAGCTTGAACTTGTTTGGATGTTAGTCGAGGTTCTTCATCCAACATCCGCACAATCTTGCGTTGAAATCTCTTGTCAATTTTTCTTTTTCGTCAACATCTAGGGAGGTTAGCCACGGTTTCATGGGCTTTAAACTTCTTGATGACACTGCGCACGGTAGACACAGGAACATTCAGGTCTTTGGAGATGGACTTGTAGCCTTGAGGTTGCTCATGGTTCCTCACAATTTGGTTTCTCAAGTCCTCAGACAGTTCTTTGGTCTTCTTTCTTTTCTCCATGCTCAATGTGGTACACACAAGGACACCGGACAGAGGGTGAGTCAACTTTAATCCATGTCAACTGGCTGCAAGTGTGATTTAGTTATTGCCAACACCTGTTAGGTGCCACAGGTAAGTTACAGGTGCTGTTAATTAAACAAATTAGAGAAGCATCACATGATTTTTCGAACAGTGCCAATACTTTTGTCCACCCCCTTTTTTATGTTTGGTGTGGAATTATATCCAATTTGGCTTTAGGACAATTCTTTTTGTGTTTTTTAATTTAAGACAAATTAAATGAAGATAATAATAACAAAGAATTTGTGTTTGCAATCATTTTCAGGAAGAAACTGAGTATTATCTGACAGAATTGCAGGGGTGTCAAAACTTTTGGCCACAACTGTATATTACAAAGTTTCTTATTTTCACAGATACTATTTATGAAAAAAAATAGAAATGACCATTAGTCTTTAAATATACTTCCTGTTTCAATTATTCATCATTTATACTCTCGCTCTTCGAGCTGTAAGTAAATGGAAACCATCCAGAGGGTTGCAAATCTGACCAAAACTTGTGCTGTTCACATGTTTTTTTTTGTCTTAGTCATTACTTATATATGACTTGAAATATATTTTTCACCTTTGCCTGACTACTTTCAAATAAGGGCACCCTATCAGACATGGGAGGTAATTCCAAGCTTGAGAGTCAGTGCCCATTTACTCTGCCCAACGACAACTGATAAACGCCTGCTGACCAGCAGTCATTTAATAGCCTCCTTAGACAGGCCACCCAAATCTACACACACACACACACACACACACACACACACACACACACACACACACACACACACAATCGTGTAATTGGAGTATTATTGTTCTCGGCAGCACATATCCTGTTTGTTTACACAGGATGATGTGCTGCCGAGAACAATGATTTTTAAGCAGGCTTAAGGATCATTCCAACTAATGAGTGAGTGTTTTGCTTATTAATTGGGTGATTGCCAGAAGGCTAGAGGTTAGAGGGCCAAAAACATTAAAAAAACAACAAACAAAAAAACAGGAAATAACCACTTCAGATTATTGTCCTGTATAAATGGGATCTAAAAAAAAAACCCAAGAGATTATATACCGTCTTTGCAGTAAGAGCAGTGACGCTGTGGAATAGACTAAGGGTACCGTCACACAGTGGCATTTTTATCGCTACGACGGCACGATTCGTGACGTTCTAGCGATATCGTTACGATCTCGCAGTGTCTGACACGCTACTGCGATCAGGCACCCAGCTGAGAATCGTACGTCGTAGCAGATCGTTTGAAACTTTCTTTCGTCGCTGGATCTCCCGCTGTCATCGCTGGATCGTTGTGTGTGACAGCGATCCAGCGATGCGTTCGCTTGTAACCAGGGTAAACATCGGGTTACTAAGCGCAGGGCCGCGCTTAGTAACCCGATGTTTACCCTGGTTACCAGCGTAAAAGTAAAAAAAAAACAAACAGCACATACTCACCATCTGATGTCCGTCAGGTCCCTTGCCGTCTGCTTCCCGCTCTGACTGTCTGCCGGCCGGAAAGTGAGAGCAGATCACAGCGGTGACGTCACTGCTGTGCTGTGCTCTCACTGTACGGCGGCGCTCAGTCAGAGCGGGAAGCAGACGGCAAGGGACCTGACGGACATCAGAAGGTGAGTATGTGCTGTTTGTTTTTTTTTACTTTTACGCTGGTAACCAGGGTAAACATCGGGTTACTAAGCGCGGCCCTGCGCTTAGTAACCCGATGTTTACCCTGGTTACCAGCGAACCTCGGCATCGTTGGTCGCTGGAGAGCGGTCTGTGTGACAGCTCCCCAGCGACCACACAACAACTTACCAACGATCACGGCCAGGTCGTATCGCAGGTCATGATCGTTGGTAAATCGTATAGTGAGACGGTACCCTAACTCAGAAACCAAACTAAGAATGGCCCATGGGTCAGAAAGTGGAACTGGCAGATCGGGTGGTCAGCTGTCATCCCTGTGAGACCAGAAGAGACAGATGGGGACTTGGGCATCTGTGGGGGATTAGGAGTTAAATTTGCTTTTTTTTTTTTTTTTTTTCTTGTAAAGAACATTGGGCACATTTTAAAATCAAAAAGAGGGTGGACAACCACTGACCAAGTGGAGAATGTACATGGGGAGTCAGGAGACAGCTGTCGGCCAAACAAGCATGCAGAGGCTCATCTATGGTGGACAAGCGACCCAAGAGGATTTCATGACACAAAGCATCAGACACTCGCTGCTTGTAATCACAAGGGAATTTCTCTCTTTTAGGCAACATTGGTTCATGTATTAGAAGTGTTGGATCTTTAAATTCTTTTCGAACTAATTCAGGGGATCAGGATGTCCTCATAGGGTCTATTATAAATGAACGTCTGAGACACATAATCCCCTTAATCAAAATCTCCTCTTCTCATGCAGAGAAGCTGGAGTATCTTACATTTCTGCTACAATTTCTTGTTCCAATCCTTTTTTCATTCAATTAAGTCTCTGATAAATGTATTTCGTCTATAAGACAGGAAGGGTACAGAGACCGACTGGTTGACTGGATAATACAAGGTTTTATCAAGAAAAGTGCAGAGAACCTTCAGGGCAAATTTGATGGGAAGAAAAATCAGGTTAAAAACATATGAGCAGGGGCTGGAGATGAGGCATGAAAACAACAAAATAAGCATCGCTACCCACTGAAGCCCCTACTGCTACAGCGACGCCACTCCGCAGCTACAGCCACGACACTCTCCAAATTGTTTGATGACAGCCTGCAGAAGTGATCTACATCTCCCGATCACAGTACCCAATCAATGGCCTCAGTGGTCCCAGCATGATGCTGAGGTCATTGATTGGCTGCAGCAGTCACATGTTGTAGATGGCATGTCACTGCTGGAGCGTGGTCCAGTGGAATAGTGGAGAGGCAGCGCTCGCCCAGGAGAGGCTTCAGCAGGGGAATAATGTTTATTTTACTAATTTCTTGCAATTCCTACCCATGGAATTGTTTTCTTAAAATATAATCTGTTAGCAGGCATTTGCTACGCAACCTGAGGCAGCATGATATAGGGGGGAGAGATCCCGATTCCAGTAATGTGCCATTTACTGAGCTGCTTGCTATAGTTTTCCTCTCCCCTCTGTACCAGTCTGTCACTGTAAACGTGTTTACTGTAAACGATATCCATAACCCTGTATGTAACCCCTTTCTCATGTACAGCACCATGGAACTAATGGTGCTATATAAATAAATAATAATAATAATAATAGTTTTGATAAAATCCCCATTTTATCTGCTGCAGATCTACTGGTTCCCTGAATGCTGAGCTCTGTCTAACCCCACCCACCGCTCCGATTGGCTGTTTTCTGCCTATTCACAATGCACTCAGAAAGCAGTCAATCAGTAGTGGTGTTTATCAAAACTGCAAAAACCATCCCAATAAGTGACACACCGCTGGAATCAGTGTCTCGTCCCTTACCGCATGCTGCTCTCAGATTACATAACAAAAAAATCTGGTTACAAATAGCCTTTAAACTGAAGTTTGTAATCTGAGAAAAAAAAAACCTCCACCCGGCACGGACAAGAAAATTTTCGGAAAACTTTTACACACAAGAACACACAAGTCTCTTACTTTTAGTGAGTTCCTATATAGGTCACCAAATTACATTTAACACTTTTCTCACAATACAATGGTGATTGCTTTGATAAATCAATAGCTTTCGATAAATGTTTCCACAGGACACAATGACCTCTACACACATCAGAACAAAGCTGGCAGAATGTGTGTTTGCGGTGATGTCATGTGAAAGAAAGATCAGGCAGGTTGGATTTCATTGTGCTCAATCTTTCGCTCTTATGGGAGAGAGGCTGTTGTTAGAGGTGTCAGTCATTGGGCTTGCTCCCCACTCTTCATGCCCTTTGAGAACACATGCATGCTCGGCCAAATAGAGTGTGCATGTGTATGGGAGACAGGAAGAACTGCTAGCCGCTGAAAGAGCATTCCATCAATAACATATTTAAGCTTTTTTTCAAATGAAGGTTAACAACAAAAAAAAAAAAAAAGAAGTTCTGTAATTCTAACAACTGGAGACCTCACCCAACAGTGGCCATAAATATAGGAAAAGGAATCTGCGAGAACTCGGGCAGAGGATCCTGGGGGCAACGGCAACCCCTGCCTTTCCTATGCCGATGACAACATTGTAGGTGATAGTGCTAAAAGCTTCTGGGCACAATACAGATTTGTTAACAATTAACTGTGGCCAGGTTTTCGCTCCTCCATCAGAAAACAACAACATAATGTAAAGGCAGAGACCCTGACTCCATGATGTGTCCCTTACCGGGCTGCTTGATGTTATTTTAATAAAATCCCTGTTTTTTCTGCTGCAGATCTAGTAGTTCTCTGAATGCTGAGTTGTGTATAACCCCGGCCACACCACTGATTGGCAGCTTTCTGAGTACACTGTGCATAGGCAGAAAAGTGAAAAACGGACAATCATTGGTGGGGACGGGGTTATACAGAGCTCATGAATATGGAGGACTAACTGGCAGCAGGTTTACTAGTCCTGTAATGATAAGATCATAGTTTTATCAGCAGGAGATTATCTAAACTTCAACAAGCAGCCCAGTAAGCGACGCATTATTGGAATCAGGAACTGGGCTTGGTGTGGTTTGTAAAATTCCCATCCAATGGCGCTGTACTGGAAATGCGTAGATCAAGTAGCTGCTTCAAGAAACAAGCTGAGAATTCAGGAAACAGCCCAGAAAACGAAGGGTGGCCCTGCTGGGAAAACCCTGGGAATTGTAGCTCAAGTTTTACAAGTAGTTGATACAGCATAATATATGACAAGAAAAAAAATATATCAAGAAAAACAAAAATAAAAGTGCAAGAGAATGAAATCATGGCTCCGATTGGCTGCTATGGTTTAGCTAGAACTAAGATAGCCAGACAGTAAATGCTTTTCCATAGTGCACATGAGAACAAAGTCCTGCAGTGCCTGACCCCGCACAGCCGTGCACAACAGTTCATATTACACGCAATCAGAACTAGTGCGCAGCGCAAGGATACAGCTGAACATGACATTTAAGCTCTGGTCACACCTGCACTTTGCAATTCCATTTTTCTGACAGACCCCAATATCGCTAATGGGGTCTTTTTTTTCTCCATTTACAGCTGTCATGCAAGATATCTGTGCTCAATATGAATTTGTTTATTCAGTTCCAACAGAGAAAATCTGAAATGCAGGTGTGAACAAAGCCAGATCTATGTCCGGCCCATAGATCTGAACAGCTCATTTACATATTAAGAAAAATGTGGATTTCTCTGGAATAAGACATCAGATCACATATATCAAGGTATCAATTTATTCAGCTCCCTATGACCTATATGCCCATATAGACGGCTGACGAGGGTTGATCCTACTGACAGATTCCCTTTAATAGACCTGATCCTTATATTCTCCAGGGAGACAAGTTTAGCAAAATAGTGCACACGAGATGATGCTATGCTGGGAACGCACTAGAGATATGACAGACACAAATGACAATTCAGACCTTTTTCTGGGCCTTTCCAACACAAATGAGCAAAACAGGTGTCAACCGATTGTCGAGATCTGTCAAAAAGACAATCTGCCATGTTGAACTGTTGCGTATACCCAACACCAATGGAAGCCAAGTCTACGCCACAAAAGAAAGCAGTAAGTGGTTTGCAGTTTTAAAAAGGATTTGTCCACCTGAACAGTTTTGCTTTTTTTTTTTTTTTTTTTTTTTTTTCTTCCTTAGTTTTTTGGCTAAAAAAAACATTTCTGTCATTTGCTTTCATTAAAAATGGTGCACTGTTTGTTTAAGGGTATGTGCACACGTTGCGGATTTGCCTGCGGAATTTTCTGCATAGAATCTGCATCTCGACAGAATACGCAGGCCAAAATGCTTGCGGATTTCATGCGGAATTGATGCGGACATCTTGCGGATTATTTGCGGATTTGTTGCAGATTGTCTTGTGTTTTTTGATTTGCTTTACACAATGTATAGTCAATGGGTCCAGAAACGCTGTGTTTCCACACAAAGGCTATGCGCACACGTTGCGGATTTACTGATGATTTAGAGCAGTTTTTGTGCGGATTTCGCCTGCGTTTTTACACCTGCGGAGTCCTATTAAGGAATAGGTTTAAAACACTGAGGAATCCGCACAAAGAAGTGACATGCTGCCGAAAATAAACTCAGCGCGGGGGGGATACACTGCGCTGAGCATGGGAGGGAATACACTGCGCTGAGCATGGGGGGGGATACACCGCGCTGAGCATGGGGGGGGATACACCGCGCTGAGCATGGGGGGGGGATACACCGCGCTGACCATGGGGGGGAATACACCGCGCTGACCATGGGGGGGAATACACCGCGCTCAGCATTGGGGGGGGGATACACCACGCTGAGCATGGAGGGATACACTGTGCTGAGCATGGGGGGGGATACACTACGCTGAGCATGGGGGGGATACACTACGCTGAGCATGGGGGGGATACACTACGCTGAGCATGGGGGGGGATACACTACGCTGAGCATGGGGGGGGATACACTACGCTGAGCATGGGGGGGGATACACTACGCTGAGCATGGGGGGATACACTACGCTGAGCATGGGGGGGATACACTACGCTGAGCATGGGGGGGGGATACACTACGCTGAGCATGGGGGGGGATACACTACGCTGAGCATGGGGGGGGATACACTACGCTGAGCATGGGGGGGATACACTACGCTGAGCATGGGGGGGATACACTACGCTGAGCATGAGGGGGGATACACTACGCTGAGCATGGGGGGGGGATACACTATGCTGAGCATGGGGGGGATACACTACGCTGAGCATGGGGGGCATACACTACGCTGAGCATGGGGGGCATACACTACGCTGAGCATGGGGGGCATACACTACGCTGAGCATGGGGGGGGATACACTACGCTGAGCATGGGGGGCATACACTACGCTGAGCATGGGGGGCATACACTACGCTGAGCATGGGGGGCATACACTACGCTGAGCATGGGGGGCATACACTACGCTGAGCATGGGGGGCATACACTACGCTGAGCATGGGGGGCATACACTACGCTGAGCATGGGGGGCATACACTACGCTGAGCATGGGGGGCATACACTACGCTGAGCATGGGGGGCATACACTACGCTGAGCATGGGGGGCATACACTACGCTGAGCATGGGGGGGGGATACACTACGCTGAGCAATGGGGGGGGGATACACTACGCTGAGCTGGAGAATTGGGACAGTTTGATCGTCCAATCATTGGGCACCGATGGGTGTGCTGCGCATGGCCACGTACACTGGGACATGAGAGGGGCTGCACTGACCAGAGGTGTGGTGCTGGGCGCCGGCAGGAGGGGGCGCCTCTCTGTGCCAGGTGTGAAAGTTGCACTCACCTCTGGCCGCTGGGGGTAATGCTGCGGACAGCTGCGCTCCCGGTAATCCCAGCTGCAGCGCCTGTGTGCCGGACTCCGCAGCTCTCCGGTCCCGGGCTGCACTCAGTTCTGCGGAGCACTGTCCTGCCTCTGTCTGCTGCTGCAAAACCGGGGCACGCCCACGTGACTTGGAGCAGCCAATCAGTGTCCGGGTATCGAGGAGAGACCTGGCTGCCAGTTGAGGCTGAAGCACTGGCAGAGTGTGAGGACTGAAGGAGCGCGGGACGAGGAAGAGGAGGCTCCGGGAACGTGTTCTAATGCCGGCCCAGAGCGTGTGCATGTGGTGAGCAATGACTGCGGAGCGTCCTGTACACAGTAGCCGGCTCAGCCGCCCGGGAAACGTGACATCCCCAAAATGCCTGTATGATGCTACTGCTACACGCTCCTGATGTGCAGGAATGACGGACGGGATCTGGCTCTTCACAAAACGTGTTGCACAAATTGCGACATTTTGTTAGTTCTAAATGTCCAACAGAAATTTTTCAATTTTTCTTATACCAGAATATATTTTTATATAATGTATTTCTCTATTTGTTTAACCCCTTAGTGACAGAGCCAATTTGCAGTTTAATGACCAGGCCAATTTTTTCAATTCTGACTACTGTCCCTTGGGGTCATAACTCATTAGGCTATGTGCACACGCTGCGGATTTTGCTGTGGATCCGCAGCAGTTTCCCATGCATTTACAGTACCATGTAAAGCTATGGTAAATGAAATCCGCAGTGGACATGCTGTGGAAAAAAACGCGCGGAAACGCAGCGATTTATTTTCTGCAGCATGTCAATTCTTTGTGCAGAATCCGCAGCAGTTTTTCACCTGCTCCAATAGGAAACTGCAGGTGAAAATCCGCAGCGGAAACCGCAATAAAAACCGTGATAAATCCGCAGTAAAAACCGCAGCGGTTTTGCACTGCGGATTTATCAAATCCGCTGCAGAAAATTCCGCAATGGAATCCACAGCGTGTGCACATGGCCTTAAAGGGAACCTGTCACCCCCAAAATCGAAGGTGAGCTAAGCCCACCGGCATCAGGGGCTTATCTACAGCATTCTTTAATGCTGTAGATAAGCCCCCGATGTATCCTGAAAGAGGAGAAAAAGAGGTTGGATTATACTCACCCAGGGGCGGTCCTGCTGCGGTCCGGTGGGTGTCAAGGTCCAGTCCCATCTTCTTACGATGACGTCCTCTTGTCTTCACACTGCGGCGCAGGCGTATATTGTCTGTCCTGTTGAGGGCAGAGCAAAGTACTGCAGTGCGCAGGCGCCGGGAAAGTTCAGAGAGGCCCTTCATCCTATGAAGATGGGAGGCCCCAGACCGCGACGCCCATCGGACCCGGACCACAGCGGGACCGCCCCTGGGTGAGTATAATCTAACCTCTTTTTCTCATCTTTCAGGATACATCGGGGGCTTATCTACAGCATTCCAGAATGCTGTAAATAGGCCCCTGATGCCGGTGGGCTTAGGTCACTGTCGATTTTGGGGGTGACGGGTTCCCTTTAACGCTTCAACGGATCCCCATGATTCTCAGATTGTTTTTTTCGTGACATATTGTACTTAATGTTAGTGGTAAAATTTCTTTGACATAACTTGAGTTTATGAAAAAAACAGAAATATGGTGAAAATGTTGCAATTTTCATTCTTTGAATTTTTATGCCCTTAAAGGGAACCTGTCACCTGAATTTGGCGGGACCAGTTTTGGGTCATATGGGCGGGGTTTTCGGGTGTTTGATTCACCCTTTCCTTACCCGCTGGCTGCATGCTGGCCGCAATATTGGATTGCCTTGCGCTGGCATGTACTCCGGAGGACAGAGAATGAACTTCAATCCAATATTGCGGCCAGCGGGTAAGGAAAGGGTGAATCAAACACCCGAAAACCCCACCCATATGACCCAAAACTGGTCCCGCCAAATTCAGGTGACAGGTTCCCTTTAAATCAGAGAGTTATATCACACAAAATACTCAATATGTAACATTTCCCACATGTCTACTCTACATCAGCACAATTTTGGAAATATATATTTTTTGTTAGGAAGTTATAAGGGATAAAAGTTGACCAGCGATTTCTTATTTTCCTACAAAATTTACAAAACCATGTTTTTAGGGACCACCTCACATTTGAAATGACTTTGGGGGATCTATATAACAGAAAATACCCAAAAGTGACACCATTCTAAAAACTGCACCCCTCAAGGTGCGCAAAACCACATTCAAGAAGTTTATTAAGCCTTCAGGTGCTTTACGAGAACTAAAGCAATGTGGAAGGAAAAATTGAACATTTTACTTCACAAAAAAATTACTTTGGACCCATTTTTTTTCTTTTCACAAGGGTAGCAGGAGAAAATGGACCACAAAATTTGTTGTACAATTTGTCCTGAGTACTCTGATACCCCGTATGTGGGGGAAAGCCACTGTTTGAGCACATGGCAGGGCTCAGAAGTGATGGAGCACCATTGGACTTTTTGAACGCAAAATTGGCTGGAATCAATGGTGGCGCCATGTCACGTTTGGAGCCCCTTTAATGTACCTAAACAGTGGAAACACCCCAATTCTAACCCTAACCATAACACTAACAACAAACTTAAACCCATCACATCCCTAATTCCAAACACAACCCTAGCCCTATCCCTAACTTTAGCTCAACTCTAACCCTAATGGAAAAATGGAAATAAATAAAAAAAAAAATGTACTTTACTATGTTTAGCTAACTAAGGGGGTGATAAAGGGGGGGGGGTTTATTTAATTTTTTTTTTATTTTGATCACTGTGATAGGGTCTATGAACCAATAGGAAAAATTTCCTATTGCTGCCGGGTACTGGCTGGCGATCTTGGTGGGCTCCCGGAAGAAGATGCCGGCGGCTCGGGGAACTTCACGGCAGGAATGTACTGGGGCTGAAATTCAGCTTTGGCATTTGAAATCACACAGGCCCATGTTGTCCTCATGAACCAGATGGGATATATTACTAATATTACCCTGGATGGAGGAAAGGAAGATTTACTACAAGACCAGTATTTCTAATGATACCCGTGGCCTGCTGGGGTAAGTGACGGAGCCAGCAACTTTGTGCTCCATCACAACTCTTAACAGTATGGGTATCCTGAGAACATCGATTCTGTTAACAATGTAGCAGACAAGGCAGCCCATGGCCAGACAGGCCCTTCATGCAGGGACACCAGAGGTACTGGGGGAGGTGACCGGGGGACCCTACTTCTCCTCTGATGTGTGGCTCTTCCTGTGTCTGTGCCGACATCCGATCATGTGATCAGCACAGTAATATCACTGTGTGCCCAGGTCACATGATCCGATGCCCGGGAAACAGGAAGCGCAACCGAGGCGCTGGGGGCATGGAGCCATCATCAGAAGGTGAGTTAATTGTTTGTTATTCTATCGTGTGCGTGCCAGCAAGGGGGCATATAGTGACCGGGGGGGCCATGTGCGTGCCAGCAGGGGGGCAGATAGTGACCGGGGGGCCATGTGCGTGCCAGCAGGGGGGCAGATAGTGACCGGGGGGCCATGTGCGTGCCAGCAGGGTGGCATATAGTGACCAGGGGGGCCATGTCCGTGCCAGCAAGAGGGCATATAGTGACCGGGGGGCCATGTGCGTGCCAGCAGGGGGGCATATAGTGACCAGGGGGGCCATGTCCGTGCCAGCAAGAGGGCATATAGTGACTGGGGGGGCCATGTGCGTGCCAGCAGGGGGGCATATAGTGACCGGGGGGCCATGTGCGTGCCAGCAAGGGGGCATATAGTGACCAGTGGGGCCATGTGCATGCCAGCAAGGGGGCATATAGTGACTGGGGGCCATGTGCGTGCCAGCAGGGGGGCATATAGTCACCGGGGGCCATGTGCGTGCCAGCAGGGGGGCATATAGTCACCGGGGGCCATATCCAGGATGGGATGGGGGGCAGTGTGCCAGGAGGAGGAACATATATGATTTGTAAGACTGACACTGGCATTATAAGACAGACCCCCATTTAACATAAAATTATTTTTTTCTCTTCACCAAATTTGGCGGTGCGTCTTATAATCAGGTGCGTCTTATAAAGCGGAAAATACGGTATTTAATATATATTTAACGGCGATTTCGACACTGGGGTTGGTTAAAACCAACCCGATTCATGTTCTCTTGGGTCTCAGCTACCTGTGGTAGCTGAGACCCCGGAGAAATTCTGACTCTGGGGGGAGCTATACCCTTATTCCTCAGCGCTGTTAATTGGGCCATTGGTAGCATGGAAGAGCTCGCAGTTTGGGTCAGTGGTAGCATGGAAGAGCTCGCTGTTTGGGTCAGTGGTAGCATGGAAGAGCTCGCTGTTTGGGTCAGTGTTAGCATGGAAGAGCTCGCTGTTTGGGTCAGTGGTAGCCTGGAAGAGCTCGCTGTTTGGGTCAGTGGTAGCATGGAAGAGCTCGCTGTTTGGGTCAGTGGTAGCATGGAAGAGCTCGCTGTTTGGGTCAGTGGTAGCATGGAAGAGCTCGCTGTTTGGGTCAGTGGTAGCATGGAAGAGCTCGCTGTTTGGGCCAGTGGTAGCATGGAAGAGCTCGCTGTTTGGGCCAGTGGTAGCATGGAAGAGCGCGCTGTTTGGGTCAATGGTAGCATGGAAGAGTGCACTGTTTGGGCCGGTGGATAGCAAGCTGGAGGCGGAGGAGTGCTGCGCTCCTGGATATAGGAACATGAGACAGTCCCATTAAAAATAAGAAAAGGCACCATGGTTGACCTTTTCGCATGAAGTGGAGTGAAAGCATTTCGACAGAAAAGTATAAAACGCTAGACAGGTAACTAGATGACATATTGTATGTAAACAGAGACCCAGTTGCATAATAAATGTGGATAATGCCACTGCCTGTGGTAAAAAAAAATCTACTCAAATAGAAAATTTGAACCACTTCTAACTAGCATAGTATAAACAGGAGGATAACTTGGAGTTGAAATGGTTAAAAAGTATGTGTTATTCATTACAAAATTTTGAATAGAAAAATAGTATTTACAAAGTACAAAAAAGACATGTAAAAAGACAGGTAACAATCGCTGATGAATTGTATACATATACAGAAGAGGCAATTTGCATATTTGTATACATATAGACAGATATCAGATTATATCAGATTATACCTATTAGGCAAATGTGGGATCTCCCAAAGTGGAGCCACAATGGTCAAAAAAGTATCCACAATTATTTCATTTAATTTTGCTTGAGGATAGAAAGAGACCACCTTTCCAATGATAGCTTGACTTGTTACCAGAGAAATTGAAGTCCCCAAAGCACGTTTTGCTCTTTGTGTTTTGCTTTCTCAAGGGGAATTGGTAACAGCAGTACTTACCAGGACCTTTATGTGTCCATAGTGGCGGTCATGCGACCCTTTTCCGAAAATGGAATCGGTAGAGGCGGAGCATGCGCCCCATACAGTGCCCGTCATCCAGAAACCAACCAGTCATCAGGCCGTCATTGTGCATGCCTAGGTTCGCGGCTGGTTGCCGAGGCTCGCAGACAACACAATAGATGCCCAGAGACGTGTGCAAGCGAAGCGTGCACACTGTTTCCATAGGGGATTTTAAAGGGAAGGTACCACGTTTGTAGATCATTAATAAATCAATGTAATGTAGCATAACATGCTGTTATAACCATGTTTTGATTGCATTTGAAACATATTTAGTGTGTTATAGGAATTTAACGAAGGCACTGGAGGCTGACATGGTTTCACAGTAGCAGCACGACACTATCAGTGTCATAATATGGCACCCCATGGTCATAGGAGATTAAAGACTCCGACTCCATCTGTTGTAATGAAACTGTCACTGCTGTGAACTGGGCATGCCTCTGTGGGCTGCGCAATTCACAGTAGTGGGAGTGTTCTGCTGCCATATTCATGGAGCCCTCGGATCTGCTAACATAAGCAGTACTGCTTCCAGCAGATCCTAGATTGACGGCTGAAGGGAGTAAAATGTAGGAGAAAAGCAGGGGCAGAATAGCAGAGACATCAAGGAGGAACAGTGTACCATTATCAGAACCAGAGCTGTCAGCTGCTGGGCAGGAGTTGTGATTAATCCCTCAGTAAGATAAGAAGGAACTGCAAGTCTGCAGTTAATGGCCAGACATTGTGGAGGGGGGTGAGAGAATCATGTAATCTGGGTGAGAGAGACAGTAACTGCTGGTGATAGCAGATCACAGGGCAGTCACCCACAAAATGGCGCTGCCCTGTGATGCTACTCTTCATTCTGCCCCAGGGATACTAGACCACCCAAAAGAGGAGGGAAATGGTGATGACAGCAGTTACTGCCCCAATTTTCCAGCTAACAGTAAAGCTGGTAAGTCTTACTATAGCTGCTTGAGGTCTAAAATGGAAAATGCTCCCCCTAGTGGTAAATATATATATTTGTAAGAAAATATATAATATTTTTCATATAGAAATGTTTGCAAACATTGCATTAATACATTTTAATTACTATTTTAAGCTTAATTTCACAGAAAAAACCTACAAGAAAACTGGTGGCACCTTCCCTTTAAAGCGACGGTGTATATATAATATATATAGAACAAGCAACGGCAGCAAAATACCCAAATAAAGTGCAACAAATTCCACAATAACAGATACACCATAACTGAATCCTATTAGAAACATTGTCAGAATTATATAATGTATATCCATGCAGGTGATCTGTTAATAAGTACTTCAATTTGTAATCCATGCTGATGCACGTTATTTGTGTATTTTGGTGCTGTTTATTCTTCTACTTATGTTGCATATACTGTGAGAAGGTCACTTGTAAAATACTGACTGGGAGATGTGTCACTCAGGATATTAGCCTCAGTGATCTGAACCTGGAAAAACACTGCTGAGAGGGCCATATTGAGGGCGGGTCTTTTGTGGACAGTTGAAGAGTAGGTAGAAGGCTATTCACCATATCTCCACCCCCAGGGTGTGATACAGAAATTGAGCCTTTGGATTCAGTGTTCAGTGTGTCTGGAGATGAGATCTCAAGAGATGTGTTCGTGTTATTCACTTCCCGACATGCACCGTACATATGCTGCTCTGCAGGAACTGCGTTCCCGCCAAGAGAAGTATATGTACGGCTCACTGATCGCGTGGCCTCATGCTGAGAGCTGCGGCAATCGGGTGCGGGTGTCAGCTCTGTGTGAGTGCTGACACCCTACAGCAACGCCACGATTGGTGCTAGCACCAATCACAGGCGTTTAACACCTCTGATGCCGGTGTCAATAGTGACAGCAAGGAGATTGCACACAGGGAGGGGGCTCCTTGTGTGTTCATGGGATCACGTTCACGATCTCATTGTCCTGATGATCTCCATGGAGACCCATGGCCGCAAGATGGCTGTGGGGTCCTTCAGGGAAGGTGGCTTCTCAGTGCCTGCTAAGAGCAGGACCTGAGACACCTCTTTCTCTGCCTGTCAGAAACTGATTTGATGCTCTGCTGTGCAGAAGCATTGCAGAGTATCAGATCAGCGATCTATTACGGTACAGTGATGTCCCATCCTAGGACAATGTAAAGAAGTGAAAAAGTTATTAAAAAGTGTACAAATATTTAAAAAAAGATCCCCACAAAAAAGAACAAGAAAAATGAAATATTATTCCAATAAATACATTTATGTATGTAAAAAAAAATTAAACAAAAAAAAGTACACCTATTTGGTATCACTGCGTTTGGAATGACGCGCTCTTTAGAACTGTCCCACTAGTTAACCCCTTCAGTGAAAAAAAGAGGCAAAAACAATGCTTTATCATCATACCACTGAATAAAAGGTGCAATAAAACGCAATTAAAAAGACGAATGTAAATAAACATGGTACCGCTGAAAACGTCTTCTTGTCCCACAAAAAAGAAGCTGCCATATAGCTCCATCAGCAGAAAAATAAGTTATATCTCTTAGAATTAAGCGATGCAAAAATAATTATTTTTTCTATAAAATAGTTTTTATTGTGTAAAAGCACCAAAACATAAAAATAATCGTTCTGACCGGAAAATAACGCCGCCTTATCAATTTTACTACCCGTGGAACGGCATTAAAAAAACTCTCCAAAAACAATTACTGAATTGCTGAATTTTGTTCATTCTACCGCCCAAAAATCGGAATAGAAAGCAATAAAAGTCATGTGACTGAAAATGGTACCAATAAAAACGTCAACCTGTCCCGCAAAAAACAAGCCCCAACATGACTGTCAGCTGAAATATGGAAAACTTATAGCTCTCAAAATATGGGGATGCGATAAAAAGTCTTTTAGTGTGTGACAGCAGCCAAACATAAAGCCCAAAATAAATCTGGTATCGCTGTAATTGCACCAACCCGAAGAATAAAGTCTTCTACTCACTTATACCATACGAGGAATGGTGTAAAAAATAAAACCAATTCTTCGCTTGCTGTTGATTTTTTTATTTTTTATTTTGCCTCCCAAAGATCGCAGTAAGGCTAGCCCACGTTTTTATCGGTCGTCCATGACAGCACTACGGAGAGAGGGGATCCGCCCTTCAGGAACAGGAAACCTACAGATACATAAGGGCGGCACCTCTCCCACGCATCAGTTGGTTTCCTGTTCCTGGAGGACAGGATTCCCTGCAGATACGACTTTGTTTCTCTTATCAATACCCAGGCCGGCTGTCCGACCCAGGTAGCGAGGGGGTCTCCTACCTCGGGCAGTGCGGGTCCCTGGAAGCGCCATGGTGGGTCCGGGTAGGACTCCACGACAGTGAGCGGTGCAGGGTGGAGCGACGTCCGGAGGAGGTCCATCCCCAGTGGTCAGCGAGGTGAGTATGCCCCCCCGGGGTCCGCTCACCCTCCTGGGCCTCGGTCTTCCCCGCCTCTGGTCCCCGTCGGTGCAGTGTGGTGTGGTGCGGCACCCTGTGCGCTCCTTTTTGGTCGGCAGGCCGGGGGTCGGGTGCCGGCTTCTGCCGCTTTCGCCGCTGTGCTGCGGCCACGGGCGGCGGTGGTGTAGCGGCGGGCGGCTAGGGGGTCCGGCGACGCTGTCCCCGGCTTCCGGGTGCGTTCCTGAGCCCTCAGGCCGATACTGGAAGTGCCGCGCAGGGGGCGGGGCTAAAACCGGAAGTTGGACGCCGGCCGTTTTTTTTGCAAAAATCACCACTGTCCTGCATGGGGCGGGGGGGGGGGGGGGGGGGTTTGGGAGCGGTTGTAGGCGGGGGGGGGGCACGGATTTGCAGGTGGAGGAAAAGATTCTGGCCACACACCTGCACATGTTCCGGATTCGGGGGGTGGGCTATATATAGCCGAGCATAACGCTGCAGGGCTGCTTGTGAGCCCATCTGCAGCTATGGATGAGCCGGAAGCTGCCGTCGGTCTGCTGGAGCAGGAGCAGGACAGATCCTCGGAGAAGTCCCATGCGAACCCCCAGCCGAAGGCCCGCGGACGCAGTAACCAGCCCGGTCACAGATATAAACAGAAGGATCTGGACCGACCCCCCAGTAATCCGGTACCTACCGCTACTGCCTGGGTAAGAGATCTTCGTGAATGTACCCTGATGCAGTCTTTTCCTATGTTTATTTCCGTAGGGGAAAAAAAGCGCTGGTAAAACAAAAAACAAGGAGTGCGCGCTATGCGCTTGCCCTTTGCCAGACGCATACCCTAAGAGACTTTGTCAGTCGTGTGTACGGCAGACGGTAGGAAATAAATTGATGGAAACTCTAATAGCGGTAGCGCCAGATAAATTACATAGCCTTTTTCTCCGCTCCCATAGGTGGCGGAAGAGTCTCCTGATTTCACATCAAACCTTAGGGAGATTATCAGGAAGGAGGTGAAAGATTCCCTGAAATCCCTGTCCCGGGAGCCTTCCAAAAGAAGAAGGGAGCCTAGCGCCTCAGATTCGGATTCGTCCGCTGGCCCTAGTAGGGAGAATGAGTCAGACGCCTCTGTCTCCTCAGCGTCCTCTTCGGAAGAAGAGTCTAACCGGTTCTGTTTCCCATTGGACCAAATGGACAAACTAATTAAATCAGTTAGATCCACCATGGGTGTGGCTGATGAAAGGCCAGAACTCTCTACACAGGACCTAATGTTTGGCGGTCTAGACCCTAAAAAACGTAGGTCTTTTCCGCTCAATGACAAGGTCCAGAACCTCATCAAAAGGGAATGGAAAAAACCAGAGAAGAAAGGCTCTTTTCCACCTGCCTTTAAACGCAGATATCCCTTTGAGGACCCCATGGTGAATACATGGGATAAGGCGCCGAAATTGGACGCAGCGGTGTCTAAGGCGTCTAAAAAATCATCTATCCCCTTCGATGACATGGCTTCCCTAAAGGATCCTCTCGATAAGAAGGCTGACTCATTCCTTAAAGGGACATGGGAGATGTCGGCGGGTGCCCTGAGACGTGCTGTAGCCGCAACATGTGCAGCCAGATCGATGATGGTCTGGCTGGATCAGCTAGGGTCTAAGTTGGAAGGCGGTGTTTCCAGAGATTCTATGTTGAAATTCCTGCCAACAATTCAGAATGCCGCTGCCTTTCTCGCGGACGCATCTGCGGATTCGGCAAGAATGGCGGCTAGGGCGGCCGGACTATCAAACGCAGCACGCAGGGCCCTATGGCTGAAATGTTGGCCGGGTGACCTTCAATCCAGATCCCGTCTGTGCTCTATCCCATGCGAAGGGGAATACCTGTTTGGGCCAGTCCTAGACGAACTGCTGGAGAAAGCTGGAGACGAGAAGAAAAAGTTTCCCAATCTACCAAGTACCTCTTACAGGCGTCCCTTCGCAGGGAAGAGATTCTTTATTCGGACTCCCATGACAGCACCACGAGAGAGGGGATCCGCCCCTTTAGGAACAGGAAACCCACAGATACAAAAGGGCGGCACCTCTCCCATGCATCAGTTGGTTTCCTGTTCCTAACGGGACGGGATCCTGCAGATTTCAAAAGGATCCCAGGCCGGCCGGCCGACTCAGGTAGCGAGGGGGTCTCCTACCTCGGCCGGTGCGGGGTTCCTGGTAGATGTTGCAATGGTCCTGGCAGGGCTGCATGTGGCGACATTCCAGCAGGGAGCAGCCACCGGTGGTGTCCTGTCTCCGGGCCAGCGCCGGGTGAGTATGTCCCCTGGGTCTCCTCCTTCTGTGGTGGCTGGGGTCTCAGGTATGCGGCGGTGCTCGGGGGTGCCATCCGGGAGTGATGCGGCTCTGTCCGGCGTCCTCGCCGCTCTGTGCGCCGATACTGAAGCGCTGGGAGCCCGGGTGACGCCGGGGGAGGAGTCGGCGGTCACTTCCGGGTTTCCGGGGTCCTGCGCATGCGCAGTGAATCCAAGATGGCGGCGCCCACCGGTAATAGCGTCGCCGGCGTTCTGAGCCCCAGGGCTTGCCGCCTGCACCAGGGGGAGGCCGGAAGAAGTAATCAGGGGAGCGCTAGGCACAGCTGCTGACCGGAGGAGGGGTTATAAAAGGAACTCCGGATCGTGATCCCTTGCTTCTGGCCTCATATGGTGAAGATGGAGGACGAGCACGTGCAGTTGCTGCAAGAGGTGTCCCAGAAGCCCAAAGGGAAGGATCGCGACAGGAGGAGTAGTGAGTCTGGCCACAAAAGCACCTCCAGACAGGGGTCTGGAGCATCAGCCAGTGGAAATCCCCCTCGTATTCCGGTACTTTTTTTGGGCAGCGCTGGTAAGTGATCTTCGTGAAAGTTCACCCAGTGACATGATTCCCCTCATATGTTCCATTATAGGGGAAGAAATGTGCCGGGAAGGCGAAACACAGGGAATGTGGCATCTGCGGGGTTCCCCTACCTGATTCGTGCCCTAAAAAATTATGTGGGCCCTGTATCCAGCAGACGGTGAGGTCTCAGGAAAGGGGTGAGGGGGAGAGCATTATATCTACAGGGATTAGATTGCTTTACTTACCCCCCTCAGGTAGCGGAGGAATCCCTTACTATGACCACCAGCTTGAAGGAAATGATCAGGATGGAGGTCAGACAATCCTTAAAGGATCTTTCTCAAGGAGGGAGCTCTAAGTCCAAAGCTCCGTTACTCTCCGATTCTTCAGTGGAAGAGGATAAGGAGGAAGTTTTTTCCGGTTCAGCTGCGTCATCCTCTTCCTCGGATGAGGACACCGCCCGCTTTTGTCTACCCCTTGAACGAGTGGATAAGCTGGTTAAGGCGGTCAGAGGAACGATGGGCATAACGGAACCGAGACCCCAACTTTCCAAGGAGGAAATTATGTTCAGTGGGTTGGAGCAGAAAAAACGGAGAGTCTTCCCGCTCAATGAGAAAATCCAGGATCTCATCAATAAAGAATGGAAAAAACCGGAAAGAAAGGGTTCCTTACCTCCAGCGCAGAAGCGCAGATATCCATTCGATGATCCTGCAGTCACCAACTGGGAAAAAGCCCCTAAGTTGGACGCAGCAATAGCCAAAGTGGCAAAACGGGCCTCTCTCCCCTTTGAGGACATGGGGACCCTTAAGGACCCCCTTGATAGAAAAGCGGACACCTTTCTAAAAAGTACCTGGGAGATGGCGGCCGGTTCTTTAAGGCCTGCGGTGGCTTCAACCTGTACAGCCAGATCAATGATGGTCTGGTTGGAACAGTTAGAGACTCAGTTAAAAGAAGGTGCATCAAGGGATTCTATTTTGACTGCCTTACCACTGATCCAAGAAGCGGCTGCTTTCTTATCAGATGCATCTATTGACTCGCTAGAGCAGCAGGTCTCTCGAATGCGGCCAGGAGGGCTCTTTGGCTGAAATGTTGGCCAGGCGATATACAATCAAGGTCAAAACTCTGCATCATTCCTTGTAAAGGGGAGTACCTATTCGGGCCCACCTTAGACGAACTCCTAGAGAAGGCGGGAGATGACAAAAAGAAGTTCCCCAATCTGCTGGGGTCCTACCGTCGTCCCTTTAATAAAAGAAGGTTCGGTCGCGGAGGGAAGCGTACCTTTTCACCTTCAAGGGATCGGTCTAGGTGGGATGACAGACGTAGACGAGGTACGGGATATATGTTCCGTCGTTCCTCAAAAGAAAGGAAGAAGGAGGACAAATGACTAGGAGCCCCGGTGGGGGGTAGACTTTTACATTTTGGTTCAGAATGGTCAGAGATCACGAATAGTATCTGGGTGCAAGATACTATTTCTCGGGGTCTTACTCTCGAGTTCTGCCATACCCCACGGGATAAGTTTATGTTGACTCCATTGCGTTCTAATCCCCTAGAACAATCTGCTCTAGAAGAAGAGGTGTGGTCTCTCTGTTCAAAAAATGTCCTTACACAGGTTCCAGAGGCTGATAGAGGGAAAGGTTTCTATTCTCCCTTGTTTCTTATTCAGAAGCCCGACAACACGTATAGGACCATCATAAATCTCAGACATCTTAACAGTTATTTGATTAAGCATACCTTTAAAATGGAGTCCATCACCTCGACAATAAAGATACTGTTCAAAAACTGCTTTATGGTGGTAGTCGATTTAAAGGATGCCTATTACCACGTACCTATTCATGTGGATTTCCAGCAGTTTTTGAGGGTAGCAGTGTTAATGGGAGGAGTTGTTTATCATTTTCAGTACAGGGCTCTTCCTTTCGGTATAACATCAGCCCCTAGAGTATTCACAAAAATAGTGGCGGAAGTGATGGCTCACTTGCGAGAATCTAATGTCCTTATTGTCCCATACCTTGATGATTTCCTCATAGTAGGTAACTCTGTAGAACACTGTTTGTCCCAACTGGAGCTAACTAGAGTTAAGTTGGAACGCCTGGGCTGGATAATTAATTTTGAAAAATCTCGGTTACAGCCTCAAAAAATTCAGAAGTTTCTGGGCCTATTACTAGATTCAACTACACAACAGTGTTATCTTCCAGAAAATAAATTAACTCAGATTCAGCATCAGGTTCTAAAAGCAGTTAATACACCCTCTATGACCCTGCGGCAAGCTATGTCCCTGTTGGGGTCCCTCACATCGTGCATTCCAGCGGTAAGGTGGGCACACTTTCACACTAGATCCCTCCAAAAAGAGATTTTGGTTAAGGATAGGATCTTGAGGGGTGTATTAGAGGAAAAAATAACGCTTGAACCAGCGACTCTCAAATCCCTAAATTGGTGGCTGGATAGGGATAACTTGTCAGCAGGCGTTCCCTGGATGATAGATGTGTCCCGGGTTGTGACTACGGATGCCAGCTCCTCAGGTTGGGGGGCTCACATGAATGACATTGTAGTGCAAGGCCAATGGGAACCATACTCAACGTCCTCTTCCAATCAGAGAGAATTATTAGCAATCGAATTGTCGGTTAAAAACCTCCTCATGTATCTGCAGGGCCACCACGTCAGGATCCTCTCAGACAACCGGGTGGCAGTCTCCTATATAAATCATCAAGGAGGGACACGCTCCGAGGCTCTGATGCAGATCACAGATCGTCTCCTCCGGGTGGCAGAAGAGAATTTACAATCTTTGACTGCGCTGCACATCACAGGAAAAGACAACATAAAAGCGGACTTTCTCAGCCGCAATGTCCTAAAGCAAGGAGAATGGTCTCTAAATGGAGACATCTTCAGACAGATTGTCCGTTTGTGGGGTCGACCGGTGGTGGACCTATTCGCCACAAGGGAGAACAAAAAAGTAAAAAACTTTTGTTCCTTAAATCCCAGGGAAAATCCACTGGCAGTGGACGCATTCCTCATAAAATGGGATTTTTCTCTGGCCTACGCCTTCCCGCCACTGAACCTACTACCTCTAGTGGTGAGGAAGGTCAGAGAAGATCGGGCGAGACTCATTCTGATTGCTCCCTTTTGGCCCAGGAGAACCTGGTTTTCATGGCTCAGGATGATGTCAGTGGGCGATCCCTGGGTACTCCCAGACATCCCAAATTTGCTTTCCCAGGGGCCGATACTCCATCCACAAGTAAAGGGACTTCATTTGACGGCTTGGAGTTTGAGCGGTCATTGTTAGAAAATAAAGGCTTCTCTCCTAAATTAGTCGATACCCTTTTAAGAAGTAGAAAGCCGATAACAACAAGAATCTACTCCAGAACCTGGAGAAAGTTCTTAACTTCCTCAAAATTTAATATTAATGATGGGGTACCAATACGTCAAATATTGGAATTTTTGCAAAGAGGGTTAGAGTTAAAACTCTCTACAAGCACATTAAGGGTACAAGTTTCAGCACTTGGAGCCCTATTCTCATGTAACATTGCGGGTAACTACTGGGTGTCGAGGTTCATTAAGGCGGTCGGCAGAATTAGACCACTGTATAGAAACAAAATGGTACCATGGGATTTAAATCTGGTCCTTTCTTCTTTGACAAAACCCCCTTTTGAGCCGTTGAATGAAGCCTCAGTCAGGATGTTATCTCTCAAAACAGCTTTCCTAGTAGCTATAACATCAGCTCGCAGGATAGGAGACATCCAGGCACTCTCTAGACTTCCCCCGTATATAGAATTTCTCCAGGATAGAGTTATCCTTAGACCGGACCCAGCCTACTTACCAAAAGTAGTATCCCAGTTTCACAGATCGCAGGAGATAGTTTTACCTTCGTTTATCCCTAATCCTTCTAACCCTAAAGAAAGTGAGCTCCATACCTTAGATGTCAGGAGATGCCTTCTTCAATATATCTCGGTCACTAATGATTGGAAGAAGGATAATGCACTATTCCTGTCCTACCAAGGTCCAAGGAAAGGGGCTAGAGCATCTAAATACATATTAGCGAAATGGATTAGGGAGGCTATCTCTCTCGCTTACACGACAGGTGGGGGTCCAGCTCCGCAGAATCTGAGGGCACATTCCACCCGAGCCATGGCGTCATCCTGGGCAGAGAGGTCTGGAGTGTCGGTCGACCAGATATGTAAGGCGGCCACATGGTCATCCCCTTCTACCTTCTTTAAGCACTATAGGTTAGACTTGGGGTTCTCCTCAGATCTCACCTTCGGGTTAAGGGTGCTACAGGCTGTGGTCCCTCCCTAAAAATGGCTTACATCTCTGTAAATCTCTCGTGGTGCTGTCATGGGAGTCCGAATAAAGCATTAAGCTACTTACGGGTAGCGGCATTTTTCGGAGGCCCATGACAGCACCCTTAGTTCCCTCCCTTTTCACATGGGGTTGCACATCCTGGGTTTATAATCAACCAAATAATTTAAAGAAGGAATGTTATCTTCTCACGTGTATTACTTTATTAAAAGTCATTGTGTTTAATTGTATGCAATTTTGTGTTTGCTTGTCATTAACTGCGGTTAGTCCTCTCAGGCTCTGTAATCCAACTGATGCATGGGAGAGGTGCCGCCCTTTTGTATCTGTGGGTTTCCTGTTCCTAAAGGGGCGGATCCCCTCTCTCGTGGTGCTGTCATGGGCCTCCGAAAAATGCCGCTACCCGTAAGTAGCTTAATGCTTTCGGAGGAGACCAGCCAGAGACCAGAGCAGATGGGATGAGAAAAAGAAGAAAGGTACTGGATTTATGTTTGGAGGTGGAGGACGTCAGGAGCCATCCCGTGAGGTGAAAAAACCACCCCAATGACTAGTCGCCCCGGTGGGAGGTAGACTATCTGCCTTCTACCCGGCCTGGTCCAAAATCTCCAGTAGTGATTGGATTTTGGGGTTAATAGCTACGGGTCTGCGGCTAGAGTTCTCTTCCATCCCTCAGAACTTCTTCAGAGTTACCCCACTCAGGTCCTCTCCAGCAGAACAGGCGGCCCTGGAAGCAGAAGTTCACGACCTGCTCAATAAGAATGTCCTGTCAGAGGTTCCGGAAGGAGAACGGGGTAGAGGATTCTACTCTCCTCTATTCCTAATAAGTAAACCTGATGGCTCCTTCAGAACAATTATTAACCTTAGGGCTCTTAATAATTTCCTGACCGTCCAATCATTTAAGATGGAAACTATTAACACCGCAATAAAGCTGCTGTTTAAAAACTGCTTTATGGTAGTATTGGATTTGAAGGACGCCTATTACCATATCCCTATTTATGCAGGTCACCAACGATACCTGAGGGTGGCGGTAAGGTTGGATGGGGTAATCAGACACTTCCAGTATAGGGCCCTCCCCTTTGGTATATCGGTCGCCCCTCGAGTGTTTACCAAAGTTATGGCGGAAGTTATGGCACACCTGCATGAGTCCAACATTCTAATAATCCCCTACCTGGACGATCTCCTTATCGTAGGTAAAACGGCGGATCACTGTCTGGAACAGTTACATAAAGTGATGTCTGCTCTGGAGCGTCTGGGGTGGATGCTAAATGTTAAAAAATCACGCTTACAGCCCATGACGGTGCAGCGATTTTTAGGCCTGACCCTGGATTCCCAGTTTCAGGAATGCCGTTTGCCTCAAGAGAAAATTGATCGCCTGCACCTTCAGGTGCTGAATGCCTCTAAAAACCCCACCATGTCCCTTAGAAGAGCCATGTCTCTGTTGGGCTCTCTCTCGTCCTGTATTCCAGCGGTCCGATGGGCCCAGTATCATACGAGGATACTTTAGGGCGAGGTGCTGTTACAACAAAAAAGGTTGGGGGGATGTCTGGAGAGCCTGATGACCCTATCCCAAGACGCTATTATGTCCCTCGGATGGTGGCTAGACCAAGAGAACCTGTCCACAGGGGTCCCCTGGGAATATAATGTAACTCGTATAGTCACCTCGGACGCTAGCCCTTCTGGGTGGGGGGCTCACATGGGGGATACGTTGGTCCAGGGGCTTTGGGATCGGGATCAGATAGAAATGTCTTCCAACCTAAAGGAGTTAACGGCTGTGGAACAGGCAGTTAAATCACTCCTTGTCTATCTACAGGGCCACCACGTGCGGGTATTCTCGGACAATCGGGTCGCCGTGGCATACATAAATCACCAAGGCGGGACTCGTTCCAAATCCCTAATGTGCGTAGCAGATCGTCTATTCCATCTAGCAGAGCAACATCTTCTCTCATTGACGGCTCTTCACATAAGAGGGGCAGAAAACACTACGGCGGATTTCTTAAGCCGCAACACATTGAGGCAGGGAGAGTGGTCCCTGAACGACTCCATCTTCAACCTCATCGTGGAAAGATGGGGTCAACCAGAGGTAGACCTGTTTGCCACAAAAGAAAACAGGAAAGTGGCACAATTCTGCTCTCTCAACCCCAGAGAAAATCCTCTGTCAGTAGACACCCTCCTCATAGACTGGAACTTCAGGCTAGCCTACGCCTTTCCTCCCCTGTCTCTACTTCCTCTGGTGGTGAGGAAAATCAGGAAGGACAAAGCCACAGTAATAATAATTGCCCCCTTCTGGCCCAGAAGGACGTGGTTTCCATGCCTGAGGGCTATGTCGATATCCGACCCATGGGTCTTGCCAGACATCCCGGATCTCCTATCCCAGGGCCCAGTCTACCATCCTCGGGCGGTTGGCCTTCATCTGACGGCGTGGATTTTGAGCGGGCGCTGTTAAAGGATAGGGGGTTCTCTCCGGGCCTCATTAACACTCTGCTGAAGAGCAGAAAAATAATCACCACAAAGATTTATGTTAGGATCTGGAAGAAGTTCCTTCAAAACTCGGGGGTAATAGCTGGTCAGTCAATACCAATAGACCAGATTTTAGAATTCTTACAGAAGGGGTTGGATATGGGGTTATCCCCAAATACACTTAAAGTGCAGGTATCAGCCTTAGGGGCCCTCTTTGGCTGCAACATTGCTGAGAATCACTGGGTCAGCAGATTCATCAGAGCGACAAAACGGTCTAGGCCAATGGTGAAGAATAGGGTCATGCCATGGGACCTGAACCTAGTCCTCTCGGCCATGACAGAGGCCCCATTTGAGCCAATTGCATCAGCCTCTATTAAAAATGTATCCCTTAAAGTAGCCTTCCTGGTGGCCCTAACATCGGCGCGTAGGATAGGCGACATCCAAGCATTATCCAGGGTTCCCCCTTACATGCAGCTTAGGGATGATAGAGTGATACTATCCCCTGATCCAGCATATCTTCCTAAAGTAGTGTCCAGGTTCCACAGAACACAGGAAATAGTTCTTCCATCCTTCCTCCCCAATCCTACTAACGATAAGGAAAGGAAGCTACACACTTTAGATGTAAAAAGATGTATCCTGGAATATCTGGCAGTAACTGATCCCTGGAAGATAGATAATGCCCTATTCGTGTCCTATCAGGGTAGTAGGAAGGGTCACAGGGCATCAAAATCTACTTTAGCTAGATGGATCAGGGAGGCTATCTCGCTGGCATACATCTCAAAGGGCAAGCCGGCGCCTGAAGGTCTGAAAGCGCATTCCACTAGAGCTATGGCGGCTTCGTGGGCGGAAAGATTGGAGGTGTCGATCGACCAAATTTGTAAGGCTGCTACTTGGTCTTCCCCAAACACATTCTATAACCACTATAGATTGAACTTGGGTGCCTCTTCTGACCTCTCTTTTGGTGTAAGGGTGCTGCAAGCTGTAGTCCCTCCCTAGTTAGTTACTCTGTAATTCTCTCCGTAGTGCTGTCATGGACAACCGATAAAGTCTTTGTTACTCACCGGTTAACTGTGTTTTTCGGAGTCCATGACAGCACCTGTACATACCCTCCCGTCTTCTTAAGTTCTGGGTGTACGCCTCTTCCTTTATTTTTATAATTCACGGGTAGTGAATAGTTATTGTATCATTGTTTATTATGTATGCTATTAACCTTGGTAGTCCTCTTGTGCTCTGTAAACCAACTGATGCGTGGGAGAGGTGCCGCCCTTATGTATCTGTAGGTTTCCTGTTCCTGAAGGGCGGATCCCCTCTCTCCGTAGTGCTGTCATGGACTCCGAAAAACACCGTTAACCGGTGAGTAACTAAGACTATCCTGCACTGAGCACTTACATCGGGGTTTCCGTGTAATTCTCTGAAATACATGATTCAGATGGAACCTCCAGTGGAAGATTCCCCATAATGAGGCAGATGGAGGCACTGTGGACGCCATCGGACCTGTGATCCGGCGGTGTCCATCTTCTTAGGCATGCATAGAAGTGTGGTCGACCACAGTTTTGTGCACTTCTGAAAAGGACAATGCTGAACAGATGCCAGTCAGAGTGCAGAGTAACTCTGCTGCCCAATTATAGTGAATGGATCCCTCGTGGGGGGGGTTTCATCTGAATCACGTCACTCAGAGATTTAGATCGAAATCCCAAAGTAAGTGATCAGCGCAGAGCCCCGGATAAATGTGCTCCAAAATGTTATGTAAAGTGTTCAGAAAAAAAAACTTCACCTCAATCCACAATAAAAGCAAGTCCCCACTCAAGTCCATCATCTGTTAATGGAAATATAGGGGCTTCCACGTTACTGGTGGCATATATATGCCCCCCTCCCTTCTGAGCCACAATTTGTCTAAACCACATAAAGCTCCCACATGTTTGGCATTTCTGTATGGATGAGATTCCACCTAATTTACAGGTGCCTGTCTCCAGAAGCATGAGCTGGCCATAACGTACTAGTCATTACAATGTACTGATCACTACAATGACAGTTTGCAACTTTCACTCAGCAACACCCACTGCTGCTTGTTTCTGGAAAACACCCATGGAGTCAAAATTGTCATTACACCTCTATATAATTTCCCAAAGGGGTATAATTTTCCAAAATGGAGTCACTTTTCTAATATCTGGGGGCTCTGTGTATGGAGTCCGCAAACTATTCTATTAAAATCTGCATGGCTACTGTTTACCCCACATATGGGATATTTCTACATTCAGCAGAAATTGTGACAAATTTTGGTGCCATTTTTACCCATGTTCCAGTATGAAAATGTAAAATTTGGAGCTAACACACAATTTTGATGGTAAAATTGTATTTATTTTTCCTTCACTGCCAATGGTATAAAAATCTGTGACACACCTGTGGTGTCAATATAATCACCGCACCCCTTGATGAATTCATTGAGAGGTATAGTTTGTAAAATGGGGTTACTTATGGGGATTCTACTGTTCTGGGACCTCAGTGGCTCTGCCAATGTGACATGGCACCCTCAAACCAGTGCAGCAAAATCTGCAATGTAATATGACGTTACTTCCCTTCTGAGCTTGGCACTGTGCCTCAAAAGTAGTTTTTGACTACATATGGGGAATCCGTGATTTCAGCAGAAATTGCGCAACAAATTTTGAGATCCGTTTTCTCCTGGTACACTTCTGAAAATACAAAATTTTGGGCTAAGAACATTTTTTGTGGGAAAAATGTTTTTTTTTTTTTATTGGCTCAACGTTATAAATTTATGTCAAGCACTTGGAGTTTCAAAGTGCCCAATACACATCTCTATAAGTTCCCTGAGGGGTCTAGTTTCCAAAATGGTGTTACTTGTGGGGATTTCCACTGTTTACGCATAACAGGGGCTCTCCAAACATGACAAGGCGTCCGCTAATTATTCTAGCAAATTTTACATTCAAAAAGTCAAATGACGCTCCTTCGCTTCCAAGCAGTGCCGTGTGCCCAAACAGTGGTTTCCCCCCACATATTGGGTATCGGCATGCTCAGGAGAAGTTGCACAACAAATTGTAAGGTGTAATTTTTCCAGTTCCCTTATGAATATTTAAAAAAAATGGTTGTAAAGGAACATTTTTGTGAAAAAAAAGTTAAATGTTTTTTTTTTCCTTCCACGCTCCATTAATTCCTGTGAAGTGTCTGAAGGGTTAATAAACTGAAGGGGTGCAGTTTTTAGAATGGTGTCACTTTGGGGTATTTTCTGTCAAATAGGCCCCCTTAAGTCGGTCCAAATGTGATGTGATGTCCGTAAAAAAATATATTTTTGTAAATTTTGTTGTAAAGATGAGAAATCGCTGGTCAACTTTTAACCTTTATAACTTCATAACAGAAAAAAAAGTTGTTTAAAAAATTTGTGCTGATGTAAACTAGACATGTGGGAAATGTTGTTTATTAACTTTTTTGTGTCACATGACTGACTTAAGGCATACAAGTTAAGTTTGAAAATTGCAAAAAAAAAATTTTTTCACAAATAAACACAAATCATATCAAAGAAATTTTACCTCTATCGTGAAGTACAATATGTCACAAAAAACAATTTCAGAATCAGTGGGATCCTTTTAAGCGTTCCAGAGTTGTGACAGTGGTCAGAATTGAAAAAATCGGCCTAGTCAGGAAGGTGAAAACAGGCTTCAGGGTGAATGGCTTAAAAAGAACTGAACCGTGTTTTTTCATACCTGCAGCCACACACTGTATCGTATGCTATTTTGTTTTTCCCGTTATGCCAGAAGAGTTTTTTTGTTTACCTAATTTTGGACTTGTTTTTGAATTATGTTTTTAATAAACCAGTTGAAAACTGAAACGGAAAGTGTTCCTGTGATTGACTCACTCAGCTTCTTAAAGAGGTAATTTACCACCATTGGTGCTAGAAGTGCAGACCTAGTGATGAGCGAGTATACTCTTTGCTCGGGTTTTCCCGAGCACGCTCGGGTGGTCTCCGAGTATTTGTTAGTGCTCGGAGGTTTAGTTTTCGTTGCCGCAGCTGCATGATTTACGGCTGCTAGACAGGCTGAATACATGTGAGGAATGCCTGTTAAGGAATTCCCACATGTGTTCAGGCTGTCCAGCAGCCGTAAATCATGCAGCTGAGGCCAAGAAAACTAAATCTCCGAGCAATAACAAATACTCGGAGATCACCCAAGCGTGCTCGGGAAAACCCGAGCAACAAGCATACTCGCTCATCACTACTAGTTATAATAGGTCAGGGCTTTAGCTTTTTCTGGGACTTATGACGAAAGGTGGGGGTGCCAAGTTACCCAGATAAGAGCCGATTCAACCATGAAGACTCCCCATTGAGGTTGGAGGTGGATGAGTTCCCCCCTGTGTGTCATTGTTGGGGACGAGACTGCAACCCATGAGGCTGACATTCCTGAGTTGGGGGTTTCTGGGGGAATTTTGGGGCTGCTCAAGTGAAGGACCTTACATTAATGGGCATTTGATAATGTTACTGTTCTAAATAGGGTTGCTTAAAAGCCGGAGGCCAATACCAGATTTCCATATTGTGCGGTAAATGAGGACTTGCTATATTGGGTTACTAAACTGAGGGGAAGGTATTAGAGCAACTGTTAGTACCGGAGCCCTATACGCGTAGGGTGTTAGACCTGGCACGTTCTTTTGTTTTGGATGGGCATCTGGGCGTATAAAAAAAATAAATAAAAAAAAGTTGGTCCTTCAGAGGTTCTACTGGCCTGGATGTCACCATGAGATTGCTAACTATTGCTGGTCCTGTCCCACCTGCCAGCTAACTGCTCCAGTCTCTCACTTGCGTAGTCCCCTATTGCCATTACCCATAATTGAGGTCCCTTTTGACCTCAGTGCTATGGATATTGCCAGACCCATGGTTAAATCCGCCAGAGGGCACCAATATATCCTGGTGATCAAGGACTACTCAACATGGTACCCGGAAGCGGTACCACTGAGAAATTCAGGAATATAGCCCGAGAGCTTGTCTATACTTTCTCCCTGACGGATCTGCCAAAAAAGATCCTGACGGACCAAGGAACTCCTTTCATGTCTAAAGTGATGGAGTTGTGTAAGTGCAGCGCCCCAGAGTCTGGTCGTTGCAGTAACGTCGCTCCTCCACCAGGGGGAGTGATGGTACTTCTGATGGCACTAAAGGAGTTCACCTGACCAGGTATCACAGTCACACACTACACTTCACACTCCGGCCACCAGGGGGAGCAAAAGGTTCTATGTATTAGGCCACTCCTCACACTCTGGTAAAACTGGGGGTTGGATAGGAAGTTAGTCAGAAAGCAGCCTGGGAGAGTTCCAGGGAGGACCTGTCAGGTGGGATCCTGACAGTGGCCTAGCACGAGACAGATCGTTACGGAGCTGCGCCTGCACTGCATAGTGGCAGTCTCCTAAGAAAGGACACGAAGCGAAGTATATTGTGGAGAAGTGAGAAAAGAGATCACAGCAAAAAGGAGATAGAACCAGGAGGAGTCGTGCCCCAAGATCGGTAACATCCTTCTGAGGCGCGTGGCCGGTGGCCGGAACACCGAGGAAGTAATAGGCTCTACGCATTACTTTTAACTACGGCAGGGCAGTTAACTCTAGGTTGGCTGTCTCACCTTTACACCTAATGAAGACAACGGAGGCAATTGTGGGAGTGGGGCGTCTCTAGGGTCCCTATAAAATAACTCCAGGCCTACCCCGTCATACGGGTGCGTCCTATCCATACCATCTGGGGGACGGAGAGAGAGAACAGAAACATACACGACAGTTGTGAGGACTATCCCGTGGTGCTCAGCAGGGGAGTACTACACACAGGCGCTAGTAGGAAGGCTACTGATTTCCACCTGCAAAGGGAACTCTGGATGTGCCTTCGGACCGGCCGGTCTCAACCAGCCCTGTTAGCAGTGCTCTGGATTGTGGATGCCGAAGCCTTCAGTAAAAAGGTAAAGAGACTGCAACCCTGTGTCCTCGTCATTTACTGCGACCTACACCATTACCATCTACTCATCAAGGGAAGCCCTGGGGACATACTTCACCTGTGGGAAGTTACACCATCTAGCTGCCATTCCATCACCCCAGCGGACCCCTAGCAGCACGGACCGGGTTGGGCCACCGTGACACCCCTAGAACCGAGACCGAGGGACCCGGTACCGAATACCCCACTGCTCTGCGTTTGGGGGTGCTCCAAATTTGGCGTCACGAACAGGATCTACTTAAGCCTGAGAATCAGGTCATGTGTGCCTTGGAACTGTGACTGAATTGTGCTTGAATCGTGATTTATTGCAAAGACTGTGTATTGCTATTTACCACCAAAATCCGCCATTGCCGCGCCGTGTGGAGCGCGAGGGGAGGAGCCGTAGCTTTGTGGGCGGAGCCAGCCGAAAGGAGCGCGAAGCAAGAGGCCGGGTGTCGATTACGGAAAGGAACCCCGACTTCCACCAGGTTAGCGGAGGGGGAGAGCGGCCATGTCCGATCCCGGAGGGGAGGTGGCGGTGGTCGCAGCCGCAGACTCAGAAGCGCCCCCAGGCCCCGCAATAGGCGCAGCTGCAGGCCTTGCACCGCCGCCTGGTCCCGCAGAGCTTGCCGCTCCCATCAGCCAGCCAGACACCGCCGCGGCTACTGCGGCCATAATGCCCTTCTCTATGCCATATATACCTGGAGCAGCCTGGCTCCCACGATACTCTGGAGAATAGCATACATTAACTGACTTTAAAGCAGGGATCTGCAGCCTGCTTGAGTTTTATCCCTTGACAGAGCCTCAGAAAGTTCACATGGTAACGGGTCAACTGTTTGGAGTGGCTCTGAGAGAAGTGAAGTCCTGGCCCGCTGCGGATAAGAGAACTGCGCAGCAGGCCTTTGCAAAGCTCAAAGCCACCTTTGACACCCGCTCCGCCACAGAAATTAAATTGACGTTCTATGGGTGCAAGCAGAGGCCGCAGGATAGCTTACGGGACTATGCCCTTAAACTCCAGGAGGCACTGCGGGCCATCAAGCAGAATGATCCAAACAGCATGCAAGATGAGGATAAACTCTTGAAGGGGTGGTTCATTGAGGGGCTCCTGTGCAGTCAACAAAGGGCCCAACTGCACCTCCTGGCCATGCAGAACCCTGACCTGACCTTTGCGCAATTTAAGGACAAAGCCATCCAAGTGCTGCAGGAGCGACAGCCCGGCCGTACAGTACTTCCCAGGCGGCAAGTTCTCACGTACCACCAGGAGGTGGTGCTGGATACTCCAGTTTCCGCCGAGGCCGATGCCCAGACCCTGGAAGACGATTCCCCTGCAGTACTACGCCTCCAGATGCAAGAACTGACCAAGAGCGTTGCTGCCTTAGCCCGGACCGTACAGTCTCTACAGGAGGCCCCCAAAGAAAAGATCAAGCTGGCTTCCAGACCGGAGGATGTCCCCTCGCGGACACAGAGGAGGATTCCGCCGACCAGAGGCAGAGACAACGATTGCTTTCATCAGGACGGACGACCCATCTGCCGCTGCTGCCACCAGGTGGGCCACCTTGCAATGTACTGTCATTTAAACGAGCAACCCCTGGGGCAGAGGGCTGACCCCCAGGAGTAGGACGACCCGGCCCGCAAAATTGGAGAGCCAAATATATTGGAGGACGACCTGTTCTCCCCATTGTGATCGACGGAATTCCCATGAACGCTCTGTTGGACACCGGTTCTCAGGTGACAACTATGCCTTACATCCTTTACAAGCGTTATTGGGAGGACACCGACATTACTCGTGGCCACGATGATGATTTCACTATAATAGCCAGTAATGGTCAGCCATTGCCACAAGTGGGATACAAAGAGGTCACCATTAAAGTGGGGCGGGTAGAATTGGAGGCCCAAGGAATTGTAATTGTTGACATTGACCGACGTGAATGTAACCCCATGATGACCATTGGTACTAATGTCATAGAAAATTGTCTTGTTACAGCAGGTGGCAGAAACAGCTGGTTACAGTGAACAACGTGCCCTGCAGAAAGAAATCAGAGCTCTGATGCAGAGACAACAGGTAGAACTGACTGGTGGTGAAATTGGCAGTGTCACAGTGAGTGATTCAACCCCCATTGCAATACCCCCCAGGAGTGAAATGTTAATATGGTGTCGGGCAGCAATAGGCCTCAGGGGTAAAGTTTACCAGGCCCTGGTAGAACCTGTATATTCAGATAGTAGGCCTACCCTCCTGACAGCCCGAGGAGTGGTTGAGGTCCGCAAGGGGAGGGTGCCAGTACGCGTCCTTAATTGTGGAGAGGAAGAGATCCACCTAACCAAATATGCCACACTTGCCAAACTATTTACTGTTGATAATAGTGTGATACAGGCACCTGAACCCTTGGTCCCATCCAACCAGGCGGAGAACAGTGGCTCTGCAGGGCAAATGAGAGATTGGTGTTAGGAATTACACGTGGGCACTGACTCTACCCCATCACACCAGAAACGGGGCCTACAGAGTGGTTCATGAGTATGAGCGGGTATTCAGCAAGCACCCCCTAGATTTTGGGCAGGTAAAAGGGATTCAACATCACATCCCCACAGGAGATCATCCGCCCATAAAAGAGAGATACCGTCCTGTACCCCCAGCTCATTATCAGTGTACCAAAGACATGTTGCGAGAGATGAAGGAGGCTGGGGTAGTGAGAGACAGTTGTAGCCCCTAGGCAGCTCCATTAGTCCTCATTTGGAAGAAAGATGGCACAATGAGGATGTGTGTTGATTATAGGCAGCTAAATCGCATTACACATAAGGATGCATACCCACTGCCCAGTATAGAGGAGTCTTTGGCTGCTTTAAAATCTGCTAACTACTTCTCCACCTTGGATCTCACCAGTGGGTACTGGCAGGTTCCCGTGGCAGAGGCGGACAAGGAAAAGACAGCCTTCACGACGCCGATGGGTCTCTGCGAGTTCAACTACATGCCCTTCGGACTGTGCAATGCCCCGGGAACGTTCCAGAGGATGATGGAGTGCTGTCTGGGACACAAGAATTTCGAAACCGTGTTGCTATATTTGGACGATGTCATTGTCTTCTCCAAGACTTATGACGACCATCTGAAGCACCTGGCCGAGGTGTTCGAAGCCCCGTCCAACTTTGGCTTAAAGGTAAAACCGTCCAAATGCCATCTGCAAAAACCCAAAGTGCAGTACCTGGGCCATGTAGTGAGTGCCGAAGGTGTGGCCTCAAACCCTCACAAGGTCACTGTGATCAAAGACTGGCCGAAGCCTGGCAACCTCCATGAAGTCCAGCAGTTCCTCGGGTTGGTAGGCTACTACAGGAGGTTTATCAAGGACTTCACCAAGAAAGCCGCGCCACTGCAAGACCTGTTGGTGGGCCAATCCAAGAAAACCAAGTGTAAGAATACCCCATTTGATTGGAACGACGGACTGGAGGGATCCTTCACTTGCTTAAAGTTGGCGCTGAAGGGAGAAGAGGTACTGGCCTACCCTGAATATGACCAACCGTTTGTGCTGTATGCGGATGCCAGCAACATGGGACTGGGAGCCGTGTTGTCCCAGGTCCAGAAAGGCAAGGAGAGGGTAATTGCTTACGCCAGCAGGAAACTTCGTCCCACTGAAAGGAACCCGGACAATTACAGTTCCTTTAAGCTGGAGTTCCTCGCCATCGTTTGGGCAGTGACGGAGAGGTTCAAGCACTACCTGGCCTCAGCAAAATTCACCGTCTTCACGGATAATAATCCACTAACACACTTGGACACAGCAAAACTTGGTGCCTTGGAACAGCGGTGGATGGCCCGGTTGTCCAACTACGACTTCACCATCAAGTACCGGGCAGGGCACAAGAATGCGAATGCCAATGCATTGTCCAGGATGCCCAACTTGCCCGAAACGGGGGAAGACCCATAGGCACTTGAAGAGGTAGAGCTGCCCGCTTTCCATCGCCCCAAGGCCACCCAGTGTTCCCATCATGTGCAGAACAGGCACAAGAACAAGCAGGATGCCACGCTGAACCCCCTGCCCCACCACGGATGGGCAGAGACCCAGGATGGTGACCCCGCGGTCCGTCGGGTGAAAGAGCTCCTGACACAGGCAGGTTCGCACCCCGATCCGGATGATCCACAAGAGACACAACAACTGTGGAAGGGGAGAGGCAAACTGTTTATCCACGATGGTAAGCTATGCCGAAGAAGCATAGACCCACGCACTCATGAGTTGGTAAGGCAGATAGTAGTCCCAAGGCAAGATGCGCCAATGGTTCTGGGAGCGTACCACAATGGGGCAGGACACTTCGGTGGTCAATTGCCTTATTAGATTCTATTGTATTATTTAAGAAAAAGTTATGTTTTATAAGGTGTTTTTCCATATTACTTAGTCTTGAAAAACTAGACCCTGTAATTCAAACAGGGGTCACAGCCGATTATATGAATGTTCTTTATTGGCAAGGCCATTCATGGGAAGGTAGCAGCTTTTGTCAACAGGATAAGTTATGACTAAAAGAACATTGCGCACTTCATGACCAGTGCAATGTTTCTCAATATGCTGATATTCCCCAATAAATAAGCAGCTGCTCTTTATATTTTATTTTGAAGGTCTGAGGTCTGATTAATACAGATTAATACATGAGATTAAAGCCTCTTTCACACAAATTATTTACAATAGTCCACAGGTTAAAAGGGAGTATCCAGGATTAAATTTTTTACTACAGCCTAACAGCTAACAGGCAGGTAGTTACTAATTACCTGCCTATTATGCCCAGCTCTGATCTCTGCTAGCACAAAGTGGTCACAGTGATTCTGCACTCCTAAGTCATGGCGTCATTAATGCTCTGAGAACCTTCCTTTTGGGCTCCACCGATCGTGAGACTGAAGTGACATGGGCCCTTCCAGCTCATGCCCTGCATAGAGGGTGAGAGGAGTGTCAATTATTAAACTAAGCTATAATACAATTAATTTATGGCAGATGATTCATTGTCTGTAATCTACTATCTTTATTCCTTCATGTTTTTTGTTGGAAAGAGGCTAAGTCTTTGCAGATGGAAGAAAGAATGCTTTTTCAGCAAAATGCAGTATGGAAAAAGAACCTTGAATATGATTTTTAGGTAAGCAAGTCTTAATGGGAATTTATCAGCAGTTTTTTGCTACCTCATCTGAGAGCAGCATGATGTAGACACAGAGACGCACTAAACCCACCAATGCGTCACTTAGATTACTGGTGCAGCCGTTCTGACTCCGATCTTTTAGGCGTGTAATGAAGCAGAGCTGAGAAAGCTGACCCTGCCCACACCAGGCTCTCTATGTACAAGGTCCATAGACAGGGAGCTGCTTATCAGAGGAAGGGACATTGCCTGACTATGTTAATCTTTTAATGATAAATCCTTCACAGTTAGTAAAGTACAGTTCGCACTATGACAAGTGACACATCCCTGAATTCTGTGTTTCAACTTCAATCTCCTGCTGTCATCAGATTGCATAGCAAAAACCTGTAGACAAATCCCCTTTAAATGAAAGTTTGGATTGACTGTACATTGTAGATGTATTCTTTTATTAAAGTGAATGGATTGCAGATGTGTTTACAGAATATTCTTTCCCATGTATCTGATGCGGAATAGTTTCTGACATTATGCAAAAAGGAAACTGCAGTACAATGACTTATTGTGTACACAGGCTGCATCGTCGCTGCAATTCATCATGTATCAAAAGCTTCTTTTATGAATGTTTGTATGAAGTGCGTGGAGCTCAAGGCCATTATCAAGAAAGTCTTAAAGAGCCTTCCCATTCTCAACAGATGATATCGAAGGAGAGAAGGATCTAGCAGTTTTTGTTCTCCCACTAGATGAGCCGTCACCAGGTATCTGCAGCAGCTTTCTTCACCTCATACAGAACGCATGAATGCTGCATCATGTGTATGAGGGAGATGGGAGAAGTAGCCGTCATCTGATTACTCCCCAAGGTGTATGCTGCACACCTTTAGCTTAACAGTATGAATCCATTCTTTTATCACATACTTGAGACACCAATGTATTCCAAACATTTCCCATTCTGCAAGGTAAGGTGGCCAACATTCACATATTCATACTGCACCAAGGAGGAGAGGGGCTGGATATAATGTGTATGGCTTATTGAAGTATATGGAATTATGAAAACATCTCAACAATCAGATACTCAAACCATGTAGAAGTGGCATCCCTCCTATGAGACATTTAGCCTAGATGTAGACGGTTGTAGGTTCTCTCATCCGAAAATATCATGTCGGTTATGCAAATGACACTCTTATCAAACTGTACAGTTTCTCCAGTGGTGACAAGTAGTGTTGAGCGATACCGTCCGATACTTGAAAGTATCGGTATCGGAAAGTATCGGCCGATACCGGCAAAGTATCGGATCTAATCCGATACCGATACCCGATACCAATACAAGTCAATGGGACTCATGTATCGGACGGTATCCCTGATGGTTCCCAGGGTCTGAAGGAGAGGAAACTCTCCTTCAGGTCCTGGGATCCATATTAATGTGTAAAAGAAAGAATTAAAATAAAAAATATTGATATACTCACCTCTCCGACGCAGCCTGGACCTCACCGAGGGAACCGGCAGCGTTCTTTGCTTAAAATGCGCGCGTTTACTTCCTTCCGTGACGTCACGGCTTGTGATTGGTCGCGTGCCGCCCATGTGGCCGCGACGCGACCAATCACAGCAAGCCGTGACGTAATTTTCAGGTCCTTAATGCCTAATTCTAGGCATTCAGGATTTTAAAATTACGATCCGGCTTGTGATTGGTCGCGTCGCGGTCACATGGGCGACGCGACCAATCACAAGCCGTGACGTCACGGGAGGCAGGAAACGCGCGCATTTTAAAATTACGTCACGGCTTGTGATTGGTTGCGTGCCGCCCATGTGACCGCGACGCGACCAATCACAGCCAGCCGTGACGTAATTTCAGGTCCTGTATGCCTAATTCTGCATTCAGGACCTGAAATTACGTCACGGCTTGCTGTGATTGGTCGCGCCGCGGCCACATGGGCGGCACGCGACCAATCACAAGCCGTGACGTCACGGAAGGAAGTAAACGCGCGCATTTTAAGCAAAGAACGCTGCCGGTTCCCTCGGTGAGGTCCAGGCTGCGTCGGAGAGGTGAGTATAGCAATATTTTTTATTTTAATTCTTTATTTTACACATTAATGTTGTTTCGATACCGATACCCGATACCACAAAAGTATCGGATCTCGGTATCGGAATTCCGATACCCGCAAGTATCGGCCGATACCCGATACTTGCGGTATCGGAATGCTCAACACTAGTGACAAGCTATTTTCTGAGCCAATGATTTATATTTTCTAAACTCATGTCTTAATGCAATTTTTGCCACTGATGGTCAGGGATCTGACCAAAACTGTGGATTGCATATACAAACAAATTTTCAAAGAAAATTTGCAACTTTCTTTGAGTGCCACCAAGTTCTTCAATGCTATCATGTGAGGAGAGATCCTACTTGAGCACCAGCCAGTAATAAGAGTGCACATGAGCTCTATTCATTGTCTTTAGGACTGCTGGAAAATTATTACTTGGTTAATTCTGGCAGTCTCATTACCTTTTTGTGTTACTTTAGTTGCACATTATTGATTATGGATTATTAGACTCTTATTTTAAAGACATACTAGTAGACTAAAAGTAAGAAGTACATTTATTATGCATCCTGCTATGATTTTGAACTATTTATTGGATTATTGATTATTATCCATTATTGCTGCAATAAAATGGGTTGTTCTATTTAAAAAAATAAAATAAAAACCCTTTTAGTTAGCAGGTCCTCAAAATGATTAGCTTATGGCATAGGGCAATGGCAAACATTGTACAATGAAGCAGGTCATGCGGCTGCTATGGGGCACCTAAAGAGAGGTGACTATTCCATGTGGATCTCCTAGCCATTTTTATTGATTGAATGAACCTGTACAGAGATGTGGTCTCTGTAGTTTTTGCAATATTAATGTTAGAAAGTAACAGCAAATGTGCTCAAGTCATAGGTTATTATTATTTATTTAGATAGCACCATTGATTCCATGGTGCTGTACATGAGAAGGGGTTACATACAATTTACAGATATTACTTACAGTAAGCAAACTAACAATGACAGACTGATACAGAGGGGAGAAGACCCTGCCCTTGCTGGCTTACATTCTACAGGATGGTGGGGAAGAAGACAATAGGTTGAGTGTTGCAGCAGCTTCAGTGTTGGTGAGGCTGTAGTTCCGGTAGTGATGAGTAGACAGCGGGGTCAGTGCAGGCTGTAAGCTTTCCTGAAGAGGTTGGTTTTCAGGTTCGGTCTGAAGGATCCGAATGTGGTTGATAGTCGGACGTGTTGGGCCAAAGAATTCCAGAGGATGGGGATATTCTGGAGAAGTCTTGGAGGCGGTTGGGTGAGGAGCGAATAAGTGTGGAGGAGAGAAGGCGGTCTTCGGAGGACCGGAAGGGAAGATATCGGGAGATAAGTTCAGAGATATATGGAGGAGACAGGTTATGGATGGCTTTGTAGGTCAGTATTAGTAATTTGAACTGGATACGCTGAGAGATTTTCAGAGGGGGGAAGCGGAGAAGTAGCGAGGAGAGAGATGAATTAGCCAGGCAGCAGAGTTAAGGATGGACTGGAGAGGTGCAAGAGTGTTAGCAGGGAGGCCACAGAAAAGGATGTTGCAGTAGTCGAGGCGAGAGATGATGAGGGCATGCACAAGAATTTTAGTAGATTGAGGGTTGAGGAAAAGATGGATTCTGGAGATATTTTTGAGCTGGAGGCGACAAGAGGTGGAAAGAGCTTGGATGTGCAGTTTGAAGGACAGGGCAGAGTCAACGGTTACTCCGAGGCTGGAGACTTCCGGTATGGGGGAGAGCGTGATGTCGTTAATTGCCATAGATAGGTCAGGTAAGGAAGATCTATGAGATGGAGGAAAGATGATGAGTTCAGATTTGTCCACATTGAGTTTGAGGAAGCGAGAGGAGAAGAAGGAGGATATGACTGATAGACACTCTGGGATTCTGGACAGCAGAGAGGTGACGTCTGGGCCAGAGAGGTAGATCTGAGTGTCATCAGCATAAAGGTGGTACTGGAATCCATGAGACTTTGAGTTGTCCCAGGTCAAGTATATAGATTGAGAAAAGTAAGGGTCCTAGAACAGAGCCTTGGAGGACTCCAACAGAGAGAGGGTGGGATGAGGAGGTAGTGTGGGAGACACTGAATGTGTGGTTAGAAAGGTATGAGGAGATCCAGGATAGAGCGAGGTCTTTGATGCCAAAGGAGGAGAGGATCTGTAGAAGGGGCAGTGGTCAACTGTGTCGAAAAGCAGAGGACAGGTCTAGAAGGAGGAGTACAGAGTGTTGTGCGTTAGCTTTGGCTGTAAGTAGGTAATTGGTAATTTTGGTCAGGGCTAACTCAGTTGAGTGATGGGGCGGAAAACAGATTGTAGATTGTCAAAGAGCAAGTTAGATGAGAGGTGGGAGGAAAGTTCAGCGTGGACGTGCTGCTCCAGGATTTTGGAAGCGAATAGGAGCAGTGATATTGGGCGATAGCTGGACATAGCAGTTGGATCGAGGGTTGGCTTATTAAGGATAGGCATGATTGTGGCATGTTTGAAAGCAGAAGGGAAGGTGCCAAAAGTTAGTGATAGGTTGAAGAGGTGTGTTAGGGATGGGATAAAAGTGGCGGTGAGGTTGGGGAGGAGGTGTGATGGGATTGGTTAGAGCGCACAGGTGGTGAGGTGCGATTTGGAGAGGAGACCATTAAGCTCCCTTTCAGTGATGTTGGATAGGGAGGTTATGAGGTTTGGGCATTGGTCTGGTATACAAAGGGATTGTGGCGGTTGGACAATGAAGACTTGCCTTGTTTGGTCGATCTTATTTTTAAGGTGTGTGGCAAAGTCCTCAGCAGAGATGAGGGAGGTTGGAGGGGCAGTGGGGGGCGGAGGAGTGAGTTAAAAGGTTTTGAATAACTGGGGTTGTAGGATAAGAAAGATACAAGTGTTGTGAAGTAGGCCTGTTTAGCAGAGGTGAGAGCAGATTTGAAAGCAAGTGTTGCCTGTTTGAATGCAATGAAGTTGTCTTGCGAATGTGGTTTCTTCCAATGCCGCCCTGCAACCCTGGACACTTGCCGGAGCTTTTAAGTGGTGTTATTATGCCAGGGTTGTCTATTGATACGTCACACTCTGCCATGAATGAGAGGGGCAACCGTGTCAATAGCTGATGCGAGAGTGGCATTGTAGAAAGCAGTGGCACTGTGTCGAGGAGTGAGGATATGGATGCCAGTGGTACAATAGAGTCAGAGAGCGTGTGGGTGTCTAGATATGTGAGGTTTCTGCGGGGGTGTGCATGTTGCTGGACATGGGTTACCGGTGAGGAGGACAGGGATGAGAAAGTGAGCAGATGGTGGTCGGATAGAGAGGGGAGGTGGTGAAGTTAGATAGAGACGGTTGTAGACCAGGTCTAATGTATGTCCGTCTGTGTGGGTGGCTGCGGAGGACCACTGAGTAAGTCCAAAAGATGAAGTAAGGGACAAAAGTTTGGAGGCTGTTGACTGAAGGGTATCAATGGGGATGTTGAACTCACCCATGATGATGGTGGGAATGTCAGCATAGAGAAAATGAAGAAGCCAGGTGGAGAATTGGTCAATAAAGGCAATGGTCAGGCCCGGAGGTCAGTATATGATGGCCACTTGGAGGGAGAGTAGATGCGGACAGAGTGGACTTCAAAAGAGGGGAGGACAAGGGAGGGTAGAGGTGAGATTGGGTTAAAGGTGCAGTTAGAAGAAAGGAGAAGACCCACTCCTCCACCGTATCTGTTGCCGGGGCGAGGAGTGTGGGTGAAGTGGAGGCTGCTGTAACATAGCGCAGCAGAGGAGGCAGTGTCAGAGGGTGTTAGCCATGTTTCTATGAGGCCGAAGAAGGCAAGCTTGTGAGAGAGAAAAAGGTCATGAATCACATGAAGCTTATTGCAGATTGAGGGGGCATTCCAGAGTGCTCCAAAGAGAGGGAGTAGGGGCACAGGTTTTATGTTGAAAAGATTGCGATAGTTCATATCGGATAGGGAGCGGTAGGAGGGGGTAGTAATGGGAGGTATGAGAGTGGGGATCCAGAGTTGGGAGATATGTCACCAGCAGTGAGGAGAAGCAGGGAGTGCAGGTGGGAGAAGGACAGTGGCTGGCTTGTTTTATGAAGACAGATTTGATTGATTTGATTAGGTTGCGGATGTCGAGCCTTCTCTTCCTTTACAGTATGGTTAGGAGTGTTTGGTATCAATCAGAACCTGAGAGATCTAAATTGTAGCTTTAGTATGGGCCACTCATTCCTTTGGAAACTGCTGCAGCTTGTACTCTCTAATCATCTATTATTACAACTTCACTTGAATAGCATGACAAGAGCTCAAGTGTACAAGGTAACCAATGAAATGGGGTAAATCCCATGTATTGCTTCCATTACATTAACAGAGTATATAAGAAGGAGTTGATTAAAACAAAAGGCTCATCTAATATTGAAATTACTGTTCTCACATCATTGCCGCGTTCCTGGGAATTAACGGCTAGTCTGATCCTGGATCAGATCTTTCTCACTTGCAAAGGTAAAAATTAGAATAATTGGAATACATGTAAAGAAATTTCATCAGTGGTAATCAGAAGAGGTCCTACCAATGAGACCTCCACTGATCAGTAAAATAAAAGTGAAATGTCACTTGAATATCTGAGGATAAAAAAAGTGAATTGTTATAGTGATACTGCTTCTGGCACCCCGACTGCTGTTATTGGGGCTTCCATGGACAGGATTATAGATACAATACAACCTTATAGATTGTAAGGTTACGAGCAGGACCCCCATTCCTCCTGTAACTGTTGAAATGTGTTACAATGTATTGTTTCTATTGTCTGTACATGTCCCAGCTTAATTGTAATATAATGTTGAATGTGTTAGCGCTATATAAATACAAATTATTATATATTATTATAGGATTAGTACAGCCCACTCTGTCTACCAGATCTCAGGGTTTGCCCTAGGTTTCACCATTTAACACTTGTATGGCGATCTGGACTTCCACAGGGGCCTTTGGTTTGGAGCCACAGAGTCAGCTGCTGGTCTAGGGAACAAGCTGAAAGCATGATCAATACTAGGAAGTCAAAGTGAGAGGCAGAATAATAAGGCAGGATAATCATCAGAAAACAGGCTAATATCAGAACAAGGTAAATATAGGGAAATTCACTATAACTAGTAATGAATATGACTCTCAGACATTTAGAGAGCTAGAGTTGACAGCTGGGAGAAACATTAACATTCTAGGAACTAATGCCCATGCTTCCAGGCTGGGTGTAACAACAAGTTGCAGAAGTAAAACGGCTATTATATTGCCATTCTCCAACCGAATTGGACACAGAGGAGGCAGACACTGGTATGGTTGTCACAGAACCCCTTTCCCTTTTACAATGGGCTTCTGGACCCTTAAGACAAGGCTTGCCAGGTAAAGACCTCCTAATGAGATTGTCGGCATTGATGTTGTTGGCCAACACTCTCAATCTTTCCTCTGGACCAAAGCCTTTTCAATGTACAGGGTATTTCATTGACCACCTTACTAACCAGGAAGCAAGGATTTTTTGTACTTCAGACTCAAGGCTGCTTCTAACCAGAACAAAGGTAGAGGAGGGGCGACTACCAAGGTGTTCATGCGAATGGTTTGTCTTTAGCAAACATTTATAAAAAACATCCAGAATCCAGAAGTAAAGGGGATGTTTTAGTCGAAAAGCTAACAGATTGACAACCTCAGATATCTCACAAGGACCAATGAATTTGGGATGTAACTTAACGGAGGTGGTCTTGTTTGATATTTTTGGTGGATAACTACACCTTGTCTCCAGCCCATTCATCCCCCTCTTCTTAGCAAAAGAATTATATCTACTCCGTGATCTTTGTAGATTTTATTTAATCTCAGACCAGATAAGCTCCAACATGTCTACAGATTTAACAGCTCCTGGAGTACAGAAGAACAGAGATGATTCTTGATATTAATTATTAATGGCAAACTTAGATATCGAAGATAATGTTCAAGAGTTTAGTTGGCACATTCAGTCTAACCATTGTTCTATGGATGATAAGCTGATGAAAAAGTCCAACTCAGTATTGATCTTATTACAGAACGTCCTCCAGAATTTAAAGAATTTCTCAATCGGAAACTATATTTTCTGCATCACAAGACGTACAATGTATTTAAAGGAAGTCTGTCAGCAGGATTGTGCTCAGTAACCCACAGACAGAGTCAGGTTGGCGCCAATATACTGATTAAAATGATACCGAGGTTGATTAACTGCGTCTTATGGTTGTTGTTTAATCTTTATTTTCAGTTTTGCGTCAATGATATGCTTGTGCTCCAGGGCGGCCTGTGTGGGGGGGGGGGGGGGGTGTCTTCATGTGGTGCTTTGATTAGGTATTCATCTATATGTGCTTCTGACAGGTTACTGATAAATAGTCAAATAGTTAATTTATTTCAGTTCTTCAGTACAACAAGAAGTGAAACTCATATATTACATACTGTAGTTTCATTACAAACAGAGTGATCCAGGGCTGGACTGGCCATCGGGCACTTCTGGCAAATGCCAGAAGGGTCCGTCCCTCTAATGGGCCACTCTGTCACCTCCCTCTTCAGTGTGCACGTCAGGCAGCATTAGCTTGCCGTGCACACAGAACCACGCTGCACTGATGAAACCAGCAGGACCAGGAGGGCGGCTTTGTGCTGTTCTGTGCCACCCCCTCCCTTGGCCCTGCTGATTTCAATTTTGCTGCGTGATCATGTACACAAGCAGAGGGCGCTGTGCAGGTCCCTGTGCAGAATTTGTAGGCCTCCCGGCACTGTACTGTACCATAGAGTTGTACAAGTGCTGGCCGGCAATCCCAGGATTGCAGACACACATGATGGGAGCCTGGACGTCACCTGCGAGCCGCAGGGATGAAAGGAGCTTCTGTGATGAGGTCAGCCAGCAGAGCAGGGGGCCGGAACTAGAGGTCGCTGGCAGGGTTGGATCTTGCCTTGTGGTATCTGCAGTGGAGCTGAGGCAGGTGAGATTTATTGCACAGCTTGAAGCTTGACACAGATCTGGTCGCTCTCGCCCTCTGCAGCCCAGCACTCCACTCGCCATTTGGCTTTGTCCCTCCAAAGCCCAGCTCTCCACCCACCGTCCCGCTTTCTCCCTCAGCAGCTCCGCAGCCCCACTGTCTCCCTCCGCAGCCCAGCTGTCCATCCACCGTCGCGCTCTCTCCTTCTGCAGCCCCACTCTACAATCACCATCCTGCATTCTCCCTCCACAGCCCCGCTCTCCCCCTCAGCAGCCCCGCTCTCCACTGAACGTCCCGTTGTCTCCTTTGGCAGCCCCGCTCTCCAATGGCCATCTGGCGCTCTCCATCCACAGCTCCACTCGCCGTCCCACTCTCCACTCACCGTCCCTCTCTGCACTCGCCGTCCCACTCTCCATTCGTCATCCACATGAGGTCTGACATTGTCCTGCATTAGGAGGAACCCAGGGCCAACAGCACTAGCATATGGTCTCACAAGGTGTCTGAGGATCTCATCTCGGTACCTAATGGCAGTCAGGCTACCTCTGGCGAGCACATGGAGGGCAGTGCGGCCCTCCAAAGAAATGCTACCCCACACCATTACTGATCCACTGCCAAACTGGTCATGCTGAAGGATGTTGCAGGCGGCAGATCGCTCTTCACGGCGTCTCCAGACTGTCACATCTGTCACATGTGCTCAGTGTGAACCTGCTTTCAACTGTGAAGAGCACAGGGCGCCAGTGGCGAATTTGCCAGTTCTGGTGTTCTGTGGCAAATGCCAAGCATCCTGCACGGTGTTGGGTTGTGAGCACAAGCCCCATCTGTGGATGTCGGACACTCAGACCATCCTCATGGAGTCGGTTTCTAACCATTTGTGCAGACACATGCACATTTGTGGCCTGCTGGAGGTCATTTTGCAGGGCTCTGGCAGTGCTCCTCCTGTTCCTCCTTGCGCAAAGGCTGAGGTAGCGGTCCTGCTGCTAGGTTGTTGCCATCCTATGGCCCCTTCCATGCCTCCTGGTGTACTGGCCTGTCTCCTGGTAGCGCCTCAAGCCTCTGGACACTACGCTGACAGACACAACAAACCTTCTTGCCACAGCTTGCATTGATGTGCCATCCTGGATGAGCTGCACTACCTGAGCCACTTGTGTGGGTTGTAGAGTCCATCTCATGCTACCACGAGTGTGAAAGCACAACCAACATTCAAAAGTGACCAAAACATCAGCCAGAAAGCATTGGTAGTGAGACGTGGTCTGTGGTCCCCACCTGCAGAACCACTCCTTTATTGAGGGTGTCTTGATAATTGCCAATAATTTTCATCTGTTGTCTATTCCACTTGCACAACAGCATGTGAAATTGATTGTCAATCAGTGTTGCTTCCTAAGTGGACAGTTTGATTTCACAGAAGTTTGATTTACTTGGAGTTATATTCTGTTGTTTAAGTGTTCCCTTTATTTTTTTGAGCAGTGTATATAACTGTACTGTGATCTCTTATATGTTCTGCAGAGCTGATATCTACCAGTATATGGTCGCGATATGGCGGTAACACAGATCTTGGCCTTTGTAGAGATTTTTGGTGGCTTAGTGGTTAGCAATGTTGCTTTGCAACACTGGGGTCCTGAGTTCAAATCCTACTAAGGACAACATCTGAAAGGAGTTTGTGTATGTTCTCCCCGTGTTTGCGTGGGTTTCTTCCAGGTACTCTGGTTTTCTCCCACACTCCAATGACTCATAGGGAATGTAGATTGTGAGTCCCAATGGGGACAGTAAAGATGTTGCTGTGGAATCAGCAAAAAATTAAAAAAGTTATAGCCCTCAGAATAAAGCGATGCAAAAACAATTATTTTTTATATAAAATAGTTTTTATTGTATAAAAGCGCCAAAACATAAAAAAATATAAATGAGATATCGCTGTAATCGTAGTAACCCAAAGAATAAAACTGCTTTATCAATTTCACCACACGCGGAACGGTATAAACGCCCCACCCAAAAATGGTATCAATAAAAACGTCAACTCGTCCCACAAAAAAACAAGACCTCAGATGACTCTGTGGACCAAAATCTGGAAAAATTATAACTCTTAAAATGTGGTGAGGCAAAAACTATTATTTGCAATAAAAATTGTCTTTTAGCATGTGACAGCTGCCACACAAAAACCCGCTAAAAAAAATGCTATAAATAGTAAATCAACCCCCCCTTCATCACCCCCTTAGTTAGGGAAAAATAATAAAATTAAAAAAATGTATTTTTTAGGCCGGCGTCACACTGGCGAGTTTTACGGACGTAAGAGCGCAGAAACTACGTCCGTAAAACTCGCATAACATACGGCACAATTATTCTCAATGGGGCTGCTCCTATTAGCCGTATATTACGGTTCAGTATTATACGGCTTTCTACGGCCGTACAAAATCGCAGCATGCTGCGTTTGTCAGCGTACTGCGCAAAAAAATCGCCAATGAAAGTCTATGGGGGTGAGAAAAATACGGATTCCACACGGACCAGCAGTGTGACTTGCGAGAAATACGCAGCGGTGTTAGTGAAAAGTCGGTAATTCAATTGCCGGCTTTTCATTTCTCCTGCACAAACCCGACAGGATATGAGACATGGTTTACATACAGTAAACCATCTCATATCCCCCTTTTTTTTGCATATTCCACACTACTAATGTTAGTAGTGTGTATGTGCAAAATTTCAGCGCTGTAGCTGCTGAAATAAAGGGTTAAATGGCGGAAAAAATTGGCGTGGGCTCCCGCGCAATTTTCTCCGCCAGAGCGGTAAAGCCAGTGACTGAGGGTAGATATTAATAGCCAGGAGAGGGTCCATGGTTATTGGCCCCCCCGTGGCTAAAAACATCTGCCCCCAGCCACCCCAGAAAAGGCACATCTGGAAGATGCGCCTATTCTGGCACTTGGCCACTCTCTTCCCACTCCCTGTAGCGGTGGGATATGGGGTAATGAAGGGTTAATGCCACCTTGCTATTGGAAGGTGACATTAAGCCAGATTAATGATGGAGAGGCGTCAATTATGACACCTATCCATTATTAATCCAATTGTAGGAAAGGGTTAAAAAACACACACACACATGATTGAAAAGTATTTTAATGAAATAAACACAGCGGTTGTTGTAATAATTTATTGTTCTCTCAAATCCATTTGCAGTCCCTCGCTTGGCAACATAATAAACGCACAAGATACATACCTTCTGATGTACTGTCAGGTCCAACGATGTAATCCATCTGAAGGGGTTAACTAATATTACAAGCAGGAGCCCTGCTATAATGCAGCTGTGCTCCGTGCTTGTAATTCCCCTGCGAATGAATGAAATGTAGGTCATTGACCTACATTTCATTCATTCGCGGTGAGGCGCCCTCTGGTGGATGTTCTCATGAACTGCAGCCTGGGAACTTTTTCCCACGCTCCAGGTCATATGAGGACATCCACCAGGGGGCGCATCACCGCGACTGAAGGAAATGTAGGTCAATGACCTACATTTCATTCATTCGCAGGGGAATTACAAGCACGGAGCACAGCTGCATTATAGCAGGGCTCCTGCTTGTAATATTAGTTAACCCCTTCAGATGGATTACATCGTTGGACCTGACAGTACATCAGAAGGTATGTATCTTGTGCGTTTATTATGTTGCCAAGCGAGGGACTGCAAATGGATTTGAGAGAACAATAAATTATTACAACAACCGCTGTGTTTATTTCATTAAAATACTTTTCAATCATGTGTGTGTGTGTTTTTTAACCCTTTCCTACAATTGGATTAATGGATAGGTGTCATAATTGACGCCTCTCCATCATTAATCTGGCTTAATGTCACCTTCCAATAGCAAGGGGGCATTAACCCTTCATTACCCCATATCCCACCGCTACAGGGAGTGGGAAGAGAGTGGCCAAGTGCCAGAATAGGCGCATCTTCCAGATGTGCCTTTTCTGGGGTGGCTGGGGGCAGATGTTTTTAGCCACGGGGGGGCCAATAACCATGGACCCTCTCCTGGCTATTAATATCTGCCCTCAGTCACTGGCTTTACCGCTCTGGCGGAGAAAATTGCGCGGGAGCCCACGCCAATTTTTTCCGCTATTTAACCCTTTATTTTAGCAGCTACAGCGCTGAAATTTTGCACATACACACTACTAACATTAGTAGTGTGGAATATGCAAAAAAAAAGGGGATATGAGATGGTTTACTATATGTAAACCATGTCTCATATCCTGTCGGGTTTGTGCAGGAGAAATGAAAAGCCGGCAATTGAATTAGCGGCTGTTCACAGATATCGCGCTGAATGAAATCTAAATACAGAATATATATATATGTGTCTCAATGACATATATATATATATATATATATATATATATATATATATATATACTGTATATATGTTTTAATGAACATTTGAGCACATAAATCCATTAGATGTCGGTTTTGCAAGCCTGCGAGAAAATATCGCAGTACGGATGCCATACGGATTACATACGGAGGATGCCATGCGCAAAATACGCTGACACACCCTGCCTACGGATCACTATTTTGGGAACATTTCACCGTATTTCGGCCGTATTACGGCCGTAAAATACGGACCGTATTGTCTTACGCCGAGTGTGACGCCGGCCTTACCCTTCGCCATGACAGCACCCACTTTGAGAGAGGGACCCGCCCATAGGAACAGGAAACCTACAGAGATAAAAGGGGCGGTCCCCCTCTCCTCAGTTGGTTTTCTGTTCCTATAGGAATCCCCAGCATACCTACATGAATGAAGGATCCTGAGCTGTGCACCCGCCTGCGTGGTCTCTGTGCGAACAGCAGGGGCTGCGGCATCAGTAGCAGCGGCGGGGGAGCCACTGCATGCATCCTCCCCCCTTGGCTGATGGTTTTCCGGCAGGTTCCGGGTATGTAGTTAGCCCAGCCTCAGTAGGGGAGTACACTGGAAGCGTGCTGATGGATCGGCCCAGCTTCACTCTGCTAGGAAGTGGTGGTGGTGCATCATTGGTAAGTACACTCTGCCGCACTGAACCCGGAAGTAGTCGGAGCACTTCCGGTGCATGGCCAGGGAGGCGCTCAGAACGCCGCATATTGAAAAGGGAGCTGAGACACGGAGCAAGTATGCTCATAATGTTGTCTCCGATGCATGAGGGGCACTCACCAGCGGTGGAGCAAGATAGCTCTAGCAAAGACAGCAGCGCTTAAAAACATTAAATCTGCTGGCACAAGAAGTGTTAAAAAGAGTGGATGCTCCAATGAGGGGACTGCCACACACACATGACTACGGAGTAGAGAAACAGATCTACCCAGATTCCGCACAGCGTCTCCACCTCCTATACTGGTACTGTTATAGCTTCACTGGGTGAGTGTATATAATCCTCTACCTATTAAGCTGACCCCTTCCTTCTCTGTACCTCTCCCTCATAGGCTATGAAAATCACTAAATCGAAACATGGAATGTGCCCTGTGTATGCAACCCCTTTCCGATTCATATCCCAAGAGGTTGTGTCCAAGTTGTGTTAATCAGACCTTACAGGAGGAGGCTGCAGTAACAACCACTAATATAAGAGCCATAATTAGACAAGAAATCCAATCTCTGGGGTCCAGAAGCTCAAGGAAGCAGGAAAGCACAAGCCTTTCCCCCGTCTCCAGTTCAGAATCTGAAAAGGGCTTGATCCGATCATCTAATCCCTCGGGTTCGTCATCTAGTTCTTCTGATTATGAAGGCCGAGCATGCTTTCCTGTTGATAGCATAGATAATCTCATAAAATCTGTTAGGAATACTATGGGTGGCCCAGACACGAAGGACACCAGGTCGGCGCAAGATATTATCTTTGCTGGTCTAGCCCAGAAAAAACGGCAAGCTTTTCCAGTCATTTCTCCGCTATTAAAGATCTTGTCAAAAAAGAGTGGGACAAACAGGGTAAAGCATTTCTCCCATCCTCTTCCAAAAGACGTTACCCTTTAAGTGATGAAGAGTTGGCAGTATGGTCTAAGGTCCCAAAAGTGGATGCGGCAGTGGCATCCATCTCAAAGCAATAGTCTCTCCCTGTGGAGGTGGAGCGCCCCCACGTAAGGGCAGTGGGGTACTCGGTACCGGGTCCTTCAGTTCAGGGGATGTCACGGTGGCCCGACCCGGTCTGTGGCCCTTTTGAGGGGTGTTCAATAAAAGGAAGAGTTTGTATAATGTTTGTGACCCCACCTGTGGTATTCGGTCAGGGTGACCGACGCTGCTTAGGGGTCCGCTGGGGTGATGTTATGGCAGCTAGATGGTATACCTTCCCACAGGTGAAGTGTATCCCCAGGGCTTCCCAGAGTGTAGATGGTGAATGGTGTGAGGCGCAGTGAAGAACGAGGACACAAGGTTGCAGTCTCTTTACCTTTACTGAAGGCTTCAGCATCCACAGTCCAGGGTACAGACCACAGGGTAGGCAGAGTCCGGCCGGTCCGAAGGCAAATCCAGAGTCCCCTTATCCAGGTGGAAATCAGTAGCCTTCCTCTAGCGCTTGTGTGTTGTAGTACCTCCCTGCTGAGCTTCTCGGTAAGGTCCTCACAACTGTTGTAGATGTTCTAGATGTTATGTCTTCCTCTCTGTCCCCCAGATGGTATGGATAGGACAAACCCGTATGACTGGTGGCCTGAGGCTTTTTACAGGGACCCTAGTGACGCCCCAGCCCCCACAAGTTGCCACCGTGCCTCCTGGGTATATGGTCGGGCAGCCAACGTGGAATTAACTGTCCTGCCAGTCTCTGAAGCAAGGCTTGGAGATGATTGCTCCCTCGGTATACTGGCTACCGGATTACTGCGCCTCAGAGGGAAGCAGCTTGTTCCTGGCTGATCTCCCTCTGATATTTCTCTCCTGTGCTCTGCTTTCCTGCACACTCTCTGCAGTATGTTCACCTTTTAGTGTCATTTCCCAGGAGTTGCAGCACTAAATGCCAGCAGAGCTCCTCTCCGTCTGTCCTCCTGACAGGAACTCAACTCTGAACCCCCTTTCCCTCCAGATCAGGATGTTAAATAGGGGAGTTCACCTTAAACAGGGTTAGAGCTCCCCCTTCTGGTCTGGAGTGTGAACATGTTGCATGCAGTGTATTTACCTGGTGAAGAGATCTCCTTTATTGCCTTCAGACGTAATATCACTCCCCCTGGTGGAAGAATGACATTACTGCAATGACCAGAACTCTGGGGCGCTGCAGAGGATGCAGGGGTTTTGTTAGACCCACTATACCATAAGACTGAAACTATACTTAAGAGGTCTTGGGAGACGAGTACAGGGGCTTTCAAACCTGCCATATCAGGTACATGCACAGCGAGGTCACTTTTACTATGGATAGATCAGTTGGAGCAGCAGGTCAAAGGCAAGGTGACGAAAGAAAAGATCCTACAGGCAGTTCCGTTGATTAGAAGTGCCGCAGCATTCTTAGCTGACTCATCAGCAGATTCTCTGCGTCTGGCGGCTAGATCAGCTGGCCTAGTGAATGCAGCTCGTCGAGCCCTCTGGCTGAAGGGATGGAAAGGGGATGCACAGTCCAAATCTAGACTATGTACAATCCCGTGCCAGGGTGAGTTCCTATTTGGAAAGGTTCTTGATGACCTACTCGCCAAAGCAGGAGAGAAAGAAGGGTTTTCCTAAACAATTTCTTCCTTCCTATAGGAGAGCGTTTAGAAGACGGCCATTTAACAGAAGGAGGCCGTATGAACCACAAAGAGACCGCTGGGATACGAAGGAAATGAAGCAGAAAGGTGCCTTATTTAGTGGCTCCGAAACAGCTAAACGCAGTAGATACCGTCAGTAATGAAATCCCAGTAGGTGGAAGGCTAAAAATTTTTTCACCAAAAATGGGAACATATAACTTCAATTCAGTGGATCCTCCACCTAATAAAATCAGGGTTAAGATTATAATATTTTTTCGACTTCCACAAGATACTTTCATAGTAACATCACTTAGAGCACCAGAACAGCAAGAGGCGCTCCAGTTAGAAATCTTCAGTCTTTTGGCTAAAAATGTTCTTATAGAAGTACCAAGGAATCAGGAAGGAAGGGCATATTATTCCCCTTTATTTCTGATTCCCTAACCTGATGGTTCATTCCGTACTATAATAAATCTTAAAAAATTGAATTCTTTTTTGTATGAACGCACCTTTAAGATGGAGTCAATCAGGTCTACTATCAAACTTTTATTTCCTAGATGTTTTATGACTGGATTACTACTACTACTACTCCACACTGATGAGGGGCAAATACCCCAAAACAGCTGTCTGTGGATGGATACCATGTTTTGGCATAGGTGGTTTTCCTTTATTAGATGCTGCCCTTCAGGTGGTTGTTCCTTCCCTGTGAAAGACCTGGCTATTCATTGCTTGCGTTGAGAAACACGTGATGGTGTCTCCGCGGCTTTTCTACATGCATTTGCATATTTCCCATTAGGGATGCGGGCAGTGTTCTGGATCACTGCATTGAGAAACACGTGATGGTGTCTCCGCAGTGTTGGATGTTTTGATCTCCCCGAGGTCATTCACCCTGATGTTTATGACTGGATTAGACTTGAAGGATGCGTACTACCATCTTCCTATTCATGCAGTACACCAACAATACCTCAGAGTGGCAGTCAACCTAGGAGGCCGGATCCGTCACCTCCAATTTACAGCAATGCCATTCGGCCTTTCAATGGCTCCTCGTGTTTTCACAAAAGTTATGCTCGAGGTGATGGCTTATCTACCACAACAGGATACACTGATTGTACCCTACCTGGATGATTTTTTAATAATAGGAAACTGCCTCACAATGTAAAGAGCGCTTGGTTAATACCATTTCATCTTTACAGGCTTTAGGATGGATTGTGAACTTCGAGAAATCCAGACTTCTTCCAGAAACCCTCCAGTCCTTCCTGGGGCTACACTTGGACTCTGTAAGTCAGAGGTGTCTCTTACCAGAATCCAAGAAGTAGACCATAATCTCGAAAGTAAAGGCCCCGTCTCACTTAGCGACGCTAAAGCGATCCCGACAACGATACGACCTGTCAGGGATCGTTGCTGCGTCGCTATGTGGTCGCTGGTGAGATGTCAAACAGTGAGATCTTCCCAACGATCGCTGCTGCGATCTCACTGTTTGACATCTCACCAGCGACCTGTACAACGATGTCACATGGGAGCTATTATGACGATTCAGTGTCTGAGTCGTCAACGAGGTCGTTGGTAAGGTGTCAAACACAGCGATGTGTGCTACCCAGCGGGACATCAACGATCAAAAAACGGTCCAGGCCTTTCCGACACGACCAGCGATCTCACAGCAGGGGCCTGGTCGCTGCTACGTGTCACACATAGCGAGATCGCTACTGAGGTCGCTGTTGCATCACAAAACTTGTGACTCAGCAGTGATCTCGCTAGCGATCTCGCTAGTGAGACGGGGCCTTTAGGATGGCGAGGTCTAATCCTCAAATGTCACTAAGAGACGCCATGTCTCTCTTATGCTCACTCACCTCCTGCATCCCTGCAGTTCAATGGGTCCAATATCACACTAGGACCTTACAACATGAGATCCTATTTGCGCAATTCCATTGTCAGGGACATTTGAATACAAAGATTACCCTTTCTAAAGAGGTGCTTAATTCTCTGTCTTGGTGGTTAGATAAAAACCATTTGTCTAAGGGGGTCCCATTGAGGATAAAACCCTCTAAAATAATTACCACTGACACTAGCCCCGAAGGGTGGGGGGCCCATTTAGGTCAGGATCTAGCTTAGGGCCGCTGGAACACTGTTGAAATGCAGCAGTCCTCCAATTGGAAGGAGCTGAACACAGTTAGGCTTCTTTCACACTAGCATCGGCCCGACGTGCCGACGCGCGTTGTGAAAGTAATGCCCGATGTGGGCAGCGGAAGCAGTCTTACGACGCTTCCGCTGCCCCATTGTAATGTCCGGGGAGGAGGGGGCGGAGTTTCGGCCTCGCATGCGTGGTTGAAAATGGCGGACACGACGCCCAAAAAAACGTTACATGTAACGTTTTTTGTGCCGACGGTCCGCCAAAACATGACGCAATGTCGCAATGCGTCGCTAATGTAAGTCTATGGGGAAAAAACGCATCCTGCAGACAACTTTGCAGGATGTTTTTTTTCCTAAACGACGCATTGCGACGTATTCCAAACGACGCTAGTGTGAAAGTAGCTTTAATCATGCTTTGAATTGTTTCCTTCCCCAGCTCCGAGGATCTCACTCACGTAAGAATCATATTTGACAATATGACAGTCGTCGTGTATTTAAATCATCAAGGCGGAACGCGATCGGAAAGTCTAATGTCTTCAATGACAAATATTTTCAATTTAGCAGAAGGCAACCTCTTATCCCTCACGGCTCTTCATATCACAGGAGTAGAAAACTCAAAAGCCGACTTCCTTAGTCGTCACACGCTACTTCAAGGAGAATGGACTCTCAATGCTCAGATATTCAGGAAGACAGTCGAGGTATGGGGACTTCCAGAAATAGATTTATTTGCGACCAGAAAAAACAGACAGGTGCAAATATTCGCCTCCCTAAACACAGCAGATCATCCAGACATGGTAGACTCGCTCCAGTTTCCCTGGAAATTTGACCTAGCATATGCCTTCCCGGCAATGATGTTAATTCCATTGGTGATCAAAAAGATAATAGAAGAAGGAGCAAGGGTGATTCTAATAGCACCCTTCTGGCCAAAAAGACCTTGGTTCTCATGCCTTCGAGCGATGTCAGTTTGCGATCCCTAGATACTGCCAACGATCCCAGACTTACTATCTCAAGGTCCATTTTATCACCCACAAGTGAAAGGACTTCACTTGACGGCGTGGAACTTGAGAGGCAAATATTATCAAGAGGCTTTTCCCAAGACCTGATTAATGCACTACTGCTAAGTAGGAAAAAGTCTACAACCATAATATATAGCAGAGTATGGAGAAAGTTTTTGAAATATTATGCAAAACCCTTCTCTAACACAGTTCCAATTAAGGCCATCCTAGAGTTCTTACAGAAAGGTCATGGACTAGGTCTTTCAGTTAATACATTAAGAGTTCAGGTGTCTGCTTTAGGAGCCCTTCTTGGTGCCAATATAGCAGGTGACAGATGGATAGCAAGATTCATTAAAGCATGCGAAAGGAGTACCCCAGTACATATCCGGCGTTTAGCACCCTGGGACTTGAATCTAGTCCTTGATGCTTTAACTGGGCCCCCTTTTGAGCCATTACAGTCTATTCCTCTAAAGGACATCTCATATAAGGTAGCCTTATTGATAGCCTTAACATCTGCCAGAAGAGTTGGAGGCATCCAAGCACTCTCTGTAGACCTTTCCTTCCTATTGACATACTAGGATAGGGTAGTTCTCAAACCAGATCCATCATATCTCCCTAAGGTAGCAACAAATTATCATAGATCTCAAGAGATTTTCCTTCCTTCCATTTATGATAATCCGTCGTCAAGTCCAGAAGAGGAGAAGCTACATATGTTGGATGTGAGAAGAGCAGTCTTGAGTTACATAGAGAGAACCCTGTCCTGGAGACAGAGTAGGGCTCTTTTTATATCTTTTCAGGGTCACAGAAAAGGTCACGGGGTCACAAAGGCTACCTTGTTATGATGGATTAGAGATGCCATCCATCTGGCCTACTCGGCAAAAGGCAAGACTCCTCTAGAAGGAGTGAAGGCACATTCTGCTCGGGCTATAGCATCTTCTTGGGCGGAGAAAGTAGACATCTCCATGGAGCTCATATGTAAGGCCGCAACTTGGTCAACTCCCTCAACTTTTTATAATCATTATAGGCTTGACCTATCTTCTTCATCTGACTTGGCATTTGGTAGAGCTGTCCTCAGCACAGTGATTCCACCCAGGTGAAGGTTCTCTGTAAATCTCTGAAAGTGGATGCTGTCGTGGCGAAGGGTAAAAAGCCAGATTACCTACTAAGGCTCTTTTAATGAGTCCACGACAGCACCCTCTCACTTCCCACCCTAGTTAACTACATATAGTTATTTATGTATACAATAATATTTCCTCATGGGTGTATATATATGACAAAATGTGTAACAAATTATGGACAAATATTAAATTAACACCGGCGGTTCCTCTCGTACTCTGAAAAACAACTGAGGAGGAGAGGGGGACCACCCCTTTTATCTCTGTAGGTTTCCTGTTCCTATGGGCGGGTCCCTCTCTCAAAGTGGGTGTTGTCGTCGACTCATTAAAAGAGCATTACTGGTAAGTAATCCGGCTTATTTCTATTTTGCCATTAGGGTTAGCGTTAGGGTTAGGGCTAAAGTTAGGGTTGGGGCTAAAGTTAGGGTGGGGGCTAAGGTTAGGGTTCGGGCTAGAGATGGGGTTAGGGTTTGGATTACATTTACGGTAGGGATTACGGTTGGGATTAGGGTTAGGGGTGTTTCAGGGTTAGGGGTGTGGTTAGGGTTGGGATTAGGGTTAGGGGTGTGTTGGGGTTAGAGGTGTGTTGGGGTTAGAGGCGTGGTTAGGGTTATGGTTGGGATTAGGTTTAGGGGTGTATTCAGGTTAGGGTTGGAGTTAGAATTGGGAGATTTCCACTATTTAGGCACATCAGGGGCTCTCCAAACGCGACATGGCATCCGATCTCAATTCTAGCCAATTCTGAAAAAGTAAAACAGTGCTCCTTCCCTTCCGAGCTATGCCATGCACCCAAACAGTGGTTTACCCCCACATATGGGAATCAGCATACTCAGGACGAATTGGACAACAACTTTTGCAGTCCCAATTCCTCCTTTTACCCTTGGGAAAATACAAAACTGAGGGCTAAAATTCAATTTTGTGGAAATAAAAAAATTATTTATTTTCACGGCTCTGCGTTATAAACTGTAGTGAAACACCTGGGGGTTCAAAGTTCTCATAACACATCAAGATAAGTTCCTTGGGGGGTCTAGTTTCCAATATGGGGTCACTTATGGGGGGTTTCTACTGTTTAGGTACATCAGGGGCTCTGCAAATGCAATGTGACGCCCGCAGACCATTCCATCTAAGTCTGCATTCCAAACGGTGCTCCTTCTCTTCCGAGCTCTGCCATGCACCCAAACAATGGTTCCCCGCCACATAAGGGGTGTCAGCATGCTCAGGACAAATTGGACAACAACTTTTGCAGTTCAATTTCTCCTGGTACCCTTGGGAAAATAAAAATTTGGGGGCTAAAAATAATTTTTGTGGAAAAAAAAATGATTTTTATTTTCTCTGCACACTTGGGGGTTCAACGTTCTTACAACACATCTAGATAAGTTCCTTGGGGGGTCTAGTTTCCAATATGGGGTTACTTATGGGGGGTTTACACTGTTTAGGCACATCAGGTCCTCGCCAAACGCTACATGGCATCCTATTTCAATTCCAGTCAATTTTGCATTGAAAACTCAAACGGCGCTCCTTCCTTTCCGAGCTCTGCCATATGCCCAAAACAGTGGTTTACCCCCACATATGGGGTATCGGCATACTCAGGACAAATTGCACAACAACTTTTGGGTTTAATTTCTCCTGTTACCCTTGGGAAAATAAAAAATTAAAGGCAAAAAGTGCATTTTTGTGAAAAAATATGATTTTTTATTTTTATGGCTCTACAATGTATGGATATATATGCAATATGGGTACGTGGAAGGGGGACATAATGACAAGAATGGGACCAGGATGGGGCCTTATTTACAAGATGGGGACCTGGATGGGGCACATTACTACAAGATAGGGACCAGCATGGGGCACCTTACTACAAGTTAGGGACCAGCATGGGGCATATTACTACAAGATGGGGACCAGCATGGGGCACATTACTACAAGATATGGACCAGTTCAAAAGGTGTATAGAGAAAAAAATGGTATCACTAAAAATGTCATTTTGTCATGCAAATAATGCGGCCCCCGAAATTAAATATTTTTACGTGTGCAGCCCATATATACCCAGCCAAGTTTGAGACCCCTGCTCTACATTATAAACTTCTGTGAAGCACTTGGGGGTTCAAAGTGCTCACCACACATCTAGATTAGTTCCTTGGGGAGTCTACTTTCCAAAATAGTGTCAATTGTGGGGGGTTTCCACTGTTTAGGCACATCAGGGGCTCTCCAATCTCGACATGTTGTCCTGTCTCAATTCCAGCCAATTTTGCATTAATAAGTCAAACGACACTCCTTCCCTTCCAAGCTCTGCCATGCGCCAAAACAGTGGTTTACCCCCATATATTGGGTATCAGCGTACTCAAAACAAATTGCACAACAACTTTTGGGGTCCAATTTCTTTTGTTATCCTTGGGAAAATAAAAAATTGGGGGCAAAAGATAATTTTAGTGAAAAAATATGATTTTTTATTTTTACGGCTCTACATTATAAACTTCTGTGAAGCACTTTGGGGGGCAAAGTGCTCACCACACATCTGGATAAATTCCTTAGGGGTCTACTTTCCAAAATGGTGTCATTTGTGGGGGGGTTTCCACTGTTTAGGCACATTAGGGGCTCTCCAAACACGACATGGCGTCCTATCTCAATTCCAGCCAATTTTGCATTGAAAAGTCAAACGGCGCTCCATCCCTTCCGAGCTCTGCCATGCGCCCAAACAGTGGTTCACCCCCACATATAGGGTATCTACGTACTCAGTACAAATTGTACAACTACTTTTGGGGTCCAATTTCTCCTGTTACCCTTGGAAAAAATAAAACAAATTGGATCTGAAATAAATTTTTTGTGAAAAAAAAGTTAAATGTTCATTTTTTTTTTTAAACATTCCAAAAATTCCTGTGAAGCACCTGAAGGGTTAATAAACTTCTTGAATGTGGTTTTGAGCACCTTGAGGGGTGCAGTTTTTAGAATGTTGTCACCTTTGGGCATTTTCTATCACATAGACCCCTCAAAGTGACTTCAAATGTGATGTGGTCCCTAAAAAAAAATGGTGTTGTGAAAATGAGAAACTGTTGGTCAACTTTTAACCCTTATAACTTCCTAACAAAAAAAAAAAGTTGTGGTTCCAAAATTGTGCTGATGTAAAGAAAACATGTGGGAAATGTTATTTTTTAAGTATTTTGTGTGGCATATCTCTGTGATTTATGGGCATGAAAATTCAAAGTTGGAAAATTGCGAAATTTTTGCCAAATTTCCATTTTTTCACAAATAAATGCAAGTAATATCGATGAAATTTTACCACTAACATGAAGTACAATATGTAACGAGAAAACCATGTCAGAATCACCGGGATCCGTTGAAGCGTTCTAGAGTTATAACCTCATAAAGGGACAGTGGTCAGAATTGTAAAAATTGGCCTGGTCATTTCAACGTGCAACCACCCTTGGGGGTAAAGGGGTCAATATAATAATAATAATAATTTTATTTATATAGCGCCAACATATTCCGCAGCGCTTTACAACTTATAGAGGGGACTTATACAGACAACAGACATTACAGCATAACAGAAATCACAGTTCAAAACAGATACCAGGAGGAATGAGGGCCCTGCTCGCAAGCTTACAAACTATGAGGAAAAGGGGAGACACGAGAGGTGGATGGTAACAATTGCTTTAGTTATTTGGACCAGCCATAGTGTAAGGCTCGGGTGTTCATGTAAAGCTGCATGAACCAGTTAACTGCCTAAGTATGTAACAGTACAGACACAGAGGCTATTAACTGCATAAAGTGTATGAGAACATGATGGAGGAACGTGATTATGTTGTTGTTTTTTATTAATAGGCCACACAGGGATAATTAGGTTAATGCGTTGAGGCGGTAGGCCAATCTGAACAAATGAGTTTTTAGTGCACGCTTAAAACTGTGGGGATTGGGGATTAATTGTATTAACCTAGGTAGTGCATTCCAAAGAATCGGCGCCGCACGTGTAAAGTCTTGGAGACGGGAGTGGGAGGTTCTGATTATTGAGGATGCTAACCTGAGGTCATTAGCAGAGCGGAGGGCACGGGTAGGTTGGTAGACTGAGACCAGAGAGGAGATGTAGGGTGGTGCTGAGCCATGGAGTGCTTTGTGGATGAGGGTAGTAGTTTTGTACTGGATTCTGGATTGGATGGGTAGCCAGTGTAATGACTGGCACAAGGTAGAGGCATCGGTGTAACGGTTGGCGAGGAATATGATCCTGGCAGCAGCATTCAGGACAGATTGGAGCGGGGAGAGTCTGGTAAAAGGTAGGCCAATTAGTAGAGAGTTACAATAGTCCAGACGAGAATGAATAAGTGAGACAGTAAGAGTTTTTGCAGAGTCGAAAGTAAGAAAAGGGCGAATTCTGGAAATGTTTTTGAGATGCAGATAAGAAGAGCGAGCCAGTGATCGGATGTGGGGGGTGAATGAAAGCTCGGAATCAAGGATGACTCCAAGGCAGCGGGCATGTTGCTTTGGAGTAATGGTGGAACCGCACACAGAGATGGCAATGTCGGGCAAAGGTAGGTTTGTAGAGGGAGAGAACACGAGGAGTTCAGTTTTTGACAGGTTCAGTTTCAGATAGAGGGAGGACATGATGTTAGAGACAGCGGTAAGACAATCACTGGTGTTTTCTAAAAAGGTCGGCGTGATAACAGGAGAAGAGGTATATAATTGGGTGTCGTCAGCATAGAGATGGTACTGGAAACCAAATCTACTGATTGTTTGTCCAATAGGGGCAGTATACAAAGAGAAGAGGAGGGGGCCTAGGACTGATCCTTGAGGAACCCCAACAGTAAGGGGAAGGTGAGAGGAGGAGGAACCAGCAAAACAAACAGTGAAGGATCGGCCAGAGAGATAGGAGGAGAACCAAGAGAGAACGGTGTCCTTGAGGCCGATGGAGCGGAGCATAGTGAGGAGGAGCTGATGATCCACAGTGTCGAATGCTGCGGAGAGATCCAAGAGAATTAGCATGGAATAGTGACCATTAGATTTAGCTGTTAGTAGGTCATTAGAGACTTTAGTGAGGGCAGTTTCAGTAGAGTGTAAAGAGCGGAAACCAGATTGAAGAGGGTCGAGAAGAGAATTATCTGAGAGATAGCGGGTAAGACGGGAGTGGACCAGGCGTTCCAGGAGTTTAGAGATGAAGGGAAGATTAGAGACAGGTCTATAATTAGCGGCACAATTTTGATCGAGGGAGGGCTTTTTAAGTAGTGGATGTATGATGGCATGCTTAAATGAGGAGGGAAAAATACCGGAAGTGAGGGAAAGGTTGAATATTTTTGTTAGGTGAGAGGTGACAGCCGGGGAAAGGGACTGGAGGAGATGCGACGGAATGGGGTCGCTGGTGCAAGTGGTCGGGCGAGAAGATGCAAGGAGCCTGCTTACTTCTTCTTCTGTAACTGGTTCAAAGTCAGAGAGTGAACTAGATGCAGTGGGGGAGGGAGGACAGTGCTTGGTATGAAGAGATTGGGAAATGATTTCCTGTCGAATGTGGTCAATTTTTTCTTTGAAGTAATTGGCCAGATCGTCAGCGTGGAGATCTGTGGTTGGGGCCTGCTCTCTTGGGTTGAGTAGGGACCGGAAAGTGTCAAAGAGACGTTTAGGGTTATTGGACAGCGAGGTGATGAGGGTGTTGAAATAGGTTTGTTTGGAGAGGTGAAGGGCAGAGTTGTATGTTTTTAACATGAACTTATAATGGATGAAATCTTCGGGCAGATTAGATTTTCTCCACAGACGTTCGGCGCACCTGGAGCACCGCTGCAGGAAACGTGTTTGCAGCGTGTGCCACGGTTGTCGCCGTCTGTGCCGAGTTGTTCTATGTATAGGAGGTGCAGCTTCTTCCAGGGCACTTTGCAGGGTTTCATTGTAATGCTTCAGAGCAGAATCAGGACAAGAGATGGAGGAGATTGGGGCCAATGAAGACTGCAAGTTCTTCATAAGTTTCTGGGTGTTAATGGCCTGTATGTTTCTATAAGTGTGGAAAGTGGGGATGACCTGAGCGGGATGGCAGTTCTTGATAGAGAATGAAAGAAGGTTGTGGTCAGAGAGCGGGAGAGGGGAGTTTGTGAAATCATCCAGTGAGCAAAGCCGGGAGAAGACCAAATCAAGGGAGTTTCCATCATCATGTGTTGGAGAGTTAGTATGCTGCGAGAGGCCGAAAGAGGAGGTTAGAGATAAAAGGTGAGAAGCAGATGGGGAGAGGGGAGAAGCAATTGGGATATTGAAATCACCCATGATGAGGGTGGGGGTGTCATAAGAGAGAAAGTGTGGAAGCCAGGTGGCAAAATGATCCAGGAACTGGTGAGAGGGGCCGGGAGGACGATACACCACCGCCACTCGCATGGAGAAGGGGACGTAGAATCTGACAGCATGGACCTCAAAGGAAGGGAATACAAGTGAGGGTACTTGGGGGATAACTTGGAAGGTACATTTGGGTGAAAGGAGCAGACCAACGCCTCCACCTGCTCTGTTGTCTGATCTTGGGGTATGAGAAAAGTGTAGTCCACCAAATGAGAGAGCAGCAGCAGCGGTGGTGTCTGACTGCTGGATCCAGGTTTCAGTAAGAGCCAGGAGATTAAGAGAGTTAGAAAGGAAGAAGTCATGAATGAAGGAGAGTTTATTACACACAGAGCGAGAATTCCAAAGAGCACAATTGAAAGAGACAGAAGGCATGCATGGAATATTAATAAGGTTAGAGGGGTTTCTGGGTGTAGCAGTTGGGAGGTTTGACTGGCTATAACATGGGGGGCCGGGGTTCGGAGAGATGTCTCCAGCAACTATATAGATGGTCATGTTTCTGCAAAATGCAAAATAGGCTAGCCATTAGAAATTAATTTTGAAAGATGCAACAAAAAGCTGCTGAGACAAGAAAATTATTTTTCTGAAGCCCCACATTAGACGTTACATGTGCTCTGAGTGTTCTGTGTGACACCCACTTGACCCATTTCCTGCTTCTTGGCACATGGGGGTTGCCACTTAACTCATCTGCTTATGAGCTCTACAACACCTTGTACTAGCTGTAAGGAAAAGCATACAGACCTTGGAAAGCTGGTATCTGAGAAACTGAGGAGCGGAACGCTTCTGAAGATTAATGACTATACAACCCCTTTAAACAGGAAAGCTACTTTTACCAATGTAAATTTTTTTTTAGGCGACTGCAGTTCACGAGTGAGGTGTCATCATGAGAAATAGAACACAGATTTCTTAAACGGTTTGTCAAAGACCCAAATGCTTAAGGCTTGCCTTGTTGAGGTGTATTTGATGTTAAAACACTGGATTTTTACAGGAACTTGAAGTAATACTTGCCATTGTTATAGATTTCCAAGAGTAATGTCAGTCCTTTGGGGTAAGGTTTAGAATGCAAGGCAATATGTGTAAATCTTTAATATAGAAGAAATTTTAACTTCTCTAACTGAGTCTGACTATATAATACCAACAATGTAAAATGTGAACAGTAAAGCAGGACCACCTTCAATGGTCGTCTTTTACAGGGAATCTGCCATTAGGCCCAACCCTCCTAAGCCATCTATATAGGCATGCAAGTCATAGAAAGTTGTGTAAAATGATACCTTGATGTCTGCAATCTGATGTCTCATTCCAGAGAAATCTTATATGTAAATGAACTGTTCCAGGCTATGGGCTGTACATAGATCTCCCTGAGAATCTGTCTCCAGAGTTTATTTTAAATTAAGAGGCATTACCAGTGAGATGTGTAATAATAGTTACCAGTGGGATATTTAATGACTGCTCTCTGCTCTGCTGATCTCACTGCAGAGCTCTGTGTTATTATACCTGACACATCTGCAGCTACAAATCTCACAGACATGACAGGGTTGTGTTACAATACAGCAGAGCTGCAGATGCAACATGTTTGACAAAGTTCAGTTCTACTGCTCTGTGTTAGCTCCATTTCTCACACTGGTAACACCTCCTTTTATTAACCCCTTCATGACCTTGGGATTTTCCATTTTTCCGTGTTCGTTTTTCGCTCCCCTCCTTCCCAGAGCCATAACTTTTTTATTTTCCCGTTAATATGGCCATGTGAGGGCTTATTTTTTGCGGGACGAGTTGTACTTTTGAACGACATCATTGGTTTTACCATGTCGTGTACTAGAAATCGGGAAAAAAAATTCCAAATGCGGTGAAATTGCAAAAAAAGTGCAATCCCACACTTGTTTTTTGCTTGTTTTTTTTGCTAGGTTCACTAAATGCTAAAACTAACCTGCCATTATGATTCTCCAGGTCAGTACGAGTTCATAGACACCTAACATGTCTAGGTTCTCTTTTATCTAAGTGGTGAAAAAAAATTCCAAACTTTGCTAAAAAAAAAAAAATAAATTGTGCCATTTTCCGACACCAGTAACGTCTCCATTTTTCATGATCTGGGGTTGGGTGAGGGCTTATTTTTTGCGTGCCGAGCTGGCGTTTCTAATGATACCATTTCGGTGCAGATACGTTCTTTTGATCGCCCGTTATTGCATTTTAATGCTATGTCGCAGCGACCAAAAAAACGTAATTCTGGCGTTTCAAATTTTTTTCTCACTACGCCATTTAGCGATCAGGTTAATCCTTTTTTTATTGATAGATCGGGCGATTCTGAACACGGCGATACCAAATATGTGTAGGGTTGATTTTTTTTTTTATTGATTTATTTTGAATGGGGCGAAAGGGGGGTGATTTAAACTTTTATATTTTTTTTATTTTTTTCACATTTTTTTAACTATTTTTTTACTTTTGCCATGCTTCAATAGCCTCCATGGGAGGCTAGAAGCAGGCACAGCGCGATCGCCTCTGCTACATAGCAGCGATCTAATGTTCGCTGCTATGTAGCAGAAATGCAGGTGTGCTGTGAGCGCCGACCACAGGGTGGCGCTCACAGCTACCGGCGATCAGTAACCATAGAGGTCTCAAGGACATCTATGGTTACACTGCAGAAGCATCGCTGACCCCTGATCATGTGACGGGGTCGGCGATGCGCTCATTTCTGGCTGCCCGGAAGCGCCGGTAAATGCCGCAGCGGCATTTAACTAGCTAATAGCGGCGGGTGAATCGCGATTTCACCCGCCGCTATTGCGGGCACATGTCAGCTGTTCAAAACAGCTGACATGTCCCGGCTTTGATGCGGCCTCACCGCCGAAGCCCTGCATCAAAGCGGGGTTCTGACCTCGGACGTACTATCCCGTCCGAGGTCAGAAAGGGGTTAAAACTAAGCTTTGGAGATAGAATCTCATGTTGATCTGTGCACCGTCCATAGATCTTAGTAGCTCATTTATTTATAAGAAACACATGGATTTCTTTGGAATAAGACATCAGATTGCAAATATCAAGTTATCATTTTATTCCATGATCTGCATGTCCACATAGACGGTTTAGGAAGGTTGATCCTACTGACATATTCCGTTTAAAACTGCTTACTTGTGCATCGGCAGGTAACCATCACTAATGACATTGCATCTGTACGTACCTGTCAGGATGTGATGATTCGGCACATCCTGGCAGGTATGGGCAGACATGACCTTATCTGAATCATTCACCTCCCTATGCAGAAACAATGCCAGACATTCTTTTTAACCTTGGTAAAAAAAAATCTAACAGTTTAATAGTCTATAATATTGCCAAAAAATAACAACTAAACTACTAAATAATATAATACAATTTAAGGCAGTCTGTCTCCTGCAAAACACAATTTGCATTAAACATATAGTTATATAGCAGACTTCGCCCCTATAAATATCATACTATTACTGTAATAAGCTGTCCCTCTGGATTGCAAAAAATGTACTCCTCTATGTTAATTAGGGTGCTAAGGTCACCCTTAGTGTGGCCAAGCACCTTCAGTGCACTGTTCTGTCCTGAATTTGGATACCCCAGCAACACTGGACAGCATTGAACACTATTGTCATGTCGCAGGGCATCGCTATGGTCGAGCATCATTATGACCTAGGGAACTGGTACTCGGGAAACAAAGCTGAATTTTAACATTATTTAAATTACAAATATATATATATATTTTCAGTTTTTTACGCCTCTTTTTTTCTATGTGGAGCGCCTCCACTGTCGCAGGGCCGAGGGGCACCCGGTACCGGGCCTCTACGTCTCGGTTCTGGGGTTGTCACGGTGGCTGGGCCCGGTCCGTGACCCTGCTGAGGGGCGTCCAGTGAAAGTTGAGAATGTGACGAGGTTGTGGTGTGGTGCAGGTCGCAGTAAATAACGAGGACACCAGGTTGCAGTCTCTTTACCTCTTTACTGAAGGCTTCAGGATCCTCAGTCCGGAATACGGTTAACCGGGCTGCGTGAGTCCGGCCGGTCCGATGGCACCTCCAGGGTTCCCTTTGCAGGTGGAAATCTGTGCCTACCTTCTAGCGCTTGTGTGTTGTGGTCCTCCCCTGCTGTGCTTACGGGATAGTCCCCACAACTGTTGTGTCTGTTTCTGAAGTTCCCTCACAACTCGATTCTGATGTTCTTCTTCGTCCCCCCAGATGATATGGCTAGGACGCACCTGTATGACGGGTAGGCTCGGAGCTCTTCCGGGACCCTAGTGTCGCCCCTCTCCAACTGTTGCCCCATATGTCTTCTTAGGTGATTTGAGTGAGACAGCCCGCCTATAACTGACTGTCCTGCCGTAGGTTTGAAGTAAGGCCTGGAGCTCAATACTTCCTCGGCGTTTCTGGCCACCGGCTACGCGCCTCAGTAGGATGTTGCCTCGGTCTTACAGCACGACTCCTACTGGTGTTTCTCCTTGTTGCGTTGATCTCGTTTCTCACTCAGCACAATAAACCTCGCTTCTTGTCCTTTCTTGGGGTACCGCCGCGATGAAGTGCAGGCGCGGTCCCATAACGTTCTTTCCTGTTCACTAGGCCTCTGTCAGGATCCCACCCCTGACAGGGACCCCCCTGAATCTTCCCCTGCAACACCCTCTGCCACAGGATGTTGCCTGGTTCCAACCCAGTCAGCTTTCTGTCTAACTTCCTATCTAACCCCCAGTTTTACCAGATTGTGAGTGGCCTAATACATAGCACCCTTAGCTCCCCCTGGAGGCCAGACTGTGAAGTGTATTGGTGTCTGTGATACCTGGTCAGGTGAACTCCTTCAGTGCCATCAGACGTACCATAGCCCCCCTTAGTGGCGGAGCATCAGTACTGCAACGACCAGGACTCTGGGGCGCTGCACATGCATGTGGTCTATTTTTTTCTAACACGTATGTTGACAAAAACAGATCTCCAAAGATTTTTTTTTTTAAATAAAAAAATCCAAACTTTTCTTTACCTGAATTAAATATGTGCTTTCATAAATAGGTGTATAAAATAGTCATGTGTGTATGCCAACCCAGTTGGTCCTGACCCCAACAAAATCTGATGAGTCCAGAAAAGAGAATGCTGGGTTAAGGCTACGTTCACATTTGCGTTGTGCGCCGCAGCGTCGGCGCCGCAGCGCACAACGCAAACAAAAACGCGGCAAAACGCACGCTAAAACGCTGCGTTTTGCGCCGCATGCGTCCTTTTTGGCCGAAAGTTGGACGCAAAAAAAATGCAACTTGAAGCGTTTCTTGCGTCCAACGCTTGCGGCCATGCGGCGCAAAACGCAGCACAACGCATGTCCATGCGCCCCCATGTTAAATATAGGGGCGCATGACGCATGCGGCGCCGCTGCGGCGCCCGACGCTGCGGCGCTGACCGCAAATGTGAACGTAGCCTAACTCAAATTCTAAAGTAAATCACTAGTAATAGAAAATTATATCAGGAATTTTCAATCTCTGATATAAAGCAAATGAAGATCTGGAAGATCCGTAAACTTGAATAAAAAACAATTTGAGAAAACGAGTTTCCTAATTTCTGCCGTGTTCGCTAGTTGCACTTTTCTGCAAAACAACTTCTCTTTTAATGCTGAAGCATTCCGCAGAAGAAAACTGTAATCCTATACTTATCTGCTTTTAACCTTCTTATCACAATGAAATGCATGTGCCAGTTACTAAGCTAATTCTGCAATGGATTTCTGTTGCAGAGCCATGATACTTATCAATGTCCTCATATCTGGTATCTAACTGAATTCGCCATGTGAGCCTCTTGTGCACTTGCCAAGTGTTTAATCAATATGTCTGTGTGCCTGAGAGTAAAGTGTTATATGATACTGAGAAATGCTGAAACTTTCACTTACCTCAGTCTTAAATACAGCAGCGGAGAGCACTGAATCTTTAGTTCATTTCAATATATAAGACACGTCATAATTCTAGGCTGGAGCGAAGCTACTTGTGCAGAAATAACTCTTAAAAATTAACAAATCCAAGAGGCAGACAGAAATCCTCATTCACAAACGCCAGTTTTGTAATTTCTCAAAGTTATATTATTTAAAAAATATGTTAAATCTTAAAGTATTAAAGGTCAAGACATCAAATTAAATTTCATTTTTTACTATATACTGTACATTTGATCTTGGGTGCACAGTGTGCCTAGTATTGACCATTTCTGTCTTCTTTTTGGGTATCCCATGTGGAGGCCCTTGTGGACATAGCATCAGTTTGTCAATGGTAGAATCATTACAGGTGAAAATGAGTTGTTTTGCACACTGCCATCTAATCATACCTTTTGCATTACATAGCCTATGTTTTTTTCTGCAGATTGCCAAGGTTCCATTGCATATGCAATGCAATAATATATGCATATACAGGCAGTATTCAGCTTGAATAATACATGCAGTCACCAGGTTACGAACCATAAACAGGTATAAGACAAGCAAGTAAACATCCACACTCACCTCTCCGGCCACCCCACTGCTCGCTGCCCGCCATCCAGTTCTCTTCTTTCTGCCATTAAGCGCATTGATATTGATTGCATTTCCTAGGTCATCAATATGATAAGTTTTTGGAAAGCCCCTTTATTTGTTTTCTGTTTCTCCCTTGTTTGCTTTGCTGTGCAGACTAGGACAGCATCTGCAGAAGATTATTCTACTGCTGCTGGTGACCTGTATAGTAACTTTATACACTATGCACACAGGTAAGGCTCTGTATATATCTCCACTGTTACTCCAGTGCTTCCTACAGACTGTTAACTTTTTTATTTCTTATTTTTTATAGTTCACTACCATATAATTCAACTGAATTCAAGCAGGCATGCCTATAATGTTCAAAAATAATTTACAATTTAACTCACACCTCAAAACACCTAACATTTTCATGCCATAATAGTAAATTGTTTCCCATGATGCAGCTGTCTACCTTTCCACGGCAATGTAAATTATGCAGGGCACACACCGCTCCTGCCAGCAATTCTGCTGCTTCTGGTGACATCACATCAACAGAGTTAAGTAATAAAGGCCCTTGTTTCTGTCTTTAACTGGACACCTCCTCAGTATTTCTAACATATCCAGCCTAGAGGATACTAATAAAAATTAACTTTTAATTAAACCATAGATTAAAAATCCAGCAGAGCAGCAAGAGCCCAAATCCAAACCTAACACCTACTACCAAGATAATACAATGCTAGCTAACGTAAATGACTAGTGATGCTATGACAAAATAAGAAAAGTCTCACAGTGCAATAAAATGAATGAAAAAGGAAGAAACATCGTGGATCTCACCCAATTTAAGTGCAGACTGTTCTCCGGGTCACGTCCATACAGGTAGAAGCATATGCTTCACTAGTCAGATACATTAGCTAGCATTCTTACTAAAGGATAGGCATGCATTTTAGTAGTTTGTAGTATCTTGAAAGTAGGTGTAAGGTTTGGATTTGGGCTCTTGCTGCTCTGCTTGATTTTTAAGCTGATTTAATTAAAAGTTAATTTGTAATAGTATCCTGTAGGCTGGATGTGTGTATGACATCACATCGACAGAGAAGCTGATTCTCTTTTGCTCTGCTCTGTTGATGGCGGCATTACTGCCAATGTCATGCTGATTGACAGCTGGCTCCCCTGTTGTGAATTCCGTTCTCGGGCTCCCTCCTGTGGTCGTGAATGGTACTTTGGTGAGTTCTGTCCTTGGACACCCTCTGGTGGCTTTGAGTGGAACTGCTGATCTTTGAGGTTGGCTTTCTCAGCTGCCCTCGTTTATTGCTTCTGCTCGCTTCCCTATTTAACTCTGCCCAGGTCGTTAGTCCATGCCAGCTGTCAATGTCTCAGTACTGGTTCAGATCTCTCTTGGAATTCTCAGATGACCTGACTACTCCAGCATAAGCTAAGTCCTTGCTAATCATTTGCTGTTCATTGGTTTTTTGAATATATTTTTCAGTACATGTTATGTTTCAGTCCAGCCTGCTATTATGATAGTTCCTTGCTAGCTGGAAGCTCTGGGGGTGCAGAGCTGCACCTCCACACCTTGAGTCGGTGTGGAGGTATTTTTGCACACTCTGCATGGTTTTTGTAGTTTTTTATACCGACCGCATAGTTCCCTTTCCTATCCTCTGTCTTTCTAGAGAACATTCGGCCTCCTTTGCTAAAATCTGTTTCATTCCTGTGTTTGTCACTTCCCTCTTAACTCACAGTTAATATTTGTGGGGGGCTACCTTTACTTTGGGGAATTTCTCTGAGGCAAGGTAGGCTATTATTTCTATCTTTAGGGGTAGTTAGCTCTTAGGCTGTGCTTAAGAGGCGTCTAGGGAGAGTTAGGTACGCTCCACGGCTATTTCTAGTGTGTGTGATAGGATTAGGGATTGCGGTCAGTAGAGTTACCACTCCCTCAGAGCTCGTCCCAGGTTTTCTGTTTTAACCATCAGGTCACTTCGGGTGCTCCTAACCACCAGGTCATAACACTCCCCGCTGCCTTACTGCAGAGAGCCTACTGTCTATCAGCATGACATCGTCAGTAACGCCCTGTGGACAGAGCAGCCCGGAAGAGGAAAAGCTGTTCTATTGACCTGAGGTCAAATTGAGCCGCAGAATCCCCAGTAGGACTGGTCTGTGACCTATCTGAGCCAGCACCACACAGAAAAGGTAGGTGGTTAGCAACTACCTGCCTGGCAGTTCTCAGCCCCATGAGAAAAAAATTAAAAATAAAATAGTCTCAGATAACCCCTTTAATAAAAGAGGCATAAACGAAGATTAAAAAGTGCTGCTTATATGTGTTCATGTGAGAGAGTCCAAGAATGCTGCTGTCTTTCTTGTATTTGCTTTTCTATAATTATCATGCATGCTACATTACAATATAGAACTATAAATACTACCCATCTGTACACAGATATTAGAAAAGAATGCCCCACTGAGTTCTACTTGCATTATTAGAGGCAGAATTCTTAAGAGTAAAATAATACAATGCTTCCAAGAAAATGTTTTCAAGACATAGTTACAATTTTTAGAACTAGAATGCGTTATATAGCCATTTATGAGACTGTTGTGCTTTACATTTTTCATTGTTTCACTTTTTCCCAAACTACCTCCAATAGGTGACACTAGAGTTCAAGTCCTCATCTTCACTGACGAGACATTTTGCATATTTACTTTTTCCCTTAAAATTCCATTTTGCTCTTTATTTGAAATAAAAAAGGACAAGAACATATCCCACAGCCTAATTTCCAAGAGAAAAATGTTCTTTTGGAATAAAATAGTGATTGCTTATTACTCGCACTCTGCACATTTCTAAACATGAAATTCCTCCCAGAGGTAGGCAGGGTCTTATTATTCTGAGCGCCGCGCGCATAATCAATTTCGGAGAAGATAGGACAAGCTTTGAACCAATAAATCAACTCATTGCTTCCCTCTTTGCTTGACTTACAAGCATTGATTTTGTTCAACCCTCACAAGAATGATTAAGCATTCAACCATTCACCATCAACCCTATTCCCAATTCAGTTTAAAATTTTGCCATTTTTGGCTGATACTTGTTTAAAAAAGGAGAAAATATATGGTAATTATAGAAGTATAATTCATTAACTTAAAAATTGCCGCTCATTCCAATAAGCAAGATCATTTATTCACTTACTGAGGATTAATTTCCAGCATTTCCACAATCTGGGCACATCCAGTTCCATTACTTGTCTACACTATAGTTTAACCCCTGCCTTTAAAGAAAAACTGAGAATAGGAGAATATTATATATTTTTGGATTGTGGCCACATGTGTTTTCTTAAAGGGAATATCTACTTTACAAATCTCTGTTTGTTAGGAATTGCTTGACAGTTGATAACAGATTGGCCCATTCCTCACAATCAGAAATAAGCTTTATCTGTGTGGGAAACTGATAGTAAAGCTGTCAGCGGTAGTTAAGCAAAAAGATTCACAGTATCCTGGTCCATAGACCATGTTGGTAGTCCATGGCTGCCAAAACAGAGTACTCTAAACCTATCACAACCAGTAACATCCTTTACGACCCTTTTGGATTACTAAGGCTACGTTCACATTTGCGTTGTGCGCCGCAGCGTCGGCGCCGCAGCGCACAACGCAAACAAAAACGCGGCAAAACGCACGCTAAAACGCTGCGTTTTGCGCCGCATGCGTCGTTTTTGGCCGAAAGTTGGACGCAAAAAAAATGCAACTTGATGCGTTTCTTGCGTCCAACGCTTGCGGCCATGCGGCGCAAAATGCAGCATAACGCATGTCCATGCGCCCCCATGTTAAATATAGGGGCGCATGACGCATGCGGCGCCCGACGCTGCGGCGCTGACCGCAAATGTGAACGTAGCCTCAGCTGGTATTACGTTGCGGTGTGAACCATGTGTGATATCAAAGCAGCCTACTAAATCAGAAGCGGTGCCAGGAATACTGCAGGTAGGTAGTAAGACGTTTTCAGTGCTCTGGTCTGGTGGCCGCTGGATTGGGGACCTGGGAATCTTTTTGCTCAACTTTACTGATATCCAAACTATAGTTTAGCCAACAGTTCTCTCTCTCCTGACTTCTCATGCACTTGACTGCTTGGTCATGTACCCCCATATTCTCTATGAAAGAGCTGTTACCATCAACATTATCTGTTAGGGTAATGTTGAGAGGCCTTCTGCATATTAGATTGCCCGACTCTGCCGATATTGGCAGATTTGGATGACTTTAATCTAACGTGTGGTGTGTGGGGACCTTAAGTACCGTACTCAGTTCCCTGCAATCAGTGCATTAATAGTTTCAGACAGAGGATAAAGCTTTCTTCCATATTATGTTCCATATCCGACAACAAATCACAAAAGATTTGTAGATAATTAATTGTTCTTTTAAATGCTATATAAATATTAGTAGCAAAATAAATTAATTGTATATAGTTACAGTATATGCAAAATAATAGCCGTGTGCTTAAAACAACTGAGAAAAAGCTCAATCCTCACAATAGCATTTACAGTATTTCCATATACACAAAGGCAGTGGGAGCATTGCACATTCAATTCCAAATGACAACCTGAACAAAACATCAATTTTTAACCTGAAAATGAAGAAAAGGAATAATAGGCTGTTCACAAAATAGCAGTTTTATGCATTTTCATTTACAAACTCGAATATTTACAGTATAAACTGAAATTTGTATCCAGACTTAGCTTTTCTGTTAGGCTACTTTCACACTAGCGTTAACTGCATTACGTCGCAAATCGTCTTTTTTCATAAAAAACGCATCCAGCAAAAGTTTTTGCAGGATGCGTTTTTTCCCCATAGACTTGTATTGGCGACGTATTGCGACGGATTGGCATACGTCGCATACGTCGTATGACGTATGCGTCGAAATTTGGCGACACGTCGTCGGCAAAAAACGTTGATTGTAACGTTTTTTGTCTCCGCCTAAAAAAAGTGTCGCGACGCATCCTTCGGCATGCGTCGTTGGCTACAATGGAAGCCTATGAGCGACGGATGCGTCGGGACATGTCGTACGACGCAATGCAGCGCTGCAATACGTTTTTTTTACACTGAGCATGCTCAGAAGAAGGATTTTGTTGCCAATTGGCCAGACACCCCCAAATCTATATAAACCTGGCCTGGGCCTTCAACCCCACATATGCCAGCAAGAAGACCAAGCGAGAACACTGCCAGCCACAAGACCCCAGCCAGCCACAGGAGCCAGCCACAGGAGCCAGCCACAGGAGCCAGCCACAAGACTCCAGCAAGCCAGCCACAAGACTCCAGCCACCATAGAGCCAGTGTGAGTATTGCAATTTTTGTGTGCATCTGTGTGCCTGTGCATTTGTGTGTGTATGAGGTACTGACTACAGCAAGAGCTTAAAACCTGAAGAGAACTAGAGGCCTGCCATCGTCCTGCACCAGCCAGTGCCATGCTAGAGTCCAGATCCACCCTGATGCCAGCCACTGTGAAGACATGCAGCTCCAGCCAGAGGATTGTCAGCCTTTTTTACGTGTGTGTGTGTGTGTGTGTGTGTATGTATGTGTGTGCGTATGCGTCTTCTGATTGGGTCCACCTTTCTGCCTTTGTTGTACATATGTGTATTTGCATAAAGCTTGTGTGTGTGTGTGTGTATTTTTGTATGGCTGTGTGCTTTTGTAAGTATGTCTTCATGTGCCTGCCCCTTATTATGCCTTTGCCAATCTTATGCCTGTTCATGTGGGAGGGTATGTGTCCACGTTCAGGATTGCACCAGGATTTGGTCAGGATTTTTCATCAGTATTTGTGTGGGTGATAAATGCAGAAGTGGTGCATATGTTTCTATTATACTTTTCCTCTAATTGTTACACTCCTGGTTTTGGATTACAAATACTGATGGAAAATCCTTATCAAATCCTGATGCAATCCTGAACGTGGACACATACCAGGCATGTTTGTGTGCATCTTGTTGATTGCATGTGCATTTGTCCATGCCTAATTGGTTATTTGCCTTTTTCTGATGTATTTACTAAGTATAGTGGTCTGTGCAGCATGTGGTTTAAATGTGTGTATTTTTTTTTTTTCTTTTACCGTATATACTCGAGTATAAGCCGAGATTTTCAGCCCAAATTTTTGGGCTGAAAGTGCCCCTCTCGGCTTATACTCGAGTCATGATCGGTGGTGGGGTCGGCGGGTGAGGGGGAGAGGGCGCTGAGGCATACTCACCTAGTCCCGGCGATCCTGTCGCTCCCCCTGCCCGTCCCACGGTCTCCGGGTGCCGCAGCCTCTTCCCCTGAGCGGTCACGTGGGAGCGGTCACGTGGGACCGCTCATTAGAGAAATGAATAGGCTGCTCCACCTCCCATAGGGGCGGAGCCGCATAATTCATTTCTCTAATCAGCGGTGCCGGTGACCGCTGATAGAGGAAGAGGCTGCGGCACCGAAGACCAGCTGTCCGGGGGAAGGAGCGGGACGCCGGGAGCAGGTAAGTATTACATATTCACCTGTCCTCGTTCCACACGCCGGGCGTCGCTCCATCTAACCGGCGTCTCTCTCTCTGCACTGACTGTGCAGGTCAGAGGGCGCGATGACGCATATAGTGTGCGCGCCGCCCTCTGCCTGATCAGTCAGTGCAGAGAGACGCCGGGACGGGACGCCGAGGAGCTGCAAACAAGACAGGTGAGTATGTGTTTTATTATTTTATTGCAGCAGCAGCAATGGCACAGATTTATGTGGAGTATCTATGGGGCAACGGTGCAGAGCACTATATGGCACAGCTATGGGGCAATAACGGTGCAGAGCACTATATGGCACAGCTATCTATGGGGCAATGGTGCAGAGCACTATGTGGCACAGCTATGGGGCAATAACGGTGCAGAGCACTATATGGCACAGCTATGGGGCAACGGTGCAGAGCACTATATGGCACAGCTATGGGGCAATGGTGCAGAGCACTATATGGCACAGCTATGGGGCAATAACGGTGCAGAGCACTATATGGCACAGCTATGGGGCAATAACGGTGCAGAGCATAATATGGCACAGCTATGGGGCAACGGTGCAGAGCACTATATGGCACAGCTATGGGGCAATAACGGTGCAGAGCACTATATGGCACAGCTATGGGGCAATAACGGTGCAGAGCACTATATGGCACAGCTATGGGGCAATAACGGTGCAGAGCACTATATGGCACAGCTATGGGGCAATAACGGTGCAGAGCACTATATGGCACAGCTATGGGGCAACAACGGTGCAGAGCACTATATGGCACAGCTATGGGGCAACAACGGTGCAGAGCACTATATGGCACAGCTATGGGGCAACGGTGCAGAGCACTATATATATGGCACAGCTATGGGGCAACGGTGCAGAGCACTATATATATGGCACAGCTATGGGGCAACGGTGCAGAGCACTATATATATGGCACAGCTATGGGGCAACGGTGCAGAGCATTGTATATATGGCACAGCTTTATGTGGAGTATCTATGGGGCAACGGTGCAGAGCATTGTATATATGGCACAGCTTTATGTGGAGCATCTATGGGGCCATAATGAACGGTGCAGAGCATTATATGTGGCACAGCTTTATGTGGAGCATCTATGGGGCCATAATGAACGGTATGGAGTATCTATTTTTAATTTTGAAATTCACCGGTACCTGCTGCATTTTCCACCCTAGGCTTATACTCGAGTCAATAAGTTTTCCCAGTTTTTTGTGGCAAAATTAGGGGGGTCGGCTTATACTCGGGTCGGCTTATACTCGAGTATATACGGTATTTATTTTTTTATTTTTATTTTTTTTAATCGGAAGCATTTTTGCAAAGTCTAGTCTGGAGCTTGTGGTTTGAATGTGTGTGTTTTTTTTTTCTATTTAAAACTGTTGATTTTCTGTTGAAACCATTCGCAGTTGATGTACCGTACTTGTATTTAAAATAAAGAGCATTTCAGCTCCCAATTGTGACGTGAAGGAAAAAAAAAATTTGAAAAAAAGAATAATAAAATGTTTGTTAAAAAAAAAAGTCCGTAGTGTCATTTCAGAAAGGTAAATTTAAAACGTGTATGTACCAATGGTTACACATGCAATACAGAGTTGGTTGACATCTCATTTTTTAATAAAGGTTATACTTTAAAGGTTTTTTGTGGGAGGTGATTTTTGAAAATAAAATGTGTTAAATATATTTTACATGGTGGGTTCACATTTCAATTTATTTTTTTTTACATGGAAATGGTTAGGTGCACCTGTTTTTGGGTTTGGGTGTTCACCTTCATGAACATTTATCACATCATTTTAGCAGGGTGGTTATCGTTAAACATTACCTAGTTCAGGGGGTGGTCTAAATATAAATTCATTATACTTACAGGTACACCAGGGACCACAGCCACCGGCCATCACACAGGACCACAGCCACCGACTATCCACCAGGACCATTTTCTATTTAAAAGTAAGTTTTGAAGACCCCAAATCTGCTACTGCAATGTGTAGAGCAGATTGCAAGTGTCTTTTTAACTTACAGAGCCACCAGGACCACAGCCACCGGCTATCCCACCAGGACCACAGCCACCGGCTATCCCACCAGGACCACAGCCACCGGCTATCCCACCAGGACCACAGCCACCGGCTATCCACCAGGACCACATTTTCTATTTAAAAGTAAGTTTTGAAGACCCCAAATCTGCTACTGCAATGTGTAGAGCAGATTGCAAGTGTCTTTTAACTTACAGAGCCACCAGGACCACAGCCACCGGCTATCCCACCAGGACCACAGCCACCGGCTATCCCACCAGGACCACAACCACCGGCCTTTGTACATCAACAATGTCCTCTTCTGACAGCCCTCCTCCACAGCAACAGCGTGAATTGGTAAGTTAACACAAAAATTTTTTTTTTATTTTTTTTTGTTTTTTAATTTACGTTTTTGTTGATCACTACATGCATAAATTATGTTTAAACAGGAAGCTGAATCAGATGAGGAGCTGTCAGAAGGGGGCGAGACGGGTGGAGAGATGCAAGTGGAGGAGGAACCAAGTGTAAGTAGTGGTGAAACAGTTGCTTCACACATCACACTGCACCATACACAAAACAGATTTTCATACATAACTAAACACCGAAAACATGCCTATATTACAGAGAATTTGTTTCCTTTATTTCAGTCTCCTGCTGCTGCTGCTGCTGACCAGTCAGCAAATCGTGAAGGTCCTCCCAGCCGCTCCCAGAGTCGGCGTAATCGTCGCCGCGGTCGGCCATCAGTGAGTATTTTTTTTGGAGGGGGATTCTATTGGTACTTTAGTGTTTCAGTGTACTAATTTGTTTGTTTTTCTTCTTCTTTTTTTGCACAGGCTTCACAGCGTGCTCCCGCAGAGGAGTTCGATGATGACATCGAAATTGATAGTCTCATCGAGGAGGTTCGCGAGCGGGAGCCGCTGTGGAACATGGCTGACCGCAGCCATGCCGATACCGGTGTCACCTGTCGGCTCTGGGACGAAGTGTGTCGTAACATCTTTCCAAGGTGGGAGGACCTTCATCCACAGCAGCAGAGCAAACTATGTAAGTATTCACTTTTCAGTAATGTTTTGAGCTGACTGTAATGTATTGCATTTACCAATTTTTTTTTTTCTTTTCATTCTTGTCTTCACAGGTGGAAAGGTTAGGAAGCGGTGGCGGTCACTGAGGGATCGCTTTAAGAGGGAATTTAACAAGGAGATGCAGGCCCCGAGTGGCTCAGCAGGAAGGAAGAGGAGCAGGTATAAATATGGCACGGCCCTCTCCTTCCTGAGGCGAACCATGCTGAGTAGAGTGTAAGTATTCTACAGCCCACTAATAACCATGTTAACCTGTCTAACTTAGTTTGGTTTCAGTCAGGGCTTTTTCATATCAATATATTAATTTCTTTTGTTTTTTCTTTCACAGCACCTTCTCCAGTCACCGGGCACCTGCATCTTCCTCTGCACCCTCTGGAGCGATCCCTCCTGAGTCCGCCACTGAGGGCCACGTCGGTAGGCCCCACACCACTGACCCCTCCTCTGACCCCTCTGTCCCCTCCACCTCATCTGCCCCAAGCAGTGGAGCATTATTGCAGCCTTCATTGCTCGCATCTGATGCTGAACAGATAGCGTTTCCTTTACCCCACCCCTCTGATCCTGCCACCTCGAGACCACCATTAGGTTCGTGGCGGCAGCGACAGAGGGGTCAGGAAAAGAGCTATGCTCCTGAGTTCTTACATCTGAATGCATCCTTCCAAAGCTCTTTCAAGATTTTGGGAGAGCAAGTGACTGCTGGTTTCAACATGGTGCAATCACGCATCAGTGAAAGCAGCCATGAAACCAGCAGTCGCTTGGATAGGCATTCAGATGTAAGTCAGTCTCCGGCCAATCTTTTTTTTCAATCCATGCTCAGGAGCATGGAGAAGCTTTCTCTTCAGCAACAGATGCGGGTAATGAATACCTGCCATAATGCTCTAATGAAGGCCCTTAATGAACCCGAATCTACCCACACATCCACTACAATCCCACCCCAGGCCCCATTTCCACACCATGCCCCACCCCAGGCCCCATTTCCACACCATACCCATTACCAAACCGAGCCCCAATCCCCACACCAGCACCATTACCAAACCCAGCCACAAACCCCACGCCAGCCCCATTACCCAACCCAGTCCCACTACCCAACCCAGTCACAATACCCAACCCAGTCCCAACACCCAACCCAGTCCCCATACCCATCCTGGCCCCCAAACCAAATTCCTTCCCCAATGTTTTCTTCCTTGCCCAGCTTACCTTCCCCAGTAAGTATTCCCCCTACCCCAACACCACCCCCCTCTGGTCAGCCTACTGGTTTTACCCCCCCTTCCACTGCACCCCAAACAAGTAGGGTTTCCCCACCTATCGACGTGGCCCAACCTTCCTGCCCCTCCTCCCCTCGTATCTCCACCCCACACTTTGAAGACTTGTAAAGTGTAAATGTTAATGTAAATATTATTTTAAAAAATGTGCAAATTTTTCAAAAAAAAAATTGGAAAATAAAAAATATCTATTTTTTTTGGCAAAAAAAAAATTATTTAAAAAAAAAAGAGTTAAAATAAAATTTTCTCTGATTTAAATTCTAGTCTTTGTGTGTGTGTGTGGATTTATTAAGGTAATATGGCAACAAAATAAAAAAGGTAAAATTAAAACAAACACCAGACGTGTGAAAGGTATAACATATTGGTTTTACTAGCAAGAAAACCACGCTTTTGGGCCTTTTTTTTTTGTTTTTTTTGTTTTGGGAGAAACACATTTTTTATATAAACAAAACACATGGAAAACAGGTTACACAATCATGTCTTGCCATGGGATCCGCCCGACAGGTGACACAAAATAATCAGCAAACTGGTCCCTCATCCTTGTAACAGAACCTGTAGATCGAACCGAGCTGCTGCGGTAGTCCCACAAGGTTGTCTCCAACTCTTCGTCATCCAAGGAAACGGGCTCCTTTGAAAGGACAAAGTTGTGGAGCGCCACACAGGCTTTAACAACCTCGACTATAGTTGTGGTTTTCAGTTTGATTGCTGTCAGTAGAACTCGCCACTTCGCCGTCAATATACCGAAAGAACACTCTACTACTCTTCGTGCCCTAGTAAGCCGGTAATTAAATACCCGCTTGGTACGGGTTAAGTTCCGGCTACTATACGGTTTCAGTAGGTGCGGCGACAGTTGAAAGGCTTCATCACCTACACAAACATATTCCATGGCTGGTTCACTTGTTCCTGGCAGTGGTCTGGCTGACGGGAAATCGTAGGTCTCTCCATAAAGACAACGACCCATTGGAGAGTTTTTAAACACTTGCGAATCGATGGACCGTCCATACGCTCCTATGTCCACGGCAAGGAACTTGCAGTTGGCGTCTGCAATAGCCATAAGAACGATGGAGAAATACTTCTTGTAATTATAGTACTCCGATCCTGTTCCTGCCGGTTTCGCAATCCTTATATGTTTCCCGTCAACTGCACCAACACAATTTGGGAAATTGCAAAATTGCTGAAACTGTTCGGCACTTCTCAACCAGATTTCCATGGATGGTTGGGGGATATACTCTGGCTGTAAAGTGGTCCAAATAGCTCGACATGTCTCATGTCTCCTTCACTATTCCTGAAATAGTGGAAATGCCCAGCCGGAATTGGTAATGGAGCGAAGTCATCGATTCACCAGTAGCTAGGAAGCTGAAAAAAAAATGGTAGAAAAAATTGCACAGACCAAAAAGTTTCAATAAATGGCACTGTGAAATTTTTTTTTAGGACGGAACACACCATAAAACCTGCATGAAACCGGTGTAAAATAGTGGAATGGCCGCAAACAAAACAAAAATTACATGCTGCAGAAAATAGTGCGCAATATGTCATCGCAGTATTGTCTGCAGCATGTAATATAACATTCAATATCAGCAATCACAGAAAAAAAAGCAGTTGCATGTCAACAAACCCAAAAAAAAAAAAAAACTGCAGAAAATGCAACGCAATATTTCAGCGCAGTATTTTCTGCAGTCTGTTATAGGACATTCAATATGAGCAATGACATTAAAAAAAAGCAGTGGAATGGCCGCAAGCAAAACAAAAATTACATGCTGCAGAAAATAGTGCGCAATATGTCAGCGCAGTATTGTCTGCAGCATGTAATATAACATTCAATATCAGCAATCACAGAAAAAAAAGCAGTTGCATGTCAACAAACCCAAAAAAAAAAAAAAACTGCAGAAAATGCAACGCAATATTTCAGCGCAGTATTTTCTGCAGTCTGTTATAGGACATTCAATATGAGCAATGACATTAAAAAAAAGCAGTGGAATGGCCGCAAGCAAAACAAAAATTACATGCTGCAGAAAATAGTGCGCAATATGTCAGCGCAGTATTGTCTGCAGCATGTAATATAACATTCAATATCAGCAATCACAGAAAAAAAGCAGTTGCATGTCAACAAACCCCCCCCAAAAAAAAAACTGCAGAAAATGCAACGCAATATTTCAGCGCAGTATTTTCTGCAGTCTGTTATAGGACATTCAATATGAGCAATGACATTAAAAAAAAAGCAGTGGAATGGCCGCAAACAAAACAAAAATTACATGCTGCAGAAAATAGTGCGCAATATGTCAGCGCAGTATTGTCTGCAGCATGTAATATAACATTCAATATCAGCAATGAAATTAAAAAAAGAGGCTTACCGCAGGGTCACCATCAGCTGCTCCATCGGTGTGATGGCAAGCCTCATCCTTGTGTCCTGCCTTCGGATGACATCCTCCAGTTTTTGAAGCAAAAAGTCGAAATGTTCCATCCTCATCCGCACGTAATTGTAGAATTTGTGTGGATTGTGCCGCAACTCCAGGTACAGAGTGGACTGGACACCCCGAGTCATCCGTAGTTCATTAATCGGATGTATCCAGAGTCGTCTCCGTTGCTGCAGAAGCATCTTACGTTTTTCCGCTGCCGCCTCCTTCTCCCGCACTATGATATCCAGGCGATTCGTCTCAAAGATAACGTCGGTAACCAAACTCGCAATCCTCACAAGAACACCTTCCATCGCTGCCACAAAACTAAAACCCTCAAAGATGGGCTGTAAAAACAGTCACTATATAGTTTTCCATATTTTCCAGTAGCCAATCAAATTTGGGAGCCTCCCCTTTTAAAAACGGATCCGTCGTAAAAACGGATGCAACGGATGGTAAAAACGGATGCAACGCATCCAGTATTTCGACGGAAACGTTTAGCGGATTTGCGACGGATCCGTCGAAATGCTGTATGCGTTGCATACGTTTTTCACTTTTTTGACGCATCCGTTTTTTCGGCAAAAAAACGGATTTGCGACGTAATGCAGTTAACGCTAGTGTGAAAGTAGCCTTAATCACTAAACTAATATTTAGTTGTGTATCCATTATTTCTGATAACTGCTTTCCATCTGTATGGCATGGAGTCACCTAACATTAGACACTTGTGAACAGATATTCCAGGCCAAGCTGACTGTACTACATTCCACAGTTCTTCTATTGCATTCTTAGGTTCTGTATAAAAAATTAAGATAGGGGAAAGGAATCGGTATCATCCGGACACTGCAGGGAGTAGACATGGCGTATCTCCATCCTGCTACGCCCGGATGATACTACTTTGCTCCATGTTGTAAGAAGTGTGAGCCTGGGGTCGGTCCAGCAGCAGTTCTGGGGGAGCTTACACTCTTAGCTCAGTGTTGTGCATGGTCATCACAACTCTCTTAGGTGAGCACCTTTAGCATTTCTGTAATATATCAGCTTGATTGACACACACATGGAGTGACTTTTTTGGTCTTTTTTCTACTTGTATAAAAAAAAAAAAAAAAAAAAAAAGTTTTTTTTATGTCACTCCAAAAATTATCAATGGGATTGAGGTCTGGGGTTTGGGCTGGTCACTTCAAAACACTTCATAACATCAATCTTGTTGATATGGAACCAGGATGTTTACTGCTTGCTAGTGTCTTTGCGGATCATTATCTTGCTGAAACAACCATTTCAAGGTCATTTCTTCTTTAGCATAAGGCAACATGACATCTTAGGGTATGTGCACATGTTGCGGATTTCTTGCAGAAATTTCCTGAAGAAAACCGGAAATTTTCTGCCAGAAATCCGCAATTTTTTTTTTGCGGTTTTTTTCCGTTTTTTTCGTGTTTTTTTAGCATTCTGCAAGCGTAATTAGCTTGCAGAATGCTAAAGTTTTCCAAGCGATCTGTAGCATCGCTTGGAAAACTGACTGACAGGTTGGTCACACTTGTCAAACATAGCGTTTGACAAGTGTGACCAACTTTTTACTATAGATGCAGCTTATGCAGCATCTATAGTAAAAGATAGAATGTTTAAAAATAATAAAAAAAATAAAAAAATGGTTATACTCACCCAGACGATCTCCTCACTGGCGTCCGTTCCTCTTCCTATAGCTGGTCTGTGCGCACAGGACCTCCCGTGACGTCACGGTCACGTGAGCGGTCACATGACCGCTCACGACCAATCACAGGACAGTGACGTCATTGGCAAGGTCCTTCACCGCACATCAGCTACAGGAACCGAAGCGACAGCGTGCAGTGAAGGCGGGAAGACATCGAGGGTGAGTATAGGACTATTTTTTATTTTAATTCTTATTTTTTTACCAATTATATGGTGCCCAGTCCGTGGAGGAGAGTCTCCTCTCCTCCACCCTGGGTACCAACCGCACATAATCTGCTTACTTCCCGCATGGTGTGCACAGCCCCGTGCGGGAAGTAAGCAGATCAATGGACCCCTAGGTGTGCGGAATCCCCTGCAATTCCGCATTTTAATGAACATGTTGCTTTTTTTTCCGCGATGCGATTTTTTCGCGGAAAAAAAGGCTACATTTGCACAAAAAATGCGGAATACACTTAAAATAATGGGAGGCATATGTAAGCGTTTTTTTCGCGTTTTTATCACGTTTTTATAGCGAAAAAACGCGAAAAAAACGCGAAAAATACTTAACGTGTGCACATGGCCTTAAGGTACCGTCACACTCAGTGACGCTGCAGCGATATAGACAACGAGCCGATCGCTGCAGCGTCGCTGTTTAGGTCGCTGTAGAGATGTCAAGCACAGCAGCTCCAGAACGATGCAGGAGCGATCCTGTGACGTAAGGGCTACTCACTTATCGTTCTCACAGGTCGTCACAGCTCGTTAGCTCCATGTAAATCATTGCTGGCATCGTTGCTTTTGCTGTCAAACACGACGATACACAACGATCTGACGACCAAATAAAGTTCTGGACTTCTAGCTCCGACCAGCGATATCACAGCAGGATCCAGATCGCTGCTGCGTGTCAAACACAACGAGATCGCTATCCAGGACGCTGCAACGTCACGGATCGTTGTCGTTCTCGTTGGAAAGTTGTTTAGTGTGAAGGTACCTTTACAGTATTTTGATATATTCAAACTGGTCCATGGTGCCTTGAATGCGATAACTAGACCAACTCTATAGTATGAGAACCATCCCTAAACCATTATGCTTGCAACTCCATGTTTTACAGTCTACACAGTATGCTGTGACTTGAATTGGGTATTTTTGAGTTGTCTCACAAACTGTCTTTAAGAACAGTATTGTTCTCTTCTGTCTAAAGAATGTTGTGTTATTTCTTTTTAGACCAATCAACGTGTTCTTTGGCAAACTGATAAATTTTCAACACATCTTTTTTCAGCAATGGTACCTTACAAGGGATTTTTGCAAATAGTTTGGCTTCACGCAGGCGTCTTCTGATGGTTGCAGGACTCACAAGTAACTGCAGATCTTCTTTGATCTCACAGGAGCTGATCAATAGATACTTCTTTGTCATTCCTGTGTGTAAAGGAAATCTGTAATCATAAGAGAAATGTGTAACAGTAGTAAAGTTACATTGATTTGAAACTTCCTTCCACAGTACTGGATGTACATCAAAAGACATAACATCTAACTATTTTGATTACAGGAACTCCGAAAAAGGGGACTTTCTCTGGAATACATAGGTGTCAATCATGACAACTCAGCTCCATGACTCTGAGCTTCAAAGAATTACCAGATGGTCTGTAACCAACCATTACTGTATGGAGAGTGGGCGGGGGAGGCACCAGGTTTAATATGCAAGATACTTGCCCCTAAGTAGCCCACAGTCTAAATACAAAACCATAATATTAATGTTCCAATTAAGGCCGTTCTAGAAACACGAGCCAAGGGTCAGGTATATAATAGCTGGTTTACACAAAAGAAGGGGGTTCACATGTGGGGGTATGCCTATGCTGATGGTGATCCGTGATTCATTTTATCCTCCCCTAAGGAAACAGAACTAGGTATTTTCCGTTATTTCTCACTTTTTCTTTTACAACTGTTCTTTTTATATCTTTTTTTGTAAGCACTGTATTTTTATATTAAAGCTTACAAACTTTAAGTCTGCCTCTTGCCTCCTATAAAGAATACATAGCCTTTCAGAGAGTGTGTACCAAGAAGAAAGAAATGATTTAATCTGGCACACCAACCCGGTAAGAAAAATTAAAAACTTTATTGAGGCATGTCAAGCCAAAGTAGATAAAAACACCTGATGCATTTTTGGCACGATAAATGTTCCCTTAATCGTAGGATACAGAAATGGCAATGCAATCAAACATATATATAAAAAGAGAACCAATCAACAATTACAAGCTTAATTGCATTAGTGACGGCACAAGGAGTGTACCGTACCAACGTAACAGAAACAGATGGTCACAATAGGAAAACATTTAATATATATAGAATAAACTAGATGGTGGCCCGATTCTATCGCATCGGGTATTCTAGAATATGCATGTCCACATAGTATATTGCCCAGTCACGTAGTATATTGCCCAGTCACGTAGTATTTTGCCCAGTCATGTAGAATAATGCTCCATGCAGTTATGGCCCCATAGATGCCCCATATAATGCTCCATGCAGTTATGGCCCCATAGATTCCCCATATTGTGCTCCATGCAGTTCATTATGGCCCCATAGATGCCCCATATAATGCTCCATGCAGTTATGGCCCCATAGATGCCCCATATAATGCTCCATGCAGTTATGGCCCCATAGATGCACCATATAATGCTCCATGCAGTTATGGCCCCATAGATGCCCCATATAATGCTCCATGCAGTTATGGCCCCATATAATGCTCCATGCAGTTATGGCCCCATATAATGCTCCATGCAGTTATGGCCCCATATAATGCTCCATACAGTTATGGCCCCATAGACGCTCCATACAGCATTGTACCAGATGTAATTGTAGCGCCCCCACCGCCGCAGGGCCGAGGGGTACCCGGTACCGGGCCTGTGAGTCTCTGCTCTGGGGTTGTCACGGCGGCTAGGCCCCGGTCCGTGACCCTGCCGTGGGGCGTACAGTGATAGGTATGAATATGGATGATGATGGTGACGCTGTAGTGGTGCAGTGCAGTAAATAACGAGGACACCAGGTTGCAGTCTCTTTACCTCTTTACTGAAGATCTCTGAGTCCTCAGTCCAGAATACGGTTCACCAGGCTGCGCAAGTCCGGCCGGTCCAATGGCACCTCCAGAGTTCTCTTCACAGGTGGAAATCGGTGCCTTCCTTCTAGCGCTATGTGTTGTGGTCCTTCCCTGCTGTGCTTACGGAAAGTCCCCCACAACTGTTGTGTCTGTTTCTTAAGTTCCCTCACAACTCGATTAGATGATGTTCTGCTAATCCTCCGTCCCTCCCTGATGTTCTGGTTGGGACGGCACCCGTTTGACGGGTAGGCTCGGAGCTCTTCCGGGACCCTAGAGTCGCCCCTCTCCACAAGTTGCCCCCCAAGACTGCATAGGTGATTTAAGGTTAGACAGCCCGCCTAAGACTGACTGTCCTGCCGCTGTTTGGAGTATTGCTTGAAGCTGAATGTTATGATACTCCCTCGGCGTTCCGGCCACCGGTAGTGCGCCTCAGTAGGATGTTGCTTCGGTCTTACAGCACGACTCCTACTGGTATTTCTCCCTTGCGTGATCTCGTTTCTCACTCAGCACAATCTATCTCGCTTCTAATCCTTCCTTGGGTACCGCCGCTACCCGGAGCAGGCACGGTCCCGTTACGTTCTTTCTTGTTGCCAAGCCTCTGTCAGGATCCCACCCCTGACAGAGACCCTACTGTATCTTCCCCCACAACACCCTCTGCCACAAGGTGTTGCCTGGTTCCAACCCAGTCAGCTTTCTGATCTAACTTCCTGCCTGACCCCCAGTTTACCCACTATGGTGGGGAGTGGCCTAATGAATAGCACCCTTAGCTCCCCCCGGAGGCCCAGCTGTGAAATGTATTGGTGTCTGTGATACCTGATCAGATGAACTCCTTCAGTGCCATCAGACGCACCATAGCTCCCCATAGTGGCGGAGCCACAGTACTGCAACGACCAGGACTCTGGGGCGCTGCACAATGCTGCTGCTGCAATAAAAAAAAAAAATCACATACTCACCTCTCGTCGCTGCCCGCTGCTCCTCAGCGTCCCGTCTCTCCGCACTGACTGTTCAGGCAGAGGGAGGCGTGCACACTAATATGTCATCACGCCCTCTGACCTGCACAGTCAGTGCAAGAGGACGGGAAGATGGAGCGGCGCCCGGCGGATGGAACGCGGACAGGTGAATATGAAATACTCACCTGCTCCTGACGCTGTCCCATGGTACCGCAGCTTCTTCGCGCAGGGCCTGTGGTGACGTCGCGGTCACATGACCGTGACGTCATGGCAAGTCCTGCTCGCGCAGGGCCTGTGATGACGTCGCGGTCACATGACCGTGACGTCATGGCAGGTCCTTGTCGCACACCAAACTTAGCACCGGAACCTGCCGCTTGCATGGACCGGTCACCGGAGTGTCGGAAAGGCGGCGGAAGGTGAGTATATAATGATTTGTTATTTTTTTTATTATTTTTCACATTACATGTTTTTACTATTGAAGCTGCATAGGCAGCCTCAATAGTAAAAACTTGGTCACACAGGGTTAATAGCGGCGGTAACGGAGTGAGTTACCCGCGGCATAACGCGGTCCGTTACCGCTGGCATTAACCCTGTGTGAGCCGTGACTGCGGGGAGTATGGAGCGGGCACCAGGCCGTGACTGCAGGGGAGTAGGGAGGGACTAATCGGACTGTGCCCATCGCTGATTGGTCGCGGCAGCCATGACAGGCAGCTGGCGAGACCAATCAGCGAATGAATAACCGTGACGGAAGTTGCCGACAGACAGACAGAAGGACAGACAGAAAGACGGAAGTACCCCTTAGACAATTATATATATAGATAATTTCTGAAATTCATCCCTTTTGGGTATTTGGTGTCTAGTTTTAAAATCCAAAAGGCTTCTGTGACAGTGAACTGTTTTTGTCTATTACCTCTGCAGGCAGAGTTCATAACTCTTTCAAATGAAAAAAAAGCAAGGTGAATGGTATCACCATTGTGAACATTGACAAAATGTTTGATGCTTCTGAATAGGAACCATTATTGTTATTGATATTTGATAAATGCTCTGCTATTCTTTTTTTCAACTTACGAGTAGTACTCCCGATTGCGTGAAAGACAGCATGTACAATAGATTACATATTTTGTGTCACAATTGATGAAAGTTGTGAATTGTACCCGAGGCCAAACAGATTGATTTAGTTCTATTCAATGCATGTGCACATAAGTTACATCTATTCCTGGCACATTTATGAAAACTTATTGCAGATAGCCACTTTCTAGTGTTGTTGGGTTGTTTAAGGCTGGGGGATAAAGAATTACCCAGGGTGAGATCCCTCCAGGCCATATATCTGCAACCATTACCTGTGATTTCACATAAGATATCATCCTGATTAGTGACAGGTAGATATTTTTTGTACAATAGATTTAATTTCACTGAACTGTGGACTATATGGAGTTGAGAAAGTGACCACGGATTGCGTATTATGTTGAGACGGAGAGGACTTATGATGGGGTGAAAGGGATCTAGGTTTTTTGGATACCTAATTGAAAGCATGTTTAATGTCACGATTATTATAACCTCTATCAATCAGGCACTTACTAATAACCATGCTTTCTTGAAGGAATAGTTCATTTGTGGAACAAATCCGTTTGGCACGGTGGAATTCGCTCTGTCAAAAAACACAGGAGATGGGGCACGAGAGGTAGAGGAAGACTCATGGAAACAGTATCCTACAAGGAACAGTAAAAGGAGGTTTTAGACAACTCAAATACGTCATCCAGTGTCCTCATATTAATTTCAACTATTCTATCTCAAGGGCAAACTGACATCTTGAAGAAAGGCTTAAACTTTGTCCCCAGCAGGAACTGGTGGGCCTCATTCAAATGTTTTTAAAGTGAAGTGCAGTTGCTGTACTGCTACACTCATAAAGGCTTTGCAGAATGTGCAAAGCCTGGAAAAAATTATAAGGAGAGTAATACAGTAATCCTCTTCATGTGTCTGCTTCTTCTTCTTCCTTGGGAGGCTGGGGGACTGCCTCCACCTGCTTCCTGGAGCCCAATTCGCAGGTGCCTGGGCTATGTGACCCAGCTTCGGGTAGTGCCAGAGCCCACTGACATGTAGAAATGGGCGACAGCCCCCTGTGTAACCTGCACCATCACCTGCTCCCCCATAGGAGGTAGGGAAGCCTAAGGATAGTCCAATCTATCCAGGGTGGTAGTAGCCCCATCTGGAGAAGCCTGTCCTAGGCCTGATCATTCCTCAAGAAGGGTTCATGTTAGTAGCTTCCTTTTTGCCTCACACCTACCATATACCAACGACATTGCCCCTCCATTTTGAGGAAAGTGATCCTGGTTCCAGTCATCAGCTCTTGCATCCTTCAAGGCAAGTGTTCTGTATCTATTGTCCACTGGTTGAACAAGATGTTATGACGTGTTCCAAACTCTTTGATGGTCCCCCATCTCCGCTGCCGGTTTTACGTAACCACCTCTCACCAGGATGCCAACTGTCGTACCTTGTGGCTAAAGGGCCTGCTAGCATTTCTCCAGTCCTGATTCTTGTTCACCTCCTTGTCTCTTCTGACCTGCATAGGCCCTGCAGTCCATTCACCAGTTCCTGGATTCTGGCTCTCCCATATGCACTACACAAGAACCCCAGCGGTGAAGGCTGCAGCCTGGTTTCAGGCCTTGGTGGTTCCAGGAAAGCGGCCAGTTCTGGTCCACAGGCTCTTGCCACTTCCATTGTCATGCCAATTTCCTCTAGCTCTGATATTCCTCCTGTCACTCCGTCGGGAGTTTTGAGTGATACTGCCATCCTTGTCGCCCACAGAACATTTAATACTCTGTGGATGAGTAATTGAATCCAGAAAAATGTTTCAATGATTTTTGGGAGTGTTTTAAAACACTGACATGTATCACAAAGCAAGTAATACTCTATAGGAGAATAATTGAATTCATAAAAATATTTTAAAGGTTTTTTTTAAGTATATAACACAGAAATGTACCACAAAGCACCTAATACTCTATGGATGACAATATAGTAATTTTTTTCACCAAAAAACTAAAAATGTGCTCAACTGCCACAGTTTTATATTTAGCAATGCACTGCAATGCCCTTATCCCTGCCTATAGACTGTATTTAGCCACTCTCCCTGCTCCGTTACTTTCTCCCCCTTGGTTAAATGCAGATTGTATCTGATACAAACAGCAAAGCACAAAATTAGTCCTTACAAGGATTGTTAGAATGATGATTCAGCTTCAGCACCAGAATCAACAATACAGGATTCTGATTTGTTAAACTGTGTTTACACACAGGCCTGGACAAAAACTCTCTCCCTCCAATAACAACTGTCACAGAGCTGTGCAATGGCATCCATGTGCTGAACCTGGCGACGCCTGTCCTTTTATAACCTATGATGATGTCACATGGCCAGCCAATCATAGTAATGCCACTACCAAGATGACTATGGCATTACAGTGACTCGCAGGCAATCACAGCATCCTTATTGGCTGTGTTTCAGGCACACAAATGTAGGCGGGCAGTCGAGTTCGAAATCGAACACCGGCTAATGCTCGCCAAGTACAGAGCGCATCTGAGCACCCAGATACTCGAGTGATATCCGAAGTATCACTGAGCATGTTAGCTCATCCCTAATTAGGATGTATTAGCATTACTTTTTAATGAACAGTGAAGAAAAGACAAATGAAGGTCAAGTCCTATAAATAAAGCAGTAAGTTTCATCTGAATTTTGCTTCCATAGTTATCAATTTTTTTTTTCAAAATAACGTACGATTTTACAATTTATAACTAAAACTGCTTCTGTATCGTGCTGAAGGCTTCTCTGCAAAAAAAATAATCATATATAAACATATAGAAACATTTCTAAAATTGTAATGCATGGAAAACCAATATTTAAAACTTATGGGGCTAAAACAAGAGTAATATAATAAAGCATGATGGCTGGGGAAAAATAACATTTCTCAAAGCCTTGTTTATGGTTGTTTTAACCTTTACCTACTGTACCATGAGGTTGGAGCACCCCCAACGGCTAGGGGAACTCGATACCGGGCCCTTCGGTTCTCAAGGGGGATGTCACGGTGGCTGACCCGGTCCGTGGCCCTCGGGAGGTCCGTTGAAGAAGGGGGGAAAGGTCTTTAAAGGGGAAATGTTCGTGACACCACCTGTAGTATTCGGTCAGAATGACCGACGCTACTTTAAGGGGTCCGCTGGGGTGATGTTATGGCAGCTAGATGATATACCTTCCCACAGGTGAAGTATGTCCCCAGGGCTTCCCAGTGTGTAGATGGTGGATGAGGAGAGGTGCAGTGAAAAACGAGGACACAAGGTTGCAGTCTCTTTACCTTTTTACTGAAGGTTTCAGCATCCACAGTCCAGAGCACCAGATCACAGGGTAGGCAGAGTCCGGACGGTTTGGAGGCAAATCCAGAGTCCCCTTAACCAGGTGGAAATCAGTAGCCTTCCTCTAGCGCCTAGGTGTTGTAGTACCTTACTGCTGAGCTTCTCATAAGGTCCTCACAGCTGTAGTTGGTGGTCTAGATGTTGTGTCTCTCTCTGTCCCCCGGATGGATAGGACAAACCCATATGACCAGTGGCGTGAGGCTTTTTACAGGGTCTCTATCATACCCCAGCCTCTCGTGGGTGCCACCTTGCCTCCTGGGTATAGGGCGGGCGGGTAATGTGAAATTAGCTGTCCTGCCGGTCTCTGGAGCAAGGCATAAAGAACGGTTGCTCCCTCGGTGTTCCGGCTACCGGGATCCTGCGCCTCAGAAGGAGGCAGCCTTTGCAGGGCATAACTCCTTCTGGTTTCCTCTCCTTTTGCTATGACTTCTCACGCTTTACAATACAGTTCTCTTTCAGTGTCTCTTTCTGGAAGCTGCCGCACGTGGGGCAGGCGCATCTCCGTGGCCTTCTGTCTAGGCCTCTGACAGGATCCCACCCCTGTCAGGGACCAACCGCCTGAGCGAAGCTCAGCCAGCTTCTGACTATCTTTGTATCCAGACCACCAGTTTTGCCTAATTGTGAAGAGTGCCCTAATAGGAGCATAGCTCCCCCTGGTGGACTGGAGTATGAAGTGTGTTGTGTGTTGGTGTTACTTGTTAGTGAGATCTCCTTTATTGCCTTCAAACGTAACATCACTCCCCCCTAGTGGAGAATGATATTACTGCAATGACCAGGACCCTGGGGCGCTGCAGTAGCATCACAATTGCAACACCTTAGAGAAGGGAGAGGTGAGAGGAGATGTATCTTAGAATAACTATACTTGTTTGTAAGTCATTCAGAACAAACTGGGAAGCTGGGTCAAAGTGTTTGAGTACCTGCACTGTTAGAGTCCATTAATGGGGTTGTCCAGTATTAGGCTCCAAGTCTGCAGTCACTCTACATGACTGAAAACTTGTGAATCCTCACATTGTACACATTATGTGCTGTAAGTATTTTCCAGTGCCAGCGCCAAGAGTGCCGGGCTTGTGACGTGACTGCAAGTATGTGATTCGCATACATGCGGTCACGTGCTGGACGAGGAACGCATGGCCTCGCTCAATGTAATAGTGACTGCAGACTTATAGCCTAAGGCCTGACAACTGCTTCAACTATGCAGCTCAATGCAAATTCCAATACAAAAAGATAACACTTGAGAAAAATTATTTGATTAGACGCTTATTTTCTGTTTTATGTATTATTTAATAATTTACCATTTTAGTAACTTTTTTTCTTTGTGCTTGCTATTCCTGTAGCTGGCCATACACTTTAGGTAGAAGTAGGTTGATGGTTGAACAATTATTGAACAATCATTTTGTCAGCTTAGCAATACACTTTATAAGGCCCTTAATACACATTAGACTAAAGTGGTCCAAACCCACCAGTATTAGTAGAAGTCTCTTGTGTTTATACTGACTTCTCTACTCTTCCCGACATATTATGTCAAGGGACAGAAGGATCAGCACTTTGGAATTCCAATTACCTAACCTTTTGTTATTCCTGAAAATAGCCAATGCTAAAGGAGTCTGGAATTTGCTCTTTCATAGAGAATGTATGAACACTCATCTGAGCCAAATGTTTCCTCACACAGTGGGAACGGAAAGTATTCAGTCCCCTTTAAATTTTTCACTCTGTTTCATTGCAGTCATGTGGTAAATTCAAAAAAGTTTAGTTTTTTTCACATTAATGTACACTCTGCTCCCCATCTTGACTGAAAAAAAAAAATGTAGAAATTTTTGCAAATTTAATAAAAAAGAAAAACTGAAATATCACATGGTCATAAGTATTAAGACCCTTTGCTCATATTTAAGTCACATGCGGTCCATTTCCTTGTGATCCTCCCTGAGATGGTTCTACTCCTTCATTGGAGGCCAGCTGTGTTTAATTAAACTGATAGGACTTGATTTGGAAAGGCACACACCTGTCTATATAGGACCACACACAGGGCTACCACTAGGAATTTCAGGGCCCCATACTGGCAAAATTTTCGAGGTCCCCTTGAGACTCCGCCCAGGCTCCACCCCAGCCCCGCCTCCACCCCTTGAACTGTCCACAGTCAAAAGATTTTTAAAGCCGCCACCACGACAGGGTCGGGACCTACCCTACTCTAACCTATTAAACATTTGTTAAAGTATCCAATACAATTTAGGTATATTTTTATTTATTTTTCAATTTTTAAAATGACCAGACCACATATTACCACCATATGATCACCAATAATACCACATACAGGGGACAAATACCACCGCACCATGACCAGACCACATACAGTATTACCACCATATATTACCACCACATAGTGACCAAATAATAGCACATGTAAGGAACAAATACCGCCACACCATGGTCGGACAACATATTACCACCACATAGTGACTAAATACTACATTACTGATCAGTAATAAAAAAAACACAATACTAATATCACCATAAGTGCCAGTATTCACAGGAGATCTGTACTTAGTATGCAGTGTCTGTGTACAGCTAATACAGTGATCACCAGTGACATTATACACTGGTGCTCTGTATATAGTGTATAATGTAAAGGTAATTCAGTGATCACTGGTCAAAAAGTGTATAGCGCCTCCCAGAGTCAGATTTTTTCGGGGTCTCAGTCCACGGGGTAGCCGAGACCCCAGAGAACATAATTCGGGTAGGTTTTTACCGACTCCGGGGTCGAGATCACCATTATTAGCCGTATAACGGCGACCGCAAAAAAAAGTCAGATTTTGCATTTAATTTCTCTCTCCTCTGATGTGATCGCACATCAGTGGGGAGAGAAATAGGGTCCCCCGAGCCCCCCAGGGTACCTTATGTACTGGATAAGCTGTCCCCCGATCCCATCTTTCCTCTGTCAGAAAGAATATGGCATGAGCAGTGTGTCCGCCAAGATCTGCCAGCCGGCACCCGGCAACCAATGAGAATTTTCTCATTGGCTGCTGGGTTTTGATTACTGTAATAGACCCTATCAGAGTGATTAAAACCCCCAATATTTGATAAATATGGCGGCACTGGGGCTGTACCTCTCTTTTCTCTCCTTGTAGTTGTTCTGGGATAGAAGAGACATAGATGACAGTTGAAGTGCTGCCCTGTCAGAGTCATAAAACAGAATTTCTGCGTCCGCAAGCATCCTATTTACCCACCCCTGTTCTCCGTAATTCCTGCATCATCTTCAGAGGATTATAATTTTTGTTTCTTTTAATAATTTTTTTAAAACAATTTTTATATATAATTTTTTATGGTTTGGGTTACACAAACTAGGGTTAGGGTTAGCAGGAAAAAATATACTAGAGTTAGATTAGGGTTAGTTTTTGGTTAGGCAGAGAAATAAATAAAATGGACTGCAGAACTTTCAGCGTGGAGCAAGCTTACAGCCTGCTTTGCTCCGGCAGTTCCGGCAGTGAAACAGAATCCGCCCCTGAATCTGAGCAGCTTTTAGACAGTTAAGACGACTCTTCTTCCATGGGATCCCCCAGGCCGATGGTAGCGGAGTCGGTCGTCACTGCTGAAGCTTCAGAGGCAGGACCAAGTACCGCAGTCCCCCCACCGCTGTGGTATAATGGCACCTCATTTTCCCCTCAAACTCCCCCTTAACCACAATAAATAAATAAATAATTTTTCTTCAAGTTAGCATACAGGTATAATAAGTCCAGAGTAATATGTATCCTTATATTAATTAATCCTGTATGTCACCACCATTTATCAGCCACATTCCACTACTTTTCCATTCTATATCCCCCAACCAAGATCATATTGGGCCTGCGGTAAGTGAAATTGTATAATTACCTTAAATAGCTGAAGTGTAGGCTACCTGCTACCACCCGGCACTGCACGTCCACCCCGACGCGCGTTTCGGACTCCTTTCTCAAGTGGCTGATAAATGGTGGTGACATACAGGATTAATTAATATAAGGATACATATTACTCTGGATTTATTATACCTGTATGCTAACTTGAAGAAAAATTATTTATTTATTTATTGTGGGTATTGTTAGCTTCCCACAAATATACAACATGTGAGGTAGTTATCTATCACTTGGCACTGCGCGTCAACACTGGTGATTGTGTGAAATATATCTGTTGTTCCACTTCTCTAACTCTGGCAGTATGATTTTAAATGATTTAGTGCTCTAATAAAATTATGGTTTTGATACATTAAAAATTGCCTTATGATCATCTTTTTGGTGGAGTTCTAGTTAGGAGACAGGGCAAGGGTGGAGGCCCCGGCATCCTCATCATCTGATGTATCCCAGGGAACAGGGCGAGTTAGGGTGCCCCCTAGAGCTAGGGCTAGGAAAGGTGCCCCTGGTTCCAGTTTACTCACCAGTCCAATCGTGACATCCTCTCTTAGATTAAAGTCTTCATCTGTATGGGAACCTATGAATCCTTTCTTAGACTGAAATCTATATCTCTGTGGAGATGTAGGGTCATGCTGTGATTAAAGCACCTGAGGCTATTTCTAGTGCAGTAAAGCAGTTCAATTTTCATATTTCATGTTTGCAAGCTATGGTGCTACAGAGTGCTGCCTTATTTATTTGATTGTACTGGAGTTGGTGACTCTAGGTAAGCACCTGTTCACCCCTAGTCTATGTTTGGATGTGATGGTCAGTTTTTTTAAATTTCCCACATACAACAGCTTTGTCCTGTATAAAATGTCCCAAGGGCCACTTACATTCCTCCAATTTCAGGAACAAATTGTAGAGGGCCGCATGTTTGAGTCAATGGCATCAGGGGAAGCCATCGAGTCTGAAGATTCCCGGAGACTTGCAGAGTGCCATCTTCCTCACCCTGTCCCTGTCACTCCCACCCAAAGTTATCCTCAAAAAAGAAGCCGGGTTTGCAGGAAGCATGGCAGACAGAGTGATTCCCAATACTATTGCCCCACATGCCCATCCCAACCAGGCCTTTGTATCTCCCCCTGTTTTGAGACCTACCATACCACCTACAATTATTTGTTTGTTTTTTTAATAATTTTTATTTTCTGCTTAGTGGCCCCAGTAGAGTAATTTGGAAAAAGTAATAGAGAATATTTTCATTAGTAGATCCCATTTTACCCCATTTCACAATTAATTCCAGGACTTGATCAATCCCATACCAAACTACTATTCCAACAAATTCTCACCCACGTACCCATGTCTGTATGCTCTAGAGTGTGGACCCCACAAATGTTCTTGAAAAGTCAGGTCATCTGAAAATTAATTCTAGGACTTGATCAATCACATACCAAACTACTATTCCAAAAAATTCTCATCCACGTACCCACATCTGTACCCTCCAGAACAGGGCCGTATTTGGCCTTTATGCTGCCCTAGGCACTTTTCATGGTTGCGCCCCTTACTGACGTCACACACTGAGTCTGTGCACACGCCATCTATTTAAGGCAGATGCACTCTGTAAAACGCTTTAAAAAGCGCTAACAAACACAAAAAGAATGAACGCCTGCACTTGCTGTACACAGGTTCAGTCTTTTGAGCGTTTTTTTAACACCTTCAGCTTCTCAAAGTCATCTATAGGAATATGCCCCCCAATCCCTATTCTAAAGTGTCAGCCACCCCCAAATCGCCAGCCGGTATAGCACCAGTCTCCAGGGGCTGGCTGGCAAATTTTAGCCTTGGGGGCAAGCACAGCAGAGGCCCATGAGTAGCGGCCCATCGTTAAAAAGGTTGTCCGATCTTAAGCTTCAAGTCTAAAGTCACTATGCAGTATGTGAATCCTCACATCATGTGCACTGTGAGGATTCTCTGGTACTGGTGGTGGGATCAGGCAGTTATATGATGCAGGGACAGAACCACCACCAGTACTGTAGATGAATGCAGGGTCAGAACCACCATCAGTAGATGAATGTAGGGTCAGAACCATCATCAGTAGATGAATGCAGGGTGAGAACCACCATCAGTAGATGAATGCAGGGTGAGAACCACCATCAGTAGATTAATGCAGGGTGAGAACCACCATCAGTAGATTAATGCAGGGTGAGAACCACCATCAGTAGATTAATGCAGCGATACAACCACCATCAGTAGATGAATGCAGGGTCAGAACCACCATCAGTAGATTAATGCATCGATACATCCACCATCAGTAGATGAATGCAGCGATAAAACCACCATCAGTAGATGAGTGAAGGGTCAGAACCACCATCAGTAGATGAGTGAAGGGTCAGAACCACCATCAGTAGATGAATGCAGGGTCAGAACCACCATCAGTAGATGAATGCAGGGTCAGAACCACCATCAGTAGATGAATGCAGGGTCAGAACCACCATCAGTAGATGAATGCAGGGTCAGAACCACCATCAGTAGATGAATGCAGGGTCAGAACCTCCATCAGTAGATGAATGCAGGGTCAGAACCACCATCAGTAGATTAATGCATCGATACATCCACCATCAGTAGATGAATGCAGCACCATGCTTATTATGGTGGTCAATTTCAGTGTTAGATCAGCCCCATGATACACTTGTATGACATGAACATGTACCTCCCAGTATGTCCTTAACTATGGTAAGGAGATACTGGGAGTTGTTGTTACCTTCGTCATCAGACTGTGGACCATACAGGAACCTCACCTACTTATGATATGTACTAAGCCCATTAGGGCTAAACTTTTTGGGTGTTGGCCAGTGATCCGCAGCCCCTGTCCTCACAGGGCATGATTTTGTATTTTTGTGTGTTTTTTAAATGTTTTTAATATTTTTGTGTGGTTTACCTATAGTCTAATAAATTTTGATATATTTTTTATGGTGATCCCTGCATGAATGCATGACGGTCACATGTCTGCTCCGTCTAAAGTACTGCCGGCTTTTGAACGTAGGTGATTCCTCATGTGTTGATTGAACAGTGCGGAATCACTGAGTCCAATATATTGTACAGGTGACATTTATCTGGCAGAGACGGAGCGTCGCCACAAAATAAATAGACATGCTGCAGTCTGTAAAAGACGAGCCGCACATGTGTCTCCGCAGGAAAGCCGGAGGCGTCATTGCATGCATAGTGGAGATGGGATTTCATGAAATCCCATCCACTATGCTGTAACATCTGGACGCAGTGGGTGTACATAGCGTCCAACACGCAGTGGGTACTGAACGGGGGAACATACCCACACACTCTCATACACACACACACTCTTAGGGCTCATACTCACATGCGAGAAACTCGGACAGAGTCTCGCATGTCAATACCCGGCACTGCACCCGGCACTCAGGAGCAGAGCTGTAGTGTCGGGTATTGATGTGTCAGACTTGTCCTAGTTGCTCGCATGTGAGTATGAGCCCTTACACACACACACACACACACACACACACACAAACTCATATAGACACACAATGCCATGCGGCTGCCCTCATGGACTACTAACACCATGGCCCATTCCCTATACACAACAAATGACAGATCTCTAATGTTGAGCAGCTCAGTATCTGCTCCTCATTGGAGCGCTGCTCACCATTCTTCAAGCCGGACGCTGCGTCCCTGCCTCTTCTGCCCCGCTCCACGTTGCCAGCAGCAGCAGAGTGATGAGGTCGCAGCATGATGACCTCATCACTCTGCTGCACGCTAGGCCACGGCACGGGAACAAGCTGCTCCAGACTCTCCCGTCACCAGTATATAGCTGCTCCAGACTCTCCCGTCACCAGTATATAGCTGCTCCAGACTCCCCCCTGTCACCAGTATATAGCTTCTCCAGACTCCCCCCCCCCCCTGTCACCAGTATATAGCTGCTCCAGACTCCCCCCCCCCCCCCTGTCACCAGTATATAGCTGCTCCAGACTCTCCCGTCACCAGTATATAGCTGCTCCAGACTCCCCCGTCACCAGTATATAGCTGCTCCAGACTCCCCCCTGTCACCAGTATATAGCTGCTCCAGACTCCCCCCCTGTCACCAGTATATAGCTGCTCCAGACTCCCCCCCCTGTCACCAGTATATAGCTGCTCCAGACTCTCCCGTCACCAGTATATAGCTGCTCCAGACTCCCCCCCCTGTCACCAGTATATAGCTGCTCCAGACTCCCCCCTGTCACCAGTATATAGCTGCTCCAGACTCCCCCCCTGTCACCAGTATATAGCTGCTCCAGACTCCCCCCCCCTGTCACCAGTATATAGCTGCTCCAGACTCTCCCGTCACCAGTATATAGCTGCTGCAGACTCCCCCCTGTCACCAGTATATAGCTGCTCCAGACTCCCCCCTGTCACCAGTATATAGCTGCTCCAGACTCTCCACTGTCACCAGTATATAGCTGCTCCAGACTCTCCACTGTCACCAGTATATAGCTGCTCCAGACTCTCCCCTGTCACCAGTATATAGCTGCTCCAGACTCCCCCGTCACCAGTATATAGCTGCTCCAGACTCTCCCCTGTCACCAGTATATAGCTGCTCCAGACTCTCCCCTGTCACCAGTATATAGCTGCTCCAGACTCTCCCCTGTCACCAATATATAGCTGCTCCAGACTCTCCCCTGTCACCAGTATATAGCTGCTGCAGACTCCCCCCTGTCACCAGTATATAGATGCTCCAGACTCCCCCGTCACCAGTATATAGCTGCTCCAGACTCCCCCGTCACCAGTATATAGCTGCTCCAGACTCTCCCCTGTCACCAGTATATAGCTGCTCCAGACTCTCCCCTGTCACCAGTATATAGCTGCTCCAGACTCTCCCGTCACCAGTATATAGCTGCTCCAGACTCTCCACTGTCACCAGTATATAGCTGCTCCAGACTCCCCCGTCACCAGTATATAGCTGCTCCAGACTCTCCCGTCACCAGTATATAGCTGCTCCAGACTCTCCCCTGTCACCAGTATATAGCTGCTCCAGACTCTCCTCTGTCACCAGTATATAGCTTGTTGAGTCCTCATCCGTCCCCGGCTTTCTGATGTAGAGAGATCCAAGTAATAACACACAGCACAAGAGATGTGTATTCATATGCAGGGATCGCTCAGGAGCTCGCCTCTGACTCACTGGGCTCACCCCTCCTGTTTATATAGGAATGAGATAAGCATTTACAGACATGCGTACAAGGGCTCATATTCTCTAACAAAGAGTATGTATTCTACTGATAACGTTCACTGGAATGCAGGTTACAATATGGCAAAGGAATGCGTCCATAAAAGGAAATATGTCTACCTTGCTCAAGTTTCTTCATATACGTCTCTGAGTAGAGGAAGACAAAATGGATTCTTCAATCTGATCTCTACAATTCCCCCCTTTGACATATTTCTTTTATAATCTATCACAAATCCCCCTTTAACATATCCATATTTTAGATTACCACAGGGCCAAAGACAAAGCCTTTATTTTTGGTATTACACATGTACACGCTTGTATTCAATAAGAGAATCAAATCTACTATCAATTCTTCCGTTTAACTCTCACAACCTTTTCTTTGTTTTGCAATAAGTATACTAAAATATAAAAACAAAAATTAGTACAGTAATATTAATTAGAATCACTAGAGGATAACATAAGAATAAAGAAGAAAATTTATACTCTTGCATCTATTACACAAAATTTATCTGTGCATACTGAGATACTCTTGAGCACAATCTGGAATAGTACGTATATAACTACAATAATCATAACTATATGTATTATGCTCTGCATAATCCCAGCAACCCACCCGCCGATTCCTCTGAACCAGTTGGCTGGGTTAAGAAAAGAAAAAGTATCAGACCACCAGCTATCCTTATTCTGGTCATTATCTTTGTCATACTGATCTCTGAGTCGTTGTACGTCCTTTAATTTAAATGTCATACTCATAGTACTATTCGGGTCTATATAATGACAGCAGGTGGGTCCGATGATTTGACACATACCTCCTTGTGAGGCAGTTAGGTAATCCAATACCAGGGTATGTTGGTTGACGACTATTATGAGCTGATTCTGTACAGCTATACTAGTGTTTAATATATCCAATATATCCCAGATCTGATCATCTAGATAATCCGTGGCTCTAACTAATTTATCCCACATTTGTGTTAACATAGGGTAAATAAAAATAGAACTGACAATTTTATTGGCTATACCCATTTGCACTATGTGTGGTCTCCCTGAGGGACGTGGTGAGTTATCTGCAGCTCTTTTATACAGTGTGTGCTTGGGCACGGCTTGCATATTCACTTGTTTATTCGAAATTATGAAAGTAGCCGGGGTTAGGCGTCCTAATGTACAAGTACCCTTTATACCTACGGGAAGCCATTTATATGCTCCTTCTCCGCATATCCAAAATGTACCTTCAGGCAGATCCCATAGTGCTGAGTGCTGCAATACCAATCTGTGAGCCAAATCCACAAATCTAGATACATTCTGAAGCATACACCAAGAGGGTTTTTGTCCCAAGGGGCTACAGTACCCGGCTGCGGGATTCCCACATAAAGGCATTCCTCTGATATACTCATCGGATTCATTACAAACCAGGTTCCCCGGTTTGCTTGTACAACTGTTTGCATCACCTTGGGGGAACAACGCAGAATGTTCCCATTTTCTATTATGTATGTACCTTTCCAACATTGTAGGTTTGAAAGCATAAGAAGAGTCGGTGGTTGTACTGAAACTGAGCTGTAGATTTTCAGTGGGGACCTGTCCTAAATCAGTTAATCCAGTCTTATTTCTAGGTACCCATTTTCCTCCCCTGAATGCAAAATATTGTAAGTTGCCTATTCTTCCTGTAAGATTACCCTGCCACCAAGGAAATTCTACCCATCCCACAACTGGTATGGCGATTGTAGTATTCCACAGCCTAGTATTACCAATTTGGTTGTTGGCCAGGTTGTCTGAACAATTAGGCCAAGCGAATATTTCTTCAACTGACACGGGAACTGCTAGAAAAGGTATACTTGTGGCTGATACTGGTGAATGGGTACAGATCCAACAATCTGCTAGGGGTTGTGTATTATTTAACAAGTCATGTACTAATTTTCTATGATGTTGTACGAATCTATTGTTCAAAGGGGCTAGAGAATTCAGTTTATCCCATGCCTCCGTTGAGGTTAATACTATTAACATCAATGTTATGAGTTTTATACTGCTCTTTTGCAATGGCTTGCATGTATCCATGATGCCTTTCCTTCGAGCTTGACTGATGTAGGTGTTGTCAACAGGACTTGGAAGGGTCCGTCAAATCTTGGTTCAAGAGCCTTTCTGGTGTGTCTTTTTACATAGACTTGATCACCTGGTTCCAACTTGTGACTTCCTTCAATGTTGTCAGGATCTGGAAGGGAAGCAAAAACTTGTGCATGCACCTTAGTTAATTGTTTCTGAAGATTTTGCACATAAGAAGTCAATGACTCAATATTTAACACAAGTTGTTGTGGAAAATAACATCCTAAATTGGCAGTCCTGCCAAACAAAATTTCATATGGAGACAGTTTAGTCTTACCCCTTGGGGTATTGCGTATTGAGTAAAGGGCCAGTGCAAGGCTTTCCTGTTTCAGCCATGGCTTTCTGTATTTTTAATTTTAAAGTTCCATTCATGCGTTCCACCTTACCAGAACTTTGAGGATGATACGGAGTGTGTAACTGACTTTCAACACCCAACATTTTCAGTACATTTTGAAATATTTCTCCAGTGAAATGAGTACCCCTATCTGACTCGATCACTTCAGGGAGACCGTAACGGGGTATCAGTTCGGCAACTAGCTTTACAGCAGTGTTTTTAGCTGAAGCCTTCCGAACTGGATAGGCCTCTGGCCACCCTGAGAACATGTCCACACACACCAACACATACTCATACCCATTACTTTTTGGCAGCTGGATAAAGTCTATTTGTAATCGCTGAAACGGATAGAGAGGTCGGACGTGGTGCTTCATAGGGGTCTTTGTTGTCTGTCCGGGATTATGTGCCAGGCATATAGCGCATGTTGCACAATAGTCTCTTGCGTAGTTGCCAAAACCTGGAGCCAACCAGACTTGCTTTGCCAGTAGTGTCATTGCATTTGCAGACACATGAGTAGGGTGGTGCAGTCCACCAACTACAATCGGGTACCAGGCTCTAGGTAGACATATTAGTCCATCTTTCTTCCAAATTCCTGCTTGTTCTTCTGCCCCTTCCTTTTTCCACCTGTCCCTCTCCTCTTCTCCTGCATCTTCCTGTGCTTGTCTCAGTCTATCTTCAGTATTTTCTGTGGGGTTTACAGTATGAACCTGCTGTAAGGGTTTGACCGCTGCTGCCTTGGCTGCTTTATCAGCCCTATCATTTCCCCTAGATTCCCTAGTGTCGAGTCTCACATGTGCAGCTACCTTAATTACTGCTACTTCTTTTGTTTCTTGTGCAGCCTCTAAGATCTGTTTGATCAAAGAAGCATGTTTTACAGGTTGGCCTGACGCTGTCATATAACCTCTAGCTCTCCAGATTACTCCAAAATCAAACACAATACCATATGCATACCTAGAATCAGTGTATATATTAGCTGTCTGATTCTCAGCTATTTTTAGCGCTTCAATCAATGCTGTTAGTTCTGCTTCTTGTGCAGACTGTTTCGGTGGAAGTGGCTCTGCTTTGAGAGTTTCAGATTCTGACACAACTGCATACCCTGTATGGAAGTTACCTGTGTCATCTGCAAACCTACTACCATCTATAAACAGCTCTAAATCTGGATTTTGAAGTGGTGTTTCGGATACATTGGGTAAGCCTACCGTCTCTTGTAAAATGAGCTCTGTACAATCATGTGTGTCTGTAGGGAAAAAATTTGCGTGTGGATCAGTGTCCTTATTCCCCCCTTCAGACTCGAGAGGTAGCAATGTAGCTAAATTGAGAGTCTGAAGCCTTGCAAATGTGATAGTAGAGGGAAGCAGCAAAGAACACTGTAGCCGCAAATGTCTGGCCATGGAAATGTGTTTTGGTTGGACCTGGTTTAATATCCCATAAACATCATGCGTAGTTTGAACTGTGAGTGGATGCTCTAGGACAATTTCTGATGCTTTGTCCAACAATAGCGAGACAGCAACAACCACACGTACACAGGTTGGCGCTGCCCTGGCTACTGGATCTAACCTTGCTGAAAGATATGCAATTGGTCTTTGTTTCCCTGCATGCTTCTGGGTAAGAACTCCTGTAGCATGGGAATCAACTTCTGCAGCCATAAGCTGAAATGGTTTGGTGTAGTCTGGTAGCCCTAACGCTGGAGCTGAAACAAGGGCATCTTTTAATTGTTGGAACGAAATCTGACCTTCTTTTGTCAACAAATAAGGTTCACTTTTTACACAGTCATACAGTGATTGCATTAGTTGACTGGCATGTATAATCCATTGTCTACAATGAGACACTATTCCTAAAAATGCTCGTAGCTGTTTATGATTTCTAGGCTCATTCATCTGTCTAATTGCTTCAGTTCTTTGAGGTGTAAGATGCTTTTTACCTTGAGAAATGCAATGACCTAGAAAGACCACTTTGATCTGACAAACTTGTAGCTTTTGTCTATTCACTTTACACCTTTCTTTTTCTAGAAAACATAGTAAACTCACAGTGGACCTTTCTGCTGTTTCTAGATCTGGGCAGCAAAGTAGTAGGTCATCCACATACTGCAAAATTACTACCTGTGATTCAGGTTCAAACCTTTGAAGAACTGTTTGTAGGGCATTTGAATAAAGAGTAGGGGAGTGTATCATTCCCTGTGGAAGGCGTGTCCACGCCAACTGTTTGCCCTTAAATGTAAATGCAAACAAATGCCAACTATCTTGGTGTAAAGGAACCGAGAAAAATGCATTTGAAAGATCTATTACAGTAAACACTTGAGAACTGGCTGGTATCTGTGATAGTAACGTATGAGGATTGGGTACAACTGGGGTGATTGGATCTAGAACTTTGTTTATTTCTCTTAGATCATGTACCATACGATATTTGGGCATGGAACCCTTATCAAGAGTTCTCTTCTTGACTGGATACAGAGGAGTGTTAGCAGGTGATTGTATCTCTACCAGAACTCCTCTCTCTCTATATCCCTCTATCTGTTTTATAATTGCTAATTCCTGCTGGGCACTCACAGGGTATTGTCTGAGCTGTGGGAGAACAGTTCCTGGTTGCACAGATAGTTTTACAGGAGAGATACGTAATAATCCCACATCAGTGTCACCCTGTGCCCACAGTGTTTCTGGGACCATTGAGAGGTCTAGATCTGTGTTGTACTCTTTTTCTTCAGTATAATCCTCAAAAGCCTGAATTCTGACATATTGTTCTAATGTTTCTGCATCATCAGGGATAGTCAACATAACTGTGCCATCGTCCCTAAAATTGATGTTAGCTTCTAATTTCTTTAGTACATCAGTTCCTAACAGACATGTTGGGGCACCTCTGGCATACAAAAATCTGGATGCAAAACATTTAGGTCCTAATGAGACCTCTAGGGGCACAGTATATGGCAGTGTTCGAATTACCCCATCATAACCCTCAGCAAAAGTTGTTTGTTCTGAAATATCTTCCGGATTCGGAAGAAAATCTTGATTCAAAATTGAGGAAGTTGCACCTGTATCTATCAAAAATGGAATCTCTCTCCCCCCCACATTCACCTGTATCATAGGTCTTCTAGCTGGTAGGGAAGTTTGTAACACATCGAGTCAATCTGAATCTGGTATGGGACCATTAGTCCATGAGCCGGGCCAGATATCGGTACCACCCGGAGTGACTAATTTTCTTTGGTATTTTTAGGTAGATGCATGTCTGTAGTTTATTTTTTGATATGATAGCCCTTACATATACGTAGCTTATTAACCCCTTCAGCCCTAGGCCTATTTGTACCCAAGTGCCTAAGCCAATCTGACCTGTGCCACTTCATGGGCTAATAACTTTGGAACGCTTTCACCTATCCAAGCCATTCTGAGATTGTTTTCTCGTGACATATTGTACTTCACGTCAGTGCTAAATGGGAGTCAATATATTTTACCTTTCTATATAAAAAAATGCTAAATATTCGGAAATTTTGGAAAAATCGGCAATTTTTTAACTTTGAAATTCTCTGCTTTTTACAAAAATACTGATACCCCCCATAATAGTTATTAATTTACACTCCCCACATGTTTACTTCATATTGGCATCATTTTGAAAATGAAACCTTATTGTTTTACGACGTAATAGGGCTTATAGTTTTATGCGCAATTTTTCACATTTACAGCAAAACCCACTTTTCAAAGGACCAAGTCACTTCTGAAGTCACTTTAAGGGGCTTACATAACAGAAACCACCCATAAATTACCCCATTTTGCAAACTACACCCCTCAAGCTGTTCAAAACTCATTTTTAAAAACTGTTAACCCTTTAGGTGTTCCACAGGAATTTTAGCAGAATGAAGGCGAAATTTCAAAATTTCATTTTTTTTCCAGATATTACATTGTAATCCAATTTTACCTGCAACCTAGCAAGGGTTAACGGCAAACCCAAACTTGGTTACCCTAATTCTGCAGTTTATAGAAACACCCCACATGTACTCGTAAACTAAAGTATGGGCACACAGCACAGCTCAACACGGAAGGAGCGCTATGTGGTTTTTGGGTGGCGGATTCACTGGAAGAAATCTAGGGGGCCATGTCACATTTGAAGGCTGCCTGAGGTACCCCCACAGTGGAAACCCCAAAAAGTGACCCTATTTTGGAAACTACACCCCCAAGGAATCTTTTAGGGGGTATAGTGACCACTTTGACCCAACCAGTGTTTCACAGTAGTTGGAAACACTTGGTTGAGAAAATGGAAAAAGTTTATCTTGAGACCCTCAGAAATGAACAACTCTCAGCATTCTGGATGTCATACTTGGACATGGTCGAGACCATGCTGGCCCTGGTTCGAGCTTCAAGAGAAGGCAACTGGATGCTTCACCTAGGAGCAATCCGACAGATGATACCATGGTGTTTTGCCTATGACAAGGTCAACTATGCCCGATACCTAACCTATTACTATGCCACAATGTCTCGGCTGCCCATAGAACACCCAGAGGTCCATGAATACTTCATGCAAGGTGGCTTTTCGGTCCAGATCGGTAGCAAGAATCCTTTTGGACGAATTCCTGTGGACCAGACCATTGAAGAGACAATCAACAAAGACACCCAGACACCAGGGGGCACAAAAGGCTTCAGCCTCAAAGTTGGAGCTGTTTCCAGGTTCTACCTGACATCAGAGTACCGCAGTATGTACTTGAGGCAGCTGAGGGCCCTGGTAGGCCAACAATATACTGACTTCAGCCATTCAGACCTACAGGTGTCTAGGATTAGAAGAGATGAAGCCGATGTCCAATCTTTCGTTCAACTGCTGGAGACAGGTTGGGTGAACCCCTTCAACAAAGAGCATAATGGTGAACTTATCAGTTTGTCAACAGCGACTGTAGCACCACCAGATGTAGCCAAAGACCTTCAAGGGGCATACAGTATAGGAGAGGATGCATATCAAACATTCAAGGATGAGCGTTTGGGTACCGATAAGCCAACTACATTGTTTCATGACAAGATGACGAAGAACAAACTTAAAACGTTCTCTAACATCCAAATGAAGACACGCAGACAAGGTCTTGGCAAGGAGGTAATTTTGAAGGCTGACAGAAACCTATTTGGCCAGATGATACTTGTAGCTGAGAACAGAAAGCTACAAATGAGTGATGTCTTGACTCATCCCCTGGGTCCATTGCCATGGGCACTTGCCAATGGTGATGGGTCTATCCGCAAGACCAACAAGGCTGCCCTCGCAAGGGAGTTGGAGAGGAATGCTCGTCCTGCAGAAGTGATCCCCGAGCCCTCTGCAACCATCATTGATGGGATGAGCCTGGTTCAGAAACTGAAGGGAAACAATGCAACATTTGGCCAGCTAGCAGGCACAGCAATGAGTCGCGCTATCCATGAGGGTGCTAAGAGCAAGCGCATTGATATTGTCTTTGACGTCTACAAGGAGACATCCATCAAAGATACAGAAAGAGTCAACAGATATGAAGGCACAGGGATCCATTTCAAGAACATTCAACATGGGCACAACATCCAGCAGTGGAAAAAGCTTCTAAGTAGTTCCTCCAACAAGGCAAGTCTCATAAAGTTTCTGGTAGAAGAATGGAAGGCGAAACACCACAGGGAGAAGCTTGAGGAGAAGGAGCTGTATGTCACATGTGAGCAGCTCTGCTTTAAGATCACCAAAGAACAGTGGGAAGAGGCTGCTGACCTTAAGTCAAATCAAGAAGAAGCAGACACACGCCTCCTTCTCCATGCTCTTCATGCAGCAGAATCTGGTTACAAGTCGGTCATCATCACTTCGGAGGATACTGATGTCATGGTCCTGTGTCTGGGCATGTGCCACAAAATCCCATCCCACCTGTTCCAGAAATGCGGTACACAGAACCGGACAAGATTCCTGGATATCACCACTCTGAGCCGAACATTGGGAGGCAGCGTATGTGATTCATTGATTGGTATGCATGCATTTACAGGCTGTGACACCGTCAGTGCATTCGCTGGCCGTGGGAAGATGACGACACTCAAGCAGTTGAAGATGAACAAGACATACCAGGATGCCTTTCAGGAAGTTGGTCGTTCATGGGAAGTGTCTACCGAACTTTTTGAGAAGTTACAGGAAATCACCTGCCACATGTACCTGCCAACTACCCAAACAACTGAGGTAAACAGGCTCCGTTATCAGCTGTTCTGTGCCAGACGTGGAGTGGTAGAGTCAAGTCAACTCCCTCCTTGCCAGGACTGCCTTTTCATGCATGCACTGCGTGCAAACTACCAGGCTGCGATCTGGAGGAGAAGTCTGCAGAGCCAGCCATGGGTTGCAAACCCAACAGACTGCGGTTGGATGATAGATAACGACGGAAAGCTTGTTGTCAAGTGGATGCAAGGGGCACCAGCACCAGAAGCTATTATACAGCTACTGTCCTGCAAGTGTGTGCGGTCATGTGAACTTCCTCAGTGTACTTGCCTCAGCAATGGCCTGAAGTGCACAGACATGTGCAGATTACAGACATGCCAGAACAAGGGTACTGAAGACGAGCCAGTAGAACAACAGTCAGATTCAGAGTCCGATGTTGAAGATATTATGGAGTAACATATATATATATATATATATATATATATATATATATATATATATATATATATATATATGCACATGACATGTTCAGTGTGTATTTACATAACTTGGATTAAATTTTGTTACAAATACTACATCTAGTCACTCCGGGTGGTACCGATATCGTCATATTTGGTTCTTGGCTCATGCTAAAATTCCTGTGGAACACCTAAAGGGTTAACAGTTTTTAAAAATGAGTTTTGAACAGCTTGAGGGGTGTAGTTTGCAAAATGGGGTAATTTATGGGTGGTTTCTGTTATGTAAGCCCCTTAAAGTGACTTCAGAAGTGACTTGGTCCTTTGAAAAGTGGGTTTTGCTGTAAATGTGAAAAATTGCGCATAAAACTATAAGCCCTATTACGTCGTAAAACAATAAGGTTTCATTTTCAAAATGATGCCAATATGAAGTAAACATGTGGGGAGTGTAAATTAATAACTATTATGGGGGGTATCAGTATTTTTGTAAAAAGCAGAGAATTTCAAAGTTAAAAAATTGCCGATTTTTCCAAAATTTCCGAATATTTAGCATTTTTTTATATAGAAAGGTAAAATATATTGACTCCCATTTAGCACTGACGTGAAGTACAATATGTCACGAGAAAACAATCTCAGAATGGCTTGGATAGGTGAAAGCGTTCCAAAGTTATTAGCCCATGAAGTGGCACAGGTCAGATTGGCTTAGGCACTTGGGTACAAATAGGCCTAGGGCTGAAGGGGTTAATAAGCTACGTATATGTAAGGGCTATCATATCAAAAAATAAACTACAGACATGCATCTACCTAAAAATACCAAAGAGAATTAGTCACTCCGCTTGGTACCGATATCGTCAAATTTGGTTCTTGGCTCATGGACTACATCTATGATGGTAGATTTCTGCTGGTTGTCCGTTTGGGGAGGGTTATTTCTGGGAACAAATTTGCCTGACTTTATATCTGCCAACTTCTTCCTGCACTCTCTTTGGAAATGACCTGGCTTTTTACAGTAGTGACAAGGAAAATTGTGTCTCATTCTTCCTCCTGTATTAGCTTGTGCTATTCTAACAGGCTTACGATTCTCTCTCATATCCATGGCTATTCCTAAACATCGTTGTTTCACAATATTTGGTTGTTCAATTGTTCTCCAATCTGGAGTAGAGGATTTAAATTTTTCTCTGATTTTCGGATCTAGCCCCTCTATTAATTGTTTTGTAAAAAGTCTCCTTACTGAAGCATCAGTCAAATCCAATCCTTCATCCCTAAAGCTATTTTCTAGTTCTTGACTATATTCTTCAATACTTTGCCCAAATTTCTGCATAATCACACCCGTAGATCCCCTTTCCCTCTGTTTTCCCCTCATGAAAATTATTAATGCCTCTGTGAACTGGGTACCTGATGCTTCTGTCTGTAAGGCACCCCCTTCTGCCACTGGTCTAATGGGCTGTAGGTGTGTCAATAATTCCTGAAAAAGTCCAGCGGACATTTTCATTCTACATAATTCTTCCCCGTCCGCCCAGACCCCAGCATGAGTCTGCATGATTTGTTGTATATATTGTGCAAATCTAACTGGAAACTGGACAGGATCTGGTGCGTTATGTAAGAGGGACATACCCTCGGCAGGGGACCAAGGGAAGTATTGGCGTGTGTTATGGTAGTGGGTTGCCATTACTCCATTGGCGCCAGCTTCTCTAAAAGGTCTAGGTACTACCCTAACAGGGGCAAGTACAGCGCCATATCTAGGTGTACCACAGGCTAGGCAATCATTTCTCCAATCTGGATTTTGTTGTCCACAGTGTGAACATTCCCATCCTCCTACCCCACCAAGATTGGGATACAAGGCTGGAAATTGTTTTCCTCCTTCTGCTCTTCCAGATGGTACAAATGATTGGGCTTTTGGATCTAGGTAAGGTGGTGGGATTATATCACAACTTTTTCCCTTTCCCATGATCCATTTGGAAGTGTCTGGATCATACTTCCAATTCTCCTCTTTAGCTGTTTTTGAGACCTCTATCATACAGTGTATGATTTCTTCCCACCCATTGTCTTTGATAATTCCACCTCGTTCTTTACTCAGTCTTTCCCATTCTGTACTGAACATAAGTGCTTCTGAAATTCCCAATTTTCCTCTCACTCTTCTAATCTGTTTTCTGACTATCTTTCCACATCTTTCCTGTATGATATCTGCTGCTTCCACTTGTCCTAAGACAGTTTTGGTCTGTTTATTTCCCATTTTTCTTTTCAATATTAGCTATGACTACCCTAGGTGACGTTTGGACAATCACTTACTCTATGGTGATGTCTCGTTGCCTTCTCTCCTAGGGAGCTAAAATATTGAAGGGCTTGTCTGCTCCGTTTCTTCTAATATGCAGGACGTACCTAAGTGCTATTATGCACACAAACAGACCCAGCAACACCATACAGATCACAAAACTTTCTGTGTCAGTTAGCATACTTGTCCCAGGCTCATGGACCCGCGTCCTGGGCTCATTCTATCACACCTTATCCAGGGAATGTAGAAACAAGTTCTATAGGAGAGTCAAGCATGGGCGGAGGTCTCCCAGAAGGACGCTACCTCATAACCCAGTTAGGCTGACTTCACCAATAACCTTGTTCTAACAATCGTGGCTTATTGTTCTACGCACTTCTATTCTTCTTTCACAACATGTCACAACCTTCACACTGCTCACACACTGTTCACACACTGCCAGGGACTAGACTCATAAATCTATACAATATGGTAACCCGAGTTTTATAGGTATCTACTCACTACTAGACTAACCCAGCGTGACACGGCTCATAGAGATCTTTCGGATAATACAGGGCAGATAAAAGAGAACTAATAATGTCTCTTACCTGGCCAGGTTTTTCAGTTCATTTGCCATCCATTATCCGAGATCTCCGTTGTCCGTATCCGCAGGTAAATCTCGAGCAAACACTCTCTCCTCAGGTCCCTGTTCAGGCGCCAGAATTGTTGAGTCCTCATCCGTCCCCGGCTTTCTGATGTAGAGAGATCCAAGTAATAACACACAGCACAAGAGATGTGTATTCATATGCAGGGATCGCTCAGGAGCTCGCCTCTGACTCACTGGGCTCACCCCTCCTGTTTATATAGGAATGAGATAAGCATTTACAGACATGCGTACAAGGGCTCATATTCTCTAACAAAGAGTATGTATTCTACTGATAACGTTCACTGGAATGCAGGTTACAATATGGCAAAGGAATGCGTCCATAAAAGGAAATATGTCTACCTTGCTCAAGTTTCTTCATATACGTCTCTGAGTAGAGGAAGACAAAATGGATTCTTCAATCTGATCTCTACAAGCTGCTGCAGACTCCCCCCTGTCACCAGTATATAGATGCTCCAGACTCCCCCGTCACCAGTATATAGCTGCTCCAGACTCTCCACTGTCACCAGTATATAGCTGCTCCAGACTCCCCCGTCACCAGTATATAGCTGCTCCAGACTCTCCCGTCACCAGTATATAGCCCCCCATCTTCAGCTCTATGAGCAGTGAAGTTTATCAATGCAGTTTGGCACTTTGAACTGAAGACCCAACTTTGGGCTGTTAGTAATGTGATCCTTCCCTATTTAGCATTGGTGATGCAGCAGATAAATGGAAGCAACGCAGTAACTTAGGTTACCATACCTTTAAGAAGCTTCAAGTTTGTGCACACAATGCCGTGGCTAGCTGTAATCTGAGAAGGGGGGAGCGATGAAGCAGCAGGGAGCCAGGAAGGATGAGAAGGTGAAAGCACCGTGCATACAGAGCCAGGGAGGCTCTGGCTGCTAGCGTCCCTGGAAACCAGGGAAATCCAAGATGGACGGCGGCTACTGGAATAAGTGACACTGTGACCTCACAAGGTACGGAGGCCTGGAAATACCAAAAATGCAACCCATTTCATGGGTTGTCTGACGAAGGGAGGGAGGGAAGGAGAGGTTAAAAAAAAAAAAAAAGTTCTTCTCTGTCTTGGTGCCGCCCCCTGCAGCCTCCCGCCCCTAGGCACGTGCCCTCCAGTGCCTAGTGGCAAATACGGCCCTGCTCCAGAATGTGGACCCCATAAATGCTCTTGAAAAGTCAGGTAATCTGAAAATTAGTTTTAGGACTTGATCAATCACATACCAAACTACTATTCCAACAAATTCTCATCCATGTACCCACATCTGTATGCACTAGAGTGTGGACCCCACAAATGTTCCTGAAAAGTCAGGTCATCTGAAAATTAATTCTAGGACTTGATTATTCACAAACATTTTTGACCATTTATCTAACTTTGACTGTTTTTACGACTGTCTTGCTACACAACACTTTGGCTTCCATTTATATTACTTATATTTATGTTGATGATACTGACATGATCATTTTATTGGAGGATTTCTAAAAAATTAGGAAGTTCTTGCTTTATGGTTCTTGCCGAACCTCTGGTACCAGACAATACTTTCAATAGAGAACTGGTTTTGTGCATATAGCTGTTCTGACCTTGGCGGGTGAGAGCTTGCTATGTTGCACCAAGTCTATTGGCACATTTGTCTCTCATATAGGGATTGATGGAGCTAAAAAGATGATGTACGACCAGTCTCTGAAAGTGTCTGCCATTCTAGCCCTGCTGGTGTTCTATCATCTTTGGAACAAACTCAGCTTTGCCACATAGTTGGCTGCATTTTCCTCCACATTTTGCCCTTCATTCCAGTACAGTTTATTATTCCTGCTACAATATACGCAAATGCGGGACAACTGCTTAGTTAGCAAGACCAAATTTTATAATCAGCCAATGTGTTTTTAGGAGAATGCCTACCTCTGTGAGTAATAATTCCTGAAAGGATTATCTTGTTTGCTCAATGTCTCTAGAAACTTTGAATGGGTCCTGGAACTTCAATTTTACCCTAAAGACCAAATGGTGTGCCGTCTATCATTATAGGCAAAGCCGTGTGTCCAGTACTCACATTGGTGCCATATTAGATATATTTCTGCAATAAAATTTGAGGTGTGTTCCTCAGAACATACAAAAAAGAATCATAAAAGAGACAGTGAAAAAAATGCAATTTGTAAATTTTCAAACTTGTGTTGCATCAACTGCATAAAAAATGGTGGCATTGAACTACTCACTACCTCCCTAGATAAATAGATTAGAGGGTACAATTTATAAAAAAGACATTTATGGGGGATTTCTATTGCTCTTGAACCACACAGGCTCTGCAAATATGACAATCTATTTCAACTAAAGCCAAATTCGTCACATTGTGCCCCTTCCTATCTGAGCCCTGGCGTTTGTACAAACAGAACTTTTTGACTACATGTGGGATATTTCCGCGCTCATAAGAAAGAGGGTAACAAATTGTGGGTCCACTTTTTGGTGTAATCTCTGACAAAAGTGAGAAATTCAGGTCTAAAACAATTTTTTTGTGAAAAAATGAACTTTTTCAATAAGACGACCTAATGTTATCAAATTCTGTGTCGTACCTATGATTTCAAATTGCTTGATATACCCCTGGATAAAATCTTTGATGGGTGTAGTTTCCAAAATGGGGTCACTTTTTGGGTGCTTCCGCTGTTCAGGCACATCTCCAAACCCAACATGGCATCCGCTCTCACAATTTTGAGATTAAAATGTGCAAATTGTCTCTTCAGAGAGGAAGAGGACTTGAACTCTAGTGCCACTTAGTCCTCTTCCTCTCTGAAGAGACTATTTGCATATTTCCCAGAGGAGCTTTGCGGCTTTAAGTCTCCTCACCTCGATATGCTTAACCTGTCACTCTCCGCAAGGAGAAACGATACTTCTTGGATCGAGATTAAAAAGTGAAACAGTGCTCCTTCCCTTCCGAGCTCTGCTGTGCTGTGTTTTTGTGAAAAAAATGATTTTGTATTTTTACGCCTCTACGTTATAAACGTCTGTGAAGCACTTGGGGGTTCAAAGTGCTCACCACACATCTAGATAAGTTCCTTAGGGGGTCTAGTTTCCAAAATTGTGTCACTTGTGGGAGGTTTCCACTGTTTAGGCACATGAGGGGCTCTCCAAACGCGACATGGCGTCCGATCTCAATTCCAGACAATTTTGCTTTGAAAAAGTGCTGTGCACTCAAATAGTGGTTTACCCCCACTTAAGGGGTATTTGGATATTCAGGAGAAATTGCAGAACAATTTTTGTGGTTCATTTCATTTTCTCTTTTTACACTTGAGTAAATAAAAAAATTGGTTCTGAAGTAAAAGTTTTGTGAAAAAAGTTAAATGTTCATTTTTTCCTTTCACATTGCTTCAGTTCCTGTGAAGCATGTAAAGGGTTAATAAGCTTTTTAAATGTGGTTTTGATCAGCTCGATGGGTGCAGTTTTTAGACTGGTGTAATTTTTGGATATTTTCTGCCATATAGACCCCTCAAAGTGACTTCAAATGTGAGGTGGTCCCTAAAAAAATGGTTTTGGAAATTTTGTTGTAACAATGAGAAATCGCTGGTCAACTTTTAACCCTTATAATTTCCTAACAAAACAAAAATTGTTTCCAGAATTGTGCTGATGTAAAGTTGACATGTGGGTAATGTTATTTATTAACAATGTTTTGTGACATACAGTACAGACCAAAAGTTTGGACACACCTTCTCATTTAAAGTTTTTTCTGTATTTTCATGACTGTGAAAATTGTACATTCACACTGAAGGCATCAAAACTATGAATTAACACATGTGGAATTATATACTTAGCAAAAAACTGTGAAACAACTGAAAATATGTCTTATATTCTAGGTTCTTCAAAGTAGCCACCTTTTGCTTTGATGACTGCTTTGCACACTCTTGGCATTCTCTTGTTGAGCTTCAAGAGGTAGTCACCGGGAATGGCCTTCCAACAATCTTGAAGGAGTTCCCAGAGATGCTTAGCACTTGTTGGCCCTTTTGCCTTCACTCTGCGGTCTAGCTCACCCCAAACCATCTCGAATTGGGTTCAGGTCTGGTGACTGTGGAGGCCAGGTCATCTGGCGTAGCACCCCCTCACTCTCGTTCTTGGTCAAATAGCCCTTACACAGCATGAAGGTGTGTTTGGGGTCATTGTCCTGATGAAAAATAAATGATGGTCCAACTAAATGCAAACCTGATGGAATAGCATGCCGCTGCAAGATGCTGTGGTAGCCATTCTAGTTCAGTATGCCTTCAATTTTGAATAAATCCCCAACAGTGTCACCAGCAAAGCACCCCCACACCATCACACCTCCTCCTTCATGCTTCACGGTGGGAACCAGGCATGTAGAGTCCATCCGTTCACCTTTTCTGCGTCGCACAAAGACACGGTGGTTGGAACCAAAGATCTCAAATTTGGACTCATCAGACCAAAGCACAGATTTCCACTGGTCTAGTGTCCATTCCTTGTGTTCTTTAGCCCAAACAAGTCTCTTCTGCTTGTTGCCTGTCCTTAGCAGTGGTTTCCTAGCAGCTATTTTACCATGAAGGCCTGCTGCACAAAGTCTCCTCTTAACAGTTGTTGTAGAGATGTGTCTGCTGCTAGAACTCTGTGTGGCAGTGACCTGGTCTCTAATCTGAGCTGCTGTTAACCTGCGATTTCTGAGACTGGTGACTCGGATAAACTTATCCTCAGAAGCAGAGGTGACTTTTGGTCTTCCTTTCCTGGGGCGGTCCTCATGTGAGCCAGTTTCTTTGTAGCGTTTGATGGTTTTTGCAACTGCACTTGGGGACACTTTCAAAGTTTTCCCAATTTTTCGGACTGACTGACCTTCATTTTTTAAAGTAATGATGGCCACTCGTTTTTCTTTACTTAGCTGCTTTTTTCTTGCCATAATACAAATTCTATCTGTCTATTCAGTAGGACTATCAGCTGTGCATCCACCATACTTCTGCGCAACACAACTGATGGTCCCAACCCCATTTATAAGGCAAGAAATCCCACTTACTAAACCTAAAAGTTAAAACCATTCCCGGTGACTACCTCTTGAAGCTCATCAAGAGAATGCCAAGAGTGTGCAAAGCAGTCATCAAAGCAAAAGGTGGCTACTTTGAAGAACATAGAATATAAGACATAATTTCAGTTGTTTCACAGTTTTTTGTTAAGTATATAATTCCACATGTGTTAATTCATAGTTTTGATGCCTTCAGTGTGAATGTACAATTTTCATAGTCATGAAAATACAGAAAAATCTTTAAATGAGAAGGTGTGTCCAAACTTTTGGTCTGTACTGTATCTGTCCAATTTAAGGGGAAAAATATTAAATGTTAGAATATTGTGAAATTTTAAAAATGTTCGCAATATTTCCATTTTTTCATAAATAAACGCAAGTCATGTCAAAGAAATTTTACCACTGACATGAAGTACAATATGTCATAAGAAAACATTCTCAGAAACAGTGGGATCCGTTAAAACGTTCCAGAGTTATAACCTCATAAAGTGACAGTGGTCAGAATTGTAAAAATTGGCCTGGTCATTAAGCTGCAAATTGGCTCTGTCACTGTATGTACCCTGGAAACCCATCTGTGAGATTACAATTCTAAAAGCCGCTATGTGTACTCTGCACCCTGCACATGTAGGAACACTGCATCTTTAAGCTGCTGTGTGTGCTCTGCACCCTTAGCCTGTGGGAGAACTGGCCATCAAGCCGCTGTGTGTACTCTGCAAACCTGTCTGTGAGAGTACTGTGCTAAAAGCCGCTGTGCGTACTCTGCACCCTCCACCTGTGGGAGTACTGTGCCTTTAAGCTCCTGTGTGTACCCTGCCCCCTCCGCCTGTAAGGAGTACTGTCCTTTAAGCTCCAGGATGTACTCTGCACTCACTGCCTATGGGAGTACTGTTAATTTAACCTGCTGTGTGTTTTCTAGTACTTTGAGAAATAATTAATTACCATCCGTCACCTCATTGCTATTAGTAGGCCCCAAAACATTTTTTTAAGGTCTGGTATGATTTTTGCACTATTTTTGCAAATCAATATATCGCATTAGCCTTCTTGTTGTAATTTCTAGCACCCGAAAAAATTTTCTGGACTAGTGTGTATTTTTTATTAGTCTGGGAAATAAAAAATTGGCATCAGCCGTCTTCGTTGCCATTTCTATGCGCAAAAAATAATATTTCAGGATCGGTGTGTGTTTTCAAGCAGTATGAGTGTGGAGAAACGGGTTCAGTGGGTGCTCTCGTCCGCTGGCCCGGCTGTCTTTAGCAAGACTGCATGGACCACGGCTCATACCACTGAACGCCCGCTCTATCTCCCAGTGGGCAATACACTACACAGATAACACAAGGTTAAGGTAAAACAGTGTGGCAATACTTTATTGAACCACAACACACAATAGCAAACAGAACAATCCCACCTTGGCTGGAATTGCTTGGTTACATGGGCGCATATAAAAGATCACTGCGTCTCCACGTATTTCCAGTATGACATGATGTCAGAGCTCCCAGAGTCGCTACTCAATCTGTGGATGCACGCACAGAGAAGGGGTAACCACAAGCATAGGGAGATGACCAAGAACTGCCCATAGAGTCCATACAAGGTCCAAAGCCAGTTGACACGAGAGTCACCACCTGGCTTATATGACCATCTCCATGGAACCAGGTGACCAGCGGGTCCCAACCCTGGCTTTCTCCAAACATATCCATGGTTCAGAGATGGTCACTGGATCAGATCTGTGTCCTTCCAACCGGAGCCGAAAACCCCTGGGTTGTTTCCTATAGAATCATAGATCAGTGTTCCTCGTGATGGTGCCATGATGAATTGGCTGCAGTCCTTTCTCTTGTCTGTTGGGTGTTTTGCAGAATGTCTAGCTGATAGCTCTGTGTTACTTCAGTCTCCCAGGATGTGATCTCTGAGTCTTTTTATACCCAAGGCATGTAAGCTATTTTTAGAATTACCCAGGGTCTTTCAGTACAACATCAAGATAAGGTAAACAATGGTGATGGGATTAAGTGGCACTATTAGCATATAAGCACACATCAATAAACAAAGCTTAACACACTCAATTTACAGTCACTATTACAGACTTAAGGTACCATCACAATAAGCGGCGCTGCAGCGATATCGATAACGTTGCGGATCGCTGCAGCGTCGCTGTGTGGTCGCTGGAGAGCTGTCACACAGACAGCTCTCCAGCGACCATTGATGCCGAAGTCCCCGGGTAACCAGGGTAAACATCGGGTTACTAAGCGCAGGGCCGCGCTTAGTAACCCGATGTTTACCCTGGTTACCAGTGTAAATGTAAAAAACAAACAAACACTACATACTTACATTGCCATGTCTGTCGCGTCCCACGGTGTCCGCTTCCCTGCACTGTGTAAGCGCCAGCCCTAAAGCACAGCGGTGACGTCACCGCTGTGCTTTGCTTTACGGCCGGCACTGACACATTCAGTGCAGGTAGCTCTGAGCAGCAGCGCAGACGCTGGGGGACGTGACAGACATCAGAGGGTGAGTATGTAGTGTTTTTTTTTTTAACTTTTACAATGGTAACCAGGGTAAATATCGGGTTACTAAGCGTGGCCCTGCGCTTAGTAACCCGATATTTACCCTGGTTACCATTGTAAAACATTGCTGGCATCGTTGCTTTTGCTGTCAAACACGACGATACACGCCGATCTGACGACCAAATAAAGTTCTGGACTTTCAGCAACGACCAGCGATATCACAGCGGGATCCAGATCGCTGCTGCGTGTCAAACACAACGATATCGCTATCCAGGACGCTGCAATGTCACGGATCGCTATCGTTATCGTTGCAAAGTCGTTTAGTGTGAAGGTACCTTTACACAGTATGTTAGATAGTATATCAGTTGGCTTGTCTGTCTTCTTGACCCACCAGACATAAACACTTAAATTCACAAGCCAATATACAGATAAAAAGCCAGTTCTTTTGGTTTTGCAAAAACATGGTTGTCTGGGAAATTAAGATATAATCTGGTTTCTTCACATTCCTCCCCCATCTTAATTAACCAGACATGATAGGCTTCCAATCATCCAGTCTCCTTAGAGCATATTCCATATGCTCCTTACGAAAATAAACTCCATACGTAATTGAAGAGTAACAACTGGTGTAACAGGGTCTACCGTGCTGGAGTACCTCTTTCAGCACCACCCCGTGTTTCAGGAGGTCCACTCTGCCCTGGCTGGAGTCTGAATGAAGGACGCTGGCTGGAACTCCTGGGTTACATGGACGCATATAAAAGATCACTGCTTCTCTACGTATTTCCAGTGCAACAACACTCCACTCACAGGACACAGAATATAAGGACTCTGGCTGGAACTCCTTGCTTACATGGACGCTTATAAAAGATCACTGCTTCTCCACGTATTTCCAGTGCGACAACACTCCACTCACAGGACACAGAATATACACCACACAGGTACAGAGGGCAGGCCCATTGCAAAGCGGCAGGCCAGACACACACTACAATAGCCGCAGGGGGCCGCAGCCCCCACCGTATATCCACCGTAGGAATCACAAAGGTGGGGGAGGTCAGAAAGGTGACATCTTGTCCCCTCTGCCCAGGGGCGCAGCCCGTGGGCCGATGCACCAGGGACATGCTTCCCACATGGAACCCACCATACACACATACAACTGCACAACACAATCTGGGTGCTGAGGGGTTCTGCAACAATTGGTATCCATTGGGTCCACGCATGGCTTCCTCCACATTTCGTAGCTCCTGCATTAAATTCTATTCGATCCGTTGAAGCTGGAACATCTCCTGTAGTTTCCGTTTCTTGTTGAGGTCATATAGCTACTCTGGTCCTCTTCCCAAGGCCGATTTGGTGGGGTTGGATATAGTGGCATCCGAAACCTGCTGTGCATGCCTCATCAATGGTCTGCTGGGTCTGTCTGTATACCTCCCTGGTTGTGAAGCCCTGGACAGTGTCTACGAACACCAGTCCCCTGCAGCTCCCCCGGTTCCACCAGGCTGAGTAGTGTCCCACCGCTGCCACCAATTGTGGAGAAACGGGGTCAGTGGGTGCTCTCGTCTGCTGGCCCGGCTGTCTTTAGCAACACTGCATGAACCATGGCTCATACCACTGAACACCCGCTCTATCTCCCAGTGGGCAATACACTACACAGGCAACACAGGGTTAAGGTAAAACAGTGTGGCAATACTTTATTGAACCACAACACACAATAGCAAACAGAACAGTCCCACCATGGCTGGAATTGCTTGGTTACATGGGCGCATATAAAAGATCAATGCATCTCCACGTATTTCCAGTATGACATGATGTCAGAGCTCCCAGGGTCGCTACTCCATCTGTGGATGCACGCACAGAGAAGGGGTAACCACAAGCATAGGGAGATGACCAAGAACTGTCCATGGAGTCCATACCAGGTCCAAAGCCAGTTGACACGAGAGTCACCACCTGGCTTATCTGACCATCTCCATGGAACCAGGCGACCAGCGGGTCCCAACCCTGGCTTTCTCCAAACATATCCATGGTTCAGAGATGGTCACTGGATCAGATCTGTGTCCTTCCAACCGGAGCCGAAAACCCCTGGGTTGTTTCCTATAGAATCATAGATCAGTGTCCCTCGTGATGGTGCCATGATGAATTGGCTGCAGTCCTTTCTCTTGTCTGTTGGGTGGTTTGCAGAATGTCTGGCTGATAGCTCTGTGTTACTTCAGTCTCCCAGGATGTGATCTCTGAGTCTTTTTATACCCAAGGCATGTAAGCTATTTTTAGAATTACCCAGGGTCTTTCGGTACAACATCAAGATAAGGTAAACAATGGTGATGGGATTAAGTAGCACTATTAGCATAAAAGCACAAATCAATAAACAAAGCTTAACACACTCAATGTCCAGTCACTATTACACACTAAGGGTATGTGCACACGTCCGGATTTCTTGCAGAAATTTCCTGAAGAAAACCGGAAATTTTCTGCAAGAAATCCGCATTTTTTTTTTTGCGTTTTTTTTTCCGTTTTTTTCGCGGCTTTTTTAGCATTCTGCAAGCGTAATTAGCTTGCAGAATGCTAAAGTTTTCCAAGCGATCTGTAGCATCGCTTGGAAAACTGACTGACAAGTTGGTCACACTTGTCAAACATACTGTTTGACAAGTGTGACCAACTTTTTATACTATAGATGCTGCTTATGCAGCATCTATAGTAAAAGATAGAATGTTTAAAAATAATAAAAAAAATAAAAAAATGGTTATACTCACCCTCTGCAGACAGCCAATCTCCTCAGCGGCGTCCGTTCCTATAGATGCCGGTGTGGTTCAGGACCTTCGATGACGTCGCGGCTTGTGATTGGTCGCGTGAGTCACATGAGCGGTCACGCGACCAATCACAAGACAGCGACGTCATCACAGGTCCTGAACCACACCATCTATAGGAACGGAAGAGAAAGCATGCACCGGAGAGGCGGGAACACTTCGGGGGCCATCAGAGGGTGAGTATATCACTATTTTTTATTTTAATTCTTTTTTTTTTACCAATTATACGGTGCCCAGTCCGTGGAGGAGAGTCTCCTCTCCTCCACCCTGGGTACCAACCGCACATAATCTGCTTACTTCCCGCATGGTGGGCACAGCCCCGTGCGGGAAGTAAGCAGATCAATGCACTCCTAGGTGTGCGGAATCCCCGCAATTCCGCATTTTTAATGAACATGTTGCTTTTTTTCCCACGATGCGATTTTTTCGCAGAAAAAATGCAACATTTGCACAAAAAATGCGGAATACCCTGTAAGTAATAGGAGGCATATGTAAGCGTTTTTTTCGTGTTTTTATCACGTTTTTATAGCGAAAAAACGCAAAAAAAACGCAAAAAATCCTGAACGTGTGTACATGGCCTTAAGGTACCTTCACACATAACGATTTCGTTAACGATATCGTTGCAATGTCATGCTTTTTGTGACGTAGCAACGATCCCGCTAACGATCTCGTTATAGTGTGACAGCGACCAACGATCAGGCCCCTGCTGGGAGATCGTTGGTCGTAGGGAACGATCAGGACCTTTATTTCGTCGCTGATCACCCGCTGTCACCCACTGGATCGGCGTGTGTGACGCCGATCCAGCGATGTGTTCACTTGTAACCAGGGTAAATATCGGGTTACTAAGCGCAGGGCCGCGCTTAGTAACCCGATATTTACCCTGGTTACCATTGTAAAAGTTAAAAAAAAAAACAGTACATACTCACATTCTGTCTGTCATGTCCCCCGGCGTCCACAGGGTTAAAACTGCTTTCGGCAGGAGCGCTGCTAATATGCAGCGCTGCTGCCGAGAGCTTGCCTGCAATGAATGTGTCAGCGCCGGCCGTAAAGCAGAGCACAGCGGTGACGTCACCGCTGTTACTGCCGGCGCTGAGACATTCAGTGCAGGGAAGCTCTCGGCAGCAGCGCGTGCATATTAGCAGCGCTCTTGCCGAAAGCAGTTTTAACCCTGTGGACGCCGGGGGACGTGACAGACATCAGAATGTGAGTATGTAGTGTTTTTTTTTTAACTTTTACAATGGTAACCAGGGTAAATATCGGGTTACTAAGCGCGGCCCTGCACTTAGTAACCCGATGTTTACCCTGGTTACCCGGGTGCTGCAGGGGGACTTCGGCATCGTTGAAGACAGTTTCAATGATGCCGAAGTCGTTCCCATGATCGTTGGTCACTGGAGAGAGCTGTCTGTGTGACAGCTCCCCAGCGACCACACAACGACTTACCAACGATCATGTCCAGGTCGTATCAACTGGTCGTGATTGTTGGTAAGTCGTTAAGTGTAACGGTACCTTTACACAGTATGTTAGATAGTGTATCAGTTGGCAAGTCTGTCTTCTTGACCCATGAGACATAAACACTTAAATTCACAGCCAATATACAGATAAAAAGCCAGTTCTTTTGGTTTTGCAAAAACATGGTTGTCTGGGAAATTAAGATACAATCTGGTTTCTTCACAATGAGAAATACAGTAATTTGCATTAGCCTACTCATTGCCATAAGTAGTCCAAATAAATAGTTTTTCAGGAAGGGTATATGTTTTCTAGTGGTATGCAAAATAAATAATTGGCATCAGCCGTCACATTGACATTAGTAGTCCAAAGAAATAGTTTTTTAGGACGGCTATATGTTTTTTATTAGTCTTAGTGAAAAAAATAATTGCTATTAGCCATCCTGTGGCCATTTCGAGGCCATATAAATACATTTTCTTGCCCAGTGTTTTTTTTAGTATTCTGAAATAAACAATTGATGTCAGCTAGCTCATTGCCATTTCCAGGCCAAATAAATAATTTTACTGTACTGCTGTGTCTATATGAGTACTGTGTATAAAAAAAATAAGTGTACTCTGCAGTGTTTTTTTGAGAGTAGAGTGTGTAAAATATTCGCGTACTCTGCAGCAGTTTTTGTCAAGTAGCGTGTCTAAAACAAAACTGTGTACTCTGCATCGCTTTTTTGCAAGTAGTGTGGGTAAAAAATAAGTGTACTCTGCCTAGTTTTTTTGTGAGTAGTATGTCTGAAAAAAAATCTACTTTGCAGCCATCTTTCTTTCAAATTTTTGGGCCTAAAAAATTATTTCATTCTCTCGCTGTGTCTATACAAGTAGTGTTTCAAAAAAGTAACTCTACTCTACAGCCATCTTTTTGAGAGTAGTGTATATATATATATATATATATATATATAATATATTTTCTAAATTTAGGTAGGCCACAGAACATTGTCACTGGAAAACAGAACAAATAAACTGCGGTGAAGTATAAGGCTATGTGCACACGTTGCGTATTTTGCTGCGGATCCGCAGGGGTTTTGACTCTACGGATTCGCAGCTGTTTTCCATGAGTTTACAGTACCATGTAAACCTATGGAAAACAAAACATGTGCAGTGCACATGCTGCGGAAAAAAACGCGCGGAAACGTAGCGTTTTTTCCGCAGCATGTCAATTCTTTGTGCGTATTCCACAGCGGTTTACACCTGCTCCATAATAGGAATCCGCAGGTGTAAATCCGGATGTGAAATCTGCACAAAAAACACAAAAAAAAGCAGTAAATCCGCGGTTAATCCACAGGTAATCCGCAGTGCGGTTTACCTGCGGATTTACCAAAATTAGTCTGGAAAAATCCACAGGACTTTCCGCAATGTGTGCACGTAGCCTCACAATGGCTGGGTGCGGCTGGTATACTTCTATTTTCAGCCAAAGGTACGGACATGTCCTGTGGGATCAACACCTAATTCAATTTAACGTGAGCTCGGCTGTGGACAGGCACAAGCGTCTGTCTGCAATCACATCTCCTGCCATGCTAAACACACTTTCCAACAGTACACTTTCTGCAGGGCAGGCCAGCCCCTCAAGGCATAAAGGGCAAGGGCATCTCTCTCTTTATCTCTCTTCATCTTTCTCTCTCTCTCGCTTCTCATATTCCTTCTTTCTGATGTTGCTGTCACTTGGCACTGCCACATCTATTATCACTAATATCATTGCTGTCTTCTGATCCTTGTCTACTATCACAGTGTCTGGTTGGTTAACCAACACCTGCTTTAATCATTATCATCACTGTGCTTGATTGGCCAGCAAACTCGCCTGACCTTAACCCGGCATTGTCAAGATGTACATGAGAGACACCAGACCTAACAATGCAGACAAGCTGAAGGCTGCTATCAAAGCAACCTGGGCTTCCATAATACCTCAGCAGTGCCACAGGCTGATCACCTCCATGCCACGCCGCATTGATGCAGTAATTGATGGAAAAGGAGCCACGGCCAAGTACTGAGTGCATTTACTGAACATACATTTCAGTTGGCCAACATTTCGGATGTTAAAATCATTTTTTAAAACTTGTGTTATAAAGTATTCTAATTTACTAAGATAATGACTTTTGGGTTTTCATTGGCTGTAAGCCATAATCATCAACATTAACAGAAATAAACACTTGAAATACTGTAGATCACTCTGTTGGTAATGACTCTATATAATATGAGTTTCACTTTTTGTATTGAATCACTGAAATTAATTAACTTTTTGATGATATTCCAATTTTGTGAGATGCACCTGTAGATTCCTTTTATATTTATGTGGTGAAAAAAAAAAAAAAAGTTGTCATTTTTCAAGACCAGTAGTGTCTGGGTATGGGTGAGGGTTTATTTTTTGCGCACTGATCTGACGTTTTTATTAATACCATTTTGGAGTAGATATGATGCTTTGATCGCCTGATATTGCATTTTATTGAGATACTGCAGAGACCAAAAAAATGTAATTCTGTTTTTTTTTTTTTTTTTTGTTATGCTGTTTACCCATCGGATTCATTCTTTTCATATCCTGATAGATAGGGCATTTCTGAAAGCGATGATACCAAATATGTGTATTTTTATTTTTGTTCTAGTTTTATTTTGAACTAGCTGAAGAGCCCGGCGTTGCCCAGGCATAGTAACTAACTGTTAGTTATAGCACTTCACTTCTCTCATTTTCCCCCTCACATCTCTCATTTTCCCCTCACTCCTCTCATTTTCCCCCACACCTCATTTTCCCCCTCACACCTCTCATTTTCTCCACTCACTTCTCTCATTTCCCCCCCCCCTAACACCTGTCATTTGGACCTCACACCTGTCTTTTTCCAATCACTCCACTATTTTCCCCTCACTCCTCTCCTTTTGCACTCACACCTCTTCATTTTCACCTCACACCTCTTATTTTCCCCTCAGTATATACCTGTATGTCATCTGCTCCTGTATATAGTATATACCTGTATGTCACCTCCTCCTGTATATAGTATATACCTGTATGTCATCTCCCCTGTATATAGAATATACATTTGTCATCTCCCCTGTATATAGTATATACATGTGTCATCTCCCCTGTATATAGTATATACCTGTATGTCATCTCCCCTGTATATAGTATATACCTGTAAGTCATCTCCCCTGTATATAGTATATACCTGTATGTCATCTCCCCTGTATATAGTATATACCTGTATGTCATCTCCTCCTGTATATAATATATACCTGTATGTCATCTCCCCTATATATAGTATATACCTGTATGTCATCTCCCCTGTATATAGTATAAACCTGTATGTCATCTCCTCCTGTATATAATATATACCTGTATGTCATCTCCTCCTGTATATAGTATATACGTGTATGTCATCTCCCCTGTATATAGTATATACCTGAATGTCATCTCCTCCTGTATATAGTATATATGTGTATATCATCTCCCCTGTATATAGTATATACCTGTATGCCATCTCCTCCTGGCTGTCAATTTACATCCAACACTTTTCCTTTCAATTTTTCCCCATTATGTAGAAAGGGGCAAAATTGTTTGGTAAATTGGAACGCGCGGGGTTAAAATTTTGCCTCACAACATAGCCTATGACGCTCTTGGGGTCCAGACGTGTGACTGTGCAAAATTTTGTGGCTGTAGCTGCGATGGTGCAGATGCCAATCCCCAGGGCCGGTTTTAGGCAAAGTGGGGCCCTAGGCAAAGTTTAAAATGGGGCCCCAAATGCTAACATATTGCACGTCACACAGCAGCATTTCGGTTGTATTTACCTGCGCTGATCTCAGGCCGCTAAACGAGTGTGATCGACAATACTGAAGTCGTTGGACGCTTGTTTCCCGGCCTCTTTCCACCATCTGAGAAAGAATGATGGGACAGAACCATCACTAATAGATCACTAACAGATCACCATACAGTATCATGTTATCAGCAGCACATCTACAGTTTACACCGGCGATGTGCTGCTGAGAACAATGATTTTTATTCGGGCATAAACAATCCAATCACCCAATGAATATGCAGCATTTTGCTTGTTTAGTATAATACACCCCATAGTCCTCCATATATTATAATGTGCACCACAGTCCTCCATATTGTAAAATGCACACCCCATAGTCCTCCATATAGTATACAGCAGAGCCCCCAGTGGTATACAGCAGAGCCCCCAGTGGTATACAGCAGAGCCCACAGGGGTATACAGCAGAGCCCACAGGGGTATGCAGCAGAGCCCCCAGTAATATACAGCAGAGCCCCCAGTAGTATACAGCAGAGCCCCCAGTAGTATACAGCAGAGCCCCCAGTGGTATACAGCAGAGCCCCCAGTGGTATACAGCAGAGCCCACAGGGGTATACAGCAGAGCCCACAGGGGTATACAGCAGAGCCCCCAGTAATATACAGCAGAGCCCCCAGTAGTATACAGCAGAGCCCCCAGTAGTATACAGCAGAGCCCCCAGTGGTATACAGCAGAGCCCACAGTGGTATACAGCAGAGCCCACAGGGGTATACAGCAGAGCCCCCAGTAATATACAGCAGAGCCCCCAGGGGTATACAGCAGAGCCCCCAGTAGTATACAGCACAGCCCCCAGTAATATACAGCAGAGCCCCCAGTAATATACAGCAGAGCCCCCAGGGGTATACAGCAGAGCCCCCAGGGGTATACAGCAGAGCCCCCAGGGGTATACAGCAGAGCCCCCAGTAGTATACAGCACAGCCCCCAGTGGTATACAGCAGAGCCCCCAGGGGTATACAGCAGAGCCCCCAGGGGTATACAGCAGAGCCCCCAGGGGTGTACAGCAGTGCCCCCAGGGGTATACAGCAGAGCCCCCAGTAGTATACAGCACAGCCCCCAGTGGTGTACACCACAGCTCACATCCCCCCCCTCTCCTCTCCTCCCCTCTCCTCTCCCCGTCCAGTAAAAAGAAAAAAAAACAAAAAACACAAGCTCCTCACCTCTCCACACGTGCCCGCGCTGCTCCTGTGTCGGCGGCTGCAGCTGCTCTGCCTGGGACACAGTGAGTGCGCGCGCACCCGCTGTGTCAGAGGCAGAGCGGGGAATGATGGGAGAGGGGGCGTCAGGTGATGCTCTCTCCTCCATCATTACTTTGAACTGTACCGGCAGACGCCGGTACAGTTCAATGCGGTGGGGGAGTCGGCGCTGGCGGCAGGCGGGCCCCCTGCCTCACAGGGGCCCCATAGCGGCTGCGTGATTTGCCGCTAGCTGGGGGCCCCTGGGGGATTGGGGGCCCCTGGGGGAGTGGGGGCCCCAGGCAGCTGCCTGGTCTGCCTGCCCCTAACGCCGGCCCTGCCAATCCCGGACATACACACACACATACACACACACACATTCAGCTTTATATATTAGATGGGGCAAAAGGGAGGTCATTTTAACTTTTACATTATTTTTTACATTTTTGGTTATTTTTAAAAACATTTTTTTCTACTTTTTACTTGCTTCAATAGTCTCCTAAGGAGACATGAAGCTGCAATCATTTCATTGCTTGTGCTACACATAACACAGCTTTAGCTATAAAAAAAAAAAGAAAAAAGAAAAACATACAGAAAAATGTCACTAGTTTTAATCTGCCCTAATGTATGTATGAGGGTGTTAACAAAAACATTCTAATCCTAAAAACACATTTATCCCTTTAGTGGCCAGGCCAAATTTTTCAAATCTGACATGTCATCTTATGTGGCAATAACTCTGTAATGCTTCAACATGTCCCAGTGATTATGAGATTTTATGTGAAACATTATACTTTATGATAATAGTAAATTTAAAGATATTATGTGTTTATTTTGAAAAATATCAGAAATTTAAAAAAAAAAAAAACAATTTAATTTTGTAAACTTTGAATGATTATCCCTTTAATCCAGTCATACCAAACAAAATAGTTAATACACAACATTATTGTCTGTTTGCTTTACATCAGCACAATCTGTAAAATGTTTCTTAGGATATTTTCTTAGGATGTTAGCATGTTTCAAAATGTAGCAGCAATTTTTCATTTTTTCAAAGAAATTCAAGGGACCTATTTATTTTTTTCTAAGAGACTTCGGGGAACTTTTAAACATTAGAAAAATACAAAAAGTGATATTTTAAAGACCGCACCCCTCAATATATTCAAAATTGCTGTTAGGTAGTTTATTAACCCTTAATATGCTTTGCAGGAATTAAGTTGCTTGACAAATGAAAAATGTTATTATCACCAAAATTTTGCTAACATCTGAACAGGCCACTATAGTTGACAGACTCTGAGGTCATTATTTGGCCGTGATTTGCCATATCTACCATCAAGGTGCTGATTGTGTTAAAGAGGTAGCTTCCACATTCTCTTAACCATTTAGATGCTGTAGTCACCATTGACAGCAGCATCTAAGGAATTAAACGGCCATAGTTGGTGCCAACACTGATCGTGGCTGATGCAGCGAGTTGTCAGCTATAGTGTACAGTTTACAGGTGCTGCATATTCACCAGTCGGGGGATGCTATTCACTTATATCTTAGGTCAGTAAAACGACATATTGGTGGTCACTAAGTGGTTATTAAAGGGAACCTGTCACCACGTTTTTGGAAGATGGGATAAAAATAGCGTTAAATAGGGGCAGAGGTGGGCGTTACATTAGAGTGTTTGTTATGCGTTTATTACCCACCTAAGTTGCCGAAATACCTTTGCAAAGTCTCCGTTTTCGCCTGTCAATCAGGCTAGTCTGGTCAGATGGGCGTTGTCTTCCCCCAGATCTTGTTTAGTTTTCCGTTGGTGGCGTAGTGGTGTGCGCATGCCCAAGGTCCCGAATCCTCTGCCAGGGGATTTCAAAGAGCGCGGTGTCCGTTATTGCATTGGTGATCGGTGGGCGCTGCCATCTTCCTTTGGCCGCGCGTGCGCAGAAGCGGCGCTCTGCTTGCCGCGGCGCTCTGCTGGCCGCGGCTTCAGGAAAATGGCCGCCGCGATATCCATCTGCGCACGCGCGGCATCCCGCGGCCATTTTCCTGATGCCGCGGCCAGCAGAGCGCCGCTTCACCACTACGCCACCAACGGAAAACTACGCAAAATCTGGGGGAAGACAACGCCCATCTGACCAGACTAGCCTGATTGACAGGCGAAAACGGAGACTTTGCAAAGGTATTTCGGCAACTTAGGTGGGTAATAAACGCATAACAAACACTCTAATGTAACGCCCACCTCTGCCCCTATTTAACGCTATTTTTATCCCATCTTCCAAAAACGTGGTGACAGGTTCCCTTTAAAATAACGTGAAAGATGAGCAAAGTAGAAAATCAGTATATTGTGAAATAGAAATATGACTGATGAAGCTAATGACTGAAGAAACAAATGAATATAAAACCTTATTTAGCATACCTGCATTCAAATGTTCCTATTCTGGATTCTAGTCCCCATATATTTTTACAGTCCTTAAAGGATTTTAACTTTCTGTACCACAGGGTAAAGGCTCTGTCACTACAAACATGTACTCTGCAATCTTTACTCTGTTACTAACAGTTTACATATAGCATTCTAGTGCATTCTCTGCATTCCTACCGGCTTCTGAAAGTATATATATTTATAATTTGGTATTTCAAGTGTAAAATCTCCAGACACGAGCAATAAGCTACAGGAGAAATGTAATAATTAGAGTGGAGCTAACATGCTTAGGCTGGTTTCACACTTGCGTTTTGATCTGCAGCGTTTGTACCGAAAAAAACGCATGCGTTTTTTTTCCCTATGTTTAAACAGAAATGCAACATGTAGTAATTTTCAGAGGCGTTTTTTTGACGCATAGAAACGCATGCGTTCGTTTGCGTTTGATTTGCGTCAAAAAATACATTGATGTCTATGGAAAAGCATGTGTTTTTGCGTACATGCGTTTGCTTGCGTTTTAAACGCATGCCTTTTTATAGAAAAAAACAAGAATACACCCTGATAAGCCACCCTCCACCATCAAGGTGATAAAGGGATCCTAACCCTAACCCTAACCCTAGGGATCCAAACCCTAACCCTATCCTTAACCCTACCCCTAACCCTAACCATATGACAGTGAATACTCTCCGAGTTTATATTTTTAGTACTCTATAGCAATACCATATTGCTAACATCTGTCCACATTGAACAAAGCTTTTTATTACAAGAATGTCCTGGTCACCAGGTCAACATAATAGCCAATCCCTATGGATCCCTAGGATCCCTAGGGTTAGGGTCCCTAGGGTTAGGGTTAGGGTTTGGATCCCTAGGGTTAGGGTTAGGGTCTGGATCCCTAGGGTTAGGGTTAGGGGTAGAGTTAGGGATAGGGTTAGGGGTAGGGTTACGGTTAGGGTTAGGGTTAGGGTTTGGATCCCTTTATCACCTTGATGGTGGGGGGTGGCTTATCAGTGACCTGGTGACCAGGACATTCTTCTAATAAAAAGCTACCCCTAACCCTAGGGATCCAAACCCTACCCCTAACACTAACCCTAACCCTAACCCTAGGGATCCTAACCCTAACCCTAGCTAATTCTATTAATAGTGGGTTTTCTAGTTGATTTTGATGATTGGCAGCTGTCACACACTTCTCAGCATGCGTTTCAAAAATGCAAATTCAGGAAAAAACGCATGTAAACGCGTCAAAATGTCGCTTTTTTTACTGCATGCAAAAACGCAGCGTTTGCACGCGTTTACATGCGTTTACATGCGTTTTTTCACCACCTGCGTTTTTTAAAAACGCTGCGTTTTTAAACGCAAGTGTGAAACCAGCCTTAGACATGGTGTTATCCGAGCATGCTCGGGTTCTTACCTAGTGACTTTGGCATGCTCAAATAATATGGTCAAATGACCGCACCTGCATGTCTCACGACTGATCGACAGCCACAACACATGCAGGGATTGTCTGTCGTACAGCTGCAGGACATGCAACCGCGAGGACTCAAACATATTTTTTAAACACGCTAAAGACACATGAGCATGCTTGGATAGCACCTTATCCGAGCAGGTTCGCTCATCACTAGTAATAATAAAATGTATCAAGGCGGTCGCATCTTGGCACCGCCCTGGTTGTAAACTGTATATACCCCATATATAGATTATGGCGTGGGACACAGCGATGGACAGGTATGGTATATTGTTGCTTTATTATTTTATGTTTATTACAGGAGAACGAGGGCGTTGCAGGAATTAAGAGTACAATAGAGATGGGAAACTGTTGTGTTTGATTTCATTAAAATACTTTATTCTGGCTGTGTCTTTATTAAACATGAAACAACTATAGGATTAGTAATGGATAGGTGTTTTATTGACACCTCTACATTACTAAGGCGGGCTTGATGTCACCTTACAAAGGTGACATCAACCCCACAACTATTACCCCACTTGCCACCACTACAGGGCAAATGGAAAGAGCGAGGTTAAGTGCCGGAATTGGCGCATCTTAGTGATGCACCTTTTCTGGGGTGGCTGAGTGCTGTTGTTTTTAGCCAGGGGGGGCAATATCCATGGCCCCTTCCCAGGCTATTAATATCAGCCTGCAGCTGTCTGCATAGCCTTTGCTAGTTATTAATTATGGATGGACCCTAAGTAATTTTTTGGGGGGTCCCCATTTTAATAGCCAGTAAAAGCTAAGTATTCAGCTGTGAGCTGATATTAATAGCCTGGGTAGCTCCATGGGTATTACCCCCTTCCCAGGATATAAACTTCTGCCTCCAGTCGCTGGCTTTACCTCTGCTGGTTTTGAAAATTGAGTGGGAGCCCACGCCATTTTTTTCCATAAAATAATCTTTTGTTACATGTCCAGTAATTTGCACACACACTTTACTAATTGTATTTGTCACTGGCATCTATATATCTACCTATTCTATATGTATTTACTGTATGTAATCCATCTCTTCCATCCTGTCGGCTCCTGCAGTGAATTTACAGAACTCGGCAAATGAATTACTGGCTATTCTTCTATCTATCTCTCTATCTATGTAATATAAATACATATATATATATATATATATATATATATATATATATATATATATATATATATATATATATATATATATATGTGTGTGTCACTGACATGTATATATACACTGCTCAAAAAATAAAGGGAACACTTAAGCAACAGAATATAACTCCAAGTAAATCAATCTTCTGTGAAATCAAAGTGTCCACTTAGGAAGCAACACTGTTTGGCAATCAATTTCACGTGCTGTTGTGCAAATGGAATAGACAACAGATGGAAATTATTAACAATTATCAAGACGCATTTAATAAAGGAGTGGTTCTGCAGGTAGGGACCACAGACCACATCTCAGTACCAATGCTTTCTGGCTGATGTTTTGGTCACTTTTGAATGCTGGCTTTGCTTTCACACTCATGGTAGCATGAAACGGACTCTACAACCCACACAAGTGGCTTAGGTAGTGCAGCTCATCTAGGATGGCACATTAATGCGAGCTGTGGCAAGAAGGTTTGCTGTGTCTGTCAGTGTAGTGTCCAGAGGCTGAAGGCGCTACCAGGAGACAGGCCAGTACACCAGGAGACATGGAGGGGGCCATAGGAGGGCAACAACCCAGCAGCAGGACTGCTACCTCAGCCTTTGTGCAAGGAGGAACAGGAGGAGCACTGCCAGAGCCCTGCAAAATGACCTCCAATAGGCCACAAATTTGTATGTCTCTGCACAAACTGTTAGAAACCAACTCAATGAGGATGGCCTGAGTGCCCGGCGTCCACAGATGGGGGTTGTGCTCACAGCCTAACACTGTGCAGGACGCTTGGCATTTGCCACAGAACACCAGGATTGGCAAATTTGCCACTGGTGCCCTGTGCTCTTCACAGATGAAAGTAGGTTCACACTGAGCATATGTGACAGACGTGACAAAGTCTGGAGACGCTATGGAGAGCGATCTGCTGTCTGCAGCATCCTGCCGGTTTGGCAGTGGGTCAGTAATGGCGTGCGGTGGCATTTCATTGGAGGGCCGCACAGCCCTCCATGTGTTCACCAGAGGTAGCCTGACTGCCATTAGGTACTGAGATGAGATCCTCAGACCCCTTGTGAGACCATATGCTGGTGCGGTTGGCCCTGGGTTCCTCCTAATGCAGGACAATGCCAGACCTCATGTGGCTGGAGTGTGTCAGCAGTTCCTGCAAGATGAAGGCATTGAAGCTATGGTCTGGCCCACCCGTTCCCCAGACCTGAATCTGATTGAACACATCGGGGACATCATGTCTCACACCATCTGCCAATGACACGTTGCACCACAGACTGTCCAGGAGTTGGCGGATGCTTTAGTCCAGGTCTGGGAGGAGATCCCTCAGGATACCATCCGCCGCCTCATCAGGTGCATGCCCAGGCATTGTAGGGAGGTCATACAGGCATGTGGAGGCCACACACACTACTGAGCATCATTTCCTTGTCTTGAGGCATTTCCACTGAAGTTGGATCAGCCTGTAACTTCATTTTCCACTTTGATTTTGAGCATCATTCCAACTCCAGACCTCCATGGGATATTAGTTGTGATTTACATTGATAATTTTTAGGTTTTATTGTTCTCAACACATTCCACTATGCAATGAATAAAGATTTACAACTGGAATATTTCATTCAGTGAAATATAGGATGTGGGATTTTAGTGTTCCCTTTATTTTTTTGAGCAGTGTATATGTATTCTATGTGTATATATCTATTCCATCTTTTCTATTATAACCTGTGATTGTAATTTTACAGTAGCCGCATATGACACCGATGCGTATGGACACCAGTGCATAAAAATCGGACAGCACTCGCATGGTGCAAGTGCTGTGCGATTTTTTTCTCGCACCCATTGACTTGCATTGGCGAGTCTCATCCGAGATACGCAGCAAATCGCAGCATGCTGTGATTTTTTTCTCAGTCCAATTTGATCTGAGAAAAAATCGCAGATGAGATGTAGCCCATAGAATAACATTGGTCAGAGTGCAGAGTGTGAGTACGGAAAGTATTCATACTCCTTTAAATTTGTCACTCTTTGTTTCATTGCAGCCATTTGGTAAATTCAAAAAAGTTCATTTTTTTCTCATTAATGTACACTCTGCACCCTTTCTTTACTGGAAAAAAACAGAAATGTAGTAATTTTTGCAAATGTATTAAAAAAGAAAAACTGAAATATTGAAACATCACATGGTCATAAGTATTCAGACCCTTTGCTCAGACACTCATATTTAAGTCAGATGCTGTCCATTTCCTTGTGATCCTCCTTGAGATGGTTCTACTCCTTCATTGGAGTCCAGCTGTGTTTAATTAAACTGACAGGACTTGATTTGGAAAGGCACACACCTGTCTATATAAGACCTCACAGTGCATGTCAGACCAAATGAGAATCATGAGGTCAAAGGAACTGGCCAAGGAGCTCACAGACCGAATTGTGGCAAGAATTTTGCCGCGCTGTCATGCACATGACAGCGTGGCAAACACTGGATGTTCGGGCCCCCCATTCAAGTGAATGGTGTCCAGGTTCGGGTCCGGGTACTGTCCTGGTACCTGAATCCATACTTTTTTTTAACTGTTCAGCCGGACCCGAACATCCAGGTATCCACCCATCTCTAGTCAGGAGAGTTTACCAATGTTTTTGACTACTAAAACAAGAACATAAAAATGATGTGTGGTACCCCAGAGTCTGGTTGCCACGGTGACATTGCCTCCCTCTGAAGGGTGATGTCATGCCAGGAAGCAGGAAGAGGTCCCCATGCCAGGTAATACACAGCATGCATCACAGTTCTGGCTCCAGGCCAGAAGGGTGAGCGCTAGACCCGACTTCAGGGGAGCTGCTCTCTCTGGTCAGGAGGAGGAGTCAGTTTTTAGGCTGTTAGGAAGTTAGTCGGAGGAGGGGAGAGAGAGAAGCAGAGACAAGGGCTCTGGGGAATTGCAGCTGCGTCAGAGCTGACCTCGGACCGCTGACAAGAAGGATGCCAGAGTCCTTGGCTGTGCGGGTGCTGTACTCCCTGACAGCCGAATCTGGAGGGCAGGGGATTGCAAGCTCCCTAGCCACACCGAACACCCGGAGGCACGGCAGAAGACCAAGAGCCTGGAGCTGCTAGTGAACAGGCAGTGCCCGTGATAGGCTTGTGCTGTCTGCCATACAGGTCGAAGCCAACACGCAGGAGATGGTCGCAGCTAGCTACAGGCAGCAGGGACCCGAAAATAGAGTGCAGCAGGAAGACCTCCAACCCCACCTGGCAAGGTGGACCCCCTGAATGCTTCCAGGCTAGCCAGACTCCTGCTGTCATCGGTAACTTGTACCCCGGACTACATGTTCATCTACCAAGAAGTAAAGGTAAAGAAAACTGCACTTTTCTGTGTCCCTTGCTTATTCTCTGCACCCCAACGTTCTCCACCACCTCAACCAACTGCTATATCTGCCCTGGGGCCCCGCTCTACTCGTGTGGAGCTGCACCATCTTTGCTGCATCACCATTGGCCCCAGTGGACCTGAACCGCAGCGTCGGCCATCCCTTGCCGAACACCACGGGTGGCCTCACGAATCAATTTTTATTGCACGCCCAGGGCCACGGAGTCGGGTCACAGCCCTGTGACTTCCCCAAAGAACTGCCCGACCCTATTCCGAGTACCCCACGGCCCTGGTGGACGTCGCAGATGCAACATAATACTATCCTTTCTGCATGTATTGCCTGTTAGTTATTGTCTTTTTAGTTTGTACAGGCTTTATTAAAGGATAATTAGGCTTCAATTAGCTTCCTAACTTGAAAGCTAGTTAACATTTTTACAAATAGATCTGCTTAAAAATATATTTTCCCATTGAAATTTATGTACAAAGAAACCATTAAAAATAAATGTATAATAAAAGTCTCAATTTTCTTGACAGCACAGAAGCATAACATAAAAAACAGGGAAGCACCACCACCTAAAGGAAGTCATGTTGTACTGAGAATCCATATACAGCAATTTTCATTAATCGTTGAATATTTGCAAATCATGAGCATGGCAAAACTTCATCACTAGACCCTGTACTGAGGCATGTGGATCCCATGAGGTATGAACTTTTACCCTTGAAGCATTGCACCATAATAAAGCATGTGTTTAAAAAAATGATGATTTTAACCCCTTAGTGACAGAGCCAATTTGGTACTTAATGACCGAGCCAAATTTTACAATTCTGACCACTGTCACTTTATGAGGTTATAACTCTGGAACGCTTCAACGGATCCTGCTGATTCTGAAAATGTTTTTTCATGACATATGGTACTTCATGTTAGTGGTAACATTTCTTCGATATTACTTGCGATTATTTATGAAAAAATCGGAAATATGGTGAAAATTTTTAAAATTTTGCAATTTTCAAACTTTTTATTTTTATGCCCTTAAATCAGAGAGACATGTCAGGAAAAATAGTTAATAAATAACATTTCCCACATGTCTACTTTACATCAGCACAATTTTGGAAACAAATTTTTTTTTTGTCAGGGAGTTATAAGGGTTAAAATTTGACCAGCAATTTCTCATTTTTACAATACCATTTTTTTTAGGGACCACATCACATTTGAAGTCATTTTGAGGGGTCTATATGATAGAAAATAACCAAGTGTGACACCATTCTAAAAACTGCACCCCTCAAGGTGCTCAAAACCACATTTAAGAAGTTTATTAACCCTTTACGTGCTTCACAAAAACTGAAATAATGTGGAAGGCAAAAATGAACATTTAATTTTTTTTGCAAACATTTTATTTCAGAACCATTTTTTTTTATTTTCACAAGGTAAAAACAGAAATGTAACCATAAATGTTGTTTTGCAATTTCTCCTGAATACGCCGATACCCCATATGTGGGGGTAAACCACTGTTTTGGCGCACGCAGAGCTTGGAAGAGAAGGAGTGCCGTTTGACTTTTTCAATGTAGAATTGGCTGGAATTGAGATCGGACGCCATGTCGTGTTTGGAGAGCCCCTGATGTGCCTAAACAGTGGAAACGCTCCACAAGTGACACCATTTTGGAAACTAGACCCCTTAAGGAACTTATCTAGATGTGTGGTGAGCACTTTGAACCCCCAAGTGCTTCACAGAAGTTTATAAAGTAGAGCCGTGAAAATAAAAAATCGCATTTGTTTACACAAAAATGATCTTTTCGCCCACAAATTCTTATTTTCACAAGGGTAACAGGAGAAATTAGACCACAAAAGTTGTTGTGCAATTTCTCCTGAGTACATTGATACCCCATATGTGGGGCTAAACCACTGTTTGGGCGCACTGCAGAGCTTGGAAGAGAAAGAGTGCCGTTTGACTTTTTCAATGTAGAATTGGCTGGAATTGAGATCGGACGCCATGTCGCGTTTGTAGAGCCCCTGATGTGCCTAAACAGTGGAAACGCTCCACAAGTGACACCACTTTGGAAACTAGACCCCTTAAGGAACTTATCTAGATGTGTGGTGAGCACTTTGAGCCCCCAAGTGCTTCACAGAAGTTTATAAAGTAGAGCCGTGAAAATAAAAAATCGCATTGTTTACACAAAAATGATCTTTTCGCCCACAAATTCTTATTTTGACAAGGGCAACAGGAGAAATTAGACCACAAAAGTTGTTGTGCAATTTCTTCTGAGTACATCGATACCCCATATGTGGGGGTAAACCACTGTTTGGGCGCACTGCAGAGCTTGGAAGAGAAAGAGTGCCGTTTTACTTTTTCAATGTAGAATTGGCTGGAATTGAGAGTTTATAATGTAGAGCCATGAAAATATAAAAAATCATATTTTTTCCACAAAAATGATCTTTTCACCCCCAAATTTTTACTTTCACAAGGGTAACAGGAGAAATTGGACCCCAAAATTTATTGAATTATTTAGAATGGTCTGCGGGCGTTATGTTGCGTTTGCAGAGCCCCTGATGTACCTATACAGTAGAAACCCCCCATAAGTGACCCCATTTTGGAAACTAGACACCCCATAGAGCTTATCTAGATGTGTGGTGAGCACCTGAACCCCCAACTGCTTCACAGGAGTTTATAATGTAGAGCCATGAAAATAAAAAAAATCATATTTTTTCCACAAAAATGATCTTTTCACCCCCAAATTTTTACTTTCACAAGGGTAACAGGAGAAATTGGACCCCAAAATTTATTGTGCAATTTATGCTGAGTAGGCTGATACCCCATATGTGGGGGTAAACCACTGGTTGGGTGCATGGCAGAGCTCGGAAGGGAAGAAGCGCCGTTTTGGAATGCAGACTTTGATAGAATGGTCCATTATGTTCCATTTGCAGAGCCCCTGATGTACCTAAACAGTAGAAACCCCCCACAAGTGACCCCATTTTGGAAACTAGACCCCCCAAGGAACTTATCTAGATGTGTGGTGAGAACTTTGAATGCCCAAGTGCTTCACAGAAGTTTATAATGCAGAGTTGTGAAAATAAAAATAATTTTTTTTTTCCACAAAAAAGATTTTTAGCCCCCAAGTTTTTATTTTCACAAGGGTAACAGGAGAAATTGGACCCCAAAAGTTGTTGTCCAATTTATCCCGAGTACACTGGTGCCCCATATGTGGGGGTAAACCACTGTTTGGGTGCGCGGCAGAGCTCGGAAGGGAGGGAGCACCATTTGACTTTTTGAGCGCAAAATTGGCTGTGGCGTTTAGAGACCCTCTGATGTACCTAAACAGTGGAAACCCCCCAATTCTAACTCCAACCCTAACCCCAACACATCCCTAACCCTAATGCCAACCCGATCCATAATCCTAATCACAACCCTAACGATAATCACAACCCTAACCCTAAAACAACCATGACCCTAATCAGAACCCTAAATCCAACACACCCCTAATCCTAATCTCAACCCTAACCTCAAACCTAACCCTAATCCCAATACACCCCTAATCCCAACCCTAACCTTAACCGTAATCCCAAACCTAACCCTAATGCCAACCCTAATCCAAACCCTAACCCCAACTCTAACCCTAACTTTAGCCGCAACCCTAGTCCTACCTTTAGCCCCAACCCTAGCCCTAACTTTAGCCCCAACCCTAACTTTAGCCCCAACCCTAACCCTAAATTTTAGCCCCAACTCTAACCCTAGCCCTAACTTTAGCCCCAACCCTAACCCTAGCCCTAACCCTAAATTTAGCCCCAACCTTACCCCTAAATTTAGTTCCAACCCTAACCCTAACCCTAAATTTAGCCCTAACCCTAGCCCTAACCCTAGCCCTAACCATAACCCTAAATTTAGCCCCAACCCTAACCTTAGCCCTAACCCTAGCCATAACCCTAACCCTAGCCCTAACCCTAACCCTAAATTTAGCCCCAAATCCTCTAGCTGCCGGCCGGCAGATCATGGCGGGTGCACTGCGCATGCGCCCGGCATTTTCTTACGGAAGGAAGAAGCCAGCGGCCAGGAGAGGACACAGGAGGACCCAGGGACACCGGTAAGTATGATAAGGTCCCCAAATCCCCCTATTTCTCTGTCCCCTGATGTGCAATCACATCAGAGGACAGATAATTACAATTCGCTTTTTTTTTTTTGTTGTCGCCGGTAAACAGTTAATTACCGGTGATCACAAAACAGGGGTCGGTAAAAACCGACCCCGATCATGTTCTTTGGGGTCTCGGCTACCCCAGGCAGCCGAGACCCCAAAGATCTCCCGGGTGCCGGGCGCACTGCACATGCGCCCGCCATTTTTGGGCCGGAAGAAGATGGCGGCGCCCATCGGGAGCCACGAGGAGTACTGGGGGAGACAGGTGAGTATTGGGGGGCGATCGGGGACCCCATTTCTCTGTCCTCCGATGTGCGATCACATCGGAGGACAGAGAAATGAAATGGCAAATCGCTTTTTTTTTTTTTTTGCGACCGCCGGTAAACGGTTAATTACCGGCGATCGCAACTCGGGGGTCGGTAAAAAAACCCAGAATCATGTTCTATGGGGTCTCGGCTACCCCCGGTAACCGAGACCCCAGAGAAAATCCGACTCTGGGGGGGCGCTATTCACTTTTTCCCCAGCGCCGTTAATTAATGGCGCTGTGGTTTAAGTACCCTTAACTGCTGCCGTTAAAAGGCGTATCGGCGGTCGTTAAGGGGTTAACTGAATTTCTGCAAAGAAAAAGTAAAAACTGCATGCCTCTAAAAAATTATGCATTTCTAGAAAAATATCTTAATTAAAGACAATGACAAAAGACAAATCCTTGAGACTTATAAAGAATTGTAGAAATATGCAGCACTCACCAATTCGAAAAAATGTATCAGTCCTTTATTCCAAACCACGGGACATGGACACAAAATTAGACGTGTAAATTACAGAAGTATGCGGGGAGAGACTAAGTGGATTATGGCTGTTTTGCGTAACGATGCTTCAATGGGTCCAGGTTTGCAATTACTAGTGATGAACGAATACATTTGGCACTATTTGTTACTTGCACGAATAGTACGCTCTTCGGGCTATTCGTTACTCGGTCAGAAATTTGGTGTTCACCTTGATATATTCGAGTGACCCGCCCAGCATGTTTGGCACTTTATTTGCAGCCAATGAACATGCTGGGCTGGCTTGCCAATAACAGTAATGCCAGCGACATCTTTGGTGTGGCATTACTGTGATTAATTGGCCGTACAGCGTCATAGGGGATATTTAATCCCTGCTGGTGCCATCTTGCGCACATTGCAGCTGGAAACAGCGTAGGGAGAGCGTAGTGTGAGTATAGGGAGCGTGAAAGGATCATATAGGGTGATTTTTTAATTCCAAAAAGCTCTTGTAAGAGCTCATGAGAGTGAAGATTAGTTCTTTGTTATGTTGAGATCACGTAAGGAGAGATTTAATAGGAGGAAGAGTAAAAAGGCAGGCACCTGGGTGTTATCACTATCAGTTTTCATCATCATTGCAAGTACATGCTGGAGGTCTCTGCTATTTTGCGTTGTGTGTTGCTTGGATACTTTAGTATTAGGACTGTGGGATCAGGGAGAAATAGACAGGCTTTCATCCACTAACATAATTTACAAATCAGCTTTTTTTGGAGACAAATAATATTAGATAGTACCAGCATATACAAAACCAATTTTTTGGAGCTACATAATATTCCTGTGTAGTAGCATATATATATTTTTTTACTGTTAAATAATATTCCACAGTGCCAGCATATAGTAACATCCTTTTTAAAAGCTTATTGCTAAATAATATTCCTCGACTATTGCTTAAATAGCTAATATTTATCTAGCAGTTGTGCGACTGGCGCAAAATCTGCTGAGCTACGGAAATGTCACTATTTACCATTAATTTCCCTGAGTCTGCTGTTGGTGTGTCTCATAAAGACAATCTAAAAATTGCAAAAAAAATTGTATTGGTTAAATAGTGTATTTTTATCTAGCAGTTGCGAGACTTGCATAATCCCGGCAGAGATAAGCAAATGTCACAATTTACCAGTGCCAATAATTTTCATTAGACCATTGTTGCAATGTGTCAGCAAAGTGATATAAAAAATACTAATTTTCTATTGGTTTAAAAATTTTGTATCTTTATCAACAGTAGTGTGACTGGTGCAATTCGGGCAGAGATCAGCAAACATCACAATTTACCAGTGGCAATAATTTTAATTAGTCCACTTGCAGTGTGTCAGCAAGGCAATATAAAAAAATAAAAAATTTCTATTGGTTTAATAAATAGCATATCTTTATCTAGCAGTTGTGCGACTGGCATATCCGGGCAGAGATAAGAAAACGTCACAATTTACCAGTGGCAATCTTTTTCTTAGTCTGCTGTTGCAGTTTGTCAACAAGGAGATATAAAAAAATACTAATTTTACTATTTTTTTATAAATAGCAAATCTTTATCTAGCAGTTGTGCGACTGGCGCAAAGCCTGCTGAGATATGCAAACGTGACTATCTGTAATTTTCGTGAGTCTGCTGTTGGCGTGTGTAGCAAAGCTGATATCTGGAAAAAAATAGCCACATATTGCTAGATACAGTGAATTTGTGCATAGCTGTTATGACCCCAATGGCAGAGGGTCTCAGAAATAATTACTAAGTCTGCAAACACAAAAAAACAGCTCATAGGGCAGTGGTAACTGAGCTGACCATATATCTAATCCTAGCACCACAAATAGCAGCAGCCGGGGAACGTGCCTAGACGTCTCGCGCCAGCCGGAGAACTAACTAACCCTAGAAGGGAAAAGAAAGACCTTTCTTGCCTCCAGAGAAAAGACCCCAAAAAGTTGGATACAAGCCCCCAACAAATAATAACGGTGAGGTAAGAGGAAAAGACAAACGTAAGAATGAGCTAGGTATTTAGCAAAGAGAGGCCCACTAGCTAATAGCAGAATATAGTAAGATGACTTATATGGTCAGCAAAAAACCCTATCAAAATATCCACGCTGAATATTCAAGAACCCCCGAACCGTCTAACGGCCCGGGGGGAGAACACCAGCCCCCTAGAGCTTCCAGCAAAGTCAGGAATCACATTTAGTACAAGCTGGACAAAAATAAGAGCAAAGAAAATAACCAAAAAACAAAGAAGCAGGACTTAGCTTAATTTTGCACGAACCAGGACCAGCAGACAGGAGCAAACAGAAAGGATCTGATTACAACGATGCCAGGCACTGGACTAAGGATCCAGGAAGTTTATATTTATATAGCAACACCCCTGGACTAACGGCCCAGGTGGGTGCCAAACTGAGGAAAGACAATCCCAGAGTCATATCACTAGTAACCACAAGAGGGAGCCAAAAGGTCTAATTCACAACAGTACCCCTTAAGGAGGGGTCACCGAACCCTCACCAAGACCACCAGGGTGATCAGGATGAGCAGCGTGAAAGGCACGAACTAAATCGGCCGCATGCACATCAGAAGCCACCACCCAGGAATTATCCTCCTGACCATAGCCCTTCCACTTGACCAGATACTGAAGCCTCCGTCTGGAGAGACGAGAATCCAAGATCTTCTCCACCACGTACTCCAACTCGCCCTCAACCAACACCGGAGCAGGAGGCTCAACAGAAGGAACCACAGGTACAACGTACCGCCGCAACAAAGACCTATGGAACACGTTGTGAATGGCAAACGACATCGGAAGATCCAAGCGAAAGGACACAGGATTAAGGATTTCCAATATCTTGTAAGGACCGATGAAGCGAGGCTTAAATTTAGGAGAGGAGACCTTCATAGGAACAAATCGAGAAGACAGCCATACCAAATCCCCAACACGAAGTCGGGGACCCACACCGCGGCGGCGGTTGGCAAAACGCTGAGCCTTCTCCTGTGACAACTTTAAGTTGTCCACCACATGATTCCAGATCTGCTGCAACCTATCCACCACAGAATCTACCCCAGGACAGTCAGAAGGCTCCACATGTCCCGAGGAAAAACGAGGATGGAAACCAGAGTTGCAGAAAAATGGCGAAACCAAAGTAGCGGAACTAGCCCGATTATTAAGGGCAAACTCAGCCAACGGCAAGAAGGTCACCCAATCATCCTGATCTGCCGAAACAAAACACCTCAAATAAGCCTCCAGAGTCTGATTAGTTCGCTCCGTTTGTCCATTAGTCTGAGGATGAAAGGCAGACGAAAACGACAAATCAATGCCCATCCTAGCACAAAAGGATCGCCAGAACCTGGAAACAAACTGGGATCCTCTGTCAGACACAATATTCTCAGGAATGCCGTGTAAACGAACCACATTCTGAAAGAACACAGGAACCAGATCGGAAGAGGAAGGCAGCTTAGGCAAAGGCACCAAATGGACCATTTTAGAAAAGCGATCACATACCACCCAGATGACAGACATGCCCTGAGACACCGGGAGATCTGAAATGAAATCCATGGAAATGTGTGTCCAAGGCCTCTTCGGGACAGGCAAGGGCAAGAGCAACCCGCTGGCACGAGAACAGCAAGGCTTAGCTCGAGCACAAGTCCCACAGGACTGCACAAATGACCGCACATCCCGTGACAAGGAAGGCCACCAAAAGGACCTAGCCACCAGATCTCTGGTGCCAAAAATTCCCGGATGCCCTGCCAACACCGAGGAATGAACCTCGGAAATGACTCTGCTGGTCCACTTATCAGGAACAAACAGTCTGTCAGGTGGACAAGAGTCAGGTCTACCAGCCTGAAATCTCTGCAACACACATCGCAAATCAGGAGAAATGGCCGACAAGATAACTCCCTCTTTAAGAATACCAACTGGTTCTGCGACTCCAGGAGAGTCAGGCACAAAGCTCCTTGAAAGAGCATCAGCCTTCACATTCTTGGAACCTGGTAAATACGAGACCACAAAGTCAAAACGGGAGAAAAACAATGACCAGCGGGCCTGTCTAGGATTCAGGCGTTTAGCAGACTCGAGATACATCAGATTTTTGTGATCAGTCAAGACCACCACACGATGCTTAGCACCCTCGAGCCAATGACGCCACTCCTCAAATGCCCACTTCATGGCCAGCAACTCCCGATTGCCAACATCATAATTCTGCTCAGCAGGCGAAAACTTCCTAGAGAAGAAAGCACATGGTCTCATTACCGAGCAACCAGGGCCTCTCTGCGACAAAACGGCCCCTGCCCCAATCTCAGAAGCATCCACTTCGACCTGAAAGGGAAGTGAGACATCAGGCTGGCACAAAACAGGCGCCGAAGTAAACCGGCGCTTCAACTCTTGGAACGCCTCCACGGCTGCAGGAGCCCAGTTAGCAACATCAGAACCTTTCTTGGTCATATCCGTCAAAGGTTTAACAACGCTAGAAAAATTAGCGATAAAACGACGGTAGAAGTTAGCAAAACCCAAGAACTTCTGAAGACTCTTAACTGACGTGGGTTGAGTCCAATCATGAATAGCTCGGACCTTGACTGGGTCCATCTCCACAGCAGAAGGGGGAAAAAATAAACCCCAAAAAGGGAACCTTCTGTACTCCAAAGAGACACTTTGAGCCCTTAACAAACAAAGCATTCTCACGCAAAACCTGAAACACCATCCTGACCTGCTCCACATGTGAGTCCCAATCTTCAGAGAAAACCAGAATATCATCCAGATAAACAATCATAAATTTATCCAGATACTTCCGGAAAATATCATGCATAAAGGACTGAAACACTGAGGGAGCATTAGAGAGCCCAAAAGGCATCACCAAGTACTCAAAATGACCTTCGGGCGTATTAAATGCTGTCTTCCATTCATCTCCTTGCTTAATGCGCACAAGGTTGTACGCACCACGAAGATCTATCTTGGTAAACCACTTGGCACCCTTAATCCGGGCAAACAAGTCCGACAACAGAGGCAAAGGATACTGAAATTTAACAGTGATTTTATTCAGAAGCCGATAGTCAATACAAGGTCTCAAAGATCCGTCCTTCTTGGCCACAAAAAAGAATCCCGCACCAAGAGGGGAAGAGGATGGACGGATATGCCCCTTCTCCAGAGACTCCTTGATATACGAACGCATTGCGGCATGCTCAGGTACAGACAGATTAAATAGTCTTCCCTTAGGAAATTTACTACCTGGAATCAAATCTATGGCGCAGTCACAGTCCCTATGAGGAGGCAGAGCACTGGACCTGGACTCGCTGAATACATCCTGATAATCGGACAAATACTCAGGAACTTCTGAAGGAGTAGAGGAAGCAATAGACACCGGCGGGGAATCAGCATGAATTCCCTGACAGCCCCAACTTGACACAGACATTGCCTTCCAATCCAAGACTGGATTGTGGGTCTGTAACCATGGCAGACCCAAAACGACCAAATCATGCATTTTATGCAGAACAAGAAAACGAATCACCTCCCGATGTTCAGGAGTCATGCACATGGTTACCTGCGTCCAAAACTGCGGTTCATTTTCCGCCAATGGCGTAGCATCAATACCTCTAAGAGGAATAGGATTTACCAACGGTTCAAGAACAAAACCACAGCGCTTGGCAAATGACAGATCCATAAGACTCAGGGCAGCACCTGAATCCACAAACGCCATAACAGGGTAAGAAGACAATGAGCAAATTAAAGTCACAGACAAAATAAATTTAGGTTGCAAATTACCAATGGCGACAGGACTAACAACCCTTGTTAGGCGTTTAGAGCATGCTGATATAACATGTGTAGAATCACCACAGTAAAAACACAACCCATTCTGACGTCTATGATTTTTCCGCTCATTTCTAGTCTGAATTCTATCACATTGCATTAAATCAGGTGTTTGTTCAGACAACACCACCAGAGGATTAGCGGTTTTGCGCTCCCGCAAACGCCGGTCAATTTGAATAGCCAGCGCCATGGAATCATTCAGACTTGTAGGAATGGGGAAACCCACCATCACATTCTTAATGGCTTCAGAAAGGCCATTTCTGAAATTTGCGGCCAGAGCACACTCATTCCACTGAGCAAGCACGGACCATTTCCGAAATTTTTGGCAATACACTTCAGCTTCATCCTGGCCCTGAGAAATAGCCAGCAAGGCTTTTTCTGCCTGAACTTCAAGATTGGGTTCCTCGTAAAGCAATCCGAGCGCCAGAAAAAACGCATCAATATTTGCCAATGCCGGATCTCCTGGCGCTAGCGAGAAAGCCCAATCCAGAGGGTCACCCCGTAAAAAAGAGATAACAATTTTAACTTGCTGAGCTGAATCTCCAGATGAACGGGGTCTCAGAGATAGAAACAATTTACAATTATTCCTGAAATTCCTAAACTTAAATCGGTCTCCAGAAAACAGTTCAGGAATAGGTATTTTAGGTTCAGACATTGGACTACTGGTAACAAAATCTTGTATGCCCTGCACACGAGCAGCAAGCTGGTCTACACTTGTAATCAAGGTCTGGACATTCATGTCTGCAGCAAGCACAAGCCACTCAGAGGTAAAGGGGAGGAAGAGAGGAAAAAAAAAAAAACTCAGAATTTCCTTTCTTATTATCCCACTTCTGCAATGCATTAAACATTCAATGTTGGCCTGGCATACTGTTATGACCCCAATGGCAGAGGGTCTCAGAAATAATTACTAAGTCTGCAAACACAAAAAACCAGCTCATAGGGCAGTGGTAACTGAGCTGACCATATATCTAATCCTAGCACCACAAATAGCAGCAGCCGGGGAACGTGCCTACGTTGGTTCTAGACGTCTCGCGCCAGCCGGAGAACTAACTAACCCTAGAAGGGAAAAGAAAGACCTTTCTTGCCTCCAGAGAAAAGACCCCAAAAAGTTGGATACAAGCCCCCAACAAATAATAACGGTGAGGTAAGAGGAAAAGACAAACGTAAGAATGAGCTAGGTATTTAGCAAAGAGAGGCCCACTAGCTAATAGCAGAATATAGTAAGATGACTTATATGGTCAGCAAAAAACCCTATCAAAATATCCACGCTGGATATTCAAGAATCCCCGAACCGTCTAACAGCCCGGGGGGAGAACACCAGCCCCCTAGAGCTTCCAGCAAAGTCAGGAATCACATTTAGTACAAGCTGGACAAAAATAAGAGCAAAGAAAATAACCAAAAAACAAAGAAGCAGGACTTAGCTTAATTTTGCACGAACCAGGACCAGCAGACAGGAGCAAACAGAAAGGATCTGATTACAACGATGCCAGGCACTGGACTAAGGATCCAGGAAGTTTATATAGCAACACCCCTGGACTAACGGCCCAGGTGGGTGCCAAACTGAGGAAAGACAATCCCAGAGTCATATCACTAGTAACCACAAGAGGGAGCCAAAAGGTCTAATTCACAACACATAGCACCTCGGTGAGGGTACTTGTGAAAAATAAAGCCAGGAATTTTTTTTCATAAGTATAAAGCATTCAATATGAGAAAGGGTGATGTCACATTCAGTATGAGAAAGGGTGACATTAAGAGACTTGCATGTGGTGGTGCCCGCCAAGACTGTGTAACAGATCAGAAGGTGACTGTATCTTGTGCTAGCTTCCTGTCCAAATTTGGTCAGCATGCTACACCACTGATGAACCCAGACAAGTGTGAGGATGTTGTGGGTTGGATGGCAGACAAAGGCTCCAGTGTGTTGACAAGCAGCACCACGAAGTCTTCCACATGGTCCAGTCTCAGTAGCCAGGGGGCTGGGCCTCTGAATCCCCAACCTGGTCCTCCTTCCTCCCACCATCAAGATTCCCAGGAGACCTATGACCCCAAAGCTGGCCACTCTGAACTATTTACATTCCCTTGTAATTTGTCAGGCCTCTCAAGGTGCACCATTAAAGATGGTCATGAGGAGGTGAAGTGCAGTGATGCCCAAACATTTGAGCACCCACGGCCAGAAGAAAGCCACGTTGGGGAAGGTCAATTAATGTCTGAAGAGGTGGAGGTGGATGATCATGATGCACAGTTGCCATCAGATCTGCCTATAATCACAACTCAGAAGGAGGATCAGATTGATGAATTGGAAGATGACATGGTTGATGATGAGGCCATTGATCCAGCCTGGCACGGTGGCACGCCTAGCGAACACAGCAGTGCAGAGACGGATGGATCAATAGCATGAAAACAGCAAAAACAAGAGAAAAGATAGCATGCATTGAACAGGGATCACCACACAAAAAAGTATCAAAAACATTATTACATTTTATTGGATCATAACACAAATACTGCAAAAGGGTTAAAAACATTTAAAAATACAAACCACAACAAATACATAGACCCATAATAGGGTCATGCCCTTGTCAAGATTCTATAAATGTCCCGCCATTGATTGTTGAAAGTGGTAACAATGCCCAAAGGCCTAGATGACTCACGTGTCCGTCTATGAAGTAGCTCAGAGTGTGCACTGGTCTTAGCCCTCTGGTAAGCGGAAGAAATTATTCCTTTCGGATATCCCCGATGTCTAAAGCGGTCCGTCAACTTCTGAGCTTCAGAATGGAAGTCCGACATCAAACTGCAGTTCCTTTTCAACCGAAGGAATTGGCCTGTTGGGATACCATTTTTTAAATGCCTGGGATGGAAGCTCGAATAGTGTAATAGGCTATTGGTGGCCGTAGGTTTCCGGTACAGAGTGGTGACAATATACAAACCTTCCAGGCTCAACTTGAGATCCAAAAACTCCACTGAGGTCCGTGACAGGTTTGAAGTAAGTTTGATATTGAAGGGGTTGTTATTAAGATCCACAATAAATAGATTACAATCCTCTTCCGTACCTGTCCAAAACATTACAATGTCATCAATAAACCGAAGCCATTTCTGGCATCGTTCCCCGAAGGCCTTGTGTTGATAGACCACCGACTCCTCCCACCACCCTAAAAACAGATTTGCATAGGAGGGTGCGCACCATGCCACCATAGCAGTACCCTTTGTCTGTTTATAAAAAGTCCTATTGAAAACAAAATAGTTTTTATCAAAGACAAAAAACAAAAGATCAAGCAGGAACTGATCATGCCCTCTATCCCCCGTGGTGTTAAGTTCAAAGAAAAAGGAGACTGCTCTTAAGCCAATGTCATGGTTAATGCTAGTATAGAGGGACCCGACATCCAAAGTAATCAAAATTGTATCTGGTGGTAAATAGAAATCATGAAGAAGTTAGATCAAATGTGTCGAGTCCCTTATAAAGGACTTCAGTGACATGGCCATTGGCTGTAGAAAAAAGTCTAGGTAGATGCAAGATTTTTCAAACAGGCCATTCACACCAGATACTATTGGCCTCCTGGGGGGATCCACCAACGACTTATGGACCTTCGGAAGAAGGTAAAAGGTCGGTACCACAGGATGGTCTGTTGTCAGAAAATCCACCTCCTTCTTACTCAGAATGCCATGTTGCAATGCTTGTTCAAAGAGCTGATCTAATTTTCCTTTAACATGTATTTGCTCATACAAACTTGGAAGATGTATTTTTGCACCCTGTAATTCATTAGCTTTGGACTACCTTAATATGAACTATATTATATTACTAGGGTAACATTGTTTTCTTGTGATTGAGCTTCAGCATTATATGTATTGATTTTGGTTTTGGGGTTTGACAAGGGCATGACCCTATTATGGGTCTATGTATTTGTTGCGGTTTGTATTTTTAAATGTTTTTAACCCTTTTGCAGTGTTTGTGTTATGATCCAATAAAATTTAATAATGTTTTGATACTTTTTTGTGTGGTGATCCCTGTTCAATGCATGCTATCTTTTCTCTTGTTTTTGTTGGTTGTGCCCTTTTGTAGCATGTAATGGGAGATCCCCAGTAGTAGTGCCCGCCTACATTTGTTGATAGCATGAAAACAGGCAAGAAGAGGTAGTGGTTTGACAAGAGGGAGAACTCGGTCAGCTGTTCTACAGAGCCCCCACTCGGCTAGATAACAGGCCAAGAGTGCGTTGTTCCCCTGCATGGCAGTTTTTTCTGAAATTTCTTCAGGCAAAGCAACTGTAATTTGCAGCATCTGTCAAACCAAGCAACCACGTCCAGTTCGTTGTCCCTGCCCCAGATGTTTAACGTTTAAAATATCCACCCATCCACAGGCCCAAAAGCTAAACACCAACACTGCCAGATTGCTAGCCTTGGAAATGTTGTCGTTTCGACTTGTGGGAACTGAGTCTATCACAACCTCTTGGCGGTGGCAGCCCCAAGGAACTCGATTCCCAGCCGCCACTATTTTTCTCGGTGTGCCTTCCCCGCAATACATAAGCATGTGTTACACAATATCAGCTGTGCTCTGGCCATTGCATTGCAGGGACGGTCCACCTAACCACAGACATGTTGACAAGTTCTTGTGGACAGGTATGCTAGATTTCTTTGATGGCGCACTGGGTTAACCTGGTGGAGTCTGGGACAGAGTCAGACACTGGGGGATATCCCTGCCATCTTATCAGATATTGGAGCCGATTCCTGCGAATCCTGGAATCAATAATTTCCTCCACCACAAATTGTTCTTGCCCATCAATCACCACAGGCTGCAGAGGTGGCACAACACGTCCCTGGAAGGTATTAGGAGATACAGGCTTTAGTAAAGATACATGAAAAACTGGGTGTACCTTCATTGTCCTAGGTAGCTTCAGCCGGCAGGCCACAGAGCTCACAATACCGTTGATCTTGAAAGGGCCAATGAATTTCTGTCCAAGTTTTTGTGAAGGAACATTTAACTTCAGATTCTTAGTTGCTAACCACACGGAATCTCCTACCTTGAACATGGGTGCAGGTTTACGGAATCTATCAGCCGATCTCTTACAACGTTCTTGGGCCGTGGTCAGGGATTCCTTCAGAACCTCCAGACTTTGTCTCATCGCAGTCAGCCTTTCCTCCACTGCTGGAACCGGAGAATTAATTGGAGACCTAGGTAAAATACACGGATGATAACCCAGATTGGCAAAGAAAGGTGTAAATTTAGTGGAGGCGCTCTAAGAATTATTATATGAAAATTCGGCTAACGGCAACAACTCCAACCAATCATCCTGGAGATGGCTGACATATCATCTTAGATATTGTTCCAGCGTCTGGTTGGTACGCTCAGTCTAACCATTTGTCTGGGGATAGTAAGCAGAAGAGAGACAGACATTAATATTGAGTGCAGAGCAAAACCCCTTCCAGAATCTTGAAGTGAACTGTACACGGTCAGAGATGATCTCATCCGGCAACCCATGCAACCGAAAGACATTCTGTATAACCAAGTTCACTGTATCTTTAGCAGAGGGGAGGCCGGTGCATGGAACAAAATGAGCAGCTTTAGTCAGGCGATCAACTACCACCATGATTGTATTCATGCCCCCCGATGTAGGCAGCTCCACAATAAAGTCCATTGATATAGACCCCCAAGGGCAGGATGGAACAGGTAATGGTTGTAGAAGACCCGTAGGTGCCACATGAGGAGTCTTGTAACGGGCACATACCTCACAAGAGAGAAAATAGTCCTTGGTATCCTTCAGGCAAGATGGCCACCAGAAGAATCGGCTCAGGAACTCTTGTGTCTTCTGTACCCCACTGTGACCAGCCAACTTGGAGTCATGTACCAACTTGAGGATCTGCAGACGGATGACCTCCGGGACGTAGATACGTCGATCTCTGAACCACATGCCACCCTTAAAGACAAGATTAATATCCACAGGTGGGTTGGCCAGAAATACATCACCTTCATAGGCCTCCCTGCACTCCTTCCACAAGTCCTGATCGTGGATAACTCCGATGAAATTGGCATCAGATAGAATGGTCTTGGACGGGGCTCCAGGTACGGAATCCGCAGCATGGATTTGGGATAAAGCATCAGCCTTCCCATTACGAGAACCTGGACGGTACGAGATAACAAAGTTAAATTGATTTAAGAATAAGTTCCAATGAACCTGACGAGGAGAAAGACATCTAGCGGATCTAAGGAACTCTAGATTGCGATGGTCAGTTAGCACTATGATCTGTTGTGCAGCTCCTTGCAGATGATGCCTCCATTCTTTGAAAGCCGCAATAATAGCCAGCAATTCCTTGTCTCCCATGTCGTAATTCTTCTCTGCTGAGGTTAGTCTATGGGAAAAGAAAGCATAAGGATGTAGCAGACCCTTCTCTCCAGTTCTTTGGGAGAGAATAGCCCCCAAAGCATTATCAGAAGCGTCCACCTCCACAATGAAAGGATGTGTTGGATCTGGGTGTATCAACAGCGGTGCTGATGTGAAACAGATCTTCAGCCGATCAAAAGCTTCTTGAGCCTGTGATGACCACTTAAAGGGCTTTTCCTTCTTTGTCAAGGAAGTAATGGGACGGACAATATCAGAAAAATTTCGAATGAAGCGTCTGTAGAAATTTGCAAAACCAATAAAACGTTGGACCTCCTTAACGTTCTTGGGTGGCGGCCAGTCAAGGATAGCCTGAATCTTACCAGATTCCATGTTCAGCCCCTGGGGAGAGATGATATAACCCAAGAACTGTATCTCAGAACGATGGAACTCGCATTTCTCCGGCTTGATATACAGTTGGTTCTCTTTCAGACGTCTTAAAACAGTCTTGACATGTTCTTCATGTTCCTGTAGAGAGTCAGAAAAGATTAGTATATCGTCCAAATAGATCACCACAAACTGGTCCAACAAATCTCTGAAGATGTCATTAACAAGGTGTTGAAATGCTGCAGGGCGTTACAAAGCCCGAAGGGCATCACAAGAGATTCAAAGTGTCCATACCGGCATCTGAATGCTGTCTTCCACTCATCCCCTGGACGAATACGCACCAAATTATAAGCCCCACGAAGATCCAGCTTGGAGAACACCTTAGCGTGGCGGACTCTTTCCAGTAATTCGGGAATCAGAGGCAAAGGGTAACGGTTTCGTACGGTTACCTTATTGAGTTCCCGATAGTCAACACAGTGTCTCAGGGTCCCATCCTTCTTCTTTACAAAAAAAATGGGTGCCCCTGCTGGTGAGGAAGAAGGACGTATGAAGCCTTTGGCCAGATTTTCATCAATATACTCCTTTAAGGCTTGAAGCTCAGGTGCCGCCAAAGGGTATACGTGACCAAAAGGAATATCTGCCCCAGGAAGCAACTCAATGGAACAGTCATAATGCCTGTGTGGAGGAAGTTGATCTGCATTCTTCTTGTCACAGAGGTCAGAGAACTCTTTATATGCTGGAGGTAAAGAAGATACCTGTACATGTGGTTCCGTAGCCGTGGACTCAGGGACAGCTTCTGTTAACGCTGAGTTGCTCCTTGTTGGAAAGATAATCTCCTTTGTCTCCCAGTTGATAATTGGGTTCTGAGAACGCAACCAAGGAAATTAGCAAGAAAGAAAGTTGCTCCTGATGATTAGGCTCCAACAAAATATCAAGGGGTACGGTCTCCTGATCCACAGGCCCAGAGATTAAAGGTGACCCATCCACTGTTTCCATGGTAATTGGAGAGGCTCTTTGCTGAATTTTAATACCATGTTCCTTGGCAAATGCCATATCCATGAAATTGCCACCTGCACCAGAGTCAATCATAGCTGAACTGGAAATCCACTTTCCTGAACACAGGATCTTAATAGGGAGAGAACAGTGAGAGTTATTTTCCTTCAGCTCCTTGGGGGGAAGGTGAAGTCATAGAAAGTGAATGGAATACAGCGTTTAAAGGCAGGCTACATTCAGAGATGTCAGATTCATCATCACAGTTGTCATACTCCCCTATTGCTGCTAGCACCTTGTTAGGCCGTCTAGGACACTTAGGACAATTGATCAAGAAGTGGTTAGACTGGCCGCAGTAGAAACATAGACTTTCACGAAGGCGATGCTCCCAGCGCTCATTGATCTCACGTCTCTGAACGGAATCAATTTGCATGGGCACCTCCTCCACTTCCCGAGATGTTTTACCTGCAGGCTCTTTGGAAGGAAGGGAAAAGTTAGAAATATGGCTATATGCAGCAAATTTCTCCTGCCTACGCTCAGTAAGGCGAATGTCTATGCGCACACAATGCTGTATAAATGTCTCTAGTTCTTGTGGTGATTCTGAGCAAGCTAGTTCATCTTTTATAATACTAGACAGCCCCTTTTTAAAAACAGGCAATTGCGCATAACTGTCCCAATTGGTATCTACTGTCAATCTCTTGAATTCAGTGGCATACTCAATAACAGAACGTTTAGCCTGGCGTAAAGACAACAAAGCAGATTCAGTGGTTGCACGGCGATTAGGGTCATCAAACATTAATGCCATAGCGGCCAAGAAATCATCCAAGTCATTTAACCATGGGTCACGAGACTCAATCATCGGATTCGCCCAGGCGAGCGCTTGTGAGGTCAGTAGCATTATTACACACAATACTTTGGATCTATCAGTAGGAAAAGGTCAGCATGCACATCAAAATATAGCATACATTGATTCACAAAGCCACGAAATTTGTCGCGATCACCATTAAATCTGAATGGGGGCAACTTAGGTGGGCTAGCTGGTGGCGGTTGCCCAGAGGGTAAGGTCACTTGTGCAGTTATTTGCGTGCTTATGTCCTGAAAAGCCCGTCCATACTGGTACTCTATGCCAGCAAGTTTGTTTTCCTGGGCTGCCATGCGATTGTTTAAGTCCTGCAAAGTTTGTCCAAACACTTGTTGATTGTGTTCAAAGCTTCCAAACTTCTTTTGCAGACCTTCCACATCTTTCTGCAGTGATCTAATTATAGAAAACACCTGCTCTAATCTGCTCTCTGCAGTCATTGTTCCAGCAGTCTCCTTTTTTTTTTGTGGCTAGATTATCCTGTAATAATTATAGAGGATAATTCAGGAGACTCTTTGCGTGGAACAAGACAACAGGACACAGTTTTATAAGTGGTAAAGTTTATATTATCACACGGTGATTCAAGCAGGTGCAGAGAGAAACTCAAGTCCACAATACTTGGTGCAAATAATAAACGCAGCTTAGCAGTCAATAGGAAACTTCAGAGGTAGATGCAAACAAACAGAAAGTCTATGAAGCACAGTTATACTTGAGGAAACTTGACACGAATAGATCCTTGACTTAGTCCAGACACAGATAGATATGCTATTAGGCAATGGCCCACGTGCTGAACTTGGTTGTACAGTGGTTTTTAAAAAACATACCCTGACTTGCCAGACCTATTTTCCAAGGTACTCCGTGTCAGCGCACATTTCCAAAAGTCATCTCAGACTTTTGCCAGTCTAGCATTGCTGCAGCAGTGCTTTAATTTGCCTCGACATCAACTGATTTGTGACCTGCCCACATGCAGGAATTCAACCTTTCATATGTTGGCAAGGCTTAGCGAACAGCAGAAGGCAGTGTCTGAATTATAGCTTCTCAATACCCGTCAGAGTAACACTCAGCCCCCACACATAACAAATGCCGAGTGAGTGTGGATCGCTGACATGTGTGAGGTTCTTCAAAACTTTGCATACTGTACCAAGATGGTTAGCGCTGATGATGCTATTATCAGCGTAACCATCCCACTTATCTGTCTATTAAAATGTTCCTGCAGAATCTCAAAGAGAAAACTTTGAATGCTGAGCAGGTGCCTATGAGGCAAGATTTTACAGTGTCTGATTCCACACAGCCCAGCCTCACACAATATTCTAAGGCCACATTGGTGATGACGAGGAACAGGATGCGCTACAGAGGGATCTCCAAATCCCAGCTTCATACCTGTCCAGTATGGATGGCCTGAAGAGGAGGATGTTATGCATCGTGAGGAGAAGAGGTTAGTTAGTGTTCTTCCTGGTGAGGACACTGAGCATTTGACTCTTTGTAGTCTGCCATACATGGCAGAGTTAATGTCCAGATGCCTTTCCCAAGGCTCTAGCGTGAAACACATTTTGTCCAATAATAATAATCTTTATTTTTATATAGCGCTAACATATTCCGCAGCGCTTTACAGTTTACACACATTATCGTCACTGTCGCCGTTGGGGCTCACAATCTAAATTCCCTATCAGTATGTCTTTGGAATGTGGGAGGAAACCGGAGTACCCGGAGGAAACCCACGCAAACACAGAGAGAACATACAAACTCTTTGCAGATGTTGTCTTCGTGGGGCTTGAACCCAGGACTCCAGCGCTGCAAGGCTGCTGTGCTATCCACTGCACCACCGTGCTGTCCAACATGAAATACCGACTGTGCACCTTTCTTGACCCACGGTACAAGGAGAAATTTGCTTCTCTCATGTCAGAGGCAGATGTGCCATTTTCAATGCATGCATGCCAGAGGGCCTTTGTAGAAGACTTGCTGAAAAGATTACCCACAGACAATGCTGCTGGCAGAGGTACCGGCTTTTTTCACCCACAAGGATTACAGAGGAGGGCCACGCACACCAGATGCAACTCGGGGGGATGTCCACCAACTAGACCATTTTCATGAAACCGCCACATCATCAAGGGCTATTTGTACTATTTGTAGGTGTAACTATGACAAGGAGGGAGAAGTTGACCAATATGGTGAAGGACTACTTAAGTGGCCATACCAGCATCTTTCCTGATTCTTCAGTGCCCTTTAACTATTGGTTGTCCAAGCTGCACACTTGGCCCAACCTCTCCTTGTACGCCTTGGAGATGCTGCCATGCCCTGCCGCAAGTGTCTTGTCTGAGCAGTTTTTTAGTTTGGCTGGTGCAATCATACTGGATAGGCGCACACAGCTGTCACTGGAAAATACAGACAGGCAGACTCTTCTAAAATTGAACAAGGGCTGGATTTCCTCTGACTTTGTAAGCCCTACGGATGACAGCAAGGTAATGTGAATGCAGCCCAAATGGTTTTTTTTGGAAGTTGTCTTAAAGTCCATCCCTTACCATCCAAACCCATTTTGTTCAAGAAATCTCCTCCTCCTTCTGCAACAAGTACTCAGTAGTCATCTATGTATACCTCAAGTGGTAATGTTTTTTACTTTTTGAAAACTTTGCACATTGTGCAATGGTGAAACTTGTATTTCCTATTTCTAGCTCTTGTAATGACTAAGAAAAAAACATAAAAATTGAGCTTCACTTGAGTTGGTATCACATGCAGCTCATAAGCGCATGTTCACTTTGGCCATAAAACATATAAAACCTACAAGAGAAAAAATGAGCAAAAACCCTGCTGTAACTAAGTAAATAAAAATCAAATAGTGCATTTAAATAGCATAAAGTTTTTAGTAATACTGTTTTTGATTAAAAAAAACAGCATAAAAGCCATCCCACCACGAGAAGGTAACTCTGATCGGGACGGTCCTACAATGTCTATGTTATGATTCCTGGAGTGGACCCACTGGATCGCGGTGAATGTTCCCAGGTGAGCTGACTAGGTGGAACCGACCCCTATACAGGGACCATTAGGGGCAAGCCTAGGAGGGAGATACACCACGATAGCTTGTGCCAGAGGGGTGGCTCGAGAACAATGAGGAGAATCAGGATACTCGCCGAGGACCAGACGGGAGGAGCAGCCACAGAGAAAACCCGGGACTCAGGACACGGCAGAGTTCACACAGAGGGTACCGGATCCTGGACGGAGCAGAGCACGCACTGGAAGCGTACAGGGACTGAGCAGAGCATGCACTGGAAGTGTACAGGGACTTGACGTACAGAAACCTAAGTGGACCTGGAGGGAGCAAGGAAAGGCACAATAATAATCAGAAGCGACCTGATATATCCGGAGGCCGCTACCCAGGCAGGACAGCGCTTCCGAGTCACTACAACCTGCCATCATAAAGAAGCTGGGAGTGCGCGCGACCGCGACCTAAGCAGCTAGCGCGCATGTGAGGGGAACGGGATCCTCAGCATGGCCGAGGACCCAGAATAGGAGGAAGAGGGATGCCGCGAGGGACCGGGGAAGCAAGGTGAATATCGCAGTGCGCCGTAACAGTACCCCCTCCCTTACATCCCCCTTTCTTAAGGCTGGAAAGAAATCTCAAGATACGAGGAGCATCGATATTCTCCCATGGTTCCCATGACCTCTCCCCAGGCCCGTACCCCTTCCAATCAATCAAGAAGAAGGTTCTACCCCTAACCTTTCTCCTGGCTAGTATATCTCTTACTTCAAAAACATTATCAGTGCTAACAGGTGGTGGAGAAGAACCAACAGAAGTATGATGGTGGTTAAGGACCACAGGTTTAAGGAGAGACACATGGAAGGAGTTGGAGATACGGAGCGAGGCAGGCAACCTCAACTTGTAGACTACGTCATTGATTTGAGCCAGGATCTCAAAGGGACCAATGTAGCGAGGACCCAATTTATAGGAGGGAATCTTAAGATGGATATATTTTTACAAAAGCCAGACCATATCGCCAGATTGATAAGGAGGAGCATCCAAACGCCTTTTGTCAGCATGCTTTTTCATCCTAATGCAAGACCTCTACAGTGAATCCTTGGTCTCCTCCCAAATCTTAGAGAATTCCAAGGACAGGGAGTTGGCAGCTGGCACACCCGAACCAGGGGAAATCAGAAGAGGCAGGTTGGGATGTTGACCAGAGACGATGAAGAAAGTGGACTTGGCAGAAGACTTACCGGAGTGATTGTTATAGGCAGTGGCGTATCTAGGGGGGGCAGCCGGGGCATGTGCCCGGGCGCAGCCGGCAGGGGGGCGCAGTCGGGCCGCCTAATTCGGCGGTCCGCAGTGTCTCCCCCGGCGGCTGCATTCTGCCGCCCCCGATCTGGGAGTCAGCTGTTCTCTGTGCCGACTGTCAAGCTGACAGCCGGCACAGAGAAGCTGCAGAGTGCCGGCTCCCAATGTGTGCAGAGGTGGAGGGGAGCCCTTGCAGAGTGGCTGCGGCGGGCAGGTTGAAATCCCTGCAGCTCCGCTGCCCAGCGATCTGTCTTCCTGCTTCCTCTCGCTTCCTCTCACACAGGCGCGCCGCTGGATGACGTCATCATTCAGCGGCCTGCTGTGTCAGAGGAAGGCGATGGAGATGCTGCGGCAAAGCGCGAGGAGAGGTGAGAGGTGTGTGTGAATGTGTGTGTATGTGAGTGTGTGTTGGTATGTGTGTGAGTGTGTGTGTGTGTATGTGTGTGTGAGTGTGTGTGTGTTTATGTGTGTTTGTGTGTGTGTGTATGTGTGTGAATGTGTGTATGTGAGTGTGTGTATGTGTGTGTGAATTTGTGTGTGTGTGAATATGTGTGTGTATGTGTGTGTGTGAATGTGTGTGTGGCTCAGTATTGGGTGTGTGTGTATCGCGCTGCAGGGGAATGTGCAGAGAAGTGAATGGTGTGTGTGTGGGGGGAGGAGAGGTCAATGATGGGGCTGATGGGGAGAGAGCAATGATGGGGACGGTGGAGGAGGAGAGAGCAATGATGGGGCTGACGGGGGGCATATGTCCTTGGGGGGGCGCCAAAATGAATTTGGAGCGCCCCCACACCGCCGCAGGGCCGAGGGGTACCCGGAGCCGGGCCTCTGGGATCTCAGTCCTGGGGTTGTCATGGTGGCTAGACCCGGTCCGTGGCCCTGTCCGTCAGTGGGGGACGTCCGGTGAAGTAGGTGGTGTTAACGGTGGTGTAGCGGTGCAGTTGTGGGGTGCAGGTCGCGGTAAATAACGAGGACACCAGGTTGCAGTCTCTTTACCTCTTTACTGGAGATCTCTGAGTCCTCAGTCCAGAATACGGTTCACCAGGCTGCGCAAGTCCGGCCGGTCCAATGGCACCTCCAGAGTTCTCTTCACAGGTGGAAATCAGTGCCTTCCTTCTTAGCGCTGTGTGTTGTAGTCCTTCCCTGCTGTGCTCACGGAAAGTACCCCACAACTGTTGTGTCTGTTTCTTAAGTTCCCTCACAACTCGATTAGATGTTCCTCTCTTATTCCATCCCTCCCTGTTATTCAGGTTGGAACGGCACCCGTTTGTCAGGTAGGCCTGGAGTTCTTCCGGGACCCTAGTGACGCCCCTCTCCCGCAATTGCCCCCCAAGACTTCATAGGTGATATGTGGTAGACAGCCCGCCTGAGACTGACTGTCCTGCCGCTGTTTGGAGTATGGCTTAAAGCTGTATATTATTCCACTCCCTCGGCGTTCCGGCCACCGGTAATGCGCCTCAGCAAGGTGCTGCCTCTTTCAACAAAACCCCTGCTGGTATTCTCCGTCTGCTTGATCTCGTTTCTCACTCAGCACAATCTATCTCGCTTCTAGTCCTTTCTTGGGCACCGCCGCTATGCTGAGCAGGCACGGTCCCGTTACGTTCTTTCCAATGCCAAGCCTCTGCCAGGATCCCACCCCTGGCAGAGACCCTACTGTCTCTTCCTCCACAACACCCTCTCTCACTAGGTGTTGCTTCGTTCAATCCAGTCAGCGTTCTTCCTCACTTCCTGCCTGACCCCCAGTTTACCCACTATGGTGGGGAGTGGCCTAATGAATAGCACCCTTAGCTCCCCCCGGAGGCCCTGCTGTGAAACATATTGGTGTCTGTGATACCTGATCAGAAGAACTCCTTCAGTGCCATCGAACGCACCATGGCTCCCCTTAGTGGCGAAGCCACAGTACTGCAACGACCAGGACTCTGGGGCGCTGCACTCCCCCCTGGTTAAACACAGTACTCCGGGACTGGGAAGAAAAACAACAATACAGATTAGCAAAAAGACATACAATTTTGTTGAGTGCAAAACAATAAGTATACTTGAACAGGCTTCCCTTTATGGGAGGTGAGGACACTTTAACGTTACAAAACATAATCAAATATCATAGCAACAGGCTACAATTTACTCTCATTACCCAACCGGGTATTCTACTAAGTGCAAATGCTGGAACAATAAATTAACATTGCCTTTAAGAAACATACACTCTTAGTTTATCAAAGGCCTTCCTATAATCACATTACAGGGCAAGGTAACTCTTCATTCTCCTACTTTTGAACCTGCAGGACCGCCTGTCCCTATGGCACCAGACCTACTGCCTCTCCTTTCTTTTACAGGACCGCCCCGTTCAGCCAGGGCCTACTGCCTTTCTCTACTATACATAGTATAGACATAACATTCCTTTCAGTTTGAGAACATGGAGCCCACTCTGCCTGGCTCCTATAAGGACTCACTCACTAACCCCTACGGGTCTACTTTCTGTCCTTAGTAACGAACTAACTTTCTATGGGGACGCAGGGTTTACCTTCTATCCTCACATTCGTTATTACTTCTTTACTTTCAGTTAAATGGAACTCTACATCTACCCCTACGGGCTTTCTGCATCTTTCTCTTCAAAGAACATTATCTAGGTTTCACATTTTAAACAAATTAAACACACATAACTTTTCCATGAAAAACAGTTACATTTCCTTCAAAGCATTATCTCGACATTACTGTTCTAAAACAGGATCACTTTCAAGTTCAATTCTAACCTCCCCTTTAAGAGGAGATCAAGTCTTTCTGAGGTAGCTCTTCTTCTCAGCCTACCAGTCCATGCAAAGGCTCCGGAATGGTATCTTCGCAAAATGTCTTTAAGAAAAACCAGTAGAAAGCGCCTTTAAGAAGGTGCAAACTATTTACAAGAAGTTTGTATCATGCACTGTTCATGATTCAGCAGTTTTTATAACATTGTGAACCAAAAAGCAAAAATGAAAGTGAAAGCAAAAATAAAAAGCAATAGGGATCCCGGGTAAACAAAGGGATCCCTTTAAGAGTTAACCCAGGACGGGTTTTAGCAGCAAAACAGCAAGGAAATAAACAGTTAACTATTTACAGTTTCAGGTTTCCGAGGTTTAGTTGGACGGCTTCCAGGGCTGCACCTGGCACTTAACCCTTCTTGGCCTAGGCAAAGTGAGGTCCAGGGTTACACCCAGTGCTGGACAAACGCTGTTAATCCGTCCTTCATGTATGGTTAAATCATGCGCAGCGATGGAGGTCTGCGCAGCTTGAGTATGGGCATTTGCTGCAGCAGAGGTAGCGGCCGCTGCAAGATCAGTCACTGGAACGGAGTCAGCAGCTGTGGCACTAGCAGTCACTGGAGTGGTGTCGGTCGTCAGGGCAGGGTCGTCTTTCATACCTGCTTCAGATGCGGTCCCTCCGGTGCCGGTCTGTTCTGCCTCTGCTGGGGTCTGGAACGCTGGTTGCAGGGCCTTGTGCTGCGACATTGTCATCTCTGCTTGTAGCATACCCCTTTCCGGCAGGGCCTTGCTTTCCAGCTTCGGAGCGCTGGGACTTCTTCCCTGCTCCGGACCAGATGAGGCTGCCGACAGATGTCCGGTGAGTCTCCTGATGATGGCCTTCTTCCACCCGGCCTCAGTGCTCAGCTGCGTCCGCCGGGGTCGGTCGCTGAGCTCGTCCACTCCGGCCTGCAGGAATTCAGCATCAGCGGTGGAGACCTGGTTGCGGTGCCCCTCCGGATGGCTGGGGGAGTCCTCTGCTCCGACCCCACGCTCCGGCTCCGGGCGGCTCGCCATGGCGTCCTCCATGTCGCTCACTTCTTCTTCCTGGTCCTTTTCCCGCTCTCTTCTTCGTGGGCGGTTTCGTTTTCGTTGTCTCTGCCCACCATTAAGGATCAGGAGGCGGATCTCGGCTGCTGACGGACACGTCCTCAAGGGGCCGAGATATTTAGACTGGGCGGCCATTGTCTTTCGCGCTCTTCAGCTTGTTCACGCCCACTTCCACGCCCTTCTTCTTCTCCTGCGCTCTCCTTAGCGCTGTAATGGCGGCGGTTTTGGCGCGAACTTTTGGCGGCAAGTGACAATCCACAGTCTTTGCAATAAAGCACAGTCCAAGCATAAAGTACGGTTCAAGTACAGTAAATCACAGTCTCTAGGCACACATGACCTGATTCTTCAGGTTTAAGTAGATCCTGTTCGTGACGCCGAGTTGGAGCGCCCCCACACCGCCGCAGGGCCGAGGGGTACCTGGAGCCGGGCCTCTGGGATCTCAGTCCTGGGGTTGTCACGGTGGCTAGACCCGGTCCGTGGCCCTGTCCGTCAGTGGGGGACGTCCGGTGAAGTAGGTGGTGTTAACGGTGGTGTAGCGGTGCAGTTGTGGGGTGCAGGTCGCGGTAAATAACGAGGACACCAGGTTGCAGTCTCTTTACCTCTTTACTGGAGATCTCTGAGTCCTCAGTCCAGAATACGGTTCACCAGGCTGCGCAAGTCCGGCCGGTCCAATGGCACCTCCAGAGTTCTCTTCACAGGTGGAAATCAGTGCCTTCCTTCTTAGCGCTGTGTGTTGTAGTCCTTCCCTGCTGTGCTCACGGAAAGTACCCCACAACTGTTGTGTCTGTTTCTTAAGTTCCCTCACAACTCGATTAGATGTTCCTCTCTTATTCCATCCCTCCCTGTTATTCAGGTTGGAACGGCACCCGTTTGTCAGGTAGGCCTGGAGTTCTTCCGGGACCCTAGTGACGCCCCTCTCCCGCAATTGCCCCCCAAGACTTCATAGGTGATATGTGGTAGACAGCCCGCCTGAGACTGACTGTCCTGCCGCTGTTTGGAGTATGGCTTAAAGCTGTATATTATTCCACTCCCTCGGCGTTCCGTCCACCGGTAATGCGCCTCAGCAAGGTGCTGCCTCTTTCAACAAAACCCCTGCTGGTATTCTCCGTCTGCTTGATCTCGTTTCTCACTCAGCACAATCTATCTCGCTTCTAGTCCTTTCTTGGGCACCGCCGCTATGCTGAGCAGGCACGGTCCCGTTACGTTCTTTCCAATGCCAAGCCTCTGCCAGGATCCCACCCCTGGCAGAGACCCTACTGTCTCTTCCTCCACAACACCCTCTCTCACTAGGTGTTGCTTCGTTCAATCCAGTCAGCGTTCTTCCTCACTTCCTGCCTGACCCCCAGTTTACCCACTATGGTGGGGAGTGGCCTAATGAATAGCACCCTTAGCTCCCCCCGGAGGCCCTGCTGTGAAACATATTGGTGTCTGTGATACCTGATCAGAAGAACTCCTTCAGTGCCATCGAACGCACCATGGCTCCCCTTAGTGGCGAAGCCACAGTACTGCAACGACCAGGACTCTGGGGCGCTGCAAATTCTTTCCCCGGGTGCCAGAAACGCTCGATACACCTCTGGTTATAGGCAAACTAAGCCAAAGGGAGGAGGTCAACCCAATCGTCCTGGTGGGCATTAGAAAAATGTCGGAGATACGAGGTCAAGACCTGGCTAATCCACTCCACCTGACCGTTGGGCTGGGGATGATAGGCTGAGAAATCTAAAGTCACGTTCAAAAGTTTACAGAGAGCTCTCCAAAACCGGGAGGTGAATTGGACTCCCTGATCTGACACGATGTGTTGTGGGAAACCATGGAATTTGAAGATGTGATGAATAAAAATTCTTGCCAACTTGGGAGCTGAGGACAGACCAGGCAGCGGGACAAAGTGGGCCATCTTAGAAAACCGATCCACAACCATCAGTATAGTTGTGCAACCCATGGAGCGAGGAAGATCGGTGACAAAGTCCATGGTAATCTGCCGCCAGGGAACCGAGGACACAGGAAAAAGATGCAGGACCCCAAAGGGTAGTTGTCTCGGAATCTTGTTTCGGGCGCAGGAAGGACAGGAGGCTGAAAATTCTTTGACATCAAGGCGCAAGGACGGCCAAAAGTAGTGGTGAGAGATAAGAAAATATGTCTTCTTAGTTCCAGCATGACGAGCAATTTTACAGTAGAAGAGTGTCCCCAGCGCAGCACACTATCCCTGTCTTTCTCAGAGATGAATGTCTTATCCGGCGGGAAGGTAGCAACCCTCAGGGGAGCCACCGTGAGATTTTGTAGGGATCAATAATGTGGGATGGTTCCTCTTTAAAATCAGCCGACTGGAAGGACCTTGACAGCGCATCAATCTTAACGTTCTTTTCTCCAGGTCTGAAGTGAAGCTCAAAAGCAAAAGGGGCAACAAACAGGGACCACCGAGCTTGCCGAGGGTTGAGTCTTTGGGCCGACTGAATATAAGCCAGATTCTTGTGATCGGTGAAAATTATGAAGGGGTGTACCGCGCCTTCCAGAAAATACCGCCACTTCTCCAGCGCTAACTTGATGACCAGTAGTTCTCTGTCACTGATGGAATAGTTGCATTCTGAAGTAGAAAATGCCTTGGAGAAGAATCTGCAAGTGGTCAAACGACCAGACGATGACCTCTGGGAGAGCACAGCCCTGGCCCCTGTGGAGGAGGCATCCACCTCGAAAATGAATGATTGCCCTTTTTGTGTCTGGGCGATGAAGTACCGGCGCTTGTGCCAAGGCTTGCTTTTGAGTCAAAAAGGTGTTCTCGGCCTCCGAAGACTGGGATCAGCTCCCTTGCAGATAAGTGACGAGAGGTGCATGGTCAACAAAGAGAAGTGGGGCTCGAACTGCCTGTAATAGTTTGCGAAACCGAGGAATCTTTGGATGGCCTTCACCCCGAGGGGTTGCGGCCAGTTGAGGATGGCAGACACCTTCTCGGGATCCATCTTTAAACTGGAATCAGAGATGATGTACCCCAAAAAAGGCAGGGATGTCTGTTCAAAGATACACTTTTCATACTGGGTGTAGAGATGGTTCTCTCTCAAACGAAGTAACACTTGACGAACGTTCCGTCTATGGGTAGACAGATCCGGAGAAAAAATGAGAATTTCATCGATGTACACCACAAAGCAGGAATACAAGAGATCCCAGAAGACATAATTTATAAACTCCTGAAACACTGCAACAGAATTGCAGAGACCGAAGGGCATGACCAAATATTCGTAGTGCCCATCCCGTGTATTGAATGCGGTCTTCCACTCATCTCCAGCATGGATGCGGACCAAATTGTAAGCCATACGGAGGTCAAGCTTAGTAAAAAATTTTTGTTCCTCGCAGGCTATCAAAGAGCTCAGGGAAAAGCGTCAGTGGGTACTTGTTCTTGATGGTAATCAGCAAAGGATCAAATAATTATTTCCTTCACTGTACAGCTCCCCAAACTCCTGTATTATATTCACCTTACAGAGGCTTCACCCGCTATGACCCTGGCTCCATTGAGATCCGGTGGCCAAAATGAACGGTGGAGCTCACAAAACTCCAGTTTCAGTCCACCTGCCGGCCCTCTGAAAATGTTAAGTGAGGACCGCATAATAACATGGCTGTGGACGTGGTGATTGTGGCTGGCGAAGCCCAAAATTCAAATGGGCATGTTTTAGCTGGCATTCTAAAGTAATGGTAAATATGTATTCCACTATCTTGCTAACAATTTAGACAGGGAAGGACCTCCAAAATATAAGAGTGAAAGTACTTCCAAATGCATGATACAGGGCCACCTGAGGGCTCTTCCCAAACTCAGGTTTCACGGCACTTGCTGGCCCTCTAAAAATCTCAAGCGAGGGCCACATGATCACATGGTGGTAGATGTGGTAGTGGTGGCGGGCGAAGGCCAAAATTCAAATGGGCACGTTTTAGCTGGCATTCTAAAGTGATAGGGCATATGTATTCCACTATCTTCCTAACTATTTGGCATGAGGGAGGGACCTCCCAAATGTAGGAGTGAGAGCCTTACAAATCTTAAAGAAAAAACTAAAGCCAAAACTGTTCGTGTGAACATATGCTAAAGAGGAGGTATGATATTTTAATTATTTATTTTAATTTAGCATTATATACATGTTATGTTATGTCTCTTAGCATTTTTCCCTTTAATAAAAAACTTAGGTTTGGTTTGGTAGGTCTTCTAAAATTGGCACAATAGTCTGACAACATTATACCCAGATACCATATGTGAGTCAGAAAGGCATGCAGGCATCTTCTCCATGCTGTTCTCACTTAGTTTTAGCTGTTTCCCATCCATTTCAGCTTTTTTTTTCAGCCCCCAGACCTGTTTGTTGGGTCCAGCAGAAAAATATTTGGTTTTCCCTTTGACTTGCATTGGATTAGTTATTTGGTACGAATACACGGATATTAGGCTACGTTCACATTTGCGTTGTTGTGTGCTGCGTCGGCGACGCAACGCACAACGCACGCAAAACGCATGCAAAACGCATGCAAAACGCAGCGTTTTGTGACGCATGCGTTCATTTTTTTAGCGCAAAAAAATTGCAACATGCTACGTTCTCTGCGCCCTGACGCTTGCGCCAAAAAAAGCATGCGTCACAAAACGCAATGCAACGCATGTCCATGCGCCCCCATGTTAAATATAGGGGCGCATGACGCATGCGTCGCCACGGCTGCGCCCGACGCAACGCAAATGTGAACGTAGCCTTAGAAATTATTTGTGCTGATTTTCTCAAATCTGAATATTTCACTATTCGCTCATCACTAGTAATTACAGTATGTGAGGTCACTTCCTTTTTAAAGGGTTGACCTTTCAGCATATCGTGAAAAAGAATATACAATAGATAATGTGCAACAAATATAAACATAAATTTAGTAATTACTTTCAAACAGAAGCAAAAACCCAGCTAGAGGAAAATAGACAGATCTAATCTGTCATTTAATTAATGGGACCTTGCGCATTGGTTCTCATGATCCACTTATCTTTGTGTCTAAAGGTACCTTCACACGAAACGACATCGCTAGCGATCCGTGACGTTGCAGCGTCCTGGCTAGCGATATCGTTTCGTTTGACACGCAGCAGCGATCAGGATCCTGCTGTGATGTCGCTGGTCGCTGAATAAAGTCCAGAACTTTATTTGGTCGCCCGATCGCTGTGTATCGTTGCGTTTGAAAGCAAAAGCAACGATACCAGCGATGTTTTACACTGGTAACCAGGGTAAACATCGGGTTACCAAGCGCAGGGCCGCGCTTAGTAACCCGATGTTTACCCTGGTTACCAGCGTAAAAGTAAAAAAAACAAACAGTACATACTCACCTGCGCGTCCCCCAGCGTCTGCTTCCTGACACTTACTGAGCGCCGGCCCGAAAGTGAAAGCACAGCGGTGACGTCACCGCTGTGCTGTTAGGGCCGGAGCTACCCTGGTTACCCGGGGACCTCGGCATCGTTGGTCGCTGGAGAGCGGTCTGTGTGACAGCTCCCCAGCGATCAAACAGCGACGCTGCAGCGATCGGCATCGTTGTCGCTATCGCTGCAGCGTCGCTTCGTGTGAAGGTACCTTAAGTAAAATGTTGTTGTGGTTACCTCCTTGAGGTGGATAGTTAACCACTTCGAGACCTGCAAAATGCAAGGTCTCTGGATCAAAATTATGTTTTTCCTGGATATGCTTTATAAGTCTTAATGAACTCTTCCCAGAAATAATTGAGCGATAACGTTCTTGAAATCTAGTTTTCAAAGGTCTGATCATTTTTCCAATATAATAAAACATATATGGACAGAATATAATATATACCACAAATTTAATTTTACATGATATGAAATCTGTAATTTGATTTAGAACACTACTGTTCATGTTACTGGTAACATGAAGGTGTCAACTAGGACAATTGCCACATTTATAGTTGCCTTTAGAGCAGTGTTTTTCTAACCCTTATTTATAGGCTATTTATTTATAGGCAATTTATTTATCTCGGGCATAGGCTCACTTACAGAACCGTTATCTAAATATTTGTTTCAAATAGTGTTCAAAACGTATAAAGAACAAATATGACATCCAAAAACAGAATACTAATACCCGGAAGACATAGACTAGATTGCATGTTGGTGTGAATCCCCACTCGTATAGCTACCACATTGTAACTTTATTGAGGGTAATCTAGCAAGTGTCAGGTCAGGGATATACTGTACATACTAATATAGAAAGTAGTAAACCTAAATTAATTGGTTGAAAGATCGACGCCACACATGTATGGTGTACCAGAGGGAAGGGAAGCTGTAGGTGGTTACAACACATACATAGGAGGATGTACTCCAAAGTACATTTTTGCGTTTTCAATGTATCGACTTCTTTGCACAGATTAGTGGCCCCCAGTCATATATTGTTGATGTGCCCTCTATGTTCAGTTATCTTAAGGTACCGTTACATTAAATGACTTACCAACGATCACGACCAGCGATACGACCTGGCCGTGATCGTTGGTAAGTCGTTGTGTGGTCGCTGGGGAGCTGTCACACAGACAGCTCTCTCCAGCGACCAACGATCAGGGGAACGACTTCGGCGAACTGTCTTCAACGATGCCGAAGTCCCCCTGCAGCACCCGGGTAACCAGGGTAAACATCGGGTTACTAAGTGCAGGGCCGCGCTTAGTAACCCGATATTTACCCTGGTTACCATTGTAAAAGTAAAAAAAAAAACACTACATACTCACATTCTGATGTCTGTCACGTCCCCCGCCGGCGTCCACAGGGTTAAAACTGCTTTCGGCAAGAGCGCTGCTAATATGCACGCGCTGCTGCCGAGAGCTTCCCTGCACTGAATGTGTCAGCGCCGGCCGTAACACCGGTGACGTCACCGCTGTGCTCTGCTTTACGGCCGGCGCTGACACAGTCAGTGCAGGGAAGCTCTCGGCAGCAGCGCGTGCATATTAGCAGCGCTCCTGCCGAAAGCAGTTTTAACCCTGTGGACGCCGGGGGACGTGACAGACATCAGAATGTGAGTATGTACTGTTTTTTTTTTTACTTTTACAATGGTAACCAGGGTAAATATCGGGTTACTAAGCGTGGCCCTGCGCTTAGTAACCCGATATTTACCCTGGTTACAAGTGAACACATCGCTGGATCGGCGTCACACATGCCGATCCAGCGATGACAGCGGGTGATCAGCGACCAAAAAAAGGTCCTGATCATTCCCATCGACCAACGATCTCCCAGCAGGGGCCTGATCGTTGGTCGCTGTCACACATAACGAGATCGTTAGCGGGATCGTTGCTACGTCACCAAAAGCGTGACGCTGCAACAATATCGTTAATGATATCGTTATGTGTGACTCAGCCTTTAGTGAATTAGAGTCATCGTTCTCCTGCAGAACCATCATTAAGACTTGAGTATGAAAGGTCGTTCTTAATTAATCGGATTTCTGAGTTTCATCCTATCCAGTTCTGCATTTGTCCTACACAGGCGCACTGCGCACTTTGTTTAATTACAAGGGTAATAAAAATCGTACAATATGCAAAGTCAGGGCAGATGTCGCCTCACTCTCTTAATTAATCAAACCCATTAAAACAATAAATGAAGTAAATGCAAGCATTTCTAGGAAGTGTAAATGCAAGTGTAATATATATCAACAGCCTCACTTTGTGAAACCATTTTAGTCATTTTTTTCCATAAAATGTTCTGAAAAATGTATTTTCTTTTACGGACGGTACATAGTGGATGTATGTGATTCTCATTCTCAACATATAAAGCACTAGGATACTTTACTTTTTATAACCTCAGGCCAACTGACTAGTTATTTATAGGTTGGGCTCAGCAGTGACTTTCAGCAGTGAGCATATAAGACCAAGGCAAGTTTATTGCATAGATACAGTATTTATACACCAGCTATGCATTCCTGGAGTACAAGTTTCAGTCCAGCAACTAAACTCCACACCATCTGCCTTGCAGTGCTGAGGTCCTGGGTTCAAACCCCACCAAGGACAACATGTGCAAGGAGTTTGCATATTCTCCCCCCCATGTTTGCTTGGGTTTCCTCAGGTTTCATTCCACACTCCAAAGACATACTGATAGGAAATTTAGATTGTGAGCCCCATTGGTAACAGTGATGATGTCTGTAAAGTGCTGTGGAATTAATGCCCTATATAAGTGAGTAAAATAAAAATAAAAAATATTGTACACTGCATGAAAGTCTGATAAGGCCCTACAGGTCTCATAAGAATTTGTAATAATTTCTAAATGCCGATTTTCCTTACGTGCTGAGGCTAGGTGCAGATGACTGTATTTTTTCTCATCAGAGAGAATCGGGTCGATTTTGCAATCACACGCTGATCAAACTCTAATTGGAGTTTGATCAGAGTGTCAACATAGTGTGATCTTATTATCTTCTTTGTGTAAAAGATGGACATAAATTTCTCCATCTTCTCGATTGTATCAGTCCGTGGAAATCAGACTGCATGCAGGTGTTCAGGCTCAGTCCAAGGAAAAAATCTAACATGTGCACGGCCTCGTAGACTTACATTGGTCCTAGAGAGATCCAATGTTGATCAATGAAATCCGAGCGGTGCCAAAAGTGAGGTGACCAGGATTCATCAGCTATGAACTCCAGTGACCTTTCTCATGTCACCATTACACACTGCAGGAGCGATCTCACGCTCCTGTCTCAGTGTGAGCTGCCCGGCATGGATAGCGGTCCCATCACTGATGTGACCACTTTCCAAATCTTCCATATCATCATGGGACATGCCCATTAATGGATTATCATCGAGCAGGTGAGGAATAGGGTATTTTATTACTTTTTGTCTTTTATAGGGGACATGGGCTTCAATGGATTATCTTGTTGTCGGACAGGTGAGGAATATGGTATTTTATTATTTTTGTATTTTACAGGGGACATGGGCATCAGTGGATTAGGCGTAAAGGTGAGTATAACTTCGCTTTTTTATTTTTATTTCAAATAAAGGTGTCAGTGTCTTTATTATAGGACTTTATTCTGGCTAGGGTTTGCTAATAATGTAACTATCTGGTTAGTAATGGGGGTGTTTGATGTCAGCGCCCCTAATACAGCTGACATCAACCTCAAATCTACTACCAGTCAGGCAAATCGACTGGAACAGTCGGGCAAATCGCCAGCACTCTCTCTCTGGAACAAATATTCATGGACCCTTCCAAGTCTGAGAATAACAACCCCCAGTTGTCTGCTTTAGGCTGGCTGTCAAAAATGGGGAAGTGGGGCCCATGCCTTTTTTTAAATGATTTATTTAAATAAAACAGCGTGCACCCCTCTATTCTTGATAACCAGCCATGATAAACCTGACAGCTGTGGGTTGCAGCCTGTAGCTGTTGATTGTACCTGCACTGGTTATCAAAAATAGAAGAGACTCCACATTATGTTTTAAAAAATTCATATATAGCACTTGCACAAGCTGATGAATACTCTCATCAGCCTCGCCTGATCTCGCTGCTATCAGCAACAGAATGCTCACAGTGCTAGGGGTGACATCATGAAGGTTACTCCAGTTCTTAGGCCGGCTCACAGTGAACTGCTCTTGAGAACAGCTGCCAGTGACCAGCGGTAACCTCTATGATGTAACCTCTTGTTACTAAAGCTGCGCTCTGATACTCAGCTCAGTGTCTTCTGTATGTCAGAGGGAACAGTTGCATCATGCCACCATTCATCAAGAGATCCAGATGTAGCAGAGATGGATTATGGCATGGGAAAAATGGGTTGTCTTCTCGTTGGACAGATGATGAATTTTTTTTATTATTTTCATTTTTACAGTAATAAATAGGAAATAGGGGATTGATATTGATGAGTATTTATTTCAAATACAGGATTATATTCTTGCCTTTTTTATTTAAAAACTTAATATGAGTTAGTAATGGGGCATTTTATAAATGCCTCTCCATTACTAATTCCTGGGCTTGATGTCAGCTGACAATATAAAGCTGACATCAACCCCAACCCTATTACCCCACTTGCCACCATACCATGTCTGTGGGATGGAGGGAATGGCTATCTCCATAAGTTTCAGAATACAATGGAGTGTCTCAACATTCAAACAGAGAAGTTTTACATTTATCCTCAGTCTTTTGTTCAGATCAGTATCATTTAATGACCTTATAGGGGGCATAGAGAGTAGAATTTCAATTTTTGCAGATGACACTAAACGCTGCAGGGTAATCAATACAGAGGACGACAACTTAATATTATAGGAGGATTTATGTAAACTAGAAGTTGGGCTGATAAATGGCAAATGAGCTTTAATGGAGATTAATGTAAGGTCATGTACATGGGCATAAGAAATAAGATGTATAAGTATGTGCTTAATTGTAAAACACTGGGCAAAACTGTCACTGAGAAAGACCCTTAGTGCTTAATTGTAAAACACTGGGCAAAACTGTCACTGAAAAAGACCTGGTGGATGACAAACTCACATTTAGTGACCAGTGTCAGGGAGCTGCTGAAAAGGCAAATAATATAATGGGGTGCTTAAAAAGAGGCATAGATGCTCATGAGGAGAACATAATTTTACCTTTATACAAGTCACTAGTGCGACCACACTTAGAATACTGTGTACATTTTTGGTTTCCGGTGTATAAGAAAGACATAGCCTAACTAGAGCCGGTGCAGAGAAGAGCGACTAAGGTTATTAGAGTACTGGGGGGTCTGCAATACCAAGATAGGTTATTACACTTGGGGTTATTTAGTTTGGAAAAACGAAGGCTAAGGGGTGATCTTATTACAATCTTATTACAATTAGACTCAGGTTCTCCCCAGTACTAGCACTTTATATTTGAACTACCTCATCTCTACTTGGCATCTTTGCACTTTGGGCTCCTTTGGAGTTTACTATCTGCCTCGCTCCTGGTCTTTAGGTGGTATATTCCTTTATAACTTGGCTATTGTTTCTGGGTGGTATATCTTGATTTAATATATGGTTATCCTACCCCCAGTTTTCTGGTTAACATCTTATATATTGTTTTGCTTTCATTGGAATTTTTAGGGTGCATGAGGGGGCATACTCTGAGCCTAAATTTTGTATATATTATACCTTTGTCCTCAATACTGTTTGATGTCTGTAGGGTATACGCTGGTGGTGTATGAGTATATATTAGTGTACGTGTTTCAATTCATATGCACGCACCTTCCCTAAATATTTGTCATATTGTTCAGTGCTAAAATTATATTTGTCTTCAACTGTCTGGGGGGTCGCATGTAGCTTACTAGCCATGTGCTGTTTTTTCCATTTTTAAATGCTTTTAAATGTATGTCTTGTTTTGATGTGCCTTTTTGTATGAATAAAGTTATCCTTTGATGGTCGATCCCAGTGTTATGCATATCCTTTTTCTTAGTTTTTCTAGATCAAACATATAGAACTCAAGACACAGGAAAGCACAAAGCACAAACCTCACAAGAAGAATATATGTCTGGCAGTGGTCTGGGAGAAGCTGCTCATTTAAGTAGGCATGCAATTACCTGGGATAGTGAACACCTGAGAGCCGATGCCTCCCAGTAACAGAATAGATGAGCTGTCAATAAACCCACCAACAGCTCAGCACGCTCCTGAACCAGACTGGATGGTCATGTTGTCAATCAAAGTACTGACAGCTTCAGCATGCCCCTGTACCAGATTGGGCAGCCGAGCTGTCAGTAACTGCATCCCAGACACCCTGAGGGGTGGATCTGCAGCGCCCCAGAGTCCTGGTCGTTGCAGTACTGTGGTTCCGCCACTAAGGGGAGCTATAGTACGTCTGATGGCACTGAAGGAGTTCATCTGGACAGGTATCACAGACACCAATACATTTCACAGCCGGGCCACCAGGGGGAGCTAAGGGTTCTATTCACTAGGCCACTCCCCACCATTGTGGGTAAACTGGGGGTCAGGCAGGAAGTTAGATCAGAAAGCTGACTAGATTGGAACCAGGCAACACCTTGTGGCAGAGGGTGTTGTAGGAGAAGATTCGGTAGGGTCCCTGTCAGGGGTGGGATCCTGACAGAGGCTTGGCAACTTGAGCGAACGTAACGGGACCGTGCCTGCTCAGTATAGCGGCGGTACCCAAGGAGGGACTGGAAGCGAGATAGATTGTGCTGAGTGAGAAACGAGATCAAAGCAACAAGGAGAATACCAGTAGGATTCGTGCTGTAAGACCGAGGCAACATCCTACTGAGGCGCACAACCGGCGGCCGGAACGCCGAGGGAGTATTACAATATTCAGCTTCAAGCAATACTCTAAACCAACAGCAGGACAGTCAGTCTAAGGCGGGCTGTCTCACCTAAATCACCTATGCAGTCTTGGGGGGCAACTTGTGGAGAGGGGCGACTCTAGGGTCCCGGAAGAGCTCCGAGCCTACCCGTCATACGGGTGCCGTTCCAACCGTAACATCAGGGAGGGACGGAGGATTAGCAGAACATCATCTAATCGAGTTGTGAGGGAACTTAAGAAACGGACACAACAGTTGTGGGGACTTTCCGTAAGCACAGCAGGGAAGGACCACAACACATAGCGCTAGTAGGAAGGCGCAGATTTCCACCTGTTAAGAGAACTCTGGAGGTGCCATTGGACCGGCCAGACTTGCGCAGCCTGGTTATCTGGATTCCGGACTGAGGACCCAGAGATCTTCAGTAAAGAGGTAAAGAGACTGCAACCTGGTGTCCTTGTTATTTACTGCACCGCACCACCACAGCATCACCACCATCATCTACCCACATCTATTACTGTACGCCCCTCAGCAGGGTCACGGACCGGGTCTAGCCACCGTGACAACCCCAGAGCAGAGACTCAGAGGCCCGGTACCGGGTACCCATCGGCCCTGCGGCAGTGGGGGCGCTTCAACTTGGCGTCACGAACAGGATCTACTTAAGCCTGAAGAATCAGGTCATGTGTGCCTAGGAACTGTGATTTACTGTGTTTGGACTGTACTTTATTGCAAAGACTGTGTGTTGCCATTTACCGCCAAAAATCCGCCGCCATTACAGCGCTAAGGAGAGCGCAGGAAGAGAAGAGGGGCGTGGAGTAGGCGTAGACAAGCTGAAGAGCGCGAAAGACAATGGCCGCCCAGTCTAAATATTTCTGTGTCCTGAGGACGTGTCCGTCAACAGCCGAGGTCCGCCTCCTGATCTTGTTTGGAGGATGGAGACCATGGAGACGGGGCCGCCCACGAAAGAGACCGCGGGAAGAGGACACTGGAGAAGAAGCGAAAATGGCGACACTGGGAACACCGCATGGGAATGACCAGACTCGGCGAGGGGCTGCACAGCCCGATGCAGCCCAGGATACGCCGTCACTGCGGGAGCTGACCCTTGCAGAGCCAACGATGGGCCGACCTCCCCGGCCGCCGTCCGAGGAGTGCGTGGCCGCAGCCAAGGCCCGGCGGATAGCCTACCGCTTGGAAGCCGATGCCCGTGTGATCGCTCGGCTGGGCCAGCCTACAGAGGTCCGCCTGTCTCCAGTGTCCCCTGCCTCCTCGATCCAGGCCGCGGCAGAGTGTGAGCTGCGCGCATCGGGCCTGAGGATCCTGCCGGAGGCCGAACATCTGCGGCGCCTCATGGCAGCTTGGCGGAACAGACCTCAGCCTGCCGCCCAGGTTGATCTAACCAGTGTGGAAGAAACCCCACCGTCCCACTGGGGTGTGGTGGTCTCCTTTAACTCCCGACATGGGAAGGGAGTTATCCAAGAGATCGGGGAGCCACTGCAGGTCCGCGTTGACCATGAGGAAGTCGAGCCCTGTGGAGGAAGGTATGACACCGACCTGGAGCCTGGCGATGCCGTGACCTACACCCGGTGGAAGAGGGAAGCGGGTGGAACAGGCTGGATAGCTCAGGGTGTCCAGCGGTGCGTCGCCCTGCAGGCTGCTGCTGGAACGCCGGAGGATGAGCCTTCTGTAGGGAAGGTGCCGGAGCCCGTCCCCGCGGAACCTCAGGAGGACCGGGTACACCGCGTGCCTCTGGGTCGCGCTCACCCACAAGCTAGGAGGGCATCCCGGCGAGGGATCCTGTCGCTGCTGGAGCCAGGACCGGCCCTTGCCACACCAAGGCGACCCGTTGGCCGGGTGAGGCCTGGAAGGAGACCACCCCCTACACTACAAGACTAAGTAAGCAGGAATGCTTTAATAAATGTAAATAGTTACTGTTCTTCTGTTTTGCTGCTAAACCCGTCCGGGGTTAACTCTTAAAGGGATCCCCTTGTTGACCCGGGATCCCTATTGTTTTGCTTGCTTTTTCCAAATTTTACACAAGTTTCCAGAACTGCCGCAATCATGAACAGTGCATAATACAAACTGCTTGTAAATAGTTTGCACCTTCTTAAAGGTGCTCCCTACTGGTTTTACTTAAAGAAGGACTCTTTGTGAAGATACCACACCGGAGCCTTTGCTGAGTATGGACTGGTAGCTTGAGAAGATATGCTACCTCATGGAGACTTGGTCACCTTTTAAAGAGGACGTTCACCTGTTGCACTTAAAGGGTGATATTGCTTTAAGACAGAAAGTAATAATGTCTTGACAGAAGAAAGTGATGATGATGTTTATATGAAGAAGTTATGTGTATTTAACAAGTTAATTGTGAGAAATGTTTAATAATGATGATAGAAACCTGGGGACAGATAGTGAACCCGTACGGGGTTAGTTAGTGAGTCCTCTTAGGAGCCCTATAGAGATGGCTCATGGATCCAAAACTGAAAGTAATGTTATGTTCTATACTGTGTATAGTAGTTGAAAAGGCAGTAGGCCCGGGCTGAACGGGGCGGTCCTGTAACAGAAAGGAGAGGCAGAAGGTCTGGTGCCGTTAGGACAGGCGGTCCTGCAGATTTAAAGTAGGAGAATGAAAAAGTTAAATTGCCTTATAATGTGATTATAAGAAGGTCTTTAGTGGATTCAGAGTGTATGTCCTTAAAGGCAATGTTAAACTATTGTTTGAACCTTTGTACTAAATAGAATACCCGGTTGGGTAAGAAAAGTTACTTATAGCATGTTGCTATGATATTTAACCATGTTTGTAACGTTCAAGTGTCCTCACCTCCCATAAAGGGAAGCTCTGTTCAAGTATGCTTATTGTTATTGCACTCAATAAAATTGTATGTCTTTTTGCTAACCTGTATTGTTGTTTTCTTCCCAGTCCCGGAGTACTGGATTTAACCGGGGGGAAGTGCAGCGCCCCAGAGTCCTGGTCGTTGCAGTACTGTGGTTCCGCCACTAAGGGGAGCTGTAGTACGTCTGATGGCACTGAAGGAGTTCATCTGGACAGGTATCACAGACACCAATACATTTCACAGCCGGGCCACCAGGGGGAGCTAAGGGTTCTATTCACTAGGCCACTCTCCACCATTGTGGGTAAACTGGGGGTCAGGCAGGAAGTTAGATCAGAAAGCTGACTGGATTGGAACCAGGCAACACCTTGTGGCAGAGGGTGTTGTAGGAGAAGATTCGGTAGGGTCCCTGTCAGGGGTGGGATCCTGACAGAGGCTTGGCAACTTGAGCGAACGTAACGGGACTGTGCCTGCTCAGTATAGCGGCGGTACCCAAGGAGGGACTGGAAGCGAGATAGATTGTGCTGAGAAACGAGATCAAAGCAACAAGGAGAATACCAGTAGGAGTTGTGCTGTAAGACCGAGGCAACATCCTACTGAGGCGCACAACCGGCGGCCGGAACGCCGAGGGAGTATTACAATATTCAGCTTCAAGCAATACTCTAAACCAACGGCAGGACAGTCAGTCTAAGGCGGGCTGTCTCACCTAAATCACCTATGCAGTCTTGGGGGGCAACTTGTGGAGAGGGGCGACTCTAGGGTCCCGGAAGAGCTCCGAGCCTACCCGTCATACGGGTGCCGTTCCAACCGTAACATCAGGGAGGGACGGAGGATTAGCAGAACATCATCTAATCGAGTTGTGAGGGAACTTAAGAAACGGACACAACAGTTGTGGGGACTTTCCGTAAGCACAGCAGGGAAGGACCACAACACATAGCGCTAGTAGGAAGGCGCAGATTTCCACCTGTTAAGAGAACTCTGGAGGTGCCATTGGACCGGCCAGACTTGCGCAGCCTGGTTATCTGGATTCCGGACTGAGGACCCAGAGATCTTCAGTAAAGAGGTAAAGAGACTGCAACCTGGTGTCCTTGTTATTTACTGCACCGCACCACCACAGCATCACCACCATCATCTACCCACATCTATTACTGTACGCCCCTCAGCAGGGTCACGGACCGGGTCTAGCCACCGTGACAACCCCAGAGCAGAGACTCAGAGGCCCGGTACCGGGTACCCATCGGCCCTGCGGCAGTGGGGGCGCTTCAGATCCGTGACAGTACCCCCTTTTCTAGGGGGGGCCACTGGACCCCCAGGTCTCCCAGGAAATTTTAGATGGAAGGCCTTGACTAACCGATTGGCCTTCACATCTCAAGCAGGGACCCAGGATCTCTCCTCTGGTCTGTATCCCCTGCAGTGGATGGGGTACTGGAGGGAATTATGGACCCTCCAAGAATTCACCACCCTCTGAACCTTATACTCTAGGCCACCGTCTACTGAAATCAGGGGAAGCGGGAATGAGGGAGACAAAGCAGAAGGGACATACTCCTTTAATAAGGATCTGAGGAATGCGTTAGGGATGCAAAGGAATGGAGGAAGCTTTAACCTAAATGTCACAGGATTGACCACCTCTAGGATCTCATATGGACCAATAAACTTTGGACCCAACTTCACTGATGGCACTGTAAGTTTAATGTTCCTAGACGACAACCAAACCTTATTCCCAATCTTAAAAGCAGAACCCACCAACCATCTTCTATTGGCCCTACAGTTTTGGTGAATCTGAACATTCCCAATATTCTTTTGAACCTCCCTCCAGACATCCCCAAGTCTCTGCTCGGTGACCTCCACCCCAGGGCATTCAGAACTAATCCTAGAAAATTTGCCAAAATGGGTATGAAAACCATAATTACAGAAGAATGGTGAGGTTCCAGTAGATTGATTTACTCAACTGTTGAATGCAAACTCAGCGAGAGTTAAAAACGAAGACCAGTCCTCCTGTTGCGCTGCCACAAAGCACCTTAGAATTTGTTGAAAAGATTGATTTGTCCTCTCAGTTTGGCCATTGGTTTCAGGGTGATTAGCATATGAAAATGACAATTCAATCCCTAGTTTATTGCAAAAAGCTCTCCAAATTTAGAGACAAATTTTACTCCCCTATCAGACACAATGTTCAGAGGGATTCCATGTAACCTTGCAATATGAGAGTGCAGCGCCCCAGAGTCCTGGTCGTTGCAGTACTGTGGTTCCGCCACTAAGGGGAGCTATAGTACGTCTGATGGCACTGAAGGAGTTCATCTGGACAGGTATCACAGACAAGAATACATTTCACAGCCGGGCCACCAGGGGGAGCTAAGGGTTCTATTCACTAGGCCACTCCCCACCATTGTGGGTAAACTGGGGGTCAGGCAGGAAGTTAGATCAGAAAGCTGACTGGGTTGGAACCAGGCAACACCTTGTGGCAGAGGGTGTTGTGGGAGAAGATTCAGTAGGGTCCCTGTCAGGGGTGGGATCCTGACAGAGGCTTGGCAACTTGAGCGAACGTAACGGGACCATGCCTGCTCAGTATAGCGGCGGTACCCAAGATGGGACTGGAAGCGAGATAGATTGTGCTGAGTGAGAAACGAGATCAAAGCAACAAGGAGAATACCAGTAGGAGTCGTGCTGTAAGACCGAGGCAACATCCTACTGAGGCGCACAACCGGCGGCCAGAACGCCGAGGGAGTATTACAATATTCAGCTTCAAGCAATACTCTAAACCACGGCAGGACAGTCAGTCTAAGGCGGGCTGTCTCACCTAAATCACCTATGCAGTCTTGGGGGGCAACTTGTGGAGAGGGGCGACTCTAGGGTCCCGGAAGAGCTCCGAGCCTACCCGTCATACGGGTGCCGTTCCAACCGTAACATCAGGGATGGACGGAGGATTAGCAGAACATCATCTAATCGAGTTGTGAGGGAACTTAAGAAACGGACACAACAGTTGTGGGGACTTTCCGTATGCACAGCAGGGAAGGACCACAACACATAGCGCTAGCAGGAAGGCGCAGATTTCCACCTGTTAAGAGAACTCTGGTGGTGCCATTGGACCGGCCGGACTTGCGTAGCCTGGTTATCCGGATTCCGGACTGAGGACCCAGAGATCTTCAGTAAAGAGGTAAAGAGACTGCAACTTGGTGTCCTCGTTATTTACTGCACCGCACCACTACAGCATCACCACCACCATCATCTACCCACATCTATTACTGTATGCCCCTCAGCAGGGTCACGGACCGGGTCTAGCCACCGTGACAACCCCAGAGCAGAGTCTCAGAGGCCCGGTACCGGGTACCCCTCGGCCCTGCGGCAGTGGGGGCGCTACAACTTGGCGTCACGAATAGTGTTGAGCGATACCGTCCGATACTTGAAAGTATCGGTATCGGAAAGTATCGGCCGATACCGGCAAAGTATCGGATCCAATCCGATACCGATACCCGATACCAATACAAGTCAATGGGACTCATGTATCGGACGGTATTCCTGATGGTTCCCAGGGTCTGAAGGAGAGGAAACTCTCCTTCAGGCCCTGGGAACCATATAAATGTGTAAAAGAAAGAATTAAAATAAAAAATATCGCTATACTCACCTGTCCGACGCAGCCGGGACTTCAGCGAGGGAACCGGCAGCGTTGTTTGTTTAAAATTCGCGCTATTACTTGGTTACGTGAATTCCCGGCTTGTGATTGGTCAGGTCGGCCATGTTGCCGGGACGCGGACCAATCACAGCAAGCCGTGACGAAATTACGTCACGGCTTGCTGTGATTGGTCCGCGTCCCGGCAATATGGCCGCCCTGACCAATCACAAGCCGTGACGTCACGGGAGGCTGGACACGCGCTCATTTTAAAATGGGCGCGTGTCCAGCCTCCCGTGACGTCACGGCTTGTGATTGGTTGCGCCGCGGTCAACCAATCACAAGCCGGGAGGCTGGACGCGCTCATTTTAAAATGGGCGCGTGTCCAGCCTCCCGTGACGTCACGGCTTGTGATTGGTTGCGCCGCGGTCAACCAATCACAAGCCGGGAGGCTGGACGCGCTCATTTTAAAATGGGCGCGTGTCCAGCCTCCCGTGACGTCACGGCTTGTGATTGGTCAGGGCGGCCATATTGCCGGGACGCGGACCAATCACAGCAAGCCGTGACGTAATTTCGTCACGGCTTGCTGTGATTGGTCCGCGTCCCAGCAACGTGGCCGACCTGACCAATCACAAGCCGGGAATTCACGTAACCAAGTAATAGCGCGAATTTTAAACAAACAACGCTGCCGGTTCCCTCGCTGAAGTCCCGGCTGCGTCGGAGAGGTGAGTATAGCGATATTTTTTATTTTAATTCTCTCTTTTACACATTTTAACATTAATGTTGTTGCGATACCCGATACCCGATACCACAAGAGTATCGGAATCCCGGTATCGGAATTCCGATACAGCAAGTATCGGCCGATACCCGATACTTGCAGCATCGGAATGCTCAACACTAGTCACGAACAGGATCTACTTAAGCCTGAAGAATCAGGTCATGTGTGCCTTGGAACTGTGATTAGTTGTGTTTGGACTGTGCTTTATTGAGAGGATTGTGTATTGCCGTTTGCCGCCAGAAGTTCCCGCCAAAAAACCGCCGCCATTGCTACACCAAAGAAGAAGGAGGGCATGCCATGGGAGGAGACTACCAAAGTGGCGCCAGAAGCGGCGACCGCCCCCTGCGCCTCTTGCTGCAAAGCGAAGAACTGCCTCAGAGCAGGGGACCACCCCTTGATTTGCAACGGCGGGAAGCGGGTGACGGAGAAGCTCGACCCCAGAGAAATGGCAGAGCCAGGTGCATGCATTGCCACCGACTATCAGACAGCGATGATGAACAGCAAGTGCCTGAAAGAGGAAGGAGCAATCCCGACTTACCCTCAACCACCGCCGCGGGAGAATCTGAACTCCTCGGAGCCGGCGACAGGAGAGCTGAACCCACCTATCCCGACATCGGAGCCAGCCGAGGAGGGGCCGTGGGGAGCGGAGTCGCATCCGGAGGCCACAGAGGAAGAGCCGCGGTCCGGGCTGCAGCCGATTCCAGTGTCCTCGTCAACGGACCGGATCGACATCAGTGGAATCACATCGGGCGCAGGTATGGAAGACGCCCCTGCTCCCCCGCACGATCCCGCTCCCGCGACCGGCCCTCACCCCAGTAAAAGCCATCTCCCCTCGGCAGAACTAGTGGTGTTTCCCCCCCGACGCAATGGGGAAGCTGGTACCACCGCTGCCGACCAGGATGGGAGAACCCATAGACGTGGGCCCAGACGGGGTGATTCTCCAGTGGGACACCCCCCGGATTGGGCCGGATGGAGCTCGGGAGGAAGGGTTCACCTTTGCTGTGCTTACCTGGGAACAATACAAACAATGCTTGATCCTACATTGGAAAAGGCAAAAAGAGGCAGAGCTAACTGACCCACCGAGAGTACAACAATCACCTCGTGCATGCGGTAATAAAGACGTGGTAAAGCGGGGAACTGTATTGACCTTCCACCCGAAGAGGGGATGGGGCTCCATACAGGAACCGGGGCTACCAACTGACGTCTTCGTTACTAGTTGCAACGTGAAGACTCCCTGCTGCAGCCGAGATGGTGATCCATTGCAAAAGGGGGATCAGGTGACTTACACCCGTCATCGGAATGCATACGGGTGGTATGCCCGGAACGTTCGCCGCTGTGAACTTGGGAGGGTGTCATCTGTTACTTCAACCATGATGGAACCAGACGTGACTGATCTTACCAATATTGCCACCGTACGTCTCATTGCAGCGACTGAGCTGGCGGCTAGAGTCCGCCTTCAGGTTCAGGCATCAGGTGGTCTGACTGCACTCGGGAAATTCACCAGCGACACTGGTGTGGCATCAGCCGTTGATCAAGGATTGAAGCCTGCACAGTCGGAAGGTGTCCACTTCCGACTGATGTCTTGTGATTTACTAGGAGAATAAACCTCGATACCATGAGAATGTAAATAGTTCCTTAACTGTTTGTTTGATTCCTGATTTTGCTAAACCCGACCAGGGTTAACTCTTAAAGGGATCCCCTTGTTGACCCGGGATCCCTATTGTTTTGTTTGCTTTTTCCAAATTTTACACAAGTTTCCAGAACTGCCGCAATCATGAACAGTGCATGATACAAACTTTTTGTAAATAGTTTGCACCTTCTTAAAGGTGCTCCCTACTGGTTTTACTTAAGGAAGGACTCTTTGTGAAGTTACCGCACCGGAGCCTTTGCTGAGTACGGACTGGTAGCTTGAGAAGATATGCTACCTCATGGAGACTTGGTCACCTTTATAAGGGGACGTTCACCTGTTGCACTTAAAGGGTGATATTGCTTTAAGACAGAAAGTAATAATGTGTTGACAAAAAGAAAATGATGAAGATGCTTATATGAAGAAGTTATGTGTATTTAACAAGTTAATTGTGAGAAATGTTTAATAATGATGATAGAAACCTGGGGACAGATAGTGAACCCGTACGGGGTTAGTTAGTGAGTCCTCTTAGGAGCCATATAGAGATGGCTCATGGATCTAAAACTGAAAGTAATGTTATGTTCTATACTGTGTATAGTAGTTGAAAAGGCAGTAGGCCCGGGCTGAACGGGGCGGTCCTGTAACCGAAAGGAGAGGCAGAAGGTCTGGTGCCGTTAGGACAGGCGGTCCTGCAGATTTAAAGTAGGAGAATGAAAACGTTAAATTGCCTTATAATGTGATTATAAGAAGGTCTTTAGTGGATTCAGAGTGTATGTCCTTAAAGGCAATGTTAAATTATTGTTCGAGCATTTGTACTAAGTAGAATACCCGGTTGGGTAAGAAAAGTTACTTATAGCATGTTGCTATGATATCTAACCATGTTTGTAACGTTCAAGTGTCCTCACCTCCCATAAAGGGAAGCTCTGTTCAAGTATACTTATTGTTATTGCACTCAACAAAATTGTATGTCTTTTTGCTAACCTGTATTGTTGTTTTCTTCCCAATCCCGGAGTACTGGATTTAACTGGGGGGGAGTGCAGCGCCCCAGAATCCTGGTCGTTGCAGTACTGTGGTTCCGCCACTAAGGGGAGCTATAGTATGTCTGATGGCACTGAAGGAGTTCATCTGGACAGGTATCACAGACACCAATACATTTCACAGCCGGGCCACCAGGGGGAGCTAAGGGTTCTATTCACTAGGCCACTCCCCACCATTGTGGGTAAACTGGGGGTCAGGCAGGAAGTTAGATCAGAAAGCTGACTGGGTTGGAACCAGGCAACACCTTGTGGCAGAGGGTGTTGTGGGAGAAGATTCAGTAGGGTCCCTGTCAGGGGTGGGATCCTGACAGAGGCTTGGCAACTTGAGCGAACGTAATGGGATCGTGCCTGCTCAGTATAGCGGCGGTACCCAAGATGGGACTGGAAGCGAGATAGATTGTGCTGAGTGAGAAACGAGATCAAAGCAACAAGGAGAATACCAGTAGGAGTCGTGCTGTAAGACCGAGGCAACATCCTACTGAGGCGCACAACCGGCGGCCGGAACGCCGAGGGAGTATTACAATATTCAGCTTCAAGCAATACTCTAAACCACGGCAGGACAGTCAGTCTAAGGCGGGCTGTCTCACCTAAATCACCTATGCAGTCTTGGGGGGCAACTTGTGGAGAGGGGCGACTCTAGGGTCCCGGAAGAGCTCCGAGCCTACCCGTCATACGGGTGCCGTTCCAACCGTAACATCAGGGAGGGACGGAGGATTAGCAGAACATCATCTAATCGAGTTGTGAGGGAACTTAAGAAACGGACACAACAGTTGTGGGGACTTTCCGTAAGCACAGCAGGGAAGGACCACAACACATAGCGCTAGTAGGAAGGCGCAGATTTCCACCTGTTAAGAGAACTCTGGTGGTGCCATTGGACCGGCCGGACTTGCGTAGCCTGGTTATCCGGATTCCGGACTGAGGACCCAGAGATCTTCAGTAAAGAGGTAAAGAGACTGCAACTTGGTATCCTCGTTATTTACTGCACCGCACCACTACAGCATCACCACCACCATCATCTACCCACATCTATTACTGTACGCCCCTCAGCAGGGTCACGGACCGGGTCTAGCCACCGTGACAACCCCAGAGCAGAGACTCAGAGGCCCGGTACCAGGTACCCCTCGGCCCTGCGGCAGTGGGGGCGCTACAAGAAATAAACAACCTGGAGAGTGTCTCTGCTAAGTAATCCTGACAAAGGAACAAAATTAGCTTGTTTGCTGAATCGATTAACTATCACCCAGATTGCAGTCTTCCCATCAGACAGAGGCAAATCTGTAATGAAATCCATGGACAAATGAGTCCATGATCTTTCTGGAATAGGCAATGGAGCTAATTCCCCAACCGGCCGCCAATGACTGACTTTGGCACATGCACAGACTCCAAAAGCAGATACAAAATCTTTCATATCCTTATGCATGGATGGCCAGCAAAAAAAGTCTAGGGATGGCTTTCCCTGTAGCAGTAACCCCAGGATGGCCACTTAAAACGGAATAATGAAATTCCTGTAACACCCGCAACCTTAGGTACACAGGCACAAATAATTTGGACCCTGGGGAAGTAGAAGGAGCCAACAACTGGGTTTTACGAATCTCCTCTTCCAGCTCTGAGGTTACCATAGACACCACAATACCCTGAAGAATAATGGAGGATAGAGGTTCTGGAGGAGAAATGGAATCTACACTGCGAGATAAAGCATCAGCTTTCACATTCTTAGATCCTGGCCTGAATGTAATAGAAAAATTAAATCGAGAGAAAAACAAGGACCATCTGGCCTGTCTAGAAGTTAACAGTTTAGCCAATTCAATGTAAGCTAAATTCTTGTGATCCGTGATCACCAAAACTGGATGAACCGCAACCTCCAAAAAATTTGAACCTTGTATGCTCTAAAAGAATCCATAGCCTTAGAGTATATGATCCTGGAGATTGGCAGACAGTAGTAGTAATATTTCCGTGACTCATCGCCCGTGTGTTCGGTGAGTGATGGTAGCGTGTATGAGCGGGGTGCTTGGTCTATGTTGGGGTGTGATTTATGCTCCCATTGCAGCATAGGACAGAGGCTGAATGCTGGACTGAGTGAGAGGAGATAGATTAACCATTGCAGGCGCAACCCCCAGTCACGTGCTGAGAAGCGGGTACGTGACACTGCCCCATCTACCCCGTGATCCTGCTCCATCTGTCCCATGATCCTGCCCCATCTGTCTCCATTGTATTCATGCAGAACCATGTGTCTCCATCCTGCCCCATGTCTCCATCCTGCCCCATGATCCTGCACCAAGTCTCCATACTGCCCCATGATCCTGCCCCATCTGTCTCCATCCTGCCCAATGATCCTGCCCCATCTGTCTCCATCCTGCCCTATGATCCTGCCCCCTGTGTCTTCATCCTGCATCATGATCCTGCCTCATCTGTCTCCATCCTGCCCCATGATCCTGCCCCATCTGTCTCCATCCTGCCCCATGATCTGCCCCATCTGTCTCCATCCTGCCCCATGATCCTGCCCCCTGTCTCCATCCTGCATCATGATCCTGCCCCATCTGTCTCCAACCTGCCCCATGATCCTGCCCCTGTCTCCATCCTGCCTCCAATGTCTCCATTCTTGTCCCCTGTGGCTCCATTCTTCCCCCTGTGTCTCCATTCTTTCCCCCTGTGTCTCCATTCTTGCTCCCTGTGTCTCTCATCATGCCCCGTGTCTCCCATCCTGCCCCCTGTATCTCCTTCCTGCTCTCTATGTCTCCATTCTGTCCTCTGTGTCTCCATTCTTTCCCCCTGTGTCTCCATTCTTGCCTCCTGTGTCTCCATTCTTGCCCCCTGTGTCTCTATTCTTCCCCATGTGTCTCCCATCCTGCCTCGTGTCTCCCATCCTGCCCCCTGCCGCTTTCAATAAAAATAAAAAAATCTTTCTCCTTACTTTGCCGCACTCCTGCGGCAAAGTTCCTTCCACGCAGTTCAAGCACGCACTCGCCGGCGCATGACAATGACGTCATACACCGGCGACGAGCGCTGACATCAACTGCCAGCCTCCCATTGGCTGATGGCTTTTAACTTTTGCTGTGCATGCCCGGGCCCGCACGGCAATAGAGTTTAACTGAACCTGCATCTCAAATGCAGATTCAGTTTCTGCAGCAGCAACCACTGGGGCCCGATGACCAGAAGAGACAGGGCCAATGTGCGTCCCCTCTGGTCATTGGGCCCCATATGCCAGTCATGGCAGTAATGCTATTATAGTGGCCCTGGTGCTGTCCCCAGAAAGCACACATCGTATAGTGATGCCCCTGGAAAGTACACATCTTATAGTGCTACACCCAGAAAGTACACATCGCATAGTGCTGTCCCCGGAAAGTACACATCGCATAGTGCTACACCCAGAAAGTACACATCGCATAGTGCTGTCCCCGGAAAGTACACATTGCATAGTGCTGCCCCCGGAAAGTACACATCGCATAGTGCTGGCCTCAGAAAGTACACATCGCATAGTGCTGGCCTCAGAAAGTACACATCGCATAGTGCTGGCTCTGGAAAGTATACATCGCATAGTGCTGCCCTTGGAAAGTACACATCGCATAGTGCTGGCCTCAGAAAGTACACATCGTATAGTGCTGGCCCTGGAAAGTACACATCGTATAGTGCTGGCCCCGGAATGTAAACATCGTATAGTGCTGGCCCTGAAACAGGGCCGTAACTACAACCGGGGCAGCCGGGTCACTGCCCCGGGGCCCCAACCACCCAAGGGGCCCCAAATTGATGGTAAAAAAATTGTATTTTAATACTTTAATTTCTCATAAAATACCCAGCTCCTATATTCCTGTCAGACAATGTCACATGGAGGACAGGAGAGACTATCATGCGTAGCAGGCTTCACCATGTTCCACACAACCTCTAGTGATTGAAATGTTGAGGGGCCCCACTATGAAGTTTTGCCCTGGGGCCCCGAAGTTTATAGTTACGGTACTGCCCCGAAAAGTACACATCATATAGTGCTGGCCCCGGAAAGTACACATCGCATAGTGCTGGCCCTGGAAAGTACACATCGCATAGTGCTGGCCCTGGAAAGTACACATTGCATAGTGGTGTCCCCAGAAAATACACATCATATAGTGCTGCCCCCGGAAAGTACACATCGTATAGTGCTGGCCCCGGAAAGTACGCATCGTATAGTGCTGGCCCTGAGAGATTGCACATTGGTATAGTATCCCAAAGATACATTTATCCACAACTCAGCCTCCTGGTCGCCTGATCATTTCGGGAATAAATTCTTTAACAGAACCATTGTCACAATATTTACTGTAGATTGGCTATTGAAGCCATTACTTCCACAAATCCCATCATATATCAAAGATTCTGAAGATTTTCTGTTGGCCCTAAAAGATGTAGATTGGCAGCCAAGTTTTTCCTTGACATCAATTGATATCAAAAACTTTTATACTAGAATCCTGCAAAAAGAGGGTATTAACGCCATTGAAAAAATTCTGTTGAATTCTAACAAATCGCCTGACTTTATTACTTTTATTCTTGAAGGATTGGATTTTGTTTTATCCCATAATGCTTTTAAGTTTCTCAATAAATGGTAACTTCAGCATGTCCGCTATGGGTATGCCCGTAGCTTGCGTTTTTGCTAATTTATTTTTGGTAGTTTTTGAGGAGAAGTATATATCTAACGAATCCAATCCTTTCTTGAAATATATTCATTGTTATTTAAGATTTGTGGACAATAAATATTTATAATATGGGATGTGTCAGAGCAAGATTTTAAAAAGTTTGTGCAATATCTGAATGAAACCAACATGGATAATATGCGTTTTACTTCATGTTATGGCAATAATAATCTGGAATTTTTAGATATCAAATTAACAATAAAGGCAGGGGCAATCACCACACAGGTTTTCAGAAAACCCCCGGCCTCAAACACAATGCTGCATTTTAATTCCGCACATCCTTTGCACGCCGCACATCCTTTGCACCGTACAGCCAAATTGTAAGATTGCCTATGCAGCATCAATAGTAAAAAGATCTAATGTTAAAAACAATAATAAAAAAAAAATCATTATATACTCACCTTCCGGTGCCTTTCCCGCTCCTCATGACGCTCCGGGCCATGCACTGCGGTCTCGCGAGATGATGACGTAGCGGTCTCGCGAGACCGCTACGTCATCATCTCGCGAGAGTGCAATGCATTCTTGGGACCGGAGCGTCGCGAGGAGCATCGCTAAATGTCTCGCCTGGATCCAGGGGCCGACGGAAGGTGAGTATATAACTATTTTTTATTTTAATTCTTTCTTTTAACAGGGATATGGTGCCCACATTGCTGTATACTACGTGGACTGTGTAATATACTATGTGGGCTGTGTTATATACTGCATGGGCTTTGTTATATACTACGTCTCTGTGCTATATACTACGTGGGCTGTGCTATATACTACATCGCTGTGCTATATACTACGTGGGCTGTGTTATATACTGTGTGAGCTGTGTTATATACTGCGTCTCTGTGCTATATACTACTTGGGCTGTGCAATATATTACATGGCTGGGCAATATACTACCTGGCTGTGTTATTTATTGCGTGAGCTGTGCTATATACTATGTGAGCTGTGCTATATACTACGTGAGCTGTGCTATATACTACGTGGCTGTGCTATATACTACGTGGCTGTGCAATATACATGGCTGGGCAATATACTATGTGGCTGTGCTATATACTATGTGGGCTGTGTTATATATTACGTGGCCTGTGTTATATACTACGTGGGCTGTGTTATATACTACATGGACTGTGCTATATACTGCATGGGCTGTGTTATACACTGCGTGGGCTGTCATGATCTCAATGGCAAGAGAACATAGCATAAATATATATGGGAACTAGCTCTTGGAAGATGGGAACTGAGCTGACCATGAACTAAACCTAACGCACAACTAGCAGTGGCCGGGTAGCATGCCTACGTTGATTCTAGATGCCCAGCACCAGCCGGAGGACTAAATAATGCTAGCAGAGGAAAATATCAGTCCTAGCTCACCTCTAGAGAAAATACCCCGAAAGGAGACAGAGGCCCCCCACATGTATTGGCGGTGAATAAAGATGAAATAACAAACGTAGTATGAAAATAGGTTTAGCAAATTTGAGGTCCACTTACTACATAGCAGAAGACAGAAAGGACACTTTCATGGTCAGCTGAAAACCCTATCAAAACACCATCCAGAAATTACTTTAAAACTCTGGCATTAACTCATAACACCAGAGTGGCAATTCCTGTTCACAAGAGCTTTCCAGACACAGTAACGAAACTACAGCTGTGAACTGGAACAAAAATGCAAAAACAAACATGGACAAGAGTCCAACTTATCTAGTAGTTGTCTAGGAGCAGGAACAAGCACAGAGAGGCTTCTGATAACATTGTTGACCGGCAAGCAACTAACAGAGCAGCAAGGTTATATAGCGACTCCCACATCTTGATGGGAACAGGTGAACAGAGAAGATGAAGACACCAGTTCAATTCCACCAGTAGCCACCGGGGGAGCCCAGAATCCAAATTCACAACAGTACCCCCCCCTCAAGGAGGGGGCACCGAACCCTCACCAGAACCACCAGGGCGATCAGGATGGGCCCTATGAAAGGCACGAACCAGATCAGAGGCATGAACATCAGATGCATTCACCCAAGAATTATCCTCCTGGCCGTATCCCTTCCACTTGACCAGATACTGGAGTCTCCGTCTGGAAACACGAGAGTCCAAGATCTTCTCCACAACGTACTCCAACTCACCCTCAACCAACACCGGAGCAGGAGGCTCAACGGAAGGCACAACCGGTACCTCATACCTGCGCAATAATGACCGATGAAAAACGTTATGAATAGAAAAGGATGCAGGGAGGTCCAAACGGAAGGAAACAGGGTTAAGAATCTCCAATATCTTATACGGGCCGATGAACCGAGGCTTAAACTTAGGAGAAGAGACCCTCATAGGGACAAAACGAGAAGACAACCACACCAAATCCCCAACACAAAGCCGAGGACCAACACGACGGTGGCGGTTGGCAAAAAGCTGAGTCTTCTCCTGGGACAACCTCAAATTGTCCACCACCTGCCCCCAGATCTGATGCAATCTCTCCACCACAGCATCCACTCCAGGACAATCCGAAGATTCCACCTGACCAGAGGAAAATCGAGGATGAAACCCCGAATTACAGAAAAACGGGGACACCAAAGTGGCAGAGCTGGCCCGATTATTGAGAGCGAACTCCGCCAATGGCAAAAAAGCAACCCAATCATCCTGGTCAGCAGACACAAAACACCTCAGATATGTCTCCAGGGTCTGATTAATCCGCTCGGTCTGGCCATTCGTCTGAGGATGGAAAGCGGACGAAAAAGATAAATCTATGCCCATCCTAGCACAGAATGCCCGCCAAAATCTAGACACGAATTGGGTTCCTCTGTCAGAAACGATATTCTCAGGAATACCATGCAAACGAACAACATTTTGAAAAAACAGAGGAACCAACTCAGAAGAAGAAGGCAACTTGGGCAGAGGAACCAAATGGACCATCTTAGAGAAACGGTCACACACCACCCAAATGACAGACATCTTCTGAGAAACAGGCAGATCTGAAATAAAATCCATCGAGATGTGCGTCCAAGGCCTCTTAGGAATAGGCAAGGGCAACAATAATCCACTAGCCCGAGAACAACAAGGCTTGGCCCGAGCACAAACGTCACAAGACTGCACAAAGCCTCGCACATCTCGTGACAGGGAAGGCCACCAGAAGGACCTTGCCACCAAATCCCTGGTACCAAAAATGCCAGGATGACCTGCCAACGCAGAAGAATGAACCTCAGAGATGACTCTACTGGTCCAATCATCAGGAACAAACAGTTTATCAGGTGGGCAACGATCAGGTCTATCCGCCTGAAACTCCTGCAAGGCCCGCCGCAGGTCTGGAGAAACGGCTGACAATACCACTCCATCCTTAAGGATACCTGTGGGCTCAGAGTTACCAGGCGAGTCAGGCTCAAAACTCCTAGAAAGGGCATCCGCCTTAACATTCTTAGAACCCGGTAGGTATGACACCACAAAATTAAACCGAGAGAAAAATAATGACCAGCGCGCCTGTCTAGGATTCAACAAACGAAAGAAAAGACGACATACATGCAGCCGGGGATCACCAAGAAACAACAATATTATGGATAATACTCAATTTTATTGTGGTCAAAAAAAGCAGACACAACACACATTAAAAACAATTAAAAACTAAATAGGTACATCCCCAACAGGGGAAATACCCCCCAAGACCAGGAAAAAAGCTAATACTGGGAACAGTAATACCAATATGCCATAACTGGTGCTTGCAAATGTAAACCAGATAGAAAAAAGCACATATATCCCATATAGCTCCTCAGTAAACAAATTTAGTCATGTTTGCCCTAAAGGCATAGGATTGTTATGGCCATAACAATTATATGATGAATCAAGCTCATGCGGTAATAATATATAATCAAATACACCCCCTTTGCAAAAATACAAAAACAACATCACATAGCCAAATAAATATTTGAAAAAGCGTTCCACATGCTGTAGGGATCACATATATATACATATAAAGTGCTGAATGCAAAAATATACAAAGTATATAGTATGAGGTAAGGGGAGCAAGATCTGAACCCCACAAACTGCAAACAAAATATGTACAGGCCTACAAATGAAGGGCACATAGACTATCTCACCTGCCCATAAGCAATTACTAGATAAAAGGCAAGTTACATGCATATCATGTCCTATGGTAAATGAGATTCATGATATATAAATACAACCTATATGCCGCCACAGCCTAACATATACAGTGCTATATGCGTGAGTATACAAAAAAAGAAGAAGCTATGGTGTAAAGAATAATCATAGAGAATAATGACTAAACACCATAGGCTGCTACCTACAAATGGAATGTATGCAGGCTTGCAGAAACAAGGCTAAAAGATGACAACAGCATGCAGACAATGGCTAGATGGAAGGGCATGCAGATGCGCATGAAGGGGAGTAAAAAGCCATAGACGCCAAATACAACCTGCCCAGGGCTAAAGACGATGCTAGAGCAGCAAAAAACCGGTCATGGGGGGCAAAGAACGCCCAACGCGTGTCGCCACAGCGTGGCTTCGTCAGGAGCGGAAGTGCTCATGTCCGCACATTGACTACTATTTGTACACCTGAATAAAGTAAAGATTCATACCAGCTGTGTGAATCTCCAAGCAGGGAACGGGAGTGTGAGGCTGATGAACGCTGCAGCGCCATGGTGGGAACCGGAAGTGTACCAGCGTCATAGACACCTGACCGGCAGGGTGTTCCAAGATGGCCAACGAAGTGGCCAATGCGCGTGCGCCTGAATGAAACACACCGCAGCTTACATACACAGAAGGCGCTTGCAGTGAAGCACCAAAATGAACACACCTTAACGACATGCGCAAGCGCTAAGTATAAATCCTAGAAGGGCAAATTCCCATCACAAATAAGAATGGTGGCGCCAGAGGGGCCAATCAAAATGCCCTCACAAAAAGTGCCATATGGATAATAAGAAATGACATATAAATAGTGCACTAAATGTGCATACCCAAATGGAGATCTCAATGTATGCAGATTATATGCAATGGGTGTAATATGCAAAGAGGTGGCAACCACAAAGGAGAACAATGATGGTACAAGAGCTTAGCTGGTATGAGATGCTCCAAACACATAGGCCGAAATTATATGTACAAGTGATTTATTACATTTACAATTTTTTATATGCATATAGTCCTATCTAGTTTGTGTATATTTGTTTATTACGCAGACGTCATATCATCCCTAAACATATAGATGTCACTACAAAATGTATGTGTAAAGAATACAAAATATCGCCAATTGGGATATATGACAACCCCACCTGAAAGAGGATTACTACAAACTGTCACAGACCTACAAAACCATACAAATGGCGGCATGTGTTTGAAAGGGAAAGATAGACATATCAGAACTATATAGTAATCTCACTACCAAACCCCCCACACCCCACACAAGCAGAATGATACTAACTATAAAATATTACACGGTTTGATGAAAAGTATATATATGAGGCACACACAATTGTGGCCTATTTATTTGGGTCACAAGAGAAGTTACATAACATAACAATAACTCTTGTATCCATAAATACGACCACCAAGTCCTGTAGATAAATATATCCAAGAAAGTAACCGCCTATAGGGATAAAGACAAAATGTCACGATAACACATACACATTTGTGGAGAGAAAGAGCTTCCAAATGTGCTAGAAAAATGTTGGAGCCCGAATGTATATCCCAGATCCGGATCCAATATGGAACCATACCTCAGAAGACCAGGATTCTTTACCAAAAAAGGTTTGTATAATACAAGATGTATACCCATCTTAAAAACTGAGAAGGGTGAGACAAACACTAAAGAGGAGGCAATAGAGATTAATATGAATAGTAACAGCAGGATATACAGGGTCACAGTTTCTTGTAAAAACCCGTAAATAGGAGTTCCTCATTAAGACCTTGAGGAGCCAAACTCTTCAAATTGAATATCCACTTTGTTTCACAGCGGAGTAGGCTGTTGGTGCTGTCACCGCCCCTAATATTAGTCTGTACGCATTGTGTCACAGCCACTATCAACGACCCTCCTCAAGATTAAATAGTGGCACCAGGATTTATGGCTCATATCCGTGTGGCGGGTGTACTATTTGCCAATACATGATTGCACAAGATGGCTACTCAATACCTACCCTCTCTTTTCAGATCCGACCCAAAGAATTCTTCACTTGTAGATCTAGGAATATTATTTATGCGATCTTCTGCGATTGTCCAAAAGTTTACGTCGGACAAACGACACAAGAACTTAGAAGACGCACACAACAACATCTATCTAACATCTCTACGGCTCGCAGGGATCGAGAAAAGAAGAAGGTCTTGTCATCAGTGGCGATGCACTTTCTGGATGTCCATCAGGGCAAGACGTCTGGCTTTAAAGTTATGGGACTTGAGAGCGTACAGACTAATATTAGGGGCGGTGACAGCACCAACAGCCTACTCCGCTGTGAAACAAAGTGGATATTCAATTTGAAGAGTTTGGCTCCTCAAGGTCTTAATGAGGAACTCCTATTTACGGGTTTTTACAAGAAACTGTGACCCTGTATATCCTGCTGTTACTATTCATATTAATCTCTATTGCCTCCTCTTTAGTGTTTGTCTCACCCTTCTCAGTTTTTAAGATGGGTATACATCTTGTATTATACAAACCTTTTTTGGTAAAGAATCCTGGTCTTCTGAGGTATGGTTCCATATTGGATCCGGATCTGGGATATACATTCGGGCTCCAACATTTTTCTAGCACATTTGGAAGCTCTTTCTCTCCACAAATGTGTATGTGTTATCGTGACATTTTGTCTTTATCCCTATAGGCGGTTACTTTCTTGGATATATTTATCTACAGGACTTGGTGGTCGTATTTATGGATACAAGAGTTATTGTTATGTTATGTAACTTCTCTTGTGACCCAAATAAATAGGCCACAATTGTGTGTGCCTCATATATATACTTTTCATCAAACCGTGTAATATTTTATAGTTAGTATCATTCTGCTTGTGTGGGGTGTGGGGGGTTTGGTAGTGAGATTACTATATAGTTCTGATATGTCTATCTTTCCCTTTCAAACACATGCCGCCATTTGTATGGTTTTGTAGGTCTGTGACAGTTTGTAGTAATCCTCTTTCAGGTGGGGTTGTCATATATCCCAATTGGCGATATTTTGTATTCTTTACACATACATTTTGTAGTGACATCTATATGTTTAGGGATGATATGACGTCTGCGTAATAAACAAATATACACAAACTAGATAGGACTATATGCATATAAAAAATTGTAAATGTAATAAATCACTTGTACATATAATTTCGGCCTATGTGTTTGGAGCATCTCATACCAGCTAAGCTCTTGTACCATCATTGTTCTCCTTTGTGGTTGCCACCTCTTTGCGTATTACACCCATTGCATATAATCTGCATACATTGAGATCTCCATTTGGGTATGCACATTTAGTGCACTATTTATATGTCATTTCTTATTATCCATATGGCACTTTTTGTGAGGGCATTTTGATTGGCCCCTCTGGCGCCACCATTCTTATTTGTGATGGGAATTTGCCCTTCTAGGATTTATACTTAGCGCTTGCGCATGTCGTTAAGGTGTGTTCATTTTGGTGCTTCACTGCAAGCGCCTTCTGTGTATGTAAGCTGCGGTGTGTTTCATTCAGGCGCACGCGCATTGGCCACTTCGTTGGCCATCTTGGAACACCCTGCCGGTCAGGTGTCTATGACGCTGGTACACTTCCGGTTCCCACCATGGCGCTGCAGCGTTCATCAGCCTCACACTCCCGTTCCCTGCTTGGAGATTCACACAGCTGGTATGAATCTTTACTTTATTCAGGTGTACAAATAGTAGTCAATGTGCGGACATGAGCACTTCCGCTCCTGACGAAGCCACGCTGTGGCGACACGCGTTGGGCGTTCTTTGCCCCCCATGACCGGTTTTTTGCTGCTCTAGCATCGTCTTTAGCCCTGGGCAGGTTGTATTTGGCGTCTATGGCTTTTTACTCCCCTTCATGCGCATCTGCATGCCCTTCCATCTAGCCATTGTCTGCATGCTGTTGTCATCTTTTAGCCTTGTTTCTGCAAGCCTGCATACATTCCATTTGTAGGTAGCAGCCTATGGTGTTTAGTCATTATTCTCTATGATTATTCTTTACACCATAGCTTCTTTTTTTGTATACTCACGCATATAGCACTGTATATGTTAGGCTGTGGCGGCATATAGGTTGTATTTATATATCATGAATCTCATTTACCATAGGACATGATATGCATGTAACTTGCCTTTTATCTAGTAATTGCTTATGGGCAGGTGAGATAGTCTATGTGCCCTTCATTTGTAGGCCTGTACATATTTTGTTTGCAGTTTGTGGGGTTCAGATCTTGCTCCCCTTACCTCATACTATATACTTTGTATATTTTTGCATTCAGCACTTTATATGTATATATATGTGATCCCTACAGCATGTGGAACGCTTTTTCAAATATTTATTTGGCTATGTGATGTTGTTTTTGTATTTTTGCAAAGGGGGTGTATTTGATTATATATTATTACCGCATGAGCTTGATTCATCATATAATTGTTATGGCCATAACAATCCTATGCCTTTAGGGCAAACATGACTAAATTTGTTTACTGAGGAGCTATATGGGATATATGTGCTTTTTTCTATCTGGTTTACATTTGCAAGCACCAGTTATGGCATATTGGTATTACTGTTCCCAGTATTAGCTTTTTTCCTGGTCTTGGGGGGTATTTCCCCTGTTGGGGATGTACCTATTTAGTTTTTAATTGTTTTTAATGTGTGTTGTGTCTGCTTTTTTTGACCACAATAAAATTGAGTATTATCCATAATATTGTTGTTTCTTGGTGATCCCCGGCTGCATGTATGTCGTCTTTTCTTTCGTTTGTTGACATTACCCCTTTTGACATACCCCGGGTTGATCCCAGTTTGATATTAGTCTGATGGTGCCCTCCATCCTTCTTTTCTACTGCTGTTAATTTTGGGGTGTCTAGGATTCAGGCGCCTGGCGGTCTCAAGATAAATCAAATTTTTGTGGTCAGTCAATACCACCACCTGATGTCTGGCCCCCTCAAGCCAATGGCGCCACTCCTCAAAAGCCCACTTCATGGCCAAAAGCTCCCGATTCCCAACATCATAATTCCGCTCAGCGGGCGAAAATTTACGGGAAAAGAAGGCACAAGGCCTCATCACGGAGCAGTCAGAACTTTTCTGCGACAACACTGCCCCAGCTCCGATCTCAGAAGCGTCGACCTCAACCTGAAAAGGTAGAGCAACATCAGGCTGACGCAACACAGGGGCAGAGGAAAAACGGCGCTTAAGCTCCCGAAAGGCCTCCACAGCATCAGGGGACCAATCAGCAACATCAGCACCCTTCTTAGTCAAATCGGTCAATGGCTTAGCAATATCCGAAAAACCAGCAATAAATCGACGATAAAAGTTAGCAAAGCCCAAAAATTTCTGAAGACTCTTAAGAGAAGAGGGCTGCGTCCAATCACAAATAGCTTGAACCTTGACAGGATCCATTTCAATGGAAGAGGGGGAAAAAATATATCCCAAAAAGGAAATCCTCTGTACCCCAAAAACACACTTAGAACCCTTCACACACAAAGAATTAGACCGCAAAACCTGAAAAACCCTCCTGACTTGCTGGACATGAGAGTCCCAGTCATCCGAAAAAATCAGAATATCATCCAGATACACAATCATAAATTTATCCAAATAATCACGAAAAATATCATGCATAAAGGACTGGAAAACTGACGGAGCATTTGAAAGACCAAAAGGCATCACTAAGTACTCAAAGTGGCCCTCGGGCGTATTAAATGCGGTTTTCCACTCATCCCCCTGCCTGATTCGCACCAAATTATACGCCCCACGAAGGTCAATCTTAGAGAACCACTTGGCCCCCTTTATGCGAGCAAACAAATCAGTCAGCAACGGCAATGGGTATTGGTATTTAACAGTGATTTTATTCAAAAGCCGATAATCAATACATGGTCTCAAAGAGCCGTCTTTTTTTGACACAAAGAAAAAACCGTCTCCTAAGGGAGATGACGATGGACGAATATGTCCCTTTTCCAAGGACTCCTTTATATATTCTCGCATAGCAGCATGTTCAGGCACAGACAGATTAAATAAACGACCCTTTGGGTATTTACTACCCGGGATTAAATCTATGGCACAATCGCACTCTCGGTGCGGAGGTAACGAACCAAGCTTGGATTCTTCAAAGACGTCACGATAGTCAGACAGGAACTCAGGAATTTCAGAGGGAATAGATGATGAAATGGAAACCACAGGTACATCCCCATGAGCCCCCTTACATCCCCAGCTCAACACAGACATAGCTCTCCAGTCGAGGACTGGGTTGTGAGATTGCAGCCAAGGCAATCCTAGCACCAAATCATCATGTAGATTATACAGCACCAGAAAGCGAATAATCTCCTGGTGATCCGGATTAATACGCATAGTTACTTGTGTCCAGTATTGTGGTTTTTTATTAGCCAATGGGGTGGAGTCAATCCCCTTCAGAGGAATAGGAGTCTCCAAAGGCTCTAAATCATACCCACAGCGTTTGGCAAAGGACCAATCCATAAGACTCAAAGCGGCGCCAGAGTCGACATAGGCGTCCGTGGTAATAGATGACAAAGAGCAAATCAGGGTCACAGATAGAATAAACTTAGACGGTAAGGTGCAAATGGAAACAGATTTACCAAGCTTTTTAGTGCGCTTAGAGCATGCTGATATAACATGAGTAGAATCACCACAATAGAAACACAACCCATTTTTCCGTCTAAAATTCTGCCGCTCGCTTCGGGACAGAATTCTATCACACTGCATACTCTCTGGCGACTTCTCAGTGGACACCGCCAGATGGTGCACTGGTTTGCGCTCCCGCAAACGCCTATCGATCTGAATAGCCATTGTCATGGACTCATTCAGACCCGCAGGCACAGGGAACCCCACCATAACATCCTTAATGGCATCAGAGAGACCCTCTCTGAAAGTCGCCGCCAGGGCGCACTCATTCCACTGAGTAAGCACAGACCATTTACGGAATCTTTGGCAGTAAATTTCCGCTTCATCTTGCCCCTGAGATAGGGACATCAAAGTTTTTTCTGCCTGAAGCTCCAAATGAGGTTCGTCATAAAGCAACCCCAAGGCCAGAAAAAACGCATCCACATTGAGCAACGCAGGATCCCCTGGTGTCAATGAAAAAGCCCAGTCTTGAGGGTCGCCCCGGAGCAAGGAAATCACAATCCTGACCTGCTGTGCAGGGTCTCCGGCAGAGCGAGATTTCAGGGACAAAAATAATTTGCAATTATTTCGAAAATTCTGAAACCCAGATCTATTCCCCGAGAAAAATTCCGGCAAAGGAATTCTCGGCTCAGATACAGGTGCATGACAAACAAAATCTTGCAAATTTTGTACCTTCGTGGCGAGATTATTCAAACCTGCAGTTACACTCTGAAGATCCATTACAAACAGGTGGACACAGAGCCATTCAAAGATTAGAAGGAGAAAAAAAAAAAAAAAAAAAATTTCAGCAGACTACTTATTTCTCTCCTTTCTCAGCCAAGGATTTTAACCCTTTAGTGGGCCGGTCAAACTGTCATGATCTCAATGGCAAGAGAACATAGCATAAATATATATAGGAACTAGCTCTTGGAAGATGGGAACTGAGCTGACCATGAACTAAACCTAACGCACAACTAGCAGTGGCCGGGTAGCATGCCTACGTTGATTCTAGATGCCCAGCACCAGCCGGAGGACTAAATAATGCTAGCAGAGGAAAATATCAGTCCTAGCTCACCTCTAGAGAAAATACCCCGAAAGGAGACAGAGGCCCCCCACATGTATTGGCGGTGAATAAAGATGAAATAACAAACGTAGTATGAAAATAGGTTTAGCAAATTTGAGGTCCACTTACTACATAGCAGAAGACAGAAAGGACACTTTCATGGTCAGCTGAAAACCCTATCAAAACACCATCCAGAAATTACTTTAAAACTCTGGCATTAACTCATAACACCAGAGTGGCAATTCCTGTTCACAAGAGCTTTCCAGACACAGTAACGAAACTACAGCTGTGAACTGGAACAAAAATGCAAAAACAAACATGGACAAGAGTCCAACTTATCTAGTAGTTGTCTAGGAGCAGGAACAAGCACAGAGAGGCTTCTGATAACATTGTTGACCGGCAAGCAACTAACAGAGCAGCAAGGTTATATAGCGACTCCCACATCTTGATGGGAACAGGTGAACAGAGAAGATGAAGACACCAGTTCAATTCCACCAGTAGCCACCGGGGGAGCCCAGAATCCAAATTCACAACAGTGGGCTGTGCTATAAACTACGTGGGCTGTGCTATATACTACGTGGGCAGTGCTATATACTACGTGGCTGTGCTATATGCTAAATGGCTGTGTTATATACTACGTGATTGTGCTATATGCTACGTGGGCTGTGCTATATGCTACGTGGGCTGTGTTATTTACTACGTGGCCTGTGCTATATACTACGTGGCCTGTGCTATATGCTACGTGGCTGTGCAATATGCTATGTGGGCTGTGTTATATGCTACGTGGGCTGTGTTATATGCTACTTGGCTGTGGAATATTTCTCTGCTGTATCTGTGCATCATGAATCGTGGTATGTGTTAAAGAGGGTGGCCCACTGAGACTCTTTTGCCCGGGGCCCTCAAAAACCTGGAGCCAGCCCTGGCTTCACTGATTGGTCACGCCTGGCCACAAACAATCAGCAACAGGCGCAGTCCGGCTGCGAATTGGCACAGAATTTGAACCACGCTTCGCTAATTGGTAGCTCCCGGCCAGCCGAATCCTGTGTATAAATTGCATTATTCTGAAAACTTCATAAATAAACTACATACATATTCTAGAATACCCCGATGCGTTAGAATCGGGCCAACATCTAGTGACAGTATAAATAACTATTTAGAATCTTCAAAGAGAAGCACCTTTCAATAAACCTGCAGAAGAAGAAAAATGGAAGGATGTGACCCAAAAAAAGACAAGGATGAGCAGGAAGTCAGAATCCATACTGCTGAAGAACCACTAACAGGCTCTCACGGAGGACAACTACGAAAATGTAGAACAAAAAAGTGCTTTCCTAACAAAGATCTCTCCAGTAAGAAATCATAAGCCTGTTGAAGGGAGAAAAATAAGCAATGTGGTGAGGAAGAACAGGAGAGTGGAGGTCGTGGGAATGGACATGGAACAAGGAGATTAAACAGGATTATACATGTGAACAACTGGCTACATTGATGGTGGCATCAGCAACATCTTTGGTTTCTTGACCATGGAGTGAATTACCTGTATGATGGACTCCTTGCTAGAGATGGGTTACATCTTAAGAAAACAAAAAACACATAAAGGATAGACACCTTGCTATACTCATCAGAGCTTTAAACTAGAGCAATATGTGATGGGAAATATACAACCAGGAAAAAGTATGCAGCTAAAGAATTCTTTGGGGAATCCTGCTATTAGAAGTGGAGATAAAGAACAAAGACAACAAATTCTGAATGAAGATTGAGGAGCAAGGTAAATAGACTACAAACTAAAATGTGTAAAGATGAGCGAATATGTTCGAAAAATGATTGCCAAACATAAATTTGGCACGAATATGGCACATTCAGATTCATGATCGGAAGCACGAGTACATTTTTATAATTCGGAAAAAATCAGTAGCATTCGTTAAAAAGTGCGGGAAAATATTTGCATTGCAACTAAAGTATTTTGAGCACTTTGGCTAGGATAGTGGTGGTGTATTATGAGCGTGGGGCACATGTTTGATGTGGGTGGAGGGTGGGGAGAGCTCAGAGGAGTAGTGTGCATGTAAAAAAATTTTTTCTAACTTTGTGTGCGCATTGCGGCTAGCCAATCAGGGAGCAGGAAACATCCACAATGTCCTGACACAACGGTTTGTGTCATTGGCTGCTGAAATCACATGTCCCTCTCTATATAAAGAGTGGAGATCTTGTTTTAGCACCATTTTGTCACTAGCACAGCACAGCACAGAGAGGCTGCTCTTGATGCTGGGCCTGGGTGCTGATAGATTTTAGCTAGTTAGCTATGTGGTTGTTTCTAAGTCAGATAGTTTAAATAGCTAGTGTCCTGTGTGGCTGTGAAATTGACCTTCCAGCAGATTTTTTTTGTGCCATTACTGAGGTCCACAGACAAACACACCAGGGCACATTTCATAGAAGTGTGTTGTGCACTGCTTCTATTATGCTCCATGCACAAGGAAAGGGATAACATTGACTCAAAGTTCCAGACTGGTGTCACACAGGCAGGTGACAAAGGTGGGTGGATTACTGTGATCCAGGGGGGCTGGTAACACCAGGCAAACTGTTAGTGAAGGTGTGAGAGCCGAGAAACAAATGGAGTAGGAAAAGGTGATGGGAGAGCAACTGCCAGGAGATAGAGAATGATTATTCTTTCTCTGTTGTTCGTGTTTGGCGGGAGGGGATGGCAGAAACAAGCATCAGTGTTACCCATCCACCAACAGAGCACGGGCTTGGACCTCATGGAAAAGCTCGACATATGAATGCTTTCTTGCTGCACTATTTGCAACATGATCCCTGTATAGTTATGATTCGAAATAGTGCTGACTACTGGGCAGGGCTGCCACCAGGATTTTCAGGGCCCCATACTGGCAACATTTTCGGGGCCCCCTTGAGACTCCGCCCAGGCTCCACCCCAGTCCTGCCTCCACACCTCGAACCTTTCACAGTCCCACCGCCCACTCTTGGAAAAACTTCACTTCTGCACCACATCCTCACCAATTACACATTAACAGTTCCCATCTAACACCAGATCATATACATAGCCAGCAGCTTTTGTTTTGGCCAAAAGATGTTTTAAGCCGCGATCATGACAAGGTAGACTCTTCTAGCCGGGTTATACTCTACTCTAACCTATTAAACATTTCTTGAAATATCCAATACTCGTTTTAAATATATTTTCTTTAAGGGAATGTATCACATACATTTTTTAGCACCGTGGCCGAACCACATATTACCACCACATATTGACCGAATAATGCCACATACAAAGGACAAATACCGCCACACCATAACCAGACCACATATTATCTAAAAAAATGAAGACAGCGCCTCACCAATTGGTGAATTTACATCTCCTTTATTCTGCCTTCTGTGGCAATGTTTCGATCCATCATGATCTTTATCAAGCACATCATGATGGATCGAAACGTTGCCACAGAAGGCAGAATAAAGGAGATGTAAATTCACCAATTGGGGAGGCACTGGCTTTATTTTTTATGAGATGTTTGGACATTTTCCCAAGTCTGACTCCTTGGACGTTAACCCTCTGTTGCCATGAGGTGCTGTGAATCATTATTTTTTTGATTCAGACCACATATTACCACCACATAGTGACTGAAAAATACCACATACAAGGGATAAATACCACCACACCATGGCCGGACCACATATTACCACCACATAGCGACTGAATGCCACAATACTGATCATTAATAAAAAAAATAAAAAACACTAATATTACATTATACACAGGAGCTCTCTACATAGTGTAAAGATAATACAATGATCACCAGTGACATTATACATAGGAGTTCTGTATATAGTGTATAGGTAATACAGTGATCACTGGTGACATTATACACAGGAGCTCTGTATATAGTGTCAGTGTACAGGTAATACAGTGATCACCAGTGACATTACATACAGCAGTTCTGTATATAGTGTCAGTGTACAGGTAATACAGTAATCACTAGTGACATTATACACAGGGGCTCTGTATTTATTGTCAGTGTACAGGTAACACAGTGATCACCGGTGACATTATACACAGGAGCTCTGTATATAGTGTCAGTGTACAAGTAATACTGTGATCACCAGTGACATTATACACAGGGAGCTCTGTATATAGTGTCAGTGTACAAGTAATACAGTGATCACCAGTGTCATTATACACAGGACCTCTGTATATAGTGTCAGTGTACAGATAATACAATGATCACCAGTGACATTATACATAGGAGTTCTGTATATAGTGTATAGGTAATACAGTGATCACTGGTGACATTATACACAGGAGCTCTGAATATAGTGTCAGTATACAGGTAATACAGTGATCACCAGTGACTTTATGCACAGGAGCATTGTATATAGTGTACAGGTATTACAGGGATCACCAGTGACATTATACACAGGAGCTCTGTATATAGTGTCAGTTTTTAGCGTAAGTGTACAGTGTACACATTGACTAACCAGTGACATCTCTAGTTGAAGATTCATATTCGCTTTTCATCTTCATCCAGCACAGACTGCCATCACTTCTTCCAGCCAGGACTCGTCTCTGCAGAAAATAATACTGTTATCCAGAGCACCGCTTCCAAAACACATTCCTCAATGTATCCCCAACTTCTACACTATGCCAGATGAAGAAAAAAAGTGACAGTGTCGCACTGCACAATAACAGGAGCCCCCATTGAAAACAGTATTCTCAGAAATAAAATATACTACCGCAGTAATTATATCCCTTAATTAACCCCAACAGTAATAATGTCCTATATCCTGGCACCTTCCTGTAATAACGACCCCCATGTGTCTCCATCCTGCTCCCATATGTCCTCCCATCTTGGCTCCATGTGTCCTCCCAAATGTCCTCCCATCCTGCCCCCCCATGTCTTTATCCTGTCCCCATATATGTCCTCACATCCTGGCCCAATATGTCTCCTTCCTGCCTCCATATTTGTCCCCTCATACTGTCCCCCAACATGTTACCATCCTGCCCCACATATTTCCCCTCATTCTGTCCCCCCACATGTCTCCATCCTGCCCCATATATGTCCCCTCATCCTGTACCCCCACATGTCTCATCCTGCCCCCCATATATGTCCCCTCATCCTTCCCCCACATGTCTCCATCCTTCCCACACACATGTCCCCTCATCCTATCCCCCACATGTCTCCATCCTGCCCCCACATATGTCGCCACATCCTATCCCCCATATATTTCCATCCTGCTAACATGTATGTCCTCTCACCCTGCCCCCCCCCATATGTCTCTCCATATTATGGATTTTAGTGAAAAAAAAAGTTTCTCATTACCTGGCCACGCCCCAGTGGTGGTCTCTTCCTCAACCGTTTGAGGCACTGGCGCATGACAGTGATGCTACATGCCGGTGACTTGAGCTGCTGGCCTCTAAAGGTATATGCCCACGTTCAGGAATTGCTAGGGTTTTGACTTTGCCTACGTAAGCAAAATCAAAACTGCAGCAGCCAGATGTTACAGCACAGTGGATGGGATTTCTAAAATCACATGGCCACTATGTGTGTATGTGCACCTACGGACAGCTCGGCACGGGTTTATGAGCTGCAGCATGTCAATTTCTCTTGTGGAGAGGCTCGTCTCTGCAAAAGAAATGTCAACAATAGAAATGTATTTGCATGCAGCAAATCCACATGGTTCAGTGAACACATGCAGATTTACCTACGTGATTAGAATGCAGCGCTTTGGAAAATACGCTGCGTCCAAAGCGCTGCTACTTCCTGATTGAGGGAATATAGCCAAAATGGCTAGTGGGTCCTATTGTCATGCAGGAAGCGGTCCTGCATGACAATAGATTTAAACTGAATTCGCGTCCGAGGACGCACGTTCACTTACTGAGCGAACGGCTGAATCCTGACCCTGGGGTCCAGTGAGGAGAAGGGCCCTTACTGGTGAGGGGAAGGGCCAAGACCAAGGACGCACATTCAGTTACTGAGCGAACGGCTGAATTCTGACCCTGGGAAGTCCAGTGAGGAGAAGGGCCCCGACTGGTGAGGAGAAGGGCCCTGACTTGTGAGGGGAAGGGCCCAGACCAAGGACGCACATTCAGTTACTGAGAGAACGGCTGAATCCTGGCCCTGGGGTCCAGCGAGGAGAGGGGCTATTATGATTCTAGTGGCAAGGATCGCAGGTCGGACTAGCTAAGTAACTGAACAGACTACTAGCTCTGGGGAAGTGGTAACTAGATTGACCGCAACCTGATCCTATCCGCAAACAACTATAGGCAGCCGTGGAACGTTACCTAAAAATCCTAGACGTCTCGTCACGGCCTGAGAAACTGACTATTCCTGGAGGGAAAGTAAGTCCTCACTTGCCTCAGTGGAAGACCCCAAAGATATAGAATAGCCCCCCACAAATATTAACGGTGAGTTAAGGGGAAAGCACAAAGGCAGAGATGAAATCAGATTTAGCAAATGAGGCCCGCTAATACTAGATAGCAGAAAATAGGAAGGAAACTGTGCGGTCAATAAAAAACCCTATTCAAAATATCCACGCAGAGATTGCTCGAGCCCCCGCACCTACTAACGGTGCGGGGGAAGCAACTCCGTACCCCAGAGCTTACCAGCAAAAAGAAATCACATGTTAGCAAGCTGGACTAGACTCATCATACACAGAAATCATATTGCAGGCAGATGAGCAAAAAATATTCAAACAGAACTTAGCTTATCCTGAAGAGGCAGAAAACGAGATAATCAGGAGTAATCAGAATAGCACTGAATACATTGACAGCCGGCAACAAGTGGAAGTGAAGCAGAGCTAAATAGGAGCCTCCCTGGTGAATAACGAGGCAGCTGATCCAGCAGACCCGCAGGATAATAAACCAAACCACCAGGGGGAGCCAAAAAACCAAAGTCACACAATACCATCTGTGACCACAAGAGGGAGCCTGAAAACGGAGTTCACAACAAGGGGCCCTGACTGTTGAGGAGAGAAGCCTTGACTGGTGAGGAGAGGGGCCCTGACTGGTGAGGGGAAGGGCCCAGACTGAGGATGCACATTCAGTTCAAATAGGCGGCACACAGAACCGGATCAGGGCACCGGCTGCAATTTGAACAATTGGTCCCCCAAAACAGGACAATTCCCACCCCTGGATTTGTCCTTTTCTGACAACTTATAAAATCATAGGCTGCAGCCAATAGAAAAGGGACACCAAATAATACATTGAATTTATCATAAATCACAAGCAGCACTGGCATGTATTGCCAATATACTGTAACCAGACAAGAGGGAGGACAGTGCAAGAAAAGGGGGGTAGTCAGAAAGGAGACAGCCAGTGTCTTATATTCAGCCCCCTCACCTGTCTCTCTTGTGTCTCATTCCTCTCTCTTCTCTACTGCCTTCATCTTTGCTGTCTCCTGCCTCTCTTTCTTGACACTTCGTCCATCTTTTCTAATATTATTATTATTATTATTATTTATTGTTATAGCGCCATTTATTCCATGGCGCTTTACATGTGAGGAGGGGTATACATAATAAAAACAAGTACAATAATCTTAAACAATACAAGTCATAACTGGTACAGGAGGAGTGAGGACCCTGCCCGCGAAGGCTCACAATCTACAAGGGATGGGTGAGAATACAGTAGGTGAGGATAGAGCTGGTCATGCAGCGGTTTGGTTGATCGGTGGTTACTGCAGGTTGTAGGCTTGACGGAAGAGGTGGGTCTTCAGGTTCTTTTTGAAGGTTTTGATGGTAGGCGAGAGTCTGATGTGTTGTGGTAGAGGGTTCCAGAGTAGGGGTAATATGCGAGAGAAATCTTGTATGCGATTGTGGGAAGAGGAGATATGTTGTGAATTTGCTTTTTGCTCCCTCTAGTGGTTACTAGTTTTTTCACTCTGGTTTTTCTGTCATTCCTTTTATCCGCACCTGGGTCGTTAGTTAGGGGTGTTGCTATATAAGCTCCCTGGACCTTCAGTTCAATGCCTGGCAACGTAGTTATCAGAGCTAGTCTGCTGTGCTCTTGTCTACTGATCCTGGTTCCAGATATATAAGCTAAGTCTGCCTTTTGCTTTTTGCTATTTGTTTTGGTTTTGTATTTTTGTCCAGCTTGTTCCAAATCTATATCCTGACCTTTGCTGGAAGCTCTAGGGGGCTGGTGTTCTCCCCCCGGACCGTTAGACGGTTCGGGGGTTCTTGAATTTCCAGTGTGGATTTTGATAGGGTTTTTGTTGACCATATAAGTTACCTTTCTTTATTCTGCTATCAGTAAGCGGGCCTCTCTGTGCTAAACCTGGTTCATTTCTGTGTTTGTCATTTCCTCTTACCTCACCGTCATTATTTGTGGGGGGCTTCTATCCAGCTTTGGGGTCCCCTTCTCTGGAGGCAAGAAAGGTCTTTGTTTTCCTCTACTAGGGGTAGCTAGATTCTCCGGCTGGCGCGTGTCATCTAGAATCAACGTAGGAATGATCCCCGGCTACTTCTAGTGTTGGCGTTAGGAGTAGATATATGGTCAACCCAGTTACCACTGCCCTATGAGCTGGATTTTTGTATTCTGCAGACTTCCACGTTCCTCTGAGACCCTCGCCATTGGGGTCATAACAGTTTGCCAGGCCAGTATTAAATGTTTAATGCATTGCAGAAGAGGGATTATAAGAAAGAAGATTCTGAGTTTTTTTTTTTTTTTTTCTTCTTCCCCTTTACCTCAGAGTGGCTATGCTTGCTGCAGACATGAATGTCCAGACCTTGATTACAAGTGTGGACCAGCTGGCTACTCGTGTGCAGGGCATACAAGACTATGTTATCAGAAATCCTAGGTCAGAACCTAAAATACCGATTCCTGAACTGTTTTCCGGAGACAGGTTTAAGTTTAGGAATTTCGTGAATAATTGTAAATTGTTTTTGTCCCTGAGACCCTGTTCATCTGGAGATTCTGCTCAGCAAGTAAAAATTGTGATTTCGTTCTTACGGGGCGACCCTCAGGATTGGGCTTTTTCGCTGGCGCCAGGAGATCCGGCATTGGCTGATCTTGATGCGTTTTTTCTGGCGCTCGGTTTACTTTATGAGGAACCCAATCTTGAGATTCAGGCAGAAAAGGCCTTGCTGGCTATGTCTCAGGGGCAGGATGAGGCTGAAGTGTATTGCCAAAAATTTCGGAAATGGTCCGTGCTGACACATTGGAACGAGTGTGCACTGGCCGCTAATTTTAGAAATGGCCTTTCTGAAGCCATTAAGAATGTTATGGTGGGTTTTCCCATTCCCACAGGTCTGAATGACACTATGGCACTGGCTATTCAAATTGACCGGCGGTTGCGGGAGCGCAAAACCGCAAATTCCCTCATGGTGTTGTCTGAACAGACACCTAATTCGGTGCAATGTGATAGAAAAACCGCAAATTCCCTCATGGTGTTGTCTGAACAGACACCTGATTTAATGCAATGTGATAGAATCCTGACTAGAAATGAGCGGAAAATTCATAGACGCCGGAATGGCTTGTGCTACTACTGCGGTGATTCTACACATGTTATCTCAGCATGCTCTAAACGTATAGCTAAGGTTGTTAGTCCTGTCACCGTTGGTAATTTGCAACCTAAATTTATTCTGTCTGTAACTTTGATTTGCTCACTGTCATCTTATCCTGTCATGGCGTTTGTAGATTCAGGTGCTGCCCTGAGTCTCATGGATCTCTCATTTGCTAAGCGCTGTGGTTTTACTCTTGAACCATTAGAAAATCCTATTCCTCTTAGGGGTATTGATGCTACACCATTGGCAGCAAATAAACCGCAGTATTGGACACAGGTTACCATGTGCATGACTCCTGAACACCGCGAGGTGATACGTTTCCTGGTTTTACATAAAATGCATGATTTGGTTGTTTTAGGGCTGCCATGGTTACAGACCCATAATCCAGTCCTGGACTGGAAGGCTATGTCAGTCTCAAGTTGGGGCTGTCGTGGTATTCATGGGGATTCCCTGCCTGTGTCTATTGCTTCTTCTACGCCTTCGGAAGTTCCGGAGTATTTGTCTGATTATCAGGATGTCTTCAGTGAGTCTGAGTCCAGTGCACTGCCTCCTCATAGGGACTGTGACTGTGCTATAGATTTGATCCCAGGCAGTAAATTTCCTAAGGGAAGACTGTTTAATCTGTCGGTACCTGAACATACCGCTATGCGTTCATATATCAAGGAGTCTCTGGAGAAAGGACATATTCGTCCGTCTTCTTCCCCTCTTGGTGCGGGATTCTTTTTTGTGGCAAAAAAGGACGGATCTTTGAGACCTTGTATTGATTATCGGCTTTTAAATAAGATCACTGTCAAATTTCAGTATCCTTTACCGCTGTTGTCTGACTTGTTTGCCCGGATTAAGGGTGCCAAGTGGTTCACCAAGATAGACCTTCGTGGTGCGTACAACCTTGTGCGCATTAAGCAAGGTGATGAATGGAAAACCGCATTCAATACGCCCGAAGGTCATTTTGAGTACTTGGTGATGCCTTTTGGGCTCTCCAATGCGCCTTCAGTTTTTCAGTCCTTTATGCATGACATTTTCCGGAAGTATCTGGATAAATTTTTGATTGTTTATCTGGATGATATTTTGGTTTTTTCTGATAATTGGGATTCGCATGTGGAGCAGGTCAGGTTGGTCTTTAAAATTTTGCGTGAAAATTCTTTGTTTGTCAAGGGCTCAAAGTGTCTCTTTGGTGTACAGAAGGTTCCCTTTTTGGGGTTCATTTTTTCCCCTTCTGCTGTGGAGATGGACCCAGTCAAGGTCCGAGCTATTCTTGATTGGACTCAGCCCTCGTCAGTTAAGAGTCTTCAGAAGTTCTTGGGCTTCGCTAACTTCTACCGTCGTTTTATCGCTAATTTTTCTAGCATTGTGAAACCTTTGACGGATATGACCAAGAAGGGCTCCGATGTAGCTAACTGGGCTCCTGCTGCCGTGGAGGCTTTCCAGGAGTTGAAACGCCGGTTTACTTCGGCGCCTGTTTTGTGCCAGCCTGACGTCTCACTTCCCTTTCAGGTTGAGGTGGATGCTTCGGAGATTGGGGCAGGGGCCGTTTTGTCGCAGAGAGGCCCTGGTTGCTCTGTTATGAAACCTTGTGCCTTTTTCTCTAGGAAGTTTTCGCCTGCCGAGCGAAATTATGATGTGGGCAATCGGGAGTTGTTGGCCATGAAATGGGCATTTGAGGAGTGGCGTCATTGGCTCGAGGGTGCTAAGCATCGTGTGGTGGTCTTGACTGATCACAAAAATCTGATGTATCTCGAGTCTGCTAAACGCCTTAATCCGAGACAGGCCCGCTGGTCATTGTTTTTCTCCCGCTTTGATTTTGTTGTCTCGTATTTACCAGGTTCAAAGAATGTGAAGGCCGATGCTCTTTCTAGGAGCTTTGTGCCTGATGCTCCTGGAGTCGCTGATCCTGTTGGTATTCTTAAAGATGGAGTTATCTTGTCAGCTATTTCTCCGGATCTGCGACGTGTGTTGCAGAGATTTCAGGCTGATAGGCCTGAGTCTTGTCCACCCGACAGACTGTTTGTCCCGGATAAGTGGACCAGCAGAGTCATTTCCGAGGTTCATTCCTCGGTGTTGGCAGGTCACCCGGGAATTTTTGGCACCAGAGATCTGGTGGCCAGGTCCTTTTGGTGGCCTTCCTTGTCAAGGGATGTGCGGTCATTTGTGCAGTCCTGTGGGACTTGTGCTCGAGCTAAGCCTTGCTGTTCTCGTGCCAGCGGTTTGCTCTTGCCCTTGCCTGTCCCGAAGAGACCTTGGACACATATCTCCATGGATTTCATTTCTGATCTTCCGCTATCTCAGGGCATGTCCGTTATCTGGGTGATATGTGATCGCTTCTCCAAGATGGTCCATTTGGTTCCTTTGCCTAAGCTGCCTTCCTCTTCCGATCTGGTTCCTGTGTTTTTCCAGAACGTGGTTCGTTTGCACGGCATCCCTGAGAATATTGTGTCAGACAGAGGATCCCAGTTGGTTTCCAGGTTCTGGCGATCCTTTTGTAGTAGGATGGGCATTGATTTGTCGTTTTCGTCTCCTTTCCATCCTCAGACTAATGGACAGACGGAGCGAAGCAATCAGACTTTGGAGGCTTATTTGAGGTGTTTTGTCTCTGCTGATCAGGACGATTGGGTGACATTCTTGCCGTTGGCTGAGTTTGCCCTTAATAATCGGGCTAGTTCCGCCACCTTGGTTTCGCCTTTTTTCTGCAACTCTGGTTTCCATCCTCGCTTTTCTTCGGGTCATGTGGAGCCTTCTGATTGTCCTGGGGTGGATTCTGTGGTGGATAGGTTGCAGCAGATCTGGAATCATGTGGTGGACAACTTGAAGTTGTCACAGGAGAAGGCTCAGCGCTTTGCCAACCGCCGCCGCGGTGTGGGTCCCCGACTACGCGTTGGGGATTTGGTATGGCTTTCTTCCCGCTTTGTTCCTATGAAGGTCTCCTCTCCCAAATTTAAACCTCGTTTTATTGGGCCTTACAAGATATTGGAAATCCTTAATCCTGTATCTTTTCGTCTGGATCTTCCTGTGTCGTTTGCTATTCACAATGTATTTCATAGGTCCTTGTTGCGGCGGTACATTGTGCCTGTAGTTCCTTCTGCTGAGCCTCCTGCTCCTGTGTTGGTTGAGGGCGAGTTGGAGTACGTGGTGGAGAAGATCTTGGATTCTCGCCTCTCCAGGCGGAGGCTTCAGTACCTGGTCAAGTGGAAGGGCTATGGTCAGGAGGATAATTCCTGGGTGGTCGCCTCTGATGTTCATGCGGCCGATTTAGTTCGTGCCTTTCATGCCGCTCATCCTGATCGCCCTGGTGGTCGTGGTGAGGGTTCGGTGACCCCTCACTAAGGGGGGGGTACTGTTGTGAATTTGCTTTTTGCTCCCTCTAGTGGTTACTAGTTTTTTGACTCTGGTTTTTCTGTCATTCCTTTTATCCGCACCTGGGTCGTTAGTTAGGGGTGTTGCTATATAAGCTCCCTGGACCTTCAGTTCAATGCCTGGCAACGTAGTTATCAGAGCTAGTCTGCTGTGCTCTTGTCTACTGATCCTGGTTCCAGTTATATCAGCTAAGTCTGCCTTTTGCTTTTTGCTATTTGTTTTGGTTTTGTATTTTTGTCCAGCTTGTTCCAAATCTATATCCTGACCTTTGCTGGAAGCTCTAGGGGGCTGGTGTTCTCCCCCCGGACCGTTAGACGGTTCGGGGGTTCTTGAATTTCCAGTGTGGATTTTGATAGGGTTTTTGTTGACCATATAAGTTACCTTTCTTTATTCTGCTATCAGTAAGCGGGCCTCTCTGTGCTAAACCTGGTTCATTTCTGTGTTTGTCATTTCCTCTTACCTCACCGTCATTATTTGTGGGGGGCTTCTATCCAGCTTTGGGGTCCCCTTCTCTGGAGGCAAGAAAGGTCTTTGTTTTCCTCTACTAGGGGTAGCTAGATTCTCCGGCTGGCGCATGTCATCTAGAATCAACGTAGGAATGATCCCCGGCTACTTCTAGTGTTGGCGTTAGGAGTAGATATATGGTCAACCCAGTTACCACTGCCCTATGAGCTGGATTTTTGTATTCTGCAGACTTCCACGTTCCTCTGAGACCCTCGCCATTGGGGTCATAACAGAGATAAGAGGGGAGTAGAGAAGGAGATCTTGTGAGGATCGGAGGTTGCGTGTAGGTAAGTACCAGGAGACGAGGTCACAGATGTATGGATGAGACAGGTTGTGGATGGCTTTGTATGTCATGGTTAGGGTTTTGTACTGGAGTCTCTGGGCAATGGGGAGCCAGTGGAGGGATTGACAGAGGGGAGATGCCGGGGAATAGCGGGGGGACAGGTGGATTAGTCGGGCAGCAGAGTTTAGAATAGATTGGAGGGGTGCGAGAGTGTTCGAGGGGAGGCCACAGAGCAGGAGGTTGCAGTAGTCAAGGTGAGAGATGATGAGGGCATGGACTAGGGTTTTTGCAGATTCTTGGTTGAGGAATGAACGGATTCGTGAAATATTTTTGAGTTGAAGTCGGCAGGAAGTGGAAAGGGCTTGGATATGTGGTTTGAAGGAGAGATCAGCGTCAAGGATTACCCCGAGGCAGCGAGCTTGTTGGACTGGGGAGAGTGGGCAGCCATTTACTGTAATGGTTAGGTTTGTTGGGGGGGGTCGCGTGAGATGGGGGAAAGATGATGAATTCTGTTTTGTCCATGTTAAGTTTCAGAAATCTAGCGGAGAAGAAGGATGAAATAGTGGACAGACATTGAGGGATCCTGGTTAGTAGGGAGGTGATATCTGGTCCAGAGATGTAGATCTGTGTGTCATCAGCATAGAGGTGATACTGAAAGCCATGAGATTCTATGAGCTGTCCTGTTATGACCCCAGTGGCAGAGGGTCTCAAAAGTACATACCAAGTCTGCAAACACAAAAAACCAGCTCATAGGGCAGTGGTAACTGGGCTGACCATATATCTAATCCTAGCACCACAAATAGCAGCAGCCGGGGAACGTGCCTACGTTGGTTCTAGACGTCTCGCGCCAGCCGGAGAACTAACTAACCCTAGAAGGGAAAAGATAGACCTTTCTTGCCTCCAGAGAAAAGACCCCAAAAGTTGGATACAAGCCCCCAACAAATAATAACGGTGAGGTAAGGAGAAAAGACAAACGTAAGAATGAACTAGATATTTAGCAAAGAGAGGCCCACTGACTAATAGCAGAATATAGTAAGATGACTTATATGGTCAGCAAAAACCCTATCAAAATTTCCACGCTGGATATTCAAGAACCCCCGAACCGTCTAACGGCCCGGGGGGAGAACACCAGCCCCCTAGAGCTTCCAGCAAAATCAGGAATCACATTTAGTACAAGCTGGACAAAAATAAGAGCAAAGCAAAAAACCAAAAAACAAGGAAGCAGGACTTAGCTTAATTTTGCAAGATCCAAGACCAGCAGACAGGAGCAAACAGAAAGGAACTGATTACAACGATGCCAGGCACTGGACTGAGAAACCAGGAAGTTTATATAGCAACACCCCTGGACTAACGACCCAGGTGGGTGCCAAACTGAGGAAAGACAATCCCAGAGTCATATCACTAGTGACCACAAGAGGGAGCCAAAAAAGTCTAATTCACAACAGTACCCCCCCTTTAAGGAGGGGTCACCGAGCCCTCACCAAGACCACCAGGGCGATCAGGATGAGCAGCGTGAAAGGCACGAACTAAATCGGCCGCATGCACATCAGAGGCAACCACCCAGGAATTATCCTCCTGACCATAGCCCTTCCACTTGACCAGATACTGAAGCCTCCGCCTGGAGAGACGAGAATCCAAGATCTTCTCCACCACGTACTCCAACTCGCCCTCAACCAACACCGGAGCAGGAGGCTCAACAGAAGGAACCACAGGTACAATGTACCGCTGCAACAAAGACCTATGGAACACGTTGTGAATGGCAAACGACACCGGAAGATCCAAGCGAAAGGACACAGGATTAAGGATTTCCAATATCTTGTAAGGACCGATGAAGCGAGGCTTAAATTTAGGAGAGGAGACCTTCATAGGAACAAATCGAGAAGACAGCCATACCAAATCCCCAACACGAAGTCGGGGACCCACACCGCGGCGGCGGTTGGCAAAACGCTGAGCCTTCTCCTGTGACAACTTCAAGTTGTCCACCACATGATTCCAGATCCGCTGCAACCTATCCACCACGGAATCTACCCCAGGACAGTCAGAAGGCTCCACATGTCCCGAGGAAAAACGAGGATTGAAACCAGAGTTGCAAAAAAATGGCGAAACCAAAGTAGCGGAACTAGCCCGATTATTAAGGGCAAACTCAGCCAACGGCAAGAAGGTCACCCAATCATCCTGATCTGCAGAAACAAAACACCTCAAATAAGCCTCCAGAGTCTGATTAGTTCGCTCCGTTTGTCCATTAGTCTGAGGATGAAAGGCAGACGAAAATGACAAATCAATGCCCATCTTAGCACAAAAGGATCGCCAGAACCTGGAAACAAACTGGGATCCTCTGTCAGACACAATATTCTCAGGAATGCCGTGTAAACGAACCACATTCTGAAAGAACAAAGGAACCAGATCGGAAGAGGAAGGCAGCTTAGGCAAAGATACCAAATGGACCATCTTGGAAAAGCGATCACATACCACCCAGATGACAGACATGCCCTGAGACACCGGAAGATCTGAAATGAAATCCATGGAAATGTGTGTCCAAGGCCTCTTCGGGACAGGCAAGGGCAAGAGCAACCCGCTGGCACGAGAACAGCAAGGCTTAGCTCCAGCACAAGTCCCACAGGACTGCACAAATGACCGCACATCCCGTGACAAGGAAGGCCACCAAAAGGACCTAGCCACCAGATCTCTGGTGCCAAAAATTCCCGGATGCCCTGCCAACACCGAGGAATGAACCTCGGAAATGACTCTGCTGGTCCACTTATCAGGAACAAACAGTCTGTCAGGTGGACAAGAGTCAGGTCTACCAGCCTGAAATCTCTGCAACACACGTCGCAAATCCGGAGAAATGGCTGACAGGATAACTCCCTCTTTGAGAATACCAACTGGTTCTGCGACTCCAGGAGAGTCAGGCACAAAGCTCCTTGAAAGAGCATCAGCCTTCACATTCTTTGAACCTGGTAAATACGAGACCACAAAGTCAAAACGGGAGAAAAACAATGACCAGCGGGCCTGTCTAGGATTCAGGCGTTTAGCAGACCCGAGATACATCAGATTTTTGTGATCAGTCAAGACCACCACACGATGCTTAGCACCCTCGAGCCAATGACGCCACTCCTCAAATGCCCACTTCATGGCTAACAACTCCCGATTGCCAACATCATAATTCCGCTCAGCAGGCGAAAACTTCCTAGAGAAAAAAGCACATGGTCGCATTACAGAGCAACCAGGGCATCTCTGCGACAAAACGGCCCCTGCCCCAATCTCAGAAGCATCCACTTCAACCTGAAAGGAAAGTGAGACATCAGGCTGGCACAAAACAGGCGCCGAAGTAAACCGGCGCTTCAACTCTTGAAAGGCTTCCACGGCTGCAGGAGCCCAGTTAGCAACATCAGAACCTTTCTTGGTCATATCCGTCAAAGGTTTAGCAACGCTAGAAAAATTAGCGATAAAACGACGGTAGAAGTTAGCAAAACCCAAGAACTTCTGAAGACTCTTAACTGACGTGGGTTGAGTCCAATCATGAATAGCTTGGACCTTGACTGGGTCCATCTCCACCGCAGAAGGGGAAAAAATAAAACCCAAAAAGGGAACCTTCTGTACTCCAAAGAGACACTTTGAGCCCTTAACAAACAAAGCATTCTCACGCAAAACCTGAAACACCATCCTGACCTGCTCTACATGCGAGTCCCAATCATCAGAAAAAACCAGAATATCATCCAGATAAACAATCATAAATTTATCCAGATACTTCCGGAAAATATCATGCATAAAGGACTGAAACACTGAAGGAGCATTAGAGAGCCCGAAAGGCAAAAAGACAAACGTAAGAATGAACTAGATATTTAGCAAAGAGAGGCCCACTGACTAATAGCAGAATATAGTAAGATGACTTATATGGTCAGCAAAAACCCTATCAAAATTTCCATGCTGGATATTCAAGAACCCCCGAACCGTCTAACGGCCCGGGGGGAGAACACCAGCCCCCTAGAGCTTCCAGCAAAATCAGGAATCACATTTAGTACAAGCTGGACAAAAATAAGAGCAAAGCAAAAAACCAAAAAACAAGGAAGCAGGACTTAGCTTAATTTTGCAAGATCCAAGACCAGCAGACAGGAGCAAACAGAAAGGAACTGATTACAACGATGCCAGGCACTGGACTGAGAAACCAGGAAGTTTATATAGCAACACCCCTGGACTAACGACCCAGGTGGGTGCCAAACTGAGGAAAGACAATCCCAGAGTCATATCACTAGTGACCACAAGAGGGAGCCAAAAAAGTCTAATTCACAACACTGTCCCAGGCCAAAGGTGTAAATGGAGAAGAGCAGGGGCCCAAGGACTGAACCTTGCGGGACTCCGACAGATAGGGGGCGAGGTGAGGAGGTGGTGCGTGAGTGGGAGACGCTGAATGTCCGGTCTGTTAGGTATGATGAGATCCAGGATAGGGCCAAGTCTGTCATGCCAAGGGATGAGAGGGTCTGTAATAATAGCGAATGGTCCACTGTGTCAAAGGCAGCCGACAGGTCGAGGAGGAGGAGAACAGAGTAGTGTCGCTTGCTCTTGGCGGTTAAGAGGTCATTGGTGACCTTAGTTAGGGCAGTTTCAGTGGAGTGGTGTGACCGGAAGCCAGATTGTAAGCGGTCAAAGAGGGAGCAAGAAGAGAGATGGGAGGACAGTTCAAGGTAGACGTGTTGTTCTAGTAGTTTGGAGGCATAAGGGAGAAGTGATATAGGGCGATAGCTAGATACAGGGGATGGGTCAAGAGAGAGCTTTTTGAGGATAGGTGTGATGGAGGCATGTTTAAAGCTTGAGGGGAAAACACCAGTTGTTAGTGATAGGTTGAAGAGATGGGTTAGGGTTGGGATGAAGACTGTGGTGAGGTTTGGGATGAGGTGGGATGGGAGTGGGTCAAGTGCACAGGTGGTGAGATGCGATCTTGAGAGTAGAGTGGAGAGTTGATCTGTAATGGTGGAGAAGTTGGTTTTGGAGGTGGAGGGCTGGGGAGTCGGTAGGAAGGGCTTTGGGGCTTGTTGACCAAAACTGTCTCTGATGCTATCAATCTTCTGCTTGAAAAATGAGGCAAAGTCTTCAGCTGAGATAAGTGGGGAGGGAGGAGGTGCTGGGGGACGGAGGAGAAAATTGAAGGTGTTGAATAACTGTTTAGGGTTGTGAGACAGGGAGGATATGAGAGATGAGAAGTAGGTTTGTTTAGCTGTGGCTAAATATATCCCCCGCTCTTCTTTCTTTCCTGCTGCCTCGTCTCCTTGGTTATCTGTGGCTCCACCCCCTCCACTTAGCCCCACCCCTCCATGTTATTCCACAGCCTGATAGCTGTGACGCTGCTGGAGGGAAGGAATCTGTCATGATTCCCCAATGGCATGGGAACATCAGAAACACAAAAATTACAGACTAGCTCTCGGGTGATGGAAACTCAAGCTGATCGTGACCTAAATCTACCACACAACTAACAGTAGCCAGGGAGCATTCCTACGGCTGCCTAAATGCCACGCGCCAGCCGGAGAACTAACTATGCCTGGAAGAGGAAGGAACAGACCTGGCTTACCTCTAGTGAAATTCCCCAAAGATGATAGTAGCCCCCACATATATTAACAGTGAGTTCAGAGGAAAAGACATACACAGTATGAAGTGTTGTGGATTCTGTTGGTGGGCTCCCTCTGGTGGTTACTGCTGGTACTGGGTGACTTTGGTGGGTTGCGGCCTTTGGTTTCCACCTGTCCATCAGAGGCTGGGTGTTTCCTATTTTACCTGGCCTTTCTGTCATTTCCCTTGCCGGCTATCAATGTGTTCAGATGTGCTCTGTTTGGTTCCTGCCTACCTGCTCCCAGATCTTTCAGGATAAGCTAAGTGCTGATTTTCAGTTGTTTGGTTTTTGGTCCAGCTTGCTTAGAATGTCTCTATGCTAGCTGGTTGCTCTAGTGGACTGAGGTTCTCCCCATGTGCCATGAGTTGGCACATGGGTTCTTGTAATCTCAGGATGGTTTTTTTGATTAGGGTTTTTTGCTGACCGCTCAGTCCCCTTTTGTGTCATTCTGCTTTCTAGTTTTTAGCGGGCCTCTATTTGCTAAAGCTATATACATCATCTCTATGTCTGTGCCTTCCTCTCATTTCACCGTCAATACATGTGGGGGGCAACTATACCTTTGGGGTTAATTCCTCTGGAGGCAAGTGAGGTCTTGTTTTCTCTGCAGTACTAGTTAGCTCTTAGGCTGGTGCGTGGCGTCTAGAACCAACGTAGGCACGCTCCCTGGCTATCTCTAGTTGCGTTTGTCAGGCGTAGGGCAGCGGTCAGCCCAGGTTCCATCACCCTAGAGCTCGTCCGATATTTTGTTTTACTTTACTTGTCCTGTGCTATCCCTAGCCATTGGGGATTCATGACAGTATAGCCGGCCCACAAAGTGTTAATTGTTTGGGCTGAAGCAGGAGGAAAAGAAGGGTTCAAGGAAAATTTTTTTTTTTTTCCTTCAGAGTTTTGCTGCCTAGCCCTTAATTGCTGTCTAGCTGCTTCTTACCTCCTCTTAACCCTTGAATGGCTCTGATCTTAGCTGTTTATCATGGATGTCCAAAGTTGTTCAGGATTTCGTTGTTCACACTCCCATGTCTGAACCTAGAATTCCTATTCCAGAGTTTTTTTCTGGAGATAGATCTACCTTCCTGAATTTCAGGAACAATTGTAAATTGTTTCTCTCTTTGAAATCTCGCTCCTCTGGAGACCCTGCTCAACAGGTCAAGATTGTTATATCGTTCCTACGGGGCGACCCTCAGAATTGGGCATTTGCATTGGCACCAGGGGATCCTGCGTTGCTCAGTGTGGATGCGTTTTTTCTGGCATTGGGATTGCTCTATGAGGAACCTAACCTAGAGATTCAGGCTGAAAAGGCTTTATTAGCCCTCTCTCAGGGGCATGATGAAGCGGAAATATATTGTCAGAAATTTCGGAAGTGGTCGGTGCTTACTCAGTGGAATGAGTGCGCCCTGGCTGCAAACTTCAGAAATGGTCTTTCTGAGGCCATTAAGGATATTATGGTGGGGTTCCCTGCGCCTACAGGTCTGAATGAGTCTATGGCTATGGCCATTCAGATTGATAGACGTTTACGGGAGCGCAAACCCGTGCACCAGTTGGCGGTGTCTTCTGAACAGGCACCTGAGACTATGCAATGTGATAGAATTCAGTCCAGAAGTGAACGGCAAAATTATAGGCGGAAAAATGGTTTGTGTTTTTATTGTGGTGATTCAGCTCATGTTATATCAGCATGCTCTAAACGCACAAAAAGGGTTGATAAATCTTTTGCCATTGATACTCTGCAGTCTAAGTTCATTTTGTCTGTGACTCTGATTTTTTCACTGTCTTCCATTTCCGTCGATGCCTATGTGGATTCAGGCGCTGCCCTGAGTCTTATGGATTGGTCATTTGCTAAACGCTGCGGTTTTAGTCTAGAGCCTCTGGAAGTTCCTATTCCTCTGAAGGGAATTGATTCTACACCATTGGCTATGAATAAACCGCAGTATTGGACACAAGTGACCATGAGCATGACTCCCGTTCATCAGGAGGTGATTCGCTTCCTTGTACTGTATAATTTACATGATGTACTAGTGCTTGGTCTGCCATGGTTACAAACTCATAATCCTGTCCTGGACTGGAAAACAATGTCTGTGCTAAGCTGGGGATGTCAGGGGGTTCATGATGATGCACCTCCGATTTCAATCGCTTCATCGACTCCTTCGGAGATCCCTGCGTTTTTGTCAGATTATAAGGATGTTTTTGAGGAGCCTAAGCTCAATTCGCTCCCTCCTCATAGAGAGTGTGACTGTGCTATAGAATTGATTCCTGGCAGTAAGTTCCCTAAGGGTCGTTTATTTAATCTGTCACTGCCAGAGCATACTGCTATGCGGAATTATATTAAGGAGTCCTTGGAAAAGGGACATATTCGTCCATCTTCGTCCCCTCTGGGAGCAGGTTTTTTTTTTCGTGGCAAAAAAAGATGGTTCCCTGAGGCCTTGTATAGATTATCGCCTTCTGAATAAGATTACAGTCAAATACCAGTATCCATTGCCATTATTTACTGATTTGTTTGCTCGCATTAAGGGGGCTAGGTGGTTCACTAAAATAGATCTTCGTGGTGCGTATAATCTGGTGCGGATAAAACAGGGTGATGAGTGGAAAACCGCATTTAATACGCCTGAGGGCCATTTTGAGTATTTGGTAATGCCTTTTGGACTCTCCAATGCTCCGTCAGTCTTTCAGTCCTTTATGCACAATATTTTCCGTGAATATCTGGATAAGTTTATGATTGTGTATTTGGATGATATTTTGGTGTTTTCTGATGACTGGGAGTCTCATGTTCTACAGGTCAGGAAGGTGTTTCAGGTTTTGCGGGCCAATTCTCTGTTTGTGAAGGGCTCAAAGTGTCTCTTCGGAGTCCAGAAGATTTCTTTTTTGGGGTACGTTTTTTCTCCTTCTACTATTGAGATGGATCCCATTAAGGTTCAGGCTATTTGTGACTGGACACAACCTACATCTGTTAAGAGCCTTCAGAAGTTCTTGGGGTTTGCTAATTTTTATCGTCGGTTCATTGCTAATTTTTCCAGTATTGTTAAACCCTTGACTGATTTGACTAAAAAGGGTGCTGATGTTGCTGATTGGTCTCCTGCGGCCGTGGAGGCCTTTCGGGAACTTAAGCGCCGGTTTTCTTCTGCTCCTGTGTTGTGTCAACCAGATGTGTCACTTCCTTTTCAGGTGGAGGTTGATGCTTCCGAGATTGGAGCGGGGGCGGTTTTGTCACAGAGAAGTTCTAATGGCTCGGTGACGAAGCCATGTGCTTTCTTCTCTAGAAAATTCTCGCCCGCCGAGCGCAATTATGATGTGGGTAATCAGGAGCTTTTGGCCATGAAGTGGGCATTTGAGGAGTGGCGTCATTGGCTTGAGAGTGCTAAACATCGCGTGGTGGTCTTGACTGATCACAAGAATCTCATTTACCTTGAGTCTGCCAGGCGTTTGAATCCTAGACAGGCTCGTTGGTCATTATTTTTTTCTCGTTTCAATTTCGTGGTTTCATACCTGCCAGGTTCAAAGAATGTGAAGGCAGATGCTCTTTCCAGGAGTTTTGTGCCTGATTCTCCTGGAGACACTGGGCCTGCTGGTATCCTTAGGGATGGGGTAATATTGTCCGCCGTATCCCCAGACTTGCGACGCGCATTGCAGGAGTTTCAGGTGGATAAACCGGATCGATGTCCACCAGAAAGACTGTTTGTTCCGGATGATTGGACCAGTAGAGTCATCTCCGAGGTCCATTCTTCTGTGTTGGCTGGTCATCCTGGAATATTTGGTACAAGAGATTTGGTGGCCAGGTCTTTTTGGTGGCCTTCCTTGTCTAGGGATGTGCGTACCTTTGTGCAGTCTTGTGAAGTGTGTGCTCGAGCTAAGCCTTGCTGTTCACGGGCTAGTGGGTTGTTGTTATCTTTGCCTATTCCGAAGAGGCCTTGGACGCACATTTCCATGGATTTTATTTCTGATCTCCCGGTTTCACAGAAAATGTCCGTTATCTGGGTTGTGTGTGACCGCTTTTCTAAGATGGTTCATTTGGTGCCCTTGCCTAAGTTACCCTCCTCCTCTGAGTTGGTTCCTTTGTTTTTTCAGAACGTGGTTCGTTTGCATGGGATTCCGGAGAATATCGTTTCTGACAGGGGATCCCAGTTTGTGTCTAGATTTTGGCGGACGTTTTGTGCCAAGATGGGCATTGATTTGTCTTTCTCGTCTGCATTCCATCCGCAGACGAATGGCCAGACGGAGCGAACTAATCAGACCTTGGAAACTTATTTGAGGTGTTTTGTTTCTGCTGATCAGGATGACTGGGTTGCTTTTTTGCCACTGGCCGAATTTGCTCTTAATAATCGGGCTAGTTCTGCCACGTTGGTCTCTCCTTTTTTTTGTAATTCGGGGTTTCATCCTCGTTTTTCCTCTGGTCAGGGGGAATCTTCGGATTGTCCTGGAGTAGACGTGGTGGTGGACAGGCTACATCAGATTTGGAATCAGGTGGTGGACAATTTGAAGTTATCTCAGGAGAAGACTCAGCAGTTTGCTAATCGCCGTCGCCGCGTGGGTCCCTGACTTCTTGTTGGGGACTTGGTGTGGTTGTCTTCTCGTTTTGTCCCTATGAAGGTCTCTTCTCCTAAATTCAAGCCTCGGTTCATCGGTCCTTATAGGATCTCGGAGATTCTTAACCCTGTATCTTTTCGTTTGGATCTCCCAGCATCGTTTGCTATTCATAATGTGTTCCATCGGTCGTTGTTGCGGAGGTATGAGATGCCCGTTGTTCCTTCGGTCGAGCCTCCTGCTCCGGTGCTGGTGGAGGGAGAATTGGAGTATGTTGTTGAAAAGATCTTGGATTCTCGTGTTTCCAGACGCAGACTCCAGTATTTGGTTAAGTGGAAGGGTTATGGTCAGGAGGATAATTCCTGGGTGGTCGCCTCCGATGTTCACGCGACTGATTTGGTCCGCGCCTTCCATAGAGCTCACCCTGATCGCCCTGGGGGTTCTCGTGAGGGTTCGGTGACCCCTCCTCAAGGGGGGGGTACTGTTGTGGATTCTGTTGGTGGGCTCCCTCTGGTGGTTACTGCTGGTACTGGGTGACTTTGGTGGGTTGCGGCCTTTGGTTTCCACCTGTCCATCAGAGGCTGGGTGTTTCCTATTTTACCTGGCCTTTCTGTCATTTCCCTTGCCGGCTATCAATGTGTTCAGATGTGCTCTGTTTGGTTCCTGCCTACCTGCTCCCAGATCTTTCAGGATAAGCTAAGTGCTGATTTTCAGTTGTTTGGTTTTTGGTCCAGCTTGCTTAGAATGTCTCTATGCTAGCTGGTTGCTCTAGTGGACTGAGGTTCTCCCCATGTGCCATGAGTTGGCACATGGGTTCTTGTAATCTCAGGATGGTTTTTTTGATTAGGGTTTTTTGCTGACCGCTCAGTCCCCTTTTGTGTCATTCTGCTTTCTAGTTTTTAGCGGGCCTCTATTTGCTAAAGCTATATACATCATCTCTATGTCTGTGCCTTCCTCTCATTTCACCGTCAATACATGTGGGGGGCAACTATACCTTTGGGGTTAATTCCTCTGGAGGCAAGTGAGGTCTTGTTTTCTCTGCAGTACTAGTTAGCTCTTAGGCTGGTGCGTGGCGTCTAGAACCAACGTAGGCACGCTCCCTGGCTATCTCTAGTTGCGTTTGTCAGGCGTAGGGAAGCGGTCAGCCCAGGTTCCATCACCCTAGAGCTCGTCCGATATTTTGTTTTACTTTACTTGTCCTGTGCTATCCCTAGCCATTGGGGATTCATGACAATGAAGGTAGATTTAGCAAAGCGAGGTCCACTTACTAGATAGAGGAAGGATACAAAAGAGGACTTCACGGTCAGCTGAAAAACCCTATCAAAAACCCATCCTGAAATTACTTTAAAACTCCTGTGTCAACTCATCACACAGGAGTGGCAATTTCAGTCCACAAGAGCTTTCAGTAACAGGAAATGACAAAACTGTAAACTGGACAAAAATACAAAACAATAAGGACAAGAGTCCACTTAGCTGATCAGCAGACTAGTAGCAGGAACATGCAACTGAATGACTCAGGTTACAATGATGACCGGCAAGGAAGTGACTGGAGAGCAAGGCTAAATAGGGAACTCCCAAAACTGATGGAAGCAGGTGAGCGAGGCAGAAAAGAACACACAAGTCTCCAGTACCACCAGCCACCACTAGGGGAGCCCAAAAAGCGATTACAACAGTACCCCCCCCCTTAAGGAGGGGGCACCGAACCCTCACAAGAACCGCCAGGGCGACCTGGATGAGCCCTATGAAAGGCACGAACCAAATCCGAGGCATGAACATCAGAGGCAGTTACCCAAGAATTATCTTCCTGACCATAGCCCTTCCATTTAACCAGATACTGGAGTCTCCGCCTGGAAATACGGGAGTCCAAGATTTTCTCTATAACGTACTCCAATTCACCCTCAACCAGCACAGGAGCAGGAGGCTCAGCAGAAGGAACCACCAGCACCTCGTATCTCCGCAACAACGACCGATGGAACACATTATGGATAGCGAAAGATGCCGGGAGGTCCAAACGAAAGGAAACAGGGTTAATAATCTCCAAAATCCTATAGGGACCGATAAACCGAGGCTTAAATTTAGGAGAAGAAACCCTCATTGGGACAAAACGGGAAGACAACCACACCAAGTCCCCAACACGAAGGCGAGGACCAACCCGACACTGGCGGTTAGCAAACCGCTGAGTCCTCTCCTGGGACAAATTCAAATTGTCCACCACTTGTTCCCAAATCCGATACAACCGATCCACCACAGCATCCACTCCAGGACAATCCGAAGACTCCACCTGACCAGAAGAAAAACGGGGATGAAACCCCGAATTGCAAAAGAAAGGGGAAACCAAAGTGGCCGAACTAGCCCGATTATTAAGAGCAAACTCCACCAACGGCAAAAAGGCAACCCAATCATCCTGATCCGCAGACACAAAACACCTCAAATACGTCTCCAAAGTCTGATTAGTTCGCTCCGTCTGGCCATTAGTCTGAGGATGGAAGGCAGACGAAAAAGACAAATCAATGCCCAACCTGGCACAGAATGCCCGCCAAAATCTAGAAACGAACTGGGTACCCCTATCAGAAACGATATTTTCAGGAATACCATGCAAGCGAACCACATTTTGAAAAAACAAAGGAACCAACTCAGACGAGGAAGGCAACTTCGGCAATGGCACCAAATGAACCATCTTAGAAAAACGGTCACACACCACCCAGATAACAGACATCCTCTGAGAGACAGGAAGATCAGAAATAAAGTCCATCGAGATGTGCGTCCAAGGCCTCTTCGGAATAGGCAAGGGCAACAACAACCCGCTAGCCCTAGAACAACAAGGCTTGGCCCGAGCACACACATCACAAGACTGCACAAAAACACGCACATCTCGAGACAGAGATGGCCACCAGAAGGATCTAGCCACCAAATCCCTGGTACCAAAAATTCCAGGATGACCCGCCAGCGTAGAAGAATGAACCTCCGAGATGACTCTACTGGTCCAATCATCAGGAACAAACAGTCTACCAGGTGGACAGCGATCAGGTCTATCCGCCTGAAACTCTTGCAAAGCACGTCGCAGATCTGGGGAAATAGCGGATAATATCACCCCATCCTTAAGGATACCTGTAGGTTCCGAATCACCAGGGGAATCAGGCTCAAAACTCCTAGAAAGGGCATCCGCCTTCACATTCTTAGAACCTGGTAGATATGAGACCACAAAATTAAACCGAGAGAAAAACAACGACCAGCGCGCCTGTCTAGGATTCAGGCGCCTGGCAGACTCAAGATAAATCAGATTCTTGTGATCAGTCAAAACCACCACCTGATGTCTAGCACCCTCAAGCCAATGACGCCACTCCTCAAATGCCCACTTCATGGCCAAAAGCTCCCGATTACCGACATCATAATTTCTTTCGGCGGCAGAAAATTTTCGAGAAAAGAACGCACAAGGTCTCATCACTGAGCAATCGGAACTTTTCTGCGACAAAACCGCCCCCGCTCCGATCTCGGAAGCATCGACCTCAACCTGAAAGGGGAGAGAGACATCGGGCTGGCGCAACACAGGGGCAGACGAAAAGCGGCGCTTAAGTTCCCGAAAGGCCTCCACAGCGGCAGAGGACCAATTGGCCACATCAGCACCCTTCTTAGTCAAATCCGTAAGAGGCTTAGCAACACCAGAAAAACCAGTTATAAATCGACGATAAAAATTAGCAAAGCCCAAGAACTTCTGAAGACCCTTTAGAGAAGTAGGCTGCGTCCAGTCACAAATAGCCCGAACCTTGACAGGGTCCATCTCAACAGAAGAAGGGGAAAAAATGTACCCCAAAAAGGAAATCTTTTGAACCCCAAAAACACACTTAGAACCCTTTACACACAGAGAATTCTCCCGCAAGACCTGAAAAACCCTCCTGACCTGCTGAACATGAGACTCCCAGTCCTCAGAAAAAATCAAAATATCGTCCAAAGACACAATCATAAATGTATCCAGATATTCACGGAAAATATCATGCATAAAGGACTGAAAAACTGAAGGTGCATTAGAAAGGCCGAAAGGCATTACCAAATACTCAAAGTGGCCCTCAGGCGTATTAAATGCGGTTTTCCACTCATCCCCTTGCTTAATTCGCACCAAATTATACGCCCCACGGAGATCAATCTTGGAGAACCACTTAGCCCCCCTTATGCGAGCAAACAAATCAGTAAGCAGCGGCAACGGATACTGATATTTGACAGTAATTTTATTCAGGAGTCGATAATCAATACAAGGCCTCAGCGAGCCATCCTTTTTAGAGACAAAGAAAAACCCAGCTCCTAAAGGTGATGAAGAAGGACGAATATGTCCCTTTTCCAGGGACTCCTTAACATATTCTCGCATGGCAGCATGCTCAGGTACAGATAGGTTAAACAAACGACCCTTTGGAAATTTACTGCCTGGAATCAGATCTATGGCGCAATCACACTCTCTGTGGGGAGGGAGAGAACCAATTTTAGGCTCTTCAAAAATATCCCCAAAATCCGACAAAAATGCCGGAATCTCAGAGGGAATAGATGACGAGATAGAACCCAAAGGTATGTCCCCATGAGCCCCCCGACATCCCCAGCTTAACACAGACATAGTTTTCCAGTCCAGTACTGGGTTATGAGATTGTAACCATGGTAATCCAAGCACTAACACATCATGTAAATTATGCAACACGAGGAAGCGAATCATCTCCTGATGGTCTGGAGTCATACGCATAGTCACTTGCGTCCAGAACTGTGGTCTATTACAAGCCAGAGGTGTAGAATCAATACCCTTCAGAGGTATAGGAACTTCCAGAAGCTCCAAATCAAACCCACAGCGCCTGGCGAAGGACCAATCCATGAGACTCAGAGCGGCGCCAGAGTCCACATAGGCATCCACGGTAATAACTGATAATGAACAAATCAGAGTTACAGACAGAAGAAATTTAGACTGTAAAGTGCCAATAGAAACAGACTTGTCAACCTTCCTAGTACGTTTAGAGCATGCTGATATAACATGCGCGGAATCACCACAGTAGAAGCACAAGCCATTTTTGCGCCTATAATTCTGCCGCTCGCTTCTTGACAGAATTCTGTCACATTGCATTTTCTCTGGCGTCCCTTCAGAAGATACCGCCAAATGGTGCACGGGTTTGCGCTCCCGCAAACGCCGATCAATCTGAATCGCCATTGTCATGGACTCATTCAGACCTGTGGGCGTAGGAAACCCCACCATGACATCCTTAACGGCATCAGAAAGGCCCTCTCTGAAAATTGCCGCTAGGGCACACTCATTCCACTGAGTAAGCACAGACCATTTACGAAATTTTTGGCAGTATATCTCGGCTTCATCTTGCCCTTGAGACAGGGCTATTAAAGCTTTTTCAGCTTGAATCTCCAAATTAGGTTCCTCATACAGCAACCCTAATGCCAGAAAAAACGCATCCACATTGAGCAACGCAGGATCCCCTGGTGTCAATGAAAATGCCCAATTTTGAGGGTCACCTCGCAGCAAAGAAATCACAATCTTAACCTGCTGAACAGGATCTCCAGAGGAGTGAGGTCTGAGAGAAAGGAATAATTTACAATTACATTTGAAATTCAGAAACCGAGATCTATCTCCGGAAAATACCTCTGGTGTAGGAATCTTAGGTTCAGAAATAGGAGTACGTATAACATAATCTTGTAAATTCTGAACCTTCGTAGCAAGATTATTTAAACCTGCAGCCAAACTCTGAGAGTCCATCCTTAAACCGGAGAGATCAGAGCCATTCAAGGATTAGAAGGAGAGAAAGGCAAGGCTGTAAATAGAGCAGAAATACAACTGAGCCAACTAAGTAGCAAACATGAGAAAAAAAAAATAAAAATCTACAGACTTCTTTTACTCTCCTTTCTTCTGCCAATTACTTTAACAGTGGCCGGTCATACTGTCATGATTCCCCAATGGCATGGGAACATCAGAAACACAAAAATTACAGACTAGCTCTCGGGTGATGGAAACTCAAGCTGATCGTGACCTAAATCTACCACACAACTAACAGTAGCCAGGGAGCATTCCTACGGCTGCCTAAATGCCACGCGCCAGCCGGAGAACTAACTACGCCTGGAAGAGGAAGGAACAGACCTGGCTTACCTCTAGTGAAATTCCCCAAAGATGATAGTAGCCCCCACATATATTAACGGTGAGTTCAGAGGAAAAGACATACACAGTATGAAGGTAGATTTAGCAAAGCGAGGTCCACTTACTAGATAGAGGAAGGATACAAAAGAGGACTTCACGGTCAGCTGAAAAACCCTATCAAAAACCCATCCTGAAATTACTTTAAAACTCCTGTGTCAACTCATCACACAGGAGTGGCAATTTCAGTCCACAAGAGCTTTCAGTAACAGGAAATGACAAAACTGTAAACTGGACAAAAATACAAAACAATAAGGACAAGAGTCCACTTAGCTGATCAGCAGACTAGTAGCAGGAACATGCAACTGAATGACTCAGGTTACAATGATGACCGGCAAGGAAGTGACTGGAGAGCAAGGCTAAATAGGGAACTCCCAAAACTGATGGAAGCAGGTGAGCGAGGCAGAAAAGAACACACAAGTCTCCAGTACCACCAGCCACCACTAGGGGAGCCCAAAAAGCGATCACAACAGGAATCGGCAGCCCGGCTCCTGACTCCGCTGCTGACTGCAGGCTGGGGTGAGTGATTATCCCCTGTGTCAGGACTGCTCCTGCCCAGCCAGCATTGCAGCACCAAGTGCTATATATCAGGGGGCGGCATAGTGATGCTGATGTAGGAGGATTGTGCCGCCCCCTGACAGACACATGGGAGCTCAGATGCCAACATTAGGCACTTTTTCTTGCCAGCATGTCTCACCCAGTCCGGGCCCCTCCTCTTTCCTTCTGCTCCCGGGCCCCTTACACCAGTAAGGGCAGTAATGCCCTGATGGCGGCCATGCTACTGGGTTGCCACTCTGTTAGATTCATGTTATAATACCAAATTTTGCCAGATGCTTCCTGCCCTGGAAAGGGACCCATGTATGCTGGAATATCTAAACACGCTTTAACACAACCTTAAGAATGGTTTTCCCCAAGTCAGCAGTGAGCCACACAGTGTGCATTGCAGCTCTAGACTTCCAATCTCCGGCACGACAATTCGTCAATGTCAAAACATTAGCAGCAGCAGTGTAAGTGGCAGAAGCAATTTCTGTGAGTCCTTTGACACATTTCATTTTTTACACTAGCTTGTGCATAAGCACAACAGAGTCTAAGTGTGACGCGGGGTGAACAAATGGAGAGGATGGTGCAGGAGTATCTAAAACTAAATATCTATACCATCAGGGAGGGTTTGGACTCTTTCACATTTTGGTCTTCAAAAATGGATGAGTGGCCTGAGCTCGCCTCTCACGCCTTGGAGGTTTTATTATGCCCGGCAGCCAGCGTTTTATCAGAACATGTCTTCAGCGCTGCTGGTGGTGTCCTGATGGATAAGCACATCCGGCTGTCCCTTGAAAGTGTAGACCTCCTAACTTTCATCAAGATGAACAAGTCTTGGATCTCCAAGGACTTTTGCATCCCAATCACAGATTATACAGACTAGGCAATGTTGTAGTTTTTAGTGTGCAGCATTGATCTCGTGTAATTGCAGTCTGTGATATCTTTAGTGGTGCTTTTGTGCCTGCTGTTGCTGCTGCTGCAGAAGTTAACACTAATTTGTGGAAATGTGAGCAGTCCTGGTTGGGTCTCCATCTGCTGGGTTGACTGTAGCGGAAGACATGTCGGTCCCTGCCATACTATTCTACGCTTGTGATATTGATGCCACTTCGATGGTGTCAAGCCCTAATTATTTTAAATTTGAAGACTCCTGATTAGCTCTCTTCTGCTAGGTTGGCTGTAGTGGAAGATGTGTCGGTAGTGTTGAGCATTCAGATACCGCAAGTATCGGGTATCGGCCGATACTTGCGGGTATCGGAATTCCGATACCGAGATCCGATACTTTTGTGGTATCGGGTATCGGTATCGAAACAACATTAATGTGAAAATGTGTAAAAGAGAGAATTAAAATAAAAAAATATTGCTATACTCACCTCTCCGACGCAGCCTGGACCTCAGCGAGGGAACCGGCAGCGTTGTTTGCTTAAAATTTGCGCTTTTCCTTCCTTACGTGAAGTCCCGGCTTGTGATTGGTCGCGTGCCGCCCATGTGGCCGCGACGCGACCAATCACAGCAAGCCGTGACGTAATTTTAGGTCCTTCAGGATTTTTAAATTACGTTCTGGCTTGTGATTGGTCGCGTCGCGGTCACATGGGCGACGCGACCAATCACAAGCCGTGACGTCACGGGAGGCTGGACACGCGCGCATTTATGCGCGCGTGTCCAGCCTCCCGTGACGTCACGGCTTGTGATTGGTCGCGTCGCCCATGTGACCGCGACGCGACCAATCACAAGCCAGAACGTAATTTTAAAATCCTGAAGGACCTAAAATTACGTCACGGCTTGCTGTGATTGGTTGCGTCGCGGCCACATGGGCGACGCGACCAATCACAAGCCGGGACGTCACGGGAGGCAGGACACACGCGCATTTTAAAATGCGCGCGTGTCCAGCCTCCCGTGACGTCCCGGCTTGTGATTGGTCGCGTCGCCCATGTGACCGCGACGCGACCAATCACAAGCCAGAACGTAATTTTAAAATCCTGAAGGACCTAAAATTACGTCACGGCTTGCTGCGATTGGTCGCGTTGCGGCCACATGGGCGGCACGCGACCAATCACAAGCCGGGACTTCACGTAAGGAAGGAAAAGCGCGAATTTTAAGCAAACAACGCTGCCGGTTCCCTCGGTAAGGTGTAGGCTGCGTCGGAGAGGTGAGTATAGCAATATTTTTTATTTTAATTCTTTCTTTTACACATTAATATGGATCCCAGGGCCTGAAGGAGAGATTCCTCTCCTTCAGACCCTGGGAACCATCAGGAATACCGTCCGATACTTGAGTCCCATTGACTTGTATTGGTATCGGGTATCGGTATCGGATTGGATCCGATACTTTGCCAGTATCGGCCGATACTTTCCGATACCGATACTTTCAAGTATCGGACGGTATCGCTCAACACTATGTGTCGGTCTTTATTATATTATTTATACTCTCGTGAAGTTGATGCCACTTTGGTGGTGTCTGCCACTAATCATTGGAAATGTGAACATTCCGGGTTGGGTCTCCATCTTCTGGGTTGGTTGAAGTGGAAGAGCTGACGCACACCATTATGCTATTTCTACTCTGGGGAAAGAAATTGATGACACTTTGGTGATGTCTGCCCCTAATTATTTTAAATTTGAAGACTTCTGATTGTGTCTCTATCTGCTGGGTTGGCTTTAGTGGAAGAGATGTCATTCCCCATTATACTATTTCTACTCTGTTGAAATTGATGCCACTTTGTTGGTGTCTGCCACTAATTGTTAAACATGTGTACACTCCTGGAAGGGTCTACATCTGCTGGGTTGACTGTAGTAGAAGAGATGTGGCTCTCCATTATACTATTTCTACCATGGTGAAATTGATGCCACTTTGGTGGTATCTGCCCTAATTATTTTAAATTTGAAGAATCTTGGTTGGGTCTCCTTTATGTGTGTTGCCTGTAACAGTTGGCTTCCGAGACTAGCAGGCCTCCACTGCCCTTGAGTCAACTACCCGTGTTACTATCCTTACATTTTTCTGACAATAGTAGTCTATGAAACTGATATTTGTACCACCTGAGTGCGGCTGAGCATAAAAGCAGGTTGAGCTGTTGCATGTGGTATCAGGGCTCCAAGCACAGCAAGCCTACACCAATGCCTCATCCACCTCATCTTAATTTGAAGTTCAATTCAAAGCTGTAAATGGTGGCCCAGACCCTGACACCTCATGCGTGGCTGATTGCTGCTGTGCCATTCTAAAATTTGTATTGTGGGTGAATTGAGGCCACTTTCATGGAGTCGTGTATGCATTTGTTTTTACCTCCCATTGACTCAAATAGAGTTCACCTATGTTCAATGACTATTCAACAAATATATAAGCGAATATTGTAGAATCGGCTATCGTAATCCGAACCAAACATTGAAATATTCGCTCATTTCTAAAAATGTGTCTATACAAATGCACAAAGCATTGGAAACAAACAAGGAGAATTGGAGCTGCTAACACAGTACTAGAGATATGATGTCTTAGACATCACTGAAACTTGGTGGGTTGATACACATGATTGGATTACAAACCTTGAAGGCTCCAACTTATTTATTAGAAACAGGCTTAGCAAAAGGAGGGGATGTGTTGCATTGTATGTTAGGAAAATGTACAGTATATCTCCACAGAGATCCAAGCTTCAGAGAATGGTAGCTCTCTAGAAACTGTTTGGATAAGAATACAAGGAAAGAGGAGCAGAAAGGAAACTTTTGTATGTGTTTATCTTGAATAATTCCTGAATAATGAAGCGATGGCCCGGGGACCACCACGGTGCAGGAAGACTACTGTACACAAGACGAGGTGCGAACAACAAAGGATGGATTTATTGGGAGACAGGAAATGGAAGGGACATGGAAAGTGCAAACAGGGATTTACAATAGCACAAGATAATGCACATGAATCAACTGGTCTATATAATAGCACAGTGCTTCAACAATTTCAAACTCAGAATCTATCTCACCAGCAACTTTACACAATAAAACATTTATAGATGCTACTCTGCATATAACCTTCCTGGCCTGTACTACGCAGGCCGCACGGCTGCCGTGCTCTTACTACTGAAGCCTGCACTAGACCCTAACTGTTGCGCCAGGCAGGAACAGACTCACGGTGATGTTGGGGACACAGGTCCAGTCCCGGGGGGCCCCAGAATGTCCAAAACGGTGGTGCGCACGGATTCCTATCGGCTCTGTAAAGCGTGGTCTTCTCTTTGCTCCTGGAAACCGTAAGTCCCCTTCCAAGTATCTTCGTGGCTTCACCAACCAGCGCAGAACAGCCACTCTTTGCTGTAAACGGGAAAGTCTATCTGACAAACACAGTTCGTCTCAAGCTGTGTAATCTTTCTTGCAGCCAAAGTCTCTTCCTTGCAGACAGGACAGAACACAACACACAGTTTTCTATCTTCCCTCTGGAGACTTCTTCCTGCACGCTGCTTCAGCTCCACCCCTTCACACAGCCCCGACCAATTCATAGCAAAAGCAAGAGTAGGGGAGAACAGTAGAACATACCATCACATAAGACAAGGGGATGCAGCCTCTTAAAGTGACAGCGTGTTTCTTATTATCCACAACAGCACCACCCTCTTACATGCCTCCCTTCTTAATGATGGTCGTCCTCGGCCATCACAGCTTCAGGGTAAAAGTGTAATGGAGGAGGCAACAAAGGTGTACAAACAAACAGAGCACACTGTTCTACATATCGGATTGGTGGAACCCCTGCATTAGACCTCTGGGATCTCCGAAGCTCTTGGCTGTCAGGCAAGGCCTGACTATCTTCCAGAGTAACACTTGTTGCAGGGGACATTGTGCGCTCTTGTCTGGTCTCCTCCTCACATGGCGGTACTGGTACATCCATGAGATTACCGCCTCGGGGCGGCTGAGGACCCCCTACTGTGTCAGGGATGGTCCACCACTCATCATCGAATTGGACATCAGGCATAACAGATTCTGGAAGTGGAGTGGCGCCTCCAGGCAACAATGGCATAGAACAGACTTTAGACCGGCAAGGCCGCAGCATATTTCTGTGAAGTACTCTAGGGGTGGATGCCCCATCTTCAACCTGTACCTTGTAGACAGGGCCGTTAGCATACACTCGCTCGATAACCTTGTACGGCTGTACTTCCCATCTTTCACTTAGTTTTCCCTTAGGTCATCTCTCTCTGACCAATACCCGGTCTCCAGGTTGGAGCGGTAACTCTTGAGTCGGTTTGCGGGCCGTATGTTCTTTTTCTTGCAGTTGCTGACCCGCCAACCGCCGTATCGTTTGCAAACGTTGCCGATGCTCTTTCACCCATGAGGTGACATTTCGCTCCATCAGCTCCTCTGGCTGTTCCAGATTCAGCTCAATGATCTCTCGTCCAGCTCTTCCAAACAACAGTAAATAGGGGGTATAACCCGTGGTGGAGTGGACCCGATTGTTGTAGGTCCAGACCAATTCTGGCAGATAGTCTGGCCAACACGCCTTCTTATCCTCCTCCAAAGTTCTCAGCATCTGAAGCAAGGTTCTGTTGAAGCGTTCGCAAGCTCCATTGCCTTGAGGATGATAAGGAGTGGTCCGGGACCGCTCGATGCCATACATGCGATACAATTCTTCCATCACCCGGCCTTGGAAACATGCGCCTTTATCGGAGTGCATGCGCTTTGGGCACCCATACACCCGGATGAAGTCTTGACAGATGGCTCGCGCCGCCGATTCCGCAGTCTGGTCTCTAGTCGGAGTGACTACTGCGAACTTAGAGAAATGATCGGTCATCACCAAACAATATTGCAGCCCCCGGGCCGAGTGTCCCACGAGGAGGTAGTCGATCATCAAGACTTCCAGCGGCTCCTTAGTTCGTATGGTCTGGATGGGTGCCCTCTGTTCAGTACTCTTAATGAGGTCACATACTCGACACTGCCGGCAAACCTCTTCCACCACAAGCTCCAACCGGGGGCAATAGACATGCCGCTGTAACTATTGGTAGGTCTTTGTGGAGCCGAAGTGCGCTCCGAATTCATGGGCTTCTTTAGCTATTTCTTGAGCCATTCTTCCTGGGATGACCACTTGCCACCTTACTTCCATCTCTTTTGGCTGTTGCTTCTTACGATATAGTACTGACTCTCGCACTTCCAGTCTATCCCACTGGTGCAACACACTCCTCGTTTCAGAGTCCAGATCATCTCTCTCTTGTTTGCCAGGCTTCCGCTTTTGCGTTACCCACCATTTCATCTGTCTCAGCCCTTCGTCTTCATCCTGAACGTGTCCCCATTCTTCATTGGTTCTTCCCAGGGACCGAGGTAATGCGCAGGCCTCCCTTCTTGACTGGGCCACAACCATCGGGGGCTTGAACTTATTAAAGTCTGGGGTTTCTTCCTCTTCGAGTTGTTCATCAAGATCCCCCACTGGAGTCTCCACAGGCACTCTGGACAGCCCATCCGCATTTGCGTTTTCGGTAGCAGAGCGATAGCGGATAGTAAAGTCGAACTTGGCCAGGCGAGCCATCCACCGTTGTTCTAAGGCCCCCAGTTTAGCATTCTCAAGGTGGGCCAGGGGATTATTGTCTGTTCGAACTTGAATTTTTGTACCTGTCAGGAAGCCTGCAAACTTTTCTGTCATGGCCCACACCAGAGCCAGGAGCTCTAACCGGAAGGAGCTGTAATTGTGAGGGTTTCTTTTGCTGTCTCGCAGGGACCTGCTAGCATACCCGATAACTCTCTCATGTCCATCCTGTATCTGAGAAAGTACTGCACCGAGTCCATGTAGGCTACCATCGGTGTACAACAGGAACGGTTGATCGAAGTCTGCGTAGGCCAAAATCGGGGCCGAAGTAAGGGCATTCTTTATAGCCTGGAAGGCCTCGTGTTGTCCTGTGCCCAGGGGATGCGCTGGGTCTTCGGCACTCCAGCGGTCCCCCTCAGCAACTCATTGAGAGGACCGGCCAACTTCGCGAAGTCTTTAACAAACCGGCGGTAGTACCCCGCGAGTCCCAGAAAGGCCTGGAGTTCTCTCACTGTTTGAGGGACTGGCCACTTCTGGATAGCAGCCACTTTTTCTGGCGAGGGTAGAACTCCATCTTGTGACACTATGTGACCTAGGTACTCGATTTCCCTCTTGAAGAGGTGGCATTTTTTTGGCTTCAACTTCAGGTTATGAGCACGCAATCTTCCGAGTACCTGTCCAAGCCGGGCAAGGTGATCTTCGAAAGAGGATGAAAACACAATGATGTCATCCAGATAGATCAGAGTAGTCTCGAAATTTAGATCTCCCAAACACTTCTCCATCAGCCGTTGAAAGGTGCCTGGGGCATTGGAGAGCCCAAAGGGCATCCGGTTAAACTCGTACAGTCCCATAGGGAGGATGAAGGCGGTTTTCTCTCTGTCTTTCTCTGCCACGGCTACTTGCCAATATCCGCTTGCTAGGTCCAGGGTGGAGAAGTACTTGGCTTTCCCTAACGCTGTCAAGGTTTCCTCGATGCGGGGCAACAGATACGAGTCTCGAACAGTGCAGGCATTGAGTTTCCTTTAATCTACACAGAACCGGATGGTCCCATCCTTTTTCTTGACGAGCACCACCGGGGCTGCCCAAGGGCTCTGACTACTCTGCACCACTCCTGAATCCAGCATCTGCCGCAGTAATGTTTTCACCTCTTGGTACATCTTGGGCGGGATCTGCCGGTATCGTTCTCGAATTGGACGAGCTTCCCCAGTCGGGATCTCATGCGTGATGGCTTCAGTACAGCCGAAATCTTCGGCGTGACGGGCGAATGCGGCCTGATTTTCCCACAGCATAGTTTCTATTGCTTGCACATGCTCAGGGCCCATAGCCTTCACATCCACTTCCATTTGCTCAAGGATGACCCGTCCACTCCACTCCGGAGATGGTGTCTCTTCGCCTCCCGCAGCAACTGCTACTGTCCACCCCACGCCTTCTTTCTGTTATAAAGGCATCTCCTTCTGACTCACCACTTCACCCTTATGTAGGTACACCAGGGCCAGATCTGTCCCTCGTGGCAAGGCGACCTCCCTGGGGCTCACATTCAAAGCTCTTATGGGGACATGTCCTCGCTGGACCACAGCTATCGTGCGAGCTATCATGACTTCTTGGTCCACTCCGCCGCCTACCACAGGCTGAACAACCACTTCCAACCCATCAAAGTTGCGGTGGGTCCCCACTGGAAGGTACACTAAAGTTTCTCGCTCGGGAGGTAGGATTACAGGTTCTTTCCCAGGAGCCCGGATGACCCCCACCGTCTGATAAGATGGCACACTCTTCTGCGTCCCACAGACGCGGATCAGTCGTTGAAGGGCCTCCTGAGTAGGCTTATGTGGTTTACCATTTGGTAAACATAATCTGATCGAGTCCCCGTAGGATATTCATTCCCAGTACTACAGGCACATCTTTCTTGACAGGCTCAGGGACTAGTAGGATCCCTTTTCTTCCAACTACTTGTCCACAGATTCGAAATATTCATCCACACGACCCCTGTGACCGGAATCGGTTGTTGGTTGGCAGCAAACAAGCGAATCAATGTCTCTTTTTCTGGCTTGGCCAGGTTCTGGAAATGCTGTTTGAAGTACGCTTCTGACATTGTTGTCACTTGTGACCCGGTATCTACCAGGCAATCCACCAGAACTCCTTCAAATTCAGCACGTAGGATGGGGCTCTCAGCGATCAAGTGTTCGTTATGATATGGAGCGGCCTCTCTTCTCGCCTCCCCCGCAGAGTGCCGCACTACTGCGGGGGTTGGTAGTTTAACGACGGCTTCCACCGGCCTTGAGTATAGTTCCGACAGTCTTTGGCAAGGTACCCCCGTCCTCTACACTCCCAGCATTGAACGCCTCCCCCTCACCGAGGGGTACTTCCAGCCTGTCCTCGGGCCGCCGATGTCTGACGGGAGGGGGCTTGTTCCCAATGATCCCTTGTCGATCGGGCCGAAGAATGGTTGTATGAGTATGGTGGGTCAGTTTCTTGTAGTTCCCCCACTCTCCGCTCCATCTGGGTCAGTTTCTCTTGTACGTTCACAAGGGACCGCTGCAAATCTTGCACTACCTGGACCAGCACTTCTTGATGGTTTAGGTCCCTTCTGGCATTGGCGCCCTGGACACGCATCACTCCAGACGCATAGCTTTCTTCTTTACTTCGGGCCACTGTTTCCACCAGGACTTGACGAAACGTAAGGGCCGGGTCTGCCCGGACCCGTTCTGACAGTGCTCGCCTCAAGGATGTGCTGTGTAGTCCCAGAATGAATTGCTCCCGGAGTATCCGGTCTTTAGAGCCCATGCCGCCAAGTCCATCTGCCTCCTTTCTCTGCACCTCTTCGAACACTTCTTGCAGTACTGTTGCATACTGAGAAATTCCTTCTTCTTCCCGCTGCAGCCTAGAGAAAAATTTGGCGCGAAGATGTCTCACCGTAGATCTCTTCCAGGAACTTCACTAGCTCCTTCAGGGTGCTGCGGATGAGTTCTGGTTGTAGGCAGACGTTTCTGCGGGCTTCCCCCTCTAGGGCAGTTAAATCAATGTCCACTTCAAGGTCTGGGCTTATGTTATAAATCTTCAGGGTGCATTGCAGCCGGGACACCCAGTCGGACAGTGGCATATTCTTGCGGTCAAATTTTGGGAGCACACTAAATATGGTGCCCATAGGGAGTGTCCTTGCAGGGGTTCCACCAATGCCCACAGCATCCCCATTAATGTTAGCATTCCCGCCATTGCTGTCTGCTGCCTCCATCTTGGTGACAGTACCCTGCTGGCAGCGCCACTTGAAGCGATGGCCCAGGGACCACCACGGTGCAGGAAGACTACTGTACACAAGACGAGGTGCGAACAACAAAGGATGGATTTATTGGGAGACAGGGAATGGAAGGGACATGGAAAGTGCAAACAGGGATTTACAATAGCACAAGATAATGCACATGAATCAACTGGTCTATATAATAGCACAGTGCTTCAACAATTTCAAACTCAGAATCTATCTCACCAGCAACTTTACACAATAAAACATTTATAGATGCTACTCTGCATATAACCTTCCTGGCCTGTGCTACGCAGGCCGCATGGCTGCCGTGCTCTTACTACTGAAGCCTGCACTAGACCCTAACTGTTGCGCCAGGCAGGAACAGACTCACGGTGATGTTGGGGACACAGGTCCAGTCCCGGGGGGCCCCAGAATGTCCAAAACGGTGGTGCGCACGGATTCCTATCGGCTCTGTAAAGCGTGGTCTTCTCTTTGCTCCTGGAAACCGTAAGTCCCCTTCCAAGTATCTTCGTGGCTTCACCAACCAGCGCAGAACAGCCACTCTTTGCTGTAAACGGGAAAGTCTATCTGACAAACACAGTTCGTCTCAAGCTGTGTAATCTTTCTTGCAGACAAAGTCTCTTCCTTGCAGACAGGACAGAACACAACACACAGTTTTCTATCTTCCCTCTGGAGACTTCTTCCTGCACGCTGCTTCAGCTCCACCCCTTCACACAGCCCCGACCAATTCATAGCAAAAGCAAGAGTAGGGGAGAACAGTAGAACATGCCATCACATAAGACAAGGGGATGCAGCCTCTTAAAGTGACAGCGTGTTTCTTATTATCCACAACAGCACCACCCTCTTACAATAAGACCAAGTCACAATCTGTTTCTTTTTCTTAACAGCAAGCTATAAATAAGTCACACATAGATTTTGGTTGCATGACTTGTTCTCGCACAGCCACTATCGCTATGTAGCCCTAACGCTAAAGATTCACTCCTGGCACTGGTTTAAAAAACTGCATTAAAATGGCACATGTGAAAGTATCCATATACAGTTGCTGCTGCTTCTTTGGTTACTTAAACTTGTGTTTATGAACACAACATGTATGTATATATTCTTTCATGTTGTTGTCCCTTTAATAAACTGTCCACACTTTTTTAGTGCAGTCATTTTGTTTTGATTTGCCAACCACATTTTAGCTCTTATGATGCATATAATGTAGGTTCACACCCAGTGTTGTAACGTGAAGTTAGTGGGCCCCAATGCACAACCTTTAGTGGGACCCCCAGTTATTATAGATCTTTACTATCTTTATTGTTTCATATAGCCAAAAGGGAATTTTGGCCCCCTTAGGCTCTATGGCCTAAGTGCAACATTTATCTAATTTGTATTGATAACTTATTGCAAAAGTTATTAACCTTTTCAACCTCAATGAACTCTATAATGTGTTTAGGTGCTATTGGACCAAAAAAATGAGCTATCACTTCTAGTACAATAATTTGCAAAAAAAAATGCTAAGGCTCCATTTACAGAAATCCATAACCTTTTACTTATCGGCAGTCGTTTCAATGCCTATTTAAACAGGCAAACCAAAGTAAATGATCTAGTATCTAGTATAGATCACTCAGTGCACCTAAACTGCCATGGCAGTGAGAGTCATGTTTATACAGGACGATGTACAATTGAAAAGTATTATCTTTTATTCTTGATGATCATTTCAACAGATGAAAGAGCGTTTTTGCTTATTTACCGGGAGATCAGCAGCCTGTTCACGTGGCATGATATCGTTTTTAACATTGCTCGTTCACGATTATCTTGCTGTGTAAATGCCCCTTAACCCTGACTTGTAAGCTTATAGAACCACACTGTCAGCACTAACATGTATTAAAAGGCACTTAATAACAGTTATATCTCATTTTTACATATATACTGTATATACTCGAGTATAAGCCAACCCGAGTATAAGCCGAGACCCCTAATTTTGCCACAAAAAATGGGAAAACTTAATGACTCGAGTATAAGCCTAGGGTGGAAAATGCAGCATCTACCGGTAAATGTCAAAAGTAAAAATAGATACCAATAAAAGTAAAATTAATTGAGACATCAGTAGGTTAAGTGTTTTTGAATATCCATATTGAATCAGGAGCCCCATATAATGCTCCATATAGTTCATAATGGGCCCCATATGATGCTCCATACAAAATACGCCCCATATAATGCTCCATACAGTTTATAATGGGCCCCATAAGATGCTCCATATTAAAATATGCCCCATATAATGCTGCACAAATGTTGGTTATAACCCCATAAGATGCTCCATAGAGACATTTGCCCCATACAGTGCTGCACAAATGTTGATTATGGCCCCATAAGATGCTCCATACAGACATTTGCCCCACATAATGCTGCACAAATGTGGATTATGGCCCCATAAGATGCTCCATAGACTAGTATGCCCCATATGCTGTTGCTGCGATTAAAAAAAAAAAATTAAAAAATGACCTCTCGTCGCTCAGGCCCCCGGAACTTGCTATAGTCACCTGTCCCCATTCCACCGCCGTGTGCCACTGTGTCTTCCGCACTGACTGTTCAGGCAGAGGGTAGCGTGCACACTATTTGCGTCATCGCACCCTCTGACCTGAGCGTCACTGCAGAGGATGCAGCAGTGCCCAACGGTGGAACAGGTGACAGGTGAATATCACGCACTGCCCCTGTCATACTCAACTGCTCCTGGCGCGGTCCCTGCACGTCCCTGGTTCTCCAGGCGCTGACAGCTTCTTCCTGTATTGAGTGGTCACATGGTACTGCTCATTACAGTAATGAATATACAGCTCCACCCCTATGGGAGTGGAGTCGGGTCCATATTCATTACTGTAATGAGCAGTACCATGTGTTAGGGGTTGAGTTCCCGCCTCAGCACAGGGGGAATCTCAGGCCATCTCTGCTGCAGTCTCCCATTCTTCTCCTGCCGCAGTGGAGCCTGCTCAGCGGAAACGTCAGTCCCAGTGTCTCGCTCAGTCTGACTCTGTGCAAAGGGATACTGCTGCTTTTCCAGCTTCTGCCATTGAAGCCAATGCTGGGCAGCGGCGAGCAGACGCATTTGGGACTAAGTCCTGCTTTTTCCCTTCTGAGCATGCCCAGGGTAAGATCTCTCATTGGAGATCAAGGGTCATATCCTTAGATACTGCAGCAAAACCCAGTGGTTCTCCAGGAAGGTCCTGAAGTTCCTCAGACTCTGTGGCAGCCTCTCATTGGTCCTTCTAGGAAGGTCCTGTACTTGCTGCAGCTATAAAAGGTTCGCATGGCCGTACGGCCATGCGTTAGTGTCAAATCTAAGTTATGTGCTTTGCGCCAGTGTGGTTACGTTTGTATGTGTTCAGGGACCCGGCTGAAATAAGCCCCTAGAATACTTGCACCTCCTGTGAGGAGATTGTGTGTATGGATTCAGGGCCCCGGCTGAAGTAAGCCCCTAGAATACCGGCTCCTCCAGTGAGGAGATTGTATGATTGCGTAACCACCAACTGCTATCTGCTCTGCAGTCGCTGTGTACTCCTGTGAGGTTAACAGGACACAGTGCTTTCTTTAGGCGACTCTGTGAAGTAACAGAGTTCGCTTCTACCGCCATATAGGGCCGCCATTTGCCAGCAGCAGGTTCTCTCCTGCACGGTGGACCCCGGGCTGCAAACGCACCAAATAACATCTCTCTATTTACTCGGTGCGTTCCGCCAGCCCTAACACCATGTGACCGCTCAATACAGGAATAAGAAGCTGTCAGTGCCCAGAGAACCAGGGACGTGCAGGGACTGGCCAGGAGCAGGTGAGTATGATTAGACAGCTGCCGCTCCCCCTCCTTTGCCGAAAATGGGCTGAAATTCTCGGCTTATACTCGAGTATATACGGTATGTATGATTTATGATAAAAACGTGTGAAACTGTGCAGACCGGGCTCGGACTGGCCCATAGCGTATCCAGTTCAAATTACTAATACTGACCTACAAAGCCATCCATAACCTGTCTCCTCCATATATCTCTGAACTAATCTCCATATATCTTCCCTCACGTAATCTCCGGTCCTCCCAAGACCTCCTACTCTCCTCCACACTTATTTGCTCCTCATCCAATCGCCTCCAAGACTTCTCCCGAATATCTCCCATCCTCTGGAACTCTCTCCCCCAACACGTCCGACTATCAACCACAGTCGGATCCTTCAGACAGAACCTGAAAACTCATCTCTTCAGGAAAGCCTACAGCCTGCACTGACCCCGCTGCCTCCTCATCACCACCGAAGCTACCCCCTCACCAACACCGGAGCTCCTGAAACCCCCAACCTACTGTCTCCTTCCCCTTAATCCTGCAGAATGTAGGACCCTGCAGGGTCCTCGCCCCTCTGTATCAGTCTGTCATTGTAAGTTTGTTTTCTGTAAGTGATATCTGTAACCTGTATGTAACCCCTTCTCATGTACAGCACCATGGAATCAATGGTGCTTTATAAATAAATAAATAATAATAATAATAGTGTAACAGGGGAATCCCCCGGTGGGCCCCTGTGCAGATCTGGACCCCTGTCCCCACTGTATGAGAACTACTTGGCATAGTTCAATTGATTCTGTATAGAAAAGGCAGAATCTCAGCATTCATTAATCAAACTACCCAGTTTATTATTTTATAGAGATATAGGTAAATTTGTGAAGGAGAGTAATGTAATATTTGCATGCAAGTGGGCCCCCAAAGTCAGTGTTACTGGTGGGCCCTTGGCACCCCAGTCCGAGACTGGTGCAGACAACACACCACCATGCACTTGTTAAGGTCTCCTGAAGTGACGGAAATAGGGAAAGAGTTTTGATGGCGAGAAATTATAGGTGCAGGTAGCATTCCTAATCCCAGCTGCCTTTGTGATAAAATATCTGGGATGTGTGTAACTGCTCATGAGTCGCCTGCCAGGGCCGTGAGGTACTCGGTAGTGGGTCCTGTGGTTCACAGGGGGATGTCACGATGGCGACCCGGTCCGTGGCCCTGGGCGCCCATGTAAAAGGGAAAAGTCTTTAAAGGGAATAAAGTTTATGTTCGTGACGCCACCTGTGGTATTCGGTCAGTGGGGACCGAATCTGCTTTAAGGGGTCCTCTGGGGTGATGTTATGGCAGCTAGATGGTATAACTTCCCACAGGTGAAGTATATCCCCAGGGCTCCCGATGTGTAGATGGAAGATGGTGAATGGCGCAGTAAACAATGAGGACACAGGTCTGCAGTATCTTTACCTTGTTTACTGTCGACTTCAGGCAGCCACAGTCCAGGGCACCAGATCACAGGGCAGGCAGGGTCTGGCCAGCTTGGAAGCAAATCCAGAGTCCCCTTTACCAGGTGGAGTTAAAAGCCTTCCTCTAGCGCAGTGGTATTGTAGTCCCTTACTGCCTATGGCTTCTGATAAGGTCCTCACAGCTGTTCTCTCTGTCCCCCGTATAGGATAGGACACGACCCACATGACTGATGACTTGAGCCTGTTTATAGGGACTCTAGCACGCCCCAGGCTCTAAAGGTGTCACCGTGCCTCCTGGGTATTAAGGCGGACAGGTAACTTGCAGTTCAGCTGTCCTGCCGGTCTCTGATGTAAGTCGTGGAGTCCCTTACAGTCCTCGGTGTTCCGGCTACCGGTTATCTGCGCTTCAGAAGGAGATAGTTAATCTGCAGCTGGTCTCCCCTGATGTCACTCTCCTGTGCTTCGCTCTCCTGCACACTCACTGAATGTTTGGCTTTCTGTATGTCTCTTTCCAGGAGCTGTAGTGCTTCAGACTACACAGCCCCTTCAGACCTTCTGACACTCTATGTCGATCTGCTCTCCTCTGTGTCTCTCACTTTCTGAACTGAAACTGAACTCTTTCCCTCCAGATCAGGATGTAGTTATAGGGGAGTTCACCTTAAACAGGTTTAGAGCTCCCCCTTCTGGCCTGGAGTGTGAACATGTTGTATGCATTGTGGTTACCTGATAAAAGATCTTCATTACTTCCAAACGTAACGTCACTCTCCCAGTGATGAAAACAATGTTACTGTGACAACCAGGACCCTGGGGCGTCACACTCACGTGCTAATAATACAGCTTTGTTTCGTATGTACGCCTTACAGGGTTACCATAGAGGATCATGAGCCCTTGACTCTACCTCTGTTTGCCGCAATTGCCAACAGAGCTTCAAGGAGTATTGGCGAGGACAAGTGGTATTTTTTACGTCTTTCTTTACCGTGACATTATCATTAGGCTTCTTCATTTAGGATGGTTTCCTCATTAGTTTTATCTACTGTTCGTAGTCATTTTGATCACTTTTATTCCATCTAGTATTCTAGGTCCATGCAGTTCAATCGGCCGCAAATTGTGGTTTCTTACTGAATATGAAACCATCAATGTTTAAGAAATGGAAACTGAATACAATATGTATGAATGTAATATTTCCTGTTATTTTTTGTATCTATTCTGCTGTCCAGAAATCTGTAACCTTCACAGAATCCACAATTTTCTTTCCATACATTTTTGTCCTGTTCAGCACCCGACAAAATAAATCTGTTTGTATGAAGTGTATACGGTATATGTTCCTCTATCCTATCAGTGCTCTGGCTGCTTGCCTGGCTTCTGTTATCTGCCACAGGAGCATTGCCAAATCTGACTTCTAACCCTTTTATGCAGCAGAAATGTCTATTTTTTATTAGTTTCTTAACATTTCACCTTTCTGAATAATATCTAATACCCTATAATATTGTGCCAGTATAGCTACATGAAAATTGTTAAAGTGAAATTGTTTTTTACTGTTCGCCATTTCTGAAAACCTGAAAATGCAAAATGCAGTCATAAAACTTGGTGGCAAGGGCAGATTTAGAGGAGAAATAATGGGAACAGTCGTTAGTCTTAAATCTTCTATGGGAGAGGGTTTAGATATGTGATTATATATGAGGGTGGAGGAGGTGAGCTGTGAGCAGATGTGATTGTACATGAAGGGGGAGGCGGTGAACTGTGAGTAGCTGTGATTGGGCATAAAGGGGAGGACGTGAGCTGTGAGTAGCTGTGATTGGGCATAAAGGGGAGGAGGTGAGCTGTGAGTAGCTGTGATTGAGCATAAAGGGGAGGAGGTGAGCTGTGATCAGATGTGATTATGCATAAAGGGGAGAGGTGACATGTGATGATGTGAGCAGATGTGATTGTGCATAAAGTTAAGGAAGTGAGATGTGAGCAAATGTGATTGTGCATAAAGGGGAGGACACAATTTGTGAGCAGATGTGATTATACATAACGGGGAGAAGGTGGTGAGCTATGAGCAGGTGTGATTGTACATGAATGGGGAGGAGGTGAGCTGTGTGCAGATGTGCTTGTGCACAAAGGTGAAGGGGGGAGGAGGTGAGCTGTGATCAGATGTGATTGTGCATAAAGGGGTAGGAGGTAAGCTGGGCTTGATTCTGTGGTGTCTATAAATAGACTACTTGTCTAATCCTGCTGAAAGTGATCTCTAGAGAATGGAAAGCAGCGACCTATTAGGAAGCTGATTGGTCAACGTAAAAATTGCAAGATTTATGTTCTTTCATTTTTTCATATAGATTGTAACGTAAAATAAAAAAAATAAAGAACAAAAAATATTTAAAAATATCTTAAACATAAATACTTGATTTAAAAAGTAGGCTATTTTTGGATGACACATTGACACATTTACTTCAATCCTTTAACATACCTACTCCAAGCATTTGTTATTCCCAAAACTTAATCTAAAAAACCATGTCCGCCATAAGAAGATAAGCGCATCTATAAAAAATTAGAGCTGCTTCAGCATTGGCAGGATATCAGGGCCAGCAGTTCATTGGCTTTTTGACTCCATGTTGATTTGAGAACAAGTCCAGGACCCTTGAGACAGTGGCGGCTGAAAATGTTAATATTATGTATATTTAATTACATCATGTTATTGAATCTGAAAACCTTAGCAAGTATATCATATCTAATATTCTGCTTCTTTGATTTTTTTCATCTCCTCTTTCCTCAAGAAAATAAGAGACCTCAGATAACCCTGTGCTGCTCATCTTTGCCACATCCATGCCAAATGACTTATGTCTGTAATAAAATTCCAAAAAAGAAAGAATTAATGTGATGTTTTCATTGAATGATGGCTGGGTCCCAGCATTGTAAGTTCTTAATTTCTTGTGCTTTGATCTCCTGCCATCTAGTGGTTAGTTTTAGTAACAGTCAAGAAAGTGCTAAACACAGCTTTGCAGCTATAAGGCTATTTATTATTATTATTATTATACATTTTTATAGCGCCATTTTTTTCCATGGCGCTTTACATGTGAAAAGGGGGCAAATATAGACAAATACAATAAACGAGAGAAAAACAAGGCATTATCAGGTACAGAAGGAAGGGGGACCCTGCCTGCGAGGGCTCACAGTCTGCAGGGGATGGGTGAGAATACACTAGGAGAGGGTACTTATAGTACCGATAGAGCAGTACAGTGCATATGAGTCGCCCACCAGGGCCGTGGGGTACTCGGTACCGGGTCCGGTCTTAAAGGGGATGTCACGGTGGCTGCAACCCGATCCGTGGCCCTGGGCGCCCAATAAAAGGGAAAAGGTTTTTAAGGGGTTTTATGAATAGAGTTCGTGTTCATGAGGCCACCTGTGGTGTTCGGTCAGTAGGGACCGACGCTGCTTAAAGGGGTCCTCTGGAGTGATGGTATGCAGCTAGATGATATAACTTCCCACAGGTGAAGTATGTCCCCAAGGCTCCTGGGGTACAGGTGAAGATGGTGGATGGTGTGATGAAGAACGAGGACACAAGTTTGCAGTCTTTACCTGGTTTACTGGAGCTTCAGACAACCGCAGTCCAGGGCACCAGACGACGGGGCAGGCAGGGTCTCTTTCACCAGGTGGAGATCAAAGCCTTCCTCCAAGTGTGGTGGTGTTGAAGTCCCTTACTGCCTAAGGCTTCACATAAGGTCCTCACAGTTTCTCTCTGTCCCCCATAAAGGATAGGACACAACTCGTATGACAGGTGAACTTGGCCTTTTTACAGGGTCTCTTGGATGACCCGGGCCCTATAATTATCACTGTGTCTCCTGGGTATAAATGTGGACAGGTGATCTGCAATCCAGCTGTCCTGCCAGTTTCAGCTATGCTACTTTAGAGTTCAGGACAGCCACGGTCTTCTGGCTACCGGAATCTGCACTAGTCAGGGAGGTAGCCTCTTCTCAGCTCTACTCCCTGGTGTTTCTCTCCTTTGCTTTCTCCCTTCTATTCTCCTTCTACACGCTGTGGCTACGAGCTGTGGTTCCTCGAACCACACGGCTCCTTCAGACTTTGAGCCATAGCTCCAAACCGTCCCTGATTGTGCGGGACTGTCCCGGTTTTGTTGCTTCGCCCCGCTGTCCAGCACGGGACGCTCTAATCCCACCCCCTGCCCGCCCTCCTTGAAGACGATACTCACCTCACCTTGCTCCAGCGATGCCTGGTCTCGGCGTACACAGCTCGTCCTGAATGAGCGGTCACGTGGTACCACTCATTAAGGTCATGAATATGCGCATATTCATGACCTTAATGAGCGGTATCACGTGACCGCTCACGCAGGAAGAAGGTGCTGCGCCGGGAGTCGGGACAGAGCGAGGGGGATGTCGGCGCGGCCGCGCGATGTGAGACAGGTGAGTATGGGGGACAGGTGAGTATGAGGGACAGGGGACGGGGGAATGAAGGAGGACATAAGCCGGCACTCCATGCAAGATGGGAGCAGGAGCGGGAGCGGGGGGGTGGAGAGATAAGCAATGCATTCAGGGGGGAATATGAGCCAGGGGGGAATATGAGCCATGCATTCAGGGGGGAATATGAGCCATGCATACATGGGGGAGAATATGAGCCATGCATTCGGGGGGGGGGATTATGAGCCATGCATACAGTGGTGGGGAATATGAGCCATGCTGTTATGATCCTGGTGGTTAGAACACATGAACTGACCTGATAAGTAAACCCAAAAATAAGGACAAGCTCTGGGATTGTGGGAACTTTACTGACCGCAATCCTGATCCTATCAACACACACTATAGGCAGCCGTGGAGAGTTCCTAACTCGGCCTAGACGCCTCGTTCACAGCCAGAGAAACTAGCTACCCCTAGAGAGAAACAAAGCCTCACTTGCCTCAGAGAAATTTTCCCCAAAGTGTAGGCAGCCCCCCACAAATAATAACGGTGAGTTAAGGGGAAAACACAAACATAGAAATGAAAATAGGTTTTAGCAAATGAGGCCCGCTAATAACTAAATAGTCAGAAGATAGCAAGGAATCTGTGCGGTCAGTATAAAATACTACAAAAGTTATCCACGCAGAGAATACAAAAAGACCCCCACACCGACTCACGATGTGAGGGGCGCAACTCCGCACCCCAGAGCTTCCAGCTAGCAATCAAATAGCATATAAGCAAGCTGGACTGAACTCATACATACTGAGAAACATTTTCAAATAGCAATGAGCAAAAATGGACTAGCATGAACTTAGCTTTTCCACGAGGAGACAGGTCACAAGGGAAGTCCCAGAGAGATCTGAACCAGTACTGAATACAACGACAGCAGGCAACAAGTAAAGGTCCAGATGGAGTTAAATAGGCAGCAAGCCTAGCAGGAAACGAGGCAGCTGGAGTCCAGCTACAGACCCGCCGTAACACTAAAAGCCACCAGAGGGAGCCCATGAATAGAACTCACAAAGTACCACTCATGACCACAGGAGGGAGCCCGAGAACGGAATTCACAACAGTACCCCCCCTTGAGGAGGAGTCACCGAACCCTCACCAGAGCCCCCAGGCCGATCAGGACGAGCCAAATGAAAGGCACGAACCAAATCGGCAGCATGGACATCAGAGGCAACAACCCAGGAATTATCCTCCTGACCATAGCCCTTCCATTTAACCAAGTACTGAAGCTTCCGTCTCGAAATACGAGAATCCAAGATCTTCTCCACCACATACTCCAATTCTCCCTCGACCAACACCGGAGCAGGAGGATCAACAGAAGGAACCACAGGCACCACATACCTCCGCAACAATGACCTATGGAACACATTATGAATGGAAAAAGATGCTGGGAGGTCCAAACGGAATGACACAGGATTGAGGATTTCTGTAATCTTATAAGGACCGATAAAACGAGGTTTGAACTTAGGAGAGGAAACCTTCATAGGAACATAACGAGATGACAACCATACCAAATCCCCCACACGAAGTCGGGGACCCACACAGCGACGGCGATTAGCAAAGCGCTGAGCCTTCTCCTGTGACAACGTCAAATTGTCCACTATGTGGTTCCAAATCTGCTGCAACCTATCCACCACAGAATCCACCCCAGGACAGTCAGAAGGTTCAACCTGACCTGAGGAAAAACGAGGATGAAAACCAGAATTACAAAAAAAAGGCGAAACCAAAGTAGCGGAACTAGCCCGATTATTGAGGGCGAACTCAGCCAATGGCAAAAAAGTCACCCAATCATCCTGATCAGCAGAAACAAAACATCTAAGATAAGTTTCCAAGGTCTGATTAGTACGTTCGGTTTGGCCATTCGTCTGAGGATGGAAGGCCGAAGAAAAAGACAAATCAATGCCCATCTTAGCACAAAAGGACCGCCAAAATCTGGATACAAATTGGGACCCTTTGTCAGACACAATGTTCTCCGGAATACCATGCAAACGAACCACATTCTGAAAAAACAGCGGAACCAAATCAGAGGAGGAGGGTAACTTAGGCAAGGGCACCAAATGGACCATTTTAGAAAAACGATCACAAACCACCCAGATGACAGACATCCTCTGAGAGACTGGAAGATCCGAAATAAAATCCATGGAAATATGCGTCCAAGGCCTCTTCGGGACAGGCAAAGGCAAAAGCAATCCACTGGCACGAGAACAGCAAGGCTTGGCCCGAGCACAAATCCCACAGGACTGCACAAAGGAACGCACATCCTGCGACAAAGGAGGCCACCAAAAGGACCTAGCCACCAAATCCCTGGTACCAAAGATCCCAGGATGACCCGCTAACACCGAAGAATGAACCTCGGAAATAACTCTACTGGTCCATCTATCCAGGACAAACAGTCTCTCCGGTGGACAACGGTCAGGTCTATTGGCCTGAAATTCCTGCAGCACCCGCCGCAAATCAGGGGAGATGGCAGACAAGATCACCCCCTCTCTGAGGATACCAGCCGGTTCAGAAACTCCCGGAGAGTCAGGCACAAAACTCCTAGAAAGGGCATCAGCCTTCACATTCTTTGAGCCCGGAAGGTATGAAACCACGAAATCAAAACGGGAGAAAAACAGCGACCATCGAGCTTGTCTAGGATTTAACCGCTTGGCAGACTCGAGATAAATCAAATTCTTGTGGTCCGTCAAGACCACCACGCGATGCTTGGCTCCCTCAAGCCAATGTCGCCACTCCTCGAATGCCCACTTCATTGCCAACAACTCCCGATTACCAACATCATAATTCCGCTCGGCAGGCGAAAACTTTCTAGAAAAGAAAGCACATGGTCTCATCACCGAGCCATCAGAGCTTCTCTGTGACAAGACAGCCCCTGCTCCAATCTCAGAAGCATCAACCTCGACCTGAAAGGGAAGAGAGACATCAGGCTGACGCAAGACAGGAGCCGAAGAAAACCGATGTTTCAGCTCCTGAAAGGCCTCAACGGCCGCAGAAGACCAATTAGTCACATCAGCACCCTTTCTAGTCAAATCCGTCAAAGGCTTAACCACACTAGAAAAATTAGTGATGAAGCGACGGTAAAAATTAGCAAAGCCCAAGAACTTCTGAAGGCTCTTCACTGATGTAGGTTGAGTCCAGTCATAGATGGCCTGGACTTTAACTGGATCCATCTCGATAGTAGAAGGGGAAAAAATAAAGCCCAAAAAGGAAACCTTCTGGACTCCAAAGAGACATTTAGAGCCCTTCACAAACAAGGCATTGGCATGCAGGACCTGAAACACCATCCTGACCTGCTTCACATGAGACTCCCAATCATCAGAAAAGACCAAAATATCATCCAGGTACACAATCATGAATCTATCCAGATACTCTCGGAAGATGTCGTGCATGAAGGACTGAAACACGGAAGGGGCATTAGAAAGCCCAAAAGGCATCACCAAGTACTCAAAATGACCTTCGGGCGTATTAAATGCTGTCTTCCATTCATCGCCCTGCTTTATACGCACAAGATTATAAGCTCCTCGAAGATCTATCTTGTTGAACCAACTAGCCCCCTTAATCCGAGCAAACAGATCGGACAGCAGAGGCAAAGGGTACTGAAATTTGACCGTGATTTTATTTAGAAGGCGATAATCTATACAGGGTCTCAGAGAACCATCCTTCTTGGCCACAAAAAAGAACCCTGCACCCAAAGGTGACGAGGACGGACGAATATGCCCTTTCTCCAAAGACTCCTTTATATAGCTAAGCATAGTGGTATGTTCTGGTACAGATAAATTAAAAAGTCGACCCTTAGGGACCTTACTACCAGGAATCAAATTTAAGGCACAATCACAATCCCTATGAGGAGGTAGGGCACTGGATTTGGGCTCATCAAATACATCCTGGTAATCCGACAAAAATTCAGGGACTTCAGAAGGAGTAGAAGAAGCAATTGACACCAAAGGAACATCGCCATGTACCCCTTGACAACCCCAACTTGACACAGACATTGCTTTCCAATCCAGGACTGGATTATGAACCTGCAGCCATGGCAGACCCAACACGACAACATCATGCAAATTATGTAACACCAGAAAGCGAATAACCTCCTGATGTGCAGGAGTCATACACATAGTCACTTGAGTCCAGTACTGAGGCTTATTCTTGGCCAATGGCGTAGCATCAATTCCCTTTAGTGGAATAGGGAATTGCAATGGCTCCAAGATAAAACCACAGCGCCTGGCAAATGACAAATCCATCAAACTCAGGGCAGCGCCTGAATCCACAAAAGCCATAACAGAGTAGGATGACAGAGAGCAAAGCAAAGTAACAGACAAAATGAATTTAGGCTGTACAGTACCAATGGTGACAGACTTAGCGAACCTCTTTGTGCGCTTAGAACAATCAGAGATAACATGAGTGGAGTCACCACAGTAAAAGCACAACCCATTCTGACGTCTGTGATTTTGCCATTCAATTCTGGTCAGAATCCTGTCACATTGCATAGACTCAAGCTTCTGTTCAGAAAACACCGCCAGATGGTGCACAGGTTTGCGCTCCCGCAAACGCCGATCAATCTGAACGGCCAAAGACATTGACTCATTCAGACCCACAGGCATGGGGAACCCCACCATAACATCCTTAAGGGCTTCAGAAAGACCCTTTCTGAAAATCGCTGCCAGGGCACACTCATTCCATTGAGTGAGCACAGACCACTTCCTAAACTTCTGACAGTAAACCTCTGCTTCATCCTGACCCTGAGAGAGAGCCAGCAACATTTTTTCTGCCTGGTCTACTAGATTAGGTTCCTCATAAAGCAATCCAAGCGCCAGAAAAAACGCATCCACATTTAGCAATGCAGGATCTCCTGGCGCCAGGGAGAATGCCCAATCCTGAGGGTCACCACGTAACAAAGAAATAATAATTTTAACTTGCTGAGCAGGGTCACCAGAGGAATGAGGTCTCAGAGAAAGAAACAATTTGCAATTATTTTTGAAATTCAAAAACCTAGATCTATCTCCAGAGAACAGCTCAGGAATTGGTATTTTAGGTTCTGACATAGGACTGCGAACTACATAATCCTGAATGCTTTGTATCCTTGTAGCGAGCTGATCCACACAAGAGGACAGACCTTGAATGTCCATATCTGCAGCTGAGTCCTGAACCACCTAGAGATTAAGGGGAGGAGAGAGGCTAAACACACTGCAGAGGAAAAAAAAAACCTCAGAGCTTCTCTTATCCCTCTTTTGCGATGCATTAACACTTTACGGGCCTGCTGTACTGTTATGATCCTGGTGGTTAGAACACATGAACTGACCTGATAAGTAAACCCAAAAATAAGGACAAGCTCTTGGATTGTGGGAACTTTACTGACCGCAATCCTGATCCTATCAACACACACTATAGGTGTTGTGAATTTGGATTCTGGGCTCCCCCGGTGGCTACTGGTGGAATTTAACTGGTGTTTTCATCTTCTCTGTTCACCTGTTCCCATCAAGATGTGGGAGTCGCTATATAACCTTGCTGCTCTGTTAGTTGCTTGCCGGTCAACAATGTTATCAGAAGCCTCTCTGTGCTTGTTCCTGCTCCTAGACAACTACTAGATAAGTTGGACTCTTGTCCATGTTTGTTTTTGCATTTTTGTTCCAGTTCACAGCTGTAGTTTCGTTACTGTGTCTGGAAAGCTCTTGTGAACAGGAATTGCCACTCTGGTGTTATGAGTTAATGCCAGAGTTTTAAAGTAATTTCTGGATGGTGTTTTGATAGGGTTTTCAGCTGACCATGAAAGTGTCCTTTCTGTCTTCTGCTATGTAGTAAGTGGACCTCAAATTTGCTAAACCTATTTTCATACTACGTTTGTTATTTCATCTTAATTCACCGCCAATACATGTGGGGGGCCTCTGTCTCCTTTCGGGGTATTTCTCTAGAGGTGAGCTAGGACTAATATTTTCCTCTGCTAGCATTATTTAGTCCTCCGGCTGGTGCTGGGCATCTAGAATCAACGTAGGCATGCTACCCGGCCACTGCTAGTTGTGCGTTAGGTTTAGTTCATGGTCAGCTCAGTTCCCATCTTCCAAGAGCTAGTTCCTATATATGCTGATGCTATGTTCTCTTGCCATTGAGAACATGACAATAGGGAGCCGTGGAGAGTTCCTAACTCGGCCTAGACGCCTCGTTCACAGCCGGAGAAACTAGCTACCCCTAGAGAGAAACAAAGCCTCACTTGCCTCAGAGAAATTTTCCCCAAAGTGTAGGCAGCCCCCCACAAATAATAACGGTGAGTTAAGGGGAAAACACAAACATAGAAATGAAAATAGGTTTTAGCAAATGAGGCCCGCTAATAACTAAATAGTCAGAAGATAGCAAGGAATCTGTGCGGTCAGTATAAAATACTACAAAAGTTATCCACGCAGAGAATACAAAAAGACCCCCACACCGACTCACGATGTGAGGGGCGCAACTCCGCACCCCAGAGCTTCCAGCTAGCAATCAAATAGCATATAAGCAAGCTGGACTGAACTCATACATACTGAGAAACATTTTCAAATAGCAATGAGCAAAAATGGACTAGCATGAACTTAGCTTTTCCACGAGGAGACAGGTCACAAGGGAAGTCCCAGAGAGATCTGAACCAGTACTGAATACAACGACAGCAGGCAACAAGTAAAGGTCCAGATGGAGTTAAATAGGCAGCAAGCCTAGCAGGAAACGAGGCAGCTGGAGTCCAGCTACAGACCCGCCGTAACACTAAAAGCCACCAGAGGGAGCCCATGAACAGAACTCACAAAGTACCACTCATGACCACAGGAGGGAGCCCGAGAACGGAATTCACAACACCATGCATACAGGGGGGGGGGAATATGAGTCATGCATACAGGAGGGGGAATATGAGCCATGCATACAGGGGGGGAATATGAGCCATGCATTCGGGGGGGAATATGAGCCATGCATTCTGGGGGGGAATATGAGCCATGCATACAGGAGGCGGAATATGAGCCATGCATACAAGGGGGAGACTATGAGCCATGCATTCAGGGGGGGAATATGAGCCATGCATCCAGGAGGGGGAATATGAGCCATGCATACAGGGGGGAGACTATGAGCCATGCATTCAGGGGGGGATATGAACTATGCATTCAGGGGGGGAATATGAGCCATGCACTTAGGGGGGGAATATGAGCCATGCATTCGGGGGGGGAATATGAGCCATGCATACAGGAGGGGGAATATGAGCCATGCATACAGGAGGGGGAATATGAGCCATGCATACAGGAGGGGGGATATGAGCCATGTATATGGGATGGGAGGGAGATGATCCATGCATACGTGGGGGGGAATATGAGCCATGCGTACAGGAGTGAGGGGGATCATGTCGGATCATTATAGAGTATGGAGAACTGTGTGGCCATTATACAGTATTGAGCATCATGTGTGGTCGTTATACAGTATGGAGCATCATGTGTGGCCAATGGCCATTATACAGTATGGAGCATTGTTATGACCCCAATGGCGAGGGTCTCAGAGGAACGTGGAAGTCTGCAGAATACAAAAATCCAGCTCATAGGGCAGTGGTAACTGGGTTGACCATATATCTACTCCTAACGCCAACACTAGAAGTAGCCGGGGATCATTCCTACGTTGATTCTAGATGACACGCGCCAGCCGGAGAATCTAGCTACCCCTAGTAGAGGAAAATAAAGACCTTTCTTGCCTCCAGAGAAGGGGACCCCAAAGCTGGATAGAAGCCCCCCACAAATAATGACGGTGAGGTAAGAGGAAATGACAAACACAGAAATGAACCAGGTTTAGCACAGAGAGGCCCGCTTACTGATAGCAGAATAAAGAAAGGTAACTTATATGGTCAACAAAAACCCTATCAAAATCCACACTGGAAATTCAAGAACCCCCGAACCGTCTAACGGTCCGGGGGGAGAACACCAGCCCCCTAGAGCTTCCAGCAAAGGTCAGGATGTAGATTAGGAACAAGCTGGACAAAAATACAAAACCAAAACAAATAGCAAAAAGCAAAAGGCAGACTTAGCTGATGTAACTGGAACCAGGATCAGTAGACAAGAGCACAGCAGACTAGCTCCGATAACTACGTTGCCAGGCATAGAACTGAAGGTCCAGGGAGCTTATATAGCAACACCCCTAACTAACGACCCAGGTGCGGATAAAAGGAATGACAGAAAAACCAGAGTCAAAAAACTAGTAACCACTAGAGGGAGCAAAAAGCAAATTCACAACAGTACCCCCCCCTTAGTGAGGGGTCACCGAACCCTCACCACGACCACCAGGGCGATCAGGATGAGCGGCATGAAAGGCACGAACTAAATCGGCCGCATGAACATCAGAGGCGACCACCCAGGAATTATCCTCCTGACCATAGCCCTTCCACTTGACCAGGTACTGAAGCCTCCGCCTGGAGAGGCGAGAATCCAAGATCTTCTCCACCACGTACTCCAACTCGCCCTCAACCAACACCGGAGCAGGAGGCTCAGCAGAAGGAACTACAGGCACAATGTACCGCCGCAACAAGGACCTATGAAATACATTGTGAATAGCAAACGACACAGGAAGATCCAGACGAAAAGATACAGGATTAAGGATTTCCAATATCTTGTAAGGCCCAATAAAACGAGGTTTAAATTTGGGAGAGGAGACCTTCATAGGAACAAAGCGGGAAGAAAGCCATACCAAATCCCCAACGCGTAGTCGGGGACCCACACCGCGGCGGCGGTTGGCAAAGCGCTGAGCCTTCTCCTGTGACAACTTCAAGTTGTCCACCACATGATTCCAGATCTGCTGCAACCTATCCACCACAGAATCCACCCCAGGACAGTCAGAAGGCTCCACATGACCCGAAGAAAAGCGAGGATGGAAACCAGAGTTGCAGAAAAAAGGCGAAACCAAGGTGGCGGAACTAGCCCGATTATTAAGGGCAAACTCAGCCAACGGCAAGAATGTCACCCAATCGTCCTGATCAGCAGAGACAAAACACCTCAAATAAACCTCCAAAGTCTGATTGGTTCGCTCCGTCTGTCCATTAGTCTGAGGATGGAAAGCAGACGAAAACGACAAATCAATGCCCATCCTACTACAAAAGGATCGCCAGAACCTGGAAACGAACTGGGATCCTCTGTCTGACACAATATTCTCAGGGATGCCGTGCAAACGAACCACGTTCTGGAAAAACACAGGAACCAGATCGGAAGAGGAAGGCAGCTTAGGCAAAGGAACCAAATGGACCATCTTGGAGAAGCGATCACATATCACCCAGATAACGGACATGCCCTGAGATAGCGGAAGATCAGAAATGAAATCCATGGAGATATGTGTCCAAGGTCTCTTCGGGACAGGCAAGGGCAAGAGCAAACCGCTGGCACGAGAACAGCAAGGCTTAGCTCGAGCACAAGTCCCACAGGACTGCACAAATGACCGCACATCCCTTGACAAGGAAGGCCACCAAAAGGACCTGGCCACCAGATCTCTGGTGCCAAAAATGCCCGGGTGACCTGCCAACACCGAGGAATGAACCTCGGAAATGACTCTGCTGGTCCACTTATCCGGGACAAACAGTCTGTCAGGTGGACAAGACTCAGGCCTATCAGCCTGAAATCTCTGCAACACACGTCGCAGATCCGGAGAAATAGCTGACAAGATAACTCCATCTTTAAGAATACCAACAGGATCAGCGACTCCAGGAGCATCAGGCACAAAGCTCCTAGAAAGAGCATCGGCCTTCACATTCTTTGAACCTGGTAAATACGAGACAACAAAATCAAAGCGGGAGAAAAACAATGACCAGCGGGCCTGTCTCGGATTAAGGCGTTTAGCAGACTCGAGATACATCAGATTTTTGTGATCAGTCAAGACCACCACACGATGCTTAGCACCCTCGAGCCAATGACGCCACTCCTCAAATGCCCATTTCATGGCCAACAACTCCCGATTGCCCACATCATAATTTCGCTCGGCAGGCGAAAACTTCCTAGAGAAAAAGGCACAAGGTTTCATAACAGAGCAACCAGGGCCTCTCTGCGACAAAACGGCCCCTGCCCCAATCTCTGAAGCATCCACCTCAACCTGAAAGGGAAGTGAGACGTCAGGCTGGCACAAAACAGGCGCCGAAGTAAACCGGCGTTTCAACTCCTGGAAAGCCTCCACGGCAGCAGGAGCCCAGTTAGCTACATCGGAGCCCTTCTTGGTCATATCCGTCAAAGGTTTCACAATGCTAGAAAAATTAGCGATAAAACGACGGTAGAAGTTAGCGAAGCCCAAGAACTTCTGAAGACTCTTAACTGACGAGGGCTGAGTCCAATCAAGAATAGCTCGGACCTTGACTGGGTCCATCTCCACAGCAGAAGGGGAAAAAATGAACCCCAAAAAGGGAACCTTCTGTACACCAAAGAGACACTTTGAGCCCTTGACAAACAAAGAATTTTCACGCAAAATTTTAAAGACCAACCTGACCTGCTCCACATGCGAATCCCAATTATCAGAAAAAACCAAAATATCATCCAGATAAACAATCAAAAATTTATCCAGATACTTCCGGAAAATGTCATGCATAAAGGACTGAAAAACTGAAGGCGCATTGGAGAGCCCAAAAGGCATCACCAAGTACTCAAAATGACCTTCGGGCGTATTGAATGCGGTTTTCCATTCATCACCTTGCTTAATGCGCACAAGGTTGTACGCACCACGAAGGTCTATCTTGGTGAACCACTTGGCACCCTTAATCCGGGCAAACAAGTCAGACAACAGCGGTAAAGGATACTGAAATTTGACAGTGATCTTATTTAAAAGCCGATAATCAATACAAGGTCTCAAAGATCCGTCCTTTTTTGCCACAAAAAAGAATCCCGCACCAAGAGGGGAAGAAGACGGACGAATATGTCCTTTTTCCAGAGACTCCTTGATATATGAACGCATAGCGGTATGTTCAGGTACCGACAGATTAAACAGTCTTCCCTTAGGAAATTTACTGCCTGGGATCAAATCTATAGCACAGTCACAGTCCCTATGAGGAGGCAGTGCACTGGACTCAGACTCACTGAAGACATCCTGATAATCAGACAAATACTCCGGAACTTCCGAAGGCGTAGAAGAAGCAATAGACACAGGCAGGGAATCCCCATGAATACCACGACAGCCCCAACTTGAGACTGACATAGCCTTCCAGTCCAGGACTGGATTATGGGTCTGCAACCATGGCAGCCCTAAAACAACCAAATCATGCATTTTATGTAAAACCAGGAAACGTATCACCTCGCGGTGTTCAGGAGTCATGCACATGGTAACCTGTGTCCAATACTGCGGTTTATTTGCTACCAATGGTGTAGCATCAATACCCCTAAGAGGAATAGGATTTTCTAATGGTTCAAGAGTAAAACCACAGCGCTTAGCAAATGAGAGATCCATGAGACTCAGGGCAGCACCTGAATCTACAAACGCCATGACAGGATAAGATGACAGTGAGCAAATCAAAGTTACAGACAGAATAAATTTAGGTTGCAAATTACCAACGGTGACAGGACTAACAACCTTAGCTATACGTTTAGAGCATGCTGAGATAACATGTGTAGAATCACCACAGTAGTAGCACAAGCCATTCCGGCGTCTATGAATTTTCCGCTCATTTCTAGTCAGGATTCTATCACATTGCATTAAATCAGGTGTCTGTTCAGACAACACCATGAGGGAATTTGCGGTTTTTCTATCACATTGCACCGAATTAGGTGTCTGTTCAGACAACACCATGAGGGAATTTGCGGTTTTGCGCTCCCGCAACCGCCGGTCAATTTGAATAGCCAGTGCCATAGTATCATTCAGACCTGTGGGAATGGGAAATCCCACCATAACATTCTTAATGGCTTCAGAAAGGCCATTTCTAAAATTAGCGGCCAGTGCACACTCGTTCCAATGTGTCAGCACGGACCATTTCCGAAATTTTTGGCAATACACTTCAGCCTCGTCCTGCCCCTGAGACATAGCCAGCAAGGCCTTTTCTGCCTGAATCTCAAGATTGGGTTCCTCATAAAGTAAACCGAGCGCCAGAAAAAACGCATCAAGATCAGCCAATGCCGGATCTCCTGGTGCCAGCGAAAAAGCCCAATCCTGAGGGTCGCCCCGTAAGAACGAAATAACAATTTTTACTTGCTGAGCAGAATCTCCAGATGAACAGGGTCTCAGGGACAAAAACAATTTACAATTATTCACGAAATTCCTAAACTTAAACCTGTCTCCGGAAAACAGTTCAGGAATCGGTATTTTAGGTTCTGACATAGGATTTCTGATAACATAGTCTTGTATGCCCTGCACACGAGTAGCCAGCTGGTCCACACTTGTAATCAAGGTCTGGACATTCATGTCTGCAGCAAGCATAGCCACTCTGAGGTAAAGGGGAAGAAGAAAAAAAAAAAAAAAAAAACTCAGAATCTTCTTTCTTATAATCCCTCTTCTGCAATGCATTAAACATTTAATACTAGCCTGGCAAACTGTTATGACCCCAATGGCGAGGGTCTCAGAGGAACGTGGAAGTCTGCAGAATACAAAAATCCAGCTCATAGGGCAGTGGTAACTGGGTTGACCATATATCTACTCCTAACGCCAACACTAGAAGTAGCCGGGGATCATTCCTACGTTGATTCTAGATGACACGCGCCAGCCGGAGAATCTAGCTACCCCTAGTAGAGGAAAATAAAGACCTTTCTTGCCTCCAGAGAAGGGGACCCCAAAGCTGGATAGAAGCCCCCCACAAATAATGACGGTGAGGTAAGAGGAAATGACAAACACAGAAATGAACCAGGTTTAGCACAGAGAGGCCCGCTTACTGATAGCAGAATAAAGAAAGGTAACTTATATGGTCAACAAAAACCCTATCAAAATCCACACTGGAAATTCAAGAACCCCCGAACCGTCTAACGGTCCGGGGGGAGAACACCAGCCCCCTAGAGCTTCCAGCAAAGGTCAGGATGTAGATTAGGAACAAGCTGGACAAAAATACAAAACCAAAACAAATAGCAAAAAGCAAAAGGCAGACTTAGCTGATGTAACTGGAACCAGGATCAGTAGACAAGAGCACAGCAGACTAGCTCCGATAACTACGTTGCCAGGCATAGAACTGAAGGTCCAGGGAGCTTATATAGCAACACCCCTAACTAACGACCCAGGTGCGGATAAAAGGAATGACAGAAAAACCAGAGTCAAAAAACTAGTAACCACTAGAGGGAGCAAAAAGCAAATTCACAACAGAGCATCATGTGTGGCCATTATACAGTATTGAGCATCATGTGGGATCATTATACAGTATGGAGCACTGTGTGGCCATTATACAGTATGGAGCACTGTGTGACCATTATACATTATGGAGCAACATTTGTGGCCATTATACACTATGGAGCATCATGTGTGGCCATTATACAGTATTGAGCATCATGTGTGGCCATTATACAGTATGGAGCATCATGTGTGGCCATTATACACTATGGAGCATCATGTGTGGCCATTATACAGTATTGAGCATCATGCAGTATGGAGCATCATGTGTGGCCATTATACAGTATGGAGCACTGTGTGGCCATATTTTTTTATTTATAATTATTGTATATAAAACAGTGTGATCAGCAGTGCTAAATGGGTGTGGTTGGGATGTGGATATGGGTGTGACTAATTATGAATGGGTGTGGTCAGAGGCGTGGCCTAAAATTTGCCGCAGCGCGCTTTGCGCGCCACAAACTTTGTCCCTCTTTCCCATCTTCAAAAGTTGGGAGGTATTTTTGAGCCTCCAGGTCAGTCTGCTCTCTTTCATTGTCTCTCTCAGACTGCCTACTAATTTTCCCTCCAGCCACAATATAAGGAAGTTGCCCTTAATCCAGGTTCAGAGCCTCCCCTTCTGGCCTGGAGTGTGAACGTGTTGTATGTGAGATTTACCTGGTGAAAGATATCCGTCATCACTTCCAAGCGTGACACCACTCTCCCCAAGGGGAAAGTAATGCCACTGTGACAACCAGGACCCTGGGGCGCCACAAGGATGACGCAAGGAGCAGTACAGTACATGTGGAGCACTCTCAGACGCACGGCCGCGGGGTACTCAGTACCGGGCCTCTCAGTCTCGGTCCTAGGGTTGTCACGGTGGCTAGACCCGGTCAGTGACCCTGCTAAGGGGCGTCCAATGAAAGGTGTGATGAGGGTGCGTGGTGCAGGTCGCGATGAATAACGAGGACATAGGGTTGCAGTCTCTTTATCGCTTTACTGAAGGCTTCGGGATCCGCAATCCAGAGTACTGCTAACAGGGCTGGCTGAGACCAGCCGGTCCGAAGGCACATCCAGAGTCCCCTTATGGTGGAAATCAGTGCCTACCTTCTAGCATCTGTGTGTTGTAGTACCTCCCTGCTGAGCACCACGGGATAGTCCTCACAACTGTTGTGTCTGTTTCTGATGTTCTTTCTCACAACTCGTATCTGTTCTGATGTTCTTTCTCTGTCCCCCAGATGATATGGCTAGGACGCACCCGTATGACGGGTAGGCCTGGAGTTCTTCCAGGACCCTAGCGTAGCCCCTCTCCCACAATTTCCCCCTATGTCTGCTTAGGTGATTTAGGTGAGACAGCCAACCTATAATCAACTGTCCTGCCGCTGTTTGAAGTAATGCTTGGAGCCCAATACTTCCTCGGCGTTCCGGCTACGCGCCTCAGTAGGATGTTGCCACGATCTTAAGGCACGACTCCTACTGGCTTTATCTCCTTTTTGCTGCGATCTCGTTTCTCACTTCTCCACAATAAACCTCACTTCATTTCCTTTCTTAGGATGCCACCGCAACGGGTGCAGGCGCGGCTCCGTAACTTTCTGTTCTTGTCGCTAGGCCACTGTCAGGATCCCACCCCTGACAGAGACCGCCCTGAATCTTCCCTTGCAACACCCTCTGCCACAGGGTGTTGCATGGATCCAACCCAGTCAGCTTCTGACTAACTTCCTATCCAGCCCCCAGTTTTACCAGATTGTGAGGAGTGGCCTAATACATAGAACCCTCCCCCTGGTGGCCAGAGTGTGAAGTGTAAAGTGTGACTGTGATACCTGGTCAGGTGAACTCCTTTAGTGCCATCAGACGTACCATCACTCCCCTTAGTGGCGGAGCGTCAGTACTGCAACGACCAGGACTCTGGGGCGCTGCACATGCAGTACCGATGGTGAGGGGAGCAGTATAGTACCGATGGCAGGGGGGGCAGTATAGTACTTATAGTACCAATAGAGCAGTACAGTACATACAGTACCGATGGCGAGGGGAGCAGTATAGTACCGATGGTGGGGGGAGCAGTATAGTACTTATAGTACCGATAGAGCAGTACAGTACATACAGTACCGATGGCGGGGGGAGCAGTATAATACTTATAGTACCGATAGAGCAGTACAGTGCATACAGTACTGATGGCGGGGGGAGCAGTATAGTACTTATAGTACCGATAGAGCAGTACAGTGCATACAGTAATGATGGCAAGGGGGAGCAGTATAGTATGTATCATACCGATAGAGCAGTACAGTGCATACAGTAACGATGGCGGGGGGAGCAGTATAGTATGTATCATACCGATATAGCAGTACAGTGCATACAGTAACGATGGCGAGGGGAGCAGTATAGTACGTATAGTTCCGATAGAGCAGTACAGTGCATACAGTACCGATGGTGCGGAGAGCAGTACAATACATACCATACTGATAGAGCAATACAGTGCATACAGTACCGATGGCGGGGGGAGTAGTACAGTACCGATGGCGAGGGGAACAGTACACTACCGATGGCGGGGGGAGCAGTATAGGGCCGATAGAGCAATACAGTGCATACAGTACCGATGGCAGGGGGAGCAGTATAGTACGTATAGTACCGATAGAGCAGTACAGTGCATACAGTACCGATGGCAGGGGGAGCAGTATAGTACCGATAGAGCAGTACAGTGCATACAGTACCGATGGCGGGTGGAGCAGTATAGTACATATAGTACCGATAGAGCAGTACAGTGCATACAGTACCGATGGCAGGGGGAGCAGTATAGTACGTATACTATAGTACCAACAGAGCAGTACAGTGCATATAGTACCGATGGCAGGGGGAGCAGTGTTGGCCTAATGCATATTGATCTGTATGTATTGCAACAACTATTGTTTGTTTAATATGATGTGATTTATATATCTGCATGCATATTGTTCACATGTCAACAAAGTTAAAAAAAAAAAAAGGAGTCCTCATTTACAGACAGGATGTTCCTCCTCCCCTTCCCTGTGAGCAAATTCTTGTGTGTGCAGCTGAAGCTGAAGGTCACAGCAGATATCTCTCTCTCTCTCTCAGAAACCAGATTGATCCTGTTCTCATGTTGTAAGCTGGATGTTCTTAATTCTTAATAAATGAACATTCTCTGTTGCTCATTGTGGACATCACGCTGATTAACCCGCTGCTAACAAGCAGTATAGTACCGATAGAGCAGTACAGTGCATACAGTACCGATGGCGGGTGGAGCAGTATAGTACATAAAGTACTGATAGAGCTATACAGTGCATACAGTACCGATGGCGGGTGGAGCAGGTTATAGTACATATAGTACTGATAGAGCTATACAGTACATACAGTACTGATGGTGCAGAGAGCAGTACAGTACATACCATATTGATCGAGCAGTACAGTGCAAACAGTACCGATGGCGGGGGAGCAGTACAGTACTGATGGCAAGGGGAGCAGTACAGTACCGATGGTGGGGGGAGCTGTATAGTACCGATAGAGCAGTACAGTGCATACAGTACCGATGGCGGGGGGAGCAGTACAGTGCTGATGGCGAGGTAAGCAGTACAGTACCAATGGCGGGGGAGCAGTATAGTACTGATAGAGCGGTACAGTGCATACAGTACCGATGGCGGTGGGGTGCAGTATAGTACCAATAGAGCAGTACGGTGCATACAGTACTGATGGCGGGGAGAGCAGTATAGTACTGCTAGAGCAGTACAGTGCATACAGTACCGATGGCGGGGGAGCAGTACAGTACTGATGGCGAGGGGAGCAGTACAGTACATACCATACTGATCGAGCAGTACAGTGCAAACAGTACCGATGGCGGGGGGAGCAGTACAGTGCTGATGGCGAGGTAAGCAGTACAGTACCAATGGCGGGGGAGCAGTATAGTACCAATAGAGCAGTACAATGCATACAGTACTGATGGCGGGGGGAGCAGTACAGTGCTGATGGCGAGGTAAGCAGAACAGTACCGATGGTGGGGGGGAGCATTATAGTACTGATAGAGAAGTACAGTGCATACAGTACCGATGGCGGGGGAGCAGTATAGTATGTATCGTACCGATAGAGCGGTACAGTGCATACAGTACCGATGGTGCGGAGAGCAGTACAGTACATACCATACAGATAGCGCAGGGAGCAGTATAGTACATATAGTACCAATAGAGCAGTACAATGCATACAGTACTGATGGTGCGGGGAGCAGTACAGTACCGATGGTGGGGGGGAGCAGTACAGTGCATACAGTACCGATGGTGGGGGGGAGCAGTATAGTATGTATAGTACCGATAGAGCAGTACAGTGCATACAGTACCGATGGTGAGGGGAGCAGTATAGTACCAATAGAGCAGTACCGTACATACAGTATCGATGGCGGGGGAGCAGTATAGTATGTATCGTACCGATAGAGCAGTACAGTGCATACAGTACTGATGGTGCGGAGAGCAGTACAGTACATACCATACTGATAGCGCAGGGAGCAGTATAGTACCGATAGAACAGTACAGTGCATACAGTACCGATAGCAGGGAAAGCAGTATAGTACCGATGGCGGGGGAGCAGTACAGTACCGATGGAAAGGGGAGCAGTACAATACCGATGGCGGGAGGAGCAGTATAGTACCGATAGAGCAGTACAGTGCATACAGTACCGATGGTGGGGGGAGCAGTATAGTACCAATAGAGCAGTACCGTACATACAGTATCGATGGCGGGGGAGCAGTATAGTATGTATCGTACCGATAGAGCAGTACAGTGCATACAGTACCGATGGTGCGGAGAGCAGTACAGTACATACCATACTGATAGCGCAGGGAGCAGTATAGTACCGATAGAGCAATACAGTGCATACAGTACCGATGGCAGGGAAAGCAGTATAGTACCGATGGCGGGGGAGCAGTACAGTACCGATAGCAAGGGGAGCAGTACAATACCGATGGCGGGAGGAGCTGTATAGTACTGATAGAGCAGTACAGTGCATACAGTACCGATGGCGGGGGGAGCAGTATAGTACATATAGTACAAATAGAGCAGTACAGTGCATACAATACTGATGGCGGAGGGGGCAGTATAGTACCGATAGAGCAGTACAGTGCATACAGTACCGATGGCGTTGGGAGCAGTATAGTACGTATAGTACAAATAGAGCAGTACAGTGCATACAATATCGATGGCGGAGGGAGCAGTATAGTACCACTAGAGCAGTACAGTGCATAAGGTACTGATGGGGGGAGCCGTACAGTGCTGATGGCGAGGTAAGCAGTACAGTACCGATGGCAGGGGGAGCAGTAAGGTACCGATAGAGCAGTACAGTGCATACAGGACCGATGGCGGGAGGAGCAGTATAGCACGTATAGTACCGATAGAGCAGTACAGTGCATACAGTACCGATGGCGGGGGAAGCAGTATAGTACTGATAGAGCAGTACAGTGCATACAGTACCGATGGTGCGGGGAGCAGTACAGTACCGATGGCAGGGGGAGCAGTATAGTACATATAGTGCCAATAGTGCAGTACAGTGCATACGGATAGCGCAGGGAGCAGTATAGTACCGATAGAGCAGTACAGTGCATACAGTACCGATGGTGCGGGGAGCAGTACAGTACCGATGGCAGGGGGAGCAGTATAGTACGTATAGTGGACTATGTGCCCACGTTGCAGAATGTAAGCAGAATTTTCCTCATCAAAACCGGACTCCCTTGCCAGGAAATCCACTTGCATTTTTCTAGCGTTTTTTGCGGCTTTTTTTGCGTTTTTATCTTGTATTTGTCGCGTTTTTATCACTTTTTTTTTCATGCGTCCCAATACAATTCTATAGCGGCAAAATCGCAGCGATTCCGCAAAATTAATGAACATGCTGCATTTTTTTCCATGATGCGTTTCCGCTATGGAAAAAAACGCAGCATGGGCACAACCATTGCAGAATGTCATAAAAAATAATGGGATGCGTTTTGTAAGCGTTTTTTAAGCATTTCCGCAGCAGAAAAAAACGGCAAAAACGCTTAAAAAAACGCAACGTGAGCACACAGTTTTAATGAACAGGTCTATCTATATACAGTATATTGTACTACTGTTCATTCTGAGATGTTAATTATTATAAAACTAGTATAATATTACAGAAACACTATGTTATTAAAAGTGCATTGTGAAAGCAGGGAAACAGAACACACAATGTTATGTTTTGATACTACTGTATAATTTACTTTTATGATTGTACCTACAGAATCTTTGAGTTATTAATTATAGCAATGTTATCTACAGCTCTGGCAAAAATTAAGAGACCACTGCAAAATGTTCAGTTTGTCTGATTTTTCTCTTTATAGGTATATTTTTGAGTAAAATGTTAATTTTTCTTTTATTCTATAAACTCCTGGCAACATGTCTCCGAATTTCCAAGCAATAAATTTTGTATTTTTTTCTGACAAAGAAAAATGATCAAAATAAAAAAAACAACAGTGCTTTCCGACCTCAAATAATGCAAAGAACACACATTTATAATCATTTAGAAACAGCAATACTAATGTTTTAACTCAGGAAGAGTTCAGAAATCAATATTTTGAGGAATAACCATGATTTTTAATCACAGCTTTCGTGATTCTTGTCATGCTTTCCAACAGTCTTTCACACTGCTCCTGGAGCAAAAATGTAAGCAGTTCTTTGTTTGATGGCTTGTGACTATCCATCATCCTCTTGATTACATTCCAGAGGTTTTCAATGAGGTTCAGGTCTGGAGATTGGGCTGCCCATGACAGGGTTTTGATGTGGTGGTCTCTAATTTTTGCCAGAGCTGTATGTATGCCCTACCCTTAGACAAGGAATCTGAGATATGTTTATCTGGGAACTTATATAAAATTGTGTCACTGCATTATTTTGTTTTCCAATCATTAATAGTGATGGGTAAACCCATGAATGTTCGGGTTCGGCCGTACATCTAAAAAATAGTTTGGTTCGGGTACCATATGATACCTGAGTCCAGACCCCATTCAGATGAATGAGGAGTCAGAACTTGTGTTGTTTTCCACGCTGTCATCTGTATGGTAGTGCGGCAAACACAGGCTCTGATCAGCGGTAAGATCATTACCGCAGGTCAGAGAACTATGGGTCCCACACTGTCAGATAACAGCGTGAGCCAACAGCTGTGACCAGCGGTAAAAAGTTTACTTAAGGTCACAGGTGTGGGCTGATGAGTAGTAGTTCCATAAGCCTACGCCTGCTTTCGCTGAAAACAGCAAGAGCAGATGCCGTTGATCAGATCCTCCAGTGTTACTTGTGCTGTCATGCAGATGACAGCATACAAAACACCCAATGTTCAGGGTGCCGAAACCAAACAGTAACAGACTTCCTAGAGAAGTGTTGTACGTTAAAAACGGAAGTCTGAATGAGCCCTAAAGCTGGGTGCACTGGTGAAAAGGCATGGGGTAAGTAATGCTGATTTTGTTATTTTTACACTTGCCTCCATTGCAATCTGTTAGACCTATAGAAGCAGCAGAGCTATTAGTCTGCAGTTGAAATAAATACTAGTAGTCAGAATGCCCAATTAATAAAATAAAATAAAATGTTAAGAAATATCTTCCCACAGTTATATTATATTTAAGAAATAGTGATAACTATAGCATCTCATCAACTATACAGCGGGTACGGAAAGTATTCAGACCCCTTTAAATTTTTCACTCTTTGTTTCATTGCAGCCATTTGGTAAATTCAAAAAAGTTCATTTGTTTTCACATTAATGTACACTCTGCACCCCAACTTGACTGAAAAAAAAACAGAAATGTAGAAATTTTTGCAAATTTAATAAAAAAGAAAAACTGAAATATCACATGGTCATAAGTACTCCAACCCTTTGCTCAGATGCTCATATTTAAGTCACATGCTGTCCATTGCCTTGTGATCCTCCTTGAGATGGTTCTACTTCTTCATTGGAGGCAAGCTGTGTTTAATTAAATTGATGGGACTTGATTTGGAAAGGCAAACACCTGTCTATATAAGACCTCACAGCTCACAGTGCATGTCAGACCACGTGAGAATCATGAGGTCAAAGGAACTGGCCAAGGAGCTCAGAGAGAGGCACAGACCTGGCCAAGGTTACAGCAGAATTTCTATAGTACTCAAGGTTCCTAAGAGCACAGTTGCTCCATAATCATTAAATGGAAGAAGTTTGGGACCACCAGAAATCTTCCTAGATCTGGCAGTCCAGCCAAACTGAGCAATCGTGAGCGAAAAGCTTAGGTGGGAGATGTAAAGAAGAACCCCAAGATCACTGTGGCAGAGATGCAGTAGGGAGGTAGGAGAAAGTTCCTCAAAGTCAACTATCACTGCAGCCCTCCACCAGTTGGGCCTTTATGGCAGAGTGGCCCGACAGAAGTCTCTCCTCAGTGCAAGACATATGAAAGCCTGCATAGAGTTTGCTAAAAAACACACAAAGGACTCCCAGACTATGAGAAATATGATTCTCTTGTCTGATGAGATGAAGATAGACCGTTTGGTGATAATTCTAAGCGGTATGTGTGGAGAAAACCAGGCACTGCTCATCATCTGCCCAATACAATCCCAGCAGTGAAACTTGATGGTGGCAGTATTATGCTATGGGGGTGTTTTTCAGCTGCAGGGACAGGACGACTGGTTGTCATTGTGTAGCGCCCCCACTGCCGCAGGGCCGAGGGGTACCCGGTACCGGGCCTCTGAGTCTCTGCTCTGGGGTTGTCACGGTGGCTAGGCCCGGTCCGTGACCCTGCTGAGGGGCGTACAGTGATAGATGTGGTTAGATGATGGTGGTGAGGCTGTAGTGCGGTGCAGTAAATAACGAGGACACCAGGTTGCAGTCTCTTTACCTCTTTACTGAAGATCTCTGGGTCCTCAGTCCGGAATACGGTTCACCAGGCTGCGCAAGTCCGGCCGGTCCAATGGCACCTCCAGAGTTCTCTTCACAGGTGGAAATCGGTGCCTTCCTTCTAGCGCTATGTGTTGCGGTCCTTCCCTGCTGTGCTTACGGAAAGTCCCCACAACCGTTGTGTCTGTTTCTTAAGTTCCCTCACAACTCGATTAAATGATGTTCTTCTAATCCTCCGTCCCTCCCTGATATTCTGTTTGGAACGGCACCCGTTTGACGGGTAGGCTCGGAGCTCTTCCGGGACCCTAGAGTCGCCCCTCTCCACAGGTTGCCTGTTGTGGATTCTGTTTTTGGGCTCCCTCTGGTGGTTACAACTGGTACTGGGTGACTTTGGTGGGTTGCGGTCTCTGGTTTCCACCTGTCCATCTGAGGCTGGGTGTTTCCTATTTAACCTGGCTTTCCTGTCATTCCCTTGCCGGCTATCAATGTATTCAGATGTGCTCAGTTTGGTTCTGACTACCTGCTTCCAGATCTCTCAGGATAAGCTAAGTTATGCTTTTCAGTTGTTTTGTTTTTTGTCCAGCTTGCTAAATATTACTCTATGCTAGTTGGAAGCTCTAGTGGGCTGAGGTGCTCCCCATGTGCCATGAGTTGGCACATGGGTGCTTGTAATCTCAGGATGGTTTTTGATTAGGGTTTTTTGCTGACCGCTCAGACCCCTTTTGTATCCTTCTGCTTTCTAGTTATAGCGGGCCTCATTTTGCTAACTCTATTTTCATATCTATGTGCGTGCCTTCCTCTCATTTTCACCGTCAATATATGTGGGGGCAACTATACCTTTGGGGTTTATTTCTCTGGAGGCAAGTTAGGTCTTTATTTTCTCTGCAGTGCTAGTTAGCTCTTAGGCTGGCGCGAGGCGTCTAGAATCAACGTAGGCACGCTCCCTGGCTATTTCTAGTTGTGTTTGTCAGGAGTAGGGCAGCGGTCAGCCCAGGTTCCATCACCCTAGAGCTCGTCCGTTATTTGAGTTATTTTTTGCTTGTCCAGTGCGATCCCCTAGCCATTGGGATCCATAACAGTATAGCCGGCCCACAAAGTGTTAATTGTTTGGGCTGAAGCAGGAGAAAAAGAAGTGTTGAAGGGAAATTTTGTTTTTTTTTTCCCTCAGAGTTTTGCTGCCTAGCCTTTAATTGCTGTCTAGCTGCTTCTTACCTCCTCTTAACCCTTGAATGGCTCTGACCTTAGCTGTTTAATATGGATGTCCAGAGTTTGGCTTCCAGCCTGAATAATCTCGCTGCAAAAGTTCAAAACATACAGGATTTTGTTGTTCACACTCCTATGTCTGAACCTAGAATTCCTATTCCAGAGTTTTTTTCTGGAGATAGATCTACCTTCCTGAATTTCAGGAACAATTGCAAATTGTTTCTTTCTTTGAAATCTCGCTCCTCTGGAGACCCTGCTCAGCAGGTCAAGATTGTAATATCTTTCCTGCGGGGCGACCCTCAGAATTGGGCATTTGCATTGGCACCAGGGGATCCTGCATTGCTCAGTGTGGATGCGTTTTTTCTGGCACTGGGATTGCTCTATGAGGAACCTAACCTGGAGATTCAGGCTGAAAAGGCTTTATTAGCCCTCTCTCAGGGGCATGATGAAGCGGAAGTATATTGTCAAAAATTTCGGAAATGGTCGGTACTTACTCAGTGGAATGAGTGCGCCCTGGCTGCAAACTTCAGAGATGGTCTTTCTGAGGCCATTAAGGATATTATGGTGGGGTTCCCTGCGCCTACAGGTCTGAATGAGTCTATGACTATGGCCATTCAGATTGATCGGCGTTTGCGGGAGCGCAAACCTGTGCACCAGTTGGCGGTGTCTTCTGAACAGGCACCTGAGACTATGCAATGTGATAGAATTCAGTCCAGAAGTGAAAGGCAAAATTATAGGCGGAAAAACGGATTGTGTTTTTATTGTGGTGATTCAGCTCATGTTATATCAGCATGCTCTAAACGCACAAAAAAGGTTGATAAATCTTTTGCCATTAGTACTCTGCAGTCTAAGTTCATTTTGTCTGTAACTCTGATTTGTTCACTGTCATCCATTTCCGTCGATGCTTATGTGGATTCGGGCGCTGCCCTGAGTCTTATGGATTGGTCATTTGCCAAACGCTGCGGTTTTAGTCTGGAGCCTCTGGAAGTTCCTATTCCTCTGAAGGGAATTGACTCTACACCACTGGCTATGAATAAACCGCAGTACTGGACACAAGTGACCATGCGCATGACTCCTGTTCATCAGGAGGTGATTCGCTTCCTTGTACTGTATAATTTACATGATGTACTAGTGCTTGGTCTGCCATGGTTACAAACTCATAATCCAGTCCTGGATTGGAAAACAATGTCTGTGTTAAGCTGGGGATGTCAGGGGGTTCATGATTATGCACCTCTGATTTCAATCGCTTCATCTACTCCTTCTGAGGTCCCTGCATTTTTGTCTGACTATCGGGATGTTTTTGAGGAGCCTAAGCTCAATTCGCTCCCTCCTCATAGGGATTGTGACTGTGCTATAGAATTAATTTCTGGCAGTAAGTTCCCTAAGGGTCGTTTATTTAATCTGTCAGTGCCAGAGCATACTGCTATGCGGAATTATGTTAAGGATTCCTTGGAAAAGGGACATATTCGTCCATCTTTGACCCCTCTGGGAGCAGGTTTTTTTTTCGTGGCTAAAAAAGATGGTTCCCTGAGGCCTTGTATAGATTATTGCCTTCTGAATAAGATTACAGTCAAATATCAGTATCCATTGCCATTATTGACTGATTTGTTTGCTCGCATTAAGGGGGCTAGGTGGTTCACTAAGATAGATCTTCGCGGTGCGTATAATCTTGTGCGGATAAAGCAGGGTGATGAGTGGAAAACCGCATTTAATACGCCTGAGGGCCATTTTGAGTATTTGGTAATGCCTTTTGGACTTTCTAATGCTCCTTCAGTCTTTCAGTCCTTTATGCACAATATTTTCCGTGAATATCTGGATAAGTTTATGATTGTGTATTTGGATGATATTTTGGTGTTTTCTGATGACTGGGAGTCTCATGTTCTACAGGTCAGGAAGGTGTTTCAAGTCCTGCGGGCCAATTCTCTGTTTGTGAAGGGCTCGAAATGTCTCTTCGGAGTCCAGAAGATTTCTTTTTTGGGGTACATTTTTTCTCCTTCTACTATTGAGATGGATCCCATCAAGGTTCAGGCGATTTGTGACTGGACACAACCTACATCTGTTAAGAGTCTTCAGAGGTTCTTGGGTTTTGCTAATTTTTATCGTCGGTTCATTGCTAATTTTTCCAGTGTTGTTAAACCTTTGACTGATTTGACTAAAAAGGGTGCTGATGTTGCTAATTGGTCTCCTACGGCTGTGGAGGCCTTTCAGGAACTTAAGCGCCGGTTTTCTTCTGCTCCTGTGTTATGTCAACCAGATGTTTCACTTCCTTTTCAGGTTGAGGTTGATGCTTCCGAGATTGGAGCGGGGGCGGTTTTGTCACAGAGAAGTTCCAATGGCTCGGTGATGAAGCCATGTGCGTTCTTTTCTAGAAAATTCTCGCCCGCCGAGCGCAATTATGATGTGGGTAATCGGGAGCTTTTGGCCATGAAGTGGGCATTTGAGGAGTGGCGTCATTGGCTTGAGGGTGCTAGACATCGTGTGGTGGTCTTGACTGATCACAAAAATCTGATTTACCTTGAGTCTGCCAGGCGTCTGAATCCTAGACAGGCTCGTTGGTCGTTGTTTTTTTCTCGTTTCAATTTTGTGGTTTCATACCTGCCAGGTTCAAAGAATGTGAAGGCAGATGCTCTTTCCAGGAGTTTTGTGCCTGACTCTCCTGGAGACTCTGGGCCTACTGGTATCCTTAGGGATGGGGTAATATTGTCCGCCGTCTCCCCAGACTTGCGTCGTGCATTGCAGGAGTTTCAGGCGGATAAACCTGATCGTTGTCCACCAGAAAGACTGTTTGTTCCGGATGATTGGACCAGTAGAGTCATCTCCGAGGTCCATTCTTCTGTGTTGGCTGGTCATCCGGGAATATTTGGTACTAGAGACTTGGTGGCCAGGTCTTTTTGGTGGCCTTCCTTGTCAAGGGATGTGCGCACCTTCGTGCAGTCTTGTGAAGTGTGTGCTCGGGCTAAGCCTTGCTGTTCTCGGGCCAGTGGGTTGTTGTTATCCTTGCCTATCCCGAAGAGGCCTTGGACGCACATTTCCATGGATTTTATTTCAGATCTCCCTGTCTCACAGAAAATGTCCGTTATCTGGGTTGTGTGTGACCGCTTTTCTAAGATGGTTCATTTGGTACCCTTGCCTAAGTTGCCTTCCTCCTCTGAGTTGGTCCCTTTATTTTTTCAGAACGTGGTTCGTTTGCATGGGATTCCGGAGAATATCGTTTCTGACAGGGGATCCCAGTTTGTGTCTAGATTTTGGCGGACGTTTTGTGCTAAGATGGGCATTAATTTGTCTTTCTCGTCTGCATTCCATCCTCAGACGAATGGCCAGACGGAGCGAACTAATCAGACCTTGGAAACTTATTTAAGGTGTTTTGTTTCTGCTGATCAAGATGACTGGGTTGCCTTTTTGCCACTGGCCGAATTTGCCCTTAATAATCGGGCTAGTTCTGCTACTTTGGTTTCTCCTTTCTTTTGTAATTCGGGGTTTCATCCTCGTTTTTCCTCTGGTCAGGTGGAGCCTTCGGATTGTCCTGGAGTGGACGTGGTGGTGGACAGGCTACATCAGATTTGGAATCAGGTGGTGGACAATTTGAAGTTGTCTCAGGAGAAGGCTCAGCAGTTTGCTAATTGCCGTCGCCGCGTGGGTCCCCGACTTCGTGTTGGGGACTTGGTGTGGTTGTCTTCTCGTTTTGTCCCTATGAAGGTCTCTTCTCCCAAGTTCAAGCCTCGGTTCATCGGTCCTTATAAGATCTTGGAGATTCTTAACCCTGTATCTTTTCGTTTGGATCTCCCAGCATCGCTTGCTATTCATAACGTGTTCCATCGGTCGTTATTGCGGAGGTATGAGGTGCCCGTTGTTCCTTCGGTTGAGCCTCCTGCTCCAATGCTGGTGGAGGGAGAATTGGAGTATGTTGTTGAGAAGATCTTGGATTCTCGTGTTTCCAGACGTAAACTCCAGTATTTGGTTAAGTGGAAGGGTTATGGTCAGGAGGATAATTCCTGGGTGGTCGCCTCTGATGTTCATGTGACTGATTTGGTCCGCGCCTTCCATAGAGCTCATCCTGATCGCCCTGGGGGTTCTCGTGAGGGTTCGGTGACCCCTCCTCAAGGGGGGGGTACTGTTGTGGATTCTGTTTTTGGGCTCCCTCTGGTGGTTACAACTGGTACTGGGTGACTTTGGTGGGTTGCGGTCTCTGGTTTCCACCTGTCCATCTGAGGCTGGGTGTTTCCTATTTAACCTGGCTTTCCTGTCATTCCCTTGCCGGCTATCAATGTATTCAGATGTGCTCAGTTTGGTTCTGACTACCTGCTTCCAGATCTCTCAGGATAAGCTAAGTTATGCTTTTCAGTTGTTTTGTTTTTTGTCCAGCTTGCTAAATATTACTCTATGCTAGTTGGAAGCTCTAGTGGGCTGAGGTGCTCCCCATGTGCCATGAGTTGGCACATGGGTGCTTGTAATCTCAGGATGGTTTTTGATTAGGGTTTTTTGCTGACCGCTCAGACCCCTTTTGTATCCTTCTGCTTTCTAGTTATAGCGGGCCTCGTTTTGCTAACTCTATTTTCATATCTATGTGCGTGCCTTCCTCTCATTTTCACCGTCAATACATGTGGGGGGCAACTATACCTTTGGGGTTTATTTCTCTGGAGGCAAGTTAGGTCTTTATTTTCCCTGCAGTGCTAGTTAGCTCTTAGGCTGGCGCGAGGCGTCTAGAATCAACGTAGGCACGCTCCCTGGCTATTTCTAGTTGTGTTTGTCAGGAGTAGGGCAGCGGTCAGCCCAGGTTCCATCACCCTAGAGCTCGTCCGTTATTTGAGTTATTTTTTGCTTGTCCAGTGTGATCCCCTAGCCATTGGGATCCATAACAGTTGCCCCCCAAGACTTCATAGGTGATATGTGTTAGACAGCCCGCCTTACACTGACTGTCCTACCGCTGTTTAGAGTATTGCTTGAAGCTGATTGTTATAATACTCCCTGAAATAAATAGGAAAGGAGTATCTAGGTTGGTCCCCATTTCCCTTATCCATGGATGATTTCAATGTGCATATGGCTCATCCTCTTGTGAAAGCGTGTTGTGCTCCACGCTTTGTATTGCTGGTTGCTGGGCTGGCTCAATTATGTATTTAAGACTCTAGATTGGTGTAGTCCACCTCCTGTGCACACCCTGCTAACATACTTCTTTCCTTCCTGACTTCACTTCCTTTGTACTGCTGCTTCCAAGTTACTGAGTGTGCCTCAGCCTCGCTTCCCTTGTTCCATCCTGCCAGCTACACCAAAACCAGGGACTGCGTATCCATCCAGAACTGGTGTCACGATTGGACTGGCGAGTAAACTGGGATCAGGGGCACCTTTCCTGGCCCTAGCTCTAGGGGGCGCCCTAATTCGCCCTGTTCCCCGGGATACCTCAGATGGCGAGGATGCCGGGGCCTCCGCCCTTGCCCTGTCTCCTAACTGCAGCCCTGCATCTGTCCCCCTCCCCACACGGGGAAGAGAGGCGCTAGGGTGTACTGCAGTACACCAACCCGACAAACAGGGGAACAAAGACAAGGGTAAAAGAAAACTCCACTCACACAAAATATGCTCACACAAATAACAGCTATTCACCAGGGTGTGAAGGACAGGGGAAGAAAGTAAGGCAGGTAAGGATGAGGACAGGCTCGGACTGGCCCACCGGAGAACCGGAGGATCCTCCGGTGGGCCCAGGCACTGACACCTGCTGGCAGGGCCCCCACTGCTCCAGGGGCCCCCACTGCTCCGGGTGCCCCCCTGGCCGCCCCCCACCCACCCTCCTTGAAGACGATACTCACCCTGCTCCAGCGATGGTCTCGGCGTCTGCTCTGCACTGCATCTTCTTCCTGCTTGTGCGGTCACATGGTACCGCTTCATTAAGGCCATGAATATGCGCATATTCATGACTTTAATCAGTATCACATGACCGCACAAGCACAAGCAGGAAGAAGATGCAGTGCAGAGCAGACGCCGAGACCATCGCTGGAGCAGGCAGCAGGGTGAGTATCGTCTTCAAGGAGGGTGGCGGCCGGGGGGCCCCCGGAGCGGCGGGTGCCCCTGGAGCAGTGGGGGACACTGGAGGGGGGGGGCAGAATGCTGGACACCCACTGGGGGCAGATTGCTGGAGACACACTGGGGCAGAATGCTGGACACACACTGGGGCAGAATGCTGGACACAGACTGGGGCAGATTGCTGGACACACACTGGGGCAGAATGCTGGACACACACTGGGGCAGAATGCTGGACACACACTGGGGCAGATTGCTGGACACACACTGGGGCAGAATGCTGGACACACACTGGGGCAGAATGCTGGACACACACTGGGGCAGAATGCTGGACACACACTGGGGCAGAATGCTGGACACACACTGGGGCAGAATGCTGGAGACACACTGGGGCAGAATGCTGGAGACACACTGGGGCAGATTGCTGGACACACACTGGGGCAGAATGCTGGACACACACTGGGGCAGAATGCTGGACACACACTGGGGCAGAATGCTGGACACACACTGGGGCAGAATGCTGGAGACACACTGGGGCAGAATGCTGGAAACACACTGGGGCAGAATGCTGGAGACACACTGGGGCAGATTGCTGGAGACACACTGGGGCAGATTGCTGGAGACACACTGGGGCAGAATGCTGGACACACACTGGGGCAGATTGCTGGAGACACACTGGGGCAGAATGCTGGAGACACACTGGGGCAGATTGCTGGAGACACACTGGGGCAGATTGCTGGAGACACACTGGGGCAGATTGCTGGAGACACACTGGGGCAGATTGCTGGAGACACACTGGGGTAGAATGCTGGACACACACTGGGGCAGATTGCTGGACACACACTGGGGCAGAATGCTGGACACACACTGGGGCAGAATGCTGGAGACACACTGGGGCAGAATGCTGGAGACACACTGGGGCAGAATGCTGGAGACACACTGGGGCAGAATGCTGGAGACACACTGGGACAGAACACTGGACAGACTGGGGCAGAACGCTGGACAGACTGGGGGCAGAACGCTGGACAGACTGGGGGCAGAATGCTGGACAGACTGGGAGCATAATGCTGGACAGACTGGGGGCAGAACGCTGGACAGACTGGGGGCAGAACGCTGGACAGACTGGGGGCAGATTGTTGGACACACGGGGGTAATATGCTGGACACACTGGGGCAGATTGCCGGACACACTGGGGCAGATTGCCAGACATACTGGGGCAGATTCCTGGACACACTGTCTGGGGGCAATGCTGGACATACTGGGACAGATTGCTGGACACTGGGGCAGATTGCCGGACATACTGGGGCAGATTGCTGGATACACTGTCTGGAGGCAATGCTGGACACACTGGGGCAGATTGCTGGACACTGGGGCAATATGCTGGACATACTGGGGCAGGTTGCTGGACACACTGGGGGTAATATGCTGGACACACTGGGGTAGATTGCTGGACACACTGGGGGCAGGACTGGAGGCATGGGCAGAATGTAGACACGGGGCATGATTGGAGACATGGGGCAGAATGAAAGACATGGGGCAGAATTGGATCATGGGGCAGGATGGATACGATGGAGACAGATGGGGCAGGATGGGGAGATCATATGGGGTAGAATGGATACTCATGAGGGCAGGATGCGAGAACATATGGCTGGAGCCAGGAATGAGATAAACGGGGCCAGGGTGGGGAATATTATTACCATAGGGGCTAATTAAGGGATATTATTACTGCAGTGATGTATTTATTTTAATTTTTGAGTATACTGTTTTAATTGGGGGGGCGGTCCTGTTACTGTGTAGAGTGACACTATGTCGCCTTTTTTTCTTCATGTGGTGTAATGTAGAAGTTGTGAAAAATTAAGTAATGTGTTCTGCAAGTGGAGCTCGAGATAACTGTGTTATTTCCTGCAGAAATGAGTCCTGGCTGGAAGAAATGATGGCGGTCTGTGCTGGATGAAAGATGAAGGACTGCACCTAGAGACGTCACTGGTGAGTCAGTGTTACCCATACACTGACACTATACACTGTATACTATATACAGAGCTCCTGTGTATAATGTCACCAGTGATCACTGTATTACCTATACATTATATACAGAGCTCCTGTGTATAATACCACCAGTGATCTCTGTATTACCTCTACACAGACACTGCATACTAAGTACAGATCTCCTGTGTATAATGTCACTTAGGCTGCCATCACACATTCAGTATTTGGTCAGTATTTTACATCAGTATTTGTAATCACACGTAATTGCTCTATGTTTTTACAAAGACAAATCCCTTCAAAACGAAGGGTATATGTACCACCCAGCAAAACTTCCACATATAGTGGGATCTATGCAATAAAGCGATCTCCACTATGGTACTAATATAAAATAAATTTTATTGAACATAATGTTAAAAACACAAATAGGATAAAATTACTACATGTAAGAAAGGTACACAATCCAGTAAAAGGGACTATACTGCCATGGGAGATTGCAAGATGGCTCAGGCTGAATGCAGTATATATACAATGAGAAATACCTATGCTATGATATGAGAGTCCATGGATAGAAAGCTGCCTCTATCAACGATACCTAGCTTAATAATATGGTGTCCTAAATCAGACCCCTCAAAAATACATGGCATATGCTAGAGGGACGCCGGGGTCATTGCAGCAGGCGAACAGTAAGGTAATATCCTTTTACTACCTCTAGCATATGCCATGTATTTTTGTGGGGTCTGATTTAGGACACCATATTATTAAGCTAGGTATCGTTGATAGAGGCAGCTTTCCATCCATGGACTCTCATATCATAGCATAGGTATTTCTCATTGTATATATACTGCATTCAGCCTGAGCCATCTTGCAATCTCCCATGGCAGTATAGTCCCTTTTATTGGATTGTGTACCTTTCTTACATGTAGTAATTTTATCCTATTTGTGTTTTTAACATTATGTTCAATAAAATTTATTTTATATTAGTACCATAGTGGAGATCGCTTTATTGCATAGATCCCACTATATGTGGAAATCAGTATTTGTAAGCCAAAACCAGGAGTGGGTGATAAATGCAGAAGTGGTGCACATGTTTCTATTATACTTTTCCTCAAATTGTTCCACTCCTGGTTTTGGCTTACAAATACTGATGTAAAATACTGACCAAATACTGCTAGTGTGACAGCAGCCTTATGGTGATAGTATTGTGTTTTTTTTTTGTTTTTTTTATTTCTGATCAGTATTGTAGTATTCAGTCACTATGTGGTGGTAATATGTGGTCTGGAAATGGTGTTGTGGTATTTGTCCCTTGTATGTGCTATTTGGTCACCAAGTGGTGGTAATATGTGGTGTTGACACGGTGCGGTGGTATTTGTCCCTTGTATGTAGTATTATTCGGTCACTATGTGGTCTGGTCATGGTGTGGTGGTATTTCTTCCTGTATGTGGTATTATTGGTCTTGGTATAGTGGATTGTGTTGTGTATGGCAGTCATTTGTTCTCTCTGATATTAATTAGGAGAAGATTCTTTATTTCCATTAGAGTTTTAATGCTTTGTACACAGCGGCGGAGATGCACTTACAGGGGTTTCCTGTGGAAAAAAGTAATCACCTCTCCACAGGATAAGTGATAACATATTGATTGGTGGGGGTCTGACTGCTTGGACCCACTCAGCAAAATGTGGAACTTTTTATCCCCATTAGACTGGAGTGGCATCTCCGACTAGATCACTGATCCATTCATTCCCTCAGTGGCTGCACTTGTTTTTTTCTGGAAGCCCCAAAGAGAATGAATGGAGCTGCGGTCAGAAATCCCACCTGCCGCTGCATTTTAAAATAGTGATAACAGTGTCCTGTCAGGGATAAAACTTCCCCAGTTTCTAATGGTCGGATCTAAGCGATCACCTATCCTGTGGAGCCCATGGATCAGTGATAACTTGTTTTACCAAGAACCACATTAATGTAAACTACCGTAATTATACATCCCAGTTATTGGGGCACACGGTAGATGTGCAGCAGCCGCCGGTGTTTTACAGCCGATGCTCCACTATAATGACAGATATTTGCATATAGCTGTAGGGTGGGCCCCTAGAGTCCATTCCTCTGGTGGGCCCCAGACACCCCAGTCCGACGCTGGATGAGGAATTTCCAAGCATACAAACCATACAACTGTCGCACAATAAATTCCTCCAGCTCTCCAAACACCAGCTCCTCACTACTCCAGGTCTATCAAGCAAGTGCTATCTCAGACAAAGATCTGACCAGAAGGCCTAGCTTTTATAGGAGAGAGGAGAGGCTAATGGAGCACAGCTGAAAGCAGGGATTTCCACATGGCCTATTAACCCCTGTCCTGCTGAAAGAAAACAAAACACCTTTAATACATAGGAGAAGTGCTTCTTCTCAGCAACGAAGCAGGAGCCATCAGACGCCGTGGTCTTCTGGTACTGCTCTGTCGCGGTAACTCCGTGACAGTACCCCACTTCTATGAGGGACCTCAGGACCTGGTTTATCTGGGTGGGCTGCATGAAAGGCCCGAACCAGTCTGGTCGCATGAACGTCGGAAGCTGGAACCCACATCCTTTCCTCGGGACCGTACCCCTTCCAATGTACCATGTATTGAAGTGACCGATGAATAAGACGAGAATCTAAGACTTTTGCTATCTGGAACTCCAAATTACCATCGACAATGACAGGAGAAGGTGGCAGAGGGGAAGATCCTGCAGATGCCACGTACTTCTTGAGAAGAGAACGGTGAAAAACATTTTGGATTTTAAAAGTAGGTGGCAGAGCAAGACGGAATGCTACTGCTATCCTTCTTCTTTACGAAAAAGAATCCTGCAGCAAGGGGAGAAGAGGAAGGTCGGATATGGCCCTTAGCCAGACTTTCTGTAATATAGTCCTTCATGGCCTGCCTTTCTGGACCTGAGATGTTATACAGTCTGCTCTTGGGCAGCTTGGCACCAGATTGATGGCACAATTATAAAGGTACCGTCACACTAAACGATATCGCTAGCGATCCGTGACGTTGCAGCGTCCTCGCTAGCGATATCGTTTAGTTTGACACGCAGCAGCGATCAGGATCCTGCTGTGATGTCGCTGGTCGCTGAATAAAGTCCAGAACTTTATTTGGTCGTCCGATCGCCGTGTATCGTTGTGTTTGACACCAAAAGCAACGATACCAGCGATGTTTAACACTGGTAACCAGGGTAAACATCGGGTTACTAAGCGCAGGGCCGCGCTTAGTAACCCGATGTTTACCCTGGTTACCAGCGTAAAAGTAAAAAAAACAAACAGTACATACTCACCTGCGCGTCCCCCAGCATCTGCTTCCTGCTCTGACTGAGATCCGGCCCTAAAGTGAAAGTGAAAGCACAGCGGTGACGTCACCGCTGTGCTGTTAGGGCCGGAGCTCAGTCAGTGTCAGGAAGCAGACGGTGGGGGACGCGCAGGTGAGCATGTACTGTTTGTTTTTTTTACTTTTACGCTGGTAACCAGGGTAAACATCGGGTTACTAAGCGCGGCCCTGCGCTTAGCAACCCGATGTTTACCCTGGTTACCCGGGGACCTCGGCATCGTTGGTCGCTGGAGAGCGGTCTGTGTGACAGCTCCCCAGCGATCAAACAGCGACGCTGCAGCGATCGGCATCGTTGTCGCTATCGCTGCAGCGTCGCTTAATATGACGGTACCTTAAGGACGATGTGGGGGAAGCTCTTGGCTCCCCTGCTCAGAAAACACATCCACGAAGTCTGACAGGTAATGGGGCACGGACTGGGTATCCACCCTTGCCAACTGGGTACCCAAACAGTGTCCTTGACAGTATGTACTCCACTTTACCACTACCTGTGTCTGCCAATCAATTACCGGATTGTGCAGAGCGAGCCAAGGAAGTCCCAGTACCACAGGTGAGGGCAGACCCTCAAGCACATAACATTTTAATACCTCAGAGTGTATGGCCCCCACCTGTAGCCGTAAGTCATGGACTTTCTGTGTGAAGTGCCCCTGTTTTAGAGGAACAGAATCGATAGCTGTCACAGATCCCTTCTCCGTGGTGTCACTTATTCGTCACGTGGCTGCTCTCACACGTGACTTTTGTTGTGCGTGCAAGGGTTAATCTATCTCCCACTCTCAGTCCAGCATTCAACCTCTGTCCTATGCTGTAACAGGAGCATAAATCACACACCGACCCAGGCCACACACCTGCTCATACATGCTGCCACCACTCATCGAACACATGGGCGATGAGTCCAGGAAAATAATAATAATACTAATAAAAATATGTCTATCACTCATAAGGCTCACACACCTTGGGCTATGGATTCTTTTAGAACATTCAAGGTTCGACTTGTTAAAGTTTTATACTTTAATAACAAAAGGTTCAATGCTTACAATAAGAAAAAGGTATAAAAATATAATAAAAAGACATACAACTTATGCAAAACAAAATCAAAATAAACAGGAGAAACTTACAGAAATTAGCTAACTGGTAGTTGCTTTCTGCTCCCTGAGGGGGGGGAGGTGAATGGAGTTGGTGGAACACATCAGCTTCTCAGGCTGCCCTCACATGTGAATACAATTCTCTGTCTGCAGCCTAAATTTATAACTTTGGTCTGGAGGTCAGGTTTCTAGACCGGCCCCTCAGGTCAATATCATAACTGCTGCCTGTTTGATTGGGCCACGGCCGCGCCCCCAATGAATACATTATTTTCTCTTGAGATACGTTTGAAAAGGTTCTCAGGAATAGCTGCCCTCCGGCCGCAATTAGCATCTCCCCTCCAAGACCTAGAAGGTGCCAAATGTTCCTTTTCTTCTTGGCCCTAGCTAGACCTCCTGGTGAGATATGGAGACACAATTCCTACTCGTCCCAAGGAAGTACCTATTAACACCTAGGTGCGACTTGCCTTCAGGACAGATGTTACATTATCACTAGGCACACATATAACCCTAGACATATGTCACTACACACATATCTACTATATAATTGTCTAAGGGGTACATCCGTCTTTCTGTCTGTTTGTCTGTCTTTCTGTCTGTCTGTCACGGATATTCATTGGTCGCGGCCTCTGTCTGTCATGGAATCATTGGCCATTGCCATGACCAATCAGCGACATGCACAGTCCAGAAGAAAATGGCCGCTACCTACTCCCCGCACTCCTTACTCCCCGCACTCACTGCCCGGCCCCTCCGGTCACCGCTCACCGCATACTCCCCTCCGGTCACCGCTCACACAGGGTTAATGCCGGCGGTAACGGACTGCGTTATGCCGCGGGTAACGCACTCCGTAACCGCTGCTATTAACCCTGTGTGTCCCCAATTTTTTACCATTGATGCCGCATAATAAAAAAACAAAAAACCTGCTATACTCACACTCCGTAGTCCGCCGAGCCGCTCGCGCCGGCCGCCATCTTCCGTTCCCGGCGATGCATTGCAAAATTACCCAGAAGACTTAGCGGGTTTTTTTTTAACAGGGATATCATGCCCACATTGCTATATACGTGGGCTGCGCAATATACTACGTGGGCTGCACAATGTACTACGTGGGCTGCGCAATGCACTACATGGGCTGCGCAATGTACAACGTGGGCTGCGCAATGTACTACGTGGGCTGCGCAATATACTACGTAGGCTGCGCAATGTACTACATGGGCTGCGCAATGTACTGCGTGGGCTGCGCAATGTACTGCGATGGCTGCGCAATGTACTGCGTTGGCTGCGCAATCTACTGCGTGGGCTGCGCAATGTACTGCGTGGGCTGCGCAATGTACTGCGTTGGCTGCGCAATGTACTGCGTGGGCTGCGCAATGTACTGCGTGGGCTGCGCAATGTACTGCGTGGGCTGCACAATGTACTGCGTGGGCTGCGCAATGTACTGCGTGGCTGTGCAATATACTACGTGGGCTGTGCTATATACTACGCATACATATTCTAGAATACCCGATGCGTTAGAATCGGGCCACCATCTAGTAGATATATATATACATACACATATTTCACCACAATAGCTATTATGGGTATCGGTCTGGACAAGGTTTGTGACAAACCCAGCGTCGACCAAATTAAACCCCGCCCCACTGTCCAAGAAGGCGGACACGTGAACCTTATTTTCACCCATGTATAAAATAGCTGGAAGGAAAAAACGATTCTTTCCCACAGAGGTTATGAGTACACACAAGTTGCCAACCTCCCCGCAACCCGGGCCCTCTAGTTTTCCGGCGGTTGTTTAAACAAGTGACGGGTAGGACATGTGCTCACAAAATGACCTTTCTTGCCACAACAAAAACACACTCCCCCTTACGCCGAATTAATGCAAGTTTGCTAGGTTGGGACGCCGCACCCACTTGCATGGGTTCCACAGTAGAATCAGTACTGGTCACGCTCAAACTTGGACCTCCTGCCCCCAGAGGTGTCTCCCTATGCCTCTAGTGAAGACGGCGATCAACCTGGATCGCCAGAGACATGGCCGCCTCAAGGGAATCCGGAGTCTCACAGAGAGCTAATGCATCCCTTAGGCCGGGGTCACACTAGCGTGTTTTACGGACGTATGAGAGGCGCAGAAAATACGCATTGCACACGGTACAATTATTCTCTATGGCCCAGCTCCTATCTGGCGTATTTTACGTATCCGTAATTTACAGTCTTGTACGGCCGTAGACAATCGCAGCATGCTGCGTTTGTCAGCGTATTGAGCAAATAAATCGCCAATGAAAGTCTATGGGTGCGAGAAAAATACGGATTACACACAGACCAACAGTGTGACTTGCGTAAAATACGCAAGAGTACAGCAGGTGACAGGAAATGTGTCAAGCCCCCAATTAGGAAGCTCAGACATGCTAATTAGCTGAGAAAGCCAGACAGACATCCCGGAAGTCTGCCGCATGCCTCCACGGAGTCACAAGCAGCATGGCATCCATTATTAATGTGGATATGCTCCTCATCCTGGTCCAAGAAAGGCCTGAAATATGGGACCAGCGGGATCCCAACTATTCTAACCGGGTCAGGAAAGAGGCAGCTTGGAGGACCATCTGTGGGATCCTATTCCCAGATTTTGAGCAACGACCACGTGCGGTGCAGACACAACTTTGTAAGTACACTCATGTTTCGACATTAATTAACCTACAAAAATGCTTTACCTACATGATTTCATGCTAATTATTTTTTTGTTTATGTGTGGTTTTTTTTGTATTTTTGAGCAAAAAAAAAAGATGGTGGACATGAGAAAGGGGTTACGTACAGAGATAGAGATGTTGCTTACGGTGATAGTTTTTTGAACGCCAGACTGGTACAGAGGGGAGTGGACCCTGTCCTTGTGGGGTTAGACTTTATTGTGTATCCTTTGTTTTAATATTTTTTTTGTTCCATTTTTTTAGTTACAAACTTCATTTAAAAAGTCATTTTAGTATCCATTTTAGTATTAAAATATGATCAATCAATGACAACTTTTGTAAGCAATGTGCAGAATGACCTTATAGAATATTTGATTCTATGTCATTGCAGTGGAAGATGTTACGAGACGATGGCGCAGCATCAGGGACCAATATCGGAGGGAAAGGCAGCAGCGGGCCAGGAGTGGGTCAGCAGCTCCTTCAAAAAAGAGAAAGTACATCTACTACGATCGCCACTCCTTTTTGGATCCCAGTATGGATCTAAGACCGTAAGTAAAAACCTCACAACACAATACACATATGTTAGCAATTGTATAAACTCTTAATTAGGGGTATTCATAATTTCATAACAGAACACAGTCCAACCTCACTGAGAGGGAGACCAGGTCAGACTCGGAGGTTGTTATTGATCCGGTTGGTGTAGAAGAAGAGGTGGCAGGCCCATCTTTGGCCTCTTCTAGCTCCATCCTTCCTGGACCATCTCATTCAGCATCCCAAGATCCAGCACCAACTGGCCAAGATGCAGCACCACCACCCACAGCAGCACCAGATCCTGTAAGCCAGGAAGATCATGGACACAGCAGCAGCCCTACTGTCCCACTGGTGTCCTCCACAGACTGCTGGGACTTTACGCAGAGGCCGCAGAAAAAGAGAGCTGCAAGAGAGTAGGAGGAATGTGGATGCTGGGGTCCTTAATTATTTGGCCAGGGCAGCCCACGATGATGGTGAGGAGGCCTTTGCTCGCAGCCTGGCCCGGTACCTCCGCCCCCTTCCCCGTGAGATGAGGCTACGTGTGAGAGGGTGTATTCAAATCCTAAATGATTTATGCACCTTCCCAAATAAGCCCTATGAGGTGTTAGAATTTATTGAGAGAAGGCAGCTGTCACCACATAACCTCATGCGCCTTCCATGAACTCAACAGGTGCATGGTCAATCAGGATTTGAAGCACCTCCTCCACATGTACCTACACCTCAAACCCTTCCCACCAAAAACCCACCAAGGCCAGCACCTTACCATATGGCAGCCTATAACCAACCTTCCCAATATGGCCACTTGTCCAGACCCAGTGCTGGAGGCTGGTCCCAACCTGGGTTTGGACGACTTGGCCATATTGGGGGAGGGTATGAGTCACGGCCCTATTTTTAACATCATGAGGCCCAAACTCAATACCCATATGGCCAATCCGAGCATGGCCACTATTTTGAGCAGCCACACACATCAGCCACACAGGGCGAAGGACAATTGGGCCAACAAAGGCCACCTGACCAAGACACCCAGCTGCCGCCTTCACCTCCACCAACGTATCGGAATCTGTGATGTTTTTTTTTGTTTGAACAATTTTGCTTGTTTGTCTTAAAAATAATGTTCTTGTGCTGTGTTTGCACATGTTTTGTTATTATTTTGTTAAAGAAAAAAAAAAAAAGCCAAGTTTCATTGGCACAAAAAATACATGAAAAAAATGTTTTTTTTTTATTTAAAAAAAAAAAGGTTTGGCTATAAGTAAAAATTATATTACAAAGCCAACATTTTATGGTTTGGACAATCGTTATTACTTCAGAGTAAATTAGTTTGTTCATAAACATCATAACATTAGAAAATAAAACACACACTGTTACGTTTGTTAAGAAAATTTAACATTACGAAAAATATACATCAAGAAACACATTACAACATAGAAACAGCTTTATCTTGCCAGGGAGTAGCTCCCTCAGGAGAAACAAAACAATTGGTAAAAATATCACGCACTTTTAATCCAGAAAGGGGACACCGCGGAGGAGGGCCATGTGGTGTAGGCCTACGAACATTGCTCAACATGCCTTCAACATTATCAGCTGAGGAGCACTCATGAATTCTTGTGAAGTTGTGTAAAACAACACAAGCTTTGATTACTTCATTAACATTTGCCTCACTCAGCTGAATGGCAGACTGTAGAACCCGCCATTTGGCACACAAAATTCCAAAGGCACACTCCACCAGTCGCTGCGCCCGTGAAAGCCCCAAATTAAACACCCGGCGCCGGTGGTCCAGGTTGCGATGGGGATAAGGCCTCATGACATGCCTTTTCAACTGGAAGGCCTCATCTGCCACAAGGACAAATGGCACTGCTTCAACATTGGAGCCTGGGCATTGTTTTGGTGGTAGGTCCAACTGGTTTTCACGCAGCCGCCGACCCATAATGGACAAATTGAAGACTCTAGAGTCTTCAGTTCGACCATAGGCCCCAATATCTACAATTATAAACCTGTAGTGACTGTCAACTACAGCTAACAGAACTACAGAGAAATACTGCTTATAATTGTAGAATTGGGACCCAGAGTTCGGCGGCTTACGCACCCTGATATGTTTCCCATCAAGGGCTCCAATACAGTGGAGAAAATCGCAATTGTCCTTAAATCCACAGGAGATTTTAAGCCAATCCTCCATTTTGGGCTCTGGCATCACAAGTTGTTGTAGTCTGGACCAAATTTCCATACACGTAGCCCGCACTATGCCGGAAATAGTGGACCTACCAATAAGAAACTCCAGATGGAGTCCGGCATAAGACAAGCCAGTTGACAGGAACCTGAAAGAACAATGAAAATCTCAAATTAGCAATGTACTAATGATTGTGTGAAATCATATGGTAAACAATTAGTAATGTTTGTATTTTATAAGGGTGCGTAACAGTGTACCTTTAACAATATACGCTGTCTACATAAATTTGGATAACAAAATATTGTTTTAATGTTATTTTGCTAGACTTTACCAATCTATTTTGTGTAACAACAACTAAAGTTGTATTAAACACCAAAAAAAGGGCATAGTTAAACACTTCATCAACATACAGTATGTGAGGATGGTGAATACATGCCGTAAAGTAAGTAGAAGACGCTCCTCTGCGGATATAGCTTTACGCATCCTGGTAGGTAATGCCTGGTCGTATTGTCTCCAACAAGATGTCAAAGGTGGGTATGGTCATGCGACAGTAATTGTAGAATTTGGAGGGATGTGTCCGCAGTGATGTATAGAACCTGTGGAAATGGCCTTTAGTGAGGCGATGCTGCAAAAGTGGATGCACTCACAATCTTCTCCTCCTTCATGGATCTACTATCACGGGGTATGGCTGGCCAAAGCGACGTGACAACACCCAGTTAAATAACACCCGCTCAGTTGGTGTGAAATGCAGGAGGTCACACATGTTGCCAAAGTACCACCAACACTACAATAGAAGCACAGCAGCAAAATGGCCACATGGGAGGTTACACCTGTTGTAGAGCCCTTAAATAGGGTCGCTGATGATTATTTAAATGAATTTCAGGCCAGAAAACCGTTAAATGTCCATTTTGTAAGGTTGTGTGAAAAAAGTGCATTACGGATGCCATACGGATTACATACGGAGGTTTACATGCGCAAAATACGCTGCCGCACCCTGCCTACGGATGACATACGGATCACTATTTTGGGAACATTTCTGCGTATTACGCATGTAAAATACGGACCGTATTTCCCTACGCTGAGTGTGACCCCGGCCTTACTCTTACGGAGAGACCCTCGCAGAATCGACTACGGAGGGTCGGGTCATTCCACCTAGTGTCAGTGGCCCAACGCCGGAACTCGGAGCAGTATTCCGCCGCCAGACGGTTTCCTTGCTGAAGTTGGCGCAGAGATGACTCAGCCAAGGAGACACGATCAGGGTCATCATACACTAAGCCCAAAGCCTGGAAGAAGCCCACTATGGTCTGAGATAATGTCACGATTGGACTGGCGAGTAAACTGGGACCAGGGGCACCTTTCCTGGCCCTAGCTCTAGGGGGCACCCTAACTCGCCCTGTTCCATGGGATACCTCAGATGGCGAGGATGCCGGGGCCTCCGCCCTTGCCCTGTCTCCTAACTGCAGCCCTGCGTCAGTCCCCCTCCCCACCCGGGGAAGAGAGGCACTACCGTGTACAACAGTACACCAACCCAACAAACGGGAACAAAGACAAGGGTAAAAGAAAACTCCACTCACACAAAATATGCTCTCACAAATAACAGAGTTATTCACCAGGGTGTGAAGGACGGGGGAAGTAAATAAGGCAGGTAAGGATGAGGAATTTCCAAGCGTAGAAACCATACAACTGTCGCACAATAAATTCCTCCAGCTCTCCAAACACCAGCTCCTCACTACTCCAGGTCTATCAAGCAAGTGCTGATATAGAAAACTAGCAATTGAACCCGTTCTACGCCCGGGTGGCGAGCATTTATATTAGTATATGGTCTCCATCCTGGTATGTGCTGCTCCTATCTTGCTCTCCCATCCTGTCATGTGCTGCTCCATCCTGCGCCCCCATCCTGTCATGTGCTGCTCCATCCTGTGCCTCCATCCTATCATGCGTTCCCATCCTGTCATGTGCTGCTCCCATCCTGCACCCCCATCCTGTCATGTGCTGCTCCATCCTGCGCCCCATCCTATCATGTGCTGCTCCATCCTGCGTCCCCATCCTGTCATGTGCTCCCATCCTGCGTCCCCATCCTGTCATGTGCTCCCATCCTGTGCCCTCATCCTGTCATATGCTGCTCCATCCTACAACCCCATCCTGTCATGTGTGTGCCCCAATTCTGTCATGTGCTGCTCCCATCCTGTGCCCCCATTCTGTCATGTGCTGCTCCCATCCTGTCATGTGCTCCCATCCTGCGCCCCATCATGTCATGTGCTCCCATCCTGCACCCCCATCCTGTCATGTGTGCACCCCCATTCTGTCATGTGCTGCTCCCATCGTGCGCAATCATTCTGTCATGTGCTGCTCCCATCCTGCGCCCCCATTCTGTCATATGCTGCTCCCATCCTGTGCCCCCATTCTATCATGTGCTGCTCCCATCCTGCCTGTTCCTGTTTCCATTCTGCCATATGTTGCTCCCATCTTTCTCTCTCCGGCTCTACTGCCCGAGTGCGGCTGTGCTGAGTGCGGGCGGCTGTGCTGAGTGCGGGCGGCTGTGCTGAGTGCGGGCGGCTGTGCTTGGCGGTGCTGAGTGCGGGCGGCTGTGCGTGGCGGTGCTGAGTGCGGGCGGCTGTGTGTGGCGGTGCTGAGTGCGGGTGGCTGTGCTGAGTGCGGGCGGCTGTGCGTGGCGGTGCTGAGTGCGGGTGGCTGTGCGTGGCAGTGCTGAGTGCGGGCGGCTGTGCTGAGTGCGGGCGGCTGTGCGTGGTGGTGCTGAGTGCGGGTGGCTGTGCGTGGCGGTGCTGAGTGCGGATGGCTGTGCTGAGTGCGGGCGGCTGTGCGTGGCGGTGCTGAGTGCGGGCAGCTGTGCGTGGTGGTGCTGAGTGCGGGCGGCTGTGCGTGGCGGTGCTGAGTGCGGGCGGCTGTGCGTGGCGGTGCTGAGTGCAGGTGGCTGTGCATGGCGGTGCTGAGTGCGGGCGGCTGTGCCTGGCGGTGCTGAGTGCGGGCGGCTGTGCATGGTGGTGCTGAGTGCGGGCGGCTGTGCGTGGCGGTGCTGAGTGCGGGCGGCTGTGCGTGGCGGTGCTGAGTGCGAGCGGCTGTGCGTGGCGGTGCTGAGTGCCGGCGGATGTGCGTGGCAGTGCTGAGTGCGGGCGGCTGTGCGTGGCGGTGCTGAATGCGGGCAGCTGTGTGTGGCGGTGCTGAGTGCGGGCGGCTGTGCGTGGCGGTGCTGAGTGCGGGCGGCTGTGCGTAGCGGTGCTGAGTGCGGGTGGCTGTGCGTGGCGGTGCTGAGTGCGGGCGGCTGTGCGTGGCGGTGCTGAGTGCGGGCGGATGTGCGTGGCGGTGCTGAGTGCGGGCGGCTGTGCGTGGCGGTGCTGAGTGCGGGCAGCTGTGCATGGCTGTGGTGAGTGCCGGCGGCTGTGCGTGGCGGTGCTGAATGCGAGCGGCTGTGCGTGGCTGTGGTGAGTGCGGGCGGTTGTGCGTGGCTGTGCTGAGTGCTGGCGGCTGTGCGTGGCTATGCTGAGTGCCGGCGGCTGTGCGTGGCTGTGGTGAGTGCGGGCGGCTGTGCGTGGCTGTGGTGAGTGCGGTGGCTGTGCATGGCTGTGGTGAGTGCGGGCAGCTGTGCGTGGCTGTGCTGAATGCGGGTGGCTGTGCTGAGTGCGGGTGGCTGTGCGTGGCTGTGGTGAGTGCGGACGGCTGTGCGTGGCTGTGGTGAGTGTGGGCGGCTGTGCTGAATGCGGGCGGCTGTGCGTGGCTGTGCTGAGTGCCGGCGGCTGTGCGTGGCTGTGGTGAGTGTGGTCGGCTGTGTGTGGCTGTGGTGAGTGCTGGCGGCTGTGCGTGGCTGTGGTGAGTGCGGGCAGCTGTGCGTGGCTGTGGTGAGTGCCGGCGGCTGTGCGTGGCTGTGGTGAGTGCGGGCGGCTGTGCGTGGCTGTGGTGAGTGCGGGCAGCTGTGCGTGGCTGTGGTGAGTGCCGGCGGCTGTGCGTGGCTGTGCTAAGTGCGGGCGGCTGTGCGTGGCTGTGGTGAGTGTGGGCGGCTGTGTGTGGCTGTGCTGAATGCGGGCGGCTGTGCGTGGCTGTGCTGAGTGCCGGCGGCTGTGCGTGGCTGTGCTGAGTGCGGGCGGCTGTGCGTGGCTGTGGTGAGTGCGGGCGGCTGTGCGTGGCTGTGGTGAGTGCGGGCGGCTGTGCGTGGCTGTGGTGAGTGCGGGCGGCTGTGCATGGCTGTGCTGAGTGCGGCGGCTGTGCGTGGCTGTGGTGAGTGCGGGCGGCTGTGCGTGGCTGTGCTGGGCGCCGAGTGCTGGGGGCCTGAGCAGGCGGGGACACCGGCGCGCTGTTGGGGTCAGGTGCCGGAGTAGCCGCTAGCTCAGGCCCCCGGCACTTGCTATATTCACCTGTCCCGGCGTTCCATCGATGCGCGCTGCTCCATCCTCCACATCCTTTGGCTGTGACTGTTCAGTCAGAGGGCGGCGCGCATTAAGCTTGATTTCCACATGCCCTATTAACCCCTGTCCTGCTGAAAGAAAACAAAACACCTTTAATACATAGGAGAAGTGCTTCTTCTCAGCAACGAAGCAGGAGCCATCAGACGCCGTGGTCTTCTGGTACTGCTCTGTGGCGGGAACTCCGTGACAACTGGGGCTTAGTGGGTCCACTTCACAAAGTGAACCTAACAACTATGAATTAGTGAACGTAGAACTGATTTTCCTTTATATCAAGGGAAGAATTATAAAAGAGATAATACTGTACGAAATTATTCCCAAGAGGGGGGAACCTGGAGGGTCAATTCACAAATTGGTTTAATTAAGTTGCTTTACTGATTAGGCTACTTTCACACTAGCGTCGCTTGCTGTCTGTCACAATGCGTCGTTTTGGAGAAAAACACATCCTGCAAAGTTGCCCGCAGGATGCGTTTTTTTCTCCATAGGCTTGCATTAGCGACGCATTGCGACAGATTGACACACGTCGCATCTGTCGTGCGACAGATGCGTCGTGTTTTGGCGGACCGTCGGCACAAAAAAAGTTACATGTAATGTTTCTTTGTGCGTCGTGTCCGCCATTTCCGACCGCACATGCTGGAACTCCGCCCCCTCCTCCCCGGACATTACAATGGGGCAGCGGATGCATTGAAAAACTGCATCCGCTCCCCCCGTTGTGCTACTTAACACACTGTCCGTCGGTATGTTGGGGCGACGGTTTGCGACGGCCCGTACCAACGGACTGGTGCGAAAGTAGCCTTAGTTGTGATGCTTATGTTTCAGGGAGATATGTTGACCATTTCTGATGCTATAGATTCCCCTATACACACCAGAATTAACCTTAGTTCACACAGTCATTATGTTGGCCAGGATGTCTAATAAAACTACACAGTTAAAACTGCATGTTGGTTTTGAGCTGAAGTGGTGAGTATAGATACCAATAAAAGGCCAATGTAATTTTCTGTGACACATTGCTGCCATCTCTGTGTCACTTTCCTGACTCAGCATCCGATAGCCAGAGCTGGAGCAAACACATTAACAATTCTCTCTTGCTGACCTCAAGTTATAAAACTCTGTGCCAAGATTTAACTCCTTCCTACTTTTAGGCGGTGAGATTTTCTATATATTCCCAGGATAAACCTTGGTTACATTTAACTTGCATAATGGATTGTTTTCTATTTAAATTCAGGATGTGACATTTTATCAGTTATGACGGGACACTAAACTTCCTTTCAGAAGCTTATATGTAAAGATTAAGGGTACCGTTACACTAAACGATTTACCAATGATCACGACCAGCGATACGACCTGGCCGTGATCATTGGTAAGTCGTTGTGTGGTCGCTGGGGAGCTGTCACACAGACAGCTCTCCAGCGACCAACGATGCCGAAGTCCCCGGGTAACCAGGGTAAACATCGGGTTACTAAGCGCAGGGCCGCGCTTAGTAACCCGATGTTTACCCTGGTTACCATCGTAAATGTAAAAAAAAAAAAACAGTACATACTCACATTCCGGTGTCCATCAGGTCCCTCGCCGTCTGCTTCCCGCACTGACTGTGAGTGCCGGCCGTAAAGTAAAAGCAGAGCGCAGCGGTGACATCACCGCTGTGCCCTGCTTTCCGGCCGGCACTCACAGCAGATGGCGAGGGACCTGACGGACACCGGAATGTGAGTATGTACTCTTTGTTTTTTTTTACATTTACGATGGTAACCAGGGTAAACATCGGGTTACTAAGCGCGGCCCTGCGCTTAGTAGCCTGATGTTTACCCTGGTTACAAGCGAACGCATCGCTGGATCGGTGTCACACACACCGATCCAGCGATGACAGCGGGAGATCCAGCGACGAAATAAAGTTCCAAACGATCTGCTACGACGTACGATTCTCAGCGGGGTCCCTGATCGCTGCTGCGTGTCAGACACAGCGATATCGTATGGATATCGCTGGAACGTCATGGATCGTACCGTCATAGCGACCAAAGTGCCACTGTGAGACGGTACCCTAAGAGCTCAAGATTTTGACCTCTAAACCAACACAAAGGAAAGATATCTTGAAAAATGTTTCTATATGGTTGATACGGGCTCACCTGGTGAGATGTATTTTATGATGAGCAGCACGGACAGAGGGAATAGTGCAGCAGAGTGGATCTTGATGGATGGCACATGGATCAATCACGGCCAGCATAGTGTGGTGTGCTGGACTGCAGAAAGAAGTGAAAGAGGAAGCAATAGGAGAAGCATAGCAAGGGTGTGCAGATACACAAAGGAACAGTAAATGTGTAAGGGAGCCAGGGTGGTAGACGTGGCAACGAGTTGTAGTGATCCCACACCATGGCACCCCACAAAGGAAACATAATGTAGAACACTCACTTTAGATTCAGGGGTTCTTTCTGCCTCCGCCATCCCTGCTCCAGATTCCCGATTCTCACAAACGACTCCAGAATCTACAGTTTGTCCATGCTTAACAGTTTAACTTTACTTAGCAACAGGGTTCTTTTTACAGATGCAGCACAGTTATCATGCAAAGACATTAATGGAGCTTTCCCTTCCTTCACTGGCAACTTCCGTCTCTCCTGGCAATCTCTGCCTGTCCCAACAATCTCTGTCGCTCCCGGCAATCTGTACCTGTCCCGACAATCTGTCGCTCAGGCAATCTCTGCCTCGTCCTGGCAATCTCTGCCTTGTCCTGGCAATCTCTGCCTCTTCATGGCAATATCTGCCTGTTCCAGGCAGTCTCTGCCTTGCTGGGCAATCCCTATCCCATCCTGGCAATCTCTGCCTGGCCTTGGCAATCTCTATCCTCTATCTTCTATCTTCTGCAGATCTTGGTTATGACCAGCATGATAGCCGAGTAGATGGGATTTGTCAGCCTGATAATGCATCAACTAACTAACTATACTGATTTCTAGGTGAGTAAATCATGTGAAGTTCTTATAAGAGCCAACAATGTTTCAGTTAAAAATTTATTACATTGAAAAAAAAAACACATTTCTTATTTAAAATAGATGATAACAGAGATGGCACAGTTCAATGATGTATAACGATAAATGTATTTTCTCCTTTTCCTCAGAGTTTGTCTTTAAAGATCTCCCGAGAAGGTGTTACCATTTGTCTAAGGGAAAAGATCCAGGCCTTCAAAATGCCCGTATAAAATCCAGAGGGTAAGAAATAGGGCTAGAGTGACACAAAGACAACTAAAACCATCTATGCTGCATCTTATCATCTTCCTGCAAGATGGAAGAAGGGAAATGAAGACCTGACTCCTAGACCTACAGCAGGACAAGAAGCTGGTTATTCCACAGAAAACATTTACATGTAGATCACTGTGGTTATCTACAGGGATCCAAATTGCCATCAATTTTTCTGTAATGTGATGGGCAATGACAAAGTCATTTCAATTGTTGAATACCACTCATGGTACCAGAATGGCCCTGCAGATGCACTTCTTCTGGAACATGAATGTGGCACCCCAGGAGTTCAGGTATCATAGTGGTATTGCCTTCCTCTCGGGAAGGGTGGCACCATTCCTGCAAACGAGGAGGATCCCTTTAACAGGTAGCACATACATGCAGCATATTCTGACTCTGGGCCAGAAGGAGGAGCTCTAGACCCGGTTTCAGGGGAACTTACCTATATATGTTCTGGCTTGGAGAAGGAGTGAGTTCAGTCTGTAGAGAGTGTGAAGGAAGAAAGAGCACAGGAGAAGTGAGGAGCTGGAGGGGAGCTGCAACTGGGCTCCCTCCACGCTGAAGCGCAGGAACCAGACACCGGGAGTCCGAGGTTGTGTGGGACTGTATGCCCCACAGCAGAAATCAAAGGGCAGGAGATTGAAAGTTACTAGCTCACACCTACACCCGAAGGCACAACAGCATCCAGAGCCAGGAGTCACAGTACATAGAGACACGTGTAAAAAGGCTTGAGTTGCCTGCCATGCGGGTACTGTCCTAAGAGACAGACAGAGAAAGAGAGAGGACCTTGTGAGAAGCCATAGGCAGCAAGGGACGCATCTTACAGCGCAGTGTGGAAGGCTCCCAATCCCACCTGGCTGTGTCCTCTGATTCTTTCTGGCACCTCACCATCTTTCCCTACTTCACCGGGAGCCCTGGGGATTCAGCTTCACCTGTGGAAAGCCATACCATCCCTGCTGCAGTACCATCATCCCTAGTGGACCCCTTTAAGCAGCGTTGGTCATCCCTGACCGAATACCACAGGTGGCATCATGAACACTCTCAAATAACCCCTTTAAAGACCTTCCCTTAACTTTGACGCCCAGGGCCACCGACCGGATCGCTACCACCGTGACTTCCCTTTAATGACCACCGGACCCGAGTACTCCTAGGCCCTAGCGGGTGCTCCATGAACAGACCCAGAAATGACTTCCAATGAGAAGTCAGGAGAACAGCGGGTACCGAACAATAATGTAATGAATGGTCCATCATGGAAGAGATGGACATCATAATAACAATGTTCCTGAACACAGAGCAGCAGAATGCATCAGACATTGTGATTGCTGTTGTACTGAAGAAAATTTAGAATATCTGCAGCTGTCCTACAAGGAGAATAAAAATGGCATTGATGCCATAATACCCCTGCACAGTGCAACATCAACATGCTTTATAGATGGTGCTAAGTCATCTACAGGCAAGACCAAAAGTTTGGACACACCTTCTCATTTAAAGATTTTCCTGTATTTTCATGACTATGAAAATTGTACATTCACACTGAAGGAATCAAAACTATGGGGAATTATATTCTTAACAAAAAAGTGTGAAACAACTGAAATTATGTCTTATATTCTAGGTTCTTCAAAGTAGCCACCTTTTGCTTTGATGACTGCTTTGCACACTCTTGACATTCTCTTGATGAGCTTCAATAGGTAGTCACCGGGAATGGTTTTCACTTCACAGGTGTGCCCTGTCAGGTTTAAAAAGTGGGATTTCTTGCCTTATAAATTGGGTTGGGACCATCAGTTGTGTTGTGCAGAAGTCTGGTGGATACACAGTTGATAGTCCTACTGAATAGACTGTTAGGCCATGTTCACACTTTGCGGGTTTTACCGCGGATCCGCAGCGTTTATGCAGCTGCGGGTCCGCAGCAGTTTCCATTGCGTTTACATTTACATGTAAACCCTATGGAAACAGCAATCCGCCGTGCACATGCTGTGGGAAAAACCGCGCAGAAACGCAGCGGTTTACAACCTGCAGCATGTCACTTCTTTGTGCAGAATCGCTGCGATTCTGCACCCATAGGAATGCATTGAACCGCTTACTTCCCGCATGGGGCTGTGCCCACGATGCGGGAAGTAAGCGGATAATGTGCAGATGGTACCCGGGGTGGAGGAGAGGAGACTCTCCTCCAGGCCCTGGGAACCATATTAGTGTAAAAAAAAAAAGAATTAAAAGAAAAAATAATGATATACTCACCTCTCAGCGCTGCACGCGGCTGTCCGGTCTCAGGGTTGCTGTGCGAGCAGGACCTGCGGTGACGTCGCAGTCATATGACCGTGATGACGCCGCGGTCACATGACCGTGACATCACGAAGGTCCTTCTCGCACAGCCTCTTTGGAACCGGATCGCCGCGTGCAGCGCCGAGGAGATCGGGACGTCAGAGGGTGAGTATAAACCATTTTTTATTATTTTAACATTACTATTGATGCTGCATATTGCTGCATATGCAGCATCAATAGTATAGGAGTAAAACCCGCAGCGGAAACTGGAAGACAAACCGCGATAAATCTGCAGGGATAACCGCAGCGGTTTTGCCCTGCAGATTTATCAAATCCGCTGCGGGAGAACCCACAGAGCACACCGCAAAGTGTGCATGGAGCGCCCCCACTGCCGCAGGGCCGAGGGGTACCCGGTACCGGGCCTCTCTGTCTCGGTTCTGGGGTTGTCACGGTGGCTAGACCTGGTCCGTGACCCTGCTGAGGGGCGTCCAGTGAAAGTGGAGAGTGATGATGTTGTGGTGTGGTGCAGGTCGCGATGAATAACGAGGACACCAGGTTGCAGTCTCTTTACCTCTTTAATGAAGGCTTCAGGATCCTCAATCCGAAATACGGTTAACAGGGCTATCTGAGCCCGGCCGGTCCGATGGCACCTCCAGAGTTCCCTTTGCAGGTGGAAATATGTGCCTACCTTCTAGCGCTTGTGTGTTGTAGTCCTTCCCTGCTTAGCACCACGGGATAGTCCTCACAACTGTTGTGTCTGTTTCTGAAGTTCCCTCACAACTGATTCTGATGTTCTTCTTCGTCCCCCAGATGATATGGCTAGGACGCACCCGTATGACGGGTAGGCCTGGAGGTCTTCCGGGACCCTAGAGTCGCCCCTCTCCAACTGTTGCCCCCTATGTCTGCTTAGGTGATTTGGGTGAGACAGCCCGCCTATAACTGACTGTCCTGCCGTAGGTTTGAAGTAAGGCCTGGAGCTCAATACTTCCTCGGCGTTTCCGGCCACCGGCTACGCGCCTCAGTAGGATGTTGCATCGGTCTTACAGCACGACTCCTACTGGTGTTTCTCCTTGTTGCGTTGATCTCGTTTCTCACTCTTCATAATAAACCTCGCTTCTTGTCCTTTCTTGGGGGTACCGCCGCAATGAAGTGCAGGCGCGGTCCCGTAACGTTCTTTCTGTTCGCTAGGCCTCTGTCAGGATCCCACCCCAGACAGGGACCCCCCTGAATCTTCCCCTGCAACACCCTCTGCCACAGGATGTTGCCTGGTTCCAACCCAGTCAGCTTTCTGTCTAACTTCCTATCTAACCCCCAGTTTTACCAGATTGTGAGGAGTGGCCTAATATATAGCACCCTTAGCTCCCCTTGGAGGCCAGACTGTGAAGTGTATTGGTGTCTGTGATACCTGGTCAGGTGAACGCCTTCAGTGCCATCAGATGTACCAACACCCCCTTAGTGGCGGAGCATCAGTACCGCAACGACCAGGACTCTGGGGCACTGCACTCCCCCCCGGTTAAATCCAGTACTCCTGGACTGGGAAGAAAACAACAATACATGTCAGCAAAAAGACATACAATTTTTGAAATGCAATAACAAGTGAATTTTGAACAGAGCTTCCCTTTATGGGAGGTGAGAACACTTGAACGTTACAAACATGGTTAAATACTTTAAATAACGTACCATAAATAACTTCTATTACCCAACCGGGTATTCTACTTAGTGCAACTTCTGAATAATAATTTAACTTTTGCCTCTAAGGACGTATAAGCTGAATCCACTAAAGGCTTACTATAAAACACTAAAAGGCTAATCAACTTTTCTTCATTTTCCAACTTTACATTCACAGGACCGCCTGTCTATCTGCCCCAGGCCTACTGCCTCTCGCTCTTTTGCAGGACCGCCCCATTCCTCATCCGGGCCTACTGCCTTTCTCTTTCTATACACAGTATAGGACTTATCACCCTTCTCTCAGTTCAAGATCACTGAGCCATCTCTGTATGGCTCCTAGGAGGACTCACCGACTAACCCCGTACGGGTTCACTTCCTGTCCTCATTCTCTAACACATTATTAAACTTTTCTTACAGTCAACTAACTGACTACATATAACTTTTACACATAAGTATTATTACTACTTCTTTTAAGGCATTATTATACTTCAAGTGCTATTGACGAACGTTCCCTTTAAGAGGGAACCAAGTCTCAATGAGGTAGTGCAGCTACTCATGCTGCCAGTCCGTGTAGACAGGAACTCCAATGCTGTTCCCAGGAGCAGTTTCTTCGCAAAGAGTTCTCTTTGTTGTAAAACCAGTAGGGGGCACCTTTAATAAGGTGTAAACTATGTACAGAACAGTTTGTGAATCATTCACCGTCCATGATTCGGTAGTCTTTATAACATGGGTGAACAAGGAGCAAAAAGGAAAAGGAAAGCAAAAATAAAAGCAATAGGGATCCCGGGTAAACAAAGGGATCCCTTTAAGAGTTAACCCTAGTCGGGTTGTAGCAGCAGAAACACATGGAAGGACAAACAGTTAACTATATACATTCTGTAAAGCATTTAGGGCTTCATAGTAAGTTGCAAGACATCAGCCGATAGTGGACGTCTCCTGACCGCGGCGGCTTCGGTCCCTGGTCTCCGGCTGATGCGGTGTCCATGTCAGTGGTTGGTCTCTAGGGTGCAGTCAGATCACCCGGTGTCTGGATTCGAAGGCTAACCCTGGTTGCAAGCTCGGTAGCAGCAACAAGGCGCACTGTGGCGATAGTAGCAAGATCTGTCAAGTCCGGATCGGTCATGGTCGGGGTAACAGGTGACACCTCTGCAGGCCCACAACGTTGAACGTTCCGAGCGCACCATCCTTGTGCACCCTGGTGGCGAGTGTAGGTCACCTGGTCCCCTCTTTGTAGTAATGGGTCACCATATCGGTTGCGGAAGGGAGTCTTCACATTGCAACTGGTAACGAAGATGTCAGTTGGTAGTCCCGGTTCCTGTATGGAGCCCCAACCCCGCTTTGGGTGAAAGGCCAGCACAGTTCCCCGCTTTACCACGTCTTTCCTGCCGTGCGCAGGCTTTGGGTGTTGTACTTTTGGTGGGTCCATTTGTTCTGTCTCTTTTCGGTTTTTCCAGTGTAAAATTAGGCATTGTTTATATTGTTCCCAAGTGAGCACAGCAAGGGTGAGGCCCTCCTCCCAAGCTCCATCTAGCCCAATCCGGGGGGTGTCCCACTGGAAGATCACCCCCTCTGAGCTCACATCTAGGGGTTCCACCATCTTGGTCGGTAGCGGAGGCACCAGCTTCCCCATCGTGTCGGGGGTGAGCACCACCAGCTCCGCTGAGAGGAACCGGTCATTGTCGGGGTGAGGAGCGGTCGCGGGAGCGGGATCGGTCAGGAGAGCAGGCTCGGTCGGGGAAGCAGGGGTGCTCTCCGTACCTGCGTCTGATGTGACTCCACCGATGTCGATCTGTTCCGTTGACAAGGACACTGGAATCGGCCGCAGCCCGGACCGCGGCTCCTCCGAGGCCGCCTCCCGATGTGGCTCCGCTCTCCATGGCTCCGCACCTGCTGGCTCCGTGGTCGGGATAGGTGGGCTCGGCTCCTCCGCCGGCGGCTCCAAGGAGTTCGAGTCCTTCAACTGCGGTGGGTTCGGGTCCGTCTCCGGTCAGTGGGGATAACCCGGGGTCACTGCGTCGCCGCTCCGGGACTCGCCAGTCACCTTTTCTGTCTCGAAATTGGCAGCCGTGCATGCACCTGACTCCGCCATTTCTTCGAGGGCGAGGCCACTCTGGTCTCGGCTCTTGCCGTTGCAAACCAGGGGGCGATCCCTCTCTGTTTCTGGGCAGGTTGTCATCTCGCAGCCAGAGTCGGAGGGGGTGGTCACCACTTTTGGCGCCGTTTTGATAGTCTCCGCCCATGGCACGCCCTTCTTCCTCTGCGCTCCCTGTGGCGCTGCAATGGCGGCGTCGTTTGGCGGGAACTTTTGGCAGCAAATGGCAATACACAGCCCTTGCAATAAGTCACAGTCCAAGCACAATAAATCACAGTTCCAAGGCACACATGACCTGATTCTTCAGGCTTAAGTAGATCCTGTTCGTGACGCCAAGTTGGAGCGCCCCCACTGCTGCAGGGCCGAGGGGTACCTGGTACCGGGCCTCTCTGTCTCGGTTCTGGGGTTGTCACGGTGGCTAGTCCCGGTCCGTGACCCTGCTGAGGGGCGTCCAGTGAAAGTGGAGAGTGATAATGTTGTGGTGTGGTGTGGTGCAGGTCGCGATGAATAACGAGGACACCAGGTTGCAGTCTCTTTACCTCTTTACTGAAGGCTTCAGGATCCTCAATCCGAAATACGGTTAACAGGGCTGTCTGAGCCCGGCCAGTCCGATGGCACCTCCAGAGTTCCCTTTGCAGGTGGAAATCTGTGCCTACCTTCTAGCGCTTGTGTGTTGTAGTCTTTCCCTGCTTAGCACCACGGGATAGTCCTCACAACTGTTGTGTCTGTTTCTGAAGTTCCCTCACAACTGATTCTGATGCTCTTCTTCGTCCCCCAGATGATATGGCTAGGACGCACCCGTATGACGGGTAGGCCTGGAGGTCTTCTGGGACCCTAGTGTCCCCCTCTCCAACTATTGCCTATGTCTGCTTAGGTGATTTGGGTGAGACAGCCCGCCTATAACTGACTGTCCTGCCGTAGGTTTGAAGTAAGGCCTGGAGCTCAATACTTCCTCGGCGTTTCCGGCCACCGGCTACGCGCCTCAGTAGGATGTTGCCTCGGTCTTACAGCACGACTCCTACTGGTGTTTCTCCTTGTTGCGTTGATCTCGTTTCTCACTCTTCACAAAAAACCTCGCTTCTTGTCCTTTCTTGGGGTACCGCCGCAATGAAGTGCAGGCGCGGTCCCGTAACGTTCTTTCTGTTCGCTAGGCCTCTGTCAGGATCCCACCCCTGACAGGGACCCCCCTGAATCTTCCCCTGCAACACCCTCTGCCACAGGATGTTGCCTGGTTCCAATGCAGCGCCCCAGAGTCCTGGTCGTTGCAGTACTGTGGCTCCGCCACTATGGGGAGCTACGGTGCGTCCGATGGCACTGAAGGAGTTCATCTGATCAGGTATCACAGACACCAATACATTTCACAGCTGGGCCTCCGGGGGGAGCTAAGGGTGCTATTCATTAGGCCACTCCCCACCATAGTGGGTAAACTGGGGGTCAGGCAGGAAGTTAGATCAGAAAGCTGACTGGGTTGGAACCAGGCAACACCTTGTGGCAGAGGGTGTTGTAGGGGAAGATACAGTAGGGTCTCTGTCAGGGGTGGGATCCTGACAGAGGCTTGGCATTGGAAAGAACGTAACGGGCCCGCGCCAGCTCCGGGAAGCGGCGGGGCCCAAGAAAGGACTAGAAGCGAGATAGATTGTGCTGAGTGAGAAACGAGATCAAGCAATAGGAGAATACCAGTAGGGGTCGTGCTGTAAGACCGGAGCAACACCCTACTGAGGCGCACTACCGGTGGCCGGAACGCCGAGGGAGTATTATAACATTCAGCTTCAAGCAATACTCTAAACAGCGGCAGGACAGTCAGTCTAAGGCGGGCTGTCTCACACAAATCACCTATGAAGTCTTGGGGGGCACCTTGTGGAGAGGGGCGACTCTAGGGTCCCGGAAGAGCTCCGAGCCTACCCGTCAAACGGGTGCCGTCCCAACCAGAACATCATGGAGGGACGGAGGATTAGAAGAACATCATTTAATCGAGTTGTGAGGGAACTTAAGAAACAGACACAACGGTTGTGGGGACTTTCCGTAAGCACAGCAGGGAAGGACCGCAACACATAGCGCTAGAAGGAAGGCACCGATTTCCACCTGTGAAGAGAACTCTGGAGGTGCCATTGGACCGGCCGGATTTGCGCAGCCTGGTGAACCGTATGCTGGACTGTGGACCCAGAGATCTTCAGTAAAGAGGTAAAGAGACTGCAACCTGGTGTCCTCGTTATTTACTGCACCGAACCCCCACTACCAACATCCACACCTATCATTCACTGTGCGCCCCACGGCAGGGTCACGGACCGGGGCCTAGCCGCCGTGACAACCCCAGAAGCAGAGACCCGTAGGCCCGGTACCGGGTACCCCTCGGCCCTGCGGCGGTGGGGGCGCTACACCAACCCAGTCAGCTTTCTGTCTAACTTCCTATCTAACCCCCAGTTTTACCAGATTGTGAGGAGTGGCCTAATATATAGCACCCTTAGCTCCCCCTGGAGGCCAGACTGTGAAGTGTATTGGTGTCTGTGATACCTGGTCAGGTGAACTCCTTCAGTGCCATCAGACGTACCAACACCCCCCTTAGCGGCGGAGCATCAGTACCGCAACGACCAGGACTCTGGGGCGCTGCATGCACATAGCCTTAGAATTTGTATTATGGCAAGAAAAAAGCAGCTAAGTAAAGAAAAATGAGTGGCCATCATTACTTTAAGAAATGAAGGTCAGTCAGTCTGAAAAATTGGGAAAACTTTGAAAGTGTCCCCAAGTGCAGTGGCAAAAACCATCAAGCGCTACAAAGAAACTGGCTCACATGAGGACCGCCCCAGGAAAGGAAGACCAAGAGTCACCTCTGCTTCTGAGGATAAGTTTATCCGAGTCACCAGCCTCAGAAATCGCAGGTTAACAGCAGCTCATATTAGAGACCAAGTCAATGCCACACAGAGTTTTAGCAGCAGACACATCTCTACAACAACTGTTAAGAGGAGACTTTGTGCAGCAGGCCTTCATGGTAAAATAGCTGCTAGGAAACCACTGCTAAGGACAGGCAACAAGCAGAAGAGACTTGTTTGGGCTAAAGAACACAAGGAATGGGCAGTGGAAATCTGTGCTTTGGTCTGATGAGTCCAAATTTGAGATCTTTGGTTCCAACTACCTTGTCTTTGTGTGACGCAGAAAAGGTGAATGGATGGACTCTACATGCCTGGTTCCCACCGTGAAGCATGGAGGAGGAGGTGTGATGGTGTGGGGGTGCTTTGCTGGTGACACTGTTGGGGATTTATTCAAAATTGAAGGCATACTGAACCAGCATGGCTACCACAGCATCTTGCAGCGGCATGCTATTCCATCTGGTTTGCGTTTAGTTGGACCATCATTTATTTTTTAACAGGACAATGACCCCAAACACACCTCCAGGCTGTGTAAGGGCTATTTGACCAAGAAGGAGAGTGATGGGGTGCTACGCCAGATAACCTGGCCTCCATAGTCACCAGACCTGAAGCCAATCGAGATGGTTTGAGGTGAGCTGGACCGCAAAGTGAAGGCAAAAGGGCCAACAAGTGCTAAGCATCTCAGGGAATGCCTTCAAGATTGTTGGAATACCATTCCCGGTGACTACCTCTTGAAGCTCATCAAGAGAATGCCAAAAGTGTGCAAAGCAGTCATCAAAGCAAGAGGTGGCTACTTTGAAAAACCTAGACTATAAGACATAATTTCAGTTGTTTCACACTTTTTTGTTAAGTATATAATTCCACATGTGTTAATTTATAGTTTTGATGCCTTCAGTGTGAATGTACAATTTTCATAGTCATGAAAATACATAAAAATCTTTAAATGAGAAGGTGTGTCCAAACTTTTGGTCTGTACTGTATATGGCTGTAAATGTGGCTTATATTATCAAAGCCCGAGTGCAAAAGCTGGCTGCACAGGTTTCTTCATAACAAATTCATTTTGAATTCCTTTTAAATAAATACGTATATATTTTTTTAAAACTTGATTTATTGAAGGAGAAAAGTACAACAAAACATCATATATATCAAACAAATATTAAATATAACAATGAACCATCTAGGATGGTAACAGACAGCATATACAATATATAAAGGTAACATACATGCCTCCAACTGAAAAATATTGCCAGAATCCGTCCCTTCCTCAGCCCACAAGCTACTAAAACTCTTGTGCATGCCCTCATTATCTCCCACCTCGATTACTGCAACACCCTCCTCTGTGGCCTCCCCGCTAACTCTCTTGCACCACTCCAGTCTGTCCTCAACTCTGCTGCCTGGCTAATCCACCTCTCTCCTCGCTACTTCCCTGTTTCTCCCCTCTGCAAATCCCTCCACTGGCTGCCAATTCCCCAGCGAATCCAGTTCAAACTACTAACACTGATCTACAAAACCATCCACAACCTGTCCCCTCCATATATCTCTGAACTAATCTAATATCTTCCCTCATGTAATCTTTGATCCTCCCAAGACCTCATACTCTCCTCCACACTTATTCGTTACTCACACAACCGCCTCCAAGATTTCTCCCGAATATCCCCCATCATCTGGAATTCCACGTGTCACACGTCCGATTATCCACCACCCTCGGATCCTTCAGATGGAACCTGAAAATCCATCTCTTCAGGAAAGCCTACAGCCTGCAATAACCATTCTGCCACCTCACCACCACCCGAGCTGCCACTTCACCACCACCAGAGCTGCCACCTCACCACCACCTGAGCTGCCACCTCACCACCACCAGAGCTGCCGCCTCACCACCACCAGAGCTGCCACACCCCCGACCTTCTGTCTCTTCGCCATTATCCCATAGAATGTAAGTCCGCAAGGACAGGGTCCTCATCCCTCTGTACCAGTCTGTCATTGTAAATCTGTTTACTGTAAACGATATCTATAGTTCTGTACGTAACCCCTTTCTCATGTACAGCACCATGGAATTAATGGTGCTACATAATAATAATACTATATACTGTAACAAATGTGTTAAGGCAAGAATCGGATTATAAAGGTTTGACTCAATTTACAGAGGGATAGAAACAACATGCCACATCTATATCACTTAGAATTCAGATAAGATATTTATTCAGTCCAGCACAAACTAAATAAAGACGCCATTTGTGGTTAGGCAAAAGGGATCACCCCATCAATTAACTAACGGAATCCACCAATTTACAAGATGATGGCATAGTAACATTGGAGCCACACCACTGACCCCACACATGTTGACTTTTCCTATGGATATAAACCAATCTTTCATAAGAGCTATGGAAGGACCAAATTAGTTTACTGGCATTAACCTCAGATGCCGGTACCCACATCCTCTCCTCAAGACCCTACCCCTTCCAGTGCACTAAGTATTGTAAAGAGCGGCGAACCATATGAGAATCCACTATTTTTGTCACCGTAAAGTTCAAATTACCTTCAACTACAATCGGTGGCAGAAAGGGTGTCGTTTCCACAGGCTCTATATATTTTTTGAGCAATGACATGTGGAAAACGTTGAGGATTTTAAGAGTTAGAAGAAGCTCAAGACGAAAGGCCACAGGGTTAATTACGGCAACAATTTTGTAAGGACCAGTGAAGCTAGGACCTAATTTCCAGGAAGGAATTTTCAGTTTAATATTTCTGCTAGACAGCCATACAAAATCATTCACACCCAGGTCTGGACCTAACAACCGTTTCTTATCAGCTTTGCATTTGTATCTTTCCCCCATGATCTTTAAGTTGTTCTGAACCACTTGCCATACAGATGAGAATAATGAGGGGAATCGTTCCTCCCCAGGAACCTCTGAAGACTACTCCTTACTGAACTGAAGGTACAGAACTGAGAATGGAAGCCATATGCACCAAATAATGGCGACTTACCAGAGGACTCACTGCGACGATTATTTAAGGCAAACTCAGCTAATTGTAGAAAAGATGACCAATTTCCCTGGTTATCTGACACAAAACATCTGAGCTATATCTCCAGACTTTGGTTTAGTTATTCAGTCTAACCATTAGTTTGAGGATGAAACGCCAAAGAAAAAGATAGCTGCATCCCTAGGCAAGAACAAAATGCCCTCCAGAATTTAGATACAAGCTAAGTCCCCCGGTCTGACACCACATCGGAGGGAACTCCGTAAATCTTCATGATGTCATTGACAAACACTTAACCTTACGGAGAGCAGGTAAAGCAATGAAGTGTGCCATTTTACTGAACATATCCACCAGTCCACAACTAAGCTAACAGTCTTACCAGAGGAGGAAGGAAGATCTGTAATAAAATCCATGGATAAATGTGCCTATGGCTGGATATGGTTAATGGCAGAAGAGGCCCAGACGGACGAGTATGTGTGGCCTTAGAACGCGCACAGACATTACTGGAAGACACAGAGTCGACTACATCTTGATGCAACCTTGACCACCAAAAACAAAGAGAAAAGAGGTCCAAGGTTGCTTTACTAACTATATGACCAGTGAGAGCTGAGCTATGATGTCCCCTAAAACTTTGAAATGCACATGCAATGGTACAAATCATTTCCCTGAAGGACAAACAGGGGTGACCCCTTGAGTCTTCAATACCTATCCTTCCAGCTCAGTGCACACGGCAGAGACGATCATCCCTTCCTGTAAAATAAGGACAGAGTCATCTGAACAACCACCCCAGAGAAACTTCGAGACAAAGCATCACCTTTGATGTTCTTAATCCCAGGACTGTAAGTGACAATAAACTTAACCTGGTAAAAAACAAAGACAATCTAGCTTGTCTAGGATTAAGACGTTTTGCAGATTCAAGGTACAACAGATTTTTATAATTAGTAATGACAGTGACAGGGTGGACTCCCCCCTTCAAAAAGTGACGCCACTCCTCAAAAGCCAAACATATGGCAAAAAGTTCTCTATTGTCTATATCATAGTTCCTTTCGACCAAGGTTATTTTTTTAGAAAAGAAGGCACATGGCTGCCACGCCACTTACCAAGGGGTGGGTCAGTGAGACAACAAAAGCCCCGACCACCACCTTAGATGCATCAACCTCAACAATAAATGATTAGGAAACATTGGCTTGAAAGAGTTCAGGAGCAGTGGAAAAGCATTTATTAAAAGAAGAAAATGCCTGGAGGGCGCAGTTGGACAACCTTGAGAAGTCTGTACCTTTCTTTGTCATGTCAGTGAGGGGTTTGACAATCGACAAGAAGTTTTTGATAAACTTACGATAGTAGTTAGCAAACCCCAACAAGCATTACAAAGCTTTCAGTTTTTTTGGCAGATCCCATTCCAGAATTGAACAGCCCTCATGAGGGTCCATTCCGAAACCTGCTGCAGACACTGCAGTTTATTATCTCGCAAAACCTGTAACACCTGCCAGATGTGTACCTGATGTGACTTGAGATCAGGTGAAGATATTAAAATGTCGGCAAGATACACCACTAGAAATTTACCCACAAGGTGTCAAAAAATGTTGTTAACAAAATGTTTAAAAATGGCAAGGCATTAGTAAAACCAAAGGGCGTGAAAAGGTTTTCATATTGCCCTTCTGGAATGTTAAAGGCCGTCTTCCACTTATTCCTCTCTTTGACCCTAATCAGACTATAGGCTCCCCTGAGGTCCAGCTCAGAGAACCATGTTGCCCCAACAATCTGATTAAATAAATCGGGAATGAATGGGAGGGGATAAGGGTCCCGGATAGTAATTGGATTTAACTCACAAAAATCTAAACAGGGACGAATGCTCCCATGTTTCTTTTTTTTGTAAATTCTTTATTTTAGGTTTATCATAGGAAAGATACAGACATGTTGTAGGCATATACAAAGTACACAGCAGTGCCTATCCAGCTGACATGCTGGAAATAGAGAGTGGGGAGGAGAAGGGGGGGCACAGAAAAATTGAGAGAGGGAAGGGAGGGTGGAGAATAAGAGGAGTATGGGTTGGATCGCATAAATGGGAAAAAAGAGAAAACAACTAGGTATGACATGAGCAATAATAGGCACAGATATTTAAACAATGAAACATATATCCAATCTTGCATAATCTTCAGAAAATCTATGGAGGGCTAGAAGCATATGTATATTTATGTTGAGTAAGGGTATTTATAATGTGGAAGGAGCCACAGGAAGGTAGACCTAATCTGAAGCTTATATATACAGTACAGAACAAAAGGTTGTACACACCTTCTCATTTAAAGATTTTTCTGTATTTTCATGACTATGAAAATTGTACATTCACACTGAAGGCATCAAAACTATGAATTTACACATGTGGAATTATATACGTAACAAAAAAGTGTGAAACAACTGAAAATATGTCTTATATTCTAGGTTCTTCAAAGTAGCCACCTTTTGCTTTGATGACTGCTTTGCACACTCTTAACATTCTCTTGATGAGCTTCAAGAGGTAGTCACCGAAAATGGTTTTCACTTCACAGGTGTGCCCTGTCAGGTTTAATAAGTGGGATTTCTTGCCTTATAAATGGGGTTGGGACCATCAGTTGTGTTGTGCAGAAGTCTGGTGGATACACAGCTGATAGTCCTACTGAATAGACTGTTAGAATTTGTATTATGGCAAGAAAAAAGCAGCTAAGTAAAGAAAAACGAGTGGCCATCATTACTTTAAGAAATTAAGGTCAGTCAGTCTGAAAAATTGTGATGAGCTTCAAGAGGTAGTCACCAGAAATGGTCTTCCAACAATCTTGAAGGAGTTCCCAGAGATGCTTAGCACTTGTTGGCCCTTTTGCCTTCACTGTGGTCCAGCTCACCCCAAACCATCTTGATTGGGTTCAGGTCTGGTGACTATGGAGGCTAGGTCATCTGGCGTAGCACCCCATTACTCTCTTTCTTAGTCAAATAGCCCTTACACAGCCTGGAGGTGTGTTTGGGGTCATTATCCTGTTGAAAAATAAATGATGGTCTAACTAAACGCAAACCGGATGGAATAGCATGCCGCTGCAAGATGCTGTGGTAGCCATGCTGGTTCAGTATGCCTTCAATTTTGAATAAATCCCCAACAGTGTCACCAGCAAAGCACCCCCACACCATCACATCTCCTACTCCATGCTTCACGGTGGGAACCAGGCATGTAGAGTCCATCCGTTCACCTTTTCTGCATCACACAAAGACACAGTGGTTGGAACCAAAGATCTCAAATTTGGACTCATCAGACCAAAGCACAGATTTCCACTGGTCTAATGTCCATTCCTTGTGTTCTTTAGCCCAAACAAGTCTCTTCTGCTTGTTGTCTGTCCTTAGCAGTGGTTTCCTGTTGTGAATTCTATTTTTGGGCTCCCTCTAGTGGTCACAAGCGGTACTGTGTAGTGTTGTCTTTCTGCAGGTTGGCTGCATCAGCTGGTTTGTTATCCTTGGTTGGTTTCCTATTTAGCTCACCTGGAGACTCAGTTCCTTGCCTGCTATCAATGTATTCAGTGCTCTTCAGATTCCTTGTGTCTACCTTGCTCCCAGTCTCTCCAAGACAAGCTAAGTTTTTGTTTGATCATTTTTTGATTATCAGTGTTCATTATGTTTTTAGTCCAGCTCGCTAAAATGTGATTTCCTTGTTTGCTGGTTGCTCTAGGGGACTGAGTTTCTCCCCCCACACCGTTAGTTGGTGTGGGGGTTCTTGAAATCTCAGAGTGGATATTTTGTAAGGGTTTTTTACTGACCGCATAGATTCTCTTTTCTATTTTCTGCTATCTAGTATTAGTGGGCCTCATTTGCTGAATCTGCTTTCACCCCTGTGTATGTGCCTTCCTCTTACCTCACCGTTATTATCTGTTGGGGGCTTCTATATCTTTGGGGATTATTTCTCTGGAGGCAAGAGAGGTCTTTCTTTCTCTCTAGGGGTAGTTAGTTCCTCAGGCTGGCTCGAGACGTCTAGAATTTTTAGGCACGTTCACCGGCTACTTCTAGTGTGTTTGGATAGGTTCAGATTTGCGGTCAGTCCAGTTTGCCACCTCCCTAGAGCTTGTCCTATGTTTGTTGCTTAGCTGGAGTAATTTGTGATCCTCAACCACTAAGGATCATAACAGTTTCCTAGCAGCTATTTTACCATGAAGGCCTGCTGCACAAAGTTTCCTCTTAACAGTTGTTGTAAAGATGTGTCTGCTGCTAGAACTCTGTGTGGCATTGACCTGGTCTCTAGTCTGAGCTGCTGTTAACCTGCGATTTCTGAGGCTGGTGACTCGGATAAACTTATCCTCAGAAGCAGAGGTGACTCTTGGTCTTCCTTTCCTGGGGCGGCCCTCATGTGAGCCAGTTTCTTTGTAGCGCTTGATGGTTTTTGCCACTGCACTTGGGGACACTTTAAAAGTTGTCCCAATTTTTCGGACTAACTGACCTTCATTTCTTAAAGTATTGCTGGCCACTCGTTTTTCTTTACTTAGCTGCTTTTTTCTTGCCATAATACAAATTCTATCTGTCTATTCATTAAGACTATCAGCTGTGTATCCACCAGACTTCTACACAAAGCAATTAATGGTCCCAACCCCATTTATAAGGCAAGAAATCCCACTTATTAAACCTGACAGGGCACACCTGTGAAGTGAAAACCAATCCCGGTGACTACCTCTTGAAGCTCATCAAGAGAATGTCAAGAGTGTGCAAAGCAGTCATCAAAGCAAAAGGTGGCTACTTTGAAGAAGCTAGAATATAAGACATATTTTCAGTTGTTTCACACTTTTTTGTTATGTATATAGTTCCACATGTGTTAATTCATAGTTTTGATGCCTTCAGTGTGAATGTACAATTTTCATAGTCATGAAAATACAGAAAAATCTTTAAATGAGAAGGTGTGTCCAAACTTTTGGTCTGTACTGTACATCAGGGGCTCTGCAAACGCAACGTGACACCTGCAAACCATTCCATCAAAGACTGCATTCCAAAACGTCACATCTTCCCTTCCAAGCCCCGACGTGTGCCCAAACAGTAGTTTTCTGCCTTTTGGGGTCTAATTTCTTCTCTTACCCTTGGGAAAATACAAAACTGGGGGCTAAAAAATAATTTCTGTGGAAAAAAAATAATTTTTATTTTCACGGCTCTGCGTTATGAACTGTAGTGAAACACTTGGGGGTTCAAAGCTCTCACAACACATCTAGATGAGTTCTTTAGGGGGTCTACTTTCCAAAATGGTGTCACATGTGGGGGTTTCAATGTTTAGGCACATCAGGGGCTCTCCAAACGCAACATGGCGTCCCATCTCTATTCCTGTCAATTTTGCATTGAAAAGTCAAACGGCGCTCCTTCCCTTCCGAGCTCTCCCTTGCGCCCAAACAGTGATTTACCCCCACATATGGGGTATCAGCAGACTCAGGGCAAATTGCAAAACAACTTTTGGGGTCCAATTTCTCCGGATACCCTTGGGAAAATACAAAATTGGGGGCTAAAAGATCATTTTTGTGGGAAAAAAATGATTTTTTTAATTTTCATGGCTCTACATTCTAAACTTTAGTGAAACAATTAGGGGTTCCAAGTGCACACCACACATCTGGATAAGTTGCTTAAGTGATCTGGTTTCCAAAATGGGGTCACTTGTGGGGGTTTTCACTGTTTAGGCACATTAGGAGCACTCCAAACGCGACATGGCGTCTGATCTCAATTTCAGCCAATACTGCGTTGAAAAAGTCAAATGGTGCTCCTTCCCTTCCGTGCACTGCCATGCACCCAAACAGTGGTTTACCCCCACATATGGCATATCAGCTTACTCAGGACAAATTGCACAACAACTTTTAGGGTCCAACTTCTCCTGTTACCCTTGGGAAAATTAAAAATTAGGGGCGAAAAAATGATTTTTATGAAAAAAATGATTTTTTATTTTTACGGCTCTACATTATAAACTTCTGTGAAGCCCTTGGGGGTTCAAAGTGCTCACCACACATCTAGATAAGTTCCTTAGGGGTCTACTTTCCAAAATGGTGTCACTTGTGGGGGGATTCCACTGTTTAAGCAAATCAGGGGCTCTACAAATGCAAAATGGCGTCCTATCTCATTTCCAGCCAATTTTGCATTGAAAAGTCAATTGGCGCTCCTTCCCTTCTGAGCTCTGCCATGCGCCCATACAGTGGTCTACCCCCACATATTGGGTATTGGCGTACTCAGGATAAATTGTACAACAACTATTGTGGTCCAATTTCTCCTGTTACTCTTGGTAAAATAAAACAAATTGGATCTGCTATAATTTTTTTGTGAAAAAAGTTAAATTTTCATTTTTTTAAACATTCCAAAAATTCCTGTGTAGCCCCTGAAGGGTTAATAAACTTTTTAAATGTGGTTTTGAGCACCTTGAGGGGTGCAGTTTTTAGAATGGTGTCACTTTTGGGTATTTTCTATCATATAGACTCCTCAACGTGACTTCAAATGTGACATGGTCAATAAAAAAATGGTGTTGTAAAAATTAGAAATCGCTGGTCAAATTTTAACCCTTATATCACCCTAACAAAAAAAAATTTGGGTTCCAAAATTGTGCTGATGTAAAGTAGACATGTGGGAAGTGTTACTTATTAAGTATTTTGTGTAACATATCACATATATGTGATTTAAGGGCATGAAAATTCAAAGTTGGAAAAATGTGAAATTTTCAAAATTTTCGCCAAATTTCCATTTTTTTCACAAATAAACAAAAGCAATATCAAAGAAATTTTACCTCTATCATGAAGTACAATATGTCTCGAGAAAACAATGCCAAAATTAACGGGATCCGTTGAAGCATTCCAGAGTTATAACCTCATAAAGAGACAGTGGTCAGAATTGTAAAAATTGGCCCGGTCATTAATGTGCAAACCACCCTTGGGGGTAAAGGGGTTAAAATGCAAAATTTTGAGCTAAAATACATTTTTGTGGAACAAATGTAATTTTTTTTTATTTTCACGACTCAACGTTATAAACTTCTGTGAAGCACATGGGGGGTTCAACGTGCTCACAATACATATAGATACGTTCCCTGAGTTTAAAAATTATGTCACTTGTGGGTGATTTTCACTGTTTAGGCACATCAGGCTCTCTAAACACGAAATGGTGTTCACTAATTGTTCCAGCAAATTTTGCATTCAAAAAATCGAGTGGCGCTCCTTCCCTTCCAAGCTCTGCCAAGCGCCCAAGCTGTGGTTCCCCCCCCTCATATGGGTTTTTGGTCAGATAAAGTTGCTCAACAAATTTTTGGGGCTGTTTTTTCCTATTAGCCTTGCAAAAATAAATGGACCAACCTTATATAAGCCTGCAGGTCCCATATGGTGACCAATTACAGCCTCAATCCCTGAAGAAGCCAGCAATGGCGACATATATATCGGGGGGGGGGGGGGGGCAGCTGTATACTTTTAGATCAGATAGTCCACCTTACTGTTAAACATCATAAGAGTGATCCACGGCCACCAAGGCTAAAATACCAACAATAATCAATGTCCTAATAGCTGACTATTTAACAGCAGATTTAAACAAAAAAACTGAAGAAACTGATTAATAATCACTCCTGGAATAATAGCTCTCAGCAGTGGAGATTGTTTCAGCAGTTACACTGCATGAAGAGGAAATATGATCACTTCATATGACTAATATATTAAGTTAGGACACCATAACTTTACGTGGACTCTGTAATTTTAATTGAGCACAATTATTATTATAATTTAATCATTAAAAGCTATGTTTTATCAAAACTCTGAATCTTTAGTTAGGGTTTATTTGCCATGCGGCAATTTGTGAATTAAAAATATGGTTTTGTAAATTTTGTTGGAAAAATTAGAAATCGCTGGTAAATAGGGTTGAGCGAAACGGATCATTCATTTTCATAAGTCGCCGACTTTTGGCAAAGTCGGCGTCTCATGAAACCCGACCCGATCCCTGTGTGGGGTCGGCCATGCGGTACACGACTTTCGCGCCAAAGTCGCGTTTCAATGACGCTAAAAGCGCCATTTCTCAGCCAATGAAGGTGGACGCAGAGTGTGGGCAGCGTGATGACATAGATCTCAGTCCCCACCATCTTAGAGAAGGGCATTGCAGTGATTGGCTTGCTTTCTGCGGCGTCACAGGGGCTATAAAGGGGCGTTCCCGCCGACCGCCATCTTACTGCTGCTGATCTGAGCGTAGGGAGAGGTTGCTGCCGCTTCGTTAGAAGCAGGGAGAGCATTATGCAGGGTACATTCACCCCAAAACCGCTTGTGCTGTAGCGATTTCCACTGTCCAACACCACCTTTTGTTTGCAGGACAGTGGAAGCTACTTTTTTTTTTCCTCAGCGCTGTAGCTCATTGGGCTGCCCTAGAAGGCTCCCTAATAGCTGCGTTGCTGTGTGTGTACGCCGCTGTGCAAACCAACTGCTTTTTTCAAAGCACAAATCCTGTTGTTCCTTCCTTTCTGCACAGCTATCTTGTTTGTTTGTCCACACTTTTGTGTGCAGCAGTCCTTTATATAGCTGCCTGCCATACTTTTCTGAGATTACTGCAGGGATATAAAGATTGGCAAGTCTGCCTCTGTGCCAGTGCTGTGTGTGGCATCTGTCTCTCATTGTGTGCCACAGAAAACCTAGTGTGTAATATTGTTTTTTTTTTGTTTGTTTTTTAATTCTCCCTGAAAAAACAAAAAAATTAAATAGTGGGAGATAAAGATTGGCAAGTCTGCCTCTGTGCCAGTCCTGTGTGTGGCATCTGTCTCTCCTTGTGTGCCACCGAAAACCAGTGTGTAATACTGGGCCATTTTTTGGGGGGGTAAATTCTCCCTGTAAAAAACAAAATTAAAAGTGGGAGATAAAGATTGGCAAGTCTGCCTCTGTGCCAGTGCTGTGTGTGGCATCTGTCTCTCCTTGTGTGCCACCGAAAACCAGTGTGTAATACTGGGCCATTTTTTTGGGGGGGGGTAAATTCTCCCTGTAAAAAAAAAAATTAATAGTGGGAGATAAAGATTGGCAAGTCTGCCTCTGTGCCAGTGCTGTGTGTGGCATCTGTCTCTCCTTGTGTGCCACCGAAAACCAGTGTGTAATACTGGGCCTTTTTTTTGAGGGGGGGGGGATAAATTCTCCCTGTAAAAAAAAAAATTAAAAGTGGGAGATAAAGATTGGCAAGTCTGCCTCTGTGCCAGTGCTGTGTGTGGCATCTGTCTCTCCTTGTGTGCCACCGAAAACCAGTGTGTAATACTGGGCCATTTTTTTTGGGGGGGGGGTAAATTCTCCCTGTAAAAAACAAAATTAAAAGTGGGAGATAAAGATTGGCAAGTCTGCCTCTGTGCCAGTGCTGTGTGTGGCATCTGTCTCTCCTTGTGTGCCACCGAAAACCAGTGTGTAATACTGGGCCTTTTTTTTGTGGTAAATTCTCCCTGTAAAAAAAAAAAATAATAGTGGGAGATAAAGATTGGCAAGTCTGCCTCTGTGCCAGTGCTGTGTATGGCATCTGTCTCTCCTTGTGTGCCACCGAAAACCAGTGTGTAATACTGGGCCATTTTTTGGGGGGGGGGTAAATTCTCCCTGTAAAAAACAAAATTAAAAGTGGGAGATAAAGATTGGCAAGTCTGCCTCTGTGCCAGTGCTGTGTGTGGCATCTGTCTCTCCTTGTGTGCCACCGAAAACCAGTGTGTAATACTGGGCCATTTTTTTGGGGGGGGTAAATTCTCCCTGTAAAAAACAAAATTAAAAGTGGGAGATAAAGATTGGCAAGTCTGCCTCTGTGCCAGTGCTGTGTGTGGCATCTGTCTCTCCTTGTGTGCCACCGAAAACAAGTATGTAATACTGGGCCTTTTTTTTTGGGGGGGGGGTAAATTCTCCCTGTAAAAAAAAAAATTAATAGTGGGAGATAAAGATTGGCAAGTCTGCCTCTGTGCCAGTGCTGTGTGTGGCATCTGTCTCTCCTTGTGTGCCACCGAAAACCAGTGTGTAATACTGGGCCATTTTTTTGGGGGGGAAGTAAATTCTCCCTGTAAAAAAAATTATTAATAGTGGGAGATAAAGATTGGCAAGTCTGCCTCTGTGCCAGTGCTGTGTGTGGCATCTGTCTCTCCTTGTGTGCCACCGAAAACCAGTGTGTAATACTGGGCCATTTTTTATTTTTTTTTTTTTAATTCTCCCTGGAAAAAAAAAAAAGTGGGAGATTAAGATTGGCATTTCTGCTTGAGTGCCGGTCCTGTGTGTGCCATCTGTCTCAAATTATTGGGGCACAGAAAACCTAGTGTGTAACATTGGGCCTGATTTTCCTTTCAGTGTCAGGCACCTATAAAGGTATATATAAATCCTACAGAAGTTTGAGTTCACCTTATAAGTTGTTTTACAGTAACAAATACTGTTACTTTGGTTACGTTTTGCAAACAATGAGGAAGTCTAGTGGAAGAGGTCGTGGCCGTGGGCGGTCATTGTCAGCTGGTAATGATGGTAGTGGTGGTGGAGCATCAGGTGGTCGTGGTAAAAGCAGTACAGCACCTAAGTCTCGAGTTGTTGAGGCAGGTTCGTTGTCTGGCTACACAAGGCCTCGAACGCTCTCTTTTCTGGGAGTAGGAAAACCACTTTTGAAGCCGGAGCAGGAGGAACAAGTATTGGCTTTCATTGCTGACTCTGCCTCTAGCTCTTTCGCCTCCTCCTCGGAAAGTGCCAAATGTCAGAGCAGTGCATCGTCAGTGGATGCTCCCAGTCAGGAACAAGTCGCTTCCTTGTGTCCTTCACCCAGAACAACAGTGAAGGATGCGTCAGTCAACACAACAGGTTACTCCATGGAGCTCTTTACACATACCGTTCCTGGGTTAGACAGTGAAACAGTTAACAGGCCATGCCCATTAGAAGTTGAATCGGACATGGAGTGCACAGATGCACAGCCACAGCCAGATTACTATGCTGTTCCTTTGACTCAGACCAGAACATTGCCCTCGCAGTGTACTGAGGCAGAATCAAAACCAGCGGAGACTATGGTGCCCCGTCACGAACGCTATACTACCGGCTTACACGGTGACACAGACGAAGTTGCACACGACATAGAAGAGGAGGTCATAGATGACCCAGTTGTTGACCCCGATTGGCAGCCATTGGGGGAACAGGGTGCAGGCGGCAGTAGTTCTGAAGTGGAGGAGGAGGATGCCACAGCAGGCATCAACATCACAACAGGTTCCATCTGCCGGGCCCGTATCTGGCCAAAAACGCTTGGCAAAACCAAAACCAGTTGGAGGACAGCGTGGCCATCCGGTTAAAGAAGCTTAGTCTGCAATGCCTGAAAAGGTATCCGATAGTAGAAAGAGTGCAGTCTGGCATTTTTTTAAACAACATCCAAATGATCAGCGCAAAGTCATCTGTCAAAAATGTTCAACTACCTTAAGCAGAGGTCAGAATCTTAAAAGTCTAAATACAAGTTGCATGCATAGACATTTATCCACCATGCATTTGCAAGCCTGGACTAACTATCAAACGTCCCTAAAGGTTGCAGCACTCTCGGCCAATGAAGCTAGTCAGCAACGCTACATCCCTTCCCTCACTGTAAACCCACCATTTCCCGCACCACCTGCAGTATCTGTGCAGCTTTCGTCGCCAGGCCAAAGCAGTCAGGGAATCACTAGGTTCGCAGTAGGAAACACTGCATGTAGGGCACCAGCAAGAATACCATCTCCAACCCTCTCTCAGTCACCCATGTCCACCGGCACCCCCGCTAGTTCCACCGTATGCAGCTCTCCAGTTCAGCTCACCCTTCATTAGACTCTCGTTAGGAAAAGGAAGTACTCATCCTCGCATCCGCGTACACAGGGTTTGCTAGACTAATCTCATTAGAGATGATGCCCTACCGGTTAGTTGAAAGCGAAGCTTTCAAAGCGCTGATGGACTACGCTGTACCACGCTACGAGCTACCCAGTTGACACTTCTTTTCTAGAAAAGCCATCCCAGCCCTCCAACAGCATGTTAAAGACCGCATCGTCCATGCACTCAGGCAGTCTGTGACTACAAAGGTGCACCTGACAACAGATGCATGGACCAGTAGGCATGGCCAGGGACGTTACGTGTCCATCAAGGCACACTGGGTGAATGTGGTGGATGCAGGGTCCACAGGGGACAGCAATATTGGGACAGTTCTGCCTAGCCTACGGTCAAGGAAAGAGTTGGCTGTAGGCGTTCGCCCCCCCTCCTCCTCTTCCTCCTCCTCCTGCAGAAGCGAGAGCTCGTCCACAGACCGCAGTCGCACATCCACTCCATCCGCAGCTGCCACTGTTGCACACCAGGTGTGCCATTATGGGACAGCTAGTGGCAAGCGTCAGCAGGCTGTATTGGCAATGAAGTGTTTGGGCGACAACAGACACACCGCGGAAGTTCTGTCCGAGTTCTTGCAGAAAGAAACTCAGTCATGGCTGGGCACTGTGCATCTTGAGGCAGGCAAGGTAGTGAGTGATAACGGAAGGAATTTCATGGCTGCCATATCCCTTTCCCAACTGAAACACATTCCTTGCCTGGCTCACACCTTAAACCTGGTGGTGCAGTGCTTCCTGAAAAGTTATCCGGGGTTACCCGACCTGCTCCTCAAAGTGCGCAGACTTTGCTCGCATATCCGCCGTTCACCCGTACACTCCAGCCGTATGCAGAACTATCAGCGGTCTTTGAACCTTCCCCAGCATCGCCTAATCATCGACGTTGCAACAAGGTGGAACTCCACACTGCACATGCTTCAGAGACTGTGCGAACAGAGGCGTGCTGTTATGTTTTTGTGGGAGGATACACATGCACGGGCAGGCAGTTGGATGGCAGACATGGAGTTGTCAGGTGTGCAGTGGTCGAAGCTACAAGACCTGTGTCAAGTCCTTCAGTGTTTTGAGGAATGCACACGGCTGGTTAGTGCAGACAACGCCATAATAAGCATGAGCATCCCCCTAATGCGTCTGCTGATGCAAAGTTTGACGCACATAAAGGAGCAGGCGTCTGCAGCCGAGGAAGAGGAAAGCCTTGATGACAGTCAGCCATTGTCTGGTCAGGGCCGTGTAGAGGACGCGGTAGCGGGCGAAGAGGAGGAGGAGGAGGACGAGGAGGATGATGGGGATGAGTACTTTTTTAATGAGGAAGCTTCTCCTGGGCCAACCGAAATTAGTGGCGTTGCAAGGCCGGGTTCTGTTTTTTTAAGGGAGACAGGTGACGTAGATTTGCCTGTATCTGCCCCTCAAACCAGCAGAACCGCAGATTTGACAACTGGAACTTTGGCCCACATGGCGGATTATGCCTTACGTATCCTCAAAAGGGATCCACGCATTATTAAAATGATGAGCGATGATGATTACTGGTTGGCCTGCATCCTTGACCCTCGCTATAAAGGCAAATTGCAAAATATTATGCCACATGAGAACCTCGAACAAATATTAGCAACCAAACAAGCTACTCTTGTAGACTGTTTGATTCAGGCATTCCCAGCACACAGTGCCGGTGATGGTTCTCACACGAGCTGCAGGGGGCTACAGGGCAGAAGTGTTAGAGGTGCACAAATCAGAAGTGGCGTTGGACAGAGGGGTTTTCTGACCAGGTTGTGGAGCGATTTCGCAATGACCGCAGACAGGACAGGTACTGCAGCATCTATTCAAAGTGACAGGAGACAACATTTGTCCAGTATGGTTACTAACTATTTTTCATCCCTTATCGATGTTCTCCCTCAACTGTCATTCCCATTTGATTACTGGGCATCCAAATTAGACACCTGGCCTGAATTGGCAGAATATGCATTGCAGGAGCTTGCTTGCCCAGCAGCTAGTGTGCTATCAGAAAGAGTATTCAGTGCTGCTGGTTCAATATTAACCGAAAAAAGGACTCGTCTGGCTACCCAAAATGTGGATGATCTAACCTTCATTAAAATGAACCACTCCTGGATTTCAAATTATTTTGCCCCACCTTTCCCGGCTGACACCTAGCTTTCCTATAAAAAGGTCTTGCTTGTGGACTGGTCTTACTGAGTGTTCCAATCTCTTAATTTGCAGCAGCTGTTTGTCCAGCATACGACATGATTACACCTCCCTCAATGGGAAAACTCCCCCCACGGGGCCGTGGTCTCGCCACTTGGCGCAAGCACCCGTTAGAGTGCTGTTTGTCTGAAGTGGTGGGTGTGCCCGCTTTTGGTCGACGGCACTGCCACTGGGTCCCTCATAATACAATAAAGTGTCTCTGGCGGTGGTGGCGCGCACCCAACGTCAGACACACCGTTGTAACATGAGGGGCCCTGGGACGGTACCGCTGGCCACAAGAGAGTTCACCCCTCCCCCCAGCTCAAACTGTGCTCTACCACGTGCAAAATTATCTCTCACAGCTCCACCAATGTTTAGTCTATGCGCTGACATCATTCAATGCCTGGCACTGACAATACCAATTTGTTGACATCTATGATGCTAGTTAAAGTAGTCTGGGTCAGTGTCCTATATTGACACCAGTAAATACTTACTGCCAAATTACTATGTCAGAAACTCAGCAGATGAGCCCACCCCTGTACCTAAGTATTCCACACTTTTTTTTTTTTTTGTTTTGCGAGACATTAACATCTATTTATTTTTTGTGAGTACTAACTGTGTCAGACACTCCTTGCAATCCTCCTCCGCTGACCACAATGTTGCCTGTGTATCCATGTAACCGATGTAAAACTGCCTTGAGCCTATTTTTAGTTATTTTAGGCCTAGTACGCCTGTCTGCGGTCCCTCCTTGCAATCCTCCTCCGCTGACCACAATGCTGCCTGTGTATCCATGTAACCGATGTAAAACTGCCTTGAGCCTATTTTTAGTTATTTTAGGCCTAGTACGCCTGTCTGCGGTCCCTCCTTGCAATCCTCCTCCTCCGCTGACCACAATGCTGCCTGTGTATCCATGTAACCGATTTAAAACTGCCTTGAGCCTATTTTTAGTTATTTTAGGCCTAGTACGCCTGTCTGCGGTCCCTCCTTGCAATCCTCCTCCTCCGCTGACCACAATGCTGCCTGTGTACCCCTGGAACCTATTTTAAAGTGCAAAGAGCCTATTTTAAGTTATTTTAGGCCTAGTACGCCTGTCTGCGGTCCCTCCTTGCAATCCTCCTCCGCTGACCACAATGCTGCCTGTGTATCCATGTAACCGATTTAAAACTGCCTTGAGCCTATTTTTAGTTATTTTAGGCCTAGTACGCCTGTCTGCGGTCCCTCCTTGCAATCCTCCTCCTCCGCTGACCACACCAATGCTGCCCGTGTACCCCTGGAACCTATTTTAAAGTGCATAGAGCCTATTTCTTTATTTTATGTAATATTAAAAAAGCCATGATGGACTACGCTGTCCCACGCTACGAGCTACCCAGTCGACACCTCTTTTGCAAGAAAAGCCATCCCAGCCCTCCACCAGCACCACCTCCATTGTCCATGCACTCTGGCAATCTGTGAGTACAAAGGTGCACCTGACAACAGACGCATGGACCTATAGGCATGGCCATGGAAGGTTACGTGTCCATTACGGCGCAATGGGTTAATGTGGTGGATGCATGGTCCACAGGGGACAGCCTACTAAGTCTGTCTGCAGTCCCTAATTCAAATTTTCCTCCACTGTCTAAATCTGAGCTTCAACCTTCTGGCTCTCATTAAGTGCTTTTTTTTACAAAAAATTTGGTGGTTGGGGCCTAATACCTCTGTTTGCCGCTCCCTGGTGTTCTCCTCAACTGAATAAATCTGAGCTTCAACCTTCTGGCTCTCATTAAGTGCTTTTTTAAAAAAAATTGGTGTTTGGGGCCTAAAACCTCTGTTTGCCGCTCCCTGGTGTTCTCCTCAACTGAATAAATCTGAGCTTCAACCTTCTGGCTCTCATTAAGTGCTTTTTTTAAAAAAATTGGTGGTTGGGGCCTAATACCTCTGTTTGCCGCTCCCTGGTGTTCTCCTCAACTGAATAAATCTGAGCTTCAACCTTCTGGCTCTCATTTTTTTTTTTTTTTTTTAAATTGGTGTTTGGGGCCTAATACCTCTGTTTGCCGCTCCCTGGTGTTCTCCTCAACTGAATAAATCTGAGCTTCAACCTTCTGGCTCTCATTAAGTGCTTTTTTTAAAAAAATTGGTGTTTGGGGCCTAAAACCTCTGTTTGCCGCTCCCTGGTGTTCTCCTCAACTGAATAAATCTGAGCTTCAACCTTCTGGCTCTCATTAAGTGCTTTTTTAAAAAAAAATTGGTGGTTGGGGCCTAATACCTCTGTTTGCCGCTCCCTGGTGTTCTCCTCAACTGAATAAATCTGAGCTTCAACCTTCTGGCTCTCATTAAGTGCTTTTTTAAAAAAAATTGGTGTTTGGGGCCTAAAACCTCTGTTTGCTGCTCCCTGGTGTTCTCCTCAACTGAATAAATCTGAGCTTCAACCTTCTGGCTCTCATTAAGTGCTTTTTTTTAAAAAAAATTGGTGGTTGGAGCCTAATACCTCTGTTTGCCGCTCCCTGGTGTTCTCCTCAACTGAATAAATCTGAGCTTCAACCTTCTGGCTCTCATTAAGTGCTTTTTTTAAAAAAATTGGTGTTTGGGGCCTAAAACCTCTGTTTGCTGCTCCCTGGTGTTCTCCTCAACTGAATAAATCTGAGCTTCAACCTTCTGGCTCTCATTAAGTGCTTTTTTAAAAAAAAATTGGTGGTTGGAGCCTAATACCTCTGTTTGCCGCTCCCTGGTGTTCTCCTCAACTGAATAAATCTGAGCTTCAACCTTCTGGCTCTCATTAAGTGCTTTTTTAAAAAAAATTGGTGGTTGGGGCCTAATACCTCTGTTTGCCGCTCCCTGGTGCTCTCCTCAACTGAATAAATCTGAGCTTCAACCTTCTGGCTCTCATTTTTTTTTTTTTTTTTTTTTTTAAATTGGTGTTTGGGGCCTAATACCTCTGTTTGCCGCTCCCTGGTGTTCTCCTCAACTGAATAAATCTGAGCTTCAACCTTCTGGCTCTCATTAAGTGCTTTTTTAAAAAAAATTGGTGGTTGGGGCCTAATACCTCTGTTTGCCGCTCCCTGGTGCTCTCCTCAACTGAATAAATCTGAGCTTCAACCTTCTGGCTCTCATTTTTTTTTTTTTTTTTTTTTAAATTGGTGTTTGGGGCCTAATACCTCTGTTTGCCGCTCCCTGGTGTTCTCCTCAACTGAATAAATCTGAGCTTCAACCTTCTGGCTCTCATTAAGTGCTTTTTTTAAAAAAATTGGTGTTTGGGGCCTAATACCTCTGTTTGCCGCTCCCTGGTGTTCTCCTCAACTGAATAAATCTGAGCTTCATCCTTCTGGCTCTCATTAAGTGCTTTTTTAAAAAAAATTGGTGTTTGGGGCCTAAAACCTCTGTTTGCCGCTCCCTGGTGTTCTCCTCAACTGAATAAATCTGAGCTTCAACCTTCTGGCTCTCATTAAGTGCTTTTTTAAAAAAAATTGGTGGTTGGGGCCTAATACCTCTGTTTGCCGCTCCCTGGTGTTCTCCTCAACTGAATAAATCTGAGCTTCAACCTTCTGGCTCTCATTTTTTTTTTTTTTTTTTTTTTAAATTGGTGTTTGGGGCCTAATACCTCTGTTTGCCGCTCCCTGGTGTTCTCCTCAACTGAATAAATCTGAGCTTCAACCTTCTGGCTCTCATTAAGTGCTTTTTTTAAAAAAAAATTGGTGGTTGGGGCCTAAAACCTCTGTTTGCCGCTCCCTGGTGTTCTCCTCAACTGAATAAATCTGAGCTTCAACCTTCTGGCTCTCATTAAGTGCTTTTTTTAAAAAAATTGGTGTTTGGGGCCTAAAACCTCTGTTTGCCGCTCCCTGGTGTTCTCCTCAACTGAATAAATCTGAGCTTCAACCTTCTGGCTCTCATTAAGTGCTTTTTTTTAAAAAAATTGGTGGTTGGAGCCTAATACCTCTGTTTGCCGCTCCCTGGTGTTCTCCTCAACTGAATAAATCTGAGCTTCAACCTTCTGGCTCTCATTAAGTGCTTTTTTTAAAAAAATTGGTGGTTGGGGCCTAATACCTCTGTTTGCCGCTCCCTGGTGTTCTCCTCAACTGAATAAATCTGAGCTTCAACCTTCTGGCTCTCATTTTTTTTTTTTTTTTTTAAATTGGTGTTTGGGGCCTAATACCTCTGTTTGCCGCTCCCTGGTGTTCTCCTCAACTGAATAAATCTGAGCTTCAACCTTCTGGCTCTCATTAAGTGCTTTTTTAAAAAAAATTGGTGTTTGGGGCCTAATACCTCTGTTTGCCGCTCCCTGGTGTTCTCCTCAACTGAATAAATCTGAGCTTCATCCTTCTGGCTCTCATTAAGTGCTTTTTTAAAAAAAATTGGTGTTTGGGGCCTAAAACCTCTGTTTGCCGCTCCCTGGTGTTCTCCTCAACTGAACAAATCTGAGCTTCAACCTTCTGGCTCTCATTAAGTGCTTTTTTTAAAAAAATTGGTGTTTGGGGCCTAATACCTCTGTTTGCCGCTCCCTGGTGTTCTCCTCAACTGAATAAATCTGAGCTTCATCCTTCTGGCTCTCATTAAGTGCTTTTTTAAAAAAAATTGGTGGTTGGGGCCTAATACCTCTGTTTGCCGCTCCCTGGTGTTCTCCTCAACTGAACAAATCTGAGCTTCAACCTTCTGGCTCTCATTAAGTGCTTTTTTAACAAAAAATTGGTAGTTACGGCCTACTAACGGTGTCTGCCGCTCCCTGGTGTTGTCCTCCACTGCATAAAGCTGAGCTTCAGTCTTTAGGCTTTCGGCCTATAGTATCAGATATTAAACTGCATTTGGCCTTCAACTTTGGTTACGGCCTACTAACGGTGTCTGCCGCTCCCTGGTGTTGTCCTCAACTGAATAAATCTGAGCTTCAACCTTCTGGCTCTCATTAAGTGCTTTTTTAACAAAAAATTGGTGGTTACGGCCTAATAACGGTGTCTGCCGCTCCCTGGTGTTGTCCTCCACTGTATAAAGCTGAGCTTTAGTCTTTAGGCTTTCGGCCTATAGTATCAGATATTAAACTGCATTTGGCCTTCAACTTTGGTTACGGCCTACTAACGGTGTCTGCCGCTCCCTGGTGTTGTCCTCAACTGTATAAAGCTGAGCTTCAACCTTCTGGCTCTCAATAAGTGCTTTTTTAACCAAAAATTGGTGGTTACGGCCTACTAACGGTGTCTGCCGCTCCATGGTGTTGTCCTCCACTGTATAAAGCTGAGCTTCAACCTTCTGGCTCTCATTAAGTGCTTTTTTAACAAAGAATTGTTGGTTACGGCCTACTAACGGTGTCTGCCGCTCCATGGTGTTGTCCTCCACTGTATAAAGCTGAGCTTCAGTCTTTAGGCTTTTGGCCTAGAGCAGCAGATATTAAACTGCATTTGGCCTTCGACTTCGGTTACGGCCTACTAACGGTGTCTGCCGCTCCCTGGTGTTGTCCTCAACTGTATAAAGCTGAGCTTCAACCTTCTGGCTCTCATTAAGTGCTTTTTTAACAAATAATTGGTGGTTACGGCCTACTAACGGTGTCTGCCGCTCCATGGTGTTGTCCTCCACTGTATAAAGCTGAGCTTCAGTCTTTAGGCTTTTGGCCTATAGTAGCAGATATTAAACTGCATTTGGCCTACTAGTGTGGTTGGGCCCTTAAAACAGTGTCTGCTGATCCTGGGTTTGCTACTCCACTGAACAAAGCAATGCCGCCTGTTTAGTCCTGTTACCAATTTTGAACTGCATTTAGCCTAATTTATTCTTTGGCCCTATATCTGTGTTTAGTACTCCTCATCCTGCCCATTGCCCAGCCACTGCTAGATAAGTCTGCTGGTACATTGACCTAGACCACTACATTCCCCTTGCACTCTACACAGCCAGAATCTGACCCTGCTGAAAGTAAGCTTCCCCTTCCCGCATGTTATACCACCTTACACAGGGACAAAGAGGAAGGTGCAGATGAAAGTGCAGGTTCCTTCATCAGGTGGGGGGCATACTCATTGGCGACGTCAATGGCACAGGGCCCCTCAGAGTACGCAAAAGTGTCGCTGCTGGTGGGAGGCGCCCCCGCCGTGCAAACACACCGCTGTACTTTGAGGGGCCCTGTGCCAGTGCCAATGCCAACGAGTGGCCCCCCCCTGCTTGCTTAGGATGACAGCACTTGCAAACTTGACATACTTACCTCTCACTGCTCCACCGCCGTGACGTAGTCGACGTTTCCTGGGCCCACTAAAACCTTGAATCAGCCCTACCCCCCCACAACTTTTGCCAAATGACCCCCAATTTTCAATGCCCAACTATTATTATAAAGTTAATTAAGATTGACAAGCTTCAGAAACAAGAATGGATGTTTTTGGCATTAAAATGGGCACTGTAGGTGTTTTCCTGGCCTCCACTCACTGCCGACTATGCTTCCCCATTGACTTGCATTGGGTTTCGTGTTTCGGTCGATCCCCGACTTTTAGCGATAATCGGCCGACTGCACTCGACTCGACTTTGGACAAAGTCGGGTTTCGCAAAACCCGACTCGATCTTAAAAAAATGAAAGTCGCTCAACCCTACTGGTAAACTTTGAACCCTTAAAACTTACTAACAAAAAAAATTATGTTTCAGAAATTGTGCTGATGTAAATTAAACATGTGGGAAATGTTATCTATTAAGTATTTTGTGTGACATTTCTGCTTTAAGTGCATAAAAATTCAAAGTTTGAAAATTGCAACATTTTTCAAATGTTTGCCAAATTTTCCGTTTTGCTTTGTTTTTTCTTCAAATAAATGCAAGTCATATAGAATAAATTTTAACACTATCATGAAGTACAAACTGTCACAAAAAACAGTCTCAGAATCACTGGGATCCGTTGAAGTGTTCCAGAGTTATTACCTCATAAAATGACACTTGTCAGAATTGTAAAAATTGGCCTTGTCAGTAACGTGCAAACCACCTTGGGGGTAAAGGAGTTAATAGTGTGTTTTTCTCTGAAACATTGCAGCATTTCAAAGTAAAACATACCTGGCTGAGGTCACACAGCCGGTGCCTGATATATTCTGCCTACGGATTTGACAGCATGTATCACGTCAGGTTCTCTTTAAATAGGCACTTTTTCTTAAAATAATTACTAAGCAGGTGCTATCACTTTAAATGATGGTCAAACAAGGTAGCTGCTATACCTTTAAGCGATGGTCATACTAATGGGTGCTATCCCTTTGAGTGATGGTTATACTAGGTGGGAGAATATCAGTAGCGTAGCTACCGGGGGGGGGGCAGAGGGTGCGGGCACCCCGGACCCGGTGCTCAGAGGGGGCCCACACAAAGCTATGATACTGTAACTGTATCGGCGCACACAGTGCGCCCATACAGTTACCTTCTGCGGCTGAGCAGGGAGAATAGATCTCCCTCCTCTGCCGCCCGGCCGCTATGGGGCCCCTGAGCAGGCGGGGGGGTCCCCGCCTGTCATCGCAAGGTCAGCTGTACCGGCATTTAGCCGATACAGCTGACCGCAATGATGAGGGATGGAGCGCTGCGCTCCTTCCCCCATCATCCCCCTGTCAGCGTCTGACATCGCTATCGCTGACGCTGACAGTGGGCGTGATGACATCACTGCCCGGCGCCTGGTCAGGAGATGAGTGGGTGCTCAGAGGAGCGCAGGAACCAGGAAGAAGAGGGGGGAGTATTTTTTTTATGGGGTGCTGCCTAATACTACAGGATCTGCATATAGGGGTGCTGCTTTATAGTGCAGGGTCTGCCTATAGGGGTGCTGCCTTATAGCACAGGGTCTGCCTATAGAGGTGCTGCCTTATAGTACAGGGTCTGCCTATAGGGGTGCTGCCTTATAGTACAGGGTATGCCTATACGGGGGTCTGCCTTATACTACAGGATCTGCCTATGGGGGTACTTGTTGTGGATTCTGTTTGTGGGCTCCCTCTGGTGGTTACTGCTGGTACTGGGTGACTTTGGTGGGTTGCGGCCTTTGGTTTCCACCTGTCCATCAGAGGCTGGGTGTTTCCTATTTTACCTGGCCTTTCTGTCATTTCCTTGCCGGCTATCAATGTATTCAGATGTGCTCTGTTTGGTTCCTGCCTACCTGCTCCCAGATCTTTCAGGATAAGCTAAGTGCTGATTTTCAGTTGTTTGGTTTTTTGTCCAGCTTGCTTATTATGTCTCTATGCTAGCTGGTAGCTCTAGTGGACTGAGGTTCTCCCCATGTGCCATGAGTTGGCACATGGGTTCTTGTAATCTCAGGATGGTTTTTTGATTAGGGTTTTTTGCTGACCGCTCAGTCCCCTTTTGTATCGTTCTGCTTTCTAGTTTACAGCGGGCCTCTATTTGCTAAATCTATATATATCATCTCTATGTGTGTGCCTTCCTCTCATTTCACCGTCAATACATGTGAGGGGGCAACTATATCTTTTGGGGTTCATTCCTCTGGAGGCAAGTGAGGTCTTTATTTTCTCTGCAGTACTAGTTAGCTCTTAGGCTGGTGCGTGGCGTCTAGAACCAACGTAGGCACGCTCCCTGGCTATCTCTAGTTGCGTTTGTCAGGCGTAGGGCAGCGGTCAGCCCAGGTTCCATCACCCTAGAGCTCGTCCGTTATTTATTTGTACTTTGCTTGTCCTGTGCTATCCCTAGCCATTGGGGATTCATTACAGTATAGCCGGCCCACAAAGTGTTAATTGTTTGGGCTGAAGCAGGAGAAAAAGAAGTGTTTAAGGGAAATTTTTTTTTTTTTTTTTTTCCCTTCAGAGTTTTGCTGCCTAGCCCTTAATTGCTGTCTAGCTGCTTCTTACCTCCTCTTAACCCTTGAATGGCTCTGATCTTAGCTGTTTAACATGGATGTCCAGAGTTTGGCTTCCAGCCTGAGTAATCTCGCGGCAAAAGTTCAAAACATACAGGATTTTGTTGTTCACACTCCCATGTCTGAACCTAGAATTCCTATTCCAGAGTTCTTCTCTGGAGATAGATCTACCTTCCTGAATTTCAGGAACAATTGTAAATTGTTTCTTTCTTTAAAATCTCGCTCCTCTGGAGACCCTGCTCAACAGGTCAGGATTGTAATATCTTTCCTGTGGGGCGACCCTCAGAATTGGGCATTTGCATTGGCACCAGGGGATCCTGCATTGCTCACTGTGGATGCGTTTTTTCTGGCATTGGGATTGCTCTATGAGGAACCCAACCTGGAGATTCAGGCTGAAAAGGCTTTATTAGCCCTCTCTCAGGGGCATGATGAAGCGGAAATATATTGTCAAAAATTTCGGAAATGGTCGGTGCTTACTCAGTGGAATGAGTGCGCCCTGGCTGCAAACTTCAGAAATGGTCTTTCTGAGGCCATTAAGGATATTATGGTGGGGTTCCCTACGCCTACAGGTCTGAATGAGTCTATGGCTATGGCCATTCAGATTGATCGGCGTTTGCGGGAGCGCAAACCCGTGCACCAGTTGGCGGTGTCTTCTGAACAGGCACCTGAGACTATGCAATGTGATAGAATTCAGTCCAGAAGTGAACGGCAAAATTATAGGCGGAAAAATGGATTGTGTTTTTATTGTGGTGATTCAGCTCATGTTATATCAGCATGCTCTAAACGCACAAAAAAGCTTGATAAATCTTTTGCCATTGGTACTCTGCAGCCTAAGTTCATTTTGTCTGTGACTCTGATTTTTTCACTGTCTTCCATTTCCGTTGATGCCTATGTGGATTCGGGCGCTGCCCTGAGTCTTATGGATTGGTCATTTGCTAAACGCTGCGGTTTTAGTCTGGAGCCTCTGGAAGTCCCTATTCCTCTGAAGGGAATTGACTCTACACCATTGGCTATGAATAAACCGCAGTATTGGACACAAGTGACCATGCGCATGACTCCCGTTCATCAGGAGGTGATTCGCTTCCTTGTACTGTATAATTTACATGATGTACTAGTGCTGGGTCTGCCATGGTTACAAACTCATAATCCTGTCCTGGACTGGAAAACAATGTCTGTGTTAAGCTGGGGATGTCAGGGGGTTCATGATGATGCACCTCCGATTTCTATCGCTTCATCTACTCCTTCTGAGATCCCTGAGTTTTTGTCTGACTATAGGGATGTTTTTGAGGAGCCTAAGCTCAATTCGCTCCCTCCTCATAGAGATTGTGACTGTGCTATAGAATTGATTCCTGGCAGTAAGTTCCCTAAGGGTCGTTTATTTAATCTGTCACTGCCAGAGCATACTGCTATGCGGAATTATATTAAGGAGTCCTTGGAAAAGGGACATATTCGTCCATCTTCGTCCCCTCTGGGAGCAGGTTTTTTTTTCGTGGCAAAAAAAGATGGTTCCCTGAGGCCTTGTATAGATTATCGCCTTCTGAATAAGATTACAGTCAAATATCAGTATCCATTGCCATTATTGACTGACTTGTTTGCTCGCATTAAGGGGGCTAGGTGGTTCACTAAGATAGATCTTCGCTGTGCGTATAATCTGGTGCGGATAAAACAAGGTGATGAGTGGAAAACCGCATTTAATACGCCTGAGGGCCATTTTGAGTATTTGGTAATGCCTTTTGGACTCTCCAATGCTCCGTCAGTCTTTCAGTCCTTTATGCACAATATTTTCCGTGAATATCTGGATAAGTTTATGATTGTGTATTTGGATGATATTTTGGTGTTTTCTGATGACTGGGAGTCTCATGTTCTACAGGTCAGGAAGGTGTTTCAGGTTCTGCGGGCCAATTCTCTGTTTGTGAAGGGCTCAAAGTGTCTCTTCGGAGTCCAGAAGATTTCTTTTTTGGGGTACATTTTTTCTCCTTCTACTATTGAGATGGATCCCGTTAAGGTTCAGGCAATTTGTGACTGGACACAACCTACATCTGTTAAGAGCCTACAGAAGTTCTTGGGGTTTGCTAATTTTTATCGTCGGTTCATTGCAAATTTTTCCAGTATTGTTAAACCTTTGACTGATTTAACTAAAAAGGGTGCTGATGTTGCTAATTGGTCTCCTGCGGCTGTGGGGGCCTTTCAGGAACTTAAGCGCCGGTTTTCTTCTGCTCCTGTGTTGTGTCAACCAGATGTTTCACTTCCTTTTCAGGTTGAGGTTGATGCTTCCGAGATTGGAGCGGGGGCGGTTTTGTCACAGAGAAGTTCTGATGGCTCGGTGATGAAGCCATGTGCATTCTTCTCTAGAAAATTCTCGCCCGCCGAGCGCAATTATGATGTGGGTAATCGGGAGCTTTTGGCCATGAAGTGGGCATTTGAGGAGTGGCGTCATTGGCTTGAGGGTGCTAAACATCGTGTGGTGGTCTTGACTGATCACAAGAATCTCATTTACCTTGAGTCTGCCAGGCGTTTGAATCCTAGACAGGCTCGTTGGTCGTTGTTTTTTTCTCGTTTCAAATTCGTGGTTTCATACTTGCCAGGTTCAAAGAATGTGAAGGCAGATGCTCTTTCCAGGAGTTTTGTGCCTGACTCTCCTGGAGACTCTGGGCCTACTGGTATCCTTAGGGATGGGGTAATATTGTCCGCCGTATCCCCAGACTTGCGACGTGCATTGCAGGAGTTTCAGGTGGATAAACCGGATCGTTGTCCACCAGAAAGACTGTTTGTTCCGGATGATTGGACCAGTAGAGTCATCTCCGAGGTCCATTCTTCTGTGTTGGCTGGTCATCCTGGAATATTTGGTACTAGAGACTTGGTGGCCAGGTCTTTTTGGTGGCCTTCCTTGTCTAGGGATGTGCGTACCTTTGTGCAGTCTTGTGAAGTGTGTGCTCGAGCTAAGCCTTGCTGTTCTCGGGCCAGTGGGTTGTTGTTATCCTTGCCCATCCCGAAGAGGCCTTGGACGCACATTTCCATGGATTTTATTTCTGATCTCCCGGTTTCACAGAAAATGTCCGTTATCTGGGTTGTGTGTGACCGCTTTTCTAAGATGGTTCATTTGGTGCCCTTGCCTAAGTTGCCTTCCTCCTCTGAGTTGGTCCCTTTATTTTTTCAGAACGTGGTTCGTTTGCATGGGATTCCGGAGAATATCGTTTCTGACAGGGGATCCCAGTTTGTGTCTAGATTTTGGCGGACGTTTTGTGCCAAGATGGGCATTGATTTGTCTTTCTCGTCTGCATTCCATCCTCAGACGAATGGCCAGACGGAGCGAACTAATCAGACCTTGGAAACTTATTTGAGGTGTTTTGTTTCTGCTGACCAAGATGACTGGGTTGCTTTTTTGCCACTGGCCGAATTTGCTCTTAATAATCGGGCTAGTTCTGCCACGTTGGTCTCTCCTTTTTTTTGTAATTCGGGGTTTCATCCTCATTTTTCCTCTGGTCAGGTGGAGTCTTCGGATTGTCCTGGAGTGGACATGGTGGTGGACAGGCTACATCAGATTTGGAATCAGGTGGTGGACAATTTGAAGTTATCTCAGGAGAAGACTCAGCAGTTTGCTAATCGCCGTCGCCGCGTGGGTCCCCGACTTCTTGTTGGGGATTTGGTGTGGTTGTCTTCTCGTTTTGTCCCTATGAAGGTCTCTTCTCCTAAGTTCAAGCCTCGGTTCATCGGTCCTTATAGGATCTCGGAGATTCTTAACCCTGTATCTTTTCGTTTGGATCTCCCAGCATCGTTTGCTATTCATAATGTGTTCCATCGGTCGTTATTGCGGAGGTATGAGGTGCCCGTTGTTCCTTCGGTTGAGCCTCCTGCTCCGGTGCTGGTGGAGGGAGAATTGGAGTATGTTGTTGAGAAGATCTTGGATTCTCGTGTTTCCAGACGCAAACTCCAGTATTTGGTTAAGTGGAAGGGTTATGGTCAGGAGGATAATTCCTGGGTGATCGCCTCCGATGTTCATGCGACTGATTTGGTTCGCGCCTTCCATAGAGCTCACCCTGATCGCCCTGGGGGTTCTCGTGAGGGTTCGGTGACCCCTCCTCAAGGGGGGGGGGTACTGTTGTGGATTCTGTTTGTGGGCTCCCTCTGGTGGTTACTACTGGTACTGGGTGACTTTGGTGGGTTGCGGCCTTTGGTTTCCACCTGTCCATCAGAGGCTGGGTGTTTCCTATTTTACCTGGCCTTTCTGTCATTTCCTTGCCGGCTATCAATGTATTCAGATGTGCTCTGTTTGGTTCCTGCCTACCTGCTCCCAGATCTTTCAGGATAAGCTAAGTGCTGATTTTCAGTTGTTTGGTTTTTTGTCCAGCTTGCTTATTATGTCTCTATGCTAGCTGGTAGCTCTAGTGGACTGAGGTTCTCCCCATGTGCCATGAGTTGGCACATGGGTTCTTGTAATCTCAGGATGGTTTTTTGATTAGGGTTTTTTGCTGACCGCTCAGTCCCCTTTTGTATCGTTCTGCTTTCTAGTTTACAGCGGGCCTCTATTTGCTAAATCTATATATATCATCTCTATGTGTGTGCCTTCCTCTCATTTCACCGTCAATACATGTGAGGGGGCAACTATATCTTTTGGGGTTCATTCCTCTGGAGGCAAGTGAGGTCTTTATTTTCTCTGCAGTACTAGTTAGCTCTTAGGCTGGTGCGTGGCGTCTAGAACCAACGTAGGCACGCTCCCTGGCTATCTCTAGTTGCGTTTGTCAGGCGTAGGGCAGCGGTCAGCCCAGGTTCCATCACCCTAGAGCTCGTCCGTTATTTATTTGTACTTTGCTTGTCCTGTGCTATCCCTAGCCATTGGGGATTCATTACAGGTACTGTCTTATACTACAGGATCTGCTCATAGGGTGCTGTCTTATACTGCAGAGTCTGCCTATGGGGGTGCTGCCTTATACTACAGGATCTGCCTATGGGGGTACTGTCTTATACTACAGCATCTGCCTATAGGGGTTCTGCCTTATACTGCAGGGTTTGCCTATGGGGGTGCTGCCTTATACTACAGGGTCTGCCTATGGGTGCTGCCTTGTGCTATAGAGTCTGCCTATGGGTGGTACATGATACAATATAGAGTAGGCCTATGGGGAGTGCATTATACTATATTGAGGATGATCTGGTACATTATACTATATGGAGGATATCTAGGGGGCATCATACAGTGTGGAGATTACAGTGAGGGGGCCATCGCACAGTGTGGGGATTACAGTGAAGGGGCCATCATACAGTGTTGGAGCCATCAAACAGTTTGGAGGCTACTAAAGGGTCAGTATACTGTGTGAGTGGTACTATACAGTGAGGGGGCATTATACTGTGTATAAGAGAGCATCATACTGTGTATAGGGAAGCTGTACAGGGGGGAGACTCGGGACATTATTAAATGTAGAGTGGGCACTTATTGTTATAGGGGAACTCAGGTTACTTTGACTATTAAAGGTGCACACAGGGCAATATTACTTTCTAGGGGGCAAAATATGGGCACTGTTTTCTAGGGCACTTGCACCCGGCATTACTATATTATATATGGGTGCTTTAGAATTTAGAAGGCACAGATCCACACAGCAGGTGCAGTAATAGGGACACATATGGCAGCAGCGGCTCAGTATTGGGGTATCAGGGGCAGTAATAGGGACACATATTGCAGCAGCGGCTCAGTATTGGGGTATCAGGTGCAGTAATAGGGAGACATACAGCAGCAGCGGCTCAGAATTGGGGTATCAGGGGCAGTAATAGGGACACATACGGCAGCAGCGGCTCAGTATTGGGGTATCAGGGGCAGTAATAGGGACACATACGGCAGCAGCGGCTCAGTATTGGGGTATCAGGTGCAGTAATAGGGACACATACAGCAGCAGCGGCTCAGTATTGGGGTATCAGGTGCAGTAATAGGGACACATACGGCAGCAGCGGCTCAGTATTGGGGTATCAGGGGCAGTAATAGGGACACATACGGCAGCAGCGGCTCAGTATTGGGGTATCAGCAGGATGAGGAGTTTGTGCAGGTTGGGAATAGATGGTGATGGGGCTGGAATATGAGAAGTGAAATGTGTCTTTGTTGTATTCTCTGCAGCTGAGTCCTGGGTGGAAGAAGTTGTCATGTCAGTCTGGACCAGATGGAAAAGACGGGGAAAAATGAAAGATTCCATCATAAAGATCGTCAGCGGTAAGTCATTATCTGTAACTGTGCTGTGATCTCTTATATGTTCTGTAGGGCTGGTATCTACCACTGACCATATGGAGGTAATATCTATGTTGGTGTTTATAGATAAAAAAGAACACAGCAGCACATGTACATGAATCTAGGCCATGTGAAAACACAGACAAATATTCAATATGAATTATACTTCTCAAAAATATTTTTCACAAATTTTTTCTAAAAATTTTTTTTCATAAAACTTACAGTAATAGATGAAATGAAGATTCTTAGCTCATAAATTGGCCAATTCATGTGTGCCCATCAACCACGGCAAGGTGATCTCCCTCTGATGGGTCCTACTCTACCGTACATGCCACTTTTGGGCCACCAGCCTACAACTATGGACAAAACATGTCACTCTGGGCTAAACCTACAATTTATGGGCAGGTAGAGTTGATTTACGCCACCTGCAAGGTCAATGGGAGGAGTGCAAGATCAGTCTGGATGCAGCCACATCCAATAACTAAATAGAGAAAAAAAGCCAACCAGCACTCCTAATGTGAACACGTGCAAAGCTGCAAACTGCATCAATAGATAAAAAAGAACACAGCAGCACATGTACATGAATCTAGGCCATGTGAAAACACAGACAAATATTCAATATGAATTATACTTCTCAAAAATATTTTTCACAATTTTTTTCAAAAAATTTTTTTTTCATAAAACTTACAGTAATAGATGAAATGAAGATTCTTAGCGCATAAATTGGCCAATTCATGTGTGCCCATCAACCACGGCAAGGTGATCTCCCTCTGATGGGTCCTACTCTACCGTACATGCCACTTTTGGGCCACCAGCCTACAACTATGGACAAAACATGTCACTCTGGGCTAAACCTACAATTTATGGGCAGGTAGAGTTGATTACCGCCACCTGCAAGGTCAATGGGAGTAGTGCAAGATCAGTCTGGATGCCAAAAGTGGCATGTACGGTAGAGTAGGACCCATCAGAGGGAGATCACCTTGCCGTGGTTGATGGGCACACATGAATTGGCCAATTTATGTGCTAAGAATCTTCATTTCATCTATTACTGTAAGTTTTATGAAAAAATTTAAAAAAAAAAAAATTTGTGAAAAATATTTTTGAGAAGTATAATTCATATTGAATATTTGTCTGTGTTTTCACATGGCCTAGATTCATGTACATGTGCTGCTGTGTTCTTTTTTATCTATATGATGCAGTTTGCAGCTTTGCACGTGTTCACATTAGGAGTGCTGGTTGGCTTTTTGTCTCTATGTTGGTCTTTATATTGAGATTATCTTCAGTAATAGCGCAGTCATCTGCTAAGGTTCTCCTCCACTATTAGGGTGCGTCATCGAGTTGTAATCAAGGTTACCTGGTTACCTGTTGTGAATTAGACTTTTTTGGCTCCCTCTTGTGGTCACTAGTGATATGACTCTGGGATTGTCTTTCCTCAGTTTGGCACCCACCTGGGTCGTTAGTCCAGGGGTGTTGCTATATAAACTTCCTGGTTTCTCAGTCCTGTGCCTGGCATCGTTGTAATCAGTTCCTTTCTGTTTGCTCCTGTCTGCTGGTCTTGGATCTTGCAAAATTAAGCTAAGTCCTGCTTCCTTGTTTTTTGGTTATTTGCTTTGCTCTTATTTTCTGTCCAGCTTGTACTAAATGTGATTCCTGATTTTGCTGGAAGCTCTAGGGGGCTGGTGTTCTCCCCCCGGGCCGTTAGACGGTTCGGGGGTTCTTGAATATCCAGCGTGGAAATTTTAATAGGGTTTTTGCTGACCATATAAGTCATCTTACTATATTCTGCTATTAGTCAGTGGGCCTCTCTTTGCTAAATATCTAGTTCATTCTTACGCTTGTCTTTTCTCCTTACCTCACCGTTATTATTTGTTGGGGGCTTGTATCCAACTTTTGGGGTCTTTTCTCTGGAGGCAAGAAAGGTCTATCTTTTCCCTTCTAGGGTTAGTTAGTTCTCCGGCTGGCGCGAGACGTCTAGAACCAACGTAGGCACGTTCCCCGGCTGCTGCTATTTGTGGTGCTAGGATTAGATATATGGTCAGCCCAGTTACCACTGCCCTATGAGCTGGTTTTTTGTGTTTGCAGACTTGGTATGTATTTTTGAGACCCTCTGCCATTGGGGTCATAACAGTATGCCAGGCCAAGGTTGAATGTTTAATGCATTGCAGAAGTGGGATTACAAGAAAGGAAAGTCTGAGTTTTTTTTTTTTTTTTCTTCTTCTTTCCTCTCTTTTTTCCTCCCCTTTACCTCTGAGTGGCTTGTGCTTGCTGCAGACATGAATGTCCAGACTTTGATTACAAGTGTGAATCAGCTTGCTGCTCGTGTGCAGGGCATACAAGATTTTGTTACCAGTAGTCCTATGTCTGAACCTAAAATACCTATTCATGAACTGTTCTCTGGAGACCGATTTAAGTTTAGGAATTTCAGGAATAATTGTAAATTGTTTCTATCTCTGAGACCCCGTTCATCTGGAGACTCAGCTCAGCAAGTAAAAATTGTTATCTCTTCCTTACGGGGTGACCCTCAGGATTGGGCCTTCTCGCTAGCGCCAGGAGATCCGGCATTGGCAAATATTGATGCGTTTTTTCTGGCGCTCGGATTGCTTTACGAGGAACCCAATCTTGAAATTCAGGCAGAAAAAGCCTTGCTGGCTATTTCTCAGGGTCAGGATGAAGCTGAAGTGTATTGCCAAAAATTTCGGAAATGGTCCGTGCTTACTCAGTGGAATGAGTGTGCTCTGGCCGCAAATTTCAGAAATGGCCTTTCTGAAGCCATTAAGAATGTGATGGTGGGTTTCTCCATTCCTACAGGTCTGAATGATTCCATGGCGCTGGCTATTCAAATTGACCGGCGTTTGCGGGAGCGCAAAGCCGCGAATCCTCTGGTGGTGTTGTCTGAACAAACACCTGATTTAATGCAATGTGGTAGAATTCAGACTAGAAATGAACGGAAAAATCATAGACGTCAGAATGGGTTGTGTTTTTACTGTGGTGATTCTACACATGTTATATCAGCATGCTCTAAACGCCTAACTAGGGTTGTTAGTCCTGTCGCCATTGGTAATTTGCAACCTAAGTTTATTTTGTCTGTGACTTTAATTTGCTCATTGTCCTCCTACCCTGTTATGGCGTTTGTGGATTCAGGTGCTGCCCTGAGTCTTATGGATCTGTCGTTTGCCAAGCGCTGTGGTTTTGTTCTTGAGCCGTTGGTAAATCCTATCCCTCTTAGAGGTATTGATGCTACGCCATTGGCGGAAAATAAACCGCAGTTTTGGACACAGGTAACCATGTGCATGACTCCTGAACATCGGGAGGTGATTCGTTTTCTTGTTCTGCATAAAATGCATGATTTGGTCGTTTTGGGTCTGCCATGGTTACAGACCCATAATCCAGTCTTGGATTGGAAGGCAATGTCTGTGTCAAGTTGGGGCTGTCAGGGAATTCATGGTGATTCCCCGCCGGTGTCTATTGCTTCCTCTACTCCTTCGGAAGTTCCTGAGTATTTGTCTGATTACCAGGATGTATTCAGCGAGTCCAGGTCCAGTGCTCTTCCTCCTCATAGGGACTGTGACTGCGCTATAGATTTGATTCCAGGTAGTAAATTTCCTAAGGGAAGATTATTTAATCTGTCTATACCTGAGCATGCCGCAATGCGTTCGTATATCAAGGAATCTCTGGAGAAGGGGCATATCCGTCCATCCTCTTCCCCTCTTGGTGCGGGATTCTTTTTTGTGGCCAAGAAGGACGGATCTTTGAGACCTTGTATTGACTATCGGCTTCTGAATAAAATCACTGTTAAATTTCAGTATCCTTTGCCTCTGTTGTCGGACTTGTTTGCCCGGATTAAAGGTGCCAAGTGGTTCACCAAGATAGATCTTCGTGGTGCGTACAACCTTGTGCGCATTAAACAAGGAGATGAATGGAAAACTGCATTTAATACGCCCGAAGGTCATTTTGAGTACTTGGTGATGCCTTTCGGGCTCTCTAATGCTCCTTCAGTGTTTCAGTCCTTTATGCATGATATTTTCCGGAAGTATCTGGATAAATTTATGATTGTTTATCTGGATGATATTCTGTTTTTTTCTGATGATTGGGACTCGCATGTAGAGCAGGTCAGGATGGTGTTTCAGGTTTTGCGTGAGAATGCTTTGTTTGTTAAGGGCTCAAAGTGTCTCTTTGGAGTACAGAAGGTTCCCTTTTTGGGTTTTATTTTTTCCCCTTCTGCGGTGGAGATGGACCCAGTCAAGGTCCGAGCTATTCATGATTGGACTCAACCCACGTCAGTTAAGAGTCTTCAGAAGTTCTTGGGTTTTGCTAACTTCTACCGTCGTTTTATCGCTAATTTTTCTAGCGTTGTTAAACCTTTGACGGATATGACCAAGAAAGGTTCTGATGTTGCTAACTGGGCTCCTGCAGCTGTGGAAGCCTTTCAAGAGTTGAAGCGCCGGTTTACTTCGGCGCCTGTTTTGTGCCAGCCTGATGTCTCACTTCCCTTTCAGGTTGAAGTGGATGCTTCTGAGATTGGGGCAGGGGCCGTTTTGTCGCAGAGAGGCCCTGGTTGCTCTGTAATGAGACCATGTGCTTTTTTCTCTAGGAAGTTTTCGCCTGCTGAGCGGAATTATGATGTTGGCAATCGGGAGTTGTTGGCCATGAAGTGGGCATTTGAGGAGTGGCGTCATTGGCTCGAGGGTGCTAAGCATCGTGTGGTGGTCTTGACTGATCACAAAAATCTGATGTATCTCGAGTCTGCTAAACGCCTGAATCCTAGACAGGCCCGCTGGTCATTGTTTTTCTCCCGTTTTGACTTTGTGGTCTCGTATTTACCAGGTTCAAAGAATGTGAAGGCTGATGCTCTTTCAAGGAGCTTTGTGCCTGACTCTCCTGGAGTCGCAGAACCAGTTGGTATTCTCAAAGAGGGAGTTATCCTGTCAGCCATTTCTCCGGATTTGCGACGTGTGTTGCAGAGATTTCAGGCTGGTAGACCTGACTCTTGTCCACCTGACAGACTGTTTGTTCCTGATAAGTGGACCAGCAGAGTCATTTCCGAGGTTCATTCCTCGGTGTTGGCAGGGCATCCGGGAATTTTTGGCACCAGAGATCTGGTGACTAGGTCCTTTTGGTGGCCTTCCTTGTCACGGGATGTGCGGTCATTTGTGCAGTCCTGTGGGACTTGTGCTCGAGCTAAGCCTTGCTGTTCTCATGCCAGCGGGTTGCTCTTGCCCTTGCCTGTCCCGAAGAGGCCTTGGACACACATTTCCATGGATTTCATTTCAGATCTTCCGGTGTCTCAGGGCATGTCTGTCATCTGGGTGGTATGTGATCGCTTTTCCAAGATGGTCCATTTGGTATCTTTGCCTAAGCTGCCTTCCTCTTCCGATCTGGTTCCTTTGTTCTTTCAGAATGTGGTTCGTTTACACGGCATTCCTGAGAATATTGTGTCTGACAGAGGATCCCAGTTTGTTTCCAGGTTCTAGCGATCCTTTTGTGCTAAGATGGGCATTGATTTGTCGTTTTCGTCTGCCTTTCATCCTCAGACTAATGGACAAACGGAGCGAACTAATCAGACTCTGGAGGCTTATTTGAAGTGTTTTGTTTCTGCAGATCAGGATGATTGGGTGACCTTCTTGCCGTTGGCTGAGTTTGCCCTTAATAATCGGGCTAGTTCCGCTACTTTGGTTTCGCCATTTTTTTGCAACTCTGGTTTCCATCCTCGTTTTTCCTCGGGACATGTGGAGCCTTCTGACTGTCCTGGGGTAGATTCCGTGGTGGATAGGTTGCAGCGGATCTGGAATCATGTGGTGGACAACTTGAAGTTGTCACAGGAGAAGGCTCAGCGTTTTGCCAACCGCCGCCGCGGTGTGGGTCCCCGACTTCGTGTTGGGGATTTGGTATGGCTGTCTTCTCGATTTGTTCCTATGAAGGTCTCCTCTCCTAAATTTAAGCCTCGCTTCATCGGTCCTTACAAGATATTGGAAATCCTTAATCCTGTGTCCTTTCGCTTGGATCTTCCGGTGTCGTTTGCCATTCATAACGTGTTCCATAGGTCTTTGTTGCGGCGGTACGTTGTACCTGTGGTTCCTTCTGTTGAGCCTCCTGCTCCGGTGTTGGTTGAGGGCGAGTTGGAGTATGTGGTGGAGAAGATCTTGGATTCTCGTCTCTCCAGGCGGAGGCTTCAGTATCTGGTCAAGTGGAAGGGCTATGGTTAGGAGGATAATTCCTGGGTGGTTGCCTCTGATGTGCATGCGGCCGATTTAGTTCGTGCCTTTCACGCTGCTCATCCTGATCGCCCTGGTGGTCTTGGTGAGGGTTCGGTGACCCCTCCTTAAAGGGGGGGTACTGTTGTGAATTAGACTTTTTTGGCTCCCTCTTGTGGTCACTAGTGATATGACTCTGGGATTGTCTTTCCTCAGTTTGGCACCCACCTGGGTCGTTAGTCCAGGGGTGTTGCTATATAAACTTCCTGGTTTCTCAGTCCTGTGCCTGGCATCGTTGTAATCAGTTCCTTTCTGTTTGCTCCTGTCTGCTGGTCTTGGATTTGCAAAATTAAGCTAAGTCCTGCTTCCTTGTTTTTTGGTTATTTGCTTGCTCTTATTTTTTGTCCAGCTTGTACTAAATGTGATTCCTGATTTTGCTGGAAGCTCTAGGGGGCTGGTGTTCTCCCCCCGGGCCGTTAGACGGTTCGGGGGTTCTTGAATATCCAGCGTGGAAATTTTGATAGGGTTTTTGCTGACCATATAAGTCATCTTACTATATTCTGCTATTAGTCAGTGGGCCTCTCTTTGCTAAATATCTAGTTCATTCTTACGTTTGTCTTTTCTCCTTACCTCACCGTTATTATTTGTTGGGGGCTTGTATCCAACTTTTGGGGTCCTTTCTCTGGAGGCAAGAAAGGTCTATCTTTTCCCTTCTAGGGTTAGTTAGTTCTCCGGCTGGCGCGAGACGTCTATAACCAACGTAGGCACGTTCCCCGGCTGCTGCTATTTGTGGTGCTAGGATTAGATATATGGTCAGCCCAGTTACCACTGCCCTATGAGCTGTTTTTTTGTGTTTGCAGACTTGGTATGTATTTTTGAGACCCTCTGCCATAACAGTTACCCCCCCCCCCCCCCAAACCAAAACCCTAGCCACACCTCTGGAGAATTTGAAGGGCAGCACTCACCAGTCTGTTCTGTGGATTAAAAGTCCTTTATTTCGATATGATCCGGACATCCATTTAGCGGTAGTGCGGAATGGAGGGGGAGACATGCAGGGGAACAGGTGGACGACGGCCGTTTCGCACTCTCATAGGGCTTCTACGGGGCCAATCTACACACAGGTGTGATCACTTCCTCTTAAGGAGGTGGAAACCAGCATTTAAAATACATTTTCCCTCTCTGATTAATAATAGGCGGTAATGGTCTCCTCTTTGTTTAGGGTACTTGACATTGACAGTGATCACACCTGTGTGTAGATTGGACCCGTAAAAGCCCTATGTGAGCGTGAAATGGCCGTCGTCCACCTGTTCCCCTGCATGTCTCCTCCTGCACGCCGCACTACCGCTAGATGGATGTCCGGATTATATTGAAATAAAGGGCTTTTAATTCACAGAAGAGACTGGTGAGTGCTGCCTTTCATATTCTCTTTTCTGGATATTTAGTGCATTGTTGGCTACTGCACCGCCATAAAGAAATAAGTCACTTCAGCAGCTGTCAGAGTCTGCAATTATAAGACTGTCGCAACACTGGTGCCTGTGCATATCCTCACTTCTGTGTGTTGTACTAGGTGGGCACATCCATTGTGTCATAGTGTTGAATTAGGCACAAAAAATGACAACTAATACCACAGGACAAAAAAAGGAAAGTGAAAAACCACAAATGATGTATTGGGATCTTGTAGATTTAAACATGGGTTTTAAAGAGCAGAAAGTGTCTGTGAAGGCGGCTGATCCTGGAGCTGCCCTCTTGTTGGGAAACTTGTAAAATCTTCTCAATAACTATCTTGTGATAGTATGTAATCTTTTACATGGATATAATAATAGGAGTTATTACACTACAATGTGCTGGATATATCACAGAATAGGTGACGTGTGAAAACATCTACATTACAAGGCACCAATCAGATCCAGGCTGCCTGAGTGATGATGTAACAATGAGGTGGTCAGCCATGACATCACAAGACCATTGTGACATCATCAGGTTCTAAGCCTATTACTACCTCTGCCTGATGCTACCTCGGCCTTCTGATCTGTGACTGCAGAGAAAGAAACAGCGAGAGAGAGAGAGAAAGAGAGAGAAAGAGAGAGAAAGAGAGAAGAAGCTTCGGCTATATCTTCTTTCCATCATGGAGATCCGAGGTTTGGCATTCTTGCCTATCTTGTGCTTCATATGGACGATATTGGGCATCTGTGCCCTAATAGCCCTGACTATCATCTCAGGGCACAGTGACTTTCCGTACATCAGGTAAGAGGGTCCTGGGAAAGATTCCTGACTCTGTAGTGTAATTTCATATTGTTTTTGTCTTACAGTAATGGAATGTTCTAATTATATTATTATATGTCCTGGAATGTTCTTATTGCATTATAATCAGTACATTATTAACCCCTTCCCGCTGCAGCCATATGAGGGACTGTTTATTGCCAGATGAATTTTTTTGAATGACACCATTAACTTTGCTATAGTGTAAAAGAACACAGAAATTCTCAAGTTCATTGATACTGACAGAAAAAAACGCTTTTGATGTTTTTAGCGTTTTGTTTTTACATCATTCATTTTGTGGTAAAAATGAAGTCCAATTTTTTAAATTATTTTAGCTGTGCAAAATATTTATCAGCTTGTGTTGCTAATTGATGAGACCCATAACTATAAATTTCCCACTGATTGAGCCGTATGTAACCTTTTTTAAATCTATTATTGAAGTTTCCATTGTTTTCTCTTTGCGGTATTTATCAATTGGTTTGATTCATTTTATATTCTGAAATATTTGACTTTTACTGAGCGCAATACAAAATATGTTTATTTTCTTAATATCTTTTATAATAAGGGAAAATTGAAATAATTTGAACTTGAATTTTTTTTAAACTTTAACTTAAACGTACAATAATCTGATGTTTTTTACTGCATTTAGTTTGATAACTTTCCTGTAATGTACTTTGCTTCAATTTGTGTCTGGTCAGAATATATAATGTAGGATGATTATACATGACAATTCCTCCTCTTGTGTCCTAATTGCTCTCAATATTTTCCTTATCTTTGACAGTGATACGGGAGTCGCATTCCCAGAATCGGTGATCTATACGGTGATTTTCATAGCTAATTCCGTTCTTGGTAAGTAGATGCTGCATCCTACAGGACAATATCACATTAAAAGGGTTCTCTAGGACTAGAAGATTGATAGCCCATAATATCAAATTAGTGGATTCTGACTGTGACAATCCACTGATTACCCGGTGATTTAAGCGGCCATGCTGCCCTTTCATTGTTTTGTATGTTTGCCGGTAGTAATTGATGGTATTAAAGCTTTCGGCAGCTCAGTCCGAGTAAAGTATATGAGACACGGCTGTAATACCAGACACAACCCCCATCAAAAGTAAGATCTGTTCCTGGTAAGCAATGAAAGATATGTGGGCGCTCCTTCAATAATCCATCAATTTGATGTAAGGATAGGACATCAAAGGCCCAGATAACCCTTTTAAATCTCTAAACCTCTTCAGCTCATTGGTGCGTTCTAAAGAGTAGGTTTTCTATCATAGTGACATGGAAATATCTGGTTGATAATTTGCTTTATCTATTTCAGGAGCTGGCATCGCTTACATCCAGTATAGGTTCATGATTATTCAGTCTGAGCCATCGGAGAAGCGCTATATCATCTGCCAGAAAATCCTCCTCATCATTGGATGGATTGTGTGTATTGCAAACATAGTTAATGCTGTATTTTCGGTAAGTTAGTAGGTTTTATATAATGTCTCCAGTAATACTCAGGACCCCAGGTTCAGTATAATATATACTGTGGTGACTACACGGAGTCCAGTATATTACAGTGGGGCAGATCCTGCTCTTATGTGTTCTCAGATCTCCATGATGACCTTATTGATGAGTCATATATTTCTTCTCGTAGGTGAAAATCAATCCTACAGCGCACAGGATCGGCGCAGGAATGGCTTTTTTACTTCTTGACATTTACAACATATCTCAGGCTGTGTACCTGTACAAGAGATCCTTCAGCAGTCGGTGCATGTGCCACTTTAGACTGGCAGCAACTTTGCTGACGACTGTTTTACTGCTAATAAGTATCCTTTTCTATATAAGTCAGTGTGTTTAGGTGTGTAAGGTGGGCTCCATTGTGACCATTATTTCATAGGTCAGTCACGATTGTAGGAAACACTATAATAGGATTCTGGTACTTTTCTTAACATGTCCTTCCAGCTGGTGCAGGTATGTGCACCTACTTCTTCCATCTATGTAGTGGCCTCTGTAAGACGGTAAGTTTATTTCACATTTCACCATCTTCCACAATTCACTAGTGTCCGGTGTAAAGGTAAACCATAAACTCTCGGTGTACAAGCCATCTCATTCCATGCCAGATGCATTGGTGAGTACAGCCAGTAAGTAATGTCCTCTATCTTCTATCTTCTGCAGATCTTTTTTAGGACCGGCATGATAGCTGAGTGGATAGGATTCATCGGCCTGATAATGTATCAACTAACGAACTACACTGATTTCCAGGTGAGTAAATGATGTGAAGTTCTTCTAAGTGCCAGAAATGTTTCAGTTAAGAATTTGTTACATTAAAAAACACATTTCTTATATAAAATGGATGATAACAGAGATGGCACAGTTCAATGATGTCTAACGATAAATGTCTTTTCTCCTTTTCCTCAGAGTTTGTCTTTAAAGATCTCCCGAGAAGGTGTCACCATTTGTCTAAGGGAAAAGATCCAGGCCTTCAAAATGCCCGTATAAAATCCAGAGGGTAAGAAATAGGCTGGAGTGACACAAAGACAACTAAAACCATCTGTGCTGCATCATATCATCTTCCTGCAAGCCGATAAAGGGAAATGAAGACCTGACCCCTAGACTTACAGCAGGACAAGAAGATGGTGATTCCACAGAAGACATTTCCATGTAGATCACTGTGGTTATCTACAGGGATCAAAATTACCATCAATTTTTCTGTAATGTGATGGGAAATGACAAAGTCATTTCAATTGTTGAACACCACTCATGGTACCAGAATGGCCCTGCAGATGCACTTCTTCTGGAACATGGACAGAACCAGAAATGACTTCCAATGAGAAGAAGTTAGGAGAACAGCAGGTGCCAAACAGTAATGTAATGAATGATCCATCGTGGAAGAGATGGACATCATAATAACAATGTTCCTGGACAGAAAGCAGCAGAATGCATCAGTCATTGTGATTGCTGATGTACTGAAGAATATTTACAATATCTGGAGCTGTCCTTCAAGAAGAATAAAAATGGCCTTGATGCCACAATAGCCCTGCACAGTGCAACAACTACATGCTTTACAGATGGTGCTAAGTCATCTATATGGCTGTGAATGTGGCTTATGCCATAACAGCCCTGCACAGTGCAACATCAACATGCTTTATAGATGGTGCTAAGTCATCTTTATGCCTGTGAATGTGGCTTATGCCACAATGGCCCTGCAGATGCACTTCTTCTGGAACATGGACAGAACCAGAAATGACTTCCAATGAGAAGAAGTTAGGAGCACAGCAGGTACCAAACAGCAGGTACGGACTGGGGCTGAAATTCAGCCCTGGCATTTGAAATCACACAGGCCCATGTTGTCCCCGTCTCCATGAACCAGATGGGATATATTACTAATTTTACCCTGGATGGAGGAAAGGAAGATTTTCTACAAGACCAATATTTCTAATGATACCCGTGGCCTGCTGGGGTAAGTGATGGAGTCAGCAACTTAGTGCTCCATCACAACTCTTAACAATATGGGTATCTTGAGAATGCCAATTCTGTTAACAACGTAGCAGACAAGGCAGTCCATGACCAGACAGGCCCTTCTGTCATATGCCAGAATTGCCAGATGGCCAGTCCGGCCCTGCCAAACAGTAATGTAATGAATGATCCATCGTGGAAGAGATGGACATCATAATAACAATGTTCCTGGACACAAAGCAGCAGAATGCATCAATCCTTGTGATTGCTGATGTACTGAAGAATATTTACAATATCTGGAGCTGTCCTACAAGGAGAATAAAAATGGCCTTGATGCCATAATACCTCTGCACAGTGCAACAACAACATGCTTTATAGATGGTGCTAAGTCATCTATATGGCTGTGAATGTGGCTTATATTAACAAAGCCTGAGTGCAAAAGCTTGCAGCACAGGTTAACTCTTCATAATGAATTCATTTTGAATGTCTTTTAAATAAATACATATATATATTTTTAAAACTTGATTTATTGAAGAAGAAAAGTACAACAAAATATACACATGAAATATTGAATATAACAATGAACCATCTAGGATGGTAACAGACAGCATATACAATATATAAGGGTAACATACTATATACTGTGACAAATGTGTTAAGGCAAGAATCAGATTTTAAAGGTTTGACTCAATTTACAGAGGGATGGAAACAACATGCCACATCTATATCACTTAGAATACAGGTCAGATATTTATTCAGTCCAGCTCAAACTAAAGACACTATTTGTGGTTAGGCAAAAATGATCACCCCATCAATTAACTAATGGAATCCACACAGGGCCGCCATCAGGGCATAACAGCCATGACTGGCGTACGGGGCCCGGTGGGCAGAGGGGGCCCGCATCGGGCCCCGTCTCATCTGCTCACCGGGCCCCCCCTGCAGGCGCTGCGGCACGCTATTGACGTGCGGGCCCGCGCCCGCACGTCAATAGTTAACAGCCGCCAGCCAGTCGGAGGCTGGCAGCTGAGTTGAGCCGCAGTGCGCATGTCGCCGGCGTCTGACGTCTTTGTCAGCCGCCGACGAGTGCGTGCTTCACCTGCGTGGAGGGAGTGAGCTTCGCCCGCCGCGGGAGCACGGCCAGATAAGAACTCGTGTTTTTTTGGTTTTTTTTTGAGAGCGCCGATCCAGGGGGCCCCGGGGCAGAATGCTGGACATGCTGGGGCAGAATGCTGGACATGCTGGGGCAGAGATGGTGGACACAGGGGCAGAATGCTGGACACGCTGGGGCAGAGATGGTGGACACAGGGGCAGAATGCTGGACACACTGGGGGCAGAATGCTGGACACAGGGGCAGAATGCTGGACACGCTGGGGCAGAGATTGTGGACACAGGGGCAGAATGCTGGACACGCTGGGGCAGAGATGGTGGACACAGGGGCAGAATGCTGGACACAGGGGCAGAATGCTGGACACAGGGGCAGAATGCTGGACACGCTGGGGCAGAGATTGTGGACACAGGGGCAGAATGCTGGACACGCTGGGGCAGAATGCTGGACATGCTGGGGCAGAGATGGTGGACACAGGGGAAGAATGCTGGACATGCTGGGGCAGAGATGGTGGACACAGGGGCAGAATGCTGGACACACTGGGGGCAGAATGCTGGACACAGGGGCAGAATGCTGGACACGCTGGGGCAGAGATTGTGGACACAGGGGCAGAATGCTGGACACGCTGGGGCAGAGATGGTGGACACAGGGGCAGAATGCTGGACACAGGGGCAGAATGCTGGACATGCTGGGGCAGAATGCTGGACACAGGGGCAGAATGCTGGACACGCTGGGGCAGAGATGCTGGACACAGGGGCAGAATGCTGGTCACACTGGGGCAGAGATGGTGGACACAGGGGCAGAATGCTGGACACGCTGGGGCAGAGATGGTGGACACAGGGGCAGAATGCTGGACACGCTGGGGCAGAATGCTGGACACGCTGGGGCAGAATGCTGGACATGCTGGGGCAGAGATGCTGGACACAGGGGCAGAATGCTGGACAAGCTGGGGCAGAGATGCTGGACACAGGGGCAGAATGCTGGACACGCTGGGGCAGAGATGCTGGACACAGGGGCAGAGATGCTGGACACGCTGGGTGTTATGACCCCAATGGCAGAGGGTCTCAAAAGTACATACCAAGACTGCAAACACAAAAAACCAGCTCATAGGGCAGTGGTAACTGGGCTGACCATATATCTAATCCTAGCACCACAAATAGCAGCAGCCGGGGAACGTGCCTACGTTGGTTATAGACGTCTCGCGCCAGCCGGAGAACTAACTAACCCTAGAAGGGAAAAGATAGACCTTTCTTGCCTCCAGAGAAAGGACCCCAAAAGTTGGATACAAGCCCCCAACAAATAATAACGGTGAGGTAAGGAGAAAAGACAAACGTAAGAATGAACTAGATATTTAGCAAAGAGAGGCCCACTGACTAATAGCAGAATATAGTAAGATGACTTATATGGTCAGCAAAAACCCTATCAAAATTTCCACGCTGGATATTCAAGAACCCCCGAACCGTCTAACGGCCCGGGGGGAGAACACCAGCCCCCTAGAGCTTCCAGCAAAATCAGGAATCACATTTAGTACAAGCTGGACAAAAAATAAGAGCAAGCAAATAACCAAAAAACAAGGAAGCAGGACTTAGCTTAATTTTGCAAATCCAAGACCAGCAGACAGGAGCAAACAGAAAGGAACTGATTACAACGATGCCAGGCACAGGACTGAGAAACCAGGAAGTTTATATAGCAACACCCCTGGACTAACGACCCAGGTGGGTGCCAAACTGAGGAAAGACAATCCCAGAGTCATATCACTAGTGACCACAAGAGGGAGCCAAAAAAGTCTAATTCACAACAGCTGGGGCAGAATGCTGGACACAGGGGCAGAATGCTGGACACGCTGGGGCAGAGATGCTGGATACGCTGGGGCAGAGATGCTGGACACGGGCAGAATGCTGGACACGCTGGGGCAGAGATGGTGGACACAGGGGCAGAATGCTGCACACAGGGGCAGAATGCTGGACACAGGGGCAGAATGCTGGACACGCTGGGGCAGAGATGCTGGCCACAGGGGCAGAATGCTGGCCACAGGGGCAGAATGCTGGACACGCTGGGGCAGAATGCTGGACACACTGGGGCAGAATGCTGGCCACAGGGGCAGAATGCTGGACACGCTGGGGCAGAGATGCTGGACACAGGGGCAGAATGCTGGACACGCTGAGGCAGAGATGCTGGCCACAGGGGCAGAATGCTGGCCACAGGAGCAGAATGCTGGAGACGCTGGGGTAGAGATGCTGGACACGGGGGCAGAATGCTGGACACAGGGGCAGAATGCTGGACACGAGGGGCAGAATACTGGACATGGGGGCAGAATGCAGGACACGGGGAAAGACTGTGAGACATGGGGGCAGAATGCTGGACATGGGGGCAGAATGCTGGACATGGGGAAAGACTGTAAGACATGGGGGCAGAATGCTGGACACGGGGGCAGAATGCTGGACACGGGCAGAATGCTGGACACGAGGGGCAGACTATGAGACACGGGCAGAATGCTGGATACAGGGGCAGAATGCTGGATACAGGGGCAGAATTCTGGACACAGGGACAGAATGCTGGACACCAGGGCAGAATGGAGATACAGGGCATGACTGGAGACAGATGGGGCAGAATGGAGACACAGGGGGCATGATTGGAGACATGGGGGCATTATTGGAGCCATAGGGGGCAGAATGGAGATACGGGCATGATTGGAGACACGGGGCAGAATGGAGATATGGGCATGATTGGAGACACGGGGCAGAATGGAGATACACGGTATGATTGGAGACACAGTGCAGGATAAAAGACATGGGGGCATGATTGGAGACAGATGGAGCAGGGTTGGAGACAGATCGTGCAGGATCATGGGACAGGATGGATACGATGGAGACAGATGGGGCAGGATGGGGAGATCATATGGGGCAGGATGGATACTCATGAGGGCAGGATGGGTGAACATATGGCTAAAGCCAGGAATGAGACACATGGGGCCAGGGTGAGGGATATTATTATTACCATAGGGGCCAATTAAGGGATATTATTACTGCAGTGATGTATTTATTTTATTTTTTGAGGACACTGTTTTACATGGGGGGGAAGTCCTGTTACTGTGTAGAGTGACACTATGTTGCCTCTTTTTCTTCATGTGGTGTAATGTAGAAGTTGGAAAAAATTATTAAGTAATGTGTTCCGCAAGCGGAGCTCGAGATAACTGTGTTATTTCCTGCAGAGACAAGTCGTGGCTGTATGAAGTGATGGCGGTCTGTGCTGGATGAAAGAAGGACTTCACCTAGAGACGTCACTGGTGAGTCAGTGTGTTACCTATACACTGACACTATACACTGTATACTATATACAGAGGTCCTGTGTATAATGTCACCGGTAATCACTGTATAACCTGTACACAGACACTGCATACTAAGTACACATCTCCTGTGTATAATGGCACTTATGGTGATATTAGTATTGTGGTTTTTTTATTACTGATCAGTATTGTATTCAGTCACTATGTGGTGGTAATATGTAGTCTGGACATGGTGTGGTGGTATTTGTTCCTTGTATATGCTATTATTTGGTCACTATGTGGTGGTAATATGTGGTCTGGTCATGGTGCGGTGGTATTTGTTCCTTGTATGTGATATTATTCGGTCACTTTGTGGTGGTAATATGTGGTCTGGTCATGGTGCGGTGGTATTTGTTCCTTGTATGTGATATTATTCGGTCACTGGTGGTAATATGTGGTCTGGTCATGGTGTTGTATTTGTTCTTGTATGTGATATTATTGGTCATTTTAAAAATTGAAAAATAATTAAAAATATACCTAAATTGTATTGCATATGTTAACAAATATTTAGTAGGTTACAGTAGAGTAGGGCCCGGCCAAAAGTGTCTACCGTGTTATGGTGGTGGCTTAAAAAATATTTTGGCCAAAACAAAAGCTGCTGGCTATATGTGTGATCTGGTGATGGGAACTGTTAATGTGTGATAGGTGAGAAGTAGAGTTTTTCCAAGAGAGAGCAGTGGGACTGTGGACAGTTCGAGGGGTGGAGGTGGGGCTGGGGTGGAGCCTGGGCGGAGTCTCAAGGGGGCCCCGAAAATTTTGCCAGTATGGAGCCCCGAAATTTCTAATGGCAGCCCTGAATCCACCAATTTACAAGATGATGGCATAGTAACATTGGAGCCACACACCAATGACCCCACATATGTTGACTTTTCCTATGGATATGAACCAATCTTTCATAAGAGCTATGGAAGGACCAAATTAGTTTCCTGGCATTAACCTCAGATGCCGGTACCCACATCCTCTCCTCACGACCCTACCCCTTCCACTGCACTAAGTATTGTAAACAACAGCAAACCATACGAGAATCCACTATTTTTGCCAACGGAAAGTTCAAATTACCTTCAACTACAATCGGTGGCGGCAGAAAGGGTGTCGGCTCCACAGGCGCTATACATTTTTTGAGCAATGACCTGTGGAAAACATTGAGGATTTTAAGAGTTAAAAGAAGCTCAAGACGAAAGGCCACATGGTTAATTACGGCGACCATGTTCTAAGGACCAATGTACCTAGGACCTATTTTCCAGGAAGAATTTTCAGTTTAATATTTCTAATAGACAGCCATACAAAATCATTCACACCCAGGTTCGGACCTGACAACCGTTTCTTATCAGCCTTGCATTTGTATGTGTCCCCCATGATCTTTAACCCCTTCATCCCGAAGCCTGTTTTCACCTTCCTGACCAGGCCAATTTTTACAATTCTGACCACTGTCACTTTATGAGGTCATAACTCTGGAACGCTTCAATGGATCCCTGTGATTCTGAGACTGTTTTCTCGTGACTAGTGTTGAGCGATACCGTCCGATACTTGAAAGTATCGGTATCGGAAAGTATCGGCCGATACCGGCAAAGTATCGGATCCAATCCGATACCGATACCCGATACCAATACAAGTCAATGGGACTCAAGTATCGGACGGTATTCCTGATGGTTCCCAGGGTCTGAAGGAGAGGAAACTCTCCTTCAGGCCCTGGGAACCATATTAATGTGTAAAATAAAGAATTAAAATAAAAAATATCGCTATACTCACCTGTCCGACGCAGCCGGGACCTCAGCGAGGGAACCGGCAGCGTTGTTTGTTTAAAATTCGCGCTTTTACTTGGTTACGTGAGGTCCCGGCTTGTGATTGGTCAGGGCGGCCATGTTGCCGGGACGCGGACCAATCACAGCAAGCCGTGACGAAATTACGTCACGGCTTGCTGTGATTGGTCCGCGTCCCGGCAACATGGCCGCCATTAACCAATCACAAGCCGTGACGTCACGGGAGGCTGGACATGCGCGTATTTTGAAAAGCGCGCGTGTCCAGCCTCCAGTGACGTCCCGGCTTGTGATTGGTTAATGGCGGCCATGTTGCCGGGACGTCACTGGAGGCTGGACACGCGCGCTTTTCAAAATACGCGCATGTCCAGCCTCCCGTGACGTCCCGGCTTGTGATTGGTTAATGGCGGCCATGTTGCCGGGACGTCACTGGAGGCTGGACACGCGCGCTTTTCAAAATACGCGCATGTCCAGCCTCCCGTGACGTCCCGGCTTGTGATTGGTTAATGGCGGCCATGTTGCCGGGACGTCACTGGAGGCTGGACACGCGCGCTTTTCAAAATACGCGCATGTCCAGCCTCCCGTGACGTCACGGCTTGTGATTGGTTAATGGCGGCCATGTTGCCGGGACGCGGACCAATCACAGCAAGCCGTGACGTAATTTCGTCACGGCTTGCTGTGATTGGTCCGCGTCCCGGCAACATGGCCGCCCTGACCAATCACAAGCCGGGACTTCACGTAACCAAGTAAAAGCGCGAAATTTAAACAAACAACGCTGCCGGTTCCCTCGCTGAGGTCCCGGCTGCGTCGGACAGGTGAGTATAGCGATATTTTTTATTTTAATTCTCTTTTTTACACATTATTACATTAATGTTGTTGCGATACCCGATACCCGATACCACAAAAGTATCGGATCCGGTATCGGAAATTCCGATACAGCAAGTATCGGCCGATACCCGATACTTGCAGTATCGGAATGCTCAACACTACTCGTGACATATTGTCCTTTATATTTATAAAATTTATTTCATATGACTTGTGTTTATTTGTGAAAAAAACAGAAATTTGGCGAAAATGTTGAAATTTTATAACTTTTAATTTTTATGCCCTTAAGTCAGAGAGTCATATCACACAAAATAGTTACCGTATATACTCGAGTATAAGCCGAGAATTTCAGCCCATTTTTTTAGGCTGAAATTGCCCCTCTCGGCTTATACTCGAGTCATACCCAGGGGTCGGCAGGGGAGGTGGAGTGGCAGCTGTCTAAGCATACTCACCTGCTCCTGGCGCGGTCCCTGGTACCATGTGACCGCTCACTACAGGAAGAAACTGCCGGCGCTGGGGAAGCAGGGACCGCGCCAGGAGCAGGTGAGTATAAGCAGTGCGCGATATTCACCTGCTCCCGTTCCACCGTCACCAGCCACCGCTGCGTCTTCGGCATCCTCTGCACTGACGCTCGGGTCAGAGGCTGCAGTGACGCGATTAGTGCGCGCCACCCTCTGCCTGAGCAGTCAGTGCAGTGGACGGGGAATGTAGCGGCGGCTGGAGGCAGTGGAACGGGGAGCAGGTGAGTATAGTGGAGTGTCCCCAGAGTAGGGCAATGGGGTACTCGGTACCGGGTCCTTCGGTTCGGGGGGTGTCACGGTGGCTAACCCGGTCCGTGGCCCTCAGGGGTGTCCAGTAAAAGAGTTTATATATGGGCAATAAAGAACGAGGAGACAGGTTTGCAGTCTTTTACCTTGTTTACTGAAGACTTCAGATGGTATCCTCAGCCCAGAGTGCCAGATGACAGGGCAGGCAGAGTCCGGTCGGTCTGAAGGCAATTCCAGAGTCCCCTAGTCCAGGTGGAAATCAGTAGCCTTCCTACTAGCGCCTGTGTGTTGTAGTACCTCCCTGCTGAGCACCACGGGATAGTCCTCACAACTCTTGTAATTGTTCTTGATGTTATTTCTTCCTCTCTGTCCCCCAGATGGTATGAATAGGACAACCCGTATGACTGGGATAGCCTGGGGCTTGTTTGTAGGGACCCTAGAGACACCCCGACCCCCACAATTTGCCACCGTTTCTTCTTAGGTATTAAGGTCGGGCAGCCAACTTGGAATTGACTGCCCTGCCGGTCTCTGAAGTAATGCGTAGAGTCAATTACTCCCTCGGTTTTTCTGGCTACCAGCTTCTGCGCCTCAGAAAGGAGCAGCTTGTTCCTGGCTGATCTCCCTCTGATATTCCTCTCCTGTGCTCTGCTTTCCTGCACACTCTCTGTAGTATGTTCACTCTTTTGTGTCTTTTTCCAGGAGTTGCAGCACTTCAGGCCAGCAGAGCTCCACTTCTTCTGTCTGCCTGACAGGAACTGAACTCCCTTCCCCCCAGATCAGGATGTCAATAGGGGAGCTCACCCTAAACAGGCTTAGAACTCCCCCTTCTGGTCTGGAGTGTGAACATGTTGCATGCGTGTAATAACTGAATGCGGTTGTCTTTCATTGCCTTCAGACATGACATCACTTCTCCCCTGAAAGGATAATGCATCACTGCGACGACCAGGACACTGGGGCGCCGCACTCCCGCCCTGTTAAATCCAGTACTCCGGGACTGGGAAAAGAAGAACAACAATACATTAGCAAAAAGACATACAAAATTTTGGAATGCTTTAAAACAGGTTAAGATAACAATGCTTCCCTTTATGGGAGGTGAGGACACTTGAACATTGCGAAAGTCTTGGTCATGCACAGTTCATGACTCCCAGTTCAGTGAGTGCAAACTTGAAACAGCAAGGATCCCGGGTAAAAAAGGGATCCTTTTAAAAGTATAATGAAAGTTTTTGAGTAATTCACTGTCCATTACTCCATTGTCCATTTTAAACCTGTGACAAAGATAAATATACAGACATTTTCAAACAAACAGCAGCAACCATTAATATTTCAAATGTTTGTAGCGAATTGGGGTCTGATTTTTAGTGCTACGTGTAGACCTCCACAGTGCAGGGGTTGCTAGTGACCTAACAGGGTCCGCTGTGCTTGCTATCGCTATTGGCTGGGATCACGTCGGCTATTGGAATCTGTTGGTGCAGAGTCTCTTTTGGCTCCAGATGATCCGGCATCACATTTGGTTCCGGGGGGTTCGGCTGACGAAACGTCAAAACAGGTACCACGATGGCCTGATTTATTTGAGTCCAAGACTGGAGAAAGGCTAAAAGAACAGTGTGTATCATCTTCTCCTCTTCTACGGGTGGAGATGTTCCTGGATCTGTTTCCCTATCTCTCAACTTATCAGGAAATATTTTGAGGTGGTCTCTGGATATTGCTGTTGAGGTTTCTCCTCCATCTTTGCTAATGAGACAGACCTTTGTTTTGTCAAAGTCGGATGGCAGGATGGTATATGGTTCCGCTTCCCATTGGTTTTCAAGTTTGTGTAGTCTCCTCTTCCATTTGAGTACTTGTTCACCTGGCGACAAGGGAATTGCAGGAGCAGGCAAGTCCCTTTCTTGTTTTTGTCTGGCTTGGGCTAGACTTCTTTCCACTAGAGTTGAGCGACTTTCATTTTTTTAAGATCGAGTCGGGTTTTGTGAAACCCGATTTTGTCCAGAGTCGAGTCGAGTGCAGTTGGCCGATTATCGCTAAAAGTCGGGGATCGACTGAAACACGAAACCCAATGCAAGTCAATGGGGAAGCATAGTCGGCAGTGAGTGGAGGCCAGGAAAACACCTACAGTGCCCATTTTAATGCCAAAAACATCCATTCTTGTTTCTGAAGCTTGTCAATCTTAATTAACTTTATAATAATAGTTGGGCATAGGGAATTGGGGGTCATTTGGCAAAAGTTGTGGGGGGAGTAGGGCCGGCTCAAGTTTTTCGTGGGCCCAGGAAATGCGGACTACGTCACGGCGGTGTTGCAGGGAAAGGTAAGTATTTCAACGTTGCAAGTGCTGTGATCCTGAGCAAGCAGGGGGGGCCCACTCGTTCGCATTGGCACTGGCACAGGGCCCCTCAAAGTACAGCGATGTGTGTTTGCATGGCGGGGGCGCCTCCCACCAGCAGCGACACTTTTGCGTACTCTGAGGGGCCCTGTGCCAGTGACGTCGCCAACGAGTATGCCCCCCCACCTGATGAAGGAACCTGCACTTTCATCTGCACCTTCCTCTCTGTCCCTGTGTAAGGTGGTATAACATGCGGGAAGGGGAACCTTACTTTCAGCATGGTCAGATTCTGGCTGTGTAGAGTATAAGGGGAATGTAGTGGTCTAGGTCAATGTACCAGCAGACTCATCTAGCAGTGGCTGGGCAATGGGCAGGATGAGGAGGAAACAGATATAGGGCCAAAGAATAAAGTAGGCTAAATGCAGTTCAAAATTGGTAACAGGACTAAACAGGCGGCATTGCTTTGTTCAGTGGAGTAGCAAACCCAAGAGCAGCAGACACTGTTTCAAGGGCATAACCACACTAGTAGGCCAAATGCAGTTTAATATCTGATAGTATAGGGCGAAAGCCAGAATGTGGAAGCTCAGCTTTGTTCAGTTGAGGACAACACCAGGCAGGGGCAGACAGACACCTTTAGTAGGCCGGAACAGCCAATTGCATTTTTAAAAATGGTAATTTGGAACTGAAGGTTGAAGCTCAGCTTTATTCAGTTGAGGACAACACCAGGCAGGGGCAGACATTCACCTTTAGTAGGCCGGAACAGCCAATTGCATTTTTAAAAATGGTAATTTGGAACAGAAGGTTGAAGCTCAGCTTTATTCAGTTGAGGACAACACCAGGCAGGGGCAGACAGACACCTTTAGTAGGCCGGAACAGCCAATTTTTTTAAAAAACAGCAGTTAGTAAGAGGCAGAAGGTAGAAGCTCAGCTTTATTCAGTTGAGGACAACACCAGGCAGGGGCAGACAGACACCTTTAGTAGGCCGGAACAGCCAATTGCATTTTTAAAAATGGTAATTTGGAACAGAAGGTTGAAGCTCAGCTTTATTCAGTTGAGGACAACACCAGGCAGGGGCAGACAGACACCTTTAGTAGGCCGGAACAGCCAATTTTTTAAAAAAACAGCAGTTAGTAAGAGGCAGAAGGTAGAAGCTCAGCTTTATTCAGTTGAGGACAACACCAGGCAGGGGCAGACAGACACCTTTAGTAGGCCGGAACAGCCAATTGCATTTTTAAAAATGGTAATTTGGAACAGAAGGTTGAAGCTCAGCTTTATTCAGTTGAGGACAACACCAGGCAGGGGCAGACAGACACCTTTAGTAGGCCGGAACAGCCAATTGCTTTTTTAAAAATGGTAATTTGGAACAGAAGGTTGAAGCTCAGCTTTATTCAGTTGAGGACAACACCAGGCAGGGGCAGACAGACACCTTTAGTAGGCCGGAACAGCCAATTGCTTTTTTAAAAATGGTAATTTGGAACAGAAGGTTGAAGCTCAGCTTTATTCAGTTGAGGACAACACCAGGCAGGGGCAGACAGACACCTTTAGTAGGCCGGAACAGCCAATTGCTTTTTTAAAAATGGTAATTTGGAACTGAAGGTTGAAGCTCAGCTTTATTCAGTTGCAGCTTCTTGGCAATAATATAAAGAAGACGAGACAGGACAACACTCGTTGGATGCCATATCTGTGTTTTCACTGGAAAAAAAACTGTCAGTTAACTACTTGTAGGAGAAAGTTTTTGTAGCTGGAGGCCACTTTTTGTATTGTACCAGTTTTCTGTTGTATGTTTGGAACTGAAGGTTGAAGCTCAGCTTTATTCAGTTGAGGACAACACCAGGCAGGGGCAGACACCTTTAGAAGGACGGAACAGCCAATTTTTTTAAAAACAGCAGTTAATCAGAGCCAGAAGGTAGAAGCTCAGCTTTATTCAGTTGAGGACAACTTGAATTAGGGACTGCAGACAGACTTTGCAGGCTGTCCCCTGTGTGGACCATGCATCCAATACATTAACCCATTTAGCCACAAAGGACACGTAACCTTCCGTGGCCAGGCCTACAGGTCCATGTGTCTGTTGTCAGGTATACCTTTGGACTGACAAATTGACAGAATGCAAGGACAATGCGGTCTTTAACATGCAGGTGGAGGGGTGGGATGGCTTTTCTCGCAAAAGAATTGTCAACTGGGTAGCTCATAGCGTGGTATATCGTAGTTCATCCTGGCTTTATTAATATTAAATTAAATAAAAAAATAGGCTCTAGGCACTTTATTATTGGTTCCAGGGGTACACGGGCAGCAGTGGTCAGGTGAGTGGAGGCCTAGTGGAAGGAGGGACCTTAGACAGGCTTCGAAGGCCTAACATAATAAAATGGGCTGGCGGTAGGCACTTTATTATTGGTTCCAGGGGTACACGGGCAGCAGTGGTCTGGTCAGTGGAGGCCTAGTGGAAGGAGGGACCGCAGACAGGCTTCAAAGGCCTAACATAATAAAATGGGCTGGCTGTAGGCACTTTATTATTGGTTCCAGGGGTACACGGGCAGCAGTGGTCAGGTGAGTGGAGGCCTAGTGGAAGGAGGGACCGCAGACAGGCTTCGAAGGCCTAACACAATAAAATGGGCTGGCTGTAGGCACTTTAAAATTGGTTCCAGGGGTACACGGGCAGCAGTGGTCTGGTCAGTGGAGGCCTAGTGGAAGGAGGGACCGCAGACAGGCTTCGAAGGCCTAACACAATAAAATGGGCTGGCTGTAGGCACTTTAAAATTGGTTCCAGGGGTACACGGGCAGCAGTGGTCTGGTCAGTGGAGGCCTAGTGGAAGGAGGGACCGCAGACAGGCTTCGAAGGCCTAAAATAACAAACAATAGGCTCATGGCAGTTTTACAGCGGTTACATGGATACACGGGCAGCTTGGTGGTGAGTGGAGGAGTATTTAAAGTAGGGACCGCAGACAGGCTATCAAAGGCCTAAAATAACAAACAATAGGCTCATGGCAGTTTTACAGCGGTTACATGGATACACGGGCAGCTTGGTGGTGAGTGGAGGAGTATTTAAAGTAGGGACCGCAGACAGGCTATCAAAGGCCTAAAATAACAAACAATAGGCTCATGGCAGCTTTACAGCGGTTACATGGATACACAGGCAGCTTGGTGGTGAGTGGAGGAGTATTTAAAGTAGGGACCGCAGACAGGCTATCAAAGGCCTAAAATAACAAACAATAGGCTCATGGCAGTTTTACAGCGGTTACATGGATACACGGGCAGGCAGCTTGGTGGTCAGTGGAGGAGTATTTAAAGTAGGGACCGCAGACAGGCTATCAAAGGCCTAAAATAACAAACAATAGGCTCATGGCAGCTTTACAGCGGTTACATGGATACACGGGCAGGCAGCTTGGTGGTCAGTGGAGGAGTATTTAAAGTAGGGACCGCAGACAGGCTATCAAAGGCCTAAAATAACAAACAATAGGCTTATGGCAGTTTTACAGCGGTTACATGCATACACGGGCAGGCAGCTTGGTGGTCAGTGGAGGAGTATTTAAAGTAGGGACCGCAGACAGGCTATCAAAGGCCTAAAATAACAAACAATAGGCTCATGGCAGCTTTACAGCGGTTACATGGATACACAGGCAGCTTGGTGGTCAGTGGAGGAGTATTTAAAGTAGGGACCGCAGACAGGCTATCAAAGGCCTAAAATAACAAACAATAGGCTCATGGCAGCTTTACAGCGGTTACATGGATACACGGGCAGGCAGCTGGTGATGAGTGGAGGAGTATTTAAAGTAGGGACCGCAGACAGGCTATCAAAGGCCTAAAATAACAAACAATAGGCTCATGGCAGCTTTACAGCGGTTACATGGATACACAGGCAGCTTGGTGGTGAGTGGAGGAGTAGTGCAAGGAGTGTCTGTCCCAGTACTCCCAAAATATAAATAGATGTTAATGTCTCGCAAAACAACCAAAACAAAAAAAAAGGTGGCATACTTAGGTACAGGGGTGGGCTCATCTACTGAGTTTCTGACATAGTAATTTGGCAGTAACTATTTAATGGTGCCAATATAGGACACAGACACAGACTACTTTAAGTTGCATCATAGATGTCTACAAATTTGTATTGTCAGTGCCAGACATTGAATGATGTCAGCGAATAGACTAAAGATTGGTGGAGCTGTGCGACATAATTTTGCACGTGGTAGAGCACATTTTGAGCTGGGGTAGGGGGGAACTCTCTTGAGGCCGGCGGGACCGCCCCAGGGCCCCTCATGTTACAACGGTGTGTCTGACGTTGGGTGCGCACCACCACCGCCAGAGACACTACATTGTACTATGAGGGACCCAGTAGCAATGCCGTCAACCAAAAGCGAGCACACCCACCTCTTCAGACAAACAGCAGTCTCACGGGTGCTTGCGCCAAGTCGCGATACCACGGCCCCGTGTGGGGAGTTTTGCCATTTAGGGAGGTGTAAACATGTCGTATGCTGTACAATCAGCTGCAGCAAATTAGACATTAGAAAAGTAATTCACAGGCAAGAGCTTTTCATAGGAAAGCTAGGTGTCGGCCGGGCAAGGTGGGGCAAAAGATTTCGAAATCCAGTTGTGGTTCATTTTAATGAATGTTAGATCGTCAACATTTTGGGTAGCCAGACGAGTCCTTTTTTCGGTTAATATTGAACCTGCAGCACTGAATACTCTTTCTGATAGGACACTTGCTGCCGGGCAAGCAAGCTCCTGCAATGCATATTCTGCCAATTCTGGCCAGGTGTCTAATTTGGAGGCCCAGTAATCAAATGGGAATGACGGTTGAGGGAGAACATCGATAAGGGATGAAAAATAGTTAGTAACCATACTGGACAAATGTTGTCTCCTGTCACTTTCAATTGATGCAGCAGTACCTGTCCTGTCTGCGGTCATAGCAAAATCACTCCACAACCTGGTCAGAAAACCCCTCTGTCCAACGCCACTTCTGATGTGTGCACCCCTAACACTCCTAGTCTGCTGCCCCCTGGAGCTCGTGTGAGAACGATCACGTGCGCTGTGTGCTGGGAATGCCTGAAGCAAACGGTCAACAAGAGTTGATTGTTTGGTTGCTAATATTAGTTCCAAGTTCTCATGTGGCATAATATTTTGCAATTTGCCTTTATAGCGTGGATCAAGGAGGCAGGCCAACCAGTAATCGTCATCGTTCATCATTTTCGTAATGCGTGTGTCCCTTTTTAGGATACGTAAGGCATAATCCGCCATGTGGGCCAAAGTTCCAGTTGTCAAATCTCCGGTTGTGATTGGTTGAGGGGCAGTTGCAGGCAAATCTACGTCACTTGTGTCCCTCAAAAAACCAGAACCCGGCCGTGACACGCAACCAATTTCCTGTGCCCCCGGGAAAGGTTCGGCATTAAAAATATACTCATCCCCATCATCCTCCTTGTCCTCCACCTCCTCTTCGCCCGCTACCTCGTCCTGTACACTGCCCTGACCAGACAATGGCTGACTGTCATCAAGGCTTTCCTCTTCCTCTGGTGCAGACGCCTGCTCCTTTATGTGCGTCAAACTTTGCATCAGCAGACGCATTAGGGGGATGCTCATGCTTATTACGGCGTTGTCTGCACTAACCAGCCGTGTGCATTCCTCAAAACACTGAAGGACTTGACACATGTCTTGTATCTTAGACCACTGCACACCTGACAACTCCATGTCTGCCATCCTACTGCCTGCCCGTGTATCCTCCCACAAATAAATAACAGCACGCCTCTGTTCGCACAGTCTCTGAAGCATGTGCAGTGTTGAGTTCCACCTTGTTGCAACGTCTATGATTAGGCGATGCTGGGGAAGGTTCAAAGACCGCTGATAGGTCTGCATACGGCTGGCGTGTACAGGCGAACGTCGGATATGTGAGCAAAGTGCACGCACTTTGAGGAGCAGGTCGGAGAACCCAGGATAAGTTTTCAATAAGCACTGCACCACCAGGTTTAAGGTGTGAGCCAGGCAAGGAATGTGTTTCAGTTGGGAAAGGGAGATGGCAGCCATGAAATTCCTTCCGTTATCACTCACTACCTTGCCTGCCTCAAGATCTACTGTGCCCAGCCACGACTGCGTTTCTTGTTGCAAGAACTCGGATAGAACTTCCGCGGTGTGTCTGTTGTCGCCCAAACACTTCATAGCCAATACAGCCTGCTGACGCTTGGCAGTAGCTGGCCCATAATGGGACAACTGGTGTGCAACAGTGTCATCTGCCGATGGAGTGGTTGGCAGACTGCGTTCTGTGGAAGAGCTGTAGCTTCTGCAGGAGGACGAGGAGGAGGAGGAGGAGGGGGTGCGAACGCCTACAGCCAACTGTTTCCTAGACCGTGGGCTAGGCACAACTGTCCCTAAATTGATGTCGCCTGTGGACCCTGCATCCACCACATTCACCCAGTGTGCCGTGATGGACACATAACGTCCCTGGCCATGCCTACTGGTCCATGCATCTGTAGTCAGGTGCACCTTTGTATTCACAGATTGCCTGAGTGCATGGACGATGCGCTGTTTAACATGCTGGTGCAGGGCTGGGATGGCTTTTCTGGAAAAAAAGTGTCGACTGGGTAGCTCGTATCGTGGTTCAGCGTACTCCATCAGGGCTTTGAAAGCTTCGCTTTCAACTAACCGGTAGGGCATCATCTCTAACGAGATTAGTCTAGCTATGTGGGCGTTAAAACCCTGTGTACGCGGATGCGAGGATAAGTACTTCCTTTTTCTAACCAGAGTCTCATGTAGGGTGAGCTGGACTGGAGAGCTGGAGATCGTGGAACTTTCGGGTGTGCCGGTGTACATGGCAGACTGAGAGACGGTTGGAGACGGTATTGTTTCCGCCGGTGCCCTAGATGCAATATTTCCTCCTACAAAACTGGTGGTTCCCTGACCCTGACTGCTTTTGGCTGGCAAAGAAACCTGCACAGATACTGCCGGTGGTGCGGAAAATGGTGGCCTTACAGTGATGGAAGGGATGTTGCGTTGCTGACTAGCTTCATTGGCCGAGGGTGCTACAACCTTAAGGGACGTTTGGTAGTTAGTCCAGGCTTGAAAATGCATGGTGGTTAAGTGTCTATGCATGCAACTAGTATTTAGACTTTTCAGATTCTGACCTCTGCTTAAGCTAGTTGAACATTTTTGACAGATGACTTTGCGCTGATCAGTTGGATGTTGTTTAAAAAAATGCCAGACTGCACTCTTCCTAGACTCGGATCCCTTTTCAGGGATTGCAGACTGAGCTTTAACCGGATGGCCACGCTGTCCTCCAACAGGTTTTGGCTTTGACACGCGTTTTGGGCCAGATACGGGCCCGGCAGATGGAACCTGTTGCGATGTTGATGCCTGCTGCGGCCCCTCCTCCACCTCCGCTTCTGAACTACTGCCGCCTGCACCCTGTTCCCCCAATGGCTGCCAATCGGGGTCAATAACTGGGTCATCTATTACCTCCTCTTCGAGCTCGTGTGCAACTTCGTCTGTGTCACTGTGTCGGTCGGTGGTATAGCGTTCGTGGCGGGGCAACATAGTCTCATCAGGGTCTGATTGTGGATCTGTACCCTGAGAGGGCAATGTGGTGGTCTGAGTCAAAGGAGCAGCATAGTACTCTGGCTGTGGCTGTGCATCAGTGCACTCCATGTCAGAATATACTTGTAATGGGCATGGCCTGTTAAATGTTTCACTTTCTAAGCCAGGGACGGTATGTGTAAAGAGCTCCATGGAGTGACCCGTTGTGTCGCCTGCTGCATCCTTCTCTCTTGTTGTAGTTTTTGCTGAGGAGGACAAGGAAGCGACTTGTCCCTGACCGTGAACATCCACAAGCGACGCGCTGCTTTTACATTTACCAGTTTCGGAAGAGGAGGCAAAAGAGCTAGAGGCTGAGTCTGCAATGTAAGCCAAAACTTGCTGTTGCTGCTCCGCCTTTAAAAGCGGTTTTCCTACTCCCAGAAAAGAGAGCGTTCGAGGCCTTGTTTAGCCTGACGACGAAACTGGCTCCACAGCTCCAGACTTAGGTGGAATATTTTTATCCCCACGACCACCTGATGCTCCACTACCACTACCATCATTACCAGCTGACAATGAACGCCCACGACGACCTCTTGCACCAGACTTCCTCATTGTTTTAAAATCTTAACCAAAGTAACTTTATTTGTTGCTGTCAAACAACTTACACGGTGAGCTATAACTTCAGTATGATTTCAATATCCCTTAACAGGTTGGTGAGACCACAAGGAAAATCAGGCACAATGTTACACACTCTGTTTTCTGTGGCACAAAATCACAGAGATGACACACACGCAGGACTGTCACTCAAGCACTAATGTCAATATTAATCTCCCACCTAATTTTTTTTTTTTTTTTTTTCAGGGAGACTTTAGAAACCAAATAATATTAAAAAAACCAAAAAAATAAATAGCCTTTCTATGGCCCACTGAATGAGAGAGAGAGGTGGCACACCCAGGAGTCAAGACTGGCACACAAGCTGAAAGGGCAATATTACTCTCCCACTGTTTTTTTAAGTTTTTTTTTTTTTATTTTCAGGGAGACTTTAGAAACCAAATAATATTAAAAAAACCAAAAAAATAAATAGGCTTTCTATGGCCCACTGAATGAGAGAGAGGTGGCACACCCAGGAGTCAAGACTGGCACACAAGCTGAAAGGGCAATATTACTCTCCCACTTTTTTTTTTTTTTTTCAGGGAGACTTTAGAAACCAAATAATAAGAAAAAAAATAAATAAATAAATAGGCTTTCTATAGCCCACTGAATGAGAGATAGCACACACAGCAGTGGCACACAAGCCCTGACTGAGGCCAATATTTTTCTCCCACTGATTGATGTAGTGTTTTTGTGTTGAGGTAGATTTTAGAACACAAATCAAGGAAAAAAAAAAAATGCTTTCTATGGCCCACTGAATGAGAGAGGTGGCACACCCAGGAGTCAAGACTGGCACACAAGCTGAAAGGGCAATATTACTCTCCCACTGTTTTTTTATGTATTTTTTGTTTTTTAAGGGAGACTTTAGAATCCCAATAATATTTAAAAAAATAAATAAATAGACTTTCTATGGCCCACTGAATGAGAGAGGTGGCACACCCAGGAGTCAAGACTGGCACACAAGCTGAAAGGGCAATATTACTCTCCCACTGTTTTTTTATTTATTTATTTTTTTTCAGGGAGACTTTAGAAACCAAATAATAAGAAAAAAAAATAAAAATAAATAGGCTTTCTATAGCCCACTGAATGAGAGATAGCACACACAGCAGTGGCACACAAGCCCTGACTGAGGCCAATATTTTTCTACCACTGATTGATGTAGTGTTTTTGTGTTGAGGTAGAATTTAGAACACAAATCACGGAAAAAATAAATAGGCTTTCTATGGCCCACTCAGTGAGAGATGGCACACACAGGGATGGCACTGTAGCAGAAATGCCAATCTTAATCTCCCACAAAAAAAAAAAAAAAAAAACAAAACAGGGACTGTCCTACAATTACTATCTCCCTGCAGTAATCTAAGCCAGGTATGGCAGGCAGCAATAGGAGTGGACTGATGCACAAATTAAATAAAAAGTGTGGACAAACAAAAAAGATAGCTGTGCAGAAAGGAACAAGAGGATATGTGCTTTGAAAAAAGCAGTTGGTTTCCACAGTGGCGTACACACAGCAATACAGCTATCACGGAGCCTTCTAGGGCAGCCCAATGAGCTACAGCGCTGAGGAAAAAAAAAAAAAAAAATAGCTTCCACTGTTCCTGCACACCGAAGGTGGTGTTGGACAGTGGAAATCGCTACAGCACAAGCGGTTTGGTGGTTAGTGGACCCTGCCTAACGCTCTCCCTGCTTCTGACGAAGCGGCAGCAACCTCTCCCTAAGCTCAGATCAGCAGCAGTAAGATGGCGGTCGGCGGGAACGCCCCTTTATAGCCCCTGTGACGCCGCAGACAGCAAGCCAATCACTGCAATGCCCTTCTCTAAGATGGTGGGGACCAGGATCTATGTCATCACGCTGCCCACACTCTGCGTTCACCTTCATTGGCTGAGAAATGGCGCTTTTCGCGTCATTGAAACGCGACTTTGGCGCGAAAGTCGCGTACCGCATGGCCGACAAGCACAGGGGTCGGATCGGGTTTCATGAGACGCCGACTTAGCCAAAAGTCGGCGACTTTTGAAAATGATCGACCCGTTTCGCTCAACCCTACTTTCCACGCATTCCTGTACTTTGCGGAGCCTTTGCTGTCTTTCTGTATCCCAATCTGCATCTGGCGAGGTATCTTCTGGGGTTAGGACTCCCATGTCTAGATCAACAGGTAACTTACTGGATCTTCCTCGCATCAGGTATGCTGGAGTGCAGTTGGTGGAATTCACTGGGATGTGGTTGTACATGTCTACCAAGTCAGGCAACTTTGATGGCCATAAGTTCCGTTCCTCCACAGGCAAGGTCTTCTGTAAGTCAATTACCACTTGGTTCATCTTTTCGCACATCCCGTTAGTTTGTGGGTGATACGGTGTCGTTCTGATCTTCTTACACCCGTATAAATTGCAGAATTCCTGGAACACTTCCGCTTCAAATGCTGGTCCTTGATCAGTCAGTACCTTCTCTGGGTACCCGTGTGGTCTACAGAAGTACTGCTGGAAGGCTTTGGCTGCTGTCCTGGCCGTCAGATCTTTGACAGACACAACTACCAGAAATCTAGAGTAGTGGTCCACGATGGGTAGAGCGTAGACATAGCCTGAACGGCTGGGTGTTAGCTTTACATGATCTAGCGCGACCAGTTCAAGTGGCCGTTTGGTGATGATAGGCTGCAGGGGAGCCTTTTGGCTGTCACGGTCCTTCCTGCGTAGGCTACATGGGCCACACTCTCGACACCACTTTTCGATGGCTTTCTTCATGCCAATCCAGTAGAACCTTCCACAGAGTAGACTCTCCAACTTCCTCCATCCGAAGTGTCCTGCTCCATCGTGGTACGCTTCCAGAACCATTGGCGCATCTTGTCTTGGGACTACTATCTGCCATACCAACTCATGAGTGCGTGGGTCGATGCTTCTTTGGCACAGCTTACCATCGTAAATAAACAGTTTGCCTCTCCCCTTCCACAGTTGTTGCGCCTCTTGTGGATCATCCGGGCCAGGGTGTGAACCTGCCTGCGTAAGGAGCTCTTTCACCCGACGGACCGCGGGGTCACTGTCCTGGGTCTCTGCCCATCTGTGGTGGGACAGGGGATTCAGCGTAGCGTCCTGCTTGTTCTTGCGCCTGTTCCCCACATGATGGGAACACTGAGTGGCCTTGGGGTGATGGAAAGCTGGCAACTCTATTTCATCGAGTGCTTCCAAGTCTTCTTGCATTCTTGTACCCTGCCCGGTACTTGATGGTGAAATCGTAATTGGACAACCGGGCCATCCACCACTGCTCTAAGGCACCAAGTTTTGCTGTGTCCAAGTGTGTCAGTGGATTGTTGTCCGTGAAGACGGTGAATTTTGCTGAGGCCAGGTAGTGCTTGAACATTTCTGTCACTGCCCAAACGATGGCGAGGAACTCCAGCTTAAAGGAACTGTAGTTGTCAGGGTTCCTTTCAGTGGGACGAAGTTTCCTGCTGGCGTAAGCAATTACCCTCTATTTGCCTTTCTGGACCTGGGACAACACGGCTCCCAGTCCCATGTTGCTGGCATCCGTATACAGCACAAATGGCTGGTCATATTCAGGGTAGGCCAGTACCTCTTCTCCCGTCAGCGCCAACTTCAAATAAGTGAAGGATCCCTCCAGTCCGTCGTTCCAGTCAAATGGGGTATTCTTACCCTTGGTTTTCTTGGATTGGCCCACCAACAGGTCTTGCAATGGCATGGCTTTCTTGGTGAAGTCTTTGATAAACCTCCTGTAGTAGCCTACCAACACGAGGAACTGCCGGACTTCATGGAGGTTGCTGGGCTTCAGCCAGTCTCTGATCACAGTGACCTTGTCAGGGTCTGGGGCCACCCCTTCGGCACTCACTACATGGCCCAGGTACTGCACTTTGGGCTTTAACAAATGGCATTTGGACGGTTTTACCTTTAGGCCAAAGTTGAACAGGGCTTCAAACACCTCGGCCAGGTGCTTCAGATGGTCCTCATAAGTCTTGGAGAAAACAATGACATCGTCCAGATATAGCAATACGGTTTCAAAGTTCTTGTGTCCAAGACAGCACTCCATCATCCTCTGGAACGTTCCTGGGGTGTTGCACAGTCCGAATGGCATGTAGTTGAATTCACAGTGACCCATCAATGTGGTGAAGGCCGTCTTTTCCTTGTCCGCCTCTGCTACGGGAACCTGCCAGTACCCACTGGTGAGATCCAAGGTAGAGAAGTAGTTAGCAGATTTTAAAGCAGCTAAGGACTCTTCTATTCTGGGCAGTGGGTATGCATCCTTATGTGTAATGTGGTTTATCTGCCTATAATCAACACACATTCTCATTGTGCCATCCTTCTTTCTGACAAGGACTAATGGAGCTGCCCAGGGGCTACAACTGTCTCTCACTACCCCAGCCCCTTCATTTCTCGCAACATGTCTTTGGCACACTGATAATGAGCTGGGGGTACAGGACGGTATCTCTCTTTAATGGGTGGATAATCTCCCGTTGGGATATGATGTTGGATCCCTTTTACCTGCCCGAAATCTAGGGTGTGCTTGCTGAATACCCGCTCATACTCATGAACCACCCTGTAAGCCCCTTGTTTTTGGTGCGATGGGGAAGAGTCAGTGCCCACGTGTAATTTCTGACACCAATCTTCCATTTGTCCTGCAGAGCCACTGTCCTCCGCCTGGTTGGACGGGACCAAGGGTTCTGTTGCCTGTATCACATTATTATCATTAGCAAACAATTTGGCAAGTGTGGCATATTTGGTTAGGTGGACCTCTTCCTCTCCACAGTTAAGGACACGTACTGGCACCCTCCCCTTGCGGACTTCAACCACCCCTCTGGCTGTCAGGAGGGTGGGCCTACTATCTTAATACACAGGTTCTACCAGAGCCTGGTAGTCTTTACCTCTGAGGCCTATTGCTGCCCGACACCATATTAACATTTCACTCCTGGCAGGTATTGCAATAGGGATTGAATCACTCACTGTGACACGGCCAATTTCTCCACCAGTCAGTTCTACCTGCTGTCTCTGCATCAGAGCTCTGATTTCTTTCTGCAGAGCACGTTGTTCACTGTAACCAGTTGTTTCTGCCACCTGCTGTAACAAGACAATAACCTCTGCAAGACAATTTTCTATGACATTAGTACCAATGGTCATCATGGGTTTACATTCACGTCGGTCAATATCAACAATTACAATTCCTTGGGCCCTCAATTCTACCCGCCCCACTTTAATAGTGACCTCTTTGTACCCCACTTGTGGCAATGGCTGACCGTTACTGGATATTATGGTGAAATCATCATCAGGGCCACGAGTAATGTCGGTGTCCTCCCAATAACGTTTATAAAGGATGTAAGGCATAGTTGTCACCTGAGAACCGGTGTCCAACAGAGCGTTCATGGGAATAGCGTCAATCACAATGGGGAGAACAGGTCGTCCTCCAATGTACTTGGCTCTCCAGTTTTGCGGGCCTGGTCGTCCTACTCCTGGGGTTTGGCCCTCTGCCCCAGGGGTTGCTCGTTTAAATTACAGTACCTTGCAATGTGGCCCATCTGGTTGCAGCGGCGGCAGATGGGTCGTCCGTCCTGATGAAAGCGATCGTCGTCTCTGCCTCTCGTCGGCGGGATCCTCCTCTGTCGTCGCCAGGGAACATCCTCTGGTCTGGAAGCCAGCTTGATCTTCTCCTTGGGGGCCTCCTGTAGGGACTGCACAGTCCGAGCTAAGGCAGCAACGCTCTTGGTCAGCTCCTGCATCTGGAGGCGTAGTCCTGCAGGGGAATCGTCTTCCAGGATCTGGGCATCGGCTTCGGCAGAAACTTGAGCATCTGGCTTCACCTCCTGGTGGTACGTGAGGGCTTGACGCCTGGGAAGTACTGCACAGCTGGGCTGTCGCTCCTGTAGCACTTGGATGGCCTTGTCCTTAAATTGCACAAAGGTCAGGTCAGGATTCTGCATGGCCAGGAGGTGCAGTTGGGCCCTTTGGTGACTGCACAGGAGCCCCTCGATGAACCGCTCCTTTAAGAGTTTATCCTCATCTTGCATGCTGTTTGGATCATCCTGCTTGATTGCCCGCAGTGCCTCCTGGAGATTAAGGGCATAGTCCCGTAAGCTATCCTGCGGCCTCTGCTTGCACCCATAGAACGTCAATTTAATTTCTGTAGCGTTGCTGGTGTCAAAGGTGGTTTTAAGCTTTGCAAAGACCTGCACAGCAGTTCTCTTATCCGCAGCGGGCCAGGACTTCACTTCTCTCAAAGCCGCTCCAAACAGTTGGCCCGTTACCATGTGAACTTTCTGAGGCTCTGTCAAAGGATAAAACTCAAGCAGGCTGCAGATCCCTTACTTAAAGTCAGTTAATGTATGCGATTCTCCAGAGTATTGTGGGAGCCAGGCTTCTCCAGGTATCTATGGCATGGAGAAGGGCATTATGGCCGCTGTAGCCCTGGCGGTGTCCGGCTGGCTGATGGAAGCGGCAAGCTCTGCGGAACCCGGTGGTGGTACAAGGCCTGCGGCTGCGCCTATTGCGGGGCCTGGAGGCGCTTCCAGGTCTGCGGGTGCGACCGCCGCTACTTCCCTTCTCGGATCGGACATGGCCGTTCCTCCCCTCTGCTAACCTGGTGGAAGTCAGGGCTCCTCTCTGCAATCGGCATTTTGCAGCGTCTTTTCTGGCAGCTCTGCTGCACGGCATCTCCACTTCTGGCTTTCTCAGGCAGCAGCACGGCATCGGTCTACTTGCTTTGCGCTCTTTTCGGCTGGCTCTGCCCACGAAGCTATGGCTCCTCCCATCGCGCTCCACATAGCGCAGCAATGGCGGATTTTGGCGGCAATTTGCAACACACAGTCTTTAAGCAAATCGCAGTTCACATACAGTTCTGGCACAGTTCTTAGGCGCACATGACCCGATTTTTCCAGGCTTAAGTAGATCCTGTTCGTGACGCCAAAATGGAGCGCCCCCAGAGTAGGGCAATGGGGTACTCTGTACCGGGTCCTTCGGTTTGGGGGATGTCACAGTGGCTGACCCGGTCCGTGGCCCTCAGGGGTGTCCAGTAAAAGAGTATATATATGGGCAAGGTGCAATAAAGAACGAGGAGACAGGTTTGCAGTCTTTTACCTTGTTTACTGAAGACTTCAGATGGTATCCTCAGCCCGGAGCGCCAGATGACAGGGCAGGCAGAGTCCGGTCGGTCTGAAGGCAATTCCAGAGTCCCCTAGTCCAGGTGGAAATCAGTAGCCTTCCTACTAGCGCCTGTGTGTTGTAGTACCTCCCTGCTGAGCACCACGGGATAGTCCTTACAACTCTTGTAATTGTTCTGATGTTATTTCTTCCTCTCTGTCCCCCAGATGGTATGAATAGGACAACCCGTATGACTGGGATAGCCTGGGGCTTGTTTGTAGGGACCCTAGAGACGCCCCGACCCCCACAATTTGTTACCGTGGCTTCTTAGGTATTAAGGTCGGGCAGCCAACTTGGAATTGACTGTCCTGCCGGTCTCTGAAGTAATGCATAGAGTCTATTACTCCCTCGGTGTTCCTGGCTACCGGCTTCTGCGCCTCAGAAAGGAGCAGCTTGTTCCTGGCTGATCTCCCTCTGATATTCCTCTCCTGTGCTCTGCTTTCCTGCACACTCTCTGCAGTATGTTCACCTTTTTGTATCTTTTTCCAGGAGTTGCAGCACTTCAGGCCAGCAGAGCTCCACTTCTTCTGTCTGCCTGACAGGAACTGAACTCCTTTCCCTCCAGATCAGGATGTAAATAGGGGAGCTCACCCTAAACAGGCTTAGAGCTGCCCCTTCTGGTCTGGAGTGTGAACATGTTGCATGCGTGTAATACCTGAATGTGGTTGTCTTTCATTGCCTTCAGACATGACATCACTTCTCCCCTGAAAGGATAATGACATCACTGCGACGACCAGGACACTGGGGCGCCGCAATAGCAAGTGCCGGGGGCCTGAGCGATGAGAGGTATGTCATTTTTTTTTTTTTTAATCGCAGCAACAGCGTATGGGGCAAATGACTGTATGGAGCATCTTATGGGGCCATAATCAGCATTTATGGAGCATTACATGGGGCAAATGACTGTATGGAGCATCTTATGGGGCCATAATCAGCATTTATGGAGCATTACATGGGGCAAATGACTGTATGGAGCATCTTATGGGGCCATAATCAGCATTTATGGAGTATTACATGGGGCAAATGCAGGGGCGGACCTACCGCCGGTTCAACCGGTGCAGCCGCACCGGGGCCCGGAGGTGGAGGGGGGCCCTTGCAGGCAGGGGCGTACAGGGGCCCGGCTTTCTGCTGCTGCAGTAGTTTGGTGCAGGCCCCGCACTGTATTAGCAGTGTACAAGTGCCGGCCGGCAGCCCCCTATTGCAGACACAGCCGCCTGTGTGTCTGCTGATCTGACGTCACCTGCGCGCCTGTTTCACTCTGCCGGAGAGAGAGATGAAGTTAGCAGAGAGCCAGGGGTCGGGGCAGGAGGTATGTGACGGGCTTCATCTGATTCCTGCTTTCTTATCTGCTTTCTGTAGAGGATCTATCTGTACTGTGAGATTTATTGCACCATCTTAAACTTACATACAGATAAGGTCCCGGCTCCAGCGTCACCCGATCTGCATGTAAGCTGAAGCTGCAGCAATAAAGGTACCGTTGCACTAAGCGATTTACCAACGATCACGACCAGCGATCGTGATCGTTGGTGAGTCGTTGTATGGTCGCTGGGGAGCTGTCACACAGACAGCTCTCTCCAGCGACCAACGATCAGGGGAACGACTTCGGCATCGTTGAAACTGTCTTCAACGATGCCGAAGTCCCCTGCAGCACCCAGGTAACATAGGGTAAACATCGAGTTACTAAGCGCAGGGCCGTGCTTAGTAACTCGATATTTACCCTGGTTACCATTGTAAAAGTAAAAAAAAAAAACCACTACATACTCACCTTCTGATGTCTGTCACGTTCCCCGGCGTCCACGCGCTGCTGCAGGGAGCTTTCCCTGCACTGAATGTGTCAGCGGCGCCGGCAGTAACAGCGGTGATGTTACCGCTGTGCTCTGCTTTACGGCCGGCCGGCGCTCACACAGTCAGTGCAGGGAAAGCTCCCTGCAGCAGCGCGTGGACGCCGGGGGACGTGACAGACATCAGAAGGTGAGTTTGTAGTGTTTTTTTTTTACTTTTACAATGGTAACCAGGGTAAATATCGGGTTACTAAGCGCGGCCCTGCGCTTAGTAACCCGATGTTTACCCTGGTTACAAGTGAACACATCGCTGGATCGGTGTCACACACGCCGATCCAGCGATGACAGCGGGTGAGCAGCGACGAAATAAAGGTCTGGACTTCTAGCTCCGACCAGCGATATCACAGCAGGATCCAGATCGCTGCTGCGTGTCAAACACAACGAGATCGCTATCCAGGACGCTGCAACGTCACTGCAACATCACGGATCGCTGTCGTTCTCGTTGAGTGTGACGGTACCTTTAGTCACAGTGATCCTCACCCTGCACTGTGTGACCCTGAGCCCAGCCATCCAGGACATCCCGCATTATATAGCAGACTAGCTGAAGAGCCCGGCATTGCCTGGGCATAGTAAATATCTGCGGTTAGTTATAACACCTCACTTCTCTTATTTTCCCTTCAGGCCACTCATTTAGCACCTCACTTCTCTCATTTTCCCATCACGCCTCTCATTTTCCCCCTCACATCTTTCATTTTCCCCATCACATCTCTCATTTTCTCCCTCACACCTCTCATTTTCCCCCTGACTCCTCTCATTCCCCCTAACACTTGTCATTTTGACCTCACATCGGTCATTTTCCGATCACTCCACTATTTTCCCTCACTCCTCTCATTTTCACCTCACACCTCTCATTTTCACCTCACACCTCTCATTTTCCCCTCAGTATATACATGTTTGTCATCTCCCTTATATATAGTACTGTATACACCTGTATGTCATCTCCTGTATATGGTATATACCAGTATGTCATCTCCCCTGTATATTGTATATACCTATGTGTCATCTCCTCCTGTGTATAGTATATACCTGTATGTCATCTCTTCTGTATATAATATATACCTGTATGTCATCTCCTCCTGTATATAGTATATACCTGTGTCATCTTCTCCTGTATGTAGTATATACCTGTGTGTCATCTGCTCCTGTATATAGTATATACCTGTGTGTCATCTACCCTGTATATAGTATATATCTGTGTGTCATCTCCTCCTGTATATAGTATATATCTGTGTGTCATCTCCTCCTGGATATAGTATGTACCTGTGTGTCATCTCCTCCTGTATATAGTATATACCTCTGTGTCATCTGCTCCTGTATATAGTATATACCTGTGTGTCATCTACCCTGTATATAGTATATATCTGTGTGTCATCTCCTCCTGTATTAGACCTCGTTCACACGTTATTTGGTCAGTATTTTTACCTCAGTATTTGTAAGCTAAACTGGCAGCCTGATAAATCCCCAGCCAACAGGAACCCTCCCCCCTGGCAGTATATAAAAGCTCACACATACACATAATAGACAGGTCCTGTGACTGACAGCTGCCGTATTTCCTATATGGTACATTTGTGGTACGTTTTGAGTATGTGCAAGTTTTGTGTGAGGCAAGTTTTGCATGTGTTGCAACTTTGGTGCATGTGGCAAATTTTCAGCGTGTGCAAGTTTTGCCTGTGGCGAGTTTTCCATGAGGTGAGTTTTGCACGTGTGGTGAGTTTTGTGTGAGCCTAGTTTTGCATGTGGCGAGTTTTGCATGTGGCGAATTTTGCGCGTGGCGAGTTTTGCGCGTGGCGAGTTTTGAGCGGTGACTTTTGTGTTTCGACTTTTATGTGGCGAGGTTGGTGTATGTGTGGTGAAATGTGTGCTGAGGGTGATATGTGTTCAAGCACATGGTAGTGTGTGGCGCATTTTGTGTGTGTGTTCATATCCCCATGTGTGGTGAGTATCCCATGTCGGGGCCCCACCTTAGCAACTGTACAGTATATACTCTTTGGCGCCATCACTCTCACTCTTTAAGTCCCCCTTGTTCACATCTGGCAGCTTTCAATTCACCTCCAAGACTTTTCCTTTCACTTTTTTCCCCATTATGTAGATAGGGGCAAAATTGTTTGGTGAATTGGAACGCGCAGGGTTCAAATTTCGCCTCACAACATAGCCTATGACACTCTCTGGGTCCAGACGTGTGACTGTGCAAAATTTTGTGGCTGTAGCTGCGACTGTGCAGATGCCAATCCCGGACATACACACATACACACATACACACATACATACACACATTCAGCTTTATATATTAGATATATATTATAATGTGAGGTCCTGCAGCCTGGTCAGTGCTCAGTGCATGTAACACTATATATGTGCACATAGTACAGTACAGTGGTGGCGAACCTACAGTACTGTGGTGGCGAACCTATGGCACGGGTGCCAGAGGGGGCACGCGTGCCATCTCCTCAAAACTAGCTCCGCCATCACTTTTATCAGCCCGCTAGTAATCTCCCAGACCCTCACCACTAGCACCACGTCCACTCTGCTCCTAAGGGTAAGGTTCCACGTTCCAGATTGCCAGTGCAGCGCCCCAGAGTCCTGGTCGTTGCAGTGATGTCGCTCTGCCACTAAGGGGAGTGATGGTACGTCTGATGGCACTAAAGGAGTTCACCTGACCAGGTATCACAGTCACACATTACACTTCACACTCCGGCCACCAGGGGCAGCAAAGGGTTCTATGTATTAGGCCACTCCTCACACTTTGGTAAAACTGGGGGTTGGATAGGAAGTTAGGCAGAAGCTGACTGGGTTTTGCCCATGTAACATCTAGTGAGAGAAGAGCGTTGCTTGGGAAGATCCAGGGGGGTCCCTGTCAGGGGTGGGATCCTGACAGAGGCCTAGCAAAAGGACAGATCGTTACGGAGCCGCGCCCGCACTTCATTGCGGCGGCATCTTAAGAAAGGACACGAAGCGAAGTATACTGTGGAGAAGTGAGAAACGAGATCACAGCACAAAGGCGATAGAACCAGTAGGAGTCGTGCCCCGAGATCGGCAACATCCTACTGAGGCGAGTAGCCGGTGGCCGGAACGCCGAGGAAGTATTGGGCTCTACGCATTACTTCAAACCAATGGCAGGGCAGTTAATTTTAGGTTGGCTGCCTCACCTAAATCACCTAATGAAGACAACAGAGGCAATTGTGTGAGAGGGGCGTCTCTAGGGTCCCTATAAAATAACTCCAGGCCTACCCCGTCATACGGGTGCGTCCTATCCATATCATCTGGGGGACGGAGAGAAAGAACAGAAACATACACGACAGTTGTGAGGACTATCCCGTGGTGCTCAGCAGGGAAGTACTACAACACCCAGGCGCTAGTAGGTAGGCACTGATTTCCACCTGCAAAGGGAACTCTGGATGTGCCTTCGGACTGGCCGGTCTCAGCCAGCCCTGTTAAGAGTGCTCTGGATTGCGGATGCCGAAGCCTTCAGTAAAGAGGTAAAGAGACTGCAACCCTGTGTCCTCATTATTTACTGCGACCTACACCACCACCTACATCTTTTATTGGGCGCCCCTTAGCAGGACCTCGAACCGGGTCAGGCCACCGTGACATCCTCAGAACCGAGAGACCCGGATTCGAGTACCCCGCTGTCCTGCGTCTGGGGGCCGCTCCAACTACGCTTTGGACGGAGCGGAAAACTCACTCCGCCCAAAGCGCCGCCCCCTTCTATATGCCTGGTGATTCCGGATCCTTCTATACGCCTGGTGATTCCGGATGTGTTCATTGCACACATCCGGAATCTCTGCACCCCATTCATAGGGCCCTGTGATTTACCTTGCGGCAACGGAGCGTCGCCACAAGGTAAACAGACATGATGAGTTCTAAAATGACGCGCCGCATGTCTGGAAACGCAGGGCCGCCGGATGCGTGTTCGCACGCATAGTGGAGATGGGATTTCATAAAATCCCCTCCACTATGTTGTAATATCTGGACGCTGCGGATTGAATGCTGCGGTTGTACGCAGCGTTCAAACCGCAGCTAATCCGGATGTAATCCGGACAGTGGACACGCACCCCAACTCTCCCATCAGGCCACACGCCGTTCCATCAGTCTGCGCTCTTGCTGAGGACGGGGATGGCGCGCGATCTGAGGAGAGTGGCAGCGGCACTATTGCCGAGATGGTGGGCATGCCCACAGGTAGGACTGATATATGAAGAGACTAGATCAGTATTGGAACGGACAGAGGTGAGTATTTTTTTTAATGCAAGGCCATTACACAGTATGGAGCAGTTTATGGGGCCATTATACTGTTTGTAGCATCATGTGGGGCCATTATACTATATGCATCATCATGTGGGGCCATTATACAGTATTGAGCATCATCATGTGGGGCCATTATGCAGTATGGAGCATCATATGTGGCCATTATACAGTAGGTACCATCATATATGGTCATTATACAGTAGGCACCATAATGTGGGGCAATTATACAGTATGGAGCACTATGTGAGGCCCATTTCACTGTATGGAGGAATATGTGAATTTAGTTTGACATCCCTGGCTTAAAGGGTTATTCTCACCATGATAAAGGGTTACAATTGCAAAGAGGTTGTAAAAAACAAACAACTTGGCAATTTTACTTTGGAATAAAAATCCTCTTCATTCTCAAGAACAGACCTCCACTGCAATCGGTGGCTAGTATATTTGGCTTGGAGTGCAGTGCTTACAAGCTCTTTGCTATAGACGCTATAGCGTGCTAATGTAGGAGATTTTCTAATCTAAAACCACAGTATTCCGGTTAAATTGCACTTTGCGATAAATAAGTGGATTTTAGATTGCAGTTTGGGAACTCGGTCTCTAAAAGGTTCGCCATCAGTGGTATAGTACATAACAACCAGTACACAGATTAGTATATGGCTCATATATAACAGACCTGGGCAAAATGTGGAAATCGGACCGGGCTATCTGTGATAACAAAACACCCGGAAACACTGGTCCGCAGGTCGCAATATACAGCTGACCTGCATCCAGATGTCATTGGGGACTCTGTGAGGGCTCCTGCTCTATATAGGGGGCTCTGTGAGGGCACAAATTGTATATAGGGAGAGCTGTGTGGGGGCTCTCCCTGTAGTATGTCTTTTACATGATACGGTTATATGGAATAATGCAGTCTGCTACACGATTCCATACTTTTATTTGTAGTATACTATCAGATACCAGACATATAATGTAAGATAATATACAGTATAGGTACATGGTCAGGCTCTGCCGTTTCCCACAGTAATCACATAACCAAGAGGATGCACTTCGCACACTTGCTGTCATGTGCCAACTAGAGAGTCTGCAGTGTTCTATTCACTGACAGCGAACACTAGTTGTCACCTGACTGCAAGTCTGACTGCACTGGAACCAGCAGAACCAAATCTTAACCTTTGATAACGAGGGCAATCTGGTTTGTTGTTCAGAGCCAGATTGCTCTCATCATAAGCAGCCTGCTGGGCAGAGAGGGGGCCCCAGACACATTTCTTGCACAGGGGCCCAAAGCTGTCAGTGTCCGCCACTGGGCAAATGACTGTATGGAGCATCTTATGGGGTCATAATCCGCATTTGTGGAGCATTACACGGGGCAAATGTCTGTATGGAGCATCTTATGGGGCCATAATCAGCATTTGTGCAGCATTACATGGGGTGTATTTTGTATGGAGCATCTTATGGGGCCCATCATGAACTGTATGGAGCATTATATGGGGCTCCTGATTCAATATGGATATTCAAAAACACTTAACCTACTGATGTCTCAATTAATTTTACTTTTATTGGTATCTATTTTTTTTTACATTTACCGGTAGCTGCTGCATTTTCCACCCTAGGCTTATACTTGAGTCATTAAGTTTTCCCATTTTTTTGTGGCAAAATTAGGGGTCTCGGCTTATACTCGAGTATATACGGTAAACAACAATTCCCACATGTCTACTTTACATCAGCACAATTTTGGAAACATATTTTTCTTTTGTTAGGAAGTTATAAGGGTTAAAAGTTGACCAGCGATTTCTCATTTTTCAACAAAATTTGCAAAACCATTTTTTTAGGAACCACCTCACTTTTGAAGTGAATTTCAGGGGACTGTATGATAGAAAATACCCAAAAATGACACCATTCTAAAAACTGCAACCCTAAAGGTACTCAATACCACATTCAAGAAGTTTATTAACCCTTTAGATGCTTCACAGGAATTTTTGGAATGTGGGAGAAAAAAATAAACTTTTCTTTCATAAAAATTTTCCTTTAGACCTATTTTTTTTTCACTTTTCAAAGAGTAACAGGAGAAAATGGACCATACATTTTGTTGTACAATTTCTCCTGAGCATGCCGATACCCTATATGTGGGAGAAATCCACTCTTTGGACACACAGCAGGGCTCGGAAGGGAAGGAAAACCATTTCACTTTTTTAATGTAAAATGTGCTGTCATAATTAGAGGATGCCATGTCATATTTGGAGAGCCATTGATGTGCCTAAACAGTGGAAACCCCCAACAAGTGACACCATTTTGGAAACTAGACGGGTTAGGGAACTTATCTAGATGTGTATTGAGCACCTTGAACTCCCAGGTGCTTCACAGAAGTTTATAACATTAAGCCATGAAAATAAAAAAAATCACATTTCTCCTAGATAAATCTTTTTTAGCTCCAAATTTTGCATTTTCACAAGGGCAAAAGGAGAAAATGGACCAAAAAGTTTGTTGTGCAATTTCTCCAGAGTTCTCTGATACCCCATATGTGGTCAAAAACTACTTAGGGGGCAGGCATACCAGGCAGCTGCCTAGGGTGTTGTGTGTGTGTGTGTGTGTGTTGGGGGAGCTGCACTATACTGTGTGTTGGGACAGCTGCACTATACTGTGTGTTGGGGAGCTGCACTATACTGTGTGTTGGGGGCACTGCATTATACTGTGTGTTGGGGAGATGCACTATATTGTGTGTTGGGGAGCTGCACTATACTGTGTGTTGGGGGAGCTGCACCATACCGTGTGTGTTGGGGAGCAGCACTCTACTGTGTGTTGGGGAGCTGCACTATACTGTGTGTTGAGGGGAGCTGCATTGTACTGTGTGTTGGGGAGCTGCACTGTAACGGGTGTTGGGGGAGCTGCACAATACGGTGTGTTGGGGGAGCTGCACTATATTGTGTATTGGGAGAGCTGCATTATACTGTGTGTTGGGGGAGCTGCACTATGCCATGTGTTGGGGAGCTGCACCATACTGTGTTGGGGGGAGCTGCACTATACTGTGTGTTGGGGGCACTGCACTATACTGTGTGTTGGGAAGCTGCACTATACTGTGTGTTGGGGGCACTGCACTATACTGTGTGTTGGGGAGATGCACTATATTGTGTGTTGGGGAGCTGCACTATACTGTGTGTTGGGGGAGCTGCACCATACCGTGTGTGTTGGGGAGCAGAATTTTACTGTGTGTTGGGGAGCTGCACTATACTGTGTGTTGAGGGGAGCTGCATTGTACTGTGTGTTGGGGAGCTGCACTGTAACGGGTGTTGGGGGAGCTGCACAATACGGTGTGTTGGGGGAGCTGCACTATATTGTGTATTGGGAGAGCTGCACTATACTGTGTGTTGGGGGAGCTGCACTATGCCATGTGTTGGGGAGCTGCACCATACTGTGTTGGGGGGAGCTGCACTATACTGTGTGTTGGGGGAGCTGCACTATATTGTGTGTTGGGGATGCTGCACAATACTGTGTATGTGGGGAGATGCACTATACTGTGTGTGGAATAGGGCTGCATTATACTGAGCTTATGTGTGGGTAGCTGCACTATGCCATGTGTTGGGGAGCTGCACTATACTGTGTGTTGGGGGAGCTGCACTATACTGTGTGTTGGGGAGCTGCACTATACTGTGTGGGGGAGCTGCACTATACTGTGTGTTGGGGGAGCTGCACTATACTGTGTGTTGGGGGAGCTGAACTCTACGTGTGTTGGTGGAGCTGCACTATACTGTGTGTTGGGGAGCTGAACTGCACTGTGTTGGGGAGCTGCACTGTACTGTGTGTTGGGGGAGCTGCACTATACTGTGTTGGGGAGCTGCACTATACTGTGTGTTGGGGGAGCTGCCCTATACTGTGTGTTGGGGAGCTGCACTCTACGTGTGTTGTTGAAGCTGCACTATACTGTGTGTTGGGGGAGCTGCACTGTACTGTAAGTTGGGGAGAGCTGCACTATACTGAGTGTTGGGGAGATGCACTATATTGTGTATTGGGAGAGCTGCACTATACTGTGTGTTGGGGGAGCTGCACTATGCTGTGTGTTGGGGAGCTGCACCATACTGTGTTGGGGGAGCTGCACTATACTGTGTGTTGGGGGAGCTGCACTATATTGTGTGTTGGGGATGCTGCACAATACTGTGTATGTGGGGAGATCCACTATACTGTGTGTGGTAAGAGGCTGCATTACACTGAGCATATGTGTGGGTAGCTACAGTATACTCTGAGGGGGCTACAGTATACTCTGAAGGGGCTGCAGTGTACTCGATCAGGGGGGTTGCAGTATACTCTGAGGGGGTCTGCAGTATACCCTGAGGGAGGCTGCATTATACTTTATCAAGGACCAAGGGGAGTGCATTATACTGTATCAAGGACTATCTGTCCCCATCATTCTTCCTCACCTGGTGTAAAGATACTCGGGAACAAGCATTGAACAACATCATTGCCATCAATCACGCTCGTTTAACCCCTTAACATCCAATGATGGACACAGTCCATCATTGGACGCCTCCACTCGTTTGGCACGGGCCCCGCGGGCCTTTTCTGAGACATGACAGCTGATCTGATCAGCTGATATGTGCCAGGAACAGCCACGGGTGAAATCACGATTCACCAGCGGCTGTTAACATGTTAAATGCCGCTGTCAAACTCTGACAGAATCATTTAACAGGGATGCGCAGGAAGCGCGTCCTTTCCTCACCCCATCGACGCCCATGTCACATGACCGCGGGTCGCCGACGGGTTGGCATGACAACCCCGGGTTAGGAGAAGACCACTATGGTTGTCATTGCTGAATTGCTTTGAGCGCCACCTAGTGGTCGGCCTTCATAGCAAGTGAACATTTCTAAGACATAGAGCAGGGCTGCAGCCCTGCTCTATGTATCAGAGGCGATCAGACAAGTGCTGCTTTTAGTCTCCCATAGAGGCTATTGAAACATGCAAAAAGTTAAAAAAAGTTTATAAAAAAATGAAAAAATATAAAAGTTAAAATCACCCCCCTTTCGCCCCATTCAAAATAAAACAATTAAAAAAAAATCAAATATACACATATTTGGCATCGACGCGCTCAGAATCACCCGATCTATCAATATAAAAATAAATAATCAAATCGGTAAATGGCGTAGTGAGAAAAAAATTAGAAACGCCAGAATTACGTTTTTTTTTGGTCGCTGCAACATTGCAAAAAAATGCAATAATGGGCAATCAAAATAATCTACACCAAAATGGTTTTATTAAAAACATCAGCTGTTACACGACATGGAAAAACCAATGGTGTCGTTCAAAAGTACAACTCGTTCCACAAAAAATAAGTCCTCACATGGCCATTTTCACAAAAAAATAAAAAAGGTATGGCTCTGGAAAGAAGGGGAGCAAAAATTGAAAATGCAAAACCAAAAATACCCCTGGTCGTTAAAGGGACTCTGTCACCCCCTCCAGCCGTTATAAACTAAAAGGGCCACCTTGTGCAGCAGTAATGCTGTTATTGGTGTAGTCAAAGCAGAAATAAAGCATTTTATAATTTCGCAAAAATACCTGTCTTTAGTCCTGGAGGCAGGTCTTAACCCCCCTGCTGCACACGCCACACTGCCGTCACTCAAGGCTTCTTCGGCACCGGGCGCCGCCCCCTCCTCGCTGTTTTCAAATCAAATCCGGCGCCTGCGCTGTTTTGTTCTGCCTGGGGCAGGCGCAGTGAACGCTGCCCGTCTGACCTCAGATGCAGTCTCGCAGACTACGCCTGTGCGGCCACCCAGCTTGTGAATCCCAGCCCCGCAGTGTGTTATGCATTATGCATTTTGGAAATTATAACCCTTTGGGAATTTATCTACAGATGTAGTGATGATTTCGACTCCACGGATGTTTTCCAGAAACAGGCAGCAGTGGATGTTGGTGAGTGAAAATTGACAACTGCCATTGTAGTGACCAGTACATTATGCACAGCTCATGCTTCTGGAGACATGCACCCAGGGCAGCCATCAGGGCATTACTGCCCTTACAGGCGTATGGGGTCCAATGAGCAGAGGGGGCCCGGAGCAGGCCCCTCTGTTCTGCTCATTGGGCCCGAGTGGCAGGATGCTGCAGCTTCAGTAACTGATCGCACATCCTCCGACGCACGATCAGTTAAAATCTGTTGCCGCGCAGGAGATTCCTCATGCACGGTAACAGTTAACAGCCACCAGCCAATCACAGGTGGGCAGCTGTTGTCAGTGTGCACGTCGCCGACGTATGACGTCACTGTCATACGCCGGACGACGCTGCGCGCCTCAGCCGCCAGCCTCGGAGAGGAGGATACACCGCCGGAGCTCAGCCAGGTAAGGAAAAACTTTTTCTGTAAAGCCGTGGCATAGGGCATATTATACCGGTATGGGGCATATTATACCGTTATGGGGCTGCATTATACTACCATGAGTGGGAATTGAAAGGGTGTGCATTACACTATGAGGTGCATTCTATCCCTATGGGGCTGCTGCATTATACTATGGAGCTACTACATTACACTGTGAGGTGCATTATATCTCTTTGGTGCTGCTACATTACACTATGAGGTGCATTATATCCCTATGGGGCTGCTGCATTATGCTATGGGGCTGCTACATTACACTATGAGGTGCATTCTATCCCTATGGGGCTGCTGCATTATACTATGGGGCTGCTACATTACACTATGAGGTGCATTATATCCCTATGGGGCTGCTACAGTATACTATGAGGTGCATTCTATCCCTAAGGGGCTGCTTCATTATACTATGGAGCTGCTACATTAACTATGAGGTGCATTATATCTCTATGGGGCTGCTATATTACACTATAAGGTGCATTATATTCCTATGGGGCTGCTGCATTATGCTATGGGGCTGCTACATTACACTATGAGGTGTACTCTATCCATATGGGGCTGCTGCATTATACTATGGGGCTGCTACATTACACTATGAGGTGCATTATATCTCTATGGGGCTGCTACTATACACTATGAGGTGCATTATTGCTCTATGAGGCTGCTACATTACACTATGAGGTGCATTCTATCCCTATGGAGCTGCTTCATTATACTATGGGGCTGCTACATTACACTATGAGGTGCATTATATCTCTATGGGGCTGCTACTTCACACTGTAAGGTGCATAATATCCATATGAGGCTGCTGCATTATGCTATGGGGCTGCTACATTACACTATGAGGTGTACTCTATCCCTATGGGGCTGCTGCATTATACTATGGGGCTGCTACATTACACTGTGAGGTGCATTATATCCCTATGGGGCTGCTACTATACACTATGAAATGCATTCTATCCCTATGGGGCTGCTTCATTATACTATGGGGCTGCCGCATTACACTATGAGGTGCATTATATCTCTATGGGGCTTCTATATTACACTATAAGGTGCATTATATCCCTATGGGGCTGCTGCATTATGCTATGGGGCTGCTACATTACACTATGAGGTGTACTCTATCCCTATGGGGCTGCTGCATTATACTATGGGGCTGCTACATTACACTATGAGGTGCATTATATCCCTATGGGGCTGCTAAATTACACTATGAAATGCATTCTATCCCTATGGGGCTGCTTCATTATACTATGGGGCTGCCGCATTATACTATGAGGTGCATTATATCCCTATGGGACTGCTACATTATACTATGAGGTGCACTCTATCCCTATGGGGCTGCTGCATTATACTATTAGGCTGTTACATTACACTATGAAGTGCATTATATCTCTATGGGGCTGCTACATTACACTATAAGGTGCATTATATCCATATGAGGCTGCTGCATTATGCTATGGGGCTGCTACATTACACTATGAGGTGTATTCTATCCCTATCGGGCTGCTGCATTATACTATGGGGCTGCTACATTACACTATGAGGTGCCTTATATCCCTATGGGGCTGCTACTATACAATATGAGGCGCATTATTTCTCTATGGAGCTGCTAAATTACACTATGAGGTGCATTCTATCCCTATGGGGCTGCTTCATTATACTATGGGTCTGCTACATTACACTATGAGGTGCATTATATCTCTATGGGGCTGCTACATTACACTATGAGGTGCATTATTGCTCTATGAGGCTGCTACATTACACTATGAGGTGCATTCTATCCCTATGGAGCTGCTTCATTATACTATGGGGCTGCTACATTACACTATGAGGTGCATTATATCTCTATGGGGCTGCTACTTCACACTGTAAGGTGCATAATATCCATATGAGGCTGCTGCATTATGCTATGGGGCTGCTACATTACACTATGAGGTGTACTCTATCCCTATGGGGCTGCTGCATTATACTATGGGGCTGCTACATTACACTATGAGGTGCATTATATCCCTATGGGGCTGCTAAATTACACTATGAAATGCATTCTATCCCTATGGGGCTGCTTCATTATACTATGGGGCTGCCGCATTATACTATGAGGTGCATTATATCCCTATAGGACTGCTACATTATACTATGAGGTGCACTCTATCCCTATGGGGCTGCTGCATTATACTATTAGGCTGTTACATTACACTATGAAGTGCATTATATCTCTATGGGGCTGCTACATTACACTATAAGGTGCATTATATCCATATGAGGCTGCTGCATTATGCTATGGGGCTGCTACATTACACTATGAGGTGTATTCTATCCCTATCGGGCTGCTGCATTATACTATGGGGCTGCTACATTACACTATGAGGTGCCTTATATCCCTATGGGGCTGCTACTATACAATATGAGGCGCATTATTTCTCTATGGAGCTGCTAAATTACACTATGAGGTGCATTATTGCTCTATGAGGCTGCTACATTACACTATGAGGTGCATTCTATCCCTATGGAGCTGCTTCATTATACTATGGGGCTGCTACATTACACTATGAGGTGCATTATATCTCTATGGGGCTGCTACTTCACACTGTAAGGTGCATAATATCCATATGAGGCTGCTGCATTATGCTATGGGGCTGCTACATTACACTATGAGGTGTACTCTATCCCTATGGGGCTGCTGCATTATACTATGGGGCTGCTACATTACACTATGAGGTGCATTATATCCCTATGGGGCTGCTAAATTACACTATGAAATGCATTTTATCCCTATGGGGCTGCTTCATTATACTATGGGGCTGCCGCATTATACTATGAGGTGCATTATTGTTGTGAATTTGCTTTTTGCTCCCTCTAGTGGTTACTAGTTTTTTGACTCTGGTTTTTCTGTCATTCCTTTTATCCGCACCTGGGTCGTTAGTTAGGGGTGTTGCTATATAAGCTCCCTGGACCTTCAGTTCAATGCCTGGCAACGTAGTTATCAGAGCTAGTCTGCTGTGCTCTTGTCTACTGATCCTGGTTCCAGTTATATCAGCTAAGTCTGCCTTTTGCTTTTTGCTATTTGTTTTGGTTTTGTATTTTTGTCCAGCTTGTTCCAAAACTATATCCTGACCTTTGCTGGAAGCTCTAGGGGGGCTGGTGTTCTCCCCCCGGACCGTTAGACGGTTCGGGGGTTCTTGAATTTCCAGTGTGGATTTTGATAGGGTTTTTGTTGACCATATAAGTTACCTTTCTTTATTCTGCTATCAGTAAGCGGGCCTCTCTGTGCTAAACCTGGTTCATTTCTGTGTTTGTCATTTCCTCTTACCTCACCGTCATTATTTGTGGGGGGCTTCTATCCAGCTTTGGGGTCCCCTTCTCTGGAGGCAAGAAAGGTCTTTGTTTTCCTCTACTAGGGGTAGCTAGATTCTCCGGCTGGCGCGTGTCATCTAGAATCAACGTAGGAATGATCCCCGGCTACTTCTAGAGTTGGCGTTAGGAGTAGATATATGGTCAACCCAGTTACCACTGCCCTATGAGCTGGATTTTTGTATTCTGCAGACTTCCACGTTCCTCTGACACCCTCGCCATTGGGGTCATAACAGTTTGCCAGGCCAGTATTAAATGTTTAATGCATTGCAGAAGAGGGATTATAAGAAAGAAGATTCTGAGTTTTTTTTTTTTTTTTTTTCTTCTTCCCCTTTACCTCAGAGTGGCTATGCTTGCTGCAGACATGAATGTCCAGACCTTGATTACAAGTGTGGACCAGCTGGCTACTCGTGTGCAGGGCATACAAGACTATGTTATCAGAAATCCTAGGTCAGAACCTAAAATACCGATTCCTGAACTGTTTTCCGGAGACAGGTTTAAGTTTAGGAATTTCGTGAATAATTGTAAATTGTTTTTGTCCCTGAGACCCTGTTCATCTGGAGATTCTGCTCAGCAAGTAAAAATTGTTATTTCGTTCTTACGGGGCGACCCTCAGGATTGGGCTTTTTCGCTGGCGCCAGGAGATCCGGCATTGGCTGATCTTGATGCGTTTTTTCTGGCGCTCGGTTTACTTTATGAGGAACCCAATCTTGAGATTCAGGCAGAAAAGGCCTTGCTGGCTATGTCTCAGGGGCAGGACGAGGCTGAAGTGTATTGCCAAAAATTTCGGAAATGGTCCGTGCTGACACATTGGAACGAGTGTGCACTGGCCGCTAATTTTAGAAATGGCCTTTCTGAAGCCATTAAGAATGTTATGGTGGGTTTTCCCATTCCCACAGGTCTGAATGATACTATGGCACTGGCTATTCAAATTGACCGGCGGTTGCGGGAGCGCAAAACCGCAAATTCCCTCATGGTGTTGTCTGAACAGACACCTAATTCGGTGCAATGTGATAGAAAAACCGCAAATTCCCTCATGGTGTTGTCTGAACAGACACCTGATTTAATGCAATGTGATAGAATCCTGACTAGAAATGAGCGGAAAATTCATAGACGCCGGAATGGCTTGTGCTACTACTGTGGTGATTCTACACATGTTATCTCAGCATGCTCTAAACGTATAGCTAAGGTTGTTAGTCCTGTCACCGTTGGTAATTTGCAACCTAAATTTATTCTGTCTGTAACTTTGATTTGCTCACTGTCATCTTATCCTGTCATGGCGTTTGTAGATTCAGGTGCTGCCCTGAGTCTCATGGATCTCTCATTTGCTAAGCGCTGTGGTTTTACTCTTGAACCATTAGAAAATCCTATTCCTCTTAGGGGTATTGATGCTACACCATTGGCTGCAAATAAACCGCAGTATTGGACACAGGTTACCATGTGCATGACTCCTGAACACCGCGAGGTGATACGTTTCCTGGTTTTACATAAAATGCATGATTTGGTTGTTTTAGGGCTGCCATGGTTACAGACCCATAATCCAGTCCTGGACTGGAAGGCTATGTCAGTCTCAAGTTGGGGCTGTCGTGGTATTCATGGGGATTCCCTGCCTGTGTCTATTGCTTCTTCTACGCCTTCGGAAGTTCCGGAGTATTTGTCTGATTATCAGGACGTCTTCAGTGAGTCTGAGTCCAGTGCACTGCCTCCTCATAGGGACTGTGACTGTGCTATAGATTTGATCCCAGGCAGTAAATTTCCTAAGGGAAGACTGTTTAATCTGTCGGTACCTGAACATACCGCTATGCGTTCATATATCAAGGAGTCTCTGGAGAAAGGACATATTCGTCCGTCTTCTTCCCCTCTTGGTGCGGGATTCTTTTTTGTGGCAAAAAAGGACGGATCTTTGAGACCTTGTATTGATTATCGGCTTTTAAATAAGATCACTGTCAAATTTCAGTATCCTTTACCGCTGTTGTCTGACTTGTTTGCCCGGATTAAGGGTGCCAAGTGGTTCACCAAGATAGACCTTCGTGGTGCGTACAACCTTGTGCGCATTAAGCAAGGTGATGAATGGAAAACCGCATTCAATACGCCCGAAGGTCATTTTGAGTACTTGGTGATGCCTTTTGGTCTCTCCAATGCGCCTTCAGTTTTTCAGTCCTTTATGCATGACATTTTCCGGAAGTATCTGGATAAATTTTTGATTGTTTATCTGGATGATATTTTGGTTTTTTCTGATAATTGGGATTCGCATGTGGAGCAGGTCAGGTTGGTCTTTAAAATTTTGCGTGAAAATTCTTTGTTTGTCAAGGGTTCAAAGTGTCTCTTTGGTGTACAGAAGGTTCCCTTTTTGGGGTTCATTTTTTCCCCTTCTGCTGTGGAGATGGACCCAGTCAAGGTCCGAGCTATTCTTGATTGGACTCAGCCCTCGTCAGTTAAGAGTCTTCAGAAGTTCTTGGGCTTCGCTAACTTCTACCGTCGTTTTATCGCTAATTTTTCTAGCATTGTGAAACCTTTGACGGATATGACCAAGAAGGGCTCCGATGTAGCTAACTGGGCTCCTGCTGCCGTGGAGGCTTTCCAGGAGTTGAAACGCCGGTTTACTTCGGCGCCTGTTTTGTGCCAGCCTGACGTCTCACTTCCCTTTCTGGTTGAGGTGGATGCTTCGGAGATTGGGGCAGGGGCCGTTTTGTCGCAGAGAGGCCCTGGTTGCTCTGTTATGAAACCTTGTGCCTTTTTCTCTAGGAAGTTTTCGCCTGCCGAGCGAAATTATGATGTGGGCAATCGGGAGTTGTTGGCCATGAAATGGGCATTTGAGGAGTGGCGTCATTGGCTCGAGGGTGCTAAGCATCGTGTGGTGGTCTTGACTGATCACAAAAATCTGATGTATCTCGAGTCTGCTAAACGCCTTAATCCGAGACAGGCCCGCTGGTCATTGTTTTTCTCCCGCTTTGATTTTGTTGTCTCGTATTTACCTGGTTCAAAGAATGTGAAGGCCGATGCTCTTTCTAGGAGCTTTGTGCCTGATGCTCCTGGAGTCGCTGATCCTGTTGGTTGAGGGCGAGTTGGAGTACGTGGTGGAGAAGATCTTGGATTCTCGCCTCTCCAGGCGGAGGCTTCAGTACCTGGTCAAGTGGAAGGGCTATGGTCAGGAGGATAATTCCTGGGTGGTCGCCTCTGATGTTCATGCGGCCGATTTAGTTCGTGCCTTTCATGCCGCTCATCCTGATCGCCCTGGTGGTCGTGGTGAGGGTTCGGTGACCCCTCACTAAGGGGGGGGTACTGTTGTGAATTTGCTTTTTGCTCCCTCTAGTGGTTACTAGTTTTTTGACTCTGGTTTTTCTGTCATTCCTTTTATCCGCACCTGGGTCGTTAGTTAGGGGTGTTGCTATATAAGCTCCCTGGACCTTCAGTTCAATGCCTGGCAACGTAGTTATCAGAGCTAGTCTGCTGTGCTCTTGTCTACTGATCCTGGTTCCAGTTATATCAGCTAAGTCTGCCTTTTGCTTTTTGCTATTTGTTTTGGTTTTGTATTTTTGTCCAGCTTGTTCCAAAACTATATCCTGACCTTTGCTGGAAGCTCTAGGGGGGCTGGTGTTCTCCCCCCGGACCGTTAGACGGTTCGGGGGTTCTTGAATTTCCAGTGTGGATTTTGATAGGGTTTTTGTTGACCATATAAGTTACCTTTCTTTATTCTGCTATCAGTAAGCGGGCCTCTCTGTGCTAAACCTGGTTCATTTCTGTGTTTGTCATTTCCTCTTACCTCACCGTCATTATTTGTGGGGGGCTTCTATCCAGCTTTGGGGTCCCCTTCTCTGGAGGCAAGAAAGGTCTTTGTTTTCCTCTACTAGGGGTAGCTAGATTCTCCGGCTGGCGCGTGTCATCTAGAATCAACGTAGGAATGATCCCCGGCTACTTCTAGAGTTGGCGTTAGGAGTAGATATATGGTCAACCCAGTTACCACTGCCCTATGAGCTGGATTTTTGTATTCTGCAGACTTCCACGTTCCTCTGAGACCCTCGCCATTGGGGTCATAACACATTATATCCCTATGGGACTGCTACATTATACTATGAGGTGCACTCTATCCCTATGGGGCTGCTGCATTATACTATTAGGCTGTTACATTACACTATGAAGTGCATTATATCTCTATGGGGCTGCTACATTACACTATAAGGTGCATTATATCCATATGAGGCTGCTGCATTATGCTATGGGGCTGCTACATTACACTATGAGGTGTATTCTATCCCTATCGGGCTGCTGCATTATACTATGGGGCTGCTACATTACACTATGAGGTGCCTTATATCCCTATGGGGCTGCTACTATACAATATGAGGCGCATTATTTCTCAATGGAGCTGCTAAATTACACTATGAGGTGCATTCTATCCCTATGGGGCTGCTTCATTATACTATGGGTCTGCTACATTACACTATGAGGTGCATTATATCTCTATGGGGCTGCTACATTACACTATAAGGTGCATTATATCCCTTTGGAGCTGCTGCATTATGCTATGGGGCTGCTACATTATACTATGAGGTGCATTCTATCCCTATGGGGCTGCTGCATTATACTATGGGGCTGCTACATTACACTATGAGGTGCATTCTATCCCTATGGGGCTGTTTCATTATACTATGGGGCTGCTACATTACACTATGAGGTGCATTATATCCCTATGGGGCTGCTGCATTATACTATAGGGCTGCTACACTACACCATGAGTTGCATTATATCTCTATGGGGCTGCTGTAGTATTCTATGGGGCTGCTGAATTATACTATGGGGCTGCTGCATTATACTCCTATGGGGCTGCTGAATTATACAATGGGGCTGCTGAATTTTACTCCTATGGGGCTGCTGAATTATACTATGGAGCTGCTACATTATACTATGGGGTTGCTGCATTATACTATGGGGCTGCAGCATTATACTATGGGATTATACATTATACTATGGGGTTACTACATTATACTATAGGGCTGCTGCATTATACTATGAGGCTGCTGAATTATGCTATGGGGCTGCTGCATTATACTATGAGGTGCATTCTATCCCTATGAGGCTGCTACATTATACTATGAGGTGCAGTGTATCCTTATGGGGCTGCTGCATTATACTATAGCACTGCTACATTACACTATGAGGTGCATTCTATCCCTATGGGGCTGCTGCATTATACTATGGGGCTGCTACATTACACTATGAGGTGCATTCTGTCCCTATGGGGCTGCTTCATTATACTATGGGGCTGCTACATTACAATATGAGGTGCATTATATCCCTACGGGGCTGCTGCATTATACTATAGGGCTGCTACATTACACTATGAGGTGCATTATATCCCTATGGGGCTGCTGAATTATACTACGGGGCTGCTGCATTATACTCCTATGGGGCTGCTGAATAATACTATGGGGCTAATACATTATACTATGGGGCTGCTACATTATACTATGGGGCTGCTGCATTCTACTATGGGGCTGGTGCATTATACTATGGGATTATAGATTATTCTATGGGGTTACTACATTATACTCTGGGGCTGCTGCATTATACTATGGGGCTGCTGCATTATACTATGAGGCTGCTGAAATATGCTATGGGGCTGCTGCATTATACTATTAGGTGCATTCTGTCCCTATGGGGCTGCTACATTATACTATGAGGTGCATTATATCACTATGGGGCTGCTACATTATACTATGGGGCTGCTACATTACCCTATGTGGTGCATTCTATCCCTATGGGGTTGCTACATTATACTATAGGGCTGCTACATTACAGTATGAGGTGCATTCTATCCCTATGGGGCTGCTGCATTATACTATGATGCTGCTACAGTATACTATAAGTGCATTCTATCCCTACAGGGCTGCTGCATTATACTATGGGGCTGCTACATTACACTATGTGGTGCATTATATCCCTATGGGGCTGCTGCATTATACTATGGGCTGCTACATTACACTATGAGGTGCATTCTATCCCTATGGGGATGCAGCATTATACTATGGGGCTGCTACATTACACTATGAGGTGCATTATATCCCTATGTGGTCTGTTCATGGTGTGGTGGTATTTGTTCCTTGTTTGTGATATTATTGGTCATTTTAAAAATTGAAAAATAAATAAAAAATATGCCTAAATTGTATTGGATATTTTAACAAACGTTTAGTAAATTACAGTAAAATAACAAAGGAAAAAACACAAAGCAAAGAACACACACAAAATATCCGGGATAATGTATAAGGTGAAATAAAATAAAAAATACCTGACTCTGTGTGTGCCTACATGGATAATTGAACAGGGACAATCGGAAAATACAATCAACAACGATGGAAAAACACCCGAAATAAGTCCAGTGATAAAATCAAAATTTTATTAAATAAATACTAGAAATAATAAAACAAAGAATGGATAGGTGGGAACAATACCAGAACTTCGAGGGGCACACCAAAGGAACTGGCAAACTGCAGACTACTAAGCATAGAATAAATACATAGATACATGATGTGGGGAACGGCAGTAAAAAACATGCAACAATTAGTTAACAAAAAAAGTTAATAAATATGCTGCCATTCCAAAAAAGTGCAATAAAAGTGCGTGCAACAAATTGCATAGATGAGGTATACAATAGTATTACCATTAAAGTGCACATGCAGAGTGTATAGAGGGATGGAGAAAAACCAGCACAATCGCTGGATAATACAATACAAAGTGATAGTATATGTACAAATATATACTGCCCAAATACAGTCTCCAATAGAACCCTCCAAAGTAATTACCTTGAAATATACTGCAGAGTCCCCAGGATGCGCCCGACCCCGACGCGCGTTTCGGCGTCTGCCTTCATCATTATGCAACTTTTTGCACTCACTTTTATTGCACTTTTTTGGAATGTCAAATCAACATAAGCTTATAAACAGCCAAAAAGGTCAAATAATCAAGTAATAATGCTCAAATAGTAACCCTATAAATTATATTGATACCTTAGATAAAAACTTTAAATTTTATTAATAATATTAAAACTATGAAGCAGCTATAATAATAATAAATAATCTTTATTTATATAGCGCCAACATGTTCCGCAGAGCTTTACAGTTTAACAGTTTCAAACACAACAGTCATAGGTAACAATGTTAACAATACAGTAATAAAGCAGAATAAAACAAAATACGACGACCCTGCTCGTGAGAGCTTACAATCTACAGTAAAGGTGGGGAGATACAAAGTACAGGTGTGTATTTACAATGATGTATTTACAATGATGGTCCAGCCATCTTCAGGGAGTGGGGGGTAGATGGAGATAGTGAATGGGCTACACACACACAAACATGAAATGAGTTTGATTAGGGAACGTGATAGGCCGCTCTGAACAAATGTGTTTTGAGGGAGCGCCTAAAACTATGCAAATTGTGGATGGTTCTAATATCTTGGGGTAGAGCATTCCAGAGGTTTGGTGCAGCACGGGAGAAGTCTTGGAGTCGGGAGTGGGAGGTACGGATAGTGCAGAGGTTAGTCGAAAGTCGTTTGCAGAGCGCAGCGCTCGGCTAGGCCGATAGAGAGAAATGAGGGAGGAGATGTAAGGCGGTGCCGCACTGTGGAGAGCTTTGTGGGTGAGAACAAGTACTTTGAATTGTATCCTGTAATGAATGGGCAGCCAGTGTAATGACTGGTAAAGAGCTGACACGTCCGAGTAACGATTAGCCAGATGGACGACCCTGGCTGCTGCATTAAGGATAGACTGGAGAGGGGAAAGTCGCGTGAGGGGGAGGCCAATTAATAGAGAGTTGCAGTAGTCCAGACGGGAGTGGATTAGGGCGACAGTGAGAGTTTTTGTTGTCTCCATGGTGAGAAAAGGGCGGATTCTAGAGATGTTCTTTAGGTGTAAGCGGCAAGAGCGGGCAAGAGATTGTATGTGGGAGGTGAAGGAGAGATCGGAGTCAAACGTAACACCCAGACAGCGTGCCTGCTGCCGGGGTGTTATTATGGTGCCACCCACGGAGAGGGAAATGCCAGATTTAGGGAGGTTAGTAGAAGGCGGGAGCAGAAGAAGTTCAGTTTTGGAGAGGTTGCGTTTCAGGTAGAGAGCGGACATTATGTCAGAGACTGCGGACAGACAGTCAGTGGCGTTCTGTAGTACAGCGGGGGTAAGGTCAGGGGATGACGTGTATAGTTGTGTGTCATCAGCATAAAGATGGTACTGAAAGCCAAATCTGCTGATGGTCTGTCCAATTGGGGCCGTGTAGAGGGAGAAGAGAAGGGGGCCAAGGACTGAGCCCTGAGGTACCCCGACAGTGAGAGGAAGAGGAGATGAAGTGGAGCCGGAGAACAGAACACTGAAGGAGCGTTCAGAAAGATAGGAAGAGAACCAGGAGAGAGCAGTGTCCTTGATGCCTAGTGACTGGAGCCTAGAGAGTAGGAGAGGGTGGTCAACAGTGTCGAAAGCTGCAGAAAGATCGAGGAGAATGAGCAGCGAGTGGTCACCGTTACATTTTGCTGTCAGAAGGTCATTGGTCACCTTGATGAGTGCAGTTTCTGTCGAATGTAGGGGGCGGAACCCGGACTGTGAAGGGTCTAGGAGGGAATGAGTGGAGAGGTAACGGGTAAGATGGGAGTAGACTAGGCGCTCCAGGAGTTTTGAGATGAAGGGGAGATTGGAGACCGGTCTGTAGTTGTTTGTGCATGATGGGTCAAGGGTTTGTTTTTTTTAGTAATGGAGTAATGATAGAGTGTTTGAAGGAGGAGGGAAAAATGCCAGAGGAAAGGGAGAGATTAAAAATTGTAGTTAGGTGAGTTGTGACGACTGGAGAGAGAGACTGGAGGAGGTGTGAGGGAATGGGGTCGGTGGTGCATGTAGTCGGACGAGAAGAGGAGAGGAGCTTGGAGACTTCTTCTTCTGTGATGTGATCGAAAGTGGAAAGTGAGCAAGGGGAGATGCAGGGAGGAATGGGAGTCCTTGCACTTGGTGTCTGGGAGCGGATTTCCTGACGGATAATGTGTATTTTCTCTATAAAGTGGGAGGCCAGGTCATCAGCACAAATGTCTGTGATAGGGTCTTGTGCTTTTGGCCTGAGGAAGGAGTGGAAGGTTTTAAAAAGTTTCTTGGGGTTGTTGGATAATGAGGAGATCAGAGTGGTGAAGTAGGTCTGTTTGGCGAGGTGAAGGGCAGAGTTATAGGTCCTTAATATAAATTTGAAGTGGATGAAGTCTTCTGGTGTGCGTGTTTTCCTCCATAAGCGTTCAGCACTTCTAGAGCATCGCTGGAGAAATCGGGTTTGCGATGTGAGCCAGGGCTGTTTCACTCTGTGTTTGGAGGTTCTGAGGGTGAGGGGAGCTACTTGGTCAAGGGTGCTTCTAAGAGTGTCATTGTAGTGAAGTACAGCCAGATCAGGACAGGAAATAGAAGAGATTGGGGACAATGATGAGTGTAAGGAGTCTGAAAGTGTATGAGGGTTAATGGCTTGTAGATTTCTGAATGTGTGATAGGTAGCAGAGTGCTGGGGTGGGCGAGGAGTTGTGAGTGTGAAGGAGAGAATGTTGTGGTCAGAGAGGGGAAGTGGTGAGTTATCGAGGTAAGAGATTGAACAGAGTCGGGCAAAGACCAGGTCCAGGGTGTTACCGTCTTTGTGTGTTTCAGAGGTTGAGAGCTGTGAGAGGCCTAGGGAAGTGGTTAGTGATAGAAGCTGGGATGCAGATGTGGAAGTGGGGCTGTTAATGGGAATGTTGAAGTCTCCCAGGATAAGGGTTGGTAGTTCTGAGGACATGAAGTACGGCAGCCAGGCTGAGAAGTGGTCCAGGAAGTGGGTGGGTGAGCCTGGGGGCCGGTATATGACCGCTACTCTGAGGGAGAGGGGACGGAAGAGCCTGATGGTGTGGACCTCAAAAGAAGGGAATGAGAGTGATGGAACTGGGGGTATAACCTGGAACGTGCATTGGGGGGACAAGAGTATGCCGACTCCACCACCAGGTCTGTTTGTGGGTCTTGGGGAATGGGAGAATTGTAAGCCACCATGGGAAATGGCAGCAGGGGAGACAGTGTCAGAGTCCTGGATCCAGGTTTCAGTGAGGGCCAATAGATTCAGAGAGTTGTTCAGAAAGTAGTTGTGCAGGAAAGGAAGCTTGTTACATACAGACCGTGGATTCCAAAGGGCACAATTGAAAGGGAGAGATGAGGGGGTGCAAGTAATATTAATAAGGTTAGTATGGTTTTGATATGAGGTAGTGTAGCGGTTGAGGGATGGGGGACCGGGGTTAGGGGATATGTCCCCTGAAATCAGTAGGAGTAACAAGATAAAAAGCAAATAGTTTTTTGAAATGTTTGAAGTTTTTTTGTGCAGTGTGTTTGTGTAAGATGGGCTGAGGTTTTTCAGGAAGGTGAGAAGTGCATGGGAGCTGTACATGGGAGATGGAAGCAGTGAGGAGCTGATGCGTATGAGTCGTGGTGGAGGGGGGATTGGGCGGTGAAAGTGTATTGCAAGGGAACACAGGAGGATAGGAATGAAGCACATGGATAGAAGGGAGAGCAGAGTGTGTTACCTGACTCCTGCCCTGACTAACTGCCATGAAATAACTGCGGTTTCACGACGCTTATCTTCCGTGACGCTTTGCTTCTGGGACGCTTGCGTGCACCCCCACTTGCGTGCTCCCCTAAGGATGGTTCTACATTTATAGTCCAATGCTGAGTCAGAAGAGATGGATTGTGGGACCAGGGTGGGGATAATTTGGTAGCTGGGGCCAGCACACCAGGGGGTGATTAAATGATCAAACACATTGTGGCTGGCAACATCTATATGCTATAAACACCTTCAGCAAGATAATATCTAAAGTGGCCACAGTAATGGATATACATCAAACAGTGAGTAAAACGTACAATGCAACAAATGAATTATACCAATAATAATAATAATAATAATAATAATCTTTATTTATATAGCGCCAACATATTCCGCAGCGCTTTACAGTTTAACAGTTTCAAACACAACAGTCATAGGTAACAATGTTAACAATACAGTAATAAATAGTGTTGAGCATTCCGATACTGCAAGTATCGGGTATTGGCCGATACTTGCTGTATCGGAATTTCCGATACCGAGATCCGATACTTTTGTGGTATCGGGTATCGGGTATCGCAACAACATTAATGTAATAATGTGTAAAAAAGAGAATTAAAATTAAAAATATCGCTATACTCACCTGTCCGACGCAGCCGGGACCTCAGCGAGGGAACCGGCAGCGTTGTTTGTTTAAATTTCGCGCTTTTACTTGGTTACGTGAAGTCCCGGCTTGTGATTGGTCAGGGCGGCCATGTTGCCGGGACGCGGACCAATCACAGCAAGCCGTGACGAAATTACGTCACGGCTTGCTGTGATTGGTCCGCGTCCCGGCAACATGGCCGCCATTAACCAATCACAAGCCGTGACGTCACGGGAGGCTGGACATGCGCGTATTTTGAAAAGCGCGCGTGTCCAGCCTCCAGTGACGTCCCGGCAACATGGCCGCCATTAACCAATCACAAGCCGGGACGTCACGGGAGGCTGGACATGCGCGTATTTTGAAAAGCGCGCGTGTCCAGCCTCCAGTGACGTCCCGGCAACATGGCCGCCATTAACCAATCACAAGCCGTGACGTCACGGGAGGCTGGACATGCGCGTATTTTGAAAAGCGCGCGTGTCCAGCCTCCAGTGACGTCCCGGCAACATGGCCGCCATTAACCAATCACAAGCCGGGACATCACGGGAGGCTGGACATGCGCGTATTTTGAAAAGCGCGCGTGTCCAGCCTCCAGTGACGTCCCGGCAACATGGCCGCCATTAACCAATCACAAGCCGGGACGTCACGGGAGGCTGGACATGCGCGTATTTTGAAAAGCGCGCGTGTCCAGCCTCCAGTGACGTCCCGGCAACATGGCCGCCATTAACCAATCACAAGCCGGGACATCACGGGAAGCTGGACATGCGCGTATTTTGAAAAGCGCGCGTGTCCAGCCTCCAGTGACGTCCCGGCAACATGGCCGCCATTAACCAATCACAAGCCGTGACGTCACGGGAGGCTGGACATGCGCGTATTTTGAAAAGCGCGCGTGTCCAGCCTCCAGTGACGTCCCGGCAACATGGCCGCCATTAACCAATCACAAGCCGGGACGTCACGGGAGGCTGGACATGCGCGTATTTTGAAAAGCGCGCGTGTCCAGCCTCCAGTGACGTCCCGGCAACATGGCCGCCATTAACCAATCACAAGCCGGGACGTCACGGGAGGCTGGACATGCGCGTATTTTGAAAAGCGCGCGTGTCCAGCCTCCAGTGACGTCCCGGCAACATGGCCGCCATTAACCAATCACAAGCCGGGACGTCACTGAAGGCTGGACACGCGCGCTTTTTAAAATACGCGCGTGTCCAGCCTCCCGTGACGTCACGGCTTGTGATTGGTTAATGGCGGCCATGTTGCCGGGACGCGGACCAATCACAGCAAGCCGTGACGTAATTTCGTCACGGCTTGCTGTGATTGGTCCGCGTCCCGGCAACATGGCCGCCCTGACCAATCACAAGCCGGGACCTCACGTAACCAAGTAAAAGCGCGAATTTTAAACAAACAACGCTGCCGGTTCCCTCGCTGAGGTCCCGACTGCGTCGGACAGGTGAGTATAGCAATATTTTTTATTTTAATTCTTTCTTTTACACATTAATATGGTTCCCAGGGCCTGAAGGAGAGTTTCCTCTCCTTCAGACCCTGGGAACCATCAGGAATACCGTCCGATACTTGAGTCCCATTGACTTGTATTGGTATCGGGTATCGGTATCGGATTGGATCCGATACTTTGCCGGTATCGGCCGATACTTTCCGATACCGATACTTTCAAGTATCGGACGGTATCGCTCAACACTAGTAATAAAGCAAAATAAGACAAAATAAGACGACCCTGCTCGTGAGAGCTTACAATCTACAATGAGGTGGGGGAGATACAAAGTACAGGTGTGTATTTACAATGATGTATTTACAATGATGGTCCAGCCATCTTCAGGGGGTGGGGGGTAGATGGAGATAGTGAATGGGCTACACAAACACAAACCTAAAATGACTGATTAGGGAACGTGATAGGCCGCTCTGAACAAATGAGTTTTGAGCGAGCGCCTAAAACTATGCAAGTTGTGGATGGTCCTAATATCTTGGGGTAGAGCATTCCAGAGGATTGGCGCAGCACGGGAGAAGTCTTGGAGTCGGGAGTGGGAGGTACGGATTAGTGCAGAGGTTAGTCGAAAGTCGTTTGCAGAGCGCAGCGGTCGGCTAGGCCGATAGACAGAAATGAGGGAGGAGATGTAAGGGGGTGCCGCACTGTGGAGATCTTTGTGGGTGAGAACAAGTAGTTTGAATTGTATCCTGTAATGAATGGGCAGCCAGTGTAACGACTGGCGAAAAGCGGACACGTCCGAGTAACGATTAGCCAGATGGACGACCCTAGCTGCTGCATTAAGGATAGACTGGAGAGGGGAAAGTCGCGTGAGGGGGAGGCCAATTAATAGAGAGTTGCAGTAGTCCAGACGGGAGTGGATTAGGGCGACAGTGAGAGTTTTTGTTGTCTCCATGGTGAGAAAAGGGCGGATTCTAGAGATGTTCTTTAGGTGTAAGCGGCACGAGCGGGCAAGAGATTGTATGTGGGAGGTGAAGGAGAGATCAGAGTCAAACATAACACCCAGACAGCGTGCCTGCTGCCTAGGCGTTATTATGGTGCCACCCACAGAGAGGGAGATGTCAGATTTAGGGAGGCTAGTAGAAGGCGGGAGCAGAAGAAGTTCAGTTTTGGAGAGGTTGAGTTTCAGATAGAGAGCGGACATGATGTTAGAGACTGCAGACAGACAGTCAGTGGCGTTCTGTAGTACAGCGGGGGTAAGGTCATGGGCTGAAGTGTATAGTTGTGTGTCATCAGCATAAAGATGGTGCTGAAAGCCAAATCTGCTGATGGTCTGTCCAATTGGGGCCGTGTAGAGGGAGAAGAGAAGGGGGCCAAGGACTGAGCCCTGAGGTACCCCGACAGTGAGAGGAAGAGGAGATGAAGGGGAGCCGGAGAACAGAACACTGAAGGAGTGTTCAGAAAGATAGGAAGTGAACCAGGAGAGAGCAGTGTCCTTAATGCCTAGTGACTGGAGCCTTGAGAGTAGGAGAGGGTGGTCAACAGTGTCGAAAGCTGCAGAAAGATCGAGGAGAATGAGCAGAGAGTGGTCACCGTTACATTTTGCTGTCAGAAGGTCATTGGTCACCTTGATGAGTGCAGTTTCAATTCAGTTACCAATCAGTTACCAATCATTAAGCAGGCACATTAAAATATGTTGCTAGATGCTAGAGTGGCAGATGATAGACAGCAAGCAGAGGTGGGAAGTTATACCATTAAAGTCTATATAGCTATAGACAAATTACACATAAACATCACGCAACCGTGCACTCTGAATTGCACCCTACTAATGAACCTAAATAGATTCCTACCTAGCTGTGGAAGTTGGCACCCTAAACATAAATACGAGATTGGCGCCCCCACTCACCGTCGACTGACCCTGTGTTTAGTTCTAAACTAAATATCAGTTACATAAAATGTGGACATAATGGTAGGTAGAGGGTGAAAAATGATACTTATCAAGAATGTTGGTTCATACACCTCAACACGTTTCACCTCAGCGGATCATCAGGAGGCCATGATATATAAATCTATAACAAACCCAATGTGGCTTGTCTGCCTTGCCCTATATATACATATCTACCTCAAATCTGATTATTATCCATCTATATCTTATGGCTTCTAGATCAGTAGGGCTATAATAGGGATAGCCATCGGTGAGTGGGGGCGCCACATCCGCTGACAAGTAGGGTGCCAACCCCCACAGCTAGGCAGACGTTGATTAATAGGACACAGAGGCAGTGAGATATATTTGTGTATTCACGAGCACTTTTTTGTTTTGCACATTTTGTTTTTGTCCATGCACCACACCCTGCCACTAATAAGGCTAATATATATTAATATGGTATCAAATATATACCAATAGCCTTTTATTTCTATCGTACCTACTATTTCCGGTCTCTGTTTAATCTATAGCGTGCTTGTGACACTATTGTCAGGGCGCAATACAGGAAACACAGGGTCAGTCGACGGTGAGTGGGGGCACCAATCTCGTATTTATGTTTAGGGTGCCAACCTCCACAGATAGGTAGGAAACTATTTAGGTTCATTAGTAGGGTGCAATTCAGAGTGCACGGTTGTGTGATGTTTATGTGTAATTTGTCTATAGCTGCTTCATGGTTTTAATATTATTAATAAAATTTAAAGTTTTTATCTAAGGTATCAATATAATTTATAGGGTTACTATTTGAGCTTTATTACTTTTTTGAAATGGCAGAATATTTATTAACTTTTTTTGTTAACTAATTGTTGCATGTTTTCTACTGCCATTCTCCACATCACGTATCTATGTATTTATTCTATGCTACTTAGTAGTCTGCAGTTTGCCAGTCCCTTTGGTGTACCCCTCTAAGTTCTGGTATTGTTCCCACCTATCCCTTTTTTGTTTTATTATTTCTAGTATTTATTTAATAAAATTTTGATTTTATCACTGGACTTATTTCGGGTGTTTTTCCGTCGTTGTTGATTAAGTTACAGTAAAGTAAAGTCCGGCCAAAAGAGTGTACCTTGTCATAGCGGCGGATTAAAAAATCTTTTGGCCAAAACAAAAGCTGCTCTCTATGTATGTGGTGATGGAAACTGTAAATGTGTGATTCGTGAGGATGTGGTGCAGAAGTGGAGTTTTTCCAAGACAGGGCGGTGGGACTGTGCAAGGTTTGAGGGGTGGAGACAGGGCTGGGGAGGAGTCTGGGCGGACTCTCAAGGGAGCCCCGAAAATGTTGCCAGTATGGGGCCCCGAAATTCCTAGTGGCAGCCCTGCATGCATCTGTAAATTAGGCAGGCTCTCATCACTACAGAAATGCTAAACATGTGGGTGCTAAAGGTTGTTTAGGCACACTGGTGCTCAAAAGGGAGGAGAGCATCTGGATTTGGGAGCGGAGAGTTTTCTGAATTTCTTTTGGGGAGAGAGGAGCTATTTAGCTTTTCCAGAGCCTTTGTACTACCAGTAACATGGATGCTGAGGGGCTGGCTGGCAAATTTTTGCCTTGGGGGCAAGTACACAGCAGTGGCCCATTACAGGCGGCCCATCCTTACTGTGTTTTTCTGTAGCTGATTCATAAAGGTAGTAGAGGTAAGAAGGCTATAAAATAATAAGCTGGAACAATGATGGGATATTTGTGGTCAAATGCCAACTAAATTCTCATCCACTTCTATCATTGAGCTACTCAGAGAGGTGTCTGAGACTCTAGTCGGCACCAGGGCCAGCGTTGGGGGCAGGCAGACCAGGCAGCTTCCTAGGGCCCCCGCTCCTCCAGGAGCCCCTGAGTAAGAGGGGCTCGGTGTCACCCCCCCTGCATTGTGCATTCCATTTATCGGCTGATACAGTTGAAAGCAGTGATGGATGAGAGTGCCTCATGTGACACTACCTCTCCCATCACTCCCCCTCTGACTCAGAGTGTGCCAGCAGTAGAGCTGATGAGACGCTAAGACTCCCTGCAGTAGCCAGAGCAGCAGGGGAAAGATGAGGAGAGGTAAGTATTGTGTGTGTGCATTATAGTGTGTGAGTGTGTGTGTGTCTGCTGCATTATACCGTGTGTGTGTCTGCTGCATTATACTGTGTGTCTGCATTATATTGTGTGTGTCTGCTGCACTATACTGTGTGTGTGTCTGCTGCATTATACTGTGTGTGTCTGCTGCACTATATTGTGTAGGGGGCTGCATTATACTGTGTGTGTCTGCTGCACTATACTGTGTGTGGGGGGACTGCACTATACTGTGTGTGTCTGCTGCATTATACTGTGTGTCTGCTGCATTATACTGTGTGTGTTTGCTGCATTATACTGTGTGTGCATTATAGTGTGTGAGTGTGTGTGTCTGCTGCATTTTACTGTGTGTCTGCTGCATTATACTGTGTGTGTACCTGCTGCACTATACTGTGTGGGGGACTGCACTATACTGTGTGTGGGGAGACTGCACTATACTGTGTGGGGGCATGCATTATACTGTGAGTGGGGGGCTTCATTATACTGTATGTGGGGGCTGCACTATACTGTGTATGTGGGGGGCTGCATTATGCTGTGACTGGGGGCTGCACTATACTGTTTGTGTGTGGGGGCTGCATTATACTGTGTGTGGGGGCTGCATTATACTGTGAGTGGGGGGATGCATTATACTGTGGTGTGGGGGGCTGCACTATACTGTATGTTAATAGAAAACAGACATCGGACACAGCAGTAGATATATAACCAACCAAACAAATCAGTGTATATATTTTCTTATACAATAGGTGGTATACATCTGCTGGGTGGATGAATGGTAGACCATTTGGGAAATATGTGAAAACCAAAAAGGGGAAAACCGAACATGTGATCCAAGATAATACGTGACAAGAAAGTATAGAGTTAAAATATGGTACCTTTATTGAAAAAAGTGGTAAAAGGTAGCACGACATACAAAAGGTGCCCGCACCGTTAAAATAATCAGACAATAGTGTATACAATAAAATTAAATTAAAAAGAGGCCAGTGCCACCTTGCATGTAACAATACGCATAATCTACTCAAATCATAGATGTACAGTTAGGTCCATATATATTTGGACAGAGACAACATTTTTCCAATTTTGGTTATAAACATTACCACAATGAATTTTAAACAAAACAATTCAGATGCAGTTGAAGTTCAGACTTTCAGCTTTCATTTGAGGGTATCCACATTAAAATTGGATGAAGGGTTTAGGAGTTTCAGCTCCTTAACATGTGCCACCCTGTTTTTAAAGGGACCAAAAGTAATTGGACATATTCAATAATTTTAAATAAAATGTTCATTTCTAGTACTTGGTTGAAAACCCTCTGTTGGCAATGACTGCCTGAAGTCTTGAACTCATGGACATCACCAGACGCTGTGTTTCCTCCTTTTTGATGCTCTGCCAGGCCTTCACTGCGATGGTTTTCAGTTGCTGTTTGTTTGTGGGCCTTACTGTCTGAAGTTTAGTCTTTAACAAGTGAAATGCATGCTCAATTGGGTTGAGATCAGGTGACTGACTTGGCCATTCAAGAATATTCCACTTCTTTGATTTAATAAACTCCTGGGTTGCTTTGGCTTTATGTTTTGAGTCGTTGTCCATCTGTAGTATGAAATGACGACCAATCAGTTTGGCTGCATTTGGCTGGATCTGAGCACACAGTATGGCTCTGAATACCTCAGAATTCATTCGGCTGCTTCTGTCCTGTGTCACATCATCAATAAACACTAGTGACCCAGTGCCACTGGCAGCCATGCATGCCCAAGCCATCACACTGCCTCCGCTGTGTTTTACAGATGATGTGGTATACTTTGGATCATGAGCTGTACCACGCCTTCGCCATACTTTACTCTTTCCATCATTCTGGTAGAGGTTGATCTTGGTTTCATCTGTCCAAAGAATGTTCTTCCAGAACTGTGCTGGCTTTTTTAGATGTTTTTTAGCAAAGTTCAGTCTAGCCTTTTTATTCTTGATGCTTATGAGTGGCTTGCACCGTGCAGTGAACCCTCTGTATTTACTTTCATGCAGTCTTCTCTTTATGGTAGATTTGGATATTGATACGCTGACCTCCTGGAGGGTGTTGTTCACTTGGTTGGCTGTTGTGAATGGATTTCTCCTCACCATGGAGATTATTCTGCGATCATCCACCACTGTTGTCTTCCGTGGGCGCCCAGGTCTTTTTGCATTGATGAGTTCACCAGTGCTTTCTTTCTTTCTCAGGATGTACCAAACTGTAGATTTTGCCACTCCTAATATTGTAGCAATTTCTCGGATGGGTTTTTTCTGTTTTCGCAGCTAAGGATGGCTTGATTCACCTGCAAGGAAAGCTCCTTTGACCGCATGTTTACTTCACAGCAAAACCTTCCAAATGCAAACACCACACCTCAAATCAACTCCAGGCCCTTTATCTACTTAATTGAGAATGACATAACGAAGGGATTGCCCACACCTGCCCATGAAATAGCCTTGGAGTCAATTGTCCAATTACTTTTGGTCCCTTTAAAAACAGGGTGGCACATGTTAAGGAGTTGAAACTCCTAAACCCTTCATCCGATTTTAATGTGGATACCCTCAAATGAAAGCTGAAAGTCTGAACTTCAACTGCATCTGAATTGTTTTGTTTAAAATTCATTGTGGTAATGTCTGTAACCAAAATTAGAAAAATGTTGTCTCTGTCCAAATATATATGGACCTAACTGTATATCTCATATAGTACTAAATGTTGAAATGTGTCAAAAGATATACATCAAATCAAAAAATGTATCATGTAGTACATATATTTAAATAAATAGTAAAAAGTGGATCAATTTTTGAAAAGATATCTGTATATGTAGAGTACCGTATATTACAGTACATAGAGAGTATACATCACTGTGCACCTAGATATATATAACAATATGTGCCGTGTCCCATAGTAAGTTTGAAAGCTCGTAATACCTAATGACACCAGGAGCCTCTCTCCAATCAGGTAACATACCCACTTTGTACCGGTGTACCCTCAGCTACACAGCAGCAATAGCTCCCATAGAAACAGCATTTCAAGAAATCCCATGCCCACTTTGAGTGCACAGATGCCCGTGGATCACCCACGGAGACGGACATGTAGCGCGTCTCTCGAGACTGCAGCATGTCTATTTATCTTGCAGAGACGTGTCGCTTTGCAAGATACATATCACCAGTGCAATGTATTGGACGCGGTGATTCCGCATGGTTCAATGAACACATGCGGATTCCCCAGCATTCAATAGTCGGCAGCGCTTTGGATGGAGCAGACATGTGCTGCGTCCAAAGCGCTGCTGGTTACTGACCGTGTGCACCTACCCTAAGGAGGATGAGAAACAAGCGTCGAACAACTTCAATATTGTCCATCACACTCGTTTAGCGGCCTGAACTCGGCGCAAGTAAATACAGCTGAAATGTTTCTATCTGATGGTGCAATATGTTAGCATTTGGGGACCCACTTTAAACTTTTGCCCAGGGCCCCGCTTTGTCTTAGGGTATGTGCACACGTCCGGATTTCTTGCAGAAATTTCCTGAAGAAAACCGGAAATTTTCTGCATGAAATCCGCATTTTTTTTTTGCGTTTTTTTTCCGTTTTTTTAGCATTCTGCAAGCGTAATTAGCTTGCAGAATGCTAAAGTTTTCCAAGCGATCTGTAGCATGGCTTGGAAAACTGACTGACAGGTTGGTCACACTTGTCAAACATAGCGTTTGACAAGTGTGACCATCTTTTTACTATAGATGCTGCCTATGCAGCATCTATAGTAAAAGATAGAATGTTTAAAAATAATAAAAAAAATGGTTATACTCACCTGCAGGCGTCCGTTCCTATAGATGCCGGTGTGGTTCAGGACCTTCCATGACGTCGCGGTCACGTGAGCGGTCACATGACTGGTCTCGACCAATCACAAGACCGTGACGTCATCGCAGGTCCTTCACCGCACACCAGCTATAGAAACCGAAGTGGCAGCATGCAGCGTAGAGGCGGGAAGACATCGAAGGTGAGTATAGGACTATTTTTTATTTTAATTCTTTTTTTTTTTACCAATTATATGGTGCCCAGTCCGTGGAGGAGAGTCTCCTCTCCTCCACCCTGGGTACCAACCGCACATAATCTGCTTACTTCCCGCATGGTGTGCACAGCCCCGTGCGGGAAGTAAGCAGATCAATGCACTCCTAGGTGTGCGGAATCCCCTGCAATTCCGCATTTTAATGAACATGTTGCTTTTTTTTCCGCGATGCTACATTTGCACAAAAAATGCGGAATACACTGAAAATAATGGGAGGCATATGTTAGCATTTTTTTCGCGTTTTTATCACGTTTTTATAGCGAAAAAACGCGAAAAAAACGCGAAAAATACTGAACGTGTGCACATGGCCTAAAAACGGCCCTGGTTGGCACGTGACTATAACTATGCAAACTCATACTTGCAATCAGTACGCTGGGAACACAGAGGAATCATGACAGTGTGTGCACAGCGCTCTATCACTATTCAGTAACCTACTGTAACAGACTGACCGCAGAAATTTGTCTACTGCCCAGAAATCAGTGTTGGAAATAAAAAGTGTGTGGCTTGGAAAATGCATGTTGTCCTCATAGAATTCATTCATATATACTTGTAGCGCCCCCACTGCCGCAGGGCCGAGGGGTACCTGGTACCGGGCCTCTGAGTCTCTGCTCTGGGGTTGTCACGGTGGCTAGACCCGGCCCGTGACCCTGCTGAGGGGCGTACAGTAATAGATGTGGATAGTGGTGGTGGTGCGGTGCAGTAAATAACGAGGACACCAGGTTGCAGTCTCTTTACAGCTTTACTGAAGGTCTCTGGGTCCTCAGTCCGGAATACGGTTCACCAGGCTGAACAAGTCCGGCCGGTCCAATGGCACCTCCAGAGTTCTCTTTGCAGGTGGAAATCTGTGCCTTCCTGCTAGCGCTATGTGTTGTGGTCCTCCCCTGTTGTGCTTACGGGATAGTCCCCACAACTGTTGTGTCTGTTTCTCGTGTTCCCTCACAACAACTCAATTAGATGATGTTCTGCTAATCCTCCGTCCCTCCCTGATGTTACGGTTGGGACGCACCCGTATGACGGGTAGGCTCGGAGCTCTTCCGGGACCCTAGAGTCGCCCCTCTCCACAGGTTGCCCCCCCATGTCTGCATAGGTGATTTAGGTGAGACAGCCCACCTGTGACTGACTGTCCTGCCGTTGGTTTGAAGTATTGCTTGGAGCTAGATATATAAATACTTCCTCGGCGTTCCGGCCGCCGGCTGTGCGCCTCAGTAGGATGTTGCCTTGGTCTTACAGCACGACTCCTACTGGTATTCTCCTTCTTGCTTTGATCTCGTTTCTCACTCAGCACAATATATCTCGCTTCTTGTCCTTTCTTAGGGCACCGCCGCTATGCTGAGCAGGCACGGTCCCGTGACGTTCTTTCTCGTTGCCAGGCCTCTGTCAGGGTCCCAAACCTGACAGGGACCCTACCGAATCTTCCCCTGCAACACCCTCTGCCACAAGGTGTCGCCTGGTTCCAACCCAGTCAGCTTTCTGTCTAACTTCCTGCCTGACCCCCAGTTTACCCACACGGTGAGGAGTGGCCTAATAAATAGCACCCTTAGCTCCCCCTGGAGGCCCGACTGTGAAATGTATTGGTGTATGTGATACCTGGTCAGTTGAACTCCTTCAGTGCCATCAGACGTACCATAGCCCCCCTTAGCGGCGGAGCCACAGTATTGCAACGACCAGGACTCTGGGGCGCTGCACTCCCCCCCGGTTAAATCCAGTACTCTTGGACTGAAGAAAACAACAATACATGTCAGCAAAAAGACATACAATTTTTGTGAGTGCAATAACAATAAGCATATTTGAACAGAGCTTCCCTTTATGGGAGGTGAGGACACTTAAACGTTACAAACATGGTTACATACTTTTAAATAACTTTTCTTACCCAACCGGGTATTCTACTAAGTGCAAAATTTTTAAACATTAATTCAACATTGCCTTTAAGGATGTACACTCTGAATCCACTAAAGACCTTCTTATAACACTTTATAAGGCTTAAGCAACTGTGCTACATTCTCCTACTTTACGTCTGCAGGACCGCCTGTCCTAAACGCTCCAGACCTACTGCCTCTCATTTCTATTACAGGACCGCTCCTTTCCGCCCGAGCCTACTGTCCTTCCACTACTATACACAGTATAGAACATATCATTTTTCTTTCAGTTTGAGATCACTGAGCCATCTCTATATGGCTCCTAAGAGGACTCACCACTTCCTGTCCTCATTCTTCTATTAACATTATTGAACATTTCTTACAATCAACTAGTTGGTTACATTTTAACTTTCACATATCAACATCATCAATACTTTCTTTTCAGGACATTATTGCCATTCAACCATCTTAAGGCAACACTGTTCATAAGTGCAGGATGCGAACATCCCCTTTAAGAGGGGACCAAGTCTCTATGAGGTAGTGCAACTTTTCAAGCTGCAAGTCCGTATGCAGCAAGGACTCCAGTACAAGTTCCAAGAACCGTATCTTCGCAAAGAGTCCGTCTTTTATATAAAACCAGTAGAGAGCACCTTTAAGAAGGTGCAAACTATATACAAGGAGTTTGTATCATGCACTGTTCATGATTCCAGCAGTTTTTGGGAAGTTGTGCAAAAATTAGAAAACAAACCAAAAAGCAATAGGGATCCCTTTAAGAGTTAACCCTGGACGGGTTTTAGCAGCAACATAGCAGAAAACAAACAGTTTGAAGAACTATTTACATGTTATGCAGAGTTTTAAGATCTTACTCTTGTGCTGGCGGTGCAGGGGGTGGCCTCCGGTCCCTGGCCGATGCAATGTCAGCACCGGTGGTTGGTCCCTCAGGTGCTGTCAGATCACCCGGTGTCTGGATTTGAAGGCTAACCCTACTTGCAAGTTCAGTAGCCGCTACAAGGCATACGGTGGTGATAGTAACAAGATCTGGCAAATCTGGATCAGTCATGATCGGGGCAACAGGTGGCGCTCTCTCAGGCTCACACCGTCGAACGTTCCGGGCGCACCATCCTTGTGCATTCCGATGACGGGTGTAAGTCACCTGATCCCCTTTTTGCAATGGATCCCCATCTCGGCTGCAGCAGGGAGTTTTCACGTTGTAACTAGTAACAAAGACATCAGTTGGTAGCCCCGGTTCCTGTATGGAGCCCCATCCCCTCTTCGGGTGGTAGGCCAGCACAGTTCCCCGCTTTACCACGTCTTTCCTGCCGTGCGCAGACTTTCTACGTTGTGTATCATGTTGTTCGGTCTCGTCTCGATCTTTCCAGTGTTGGATTAGACATTGCTTATACTGTTCCCAGGTAAGTACCGCAAGGGTGAGGCCGTCCCCCGGAGCCCCATCCGGCTCAATCCAGGGGGTGTCCCACTGGAGGATCACCCCGTCTGGGCCCACATCTATGGGTTCTCCCATCTTGGTCGGCAGTGGCGGTACCAGCTTCCCCATTAGGTTAGGGGTGAGGACCACCCGCTCAACCATAAATAGGCAGTTACTGTTGGGGTGAGGGTCGGTCGCGGGAGCAGGATCGAGCGGGGGAGCAGGGGCGCTTCCCATACCTGTGCCGGATGTGATTCCACTGATGTCGATCCGGTCCGTTGGCGAGGACGCTGGAATCGGCTGCAGCCCAGACCGCGGCTCCTCCTCGGCGGCCTCCGGATGCAGCTTCGCTCCCCATGGCTCCTCCTCTGCCAGCTCTGAGGTCGGGATAGGTGGGCTCAGCTCCTCCACTGGCGGTTCCAAGGAGTTCAGATTCTCCCGCTGCGGCGGACGCGGGTCCGCCCCTGGTGGGTAAGGGCAAGCCGGGATCACCTCGTCGTCCCTCGGGCACTTGCTGGTCATCATCGCTGTCCGACATTCGGTGACAATGCATTCACCGGGCTCCGCCATTTCTCCGGGGTCGAGCTCCCTCTTCACCTCCTTCCCGCCGTTGCAAATCAGGGGGCGGTTCTCCTCTACTGCTGGGCAGGTCGTCATCTCGCAGCAGGAGTCGGAGGGGGCGGTCGCTACTTTTGGCGCCGCTTTGGTAGTCTCCTCCCATGGCACGCCCTCCTTCTTCCTCTGCGCTCCCCGTGGCGCTGCAATGGCGGCGGTTTTGGCAGGAACTTCTGGCGGCAAGTGGCAACACACAGTCCTTGTAATAAAGTACAGTCCAAGCACGATAACTCACAGTTCTAAGGCACACATGACCTGATTCTTCAGGCTTAAGTAGATCCTGTTCGTGACGCCAAGTTGTAGCGCCCCCACTGCCGCAGGGCCGAGGGGTACCCGGTACCGGGCCTCTGAGTCTCTGCTCTGGGGTTGTCACGGTGGCTAGACCCGGCCCGTGACCCTGCTGAGGGGTGTACAGTAATAGATGTGGATAGTGGTGGTGGTGCGGTGCAGTAAATAACGAGGACACCAGGTTGCAGTCTCTTTACCTCTTTACTGAAGGTCTCTAGGTCCTCAGTCCGGAATACGGTTCACCAGGCTGCGCAAGTCCGGCCGGTCCAATGGCACCTCCAGAGTTCTCTTTGCAGGTGGAAATCTGTGCCTTCCTGCTAGCGCTATGTGTTGTGGTCCTCCCCTGCTGTGCTTACGGGATAGTCCCCACAACTGTTGTGTCTGTTTCTCGTGTTCCCTCACAACAACTCGATTAGATGATGTTCTGCTAATCCTCCGTCCCTCCCTGATGTTACGGTTGGGACGCACCCGTATGACGGGTAGGCTCGGAGCTCTTCCGGGACCCTAGAGTCGCCCCTCTCCACAGGTTGCCCCCCATGTCTGCATAGGTGATTTAGGTGAGACAGCCCGCCTGTGACTGACTGTCCTGCTGTTGGTTTGAAGTATTGCTTGGAGCTAGATATATAAATACTTCCTCGGCGTTCCGGCCGCCGGCTGTGCGCCTCAGTAGGATGTTGCCTCGGTCTTACAGCATGACTCCTACTGGTATTCTCCTTCTTGCTTTGATCTCGTTTCTCACTCAGCACAATATATCTCGCTTCTTGTCCTTTCTTAGGGCACCGCCGCTATGCTGAGCAGGCACGGTCCCGTGACGTTCTTTCTCGTTGCCAGGCCTCTGTCAGGGTCCCAAACCTGACAGGGACCCTACCGAATCTTCCCCTGCAACACCCTCTGCCACAAGGTGTTGCCTGGTTCCAACCCAGTCAGCTTTCTGTCTAACTTCCTGCCTGACCCCCAGTTTACCCACACGGTGAGGAGTGGCCTAATAAATAGCACCCTTAGCTCCCCCTGGAGGCCCGACTGTGAAATGTATTGGTGTATGTGATACCTGGTCAGATGAACTCCTTCAGTGCCATCAGACGTACCATAGCCCCCCTTAGCGGCGGAGCCACAGTATTGCAACGACCAGGACTCTGGGGCGCTGCATACTCACCTCCATTGTGAAACAGACAAAACAGCCCAGCTAAAGAAGCCGCCATTAACTTTTTTCTCCAAACCTGTGTAAATTTTAGTTTAGTGCAGTTTCAGTGTATTAATATACTCACTGATTGCAGCATGTCAGTGTGGTATTATACTCACTAATCGCCGTCTTCTCCTGTGTCTAGCGTTGCTCCACTCCTCTTCTAAGTCACCTGACGGCTATTCAAACTCTCCAGGTCACGCTGGGCTCTATGTTACACATAAGTGGCTTTTACAATATGTCTATGGAGCGTGAGAATGAGGCTCACAATGAAGATCCATAGGCTTATATTGTAAAGAAACGTCCAGGTGACATAAAGCATAGCGTGAGCTGGAGTCTGAAGAATGAAGACGTCACTCAGAGGAGAAGCAGAGCGGTGACGGATACCGGACAACACGGCGCCAGGTGAGTATATTAACACACTGACACTTCTCCAACATCTACACAGAATTAGGGGGGAAAACGTTAATGGGAGGATTACAGGCAACAGATGGTATGTACTGGATAATATGTTACTTGTATATTGTACTATGAGTACAGACATCATATATTATACTGTTCGCACTTTATCCTGTATATAACATCAGATGTCTATGCACACAGTATATTACATAAAGTATACTGTACAGGACAATATATGACTGGTATGTGATATACAGACATCAGACATTACATTAGTCACGTATTATCCTGTACATAGCATCTTATGTCTCTGCACATAGTATGGGCAAATAATTTTTCAGAGGGGCCATATGACACACCACGACTGTCATGGAGGCCAAACCAAAAGACTGAAATGAATTGTTCTCAATAGTATTATTAACATATTAATTACAATTCATATTAAAATGTAATAATTATATCATAGAATATTACAGGTCATGTGGGGGCTGATTCATGTGGATGACACGTCCTACATCATCCACACAGTATTCCCCATCGCCAGACCCGGACTGGGACTAAAATTCAGCCCTGGCATTTGAAGCTACACAGGCCCACTTGTCACATGGTGACTGTATAATATCTTTGAACACTTGCAGGCAGGGCCGGTTTTAGGCAAAGTGGGGTCCTAGGCAAAGTTTATAATGGGGCCCCAAATGCTAACATATTGCACATCACACAAAAGCATTTTGGTTGTATTTACATGCGCTGATTTCAGGCCGCTAAATGAGTTTGATCGACAATGCTGAAGTTTTTCAACGCTTGTTTCCCGGCCTCTTTCCACCAGCTGAGGTATAATGATGGGACAGAACGATCACTAATAGATCACTAACAGATCACCATACAATATCATTTTATCAGCAGCACATCTACAGTTTACACCGGCGATGTGCTGCAGAGAGCAATGATTTTTGTTCCAGCAAAAACAATCTGAATATGCAGCTGTTACGGGGTCTACCGTGTTGGAGTACCTCTTTCAGTACCACCCAGTGTTTCAGGAGGTCCACTCTACTTTAGCTGGAGTCTGAATGAAGGACGCTGGCTGGAATTCCTTGATTACATGGGCGCATATCAGGTATGGACTGGGGTCGAAATTCAGCCCTGGCATTTGAAATCACACAGGCCATGTTGTCCACGTCCCCAAGCACTAGTAGGATATATTACTAATATTACCCTGGATGAAGGAAAGCAAGATTTACTACAAGACCAATATTTCTAATGATACCTGTGACCTGCTGGGGTAAGTGACTGAGTCAGCGACGGTGCTCGGTCACAACTTTTAACAGTATGGATGTCTTGAGAACACTGATTCTGTTAACATCGTAGCAGACAAGACAGCCAAGGACCAGACAGGTCCTTCTGGCATTTGCCAGAATTGCCAAATGGCCAGTCCCGCCCTGGCGCATATAAAAGATCACTGCTTCTCCACGTATTTCCAGTATGACAACACTTTACTCACAGGACACAGAATATATATCACACAGGTACAGAGGGCAGGCCTATTGAAAAGCGGCAGGCCAGACATACATTACAGTAGCCGCAGGGGGCCGGAGCCTGCCGATATTTACTGTGGGAATTACAAAGGTGGGAGAGGTCAGAAGGGGGATATCTTGTCCCCTCTGCCCAGGGGCGCAGCCTGTGGGCTGGTGCATTAGGGACATACCTCTCATAAGGAAACTATTATACATACATATAACTGCACAACATAATCTGGGTGCTGAGGGGTTCCGTAACAGCAGCATTTTACTTGTTTAGTAAAATACACCCCATAGGCCTCCATATATTATAATATGCACCACAGTCCTCCATATAGTATAATACACTCCCTATAGTCTTCCATATATTAAAATACACTGCTCAGTCCTCAACATAGTATAATACACTCCTCATAGTGCTCCATATAGTATAATGCCCCGCCATAGTCATCCATGTAGTACAATTCACTTCCCATAGTATAATGCACCCCATAGTTCTTCATATAGTATAACGTATTCCCTATAGTCCTTGATACAGTATAATGCAGCCCCCATATAGTATAATGCAGCCACCACCCCACAGAGTATAATGTAACCCCCATAGAAAATAATGCAGCCTCCCTCATAGTTTAATGCAGCCCCCTCAGAGTATGATGCAATCACCCTCATAGAATATAAATATAATACAGCCCCCCATAGAATATAATGTAGCCCCGAATAGAATATAATAAAGCCCACCTCCCCATAGAATATAATGCAGCCCCATCAAAGAGTATGATGCAATCATCCCTCATAAAATCTAATACAGCCCCCCCATAGAATATAATACAGCCTACCTCCCCATAATATATAATGTAGCCCCCCATAGAATATAATGCAGCCCCCATAGTATATAACACAGCCTCCCCATAGAATATAATATACCCCCACAATAGTATATAACACAGCAACATAGTATATAACACAGCCTCCCCATAGACTATAATATTAGTATAGTATATAGCACAACCCGCATAGTATATAGCACAACCCGCATAGTATATAGCACAACTCGCATAGTATATAGCACAACCCACATAGTATATAGCACAGCCTGCATAATATAGCACAGCCCACATAGTATACAGCACAGCCCACGTAGTAGTATATAGCACAGCCCACGTAGTAGTATACAGCACAGCCCACAGAGTAGTATACAGCACAGCCCACAGAGTAGTATACAGCATACACAGCCCATACAGTAGTATACAGCACACACAGCCCACACAGTAGTATACAGCCCACACAGTAGTATGCAGCGCATACAGTAGTATACAGCACACACAGCCCACGTAGTAGTATACAGCTCACACAGCCTATGTAGTATACAGCACATGTAATAAGGTGCAGGGTTGAGTATGTCACCACGGTACAGACAGACTAACTGTTGAGGGGAATTTATTAACAGGAGTAAGATTCTCCTCGCAGGGAGTAAACAGGGGGTTAATAGAGATAAAGCAAAACAGTAAACAGTTAAGCGGAATCGCAACGGTTAACGAATGTTCTTGTAACTTATCAATCCAGGGAGGTCCTGACTTGAGGGTCCTTATTCCAACGTGGGTACAGTCACCAGCAGCACTTGAAGATCCTCTGTCTCCTGGAGACTCCGGGGTTAAGTCTCTGCAGCCTATTCTCAAAGTGAAACTGAAAGCAGGAAGTCACACAGCCACTCTGCTGCCAGTCTCTGTATATTGGGCTGACAGTTTCTCTCTCTGCAGCAAGAATACACACACTGAGCAGTTTACTTTGTCACACTCTGGGGTCCTGGCTTGTCAGTGCGGTCACCGGGGCTGCGCGCTCAGGTCACTGTAAGGGGATACGTCTTCTCTGATTATGGAGGCTTCCAAGTCCACACTCTCACATCCAGCCTTCACTACTAGGGTTGAGCGAAACGGATCGGTCATTTTCATAAGTCGCCGACTTTTGGCAAAGTCGGGTTTCATGAAACCCGACCCGATCCCTGTGTGGGGTCGGCCATGCGGTACGCGACTTTCGCGCCAAAGTCGCGTTTCAATGACGCTAAAAGCGCCATTTCTCAGCCAATGAAGGTGGACGCAGAGTGTGGGCAGCGTGATGACATAGATCTCAGTCCCCACCATCTTAGAGAAGGGCATTGCAGTGATTGGCTTGCTTTCTGCGGCGTCACAGGGGCTATAAAGGGGCGTTCCGGCCGACCGCCATTACTGCTGCTGATCTGAGCGTAGGGAGAGGTTGCTACCGCTTCGTCAGAAGCAGGGATAGTGTTAGGCAGGATACATTCACCCCCAAACCGCTTGTGCTGTAGCGATTTCCACGGTCCAACACCACCTTTTGTTTGCAGGGACAGTGGAAGCTACATTTTTTTTTCCTCAGCGCTGTAGCTCATTGGGCTGCCCTAGAAGGCTCGCTGATAGCTGCGTTGCTGTGTGTGTACGCCGCTGTGCAAACCAACTGCTTTTTTCAAAGCACAAATCCTGTTGTTCCTTCCTTTCTGCACAGCTATCTTGTTTGTTTGTCCACACTTTTGTGTGCAGCTGTCCTTTTTATAGCTGCCTGACATACTTTTCTGAGATTATTGCAGGGAGATAAAGATTGGCAAGTCTGCCTCTGTGCCAGTGCTGTGTGTGGCATCTGTCTCTCATTGTGTGCCACAGAAAACCTAGTGTGTAATACTGGGCCATTTTTTTTTTTTAATTCTCCCTGAAAAAAAATAAATAAATAGTGGGAGATAAAGATTGGCAAGTCTGCCTCTGTGCCAGTGCTGTGCGTGGCATCTGTCTCTCATTGTGTGCCACAGAAAACCTAGTGTGTAATACTGGGCCATTTTTTTTTTATTCTCCCTGAAAAAAAATAAATAAATAGTGGGAGATAAAGATTGGCAAGTCTGCCTCTGTGCCAGTGCTGTGTGTGGCATCTGTCTCTCATTGTGTGCCACAGAAAACCTAGTGTGTAATACTGGGCCATTTTTTTTTTAATTCTCCCTGAAAAAAATAAATAAATAATGGGAGATAAAGATTGGCAAGTCTGCCTCTGTGCCAGTGCTGTGTGTGGCATCTGTCTCTCATTGTGTGCCACAGAAAACCTAGTGTGTAATACTGGGCCATTTTTTTTTTTTAATTCTCCCTGAAAAAAAATAAATAAATAGTGGGAGATAAAGATTGGCAAGTCTGCCTCTGTGCCAGTGCTGTGCGTGGCATCTGTCTCTCATTGTGTGCCACAGAAAACCTAGTGTGTAATACTGGGCCATTTTTTTTTTATTCTCCCTGAAAAAAAAAAAATAAATAGTGGGAGATAAAGATTGGCAAGTCTGCCTCTGTGCCAGTGCTGTGTGTGGCATCTGTCTCTCATTGTGTGCCACAGAAAACCTAGTGTGTAATACTGGGCCATTTTTTTTTTAATTCTCCCTGAAAAAAATAAATAAATAATGGGAGATAAAGATTGGCAAGTCTGCCTCTGTGCCAGTGCTGTGTGTGGCATCTGTCTCTCATTGTGTGCCACAGAAAACCTAGTGTGTAATACTGGGCCATTTTTTTTTTATTTTTTTTTTAATTCTCCCTGAAAAAAATAAATAAATAGTGGGAGTCTGGGAGATAAAGATTGGCAAGTCTGCCTCTGTGCCAGTGCTGTGTGTGGCATCTGTCTCTCATTGTGTGCCACAGAAAACCTAGTGTGTAATACTGGGCCATTTTTTTTTTTTTAATTCTCCCTGAAAAAAAAAAAAATAGTGGGAGATAAAGATTGACAAGTCTGCCTCTGTGCCAGTGATGTGTGTGGCATCTGTCTCATTGTGTGCCACAGAAAACCTAGTGTGTAATACTGGGCCATTTTTTATTTATTTTTTAAATTCTCTCTGAAAAAAAAAATAGTGGGAGATTAAGATTGGCATTTCTGCTTGAGTGCCGGTCCTGTGTGTGCCATCTGTCTCAAATTATTGGTGCACAGAAAACCTAGTGTGTCATACTGTTAATTTTTTTTTTTTTTTTTTTAATTCTCCCTGAAAAAAAAAAATAGTGGGAGATTAAGATTGGCATTTCTGCTTGAGTGCCGGTCCTGTGTGTGCCATCTGTCTCAAATTATTGGGGCACAGAAAACCTAGTGTGTAACATTGGGCCTGATTTTCCTTTCCGTGTCAGCCACCTATAAAGGTATATATAAATCCTACAGAAGTTTGAGTTCACCTTATAAGTTGTTTTACAGTAACAAATACCGTTACTTTAGTTACGTTTTGCAAACAATGAGGAAGTCTAGTGGAAGAGGTCGTGGCCGTGGGCAGTCATTGTCAGCTGGTAATGATGGTAGTGGTGGTGGAGCATCAGGTGGTCGTGGTAAAAGCAGTACAGCACCTAAGTCTCGAGTTGTTGAGCCAGGTTCGTCGTCTGGCTACACAAGGCCTCGAACGCTCCCTTTTCTGGGAGTAGGAAAACCACTTTTAAAGCCGGAGCAGCAAGAACAAGTTTTGGCTTTCCTTGCTGACTGAGCCTCTAGCTCTTTTGCCTCCTCTTCTGAAAGTGCTAAATGTAAAAGCAGCGCGTCGTTAGTGGATGTTCACGGTCAGGGACAAGTCGCTTCCTTGTCTTCTTCACCCAGAACAAGAGAGAAGGATGCGTCAGGCGACACAACGGGTTACTCCATGGAGCTCTTTACACATACCGTTCCTGGGTTAGACAGTGAAACAGTTAACAGGCCATGCCCATTAGAAGTTGAATCGGACATGGAGTGCACAGATGCACAGCCACAGCCAGATTACTATGCTGTTCCTTTGACTCAGACCAGAACATTGCCCTCGCAGTGTACTGAGCCAGAATCAAACCCAGCGGAGACTATGGTGCCCCGTCACGAACGCTATACCACCGGCTTACACGGTGACACAGTCGAAGTTGCACACGACATAGAAGAGGAGGTCATAGATGACCTAGTTGTTGACCCCGATTGGCAGCCATTGGGGGAACAGGGTGCAGGCGGCAGTAGTTCTGAAGCGGAGGAGGAGCCGCAGCAGGCATCAACATCACAACAGGTTCCATCTGCCGGGCCCGTATCTGGCCAAAAACGCGTGGCAAAACCAAAACCAGTTGGAGGACAGCGTGGCCATCCAGTTAAAGAAGCTCAGTCTGCAATGCCTGAAAAGGTATCCGATAGTAGAAAGAGTGCAGTCTGGCATTTTTTTAAACAACATCCAAATGATCAGCGCAAAGTCATCTGTCAAAAATGTTCAACTACCTTAAGCAGAGGTCAGAATCTTAAAAGTCTAAATACAAGTTGCATGCATAGACATTTAACCACCATGCATTTGCAAGGCTGGACTAACTACCAAACGTCCCTAAAGGTTGCAGCACCCTCGGCCAATGAAGCTAGTCAGCAACGCTACATCCCTTCCCTCCCTGTAAGCCCACCATTTCCTGCACCACCTGCAGTATCTGTGCAGCTTTCGTCGCCAGGCCAAAGCAGTCAGGGAATCACCAGGTTAGTAGTAGGAAACACTGCATGTAGGGCATCGGCAAGAATACCATCTCCAATCCTCTCTCAGTCACCCATGTCCACCGGCACCCCCGCTAATTCCACCGTATGCAGCTCTCCAGTCCAGCTCACCCTTCATGAGACTCTCGTTAGGAAAAGGAAGTACTCATCCTCGCATCCGCATACACAGGGTTTGAACACCCACATTGCTAGACTAATCTCATTAGAGATGATGCCATACCGGTTAGTTGAAAGCGAGAAAAGCCATCCCAGCCCTCTACCACCATGTTAAAGAGCGCATCGTCCATGCACGCAGGCAATCTGTGACTACAAAGGTGCACCTGACAACAGATGCATGGACCAGTAGGCATGGCCAGGGACGTTACGTGTCCATCACGGCACACAGGGTGAATGTGGTGGATGCAGGGTCCACAGGGGACAGCAATATTGGGACAGTTCTGCCTAGCCCACGGCCTAGGAAACAGTTGGCTGTAGGTGTTCGCCCCCCCTCCTCCTCGTCCTCCTGCAGAAGCGAGAGCTCGTCCACAGACCGCAGTCGCACATCCACTCCATCTGCAGCTGCCACTGTTGCACACCAGGTGTGCCATTATGGGACAGCTAGTGGCAAGCGTCAGCAGGCTGTATTGGCAATGAAGTGTTTGGGCGACAACAGACACACCGCGGAAGTTCTGTCCGAGTTCTTGCAGAAAGAAACCCAGTCATGGCTGGGCACTGTACATCTTGAGGCAGGCAAGGTAGTGAGTGATAACAGAAGGAATTTCATGGCTGCCATAGCCCTTTCCCAACTGAAACACATTCCTTGCCTGGCTCACACCTTAAACCTGGTGGTGCAGTGCTTCCTGAAAAGTTATCCGGGGTTACCCGACCTGCTCCTCAAAGTGCGCAGACTTTGCTCTCATATCCGCCGTTCGCCCGTACACTCCAGCCGTATGCAGAACTATCAGCGGTCTTTGAACCTTCCCCAGCATCGCTTAATCATCGATGTTGCAACAAGGTGGAACTCAACACTGCACATGCTTCAGAGACTGTGCGAACAGAGGCGTGCTGTTATGTATTTGTGGGAGGATACACATACACGGGCAGGCAGTTGGATGGCAGACATGGAGTTGTCAGGTGTGCAGTGGTCGAAGGTACAAGACCTGTGTCAAGTCCTTCAGTGTTTTGAGGAATGCACACAGCTGGTTAGTGCAGACAACGCCATAATAAGCATGAGCATCCCCCTAATGCATCTGCTGATGCAAAGTTTGACGCACATAAAGGAGCAGGCGTCTGCAGCCGAGGAAGAGGAAAGCCTTGATGACAGTCAGCCATTGTCTGGTCAGGGCAGTCTACAGGATGAGGTAGCGGGTGAAGAGGAGGAGGACGAGGAGGATGATGGGGATGAGTATTTTTTAAATGAGGAAGCTTCTCCGGGGCCAATGGAAATTGCTGGTGTGGCAAGGCCGGGTTCAGGTTTTTTGAGGGAGACAAGTGACGTAGATTTGCCTGTGACTGCCCCTCAAACCAGCACAACCGCAGATTTGACTACTGGAACTTTGGCCCACATGGCGGATTATGCCTTACGTATCCTCAAAAGGGACCCACGCATTATTAAAATGATGACCGATGACGATTACTGGTTGGCCTGCCTCCTTGATCCTCGCTATAAAGGCAAATTGCAAAATATTATGCCACATGAGAACCTCGAACAAATATTAGCAACCAAACAAGCAACTCTTGTAGACCGTTTGATTCAGGCATTCCCAGCACACAGCGCCGGTGATGGTTCTCACACGAGCTGCAGGGGGCTACAGGGCAGAGGTGTTAGAGGTGCACAAATCAGAAGTGGCATTGGACAGAGGGGTTTTCTGACCAGGTTGTGGAGTGATTTCGCAATGACCGCAGACAGGACAGGTACTGCAGCATCTATTCAAAGTGACAGGAGACAACATTTGTCCAGTATGGTTACTAACTATTTTTCAGCCCTTATCGATGTTCTCCCTCAACCGTCATTCCCATTTGATTACTGGGCATCCAAATTAGACACCTGGCCTGAATTGGCAGAATATGCATTGCAGGAGCTTGCTTGCCCAGCAGCTAGTGTGCTATCAGAAAGAGTATTCAGTGCTGCTGGTTCAATATTAACCGAAAAAAGGACTCGTCTGGCTACCCAAAATGTTGATGATCTAACCTTCATTAAAATGAACCACTCCTGGATTTCAAATTATTTTGCCCCACCTTTCCCGGCTGACACCTAGCTTTCCTATAAAAAGGTCTTGCTTGTGGACTGGTCTTACTGAGTGTTCCAATCTCTTACTTTGCAGCAGCTGTTTGTCCAGCATACGACATGTTTACACCTCCCTAAATGGGAAAACTCCCCCCACAGGGCCGTGGTCTCGCCACTTGGCGCAAGCAACTGTTAGAGTGCCGTTTGTCTGAAGAGGTGGGTGTGCCCGCTTTTGGTCGACGGCACTGCCACTGGGTCCCTCATAGTACAATAAAGTGTCTCTGGCGGTGGTGGCGCGCAACCAACGTCAGACACACCGTTAACATGAGGGGCCCTGGGCCTGTACCGCCGGCCACAAGAGAGTCCCCCCCCCCAGCTCAAACTGTGCTCTACCACGTGCAAAATTATCTCTCACAGCTCTAACAATGTTTAGTCTATGCGCTGACATCCTTCAATGCCTGGCACTGACAATACCAATTTGTTGACATGTATGATGCTAGTTAAAATAGTCAGGGTCAGTGTCCTATATTGACACCAGTAAATACGTATTGCCAAATTACTATGTCTGAAACTCAGTAGAGGCGCCCACCCCTGTACCTAAGTATGCCACACTTTTTTGTTTTTTGTTTTGTTGTTTTGCGAGACATTAACATCTATTTATTTTTTGGGAGTACTAACAGTGTCAGAAACTCCTTGCAATCGTCCTCCGCTGACCACACCAATGCTGCCTGTGTACCCCTGCGAGATAACTCTAAGTGCCTTGAGCCTATTTTTATTTATTTTAGGCCTAGTAAGCCTGTCTGCGGTCCCTCCTTGCAATCGTCCTCCGCTGACCACACCAATGCTGCCTGTGTACCCCTGCGAGATAACTCTAAGTGCCTTGAGCCTATTTTTATTTATTTTAGGCCTAGTAAGCCTGTCTGCGGTCCCTCCTTGCAATCGTCCTCCGCTGACCACACCAATGCTGCCTGTGTACCCATGTAACCTATTTAAAACTGCCTTGAGCCTATTTTTATTTATTTTAGGCCTAGTAAGCCTGTCTGCGGTTCCTCCTTGCAATCGTCCTCCGCTGACCACACCAATGCTGCCTGTGTACCCCTGCGAGATAACTCTAAGTGCCTTGAGCCTATTTTTATTTATTTTAGGCCTAGTAAGCCTGTCTGCGGTCCCTCCTTGCAATCGTCCTCCGCTGACCACACCAATGCTGACTGTGTACCCCTGCGAGATAACTCTAAGTGCCTTGAGCCTATTTTTATTTATTTTAGGCCTAGTAAGCCTGTCTGTGGTCCCTCCTTGCAATCGTCCTCCGCTGACCACACCAATGCTGCCCGTATACCCCTGGAACCTATTTTAAAGTGCATAGAGCCTATTTTTTTATTTTATTTAATATTAATAAAGCCATGATGGACTACGCTGTACCACGCTACGAACTACCCAGTTGACACTTCTTTTGCGAGAAAAGCCATCCCAACCCTCCACCAGCATGTAAAAGACCGCATTGTCCATGCACTCTGGCAATCTGTGAGTACAAAGGTGCACCTGACAACAGACGCATGGACCTGTAGGCATGGCCACGGAAGGTTACGTGTCCATTACGGCGCAATGGGTTAATGTGGTGGATGCATGGTCCACAGGGGACAGCCTACTAACTCTGTCTGCAGTCCCTAATTCAAATTGTCCTCAATTCAGGTTTTCGGGCTTTTTTAAAAAATAGGAAACTGCATTTGGGCTACTAGTTTGGTTGGGGCCTACTGTTGATGTCTGCCGCTCCTGGGTGTTCTCCTCCTCCTGGGTGTTCTCCTCCTCCTGGGTGTTCTCCTCCTTCTTGGTGTTCTCCTCCTGGTTTCCTTGTCTGAGCTTCAACCTTCAGGCTCTCATAAAGTATTTTTAAATGTAACACTGCAGTTGCCCTGCTACCTGGGTTGGGGCCTAGTAACGGTGTCTGCCGCTCCCTGGTGTTCTCCTTCTTCTTGGTGTTCTCCTCCAGGTTTCCTTGTCTGAGCTTCAACCTTCAGGCTCTCATAAAGTATTTTTAAATGGAACACTGCAGTTGCCCTGCTACCTGGGTTTGGGCCTAGTAACGGTGTCTGCCGCTCCTTGGTGTTCTCCTCCTCCTTGGTGTTCTCGTCTTGGTTTCCTTGTCTGAGCTTCAACCTTCAGGCTCTCATTAAGTATTTGTTTTTAAAAATTGGTGGTTGGGGCGTACTAACGGTGTGTGCCGCTCCCTGGTGTTGTCCTCCACTGTATAAAGCTGAGCTTCAGTCTTTAGGCTTTCGGCCTATAGTAGCAGATATTAAACTGCATTTGGCCTTCAACTTTGGTTGGGCCCTACTAACGGTGTGTGCCGCTCCCTGGTGTTGTCCTCCACTGTATAAAGCTGAGCTTCAATCTTAAGGCTCTCGTTAAGTACTTGTTTTTAAAATGTGTGGTTGGGCCCTTAAAACGGTGTCTGACGCTACTGGGTGTTCTCCTCCTCCTGGGCGTTCTCCTCCTCCTGGGTGTTCTCCTCCAGGTTTCCTTGTCTGAGCCTCAACCTTCAGGCTCTCATTAAGTAGTTGTTTTTAAAAATTGGTGCTTGGGGCCTACTAACGGTGTGTGCCGCTCCATGGTGTTGTCCTCCACTGTATAAAGCTGAGCTTCAATCTTAAGGCTCTCGTTAAGTAGTTGTTTTTAAAATGTGTGGTTGGGCCCTTAAAACGGTGTCTGACGCTACTGGGTTTTCTCCTGTTTTGTTGTCCCGACCTTCAATGTTCAGGCTTTCGGCTTACATTTTAAATAATTAAACTGCAGTTGGCCTACTACTTTGGTTGGGCCTAGTAACGGTGTGTGCCGCACCTTGGTGTTGTCCTGTGTTATTTTCCTGAACTTTAATCTTCAGGCTTTCGGCCTTCATTTGTAATATTAAACTGCATAGGGCCTACTAGTGTGGTTCGGCCCTACTAACGGTGTCTGCCGCTCCTGGGTTTTCTACTCCACTGAACTAAGCAATGCCACCTGGTTAGTCCTGTTACCAATTTTGAACTGCATTTTACCCACTTTATTATTTGGGCCTATATCAGTGTTTCGTCCTCATCCTGCCCATTGCCCAGCCGGTGCTAGATGAGTCTTGTGGTACTTTGACCCAGACCACTACATTCCCCTTGCACGCTACACAGCAACAATCTGACCCTGCTGAACGTCAGGTTCCACTTCCCGCATACTATACCACCTTACACAGGGACAAAGAGGAAGGTGCAGATGAAAGTGCAGGTTTCTTCAACAGGTAGGGGGGCATACTCGTTGGCGACGTCACAGGCACAGGGCCCCTCAGAGTACGCAAAAGTGTCGCTGCTGGTGGGAGGCGCCCCCGCCGTGCAAACACCCCGCCGTACTTTGAGGGGCCCTGTGCCAGTGCCAATGCGAACGAGTGGGCCTCCCTGCTTGCTCAGGATCACAGCATTTGCAAAGTTGAAATACTTACCTCTCACTGCTCCACCGCCGTGACGTAGTCCACGTTTCCTGGGCCCACTAAAACCTTGAACCAGCCCTACCCCCCACAACTTTTGCCAAATGACCCCCAATTTCCAATGCCCAACTATTATTATAAAGTTAATTAAGATTGACAAGCTTCAGAAACAAGAATGGATGTTTTTGGCATTAAAATGGGCACTGTAGGTGTTTTCCCGGCCTCTACTCACTGCCGACTGTGCTTCCCCATTGACTTGCATTGGGTTTCATGTTTCGGTCGACCCCCGACTTTTCGCGATAATCGGCCGACTTCACTCGACTTTGGACAAAGTCGGGTTTCGCAAAACCCGACTCGATCTTAAAAAAATGAAAGTCGCTCAACCCTATTCACTATGGCTGTGTAATAATTATAGGGGATAATTCAGGAGACTCTTTGCGTGGAACAAGACAACAGGACACAGTTTTATAAGTGGTAAAGTTTATATTATCACATGGTGATTCAAGCAGGTGCAGAGAGAAACTCAAGTCCACAACACTTGGTGCAAATAATAAACGCAGCTTAGCAGTCAATAGGAAACTTCAGAGGTAGATGCAAACAAACAGAAAGTCTATGAAGCACAGTTATACTTGAGGAAACTTGACACGAATAGATCCTTGACTTAGTCCAGACACAGATAGATATGCTATTAGGCAGTTCAAATCATATCTTAGCTCAACCAGGGAGGCCGGGTTAATAGTCTCAGGTTTTGCAGAGCAGAAACAGCTTACATGTCCAGCAAATGCAGATGGAAGTAACACGAGCAGCAGATGAAGGAGGATTACTGAACACTGGTGTATGCAGCAGGAACTCAGAGCAGAGTGGCAGGATCTCCAACACAGGTTCACAGGAGCAGGTGCAGGTGCAAGGCCAGGGAGTAATCAGGAGCTGGATGCAAAGCAGAATAATCTAGCACAGACTTGAAGGCTGGGGTGGAGTTTTATAGCAGGAAGACAAGTGCACATGAGACCAAAGACGCCATGTCGGAAAAGGGCAGTAATGCACAAAAGGTAAAAAATATTCAGAGTCCTGACATTACTCCCTCCTTAGAAGCAGCCTCAGGACGATCCTGGACCTGGTTTCTCAGGGAATCTCTGATGAAAACGAGAAATCTTCTGTTGGGCATTGATGTTTTCCACAGGTTCCCAAGAGTCTTCCTCAGGGGGATATCCCTGCCATCTTATCAGATATTGGAGCCGATTCCTGCGAATCCTGGAATCAATAATTTCCTCCACCACAAATTGTTCTTGCCCATCAATCAACACAGGCTGCGGAGGTGGCACAACACGTCCCTGGAAGGTATTAGGAGATACAGGCTTTAGTAAAGATACATGAAAAACTGGGTGTACCTTTATTGTCCTAGGTAGCTTCAGCCGGCAGGCCACAGAGCTCACAATACCGTTGATCTTGAAAGGGCCAATGAATTTCTGTCCAAGTTTTTGTGAAGGAACGTTTAACTTCAGATTCTTAGTTGCTAACCACACGGAATCTCCTACCTTGAACATGGGTGCAGGTTTACGGAATCTATCAGCCGATCTCTTATAACGTTCTTGAGCCGTGGTCAGGGATTCCTTCCTCCAGATTTTGTCTCATCGCAGTCAGCCTTTCCTCCACTGCTGGAACCGGAGAATTAATTGGAGACCTAGGTAAAATACACGGATGATAACCCAGATTGGCAAAGAAAGGTGTAAATTTAGTGGAGGCGCTCTGAGAATTATTATATGAAAATTCGGCTAACGGCAACAACTCCAACCAATCATCCTGGAGATGGCTGACATAGCATCTTAGATATTGTTCCAGCGCCTGGTTGGTACGCTCAGTCTGACCATTTGTCTGGGGATGGTAAGCAGAAGAGAGACAGACATTATTATTGAGTGCAGAGCAAAACCCCTTCCAGAATCTTGAAGTGAACTGTACTCCACGGTCAGAGATGATCTCATCCGGCAACCCATGCAACCGAAAGACATTCTGTATAACCAAGTTCACTGTATCTTTAGCTGAGGGGAGGCCGGTGCACGGAACAAAATGAGCAGCTTTAGTCAGGCGATCAACTACCACCATGATTGTATTCATGCCTCCCGATGTAGGCAGCTCCACAATAAAGTCCATTGATATAGACCCCCAAGGGCAGGATGGAACAGGTAAAGGTTGTAGAAGACCCGTAGGTGCCACATGAGGAGTCTTGTAACGGGCATATACCTCGCAAGAGAGAACATAGTCCTTGGTATCCTTCAGGCAAGTTGGCCACCAGAAGAATTGGCTCAGGAACTCTTGTGTCTTCTGTACCCCCTGTGACCAGCCAACTTGGAGTCATGTACCAACTTGAGGATCTGCAGACGGACGACCTCCGGGACGTAGATACGTCGATCTCTGAACCACATGCCACCCTTAAAGACAAGATTAATATCCACAGGTGGGTTGGCCAGAAATACATCACCTTCATAGGCCTCCCTGCACTCCTTCCACAAGTCCTGATCGTGGATAACTCCGATGAAATTGGCATCAGATAGAATGGTCTTGGACGGGGCTCCAGGTACGGAATCCGCAGCATGGATTCGGGATAAAGCATCAGCCTTCCCATTACGAGAACCTGGACGGTACGAGATAACAAAGTTAAATTGATTTAAGAATAAGTTCCAACGAGCCTGACGAAGAGAAAGACATCTAGCGGATCTAAGGAACTCTAGATTGCGATGGTCAGTTAGCACTACGATCTGTTGTGCAGCTCCTTGCAGATGATGCCTCCATTCTTTGAAAGGCGCAATAATAGCCAGCAATTCCTTGTCTCCCACGTCGTAATTCTTCTCTGCTGAGGTTAGTCTACGGGAAAAGAAAGCACAAGGATGTAGCAGACCCTTCTCTCCAGTTCTTTGGGAGAGAATAGCCCCAAAGCATTATCAGAAGCGTCCACCTCCACAATGAAAGGATGTGTTGGATCTGGGTGTATCAACAGCGGTGCTGATGTGAAACAGATCTTCAGTCGATCAAAAGCTTCTTGAGTCTGTGATGACCACTTAAAGGGCTTTTCCTTCTTTGTCAAGGAAGTAATGGGACAATATCTGAAAAATTTCGAATGAAGCGTCTGTAGAAATTTGCAAAACCAATAAAACGTTGGACCTCCTTAACGTTCTTGGGTGCCGGCCAGTCAAGGATAGCCTGAATTTTACCAGATTCCATGTTCAGCCCCTGGGGAGAAATGATATAACCTGTTGTGAATTCTGTTCTTGGGCTCCCTCTGGTGGTTATAAGTGGTAGCGCTGCTGTCTGTCCTTCACAGCAGTTATCAGGTGTGTCCACTCTGGACTGGGCTATTTAGTCTGGCCTCACCCTTTAGTCAGTGCCAGTTGTCCATTGTTTCTGGAGGATTCACATCCCTTCATGGTTTCTCCTGCTTCCTGGTCTTTTCACCAAGATAAGTCCTGCTTGTTTTGCAGCCCACATTTTGTGGGCCTCATTGTTCAGTGCATTTCATGTTTTTTCTTGTCCAGCTTAATCTGTATAAGGATTTATGCAGCCAAGCTGGAATCTCTGGAGAGGCAGATATACCCTCCATGTCTTTAGTTAGATGTGGGGTTCTAGTATTTTCTGTGGTGGATATTTCCTAGTATTTTAATACTGACCGCATAGTTCTCTGTCCTATCTTTCCTATTTAGCTAGATTGGCCTCCTTTGCTAAATCCTGTTTTCAGCCTGTGTATGTTTTTTCCTCTCCTCTCACAGTCAATATTTGTGGGGGGCTGCCTATCCTTTGGGAATTTTCTCTGAGGCGAGATAGTTTTCCCTTTTCTATCTATAGGGTTAATTAGTCCTCCGGCTGTGTCGAGGTGTCTAGGATCAGTAGGTACATCCCACGGCTACTTCTAGTTGCGGTGTTAAGTTCAGGGTCCGCGGTCAGTACAGATACCACCTTCTCCAGAGTACGTCTTATGCTGCTCCTAGGCCACCAAATCATAACAATAACCCAAGAACTGTATCTCAGAACGATGGAACTCGCATTTCTCCGGCTTGATATACAGTTGGTTCTCTTTCAGACGTCTTAAAAGTTTTGACATGTTCTTCATGTTCCTGTAGAGAGTCAGAAAAGATTAGTATATCGTCCAAATAGATCACCACAAACTGATCCAACAAATCTCTGAAGATGTCATTAACAAGGTGTTGAAATGCTGCAGGGGCGTTACAAAGCCCGAAGGGCATCACAAGAGATTCAAAGTGTCCATACCGGCATCTGAATGCTGTCTTCCACTCATCCCTTGGACAAATACGCACCAAATTATAAGCCCCACGAAGATCCAGCTTAGAGAACACCTTAGCATGGCGGACTCTTTCCAGTAATTCGGGAATCAGAGGCAAAGGGTAACGGTTTCGTACGGTTACCTTATTGAGTTCCCGATAGTCAACACAGGGTCTCAGGGTCCCATCCTTCTTCTTTACAAAAAAAATGGGTGCCCCTGCTGGTGAGGAAGAAGGACGTATGAAGCATTTTGCCAGATTTTCATCAATATACTCCTCTAAGGCTTGAAGCTCAGGTGCCGCCAAAGGGTATACGTGACCAAAAGGAATATCTGCCCCAGGAAGCAACTCAATGGGACAGTCATAATGCCTGTGTGGAGGAAGCTGATCTGCATTCTTCTTGTCACAGAGGTCAGAGAACTCTTTATATGCTGGAGGTAAAGAAAATACCTGTACATGTGGTTCCGTAGCCGTGGACTCAGGGACAGCTTCTGTTAAGGCTGAGTTGCTCCTTGTTGGAAAGATAATCTCCTTTGTCTCCCAGTTGATAATTGGGTTCTGAGAACGCAACCAAGGAATGCCTAAAATCACAGGAAAATGAGAAGAAGAAATTAACAAGAAAGAAAGTTGCTTCTGATGATTAGGCTCCAACAAAATTTCAAGGGGTACGGTCTCCTGATCCACAGGCCCAGAGATTAAAGGTGACCCATCCACTGTTTCCATGGTAATTGGAGAGGCTCTTTGCTGAATTTTAATACCATGTTCCTTGGCAAATGCGATATCCATGAAATTGCCACCTGCACCAGAGTCAATCATAGCTGAACTGGAAATCCACTGTCCTGAACACAGGATCTTAATAGGGAGAGAACAGTGAGAGTTCTTTTCCTTCAGCTCCTTGGGGGGTGAAGTCATAGAAAGTGAATGGAATACAGCGTTTAAAGGCAGGCTACATTCAGAGATGTCAGATTCATCATCACAGTTGTCATACTCCCCTATTGCTGCTAGCACCTTGTTAGGCCATCTAGGACACTTAGGACAATTGATCAAGAAGTGGTCAGACTGGCCGCAGTAGAAACATAGACTTTCACGAAGGCGATGCTCCCGGCGCTCATTGATCTCGCGCCTCTGAACGGAATCAATTTGCATGGGCACCTCCTCCACTTCCCGAGATATTTTACCTGCAGGCTCTTTGGAAGGAAGGGAAAAGTTAGAAATACGGTTATATGAAGCAAATTTCTCCTGCCTACGTTCAGTAAGGCGAATGTCTATGCGCACACAATGCTGTATAAATGTCTCTAGTTCTTGTGGTGACTCCGAGCGAGCTAGTTCATCTTTTATAATACTAGACAGACCCCTTTTAAAATTAGGCAATTGTGCATAACTGTCCCAATTGGTATCTACCGCCAATCTCCTGAATTCAGTGGTATACTCAATAACAGAACGTTTAGCCTGGCGTAAAGACAACAACGCAGATTCAGCGGTTGCACGGCGATTAGGGTCATCAAACATTAATGCCATAGCGGCCAAGAAATCATCCAAGTCATTTAACCGTGGGTCACGAGACTCAATCATCGGATTCGCCCAGGCGAGCGCTCGTGAGGTCAGTAGCATTATTACACACAATACTTTGGATCTATCAGTAGGAAAACGGTCAGCATGCACATCAAAATATAGCATACATTGATTCACAAAGCCACGAAATTTGTCGCGATCACCATTAAATCTGAATGCGGGCAACTTAGGTGGGCTAGCTGGTGGCGGTTGCCCAGAGGGTAAAGTCACTTGTGCAGCTATTTGCGTGCTTATGTCCTGAAAAGCCTATCCATACTGGGACTCTATGCCAGCAAGTTTGTTTTCCTGGGCTGCCATGCGATTGCTTAAGTCCTGCAAAGTTTGTCCAAACACTTGTTGATTGTGTTCAAAGCTTCCAAACTTCTTTTGCAGACCTTCCACATCTTTCTGCAGTGATCTAACTATGGAAAACACCTGCTCTAATCTGCTCTCTGCAGTCATTGTTCCAGCAGTCTCCTTTTTTTTTAATGGCTAGATTATCTTGTAATAATTATAGGGGATACTTCAGGAGACTCTTTGCGTGGAACAAGACAACAGGACACAGTTTTATAAGTGGTAAAGTTTATATTATCACACGGTGATTCAAGCAGGTGCAGAGAGAAACTCAAGTCCACAACACTTTGTGCAAATAATAAACGCAGCTTAGCAGTCAATAGGAAACTTCAGAGGTAGATGCAAACAAACAGAAAGTCTATGAAGCACAGTTATACTTGAGGAAACTTGACACGAATAGATCCTTGACTTAGTCCAGACACAGATAGATATGCTATTAGGCAGTTCAAATCATATCTTAGCTCAACCAGGGAGGCCTAGTTAATAGTCTCAGGTTTTGCAGAGCAGAAACAGCTTACATGTCCAGCAAATGCAGATGGAAGTAACACGAGCAGCAGATGAAGGAGGATTACTGAACACTGGTGTATGCAGCAGGAACTCAGAGCAGAGTGGCAGGATCTCCAACACAGGTTCACAGGAGCAGGTGCAGGTGCAAGGCCAGGGAGTAATCAGGAGCTGGATGCAAAGCAGAATAATCTAGCACAGACTGAAGGCTGGGGTGGAGTTTTTTAGCAGGAAGACAAGTGCACATGAGACCAAAGACGCCATGTCGGAAAAGGGCAGTAATGCACAAAAGGTAAAAAATGTTCAGAGTCCTGACAGGCTGGTATCTCAGCCTCAGTGCCCTCACGGGGAGCACTCTCTCGGGGAGCGCGGCGCTGCAGCCTGCTTTCTCTCTGGCGCACTGTCCCCTCTGTCTGGCGCGCTCTGCTCTCCCGCTCTTTTCTGACCACACCCCTCTCTCTTCCTCTCTGCCTCCAGCAGTCACATGGTCCCTTCTGTCCATAGCAGAAAGTCTTCCCCCCGACAACCCAGCTGTCTGACTAAGTGGTTTCAGGTAAGAAGCAGGGAAAGCAACCTTACATTCCCCCTCTCTTGAATCTCGCCATTCCACAGGCGAGGGCTCTTCGTGCTTCTCTTTGTTCTTTTGAGGGGAGTCAGATAATTGCAATTCTCGCATCTCCTTCTGCCTTTCTTCTTTCACATACTGCCAAACTAAATGGTCTAGGAGTTTTTCATCAGTCAGGTTGAGATATGCCTCCTCTGCTTCATCGACAACTGCTGGCCTCTTCTTCCTTTTCTTCTTCTTCTTGGCTTTGCCGCTAGCAGATGCTTGCATAGATGACTCGTCCTTTTCCTTGTCGTTATCGGAAACTTTAGGGACTTCTTTCCCGGGCTCCTCCGTCTGGGGGTTTAGTACAAGTAATTCTTCTCTGTAGCGCCCCCACTGCCGCAGGGCCGAGGGGTACCCGGTACCGGGCCTCTGAGTCTCTGCTCTGGGGTTGTCACAGTGGCTAGGCCCAGTCCGTGACCCTGCTGAGGGGCGTACAGTAAATGATATGATGGATGTGGATGGTGGTGGTGGTGCGGTGCAGTAAATAACGAGGACACAAGGTTGCAGTCTCTTTACCTCTTTACTGAAGGTCTCTGGGTCCTCAGTCCGGAATACGGTTCACCAGGCTGCGCAAGTCCGGCCGGTCCAATGGCACCTCCAGAGTTCTCTTTGCAGGTGGAAATCTGTGCCTTCCTGCTAGCGCTATGTGTTGTGGTCCTCCCCTGCTGTGCTTACGGGATAGTCCCCACAACTGTTGTGTCTGTTTCTCGTGTTCCCTCACAACAACTCAATTAGATGATGTTCTGCTAATCCTCCGTCCCTCCCGGTGTTATGGTTTTGACGCACCCGTATGACGGGTAGGCTCGGAGCTCTTCCGGGACCCTAGAGTCGCCCCTCTCCACAGGTTGCCCCCCATGTCTGCATAGGTGATTTAGGTGAGACAGCCCACCTGTGACTGACTGTCCTGCCGTTGGTTTGAAGTATTGCCTGGAGCTAGATATATGAATACTTCCTCGGCGTTCCGGCCGCCGGTTGTGCGCCTCAGTAGGATGTTGCCTCGGTCTTACAGCACGACTCCTACTGGTATTCTCCTTCTTGCTTTGATCTCGTTTCTCACTCAGCACAATATATCTCGCTTCTGATCCTTTCTTAGGGCACCGCCGCTATGCTGAGCAGGCACGGTCCCGTGACGTTCCTTCTTGTAGCCAGGCCTCTGTCAGGGTCCCAAACCTGACAGGGACCCTACCGAATCTTCCCCACAACACCCCCTGCCACAAGGTGTTGTCTGGTTCCAACCCAGTCAGCTTTCTGAACTAACTTCCTGCCTGACCCCCAGTTTACCCACACGGTGAGGAGTGGCCTAATAAATAGCACCCTTAGCTCCCCCTGGAGGCCCGACTGTGAAATGTATTGGTGTATGTGATACCTGGTCAGATGAACTCCTTCAGTGCCATCAGACGTACCATAGCCCCCCTTAGCGGCGGAGCCACAGTACTGCAACGACCAGGACTCTGGGGCGCTGCACTCCCCCCCGGTTAAATCCAGTACTCCGGGACTGGGAAGAAAACAACAATACATGTCAGCAAAAAGACATACAATTTTTGTGAGTGCAATAACAATAAGCATATTTGAACAAAGCTTCCCTTTATGGGAGGTGAGGACACTTGAACGTTACAAACATGGTTAAATACTCTTAAATAACTTTACTATAAATAACTTTTCTTACCCAACCGGGTATTCTACTAAGTGCAAAATTTTTAACCCCTTCACCACCAAGGGTGGTTTGCACGTTAATGACCGGGCCAATTTTTACAATTCTGACCACTGTCCCTTTATGAGGTTATAACTCTGGAACGCTTCAACGGATCTTGGCGATTCAGACATTGTTTTCTCGTGACATATTGTACTTCATGATAGTGGTAAAATTTCTTTGATATCACTTGCGTTTATTTGTGAAAAAAAAGGAAAATTGGCGAAAATTTTGAAAATTTCGCAATTTTCCAACTTTGAATTTTTATTCTGTTAAACCAGAGAGTTATGTGACACAAAATAGTTAATAAATAACATTTCCCACATATCTACTTTACATCAGCGCAATTTTGGAAACAAAATTATTTTTTTTTAGGAAGTTATAAGGGTTAAAATTTGAACAGCAATTTCTCATTTTTACAACAAAATTTACAAAACCATTTTTTTTAGGGACCACCTCACATTTGAAGTCATTTTGAGGGGTCTATATGGCAGAAAATACCAAAAAGTGACACCATTCTGAAAATTGCACCCCTCAAGGTGCTCAAAACCACATTCAAGAAGTTTATTAACCCTTCAGATGTTTCACAGCAGCAGAAGCAACATGGAAGGAAAAAATTAACATTTTACTTTTTAGTCACAAAAATGATCTTTCAGCAATAATTTTTTTAATTTCCCAAGGGTAAAAAGAGAAAATGGACCTTAAAAGTTGTTGCCCAATTTGTCCTGAGTACGCTGATACCCCACATGTGAGGGAGAACCACTTTTTGGGCGCACGGCAGAGCTCAGAAGGAAAGGAGCGCCCTTTGACATTTTCAAGCTAAAATTGGCTGCAATTGAAATCGGACGCCATGTCGTATTTGGCCAGCCCCTGATGTGCCTAAACAGTGGAAACCCCCCATAAGTGACCCCATTTTGGAAACTAGACCCCCTAAGGAACTTATCTAGATGTGTCGTGAGCACTTTTATCCCCCAAGTGCTTCACGAAAGTTTATAACGCCCGGGTGTGAAAATAAAAAATCCTATTTTTTCTACAAACATGATCGTTTAGTCCCCAATTGTTTATTTTCTCAAGGGTAGCAGGAGAAATTGGACCCCAAAAGTTGTTGTCCAATTTGTCCTGAGTACGCTGATACCCCATATGTGGGGGGTAACCACTGTTTGGGCGCATGGCAGGGCTCAGAAGGAAAGGAGCGCCCTTTGACATTTTCAAGCTAAAATTGGCTGGAATTGAGATCGGATGCCATGTCGTGTTTGGCGAGCCCCTGATGTGCCTAAACAGTGGAAACCCCCCATAAGTGACCCCATTTTGGAAACTAGACCCCCTAAGGAACTTATCTAGATGTGTCGTGACCACTTTTATCCCCCAAGTGCTTCACGAAAGTTTATAACGCCCGGGTGTGAAAATAAAAAATCCTATTTTTTCTACAAACATGATCGTTTAGTCCCCAATTGTTTATTTTCTCAAGGGTAGCAGGAGAAATTGGACCCCAAAAGTTGTTGTCCAATTTGTCCTGAGTACGCTGATACCCCATATGTGGGGGGTAACCACTGTTTGGGCGCATGGCAGGGCTCAGAAGGAAAGGAGCGCCCTTTCACATTTTCAAGCTAAAATTGGCTGGAATTGAGATCGGATGCCATGTCGTGTTTGGCGAGCCCCTGATGTGCCTAAACAGTGGAAACCCCCCATAAGTGACCCCATTTTGGAAACTAGACCCCCTAAGGAACTTATCTAGATGTGTCGTGAGCACTTTTATCCCCCAAGTGCTTCACGAAAGTTTATAACGCCCGGGTGTGAACATAAAAAATCCTATTTTTTCTACAAACATGATCGTTTAGTCCCCAATTGTTTATTTTCTCAAGGGTAGCAGGAGAAATTGGACCCCAAAAGTTGTTGTTCAATTTGTCCTGAGTACGCTGATACCCCATATGTGGGGGGTAACCACTGTTTGGGCGCATGGCAGGGCTCAGAAGGAAAGGAGCGCCCTTTGACATTTTCAAGCTAAAATTGGCTGGAATTGAGATCGGATGCCATGTCGTGTTTGGCGAGCCCCTGATGTACCTAAACAGTGGAAACCCCCCATAAGTGACCCCATTTTGGAAACTAGACCCCCTAAGGAACTTATCTAGATGTGTCGTGAGCACTTTTATCCCCCAAGTGCTTCACGAAAGTTTATAACGCCCGGGTGTGAAAATAAAAAATCCTATTTTTTCTACAAACATGATCGTTTAGTCCCCAATTGTTTATTTTCTCAAGGGTAGCAGGAGAAATTGGACCCCAAAAGTTGTTGTCCAATTTGTCCTGAGTATGCTGATACCCCATATGTGGGGGGTAACCACTGTTTGGGCGCATGGCAGGGCTCAGAAGGAAAGGAGCGCCCTTTGACATTTTCAAGCTAAAATTGGCTGGAATTGAGATCGGATGCCATGTCGTGTTTGGCGAGCCCCTGATGTGCCTAAACAGTGGAAACCCCCCATAAGTGACCGCATTTTGGAAACTAGACCCCCTAAGGAACTTATCTAGATGTGTCGTGAGCACTTTTATCCCCCAAGTGCTTCACGAAAGTTTATAACGCCCGGGTGTGAAAATAAAAAATCCTATTTTTTCTACAAACATGATCGTTTAGTCCCCAATTGTTTATTTTCTCAAGGGTAGCAGTAGAAATTGGACCCCAAAAGTTGTTGTCCAATTTGTCCTGAGTACGCTGATACCCCATATGTGGGGGGTAACCACTGTTTGGGCGCATGGCAGGGCTCAGAAGGAAAGGAGCGCCCTTTGACATTTTCAAGCTAAAATTGGCTGGAATTGAGATCGGATGCCATGTCGTGTTTGGCGAGCCCCTGATGTACCTAAACAGTGGAAACCCCCCATAAGTGACCCCATTTTGGAAACTAGACCCCCTAAGGAACTTATCTAGATGTGTCGTGAGCACTTTTATCCCCCAAGTGCTTCACGAAAGTTTATAACGCCCGGGTGTGAAAATAAAAAATCCTATTTTTTCTACAAACATGATCGTTTAGTCCCCAATTGTTTATTTTCTCAAGGGTAGCAGTAGAAATTGGACCCCAAAAGTTGTTGTCCAATTTGTCCTGAGTACGCTGATACCCCATATGTGGGGGGTAACCACTGTTTGGGCGCATGGCAGGGCTCAGAAGGAAAGGAGCGCCCTTTGACATTTTCAAGCTAAAATTGGCTGGAATTGAGATCGGATGCCATGTCGTGTTTGGCGAGCCCCTGATGTACTTAAACAGTGGAAACCCCCCATAAGTGACCCCATTTTGGAAACTAGACCCCCTAAGGAACTTATCTAGATGTGTCGTGAGCACTTTTATCCCCCAAGTGCTTCACGAAAGTTTATAACGCCCGGGTGTGAAAATAAAAAATCCTATTTTTTCTACAAACATGATCGTTTAGTCCCCAATTGTTTATTTTCTCAAGGGTAGCAGTAGAAATTGGACCCCAAAAGTTGTTGTCCAATTTGTCCTGAGTACGCTGATACCCCATATGTGGGGGGTAACCACTGTTTGGGCGCATGGCAGGGCTCAGAAGGAAAGGAGCGCCCTTTGACATTTTCAAGCTAAAATTGGCTGGAATTGAGATCGGATGCCATGTCGTGTTTGGCGAGCCCCTGATGTGCCTAAACAGTGGAAACCCCCCATAAGTGACCGCATTTTGGAAACTAGACCCCCTAAGGAACTTATCTAGATGTGTCGTGAGCACTTTTATCCCCCAAGTGCTTCACAAAAGTTTATAACGCTCGGGCGTGAAAATAAAAAATCCTATTTTTTCCCCACAAAAATGATCTTTCAGTGCCCAATTTTTTATTTTCCCAAGGGTAACAGGAGAAATTGGACCCCATGGTTGTTGTCCAATTTGTCCTGGGTACGCTGGTACCACATATGTGGGAGAAAACAACTGTTTGGGCACACTTCGGGGCTCGGAAGGGAAGTAGTGACGTTTTGGAATGCAGACTTTGATGGAATTGTCTGCGGGCATCATGTTCCATTTGGTGAGCCCCTGATGTGCCTAAACAGTGGAAACCCCCCATAAGTGACCCCATTTTGGAAACTAGACCCCCTAAGGAACTTATCTAGATGTGTCGTGAGCACTTTTATCCCCCAAGTGCTTCACAAAAGTTTATAACGCCCGGGCGTGAAAATAAAAAATCCTATTTTTTCCCCACAAAAATGATCTTTCAGTCCCCAATTTTTTATTTTCCCAAGGGTAACAGGAGAAATTGGACCCCAAAAGTTGTTGTCCAATTTGTCCTGGGTACGCTGGTACCACATATGTGGGAGAAAGCTACTGTTTGGGCACACTTCGGGGCTCGGAAGGGAAGTAGTGACGTTTTGGAATGCAGACTTTGATGGAATTGTCTGCGGGCATCATGTTCCATTTGGTGAGCCCCTGATGTGCCTAAACAGTGGAAACCCCCCATAAGTGACCCCATTTTGGAAACTAGACCCCCTAAGGAACTTATCTAGATGTGTCATGAGCACTTTTATCCCCCAAGTGCTTCACGAAAGTTTATAACGCCCGGGCGTGAAAATAAAAAATCCTATTTTTTCCCCACAAAAATGATCTTCAGTCCCCAATTTTTTATTTTCCCAAGGGTAACAAGAGAAATTGGACCCCAAAAGTTGCTGTCCATTTTGTTCTGAGTACGCTGGTACCCCATATGTGGGAAAAAACTGTTTGGGCACTTCAGGACTCAGAAGGGAAGCAGTGACGATTTGGAATGCAGACTTTGATGGACTGGTTCTGAGGGCGTCATGTTCCGTTTGCAGAGCCCCTGATGTGCCTAAACAGTAAAAAAAACCCACAAGTGACATCATTTTGGAACCTAGACCCCCATGGAACTTACTTAGATGTGCCCCCTCTTTGGAACTAATCTACTGGTTCCTAATTAGTAGTGCATGGAGGTGTGGTACAATTTGAAGCAGTCCTTCATACACAGGCCAGGTTTGTCGGGGCAGGTGTCGCATTGATAGATGGTGTCCTTGCGTACTCCTCGTTTGTAGCACACTCGGCACCTTTTTTGTGGCTTACCTTTTCTACCAGTTGGCGGGACCACCCCCGGAAAATGCTGACCTGGTACAATACGAGCACCCTCAGTTCCGGAAGTACTGGGGCCCGCTCCTTCCCTCGTGCCAAACATCAGGGCCTTAATCACTACCTCCTGGAACTGAAGGTACGTCGTATCGGTGTGGCGTGCACATCGTGACAGCAGGAAAGCGTTAAGCATTGCCATTTGTACGATGTACACCGACAGCTTTTTGTACCACACCTTGGCCTTCCTCAAAGCACTGTACGGTTGGAGGAGTTGATCGGAGAGATCAACGCCCCCCATGTTTTTGTTGTACCCCAGTACACAGTCCGGTTTGCAGACCTGTGTAGAGGTACCCCGTACAGTGCTGAGGGCGCTGCCATCACCGTGTATGGTGGTCAACAGAAGGACATCCCTCTTGTCCTTGTACTTGACCACCAGCAGGTGGTCGCTACATTGGGCTTTGCTCTCACCTTTTCTGAGCATCTGCCCAAGTAGCGTCTTCGGGAGGCCTCTCTGATTTTTGCGGACAGTACCGCAGGCTGCGGTACCTCGCGCAGAGAGGGATTTGTAGAGTGGGATGCTGGAATAAAAGTTATCGGTGTAGAGGTGATAACCTTTATCCAGCAGTGGGTGCACCAAATCCCACACTATTTTCCCACTCACTCCCAAGACAGGGGGACACTCAGGCGGTTCAATCCTGCTGTCCTTCCCTTCGTAAACTCTAAAGCTGTGGGTGTACCCTGAGGTACTCTCACACAGCTTGTAGAGTTTGATTCCGTACCTGGCCCTTTTGCTGGGCAGGTATTGACGGAATCTGAGCCGCCCCTTAAAATGAACCAAGGACTCATCCACACAGATGTCCCTTTTGGGCACGTACACTTCAGCAAACTTTTTCCTGAAGTGTTCGATGACCGGCCGAACTTTGAACAGACGGTCAAAATTGGGGTCATCTCGTGCGGGACACTGTGCATTATCGGAATAATGCAGGAATTTGTGGATGGCCTCAAAACGCGTCCGAGCCATGACCATTCGGAACACTGGAGTGTTATATAAAATATCCACACTCCAATATTGCCGAAGGTCTGGCTTCTTCACGATCCCCATGTGGAGGACCAGGCCCCAAAACTGCATCATTTCTACTGCGTCTACAGGAGACCAGTTAGAAAATGATGAACTGGGGTTTTGCTCCAAAAATTGCCGAGCGTACAAATTAGTTTGCTCCACCATGAGGTTAATAAAATCCTCAGAGAAAAAGACTTTGAAAAAGTCTATTTCTGTGAGGCCGGTGGTGTCAAACCTGATTCCTGATTCTGCCACAAAATCAGGAATCAGTGGCTCGTAATTTTCGGGGGGCGAGGTCCATATGGGGTCCGAAGAAGGGCGCGCTGGTTCATCTTCAGGAGTGGGTGCTGCGTCATCTTCTCTCCTGGGGCGTCTGCGAGGCGGTTCCGCAGGACCCGAGGAGGAAGATGAGGAGGAGGAGGAGGAGGAGGAGGAGGAAGAGGATGAAGAATCTGAAGAGTAAAGGAATGTGGGATCCTCTCCCTCGCTATCAGTGTCGGAGGCAAGAAAAGAATATGCCTCCTCTGCTGAATAGCGCTGCTGGGACGAACGGGACGAACGGGACATTTTTTGTGTGAGTATGGTGTTTGGGTGCAATTTATTGGAACTATGTGTACGTGTGTGGGGGGGGGATAGTGTTTGGTGCAAACTTCTGAAAAGTAAAAGAAAAAAAGCAAATAGGGAAAAAAAATACCTGTGAAAGGAAAAGTCTAAAACAGCAGGCCCTAGCTCTGATAAGTGAACTGCGTCACTTATCAAAGTTCGGCGCCTGCTGGGTGTGTGAATGGGGATGTGGAAAAAACACCAGGCACGAGAGCTCTGATCAGTGAACCGAGTCACTTATCAAAGTTCGGCGGCGGAGGCTGGGTGCGCGGACGGGGATGTGGAAAAAAAAAAAACAAAAGGCACGGGTTCAGACGCAGTGGCGGGGTGCGCGGACGGGGATGTGGAAAAAAAAAAAAAGAAACGAAAGGCACGGGTTCAGACGCAGTGGCGGGGTGCGCGGACGGGGATGTGGAAAAAAAAAAAAAAGAAACGAAAGGCACGGGTTCAGACGCAGTGGCGGGGTGCGCGGACGGGGATGTGGAAAAAAAAAAAAAGAAACGAAAGGCACGGGTTCAGACGCAGTGGCGGGGTGCGCGGACGGGGATGTGGAAAAAAAAAAAAGAAACGAAAGGCACGGGTTCAGACGCAGTGGCGGGGTGCGCGGACGGGGATGTGGAAAAAAAAAAAAAAGAAACGAAAGGCACGGGTTCAGACGCAGTGGCGGGGTGCGCGGACGGGGATGTGGAAAAAAAAAAAAAGAAACGAAAGGCACGGGTTCAGACGCAGTGGCGGGGTGCGCGGATGGGGATGTGGAAAAAAAAAAAAAGAAACGAAAGGCACGGGTTCAGACGCAGTGGCGGGGTGCGCGGACGGGGATGTGGAAAAAAAAAAAAGAAACGAAAGGCACGGGTTCAGACGCAGTGGCGGGGTGCGCGGACGGGGATGTGGAAAAAAAAAAAAAGAAACGAAAGGTACGGGTTCAGACGCAGTGGCGGGGTGCGCGGACGGGGATGTGGAAAAAAAAAAAAAGAAACGAAAGGCACGGGTTCAGACGCAGTGGCGGGGTGCGCGGACGGGGATGTGAAAAAAAAAAAAGAAACGAAAGGCACGGGTTCAGACGCAGTGGCGGGGTGCGCGGACGGGGATGTGGAAAAAAAAAAAAAGAAACGAAAGGCACGGGTTCAGACGCAGTGGCGGGGTGCGCGGACGGGGATGTGGAAAAAAAAAAAAAAGAAACGAAAGGCACGGGTTCAGACGCAGTGGCGGGGTGCGCGGACGGGGATGTGGAAAAAAAAAAAAAGAAACGAAAGGTACGGGTTCAGACGCAGTGGCGGGGTGCGCGGACGGGGATGTGGAAAAAAAAAAAAAGAAACGAAAGGCACGGGTTCAGACGCAGTGGCGGGGTGCGCGGACGGGGATGTGGAAAAAAAAAAAAAGAAACGAAAGGCACGGGTTCAGAAGCAGTGGCGGGGTGCGCGGACGGGGATGTGGAAAAAAAAAAAAGAAACGAAAGGCACGGGTTCAGACGCAGTGGCGGGGTGCGCGGATGGGGATGTGGAGGAGAAAAGTGAGCACGAGTGTTGATCGGTGAACTGCGTCACCAATCAACGCTCGGCGGCACTAAGGGGGGTGAAAAAGAAAAGCGAGCACGAGTGTTGATCGGTGAACTGCGTCACCAATCAACGCTCGGCGGTTGCTAAATTTGGGCACGGACGGACGCGGCGCAAAGTGAGGGTGGAGGGGTAAGGGGGGATGGGGGGGGGTAAGGGGGGGATGGGGGGAGGGTAAGGGGGGGATGGGGGGGTAAGAAAGATCGGGCCGGGATCGGGGTATCAACACTTACGGTTGTAGTCTCTCTTCTTTCTTCTGTCTTCTTTCTTCTGTCTTCTTTCTTTCTGTTTTTTCAGCGAGAATTATGGTGTCACAGGCTACTGTGGCACCACAAGTCTCAGCACAGGAGGGGGATCTGACAGCGTGACCGCTCTGCAGGAACCCTCACCAAGTGTGAGGATTCCTGAAGAGCGGTCAGACAGGTCAGGGACAGGTGACACAGGTCACAGAGCGGTCACACCGCTGCTGTGACCTGTGATTGGTGGGATCTATGATCACATCGATCCCACCAATCAGGGGAGGCCCTGGTGACGCCGGTGTTGCTAGGCACCAGCCTATGATCGGAGCTCACAGCTCCGGTCATAGGCAGGTTACCGGCAGGTCACCAGCAAGTGACCGGCAGGTGACCAGCAGGTCACCGGCAGGTCACTATCAGGGCACAGCGCGGTCATACCGCTGCTGTGCCCTGTGATTGGCGCGATCGACGATCACATCGATCGCGCCAATCACACCTGCAGGATCCGGAGCACAAGGAGGCAGGGCACAGGAGAGCAGAGGGGGCTGCGGAGCGCGTTACATGCAGGGCACAGCGCGGTAACACCGCCGCTGTGCCCTGCGATTGGCGCGATCGATATGATCGTCGATCGCGCCAATCCGGGGGGTTCTGGCCAGTGCCTGGCGTTGCCAGGCACCGGCCCCAGGATCGAGTACATCGGTACTCGATCCTAGCCTGGGACCTCACTGTTTCAGCCAATCTGATTGGCTGAAACAGTGAGAAAGGCTGTGATTCGCTGTTCAGAATTGAACAGCCAATCACAGCGATCGGGAGGCCGGGGGGGCGGTGCCATACCCCGAAATGCCGAGGCCATCTTCCGTACGGTAAGATGGCATCGGAATTTTAATGCGATCACCGCGACTTAAGTCGCGGTGTCGCATTAAAGGGCATGACGTACTATCCCGTCGGTGGTCATACGGGCCCACCCCACCTCGACGGGATAGTACGTCAAATGTCGGGAAGGGGTTAAACATTAATTTAACATTGCCTTTAAGGATGTACACTCTAAATCCACTAAAGACCTTCTTATAACACATTATAAGGCTTAAGCAACTGTGCTACATTCTCCTACTTTACGTCTGCAGGACCGCCTGTCCTAACGGCTCCAGACCTACTGCCTCTCCTTTCTATTACAGGACCGCTCCTTTCAGCCCGAGCCTTCTGTCCTTCCACTACTATACACAGTATAGAACATGTTTTTCCTTCAGTTGGAGATTACTGAGCCATCCCTATATGGCTCCTAAGAGGACTCACCACTAACCCCTACGGGTTCACTTCCTGTCCTCATCCTTCTATTAACATTATTGAACATTTCTTACAATTAACTAATTGGTTACATTTAACTTTCACATATCAACATTATTACTTCTTCTTTCAAAGCATCATCATTCCTTAAGTGCTATCGATGAACATCCCCTTTAAGAGGGGACCAAGTCTCTATGAGGTGGTACAACTTTTCAAGCTGCAAGTCCGTATGCAGCAAGGACTCCAGTACAAGTTCCAATAACCGTATCTTCGCAAAGAGTCCGTCTTTTGTATAAAACCAGTAGGGAGCACCTTTAAGAAGGTGCAAACTATATACAAGGAGTTTGTATCATGCATTGTTCATGACTCAGCAGTTTCTTAGTAACGGAGCAAAAGGTAGAAAAACAAACCAAAAAGCAGAAACAATAGGGATCCCGGGTCAACAAAGGGATCCCTTTAAGAGTTAACCCTGGACGGGTTTTAAGCAGCAAAGAGCAGGGAAACAAACAGTTAACTATTTACATATCCATGGCATCGAGGTTTACTCTCGCTCTGGCGGCCGTAGCTCCGCATAGACCTCGCTCGGCAAGGTGATCGGCGAGATCGGGGCCTTTAAGAAGTGCTCCATACCCGTGGCCCGATCCCAGGGTGTAATGCGCCGGAGTCTATAGGTCCCAGAGAGAGGGGGCAACGTGACGGGGCCTATCAGCAGGTCCTCTGCTGGCGAGGCAGGGTCGTTCTTCATATCTGCTTCAGACGCGGTCCCTCCGGTGCCGATCTGCTCCGTCTCCACTGGGATCTGGAATGCTGGTTGCAGGGCCTTGCGCTGCGGCGTTGTCATCTCCGTTTTCAGCATCTCGCTTTCCGGCAGGGCCTTGCTTTCTGGCTTCGGAGCGCTGGAACTTCTTTCTTGCTCCGGACCAGACGAGGCTGCTGACAGATGTCTCTTGAGGCTCCCGATGATGGTCTTCTTCCACCCGGCCTCAGTGCTCAGCTGCGTCTGCAGGAGTTGGTCGCTGAGCTCGTCCAGTCCGGCCTGCAGGAAGTCAATATCAGCGGTGGAGGCCTGGTTGCGGTGCCCCTCCGGGTAGCTGGGGGAGTCCTCTGCTCCTACCCCACACTCCGACTCCGGGTGGCTCGCCATGGCGTCCTCCATGTCGCTGACTCCTTCATCCTGGTCCTTTTCCCGCTCTCTCCTTCGTGGGCGGTTTCGCTTTCTTTGTCTCTGCCCACCATTGAGGATCAGGAGGCGGATCTCGGCTGCTGACGGACACGTCCTCAAAGGGCCGAAATATTTAGACTGGGCGGCCATTGTCTTTCGCGCTCTTCAGCTTGTCTACGCCCACTCCACGCCCCTCTTCTTCTCCTGCGCTCACCTCAGCGCTGTAATGGCGGCGGTTTTGGCGGCAAATGGCAATCCACAGTCTTTGCAATAAGTCACAGTCCAAGTACAATAAAGCACAGTTCCAAGGCACACATGACCCGATTCCTCAGGCTTAAGTAGATCCTGTTCGTGACGCCAAGTTGTAGCGCCCCCACTGCCGCAGGGCCGGGGGGTACCCGGTACCGGGCCTCTGAGTCTCTGCTCTGGGGTTGTTACAGTGGCTAGGCCCGGTCCGTGACCCTGCTGAGGTGCGTACAGTAAATGATATGATGGATGTGGATGGTGGTGGTGGTGCGGTGCAGTAAATAACGAGGACACCAGGTTGCAGTCTCTTTACCTCTTTACTGATGGTCTCTGGGTCCTCAGTCCGCAATACGGTTCACCAGGCTGCGCAATTCCGGCCGGTCCAATGGCACCTCCAGAGTTCTCTTTGCAGGTGGAAATCTGTGCCTTCCTGCTAGCGCTATGTGTTGTGGTCCTCCCCTGCTGTGCTTACGGGATAGTCCCCACAACTGTTGTGTCTGTTTCTCGTGTTCCCTCACAACAACTCGATTAGATGATGTTCTGCTAATCCTCCGTCCCTCCCGGTGTTATGGTTGGGACGCACCCGTATGACGGGTAGGCTCGGAGCTCTTCCGGGACCCTGGAGTCGCCCCTCTCCACAGGTTGTCCCCCATGTCTGCATAGGTGATTTAGGTGAGACAGCCCGCCTGTGACTGACTGTCCTGCCGTTGGTTTGAAGTATTGCCTGGAGCTAGATATATGAATACTTCCTCGGCGTTCCGGCCGCCGGTTGTGCGCCTCAGTAGGATGTTGCCTCGGTCTTACAGCACGACTCCTACTGGTATTCTCCTTCTTGCTTTGATCTCGTTTCTCACTCAGCACAATATATCTCGCTTCTGATCCTTTCTTAGGGCACCGCCGCTATGCTGAGCAGGCACGGTCCCGTGACGTTCCTTCTTGTAGCCAGGCCTCTGTCAGGGTCCCAAACCTGACAGGGACCCTACCGAATCTTCCCCACAACACCCCCTACCACAAGGTGTTGTCTGGTTCCAACCCAGTCAGCTTTCTGAACTAACTTCCTGCCTGACCCCCAGTTTACCCACACGGTGAGGAATGGCCTAATAAATAGCACCCTTAGCTCCCCCTGGAGGCCCGACTGTGAAATGTATTGGTGTATGTGATACCTGGTCAGATGAACTCCTTCAGTGCCATCAGACGTACCATAGCCCCCCTTAGCGGCGGAGCCACAGTACTGCAACGACCAGGACTCTGGGGCGCTGCATCTCCATAGCTCCCCCTCTCTTTGACAGGAGCATTCTCGTCGAAACTAGAATCAGATGAAATAAGACCATGCAGGCCGGACTCTTCATCATCTGCACTGGGCTCTGCGGGCATCACTTCCCAGGGCTTCTCAGCCACATGCCCTGTGTCACACATCTGGTCCATTTCCTCTGTCCGATCAGGATCTAGTGAGCTGACAGCCAGCACACTCTTCACCTCAGGGGATGATATTAGTGGTTCCTCCTTCTCATCGACGAGGACCTCGAAAACGAGCGTCGCAGGTACACTGGGCACTTTCTCTCCTTCTTCGGGAACTTGTGCTGGGCAAGGTAGTAAAGCACTTCGGTGGTCTTCTCAAGTGAACGTCCCTTTCTTTCCTCCGGGCTGAGTCTCACAGACAAAACCTTCAGACCCAGGTTGGATATCCACCAGGCTCGCCTTTACGCGTCGGGACAGCGCAGTCATTCCACCAGAGATGCTTGACACCTTCTCCACCTCTCCTTGGCGTCCGACATTGTAGTACTGTCCGGCCTTAGGTGGAACTCTTCTCTTCCTGCCGTACCATTTTATCCAGGGGCAACGTTCCCTCCAGTTAGCAGGACCCTCAGAGGGGTGAGCCGATCTCTGCCACCGCTCTTCTCGGGTAGGGCAATTTCTGGACATGTGAGTGCGGCGCCCCAGTGTCCTGGTCGTCGCAGTGATGTCATTATCCTTTCAGGGGAGAAGTGATGTCATGTCTGAAGGCAATGAAAGACAACCACATTCAGGTATTACACGCATGCAACATGTTCACACTCCAGACCAGAAGGGGGAGCTCTAAGCCTGTTTAGGGTGAGCTCCCCTATTGACATCGTGATCTGGGGGGAAGGGAGTTCAGTTCCTGTCAGGCAGACAGAAGAAGTGGAGCACTGCTAGCCTGAAGTGCTGCAACTCCTGGAAAAAGACACAAAAGGGTGAACATACTGCAGAGAGTGTGCAGGAAAGCAGAGCACAGGAGAGGAATATCAGAGTGAGATTAGCCAGGAACAAGCTGCTCCTTTCTGAGGCGCAGAAGCCGGTAGCCAGAAACACCGAGGGAGTAATTGACTCTACGCATTACTTCAGAGGCCTGCAGGACAGTCAATTCCAAGTTGGCTGCCCGACCTTAATACCTAAGAAGAAATGGTGGCAAATTGTGGGGGTCGGGGCGTCTCTAGGGTCCCTACAAACAAACAAGCCCCAGGCTATCCCAGTCATACGGGTTGTCCTATCCATACCATCTGGGGGACAGAGAGGAAGAAATAACAACATCTAGAACATCTACAAGAGTTGTGAGGACCTTACCGAGAGGCTCAGCAGGGAGGTACTACAACACACAGGCACTAGTAGGAAGGCTACTGATTTCCACCTGGATAAGAGGACTCTGGAATTGCTTTCAGACCGACCGGACTCTGCCTGCCCTGTCATCTGGCGCTCCGGGCTGAGGATACCATCTGGTCTTCAGTAAACAAGATAAAAGACTGCAAACCTGTCTCCTCGTTCTTTATTGCACCTTGCCCATATATAAACTCTTTTACTTGACACCCCTGAGGGCCACGGACCGGGTCAGTCACCGTGACATCCCCCGAACCGCAGGACCCGGTACCGAGTACCCCATTGCCCTACACTGGGGGCGATCCATTTTGGCGTCACAAACAGGATGTACTTAAGCCTGAAAAATCGGGTCATGTGCGCCTAAGAACTGTATGTGAACTGCGACTTGCTTAAAGACTGTGTGTTGCAAATTGCCGCCAAAATCCGCCATTGCCGCGCCGTGTGGAGCGTGAGGGGAGGAGTCATAGCTTCGTGGGCGGAGCCAGCCGAAAAGAGCGCAAAGCAAGAAGACGGGTGCTGTGCTGCTGCCTGGAAAGCCGGAAGTGGAGACGCCGTGCAGCAGAGCCACCAGAAGAGATGCTGCAAAGCGCCGAGTCCGGAGAGGAACCCCGACTTCCACCAGGTTAGCAGAGGGAGGGAGCGGCCATGTCTGATCCGGAAGGGGAAGTAGCGGCGGTCGCAGCCGCAGACTTCGAAACGCCCCCAGGCCCCGCAATAGGCACAGCCGCAGGCCTCATACCGCCGCCGGGTCCCACCGAGCTTGCCGCCCCCATCAGCCAGCCGGACACTGCCACGGCTACAGCGGCTATAATGCACTTCTCCATGCCGTACATACCTGGAGCAGCCTGGCTCCCGCGATACTCTGGAGAATCGCATACAATTACTGACTTTAAGGAAGGGATCTGCAGCCTGCTTGAGTTTTATCCCCTGACAGAGCCTCAGAAAGTTCACATGGTAACGGGCCAACTGTTTGGAGCGGCTCTGAGAGAAGTGAAGTCCTGGCCCGTTGTGGATAAGAGGACTGTGCAGCAGGTCTTTGCAAAGCTTAAAACCACCTTTGACACCCGCACCGCTACAGAAATTAAATTGACTTTCTATGGGTGAAAGGAGAGGCTGCAGGATAGCTTACGGGACTGTGCCCTTAATCTCCAGGAGGCACTGCGGGCAATCAAGCAGGATGATCCAAACAGCATGCAAGATGAGGATAAACTCTTAAAGGAGCGGTTCATCGAGGGGCTCCTGTGCAGTCACCAAAGGGCCCAACTGCACCTCCTGGCCAGAATCCTGACCTGCCCTTTGCGCAATTTAAAGACAAGGCCATCCAAGTGCTATAGGAGCGACAGCCCAGCTGTGCAGTACTTCCTAGGCGTCAAACCCTCACGTACCACCAGGAGGTGGCGCCAGATCCTCAAGTTTCTGCCGAGGCCGATGCCCAGATCCTGGAAGACGATTCCCCTGCGGGACTACGCTTCCAGATGCAGGAGCTGACCAAGAGCGTTGCTGCCTTAGCTCGGACCGTGCAGTCCCTACAGGAGGCCCCCAAGGAGAAGATCAAGCTGGCTTCCAGACCAGAGGATGTTCCCTGGCGACGACAGAGGAGGATCCCGCCGACCAGTGGCAGAGACGACAATCGCTTTCATCAGGACGGACGACCCATCTGCCGCCGCTGCAACCAGGTGGGCCACATTGCAAGGTACTGTAATTTAAACGAGCAACCCCTGGGGCAGAGGGCCAACCCCCAGGAGTAAGACGACCAGGCCCGCAAAACTGTAGAGCTAAGTACATTGGAGGATGACATGTTCTCCCAGTTGTGATCGACGGTTTTCCCATGAACGCTCTGTTGGACACCGGTTCTCAGGTGACAACTATGCCTTACATCCTTTATAAACATTATTGGGAGGACACCGACATTACTCATGGCCCTGATGATGATTTCACCATAACAGCCAGTAACGGTCAGCCATTGCCACAAGTGGGGTACAAAGAGGTCACCATTAAAGTGGGGCGGGTGGAATTGAAGGCCCAAGGAATTGTAATTGTTGATATTGACCGACGTGAATGTAACCCCATGATGACCATTGGTACTAATGTCATAGAAAATTGTCCTGCAGAGGTTATTATCTTGTTACGGCAGGTGGCAGAAACAGCTGGTTACAGTGAACAGCGTGCCCTGCAGAAAGAAATCAGAGCTCTGATGCAGAGACAGCAGGTAGAACTGACTGGTGGAGAAATTGGCTGTGTCACAATGAGTGATTCAATCCCCATTGCAATACCCCCCAGGAGTGAAATGTTAATATGGTGTTGGGCAGCAATAGGCCTCAGAGGTAAAGACTACCAGGCCCTGGTAGAACCTGTCTATACAGATAGTAGGCCCACCCTCCTGACAGCCAGAGGGGTGGTTGAAGTCCGCAAGGGGAGGGTGCCAGTACGTGTCCTTAACTGTGGAGATGAAGAGGTCCACCTAACCAAATATGCCACACTTGCCAAATTGTTTGCTGTTGATAATAATGTGATACAGGCAACAGAACCCTTGGTCCAGTCCAACCAGGTGGAGGACAATGGCTCTGCAGGGCAAATGGAAGATGGGTGTCAGAAATTACATATGGGCACTGACTCTACCCCATCGCACCAAAAACAAGGAGCTTACAGGGTGGTTCATAAGTATGAGCGGGTATTCAGCAAGCACCCCCTAGATTTTGGGCAGGTAAAAGAGATTCAACATCATATCCCCACGGGAGGTCATCCACCCATTAAAGAGAGATACCGTCCTGTACCCCCAGCTCATTATCAGTGTGCCAAAGACATGTTGCGAGAGATGAAGGAGGCTGGGGTAGTGAGAGACAGTTGTAGCCCCTGGGCAGCTCCATTAGTCCTCGTCAGGAAGAAGGATGGCACAATGAGGATGCGTGTTGATTATAGGCAGATAAATCGAATTACACATAAAGATGCATAACCACTGCCCAGAATAGAAGAGTCCTTAGCTGCTTTAAAATCTGCTAACTACTTCTCTACCTTGGATCTCACCAGTGGGTACTGGCAGGTTCCTGTAGCAGAGGCGGACAAGGAAAAGACGGCCTTCACCACACCGATGGGTCTCTGTGAATTCAACTACATGCCATTCGAACTGTGCAACACCCCAGGAACGTTCCAGAGGATGATGGAGTGCTGTCTTGGACACAAGAACTTTGAAACCGTATTGCTATATCTGGACGATGTAATTGTTTTCTCCAAGACTTATGAGGACCACCTGAAGCACCTGGCCAAGGTGTTCGAAGCCCTGTCCAACTTTGGCCTAAAGGTAAAACCGTCCAAATGCCATCTGTTAAAGCCCAAAGTGCAGTACCTGGGCCATGTAGTGGGTGCCAAAGGGGTGGCCCCAGACCCTGACAAGGTCACTGTGATCAGAGACTGGCCGAAGCCCAGCAACCTCCATGAAGTCCGGCAGTTCCTCGGGTTGGTAGGCTACTACAGGAGGTTTATCAAAGACTTCACCAAGAAAGCCGCGCCATTGCAAGACCTGTTGGTGGGCCAATCCAAGAAAACCAAGGGTAAGAATACCCCATTTGACTGGAACGACGGACTGGAGGGATCCTTCACTTGTTTGAAGTTGGCGCTGATGGGAGAAGAGGTAGTGGCCTACCCAGAATATGACCAACCGTTTGTGCTGTATACGGATGCCAGCAACGTGGGACTGAGAGCCGTGTTGTCCCAGGTCCAGAAAGGCAAAGAGAGGGTAATTGCTTACGCCAGCAGGAAACTTCGTCCCACTGAAAGGAACCCTGACAACTACAGATCCTTTAAGCTGGAGTTCCTCGCCATCGTTTGGGCAGTGACGGAGAGGTTAAAGCACTAGCTGGCCTCAGAAAAATTCAGCGTCTTCACGGACAACAATCCACTGACACACTTGGACACAGCAAAACTTGGTGCCTTAGAGCAGCGGTGGATGGCCCGGTTGTCCAATTACGATTTCACCATCAAATACCGGGCAGGGCATAAGAATGCGAATGCCGATGCATTGTCCAGGATGCCCAACTTGCCAGAAACGGGAGAAGACTCGGAAGCACTCGAAGAAATAGAGTTGCCAGCTTTCCATCTCCCCAAGGCCACTCAGTATTCCCATCATGTGGGGAACAGGCGCAAGAACAAGCAGGATGCCATGCTGAATCCCCTGCCCCACCACGGATGGGCAGAGACCCAGGACAGTGACCCCGCGGTCCGTCGGGTGAAAGAGCTCCTGACGCAGGCAGGTTCACACCCTGGCCCGGATGATCCACAAGAGACGCAACAACTGTGGAAGGGGAGAGGCAAACTGTTTATTTACGATAGTAAGCTGTGCCAAAGAAGCATCGAGCCACACACTCATGAGTTGGTATGGCAGATAGTAGTCCCAAGACAAGATGCGCCAATGGTTCTGGAAGCGTACCACGATGGAGCAGGACACTTCGGATGGAGGAAGTTGGAGAGTCTACTCCGTGGAAGGTTCTACTGGATTGGCATGAAGAAAGCCATCGAAAAGTGGTGCCGAGAGTGTGGCCCATGTAGCCTACGCAGGAAGGACCGTGACAGCCAAAGGGCTCCTCTGCAGCCTATCATCACCAAACGGCCGCTTGAACTGGTCGCGCTAGATCATGTAAAGCTAACACCCAGCCGGTCAGGCTATGTCTACGCTCTAACCATCGTGGACCACTACTCTAGATTTCTGATAGTTGTGCCTGTCAAAGATCTGATGGCCAGGACAGCAGCCAAAGCCTTCCAGCAGTACTTCTGTAGACCACACGGGTACCCAGAGAAGGTACTGACTGATCAAGGACCAGCATTTGAAGCGGAAGTGTTCCAGGAATTATGCAATTTATACGGGTGTAAGAAGATCAGAACGACACCGTATCACCCACAAACCAACGGGATGTGCGAGAAGATGAACCAAGTGGTAATCGACTTACTGAAGACCTTGCCTGTGGAGGAATGGCCATCAAAGTTGCCTGACGTGGTAGACATGTACAACCACATCCCAGTGAATTCCAGCAACTGAACTCCAGCATACCTGATGCGAGGAAGATCCAGTAAGTTACCTGTTGATCTAGACATGGGAGTCCTAACCCCAGAAGATACCTCGCCAGATGCAGATTGGGATACAGAAAGACAGCAAAGGTACCGTAAAGTACAGGAATGCGTGGAAAGAAGTCTAGCCCAAGCCAGACAAAAACAAGAAAGGGACTACAACCAGCATGCTCCTGTAATTCCGTTGTCACCAGGTGAACAAGTACTCAAACGGAAGAGGAGTTTACACAATCTTGACAACCAATGGGAAGCGGAACCATATACCATCCGATTTTGACAATACAAAGGTCTGTCTCATTAGCAAAGATGGAGGAGAAACCTCAACAGCAATATCCAGAGACCACCTCAAAATATGCCCTGATAAGTTGAGAGATAGGGAAACAGATCCAGGAACATCTCCACCCGTAGAAGAGAAGATGATACACACTGTTCTTGGAGACTTTCCCCAGTCTTGGACTCAAATAAATCAGGCCATCGTGGTACCTGTTTTGACGTTTCGTCTGCCAAACCCGCCGGAACCAAATGTGATGCCAGATCATCTGGAGCCAAAAGAGACTCTGCACCAACAGATTCCAATAGCCGACGTGATCCCAGCCGTAACTCAGCCACAGCAGACTCCAACAGAGGATGCCATGCCAACAGTTGAATCGGCAAGTCCACCCTTGGCTATCGGTGAATCTGCCATGCCCACAATTAGTAGCAGCAGTCCTGAGAACTCCAGCATACCAATGCTACCTAGACTCACTAGAAGTGTAGCGTAGAAGACAGTGCACTACACCAGTGATAGCAAGCACAGCGGACCCTGTTAGGTCACTAGCAACCCCTGCACTGCGAAGGTCTACATGTAGCACTAAAAATCAGACCCCAATTCGCTACAAAAATTGGAAATATTAATTGTTGCTGCTGTTTGTTTGAAAATGTCTGCATCACTGTCTCAGGTTCAAAATGGACAATGGAGTAATGGACAGTGAATTACTCAAAAACTTTCATTATACTTTTAAAAGGATCCCTTTGTTTACCCGGGATCCTTGCTGTTTCAAGTTTGCACTCGCTGAACTGGGAGTCATGAACTGTGCATGACCAAGACTTTCGCAACGTTCAAGTGTCCTCACCTCCCATAAAGGGAAGCATTGTTATCTTAACCTGTTTTAAAGCATTCCAAAAATTTGTAAGTCTTTTTGCTAATGTATGGTTGTTATTCTTTTCCCAGTCCCGGAGTACTGGATTTAACAGGGGGGGAGTGCGGCGCCCCAGTGTCCTGGTCGTCGCAGTGATGTCATTATGCTTTCAGGGGAGAAGTGATGTCATGTCTGAAGGCAATTAAAGACAACCATATTCAGGTATTACACGCATGCAACATGTTCACACTCCAGACCAGAAGGGGGAGCTCTAAGCCTGTTTAGGGTGAGCTCCCCTATTGACATCCTGATCTGGGGGGAAGGGAGTTCAGTTCCTGTCAGGCAGACAGAAGAAGTGGAGCTCTGCTTGCCTGAAGTGCCGCAACTCCCGGAAAAAGACACAAAAGGGTGAACATACTGCAGAGAGTGTGCAGGAAAGCAGAGCACAGGAGAGGAATATCAGAGGGAGATCAGCCAGGAACAAGCTGCTCCTTTCTGAGGTGCAGAAGCCGGTAGCCAGAAACACCGAGGGAGTAATTGACTCTACGCATTACTTCAGAGACCGGCAGGACAGTCAATTCCAAGTTGGCTGCCCGACCTTGATACCTAAGAAGACACCGTGGCAAATTGTGGGGGTCGGGGTGTCTCTAGGGTCCCTACAAACAAGCCCCAGGCTATCCCAGTCATATGGGTTGTCCTATCCATACCATCTGGGGGACAGAGAGGAAGAAATAACATCTAGAACATCTACAAGAGTTGTGAGGACCTGTTATGATCCCAATGACAGAGGATCTCTGATATTCCGGCAAGATAGCAAAAATATAAATACTGCTCTAGGGAGGTGGAAACTGGGCTAACCGCATACCTGATCCTGACACAAACAACTAAAAGTAGCCGGTGAACGTGCCTACGTTGGTTCAAGACGTCTCGAGCCAGCCGGAGAACTGACTACCCCTAGAGGGAAAAAATAAAACCTCGCTTGCCTCCAGAGAAATTGAACCCCAAAGATATAGAAAGCCCCCAACAAATAATAACGGTGAGGCAAGAGGAAAACACAAACGTAGAGATGAACTAGATTCAGCAAAGTGAGGCCCAATAGTCTAGATAGCAGAAAATAGATAGTGGACTATGCGGTTAGCAGAAAACCCTACAAAACATCCACGCTGAACATTCAAGAACCCCCACACCGACTGACGGTGTGGAGGGAGAATATCAGCCGCCTAGAGCTTCCAGCGAGTCAAAAAATCAAATGTAAAGCAAGCTGGACAAAAACACTAAATAATGCAAACGATCCAAATTGTACAAAACAGACTTAGCTTTTCTTGCATGAGGCAGACTGAAAGGAATCCGGAGGAGACCAAATAGGTCTGGATACAACGATGCCAGGCAAGAGACTGAGTCCAGAGGAGACTCAAATAGGAAACACCCGCTGCTTAACGACACAGCTGGAGCTCAGGCCTGCAACAAGACATACCTAACACACTACCGTTAGTGACCACCAGAGGGAGCCCAGAAACACAGTTCACAACAGTACCCTCCCCTTGAGGAGGGGTCACCGAACCCTCACCAAGACCCCCAGGGCGATCAGGATGAGCAGCGTGAAAGGCATGAACCAAATCAGCCGCATGAACATCAGAGGCGACAACCCAGGAATTATCCTCCTGACCATAGCCTTTCCACTTAACTAAATACTGGAGTTTCAGTCTAGAGATACGAGAATCCAGAATCTTCTCCACCACGTACTCCAACTCGCCCTCAACCAAAACCGGGGCAGGAGGCTCAACAGCAGGAACCATAGGCACCACGTACCGCCGCAACAAGGACCTATGGAACACATTATGAATAGCAAAAGACGCTGGAAGGTCCAAGCGAAAAGACACTGGGTTAAGGATTTCCAAAATCTTATAAGGACCGATAAAGCGAGGCTTGAACTTAGGAGAGGAGACTTTCAAAGGAACATGCCGAGAAGACAACCAAACCAAATCCCCAACACGAAGTCGGGGACCCACACCGCGGCGGCGGTTGGCAAACCGCTGGGCCTTGTCTTGTGACAATTTCAAATTGTCCACCACATGGTTCCAAATCCGCTGCAACCTATCCACCACAGAATCAACCCCAGGACAGTCAGAAGGTTCAACCTGACCCGAGGAGAAACGAGGATGAAAACCAGAGTTGCAGAAAAAGGGTGAAACCAAGGTGGCAGAACTAGCCCGATTATTAAGGGCAAACTCGGCCAGTGGCAAAAAGGTAACCCAGTCGTCCTGATCAGCAGAAACAAAACATCTCAAATAAGTCTCTAACGTCTGATTAGTTCGCTCGGTCTGGCCATTAGTCTGAGGAAGAAAAGCCGACGAAAAAGACAAATCAATACCCATCTTAGCACAAAAGGATCGCCAGAATCTGGACACAAACTGGGATCCTCTGTCAGATACAATATTCTCAGGGATGCCATGCAAACGAACCACATTCTGAAAGAACAAAGGAACCAAATCAGAGGAGGAAGGCAACTTAGGCAAGGGCACCAAATGGACCATTTTAGAAAAACGATCGCACACCACCCAGATGACAGACATCTTCCGAGACACCGGAAGATCCGAAATGAAATCCATGGAAATGTGCGTCCAAGGCCTCTTTGGGATAGGCAAGGGCAAAAGCAACCCGCTGGCACGAGAACAGCAAGGCTTAGCCCGAGCACAAATGCCACAGGACTGCACAAAAGAACGCACATCCCGCGACAAGGAAGGCCACCAAAAGGACCTGGCCACCAAATCTCTGGTACCAAAAATCCCAGGATGTCCCGCCAACACCGAAGAATGAACCTCAGAAATAACTCTGTTGGTCCATCCATCAGGGACAAACAATCTCTCTGGTGGACAACGATCAGGCCTATCAGCCTGAAATTTTTGCAGCCCTCGTCGCAAATCTGGGGAAATGGCAGACAAAATTACTCTCTCTCTGAGAATACCAGCCGGCTCAGAGACTCCCGGAGAATCAGGCACAAAACTCCTAGAAAGTGCATCAGCCTTCACGTTCTTTGAACCAGGCAGGTACGAGACCACAAAGTCAAAACGGGAGAAAAACAATGACCAACGGGCCTGTCTAGGATTCAGGCGCTTGGCAGACTCGAGGTAAATCAGATTTTTATGATCAGTCAAAACCACCACACGATGTCTAGCTCCCTCGAGCCAATGTCGCCACTCCTCAAATGCCCACTTCATGGCCAACAACTCCCGATTACCAACATCGTAGTTCCGCTCAGCAGGCGAAAATTTCCTTGAAAAGAAGGCGCATGGCTTCATCACGGAGCCATCAGAACTTTTTTGCGACAAAACAGCCCCTGCACCAATTTCAGAAGCATCAACTTCAACCTGGAAGGGAAGAGAGACATCCGGCTGGCACAAGACTGGCGCTGAAGTAAACCGACGCTTCAGCTCCCGAAAGGCCTCCACGGCCGCAGGAGACCAATTCGCAACATCAGAACCCTTCTTGGTCATATCCGTCAAAGGTTTAACCACGCTGGAGAAATTAGCGATAAAACGACGGTAAAAATTAGCAAAGCCCAAGAACTTCTGCAGGCTCTTAACAGACGTGGGCTGAGTCCAGTCATGAATGGCACGGACCTTAACTGGGTCCATCTCCACAGTAGAAGGGGAAAAAATAAAACCCAAAAAAGAAACCTTCTGTACCCCAAAGATACATTTTGAGCCCTTCACAAATAGAGCATTCTCCTGCAAAACCTGAAACACCATCCTGACCTGGTTCACATGGGACTCCCAATCATCAGAAAAAACCAAAATATCATCCAGATAAATAATCATAAATTTATCCAGATATTTCCGGAATATGTCATGCATGAAGGACTGAAACACAGAAGGAGCATTGGATAATCCGAAAGGCATCACCAGGTACTCAAAATGACCCTCAGGCGTATTAAATGCCGTTTTCCATTCATCTCCCTGCTTTATGCACACAAGGTTATACGCACCACGAAGATCTATCTTGGTGAACCAACTGGATCCCTTAATCCGAGCAAACAAATCAGACAACAATGGCAAAGGATACTGAAATTTAACAGTGATCTTAGGCTACGTTCACATTTGCGTTGTGCGCCGCAGCGTCGGCGCCGCAGCGCACAACGCAAACAAAAACGCGGCAAAACGCACGCTAAAACGCTGCGTTTTGCGCCGCATGCGTCCTTTTTGGCCGAAAGTTGGACGCAAAGAAAATGCAACTTGATGCGTTTCTTGCGTCCAACGCTTGCGGCCATGCGGCGCAAAACGCAGCACAACGCATGTCCATGCGCCCCCATGTTAAATATAGGGGCGCATGACGCATGCGGCGACGCTGCGGCGCCCGACGCTGCGGCGCTGACCGCAAATGTGAACGTAGCCTTATTCAGAAGACGATAATCAATACAAGGTCCCAGAGACCCGTCTTTCTTGCCCACAAAAAAGAATCCTGCACCAAGAGGGGACGAGGATGGGCGAATATGTCCCTTCTCCAAAGACTCCTTTATATAACTCCGCATCGCGGCAGGCTCTGGCACAGATAAATTAAAGAGTCATCCCTTAGGAAACTTACTAGCAGGAATCAAATCTATAGCACAATCACAATCCCTATGAGGAGGAAGGGCACTGGACCTGGCCTCATTAAATACATCCTGAAAGTCTGACAAAAACTCAGGGATCTCAGAAGGAGTAGAAGAAGCAATAGACACCAATGGAGAATCGCCATGAATCCCCTGACACCCCCAACTAGACACAGTCATAGCTTTCCAATCTAAAACTGGATTATGGGCCTGTAACCATGGCAGACCCAAAACGACAACATCATGCATTTTATGCAGTACCAAAAAACGAATCACCTCCTGATGTACAGGAGTCATGCACATGGTCACCTGCGTCCAATACTGAGGTTTATTCTCTGCCAATGGCGTAGAATCAATTCCTCTAAGAGGAATAGGATTTTCCAAAGGCTCCAGGACAAAACCGCAGCGCTTGGCAAACGAAAAATCCATCAGACTTAAAGCAGCACCAGAATCCACAAAAGCCATAACTGAGTAAGAAGATAATGAACAAATTAAAGTCACAGACAAAATAAACTTAGGCTGAAAAGTACCAATGGCGACAGGATTAACTTTTTTCTTTAAACGTTTAGAGCATGCTGAGATAACATGTGTTGAATCACCACAGTAGAAACACAACCCATTTTGACGTCTATGATTTTGTCGCTCGGCTCTGGTCAGAATTCTGTCACACTGCATAGAATCAGGTGACCGTTCAGACAGCACCGCCAAATGATTATCAGATTTGCGCTCCCGCAAACGTCGATCAATTTGAATGGCTAGAGCCATTGAATCATTTAGACCTGTAGGGATAGGAAACCCCACCATCACATCTTTAATGGCTTCAGAAAGACCATTTCTGAAATTTGCGGCCAGTGCACACTCATTCCATTGAGTAAGCACGGACCATTTCCGAAATTTTTGGCAATATACCTCAGCTTCGTCCTGACCCTGAGAGATAACCAGCAACATTTTTTCAGCCTGATTTTCAAGATTAGGCTCCTCATAAAGCAAACCAAGTGCCAGAAAAAACGCATCAACATTCACCAATGCAGGATCTCCTGGCGCCAGAGAGAAGGCCCAATCCTGAGGGTCGCCGCGCAAGAAGGAAATAACAATCTTAACTTGCTGAGCGGAATCACCAGAGGAACGAGGTTTCAGAGACAGAATTTACAATTATTCCTAAAATTCAGGAATTTAGATCTATCTCCAAAAAACGGCTCAGGAATAGGTATTTTTGGTTCAGACATAGGGCTATGGATAACAAAATCCTGAATGCTTTGCACCCTAGCAGCAAGCTGATCCACACTAGAAGTCAGAGTCTGGACATTCATATCTGCAGCAGAGTTTCAGCCACTCAGAGAAAAAGGGGATGGAAGAAACTAGGCAAACTGCAGCAAAAAAAAACAGACAAAAAACTCAGAACTTCTTTTTAATCCCGCTTCTGCGATGCATTAAACATTTTCTTTTGGCCTGGCATTCTGTTATGATCCCAATGGCAGAGGATCTCTGATATTCCGGCAAGATAGCAAAAATATAAATACTGCTCTAGGGAGGTGGAAACTGGGCTAACCGCATACCTGATCCTGACACAAACAACTAAAAGTAGCCGGTGAACGTGCCTACGTTGGTTCTAGACGTCTCGAGCCAGCCGGAGAACTGACTACCCCTAGAGGGAAAAAATAAGACCTCGCTTGCCTCCAGAGAAATTGAACCCCAAAGATATAGAAAGCCCCCAACAAATAATAACGGTGAGGCAAGAGGAAAACACAAACGTAGAGATGAACTAGATTCAGCAAAGTGAGGCCCAATAGTCTAGATAGCAGAAAATAGATAGTGGACTATGCGGTTAGCAGAAAACCCTACAAAACATCCACGCTGAACATTCAAGAACCCCCACACCGACTGATGGTGTGGAGGGAGAATATCAACCCCCTAGAGCTTCCAGCGAGTCAAAAAATCAAATGTAAAGCAAGCTGGACAAAAACACTAAATAATGCAAACGATCCAAATTGTACAAAACAGACTTAGCTTTTCTTGCATGAGGCAGACTGAAAGGAATCCGGAGGAGACCAAATAGGTCTGGATACAACGATGCCAGGCAAGAGACTGAGTCCAGAGGAGACTCAAATAGGAAACACCCGCTGCTTAACGACACAGCTGGAGCTCAGGCCTGCAACAAGACATACCTAACACACTACCGTTAGTGACCACCAGAGGGAGCCCAGAAACACAGTTCACAACAGGACCTTACCGAGAGGCTCAGCAGGGAGGTACTACAACACAAAGGCGCTAGTAGGAAGGCTACTGATTTCCACCTGGATAAGGGGACTCTGGAATTGCCTTCAGAACGACCAGACTCTGCCTGCCCTGTCATCTGGCACTCCGGGCTGAGGATACCATCTGAAGTCTTCAGTAAACAAGGTAAAAGACTGCAAACCTGTCTCCTCGTTCTTTATTGCACCTTGTCCATATATAAACTCTTTTACTGGACACCCCTGAGGGCCACGGACCGGGTCAGTCACCGTGACATCCCCCGAACCGCAGGACCCGGTACCGAGTACCCCATTGCCCTACACTGGGGGCGATCCATGTCCCACCCTTCTGCACGACCAGCACTCACGTCTGCGTCTGTCTGGAGGGCGCTTCAGTCTGGATCGTCGACCTCAGCGGGGGACATCTCTCATCTGTGGTTGCTCTTCACCCCAGGATACGGAGTTACACTCTGGGGCCACCACTGAAGCCTTCTTCATGCTGCGCACCTCTCCTCTATCTCTTTCTGGCGGCTTCCGCACGTTACCTCGGGGTATTCCGCTGGTCCCCAAAACGGCAGTAAGGGCTTTCCCCAGACTCTCAATCTCCTCCCAGATTCTTCTTATCTTCAGCTGGGAATCTGGGGTCCACATCGCCTTTTCATTTTGACTGGGTGCTCCGCAGTTGTAGCATGTAGGCAGTCTTATTCGCCGAGCGGCACTAGTCTCACTTTGGGGGCCGGTCTCTCTTTCTTGCACCGGAGGTGCAGCAGAGGTATTCTTATATTCAGCTACTTCCTCACGGACTCGCTTAACCTCCTTCTTCAAGTCTTCTACCCATTGAGGGGCTGTTACCTCCCCGCTCCATACCTTTCCCACTGGCACTACCACCCCTTGCTCTTGCTCGCGCGTGCGTGCCTCACTCCCGACCTCAGAGAAGGTCACATCTGGCTTTATGCGCATGCGCTCTCGCAGGGCCTGTTTCATCAACACATCTCGCAAGCCTGTCACCAGTTGGTCTTGCAGCACAACGTCAATTGACCCCACACCTACGCCGTCCTTCCGTATAATGGCAGTATGAAGCTCCTGCAGGGCATTCATATATTGCATCACGGTCTCCCCCTCTCTTTGTTCCCGGCGGAACAGTCGCATGCGCAGCTCCCCCATGTCAGTGGGGTCCCCATGCGTCTCCTCAAGTATACATAATATTTGTCCAGGGTATCTCTCGCCTGGGGGGGTCTGAGCATAACAGAGTCCCATGCATCCCCCTCTAGGGCCATCACAGCTATTTCCGCCTGCAGAGCAGATGTCATAGAATGCATCCGCATCATCCCTCGGATGCGCTCCGTCCAACTCCACAACATGACATCGCTCCCCGAGAATTTTGGCAGGTTAACTAACTTGGCTCCCAGGGAGATGCTAGACCTGGGGCCTCCCTCAACTGCTTGGTCTGCCCCTTCCGCGCTACCGTGTGACATCCTGCCGACTACGCCAAGTGTAATAAGGTGCAGGGTGCAGAGTATGTCATCACGGAACAGACAGACCAACTGTTGAGGGGAATTTATTAACAGGAGTAAGATCCTCCTCGCAGGGAGTAAACAGGGGGTTAATAGAGATAAAGCAAAACAGTAAACAGTTAAGCGGAATTGCAACGGTTAACGAATGTTCTTGTAACTTATCAATCCAGGGAGGTCCTGACTTGAGGGTCCTTATTACAACATGGGTACAGTCACCAGCAGCGCTTGAAGATCCTCTGTCTCCTGTAGACTCCGGGGTTAAGTCTCTGCTGCCTATTCTCAAAGTGAAACTGAGAGCAGGAAGTCACACAGCCACTCTGCTTCCAGTCTCTGTATATTGGGCTGACAGTCTCTCTCTCTGCAGCAAGAATACACACACTGAGCAGTTTACTTTGTCACACTCAGGGGTCCTGGCTTGTCAGTGCAGTCACCGGGGCTGCGCGCTCAGGTCACTGTAAGGGGATACATCTTCTTTGATTATGGAGGCTTCCAAGTCCACACTCTCACATCCAGCCTTCACTACGGCTGGTATCTCAGCCTCAGTGCCCTCACGGGGAGTACTCTCTCGGGGAGCGTGGCGCTGCAGCCTGCTTTCTCTCTGGCGCGCTGTCCCCTCTGTCTGGCGCGCTCTGCTCTCCCGCTCTTTTCTGACCACACCCCCCTCTCTTCCTCTCTGCCCCCAGCTGTCACATGGTCCCTTCTGTCCAGGGCAGAAAGTCTTCCCCCCAACAACCCAGCTGTCTGACTATGTGGTTCCAGGTAAGGAGCAGGGAAAGCAACCTCCTTACACACTCACAGCCACATAGTAGTATGCAGCACACACAGTAGCATACAGCACACACAGCCCACGTAGTAGTATACAGCCCACACAGTAGTATACAGCCCACACAGTAGTATACAGCTCGCACAGCCCACGTAGTAGTATACAGCCCACACAGTAGTATACAGCCCACCTAGTAGTAGTATACAGCATAGCCCCCCCCCCCCCGAGAAAGGCCCCACAGTCCAGTTAAAAAAAAAAAACACTCCTCACCTCTCCTCGTGCCCGCGTTGCTCCCTGCTCCAGTCTCGGCAGCTGCCGCTTCACTGCCCGGCACACAGCAGGTGCACAATGATATGACGTCATCGCGCACCCGCAGTGTCAGCGCGAGGCAGAGCGGGGAATGATGGGAGAGGGAGCGTCGTCAGATGCTCTCTCCTCCATCATTGCATTCAACTGTCATAGACGCCGGTATAGTTGAATGCGGCGGGGGCGAGTCAGCGCTGGCGCCGCTGACAACGGCACAGTGTGCAGCGGCCCAATACTGGCACCGGCCATCCTGGCATTTGCCAGAACTGCCTGATGGCCAGTCCGGCCCTGCCCATCGCGCTCCTGTGAAGGCGGCAGGGGCACTTCTATCTACCCTGCCGAGGGAAGAGCAAAGTGCTATTCTGCACATGAGTGGGGAAAGGCCAAAGAGCGTTGGGGCATGCGCATTGCAGTACTGTACTTTGCCCTTGATAAGGCACATAGAAGTGTGCCTGGTGCCTGTGTCGAAGTGCGATGGTGAGAACTGACTGGGTGACGTAGAACACGTCATCCAAATGAAGCAGGGAAGGAGAACATCATCACAAGAAGAGAGGAGGCACTGGATCAAGACCAGCGACACCCATCAGTACGGACCGCACCGTATGTGAGTATAATAAAACCTATTTTTCTACCTTACAGGGCATCATATATACAGCATTCCATAACACTGTCACATGGGGTTGAAAGGTGGTGGTCATAAGTTATATGGGAAAAACCTGGTGACAGGATCTGTTTAAGCATGCTGACATCTCCCTTATATACAGTATGAGTCCACACACAGCTCCCCATATGCAATATGAGCCTCCACATAACCTCCCTATCTACAGTGTCATACAGCCTCTTATATACAGTGTGAGCCCCACAAGTCCCCCTATATTCAGCATGAGCCCTCACATAGCCTCTCTTTATATAGTATGAGCCCAATATAGTCCCTATATACAGTATGAGTCCTGACATAGCCCCCTAGACACAGTATGAGCCTTCATATAACCTCTCTATGTACAGTATGAACAGCCACATAGCCCCTTATATACAGTGTGATTCCCCACATGTTCCCCTATATTCAGCATGACCCCTTAGGCTGGTTTCACACTTGCGTTTTTATCTGCATGCGTTTTTTAAAAAAACGCATGTGTGAAAAAACGCATGTAAACGCGGTAAAACGCATGCGTTTTTTAGACGCATGCGTTTTTATAGAAATACACAAGAAAACAAGAAAAAAACAAAAAACCCTAACCCTAACCCTACCCCTAACCCTACCCCTAACCCTAATCCTACCCCTAACCCTAACCCTAACCTGAAATGCGTGGCACTGAAATACGTTTATATACGTATATACGTATATAAGTGCCACGATATTTCAGTGGCCACGTATTTAAGTGCCACGTATTTAAGTGCCACGTATATAAGTGCCACGTATATAAGTGCCACGTATAGAAGTGCCACGTATTTAAGTGCCACGTATATAAAAATGCAAGTGTGAAACCAGCCTTACATAGCCTCTCTATGTACAGTACGAGTCCCTATACACAACATGAGCCCTCACATAGTCTCCTATATTCAGTATGAGTCCTCACATAGACTCCTATATGCACATAAAAAAATAAATAAAGACACTCATCTTGCTCCCGTTCCCCTAGTTTTTGCATAGCAGACACTTTGAAGTGACATCATCACATCTGCGCTCTCAGTCGCACACATTGATTGGTGGAAGAAGGTGTTGGCGGCTCTGTGCTCCACCAATGTATTGTGTTGAAACGATATACGGCACTCCTTGTTGTGAGATGAGCTGCCCAAGTAGGGTTTCAACCCATAAATAATGCAATAGAAAAACTTGGCACTCAGGAAGTTGCAGTGAAAGAAAGCAAATTTCATTTGGCAATCCTTATTATTCTTGAAGTTTCAGTCCTACATATGGACTTTTATCAAAACTTACTGCCTCTTGAGATAAGAATGTTTATACCGTGTGTAGCAGCATGTGGTATTGCGCCATTAGCTAATGCCGAGCGTCTCATTACAATGCTACACGCGGTCAAAACATCCTTATCTCAAGAGGCAGTCAGTTCTGATGAAAGCCCGTATGTAGGACCAAAACGTCAAGATTAATAAGGATTGCCAAACATAATTAGCTTTCTTTCACTGCAACTTCCTGAGTGCCAAGTATTTCTATTGCATGCTCTACTAATGTATTCACCGCTGTCTGCATCCTGAGGGATGCAGGCCTGGGAGGGCATAGTGCAGCCCGTGGACCACCATTTTCAGCCCTAAGGCCGGGGTCACACTTGCGAGTGTGATGCGAGAAACTCGCATCAATACCCGGCACTGCCGCCGGCACTCGAGACCGAAGCGTGCGGGTGTATGTATTTGCAGCGCCCCAGAGTCCTGGTCGTTGCAGTACTGTGGCTCCGCCACTAAGGGGAGCTATGGTACGTCTGATGGCACTGAAGGAGTTCACCTGACCAGGTATCACAGACACCAATACATTTCACAGCCGGGCCTCCAGGGGGAGCTAAGGGTTCTATTCATTAGGCCACTCCTCACATACTGGTAAAACTGGGGGTCAGGCAGGAAGTTAGAGAGAAAGCTGACTGGGTTGGAACCAGGCAACACCTTGTGGCAGAGGGTGTTGTGGGGGAAGATTCGGTAGGGCCCCTGTCGGGGGTGGGATCCTGACAGAGGTCTGGCAACTTGAGAGAACGTCACGGGACCGTGCCTGGTCAGCATAGCGGCGGTGCCCAAGGAAGGATTAGAAGCGAGATAGATTGTGCTGAGTGAGAAACGAGATCAAAGCAACAAGGAGAATACCAGTAGGAGTTGTGCTGTGAGACCGAGGCAACATGCTACTGAGGCGCACAACCGGCAGCTGGAACGCCGAGGAAGTATTCATACATCTAGCTTCAAGCAATACTTCAAACCAACGGCAGGACAGTCAGTCATAGGCAGGCTGTCTCACCTAAATCACCTACGAAGACATAGGGGGCAACTTGTGGAGAGGGGCGACTCTAGGGTCCCGGAAGAGCTCCGAGCCTACCCGTCATACAGGTGCCGTCCTAACCGTAACATCAGGGAGGGACGGAAGATTAGCAGAACATCATCTAATCGAGTTGTGAGGGAACTTAAGAAACAGACACAACAGTTGTGGGGACTTTCCGTAAGCACAGCAGGGAAGGACCACAACACATAGCGCTAGCAGGAAGGCACAGATTTCCACCTGCAAAGAGAACTCTGGAAGTGCCATTGGACCGGCCGGACTTGCGCAGCCTGGTTAACCGTATTCCGGATTGAGGACCCAGAGATCTTCAGTAAAGAGGTAAAGAGACTGCAACCTGGTGTCCTCGTTATTTACTGCACCGCACCACCACCACTATCCACATCTATTGCTGTACGCCCCTCAGCAGGGTCACGGACCGGGTCTAGCCACCGTGACAACCCCAGAGCAGACTCAGAGGCCCGGTACCGGGTACCCCTCGGCCCTGCGGCAGTGGGGGCGCTACAACTTGGCGTCACGAACAGGATCTACTTAAGCCTGAAGAATCAGGTCATGTGTGCCTTGGAACTGTGATTTATTGTGCTTGGACTGTACTTTATTGCAAGGACTGTGCTGTGCCATTTGCCGCCAAAATCCGCCGCCATTACAGCGCTGAGGAGAGCGCAGGAGAAAAAGAGGGGCGTGGAGTAGGCGTAGACAAGCTGGAGAGCACGAAAGACAATGGCCGCCCAGTCTAAATATTGTTGCATCTTAAGGGCGGGCCCGTCAAAAGGGGAGATCCGCCTCCTGATCTTCTATGGCGGGCGGAGACCGAGGAAACGAAACTATGACCCAGAGGAGGTGGGACTGGAGACTAGAGAAGGCCTGCAGAAAAGGATGGCCCCGCATCGACCCCCGTCACCGGAGGATTACTCTGATATGCCCCCGCTGGAGGATCTGGATCCGTGGGAGCTGTCGATGGGGCATCCTTTGCCTGCGCAGTCCCCAGCCCGTGTGCCTCCCCCAGGGGAAAGGAGTGACGCTGGAGGAGTCACCCCAGGTAGGGGTACTGAGTGCCGCGGCCCCCAGGGAGACCGCATCACCTCTGCACCAGACCCGGCCGCCGCTGCGGCCACTGGCGCCCCAGCATTCCTGCCGTCTGCTCCCAAAGAACTGGGGGGGCCGGACATGGGGCCCTTCCCTTGGGGAGAGTACAGGAATCACCTGATTGCAGAGTTCCAGCGAGAAGTGGAGCGGGAGGCGCGTGGTGAGCTGCTGGAGGGCTCCCTGCCGAAGTGGGGCGTCATGATTGTTTACCTGCCCCAGACAGGAAAGGGCTTCGTGCAGGAGATTGGGACAGCCCTGAGAGTCCGCATCACCCGGGATGAAGTGGAGCCCTGCCTGTGCGGAGACGGCGCCAAGTCCTTCCTGAAGCCGGGGGATGTGGTCACATATCGCCGGCACCTAAAGGGGAGCAGCTGGTGGGCCCGGGATATGCAGCGCTGCACCGCCGTTCTGGCGGTATCCCGAACCGAGGGGGAGGAGCTTGCCGCTGAAGCCGCTGCTGCCGCCGCCGCCAGCATCATCCATCGGCCCACGCAGACCCTCATCGCAGCGCACGACCTGGTCGTGCAGAAGACCCGAACCCACGGGGTGCACCTGGCCGCGGGAGTAAACTTGGAGTCCAGCTTATCCGGGCCGCAGAAAGCCACCTGCCAGGTAAAACCTCGGTGGGGGCTGCCAGAAACTGAGTAATGAGTAAGCTTTAATGACTGTAAATAGTTCCTTGTTTTTCTCTACTACTTTGCTGCTAAAACCCGTACGGGGTTAGTCAGTGAGTCCTCTTAGGAGCCATGTAAGGATGGCTCAGTGATTTAAAACCGAAAGTAAATGTTATGTTCTATACTGTGTATAGTAGTGGAAGGACAGTAGGCTCGGGCAGAATGGGGCGGTCCTGTAAAGAAAGGAGAGGCAGTAGGCCTGGAGCAGTTAGGACAGGCGGTCCTGCAGATTTAACGAAGGAGAATGAAAGAGAAAGAGTTCAGAATAATTCTTTAGTGGGTTTAGTCTGTACGCCCTTGAAGAAGAAGTCAGTTTCATAATGTTTTATAAGTAACGTCTTTAGTGGATAGGAAGTGTACGTCCTTAAGGACAATGTTAACTTATTATTCAAAAGTTTGCACTGAGTAGAATACCCGGTTGGGTAACAGGAGTTGTTTACAGCCTGTAATTTATAATGTTTAACCATGTTTGTAACGTTCAAGTGTCCTCACCTCCCATAAAGGGAAGCTCTGTTCAAGCTTACTTATTGTTATTGCATTTTCAAAATTGTATGTCTTTTTGCTAACCTGTATTGTTGTTTTCTTCCCAGTCCAGGAGTACTGGATTTAACCGGGGGGGAGTGCAGCGCCCCAGAGTCCTGGTCGTTGCAGTACTGTGGCTCCGCCACTAAGGGGAGCTATGGTACGTCTGATGGCACTGAAGGAGTTCACCTGACCAGGTATCACAGACACCAATACATTTCACAGCCGGGCCTCCAGGAGGAGCTAAGGGTTCTATTCATGAGGCCACTCCTCACATACTGGTAAAACTGGGGGTCAGGCAGGAAGTTAGAGAGAAAGCTGACTGGGTTGGAACCAGGCAACACCTTGTGGCAGAGGGTGTTGTGGGGGAAGATTCGGTAGGGCCCCTGTCGGGGGTGGGATCCTGACAGAGGTCTGGCAACTTGAGAGAACGTCACGGGACCGTGCCTGCTCAGCATAGCGGCGGTGCCCAAGGAAGGATTAGAAGCGAGATAGATTGTGCTGAGTGAGAAACGAGATCAAAGCAACAAGGAGAATACCAGTAGGAGTCGTGCTTTGAGACCGAGGCAACATCCTACTGAGGCGCACAACCGGCGGCCGGAACGCCGAGGAAGTATTCATACATCTAGCTTCAAGCAATACTTCAAACCAACGGCAGGACAGTCAGTCATAGGCGGGCTGTCTCACCTAAATCACCTATGAAGACATAGGGGGCAACTTGTGGAGAGGGGCGACTCTAGGGTCCCGGAAGAGCTCCGAGCCTACCCATCATACGGGTGCCGTCCTAACCATAACATCAGGGAGGGACGGAAGATTAGCAGAACATCATCTAATCGAGTTGTGAGGGAACTTAAGAAACAGACACAACAGTTGTGGGGACTTTCCGTAAGCACAGCAGGGAAGGACCACAACACATAGCGCTAGCAGGAAGGCACAGATTTCCACCTGCAAAGAGAACTCTGGAAGTGCCATTGGACCGGCCGGACTTGCGCAGCCTGGTTAACCGTATTCCGGATTGAGGACCCAGAGATCTTCAGTAAAGAGGTAAAGAGACTGCAACCTGGTGTCCTCGTTATTTACTGCACCGCACCACCACCACTAGCCACATCTATTGCTGTACGCCCCTCAGCAGGGTCACGGACCGGGTCTAGCCACCGTGACAACCCCAGAGCAGAGACTCAGAGGCCCGGTACCGGGTACCCCTCGGCCCTGCGGCAGTGGGGGCGCTACATATTTCTATGCAGTCGCATACTCCGGTCCTAAGTGCCGGCGGCAGCACCGGGTGTTAATACGAGTTTCTCGCATCACACTCGTAAGTGTGACCCCGGCCTAGACTGCACTTTGCCCAAGTCTAGTGTATGATATACTGTGACTACAGTCATGTGACGTCTGGTATCTGTATCACAATTTATTACATCCCAGTCATACACTTATCTGTGTACTGATGTACTATACTATGTGCACATGCCTACAGTGTTATATGCACTGATTATACCTGGACCTCATATTATAATGGATGGAATTATATAGGATATATGGTGTCCAGGAGCCAGGCTCAGGAGCAGTCAGGATCACTGTATACTTGTGTCTGACCATGACTGTGAGTTATTGCTGTAGCTTGAATGGGTGACAATGGAGCCGAAGACTCCACTGATAGTGACCTGAGCTGCATGAAAGTTCAAATAGGTGCAATAAATCATCACACTCACTGTGCCTCAGAGGGACTGCAGACACAAAAGGCAGGATACCGCCCGGTCCTTGAATCTCCTGACCCCTGCAGATCTCTTCTCTCAAGTTGCTCTCCAGTCCACCACCAGGAAGAATCCGGGCCAGCACGCTGCTGAGGTGAGATCAGAAGACACAACCACACAGTGCGTACAGTGTGAGCGTGTGTACAATTCAGGGATGGCCTGTCACCACTTACAGGATTAAAGTGGTGCAGTGCCAAATGCCATCTTATAGGCAGCAGGAAGCCGGGCAGCCCGCATCTGCTGCTAGGGAGACAGGCCCGGGGGGCACTTGTCCCTCTGCCACCCAGCCCAGCCTGCCCCTGAACCTGACGGAACTGGAGAGGATCTGCAAGGAAGAGTGGCAGAGGATCCCCAAATCCAGGTGTGAAAAACTTGTTATATCATTCCCAAGAAGACTCATGGCTGTACTAGCTCAATAGGATGCTTCTATTGAGCAGCAAAGGGTCTGATTACTTATGACCATGTGATATTTCTTCAATAAATTTGCAAAAATTTCTACATTTCTGTTTTTTTTCAGTCAAGATGGGGTGCAGAGTGTACATTAATGAGAAAAAAAAAATGGACTTTTTTGAATTTACCAAATGGCTGCAATGAAACAAAGAATGAACAATTTCAAGGGCAGCATGGTGGTTCAGTGGTTAGCACTGCAGCCTTGTAGGGCTGAAGACCTGGGTTCAAATCCCACCAAGGACAGCATCTGCAAGGAGTTTGTATGTTCTCCCCATGTTTGCGTGGGTTTCCTCCGGGCACTTCAGTTTCCTCTCACATTCCAAAGACATACTGATAGGGAATTTAAATTGTGAGCCCCTTTGGGGACAGCGATGATAAAGTGACGGTACAAACAAACTGTAAAGCGCTGCGAAATATATTAGCGCTATATAAAAATAAAGATTATTATTATTAAAGGGGCCTGAATACTTTCTATACCCACTGTATGAACAATCTATACTCATCTTTAGGCCGGTGTTACACTTGTGAGTGCAATGCAAGAAACTCGCGCAAGTCTCTTGCATCAATACCCGACACTGCCGCCGGCACGCGGGACCAGAGTGTGGCTGCATATATTTCTATGCAGCTGAACGGTCCAGTCCGAGCCACCGGTGGCAGTGCCGGGTATTGATGCGAGAGACTTGCGTGAGTTTCACATTGCACTCGCAAGTGTGACACTGGCCTTAGTGATGATCTCCTTCCTCTCCTGTTGAAATTCAGCATTTTCACATATAGATTGCAGAGCACCCTGGATGAAGCAGCATCGTTTACACTCAGAAAATCCTGATACAGGCGACACCTTGGTACATTCTGCAAAGATATTTTCTCCAGCATTCCCAAAGCTGTGCCACTTGTCAGGGAAGACAATCGCTTTCAGCAGAACATTTCAGCCATTGTAAGTTCATGCTCAAAACTTATAACTTTCCTCTCCATCAGTACCTCATTACATCATTTGCCAACAATCGAAAATTACTCTTCAAAACCTTCCACTCACTCCTGAGCCCTAAAGTACGGGCCACGGTCACCAACTTCAGAGCTGACAATCTGGCCACTTATTTCCTAGAAAAAATTGACCCTATCCATCAGGACATTTTTGCACAATAACCTCAGAGCCTGGATTCGCTTCGCTCATGCACCTCAAGCTCACTTTCCATCGTTGAGTCTGTTACAGAATAAGAAGCTACCAAACGCCGTACCTCTTCTCGCCTTACTACCTGTACCAATGACCTTATTCTCTCACATGTCCTTCAGCCTCTCTCTCCAACTGTCTCTGCGAACCTAACTAAAATATTTAACCTCTCTCTTTTTCCTCCGGTATCTTTCCTCCTTCATTCGACACATGCGATCATAACCCCTCTACTGAAATAAACATCCCTTGACCAGAACTGCACTGCTATCTTTAGACCGGTCTCTAAACTTCCCTTCATCTCGAAACTCCTGGAACGCCTGGTCCACTCCCGCCTAATCCGCTATCTCTCAGATCATTCTCTTCTCGACCCTTTACATTCCGATTTCCATTGTTTTGTTTACACTCTATTGAAACTTCCCTCACTAAAGTCTCTAATGATCTACTAACAGTTAAATCTAATGATCACTACTCCCTGCTAATTCTTCTGGATTTCTCTGCAGCATTTGACACTGTGAATCATCAGCTCCTCCTCACTATGTTCCACTCTATTGGGTTCAAGGACACCGTTCTCTCCTGGTTCTCTTCCTACCTCTCTGACCGCTCCTTCACTGCATCTTTTGCCGGCTCCTCTCCTCATCCCATTACTTTTGGGGCTCCTCAGGGTTAAGTCCTAAGCCCCCTCTATACACCGCTCCTACTGGACATACCATCAGCAGATTTGGTTTTCAGCATCATCTCTATGGAGATGACACCCAGCTGTACACCTCTTCTTCAACTGACATCACCCTAATTAAAAAGATCCAATCTTTATTAATATTATCTTAAAACCCACCATCAGGTGGTAAGTACACACCACAAAGGAAACACAGTGTGAAAAAAACACACACAACCTTGGAATGTACTAGGAATACCTAGTGTTTTGCCTATGCTTATTCCTGCCTAATGGTGAAGGTTGGCACCCTAGGGGGTAGCGTTGTGGCACCCCGCTCAGCGATGACTACCCCTATGATTCCCTAGATGCACCCTATAGCCAATCTTGTGTCCCTATACACAATTTGGTATCGGGCCTCCTGATGAGCCACGAAGGCGAAACACGATGAGACAATGGAAGGCGGGTGGCATACATTTCACATGAGTGCCCTGATATCTAACGATAGTTCATAACACTCTGATGAGTGAGGGTTACCGTCTCAATTGATCCACATGCATTGGGCCAGTGTTATATGTGGCTATCATTGTATATCCTTGATTATATATACTCTGTGGCTAGGACATTGAATCATATGCCTCGATTTATGATATTATATCATGTTGGATCAATAAGAGCTTACGGACTGACTTGTGAGAACTATCATTTCTTTGTATCTAGGAAGGCCACCAGAGCCATATGTACTTGAATGTTTTTAATTTACTTTGGGATATAGGGTTCCTTTACCTGCAGATGTGGCCTATACCTAGTATTAATGGTTCCTTTATTATGTATGGGGAGAAAAGATCGGATCTATAGACAGTCCTACACCTTACTTACACGCAATAATAATAATAATCTTTATTTATATAGCGCCAACATATTCTGCAGCACTTTACAGTTTAACAGTTTCAAACACAACAGTCATAAGTAACAATGTTAACAATACAATAATTAAAGCAAAATAAGACGATCCTGCTCGTGAGAGCTTACAATCTACAATGAGGTGGGGGAGATACAAAGTACAGGTGTGTATTTACAATGATGTATTTACAATGATGGTCCAGCCATCTTCAGGGGTTGGGGAATAGATGGAAGTAGTGAATGGGCTACACACACACACAAACATAAAATGACTTTGATTAGTGAACGTGATAGGCCGCTCTGAACAAAAGTGTTTTGAGGGAGCGTCTAAAGCTATGCAAGTTGTGGATGGTCCTAATATCTTGGGGTAGAGCATTCCAGAGGATTGGCGCAGCACGGGAGAAGTCTTGGAGTCGGGAGTGGGAGGTATGGATTAGTGCAGAGGTTAGTCGAAAGTCGTTTGCAGAACGCAGTGGTCAGTTAGGCTGTTAGACAGAAATAAGGGAGGAGATGTAAGGGGGTACCGCACTGTGGAGAGCTTTGTGGGTGAGAACAAGTACTTTGAATTGGATTCTATAATAAATGGGCAGCAAGTGTAACGACTGGCGAAGAGCGGACATGTCTGAATACTGATTAGCTAGATGGACAACCCTGGCTGCTGCATTAAGGATAGACTGGAGAAGGGAAAGTTGAATAAGGGGGAGGCCAATTAATAGAGCATTGCAGTAGTCCAGGTGGGAGTGGATCAAGGCGACAGTGAGGGTTTTTGTTGTTTCCATGGTGAGAAAAGGGCAGATTCTAGAGATGTTCTTTAGGTGTAAGTGGCAAGAGCGGGCAAGAGATTGTATGTGGGATGTGAATGAGAGATCGGAATCAAATGTAACACCCAGACAGCGTGCCTGCTGCCCGGGTGTTATTATGGTTCCACCCACAGAGAGTGGAAATGTCAGATTTAGGGAGGTTAGTAGATGGCGGGAGCAGAAGAAGTTCAGTTTTGGAGAGGTTGAGTTTCAGATAGAGACATGATGTTGGAGACTGCAGACAGACAGTCAATGGCGTTCTGTAGTACAGCAGGGGTAAGGTCAGGGGATGACGTGTATAGTTGTGTGTCATAAAGCATAAAGATGCTACTGAAAGCCAAATCTGCTGATGGTGTGTCCAATTGGGGCCATGTACAGGGAGAAGAGAAGGGGGCCATGGACTGATCCCTGAGGCACCTCAACAGTGAGAGGAAGAGGAAATGAAGTGGAGCCAGCGAACAGAACACTGAAGCAGAGGTCAGAAAAAAGTGTAGTTACTCACTGATAACGGTATTTCTCAGAGCCCATGACAGCACACCAGAGAGAGGGGATCCGCCATTCAGGGACAGGAAACCTACGGGACAAAAGGGCGGTACCTCTCCCCTGCATCAGTTTTGTTTACAGAGCATCGGAGGTCCTCCAGGTTAGTCACAAAAAAAAAATAAACAACTTTATCATAATGCTTAACAAGTGAACACCGTGTCTATATAGAAAAAATACATTTTATACAAAAGAATGTGCTCACCGCACATGTGATGAGGGGGGGGGGAATAAGCAGGTGCTGTCATGGGCTCTGAGAAATACCGTTATCGGTGAGTAACTACGCTTTTCTCAGTCGCCCATGACAGCACACCAGAGAGAATTGCAGAGATTATTGTTTAGGGAGGGACCACAGCCTGTAGAACCCTTCTTCCGAAGGTTAAGTCAGATGAAGAGGCTAGGTCTAAGAGGTAGTGTCTAAAAAAGGTTGAAGGTGATGACCAGGTGGCCGCCTTACAAATCTGATCTAATGGTACTCCGACCTTTCGGCCCAGGAGGTCGCCATAGCCCTTGTAGAGTGGGCCTTCAGACCCTCTGGAACTGCGTTCCCGGTGGACGAGTACCCCAGGGCTATCGCATCTGTTATCCAGCGTGCTATAGTGCCTTTAGAGGCTCTGAGTCATCTCCTGGGTCCCTGGAAGCAGATAAAAAGAGACCCTTCCTTCCTACACTGCTGAGTGGTTTTAATATATTGAACTAGACACCTTCTCACATCTAGTGTGTGGAACCTCTCTTCTTTCTTATTTCTAGGGTCTGGACAGAAGGAAGGAAGGATTATTTCCTGAGACCTGTGGAATGTGGACGCAATTTTTGGTAAATAGGCAGGGTCTGTTTTTAGTACAACCTTGTCACTCAGGATTTGTGTAAAGGGAGGGTTTGCAGACAAGGCTTGGAGATCACTTATTCTGCGGGCCGATGTCAGGGCTATTAGGAGGGCAGTTTTAAGTGATAGAATCCTAAGGGGTACTGATTCTATAGGCTCAAATGGGGATTCTGTTAAAGCTGACAAGACTAGGTTCAAATCCCAGGTTGGTAATCTATGTATAGTTACAGGTTTAGACCTTACGGCTGCTCTGACAAACCGTATTACCCAAGGGTTGGCAGCTATATTTTCACAGTACAATGCTCCTAGGGCAGCTATCTGTACTTTTAAGGTACTTACTGAAAGGCCTAGGTCTAACCCCTTTTGTAGAAATTCTAATATTTCAGCAACTGGGACCCCATCTTTCAAGCTAACCCCAGAGGAGGACAAGAACTTTTTCCAAGTTTTGCCATATATTTTTGTGGTCACAGGTTTTCTACTTTTCAACCCCCTTTCCTTCAATAGTGACCTCTCAAATTCCACGCTGTCAGGTGGAGATTCTCTGACTGAGGGTGGAACACCGGTCCCTGTGACAGGAGGTCCTGAAGATCCGGAAGGACTCAGGGATCGGAGATTGATAGCATTCTCAGACAGGAGAACCAGGCCCTTTTGTGCCAGAAGGGGGTTATTAGGATGAGTCTGGATCTGTCCTGTCTGATTTTTCGCAGAACTGCTGGAATGAGGATGGTGGGAGGGAATGCATATGCAAGAGTTTATGTCCAGGGAATCGTGAATGCGTCTACAGCCTGAGGGTTCCCCCTGGGATCTAGGGAGCAAAAGGTTTTCACCTTCCTGTTGTGTATGCTTGCAAAGAGGTCTATTACAGGGATTCCCCATAGATCTGTAATTTTGTTGAAGATGTCCTGATTTAGAGACCATTCCCCTTGCTTTAGTTGGGTACGGCTTAGGAAGTCCGCTCTCTGGTTCTCTACACCTTTTATATGTAGGGCCGATAGGGATAGAAAGTTGTTCTGTACCAGGCTGAAGATTTCGGAGGTGGTTTTCATTAATGTTTGAGACCTGGTCCCTCCTTGGTGGTTTAAGTAGGCTACTACTACTCTGTTGTTCGAGAATATTCGGACATGATGCCCTTGTAATTTGTCTAGGAAGAATAGTAATGCATGACTCACTGCCCTCAGTTCTTTTAGGTTTGAGGAAGCCCCGAGTTCCTGACTTGTCCATGCTCCCTGAGCGACTCTGTTGTCCAGATGAGCCCCCCACCCTGTGGGACTTGCGTCTGTGGTAACTATCTGAGACACCTCTATCACCCAGGGAATCCCTTTTGATAGATTGCTGGGATTTAACCACCAAGCTAGGGAATGAATAGTAGGCAAACTTAGAGTCATGCGACCCTCTAACCGTCCCCTTAGCAAACTCTGGTTCCTTAAAATGTCCCACTGGAGGGGTCTCGTGTGGAGCTGTGCCCACTGAACTGCTGGAAGGCAAACAGAGAGGGAGCCCAATAACGACATCGCCTTTCTCAGAGACATGGATGGGTTTGAGCAAGCTTCCGACACTAGATGTATTATCTTTTGTCTTTTCTGGACTGGGAGGCGACATTCTTGAGAAAGAGAGTCCAAGGTGAGACCCAAAAATTCCTGAACCCTGGTTGGTTCTAGTTTTGACTTTTGAAGGTTCACCAGCCAGCCTAATTTTTTTAGAGTGTCTATCACTCTGTCGCATTGCTGACGGCAGAGTTGGGCCGAGTTGCTCGCAATCAGAAAGTCGTCCAAATATGGAACAATCAAAATGTCTTCCTCTCTTAGATGTGCCATCATCTCTGCTACCAATTTGGTGAAGATGCGAGGTGCAACTGAAATACCAAAGGGAAGAGCTCTGTATTGGTATTCCCTTATTTGTCCTTTTATGACTACTGCCAGTCTGAGGAATTTTTGAGAGTTCTCGTGGATGGGAACGTGATAATACGCGTCACTGAGATCTAGAACTATCATAAAACAGTTTGGAAACAGGTTTTTTATTGTTGACGTTGACTTTATTGACTCCATTTTGAATCTCTGGTTCTTTACATAAGTATTTAACTTCTGCAAGTTTATTATAGCCCGGAAGGTCCCGTCCGGCTTGGGAACCAGGAATAACGGGGAGTAAAATCCCTTCCCTCTCTCCAGAGGGGGGACTTCCTGGATGACAGTTTTGTCTATCAGTTTTAAGATTTCTAGTTCTAGAGCTTCTTGTTGTTGAGGAGAGGACCTCAGCGGTGTTATCACATAATTTCGGGGGGGTAGGGATAGAAATTCTATTCGAAGCCCCGCACCTATAAAATTTTGTATCCAAGGGCTGGTTAAAATTTTCTCCCAGGCCCGGGAGGAATTGAGACAATCTCCCTCCCACCCTGGGGAAGATGTCACTTGGGGGGAGGGGGTTTTCTGTCTCGTGAGGAATTACCGAAAAGGAACCCACTGTCTCTTCTTTTCCCATCATCCCATCGGTTTTGATCCCTTGGTGGTCTTTTTCTAAAAAATGTTCTGTTCCGAAAGGGACGCTTAGCGAACGTTGGGGCCAGGTTGGGGAACCCTTTCTTTTTATCACCTGCTTTCTGCAGGATATCGTCCAGAGTTTCTCCAAAAAGAAACTTGCCCTCACATGGGATTGAACAAAGTTTTTGCTTAGTTTGTAAATCACCTGGCCAGCTTTTTAGCCATAGGGTTCTACGCGCTGCATTCGAAAGAGCTGCAGATTTAGACGCTAGTTTAATTGAATTGGCAGAAGAGTCTGCCAAAAATGCCGCGGCTCCTCTAATCATAGGGATAGACTCTAATACTTTATTTCTGGGCACCCCATCCCTTAGCTGTTTTTCTAGGTTGTCAACCCAGATCATTAGGGATTGTGATGTGCAAGCAGCTGCTATGGCTGGTGTTAAACATCCCCCTGCCGACTCCCAGGCCCCTTTAAGAAAAGTATCTGCTCTCTTATCAAGAGGATCTTTCAGGGTTCCCATATCCTCAAATGGTAACGCAAATTTTTTTAGAGGCCTTAGCTGCGCGACGTCAAGTTTGGGGGCTTTATCCCATGAAATAGAAGCCTCCTCTTCAAAGGGATATTTCCTTTTAATAGAGGGAACCGATGCATTCTTTCTCTGGTTTTTCCCACTCCTTTTTAATTAACGCTTGAACGTTTTCATTAAGGGGAAAAACTTTACGCTTTTTTTGGCATAGTCCTCCAAACATGATGTCCTGTACTGTTTTGTCAGGACGAGGGTCCAATACCCACATCGTTGATCTTACTGCCTTTACAAGGCCGTCAACTTCATCTAGGGGGAAGCAATGCCGACCTCCACTCTCATTATCTGAAGAGGAGAAGGAGGAGTCCTGTGTATCTGAGTTCCCACTGTTAGAGCTGGAAGAATCCGAATTCCCATAAGGAATAGGTTCTTTCCTACTGACTTTCTTCCCACTTTTAGGGTATGTGCACACGACCGGATTTCTTGCAGAAATTTCCTGAAGAAAACCGGAAATTTTCTGCAAGAAATCCACATTTTTTTTTTTGAGTTTTTTTTCCGCTTTTTTTTTGCGTTTTTTTTTTAGCATTCTGCAAGCGTAATTAGCTTGCAGAATGCTAAAGTTTTCCAAGCGATCTGTAGCATCGCTTGGAAAACTGACTGACAAGTTGGTCACACTTGTCAAACATAGTGTTTGACAAGTGTGACCAACTTTTTACTATAGATGCTGCTTATGCAGCATCTATAGTAAAAGATAGAATGTTTAAAAATAATAAAAAAAATAAAAAAAATGGTTATACTCACCCTCTGCACACAGCCGATGTCCTCAGCGGCATCCGTTCCTATAGATGCCGGTGTGGTTCAGGACCTTCGATGACGTCGCGGCTTGTGATTGGTCGCGTGAGTCACATGAGCGGTCACGCGACCAATCACAAGACAGCGACGTCATCACAGGTCCTGAACCACATCATCTATAGGAACGGAAGAGAGAGCATGCACCGGAGAGGCGGGAACACTTCGGGGGCCATCAGAGGGTGAGTATAGGACTATTTTTTATTTTAATTCTTTTTTTTTTTACCAATTATATGGTGCCCAGTCCGTGGAGGAGAGTCTCCTCTCCTCCACCCTGGGTACCAACCGCACATAATCTGCTTACTTCCCGCATGGTGTGCACAGCCCCGTGCGGGAAGTAAGCAGATCAATGCACTCCTAGGTGTGCGGAATCCCCGCAATTCCGCATTTTTAATGAACATGTTGCTTTTTTTCCCGCGATGCGATTTTTTCGCGGAAAAAAATGCAACATTTGCACAAAAAATTCGGAATACACTGAAACTAATGGGAGGCATATGTAAGCGTTTTTTCGCATTTTTATCACGTTTTTATAGCGAAAAAACGCGAAAAAAACGCGAAAAATCCTGAACGTGTGCACATGGCCTAAAGGGAGTTAAACACAGTTTCCACCTCTGACTTAATTACGGATCGTAATTCAGAGGTGAAGTTTGGGGTCTCCTCACAGAGGACTCGTCCTATACAGGAGTCACATAGCTTCTTATCTCAAGATTGCGGTAAATCTTTTTCGCACAAGAGGCAGATTCTGTGTTTTGTCTTCCCCATTTTCTTCCTTCCCTAAGATAAACGGAGAAGGGGGAACCCAAATTATAAAAAGTGAGCTTTCACGAAGATCACTCACCAATCTGACGCAGCCACAGGTACCGGTTCTGGAGGAGGGGTAGGATCCTGAAGTGAGAGATCCGTAGGCGGTAGCTGGTTCACCATGCTGGAGTTCTTGCTATGCTGCGTGGAATGGCTACCAGACCAAGAACTCCGGGTGCCAGCAGAAGTTAATTTCTTCTGTGCGTCCGGCTTCGGTCACTGATCATGGCGCTGCTGCTGCTGTGGCGGCGGCTGGAGCTGCTGATCGCTGTCTTCCATGGTACTACCTTGGGACGGCATGCAGCAAGAGCTTCCATGTGCACCTTCTTTTTAAAGCATGGCGCTTATTATCAGCCCCTCCCCCTGTGGCTGCATGATAAAGGAAGCGTTCATTTTTTTTTTTTTTTTTTAAACTCTACTGCGCATGCGCGCGCAGTCAGGGACCCGGAAATGAAAAAATCCGGTTCCGGGGCAGCACCATCTTGGTGTACTCACTCACTGCGTGATCACCGGTGTCATGCGTGCCGCAGAATGCTGAGAGCCCCTAACTCCTATCCGGAGTGGCGGCTGTGCTTCCCCCCGCTCACGCTTTCAGACCCATCGGTCGTAGCCATGGCGGCCTCGGATACCGAACCAGCCGTGTCAGGGGCCTCCCCGCTGCCGGAACTCGGACTGGCTGGCTCCGGATTTCTCGTTCTCAGGTTCCGGTCTTCTAGCAGGTACCGTCCTAGAAGGTTCCCCGTCAGGGACAGGAAACCAAACTGATGCAGGGGAGAGGTACCGCCCTTTTATCCCATAGGTTTCCTGTCCCTGAAGAGCGGATCCCCTCTCTCTCTGGTGTGCTGTCATGGGCGACTGAGAAATAGGAAGAGAACCACGAGAGAGCAGTGTCCTTAATTCCTAGTGACTGGATCCTAGAGTAGGAGGGGGTGATCAACAGTGTCGAAAGCTGCAGAAAGGTTGAGAAGAATGAGCAGAGAGTGGTCACTGTTATATTTTGCTGTCAGAAGGTCGTTGGTCACCTTGATGAGTGCAGTTTCTGTCGAATGTAGGGGGCGGAAACCGGACTGTGAATGGTCTAGGAGGGAATGAGTGGAGAGGTAACGGGTAAGGCGGGAGTAGATCAGGCGCTCCAAGAGATTAGAGATGAAGGGGAGATTGGAGACTGTAGTTGTTTGAGCAGGATGGGTCGAGGGTGGGTTTCTTTAGAAATGAAGTAATGATAGAGTGTTTGAAGGAGGAGGGGAAAATGCCAGAGGAGAGAGAGAGATTAAAGATTGTAGTTAGGTGAGTTGTGAAGACTGGAGAGAAAGACTGGAGATGAGAGGGAATGGGGTCAGTAGTGCATGTAGTTGGATGAGAAGAAGAGAGGAGCTTGGAGACTTCTTCTGTGATGGGATCAAATGTGGAGAGTGAGCCAGGGGAAATGCAGGGAGGGATGGGAGTCACTGCACTTGGTGGCTTGTAGCGGATTTCCTGACGGATATTATCTATTTTCTCTATAAAGTGGGAGGCCAGGTCATCAGCACAAATGTCTGTCATAGGGGATTGTGCTTTTGGCCTGAGGAGGGAGTGAAAGGTGTCAAAAAGTTTCTTGGGGTTGTTGGATATTGAGGAGATCAGGGTAGTGAAGTAGGTCTGTTTGGCAAGGTGAAGGGCAGAATTATAGGTTCTTAACATAAATTTGAAGTGGATGAAGTCTTCTGGTGTGCAAGTTTTCCTCCATAAGCGTTCAGGACCCCTAGAGCGTCGCTGGAGAAATCGGGTTTGCAATGTGAGCCAGGGCTGTTTTACTCTGTGTTTGGAGGTTCTGAGGGTGAGGGGAGCTACTTGGTCAAGGGTGCTTCTAAGAGTGTTATTGTAGTGATGTACAGCCAGATCAGGACAGGAAAAAGAGGAGATTGGGGACAATGATTAGTGTAGGGAGTCTTAAAGTGTGTAAGGGTTAATAGCATGTAGATTTCTGAATGTGTGGTAGGTAGAAGTGTGCTGGGGTGGGCGAGGGATTGTGAGCATGAAGGAGAGAATGTTGTGGTCAGAGGGTAAGCGGTGAGTTATCTAGGTAGGAGATTGAACAGAGCCGGACAAAGACTAGGTCAAGGGTGTTACGGTCTTTGTGTGTTTCAGAGGTTGAGAGTTGTCAGAGGCCTAGAGAAGTGGTTAGTGATAGAAGCTGGGATGCAGATGTGGAAGTGGGGCTGTTAATGGGGATGTTGAAGCCTCCCAAGATAAGGGTTGGTAGTTCTTAGGACACGAAGGTCGGCAGCCAGGCAGAGAAATGGTCCAGGAAGAGGGTGGGTGAGCCTGGGGGCCGGTATATGACCGCAACGCTGAGGGAGAGAGGACAGAAGAGCCTGATGGTGTGGACCTAAAAAGAAGGGAATGAGAGTGATGGAACTGGAGGGATGACCTGGAAAGTGCATTGTGGGAACAGTAAGCTTTCGATATGAGGTAGGGTAGGAGTTGAAGTTGGTGGATGGTGGACCAGGGTTGGGGGAGATGTCCCCTGAAATCAGTAGGAGTAGGAAGAAAAAGAGCAAGTAGTTTTTGGAATTGTACAAAGTTTTTTTGTGCAGTGTGTTTGGGCAAGACGGGCTGAGGTTTTTCAGGAAGGTGAGAAGTGCATGACAGCTGTACATGGGAGAGGGAAAGAGAAAGGAGCTGATGTATATGAGTCGTGATGGGGGGGATGGGACTGTGAATGTGGATGGCAACGGAACACAGGATAGGAATAAAGCACATGGATAGAAGGGAGAGCAGAGTGTGGGTTACCTGACTCCTGCCCTGACTGGCTAAATGCCATGGAATAACTGCTTTATCTTGATACTTATCTTCTGGGATGCTTTGCTTTGGGGATGCTTGCATGCACCCCCACATGCGTGCACTCCTAAGGATGTTTCAAAATGTATAGACGATAATCCAGGCTCAGGAGAGATGGATTGAATAACACATGATAATTGCACTCAGACAGATCCTGGCTGATGACTGGATCATGCAGCCTTATAGCGTGACCCTGATTCATTGTAATGATGGCGGACCACACAATATAAGCAGTTTTTACCTTTTGTGTCCCTCTGTTTCCTTATTGACTGTAAGCTGGCCAGCAGGAGACTCACTCCTCTTATAACTGGTGAACTATCTTTTAATTTACCATCTACCAATGACCTATTAACCGGCAAGAGCAAGCGACACTACTCTATCCTCCTCCTCCTGGACCTGTCCTCTGCCTTTGACACAGTGGACAATTCCCTGTTGCTGCGGACCCTCTCATCCCTTGGCATCACAGACTTGGCCCTATCCTGGATCTCGTCATACCTAACTGACCGGACATTCAGCGTCTCCCACTCAGACACCAGCTCCTCACCTCGCCCCCCATCTGTCGGAGTCCCGCAAGGTTTATTCCATGGCGCTTTACATGTGAGGAGGGGTATACATAATAAAAACAAATTGAAAAAAGAAAGGGGTAGCCAACGGCAAACAATACCTATAGTATATCATCTGGGAAGATCAAATTATATATATATCAAATAGTAATAACTCCCAGTGAGAACTAATTTTGCCCTAATATTGGATTAAGACAGTTATCATAAATAACATACGAGGGGGGGAGGAGGAAATGAATCCAAAGAGATAACCTTATGTCTTTTATTAAAATTGCTTTATTTAAAGTGCAAGTGAGGAGGCAATGGTGACAACACGATCACCCAACAAATATCTAAAAACAGAAAACACACAAGACACCAGGAAAGAACAGCTGCTGACCCATAGCAGAAAAACATTAGTATAGCAATAAGCAATCAGCATAAAGGGTCAAATTTACAAAACCAGCAGGGTTATATATCCAGCTTCACACCAAAACACCTAAAAAATCATTAAGTCCCATAAACAGCAATGTCACAAAAGGTATGCAAACCAGTATAACATGATATAGCACGAGACTTAAGTAGGTGAGAGGAATGATAAATTAATACATCACCAAGGTATAGTATTTAGCAGATGCAGGATCCCGGTGTCCGCCCCGACGCGCGTTTCGGAAACCCTTCGTCAGGGGGTGCATAGTGCAGGATAGAAAATGTGCTGTATAAGTAGGCAAGACCCCGGAAATGAATATCGGCCGTAACCCGGAAGTAACCGCGTGTGTCATAGCAACCGCCGGTACAATACAGGGAGATGGCGCCATCCAGGTCATGCGGGTCGGTGCACGTGGGGCCCCACGTGGTCCGCCCACAACAAACACTGGGTCGCCATTCACCAACAATACAGCCGGCGGGCGCATGCGCAAAACGCTGCCAAATACGGAAACAGCCTAGAAAATGAAGGGGAGGAAGAAAAGGGGAGGAAAAAAGAAAAATAAAAGAGGACATAACGATCTATGATAAGTAGTATAACCAAACAAAAGGCAATTCTCATAATGCAAAGAGTTACCATTAACATACATATACATGGAATAATAGTAAATTATTAAATAGAACCATAGAGAATGACAAAACGTTATTTTATATCATAAAGGTGCATGTTATATTTCAATCAAACATGTATGACGTTCTCCTTAGTGCAGGACATATGTTCCATGGTAAAAAGTGGAAAAAAGGAGAAATATCCATATAAACAAATTCATGTATGGAGATAGTACAATAATAACTCTCAAAAAGTTATCAAAAGTCTCATAAAGCGGTTGCTATGACACACGCGGTTACTTCCGGGTTACGGCCGATATTCATTTCCGGGGTCTTGCCTACTTATACAGCACATTTTCTATCCTGCACTATGCGCCCCCTGACGAAGGGTTTCCGAAACGCGCGTTGGGGCGGACACCGGGATCCTGCGTCTGCTAAATACTATACCTTGGTGATGTATTAATTTATCATTCCTCTCACCTACTTAAGTCTCGTGCTATATCATGTTATACTGGTTTGCATACCTTTTGTGACGTTGCTGTTTATGGGACTTAATGATTTTTTAGGTGTTTTGGTGTGAAGCTGGATATATAACCCTGCTGGTTTTGTAAATTTGACCCTTTATGCTGATTGCTTATTGCTATACTAATGTTTTTCTGCTATGGGTCAGCAGCTGTTCTTTCCTGGTGTCTTGTGTGTTTTCTGTTTTTAGATATTTGTTGGGTGATCGTGTTGTCACCATTGCCTCCTCACTTGCACTTTAAATAAAGCAATTTTAATAAAAGACATAAGGTTATCTCTTTGGATTCATTTCCTCCTCCCCCCTCGTATAATAAAAACAAGTATAATAATCTTAAACAATACAAGTCATAACTGGTACAGGAGGAGAGAGGACCCTGCCCGCGAAGGCTCACAATCTACAGGGGATGGGTGAGAATACAGTAGGCGAGGATAGAGCTGGTCATGCAGCGGTTTGGTCGATCGGTGGTTACTGCAGGTTGTAGGCTTGTCGGAAGAGGTGGGTCTTCAGGTTCTTTTTGAAGGTTTCGATGGTAGGCGAGAGTCTGATGTGTTGTGGTAGAGGGTTCCAGAGTAGGGGTGATACGCAAGAGAAATCTTGTATACGATTGTGGGAAGAGGAGATAAGAGGGAAGTAGAGAAGGAGATCTTGTGAGGATTGGAGGTTGCGTGTAGGTAAGTACCGGGAGACGAGGTCACAGATGTATGGAGGAGACAGGTTGTGGATGGCTTTGTACGTCATGGTTAGGGTTTTGTACTGGAGTCTCTGGGCAATGAGGGGCCAGTGAAGGGATTGACAGAGGGGAGAGGCCGGGGAATAGCGGGGGGACAGGTGGATTAGTCGGGCAGCAGAGTTTAGAATAGATTGGAGGGGTGCGAGAGTGTTAGAGGGGAGGCCACAGAGCAGGAGGTTGCAGTAGTCAAGGCGAGAGATGATGAGGGCACGGACTAGGGTTTTTGCAGATTGAGGAATGAACGGATTCGTGAAATATTTTTGAGTTGAAGTTGGCAGGAAGTGGAAAGGGCTTGGATATGTGATTTGAAGGAGAGATCAGCGTCAAGGATTATGCCAAGGCAGCGAGCTTGTGGGACTGGGGAGAGTGGGCAGCCATTTATTGTAATGGATAGGTTCATTGGGGGGTTGCGTGAGATGGGGGAAAGATGATGATGAATTCTGTTTTGTCCATGTTAAGTTTCAGAAATCTAGCGGAGAAGAAGGATGAAATAGTGGACAGACATTGAGGGATTCTGGTTAGTAGGGAGGTGATATCTGGTCCAGAGATGTAGATCTGTGTGTCATCAGCATAGAGGGGATACTGAAAGCCATGAGATTCTATGAGCTGTCCAAGGCTAAAGATGTAAATAGAGAAGAGCAGGGGCCCTAGGACTGAACCTTGTGGGACTCCGACAGATAGGGGGCGAGGTGAGGACGTGGTGTGTGAGTGGGAGACGCTGAATGTCCGGTCTGTTAGGTATGATGAGATCCAGGATAGGGCCAAGTCTGTGATGCCAAGGGATGAGAGGGTCTGTAATAATAATGAATGGTCCACTGTGTCAAAGGCAGCCGACAGGTCGAGGAGGAGGAGGACAGAGTAGTGTCGCTTGCTCTTGGCGGTTAAGAGGTCATTGGTGACCTTAGTTAGGGCAGTTTCAGTGGAATGGGGTGACCGGAAGCCAGATTGTAAGCAGTCAAAGAGGGAGCAAGAAGAGAGATGGGAGGACAGTTCAAGGTAGACGTGTTGTTCCAGTAGTTTGGAGGCATAGGGGAGAAGTGATATGGAAGTGAAATACAGTATAATATATCCACCCATCATACAGTATAATACACCCCCATGGTCCATACTGTATAAAGTATCTGCCCATAGTCTATACAGTATAATTCATCCCCCCATGGTCCATACAGTACAACACAGCCCCCCCTTGTTCCATACAGTATAAAACATCCCGCATTGTCTATACAGTAAAATGCATCCCCCCATGGTCCATACAGTATAATACATCCTCCTATGGTCCATACAGTATAAAGCATTTGGAGCGCCTGTTAGGACCCTGGGGTACCCGGGCCGGGTCTGGTGGTCGTTAAAGGGGTGGTTACGGTGGCAGCGACCCGGTCCGTGGCCCTGGGCGTCCAAGTTAAAGGATAGGACTTTAAAGGGGTTGTTGTGAATAAAGAATAGAGTTTGTTCGTGATGCCACCTGTGGTATTCGGTCAGGGATGACCGACGATGCTTAAAAGGGGTCCACTGTGGTGATATTATGGCAGCAGGGATGGTATGGCTTTCCACAGGTGAAGCCTATTCCCCAGGGCTCCCGGTGTAGCAGGCAAAGATGACAGACGGTGTAGTGCCAGAAAGAATTAGAGGACACAAGTTTGTAGTCTCTTTACCTTTCACTGGTATAAGGCAGCCACAGTCCAGGGTACGGATCACAGGTGATGGTGAGGTCTGGCCAACTTGGAAGCAATTCAGAAATCCCCCTAGCCAGGTGGGTTTGGAAGCCTTCCTCACTGCGCTGTGTGGTAGTCCCTTGCTGCCTTAGGCTTCACACAAGGTCCTCAATTTCTCTCTGTCCCTTTAAGTAGGACACTACCCACATGGCAGGCAACTCGAACCTTTTTACAGATGTCTCTAGTTATGACTCCGGGCTCTATGTGCTGCTGTGCCTTCGGGTGTTAATGGAGGACAGGCGCTTGAAATCTCCTGCCCGCCGGTCTCTGCTGTGTGGCATGCTGTTACCCCCACAACCTCTGAATTCCGGCCTCTGGTTTCTGCGCTTCATCATGGAGGAAGATCAGTCGCAGCTCCCCTCCAGCTCTTTACTTCTCCTGTGCTTCTTCTCTCCTTAAAGTTTTGGAAATCATTTTGTATCCAAATCCGGCTTTAAACTTCTCCACAACAGTATCACGGACCTGCCTGTTGTGTTCCTTGGTCTTCATGATGCTCTCTGTGCTTCAAACAGAACCCTGAGACTATCACAGAGCAGGTGCATTTATACGGAGACTTGATTACACATAGGTGGATTATATTTATCATCATGAGGCATTTAGGACAACATTGGATCATTCAGAGATCCACAATGAACTTCTGGAGTGAGTTTTCTGCACTGAAAGTAAGGGGCCAAGTAATATTGCACGCCCGACTTTTCAGTTTTTGAATTTCCACAAAAATTTTAAATAAGCAATAAATTTCGTTCAACTTCACAATTGTGTTCCACTTGTTGTTGATTCTTCACCAAAAATTTACATTTGGTATCTTTATGTTTGAAGCATGATATGTGGGAAAAGGTTGAAAAGTTCCAGGGAGCCAAATACTTTCGCAAGGCACTGCATAAAGCACCCCCTCATTGCCTATACAGTATAATGCTTCCCCCTCATTATCTATATAGTATAATACATCCCCCCGGGGTCCTCAATACAGTTTTATCTGCACACAGTGTTCTAAAAAACAATAAAATACAATACTCACCTCTCCTCCCCATTCCTCCGCTGCTCTGGTCTCCACAGTGCCAGCTTGTCAAGTTCTGAAGTGTCGCAAATCTCAGCGTACAGAACCCCACTTAGTGACATCATGGCGCTGTGAAGTCAGATGCTGAGGAAGAGTGATGGGGGAGGAAGCATCAGCTGACACTCCCTCTTCCAACTTGCTTTCATCTGTATCGGCTCCCAGCAGATGCCGATACAGTTGAACTTGCTGGGTCTTCCTGCTCTGCTGCACAGTTTAACTGCGCACGCCGATACTGTAAGGTTATGTTTCCACGGTCAGTAAATGCTGCGGGTTTGATGCTGTGTACAGCTGCAGCATCAAACCCGCAGCAGCCAGATGTTACAGCATAGTGGATGGGATTTGAAGAAATCCCATCTCCACTATGCGTGCAGGGACGCCCCCGGGTTCCCTGAGGAGAAGGACATGCGGCGCATCTTTCGAGAATGCAGCATGTCTATTTATCTTGCGGAGACGCTCCATCTCTGCAAGATAAATTTCCCATCCAATGTATTTGGTGCCGTGATTCCGGACGGTTCAATGAACACATGCAGAATTATCTGCGTTCAAAAGCCGGAAGTGCTTTGGACGGAGCACACATGTGCTGCATCCAAAATGCTGCCGGTTCCTGACCGTGGAAACATACCCTTAGGCCGGGATCACACATACGTGAGATACAGCCGAGTCTCGCAGGTTAAAACCCAGCTCTGGCGCCTGCACTCCGGAGTGGAGTGTGCAGCCGCACAGCAATACATGGACCTGCACGCTCCGCTCCGGAGTGCCGGCGCCAGAGCTGGGTTTCACCTGCGAGACTCGGCCGTATCTCGCGTATGTGTGATCCCGGCCTTAGAGGTAACGTAGCTCCGGGTGGTCCCCCTCAGAGCGGGGGCCCAGGGCGGCCGCACCCTCTGCCCCCCTCTGGTAGCTATGCTTATGGCGCTATAGAGATAAAATAATTTTTATTTATAAAAACTCCTTTATGACTCATTTAAGAGCTCACAATTAAAGTGATGACCATTACTTACGTTATCATGTTTCTTAGAAGATACAATAGATTTTAGGTCTTAAAGGGAACCTGTCACCTACTTTTTCGTATATAAGCTTCGGCCACTGCCATCAGGGGCTTATCTACAGCATTCTATAATGCTGTAGATAAGCCCCCAATGTAACCTGAAAGGTAAGAAAAACAAGTTATATTATACTCACACAGGGGAGGTCCAGGTCCAACGGGCGTCGCGGTCCAGGTCCGATGCCTCCCATCTTCATACAATGACGTCCCCTTCCTCGCTTCCTGTCGCGGCTCCGGCGCAGGCGTATATTGTCTGCCCTGTTGAGGGCAGAGTAAAGTACTGCAGTGCACAGGTGCTGGGCCTCTCTGACCTTTCCCGGCGCCTGCGCACAGCAGTACTTTGCTCTGCCCTCAACAGGGCAGACAATATACGCCTGCGCCGGAGCTGCGGCGTGAAGACAAGAGGAGGACGTCATCGTAAGAAGATCGGGGGCCCCGGACCGGACCGCGACGCCCATCGGATCGGACCACCCCTGTGTGAGTATAATCTAACCTCTTCTTCTCATCTTTCAGGATACATCAGGGGCTTATCTACAGCATTAGGCTACTTTCACACTAGCGTCGTGCACTGCACGTCGCTATGCGTCGTTTTGTAGAAAAAACGCATCCTGCAAAAGTGCTTGCAGGATGCGTTTTTTCTCCATTGACTTGCATTAGCGATGCATTGCCACACGTCGCAACCGTCATGCGATGCTTGCATCGTGTTGCGCCGGCCCATCGCCACCAAAAAACGTTGCTTGTAACGTTTTTTGGTGCGTTATGCCCGTCTTTTCCGACCGCGCATGCGCGGCCAGAACTCCGCCCCCGCCTCCCCGCACCTCACAATGGGGCAGCGGATGCGTTGAAAAACCGCATCCGCTGCCCCCGTTGTGTGGCGCTTCCACAGTATGCGTCGGTGCGCCGCAATGTCGCATTGCGACGTGCAGTGCACGACGCTAATGTGAAAGTAGCCACAGAATGCTGGAGATAAGCCCCTGATGCCGGTGGGCACTTCCATTTTGGGGGTGACAGGTTCCCTTAAAACTACTGGAGGTTTTGCAGTGTGGTTGCACCGATCCACAGTGGCTGCAGGAGGCGCTGCAGAGTCGCCACGGTGCAGCAGATGACAGAGCAGCGCATGACGTTATGGCCGGGAGCTGGAGGTGGCTGGCAGCGGGGAGTTCCCGGGGCGGTGTCGGGGAGCTCGCAGGTGACGTGTCCGCGGCTGTAGGGCGGGCGCCTCACTGCTCGGGTGAATGAGGAAGTGAGAGAGCGCCAGCCCGTGTGATTCCACCGCTCCCCGCCTGACTGGCACCTGCTGCTCCGACTCCCGCTGCCCCCTGCGCAGTCCCCGCTGTGAGGAGGAGGAGAAGCCCCGGACATGTTCAGCTGGCTGGGGAAGGAGAGCGGCTCCGGCCGCGGCACTCAGGATGTCCTGCAGACGGTTACCGGCGGCCTGCAGTCCCTGTACACCGGGAAGCTGCTGCCGCTAGAGGAGCATTATCGCTTTCATGAATTCCACTCACCGGCGCTGGAGGAGGCAGACTTCAAGAACCTGCCCATGGTCCTGCTGGTGGGCCAGTACAGCACTGGCAAGACCACCTTCATCAGGTAGGAGTGATGTCACAGGTCCGCCAGCTAGGAGGGACGCCTGTGTTATGGTGACATCTCCATCGGGGGAGGGGGGGACACACTTGTGTCATGGTGACATCTCCATCAGGCGGGGGGGACAGTTGTGTTATGGTGACATCTGGGGGGGACATTTGTGTTGTGACATCTCTATTAGATGGGGGGAGGAGACACCTGTGTTATGGTGACATCTCCATCAAGCAGGGCGGGGAGGACATATGTTATAGTGCTCCATCTCGATCAGCGTGGGGGGGGGAGACCCCTGTGCTATGATGACATCTCCATCAGGTGGGGGGGGACATTTGTGTTGTGACCTCTCCATCAGGTGGGGGGACATATGTTGTAGTGTCAGAAAAGAACTCCGGCACACAAAAGGAATCCAAATGAATAATAAAGTTTATTGTAATCTTCTTAATATCTCATAATTCAAGAATTAAATGCAAGAATAGGATCTGCACACGGTAACAAAGCCAGATGAACGAATCAAGTATCAGTTTTTCTTATCAGGTATCAATTTCAACGTTTCAGCTGTCTATGAGCCTTTATCAAGATATACCTGTATCTGAAATGATATAAATTATAATTAGAATCCAAGTGCAGATGTCATATGAACGCAGAAAAATTAATAATAATAAAAATAATAATATGGCAACAGTTGGCCATAAATTACCCCTGACTCTCTCTGGGGTATATTGCATCCATATTATATTAACAAAACACAATGTATAAAAGTCTCTAGACATATACAAAAGTCCTACAAAGTAAGGATAGAATACCAGACAAAAGCTGTGTTCATCTTTGTATAAGAACATATGAATGCTAAAAAAGAAAGAAACTAATTAAATGCGGCAGGTTCTTGTAAGGGCACATAAACATATACCACTAGAATGCCCAGAAACAGCGTAATAGCAGAAACATAGGGCTAGACAGGTAACGGCCGCAATATTGAGTCCATAAAAAAGTAAAAGAAAGCCCTGAAATAATGGGTATCATACCTTATGGTGGCCAAATGTCCGGATAATAGGCCCGTGGTGCAGTGCGGTGAGAGCCGCATGTTTGTGCTTCTATACGTGGTGGTAGAAGAGCTTCCTTGTGACCGGGAGGTGATAGTGCCCAGTGCGCAGGCGCAAGTAATCGTGAAGCGCCGAGTCACTGAAGACACAAGAGCGCATGCATGAATTAACGAGGATCTGAGCCTGCCTGCTGAAAAGAAACAAAAAGAGAAGAATTAAAATAATAATACAAACAGCGTATGGTGTATCAGATTAAGTGTGAAAATAAGTATATCAATACAGTTTTCGGGATGATATGAAAGAATTGTGGGAAGGAAAAAAGGGGAGGAAAAAAATATAATCGAAAAATACAGACATGAAAAAAAAGAATCTCAGTACGAATTATAACCAATCTCCGTAGTAATCCAGTAGTCTCCACTATTATAAATAATATAAATTATGTCAATTACCATCAATAATACCAATGCTAATAATGTTACTAAGAGAAAGTATTAGAATCCATCAAAAAGGGCATCCATAATAGACAAGATGATCAGCTACTAGCGTACGACTTCGTATTTCCTATTAAGTCCCAATGGGGAGAGTGTTTGTAACTTGTCAATCCAATAGGCCTCACGTACCTTAAGTTTGCTGACCCTATCACCCCCCCTCCTGGATACTGGGATCCAGTCTATAACTTGATATCTAAGTTGTGCAATGGAGTGCTTGTGTTGGGAGAAGTGGGCAGGAATTGGTAGCAAGTTACGTGAGCACCGGATAGTAGATTTGTGCTGAGAAATGCGGTCCCTTATATGTTGGGTGGTTTCGCCAACATAACCGAGACCGCAAGGGCACTTGATAAGGTAGACCACATGTGTGGAATCACACGTCAAATGACCTTTAATAGGAAACCTACGTCCAGTTCGTGGATGCGTGAAAGAGTCACCCTTTGTGATGTTAGAACATTGCATACATCCTAAACAGGGAAAAGTCCCATTCCGTGGGGTACTAAAGACCCTCTGTGTCACAAATTTGGTCGACCCAACATCTGCTCTCACAAGATGGTTCCTTATATTATCTGCTCGTTTGTTACAAATCATGGGTCTGGAGCTAAATTCTGGAACATGTGGATAAGCATTTTGCAAAATATTCCAGTGCTTGAAAATACATTGATGAATACGCTGTTTAAAAGGATGAAATGTGTTCACCAAGGCTATTCTGGGAGTCTTTTGCGACCCAACTGTAGGTTTGATTGTGCAAAAAGAAAAGGCTATAAGAAGCCACAGCCAGCTCACCAATCCAGGCAGGTGCACGGAACATCATCTTGGACTAAGATGGATATACATAACGAAGTAAGGAAGGCGTTGCAGCTCCATAAAATTCAAATGCTTGCCTGAGCAAGCATTTGAATTTTATGGAGCTGGAACGCCTTCCTTACTTCGTTATGTAGGTTTGATTCCACTCTCAGTCAGGTCAGAGGTGGTTGGCGGATAGCCCCTGTCCTGGAATTTCATGTCCATTTCTTTGTCTCTGACGGCGAGTGGTTGGATTGGAGACTATTCTTTCTTGAAATTGATACCTGATATGAAACTGATACTTGATTCGTTCATCTGGCTTTGTTACCGTGTGCAGATCCTATTCTTGCATTTAATTCTTGAATTATGAGATATTAAGATTATTACAATAAACTCTATTATTCATTTGGATTCCTTTTGTGTGCCGGAGTTCTTTTCTGATATTTCATATTTTTCTCCTGAGCACCTTATTATACAGTGAGCACCCCATTTTTTTCAAATTTGTATATGTTGTAGTGTGCCATCTCTATCTGGCGGGGGGGGGGGGAATCCCTGTGCTATGGTGTATTATCTCCATTTTTTGATGGGACACCTGTTGTGCCATCTCCATCAGCGGGGCGGTGCACACCTGTGTTATGGTGCGCCATCTCCATGGGGGTGGACACATGTCAGGGTATGTTTCCATGATCAGTATACGCTGCGGATTGGACGCTGCGTACAGCCGCAGCGTCCAATCCGCAGTGTCCAGATGTTACAGCATAGTGGAGGGGATTTTATGAAATCCCATGTCCACTATACGTGCAGGGCCACATCCGGCTTCCCTGCGTAAATGGACACGCGGCACGTCTTTCTAGACCACAGCATGTCTTTTTATCTTCCGGTGATGCTCTGTCTCCTCAGGACAGTGATATTTATCTTATCTATAGGATGCGGTGATTCCGCATGGTTCAATGAACACGTACAGAATCACCATGCGTACAAAAGCCGGCAGCGCTTTGGACTGAGCGGACTTGTGCTGCGTCCAAAGCGCTGCCGGTTTGTGCCTGTGGAAACATAGCCTTATGGTGCGCCATCTCATCATTGCATGGGAGGACATGTGTTATGGTGTGGCATCTCATCAGGGCGTGGGGGGATCTCCATCAAGCAAAAGAATTTGAGGGACAATACAATCAGGCAGGAGGACCACCTATGTTGTGGTGCACCACTTTCATCGGGTACAGGGGGTGCCTCCATTTTAATATTTAAAAGAAAACGTTTTTATCGTTTTGGAGACTTCAACCTGTGATTGTCTTATCTATTGTTCTGTATCATTGAATTCAAGCATACTGCAGTGTATAGCTAAAATAACGATCTAGGAGGCCCAGCCTATGATCATGTAAGGCGGGTATTGGGCACCCAGAAGGTAGCACCCCCAGAACGATGCTCTATAAAAGCCACTGTCAGATTGCCAGCAGCATTTAAGGGGCTCACAGCTTAGGTCTGGTCTCTGCTATTACGGATGCCAAATGTTTAATACAGCAATTATCTGCCAGCTATAATGTGGACTCAGCTCCTGATGCCTGAGCCTGCTTCATTCTCGCACAGCTGATGTGCAACTTCCATGTACTGTGGCTGTCTGGAAGGAGTTAACCAGTTAAAGGGGGTATTTATATAGGTAATGCTCCTATAGAGAGTTGCAAGGACTGGTTTGTCTACTTTACTATGAGAGATAAGGGACTTATTGTCCTTTGTGATTAGGATAGAAGAAACACAAGGAGAAAAGAAACAAAACCCAGAATATGTATTAAACCTTCTTCAAAGTACTCCCATCTTATTTGGTCAGTATTTTACATCAGTATGTGTAAGCCAAAACCAGGAGTGGAACAATGAGGAAAAGTATAATAGAAAGACGTCACCACTTCTGCATTTATCACCCACTCCTGGTTTTGGCTGCTAGGTTCACATTGCGTTAGTGCAGTCCGTTCAACGCATGCAACGCACTCTTTTTTTTTTTTTTTTCTTTTTCTTTTTCCTCCAAGTAATTAAACTGGTATTGTCTTTCCTTAGTCTTATTAATCCAAGGTCTCGCTATCCTTTGATCCTAACTCTGTCCTGATGACTATGCCTGTGTTCTCAGCACTATTATTAACCATGTCCTTCAAACCAGGTAATTGTGAGTTTTGTATAATTATTTTCCGCTTCTGAACTTCCATGTTCCTCCGAACAGGAATAAACATTGTTAGTGTGTGACAGAGTTCAGGGTTTGTTTAGATAAATAGAATTACCGTAGTATTTATCAAGGTGCAGAAAAAGAGTGATCTTGTATGCCGACGTTCAGGCTCAGGACATGTTAGTCCTGAGGAGTCTAAACTTTTTGGAGGAAGGGGAACTGCATATATAAGCGTTTTTCAGACGCTGCCCTCCTTATCGTTTTGATGGTCAAAGGTTACCATTATGTGACTTGGTGTAGAGCTTTAGTTTCATTCTTTATTCACATCTGTCTCATTTGTCTGTCGGTGGATATCATTAGGACCACCATCACTGCTCTTTCAGTTGTTTTCGTCCAATTTTGTAGAATTGCATATGTCTATAAACAAAATTGAGAGAGGGGAATGAATTTGTCTTCCAAGCCCCCCGTTTTCTAAATGCTAACTTGTATAACAGTTTTTATAACTGCCATTACTTGTCCTGATTGAAAACCATAAAAGGCAAAAACAAACAAAATGAGACAAATTCGCTAAAGTCTGAAATTTTGGCAGAATTGGGCAAAGATTTAACTTGTAAACTCTTCTCCTATGGAAGATGCTTGGGGAAAGAGGAATGGAGCATGTTGGAGTTTAAGACGTCATGGTGTTGCCTCCTACCCACCAAAAAATAAGGCTAAGTTCAGACACAGTACTCTCCCCCGAGCACTACATGGAAGTTTCTGTTGGGATCCCCGATAAGCACTATTCCGACAGGAACAACATTGGAGCCGTTCACTCACTGAGCTCTCTATCTGGGCTCTGTCTTGACAGTACTTGTGTGGTTTATTTTTGTTTGTTTGTTTTGTTTTCTTCAGAGAAGCACAAAAAAAGTGTGGGCTCTGTCGGGAATCTTTTGGAATACTGTTTTACCATAGATTTCAACAGTAATCTCTAGTGCTCGGGGGAGAGTGTGCACCTACCCTGAAATAAATCCATATTAAGCTGCATTTTCATGTAATCTAAAATGGCAACATATTTGAATTACATTTTAGTTCCCTTATCCAATACACTGCAAATCTGGAATAAATTTTGCATGTGTAAGGGCTCCCATAAACAATGGGTTATGTGCCAAACCATCTGATAGCTATCTCTCTCGACTCTCCCCGACTTCCCCCACAAACTGGAAAGCTTCGCTTATCTTAGCATTCCCGTGTTATTTGTGACAGTCACTGCCAGAATCTTCTGGCACTGACTTTTCTCCAGGGAGAAGAAAACTATAAATCGCTGAAAATCTAACAAGATGAATTCTTCTCTCCCCCTACATCATCTGTCGGGGTGAAAGTTGGGAGACCCCCCCACACACACACACACACACATTAGATTGTCATTCAATCCCTTTGGTGGGTTGTTCTGACTCGATGTGTAAAGGGTCTTCGCAGACACATTTCTCAATGGCCCTTATTCACCAAAGCAGTTTCACCAGCAAATGGGGAAATTATCTTAGAAAAATCGTAAAGTTTTTGCGTGACTCGGTGTTGCACAAAAATGTTGTGACTTTTAGCGATTTCATGTTAGTTTCTCCCAGTTCCAACAAAATGGACAAGAGTGACACACTACAGCTCATCTAATTCAGGATCTGCTGTGGCTTTTATTACTCGAGAAATCTTACTCCAAAGACTGCGCAGGTAGCCACTTGTCAAATGCTTCTGACTCCTACATGCCTCCTCATCATGACTTGTAAGGAAATCACCGATCTTGAGAATCAGGCCCATGTTTATTCTTGCTTTATCTGTTGCATTTTTCCTCTATTGACCTCAATTGGGTGGATTGCAGCATTTAAAACCATTGTAACTTTTTTTCTATATACTAGAACAAACAAATGGTTTCCCGCTACTTTGTAACCTGCTATTTGATCTTTCTCCTTCCCTCCCTGACCCCTGTATAATACTATGTATCAGTAGTTCTGTTATCAGAGCACTTGAATTGTTATCATTGAATAATAATAGTTTATTGTTCTCTCCTTGTTTACCAGATACCTGCTAGAACAAGATTTTCCAGGAATGCGAATAGGACCAGAGCCCACCACTGACTCATTCATTGCCGTAATGCATGGTGAGAAAGAAGGGAGTATACCTGGAAATGCATTGGTTGTTGACCCTAAAAAGCCATTCCGAAAATTGAACAGCTTTGGAAATGCCTTCTTGAACAGGTACAGTCTATAAACAAAACTTGCTAATAAATATTAACAAAATAGACACAAACAAATCCAAATAACATAAAATGTACAGGATTAAGACTGAGGGGATGTCAGCGCAGGACATGCCTGCTTCTGCAAGCTTTGCATTGCAAACTGAACTCTGCAGTTAAAAATTCACTGCATATATTGATGTATCATAGATTCGTAGATCTGACATCCGCATCTTCAGACTCTCTCCAGACTTTCAGGACGAGACTTGGTGAAATACCATCAGTGCTTTTGGTACTGGACTATGCAGAGCATTTTCTGATAGAGAATCTGTCGCATATTCGACCCATCTGAACATACCCTTAAAGGGGCTTTCTAAAATCAGAAAAAAACCTTGAATGGGCAATAAAAAAAAATAAAATACGTTCATATCCTTTTTTTCCTTTGAAATAAAATTTGTACTGATATCTGAAACTCCGTCATGTGTCTACCATTTGCATGCACGTCTCGCTTCCATTCCATACAGGTGCTAAAGGTGTGAACGCTTTGGAAATTGACCTGCAGTGCTATTTTGAAGTCGCCATCATGGCAAAGTCTCTTGCAGCAAATTCATTTTTTATTTGCAAATTTTTGACTTGAATGAGATGTGCGGTATTTATCTGCAGATTTTGCACATGCGTTAATATTGCGTTTCTGCAGCGGAATCGCAGTAATAATGAATGTAAGGCTGCCGTCACACTATCAGTATTTGGTCAGTATTTTACATCAGTATTTGTAAGCCAAAACCAGGAGTGGGTGATAAATGCAGAAGTGGTGCATATGTTTCTATTATACTTTTCCTCTATTTGTTCCACTCCTGGTTTTGGCTTACAGATACTGATGTAAAATACTGACCAAATCCTGAACGTGTGACGGCAGCCTAATCTGTACATGCTTTATCAACTCCAAAAAAACAGGAAGTAGTTTTCTTTAAAACTTGACATGCCAAAAAGAAACCTCAACAGGAAAAAAATGCGATATATACAATCGTATGTAAAAAAAAATAAAAAATAAAAATTATAATAATAATTGCACTAAACGTAATGAAAAAATACATTTATCTAATTGGTGCAGAAAATCTTCAACATCAAACACTCGCCTCTACCAGTAATAATAATAAAAAAAAATAATAATAATTGCTAACTATTTCACCAGAGAAACTTTGTTTTGTTTTTGTGTGTGTAAAATATACGTAATATGATAAGATTTACCAAATGTATTTTGTCAGAGACCGTTGGGTGAAAAAGTGACATTTAGGAAATCACATGAGCATCTGAAGAATGTAATGTAGATCTGCTGATGCAACATGTAATAAATGGAAGTTCCTTTTCATTCAGCTGAGTATATGGTTTGCAGCCACCCACAGATTACACTATCAAACTTTGGTTATCTATACAAGGGACTTGTTTGTCAGCAGGTTTTCTCTATAGAAAAGGCTGTGAGCTGAAAACAATAGCAATGCTCGCTTTGGAATAGGGTTAGCGAGCTTCAGCTGATAGGATTTTAAATAGAGGCAGATTCATCTCCATTATAGCAGCCAAGTGTTGTAAGGCCGTGTAGAGCAAGGATGAAATCTGTGATCTTTAGGTCATGCTGTAGATTTTAAAATTAATCTGCATGCCCAAAAATCTGCTCACATTTAGACTTATGTAAATGGAGTTTCGCAAAATCCCATTAACTTGTTATTGCATTGTAGGTTGAACATCGCGTTAATGTCTATGAACACGTTGACACATTCAGCATTTATTTAGTCAGTATTTGACGTCCGTTTTTGTTGTCCAAAAATGTTTATTGAATTTTTTAAATATAAATAAGGGGAAGACTAGAAAGGGGAAAATGGGTAGAGCTGTAAGTTATTCAATAACTGGTAGGAAAGGAGGGGAAAAGCAAGGGGAAGGGAAGCATAAGGAGAACTTAGTTTATCATGGTGTATTATAAACAATAACAATATATTCAACATCTAAACAACTTTTTATATCCATATCAGCAGAGCAAAGGGTGTAATAGGGTTAATTTACGTAAGAGTACCAAATTTACAGAAAGGAGGTGAAAGGGCAGTATGGACACCTCCAAGTTTAAATGTATGTTTAGGGAAAATTTGAGATCTAGCTGTCCCATTTAAAAAAAAAAAAAAAAAAAAAATTTCTGGTAGAAATTGTTTCTATTGACGTATCTAAGTTCTAGGGATCTGTGGAGAGATTTTATCAATAATATTGCAAAATCTAGTTGGTAATGTTTTGTTCCAAAGGAAAGAGATAACATTTCTTTACTACTAGGAATATGTGCATTAGGAGTTGTCTGAAGGTAGAGTCGATGTTTTTACCAACTCTATTGATAAGAGGGCTATTTGTGGGCTGATCGTGATATTTCGGTTGTCCAAAGAGGAAACCCAATTCCATAGGGTAATAACTTTGGGACCGCTTCAAAAGAATATTAAGTAGGGTGCCCGGTTGACCACAGTTCCTCCAGCACATAGGAGAACTATCATTGTTAAGGTGAGCAATCCTAACTGGGGAGAAATACCATCTAGCTGTGGTTTTGAAGAAGGTCTTGTGTAGAGTCATGGAAATATTGGCGGAATAGGGAGAATTCCAGTGCATTCTCCTAGCAGACTCTGTTTTAGGTCTTGCTCGTTGCACTCTGAAGTTGGCTGGATTGTTGGATCTGGCCACCTTCAGTCTCCTACATCTCTACCATGTTACTTGGAGAGAAAACAGCCTCTGCCAGCAGCATGGAAGAGCGCTCCATTGAGACTAGCGTCACAATCGAGCAGCTGGTCCAAGCTAGCAACCATTGAGCATATTGTCCCCAGGAACCCTGGAGGCAGAGCAGCGGCGCGCTCCTGAACGTACAACCCGAGAAACTTTGTGTTTTTTTTTAAATCTTTTTCCTTGTCAGCCATGTCATAATGTGGAAAATGATTTTATCGGCATTCCTCCCGCCAATTGTCATTGTATGCGTGCTTTAATTGTGAAAAAAAAGATTGTGACGATAATGGCAAACTTTTAGGCTATGTGCACATGATGCGGATTTACTGCGTTTTTTTCCGCGCAGAAACGCAGATCCGCAAAGTGATTTACAGTACAATGTAAATCAATAGGAAAAAAAAATGCTGTGCTAAGGCTAGGTTCACATTGCGTTAGTGCAGTCCGTTCAGCGCATACACTAACGGACTGCGCTAACGCAAGTGCCGACTTTGGCACAGCGCTAGCGCAGATGGAGCATCTGCTAGCTCCATCTGCGCTAGCAGTGACGGACCCGGAAACGCTGCAGCCCGCGTCTCGGGTCCGTTACTCAATGACGGCACATCGCCTAGCGCACGCCCATTGTGGGCGTGCGCTAGCGATGCATCCGACATTGCTTTCAATGGTGGCGTTAACGGACTACGTTACACCGCGTTATGCCGCGGTGTAAAGTAGTCCGTTTAACGTACAGCCATAACGCATTGTGAACCTAGCCTAATGGTGTGGAAAATTCCGCATGGAAGACGCAGCGGATTGAAAGAAGGAGCATGTCACTTCTTTTGTGCGGATCTGCAGCGTTTCTGCACCCTTCCATTATAGAAATCCGCAGGGGTAAAAAACGCATGAAATCCGCAACAAAAACGCACAAAATCCCCATAAAAAACTCATCAAATCTGCACCTGCGTTTTCTGCCAGGAGATGCAGATTTTGTGCAGAGAATTCTGCACCCAAATCTGCAACGTGTGCACATAGCATAAAGCATATCAAAAGACAAATGCTCTTTTGTTAGGAGAAATTGTCGTTGATTTATAATTGTTAACTTGTTTCCACTTTCTGTGTTAAGGCCCCGTCTCACACAGCGACGCTGCAGCGTCGCTGTGTGGTCGCTGTGTGGTCGCTGGGGAGCTGTCACACAGACAGCTCTCTCCAGCGACCAACGATCAGGGGAACGACTTCGGCATCGTTGAAACTGTCTTCAACGATGCCGAAGTCCCCCTGCAGCACCCGGGTAACCAGGGTAAACATCGGGTTACTAAGCGCAGGGCCGCGCTTAGTAACCCGATGTTTACCGTGGTTACCAGCGTAAATGTAAAAAAAACAAACACTACATACTCACCATCTGTTGCCCGTCAGGTCCCTTGCCGTCCGCTTCCTGCTCTGACAGTGCACCCGTACAGTGAGAGCTGAGCGCAGCGGTGACGTCACTGCTGTGCTCTCACTTTACGGCGGCAGTCAGAGCAGGAAGCAGACGCCGGGGGACCTGACGGGCAACAGATGGTGAGTATGTACTGTTTGTTTTTTTTTTTACATTTACGCTGGTAACCAGGGTAAACATCGGGTTACTAAGCGCGGCCTTGCGCTTAGTAACCCGATGTTTACCCTGGTTACCAGTGAAGACATCGCTGGATCGGTGTCACACACACCGATTCAGCGATGTCAGCGGGACCTCAACGACCAAAAAAAGGTCCAGGCCATTCCGACACGACCAGCGATCTCACAGCAGGGGCCTGATCGCTGGTACGTGTCACACATAGCGAGATCGCTACTGAGGTCGCTGTTGCGTCACAAAACTTGTGACTCAGCAGCGATCTCGCTAGCGATCTCGCTATGTGAGACGGGGCCTTTAGACTAAGTTCACACTAGGTGTTTTTTTTAATGCAAATTCTCAGCTGCGTTTTACACCATCCGAAAAGTCTGAGTTCAGAAATCTTATGCACACACATTTTGTTGTTTGTTTGTTTTTTTTTGTCATCAGGATTTTGCTGCTTTTTTTTTTTTTTGTGCCAAAACCTGATTCTGTGTAATAGGACTTTTTTTTTTTTTTTCCAACGTTAAACATTATCAGTATGCACAAGAGACCAATCTAGCATGCCAAAACTGCAGGAAAAAATGCGAGAAAAAACAAACAAAACATGCTTTTTTTCTGCATCTTCTTTCTTGCCAAGAGATCAGGTTTTGCTTACCCTAAGACTAATTTCACTGTACATTTTGGCCTTTTTTTGCTCTCGCCAGGGTGCAGAGCATATTCTGTGTAAAGCCCAAATAAGGCTACTTTCACACTAGCGTCGGGCTCGGCCCGTTGCGGTGCGTCGGGCCGAGGTTACCGACGCTAGCGTTCTCTCCGCCGCACAACGGGGGGCAGCGGATGCATTTTTCCAGCGCATCCGCTGCCCCATTGTGAGGTGCGGGGAAGTGCGGGGAGGTGGGGGCGGAGTTCCGGCCGCTCATGCGCGGTCGGAAAAAGTGGACCGTCGGGAGCAAAAAACGTTACATGTAACGTTTTTTGCTCCCGGCGGACCGCCACAAGACGGCTCAACCGTCTCACGACGGTTGCGACGTGTGTCAATGCGTCGCAAATGCGTCGCTAATGTTAGTCAATGGTAAAAAAACGCATCCTGCAAGCACTTTTGCAGGATGCGTTTTTTGCCAAAACGACGCATTGCGACGTATTGCAGTTAACGCTAGTGTGAAAGTAGCCTAAATGGGATTCATGCAGAGCCATTGAGTATATAACATGTAAACAGATTCCAAGAGCTGCAATTTTTGGATAAGTGGATATTCATTTTTAAGTAATTGATGTTACATGTGGAGGTAGTTGCAAAATTCTTAGAAATCCTATGGTGCCTTAGCAAAAATAACTTCTGTTAACCATCCACTGGTGGCTCTGTGGGAACATAGTGGGGTATGAGTTTCAGAATGTAGAAGGTGGAAGAATGTAGCACCTTGCAGATGTCTATCAGATGGGAAACAAGTATTTGCACATTCCTTGGCCCATGCTTGTAAATGGATTGACTTTCTGCTGATCCTTGATAAGGAAGAGTCTTTAGTGGCTCTTATCCTTGATTTTTGTGCAGTGATGCAGTCTAGGAAATATTGAAAAAAAACACCCTGCTGGGGCTAAGACTCTGCTTGGTCTGTCATTTGTTGGGTGTAACTTCCTTATATTCAGAAAAAACCATTTCTTAAATGAGGTTTTGCCAGGAAACCATGTTATATGGTCAATGAGTTATGTATTTAGCGGAAAAGTACTCACTTGTATCAGTTTCTTAAAGGGCAACCATCGACTACTGTACTAGCAAATGCAGCTCACTGGTAAAACAATACAACAAAGCCTCCCTAATTCTCTGTTCACATGCTGATTTTTTTTTTTTTTTAATGTAAATTAAAAGCAATCAGATTTTAGAAATCATATGCACACGCTTGTTTTTTTTTTTTTAATTTCTGAACTGAATTTGAGAACTGCAGTGATTTCTAAATCTGCAGCTTGTCCTCTCTTTCAGTGTTTGCGCAGCATTTTTTCACCCTTAGAAAGTAATGAGTGAAAAAAACACTGCAAGTAAGCCACAAGTTTTCCTGGCATTTTTTTGTGAATTAAACTAACCCTTTTTAAACATATACATATGTGTGCTTTGTCTGCTAGTAATCCGCACCCAAAAAATTATAGTTAAATGCGCCACAAAACGGGCAATTTGAATGTAACATATTTAATGCCAAGAGGGCAGGTTTGGTTGTAGAACAACAACAAAAAAATCAGTGAAAAACGCTGTGTGTGTGTGTGAGCATAGCCTAAGTGTGTGTGTGCAGATTTTGATTTTCCCTTTCAAATCCAGTACCATGTTATACTTTATTTTTAAGTCTTTTCAGTATCTCGCAAAACATCTAAAAAAAAATTAATAGAAATTACTTTTATGTCGCATTGTTAAAAAAACATGATGCAAAGCATAGAATCTTAGGAGACTTACCTACGCGTTTCGGGCTCTCATGTTCTTTGGTATAGCAATTTCACAAAATGGGAAATTCCATCTTATAGGCTTGAAAGGAAGTGATGTAAATAACAGCGGACCATTCCCTAAGATACAATAAATGAGCATCAAAAAATCTAAATGATGGAATGAAGGGAAATTACAGTAAAAGAAAGTGCACACTTATCATTTTTATATCAAATAACCGTAATTAATTGTGGTGACAGTAATACACATTAAATATTTTTATTTTTTGCAATTTCTATTCTTTGCGACTAAACTTTACAGATCAAAATGCATAGGAAAGTATCCTTGTATTCTTTGCCTTTTTTATCATGTCGTGTTTTTTTTTTTTTTTTTTTTTTTCACAATGTGAAATTAATATAATTTTTTTTCTATTGGATCTGTTTCTGGATATCGAAAAGACTTTTTGCTGATCTCTGGTTTGTACAGAAGTGCACAATAGGGAAGTACCGCAAGAGAAATGAGACGGTGAGAGTGATAGTAGTTGTGTATTGGTCACAACGTCTATAAGAACCTCAGAATCCGCTGCTGAAGGAAAAATTATTTCAGATAGCAATACACTTTAATGGAGAGATCACGGTATGCACTTGTGGAAAAGAAGAGTCCTCAATGGTCTAAAATTAAGGTTACGCCAACGCGTTTCAGCCATGACTTGCACTTTTTTCAAGGTAAAAAAAAAACATATATTTTTTTTTTTTAACCTTAAAAACGGGGCCAGTGCGGTATGGAAATGTGTTGGTGTAATAAAACCTTCATTTTATACCATTGAGGCTTCTTCATTTCTACAAGCACAGCCCAGATACCGTGATATTAAGTGAAAATATTTTATTTTTTTCCATGCACCGTTTGCAATGTGATGGCTACAGCTATTAATTTAGGTGGGTGAAAACTGGGAAATGTAGATATATCTATCTCTCTAGTCTTGGTTATGTCTTTACACTGCATCCACCAATAACGGTAGCACAATGTCAGGGAAGAATGAATCTATATTGCACAATGATACTGTTACAAGATACGGTCATTAAAGTCTGAAAATAGAAATGGTTCAGGAGTCCGCGACAAAACTGTCTGCCAAAAGATGTCTCAGAAAATGATCCTTTATGAGGCAATGCCATAATTGTTGAATTAGTGACCAGTCATCAAAAAATACAGAATCCAGACCTGTAAAACTGGCTGGCGGCCCTTAAAATCTTTACAAGCTTACTGTTCTCCTGTTATTACAATGACTCAATTATGCATTGTTCATAATACAGACCATGTGCTGTTAATCATACCCTGCTAGGCTTTAATTCAATAGTAAGGGCATGTTCACTTGGTGCGTGTTTAATATGGAAAAAAGAGGATTTTACAGGTGCAGCAAAATAAATGAGATTTCTAAAATGTTGTTCTCACAGTGCGCTTTCTGGGCGGTGTCACATTTTTTAAAACAGCGGCATGTCTATTCGTTCAGTGTTTTTGTCAGAGGAAAAAAATACCATAAAAAATGCACGTAAGCATTCATGTATTAAAAAGCATTGTGTGAACATAGCCTAATATTGTTTGTCCTTGCTCACCTAAAGTCTAGAACTTATAAAGCGTTAAGTTTTAAATGTTTCTGGAGAATCTTTAGAGATATATGAGATAAATGGTAATTAAGGGACAGACCCTTTTTTCTGGTATGGACTTGCTGTCAGTAGTCATGAGCGCAAGATCTCATCACTCGTTTGCCTAGGGTGCTCGTGGGTGCTCAATTAACATGTTCGAGTCCCCGCGGCCGCATGTTTCGTGCCTGTTAGACAAACTGAAAACATGCAGGGATTGAGGACAAACACTGGCAATCCCGGAATGTTTTGTGGCTGTCTAACAGCCACGAAACATACGGCTGCGGGGGCTTGAACATGTCACTCGAGCACCCGCGATACTTGGTGCATACGCGAGCACCCTCGGCAAACTCGAATAACGAGCACTTGCACTCATCACTAGCTGTCAGCAGTTCTACTGGCAAACATCACAGCCATCCTCTGAGATATCTGGAAACCTGCATTCCACTCCACAACCTTTTCTTTCCCTTTTTTCAATGTAAGAAGGAGCTGGCGTTTGTGTTAATTTGCTCCCATTGTGAACATCCTATCAAAATTAGTGCATGGTTCAAACCGATCATGCGATTTGCAGTAGCAACTGATTTAGATTGCGGCTTTCATTTTCTAAATGGCCTCTGAAAAAAGAATCTGGGAACCCGTTATCTGTGAACCTTGGATTTTCTATCTTTAGAGCATTGTCTGATTCACACCAGAATAATAGATAAGGGTTCTCACCTCAGGACCTTTATCACAGAGTCACACCATCTACAGAGCTGCTAGTCTTTTCTTTTGTTGTTCTTGCATTACAGTAAATTGATCTTATTGTGAACTGTGAAATTCTCCATTTCTCCTGTGGAGGCGCTGCAGTGGAATTGAACATTTACTACATGTTAGTCCTCCAAAACAGGTTGTAGCTTATCACTGGGATCTAAACGGCAGGACACCCCATAATCAGATTATTGTTGGGTACTCAATTCATGGCATATACTACACCGATAAGCCATTTTTCTCAAGGATTTTTAGACTAATCGTAAATATACTAAAGGTACATTCACACTAAACGATATCTCTAGCGATCCGTGACGTTGCAGCGTCCTGGATAGCGATATCGTTGTGTTTGACACGCAGCAGCGATCAGGATCCCACTGTGAGATCGCTGGTCGTTGCTGAAAGTCCAGAACTTTATTTCGTCGCTGGATCTCCCGCTGACATCGCTGTGTCGGTGTGTGTGACACCGATCCAGCGATGTCTTCACTGGTAACCAGGGTAAACATCGGGTTACTAAGCGCAGGGCCGCACTTAGTAACCCGATGTTTACCCTGGTTACCATTGTAAAAGTAAAAAAAAACACTACATACTCACATTCCGGTGCCCGGCGTCCGCTTCCCTGCACTCCTCCTGCATCCTGTGTAAGTGCCGGCCGTAAAGCAGAGCGGTGACGTCACCGCTCTGCTCTGTGGGAGATGCCGGAGATGTTCGGCGCTGACACAGGATGCAGGAGGAGTGCAGGGAAGCAGACGCCGGGCACCGGAATGTGAGTATGTGTTTTTTTTTTTTACTTTTACAATGGTAACCAGGGTAAACATCGGGTTACTAATCGCGGCCCTGCGCTTAGTAACCCGATGTTTACCCTGGTTACCAGGGGACTTCGGCATCGTTGGTCGCTGGAGAGCCGTCTGTGTGACAGCTCTCCAGCGACCACACAACGACTAAACAGCGACGCTGCAGCGATCGGCATCGTTGTCTGTATCGCTGCAGCGTCGCTTAGTGTGAAGGTACCTTAATTGTATTGATGGGGGTCTATGAAAACTGACATAACCGCAATATTTTCCATACATAACTTTTTAAAAATGTTGTAAAATCCAGTACTGTGCAAAAGTTGAAGGCAGTCATAGAAAAATTACTGCGAAGTAAGATTGTTGTAAAAAAATGTGTTTTATCCGTTAACAAAATGCAAAGTGAATGATCAAAAAGAGAAATCTAAATCAAATCAATTTTTGGTGTGACCACCCTTTGCCCTAAAACATAGAGCTGCGCAGGACTTCTACAGGATTCCACCCCAAATATAGTATAGATGAAGAACTTGGCACTCCAAAATAGATGCAAGGATTAGTAACATTTCACAAAAGCAATTCACTGTATGTACAGATTAACGTTTCGGCCTGTAATTGGGTCGTCTTCAGAACAGATTGCAGCTTTAAATGAAGAAGTTGGTATATAAAAATGAATGCGGTAAGTGTGCTCAAGCCATATTACAATTTTGCAAAACGATCTGAATAAGATGTCTGAATGTGCAAACACTTGGCAAATGAGATTTAATGTAGATAAATGTAAAGTAATGCACCTAGGACGGAGTAATCCTATTGCTGCATATACATTAAATGGGACCATACTCTGGACTACAGAACAGGAGAAGGACTTGGGTAGTTTGGTTAGTTGAGCAGCAGTACTCAATGTCAAGCAGCAGCTGCAAAAGCGAGCAAGATTTTAGGGTGTATAAAAAGCAAGATAAAATCCCGCAATTACAACGTATTGTTACCCCTTTATAAATCATTTGTGAGGCCACATCCCACCAATGACAACATCTGCAAGGAGTTTGTATGTTCTCCCCATGTTTGCGTGGGTTTCCGCTGGGTTCTCCGGTTTCTTCCCACACTCCAAAGACAATACTGATAGGGAATCTAGATTGTGAGCCCCATCGGGAACAGCGATGATAACGTCTGTAAAGCGCTGTGGAATATAATAGCGCTATGTAAGCCATGCATAATAAATGAGGATAAAGATGGATGACCCGACCTCTCTTGATTGTTTTGTTCTCGGTTTATTTTTATCAACACAAACCAAACTTTTTATTTTTGAAGACATTCCTTCCATACGGCATTTTTTTTCTACTTTTGCACAGTTCTGTATGTTTGTGTATGTCTTTAGGAAATCTCTATGGCTGACCTATAACAGTATATATTTTTGGCTATGTTTCAGGTTTATGTGCTCACAACTGCCCAATCAAGTCCTCAAGAGCATCAGTATAATAGACTCCCCCGGTATCCTGTCTGGAGAGAAGCAGCGTATCAGTAGAGGTTGGTTATATTCATGTACTGTATGTGAAGAATGGCACAGCTGTGGGAAGTCGCTGTCCTGAATGAATGAACACATTGATATTTGCATTTAACTCTCTTTTCAGTAACTTCATGTGACAACCCTACTGTCTGGTAGTGTTTTGGTTTTTGGTTTTTCTTGATAGAAGTACACTTCTACAAGTTTTTTTTTTTCGATGGGGGGTGGGGGCGATCTATGTTGTTGAAACTATCCAAATTATTATTTTACCTTTTTATTATTTAGCTTTTCTTTTTTTTTTTTTTTTTAATTATATAGCTTTTTTATTATTTATCTTTTTATTGCATGTACTTTTTTATTATTTACTTTATTATATACGGTACTTTTTTATTTTTATATGAAAACTTTGCTCATATGTGTCTTGGTTTACATTTATAATGGAAACCGCAAAAATGTTGCTGGATAAGTCATTAAACACACGTTAATTAACGTGACCAAACTAACATCCGGTAGGGCCCAACTCGGTTGTGTTGTGAGGTCTGGCATTTTGATGGCAGGAATTGTACAGCACACTGTGCTAAACATAAACTAAATGTTCTTCCAAAGCTACACGTACCCGTACACAAAAGTTAGATGCTTGGGGTTTTAGTCCATACATTTATCGTGATCCTGACCTAATTTTTTAAAAGGTATGATTATTACTGCAGACTGGTATGGGGAATGATATGTCGTGACTACTGCGTCTCCCAGCTTTGGGGTTGGTTCCTCCTCTAAGACAAGCCCTGTAGTTTCTGTATTTGAAATTCTCTAGCTGTCTTTAGTTAAAGGAATTTTCCAGGCTTGTAAAAATGTTCTGTATGTGCGTTAAAATAGTACATTCACCTTTTAAATGCCTTGCTAGTGTTGAGTAACGCAATTCTCACCTGACATGTCATCACTGCAGCAGAAAAGACCGAGGCAGGCAGCTAGTCAGGTGATATTTGGGATTTTTTATTTGAGGGCAGCACTATAGTATAAATTGATGTTACAACTAGTAGAGGGCGGTCTATGACATATGTTGTGACCCCCAACTTCATGTACATATGTGAAATTTTCAGTGCAGTTGGTCCCAACCCAAAACTCTGTACAAAATTCTGGTGCTCGGGTAAAAACATGGGTTTCACATTTACCGTGACCTCACAATATAATGTAATGATTCTGTTTTTGTGATGCAGCAATGCTCTGTAGAGGAAGTGAGATACTACATTACATTCTTCCTATTCTGGAAACTCTGTATAATGCATTTATATGAAGCGACTGGAAACCCCCTGAATAAGGCGAAACTGCTTGGAAATGTGTGGGGATTTTACAGAGGGGGAGACAGATTAGACTCAAGCAAATAGAGTTAGAGAACCCTGGTCCAGTGGCCACTGGACCTTAGCACTGTGAGCCTCCTCCCATCTGCGGCACTTCTCCCATGGCAGCTAATGGAGGAACGCGACTAGTCCTACTAACTAGTGCTTGCGCAATGTTATTCATTGGAGATCAATAACGGACAGGTTTGGTCCAAGACCTGCATGGCAGAATAATTTTTCCTAAGGTGATGTTCACACTTGATATTCCTGCTGCAATCCTTTTTTTTTCTGCTATAAATGAGTTTTAAGAATGTTTGTTTTGCAAGAATTTTATGAGCCTGATTCATGAAAAGTTTTCTGGCATAAAACACCTTAATTTGTCAGAAGTTTTTGAAAAAATGTTGAGACATTTGGCGTTTTCAAGCCAGTCCCAACCAGTTTTGCCAAAATGGTCTGAGCATCTTAAAGATTGGCGCATTGCACTCCAGCGAGCCTGTTCATGAAGACCGGCATGCGCACTAGTCTTAATGAATCAGGCCCATAGTGTTTGTGTGTATAACATGTAGATCAGTTTTATTTTTCCTGTATTGGACCCTGCATAGCTCTGTATCTCTTATTTTCTTCTGATAGTTTAGGTGGTCCCCAGGAATATGCCCGTGGGCCGGAGAAAAGGTCATCACGGGCTGTAAGCAGCCGATGAGCCTGAGGTTCCCCACCCCTGGTTTAGGTGCTGCTGTCCAACGGGCTTTTGATGCAGGTCTCTAGGGTCCCTTGTTATCCACTATTCAGCATTTTCCTATTTAGTGTTTGATTTCCTGCTTATGAATCAGATTGGTGGAAAATAATTTTGAGACTTTGTTTTCAGGAAATAGTTCAATGCAGCTGGGTTTTAATTTTATTTTTAAGTTACTGGCTCAAAGAAAGTTTGTTGGCACGGTGCGAATGCTGTTTTCTTTTTGCCTTTACAAGAGCTATGGATGAACTTCTATATAATCTTTAGCGGTAGGAGAAAAACTAGAATTTGAGTGTTTTGTTTTTTCTCCCTTTTCTTTTTTTTCCACACATAGAGGGTGCTTGTTTTTTGTTTTTTTTGTAATTCCTGACAAATACAACCAAAAAAAACATGCCTTGCTCCATCAGTTGCATTTTGTGTCTAGGTATTCACCCCATAAAAGATGGGGTAAAGTAACTCTGTATTTGCACCACCATGTAACATATGGTAGCAATACATGAAAGCCTCACTATTTTGCACTTGGAAGCTACATGTGCAGAAGTACAAGGACTGCCATCTGCTTGAGGCCTACTGGTCACTTAGGCTTGAGGTGATCATACATCTTTAATAGCGAGTACAACTGTCAGCTCTTCTTCCAGATCCATCCATACACAACAATATATTCTCATTGGACAGATGAAAATAAACTATTGCCCGATTCCTTTGGAAGCAGTTTATCTCCTGTGAGAACAAATGAAATTCAACATGCCTAATCTTTGTTTTCCCGTCATTCGGTTTCTGTGAAGAGTTGGTACTCCCCATACACATTAGATGATCCCACAAAAATCTGTGCCTATAATAACTGATATTTAGCTACCCTGTACAGTATGCACCTGCACCTAGGACACTAACAGAACATGGGTATAACACATACATATACACTTTAGCATATTTTAAGCGCTTTTTCAGATTGTTTCCTGAGCAGACCCTCCTGAAAAAGCCATTGTGTGCACATACTTTAATCGGCGCTATCGGCACTGAACCATATTTTGTGGCTTCCAGAGTGTTATCCATGCCTATTTGTCCCTACAGAGATGCTAGGATAGCTTCTAGGTATAAAAACTAGAAAAAAACAAGCACAATAGGGTCACCGTGGTTTGTCTTGATGAAGAAGTTGAAAACTTCGAAACACGTTGACTAATGAACCACATACTTTTGGATACTTCCTTCTCGTCATCTTTCGACAGCATCTGCTTGTTTAACTCATTTGTTTCCAGGATATCCTCTTAAGGTACCTTCACACGAAGCGACGCTGCAGCGATAGCGACAACGATGTCGATCGCTGCAGCGTCGCTGTTTGGTCGCTGGAGAGCTGTCACACAGACCGCTCTCCAGCGATCAACTATGCCGAGGTCCCCTGGTAACCAGGGTAAACATCGGGTAACTAAGCGCAGGGCCGCGCTTAGTAACCCGATGTTTACCCTGGTTACCAGCGTAAAATCTAAAAAAAACAAACAGCACATACTTACATTCACGTCCCCCTGCGTCCACTTCCTGACTGACTGAGCGCCGTACAGTGAGAGCAGAGCGGTGACGTCACCGCTGTGCTGCTTTCACTTTCACTTTGCGGCGCTGAGTCAGAGGAGGAAGCAGACTGCAGGGGACGCAATGTGAGTATGTGCTGTTTGTTTTTTTTACATTTTACGCTAGTAACCAGGGTAAACATCGGGTAACTAAGCGCGGCCCTGCGCTTAGTAACCCGATGTTTACCCTGGTTACCAGTGTAAAATATCGCTGGTATCGTTGCTTTTGCTTTCAAACACAACGATACACAGCGATCGGACGACCAAATAAAGTTCTGGACTTTATTCAGCGACCAGCGACATCACAGCAGGATCCTGATCGCTGCTGCGTGTCAAACGAAACGATATCGCTAGCGAGGACGCTGCAACGTCACGGATTGCTAGCGATATCGTTATAATGTCGTTTCGTGTGAAGGTACCTTTAAGCTCTCTAATAGACAGTGATTGGATTTAGTGCCTAAAGCCTAACCACTTCACCTTACTCCTCCCTTGGTATTTAATATACCTGGTTAGATTTGAGAGACTGTCCAGAAGCCTTAACCTTTAGAAATTACTCCATAGACCAATAAGTGCCTTTTTTAGGTGGGTAGAGGGGGTGATATTGAGGCGTGCTAGAGGAAAGTAAAGTACTGGTTTTCCCTGACAAGCATGTTCTGCCAAGATAAGGAAGTTTTTACTTTCTGTAAGGAAAAAGGAAGTTTACGTAAAGTACAGCGACATTTATTTAGAAAGAAATCCTCCACTTCTGTTCACTTTCTTATTTTAACTGCCGTTATAAAAAGCGCCCTGTAAATATTTTTTTCCCCAGAGAATATCCTGTTATTAACAAATTTGAGCAGCAAATAGTTTTTGTTTTATTATACACAGTGGGAATTATTTACTAAGGAGCAGACACCAGAAATCTGGCACTCGTGTGATTGGTGTACCGTGCACAACACTTATTATTCAATTAGATCTATTTTGTAACTTGGCAGAGAAGAAAGAGGAAAAGCCGAAATTTAGACACATAATGTCAATAACTTAAGTCAAACAATAGGTGGGGGGGACGAAGACAAAAGATTTCTCAGCTGGCGTGAGTTAGTGTGATAAATTTGGCCCATTTAGTACATTTTTAGACCCTCTAGTCTGTTTTCTCTGTCTAAATATTAATGTACATCACCAATACAGGACAGTTAATTGCTATTAGGCCACATTCACGTATAATTTTTTAGCGGGGTGAGGTTGCTATAAGGGTAAAAAGAATCCACATGATTTCACCCCCAATCACTTTATATGCACATGTAGCTCGTTCAAAGACAAGTCCAGCAATACCTTTACATAGCCAATCCGTTCCTCAGTTACTGAGAAATCAGTGTTTGAATTTATATGCAAATTAGTCTAGATCTCAAGCCTCTGTCACTCCAGCTCTATTCCCCGCCCAATGCCACCACCTTCTGCTTGACTGGCAGCCTCTGTGCTGTGTGATTTCAGGCAAAGGAGTCATCAGTCAAGCAGGAGGAGGTGGAGCTGGGTTGGGATTAGAGCTGGAGTGACAGAGGCTTCAGATCTACCATAGTCCTTGAGCCTTGTTTTCACATCAATTAAACCTCTGATATCTCATTAACGGACTGGCCATGTAAAGATATTGCTGGATTTATCTTTGAAAGAGTTTGGGGCGTGATTTTGTGCTGACTGATTCCCTTTGACTATCGCCTTTCACTTCCACGTCAGAACTGAGATGCCATTTGTTAGCTGCTTCCCAGAAGTCAACAATTCTTGTGCATGTGTCTTAGTTTAAAAAAAATAAATACGGTAAATAAAAAAAATTATATCTTCCTTTTTTGGGAAAACCTCCATTTTTATGTTGCATACCGTCAAAACTTTCACTTTTTTTGCTGGTGTTTTGGGTAGGATTTTAGGTTGAAATTATTCCTAAACTGAGTTACTACGGTAAATTCTAATTTGAATCTAATTGGTTGTTTAAATTTTGCTTTGTTCCATTTTTACAGGCTATGATTTCTGTCAGGTCCTGCAGTGGTTTGCTGAACGTGTTGACCGGATTATTCTTCTTTTTGATGCTCACAAACTTGACATCTCCGATGAGTTCTCAGAAGCCATCAAAGCTTTTCGAGGTCAGGATGATAAAATCCGAGTGGTGCTTAATAAAGCTGATCAGGTGGATACTCAGCAGCTGATGAGAGTCTATGGTGCTCTCATGTGGTCCCTAGGAAAGGTGATTAACACCCCTGAGGTGGTGCGAGTCTACATAGGCTCTTTTTGGGCCAAGCCTTTGCAAAACACTGAGAATCGTAAACTGTTTGAAATGGAAGCTCAAGATCTATTCCGAGACATTCAAAGTCTTCCAAGAAATGCTGCACTACGCAAACTGAATGATCTCATAAAAAGAGCTCGCCTGGCAAAGGTAAGATTGACGAGTGTGTGTGTGTATGTATATGCACTTGTGGAGCATACCATTTTTTTAAAATCCTATATATCTTTGCAGCAGAACACTATCCAGGACTGTGCACAAATACTAGTGAGTAGCGATGAGCGAACGTGTTCTGATAAGATTTTATCTAAGCATGCTTAGGTGCTAGCCGAGTGTCTTCGGCGTGCTTGACTAATATGATATAATATGACTAATATGATATATGTTAGAGTCCCCGCATCTGTTAGTTGATCCTTGCATGTGTTGCGGCTGTCTAACAACCGTGAGACATGCAGGCACGGGGACTCGAACATATTATTCAAGCATGCCGAAGACACTCGGTTAGCACCAAAGCATGCTCGGATAACACCTTATCCCAGCATGTTCGCTCATCACTACTAGTGAGTAATAGACGTTGCTCTCCTAGATGGAGACGTTTTTTATGAATATTTTAATTTCCAGCAATTCTAGAAAACGACCTTCTGCAAAATGAAACTTTTCCGTGACAGGACATTGTTTTCCAGGTCACCACCTGACAGCACCATGGAGGACGTCCTTCTTATCCACAGTGGAACAGGAAACCACGAGAATTTAAAAGGACCCTCCCACTACCACCCTTCAGTGTTTTTCCTGTCCCACTGCGGATAGGAACGACGAGCGTCTATTCGACCGCTTCGGGCAGATGGTGAGGATCGAGGGGGCTCAGCCTTTCCCTTCCTACCTCAAGACTTCTGCAGCTGACACCCGGTACTAGGTTCCCTCAGCATACCTCAGTGCAGCGCTGCTCCTGAGGAACGGGTTGCTTCCCTCTGGCGGGGGCTCTCGACCCTAGACGATGCCTTGGATGTCTCAGTGTCCGGGAGCCGCCTCTGTTAATACCAGCGTCTGAAGAATTCATCATGCAGGTCCCGGAGGAGGAGTATCACCTGGCGTCCCTGCGTCCGGCTGCGCCGCACATCACTTCTGGGTCGCGGCCGGCGGCAGCGTTTCCTCCTCCAGGAGGAGTACTTCCGGTGCGAGATCGGGCAGCGTGACGAACAGAGGATCCTGCCGGATATATTAAGGTAACGATCATTGGGGGCGATCAGCTTCCCGGAGCAATCTACCTACTCTGGCAGTAGTATGGAAGAGACGGCAAAGACAGAGGTCAGCTCTGAGAGCCAGTGGCATGTGAGTACCCGGATTAAAAAAAGGTCACCATAAAAGCCCAGCTTAGCCCAGTTACCATAGGGTGCATATCTTTGTGTATTCCAGGGAGCTTCCACCTTTGCAGCAGCTAAAAAAGACTGCAAGAGGTCAGGGAAAAGTAAGAAGTTCCCTATTTGCATGTCAAGGCTACCAGAGACCTGGAAAAAAAACCCTCTGCAATGCATGCACCTTGAAAGTCATGGGGGTAGATCGGGCTGCGCTTATCTCCAACATGAGGTCTATGATAAAAGCAGGAGGTGCAGGCCTCAATATCAGGACTAGTATGCCCTCAGGCCACACAGGCATCCTGTAAGAGACCAAGAGAATCTGACTCTGCTTCGGAAGAATTTTTTTTCAGAGTCCGATATAGAGGGAGACGGATCAGGCATGGATCCTCCAGAGAAGGGAAAAATATATTTGTTTTCCTCTGCAGACACAGACAAGCTTCTTGCTGCTGTAAGACACACTATGCAGATAGAGGAGCCTCCGGCAACTCTCTCAGTTCAGGATGAGATGTTTGGGGGGCTACATTCGCAGAATTCAAAGGTCTTCTCAGTCAACTCCCATATACGTTCTATGATCCTAGAGGAATGGGAAGAAGCAGTAAAGAGACTGGCGATTCCCAGGGACATTAGGCTACGACTACTGTTTGATCCTGGGAAGACATCCCTAAAATAGACATCCTGGTAGCAAAGGTGTCCAAAAGAACGGCTATTCCTTTTGAGTACTCCTCTAATCTAAAGGAACCGATGGACTGAAAGGCTGCTGGGCTCCTGAAAAGGGCCTGGGAAAGTTCGGCAGCAATAATACGCACTAACATAGCAGCAACATCTGTAGCGTGTTCTATGCATTTATTGGTAGATGATTTAGAGGAGCACCTGACATCCAAAACTTCTAGAGAATCTATCCTAAAGTCCCTTCCCCTATTGAAGCTGGCAACTGGGGTCCTGGCAGACGCTTCAGCTGAGTCTGTCAGATTTGCGGCTAGAAATCAATCACTGTCCAATGCAACTCGAAGAGCCATCTGGCTAAAGAGCTGGTCAGGGGACACGGAATCGAAAACAAACTTTGCTCTATTCCCTTTTCGGGGGGGAAGGTATTTGGGCCTGCCTTGGACTACATTTTAGAGAAAGCCTCAGATGAAAAGGAGTTTCCTGAGGAAAAGCGTAGGGAAATCGGGAAGATGGAGCTTTCCCAAAGGGGGTAGAAATAGAGATTCCATATTATCAGGCTCAGGATCCGCCTCTCGAATGAAATGACGCTATCCGTGTAGCGGGGCGTCTGATGGGGTTCCTGGAGAGTTGGCAAAAGATTTCCAGAGGTCCTTGGGTTCTTCAGGTTATCTCTCAGGGATATAAAATAGAATTCGAGGGTCTACCTCAAGAGAGATTTCTCGTAACAAGCCCCAGGCTTGTTTCAACCTCCCCTATGTGGTCAGATATTCAGGACCTCTTAAAAATGGAAGCAATTGTTCCGGTACCCGTTCAAGAAGAGCGCAGAGGTCATTACTCGAGTCTCTTCTCGATTAAAAAAAAAAACGTCAGGGGAATCCAGAACAATACTAAACCTCAGACCCCTAAACAGATGGATAAGGTACAAGAGGTTCAAGATAGAGTACATCCGATCCACAATACCCCTCTTAGGCAAGGATGTGGTTATGTGCAGTCTGGACTTAAGGAGTGCATATTACCATGTACCGATCCATGTAGACCATCAAAAATATCTAAGGTTTGCCGTAGAAAGGGAAGGCAGGATCTACCACTATCAGTTTTGCTGCCTTCCTTTCGGACTGGCATCTGCTCCCAGAATTTTCACGAAGCTAATGGTAGAGGTGGTGGCCTACCTGAGGAAACGCAACATAACTATAATCCCCTACCTAGATGATTTTTTGGTAGTAGCAGATTCTGTAGAACAGCTCAGAATTGACTGTCAGTCGTTGATCTCCACACTGCAAAAAGTCATCTGGTACCCAAACCAAAAATAAAATTTTTGGGAGTCATGTTAGACTCAAGAATGTGCTTCCTACCAAATGAAAAGCAAGCCAGCATAAGAGGATTCGTCAGTTTACGGGAAGCTGGATCTCCATCAGAGATGCAATGAAGATCCTAGGACTGATGACATCCTGCGTTCCCCTTGTGAACTGGAGCCTATTTCCTTCTCGAGATCTTCAGCAGGCGGTCCTAACATTCTGGAACAGAAAGCAGAGCTCATTAGACAGAAAGATGCTGTCTCCTCGAGTCAAAAAATCCCTATATTGGTGGACCATTCCCAGGAATCTCCAGAGAGGTGTCTCGTGGGTTCAGTCCCCGTGTGTCGTGGTTACCACGAATGCGAGTCAGAAAGGATGGGGCTGACACGTGCAAGGAAGATACTTCTAGGGACATTGGAGTCCAGAAGAGATCAGGGAATCATCCAACTTCAGAGAATTGAACGCGGTTTGGAAAGTTCTATCTCACTCCCAATCCATGGTGAAAAACAAACACGTAAAGGTACTGTTAGACAATACAACGACAGTGGCCTTCCTCCGTCATCAGGGCGGTCCAAGGCATCCAGTATTGCAGGGACTAGCAGGATGGATCTTCAGATGGGCAGAGAGATCGGTTCAATCAATCTTGGTGGTACATCTGGAAGGTACCAGGTTGCAGATTTTCTAAGCAGAAGGAAGGTAGCCACAACAGAGTGGGAATTGAACAACGAAGTGTTCACCATACTATGACATCGCTGGGGAAAACCAGACATAGATCTATTTGCGGTCAGAGAAAACGCAAAGGTCAGAACCTTCTAAACCCTGAACCCTCTGGGAAGTCCAGCGGGGGTCGACGCCCTTTCCCAATCATGGAACAAGAACGCTCAGGCAAATATACAACCACAGGGCCTGGGTTATACTAGTAGTACCTTTCTGGACGAAGGGGAGCTGGTTCCCCTTACTAAGGAAGATATGCTACCAAAAAGAAAGGATCTTCTGCACCCCAACCCAGAAAGCCCTCCAGCTATCAGCCTGTATCCTGAGTGTCAAGTCCGAAGATCTAGAGGGCTGTCAGATGAAGTTATCTGTACCCTACAAGCCAGTAGAAAGCCATTGACTTCCTCAATTTATAGAAAAATTTGGAAGAAATTCTTCAGTTACTGTGGAGAGGCAACAGTTGATACTGACCACCCAAATTTCCCCAAGATCCTTGACTTCCTACAGTCAGGGTTCAAAAAAGGGCTTAGGCCTAGCACCCTAAAGGTACCTTCACACTAAGCGACGCTGCAGTGATATCGACAACGATGCCGATCGCTGCAGTGTCGCTGTTTGGTCGCTGGAGAGCTGTCACACAGACAGCTCTCCAGTGACCAACGACGCCGAAGTCCCCGGGTAACCAGGGTAAACATCGGGTTGCTAAGCGCAGGGCCGCGCTTAGTAACCCGATGTTTACCCTGGTTACCAGTGTTAAATGTAAAAAAACAAACACTACATACTTACATTCGCGTCCGCTTCCCTGCACTGTGTGAGCGCCGGCCCTAACAGCAGAGCGGTGACGTCACCGCTGTGCTTTGCTTTCCGGCCGGCACTGACACACTCAGTGCAGGAAGCTCTGAGCAGCAGCGCGGACGCCGGGGGACGTGGCAGACATCAGAGGGTGAGTATGTACTGTTTTTTTTTTTTTTTTACTTTTACAATGGTAACCAGGGTAAATATCGGGTTACTAAGCGCGGCCCTGCGCTTAGTAACCCGATATTTACCCTGGTTACCATTGTAAAACATCGTTGGCATCGTTGCTTTTGCTGTCAAACACGACGATACACGCCGATCTGACGACCAAATAAAGTTCTGAACTTTCAGCAACGACCAGCGATATCACAGCAGGATCCAGATCGCTGCTGCGTGTCAAACACAACGATATCGCTATCCAGGACGCTGCAACGTCACGGATCGCTATCGTTATCGTTGTAAAGTCGCTTAGTGTGAAGGTACCTTAAGGGTGCAGATTGCAGCCCTCCGTGTATATTATGACTCCTCCTTATCATACCACCCTTGGATAGGTCGTTTCTCAAAAGCTGTTAATTTAGTGCTTAACACATTATGTAGGCACCCATACGATCTAGCAGAAGAAACTTTCACTCAAGACAGTGTTTCTAATGGCTATCACATTGGCTAAAAGGCTAGGAGAACTTCAAGCCCTATCTATTCAGAACCCTTATCTCCAGGTGTTCGAAGATCGATTAGTTTTGAGACTAGATCCAGCTTTTCTCCCAAAGGTCATCTCGGAGTCAAATATGAATCAGGAGGTGGTGCTTCTTTCATTTTGTCAACTCCCTAAAAACCTGAAGGAAAAATCCTACCATAATTTAGATGTCAGGGAGACCGTACTCAGGTACTCAGGTACCTGGAAGCGACCCAGGGCCTGGAGGCAAGATAATAATCTATTTATTCAGTACAGGGGTCCAAATAAGGGAAGGAAGCATCGACGTCCTCTATTGCCAGATGGATCAGATCCACAATAATCTTAGCCTATGATGCACAAGGGAAGAGCCCCCCAGAGGGTCTCAGAGCCCATTCAACTAGGGCTATGGCCGTTTCTTGGGCAGAAAAAGGGGGGGCTTCAGTAGAACAGATCTGCAGGGCCGCATCATGGTCTAATCTTAGTACGTTTACCAAGCATTATAAAGTAGATGTGGTGTCGATACAATTGGCATTTGGCAGAAAGGTGCTTCATGCAGTAGACCACCCTAGGATCATTATACTTTGGTACTTCTCCATAGTGGTGTCAGGTGGTGACCTGGAAAACGGTAATTAGACCTACCGGTAATTGTATTTCCAGGAATCCATCCTGACAGCACTATTGGTTCCCTCCCTATTGCAAAGCACTCCATAATTATGTGATGTAACATTTGTATGACAAGTTCTTGTTTAAATAAAATTTCTCTTGCATCCATCCAGATGTTACTTTGGAAAATCACTGAAGGGTGGTAGTGGGAGGGTCCTTTTAAACTCTCGTGGTTTCCTGTCCCACTGTGGATAATAAGGATGTCCTCTATGGTGCTGTCAGGATGGATTCCTGGAAATACAATCACCAGTAGGTCTAATTACCGTTTTTATTACATACTAGCTGAAGAGGCCGGCGTTGCCTTGGCATAGTAAATATCTGTGGTTAGTTATAGCACCTCACTTCTCTTATTTTCCCATCACGCCTCTCATTTCCCCCCCCTCACATCTTTAATTTTCCCCCTCACTCCTCTCATTCCCCCCTCACTCCTCTCATTCCCCCCCTAACACTTGTCATTTCGACCTCACATCTGTCATTTTCCAATCACTCCACTATTTTCCCTCACTCCTCTCATTTTACACTCACACCTTTTTCATTTTCACCTCACACCTCTCATTTTCCCCTCAGTATATACATGTTTGTCATCTCCCTTATATATAGTATACACCTGTATGTCATCTCCTGTATATAGTATATACCTGTATGTCATCTCCTGTATATAGTATATACCTGTATGTCATCTCCTGTATATAGTATATACCTGAATGTCATCTCCTGTATATAGTATATACCTGTATGTCATCTCCTGTATATAGTATATACCTGTATGTCATCTCCTGTATATAGTATATACCTGAATGTCATCTCCTGTATATAGTATATACCTGTATGTCATCTCCCCTGTAAATAGTATATACCTGCTGTATGTCATCTCCTCCTGTATATTGTATATACCTGTGTCATCTCCTCCTGTGTATAGTATATACCTGTATGTCATCTCCTCCTGTATATAGTATATACCTGTGTGTCATGTCCCCTGTATATTGTATGTACCTGTATGTCATCTCCTCCTGTATTAGACCTCGTTCACACTTTATTTGGTCAGTATTTTTACCTCAGTATTTGTAAGCTAAATTGGCAGCCTGATAAATCCCCAGCCAACAGGAAGCCCTCCCCCCTGGCAGTATATATTAGCTCACACATACACATAATAGACAGGTCATGTGACTGACAGCTGCCGTATTTCCTATATGGTACATTTGTTGCTCTTGTAGTTTGTCTGCTTATTAATCAGATTTTTATTTTTGAAGGATAATACCAGACTTGTGTGTGTTTTATGGCGACTTTCATGTGTCAAGTTGTGTGTGTGTGTTGAGTTGTGTGTGGCGATATGCATGTAGCGACTTTTGTGAGGCTGGTTTCACACTTGCGTTTTGATCTGCAGCGTTTTAAAAAAACCCGCATGTGGTGAAAAAACGCATGTAAACGCGGCAAAACGCCGCGTTTTTTTAGACGCATGCGTTTTTGCATGCAGAAAAAAACGCGGCGTTTTGCCGCGATAACATGCGTTTTTTCCAGCGTTTGCGTTTTTTAAACGCATGCTGAGAAGTGTGTGACAGCTGCCAATCATCAAAATCAACTAGAAAACCCACTATAAACAGAAATAGCTAGGGTTAGGGTTAGGATCCCTAGTAACCCTAGGGATCCTAACCCTACCCCTAACCCTGACAAGCCACCCCCCACCATCAAGTTGATAAAGGCATCCAAACCCTAACCCTAACCCTGACAAGCCACCCCCCACCATCAAGGTGATAAAGGCATCCAAACCCTAACCCTGACAAGCCACCCCCCACCATCAAGGTGATAAAGGCATCCAAACCCTAACCCTACCCCTAACCCTATATGACAGTCAATACTCTACGAGTTTATATTTTTTGTACTCTATAGCAATACCGTATATCTTGGGGTGTCCACATTGAACAAAGCTTTTTATTAGAAGAATGTCCTGGTCACCAGGTCAACATAATAGCCAATTCCTATGGATCCCTAGGGTTAGGGGTAGGGTTAGGGTTAGGGTTTGGATGCCTTTATCACCTTGATGGTGGGGGTTGGCTTGTCAGGGTTAGGGGTAGGGTTAGGGTTAGGGTTTGGATCCCTTTATCACCTTGATGGTGGGGGGTGGCTTGTCAGGGGTAGGGTTAGGGTTTTCTTGTTTTTTCTTGTGGTTAGGGTTTTCTTGTTTTTTCTTGTGTTTTCTTGTGTTTTTCTATAAAAACGCATGCGTTTTTAACGCAAGCAAACGCATGTGCTTAAAAACGCATGCGTTTACATAGACAGGAATGCATCTTTTTGCCGCGAATAAACGCATGCGTTTTTTTGCGGCAAAAAAACGCCGCTACAAATTACTACATGTTGCATTTCTGCAAATGAACGCACGCGTCAAAAAACGCATGCTTTGCCGAAAACGCATCAACGCACGCAAAAAACGCATGCGTTTTTTAATGTTAAGTATAGAAAAAAAGCATGCGTTTTTTAGCGCTAAAACGCAGCGGACAAAAACGCAAGTGTGAAACCAACCTGAGATGAGTTTCGTGTTGCGACATGCGTGTTGCAACTTTTTGTGTGTCGAGTTGCATGTGACAGGTTAGTGCAGCAAGTTGTGTGCAGCAAGTTGTGTGCAGCAAGTTGTGTGCAGCAAGTTGTGTGCAGCAAGTTGTGTGCAGCAAGTTGTGTGCAGCAAGTTGTGTGCAGCAAGTTGTGTGCAGCAAGTTGTGTGCAGCTGCTTGTGGCGAGTTTTGCTTGTGGCGAGTTTTGCTTGTGGCGAGTTTTGCTTGTGGCGAGTTTTGCTTGTGGCGAGTTTTGCTTGTGGCGAGTTTTGCTTGTGGCGAGTTTTGCTTGTGGCGAGTTTTGCTTGTGGCGAGTTTTGCTTGTGGCGAGTTTTGCTTGTGGCGAGTTTTGCTTGTGGCGAGTTTTGCTTGTGGCGAGTTTTATGTGTGGTGCGTTTTGGGTTGTGTGAGGCAACTTTTGCATGTGGCAATTTTACCACGTGTGCAAGTTTTGCGTGTGGCGAGTTTTCCATGAGGTGAGTTTTGCACGTGTGGCGAGCTTTGCGTGAGCCTAGTTTTGCATGTGGTGAGTTTGGCGAGTTTTGAGCGGTGACTTTTGTGTTTCGACTTTTATGTGGCGAGGTTGGTGTATGTGTGGTGAAATGTGTGCTGAGGGTGGTATATGTGTTCAAGCACGTGGTAGTGTGTGGCGCATTTTGTGTGTGTGTTCATATCCCCGTGTGTGGTGAGTATCCCATGTCGGGGCCCCACCTTTGTAAGGCTACGTTCACAACGCAAACAAAAACGCAACAAAACGCATGCTAAAACGCTGCGTTTTGCAACGCATGCGTCCTTTTTCGCCGAAAGTTGGACGCAAAAAAAATGCAACTTGCTGCGTTCTCTGCGCCCAACGCTTGCGGCCAAAAAAACGCATGCTTCGCAAAACGCAGCACAACGCATGTCCATGCGCCCCCATGTGAAATATAGGGGAGCATGACGCATGCGGTGACGCTGCGGCGCCGAACGCTAATGTGAACGTAGACTAACTGTATGGTATATACTCTTCGGCGCCATCGCTCTCATTCTTTAAGTCCCCCTTGTTCACATCTGGCAGCTGTCAATTTGCCTCCAACACTTTTCCTTTTCACTTTTTCCCCATTATGTAGATAGGGGCAAAATTGTTTGGTGAATTGGAAAGCGCAGGGTTAAAATTTCACCTCACAACATAGCCTATGACGCTCTCGGGGTCCAGACGTGACTGTGCAAAATTTTGTGGCTGTAGCTGCGACGGTGCAGATGCCAATCCCGGACACACACACACACACACACACACACACACACACACACACACACACACACACACACACACACACACACACACACACACACACACACACACACACACACACACACACACACACATAATACACATACACATATAATACACATATATAATACACATACACATATAATACACATATATAATACACATACACATATAATACACATATATAATACACACACACACACACACATTCAGCTTTATATATTAGATGAATTTGTACAGAATGTCAGTGCAAGCCGTTCTCCTGAACTATTACCTGTACAGTAGTTGCGTCATTATTCTGTATAGAATTTGTGCTTTAATACGTTTCCACCATGGCTAATTTTAATTTTTGCTTTTTTTTTTTCTTTTCATCCATTTTCTGAGTTATATTTTTTTTATATTAATATTCACACAGTCATGTGAGGGCTTGTATTTTGTTTTTTGGGGGGGGTTTTTGCAGGTCAAGTGGAGTTTTGAATGACCTTCAATCCCCATTAACTTTTTTCATAACATATGCTGGAAAATGTTTGGAGGAAAAAAATAAAATAAAACTAAAATCAAAGTGCAATGAAGTGATCCTACAGGACAGGCTTGGTTGTGATGGGAGCTGGTGATCATCACACAGCAAGCAACCCATTTGAATGCCGCTGTCTGAGATTGACAGCGGCATGTAAACGATTAAACCGCAATGATCATACAGCAAGCAGCCTGCTCCGTACTTTTCGTACCAGTGGTGCGAGGTATTGTGGCATCGTCCCATGAATCTTCTCTGTGTGAAAAGTATGGTACGGGCAAGTACGAAGCCAAACTGCAAGCTGGTGTACGAGCCGCAGACCCTTTAAAACAGCTGATTGGTGCTGGGGATCAGACCTCAACAGATGTAACTTACTTATAGGGCCTGAATTTTAAAAGGCTGGGTAAACCCTTTAATTGTATTTGTTTAGCAGTAATTACACACTCAATAAATTAAGGAAACTATTACTGTAAAAAAACAAACTTGGTGACGACAGTACTCGACATTATTGCTATAGGACCAGGATGTATGGTAGAGATCAGTTCCCGGGCCTGTAACGCCGTCCCGGGGCAGTGGTGATATAGCCATGTCTTCTTATCCTATTATTAATCTTTTTGGCTGGTCAACATTGTGTGTCTTGGATTTCTAAGTAAGGAAGGCAATCCTTTTCCTGTTGTAAAGCCTGTCCTGACTGGTCTTGAAATCCTGGATAACCTGTCTGGCTTTTGTACTTCATTAATCTTTCCAGAAGGAAAAAAATTAAAAACGCCCTTTAACTTCCACCATCTCTAGAGATAGAAATACTCTGGTATGTGATGGAGTTGCAATAAGGCACACGGGAAGTGCAAAGGTGTCTTTTCCGGGTATGATGTACAACACTGATACTTATTGTTACCTACTGACCTGAGCAAAAAATACCAACCTCTCGGATGTAGATCTAAAGTGTTATGCTTGTACTCGGCAGATGCCTTTTTAATGGTATGTACAAACCTTTTTTTAAAGTAATTTTGTGCTAAATTAGGCCAGACTCATGCTTTATTTCCATATGTTTGTTTTTCACGTATGTTAAAAAAAATGTAAAGAATCCCAAGAGAAGGTCTCCTAGAAACTTTTCTTGAATAACTGACAGCGTTCATTAGATTGGAAGATTTTGGTTCACAAACTGGACCGAAGTTGGACTTGTCTCCATTCTTTTATGTGGACTTTCTGCAAAGAAAAAAAAAGCCCAATAGAATATAATGATCTGTTTGCTGTCTGTGAAAACGCTGACAGATCATGAATGAAATACAGTGACGTGTGATTTTGTGACTAAACAGACTTGTAATAAGGGTTCACTTAGGATAATAATTTTATACAGCAGCGCCACTATATTCGGCAGCACTTTACAAGTCAAAAGATACATAGTCAAACCATACCAGACCTAATAAAGTAACACGTGATTCAACAATTTAATGGGAGTCTGTCAGCAGGATTTCACCCCTAAACTATTTCAAAGATAAGTCCAGCAATACCTTTACATGGCCACTTCATTCCTCTGTTACCGACAAATCAGCCTTGGAATTGATGTGCAAATGAGGCTGAAATGCAATAATAATCTTTATATAGCACCAACATATTCCTCAGTGCTTTACAATTCAGAGGCTCATATACAACAGTTATAAGTAATAAAGTTAAAGATAATGCAATAATTAAAGCGAAAGTAATGACAACCCTGCTCATCAGAGATTACAATCTACAATGAAGTTGCGGTGACACAAAAGACAGGAGCTTATTTCCAATGATGGTCCAGCCATCTTGGGGGAACGTGTATAGATAAAGGCTGCATGAGCTAGTTGCCAGCCAATATTTGTAGTACTTTTGCGTTCAGTGGAGTTTGATGCAGAGCTATGTTCAGAGAAACAGTGAACGGGATATATAATAATAATCTTTATTTATATAGCACCAACATATTCCGCAGCGCTTTACAGTTTAACAGTTTCAAACACAACAGTCATAAGTAACAACGTTAACAATACAATAATTAAAGCGAAATAAGACGACCCTGCTCGTGAGAGCTTACAATCTACAATGAGGTGGGGGAGATACAAAGTACAGGTGTGTATTTACAATGATGTATTTACAATGATAGTCCAGCCATCTTCAGGGGGTGGGGGATATATATATATATATATATATATATATATATATATATATATATATATATATATATATATATATATATATACACACACACAATTATTTATCTAATATATAATTGCCTAGAATACTACTTCCTGCAATTTGTGCCAACTTCCGTGGCTTTGTCCGGAGCTAATGTCCGGAGATAAGTGACGTCACCAGTGTCCTACACCCAGGCAGAGCACAGGGGCCCCAGGCAGCCTATGGGGCCCCAGGCAGAGCACAGGGGCCCCAGGCAGCATATGGGGCCCCAGGCAGAGCACAGTGGCCCCAGGCAGAGCACAGGGGCCCCAGGCAGCATATGGGGCCCCAGGCAGAGCACAGGGGCCCCAGGCAGCATATGGGGCCCCAGGCAGAGCACAGGGGCCCCAGGCAGAGCACAGGGGCCCCAGGCAGAGCACAGGGGCCCCAGGCAGCATATGGGGCCCCAGGCAGAGCACAGGGGCCCCAGGCAGCATATGGGGCCCCAGGCAGAGCACAGTGGCCCCAGGCAGAGCACAGGGGCCCCAGGCAGAACATGGGGCCCCAGGCAGAGCACAGGGGCCCCAGGCAGCATATGGGACCCCAGGCAGAGCACAGGGGCCCCAGGCAGAGCACAGGGGCCTCAGGCAGCATATGGGGCCCCAGGCAGAGCACAGGGGCCCCAGGCAGCATATGGGGCCCCAGGCAGAGCACAGTGGCCCCAGGCAGAGCACAGGGGCCCCAGGCAGAACATGGGGCCCCAGGCAGAGCACAGGGGCCCCAGGCAGAGCACAGGGGCCCCAGGCAGCATATGGGGCCCCAGGCAGAGCACAGTGGCCCCAGGCAGCATATGGGGCCCCAGGCAGAGCACAGTGGCCCCAGGCAGAGCACAGGGGCCCCAGGCAGCATATGGGGCCCCAGGCAGAGCACAGTGGTCCCAGGCAGAGCACAGGGGCCCCAGGCAGCTTATGGGGCCCCAGGCAGAGCACAGTGGCCCCAGGCAGAACATGGGGCCACAGGCAGAGCACAGTGGCCCCAGGCAGAGCACAGGGGCCCCAGGCAGAGCACAGGGGCCCCAGGCAGCATATGGGGCCCCAGGCAGAGCACACACCAAATCGGAGGCCGAGGGGCCCCGCCAACCAAATCGGAGGCCGAGGGGCCCCGCCAACCAAATCGGAGGCCGAGGAGCCCCGCCCACCAAATCGAAGGCCGAGCGGCCCCACCCACCAAAGCGGAGGCCGAGCGGCCCCGCCCACCACAGCGGAGGCCGAGGGGCCCCGACCACCACATCGGAGGCCGAGGGGCCCCGACCACCACATCGGAGGCCGAGGGGCCCCGCCCACCAAATTGGAGGCCGAGGGGCCCCGCCCACCAAATCGGAGGCCGAGGGTCCCCGCCCACCAAATCGGAGGCCGAGGGTCCCCGCCCACCAAACGGAGGCCGAGGGTCCCCGCCCACCAAATCTGAGGCCGGGGGTCCCCGCCCTCCAAATCGGAGGCCGAGGGGCCCCGCCCACCACATCGGAGGCCAAAGGGCCCCGCCCACCACATCGGAGGCCGAGGGGCCCCGCCCACCAAATCGGAGGCCGAGGGTCCCCGCCCACCAAATCGGAGGCCGAGGGTCCCCGCCCACCAAATCGGAGGCCGAGGAGCCCCGCCCACCAAATCGAAGGTCGAGGGGCCCCGCCCACGAAAGCGGAGGCCGAGGGTCCCCGCACACCAAATCGGAGGCCGAGGGGCCCCGCCCACCAAAGCGGAGGCCGAGGGTCCCCGACCACCAAATCGGAGGCCGAGGGGCCTGGCCCCGCCCACCACATCGGAGGCCGAGGGTCCCCGCCCACCACATCGGAGGCCGAGGGTCCCCGCCCACCACATCGGAGGCCGAGGGTCCCCGCCCACCACATCGGAGGCCGAGGGTCCCCGCCCACCACATCGGAGGCCGAGGGTCCCCGCCCACCACATCGGAGGCCGAGGGTCCCCGCCCACCACATCGGAGGCCGAGGGTCCCCGCCCACCACATCGGAGGCCGAGGGTCCCCGCCCACCACATCGGAGGCCGAGGGTCCCCGCCCACCACATCGGAGGCCGAGGGTCCCCGCCCACCACATCGGAGGCCGAGGGTCCCCGCCCACCACATCGGAGGCCGAGGGTCCCCGCCCACCACATCGGAGGCCGAGGGTCCCCGCCCACCACATCGGAGGCCGAGGGTCCCCGCCCACCACATCGGAGGCCGAGGGTCCCCGCCCACCACATCGGAGGCCGAGGGTCCCCGCCCACCACATCGGAGGCCGAGGGTCCCCGCCCACCACATCGGAGGCCGAGGGTCCCCGCCCACCACATCGGAGGCCGAGGGTCCCCGCCCACCAAATCGGAGGCCGAGGAGCTCCGCCCACCAAAAGTAAGTGCGGCCCCGGGTGCAAAAGTAAGTGCGGCCCCGGGTGCAAAAGTAAGTGCGGCCCCGGGTGCAAAAGTAAGTGCGGCCCCGGGTGCAAAAGTAAGTGCGCCCCCGGGTGCAAAAGTAAGTGCGCCCCCGGGTGCAAAAGTAAGTGCGCCCCCGGGTGCAAAAGTAAGTGCGCCCCCGGGTGCAAAAGTAAGTGCGCCCCCGGGTGCAAAAGTAAGTGCGCCCCCGGGTGCAAAAGTAAGTGCGCCCCCGGGTGCAAAAGTAAGTGCGCCCCCGGGTGCAAAAGTAAGTGCGCCCCCGGGTGCAAAAGTAAGTGCGCCCCCGGGTGCAAAAGTAAGTGCGCCCCCGGGTGCAAAAGTAAGTGCGCCCCCGGGTGCAAAAGTAAGTGCGCCCCCGGGTGCAAAAGTAAGTGCGCCCCCGGGTGCAAAAGTAAGTGCGCCCCCGGGTGCAAAAGTAAGTGCGCCCCCGGGTGCAAAAGTAAGTGCGCCCCCGGGTGCAAAAGTAAGTGCGCCCCCGGGTGCAAAAGTAAGTGCGCCTCCGGGTGCAAAAGTAAGCGCGCCCCCGGCCCCGGGTGCAAAAGTAAGCGCGCCCCCCAGTCCCGTGTGTGAAAAGTGCTGCTGTAAAGCTGGTAGCGCTGTTCAAGCACCATGTATTTCCTTCAGGAAATGCCCATCTAATATATAATTGCCTAGAATACTACTTCCTGCAATTTGTGCCAAGAAAGAACATACCAATATACATAGTTATTGATACATATTATTTATTATTTACATTATTATTCTTAACCCCTTAGTGACAGAGCCAATTTGGTACTTAATGACCGAGCCAATTTTTACAATTCTGACCAGTGTCACTTTAAGAGGTTATAACTCTGGAACGCTTTATCGGATCCCACTGATTCTGAGATTGTTTTTTCGTGACATATTGTACTTCAAGTTAGTGGTAACATTTCTTCGATATTACTTGCGATTATTTATGAAAAAAATGGAAATATGGTGAAAATTTTTAAAATTTTGCAATTTTCAAACTTTGTATTTTTATGCCCTTAAATCAGAGAGATATGTCACAAAAAATAGTTAATAAATAACATTTCCCACATGTCTACTTTACATTAGCACAATTTTGGAAACAATTTTTTTTTTTGTTAGGGAGTTATAAGGGTTAAAAGTTGACCAGCAATTTCTCATTTTTACAACACCATTTTTTTTTAGGGACCACATCTCATTTGAAGTCATTTTGAGGGGTCTATATGATAGAAAATAACCAAGTGTGACACCATTCTAAAAACTGCACCCCTCAAGCTGCTCAAAACCACATTCAAGAAGTTTATTAACCCTTTACGTACTTCACAGGAACTGAAACAATGTGGAAGAAAAAAATGAACATTTAACTTTTTTTTGCAAACATTTTACTTCAGAACCATTTTTTTTAATTTTCACAAGTGTAAAAACAGAAATTTAACCACAAATTTTGTTGTGCAATTTTTCCTGAGTACGCCGATACCCCATATGTGGAGGTAAACCACTGTTTGGGCGCACCGCAGAGCTTGGAAGTGAAGGAGCACCGTTTGACTGTTTCAATGCAGAATTGGCTGGAATTGAGATCGGATGCCATGTCGCGTTTCGGGAGCCCCTAATGTGCCTAAACAGTGGAAACCCCCCACAAGTGATACCATTTTGGAAACTAGACCCCTTAAGGAACTTATCTAGATGTGTGGTGAGCACTTTGAACCCCCAAGTGCTTCACAGAAGTTTATAACGTAGAGCCGTGAAAATAAAAAATCGCATTTGTTTTCACAAAAATGATTTTTTCACCCACAAATTCTTATTTTCACAAGTTTAACAGGAGAAATTAGACCACAAAAGTTGTTGTGCAATTTCTCCTGAGTACGTCAATACCCCATATGTGGGGGTAAACCACTGTTTGGGCGCACCGCAGAGCTTGGAAGTGAAGGAGCACCGTTTGACTTTTTCAATGCAGAATTGGCTGGAATTGAGATCGGATGCCATGTCGCGTTTGGAGAGCCCCTGATGTGCCTAAACAGTGGAAACCCCCCACAAGTGATACCATTTTGGAAACTAGACCCCTTAAGGAACTTATCTAGATATTCGGTGAGCACTTTGAACCCCCAAGTGCTTCACAGAAGTTTATAACGTAAAGCCGTGAAAATAAAAAATCGCATTTTTTCTACAAAAATGATCTTTTTGCCCCCAAATTTTTATTTTCACAAGGGTAACAGGAGAAATTAGACCACAAAAGTTGTTGTGCAATTTCTCCTGAGTACGTCAATACCCCATATGTGGGGGTAAACCACTGTTTGTGCGCACCGCAGAGCTTGGAAGAGAAAGAGTGTCGTTTTACTTTTTCAATGTAGAATTGGCTGGAATTGAGATCGGACGCCATGTCACGTTTGGAGAGCCGCTGATGTGCCTAAACAGTGGAGACCCCCCACAAATGACACCATTTTGGAAACTAGACCCCTTAAGGAACTTATCTAGATGTGTGGTGAGCACTTTAAACCCCCAGGTGCTTCACAGAAGTTTATAACGTAGAGCCGTGAAAATAAAAAAATCGCATTTTTTCTACAAAAATGATCTTTTTGCCTCCAAATTTTTATTTTACCAAGGGTAACAGGAGAAAATGGACACCAGAAGTTGTTGTACAATTTGTCTTGAGTACGCCGACACCCCGTATGTGGGGGTAAACCACTGTTTGGGTGCATGGCTGAGCTCGGAAGCAAAGGAGCGCCATTTGACTTTTCAATGCAAAATTGACTGGAATTGAGATCGGACGCCATGTCGTGTTTGGAGAGCCCCTGATGTGCCTAAACAGTAGAAACCCCCCAAAAGTGACCCCATTTTGGAAACTAGACCCCCCATGGAACTTATCTAGATGTGTAGTGAGAACTTTGAATGCCCAAGTGCATCACAGAAGTTTATAATGCAGAGTCGTGAAAATAAAAAATATATTTTTTTTTAACAATAAAGATTTTTTAGCCCCCAAATTTTTATTTTCACAAGGGTAACAAGAGAAATTGGACCCCAAAAGTTGTTGTCCAATTTGTCCTGAGTATGCTGGTACCCAATATGTGGGGGTAAACCACTGTTTGGGCGCACGGCAGAGCTCGGAAGAGAAGGAGCGCCATTTTAGAATTCAGACTTTGATAGAATTGTCTGTGGGTGTTATGTTGCGTTTGCAGAGCCCCTGATGTACCTAAACAGTAGAAACCCCCCACAAGTGACCAAATTTTGGAAACTAGACCCCCCTAAGGAACTTATCTAGATATGTGGTGAGAACTTTGAATGCTCAAGTGCTTCACAGAAGTTTATAATGCATAGTAGTGAAAATAAAAAAATATTTTTTTTTCCCCACAAAAAAGATTTTTAGCCCCCAAGTTTTTATTTCACAAGGGTAACAGGAGAAATTGGACCCCAAAAGTTGTTGTCCAATTTGTCCTGAGTATGCTGGTACCCAATATGTGGGGGTAAGCCACTGTTTGGGCGCACGGCAGAGCTCAGAAGGGAGGGAGCACCATTTGACTTTTTTAGCGCAAAATTGGCTGTCGTGTTTGGAGACCCCCCTGATGTACCTAAACAGTGGAAACCCCCAAATTATAACTCCAACCCTAACTCCAACACACCCCTAACCCTAATCTTAACCCGATCCATAATCCTAATCACAACCCTAACGATAATCACAACCCTAACCCCAAAACAGCCCTAATCTCAACCCTAACCATAACCCTAATCAAAACCCTAAATCCAACACACCCCTAACCCTAATCCCAAACGTAACCCTAATCCAAACCCTAATCCCAACTCTAACCCTAACTTTAGCCCCAACCCTAACCCTAACTTTAGCCCCAACCCTAACCATAACTTTAGCCCCGTCGTCACAAAAAAAGTTCAATGTAACCTTTTTTTTGTACGTCGCGTCCGCCATTTCCGCGCATGCGTGGCCGTAACTCTGCCCCCTCCTCCCCAGGACATAGACTGGGCAGCGGATGCGTTGAAAAACTGCATCCGCTGCCCACGTTGTGCACAATTTTCACAACGTACGTCGGGCCGACGCATTGCGACCGCCCCGTACCGAGGCAAGTGTGATAGAAGCCTAAGGCTACTTTCACACTAGCGTCGTACTCGGCCCATCGCAGTGTGCCGGGCCGACGTACCGACGCTAGCGTTGTAAGCGCCGCACAACGGGTGCAGCGGATGCTGTTTTTTCAACGCATCCGCTGCCCCATTGTGAGGGGAGGCGGAGTTCCGGCCGCGCATGCGCGGTCGGAAATGGCGGACACGTCGCACAAAAAAGTTACATGTAGCTTTTTTTGTGCCGACGGTCCGCCAAAGCACGACGCATCCGTCGCACGACGGATGCGACATGTGGCAATGCGTCGCTAATGCAAGCCAATGGAGAAAAAACGCATCCTGCAAGCACTTTTGCAGGATGCGTTTTTTCTCCGACGCATTGCGACGGAAGCCAAAAAACGCTAGTGTGAAAGTAGCCTAACCCTAGCCCTAGCCCTAACCCTAACCCTAAATTTAGCCCCAACCCTAGCCCTAACTCTAACCCTAACTCTAGCCCTAACCCTAGCCCTAACCCTAACTCTAACCCTAACTCTAACCCTAACCCCTAACCCTAATTTTAGCCCCAACTCGTCTTCTCCTGCCGGCCGGCAGATGGCAGCAGATGGCGGGCGCACTGCGCATGCGCCCGCCATAAGACAGAAGAGGACCCAGGGACACCGGGTGAGTATGTTAGGGTCCCCGAATCCCCCTATTTCTCTGTCCTCTGATGTGTGATCACATCAGAGGACAGAGAAATACAGATCGCTTTTTTTTTTTTTGCGGTCGCCACTAAACTGTTAATTACTGCAAACCGACCCCGATCATGTTCTTTGGGGTCTCGGCTACCCCCGGCAGCCGAGACCCCAAAGATCTTCCGGGTGCCGGGCGGCGGGCGTACTGCGCGTGCGCCCGCCATTTTTTCCCGGAAAAAAGATGGCGGCGCCCATGGGGACCCACGAGGAGCTCCGGGGGAGGTAGGTAAGTATCGGGGGGCTATTGGGGGCCATCGGGGACCCTATTTCTCTGTCCTCCGATGTGCGATCGCATCGGAGGACTGAGAAATTAAACGGCACATCGCGTTTTTTTTTTTTTTTTTTGCGACCGCCGGTAAACGGTTAATTACCGGCGATCGCAACTCGGGGGTCAGTAAAAAACCCCCGAATCATGTTCTCTGGGGTCTCGGCTACCCTCGGCAACCGAGACCCCAGAGAAAATCCGACTCTGGGGGGCGCTATTCACTTTTTCCACAGCGCCGTTAATTAACGGCGCTGTGGTTTAAGTACCCTTAGCGGCCGCCGTTAAAAGGCGTATCGGCGGTCGTTAAGGGGTTAAGCAAAGAACCGTTGTTGTGGCATTTGCCACAACACGCAAAGTTGTTGTCTGATGTCTTTCATCACTCCCCTCATAAGCATGTTCATGGATCCTGTGTAACTGTACCTTAAATAACAAGAATTGTCAAGAGCTGGTGAGTGCAGCCATTTTTTGTTCTTTCTTACTATTATTTATTAATTGTATTATTCTTACATTTGAATAAATAAAGTATATATGGATTCTAGACTCCCGATTCTTGCCATCTAGTTATATATATATATATTTAAAGAAAAATGGCCCAAAAAACATAAAAAAGTGGATTTTTTTTTTGTTCTATTTATTTTTTTTATTCTATTGAAAGAAACCATTTGACTGTTGGTTGGAAAAGCTTGCACATTTATTGAGGTAATTGTATATGAAAGGACTTCGATTAGGGAACTTGATAGGCCGCCCTAAACAGATGTGTTTTTGGGGATCGCTTAAAACAGTGTAAATTGTGGTTAGTCCTAATTTCTTGGGGTAGAGCATTCCAGAGAATTGGTGCAGGTAGGGAGAAGTCTTGGAGCCAGGAGTGGGAGGTACAGAATAGTGTGGGTGTTAGTCGAAGGTCGCTTGCGGAGCATAGATAACAGGTAGGCTGAAAAAAAGAAATGAGGGTGGAGCGGTAGTGGGGCCTGCTCCGTGGAGAGCTTTGCGCGTGAGAACGAGCAATTTAAATTGGATCCTATAATGTATGGGTGGTCAGTGCAATGGTTTACACAGAACGGAGGAGTCCGAATAACGATTAGCCAGATAGATGACCCTAGCTACTACATTAATGATGAACTGGTGTGGGGGAGGCCAACCAATAGAGATTTGCAGTAGTCTAGGTGGGAGTGGATAAGGGCAACAGTGAGGTTTTTTTGTTATTTCTATGGTGAGAAAGGGGAGGATTCTTCTGAGATGTTCTTCAGGTAAAAGCTACTAGAGCGGGCAAGAGATTGTATATGGGAGGTGAAGGAAAGATTAGTGTCAAACATAAACACCTAGACAGCAAGCCTGCTGCCTAGGCATTATTGTGGTACTACACTCTGAGAGGGAGATGTCAAATTTAGGGAGGTAAGTAGACTGCCTGAGCAAAAGAAGTTCAGTTTTTGAACGGTTGAATTTCAGATGAGTAGTAGTAGTGGACATGCTGTTGGAAACTACAGACAGTCATTGGTGTTCTGTAGTACAGCGGGGGTAAGGTCAGGAGTTGATGTATATAGTTGTGTATCATCAGCATAAAGATGGTACTGACAGCCCAATTTGTTGATGGTCTGTCCAATTGGGTCGTGTAGAGAGAGAAGTGAAAAGTGCCAAAGACTGAGCCCTGAGGGACCCAAATAGTGAGAATAAGAGGAAAAGTAGTGGAGCCAGAGAACGATACACTGAAGGAGCCGTCAGAAAGATAGGTAGGAAGAGAACCAGGAGAAAGCAGTGTCCTTTATGCCGATTGAGTGGAGCATAGAGGGTAGGAGGATGAGGTCAAGAAGAATGAGCAGAGTATAGTCATTGTTACATTTTGCTGTAAAAAAAATTGTTGGTCACTTTCAGTGCAGTTTCTGTAGAATATAGGGACGGAAGCCAGACTGTGATGAATCCAGGAGAGAGGTAGTGGAGAAGTAAGTGGTAAAGTGGGAGTAGACCAGGCGTTCCAAGAGTTGAGATGAAGGGGAGATTGGAGACTGATCTGTAGTTATTTGTGCAGGATGGGGCAAGAGAGGGTTTTTTTGTTTAAGAAGTGGAAAATACTGGAGGAGAGGGAGAGTTTGAAGATTTTAGTTAGGTGATTAGTGACAACTGGACTAGGTGTTAGGGTACCGTCTCACAGTGGCACTTTTGTCGCTACGACGGTACGATCCGTGACGTTCCAGCGATATCCATACGATATCGCAGTGTCTGACACGCTACTGCGATCAGGGACCCTGCTGAGAATCGTACGTCGTAGCAGATCGTTTGGAACTTTCTTTCGTCGCTGGATCTCCCGCTGTCATCGCTGGATCGTTGTGTGTGACAGCGATCCAGCGATGCGTTCGCTTGTAACCAGGGTAAACATCGGGTTACTAAGCGCAGGGCCGCTCTTAGTAACCCGATGTTTACCGTGGTTACCAGCGTAAAAGTAAAAAACACAGTACATACTCACATTCCGGTGTCCTTCAGGTCCCTTGCCGTCTGCTTCCCGCTCTGACTGACTGCCGGCCGGAAAGTGAGAGCAGATCACAGCGGCGACATCACCGCTGTGATCTGCTTTCACTTTACGGCGGCAGTCAGTCAGAGCGGGAAGCAGACTGCAAGGGACCTGACGGACACCGGAATGTGAGTATGTACTGTTTGTTTTTTTTTACTTTTACGCTGGTAACCACGGTAAACATCGGGTTACTAAGCGCGGCCCTGCGCTTAGTAACCCGATGTTTACCCTGGTTACCCGGGACCTCGGCATCGTTGGTTGCTGGAGAGCGGTCTGTGTGACAGCTCTCCAGCGACCACACAACGACTTTCCAACGATCACGGCCAGGTCGTATCGCTGGTCGTGATCGTTGGAAAGTTGCAGAGTGTGACAGTACCCTTAGGGAATTGGGTCAGTAGTGCATGTAGTAGGACGAGAAGAAGAGAGGAGCCTGTAAATATCTTCTGTGACTGCGTCAAATGTGGAGAGTGAGCCAGAGGAGATATGTGGAGGGGTGGGAATCCTGGCACTTGGTGACTGGGAGCTGATTTTCTGTTGGATATTCTCTCTTTTCCCTATAAAGTGGGAGGCCTGATCATTAGCACAGATGTCTGTGTTAGGGGCCTGGCCTTTAGGACTGAGGAGGGAGTGAAAGGTGTCGAGTTTTTTTGGGTTGTTGGATAGTGAGGCGATCAGGATGGTGAAGTAGGTCTGTTTGGTGAGGTGAAGGGCAGAGTTATAGGTTCTTAACAAAACTTTGTAGTGGATAATGTTTTCTAGTGTGAGAGTTTTCCTCTATAGGCATTCAGCACTCCTGGTGCATAGCTGGAGAAATCGAGTTTTCGATGTTAGCCAGGGCTGTCTTACTCTGTGTTTGGAGGTTCTGAAGGTGAGAGGTGCTACTTGGTCCAGGGTGCTTCTGAGAGTGTCATTGTAGTAATGTACAGCCAGATCAAGACAGGAAAAAAATATATTGGGGGCAGTGATGAGTGTAGGGAGTCTTTTAAACGGCTCGTAGATTTCTGAATGTGTGATGGGTAGAAGTGTGTATTCGGGTGGGCGAGGATTTGTGAGCATGAAAGAGAGAATGTTGTGGTCAGAGAGAGGAACAAGTGAGATATCTAGGTAGGAGATTGAACAGACAAAGACCAATCATGGATGCTACAGTCTTTGAGTGTTTCAGATGTTGAAACCTGTGAGAGGCAAAGAGAAGTGGTTAGAGACAGAAGCTGGGATACAGATGGGGGGTGGGGCTGTTTATGGGGATGTTGAAGTTTCCCATGATAAGGATTGGTAATTCGGAGGACAAGAAGTGCAGCAGCCAGGCAGAAACATGGTCAAGGTACTGGGTGGGTGAACCTGGGGAACAGTACACCATGTTCCAAATTATTATGCAAATTGGATTTGAGTGTCATAAAGATTTCATTGGTTTGTTTTTCAAATAAACTCTTGGATGGTATTGTGTCTCAGGGCTCAATGGATCACTGAAATCAATCTTTTAAACACATGTGATAGTTTTCCAGGTGATTCCAATTAAAGGAAAACTACTTAAAAATGATGTTCCACATTATTAAGCAGGCCACAGATTTCAAGCAATATGGGAAATAAAAAGGATCTCTCTGATGCTGAAAAGCGTTAAATAGTGCAATGCCTTGGACAAGGTATGAAAACATTAGATATTTCACGAAAACTTAAGAGTGATCATCATACTGTTTCTGTGCTCTGTTTCAGTCACAAATCTCTTCAGAGTTCATGCAGATAAAGGCATAATAAGGAAGGTTTCTGCCAGACAAATGCATTGGATTAAGAGAGCAGCTGCCAAAATACCATTACAAAGCAGCAAACAGTTATTTGAAGCTGCTGGTGCCTCTGGAGTCCCTCGAACCTCAAGGTGTAGGATCCCTTCAAAGGCTTGCTGTGGTGCATAAACCTACTATTCGGCCACCCCTAAACAGTGTTCACAAGCAGAAACGGTTGCAGTGGGCCCAGACATAGAAGAAAACAGTCTTGTTTACTGATGAGTGTCGAGCAACCCTGGATGGTTGTAATGGATGGTTGGTGGATGGCTACCATGGCCCAACAAGGCTGCGACGTCGGCAAGGAGGTGGAGTCATGTTTTGGGCCGGAATCATGGGGAAACAGCTGGTAAGGCCCTCTAAGGTTCCTGAAGGTGTGAAAATGGTGTGGCCACCATCTTCCCGAACCTTTGGAGTATCATCAAGCAAAAGATCTATGAGAGTGGGAGGCAGTTCACATCAAAACAGCAGCTCTGGGAGGCTATTCTGACTTCATGCAAAGAAATACAAGCAGAAACTCACAAGTTCAATGGATGCAAGAATTGAGAAGGTGATATCAAAGAAGGGGTCCTATGTTAACATGTAACTTGGCCTGTTAGGATGTTTTGGAGTTAAATAGCTTTTTTGTTCAGTGAATGTGACCTCCTAATGCTGCAAATTCCCCAAATTAGCATTTTCAGTTCTTTAAAACATATCAAATATTTAGAAATTCTACTGTGCCTAATAATTTGGAACAGTGCATTTTAAGTTTTTATTCTTTTTCGAGATTATACTGTTATTGGGAGGTTTCTTCAATAAAATTCGATGTATACTCTGAGTGATGACTTTTATTAGACTGACTGTTTAGTCAATTAGCACCGACCATTTAGGAAAATCCGAGAAAAATATAATTTGGAACATGGTGTATATGACCGCTACTCTGAGGGAGAGGGGATGGAATAGTCTGATGGTGTCAGCCTCAAAAGAAGGGAATGAGAGTGATGGAACTGGGGGATGACCTGGAACGTGCATTGTGGCGACAGGAGTATGCCATCTCAACCCCAAAGTCTGTTCGTGGATCTTTGGGAATGGGAAAAATTTAAGTTTCCATGAGAAATAACCGCAAGGATAACAGTGTCAGAATCCTGAATCAAGGTTTCAATGAGAGCCAACAGATTGAGGGTTATTCACAGAGTAGTTGTGCACAATTAAAAGAGGGAGATGAAGAAGTACAACTAATGTTAATAAGGTTAGCAGGATCTTGATGTGAGATGGGGGAGTGGTTGACCCCTTCATGACCTTAACTTTTTTCGGTTTTGCGTTTTCATTTTTCGCTCCCCTCCATCCCAGAGCCATAACTTTTTTATTTTTCCGTCAATATGGCCATGTGAGGGCTTATTTTTTGCGGGACAAGTTGTACTTTTGAACAACACCATTGGTTTTACCATGTCGGGTACTAGAAACGGGAAAAAAATTCCAAGTGCGTCTAAAAATTTTTGGAAGTGCATCTGAACAGCAAGGTGGATTGCTGTTGAGGGGAGATAGAGAGAAAAAAAATCTATAAATCTACAGCACAGCGAGTGTGAACGAGCTGAGTGTGACCTGAGCGTAAGTGTGAACGGCAGTAAGTGTGTGACTTGTGATTCAGTGAGGAGGTATTTGGAAGGCCTTTAACAAATACCTGTGTGAATTGGTGTGAGTTGCTGAATTGGGAGTAGCTATATTCATAAGGAGTTAACTTAGGGTGGGGGCTCATAATTAAGGGGATATAAGGGGCAGCTGTTTGGGGCTCAAGTCCTTTTTGGAAGTGCATCTGAACAGCAAGGTGGATTGCTGTTGAGGGGAGATAGAGAGAGAAAAAAAAAATCTATAAATCTTCAGCACAGCGAGTGTGAGCGAGCTGAGCGTGACCTGAGCGTAAGTGTGAACGGCGGTAAGTGTGTGACTTGTGATTCAGTGACTTTGGAATCAGGGAGTTTCCAAGGGAGGAATTGCTTCTGTTTTTTTTGTTGTTTTTTTTTTATTAATACTTTGTATTTATTTTTAATTAACGTTTCTGGGTGGTGCAATCCCCATTAGGAAATGTGCTCCACAATTGTTAATGCCATCCAGTGCACATCTTGCCACATGTATGCAGTCCTTGACCAGCCGGTCGAGGGTGCATACTGCTGTGCGAGATGTGAGCCCATTGTGCATTTGGAAACCCAGATACTGGATCTAAATGTGCAGCTGGCAACACTGAGATCCATAGACAATATGGAGAGGAGTCTTCTGCTCACAGAGCAGACGCTCAGTGGGATAGATGAGGGGATGGTAGGATGGAGCTGCAGGACAGTGTGGCAGTTAGCTGGGTGACAGATAGAAGGCGGGGTAGAGGGAATAGTGCCAGGGAGGCTAGTCCTGATCTGGCACACCCCAATAAGTTTGCTAAGTTGGCAGATGAGGGGGGTGCCAGTACAGGGGTAGCATTGCTGCAGCCAGGCATGTCCTCTGAAAGCCGGAGGAGTGACTGCTCCAGTAAGGAGGGAAATAGGAGAGCAGGGCAGGCCAGACAGGTGCTGGTAGTGGGGGACTCAATTATTAGGGGAACAGATAGGGCAATCTGTCACAAAGACAGGGATTGTCGGACGGTGTGCTGCCTACCTGGCGCTCGAGTCCGACACATCGCTGATCGGGTGGACAGATTACTGGGAGGGGCTGGTGAGGACCCAGCGGTCATGGTGCACATTGGCACAAATGACAAAGTTAGAGGTAGGTGGAAGGTCCTTAAAGATGATTTCAGGGAATTAGGCTGCAAGCTGAAAGCAAGGACCTCCAACGTGGTATTTTCCGAAATACTGCCTGTACCACGTGCCACGCCAGAGAGGCAACGGGAGATTAGGGAGGTTAATAAGTGGCTCAAGAATTGGTGTAGGAAGGAGGGGTTTGGGTTCCTGCAGAACTGGGCCGACTTCTCAGTTGGCTACAGGCTCTACGCTAGGGACGGGCTGCACCTCAATGGGGAAGGTGCAGCTGTGCTGGGGGAGAAAATGGTTAGAAGGTTGGAGGAGTGTTTAAACTAGGGATTGGGGGGGAGGGTATTCATTTTATAGGAGGGGAAGATAGTGCAGATAGAGACCTGGGCACAAATAAGGAAGTTGGGGGTGGCGGTGGCATGGGGGGTGGGGTTAGAACAGTTAGTAATTTAAGAAAGAATAGAGGTACAGAGAGAAACATCAAGTGCATGTATACTAATGCCAGAAGCCTCGCCAACAAAATGGATGAATTAGAACTAATGTTGTTGGAGCATAATTATGACATGGTGGGGATATCTGAGACGTGGCTGGATGAGAGCCATGACTGGGCTGTTAACTTGCAGGGCTATAGCCTGTTCAGAAATGACCGTACAGATAAGCGTGGGGGAGGGGTGTGTCTATATGTAAAATCATCCTTAAAACCCATCCTGCCTGATAATATAGGTGAATTTAATGAAAATGTAGAGTCCCTCTGGGTGGAGATAAGGGGAGGGGGAAAAAATAATAAATTACTGATAGGGGTTTGTTATAAATCTCCAAAAATAATGGAAGCAATGGAGAATATCCTCGTAAAGCAAATAGATGAAGCTGCGACTCAAGGAGAAGTCATTATTATGGGGGATTTCAACTACCCTGAAATAGATTGGGGAACAGAAACCTGCAGCTCCAGTAAAGGTAATCGTTTTTTGACAACTATGAGAGACAATTACCTTTCACAACTGGTTCAGGACCCAACAAGGAGGGGGGCACTGCTAGACCTAATATTAACCAACAGGCCAGAGCGCATATCAAATATAAGGGTTGGGGGTCACTTGGGGAATAGTGATCACAAAATAATAAGTTTTCATGTCTCCTTTAATAAGATGGGTAGTAGGGGGGTTACACAGACACTAAACTTCAGGAGGGCAAATTTCCAACGGATGAGAGAGGATCTTGGTGCAATTAACTGGGACGATATCCTGAGACACAAAAATACACAAAGAAAATGGGAGACGTTTATTAGCATCCTGGATAGGACCTGTGCACAGTATATACCGTATGGGAATAAACATACTAGAAATAGGAGGAAACCAATATGGCTAAATAGAGCTGTAAGGGGCGCAATAAGGGACAAAAAGAAAGCATTTAGAGAATTAAAGGAAGTAGGTCGTGATGAGGCATTAAATAAATACAGAAAATTAAATAAATTCTGTAAAAAGCAAATCAAGGCAGCAAAGATTGAGACAGAGAGACTCATTGCCAGAGAGAGTAAAAATAATCCCAAAATATTCTTTAACTATATAAATAGTAAGAAACTAAAAAATGACAGTGTTGGCCCCCTTAAAAATAGTCTGGGTGAAATGGTGGATGAGGATGAGGAAAAAGCCAATATGCTAAATGACTTTTTTTCATCAGTGTTTACAAAAGAAAATCCCATGGCAGCCAATATGACTAGTGATAAAAATTCCCCATTAAATGTCACCTGCTTAACCCAGCAGGAAGTACGGCGGCGTCTAAAAATAACTAAAATTGACAAATCTCCGGGCCCGGATGGGATACACCCCCGAGTACTGCAGGAACTAAGTACAGTCATTGATAGACCATTATTTTTAATCTTTAAAGACTCCATATTAACAGGGTCTGTACCACAGGACTGGCGTATAGCAAATGTGGTGCCAATATTCAAAAAAGGGGCAAAAACTGAACTCGGTAATTATAGGCCAGTAAGCTTAACCTCTACTGTGGGTAAGATCCTGGAAGGCATTCTAAGGGATGCTATACTGGAGTATCTGAAGAGGAATAACCTTATGACCCAGTATCAGCACGGGTTTACTAGGGACCGCTCATGTCAGACTAATTTGATCAGCTTCTATGAAGAGGTAAGTTCCGGACTGGACCAAGGGAACCCAGTAGATGTAGTGTATATGGACTTTTCCAAAGCTTTTGATACGGTGCCACACAAAAGGTTGTTACATAAAATGAGAGTAATGGGGATAGGGGAAAATATGTGTAAGTGGGTTGAGAGCTGGCTCAGGGATAGGAAACAAAGGGTGGTTATTAATGGAGCACACTCGGACTGGGTCTCGGTTAGCAGTGGGGTACCACAGGGGTCAGTATTGGGCCCTCTTCTTTTTAACATATTTATTAACCCCTTCCCGACCTGTGACACAGCGTATGCGTCATGAAAGTCGGTGCCTTCCCGACCTGTGACGCATATGCTGTGTCACAGAATGATCGCGTCCCTGCAGATCGGGTGAAGGGGTTAACTCCTATTTTACCCGATCTGCAGGGAGAGGGGGAGTGGTACTTCAGCCCAGGGGGGGTGGCTTAACCCCCCCGTGGCTACGATCGCTCTGATTGGCTGTTGAAAGTGAAACTGCCAATCAGAGCGATTTGTAATATTTCACCTATGAAAATGGTGAAATATTACAATCCAGCCATGGCCGATGCTGCAATAGCATCTGCCATGGCTGGAGACCCCGATCTGCCCCCACCCCAGCCCACCGATCGCCCCCCCAGTCGTCCTTTTTGCCCCGATGTCCGTTCCGCTCCCCTCCTCCCTCCTGTCGGCTCCCCCGGTCCTCCTGTCCGCTCCCCAGGTCCTCCGATCCCCCCCCCGTGTTCCGGTCCCACCCCCCCATACTTACCTAGCTCCGATGTCCCTCCCGGTGTCCGGCCGTCTGCTTCATGGGCGCCGCCATCTTGGAAAATGGCGGGTGCATGAGCAGTACGCCCGCCGAATCTGACAGCCGGCAGATTCGTTCCTGCACATTTTGGTCGCTGTGATAAGTTCTATCACAGCGATCAAAATAAAAAAAATAGTAAATAAATCACCCCCTTTATCACCCCCATAGGTAGGGATAATAATAAAATACAGAAAATATAATTATTTTAGTTTTTCCATTAGGGTTAGGGTTAGGGGTAGGGTTAGGGGTAGGGTTAGGGTTAGGGGTAGGGTTGCACTTAGGGTTGCACTTAGGGTTGCACTTAGGGTTGCACTTAGGGCTAGGGTTGCGCTTAGGGCTAGGGTTGCACTTAGGGTTGCACTTAGGGTTGCACTTAGGGTTGCACTTAGGGTTGCACTTAGGGCTAGGGTTGCACTTAGGGTTGCACTTAGGGTTGCACTTAGGGTTGCACTTAGGGTTGCACTTAGGGCTAGGGTTGCACTTAGGGCTAGGGTTGCACTTAGGGTTGCACTTAGGGTTGCACTTAGGGTTGCACTTAGGGTTGCACTTAGGGCTAGGGTTGCACTTAGGGTTGCACTTAGGGTTGCACTTAGGGCTAGGGTTGCACTTAGGATTGCACTTAGGGTTGCACTTAGGGCTAGGGTTGCACTTAGGGTTGCACTTAGGGTTGCACTTAGGGTTGCACTTAGGGCTAGGGTTGCACTTAGGGTTGCACTTAGGGTTGCACTTAGGGCTAGGGTTGCACTTAGGGTTGCACTTAGGGCTAGGGTTGCACTTAGGGTTGCACTTAGGGTTGCACTTAGGGCTAGGGTTGCACTTAGGGCTAGGGTTGCACTTAGGGTTGCACTTAGGGCTAGGGTTGCACTTAGGGCTAGGGTTGCACTTAGGGCTAGGGTTGCACTTAGGGTTAGAATTAGGGTTAGAATTAGGCTATGTGCACACGGTGCGGATTTGGCTGCGGATCCGCAGCGGATTGTTCGCTGCGGATTCGTATCAGTTTTCCATCACGTTTACAGTACCACGTAAACCTATGGAAAACCAAATCCGCTGTGCCCATGGTGCGGAAAATACAGCGCGGAAACGCTGCGTTGTATTTTCCGCAGCATGTCAATTCTTTGTGCAATTCCGCAGCGTTTTACACCTGCTCCATAATAGGAATCCGCAAGTGAAATCCACACAAAAAACACTGGAAATCCGCGGTAAATCCGCAGGTAAAGCGCAGTGCGTTTTACCTGCAGATTTTTCAAAAACTGCAGAAAAATCCACACAAATCCGCAACGTGAGCACATAGCCTTAGGGTTGGAATTAGGGGTAAGACTAGGGTTAGGGGTGTGTTGGGGTTAGGGTTGTGGTTAGGGTTGGGATTAGAGTTAGGGGTGTGTTGGGGTTAGTGTTGGAGGTAGAATTGAGGGGTTTCCACTTTTTAGGCACATCAGGGGGTCTCCAAACGCGACACGGCGCCACCATTGATTCCAGCCAATCTTGCGTTGAAAAAGTAAAATGGTGCTCTCTCCCTTCCGAGCCCCGACGTGTGCCCAAACAGTGCTTTACCCCCACATATGGGGTACCAGCGTACTCAGGAGAAACTGATCAACAACTTTTGGGGTCCAATTTCTCCTGTAACCCTTGGGAAAATAAAAAATTGCGGGCTAAAAAATTATTTTTGAGGAAAGAAAAATGATTTTTTATTTTCACGGCTCTGCGTTATAAATTTCTGTGAAGCACTTGGGGGTTCAAAGTGCTAACCACACATCTAGATAAGTTCCCTTGGGGGTTTAGTTTCCAAAATGGGGTCACTTGTGGGGAGTTTCTACTGTTTAGGCACATCAGGGGCTCTGCAAACGCAACGTGATGCCCGCAGAGCATTCCATCAAAGTCTGCATTTCAAAACGTCACTACTTCACTTCCGAGCTCCGGCATGTGCCCAAACAGTGGTTTACCCCCACATATGGGGTATCACCGTACTCAGGAGAAACTGGACAACAACTCTTGGGGTCAAATTTCTCCTGTTACCCTTGGGAAAATAAAAAAAATCAGGGCTAAAAAAATTTTTTTGAGGAAAGAAAACGTATTTATTATTTTCACGGCTCTGCGTTATAAACTTCTGTGAAGCACTTAGAGGTTCAAAGTGCTCACCACACATCTAGATAAGTTCCCTTGGGGGTTTAGTTTCCAAAATGGGGTCACTTGTGGGGGGTTTCTACTGTTTAGGCACATCAGGGGCTCTGCAAACGCAACGTGATGCCCGCAGAGCATTCCATCAAAGTCTGCATTTCAAAACATCACTACTTCACTTCCAAGCCCCGGCATGTGCCCAAACAGTGGTTTACCCCCACATATGGGGTATCAGCATACTCAGGAGAAACTGGACAACAAATCTTGGGGTCAAATTTCTCCTGTTACCCTTGGGAAAATAAAAAAATCAGGGCTAAAAAATTTTTTTTTGAGGAAAGAAAACGTATTTATTATTTTCACGGCTCTGCGTTATAAACTTCTGTGAAGCACTTAGGGGTTCAAAGTGCTCACCACACATCTAGATAAGTTCATTTGGGGGTCTAGTTTCCAAAATGGGGTCACTTGTTGGGGGTTTCTACTGTTTAGGCACATCAGGGGCTCTGCAAACGCAACGTGACGCCCGCAGAGCATTCCATCAAAGTCTGCATTTCAAAACGTCACTACTTCCCTTCTGAACCCCGACGTGTGCCCAAGCAGTGGTTTACCCCCACATATGGGGTATCAGCGTACTCAGGAGAAACTGGACAACAACTATTGGGGTCAAATTTCCCCTGTTACCCTTGGAAAAATAAAAAATTCAGGGCTAAAAAAATTTTTTTGAGAAAAGAAAAAATATTTTTTATTTTCATGGCTCTGCGTTATAAACTTCTGTGAAGCACTTGGGGGTTCAAAGTGCTCACCACACATCTAGATTAGTTCCTTGGGAGGTCTAGTTTCCAAAATGGGGTCACTTATGGGGAAGCTCCAATGTTTAGGCACACAGGGGCTCTCCAAACGCGACATGGTGTCCGCTAATGATTGGAGCTAATTTTCCATTCAAAAAGCCAAATGGCGTGCCTTCCCTTCCAAGCCCTGCCGTGCACCCAAACAGTGGTTTACCCCCACATATGGGGTATAATCGTACTCAGGACAAACTGGACAACAACATTTGGGGTCCAATTTCTCCTGTTACCCTTGGGAAAATAAAAAATTCTGGGCTAAAAATCATTTTTGAGGAAAGAAAAATTATTTTTTATTTTCACGGCTCTGCGTTATAAACCTCTGTGAAGCACTTGTTGGTTTAAAGTGCTCACTATGCATCTAGATAAGTTCCTTGGGGGGTCTAGTTTCCAAAATGGGGTCACTTGTGGGGGAGCTCCAATGTTTAGGCACACAGGGGCTCTCCAAACGCGACATGGTGTCCGCTAACGATTGGAGCTACTTTTCCATTCAAAAAGTCAAATGGCGCGCCTTCCCTTCCGAGCCTTGCCATGCGCCCAAACAGTGGTTTACCCCCACATATGAGGTATCGGCGTACTCAGGAGAAATTGCCCAACAAATTTTAGGATCCATTTTATCCTGTTGCCCATGTGAAAATTAAAAAATTGAGGCTAAAAGAATTTTTTTGTGAAAAAAAAGTACTTTTTCATTTTTACGGATCAATTTGTGAAGCACCTGAGGGTTTAAAGTGCTCACTATGCATCTAGATAAGTTCCTTGGGGGGTCTCCTTTCCAAAATGGGGTCACTTGTGGGGAAGCTCCAATGTTTAGTCACACAGGGGCTCTCCAAACGCGACATGGTGTCCGCTAACGATGGAGATAATTTTTCATTCAAAAAGTCAAATTGCGCTCCTTCCCTTCCGAGACTTACCATGTGCCCAAACAGTGGTTTACCCCCACATGTGAGGTATCAGTGTACTCAGGAGAAATTGCCCAACAAATTTTAGGATCCATTTTATCCTGTTGCCCATGTGAAAATTAAAAAATTGAGGCTAAAATATTTTTTTTGTGAAAAAAAAAGTACTTTTTCATTTTTACGGATCAATTTGTGAAGCACCTGGGGGTTTAAAGTGCTCACTATGCTTCTAGATAAGTTCCTTGGGGGGTCTAGTTTCCAAAATGGGGTCACTTGTGGGGGAGCTCCAATGTTTAGGCACACGGGGGCTCTCCAAACGCGACATGGTGTCCGCTAAAGATTGGAGCCAATTTTTCATTCAAAAAGTCAAATGGCGCTCCTTCCCTTCCGAGTTCTGCCGTGCGCCCAAACAGTGGTTTACCCCCACATATGAGGTATCAGCGTACTCAGAACAAATTGGACAACAACGTTCGTGGTCCAGTTTCTCCTTTTACCCTTGGGAAAATAAAAAAATTGTTGCTAAAAGATCATTTTTGTGACTAAAAAGTTAAATGTTCATTTTTTCCTTCCATGTTGCTTCTGCTGCTGTGAAACACCTGAAGGGTTAATAAACTTCTTGAATGTGGTTTTGAGCACCTTGAGGGGTGCAGTTTTTAGAATGGTGTCACTTTTGGGTATTTTCAGCCATATAGAACCCTCAAATTGACTTCAAATGTGAGGTGGTCCCTAAAAAAAATGGTTTTGTAAATTTTGTTGTAAAAATGAGAAATCACTGGTCAAATTTTAACCCTTATAACTTCCTAGCAAAAAAAAATGTTGTTTCCAAAATTGTGCTGATGTAAAGTAAACATGTGGTAAATGTTATTTATTAACTATTTTGTGTCACATAACTCTCTGGTTTAACAGAATGAAAATTCAAAATGTGAAAATTACAAAATTTTCAAAATTTTCGCCAAATTTCCATTTTTTTCACAAATAAACGCAGAAATTATCGACCTAAATTTACCACTAACATGAAGCCCAATATGTCACGAAAAAACAATCTCAGAATCGCTACAATCCGTTGAAGCGTTCCCGAGTTATTACCTCATAAAGGGACACTGGTCAGAATTGCAAAAAACGGCAAGGTCATTAAGGCCAAAATAGGCTGGGTCATGAAGGGGTTAATGACCTTGTAGGGGGCATTCAGAGTAGAATTTCAATATTTGCAGATGACACTAAACTCTGCAGGGTAATCAATACAGGGGAGGACAATTTGATATTACAGGATGATTTATGTAAACTAGAAGCTTGGGCTGATAAATGGCAAATGAGCTTTAATGGGGATAAATGTAAGGTTATGCACTTGGGTAGAAGTAATAAGATGTATAACTATGTGCTTAATTCTAAAACTCTGGGCAAAACCGTCAATGAAAAAGACCTGGGTGTATGGGTGGATGACAAACTCATATTCAGTGGCCAGTGTCAGGCAGCTGCTACAAAGGCAAATAAAATAATGGGATGCATTAAAAGAGGCATAGATGCTCATGAAGAGAACATAATTTTACCTCTATACAAGTCACTAGTTCGACCACACTTAGAATACTGTGCACAGTTCTGGTCTCCGGTGTATAAGAAAGACATAGCGGAACTAGAGCGGGTGCAGAGAAGAGCGACCAAGGTTATTAGAAGACTGGGGGGTCTGCAATACCAAGACAGGTTATTACACTTGGGGCTATTTAGTTTGGAAAAACGAAGACTAAGGGGTGATCTTATTTTAATGTATAAATATATGAGGGGACAGTACAAAGACCTTTCTGATGATCTTTTTAATCATAGACCTGAGACGGGGACAAGGGGGCATCCTCTACGACTGGAGGAAAGAAGGTTTAAGCATAATAACAGACGCGGATTCTTTACTGTAAGAGCAGTGAGACTATGGAACTCTCTGCCGTATGATGTTGTAATGAGTGATTCATTACTTAAATTTAAGAGGGGACTGGATGCCTTTCTGGAAAAGTATAATGTTACAGGGTATATACACTAGATTCCTTGATGAGGCGTTGATCCAGGGAACTAGTCTGATTGCCGTATGTGGAGTCTGGAAGGAATTTTTTTCCCCATGGTGGAGTTACTCTTTGCCGCATGGGTTTTTTTTGCCTTCCTCTGGATCAACATGTTAGGGCATGTTAGGTTAGGCTATGGGTTGAACTAGATGGACTTACAGTCTTCCTTCAACCTTAATAACTATGTAACTATGTAAAAATTGCGCCATTTTCCGATGTCCGTAGCGTCTCCATTTTTCGTGATGTCGGGTTGGGTGAGGGCTTATTTTTAGCGCACTGAGCTGACGTACTTAATGATTCCATTTTGGTGCAGATACAATCTTTTGAACGCCCGTTACTGCATTTTAACCCCTTACCGGCATCAGGCGTAATAGTACGCCGATGTTGGTATCCCTCACTTTGATCCGGGCTCCGGCGGTGAGCCCACATCTTTTCCGGGACATGTCAGCTGTTTTGAACAGCTGACATGTGCCCGCAATAGCCACGGGTGGAATCGCCATCCACCCGCGGCTATTAACAAGTTAAATGCCGCTGTCAGACTCTGGTGAGGGCTTATTTTTTGCGCGCCGAGCTGACGTTTTTAATGATACCATTTTGGTGAAGATACGATCTTTTGATCGCCCGTTATTGCATTTTAATGCAATGTCGTGGCAACCAAAAAAACTTAATTTTGCCGTTTTGACTTTTTTTTTTCTCACTACGCCGTTTAGCGATCCTTTTTTTTTTATTGATAGATCGGGCGATTGTGAACGCGGTGATACCAAATATGTGTATGTTTGATTTTATTTTTGTTTTATTTTAAACGGGGCAAAAGGGGGGTGGTTTGAACTTTTATATATTTTTTTTATTTGTTTTTAATATTTTTAAAAAAATATATATTTTTTTTTTAACTTTTGCCATGCTTTAAAAGTGCTGCATGCACAGATAAATACCGTAGTTTGGAGGTGAAATCCTGCTGGCAGTTTTCCTTAAAATAAGACTATAGGGTCCTGCTTGGAAACTTATAATCCATAAGGAAATGTGTAACACGTGAAAAGTGCATGTCATGTGTGCTCCAGACAACATTATAATAAGAGTATTCAAGTAAAACTGCATGAATTGGTCACTAGCCAGTATGTGTGTATGCTCAAATACAAAGTGCTGCTGAGTGCATGGAGGAAGTAGGAGCAGATCGAAAAGGCCAGATTGGGGGAAAACTAAGGAAGAGAAAACATAGAACAGTTAGATTAGTGAGGTAATGTGTATTTAAAGCATTCCTAAAACAGTAAATTCTGGGAATTAACCAGATTGTCTGGGGTAGTACATTCTAGAAAACTAGTGCAGCACGAGAGATGTCTTAAACAGGAGTGTAAGGTTTGGAAAATGGAGGATAGAATAGGAATGCAGGATTTTTTGGGTCCACATTAATTTGCAGAATAAAATACTAAAAATAGTCTGTGTCTAGTATTGCCACATATGTGTGTGATTTAGCCGATGTGCGAGCCATTTCTGCTGGAGTTAGGACCCCCATGATAACGCATTAGTGATCAATAATTGTAGGTAGAAGATGCTAAAAGCATTCAGCTCTTGTAATCTGCATTCATTCATTTTACAAGAACCTGATTTTCCATGACTGGTAGCATGAATACATATACAGTGGGGCAAAAACGTATTTAGTCAGTCAGCAATAGTGCAAGTTCCACCACTTAAAAAGATGAGAGGCGTCTGTAATTTACATCATAGGTAGACCTCAACTATAGGAGACAAACTGAGAAAAAAAATCCAGAAAATCACATTGTCTGTTTTTTTTATCATTTTATTTGCATATTATGGTGGAAAATAAGTATTTGGTCAGAAACAAAATTTCATCTCAATACTTTGTAATATATCCTTTGTTGGCAATGACAGAGGTCAAAACGTTTTCTGTAAGTCTTCACAAGGTTGCCACACACTGTTGTTGGTATGTTGGCCCATTCCTCCAGGCAGATCTCCTCTAGAGCAGTGATGTTTTTGGCTTTTCGCTTGGCAACACGGTCTTTCAACTCCCTCCAAAGGTTTTCTATAGGGTTGAGATCTGGAGACTGGCTAGGCCACTCCAGGACCTTGAAATGCTTCTTACGAAGCCACTCCTTCGTTGCCCTGGCGGTGTGCTTTGGATCATTGTCACGTTGAAAGACCCAGCCACGTTTCATCTTCAATGCCCTTGCTGATGGAAGGAGGTTTGCACTCAAAATCTCACGATACTTGGCCCCATTCATTCTTTCATGTACCCGGATCAGTCGTCCTGGCCCCTTTGCAGAGAAACAGCCCCAAAGCATGATGTTTCCACCACCATGCTTTACAGTAGGTATGGTGTTTGATGGATGCAACTCAGTATTCTTTTTCCTCCAAACACGACAAGTTGTGTTTCTACCAAACAGTTCCAGTTTGGTTTCATCAGACCATAGGACATTCTCCCAAAACTCCTCTGGATCATCCAGATGCTCTCTAGCAAACTTCAGACGGGCCCGGACATGTACTGGCTTAAGCAGTGGGACACGTCTGGCACTGCAGGATCTGAGTCCATGGTGGCGTAGTGTGTTACTTATGGTAGGCCTTGTTGCATTGGTCCCAGCTCTCTGCAGTTCATTCACTAGGTCCCCCCGCGTGGTTCTGTGATTTTTGCTCACCGTTCTTGTGATCATTCTGACCCCACGGGGTGGGATTTTGCGTGGAGCCCCAGATCGAGGGAGATTATCAGTGGTCTTGTATGTCTTCCATTTTCTAATTATTGCTCCCACTGTTGATTTCTTCACTCCAAGCTGGTTGGCTATTGCAGATTCAGTCTTCCCAGCCTGGTGCAGGGCTACAATTTTGTTTCTGGTGTCCTTTGACAGCTCTTTGGTCTTCACCATAGTGGAGTTTGGAGTCAGACTGTTTGAGGGTGTGCACAGGTGTCTTTTTATACTGATAACAAGTTTAAACAGGTGCCATTACTACAGGTAATGAGTGGAGGAAAGAGGAGACTCTTAACCCCTTCACCCCCGGAGCTTTTTCCGTTTTCGTTTTTCGCTCCCCTCCTTCCCAGAGCCATAACTTTTTTATTTTTCCGTCAATTTCGCCATGTGAGGGCTTATTTTTTGCGGGACGAGTTGTACTTTTGAACGACATCATTGGTTTTAGCATGTCGTGTACTAGAAAACGGGAAAAAAATTCCAAGTGCAGTGAAATTGCAAAAAAAGTGCAATCCCACACTTGTTTTTTGCTTGCCTATTTTGCTAGGTTCACTAAATGCTAAAACTGACCTGCCATTATGATTCTCCAGGTCACTACGAGTTCATAGACACCTAACATGACTAGGTTATTTTTCACCTAAGTGGTGAAAAAAAATTCCAAACTTTGCAAAAAAAAAACAAAACAAAATTGCGCCATTTTCCGATACTCGTAGCGTCTCCATTTTTCGTGATCTGGGGTCAGGTGAGGGCTTATTTTTTGCGTTCCGAGCTGGCGTTTTTAATGATAGCATTTTGGTGTAGATACGTTCTTTTGATCGCCCGTTATTGCATTTTAATGCAATGTCGTGGCGACCAAAAAAACGTAAATCTGGCGTTTCGAATTTTTTTCTCATTACGCCATTTAGCGATCAGGTTAATGCTTTTTTTTATTGATAGATCGGGCGATTCTGAACGCGGCGATACCAAATATGTGTAGGTTGGGGTTTTTTTTATTGATTTATTTTGATTGGGGCGAAAGGGGGGTGATTTAAACTTTTATATTTTTTTTATTTTTTTCACATTTTTAAAAACTTTTTTTTTTTACTTTTGCCATGCTTCTATAGCCTCCATGGGAGGCTAGAAGCAGGCACAGCCCGATCGGCTCTGCTACATAACAGCGATCATCAGATCGCTGTTATGTAGGAGAATTGCAGGTGTGCTGTGAGCGCCGACCACAGGGGGGCGCTCACAGCCACCGGCAATCAGTAACCATAGAGGTCTCAAGGACCTCTATGGTTACAATGGAGGAGCATTGCCGACCCCCGATCATGTGACGGGGGTCGGCGATGCGCTCATATCCGGCCGCACGGCCGGATGCGGTAGTTAAATGCCGCTGTCTGCGCTTGACAGCGGCATTTAACTAGTTAATAGCGGCGGGTGATCGCGATTTCACCCGCCGCTATTGCGCGCACATGTCAGCTGTAAAAAACAGCTGACATGTCGCGACTTTGATGTGCGCTCACCGCCGGAGCGCACATCAAAGCGGGGGTCCCGACATGTGACGTACTATTCCGTCACATGTCGGGAAGGGGTTAAAGAAGAAGTTACAGGTCTGTGAGAGCCAGAAATCTTGATTGTTTGTTTCTGACCAAATACTTATTTTCCACCATAATATGCAAATAAAATGATAAAAAAACAGACAATGTGATTTTCTGGATTTTTTTTTCTCAGTTTGTCTCCCATAGTTGAGTTCTACCTATGATGTAAATTACAGACGCCTCTCATCTTTTTAAGTGGTGGAACTTGCACTATTGCTGACTGACTAAATACTTTTTTGCCCCACTGTAACAAGTTTCTGCAGAACAACGGGTCAGCTAAATGTCTTCTTGTGACTACCACATAACTTCATAGAACTATGATAGGATTCCTAATATCACTAGGTTGTACACCATCCACTGACATTGAGGTGTCTCCTGAAAGGCAGATAAGCGAAGTCCTGCTGATTATGGCTGCAGTTGTGTCCATGTATCCATGGTTCTGGAGAAACACTATGTCAAGAACGCAGTGAAATATGTGTCCCTATTAAGGACGCCTTTCACATGGTCTTGTTATCCTATAGGAACATACATGAAACAAGTACATTTGTAAAAAAGTTTAAACTATCCTTGGCCCGATAAGGACTCGTTGGTTGTTTAAAATTCCTTCTGAGGTTTACGTTGCCTTTTTATGTTTTTTTATCCTCTTATTCTTGCACTGGTAGCTGTAGGTTCTTGATACTATAATGTAACTTTTATGTCGATCTGGAAAAATGAGTTATGAAAGGGAAATCTATTTGTACCTTCTTAGTTCAATGTCGATCTACGTTTAGGCTATCTTTGCATAGTTATATATGTTTTTATCGTTTTGGCATTTGTTTGACATGTTTACATCTAGATACCATTTTGAGTGTGGAGCCTCCTTTGACAATGGAGGCCTATGCTAGATTTATTTTGCTGGCATTCTTACCATTGCAATGACGATATAAATGGGCAATTTCTACACATTTTTCATTTGACTGCATGGACATTGTCTAGAAGTCCAAATCTATTTCCAGGCTGTTCCTCCAGGGCATGATTTAGTTTGAACAGTCCTTCTGTGCCACGCCATGGTGCACCAAGCGCCGATACTTGGTTTTAACAGTGATTCTGTGCTGACATAATCCCCTTTAAGTGTCAACACATACCTATAAAGGTGCACTGAACTGTTTGGCCACACCAATGGTGCACAAAACACCTCTACTTGGGTTGAACATTCATTCTGTGCTGACACTCGCCTTAAAGGATATCCTGACTTCTCCTAAAGTCTTTAGTGGCCCAATGGGATTCTGTCTGCCCAGCTACTGGAAATGACGACAACCTTCTCTGGGTTCAAATTCTTTTTTTCCATTTCCCACGCTGGCTCCTCACGGGCAGATCGTTTCCCCAGTAGACTCCAATCACATGTGAAGACTCGCTAACAGGTCCTCATTTGGCATGACTTGCCTCCAATGCAGGGTTAGACCTGTTTTCAGTCATTTTCTGCATAAACTGAGAAGCACAAGTTGCTCTTACTTGCTTCTTACAGACCAATAATATAATGGTCTAGCACCTCGACTGATGGGCTCCTTCTAGGCTTCATACAATTTTGGCAGCTTAGTGTTTTGGCTTTGCCAGGCTCTGGTACTTTAGCTGACGCCAGGCTCTTTTTGCTCTTAGTTTAGTAATGTAGTGTACCTTTTGAACGAACTCCTCTCTTCTGTGAGATCTTTACAAAGTAGTTGTCCCATACATGAGGATTAAGCTGCCTCTTCTTCTCCCTTGGTCTTGATCAATGCAATTTTGAAAGATGGTTTTGATAGTTGCTTCTTCTTTTTGTAAGTCCTAATTCCCCCATGATGGTTGTATGGATGTGCCGATTTACTTGCAAGTTGTTAATTTATACCTACGTAATTAAAGGGTGGTTTTGACATTCACCTTCATGAGGACATCATGTGCTGATGAGATCTGAAAAGGGAAAGTCACTTAGCTTGAGGTATTTGTCCATTGAGGCTTTCATTAAATGAGTTAGTTGGTAAACTTTTCCATAGTTGCATAATTGCTTTTGCAGCCACATTTTAAAGCGCAACCAAAATGACCGGAGCAGTGCAAGAATGACAGAACCGCACGTGTCACACCCATGTGTATATATAGAATACATCGGGCTTTTATGTTGTTGTGTTTTTTTCAAAGTGCCAAAATTGAAATTTCAGTTTCTACTTCCATTACCAGTGGGAGTCCATATGTCACAAGTAAAGCAGGTTACAATATGGTAAATCTGATACACAGAGCATTGCATGAATTTTCATATAAAATACAGGGACGTGGTAGCTCTAATGCTCTGGTCCAATGAAGCACAGCAAGGGTATGTGCACACGTATTTGCAGCAAATTTTTTTGCAGCAGATTTTTCTGCAGCAACAACCAGAGTTGGCAGGATAAAACTACTTAAAATAAGGCCGGTTTCACACGTCTGTGGCTCCGGTACGTGTGGTGACAGTTTTCTCACGTACCGGAGACACTGACACACGTAGACACATTAAAATCAATGTGTCTCTGCAAATGTCAGCGTGTTTTCACGGACCGTGTGTCTGTTTGAAAAACACGGAGACATGTCGGTGTTCGTGGGAGCGCACGGATCACACGGACCCATTAAAGTCAATGGGTCCGTGTAAAACACGTACCGCACACGGATGCTGTCCGTGTGCAGTCCGTGTGCCGTGCAGGAGACAGCGCTACAGTAAGCGCTGTCCCCCCAGCGTGGCGCTGAAGCCGCCATTCATTTCTTCTCTCCAGCAGCGTTCGCTGGAGAGAAGGAATGAAAAATCATTGTTTTTTTTATTTTTTTTGTGTTTAAAATAAAGATCCTTGTCACCTCCCCCCTCGCACCCCCTGTGCGCCCGCCCACTGGAAATAAAATACTCACCCAGCTCCCTCGATGCTTCCTCTCAGCGCCGCAGCTTGTCCTGTATAAGCCCTCACGTGGTGCCTCTCATTACAGTGATGAATATGCGGCTCCACCTCCCATAGGGATCTTTATTTTAAACACAAAAAAAATTTAAAAAAACAATGATTTTTCATTCCTTCTCTCCAGCGAACACTGCTGGGAAGAAGGAATGAATTCCGGCTTCAGCACCAGATGCAGGGGACAGCGCTTATCTCTAGCGCTGTCTCCTGCACGGTCCGTGTGGTACCCAGGTGGCACACGGGCGGCACACGGCTGCCGCACATGTGCCACACTGATGTGCCACGTGAGCACACGGATAACTCCGGTACCGATTTTTCTGGTACCGGAATTATCTGGACGTGTGGGACAGGCCTAAGTGTGTTTTTAAGCATCTTTACTTCCCCCCTCCCCCCTTTTTTTTCCCATTTGTGTGAAAAACGCTAAAAGAATTGACATGCTTTTTTTTGGGGGGGGGGGGACAGTTTTGTTTGGCCAAATCTGCAAGGAAAAAAAAAAAAAATAAGCATGTGCTTGAGACTTCAGAAATCTACTTCACTGGCTCTGTAAAATGCTTTGTTTTCTTTCTGCTGAAATTATGCGTATGTGAACAAGCCTTAAAGGGCCACTGTCACCCCCCTCCAGCCGTTATAAACTAAAAGAGCCACCTTGTGCAGCAGTAATGCTGCATTCTAACAAGGTGGCTCTTTTAGTTTTAGGTTCAAGCATACCCCAAATAAAACGTTTTTATACTTAGCCACAATTCCGGTCTCTAGCCAGGTAGGCGGGTCCTCACTCCCCAGCTTGGCCAGCTCCTCTGCCGTCACTCACATCTTCCTGCGCTTTCTGCGCCGCCCCCTCAGCGCTGTTATCGTTTCAAATCCGGCGCCTGCGCTGTGTACTGGTGTCCTGCGCAGACGCAGTAAGCTCTGGCCGTCTGATGTAATGGCTGATACCAGAGAACAAAAGACATCCACAGAACACCAGGATGGATCTGCTGCACAGCAAATAGCTGTAGGACCTGCGATGACGTCACTGCCATGTGATTGCCCTAATTGAATTGAATTCACTGCCATGTGATTGAACCTAAAACTAAAAGAGCCACCTTGTTAGAATGCAGCATTACTGCTGCACAAGGTGGCTCTTTTAGTTTATAACGGCTGGAGGGGGTGACAGTGGCCCTTTAAAGCGGGATTCCCATCGCCAAGATCCTATCTCATCAAGTTGTAGGTGTAGTAATAATAATAATAATAGCAAATGCCTCCAATTACAAATGTAGTGTAGTCCGATTCGCTATGTGCAGGCATTGCAGAAGCTTAAATATCCATGGTTCCGACCACTAAGAGCTGTCTGTCTACTATATGAGTGGTCGTAACCATGGATACATAAGCTGCTTCATCTCTGACAACTGGGGTGAAGCTATGGTATCAGCCAAGAGTTGCTGATCTGCGCTGTTGCTGTAACTCCCATAGAAATTAATGATCTTTACAGACTCTCTCAGCTGATTCTGTTCTTCCACCTCCAGTGTTCAGAGATGGACGGACTTATTCCCTTCTGAGATGGAGATAACCTTTTACAGAACAGCATTTTGACAAATGGATGTAATTAAACAGATCTTTTTAGGCTAAGTTCATACGTCCAATAATCATCCGTTAGAATGGATCCAGCAGCAATCGGTTGTGCAGACACAACTTTTTAATTCTTTTTTTTTTTTTTTAAACTTATCGCGGCTGGATCCGTTGTTTTTCATGAAAGCTGTAGAAAACTCATTCGCTAAATAACCATCCGTTTTCTTCTATTTGTAACGGATCCAGTAAGCAAAATAAGGATCAAAGGATTTACAAATGAAAGAAAAACAGATTGCGAACTAACAGGTCTGTTTTCCATAGGATTCAATGTAAAAAAAAAAAGAGATTCTGCAGAGCAGTTTATAAAAACAAAAAAAAAAAACGGACTAAAGTTGTCTGCACAGTGTTTGCTAACGGATTGCTGCTAGACCTGTTTTATCTGATGATTACTGGGCAATGGGCATGTAAAAGTGTACACGTGACACAGCAACTTTTGTACACTTGTTTTTGTAATACTGGCTGTCCTATACTCCTGCTATGTATTCCTGCAATTTATCATGCTTGTAAATGAAGACGTCCTGTACACAGGGCCGTATTTAAAGTTTCTGCTGCCCTAGGCACTTTTAGCGCTGCCTCCCCCTTTGGTGAGTATGACACTATCGGCAGTGACTTTTGGCAATAATCGCTGATGTGAAAGTCGCCTTTTGCAGCAGATCGGGCAGTTTTTCTGCATGTGCCGCATAACGGATCACTTACAGCAACACTGCGTTCGGCCTCATTAATTCCCTATGGGATTTGTGGCACTTGCCATGATCTGGAAAATGCAGTACCATACCTCCCAACTTTTAAAGAAGGGAAGGAGGTATAAAGTTTGCGCCGCGGCAAATTTTAGGTCACGCCTCTGACCACACCCATTTCACAACTAGTCACACCCATATCCACGTTCCAACCACAGCCATTTAGCACTGCTGATCACACTGTTTTATATACAATAATTATAACCGAAAAAATATGGCCACAGTGCTCCATACTGTATAATGGCCACACATGATGCTCCATACTGTATAACGGCCACACATGATGCTCCATACTGTATAACGGCCACACATGATGCTCCATACTGTATAACGGCCACACATGATGCTCCATACTGTATAATGGCCACACATGATGCTCCATACTGTATAATGACTGCACATGATGCTCCATACTGTATAATGGCCATTGGCCACACATGATGCTCCATACTGTATAACGGCCACATGATGCTCCATACTGTATAATGGCCACACATGATGCTCCATACTGTATAATGGCCACACATGATGCTCCATACTGTATAATGGCCACACATGATGCTCCATACTGTATAATGACTGCACATGATGCTCCATCCTGTATAATGGCCATTGGCCACACATGATGCTCCATCCTGTATAACGGCCACACACAGTTCTCCATACTGTATATTGACACCCCCCCTCCTGTATGCATGGCTCATATTCACCTCCCTGTATGCATGGCTCATATTCACCCCCCCCCCATGCATGGCTCATATTAACCCCCCTTCTGTATGCATGGCTCATATTAACCCCCCTTCTGTATGCATGGGTCATATTAACCCCTCTTCTGTATGCATGGGTCATATTAACCCCCCTTCTGTATGCATGGCTCATTTTAACCCCCCTTTCTGTATGCATGGCTCATATTAACCCCCCCCTTCTGTATGCATGGCTCATTAACCCCCCCTTCTGTATGCATGGCTCATATTAACCCCCCCTTCTGTATGCATGGCTCATATTCCCCCCCTGTATGCATGGCTCATATTAACCTCCCCCCCTGTATGCATGGCTCATATTAACCTCCCCCCCCCCCCGTATGCATGGCTCATATTAACCTCCCCCCCTGTATGCATGGCTCATATTAACCTCCCCCCCCCCCTGTATGCATGGCTCATATTCACCCCCCCCCCGTATGCATGGCTCATATTAACCTCCACCCCCTGTATGCATGGCTCATATTAACCTCCCCCCCCTGTATGCATGGCTCATTAACCCCCCCTTCTGTATGCATGGCTCATATTCACCCCCCCGTATGCATGGCTCATATTCACCCCCCCCCCCTGTATGCATGGCTCATATTAACCTCCCCCCCCCCCCCCCTGTATGCATGGCTCATATTCACACCCCCCCCCCTGTATGCATGGCTCATATTCACCCAACCCCCCCACCCCCGCGGCGGCGGCGCTGGGGGGGGCGGTCGGACCGGACAAAGTGATATAAAAAAAAAAAACCTGCTCAGGTGCCACCCCCCCCGCATTGCCCCGCCCTAGGCACGTGCCCTCACGTGCCTAGTGGCAAATACGGCCCTGCCTGTACAGACCTGTCATCATCCTCAGTCTGCAGCTTGTTACCTGAAAAAACATTGACCTTGTTCAGGGTGCTCTCTCACATGCTTCTTTTGATGATAGCCCCTTTAAGTGTCCTCTGCTATCTATCAGCTAAGGTAGCCTAGCCCCTGCCCCTGCTTCCTTTCCTATCTCTTTAAATCGAACGAAAAAAATTTAAAAATATGAATTATAATTGTGTTTTTTTTTTTGTAGTTAAATGGATTGTGCATGGCATGGTAGGATGATTTTCAAATTATTTGCTGCATGGTTTTGCATGTAAGTTCGCTATTTATCTGCAAAACCATCAATACTTTGAAAAATGGCACACATTTGCATATTGGTGTTTTTTTACCTTACAACTGCTACATGGGTGATCGCCCTGATATGGAGACATTTGCTATGTGGGTGATCTCCCTGATATGTAGACATTAACACAAGAGTCGGTTTCTTTGTGCCATTCTGCCATCTAGTGGCTGCCAGTAGAAAGTTCAAATGGTAACTTTTACATGAGGAATGCACAAGTTTTTGTGGCCTAGCGGCCACATTGTCAGTCTCACACAATCCCAACGGTTGTACTAATATTGATAAGGGTCTTACCATCTGAAAAAGGAAGGAAGCCAGCTCACCAATGCTGCCAGTTTTCATCCAGAGCACAGAACAGCGTTGCTGCCAATTGTGGAATTGGCAATATTAGGAAAGTAGATCCCGCTTGACTGATCAAGTCTTCAGCTTTATTGTTGTAGTATTAAAACCTCATTATGTCAACGTGTTATCCAACAGCAGGAACACAAACGCGTTTCAGTGCGCACTGCATGATGTACAGAAACTTGTTTAAGGTGGCGATTCCATCAATGTAATTGAAATAATCTGCAAAAAGCGAACCACTCCTATAAAACTATGATTCTGGTAGCTACACACATCAAAGGTTCCTTATTGGAAGCAGGCTAGGAGACCACCATTCTGACAAATATGGGGTCCCTGTTTTTGCCACACAGTGCACCATTGGCACTTATCTGTCCCTGCTTCCCTGCATTACTCCTTTTTTTGACATGGAAGCTGTAAGCAGCCATCAGGCACAGACAAGCACTCCTGTGACCAACTGGCTTGGAGACAACACAGAACAGCATCGTGCACCACATGTGCCCCGGACTGTAAGGTGTGGATGCCTGTTTAATAAAAGAATGTAATGCATGACTCATTTTTTATTCTTTATTTCGCAGGTACATGCCTACATCATCAGTCACCTGAAGAAAGAGATGCCTGCAATGTTTGGGAAAGATACCAAGAAGAAGGAGTTAATAAGCAAGTTGCCAGAAATCTTCTTGCAGATCCAGAGAGAACACCAGATTTCACCTGGGGACTTTCCTGAGGTCAAGAAAATGCAGGTACTGATATCTCTAGAAGGCTGGGGCGACTTAGGCCGCTACAAACCAGGATTCATTCGATGCTTCAGTACAAGTGAATGGAGTTGCACTGCGACAAGTAAGACACAAAAATAATCTGACAAGGTTGGACTTTTTACAACTTGCTTTTTGCAGTTGCATTACCATCCAGGTTATAATGCGACCCCATTTACTTGCAATGTAGCATTGGCAGTGAGTGAATTTTGGTCTCACCGCAGCTTTCCTGGCCAAAATTGCTGTGTGACCCTAGCCTAAAGGGTATGTGCATGTGACGTCTTATACACACCTAGATGTAGGGGACGTGTGCTTGAGGAAGTGACTTGTGGTCCAGATTCATTAAAGTGGGGGCCTCCGCACCACAAAAGAAAATGAGACCGTAGGTCTTGCTGCAATTTATTTGGAAAAATCTGCTAGCATTGTGCAGTGAGATTTGATGAATCTTAAGAAATTTGTGAACTTGGCTTGTACTGGAAGCATCCAAGAATAAAATAATTGCAATCCATACTTATGCAGCTACATATAATTAGTGTATTAAAAATCCAGAAAAATTCAATATGTCAAATTTCTATGTATTCACAGCAACAACTGGAAATGTACGACTTCTCGAAATTCCACGCTTTGAAGCCTAAGCTAATTGAGGGTGTAGATAACATGCTGGCCAATAAAATCGCCCCTCTTATGAGTATGATTCGAGAGGAAGAGACCAGCATGCCACCACAGATGGTCCACGGTGGAGCATTTGAAGGGACCATGGAAGGCCCCTTTGGCCAAGGTTATGGAGAAGGAGCTGGCGAAGGCGCTGGTGAAGACGAGTGGGTGGTAGCAAAGGATAAACCGCTTTACGATGAGCTGTTTTATACATTGTCTCCAATCAATGGCAAGATTTCTGGAGTCAACGCTAAGAAAGAGATGGTGAACTCCAAGCTGCCAAATAGTGTTTTAGGGAAAATCTGGAAACTGGCAGATTACGATAAGGATGGCATGTTGGATGAGGAAGAATTTGCTTTGGCAAAGCATCTTATCAAGATTAAGCTTGAAGGCTATGAGTTGCCCAATGATCTACCTCCCCATCTTGTGCCCCCTTCTCAGAGGAAGCCAATCCAGGACTCCGAGTAATGAGCCTCACCCTATGGATAGGACGTCCAAGGAGATGGTCAGAAGACCCGTGCATACAAAGGCTCAGGGGATTATGGATAACATACTTTTAAAACATAGTCTCAACGTTTTTAAATGTACAGATTGTGTATTTTTTTTTTACTTCTAAATCTATGCTATCTAAATATTCCATACGTATGCTGTATTAATACTTCAAGTTTACATACTTGCTTTACAAGATCCTGATTTGTGTTGTGAATCTTCTACTATTACCAAGTATGTACAAGAATCCTCTGACGTAATTTGCGTCATCTTTGGTATTGCCGTGCAGTTTATATGTGACTTTATTAAACTTAATGGTAAGTGTCCAACCTAGAGGGAATGAGTTCTGGCTGAAGAAGTCAACGTGTATCTGTCAGGTCTCCTACCTATCCCAGAGAGCCGATACCGAATGATGGTTCTCCTGGTATGAAAGCTCCTACGTGAAAAGCTTCCTATCACTCCATGTTAGCAGGATGTGAAGAAATAGACTGCTTTTTAGATAGAAATGAGGAGTCAAATATAAATCGCCTGCAACTATCACTCCCACATCGAAGGCTAGTCGGGGTAGTATGGGAGACCAGACAGATGGGCTTTACATATGGTGGCCTCAGTAAGGTCCACATGTAACACCGACATGTCAGTACACCTAGTGGCCAAAGCAGCAGAAAAGGGAAAACCAAAGTTGTACTATTTGGCTGCAAGGAAAAATACGCAGGACATGCAATTTGGTTCCGAGCTATTCATAAAGGAGCCCACTCCCTGCACGCAAGGGTGATTATTGTGCCCTGCATGTCCACCACTACATGGAGAGGTGGAGGTAGCACATTCCTTGTTAATATACCGATCAGGCTTATTCTTTTCAGCCAAATCAATCAACAGTTTTCCTTTATGCTATTTTTCGATTTAGATGTGCTAAGCTTTTATCTGAAATATACTGCTCTTATGGCCTGTGTTCACACGGTGCATACCCAATGTGTTTTTTTTTTTTTTATTACCACAATTTTTCAAGAATGTAGCAAGAAAAAGCCAACCCCTCCACTTTGAAGTGAATTTCACTCTTCGGAAAACCATTTACAAGCAGGTCAATCTTATATAATTTATGTATCCATTCAAATCATCTTTGTAACATTCTGGGTCACTGGTTTCTTTGTGACCACTTTGAAAATCTTTAAAGCGTTTGTACACTTTATTATTTATTTATTTTTTTTCTATAAAGGGTTCTGAAATGCCCTGCAGATCTGTGGGGGTCCAGATTCTGAGACGACTCAACCCACTTGTCCGATGTGTGTTACTCCTACCTGAGCGTGCTCGCAGTGTGGGGCATTTTCTATTGAGCCCATGCGCTTCACTGTATGCACGCTCAGGCAGGAGCAGCACATATCAGATAAGTGTTCTGAGCGATCAGTGGGGGGTCTCAGAACTCTGACTCCCACATCGAACTGCAATGCATTTTAACACCTAGAAATAAAGTGTAGGCATGTCTATTAGGGATGAGCGAACATGCTCGGATAAGGTGTTATATGAGCATGCTCGTGTGCTAACAGAGTGACTTCATCATGCTCAAATACTATATTCAGTTCACCCTGTCTGCATGTCCTGGGCTGTTTGACAGCCTCAACACATACAGGGATTGTCAACCAAACAGGTAATCTATGCATGTGTTGCTTCAGTTGAACAGCCGCGAGACATGCAGCCATGGGAACTCATTTTTCAAGCACACTGAAGTCACTGTTAGCACATGAGCATGCTCAGATAACACCTTATCCTAATGTTTAAATCATCATCTCTTTCCTCTTATTTTCCATGTCCACAGAGATGAGTCCTCTGAGATTCACCCCACTGATGTGCAAAGTACAGCATGCTCGGAACACCACAATGTGAGTTGTAGGTCCACATAGTATCACGGTTTGCAGACCACTGATGTCAATTTTAGTGCTGACCTCCTACACATAATGGGAAAACTCCAGGAATATCCTGCTCCTCGTTTACTTGGGCTATGTTACACTTCATTTTTTGCTGTCTCTGTTCACATCAGCCCTAGTATTTTCATATCTAGCGGCAGAAAAACGAAAATGAATGACTACTGTGCCCCGGGCCCTTACAACCCATCTGTTCTCAATGGGTCTGCCAGGTTCCCGTAATGGTGACCGGCATTTTTGTGAAACAGGTAGTGCTACAATTAGATTTTTTTTTTTTTTTTTTTTAGACTGAGGCTTAAAACAGAGTCTCAAATGCAGATGTGAACAGAACCTTAAACTTAATGATTACAGTGTGTGTTCTATTTGTGTAGGGTTTATATCTCCTCTCTATAAATGATTGTAGATTTATAGAAGGGCTTATTTTTTGTTTTGTTTTGTTTTGTTTTGTTCTTTCTGCCTCATACAGTAAAATGATTTCTCCAAAAAAAGGAGATTATTGTATAAAACTGATTTATTTGTATTTTATTTTTTTTAATATTGAGACTAGATTTTAACGGGTAATGTTTTTTGTAGGGATGACGGCTGTTTCAGAAACTAGCATTTAACTGGAATTTCCTGACTTGAACTGGAATTGGCTTTGTGTATTTTACTTAAATAAAGTTTGTGCACTCGCACAGTAGACACGGCACCGTCATTATAACAAATGCGATATTGTACTTCTGCTAAATCTGTATATATGTTTCTGCCATTTCCGTACCTGAAATGCCTTAGTTTTTTTTTTATATATACTTTGTATCACTGATTTACTGTGACTGATCCGTAAATGCCAAGACTCCTCACAACGCTTGCCTTTTACACTGTTGGAGGGGTGAGCAGTTCGGAGATGTTTTTTTGCAGAATAAGAGAATGCAACATCCTAGAACTGTAATCTATATTATATGAAATAACTTTTTATTTTTTTACTTAGAGAATATTTTTCACTTTGGAAATATTCCATGCACTTCCGGAAAACACTCCATAGATGCAACTGATAGGCTCGTGTCTATTACTTCTCCTGGATCCCAAGTATATATGACTGGTGCTTCTTACACTTTGGACTGGCAGTCAGCTCTAATACTTCTCTGATAGGTTATAAATGTAGCTTTCTTGTTTTTTTAGCATAAAGGAGATTAAATTACATATAAATGTTAGTAAAGTGTATGACCCTGTAACTTTGTGTATGGCTAAAGTGACCACTGGTGAATAATAAATTGTAATACATTTTTGCTTTTAGAATTGATTGACACTAGTAGTTTTCTTTATAATGAATAAATCTATATAATATAAAAAAACACCTTTCTTTCCTTTTAAAAGGGGCTGTCCAGTGAACACAGGTTAACAAGTCATGACCCTATTGATCTGTTTATCCCTGTTAGGGCTCCTGCGAACTGTGCTGGGATAAGGTGTTATCTGCGCATGCTCATGTGATAAGAGTGTCTTCAGGCGTGCTTGAATAATATGTTCGAGTCCCTGCCGTTGTTAGACAGCCGCAACCAATGCTAGGATTGCCTAACAGCCGCGAGACATGCAGCCGCAGGGACTCGAACATATTAATCGAGCACACCAAAGACACTTTGTTAGTACCCGAGCGTGCTCAGGTAACTCCTTATCCCAGCACATTAATTCAACACTAGTGCTCGCTCGTACCTATATTCTATGGGGCTATTCACGTCTTTTTTTTTTTTTCTTTTTTTCCCATTTTCGATCCAAGTTGTCTAATTTCCATGAGATGAGAGTGGAGAAACTTTTTTTTTTTTTTTTTTCCTTCCTTCTATTCACGTAGGAGAAAAACTGATGCAAGTAATCAGGCGGCTTTTTGCAGATGTGGAGGAAATGGTCTCATCGCCATACCCTATGAATGGAGCTCTAGTGTGCACGCTTGACTGCGACACCAGTCATTGTTTATGGGGGAAAAAAAAAGCCAAATCCAGCGCTCGGCCCATAAGGTATGGATGGAGCAGAGGTCAAGCATGTCTACTTCTGCTCCATTCTTTCGGGGATAAATGGTTCCCCCATTTGGTGCAGATCTACAACCGATAAATACGTTATCACACATGTTGTTTCCACCGAGAGCCCCTTATAACTGGCATTCATGCTTCATGAAAAGTGGCTTTTCTTAGTACCTTTTTTCTAAATTGAGGTGTGTTCGCTTTTTTCTTTTTAATATATTTTTTGATGCTTTTTGACAGTATCATGTAGCATGCAGTGGCGTTTTCTGTAATCAGGATATTTGAGTTGCCCCTCTGTAAAGCCCTGTTCACACTAGCCATAATTAGGTTTGTTGCTTTCTTTTTTCATGCAGTAAGACTTGAGAAAATCCATACCACAGCCAAATCAGTGTAGATCCAGTAAAAACTAAAGCCATGATGCCAGTGCGAACCTAGCCCTATTTTATTCCAGCATGTTAAGGTCATTTTTTTTAGCAACATTTGACTATTTTTCACACTTTTGACAAATCGGTGTTGAATTTGCCTATGGTAAAATTTGACTTGATAATGAATCCATGGTAGAAATCTGAGGCTGAAATTCAAATTCTGCTTCTCATGTTCCCAGTGGAGTCACACATGGGTTCGATCAATGGTAATTTAGTGGAGGCAATTCCACAGGTTGTGTCGAGACTGTAGCAATGAATGTACGGTGGGCATAGTGTTAAGGGTTCACTTTTGCAGTAACATAAGGCTACCGCAAAAGCGGACCTGTAGAGGACGAGCAGTTCTCCGCAAAATGAATGGTCAGAAGCAGCGCTATAGGGACGAGCTGCTGAAAGTTCTGTGGCCCCCAATTCTAGAAATCGGAGAGAGACTCTGGTCAAATCCTCACTTTGTAGCAAGTTTAAAAACCATTTAAGTGCTATTAATACTAGAATAACTATGTATCTAAATGTTTGTTTTGTGCTTTGTTGAATACTTCAAGGTCAAACTATTATTTGCACACTAATTTAGGACCACAAAAATAAAACCATAAAAATGGAGCAGAAGTTAAGTGTTTGAATAAGGGAGACTTTCCACAAACTTTTTTTTTTGCAATCAGACTTCCGAACCAATCGGTCCGAGCACGTACTGCTAAAGCACTAATTGGCTGTGAGTATGACAGCCCCAGAAATATATGAAGCCATCGCACTAGTTCGGAGAGCCGCGGCCAGTCCTTGCATTGCAGTCGATGCTCGAACCGATTGCCACGGATGTCTAAATGAGTTATAAGGGCTCATTAAAACGTCTGTGGATGTCAGTTCATTCTCGGACCGCAATGCACGGACTCACCTCGGCTCTCCCGACCCAAGTGGCAAAGCCGCAGCCAGTCTGTTCTTTAGCAGTCCATGCACAGACCCATTGGCATAGACGTCTGAATGAGCCCTTAATGGTTGTGTCCCATCATTTTATGTAATGTTTTCTATATTGTCCTAGCACCCTTGCTAATGGAAGAGGACTTCCATTAGTGTCTGTACGTGTCCACCCTAGGACATAAAGGATACGTTCCCATAGAGCGAGCATGCAGCATACACTCGGCCACAAAATCCTCTTGAGTTTTATAGTAGCAGCATTGAATAAGGTTTTCTCAAAATTACATACATAAACTGCAGGGAACCAACAAAGTGGATGTGAGATCTGCAGCATGTCAGTCTTTGCATAGGGTGAAATATTGTAATCTATGCAATAAAAGGGGCTTGTTCGCCACTGGCGTATTTTCTCATGCAGATTTATAGTTTTCCCGCATGGCAAGTGGGATTGTTCCCCTTTTTTGGGGGAACAAATTATTACTTTTTTAATTAAATGCTTTTATTCAGGGCTAAAAATAATTTTTGTAATTTGGGTTTCATTAAAAAAAAATTGCACTGTTGGGCTTTTATAGGCTCTTGCTCCACTACAATTTTGTTGCGGTCTGCGATCATAAATCTTCTAAGAGGTGAAGAAGGGCTCAGATAAGAGTTACAAACTCTCCATGAAACGGTCATAGCGAACTGAGTTTTTCAGTTAAAGGGGTTTTCTGGACCTTTTTTTGCCTATGTGACAGCGCGGAGCCGCCTGTCAATCAACGTGATGTCACAGGAAGTAGGAGAATCGCTGCCAGGAGCGGTCATGATTGCTCTGAGCAGGGAGAGATCGGCACACGTCAGAACAGGCAGTTAGTTAACAACCTAGGCAATGTGCACACGTTGCGGATTTTGCTGCGGATCCGTAGCAGTTTCCCATGCATTTACAGTACAATGTAAACCTATGGGAAACTGAAACCACTGTGCCCATGCTGCGGAAAGTAACGCGCGGAAACGCAGCGGTTTACATTCTGCAGCATGTCAATTCTTTGTGCGGAATCAGCAGCGGTTTTACACCTGCTCCATAATAGAAAACCGCAGATGTAAAACCGCAGTGGAATCCGCTCAAAAACCGCGGTAAATCCACTATAAAAACGCAGCGTTTTTGCCCTGTGAATTTATCAAATCCGCAGTGGACCATTCTATGTGTGAACATACCCTTACTGTGCTTGGCCCCAAAAGAAAACAAAGGAGTATTCCCATCTCCAAGATTCTATTCCAATATGTAGTAGGTGTAATAATAATATTCGCAAATACCTCCAATTAGAAATGTAGTATAGTCCTTCTGATCCGCTCTGTCGCTTAGCCCATGTGCAGGCATTGCTGTAGCTTAAGTATGCATACGTACGAACACTCATATAGTGACAGTTGTTAGTGATCATAACCATGGATTCGTAAGCTAATGCAATTGCCGTGCACATGGGGTAAGCGACCTAACAAATCAGAACTATGCCACATTTGTAATTGGAGGTATTTGCTAATTTTACACCTACTACATTTTGGGAAAGGATCTTCTAGATGGGAATACTCCTCTTTAAGGCATTATGCAGCCAGCAATAGATAGTAGAAACAGAGGCTATAGTAGGCAAATGGTGCAATGTTTTTAATGAAACCCAATTGCAAAAATTAGTTTTAGACCAAAAGACATGCGGAGGACAAACAGTCTTCAAACAGAGGCTGGACAGACATCTGTCTGGGATGATTTAGTGAAGGTACCTTCACACTAAACGACTTTGCAGCGATAACGACAGCGATCCGTGATGTTGCAGCATCCTGGATAGCGATATCGTTGTGTTTGACACGCAGCAGCGATCTGGATCCTGCTGTAGGGCCGCGCTTAGTAACCCGATGTTTACCCTGGTTACCAGTGTAAAAGTAAAAAAAAACAGTACATACTCACCTTCTGCTGTCTATCACGTCCCCCGGCGTCCGCGCTGCTGCTCAGAGCTTCCTGCACTGAATGTGTCAGTGCCGGCCGGAAAGCAAAGCACAGCGGTGATGTCACCGCTGTGCCCTGCTACTGCCGGCGCTCACACAGTGCAGGGAAGCGGACGCCGGGGGACGCGAATGTAAGTATGTAGTGTTTGTTTTTTTACATTTACACTGGTAACCAGGGTAAACATCGGGTTAATAAGCGCGTCCCTGCACTTAGTAACCCGATGTTTACCCTGGTTACCCGGGGACTTCGGCATCGTTGGTCGCTGGAGAACTGTCTGTGTGACAGCTCTCCAGCGACCACACAGCGACGCTGCAGCGATCGGCATCGTTGTCTTTATCGCTGCAGCGTCGCTTAGTGTGAAGGTACCTTGACTCCTGCATTCAGCAGGGGGTTGGACCAGATGCCCCAGGAGGTCCCTTCTGACTCTAACATTCTATGATTTAAAATAAGTTACTTGTTATGTCCGCCCGTTTCTACCAAAAAGTTATCTCTGCCGGTCAGTAATTCTTATCTACGTTCTGTGCTCTTAACACATGATGAAAATAACATATTCCTAAACCCAAACTAGAAATCAACTGCTTCTTATGATGTGACATTTTAGAACAAGCCGTGTAATATAATAATATTAGATATTAATGAAACAGATCAGGAAGACTATATTTGCTTTGTACACATTGTTGCTTAAGTTTCACACGTTAATATCATGTTGCATTTTTATCTGTAACCTTCTCGTTGTGATCTGCAATATTTACTAAATAAAATATATTTCCTGATTCTTCTAATTTTTTCCCCATTCATTTTTCTCTGTTGCAGGGACTCTCAATCAATTTAATAACCTCTTTCTGTGACTGTGAATACACTAATCGTCTAATCACTTGGCTTTTGGATAGTCCAACCTGTGTCAGACTATTAGATTTGACTCTTAGAATTTCCTATTGTTCTGTGCAGTTCTTTTTCTTTCCAACTGTGGTTTGTGGCATCCTGATTCATGCTTCTTCTGAAAGATCGTACCAACATGACCTGTGTCTCTTATGGCGCAGCTAGCATACAATATGGTCAGCAAATTGTCAAGAATATACAATGCATCATCTTCCGTGATAGAAAAATTGGTGCATGTTACCCCCAAAGAGTGAGGTCACTAGCCCTGTGTCTTAAATACGTAAACATCTCTAGATTACTTTGTACCTCTGGCATATTTTTTCCTTAACTTTTGGACAGTACATATTCATTTTAAAGCCATTTTGCTATAAGTGTGTGTATAATTTTCACAGAGCTTTATATAATTATATTTTATTGGTATTTTATGCCATATAAACACAAAGTAGCAAGTATTTGTGACGTGTAAAGGAAATGGTACATGGTTTTCTAATTATTTTAAAAACATGAATCTGTGCCCTCGCATCTTTGTCCTGGACAGAGGTGTTGGAATGACCAGAAGACATCTTGGGAATACCCATCCCACACACACCAGAGGTCTGTTTATTGAGTATCCTAGAAGAGCCCTTATGGATCCAGCATAATAACATCTTTCTACAGGAAGCTCTCTTCCTTGCCAGGAAGCCAATAGCATTCAGGTGAATGGGGGATAAAACTCCTTTCTTTTCTCAATGGATGAAATTAATTAATATAACAATTCCCTATGCACATTTGGCCTACAAAAATAGAGAAGGGATGGTATGCACCTTCTAGGACAGTGTTCCCCTACTCCGGTCCTCAAGAGCCACCAACTGGTCATGTTTTCAGGATTTCGTTACTATTGCCCAGACGATAATTGCATCTCCTGGACAGTCAAAAATTCCATCACCTGGACAATACTAAGGAAAACACGACCTGTTGGAGGACTGGAGTTGGTGAACATTGTCCTAGGACCCCACTATTCTTCTGTAAAGATCAGAGCTCAAATGCACTCAAAAATTAACCGTATTGGTGCTCTTAAGGAAAAAAATAAAGTCACTATAATCAAGACTACCTTAACCCCTTCACGACATGCGCCGTACTATTACAGCGCATGTCGTGTCTCCCCTTTGATGTGGGCTCCGGCGGTGAGCCCACATTAGTCGCGACATGTCAGCTGTTTTGAACAGCTGACATGTGCGCGCAATAGCGGCGGGTGGAATCGCAATTCACCCGCTGCTATTAACTAGTTAAATGCCGCTGTCAAACTCTGACCGGCATTTAACTAGCGCTTCCGGCCATTAGGCCGGAAATGCGCACATCGCCTACCCTGTCACATGATCGGGGGTCAGCGATGCGTCGGTATAACAACCAGAGGTCTCCTTGAGAAATCTATGGTTGTTGATGCCGAATTGCTATGAGCGCCACCCTGTGGTCGGCGCTCATAGCAATGCAGGAATTCAGCTACATAGCAGCGATCTGAGGATCGCTTCTATGTAGCAGAGCCGATGAGGCTATGCCAGCTGCTATTGAAGCATGGCAAAAGTAAAAAAAAAAAGTTTTACAAAATATGAAAAAAATATATAAAAGCTTAAATCACCCCCCTTTTGCCCCATTCAAAATAAAACAATAAAAAATCAAACATGCACATATTTGGTATCGCCGAGTTCAGAATCGCCCGATCTATCAATAAAAAAAAGGATTAACCTGATCGCTAAACTGCATAGAGAGAAAAAAATTAAAAACGCCAGAATTACATTTTTTTGGTCACCTCAACATTGCATTAAAATGCAATAACGGCGATCAAAAGAACGTATCTGCACAAAAGTTATCATTAAAAACGTCAGCTTGGCGTGCAAAAAATAAGCCCTCACCCAACCCGAGATCCCAAAAAATGGAAATGCTATGGGCATCAGAAAATTACGCAAATTTTTTTTTTTTTTTTTAGCAAAGTTTGATTTTTTGTCACCACTTAGATAAAAAAGAACCTAGACATGTTTGGTGTCTATGAACTCATAATGACCTGGATAATCATAATGGCAGGTTAGTTTTAGCATTTAGTAAACCAAGCAAAAAAGCCAAACAAAAAACAAGTGTGGGATTGCACTTTTTTTTGCAATTTTACCACACTTGGAATTTTTTTCCCATTTTCTAGTACACGTCATAGTAAAACCAATGCTGATGTTAAAAAGTACAACTCGTCCCACAAAAAACAAGCCCTCACATGGCCATATGACAGAAAAATAAAAAAAGTTATGGCTCTGGGAAGGAGGGGAGCGAAAAACGAAAACACAAAAAGGAAAAAGAGCTGCGTCTTGAAGGGGTTAACCCCTTTCTGTCATTAGACGTACTATTCCGTCCATGTGGGGTGGGCCCTACTTCCCAAGGACGGAATAGTACGTCATACGCGATCGGCCGCGCTCACGGGGGGAGCGCGGCCGATCGCGGCCGGGTGTCAGCTGCATATCGCAGCTGACATCCGGCACTATGTGCCAGGAGCGGTCACGGACCGCCCCCGGCACATTAACCCCCGGCACACCGCGATCAAACATGATCGCGATGTGCCGGCGGTGCAGGGAAGCATCGCGCAGGGAGGGGGCTCCCTGCGGGCTTCCCTGAGCCCCCCGCAGCAACGCGATGTGATCGCGTTGCTGCGAGGGTCTTACCTCCCTCCCTGCCTGCTCCAGACCCGGATCCAAGATGGCCGCGGATCCGGGTCCTGCAGGGAGGGAGGTGGCTTCACAGAAGCCTGCTCAGAGCAGGCACTGTGAAGCAGCCTGCACTTCTCGCAGATCGGTGATCTGTCAGAGTGCTATGCAAACTGACAGATCACCGATCTGTATTGTCCCCCCCTGGGGCAAAGTAAAAAAGTAAAAAAAAAATTTTCCAAATGTGTAAAAAAAAAAAAAAAAAAAAATATTCCAAAATAATAATAAAAAAATATATATATTATTCCCATAAATACATTTCTTTATCTAAATAAAATAAAAAAAACAATAAAAGTACACATATTTAGTATCGCCGCGTCCGTAACGACCCGACCTATAAAACTGGCCCACTAGTTAACCCCTTCAGTAAACACCGTAAGAAAAAAAAAAAAAAAACGAGGCAAAAAACAACGCTTTATTATCATACCGCCGAACAAAAAGTGGAATAACACGCGATCAAAAAGACTGATATAAATAACCATGGTACCGCTGAAAACGTCATCTTGTCCCGCAAAAAACGAGCCGCCATACAGCATCATCAGCAAAAAAATAAAAAAGTTATAGTCCTGAGAATAAAGCGATACCAAAATAATTATTTTTTCTATAAAATAGTTTTTATCGTATAAAAGCGCCAAAACATAAAAAAAATGATATAAATGAGATATCGCTGTAATCGTACTGACCCGACGAATAAAACTGCTTTATCAATTTTACCAAACGCGGAACGGTATAAACGCCTCCCCAAAAAGAAATTCATGAATAGCTGGTTTTTGATCACTCTGCCTCACAAAAATCGGAATAAAAAGCGATCAAAAAATGTCACGTGTCCGAAAATGTTACCAATAAAAACGTCAACGCATCCCGCAAAAAACAAGATCTCACATGACTCTGTGGACTCAAATATGGAAAAATTACAGCTCTCAAAATGTGGTAACGCAAAAAATATTTTTTGCAATGAAAAGCGTCTTTCAGTGTGTGACGGCTGCCAATCATAAAAATCCGCTAAAAAACCCGCTATAAAAGTAAATCAAACCCCCCTTCATCACCCCCTTAGTTAGGGAAAAATAAAAAAATTAAAAAATGTATTTATTTCCATTTTCCCATTAGGGTTAGGGTTAGGGCTAGAGTTAGGACTAGAGTTAGGGCTAGGGTTATTGCTAGGGTTAGGGCTAGGGTTGGGGCTACAGTTAGGGTTGGGGCTAAAGATAGGGTTAGGGTTTGGATTACATTTACGGTTGGGAATAGGGTTGGGTGTGTCTGGGTTAGAGGAGTGGTTAGGGTTACTGTTGGGATTAGGGTAAGGGGTGTGTTTGGATTAGGGTTTCAGTTATAATTGGGGGGTTTCCACTGTTCGGGCACATCAGGGGCTTTCCAAACGGGATATGGCATCCGATCTGAATTCCAGCCAATTCTGCGTTGAAAAAGGAAAACAGTGCTCCTTCCCTTCCGAGCTCTCCCGTGTGCCCAAACAGGGGTTTACCCCAACATATGGGGTATCAGCGTACTCAGGACAAATTGGACATCATCTTTTGGGGTCCAATTTCTCCTGCTACCCTTGGGAAAATACAAAACTGGGGGCCAAAAAATAAGTTTTGTGGGAAAAAAAAGATTTTTTATTTTCACGGCTCTGCGTTGTAAACTGTAGTGAAACACTTGGGGGTTCAAAGTTCTCACAACACATCTAGATAAGTTCCTTGGGGGGTCTAATTTCCGATATGGGGTCACTTGTGGGGGGTTTGTACTGTTTGCGTACATCAGGGGCTCTGCAAATGCAACGTGACGCCTGCAGACCAATCCATTTAAGTCTGCATTCCAAATGGCGCTCCTTCCCTTCCGAGCTCTGTCATGCGCCCAAACAGTGGTTCCCCCCCACATATCGGGTATCAGCATACTCAGGACAAATTGGACAACAAATTTTGGGGTCCAATTTATCCTGTTACCCTTGTGAAAATACAAAACTGGGGGCTAAAATATCATTTTTGTGAAAAAAAAAAAGAATTTATTTTCACGGCTCTGCGTTATAAACTGTAGTGAAACACTTGGGGGTTCAAAGTTCTCACAACACATCTAGATAAGTTCCTTGGGGGGTCTAGTTTCCAATATGGGGTCACTTGTGGGGGGTTTGTACTGTTTGGGTACATCAGGGGCTCTGCAAATGCAACGTGACGCCTGCAGACCAATCCATTTAAGTCTGCATTCCAAATGGCGCTCCTTCCCTTCCGAGCTCTGTCATGCGCCCAAACAGTGGTTCCCCCCCACATATCGGGTATCAGCATACTCAGGACAAATTGGACAACAAATTTTGGGGTCCAATTTATCCTGTTACCCTTGTGAAAATACAAAACTCGGGGCTAAAAAATCATTTTTGTGAAAAAAAAAAAGAATTTATTTTCACGGCTCTGCGTTATAAACTGTAGTGAAACACTTGGGGGTTCAAAGCTCTCAAAACACATCTAGATAAGTTCCTTAGGGGGTCTACTTTCCAAAATGGTGTCACTTGTGGGGGTTTTTAATGTTTAGGCACATCAGGGGCTCTGCAAACGCAACATGGCATCCCATCTTAATTCCAGTCAATTTTGCATTGAAAAGTAAAATGGCGCTCCTTCCCTTCCGAGCTCTGCTATGCGCCCAAACAGTGGTTTACCCCCACATATGGGGTATCGTCGTACTCAGGACAAATTGCACAACAACTTTTGTGCTCTAATTTCTTCTCTTACCCTTGGGGAAATAAAAAAATGGGGGCGAAAAGATCATTTTTGTGAAAAAATATGATTTTTTATTTTTACGGCTCTGCATTATAAACTTCTGTGAAGCACTTGTTGGGTCAAAGTGCTCACCACACATCTCGATAAGTTCCTTAGGGGGTCTACTTTCCAAAATGGTGTCACTTGTGGGGGGTTTCAATGTTTAGGCACATCAGGAGCTCTCCAAACGCAACATGACGTCCCATCTCAATTCCAGTCAATTTTGCATTGAAAAGTCAAATGGTGCTCCTTCCCTTCCGAGCTCTGCCCTGCGCCCAAACAATGGTTTACACCCACATATGGGGTATCAGCGTACTCAGGACAAATTGCACAACAATTTTTGGGGTCCAATTTCTTCTCTTACCCTTGGGAAAATAAAAAATTGGGGGCGAAAAGATCATTTTTGTGAAAAAATATGATTTTTTATTTTTACGGCTCTGCATTATAAACTTCTGTGAAGCACTTGTTGGGTCAAAGTGCTCACCACACATCTAGATAAGTTCCTTAGGGGGTCTACTTTCCAAAATGGTGTCACTTGTGGGGGGTTTCAATGTTTAGGCACATCAGGGGCTCTCCAAATGCAACATGGCGTCCCATCTCAATTCCAGTCAATTTTGCATTGAAAAGTCAAATGGCGCTCCTTCCCTTCCGAGCTCTGCCCTGCGCCCAAACAATGGTTTACACCCACATATGGGGTATCAGCGTACTCAGGACAAATTGCACAACAATTTTTGGGGTCCAATTTCTTCTCTTACCCTTGGGAAAATAAAAAATTAGGGGCGAAAAGATCATTTTTGTGAAAAAATATGATTTTTTATTTTTACTGCTCTGCATTATAAACTTCTGTGAAGCACTTGTTGGGTCAAAGTGCTCACCACACATCTAGATAAGTTCCTTAGGGGGTCTACTTTCCAAAATGGTGTCACTTGTGGGGGGTTTCAATGTTTAGGCACATCAGGGGCTCTCCAAATGCAACATGGCGTCCCATCTCAATTCCAGTCAATTTTGCATTGAAAAGTCAAATGGCGCTCCTTTCCTTCCGAGCTCTGCCATGCGCCCAAACAGTGGATTACCCCCACATATGGGGTATCAGCATACTCAGGACAAATTGTACAACAAATTTTGTGGTCTATTTTCTCCTGTTACCCTTGGTAAAATAAAACAAATTGGATCTGAAATAAATTTTGTGTGAAAAAAAGTTAAATGTTCATTTTTATTTAAACATTCCAAAAATTCCTGTGAAACACCTGAAGGGTTAATACACTTCTTGAAAGTGGTTTTGAGTACCTTGAGGGGTGCAGTTTTTAGAATGGTGTCACACTTGGGTATTTTCTATCATATAGACCCCTCAAAATGACTTCAAATGAGATGTGGTCCCTAAAAAAAAATGGTGTTGTAAAAATGAGAAATTGCTGGTCAACTTTTAACCCTTATAACTCCGTCACAAAAAAAAATTTTGGTTCCAAAATTGTGCTGATGTAAAGTAGACATGTGGGAAATGTTACTTATTAAGTATTTTGCGTGACATATGTCTGTGATTTAAGGGCATAAAAATTAAAAGTTGGAAAATTGCGAAATTTTCAACATTTTCGCCAAATATTCGTTTTTTTCACAAATAAACGCAACTTATATCGAAGAAATTTTACCACTATCATGAAGTACAATATGTCACGAGAAAACAATGTCAGAATCGCCAAGATCCGTTGAAGCGTTCCAGAGTTATAACCTCATAAAGGGACAGTGGTCAGAATTGTAAAAATTGGCCCGGTCATTAACGTGCAAACCACCCTTGGGGGTGAAGGGGTTAAGCACTCAAAAAAATTCAAAATAACTCAATCCATGTAATGAAAAAGAAAATCTTTTGTAGTTTATTGTGGTTCACAGCCGAAGCAATGAATAAGCAAATAATATTCCCAACGGTTCGGCCTTTATGGCCTTTTTCAAGGGTTTTTTTCGAAAGGAAATAAAACATGAAGAAATTCATCATATAGCCACTATTCTTCTAACACCTTTGGGTCCCACCTGCCTTCTGACCTTGATAGTGATCTGAGCCCATATGGTTCCAAAGTTCTGACCCCTGATGCTGGAGAGAAGTTTGGTTCAGAGCTGGGGATAAATGAATATTACAGTATATATATATTTTTTGATTATAGCTGTTATTTATGCTTGTTTATGTATTTCCACTGGTGTCCTGTAAATGTTTACTTTGCATGAATGTACACCATGAATCCATAATGTACCTTTCTGTCTTTGATTTGTTGTTTACTTTTGAGATGAGAGTTCAATAGAAAGAGTTTAAAAAAGAAAAAATATATAAATGTGAAAATTGTGACATGCATTTGTAATCAGACCCCTGTAACCTGAAACCCCTAAATTAAATCTTGGAGTGTCCAATTGCCTTCAGAAGTCACATAATTAGTAAGTTGAGTCCAACTGGGTGTAATTTATTCTCCGTATAACTACAGCTGTTCTGTGGACGCCTCAGAGGTTTGAGACCTTTAGGCCGGGGTCACACTGGCTTATTACATCTGATGCGAGAGCATCCGATGCGAGATGCTAATGACCCTCGACTCCTGCTCTGCTGCGAGCAGGAGCCGAGTGTCATGCGTCTGTGCTCCGAGCCTCTCGCACAGGGAGGATCGGAGCACAGCTGCGAAGGAGGCGGAGAAACTAATTTCTCCATCTCCTCCATTGCCGGGGTCCTCGTTTAGCGCACAGCACTCGGATGATATCCAAGTGATGTGCGTTGTCTCACTCGCACCCATAGGCTTATATGGGTGCGAGTGAGCCAAGTTTTCCTCGGTCCGAGACCATCGCAGCATGCTGCGATTGTCTTGGACCGAGGATAACGGCCGCCAAAAAAATCGGCTGCTGGGAGCTGCCCCACAGCTTAACATTGGTCCGAGTGCAATGCGATTTTTTTATCGCATTGCACTCGTCCGTTTTAGTCGCCAGTGTGACGCCGGCCTTAGGGATGAAACTACATCATGAAAACCAAGGAACACATCAGACAGGTCAGGGATAAAGATGGGTGTGCAAAGAAGGGGCAAAAATGTCCCCTCTAGATGTGCAAATCTGGTGGAGACAGATCAGTAAAGACTTGTAGCAGTAATTGCAGAGAAAGGTGGTCCTACAAAGTATTGACTCATGGGGCTGAATACACATGCATGACACAATTTTCAGATATATATTTTTAAAATATTTAGAAAACTACTGGTATGTATAGTTTTCTTTACACTTCACAATTGCTTTCTACTTTGTGCTTGTGTCACAAAAAATCCAAATAACATACCTCATTCACACATCCGTGTTTAAACACTTACTTGAAAAAATGGTACTGATGTTATTGGATCAGTGTATATTCCATGTGTCCGTTTTCACCATCAGTGTGTCTCATAGATAGAATAAACAATTCTACATGGTTTGGAGGTGGAAAGGGAACCCTTTACATCTTACATCTACACTTTGTGCAACCGCACAGCTTGTACCAATGATATGTCCGCCCCTAGTCTGCAGTAAAGGCCTGGTAAAGTATTTGAAGGGCAAAACCCCAGTATTTGGGGGTGTCCATGTGTTCTAGACTTCAAGCAACATAACAGGTGCAGCGCTGTGCTGCTTATCGGTGGGGGGAGTCTAGGGCCTATGACCACCATCGATTAGTCGAAATACAACTCCCGCATGTCCTGCGTGCACAGAGCTTTCTGCAGGCTCAATATTAAGTATATGGGTCCGCAGACCGCCCTGTGAAAGTAAAAGTAGGGACTCTCAGACTTACTGCTGAGCAGTTCCTGCACAAGCTGCGGATGTCAGAGTGGTACTTAAATTAAAATCATTAAAGCTGATAGTCTACACTAGAAGCACATCACATCCATTGTACTATTGTGCTGTCGAAATTATAAAACGTCTGTCACTTTCTAAGCTTTCTAAGATACTTGTGTAAAATGAAAAGCCATCTAAATGTTATTACTCTTTAAAGGGAACCTGCCACGTTGTACCAGCATTGTGATCTTCACGATGTCTAAGTAACTGTTATGATGACCTGGTGGTTAGGAGCCCTAGGAATGACCTGATGAGCAAACTAGTAATACAGGACAAGCTCTGGGAAGTGGGAGCTCTGCTGACCGCAACCCCTAATCCTATCACAACAACTAGAAATAGCCGTGGAGCGTACCTGACTGCCTAGACGCCTCTTCACAGCATAAGAGCTAACTACCCCTAAAGATAGAAAATAAGGCCTAACTTGCCTCAGAGAAATTCCCCCAAAGAGAAAGGCAGCCCCCCACACATATTGACTGTGAGTTAAGATGGAAGTCACAAACACAGGAATGAAATAGGTTTCAGCAAAGGAGGCCAGACTTAACTAAACAGACTTGAGGATAGAAAAGGTATCTTTGCGGTCAGCATAAAAAACTACCAAAAAACCACGCAGAGTGTGCAAAAGAGACCCCACACCGACTCACGGCGTGGAGGTGCCACTGTGCATCCCAGAGCTTCCAGCTAGCAAGGCAGAATAATAATAGCAAGCTGGACAAGAAAACAGTGGTAAACAAATAAGCTAGCAGGGACTTAGCTTTTGCTGGAGTAGACAGGTCATCTGAAAGATCCAAAAGAGAACTGAACCAGTACTAGGACATTGAGCGCTGGCATCAAGTAACGATCTAAGTGGAGTTAAATAGAGCAGCCAGCCTAGGACTAAACGAGGTCAGCTGAGGAAGGAACCTCAGAACCAGCAGCTCCACTCACAGCCACCAGAGGGAGTCCATAGACAGAACTCGCCGAAGTACCATTCATAACCACCGGAGGGAGTTCGAGAACAGAATTCACAACAGCAACCTTCAGCTCGTCTGCATTGTTGAGTCTGGTGTCTCTCATCTTCCTCTTGACAATACCCCATAGATTCTCTATGGGGTTAAGGTCAGGCGAGGTTGCTGGCCAATCAAGCACAGTGATATTGTTGTTTGTAAACCAGGTATTGGAATTTTGGCAGTGTGGACAGGTGCCAAGTCCTGCTGGAGAATGAAATTTCCATCTCCAAAAAGCTTGTCGGCAGAGGGAAACATGAAATGCTCTAAAATTTCCTGGTAGACGGATGCTCTGACTTTGGTCTTCATAAAACACAGTGGGCCTACACCAGCAGATGACATGGCTTCCCAAACCATCACAGATTGTGGAAACTTCACATTAGACCTGAAGCAGCTTGGATTGTGTGCCTCTCCACTCTTTCTCCAGACTCTGGAACCTTGATTTCCAAATGAAATGCAAAATTTACTTTCATCTGAAAACAACACCTTGAACCACTCAGCAACAGTCCAGTTATTTTCTCATTGGCCCAGGTAAGACGCTTCTGGTGTTGTCTATTGGTCATGAGTGGCTTGACAAAAGGAATGGGACACTTGTAGCCCATGTCCTGGATACGTCTGTGTGTGGAGGCTCTTGAATTAATGACTCCAGTAGCAGTCCACTCCTTGTGAATCTCCCCCAAATTTTTGAATGGCCTTTTCTTAACAATCCATTCAAGGCTGTGGTTATCCCAGTTGCTTATGCCCCTTTTTCTACCACACTTTTTCAGCACTGTTTGAACAGCCAGCTTCTTCAGCAATGACCTTTTGTGGCTTACCCTCCTTCTTGGAGTGTGTCAATGACCTACTTCTGGACATCTGTCAAGTCAGCAGTCTTCCCCATGATTGTGGAGCCTACTTAAAATAGACTAAGGGACCTTTTTAAAAGTTTAGGAAGCCTTTGCAGGTGTTTTTGTTAATTGTTCTAAATTACTGAGATAATGACTTTTGGGTTTTCATTGGCTGTAAGCCATAGTAATCAACATTAACAAAAAAAAACACTTGAAATAGATCATTCTGTTTGTAATGACTCTATATAATATATGTTTCTCCAGTCACCTTCCACGACAGCAGTATCGGAGGATGTCTCCCCGCCTTAATAGGGGACATGAAACAAAGGTTAAATACCCCTCCCCTTCCTGCAACCACCAGTGTTTTTCCTGTCCCCTATGGGGCATGAAGAGGTTCTCTGATAGTGCTGCCGAGGCCGACGATCAGGAGCGCTGTTACCTTGAAGCCGGGCAGTCGAGGTCGGGGGCTCCGCTCTCCTCCTCCTTTAGACTGCTCCCATCTCCGCATCCTCCGCGCAACTTGGGACCTTCACCCGCCCTACCTGCGCCTTTTTCAGGAGGCAAGGCAGGGCGGTGTAGTGCTCCAGGGTCCTCCTGCAGCTCCCCGGCTTCCTCCTTCCTCCACGCTGCTGCTGATGGTGGCGCGCGCGCGTGCACCGGAAGTGACGCGCACCCGAACTTCCGGTTTCCTTGGCCCCATACGCTGCAGCTCCCGTGCGCACTGGGCGGCGTCATTGCCCCTAGGAGATCCAGCGGCAGCCATGACGGGTGTCTCTGACCCCCCCACGGACCCTAACGAGGAGGAGGAGTGCCACCAAATTCGCTGGGAGCCTCGGTAAAGTATTTATTCCTGGCTGGGGAAGCCTCCAGGTAAGACCTTCTGTCTGTGACCGTCTCTATCTGGACCACTGACTATATGGATGGCGACAAACCCCTACATTCTGCTCCTGCGGAGCCCAGCGTGCACCCCCCTACTGTAAGTAGTGGGATGATGTCCCTTGCTGTCCATTTAAATTTAAGTGACTTAGTCCGCCTTTCTTGTTTTAGGGAGACAAGGTCCCTGCCCCTAGGAAAGATAAGATGCCCAGCCACAAGTGTGCTGCATATGCGTCCAAGCTTCCCTCCGCATATAAAAAGAAGCTCTGCCAACCATGCACAGACGAAGTTCTGTGTAGTGAACAGCCCTCACTCATGGACAGCATCAGAACCCTCATCAGACAAGAGGTTCAGTCCTCCATGGCGGCCTTTTTTCAGACCCCAACACCGCAGCCTCCCCCTCCTAAGAAAAGGAAGATGGCCCCGGTAGTTTCTGACTCTGACTCAGGCGAGATACATACCTTGGGTTTAGAGGACATTTGGGAGAATGAAGGTTCTACTTCTGCTCCCAAATCTGACAATAAAAAATATATCTTCTCCGAGGATATGGAACAGTTAGTTTCCATGGTGAGGGGCACCATGGGGGTAGAAGAGGAGGTAGAGGGCCATTCTGTACAGGATGACATGTTTGGGGATTTGAAACCTAAGACTGTGAAGGGATTCCCCATACACGAAAATATCAAAACCTTATCCTACATGAGTGGGGCCTACCGGAAAAGGGGTTAAACGTCCCATCGGAGTTTAAGAATCGTTTCCCCCTTGAGGGAGACTGTTCTCTATTGGAAATGCCCAAAGTAGATGTACAAGTGTCAAGGGTAACCAAAAAAACGGCCCTACCCTTTGAAGATTTCTCTCAGCTGAAATATCCCATGGATCGGAAAACTGAGAGCTTATTGAGGAAATCTTGGGACACCAACTAATTTACTGAGATCTAACATGGCCTCAACATGTGTTGCCAGATCCTTGTTTCTCTGGCTGCGTACCTTAGAGAATCACCTTGTACAAGGTACGTCTAGGGAAGAGATTCTTAATTCTCTCCCACTGCTTCAGAAGGCGACTGGATTCCTCGCAGACGCCTCCGCAGAATCAGTACGAGTAGCCGCTAGATCCGCTGTCCTCACTAATTCGGCTAGAAGGGCCTTGAGGCTTAAATCCTGGGGAGGCGATATTACCTCAAAGTCCAAGCCTTGTGGTATTCCCTTCCAAGGTCATTATGTATTTGGGCCAGTCCTGGATGAAATCTTGGACAAAGCCTCAGATAAAGCGAAAGTCCTTCCAGAACAAAAGAACCCTAGGAAGTGGTTTTTTCGTTCACCCCGTGACCAAGATCCCCAACAAAATTACAGGGGTAAGGGCAAATCGGGATGGTGGAGTTATCCCAAGGGAGGGAAAACCAGAAATATTCTTGTCCCCTAACCTCAGCAGACCTCTGAGAAGCAATTACTGCTCTCCGGTCGGAGGTCGACTCTCGGGTTTCCTCTCCCAATGGCAGACGATCACCACGGATCAGTGGGTCCTGCGTACCATACGGGAGGGCCTAAGATTAGAATTCGAGAGTCCTCCTCCTCACCGTCTAACCATCACTTCTCTAAAGTCTCCAGGACTTCAGGAATCTCTGATGCCGGATATTCTAAGCCTGCTTCAAGCAGAGGTGATTTCCCATGTACCACATCGGGAAATAGGAGGTCACTATTCCCACCTTTTTCTGGTGAAAAAACCCTCTGGAAAACCGTATCATCATAAACCTGAAACCTCTAAATCAGGTAATAAAATACCGAAGATTCAAAATGGAATCGATCAGATCAACAATCCCGCTAATTGGTTAGAACTGGGTAATGGCGACATTGGATCTGAGGGACGCATACTACCATGTGCCAATACATCCAGACCACAGGAGGTTCCTCAGGTTCGCAATTTCCCAAAACAAGCGGGTCAGCCATTACCAATTCAATGTCCTTCCTTTCAGAGTCTCGTCTGCTCCACGAGTCTTCACCAAGATCATGTCAGAAGCCGTAAACTTTATCCGACAACAGGGGGTCTATGTCATTCCATACTTGAATGACTTTCTCATCATCGCCCCATCCGCTTCGCGCCTCAATCAGGACGTGACAAAGGTCCTCGATATCCTAAGGTCACTCGGGTGGATCCCGAGTTTGGCAAAATCAGATCTCCAGCCATCTCCATGGAAGAAATTCCTAGGAGTTCTTCTGGACTCGGAGAAGAGGATGTCCTTTCTACCCAAGGACCGTCGGATCGATCTTGTCCACAGGACCTCCAGGTTCAGAAGCCAAAAAACCCCGACTCTAAGAGACTCTATGTCAATCCTGGGTTCATTAACATCATGCATCCAGGCAGTCTCCTGGGCCCAAGCCCATACGAGAATCCTTCAATCTCACATCCTGACGTATTCAAGAGGACGCCAGATGGCTTTATCCAGGAAGATTCCCTTTCCCACTCGTGTGAGATCCTCCCTCCCATGGTGGCTGAACTCCCAAAACCTACATCGGGGAGTCAGCTGGGATCAGACTCCTCTCAGAGTACTCACAACAGACGCAAGCCAGAGAGGTTTGGGGCCATGATCGAAGGCTCCCACTTTCAGGGGTTGTGGGCCCCAGATGTAAGACACAGCTCCTCAAATCTGAGGAAATTGAAAGTGGAGGAGGCACTAAGGGCCGCATGTGTCCTCATTCAAGGTCACCATGTACGGGTGATGTCCGACAACATGACCACTGTGGCCTATCTCTGGCACCAAGGGGGCACAAGACACTCGAGTCTAAAGTTAACTGCTGGAAGGATTTTATCCTGGGTGGAGAATCACCTTCTGTCCATCTCCGCAGAACATATAAAGGGATTGGACAATTCCCAGGCGGATTACCTCAGCAGGAGGGACTTCCATCCAAGAGAGTGGTCTCTAAACCAGAATGTATTCCTATCCTTGGTCCAGAGGTGGGGAACTCCCGATGTGGACCTGTTCACCAACAATCGGAATACAAAATCAAACACCTTCTTCTCCCTGACCTCCTCAAACGAGGCGCAGGGACTGGACACTTCTCCCACCCCTGGGAGTTTGCCCTGGCATATGCCTTCCAGCCAATCCCATTGCTACCCAGAACACTACAGAAGATCTGGATAGATCAAGTTACAACGATTCTGGTAGCCCCATTGTGGCCAGGGAGAAGTTGGTTCAGCGCATTAACAGGCATGTGTCTAGAAGGCCCGATTCTGCTTCCCCAAAGACACGACCTTCTTCAACAGGGTCCCCTGCTTCATCCGGACCTACACAAGCTGAAGCTGGCAGCCTGGTTACTGAAGCCGAGATCCTGAAAGCCAGAGGACTCTCACAGGATGTGATTGAAACCCTACAAAAGAGTAGGAAGCCAATAACTAACACCATTTAAGGAAAAATATGGAAACAATTCTCATCATGGTGTTCCCCCAAACAAACCGGATCCATTCAACCCAAATATTGCACAGATCCTTCAATTCCTCCAGAAGGGCTTGGAACTGGGGCTTTCACCTAGTACCCTAAAGGTTCAGGTGTCAGCTCTTGGGTCTTTCTTCGACCAAGATCTAGCAAACCATCGGTGGATCAAACAATTCATAACATCGGCAACTTAAATCCGTCCGAGACTTCACGTCCACACCCCTCCTTGGGACTTGAACCTTGTTTTAAAAGGTCTGACCGGTGACCCCTTTGAACCCCTTTCAGCCTCCAGCTTAAAAATCCTGACCCTTAAAACCGTCTTCCTGGTAGCTATCACTACTGCCAGGCGTATAGGAGAACTACAGGCCTTGCCAGTCCAGGAGCCATTCCTGACCATAACCATGGATAGTATAATCCTCAAATTAGACCCTTCCTTTATGCCTAAGGTAGTTTCAGACTTCCACAGAAATCAAGACATCATTTTACCCTCATTCTGTCCAAATCCCTCTAATCCAAAAGAGGCCTTTCACACCCTGGACGTCCGCAGAGTGGTCCTGTTCTACCTCCAACAGACAGAAAGTTGGAGGTTGGATCAAAACCTGTTCGTCCAGTGGTCAGGACGAAATAAGGGCAAGAAAGCAGCCAAAAGCACGATCGCTAATTGGATTAAACAAGCCATTAGTCTTGCATACTCATCCCAGAAGCTTGCACCTCCAGCTTCACTAAAAAGCCCACTCCACCAGCTCAGTCTCGACTTCCTGGGCAGAGAGGGGAAATGCATCATCGGAGCAGATATGCAGAGCCGCCACCTGGTCGTCAGTCCATACATTCACCAGACACTACAGGCTCAACTTCAATAGGGACCTATTGTTAGGTTTCTAGGAACCTTCCACAACAACACTAATTTCCCTCCCTATCTGATTTATTTATTAGATGATTCCTGCACTTAAGTGGTAACTATACATGCTACTGTGTCCAGAAAAACACTGGTGGTTGCAGGAAGGGGAGGGGTATTTAACCTCTTTGTTTCCTATCCCCTATTAGGGCGGGGAGACATCCTCTGATACTGATGTCGTGGAAGGTTCCTAGAAACCGAATTACCGGTAAGTCTAATTCTATTTTCACTTTTTATATTGAAGAACTGAAATAAATTAACTTTTTGATGATATTCTAATTTTGTGAGAAGCACCTGTATTTTTACTATTTATTCACTTACTGTAGGTAATTTGCTAATGTGTTTTTATCCTAGGTTTTGTCTGTTATGTCCACAGCGTGAATGTGCACCTACACATTGCACTTATACCAAGAAGTGTGCCTGCCCATTTCTTTAGTTTTGCTTGAGATGGCAGTGTATAATGCTATATATTTCTCTTTACAACTGTAGTCTGTTTTGCGCATACATAATAATTGATGTAAGCAGGGCCGTATTTGCCACTAGGCACTTGAGGGCACGTGTCTAGGGCGGCAGCATGCGGGGGGGTGCACTTGAGCTAGGTTTTTTCCTTTTTTTTTTTATAAAACTCTGGGGTCAAGTGTCCGCCCGCAGGGGAGGAGGATGGGGGAGCCATGCACACAGGGGAGAAGGATAGGGGAGCCCTGCACGCAGGGTGAGAAGGATGGGGGAGCCATGCACGCAGGGGAGGAGGATGGGGGAGTTATGCATGCAGGGGGGGAGGATAGAGGAGCCATGCTCGCAGGGGAGTAGGATAGGGGAGCCATACACGCAGGGGAGGAGGATGGGGGAGCTGTTGTGAATTCCGTTCTCGGACTCCCTCCTGTGGTCGTGAATGGTACTTTGGTGAGTTCTGTCCTTGGACACCCTCTGGTGGCTTTAAGTGGAACTGCTGATCTTTGAGGGTGGCTTTCTCAGCTGCCTCGTTTATTGTTGCTGCTGGCTTCCCTATTTAACTCTGCCCAGGTCGTTAATTCATGCCAGCTGTCAATGTCTCAGTACTGGTTCAGATCTCTCTTGGATTTCTCTGATGACCTGTCTACTCCAGCAGAAGCTAAGTCCTTGCTAGTCCATTTGCTGTTCATTGGTTTTTTGAATATATTTCTTAGTACATGCTATGTTTTTCTCCAGCTTGCTATTATGATATTTCCTTGCTAGCTGGAAGCTCTGGGGGTGCAGAGCTGCACCTCCACACCGTGAGTCGGTGTGGAGGTCTTTTTGCACACTCTGCGTGGTTTGTGTAGTTTTTAATACTGACCGCATAGTTCCCTTTCCTATCCTCTGTCTGTCTAGAGAAGATTCGGCCTCCTTTGCTAAAATCTGTTTCATTCCTGTGTTTGTTACTTCCTCTTAACTCACAGTCAATATTTGTGGGGGCTACCTTTACTTTGGGGAATTTCTCTGAGGCAAGGTAGGCTACTATTTCTATCTTTAGGGGTAGTTAGCTCTTAGACTGTGAAGAGGCGTCTAGGGAGAGTTAGGTACGCTCCACGGCTATTTCTAGTGTGTGTGATAGGATTAGGGATTGCGGTCAGTAGAGTTACCACGTCCTCAGAGCTTGTCCCAGGTTTTCCATTTTAACCATCAGGTCATTTCAGGTGCTCCTAACCACCAGGTCCATAACAGTACAGCTGGCCGCTAAAGTGTTAATGCATCTCAAAAGAGGGAAAAGAGATTTTCTGAGTCAATTTTTTTTTCTTTGCTGCTTGTTTTGTCTTTCTTTTCCGCTTAACCTCTGGGTGGTTCAGGACTCAGGTGTAGATATGGATATTCAGGGTTTGTCCTCTTGTGTGGATCAACTCGCTGTTAGGGTACAGAGTATTCAAGATTATGTAGTTCAGAATCCGATGTTAGAGCCTAGAATTCCAATTCCTGATTTGTTTTCTGGGGATAGATCTAAATTTTTGAATTTCAAAAACAATTGCAGACTGTTTCTTGCTCTGAAACCCCGCTCTTCTGGTGACCCCATTCAGCAAGTAAAGATTGTTATTTCTTTGTTGCATGGTGACCCGCAAGACTGGGCATTCTCCCTTGAGCCAGGAAATCCTGCATTGCTTAATGAAGATGCATTTTTTCTAGCGCTTGGATTGCTTTATGACGAACCTAATTCTGTGGATCAGGCAGAAAAGATCTTGCTGACTCTATGTCAGGGTCAGGATGAAGCAGAAGTATATTGCCAGAAGTTTAGAAAGTGGTCTGTGCTTACACAATGGAATGAGTGTGCCCTGGCAGCAAGTTTCAGAAAGGGTCTTTCTGCAGCCCTTAAAGATGTTATGGTGGGGTTCCCCACGCCTGCTGGTCTGAATGAGTCAATGTCTTTGGCCATTCAGATTGATCGGCGTTTGCGTGAGGGCAAAGTTGTGCACAATTTGGCGGTGTCCTCTGAGCAAAGGCCTGAGCCTATGCAATGTGATAGGACTTTGACCAGAGCTGAACGACAAGAACACAGACGTCAGAATGGGCTGTGTTTTTACTGTGGTGACTCTTCTCATGCTATCTCTGATTGTCCTAAGCGCACTAAGAGGTTCGCTAGGTCTGTCACCATTAGTACTGTGCAGCCTAAATTTCTCTTATCTGTTACTCTGATTTGCTCTTTGTCGTCCTACTCTGTTATGGCATTTGTGGATTCGGGCGCTGCTCTGAATTTGATGGACTTGGAGTTTGCCAGGCGCTGTGGTTTTTTCTTGGAGCCTCTGCAGATTCCTATTCCCTTAAGGGGGATTGATGCTACGCCATTGGCCAAGAATAAACCTCAGTACTGGACTCAGCTGACCATGTGCATGGCTCCCGCACATCAGGAAAATATTCGCTTTTTGGTGTTGCATAATTTGCATGATGTTGTCGTGTTGGGTTTGCCATGGTTACAGGTTCATAATCCAGTACTGGATTGGAAATCAATGTCGGTGTCTAGTTGGGGTTGTCAAGGGATACATACTGATGTTCCTTTGATGTCAATTTCTTCTTCCACTCCTTCTGAAATTCCTGAGTTTTTGTCGGATTACCAGGATGTATTTGATGAGCCCAAGTCCAGTGCCCTACCTCCTCATAGGGACTGTGATTGCGCTATTAATTTGATTCCTGGTAGTAAGTTCCCTAAGGGCCGACTGTTTAATTTATCTGTGCCAGAACATGCCGCTATGCGGAGTTATGTAAAGGAGTCCCTGGAGAAAGGACATATTCGTCCGTCTTCGTCACTGTTGGGAGCAGGGTTCTTTTTTGTGGCCAAGAAGGATGGCTCTCTGAGACCCTGTATAGATTACCGCCTTCTCAATAAAATCACGGTCAAATTTCAGTACCCTTTGCCTCTGTTGTCTGATTTGTTTGCTCAGATTAAGGGGGCTAGTTGGTTTACCAAGATTGACCTTTGAGGGGCGTATAATCTTGTGCGTATTAAACAGGGCGATGAATGGAAAACAGCATTTAATACGCCCGAGGGCCATTTTGAGTACCTGGTGATGCCATTCGGGCTTTCTAATGCCCCATCTGTGTTTCAGTCCTTTATGCACGACATCTTCCGGAAGTATCTGGATAGGTTCATGATTGTATATTTGGATGATATTTTGGTCTTTTCGGATGATTGGGAGTCTCATGTAAGGCAGGTCAGGATGGTGTTCCAGGTCCTTCGTGCTAATGCGTTGTTTGTGAAGGGGTCTAAATGCCTCTTTGGAGTTCAGAAGGTTTCCTTTTTGGGCTTCATTTTTTCCCCTTCTACTATCGAGATGGACCCTGTTAAAGTTCAGGCCATTTATGATTGGACTCAACCTACATCTGTGAAGAGTCTTCAGAAGTTCCTGGGCTTTGCTAATTTTTACCGTCGCTTTATCGCTAATTTTTCTAGTGTGGTTAAGCCTTTGACTGATTTGACGAAGAAAGGCCCTGATGTGGTGAACTGGTCCCCTGCAGCCGTTGAGGCTTTTCAGGAGCTTAAACGTCATTTTACTTCGGCCCCTGTGTTGCATCAGCCAGATGTTTTGCTCCCTTTTCAGGTCGAGGTTGATACTTCTGAGATTGGGGCAGGGGCTGTTTTGTCTCAGAGAAGTTCTGATGGCTCTTTGATGAAGCCGTGTGCTTTCTTTTCTAGAAAGTTTTCGCCTGCTGAGCGTAATTATGATGTCGGCAATCGGGAGTTGTTGGCTATGAAGTGGGCATTCGAGGAGTGGCGACATTGGCTTGAGGGAGCCAAACATCGCGTGATGGTCTTGACTGATCACAAGAATCTGACTTACCTCGAGTCCGCCAAGAGGTTGAATCCTAGACAGGCTCGATGGTCACTGTTTTTCTCCCGTTTCGATTTTGTGGTCTCATACCTTCCAGGATCTAAGAATGTGAAGGCTGATGCCCTTTCTAGGAGTTTTTTGCCTGATTCTCCGGGAGTCTCTGAGCCGGCTGGTATTCTCAAAGAGGGGGTGATTTTGTCTGCCATCTCCCCTGATTTGCGGCGGGTGCTGCAGGAGTTTCAGGCTGATAGACCTGACCGCTGCCCAGTGGAGAAACTGTTTGTCCCTGATAGATGAACTAGTAGGGTTATTTCTGAGGTTCATTGTTCAGTATTGGCTGGGATTTTTGGTACCAGAGATTTGGTTGCTAGGTCCTTTTGGTGGCCTTCCTTGTCACGGGATGTGCGTTCTTTTGTGCAGTCCTGTGGGACTTGTGCTCGGGCCAAACCTTGCTGTTCTCGTGCCAGTGGGTTGCTTTTGCCTTTGCCTGTCCCGAAGAGGCCCTGGACGCATATTTCCATGGATTTCATTTCTGATCTTCCTGTCTCTCAAAGGATGTCTGTCATCTGAGTGGTTTGTGATCGGTTTTCTAAGATGGTCCATTTGGTACCCTTGCCTAAATTGCCCTCCTCCTCTGATTTGGTTCCATTATTTTTTCAGCATGTGGTTCGTTTGCATGGCATTCCGGAGAACATTGTGTCGGACAGAGGTTCCCAGTTTGTTTCTAGGTTTTGGCGGTCCTTTTGTGCTAAGATGGGCATTGATTTGTCTTTTTCTTCAGCGTTCCATCCTCAGACAAATGGCCAAACCGAACGAACTAATCAGACCTTGGAGACCTATCTGAGATGCTTTGTCTCTGCTGATCAGGATGATTGGGTGACCTTCTTGCCATTGGCCGAGTTCGCCCTTAATAATCGGGCTAGTTCTGCTACCTTGGTTTCGCCTTTTTTTTTGTAATTCTGGTTTTCATCCTCGTTTTTCTTCAGGGCAGGTTGAGCCTTCTGACTGTCCTGGTGTGGATTCTATAGTGGACAGGTTGCAGCAAATTTGGACTCACGTGATGGATAATTTGACGTTGTCTCAGGAGAAGGCGCAACGTTTTGCTAACCGCCGTCGCTGTGTTGGTCCCCGACTTCGTGTTGGGGATTTGGTTTGGTTGTCTTCTCGTTTTGTTTCTATGAAGGTTTCTTCTCCTAAGTTCAAGCCTCGTTTCATTGGTCCTTATAAGATTTCTGAAATTATCAATCCTGTGTCGTTTCGTTTGGCCCTTCCAGCTTCTTTTGCCATCCATAATGTGTTCCATAGGTCGTTGTTGCGGAGATATGTGGCGCCTATGGTTCCTTCCGTTGATCCTCCTGCTCCGGTGTTGGTTGAGGGAGAGTTGGAGTATGTGGTGGAGAAGATTTTAGATTCTCGTATTTCGAGACGGAAGCTTCAGTACCTGGTTAAATGGAAGGGCTATGGTCAGGAGGATAATTCCTGGGTTGTTGCCTCCGATGTCCATGCTGCCGATTTGGTTCGTGCCTTTCATTTGGCTGGTCCTGATCGGCCTGGGGGCTCTGGTGAGTGTTCAGTGACCCCTCCTCAAGGGGGGGGTACTATTGTGAATTCCGTTCTCGGACTCCCTCCTGTGGTCGTGAATGGTACTTTGGTGAGTTCTGTCCTTGGACACCCTCTGGTGGCTTTAAGTGGAACTGCTGATCTTTGAGGGTGGCTTTCTCAGCTGCCTCGTTTATTGTTGCTGCTGGCTTCCCTATTTAACTCTGCCCAGGTCGTTAATTCATGCCAGCTGTCAATGTCTCAGTACTGGTTCAGATCTCTCTTGGATTTCTCTGATGACCTGTCTACTCCAGCAGAAGCTAAGTCCTTGCTAGTCCATTTGCTGTTCATTGGTTTTTTGAATATATTTCTTAGTACATGCTATGTTTTTCTCCAGCTTGCTATTATGATATTTCCTTGCTAGCTGGAAGCTCTGGGGGTGCAGAGCTGCACCTCCACACCGTGAGTCGGTGTGGAGGTCTTTTTGCACACTCTGCGTGGTTTTTGTAGTTTTTAATGCTGACCGCATAGTTCCCTTTCCTATCCTCTGTCTGTCTAGAGAAGATTCGGCCTCCTTTGCTAAAATCTGTTTCATTCCTGTGTTTGTTACTTCCTCTTAACTCACAGTCAATATTTGTGGGGGCTACCTTTACTTTGGGGAATTTCTCTGAGGCAAGGTAGGCTACTATTTCTATCTTTAGGGGTAGTTAGCTCTTAGGCTGTGAAGAGGCATCTAGGGAGAGTTAGGTACGCTCCACGGCTATTTCTAGTGTGTGTGATAGGATTAGGGATTGCGGTCAGTAGAGTTACCACGTCCTCAGAGCTTGTCCCAGGTTTTTCCCATTTTAACCATCAGGTCATTTCAGGAGCTCCTAACCACCAGGTCCATAACAGGGAGCCATGCACGCAGGGGGAGGATGGGGGAGCCATGCACGCAGGGGAGGAGGATGGGGGAGCCATGCACGCAGGGGAGGAGGATGGGGGAGCCATGCACGCAGGGTGGGAGTATAGGGGAGCCATGCATGCAGAGGAGAAGGATGGGGGAGCCATGCACGCAGGGGAGGAGGATGGGGGAGCCATGCACACAGGGGAGAAGGATGGAGCCATGCACGCAGGGTGGGAGTATAAGGGAGACATGCACGCAGGGGAGGAGGATAGGGGAGCCATGCACGCAGGGGAGGATGGGGGAGCCATGCACGCAGGGTGGGAGGATAGGGGAGCCATGCACGCAGGGGAGAAGGATGGGGGAGCCATGCACGCAGGGGGAAGGATGGGGGAGCCATGCATGCAGGGTGGGAGTATAGGGGAGCCATGCACGCAGAGAAGGAGGATGGGGGAGCCATGCATGCAGGGGAGGAGGATGGGGGAGCCATGCACGCTTGGGAGAAGGATGGAGCCATGCACGCAGGGGAGGAGGATGGGGGAGCCATGCACACAGGGTGGGAGTATAGGGGAGCCATGCACGCAGAGGAGGAGGATGGGGGAACCATGCACGAAGGGGAGGAGGATGGGGGAGCCATGCACGCAGGGGAGGAGGATGGGGGAGCCATGCACGCAGGGGAGGAGGATGGGGGAGCCATGCACGCAGGGTGAGAAGGATGAGGGAGCCATGCACACAGGGTGGGAGGATGGAGTATAAATATGGTGGAGTATAAATACTAGGCCCTATAGGGGGACACAGTATGACAGGACAGTGTGAAGAGGGGGCCGGTATAGAAAGGAGAGGTCAGTGTGAAGAGTATGTACCATAAGAGGGACAGTGTGGGGGTCATATTTTGTGCAGACAATATAGCGAGGGGCAATTTTTTATTCAGGAGCATTATAATGACACTTGTATCTTTAAGGGCATCATGTGGAGATTTTCTGCAAAAGAGCGGAGAAGATGGAAGTCTGCAGAGACGGCTGTGGATGAGAAAACTCATCATGGGATCTGGACAAGATGAAGAAAAGAAGAATGGCTCCAGAGGCGACATCATCTATAAGGTACCTGGATGTAAATGTTATTTGTGATGCTAACTCTCATGTTTTTATTTATGTTTGGAGCATTAAAGGGGATGTCCAGGTTTGTAATGAGTCTGCAGCCATTCTTTGTGACTGCAGACTTCTGACTTCTCACAGTGCAAACTGCACGCTGTCAGGATTCTCTCATGCTGGGGATTTACATTAATGCGGTCACATGCTGACTAGACATGTGTGGCCTCCGTCAATGAAAATGAACTAAGCGAGGCCGGGCACGTCTAGTCGGAATGTGGTCAGAAGTATACAAATCGCATGTTTGTGTTGACATGACCGTCCACCGGCAAGGGAGAATCCTAAAAGTGTGCAGTGCGTGCGTTGTGAGAATTCAGAAGCTGCGATGTCAGGATTCAGCTCTGCAGGTTCCAGGAGTCGTCACATGGACACTTCACTCATATGCGACTTTTACACTTATGGTCCTGTGACACCGAGCTTCTCTTCCCGCTTCTCTCAGTTTTTCACTGAACATTGAGAGCATTAGGGAGATGAGCTCGTCGGTACATGACTGAGTGTGCAAATCGCATATGTCCTTGGCGGAGGGGGGGCACCAAAATGAATTCTTGCCCCTGGTGCCAGAAACCCTAGATACACCTCTGCCGGTATGCTACTGCGAGCGGCGATTACCGGGTCTGGTGGAGGGAGGTCTGTGCACAGGCAGTGAGGCAGGGACTGAGGGTGTGCACAGAGAGAATGGAGACCCGGAGACTGCCCGTCCCTGTCTACGCCGTAGCCTGGAGTCCTCATTATATGTCAATGTAATATGTCAGTTAATAAATTGTTTTTCTAAAGCTTTATAGTGTAGTTTTAGATCAGGGAGGGATGGATAGGGATGAGCTAGCAAGGTGCAGGGACAGGTAGTGATGGCTACTTGCGGACATGTGCGGCAATTGCGGTTTTGCACTTACGGTGATACAAAAAACACTGTTAGCAGTGTTTTTTGCCATTGCTGCAAGTACCGCATTGGCCGGATCGCGGCAAAACCGCAAGTGCCGCACATGTCCGCAAGTCCCATAGGGAATGAATGAGGCTGAACGCAGTGTTGCCGTAAGTGATCCATTACGTGGCAGATGCGGAAAAACTGCCCGATCTGCTGCAAAAGGCGACTTTCACATCAGCGATTTTTGCCAAAGTCACTGCCGATAGTGTCATACTCACCAATGGAGGAGGCAGCACTAAAAGTGCCTAGGGCAGCAGAAACTCTAAATACGGCCCTGGATGTAAGAATGTTTCTTTGGTTAACCTTGTTTATATTTTTCTTGTAGGATGAGGTTGTCGTGACCACAACAGACACTAGGTGGAGCTAGAGTCACGTATGTCCCTTTTAAAAAGTTGTGTTCCTATTTAGGCTTTGTAGATAGGAAAATAATTACATGCAACTAATTGTGTGATTTTTAGACTAAAGAAAATAAGTACATGGCTACACACACAAGGCTGAATTAGTAACTTTCAAAACTTGAATGCAGTGTTTTTTTGTTTTTGTTTGTTTTTCCCTTTCAACTTTTGTGAATAGAGTGGCCCAAAAGATCCCTTGCCCCATATGAAAAGATTATTACTATTAAAGACCTGTGATAGTTTGGAACCTTGTTGGAGACTATACATTGATGCCCACAAACTTCAAGTTATGATGCTGTATATAGCATTCATATTGGGAATAAACCCTCAGCCTGAGCAGAAGACTCCTCTCCATATTGTCTATGGATCTCAGTGTTGCCATCTTCACATTTAGGGCTCATTTCCACTGGCGAGAGACAAATCGGTCCGTAATCTGGACCGAAAAAAGGGATGTAGCGTATGCGATTGTCATGCGAGTGTAATGCGAGTGCAATGCGATTTTTAATCGCACCATCCGTTTTACATCCGTATGACATCCGTATGCAATCCGTTTTATTTCTCTGCAACTATTTTTATACAGTCATTTACAGGACCATGGACAGTGTTCTAGGCCACAGAATGGTGATGTATCCGTAAAAAACGGACGGAATACGGATGGTCCGTATTCCGTCCGTTTTTTTTCTCGCACCCATTGACTTGCATTGGCGAGTCTCGTCCGAGACTCGCAGCAAATCGCAGCAAATCGCAGCATGCTGCGATTTTTTTCTCAGTCCGATTTCGGCTGAGAAAAAAATCGCAAATGAAAAGACACCTATTGAATAACATTGGTCCGAGTGCAATCCGATTTTTTATCGGATTGCACTCGTCCGTTTTCCTCGCCAGTGGAAATGAGCCCTTAGATTCAGTATCTGGGCTTCCAAATGCTCAACGTGATCACATCTCACACAGCAGTATGCACCCTCGACCGGCTGATCAAGGACTGCATACATGTGGCAAGATGTGCACTGGATGGCATTAACAATAGTGGAGCACGTTTCCTAATGGGGATCGCACCAGACAGAAAAGTTAAATAAAAAATAAATACAAAGTATTAATAAAACACAGACAGCAATTCAGTAATTCCTCCCTTGGAAACTCCCTGAATCACAAGTCACTGAATCACAAGTCACACTTACCGCCGTTCACACTTACGCTCAGGTCACACTCAGCTCGTTCACACTCGCTAAGCAGAAGATTTAAAGAGATTTTTTTCTTTTTTCCCTCAGCAGCAATCCACCTTGCTGTTCAATGCACTTCCAAAAAGAATACTTTCAGCTACTAACAGTCGCATACAGAAGTCAAATTTGGAGCATCCAGCACTCTGCAGAACCAATTTAATTTAAAAACAAGTGCTGTCATCACTTTGTAATTGTTTTTAGAGATTATGCTTGGATTATAGGCCTTATATCGTGTTTGTGTGTGTGTACAGTTGAAAACAGAAGTTTCCATACACCATATAAAAAGACACAGATGCATGTGTTTCTCAATATCTGACATGAAATCAGAATAAACCTTTCCCTTTTTAGGTCAGTTAGGATTACAACGATTATTAATATTTTTAATATTTGTCAAATGCCAGAATAATGAGAACGAGACAATGGACAACAAATTTTGGGGTCTATTTATTTTTAAAAAATGTGATTTATTTATTTATTTTTTCAACGGAAGGGGTCCAGTTTTCAAAATAGTGTCACTTGCGGGGGTTTTACATTGTTTAGGCACATCAGGGGCTCTCCAAGCTCGACATGGCATCCTCTAATTATTCCAGCAAACTTTGCATTCAAAAAGTCAAATGGCGCCTCTTCCCTTTCAAGCCCTGCCATGCGCCCAAACAGTGGTTTTCCCCCACATATGGGTTATCTGCTTACTCAGGAGAAATTGCTCAACAAATTGTGAGGAGCAATTTCTCCTATTAGGCTAGGTTCACATTGCGTTAACAGCAGCCCGTTCAACACATGCGTTAATGGGCTGCTGTTAACGCAAGTGCCGATACGTCACTTGCGTAGCTAGTAGATGCTCTATCTGCGCTAGCAGTGACGAACCCGGAAACGCTGCAGCCAGCGTCCCTGGGACCGTCACTCAATGACGGCACATCGCTAGCGCACGCCCATTGTAGGCATGCGCGAGCGATGCATCCGCCATAGGACTTAATGGCGGCATTAACGGACTGCGTTACACCACGTTATGCCGCGGTGTAACGTAGTCCGTCTAACGGACGCCAAAGATGCAATGTGAACCCAGCCTTACCCTTATGAAAATGCAAAATGTGGAGTGAAGAAAGATTTTTGTGGGAAAAATTTGATTTTTTTTTTTAATTTTCACGGCTCAAGAATATAAACTTTTGTGAAGCACCTGGGGGTTCAAGGTGCTCACCACACATCTAGATAAGTTCATTGAGGGGTCTAGTTTCTAAAATGGGGTCACTTGTGGGGGGGTTTCCACTGTTTAGGCACATCAGGGGTTCTCCAAACATGACATGGCATCCACTAATTATGCCAGCAACTTTTACATTCAAAAAGTGAAATGGCACCCCTTTCTTTACGAGCTCTGCCGTGTGCCCAAAAACAGTGGTTTTCCCCCACACATGGGATATCGGCATGCTCAGGAGAAATTGCACAACAAATTGTATGGTCCATTTTCTCCTGTTACCAGAGGCGTATCTGGGGGGGGCAGCCAGGGCGGCGGGGGGGGGGGGCAGTCGGGCCACCTAATGCGGTGGTCCACAGTGTATACCCCGGCGGCTACATTCTGCCACCCCCTGGACTGGGAGTCAGCTACTCTCTGTGCCGACTGTCAAGCTGACAGCCGGCACAGAGAAGCTACAGTGTGCAGGCTCCCAGGGATCAATTGTACTCGCATCTTACAGACGCGAGTACAATTTAAGCTCTGACTGCAGGGTCAGAGTGACGCCAGCAACGTGATCAGGTCATGTGATCACGCTGCTGACATCGCTGCAAAGACAAAGACGGGTGGTAAGTAGTGATGAGCGAGTGTACTAGTTGGTCGGGTTTTCCTGAGCACGCTCGGGTGACCTCCGCATATTTATGACTGCTCGGAGATTTAGTTTTCATCGCGGCAGCTGAATGATTTACCGCTAGTAGCCAGGCTGAGTACATGTGGGGGTTGCCTGGTTGCTAGGGAATCCCCACATGTAATCAAGCTGGCTAATAGCTGTAAATCATGCAGCTGCAGTGATGAAAACTAAATCTCCAAGCAGTCATAAATACGCAAAGGTCACCCGAGCGTGCTCGGGAAAACCCGAGCAACGAGTACACTCGCTCATCACTAGTGGTAAGTGCTCCAGTGGAGCTGAAGACACCGAAGATTAAGTGCACGGGGGGGATTTAATGTGTATGGGGGGAGAATTGGAGTGGGGATGGGGGATTTATTGTGTGGGGGGGAGATGTGGAGTGAGGATGGGGGATTTAATGTGTGGGGGGGAGATTTGTCATGGGGATGGTGGATTTAATGTGTGGGGGGAGATTTGGAGTCAGGATGGGGGATTTAATGTGTGGGGGGAGATTTGGAGTGGGGATGGGGGATTTCTTGTATGTGGTGAGATTTGTAGTGATGATGGGGGATTTAATATGTGGGGGAGATTTGAGGACACAAAATGAAGAGCAAAGGGGGAGATGAGGGGCAAGTATAAGGAAACGGTACAGGGGAATGGGGGACATGTATAAAGAAACAGTACAGGGGAATGGCGGGAATGTATGAGGAAATGGTAAGGGGGAATGGGGGGCATGTATGAGGAAACAGTAGCAGGGAATGGGGGGGCATGTATGAGGAAACAGTATGGGGAATGGGGGGAATGGGGGAAATGTACGTGGAAACAGTATTGGGGAATGGGGGCATGTACGAGGAAACAGTATGGGGGAATGTGGGGACATATATGAGGAAATAGTATGGGGGATGTGTGCAGACACAGTATGGTGAGTGGGGATGGGTGCAGACAGTATGGGGAGAGAACGGGGAATGTATGCGGACACAGTATGAGTAGCGATGTGAAAAATGTATGTGGACAAAGTACAGGGAGTGAGGGTGATGGGATTTGTGCAGACACAGTATGGGGAGTCAGGTGAGCAGGCAGTATAGAAAGTGAGGGGGTAAATATATGAGGAGACAATATGGTGAACAGGGTGGATGTAAGAGGAGAAAGTATGAGGAGGGAGGGGAATAGTGTGAGGAGACAGTATGGGGGGAGAAAAGTGAGTGGACACAGAATAGAAACTGAGTAGTGGGGGCGTAGCATGGGGGGACAGTGTAAGGGCACAGCCAGGAGGGGACAGTATACCAAGGAGGGAGAGTGTGATGAGAGAGTACAGGGGGGGAGACACAGTATGGGAGGACAGTGTGAAGAGGGGGGCCGGTATGAAAAGGAGAGGTCAGTGTAAAAAGCATGTTCTATAAGAGGGACAGTATGGGGGTCGTATTTTGTGCAGACAATATAGTGAGGGGAAATTTTTTTATTCAGGAGCATTGTAATGACCCGTATATCTTTTAAGGGCATCATGTGGAGATTTTCTGCAAAAGAGCGGAGAAGATGGAAGTCTGCAGAGGCGAGCTGTGGATGAGAAAACTCATCATGGGGTCTGAACAAAATGAAGAAAAGAAGTATAACGACTCCAGAGATGATGACATCTATAAGGTGCCTGGATGTATAGTAAATGTTATTTGTGATACTGACTATTTCTCATGTTTTTATTTATGTTAGGAACATTAAAGGGATGTCCAGGTTTGTAATGAGTCTGCAGTCATTCATTGTGACTGCAGACTTCTGACTTCTCACAGTGCGTGGAGCGCCCCCACTGTCGGAGGGCCGAGGGGTACCCGGTACCGGGCCTCTCTGTCTCGATTCGGGGATTGTCACGATGGCTAGACCCGGTCCGTGACCCTGCTGAGGGGCGTCCAGTAGAAGTTGAGAGTGATGATGTGTGGTGCAGGGTGCGATGAATAACGAGGACACAAGGTTGCAGTCTCTTTAACTGTTTACTGAAGGCTTCAGGATCCTCAATCCGGAGTACGGTTAACAGGGCTGTCTGAGACCGGCCGGTCCGATGGCACCTCCAGAGTTCCCTTTGCAGGTGGAAATCTGTGCCTACCTTCTAGCGCTTGTGTGTTGTAGTCCTTCCCTGCTTAGCACCACGGGATAGTCCTCACAACTGTTGTGTCTGTTTCTGAAGTTCTCTCACAACTAGTGTTGAGCGATACCGTCCGATACTTGAAAGTATCGGTATCGGAAAGTATCGGCCGATACCGGCAAAGTATCGGATCCAATCCGATACCGATACCCGATACCAATACAAGTCAATGGGACTCAAGTATCGGACGGTATCCCTGATGGTTCCCAGGGTCTGAAGGAGAGGAAACTCTCCTTCAGGCCCTGGGATCCATATTAATGTGTAAAATAAAGAATTAAAATAAAAAATATTGCTATACTCACCTCTCCGACGCAGCCTGGCCCTCACCGAGGGAACCGGGAGCCTTCTTTGCTTAAAATGCGCGCTTTTCCTTCCTTCCATGACGTCACGGCTTCTGATTGGTCGCGTGCCGCCCATGTGGCCGCGACGCGACCAATCACAGCAAGCCGTGACGTAATTTTCAAGTCCTTCTAGGCATTCAGTATTTTAAAATTACGTTCCGGCTTTGTGATTGGTCGCGTCGCGGTCACATGGGCGACGCGACCAATCACAAGCCGTGACGTCACGGGAGGCAGGAGACGCGCGCATTTTAAAATGCGCGCGTGTCCAGCCTCCCGTGACGTCACGGCTTGTGATTGGTCGAGTCGCCCATGTGACCGCGACGCGACCAATCACAAGCCAGAACGTAATTTTAAAATCCTGAAGGACCTGAAATTACGTCACGGCTTGCTGTGATTGGTTGCGTCGCGGCCACATGGGCGACGCGACCAATCACAAAGCCGGAACGTAATTTTAAAATACTGAATGCCTAGAAGGACCTGAAAATTACGTCACGGCTTGCTGTGATTGGTCGCGTCGCGGCCACATGGGCGGCACGCGACCAATCAGAAGCCGTGACGTCACGGAAGGAAGGAAAAGCGCGAATTTTAAGCAAAGAAGGCTCCCGGTTCCCTCGGTGAGGTCCAGGCTGCGTCGGAGAGGTGAGTATAGCAATATTTTTTATTTTAATTCTTTATTTTACAAATTAATGTTGTTTTTTACATATTAATGTTGTTTCGATACCGATACCCGATACCACAAAAGTATCGGATCTCGGTATCGGAATTCCGATACCCGCAAGTATCGGCCGATACCCGATACTTGCAGTATCGGAATGCTCAACACTACTCACAACTGATTCTGATGTTCTTCTCCGTCCCCCCAGATGATATGGCTAGGACGCACCCGTATGACGGGTAGGCCCTGAGTTCTTCCGGGACCCTAGAGTCGCCCCTCTCCAACTGTTGCCCCCTGTCTGCTTAGGTGATTTAGGTGAGACAGCCCGCCTATAACTGACTGTTCTGCCATAGGTTTGAAGTAAGGCCTGGAGCTCAATACTTCCTCGGTGTTTCCGGCCACCGGCTACGCGCCTCAGTAGGATGTTGCCTCGGTCTTACAGCACGACTCCTACTGGTGTTTTCTCCTTGTTGCGTTGATCTCGTTTCTCACTCTTCACAATAAACCTCGCTTCTTGTCCTTTCTTGGGGTACCGGCGCAATGAAGTGCAGGCGCGGTCCCGTAACGTTCTTTCTGTTCACTAGGCCTCGGTCAGGATCCCACCCCTGACAGGGACCCCCCTGAATCTTCCCCTGCAACACCCTCTGCCACAGGATGTTGCCTGGTTCCAACCCAGTCAGCTTTCTGTCTCACTTCCTATCTAACCCCCAGTTTTACCAGACTGTGAGGAGTGGCCTAATACATAGCACCCTTAGCTCCCCCTGGAGGCCAGACTGTGAAGTGTATTGGTGTCTGTGATACCTGGTCAGGTGAACTCCTTCAGTGCCATCAGACGTACCAACACTCCCCTTAGCGGCGGAGCATCAGCACTGCAACGACCAGGACTCTGGGGCGCTGCACTCCCCCCCGGTTAAATCCAGTACTCCTGGACTGGGAAGAAAACAACAATACATGTCAGCAAAAAGACATACAATTTTCAGAAATGCAAAAACAAGTAAATTTGAACAGAGCTTCCCTTTATGGGAGGTGAGAACACTTGAACGTTACAAACATGGTTAAATACTTTAAATAACATACCATAAATAACTTCTATCACCCAGTCGGGTATTCTACTTAGTGCAATTTCTGAACAATAAATTAACTTTGCCTCTAAGGACGTATAAGCTGAATCCACTAAAGGCTTACTATAAAACATTACAAGGCTAATCAACTTTTCTTCATTTTTCCAACTTTACATTCGCAGGACCGCCTGTCTATCTGCCCCAGGCCTACTGCCTCTCGCTCTTCTGCAGGACCGCCCCATTCTCATCTGGGCCTACTGCCTTTCTCTTTCTATACACAGTATAGGACTTATCAACCTTCTCTCAGCACAAGATCACTGAGCCATCTCTGTATGGCTCCTAGGAGGACTCATCAATTAACCCCGTACGGGTTCACTTCCTGTCCTCATTCTTTAACACATTGTTAAACATTTCCTACAAGCAACTAACTAACTACATATAACTTTTTCATAGAAATACTATCATTACTTCTTTTAAGGCAACATTATGCTTTAAGTGCTATTGGTGAACGTTCCCTTTAAGAGGGGACCAAGTCTCTTGGAGGTAGTGCAACTTCTCAAGCTGCGAGTTCGTGTAAGGCAGGGACTCCTGTACTGTTTTCAGGAACAGTTTCTTCGCAAAGAGTCCTTTTCTTTGTAAAACCAGTAGGGAGCACCTTTAAGAAGGTGCAAACTATTTACAATAAGTTTGTAATCATGCAGTGTTCATGATCCAGCAGTTCTTTTCAACAGTGATAAACAGGAAACAAAACAAAAAGAGAAAAATAGGGATCCCAGGTAAACTAAGGGATCCCTTTAAGAGTTAGCCATAGTCAGATTGTAGCAGCAGAAAGACACATAGAAAGACGAACAGTTAACTATATGCAGTTTGTAAAGCATTTATGCTTATTCAGGTTCTGGCTGAGCCGGAGGTGGCCTCCTTCCGGGCCTCACCTGGCAGACGGGTCGTGGTGGCGTAACAAGGACCGGTCCTGGCCTCAGCAACGACAGGATTCCTCTTTGGGACACCCTCCTCAATCGGGAGCGACCACGACTCATAGATACGCGGTGGGTCTGGATTTCCTGGGGTTCCGCGGGGGCAGGTTCCGTCGCCTTCTCCGCAGGGGATTTGTCCTCCGACGTTCCGGCAGCGGCCTGGAGTGCGACGCACCGCTGGACACCCCGAGCCACCCAGCCGACCTCCCTCCTCCACCGTGTATAGGTTACTGCATCTCCGGGCTCCAGGTCGCGGTCATACCTTCCTCCGCAGGGCTCCACTTCTGTCCGGTGGACATGGACCTGCAGCGGCTCTCCAATTTCTTGGATGATTCCCCTTCCTTCCCGGGAGTTGAAGAACACCACCACACCCCAGTGTGACGGCGGAGCCTCCTCAACGCCCGTCAGGTCGACCTGGGCCGCAGGTTGGGGTCTGCTCCGCCACGCCGCCATCAGGCGCCGCAGGTGTTCTGCCTCCGGCAGGATCCTCAGGCCCTGTGCCTGCAGCTCACACTCTGCCGCGGCCGGGATGGAGGAAGCAGGGGACACCGGAGTTAGGTGGACCTCCGTAGGCTGACCCAGCCGAGCGGTCACAAGAGCGTCGGCCTCGAGGCGGCGTGCTATCTGCCGGGCCTCAGCGGCAGCCACACACTCCTCAGACGGCGGCCAGCTGGGTCTGCCTGGCGGTAGCTCCGTAAGGGCCAGTCCCTGCAACGATGGCGAGTCTGGGGCTGTGACGGGTAGTGCAGCCTCATGCTGGATCGGGTCGTCCCCATGCGGTGCTTCCGACGTCGCCATCTTTGCCTCCTCCTCGGTATCTTCTACCCGCGCTCTCTTTCGTGGGCGGCCCCGTCTCCATGGTCTCCACCCTCCAAAGAGCATGAGAAGGCGGACCTCAGCTGCTGACGGGCACGTCCTCAGGATACAGAGATATTTAGACTGGGCGGCCATTGTCTTTCGCGCTCTTCAGCTTGTCTATGCCCACTTCCACGCCATTCTTCTTCTCCTGCGCTCTCCTTAGCGCTGTAATGGCGGTGGTTTTGGCGGCAAGTGGCAATACACAGTCTTTGCAACAAGTCACAGTCCAAGCACAACAAATCACAGTTCCAAGGCACACATGACCTGATTCTTCAGGCTTAAGTAGATCCTGTTCGTGACGCCAAGTTGGAGCGCCCCCACTGTCGCAGGGCCGAGGGGTACCTGGTACCGGGCCTCTCTGTCTCGATTCGGGGATTGTCACGGTGGCTAGAGCAATCCGTGACCCTGCTGAGGGGCGTCCAGTAGAAGTTGAGACTGATGATGTGTGGTGCAGGGTGCGATGAATAACGAGGACACAAGGTTGCAGTCTCTTTACCTCTTTACTGAAGGCTTCAGGATCCTCAATCCGGAGTACGGTTAACAGGGCTGTCTGAGACCGGCCGGTCCGATGGCACCTCCAGAGTTCCCTTTGCAGGTGGAAATCTGTGCCTACCTTCTAGCGCTTGTGTGTTGTAGTCCTTCCCTGCTTAGCACCACGGGATAGTCCTCACAACTGTTGTGTCTGTTTCTGAAGTTCCCTCACAACTGATTCTGATGTTCTTCTCCGTCCCCCCAGATGATATGGCTAGGCCGCACCCGTATGATGGGTAGGCCTGGAGTTCTTCCGGGACCCTAGAGTCGCCCCTCTCCAACTGTTGCCCCCTATGTCTGCTTAGGTGATTTAGGTGAGACAGCCCGCCTATAACTGACTGTCCTGCCGTAGGTTTGAAGTAAGGCCTGGAGCTCAATACTTCCTCGGCGTTTCCGGCCACCGGCTACGCGCCTCAGTAGGATGTTGCCTCGGTCTTACAGCACAACTCCTACTGGTGTTTTCTCCTTGTTGCGTTGATCTCGTTTCTCACTCTTCACAATAAACCTCACTCCTTGTCCTTTCTTGGGGTACCGCCGCAATGAAGTGCAGGCGCGGTCCCGTAACGTTCTTTCTGTTCGCTAGGCCTCTGTCAGGATCCCACCCCTGACAGGGACCCCCCTGAATCTTCCCCTGCAACACCCTCTGCCACAGGATGTTGCCTGGTTCCAACCCAGTCAGCTTTCTGTCTCACTTCCTATCTAACCCCCAGTTTTACCAGACTGTGAGGAGTGGCCTAATACATAGCACCCTTAGCTCCCCCTGGAGGCCAGACTGTGAAGTGTATTGGTGTCTGTGATACCTGGTCAGGTGAACTCCTTCAGTGCCATCAGACGTACCAACACTCCCCTTAGCGGCGGAGCATCAGCACTGCAACGACCAGGACTCTGGGGCGCTGCATGCGCACTGCACACTGTCAGAATTCTCTCGTGCTGGTGATTTACATACATGCGGTCACGTGCTCACTAGACATGTGTGGTCTAACTCAATGAAAATGAACTGAGCGAGGCCGGGCACGTCTAGTCAGAATCCGGTCAGAATTATACAAATCGCATGCTTGTGCTGACATGACCGTCCACCGGCAAGGGAGAATCCTAAAAGTGTGCAGTGCATTAGTTGTGAGAATTCAGAAGCCTGTGATGTCAGAATTCAGCTCTGCAGGTTCCAGCAGTTATCACATGGACACTTCACTCATATGTGATTTTCATACTTATGGTCCTGTGACAATGAGCTTCTCTTCCTGCTTCTCTCAGTTTTTTACTGATCATTGAGAGCATTAGGGAGAGCGGCTCATAGGTACGTGACTAAGTGTGCAAATCGCATATGTCCTTGCAGGGGGGTAGGGGCGCCAAACTGAACTCTTGCCCCCGGTGCCAGAAAATCTAGACACAACTCTGCATGTTACCTTGGGAAAGTTAAAAAAAAAAAATTAGGTCTATAGGAAAATTTTTGTGAAAGAAAGTTAAATATTTATTTTTTCCTTCCACATTCCAAAAATTACTGTGAAGCATATGAAGGGTTAATAAACTTCTTGAATGTGGTTTTGCTCACCTTGAGGGTTGCAGTTTTTAGAATGGTGTCATTTTTCGGTATTTTCTTTCATTATAGGACCCTCAAAGTCATTTCAAATGTGAGGCAGTCCCTAGAAAAAATGGTTTAGCAAAATTTGGTGTAAAAATTAGAACTCGCTGGTCAACTTGTAACCCTTATAACTTCCTAACAAAAAAAATTATGTTTCAAAAAGTGTACTGATTTATCAAATCTGCCATACTATACTATGGTCAATGTTAATTCAAACATGATGAAATGTATTCTTAAGGACAAGATTACAGAACTATTTTATCTGTGCTACATAATATTGCAAGGAAAACTAATATTTTCCGATATAGAAGAATCTAAACAGTGTTACATAGGATGAGCAATGATCACAGCCACTCTCAGGAGCCTAATAAAGCCAAGTTGACATTGCAACCACTGCACCCCCAATTAAAGGGTTTGTCTGGTCCAAATCGATAAGTGTGCAGTCACTCTGTGTGGTTGCAGACTTATGAATCCCCTAGCACAAGCACTGTGTGTGCTGCAGCCAGGGCCGGACTGGCCATTTGGCAATTCTGGCAAATGCCAGAAGGGCCTGTCTGGTTGTGGGCTGCCTTGTCTGCTACGTTGTTAACAGAATCAGTGTTCTCAAGATACCCATACTGTTAAGAGTTGCGACGAAGCACAAAGTTGCTGACTCCGTCACTCACCCCAGCAGGCCACTGGTATCATTAGAAATATTGGTCTTGTAGTACATCTTGGTTTCCTCCATCCGGGGTAATATTAGTAATATATCCCATCTGGTGCTTGGGGACGGGGAAAACATGGGCCTGTGTGATTTCAAATGCCAGGGCTGAATTTCAGTCCCAGCCCGTACCTGGCAGCAGGGATTCACCGGTTTCTGAGTCGGGATTGGAGGGCATACAAAAATGCCCATGTTTCTGAATTAAAGCATGTCTACAAGGAAGGATAAGACCTAATACATCCCTTCACTAATTAAATTACCTAATTGACAATAATATTGCAGTTCTTATCATTTTGCACAACTGATTTATTGCTTAACGTCTAGTTTTATATTTGTTTCTAGAGTTCACGTATGAGTTAGTCACTTTTGTCCTTTGGTATGCTATTTATGACTTTTGTTTGTAATCCATCATCCATAACTAAGGAAGTTCATTATTGTTAGAGAGCTATTTAGTTACTTCTCTGCATCTTCCCTTGAGGTGCGGCTTTTATTTTTTTTATATAATGTTAATAATTCTTATTGTAAAATAATGCTCCTATTCTATTTTCTAATAAGGTTTTTACATAAATTTGTCCAAATCTCTACTTGACACAGCACTGTAGTTTACATGACCAAGCTAACGGTTATGAAAAGAAATCTTGAAAACCATGAAAATGTAAAACATGGCATATCTTAACCCCTTAACGACCGCTGATACACCTTTAACGGAGGCAGTTAAGGGTACTTACTACTTATTCCTCAGCGCCGCTCTTTATCGGTGCTAAGAAATAAGTGTATAGCTCCCCTTAGCGTCAGAAAATCTCCGGGGTCTCAGCTACTCCGGGATAGCCAAGACCTCGGAGAACATGATTCGGTTAGGGTTTTAACGTCACCAGTCACGTGATCACCGTTATTCACCAAATAACATTGATCACAAAAAAAAGTCCGTTTTTCCATTAATTTCTTATCTGGTATGATCTAGCATACCAGAGGAGAGAGAAATTGGGTCCCCCGAGCGCCGCCAGTACCTCCACCGTCCCAGGACCCTCCTGCTCCATCCCTCAGCACTCCACACCATCTTCATGGAAGAAAATGGCGGGTGCATGCGCAGTGCACCTGCTGAGATCTGCCGGCCTGTACCGGCAACAATAGGAGATTTTTAATATTGATTCATTTTGATCACTGTGATAGACCCGATTACAGTGATCACACATTTTCAGAGGGCCAGCAGGTGCCGTGAGTTTTGTGAGCTCCAGAGTTCATTTTGGCCACCGGATCCCAATGGAGACACTGTCATAGCGGGTGAAGCCGCTTGTAAGGTGAATATCATAGAGGAGTTGGGGAAATTGTATGATCAGTGTCAGTAAATTGGATTCTACCAGACACCAAAAGCATTAGAATTAAGTTTTGAATACAGTGTATGCAAGCGAGGGCCTGTATTGTGCCCAGTCTCTCAGGCCTGAAACCCATGTCAGGAACATGCACAAGCCTAGTTTTACTTTGAAGCAGCCTCCTCAAGGGAAAAAGACAGAAGTGCCATTGACCAATCTGCACAAGCCTACACAGTTCTTCTGGAAACTACCCAATTAGGCAGAATGTGTCTTTTGCATGGTTTTGAGCAACAATAGAGTAATTACAGGATATGTCCCAGAGAGTGACGAGGTATGTGGAGTGTATTACTCAGGTGACAGGCAGTGCTACAGAGCTCAGGTAAAGGCCTTAGCATGGCAATGACCATGTTCCAATATGTTCAGGCTGTGGCATGAATAGGTCTGTGGAGCATATTAACCCAGTCTCTTAGATGTGCTTAAAATGTACATAAACTGGCCAATACCCCACCACCATTTTTTTGTAAGGGCCCAAATTTAGAAACTGTAAGGGGAGCAACAGTTTAATAAAGATACACAAGTCTCATTTAGGAGCCTTTAAAAGTCAGCAATGGTCTTTGTCCAGCACTGGACAATGTAAAGTGCTAATGAATATGTATACCCTATCTAACTAACAATTTATGAACAGACATATATGCTTACAAGGGACAAATGAATGCTGCACTGGGACAACGAACTGGATGTGGTTGCTGACTGTGTCTGTGCAACTGCAGGTTGTAGACAGCAGACATCAGCGCCTCCTTCCTAGACAGCAGATTGTGAAGGATGTAACACAGGGGAAGGGCCAGTGGTTTCACCGTCAGACAAAGGTTTTGTACCCAGGCATTCCACCCACCTACTGGGGTGCTGCATATATGAGCAGAATATGGTGTATGATAGCAGAGGTATTATGTCGAATTTCCCTTTATAAGGGGATGTGTGGGTAAGATTTTCAAACTAGCAGCATATATATAGAGCATGTTTCATTACACATATTCTTATTCTGTGTAAAGGTACCTTCACACGAAGCGACGCTGCAGCGATAGCGACAACGATGCCGATCGCTGCAGCGTCGCTGTTTGATCGCTGGGGAGCTGTCACACAGACCGCTCTCCAGCGACCAACGATGCCGAGGTCCCCGGGTAACCAGGGTAAACATCGGGTTGCTAAGCGCAGGGCCGCGCTTAGTAACCCGATGTTTACCCTGGTTACCAGCGTAAAAGTAAAAAAAACAAACAGTACATGCTCACCTGCACGTCCCCCGGCGTCCGCTTCCTGACACTGACTGAGCTCCGGGCTGCCCTAACAGCACAGCGGTGACGTCACCGCTGTGCTTTCACTTTCACTTTAGGGCCAGCGCTCAGTCAGTGTCAGGAAGCAGATGCTGGGGGACGCGCAGGTGAGTATGTACTGTTTGTTTTTTTTACTTTTACGCTGGTAACCAGGGTAAACATCGGGTTACTAAGCGCGGCCCTGCGCTTAGTAACCCGATGTTTACCCTGGTTACCAGTGTAAAACATCGCTGGTATCGTTGCTTTTGCTTTCAAACACAATGATACACGGCGATCGGACGACCAAATAAAGTTCTGGACTTTATTCAGCGACCAGCGACATCACAGCAGGATCCTGATCGCTGCTGCGTGTCAAACTAAACGATATCGCTAGCGAGGACGCTGCAACGTCACGGATCGCTAGCGATATCGTTACAAAGTCGTTTCGTGTGAAGGTACCTTAAGGCTGAAACCTGAAGAATTGTGTGGAACATATAAATGCATTGATGTTCCAAAATGTCCAAGTGCAGACCCAAAAATACACATCAGACTACCAGACACATGCTTAAAGAGGTCATGAGAAGGGCAACACAATAAAAAAATCAAAATATATAGAGATTGAGAGTACAAGTTTCACCATATTTTTGAGTTGTTCTGGGGAGAGCCAATGATCGGTCTGTTCTTTTATCCCTTTCAACTGCTTGGCTGCGTTGTGAGCTTTTTCACCTAAACAGATGAGCTTCAGCAGAGCGTACTGCCGCTTTGCCAAGGCAGTGCTGCAGACTTCCCAGCTGGCGAGTGATGGGGAGACAAGTTCCGCTGAGGAGGAGGAGACTGAAACCCTGATGGAAGTTGGGCACGCTATTCTTGGTGTGGGTTTGATGTGTGATGTACCATCGTCTGACTCTTTCCCAGATTCCACCAGTTTAACCCAATGTACCATCAGGGAAATGTAGCGTCCCTGTCCACAAGAACTTGTCCACGTGTCTGTGGTTAGGTGGACCTTCCCTGTGACTCCATTGGCCAGAACACGGCGGACGGCACACTGGAAAAAATAGTGGCGGGAAGGAATAGAGTACCGTGGGGCTGCTACCACCAAGTGGTCGTGGAAAGACTCAGTTCGCACAAGTCGAAACAGCAACATTTCCAGGGCTACCAATCTGGCAATGTACTGTTTAGCGTTTTGGCATGTGGGTGGGTGGATATATCTGCTTTCTGTTAAAAGTTTGGGGCAGGGATAAGTGAACGCTGTGCTGGGACAACAAACTGGACGTGGTTGCTGACTGTTGTGTCTGTGCAACTGCAGGTTGTGGGCAGAAGGCATCAATGCCTGCTTCATGGATAGCAGATAGGGAAGGCCATAACATAGGGGAAGGAGCAGTGATTTCACCGTCAGAGACTGATTTTGTACCCAGGCCTTCTGCCCATGTACTGGGGTTCTTGGCTGCCATGTGCTTTTGCATGCTGGTGGTGCTCAGGTTGGCAGTGTTCTTTCCTCTCCTTAGCTTAGTTTGGCAGATGCTGCAAATTACAGTTTTTTTGTTGGAAGTAATTTCAGAAAAAACTGCCATGCAGGGGAACAACGCATTCTTGGTCTGTTATCTAGCCAAGTGGGGGGCCTCTGTGGAACAGTTGACCAAGTTCTCTCTCTGTTCAAACCACTACCTCTTCTTGCCTGTTTCGTGCTACGGTTCCATCCCTCTCTGCATTACTGTGCTCTCTAGGCATGCCACCGTGCCAGGTTGGATCAGTGGCCTCATCATCGACCACGTCATCTTCTAATTCATCTTCTGAGTTGTGATTTTAGGCTGACCTGATGGCAACTGTGCATCATGATTATTCTCCACTTCTTCAGACATGAATTGACCTTTCCCAATGTGGCTTTCTCCTGTCCATTGGTGCTCAAATGTTTGAGCACCACTGCACTCCACCTCCTCATGACCCTCTTTAGTGGTGCACGTTGAGAGGCCTGACAAATTACAAGGGAACGTAAACAGTTCCTCAGAGTGGCCAGCTTTAGGTTCATATGTCTCCTGGGACTCTTGATGGTGGGAGGAAGGAGGAACAGATTGATGATCAAGAGGCCCAGCTTCTTGGCTACTGAGACTGGATCATGTTGAAGTCTATGTAGTGCTGCTTGTCAACACATTGGACACACTGGAGCTTTGTCTGCCATCCAACCCACAACATCCTCACATTTGTCTGGGTTCATCAGTGGTATAGCGCACTGAGCAAATTTTGACAGAAAACTAGAATGAGATCCAGTCATCTTCTGATATGTAACACTGCCTTGGCAGGCACCACCACATCCACATCCCTTAACATCACCCTTTATCATATTGAATGCATTATGCTTATGTAAAAAAATTCCTGGCTTTATTTTTCACAAGTACCATCACAGAGGTGTTATGTACAAATTCACTGAATCTAGCAATGTGTGTCAATATTTTTTAAGATATCAGCTGTATTACACATGGCAACAGCAGACTCATGAAAATTTAAGGTAAATAGTCATGTTTGCGTATCTCAGCAGGCTTTGCACCAGTCGTGCAACTGCTAGATAAAGATACGCTATTTATTAAAAAAATAGAAAATTATTTTTATTTTTAGATCACTTTGCTGACACAACAACGGACTAATAAAAACTATTGCCACTGCTAAATTTTGACATTTGATTATGTCTACCTGGGTTGTGCCAGTCACACAACGGCTCGATAGATATGCTATTTAGTAAAGCAATAGACCTTTTTTTATATTGCCTTGCTGGCACACTGCAACAGCGGACTAATGAAAATTATTGCCACTGCTAAATTGTGATGTTTGCTTATCTCGGCACAGATTGCACCAGTAGCACAACTGCGAGATAAAAATAAGCTATTTATTTATCCAATAGAAATATTAGGGATTTTTAGATGGCCTTTATGAGACACGTCAACAGCAGACTCAGGGAAATTACTGGTAAATAATGATGTTTCCGTAGCTCAGCAGGTTTTATGCCACTTGCATTATTTAGTAATTAGCTTTTAAAATGGATGTTGCTATATTCTGGCACTGAGGAATATTGTTTAGTTGTAACAAAAAAAAAAATTATAGGCTGCTACACATTAACCCCTTTCTGACCTCGGACAGGATAGTACGTCCGAGGTCAGAAGCCCCGCTTTGATGCGGGCTCCGGTGGTGAGCCCGCATCAAAGCCGGGACATGTCAGCTGTTTTGAACAGCTGACATGTGCCTGCAATAGCGACGGGTGAAATCGCGATTCACCCGCCGCTATTAACTATTTAAATGCCGCTGTCAAACGCAGACAGCGGCATTTAACCAGCGCTTCCGGCCGGGCGGCCGTAAATGAGCGCATCGCCGACCCCCGTCACATGATCGGGGGTCAGCGATGCTTCTACATAGTAACCATAGAGGTCCTTGAGACCTCTATGGTTACTGATCGCCGGTGGCTGTGAGTGCCACCCTGTGGTCGGCGCTCACAGTACACCTGCATTTCTGCTGCATAGCAGCGATCTTATGATTGCTGCTATGCAGCAGAGCCGATCGCGTTGTGCCAGCTTCTAGCCTCCCATAGAGGCTATTGAAGCATGGCAAAAGTAAAAAAAAAAAAATGTGAAAAAAATAAAAAAATATAAAAGTTTAAATCACCCCCCTTTCGCCCCAATCAAAATAAGTCAATAAAAAAATCAAACCTACACATATTTGGTATCGCCGCATTCAGAATCGTCCGATCTATCAATAAAAAAAAGCATTAACCTGATCGCTAAATGGCGTAACGAGAAAAAAATTTGAAACGCCAGAATTAAGTTTTTTTGGTCGCCACGACATTGCATGAAAATGCAATAACGGGCGATCAAAAGAATGTATCTGCACCAAAATGGTATCATTAAAATCGCCAGCTCGGCAAGCAAAAAATAAGCCCTCAACCAACCCCAGATCATGAAAAATGGAGACGCTACAAGTATCGGAAAATGGCGCAATTTTTTTTTTTTTTTAGCAAAGTTTGGAATTTTTTTCACCACTTAAAAATAACCTAGTCATGTTAGGTGTCTATGAACTCGTACTGACCTGGAGAATCATAATGGCAGGTCAGTTTTAGCATTTAGTGAACATAGCAAAAAAGCCAAGCAAAAAACAAGTGTGGGATTGCACTTTTTTTTGCAATTTCACCGCACTTGGAATTTTTTTCCCGTTTTCTAGTACATGACATGGTAAAACCAATGGTGTCGTTCAAAAGTACAACTCGTCCCGCAAAAAATAAGCCCTCACATGGCCAAATTGACAGAAAAATAAAAAAGGTATGGCTCTGGGAAGGAGGGGAGTGAAAAACGAACACGGAAAAACGAAAAATCCCAACGTCATGAAGGGGCTAGTATCAGTGATTCCCTTATCTCATACGGGGACACTCTATCAGTCATAGGGGATATCTAGGGCATCTTAGGGGCAGTCATCGTGGAGCAAGAGTGCCAAAATGCTCTCCCTAGGGTGCCAACCTCCGCCGTTTGGAAGGGAAAAACATAGGTGCAACACTAGGGATACCTAGTGCACACAAAGGCTTTATTGTTTTTTACAGTTTTTTGTGGTGTGTTTTGCACCACCTTTTGGTTGATAACTTTTGGAAACAAAAACTGGATTTTATTATTGGGTCCTTATATGATTCCACATTTTTTTATTTGCGAAAAAATGTCTAGACCCTAAGCATTCATTCTGGATCGCCCCCAGGCGCAGGGCAGTGGGATACTCGGTACCGGGTCCCTCTGTCTCGGTTCTGGGGATGTCATGGTGGCCCGACGCGGTCCGTGGCCCTGCTAGCAATAAAGCGAAACAAAAAACAAGTGTGGGACTGCACTTTTTTGCAATTTCACCGCACTTGGAATTTTTTTCCCGTTTTCTAGTACACGACATAGTAAAACCAATGATGTCGTTCAAAAGTACAACTCGTCCCACAAAAAATAAGCCCTCACATGGCCAAATTGACGGAAAAATAAAAAAAAGTTATGGCTCTGGGAAGGAGGGGAGCGAAAAACGAACACGGAAAAATGGAAAATCCCAAGGTCATGAAGAGGTTAATATTATGTAGCTCCAAAAAATTGGTTTAGTTTATGCTGGTACTACCTGATATTATTTGCCTCTAAAAAGAGCTGATTTGTATATTATGGTAGTGGATGAAACCTCCCTATTTCCCCCTAATTTCCATCTAACAATTAATCTTCACAATCTTCAGCTCTTAAAAGAGCTTTTTATAATGAATAACTCTCCCTATACACTCCTATCACTATCCCTATGCTCATACTATGTTCTCCCTATGCTGTTTCCGGCTGCAATGTGGGTAAGATTATGTCGGCAGCCATTAAATATCCCCTATGATGCTGTAAGGCCAGCCAATCACAGTAATGCCACACCAAAGATGGTGCTGGCATTACTGTGATTGGCAAGCCAGCCCAGCATGTTCACTGGCTGCAAATAAAGAGCCAAACATGCTGGGCGAGTCACTCAAATATAACACGGCAAATACCAAATTACTTGCCAACTAACGAATAGCCCAAATTGTGTACTAATTGTGCGAGTGACAAATAGTGCCTAATGTATTCGCTCATCACTAGTGTTGAGCATTCCGATACCGCAAGTATCGGGTATCGGCCGATACTTGCGGTATAGGAATTCCGATACCGAGATCTGATACTTTTGTGGTATTGGGAATCGGAATCGGAAGTTCCCAGTGTATGGTTCCCAGGGTCTGAAGGAGAGGAAACTCTCCTTCAGGCCCTGGGATCCTTATCCATGTAAAAAATAAAGAATTAAAATAAAAAATAGGGATATACTCACCCTCTGACGCGCCCTGGTAGTAACCGGCAGCCTGCTTTGCTTAAAATGAGCGCGTTCAGCACCATCCATGACGTCACGGCTTCTGATTGGTCGCGTGCCGCTCATGTGACCGCCACGCGACCAATCACAAGCCGCGACGTCATTCTCAGGCCCTAAACTCCTCATTCTAGGAATTTAGGACCTGAGAATGACGTTGCGGCTTGTGATTGGTCGCGTGGCGGTCACATGAGCGGCACGAGACCAATCAGAAGCCGTGACATCATGGAAGGTGCTGAACGCGCTCATTTTAAGCAAAGCAGGCTGCCGGTTAACAGCGGTAAGGTGCAGGGGCCTCCGGACGGGTGAGTATATCAATATTTTTTATTTTAATTCTTTATTTTACACATTAATATGGATCCCAGGGCCTGAAGGAGAGTTTCCTCTCCTTCAGACCCTGGGAACCATCAGGATACCTTCCGATACTTGGTGTCCCATTGACTTGTATTGGTATTGGGTATCGGTATCGGCGATATCCGATACTTTTCGGGTATCGGCCGATACTATCCGATACCGATACTTTCAAGTATCGGACGGTATCGCTCAACACTACTCATCACTAATCTTAAAACAATATTTCGGGTGACTGCCCTTTTGTATCTTTTGTTTTCAAAATAACATCAATTCTAGGTATTCCAAATATCTTGGAGAACCAACCATATATCTTCTGTGGATGTAGGCTTCTGTCTCATGTAATCTCAGACAATCTTGATGATGCTGAGATCAGGGCTCTACAGGGCCATATCATCATTACCATGACTCCTTTCTCTTCTTTCATGTCACAGGTTATACACCATCTTAAGATTGAGCACCACAACGAGACACCAAACAGTTATACTGAAATAGCAAGATCTGTCCCATATAAAGATGTTTCAAGATGTGCTTTTCAATTTCTTTTGAAGTAAGGAACTGTAAGATGGCTGCTGGACAGGTCATTGAGGGGAGATATGTATCATCGTGGTTGGTAGCTTCGGTGATGAAAAGAAAGAATGCTCCAACACATGCAAGTGTTTCTCACTAAATTAAAATATCATCAAAAAGTTATTTTATTTCAATACTTCAATACAAAAAGTGAAACTCATATATTATATAGAGTAATTACAGAGTGTATTCTATTTTAAGTGTTTATTTATGTTAATGTTGATGATTATGGCTTACAGCCAATGAAAACCCAAAAGTCATTATCTCAGTAAATTAGAATACTTTATCACTAGTGTTGAGCGATACCGTCTGATACTTGAAAGTATCGGTATCGGAAAGTATCGGCCGATACCGGCAAAGTATCGGATCTAATCCGATACCGATACCCGATACCAATACAAGTCAATGGGACTCAAGTATCGGACGGTATTCCTGATGGTTCCCAGGGTCTGAAGGAGAGGAAACTCTCCTTCAGGCCCTGGGATCCATATTAATGTGTAAAATAAAGAATTAAAATAAAAAATATTGCTATACTCACCTCTCCGACGCAGCCTGGACCTCACCGAGGGAACCGGGAGCGTTCTTTGCTTAAAATGCGCGCTTTTACTTCCTTCCGTGACGTCACGGCTTGTGATTGGTCGCGTGCCGCCCATGTGGCCGCGACGCGACCAATCACAGCAAGCCGTGACGTAATTTTCAGGTCCTCAATGCCTAATTCTAGGCATTCAGGAATTTAAAATTACGTTCCGGCTTGTGATTGGTCGCGTCGCGGTCACATGGGCGACGCGACCAATCACAAGCCGTGACGTCACGGGAGGCAGGAGACGCGCGCATTTTTAAAATTACGTCACGGCTTGTGATTGGTTGCATGCCGCCCATGTGACCACGACGCGACCAATCACAGCAAGCCGTGACGTAATTTCAGGTCCTGATGCCTATTTCTGCATTGAGGACCTGAAATTACGTCGCGGCCACATGGGCGGCACGCGACCAATCACAAGCCGTGACGTCATGGAAGGAAGTAAAAGCGCGCATTTTAAGCAAAGAAGGCTCCCGGTTCCCTCGGTGAGGTCCAGGCTGCGTCGGAGAGGTGAGTATAGCAATATTTTTTATTTTAATTCTTAATTTTACACATTAATGTTGTTTCGATACCGATACCCGATACCACAAAAGTATCTGATCTCGGTATCGGAATTCCGTTACCCGCAAGTATCGGCCGATACCCGATACTTGCGGTATCGGAATGCTCAACACTATTTATCACACCAGCTTGAAAAATTATTTTAAAATCCGAAATGATGACCTACTGAAATGTATGTTCAGTAAATGCACTCAATACTTGGTTGGGGCTCCTTTTGCATCAATTACTGCATCAGTGCGGCTTGGCATGGAGGTAATCAGCCAGTGTCACTGCTGAGGAGTTATGAAAGCCAAGGTTGCTTTGACAGCAGAGTTCAGCTCGTCTGCATTGTTGGGTCTGGTTTCCCCCATGTTCCTCTTGACAATACCCCATGGATTCTCTTTTGGGTTAAGGTCAGGCGAGTTTGCTGGCCAATCAAGCACAGTGATACTGTAGTTTTTAAACCAGGTATTTGTACTTTTGGTAGTGAGGACAGGTGCCAAGTCCTGCGGGAGAATTCAATTTCCATCTCCAAAAAGCTTGTTGGCAGAGGAAAGCATGAAGTGCTCTAAAATTTCCTGGTAGATGCCTGCACTGACTCTGGTCTTGATAAAACACAGTGGGACCTACACCAGCAGATGACATGGCTCTCCAAACCATCACTGATTGTGGAAACTTCAAACTAGACCTCAAGCAGTTTGAATTTTGTGCCTCTCCATTCTTCCTCCATACTCTGGTACCTTGATTTCCAAATGAAGTGCCAAATTTTAGTTTCATCTGAAAACAACATGTTGGACCACTGAGCAACAGTCCAGTTCTTTTGCTCCTTGGCCCAGGTAAGACGTTTCTGGCATTGTCTACTGTTATGAGTCGATTGACACAAAGAATGCGACACTTGTAGCCCATGTCATGGATACGTCTGTGTGTGGTGGCTTTTGATGCAATGACTCCAGCAGCAGTCCATTCCTTGTGAATCTCCCCAAAATGGCCTGTTCTTAACAATCCTTTCAAGGTTGCCGTTATCCCGGTGACTTGTGCACCTTTTTTCTACCACACTTTTTCCTTCCACTCAACTTTCCATTAACTCCTTTACCCCCAAGGGTGGTTTGCACGTTAATAACTGGACCACCTATAATTATGATGCACAACTACAATATATATAGAAAATCATAATTTATTAAATCAAGAATATATAAAAAATAAATAGTACAGGGGAAAACAGAGAAGGTTCCCTCGTTAAAGCTCAGGCGAAACGCGCGTCAGGCAGGTGTGGGCTGCCACGGGTTCTCCCACTGGTTAGTATTCCACTTGATCTCCTCTTTGCACTTTATGACACTATGACACTTTGTCCTTATAGGAGTATTCCTCTATGTTTGCAATAGTTATTTATAATTGGGTGACATTATTGATTTATTTATTTTAGTATGCACTGCACTTTCTCTGATATTAGACATTGGCATATATAATACTTTTTAATGATAATCACCCTATATGCCATTACCTTATCATAGGTTTTGGGGATCATGTAATGTGGTTACTTAACATGAGATATACTGAATATGTTTTATTGCCCACACAATAATTATTTCTATAATTTACCTACATGGTTTGAATTTTTGCTGTATTATTGTGAATAGTGTGGTAATTTACATATATCCTGTGACATCCTGCATTTATATCCACCTTCTCTGTTTGCCCCTGTACTATTTATTTGTTATATAATTTTGATTTAATAAATTATGATTTTCTATATATTTTGTAGTTGTGCATCATAATTATAGGTGGTATAGTATTGAGTGGATGCACTCTATATATTATTTTTTGGTTCTGTGTATTTACGTTAATGACTGGGCCAATTTTTACAATTGTGACCACGGTCCCTTTATGAGGATATAACTCTGGAATGCTTGCATGGATCCTGGTAATTCTGACATTGTTTTCTCGTGACATATTGTACTTCATGTTAGTGGTAAAATTTCCTTGACAATACTTGAGTTTATTTGTGAAAAAATGGAAATTTGGCAAAAATTTGGAAAATTTTGCAATTTTCCAACTTTGAATTTTCATGCCCTTAAATCACAGAGATATGTCATACAAAATACTTAATAAGTAACATTTTCCACATGTCTACTTTACATCAACACAATTTTGGAACCAATTTTTTTTTTTGTTAGGGAGTTATAAGGGTTAAAAGTTGACCAGCAATTTCTCATTTTTACAACACCATTTTTTTTCAAGGGACCACATCACATTTGAAGTCACTCTGAGGGGTCTATATGATAGAAAATACCCAAGTGTGACACCATTCTAAAAACTGCACCCCTCAAGATGCTCAAAACCACATTCAAGAAGTTTATTAACCCTTCAGGTGTTTCACAGGAATTTTTGGATTGTTTAAAAAAAATGAACATTTAACTTTTTTCACAAAAAAATTACTTCAGATCCAATTTGTTTTATTTTACCAAGGGTAACAGGAGAAATTGGACCCCAAAAGTTGTTGTGCAATTTGTCCTGAGTACGCCGGTACCCCATATGTGGGGGTAAACCACTGTTTGGGCGCATGGCAGAGCTCGGAAGGGAAGGAGAGCCATTTGACTTTTCAATGCAAAATTAGCTGGAATTGAGATAGGACGCCATGTCACCTTTTGAGAGCCCCTGATGCCCCTAAACAGTAGAAACCCCCCAAAAGTGACCCCATTTTGGAAAGTAGACCCCCTAAGGAAATTATCTAGATGTGTGGTGAGCACTTTGAACCCCCAAGTGCTTCACAGAAGTTTATAATGTAGAGCCGTGAAAATTAAAAAAATCCTTTTTTTTTTCCACAAAAATGATTTTTTGCCCCCAACTTTTTATTTTCCCAAGGGTATCTGGATAAATTGGACCCCAAAAAGTTGTCCAATTTGTCCTGAGTACGCTGATATCCTATATATGGGGGTAAACCACTGTTTGGGCACACGGCAGAGCTCGGAAGGAAAGGAGCACCGCTTTACTTTTTCAACGCAGAATTGTATGGACTGAGATCGGACGTCATGTTGCATTTGCAGAGCCCCTGGTGTGACTAAACAGTGGAAACCTCCCAATTCTAACTCCAACACACCCCTAACCCTAATCCCAACCCTACCCACACCCCTAACCCAAACACACCCCTATCCCTAATCCCAGCCCCAACACACCCCTAACCCCAACACACCCCTAACCCTAATCCCAACCCTAACCATACCCCTAACCCTGACACACCCCAACCCAACCATAAACGTAATCCAAACCCTAACTCCAACTCTAGCCCCAACCCTAACTTTAGCCCCAACCCTAACCCTAATGGAAAAATAGAAATAAATACATTTTTTTTTATTTTATTATTTTTCCCTAACTAAGGCGGTGATAAAGCGGGGTTTGATTTACTATATATAATTTTATATATAATTTTTCCATATTTTGGTCCACAGAGTCATGTGAGGTCTTATTTTTTGCGGGACAAGTTGACATTTTTATTGGTACAATTTTTGGGCACATGACATTTTTTAATCGCTTTTATTCCAATTTTTGTTATTCAGAATGAACAAAAACCAGCAATTCGTGAATTTCTTTTGGGGGGGCGTTTATACCATTCCGCGTTTGGTAAAACTGATAAAGCAGTTTTATTCTTCGGGTCAGTACGATAACAGTGATACCTCATTTTTTATGTTTTGGCGCTTTTATACAATAAAAATTATTTTATAGAAAATTAATTATTTTTACTTAGCTTTATTCTGAGGGCTATAACTTTTTTTTTTTGCTGATGATGCTATATGGCTGCTCGTTTTTTGCGGGACAAGATGACGTTTTCGGCGGTACCATGTTTATTTATATCTGTCTTTTTTATCACGTGTTATTCCACTTTTTGCTCGGTGGTATGATGATAAAGCGTTGTTTTTTGCCTCAGGTTTTTTTTTTGTTTTTTTTACGGTGTTCACTGAAGGGGTTACTAGTGGGACACTTTTATAGGCCTGGTCGTTACGGACGCGGCAATACTAAATATGTGTACTTTTATTGGGTTTTTTATATATATATTTACATAAAGAAATGTATTTATTGGAACTATATATATATATATATATATATATATATATATATATATATTTATTTATTTAGGATGTTTTTACAAAAAAATTTACACATGTAAATATTTTTTTTTAAAACTTTTTTAGTTTGTCCCCCAGGGTGGGACATCATGCTATAGTGTCCGTACAGTGCGACCTGACAGGCAGTGCTGCAGGCTAGCCGGCGCTTGCTCTCAGGGAGGAGGATGGAGGAGACGCTCGGAACAATGCGATCACATCGTGTTGTTTCAGGTCTCAGGGAAGCACGCAGGGAGCCCCCTCCCTGCGCGATGCTTCCCTATGCCGCCGGAACTCTTCGATCATGTTTGAGCGCAGTGTTCCTGGGGTTAATGTGCACATAGTGCCGGATGTCAGCTGTAATAATCAGCTGACACCCTGCAGCGATGGGTCGCGTTCCCCCCGTGAGCACGGCTGATCAGTGATGACGTACTATCCCGTCAGTGGTCATAGGGGCCCAGACCACCTTGATGGGATAGTACGTCTCATGTCAGAAAGGGGTTAAAATGCTTGGATACAGCACTCTGTGAACAGCCAGCTTCTTTAGCAATGACCTTTTGTGGCTTATCCTCCTTGTGGAGTGTGTCAATGTCTGCCTTTTTGACATCTGTCAAGACAGCAGTCTTCCCCATGATTGTGGAGGCTACTGAAACAGACTAAAGGGCCCTTTTAAATGCTTAGGAAGCCTTTGCAGGTGTTTTTTTGTTAATTATTCTAATTTTTTGAGATAATGACTCTTGGGTTTTCATTGGCTGTAAGCCATAATTATCAACATTAACATAAATAAACACATATAATATATGAGTTTCACATTTTGCATTGACGAGCTGAAATAAATTAACTTTTTGATGATGATCTAATATATTGAGATGCACTTGTATCTGAAAAATAAACTTGTTAGTGTGAACTTTATACCAATGCGCTGATGAATAATTCCTGATCTGAGAAAAGAAACCTTTGTATTTAGGTTGTAAATGCCTTTCCACCATAACTCCACTCAAAGGTCATTCCACCTTCCTAGTTTAATTGTGAAAAACACCCATCCATTCTGATCCTGCTCTGGTGACTGGAAGATACTGAAGTGACGAGAAGACTTACACGACCGGTTGTTGGATCTCCACTCTCGTAAGTTCTTAACTTTTTCTTTTCTTTTTATTCGACATTAAATATATGCAACATATGGATTTGATCACATTTAGAAATAAGTTGTTAAGTTGTCAGAGAGTGACCCTGGAAAACGATGGAGGATGTGGCAGGTGAGTATGTGACCAGGGGCAGGGAAATTAAATTTAAAGTACCAAGGGCGAAATAAAAAGAAACACTAGAGAGATGCTTTAAAAGAACACATGACTGAGCAAGAGTAGAAATTTAAACATAGGAAAGAACTTAAAGAATACTTTCAGCTACACAGTCGCATACAAAAGTCAAAATTGCAGCATCCAGCACTCTGCAGAACCAATTTAATTTAAAAAAAAAGTGCTGTGATCACTTTGTAATTGTTTTTAGAGATTATGCTTGGATTATGGGCCTTATAACGTGTTTGTGTGTGTGTACAGTTGAAACCAGAAGTCTACATACACTATATAAAAAGACACATGCATGTTTTTCTTAATATCTGACATGAAATTAGAATAAACCTTTCTTGTTTTAGGTCAATTAGGACTACCATAATTATTAATATTTGCCAAATGCCAGAATAATGAGAGAGATAATGTTTTAAGGCATTTTTATTACTTAGTTTTTTTTTCTTCAATGCATGTATTTTGGGCTAAAAATAATTTTGAGGTGAGCTGAGGTGTCTGGCCAGGGATGGCCAGCACTGAACGTGAGGTCCCCAGGGGATGGATGGTAATGCAGCAAGGTGGATGACGTCACACCCCCCCCTCAGCAGGAGCTGGCCCCTGGGGTGATGATGAGCAGTGCAGCAGAAAGAAGCAAGGAGGTGCAACAATTCAGTCTTTACCTTTACTGATGATGGATGGCAAGTTAAATCCAGGGGTGCTGGCCACCAGGTCCAGGGTCTGGACAGCCTGGAAGCAGCTGGAGTCCACTCCACTAAATGGATAGAATAAGGGTATGTGCACACGTAAGAATTTCTTGCAGAAAATTCCTGAAGAAAACCGGACATTTTCTGCAAGAAAACCGCATGCTTTTTTTCACGTTTTTTGCGAGTTTTTACCTCGTTTTTTTCCGGAGCTTTCCCAATGCATTATATAGCGGGAAAAACGTGAAAAATCCGCAAATTAATGAACATGCTGCTTTTTTTACCACTATGCGTTTTTTTCGCGGAAAAAAACGCATCATGCGCACAAAAATTGCGGAATGTATTCTAAATGATAGGATGCATATGTATGCATTTTTTATGCATTTTTATCGCGTTTTTATAGCGAAAAAACCTGAACGTGTGCACATACCCTAAGCCTTCCTTTCTATGCTCGTCTGTTTTGAGATTCAACAGCGTATGAGCTGATCTGTGCTCCCTGTTTGTCTGCTCTGCAGCAGCTCCAGCCAGCATACATTGCGAGCTCTTTGCAAGTTGTTCTCTCAGTCCCAGCTCTGAGCCCTCTGTAATGTGTTACTTTTGGTGTTGCAAGGATGGCCAGAGGACCTGCAGTCCCTCGGTCTCCAGATTTTGCCTTCAGGATTTGCAATCCTTGGTGGTCAAGGACTCTGGTGTCCTGCTCTCGGCGTAATCCTAGGGTGAATCTTCAATAGCCCCAACCCTGAGAACTCCTGTCTCCTCCTGCCTCTTCCTCCCTTCCCTTCCTCACACTAGACTGCTCTCTCTCCCCTCCCCCAGCCAGAAGAGGCAGTCACCCTAAAAACTAGAGGCGTGTGCTCCCCCTTTCTGGTCAGGGATCGGTCTTGTGTGTGGATGCGTGTTTTCCCTAGTGTAGGGAGCTCCATTTACTTCCAGACATGATAACATAATTATCTTGAAAAGTGGACTACACCTTTAAGGTAAAAGCTGACAGCCTTTCTCTTTTCAAAAGAGGGTAAAGCATGGCTTTGTTCTTGCAGAAACTGTGTCCACATGTCCAAGTTGTGTGTGGTATTGTAGTTTGTCCACTTTACCTTTTAATAGAGCTGTGCTGTAATACCAGATAAGATCCATCGAGGTGTTTGTGAAAGGCCATAAAGCTCAAAACAGATGAAATACAAATAAAATGTATTGATTAGTGTTGAGCGATACTGTCCGATACTTGAAAGTATCGGTATCGGAAAGTATCGGCCGATACCGACAAAGTATCGGATCTAATCCGATACCGATACCCGATACCAATACAAGTCAATGGGACTCAAGTATCGGACGGTATCCTGTATGGTTCCCAGGGTCTGAAGGAGAGGAAACTCTCCTTCAGGCCCTGGGATCCATATCAATGTGTAAAAGAAAGAATTAAAATAAAAAATAGGGATATACTCACCTCTCCGACGCAGCCTGGACTTTACCGCCGTAACCGGGAGCCGTTGTACCTAAGAATGCGCGCTTGCAGGGCCTTAGATGAGGTCACTGCGCTCTGATTGGTCCGTAGCGGTCGCGTGACCGCTACGCGACCAATCACAAAGCAGTGACATCTTCTAAGGTATTTCAAGCGCTTGAAAGACCTTAGGTGACGTCACTGCTTTGTGATTGGTCGCGTAGCGGTCACGCGACCGCTACGGACCAATCAGAGCGCAGTGACCTCATCTAAGGCCCTGCAAGCGCGCATTCTTAGGTACAACGGCTCCCGGTTACGGCGGTAAAGTCCAGGAGCCGCCGGAGAGGTGAGTATATCCCTATTTTTTATTTTAATTCTTTATTTTACACATTGGTATTAATCCCGATACCGATTCCCGATACCACAAAAGTATCGGATCTCGGTATCGGAATTCCGATACCCGCAAGTATCGGCCGATACCCGATACTTGCGGTATCGGAATGCTCAACACTAGTATTGATGCATCTCCGACCTCATTCATTGAATAATTGGCAGTGTGACGTGCAGCAATTTTTACAGGTGTTCCAGTCACCCCGGACCTTTGTCACCCACATCACTGGTACAGGCACTTATCTGTTGATAATCTGATGGATACAGTAATATATTTTACGTAATTTGACCTGTTTTGCATGCCAAAGATATTTTCTTTGTGACTAGACATCTGTAAGGAATATGTACAGATGTCCATTTTACACTGATGAAATAAAAAATGAAAAAATAGAACTTAAAAATAGCATTTTGGGCAGAATCATCAAAGTATGGCAAAGCAGAAAGTGGAAAGTAGCACAGAGCTTTTCTTGCTCACATTGTTCAGCCAATATTGTGGGGATACGCTACCTGAGTGGGTTGGGGAATACTCGCTTGGCAGCAGGATATTCACTTCAGGCACGATATCTCACACATATCAGTCTTATTTGGTTTATTACACATCATAAACCACATGACGTACAGTCCATTGCGTTATATATATATCATGAACTTATCACGACCCTCAGTCAGTTCATGCAGCCGATAGCCTTCTGTGCTAAATATTATAATCCCCTTGTCCGGGGTTACCTCTCAGAAGTACCAGTTCACACGTTGACTTCACATCAGTCCGAGGTCCTCAACACGGACTGTCCAGGTCGACGGTCTCACAGTGCTTCCAGGATGACTCCAGGAGCCTCCAACACTGACCATACAGGACCTACAGCACCCAGGCCACTCAGCATTGTCCAGCCAGGACACATGGAAAGTCTGTCCTGTCCACACTTGCAGACTACCAAACACTCACTCTGCTTGAGCTACACACACCTCCTTTTCATAGGTGTAACCACACCCAGGTACCTGTCACATGGCTAGTCAGGTGAGCGTGACATCACTACAGGTCCTCATACTCCTACAGGGAAAAAGGTACAGTGAGTGCCCTCACCCAGTGGTGAGGTATGTGGGTAGCCAGACCCTCCTATCTCTCATAGCTACCCGTAACCCGGACCCAAATATACTAAGCAATTCCTTATTGCTTTATGTGCATTAAAGAAACACTGCGGGTAACATCACAGCGACAAGTCTTCTCTGTGATACATACCGTCCATCAATCACATGACCAGTCGTTGTTTCAATACAATTATGTCTCCAAGTGCATCTTGAAGTGCACACACAGCGCCCCCTGGCGGTAACATTGGTCACTGCACCACATACCCCCCCCCTTTGTTCAACCCTATTGGGGTGGACACATGACATAAACCCGGGGTTCCGATACCGGCAACGCACGTCACCTTTGATAGGCCACCCCTGCCCCCAGTGGTCAGTTTGTTGGCCTTGGGCTTCAACCCTTGAGTCACCACCTGTCTGGACTGACTCTTTGTCAATACGTCCGCTACCGGGTCTCCCCCTTAAGTCACTCAGCCCTGAGCTATCTGAGGAGACACTGCCTCTAACTCTTCCTTCAGGCTGGGTACTTCCACCCCTTTGTTTGTCCACATTTCGGGTTGAAAGTGGCCGCCATCTTCTTCGCCTTTCTGGCAGCTGTTTATTAACTTGCAGTCTGTCAAGTCTCAGCTGCTCTACCTCCCTTAGGTATGCCATGCGATATTCCAGGAGCATGCGGATATTCCTAAGACTCTCTCTGGATCCGACAATAAGGAATGGAACCATCCCATCTTCACCCACGTCCTGGGCCTCGTCATCAGCCGGAATCCTCAGTCTCTTTACACCGGATTTATTCACTATCTCCTGCATCACTCTCCCAAGTTTCCCAATGACTTTCGCCACCAGAACTTTGGGTACTTGGATTGTGTCTTCTACTAAGCCCAGTCGACTATGAGCTTTCCTTTCATGCTCCAAACGTCGAACGGCTTCAGCATTCTTCAAGATGATCCTCTGTTTGGTACGGAGGCAGTGTAGCTGCATATCCCTCAGGACAGCCACCCGCTTCACTGTGACTTCCCTAGTCGACAGTACGACCAATTGCTGAGTCTCAGGCACCCAGTGCACACTACACGCCTCTACTGCCTTTCTAAAGGCCTCATGCACACCCTTCCTGGCGCATGCTTCTTGCATGTCTTCGGGTATCTCCACCACACTTGAAGAATGAAGTCTCATTTTCTTCATGAACAGATGGCTCCTGGTTTACCTCCGAAACTTCCATCAAGATATCTGTCACGACCGGGCGACTGTCTTGTTCTGCCTTTAGCGCGAGCTCTTCCTCAGTTTTACACTTCTCAACATCCTTTGCCAAGATGGGCATCGGTAGCTCCGCCTTGTTATCATTCCGGGATGACAGCTGTACGTCTCGGACTCGTAACTTCTCCTCTGGCAGAAGATCTCTTACTGCTTCTCGCAGCACTACCACATTTCCGCCTAAGGCCTTATTCTCACTGTGCCACGCTGTCAGGTGACTTCTGAGCTCAAAGACGTCCTTCTCCAGCTCACCCAACCTGTGCTCCGCCATTTGTCTCAGGGCCTTTTCTCGTTCAACATGCCCTTTTAGTGTTTTATTTCGGCCTGTAGATCTGCCACCTTTTCTTTCTCATGAGTAGTGTTGAGCGATACCGTCCGATACTTGAAAGTATCGGTATCGGAAAGTATCGGCCGATACCGGCAAAGTATCGGATCTAATCCGATACCGATACCCGATACCAATACAAGTCAATGGGACTCAAGTATCGGACGGTATCCCTGATGGTTCCCAGGGTCTGAAGGAGAGGAAACTCTCCTTCAGGCCCTGGGATCCATATTAATGTGTAAAAGAAAGAATTAAAATAAAAAATATTGCTATACTCACCTCTCCGACGCAGCCTGGACCTTACCGAATGGAACCGGCAGCGTTCTTTGCTTAAAATGCGCGCGTTTACTGCCTTCCGTGACGTCACGGCTTGTGATTGGTCGCGTGCCGCCCATGTGGCCGCGACGCGACCAATCACAGCAAGCCGTGACGTAATTTTCAGGTCCTGAATGCCTAATTCTAGGCATTCAGGATTTGAAAATTACGTTACGGCTTGTGATTGGTCGCGCCGCGGTCACATGGGCGACGCGACCAATCACAAGCCGTGACGTCACTGGAGGCAGGAAACGCGCGCATTTTAAAATTACCCATGTGGCCGCGACGCGACCAATCACAGCAAGCCGTGACGTAATTTCAGGTCCTGAATGCCTAATTCTGCATTCAGGACCTGAAAATTACGTCACGGCTTGCTGTGATTGGTCGCGTCGCTGTCACATGGGCGGCACGCAACCAATCACAAGCCGTGATGTAATTTTAAAATGCGCGCGTTTCCTGCCACCCGTGACGTCACGGCTTGTGATTGGTCGCGTCGCCCATGTGACCGCGACGCGACCAATCACAAGCCGTAACGTAATTTTCAAATCCTGAATGCCTAGAATTAGGCATTCAGGACCTGAAAATTACGTCACGGCTTGCTGTGATTGGTCGCGTCGCGGCCACATGGGCGGCACGCGACCAATCACAAGCCGTGACGTCACGGAAGGCAGTAAACGCGCGCATTTTAAGCAAAGAACACTGCCGGTTCCCTCGGTAAGGTCCAGGCTGCGTCGGAGAGGTGAGTATAGCAATATTTTTTATTTTAATTCTTTCTTTTACACATTAATGTTGTTTCGATACCGATACCCGATACCACAAAAGTATCGGATCTCGGTATCGGAATTCCGATACCCGCAAGTATCGGCCGATACCCGATACTTGCGGTATCGGAATGCTCAACACTACTCACGAGATAATCCTTTAGCGAGTTCCTGGAACCCCTGTGCTTCCTTCGCTACAAGCCAGGCTTTGACTGCTGAGAGCTCGGACTCCAGGTAACGCACCTGATCCAGCTGCGCGGAGTTGGCGACTTCTATCTCAGGGACATTATCTTTGTTGGCATCTGTCCCTGTCTCCTCTTTAACACTCTTCTCTGAGGGTGCAATTTGTTCAGCCCCTTTTCCTCTTTTACGTCTCCGGCGACGGGAGGAAGTTTTGTTATTTATACCAGAGTCAGTCTTACTGCCCTCTTTTCCGCTTTCGTCACCGTCTGAATGGGAGTCACCACCACCCGATCGGTCATCTGGGAACCAGCCGTCCCCATCTAAACAGGTCACATTTTCTGGAATGGCTGCCACCGCTATCATGACTTCAGCCTGTGGAGCCCTGTCGTTTCTCTGTGTCAGTACCTCTGATAGCACAGTGTCACACTCCGCCCTAGCGCTTGTTACCGGCCAAGACAAGTGACAGTCACCCTCAGAGCCAGTCTCACACCCCACAACATGGTGAACCTTCCCGCTGCTCCCTAACCGGGTGTCAGCTTCAGGGGCTTTATTAACCACGTAACTTACAGTCTTCTTGGGGTAGACATCAGGTGACATGTCCGTAAGTTGGGCAAACGCTCCCTCCCCACTGGTCAACCCGACATCTGAGCCTTCAACTTTGGGAGGGATACATGTTTTAAGGTACACAACCCCACCATCTGAGAGCCCTCCATTCACCTGTTGTAAAGAAACTCCCTTCTCCCACAAGTCTGTGAAGAACTTAGAGTCCCGGCCAATTATCACTGGGCAGGGTAAGGTTGAGACTACAGCCACATCATGGATTGCACGGTCCTTGGCTGTCTCTAGGACCACCCTGACTACTGGATAACCCTTAGTGTGCCCATGGATGCAGGTGACCTTGATTTTCCTACAGGGTATTCCGAGTCCCTCAGGTGCAACCCTCAGTAAAGTCACCAAGCCCCCAGAATCAACCAGTCCATACATTTCCATCTCATGCATCCGTAGGACACACCCCCGTAAATTCTCACCAGGTGGATAGTTCACGCAACATACCGGACACACCTAACTCACAGGCCCCGGGCACCAATTTGTCTGCGGTACCTCTTCGGGATGTTCCTGCCCCTTTTGGGAAACCACCATTTCCCGAGATTCCACCTCTTTTTTGGCGACTACCCTCCTTCGGGTTACCGCCCCTATTTGGGACACCCTGTGAACAGTGGCGTAACTACAAAGTTATGGGCCCCGGTGCGAACTTCCAAATGGGGCCCCCCCCCCTACCTCCGTGACGCCCCCCCACCCCCTTCCCCTAGATACGCCTCGGACTGTTGCAGGAATCTCCTGCACTGCAACATGGTGTTGGGTGCCAGCACAGCCCGCACAGTGGTATATCCAGCACAGCCCGCACAGTGGTATATCCAGCACAGCCCGCACAGTGGTATATCCAGCACAGCCCGCACAGTGGTATATCCAGCACAGCCCGCACAGTGGTATATACAGCACAGCCCGCACAGTGGTATGTACAGCACAGCCCGCACAGTGGTATGTACAGCACAGCCCGCACAGTGGTATATACAGCACAGCCCGCACAGGGGTAAATACAGCACAGCCCGCACAGGGGTATATACAGCACAGCCCGCACAGGGGTATATACAGCACAGCCCGCACAGGGGTATATACAGCACAGCCCGCACAGGGGTATATACAGCACAGCCCGCACAGGGGTATATACAGCACAGCCCGCACAGGGGTATATACAGCACAGCCCGCACAGGGGTATATAGAGCACAGCCCGCACAGGGGTATATAGAGCACAGCCCGCACAGGGGTATATACAGCAGAGCCCGCACAGGGGTATATACAGCACAGCCAGCACAGGGGTATATACAGCACAGCCGGCACAGGGGTATATACAGCACAGCCCGCACAGTGGTATATACAGCAGAGCCAGCACAGGGGTATATAGAGCACAGCCCGCACAGGGGTATATACAGCACAGCCCGCACAGGGGTATATACAGCACAGCCCGCACAGGGGTATATACAGCAGAGCCCGCACAGGGGTATATACAGCACAGCCAGCACAGGGGTATATACAGCACAGCCCGCACAGGGGTATATACAGCACAGCCCGCACAGGGGTATATACAGCACAGCCCGCACAGGGGTATATAGAGCACAGCCAGCACAGGGGTATATAGAGCACAGCCAGCACAGGGGTATATAGAGCACAGCCAGCACAGGGGTATATAGAGCACAGCCCGCACAGGGGTATATAGAGCACAGCCCGCACAGGGGTATATACAGCAGAGCCCACACAGGGGTATATACAGCAGAGCCAGCACAGGGGTATATAGAGCACAGCCAGCACAGGGGTATATAGAGCACAGCCAGCACAGGGGTATATAGAGCACAGCCAGCACAGGGGTATATAGAGCACAGCCAGCACAGGGGTATATAGAGCACAGCCAGCACAGGGGTATATAGAGCACAGCCAGCACAGGGGTATATAGAGCACAGCCCGCATCTCATCTCCCCCCCCCCCGATAATGGCCCCACAGTCCGGTGAAAAAGAAAAAAAAAAACTCTCCTCACCTTTCCTTTTGCCCGCGCTGCTCCTGGTGGCTGCAGTCTGCCCAGGACACTGCAGGTGCGCGATGATATGACATCATCGCGCACCCGCAGTGTACTGTCAGAGGCAGAGCGGGGAATGATGGGAGAGGGAGCGTCAGGTGACGCTCTCCTCCATCATTGCATTGAACTATACCGGTGTCATAGACGCCGGTATAGTTAAATGCGGCGGCGGCGGCGAGGAACAGTGCAGCGGCCCACTACTGGCATCGGCTCTTCTGGCATTTGCCAGAAGTGCCCGATGTCCAGCCCGGCCCTGCCCTGACCTGCCGGCCCGGGGCCCCTGACCTGCGGGGCCCGGTCGCAATGGCGACCGCTGCGACCGCGGTCGTTACGCCCCTGCCTGTGAACTTCCCCACGGCACTCAGGCCCCAGTTCGCACAGTACACCCCTATGTCTCTGGGCTTGTACTGGCCCTTTAAGAGTCTGCAAACAAAAACAAAAATTTTTTTTTTTGTTTTTTTTCAACTCTTCACCAGCTCCTGCTGGCAACCACAAGCCGCCGCTGCTGAACCTCTTGCTGCAACTGCAGCTACACTCCACAAGGCTCTACCGCAGACTTCGTGGACCTGCTGATCCACAGCAAGCCGCTTGTCCCCTTCGTGGACCCGCCAATCCACAGCAAGCCGCTTGTCAGCTTCGTAACCCCGCCGAGTTACAGTCAGACACAATCTTCGTGGCCCCGCCGAGCCACAGCAATTAACTCCACGTGTGCGTGCTGGATCGTTGCCCGCTTCGAGCACCATATGTGGGGATACGCTACCTGAGTGGGTTGGGGAATACTCGCTTGGCAGCAGGATATTCACTTCAGGCACGATATCTCACACATATCAGTCTTATTTGTTTTATGACACATCATAAACCACATGACGTACAGTCCATTGCGTTATATATATATCATGAACTTATCACTACCCTCAGTCAGTTCATGCAGCCGATAGCCTTTTGTGCTAAATATTATAATCCCCTTGTCCGGGGTTACCTCTCAGGAGTACCAGTTCACACGTTGACTTCACATCAGTCCGAGGTCCTCAACACGGACTGTCCAGGTCGACGGTCTCACAGTGCTTCCAGGATGACTTCACCAGCCAGGAGCCTCCAACACTGACCATACAGGACCTACAGCACCCAGGCCACTCAGCATTGTCCAGCCAGGACACATAGAAAGTCTGTCCTGTCCACACTTGCAGACTACCAAACACTCACTCTGCTTGAGCTACACACACCTCCTTTTCATAGGTGTAACCACACCCAGGTACCTGTCACATGGCTAGTCAGGTGAGCGTGACATCACTACAGGTCCTCATACTCCTACAGGGAAAAAGGTACAGTGAGTGCCCTCACCCAGTGGTGAGGTATGTGGGTAGCCAGACCCTCCCATCTCTCATAGCTACCCGTAACCCGGACCCAAATATACTAAGCAATTCCTTATTGCTTTATGTGCATTAAAGAAACACTCCGGGTTACATCACAGCGACAAGTCTTCTCTGTGATACATACCGTCCATCAATCACATGACCAGTCGTTGTTTCAATACAATTATGTCTCCAAGTGCATCTTGAAGTGCACACACAGCGCCCCCTGGCAGTAACATTGGTCACTGCACCACAATATATATATATATATATATATATATATATATATATATATATATATATATATATATATATATATATATATATATATATTATACATATATATATATATAGATAGATATATATAAGAAAGAAAATTAGAGCATTTACATTATAATTGGCATGCATAAAGTGCAGACAGTGATACAGGAATTATTCATCATCATCACATAAAGTGCAGTGCATAAATATAGATAGAAAAGGCATTGGTAATGATAAAACAGGTGTACAACCTTGTTAATCGCATCCATGACTTGTCCCACTCTCTCAGGTAAAGGCTTAAAAAAATATAGGGAACACTTTTGTGAAATCAAAGTGTCCACTTAGGAAGCAACACTGTTTGACAATAAATTTCACATGCTGTTGTGCAAATGGAATAGACAAGAGATGGAAATTATTGGCAATTATCAAGACACACTCAATAAAGGAGTGGTTCTGCAGGTGGGGTCCACAGACCACATCTTAGTACCAATGCTTTCTGGCTGATATTTTGGTCACATTTGAATGTTGGTTGTGCTTTCAAACTCATGGTAGCATGAGACGGACTCTACAACCCACACAAGTGGCTCAGATAGTGCAGCTCATCCAGGATGGCACATCAATGCGAGCTGTGGCCAGAAGATTTACTGTGTGCGGTGTGACAGGTTTGGCAATGGGTCAGTAATGGTGTGGGGTGGCATTTCTTTGGAGGGCCGCACAGCCCTCCATGTGCTCACCAGAGGTAGCCTGACTGCCATTAGGTACCGAGATGAGAGCATCAGACCCCTTGTGAGACCATATGCTGGTGCGGTTGGCCCTGGGTTCCTCCTAATGCAGGACAATGCCAGACCTCATGTGGCTGGAGTGTGTCAGCAGTTCCTGCAAGATGAAGGCATTGAAGCTATGGACTGGACCGCCCATTCCCCAGACCTGAATCCGATTGAACACATCTGGGACATCATGTCTCGCACCATCCACCAATGTCACGTTGCACCACAGACTGTCCAGGAGTTGGCAGATACTTTAGTCCAGGTCTGGGAGGAGATCCCCCAGGAGACCATCCGCCACCTCATCCGGATCATGCCCAGGCATTGTAGGGAGATCACACAGGCACATGGAGGCCACACACACTACTGAGCATCATTTCCTTGTCTTGAGGCATTTCCACTGAAGTTAGATCAGCCTGTAACTTCATTTTCCACTTTGATTTTGTGCATCATTCCAACTCCATACCTCCTTTGGATATTAGTTGTGATTTATGTTGATCATTTTTAGTTTTTTTTGTTCTCGACAAATTCCACTATATAATGAATAAAGATTTACAACTGGAATATTTCATTCAGTGATATCTAGGATGTGGGATTTTAGTGTTCCCTTTAATTTTTTGACCAGTATATATATATATATATATATATATATATATATAATATGTGTATATATATATGTAAATATATATATATACACTCACCGGCCACTTTATTAGGTACACCATGCTAGTAACGGGTTGGACCCCCTTTTGCCTTCAGAACTGCCTCAATTCTTCGTGGCATAGATTCAACAAGGTGCTGGAAGCATTCCTCAGAGATTTTGGTCCATATTGACATGATGGCATCACACAGTTGCCGCAGATTTGTCGGCTGCACATCCCAAAGATGCTCCATACAAGGCAGGATGGATCCATGCTTTCATGTTGTTTACACCAAATTCTGACCCTACCATCCGAATGTCGCAGCAGAAATCGAGACTCATCAGACCAAGCAACGTTTTTCCAATCTTCTACTGTCCAATTTCGATGAGCTTGTACAAATTGTAGCCTCAGTTTCCTGTTCTTAGCTGAAAGGAGTGGTACCCGGTGTGGTCTTCTGCTGCTGTAGCCCATCTGCCTCAAAGTTCGACGCACTGTGCGTTCAGAGATGCTCTTAGGCCTACCTTGGTTGTAACGGGTGGCGATTTGAGTCACTGTTGCCTTTCTATCAGCTCGAACCAGTCTGCCCATTCTCCTCTGACCTCTGGCATCAACAAGGCATTTCCGCCCACAGAACTGCCGCTCACTGGATTTTTTTTCTTTTTTGGACCATTCTCTGTAAACCCTAGAGATGGTTGTGCGTGAAAATCCCAGTAGATCAGCAGTTTCTGAAATACTCAGACCAGCCCTTCTGGCACCAACAACCATGCCACGTTCAAAGGCACTCAAATCACCTTTCTTCCCCATACTGATGCTCGGTTTGAACTGCAGGAGATTGTCTTGACCATGTCTACATGCCTAAATGCACTGAGTTCCCGCTATGTGATTGGCTGATTAGAAATTAAGTGTTAACAAGAAGTTGGACAGGTGTACCTAATAAAGTGGCCAGTGAGTGTATATATATATATATATATATATATATATATATATATATATATATATATACAGTGGGTACGTAAAGTATTCATACCCCTTTAAATTTTTGGTAAATTCAAAAAAGTTCATTCCTTTCTCGTTACTGTACACTCTGCACCCCATCTTGACTGAAAAAACAAATGTAGACATTTTTGCAAATTTATTAAATAAGAAATATCACATGGTCATAAGTATTCAGACCCTTTGGTCAGTATAGAGTAGAATCATCCTTTTGAGCTAGTACAGCCATGAGTCTTCTTGGAAATGATGCAACAAGTTTTTCACACCTGGATTTCGGGATCCTTTGCCATTCTTCCTTGCAGATGCTCTCCAGTTCCATCAGGTTGGATGATGAACGTTGGTGGACAGCCATTTTCAGGTCTCTTCAGAGATGCTCAATTGGGCTTTAGGTCAGGGCTCTGGCTGGTCTAGTCAAGAATGGTCACAGAGTTATTCTGAAGCCACTCCTTTGTTATTTTAGCTGTGTGCTTACGGTAATTGTCTTGTTGGAAGGTGAATTTTCGGCCAAGTCTGTTGTGAACTCTGTTTTTGGGTTCCCTCTTGTGGTCACAAGTGGTACTGTGTGAGTGCTGTCTTTGGGCTCCCTCTGGTGGCTCTTTGTGTCATTCTGCAGGTCTGAGGCTGGTTCAGCTGTCTCGTTATCTGTTAGCTGGTTTCCTATTTAGCTCACCTGGACTTTCAGTGGTTGCCTGCTGTCGATGTATTCAGTGCTATTTTGATCTCTCCTGAATTCCTTCGTTATCTGTCTCGCCAAGAGAAGCTAAGTTTCTGTTTGGTTATTTTTTGCTCCTCAGTGTTCAATATGTTTCTTGGTTATTTATTTGTCCTTGTCCAGCTTGCTAATATGTGATTTCCTTGCTTGCTGGTAGCTCTAGGGGGCTGAGTTTCTCCCCTCACACCGTTAGTTGGTGTGGGGGTTCTTGAATTCTCAGCGTGGATATTTTGCATAGGGTTTTTTACTGACCGCACAGTTCCCTGTCTGTCTTCTGCTATCTAGTATTAGTGGGCCTCATTTGCTGAATCTGTTTTCATTTCTACGTTTGTATTTTCCCCTTACCTCACCGTTATTATTTGTTGGGGGCTTCCTATATCTTTGGGGTCATTTCTCTGAGGCAAGTGAGGTCTTACTTTCTCTATAGGGGTAGCAAGTTTCTCAGGCTGCGTCGAGACGTCCAGGAATTTAGGCACGTTCACCGGCTACCTTTAGTGTGTTTGGTTAGAATCAGGATTGCGGTCAGTCCAGTTACCACCTCCCTAGAGCTTGTTCTATGTTCAATAACTTAGCTAATCCATTCGGTGATCCTCAGCCACTAAGGATCATAACAGTACAGCAGGCCAAAAAGTGTTTAATGCATCGCAGAAGTGGGATAAGAGAAGTCCTGAGTACAATTTTTTTTTTCCTCTCCCTTTGCTGCAGTCTGTCCAGCTTCTCTCATCCCCTTAATCTCTGGGTGGCTTTGAGTTCAGCTGCAGACATGGATATTCAGAGTCTGACTTCTAGTGTGGATCATCTTGCTGCAAGGGTGCAAAGCATTCAGGATTTTGTTGTTCACAGTCCTATGTCTGAGCCAAAAGTACCTATTCCTGAGTTGTTTTCTGGAGATAGATCTAGGTTTCTGAATTTTAAGAGTAATTGTAAATTATTTCTTTCTTTGAGACCTCGTTCCTCTGGTGATTCCGCTCAGCAAGTTAGAATTGTTATCTCTCTGTTACGTGGCGACCCTCAAGATTGGGCTTTCTCCCTGGCGCCAGGAGATCCTGCATTGCTGAATGTGGATGCGTTTTTTTCTGGCGCTTGGATTGCTTTATGAGGAACCTAATCTTGAAAACCAGGCAGAAAAGGCCTTGCTGGCTCTCTCTCAGGGCCAGGATGAAGCTGAGGTGTATTGTCAAAAATTTCGGAAATTGTCGGTGCTTACTCAATGGAATGAGTGTGCCCTGGCTGCAAATTTCAGAGAAGGTCTTTCTGAAGCCATTAAGAATGTTATGGTGGGGTTCCCCACGCCTGCAAGTCTGAATGACTCAATGGCTTTGGCCATTCAGATTGATCGGCGTTTGCGGGAGCGCAAATCTGCGCACCATCTGGCAGTGTTTTCTGAACAGAGACCTGAGTCTATGCAATGTGACCGAAGTCTGACCAGAATTGAGCGGCAAAATCATAGACGTCAAAATGGGTTGTGCTTTTACTGTGGTGATTCAACTCATGTTATCTCAGCATGCTCTAAGCGCATAAAAAAAAATCGCTAAATCTGTCACCGTTGGTACTATACAGCCTAAATTCATTTTGTCTGTTACTTTAATTTGTTCTTTGTCATCCTACTCGGTTATGGCTTTTGTGGATTCAGGTGCTGCCCTGAACCTGATGGATTTGTCGTTTGCCAGGCACTGTGGTTTGGTCCTGGAGCCTTTGGAATTCCCTATTCCACTGAGGGGAATTGATGCTACACCATTGGCTGAGAATAAGCCTCAGTATTGGACTCAAGTGACCATGTGCATGACTCCTGTACATCAGGAGGTGATTCGCTTTCTTGTGCTGCATAATTTGCATGATGTTGTCGTTTTGGGTCTGCCATGGCTGCAGGCCCATAATCCAGTTCTGGATTGGAAAGCTATGTCTGTTTCAAGTTGGGGTTGCCAGGGGATTCATGGCAATGCTCCTTTGGTGTCAATTGCTTCTTCCACTCCTTCTGAGGTCCCTGAGTTTTTGTCGGACTACCAGGATGTATTTGATGAGCCCAGATCCGGTGCCCTGCCTCCTCACAGGGATAGTGATTGTGCTATAAATTTGATTCCTGGTAGTAAGTTCCCTAAGGGACGACTTTTTAATTTGTCTGTGCCAGAACATGCCGCGATGCGGAGTTATATAAAGGAGTCTTTAGAGAAGGGACATATTCGCCCGTCCTCCTCCCCTCTTGGTGCAGGATTCTTTTTTGTGGCCAAGAAGGATGGTTCTCTGAGACCTTGTATAGATTATCGTCTTCTAAATAAAATCACGGTCAAATTTCAGCATCCTTTGCCATTATTATCTGATCTGTTTGCTCGGATTAAGGGGTCCAGTTGGTTCACCAAGATAGATCTTCGTGGTGCGTATAACCTTGTGCGTATTAAGCAGGGGGATGAATGGAAAACAGCATTTAATACGCCCGAAGGCCATTTTGAGTACTTGGTGATGCCTTTTGGACTCTCTAATGCTCCTTCTGTGTTCCAGTCCTTCATGCATGACATCTTCCGAGAATATCTGGATAAATTTATGATTGTGTATCTGGAAGACATTTTGGTCTTTTCTGAGGACTGGGAGTCCCATGTGAAGCAGGTCAGGATGGTATTTCAGGTCCTGCGTGCTAATGCCTTATTTGTGAAGGGCTCAAAATGTCTCTTCGGAGTACAGAAGGTTTCCTTTTTGGGTTTTATTTTTTCTCCTTCTACTATTGAGATGGACGCGGTCAAGGTCCAGGCTATTCATGACTGGACTCAGCCTACATCTGTTAAAAGTCTTCAGAAGTTCTTGGGTTTTGCTAATTTTTACCGTCGCTTCATTGCTAATTTTTCTGGCGTGGTTAAACCCTTGACGGATTTGACCAAGAAGGGTTCTGATGTGACTAATTGGTCTCCTGCGGCCGTGGAAGCCTTTCGGGAGCTGAAGCGCCGGTTTTCTTCGGCTCCAGTTTTGTGTCAGCCTGATGTCTCTCTCCCTTTTCAGGTCGAGGTTGATGCTTCTGAGATTGGAGCAGGGGCTGTTTTGTCGCAGAGAAGCTCTGATTGCTCTGTGATGAAGCCTTGTGCTTTCTTTTCAAGAAAGTTTTCGCCTGCCGAGCGGAATTATGATGTTGGTAATCGGGAGTTGTTGGCTATGAAGTGGGCATTTGAGGAGTGGCGACATTGGCTCGAGGGAGCTAAGCATCGTGTGGTGGTCTTGACTGATCACAAAAATCTGATTTATCTCGAGTCTGCCAAGCGGCTGAATCCTAGACAGGCTCGTTGGTCGTTGTTTTTCTCCCGTTTCAATTTCGTGGTCTCGTACCTGCCTGGTTCGAAGAACGTGAAGGCTGATGCTCTTTCTAGGAGTTTTGTGCCTGACTCTCCGGGAGTTTCAGAGCCGGCTGGTATCCTCAGAGAGGGAGTGATTTTGTCTGCCATTTCCCCAGATTTGCGACGAGTGCTGCAGAAATTTCAGGCGGATAGACCTGACCGTTGCCCACCAGAGAGACTGTTTGTCCCAGATAGATGGACCAGCAGAGTTATTTCCGAGGTTCATTCTTCGGTGTTGGCAGGCCATCCTGGGATTTTTGGTACCAGAGATTTGGTGGCTAGGTCCTTCTGGTGGCCTTCCTTGTCGCGGGATGTGCGTTCCTTTGTGCAGTCCTGTGGGATTTGTGCTCGGGCAAAGCCTTGCTGTTCTTGTGCCAGCGGTTTGCTTTTGCCTTTGCCTGTCCTGAAGAGGCCTTGGACGCACATTTCCATGGATTTTATTTCGGATCTTCCAGTCTCTCAGAGAATGTCTGTCATCTGGGTGGTGTGTGATCGTTTTTCCAAAATGGTCCATTTGGTGCCCTTGCCTAAGTTGCCTTCCTCCTCCAATTTGGTTCCTCTATTTTTTCAGAATGTGGTTCGCTTGCACGGATCCCTGAAAATATTGTGTCTGACAGAGGATCCCAGTTTGTGTCCAGATTTTGGCGGATCTTTTGTGCTAAGATGGGCATTGATTTGTCTTTTTCGTCGGCCTTCCATCCTCAGACGAATGGCCAAACCGAGCTAACTAATCAGACCTTGGAAACTTATTTAAGATGTTTTGTTTCTGCTGATCAGGATGATTGGGTGACTTTTTTGCCGTTGGCCGAGTTTGCCCTTAATAATCGGGCTAGTTCTGCTACTTTGGTTTCGCCTTTTTTCTGCAATTCTGGTTTTCATCCTCGTTTTTCCTCGGGTCAGGTTGAGTCTTCTGACTGTCCTGGGGTGGATTCTGTGGTGGATAGGTTGCAGCAGATTTGGAACCATGTGGTGGACAATTTGAAGTTGTCACAGGAGAAGGCTCAGCGCTTTGCCAACCGCCGTCGCGGTGTGGGTCTCCGACTTCTTGTTGGGGATTTGGTATGGCTGTCTTCTCGGTATGTTCCTATGAAGGTCTCCTCTCCTAAATTCAAGCCTCGCTTCATCGGTCCTTATAAGATTTTGGAAATCCTTAACCCGGTGTCATTTCGTTTGGACCTCCCAGCGTCGTTTGCCATTCATAACGTGTTCCATAGGTCTTTGTTGTGGAGGTATGTGGTGCCTGTGGTTCCTTCTGTTGAGCCCCCTGCCCCGGTGCTGGTTGAGGGCGAATTGGAGTATGTGGTGGAGAAGATCTTGGATTCTCGTATTTCTAGACGGAGGCTTCAGTATTTGGTTAAGTGGAAGGGCTATGGTCAGGAGGATAATTCCTGGGTTGTCGCCTCTGATGTTCATGCGGCCGATTTGGTTCATGCCTTCCATGTGGCTCATCCTGATCGCCCTGGGGTTTTTGATGAGGGTTCGGTGACCCCTCCTCAAGGGGGGGGTACTGTTGTGAACTCTGTTTTTGGGTTCCCTCTTGTGGTCACAAGTGGTACTGTGTGAGTGCTGTCTTTGGGCTCCCTCTGGTGGCTCTTTGTGTCATTCTGCAGGTCTGAGGCTGGTTCAGCTGTCTCGTTATCTGTTAGCTGGTTTCCTATTTAGCTCACCTGGACTTTCAGTGGTTGCCTGCTGTCGATGTATTCAGTGCTATTTTGATCTCTCCTGAATTCCTTCGTTATCTGTCTCGCCAAGAGAAGCTAAGTTTGGTTATTTTTTGCTCCTCAGTGTTCAATATGTTTCTTGGTTATTTATTTGTCCTTGTCCAGCTTGCTAATATGTGATTTCCTTGCTTGCTGGTAGCTCTAGGGGGCTGAGTTTCTCCCCTCACACCGTTAGTTGGTGTGGGGGTTCTTGAATTCTCAGCGTGGATATTTTGTATAGGGTTTTTTACTGACCGCACAGTTCCCTGTCTGTCTTCTGCTATCTAGTATTAGTGGGCCTCATTTGCTGAATCTGTTTTCATTTCTACGTTTGTATTTTCCCCTTACCTCACCGTTATTATTTGTTGGGGGCTTCCTATATCTTTGGGGTCATTTCTCTGAGGCAAGTGAGGTCTTACTTTCTCTATAGGGGTAGCAAGTTTCTCAGGCTGCGTCGAGACGTCCAGGAATTTAGGCACGTTCACCGGCTACCTTTAGTGTGTTTGGTTAGAATCAGGATTGCGGTCAGTCCAGTTACCACCTCCCTAGAGCTTGTTCTATGTTCAATAACTTAGCTAGTCCATTCGGTGATCCTCAGCCACTAAGGATCATAACACAAGTCTGAGGTCCAGAGCACTCTGAAAGAGGTTTTCATCCAGGATATCTCTCTACTTGGCCGCATTCATGTTTCCATCAATGACAACCAGTTGTCCTGTCCCTGCAACTGAAAAACACCTCCATAGCATGATGCTGCCACCACCATGTTTCACTGTTGGGATTGTATTAGGCAGGTGATGAGCAATGACAGGTTTTCTCCACACATGCCGCTTAGAATTATCACCAAAAACATCTGTCTTTGTCTCATCAGACCAGAGAATCTTATTTCTTATAGTCTGGGAGTCCTTCATGTGTTTTTTAGCAAACTCTATGCGGGCTTTCATATGTCTGGCACTGAGGAGAGGCTTCCGTTAGGCCACTCTTCTGCCATAAAGGCCTGACTGGTGGAGGGCTGCAGTGATAGTTGACTTGGTGGAACTTTCTGCCATCTCCCTGCTGCATCTCTTGAGCTCAGCCACAGTGATCTTGGGGTTCTTCTTTACCTCTCTCACCAAGGCTCTTCTCCCACGATTGCTCAGTTTGGCTGGACGGCCAGTCTAGGAAGACTTCTGGAGGTCCCAAACTTCTTCCATTTAAGAATTATGGAGGCTACAGTGCTTTTAGAAACCTTGAGTACTGCAGAAATTCTGTTGTAACCTTGGCCAGATCTGTGCCTTGCCACAATTCTGTCTCTGAGCTCCTTGGCCAGTTCCTTTGACCTCTGGATTCTCATTTGGGCTGACATACACTGTGAGCTGTGAGGCCTTATATAGACAGGTGTGTGCCTTTCCAAATCATGTCCTATCAATTTAATTAAACACAGATGGACTCCAATGAAGGCGTAGAACTAGCTTAAGGAGAATCACAAGGAAATGTGACTTAAATATGAGTGCCTGAGCAAAGGGTCTGAATACTTATGACCATGTGATATTTCAGTAATACTTTTATATTAAATTTTCAAAATTTTCTACATTTGTTTTTTTTTTTTCAAGATGGGGTGCAGAGTGTACATTAATGTGAAAAAAATTAACTTTTTTGAATTTACCATATGGCTGCAATAACTCCAAGAGTGAAAAATTTTAAGGGATCTAAAAACCTTCCATATACCAGTGCCTGGTATAGTGTAATGGTTAAATGTACAGCCTATCCTGCCCTGTGGAAAATAAATTATATACCAAGGCTCCTAACACTATAATACCTTGCCTTTAGACAGGAAAGCTATATTGACTCCTTTTATGCTTTTCCTAGGTCTCATGCTGTTTTTTTTTATTTAATCCCCAGAAATGGGAAATGCTTCAGCTTGTAACACAATATCAGATTCTTCAGCTAGCTTTTCCAACTTTACATCCCAGGCACATTAACAACTGAAGTCCCATGGGGGACTTATTAGGATAACTTTCCAAGGGCTGAGGAAAAAATACATGTATGCCAGAGATTATGATACACAGGAATTTTTATAAGACAGGTTAAAAGGTCTTTTCTGATAATGACCCATTTTGTTCACTTATTAACACTGGATGGAAATATAGAATGTATATTTGATGAGTTTTACTTCTATAAATTTTACAAAATATTCAGTATAGCACAAGTTCTACTAGGCTACTTTATTAATAGATGTATCCCTGCTACTTTGATCTTTGTGAAACTGTGAAAGGGAAAAATATTACACATTAAATGTTACAAAGAAGCTTCATATCTAGGTCCAGTAGTGAATGCGTAAACTGGGAAGCTACTACTTGTAATAGGACAGTGATGTCACATAAAGGAAAAATCTTTCATGATCTGTTGATTTTATTGCATCTAAAATAAAAAAAACCACATATACCGTATATACTCGAGTATAAGCCGACCCGAGTATAAGCCGACCCCCCTAATTTTGCCACAAAAAACTGGGAAAACTTATTGACTCGAGTATAAGCCTAGGGTGGAAAATGCAGCAGCTACCGGTGAATTTCAAAAATAAAAATAGATGCTCCATACCGTTCATTATGGCCCCATAGCTGTGCCATATAGTGCTCTGCACCGTTCATTATTGCCCCATAGCTGTACCATAGAAAGCTGTGCCATATAGTGCTCTGCACCGTTCATTATTGCCCCATAGCTGTGCCATATAGTGCTCTGCACCGTTCATTATTGCCCCATAGCTGTGCCATATAGTGCTCTGCACCGTTCATTATTGCCCCATAGATGTACCATATAAATCTGTGCCATTGCTGCTGCTGCAATAAAAAAAAAAGACCTCACCTCTCTTGCTTGCAGCTCCTCAGCATCCCGTCTCGGCGTCTCTCTGCACTGACTGATCAGGCAGAGGGCGGCGCCCACACTATATGCGTCATCGCGCCCTCTGACCTGCACAGTCAGTGCGGAGAGACGCCGGGAAGATGGAGCGGCGCCCGGCATGTGGAACGCGGACAGGTGAATATGTAATACTTACCTGCTCCCGGCGTCCCGCTCCTTCCCCCGGACAGCTGGTCTTCGGTGCCGCAGCCTCTTCCTTTATCAGCTGTCACCGTTACCGCTGATTAGAGGAATGAATATGCGGCTCCACCCCTATGGGAGTGGAGTCCATATTCATTTCTCTAATGAGCGGTCCCATGTGACCGCTGAACAGGGGAAGAGCTGCGGCACCCGGAGACCATGGGACTGCAGGGACAGCGCCAGGAGCCCCGGAAGCAGGTAAGTATGCCTCAGCGCCCTCTCCCCCTCACCCGCCGACCCTGCCGCCGACCGTGACTCGAGTATAAGCCGAGAGGGGCACTTTCAGCCCAAAAACTTGGGCTGAAAATCTCGGCTTATACTCGAGTATATACGATTATATATATATATATATATATATATATATATATATAGATACACACACACACACATATATATATACTGTATATACATTTTTAATTTTTTCAAATTTTAGATGCAATAAAATATGTGTATGTGTATATAATACATACAGGTGCTTCTCATGTGAAGGAGAGTATGGCTGATGAAAATCAATTATTGACCTTACATAAGCTTGCTTAACCCCTTTACCCCCAAGGGTGGTTTGCACATTAATGACCAGGCCAATTTTTACAATTCTGACCACTGTCCCTTTATGAGGTTATAACTCTGGAACGCTTCAACGAATCCCGGTGATGCTGACATTGTTTTCTCGTGACAGATTGTACTTTTTGATAGTGGTAAAATTTCTTCGATATAACCTGCGTTTATTTGTGAAAAAAATGGAAATTTGGCGACAATTGTGAAAATTTCGCAATTTTCCAACTTTGAATTTTTATGCCCTTAAATCACAGAGATATATCACGCAAAATACTTAATAAGTAACATTTCCCACATGTCTACTTTACATCAGCACAGTTCTTTAACCAAAATTTTTTTTTGTTAGGGAGTTATAAGGGTTAAAAGTTGACCAGCAATTTATCATTTTTACAACGCCATTTTTTTTAGGGACCACATCTAATAATAATAATAATAATAATTTTATTTATATAGCGCCAACATATTCCGCAGCGCTTTACAAATTATAGAGGGGGCTTGTACAGACAATAGACATTACAGCATAACGGAAATCACAGTTCAAAACAGATACCAGGAGGAATGAGGGCCCTGCTCGCAAGCTTACAAACTATGAGGAAAAGGGGAGACACGAGAGGTGGATGGTAACAATTGCTTTAGTTATTTGGACCAGCCATAGTGTAAGGCTCGGGTGTTCATGTAAAGCTGCATGAACCAGTTAACTGCCTAAGTATGTAGCAGTACAGACACAGAGGGCTATTGACTGCATAAAGTGTATGAGAACATGATGCGAGGAACCTGATTATGTGTTTTGTTTTTTGTTTTTTGTTTTTATTAGGCCACACAGGGATAGTTTGGCCTACCGCCTCAACACATTAACCTATCTGAACAAATGAGTTTTTAGGCCGCGCTTAAAACTGTGGGGATTGGGGATTAATCGTATTAACCTAGGTAGTGCATTCCAAAGAATCGACGCAGCACGTGTAAAGTCTTGGAGACGGGAATGGGAGGTTCTGATTATTGAGGATGCTAACCTGAGGTCATTAGCAGAACGGAGAGCACGGGTAGGGTGGTAGACTGAGACCAGAGAGGCGATGTAGGGTGGTGCTGAGCCATGGAGTGCTTTGTGGATGAGGGTAGTAGTTTTGTACTGGATTCTGGAGTGGATGGGTAGCCAGTGTAATGACTGGCACAAGGTAGAGGCATCGGTGTAACGGTTGGTGAGGAATATGATCCTGGCAGCAGCATTCAGGACAGATTGGAGCGGGGAGAGTTTGGTAAGAGGGAGGCCGATTAGTAGAGAGTTACATTAGTCCAGACGAGAATGAATAAGTGAGACAGTAAGAGTTTTTGCAGAGTCGAAAGTAAGAAAAGGGCGAATTCTAGAAATATTTTTGAGATGCAGATAAGAAGAGCGAGCCAGTGATCAGATGTGGGGGGTGAATGAAAGCTCGGAATCAAGGATGACCCCAAGGCAGCGGGCATGTTGCTTTGGAGTAATGGTGGAACCGCACACGGAGATGGCAATGTCAGGCAAAGGTAGGTTAGTAGAGGGAGAGAACACGAGGAGTTCAGTTTTTGACAGGTTCAGTTTCAGATAGAGGGAGGACATGATGTTAGAGACAGCGGTAAGACAATCACTGGTGTTTTCTAAGGTCGGAGTGAAAGCAGGAGAAGAGGTGTATAATTGGGTGTCGTCAGCATAGAGATGGTACTGGAAACCAAATCTACTGATTGTTTGTCCAATAGGGGCAGTATACAAAGAGAAGAGGAGGGGGCCTAGGACTGATCCTTGAGGAACCCCAACAGTAAGGGGAAGGGGAGAGGAGGAGGAACCAGCAAAACATACAGTGAAGGATCGGTCAGAGAGATAGGAGGAGAACCAAGAGAGAACGGTGTCCTTGATGCCGATGGAGCGGAGCATAGTGAGGAGGAGCTGATGATCCACAGTGTCGAATGCTGCGGAAAGATCCAAGAGAATTAGCATGGAGTAGTGACCATTAGATTTAGCTGTTAGTAGGTCATTAGAGACTTTAGTGAGGGCAGTTTCAGTAGAGTGTAAAGAGCGGAAGCCAGATTGAAGAGGGTCGAGAAGAGAGTTATCTGAGAGATAGCGGGTAAGACGGGAGTGGACCAGGCGTTCCAGGAGTTTAGAGATGAAGGGAAGATTAGAGACAGGTCTATAATTAGCGGCACAGTTTTGGTCAAGGGAGGGTTTTTTAAGTAATGGATGTATGATGGCATGCTTAAATGAGGAGGGAAAAATACCGGAAGTGAGGGAAAGGTTGAATATTTTTGTTATGTGAGAGGTGACAGCCGGGGAAAGGGACTGGAGGAGATGTGACGGAATGGGGTCACTGGTGCAAGTGGTCGGACGAGAAGATGAGAAGATGCAAGGAGCCTGCTTACTTCTTCTTCTGTAACTAGTTCAAAGTCAGAGAGTGAACTAGATGCAGTGGGGGAGGGAGGACAGTGCCTGGTATGAAGAGATTGGGAGATGATTTCCTGTCGAATGTGGTCAATTTTTTTCTTTGAAGTAATTGGCCAGATCGTCAGCGCGGAGATCTGTGGTTGGGGCCTGCTCTCTTGGGTTGAGTAGGGACTGGAAAGTGTCGAAGAGATGTTTAGGGTTATTGGACAGTGAGGTGATGAGGGTGTTGAAATAGGTTTGTTTGGAGAGGTGAAGGGCAGAGTTGTATGTTTTTAGCATGAACTTATAATGGATGAAATCTTCGGGTAGATTAGATTTTCTCCACAGACGTTCGGCGCTCCTGGAGCACCGCTGCAGGAAACGTGTTTGCAGTGTGTGCCACGGTTGTCGCCGTCTGTGTCGAGTTGCTCTATGTATAGGAGGAGCAGCTTCATCCAGGGCGCTTTGCAGGGTTTCATTGTAATGCTTCAGAGCAGAATCAGGACATGAGATGGAGGAGATTGGGGCCAATGAGGACTGCAAGTTCGTCATAAGTTTCTGGTTGTTAATGGCCTGTATGTTTCTATAAGTGTGGAAAGTGGGGGTGACCTGAGCGGGATGGCAGTTCTTGATAGAGAATGAAAGAAGGTTGTGGTCAGAGAGCGGGAGAGGGGAGTTTGTGAAATCATCCACTGAGCAAAGTCGGGAGAAGACCAAGTCAAGGGAGTTTCCATCTTCATGCGTTGGAGAGTTAGTATGCTGCGAGAGGCCGAAAGAGGAGGTTAGAGATAAAAGGTGAGAAGCAGATGGGGAGAGGGGAGAAGCAATGGGGATGTTGAAATCACCCATGATAAGGGTGGGGGTGTCACAGGAGAGAAAGTGTGGAAGCCAGGTGGCAAAATGATCCAGGAACTGATGAGAGGGGCCAGGAGGACGATACACCACCGCCACTCGCATGGAGAAGGGGACGTAGAGTCTGACAGCATGGACTTCAAAGGACGGGAATACAAGTGAGGGTACTTGGGGGATAACTTGGAAGGTACATTTGGGTGAAAGGAGCAGACCAACGCCTCCACCTGCTCTGTTGTCTGCTCTTGGGGTATGAGAAAAGTGTAGTCCACCATATGAGAGAGCAGCAGCAGCGGTGGTGTCTGACTGCTGGATCCAGGTTTCAGTAAGAGCCAGGAGATTAAGAGAATTAGAAAGGAAGAAGTCATGAATGAAGGAGAGTTTATTACACACAGAGCGAGAATTCCAAAGAGCACAATTGAAAGAGACAGAAGGCATGCATGGAATATTAATAAGGTTAGAGGGGTTTCTGGGTGTAGCAGTTGGGAGGTTTGACTGGCTATAACATGGGGGGCCGGGGTTTGGAGAGATGTCTCCAGCGACTAGGAGAAGGAGGATAGAAAGAGTGAGCAGATGGTTAAGTGATTTGTGAGAGCGTCTCTTGTGTTGGATGGTGGGACTGAATGGATCTGCGCTGTTAAGCAATGTGAACAGAGCATGAGTGCTATACATAGGAGAGGAGAGGACAGAGGGGCCGATATGGATGGAGTTTAAAGAGTTTATGCAAGGGCGGTGAGTGAATGCAGCAGCCAGGATATAGATTATACAGATACATATGGTGTGTATTTGTTCTGTTTCAAGTGAATAGGGAATAGGTTTAGATTGTCTTACCTGTCTCCTGCCCTGTCTAACTGCCATGTTATAACTGCCGCATACTTAGAAAAAAAAAAATACTTTAAAAAAAAACTACACGAATGATAGTGCACGAATGCACCCCCAAGCTATGTCTACATTTATAGAAGGCTAGCTCTTAGATCTCACTTTTTTTTTTTTTTTTTTAGGGTGTTTCTCCCCCTCTCGTTACAAATCAATCTACTTCAGTTGAGACAGCAGGACACAATAAATGTAGTGATCAGATAAACAAATGTCCAGGTCGACATGGATCATAAACCCCTTTGAAACAGTTATGTGATCTCCCCACATAGGGACAAGCAAAGTGAGTTAAATATCTATAAACACAAACAAATGCATAATAAGATGACTAACATATATAGCTATATGCAGGATTCAATGCCGAAGATAGAATGACTCAGAGACCATCCAAGCCGCTTGCTGTCAGGGAATGGAGCAATAGACATGCAGGATATTTCAGTTCAGGGAATGAATGATATGTTTACCATCCAAGCTGCTTGCTGTCAGGGAATGGAGCAATAGACATGCAGGATATTTCAGTTCAGGGAATGAATGATATGTTTACCATCCAAGCTGCTTGCTGTCAGGGAATGGAGCAATAGACATGCAGGATATTTCAGTTCAGGGAATGAATGATATGTTTACCATCCAAGCTGCTTGCTGTCAGGGAATGGAGCAATAGACATGCAGGATATTTCAGTTCAGGGAATGAATGATATGTTTACCTGTATAAAGAGAAGAGAGATGCTTGTTATATTCTGCCATGTTATAACTGCCGCATACTTAGAAAAAAAAAAAAAATACTTTGAAAAAAAACTACACGAATGATAGTGCACGAATGCACCCCTGCATCTCATTTGAAGTCATTTTGATGGGTCTATATGATAGAAAATACCCAAGTGTGACACCATTCTAAAAACTGCACCCCTCAAGGTGCTTAAAACCACATTCAAGAAGATTATTAACCCTTCAGGTGTTTCACAGGAATTTTTGGAATGTTTAAATAAAAATGAACGTTTAACTTTTTTTCACAAAAAAATTACTGCAGCTCCAATTTGTTTTATTTTACCAAGGGTAACAGGAGAAAATTGACCCCAAAAGTTGTTGTACAATTTGTCCTGAGTACGCCGATACCCCATATGTGGGGGTAAACCACTGTTTGGGCGCATGGCAGAGCTCGGAAGCGAAGGAGCACCATTTGACTTTTCAATGCAAAATTGACTAGAATTGAGATGGGACGCCATGTTGCGTTTGGAGAGACCCTGATGTGCTTAAACATTGAAACTCCCCCACAAGTGACACCATTTTGGAAAGTAGACCCCCTAAGGAACTTATCTAGATGTGTGGTGAGCACTTTGACCATTAAGTGATTCACAGAAGTTTATAATGCAGAGCCGTAAAAATAAAAAATCATATTTTTTCACAAAAATGATCTTTTCACCCCCAATTTTTTATTTTCCCAAGGGTAAGAGAAGAAATTGGACACAAAAAGTTGTTGTCCAATTTGTCCTGAGTACGCTGATACCCCATATGTGGGGGTAAACCACTGTTTGGGCGCATGGGAGAGCTCAGAAGGGAAGGAGCGCCATTTGACTTTTCAATGCAAAATTGACAGGAATTGAGATGGGAAGCCATGTTGCATTTGGAGAGCCCCTGATGTGCCTAAACAGTGGAAACCCCCCAATTATAACTGAAACCCTAATCCAAACACATCCCTAACCCTATTCCCAACGGTAACCCTAACCACACCACTAACCCTAATCCCAACCCTATTCCCAACCGTAAATGTAATCCAAACCCTAACCCTAACTTTAGCCCCAACCCTAACTGTAGCCTTAATCCTAGCCCCAACCCTAGTCCTAACCCTAGCCCTAACCCTAGCCCTAACCCTAACCCTAAACCTAATGGAAAAGTAGAAATAAATGCATTTTTTTAATTTTTTTATTTTTTGCTATCTAAGGGGGTGATGAAGGGGGGTTTGATTTACTTTTATAGCGGGTTTTTTAGCGGATTTTTATGATTGGCAGCCGTCACACACTGAAAGACGCTTTTTATTGCAAAAAATATTTTTTGCGTTACCACATTTTTCCATATTTTGGTTCACAGAGTCATGTGAGGTCTTGTTTTTGCACGATGAGTTGACGTTTTTATTGGTAACATTTTCGGGCACATGACATTTTTTGATCGCTTTTTATTCCGATTTTTGTGGGGCAGAATGACCAAAAACCAGCTATTCATGAATTTCTTTTGGGGGAGGCGTTTATACCGTTCCGCGTTTGGTAAAATGGACAAAGCAGTTTTATTCTTCAGGTCAGTACGATTACAGCGATACCTCATTTAAATCATTTTTTTATGTTTTGGCGCTTTTAGTACGATAAAAACTATTTTATAGAAAAAATAATTATTTTTGCATCGCTTTATTCTGAGGACTATAACTTTTTTATTTTTTCTTTGATGATGCTGTATGGTGGCTCGTTTTTTGCGGGACAAGATGACGTTTTCAGCGGTACCATGGTTATTTATATCTGTCTTTTTGATCACGTGTTATTCCACTTTTTGTTTGGCGGTATGGTAATAAAGCGTTGTTTTTTGCCTCGTTTTTTTTTTTTTTAGCGGTGTCCACTGAAGGGGTTAACTAGTGGGACAGTTTTATAGGTCGGGTTGTTACGGACGCGGTGATACTAAATATGTGTACTTTTATTGTTTTTTTATTATTTAGATAAAGAAATGTATTTATAGGAACAATATATAATTTTTTGGGGGGGAATTTTTTTGGGGAATTTTTAAATTTTTTTTTACACATGTGAATATTTTTTTTTTACACTATAACATTGCCCCAGGGGGGCATCATGTTATAGTGTAAGATCGCTGATCCGACAGTTTGCACAGCAATCTGTCAGATCGGCGATCTGACGTGCACAGCTCCTCCAGGCTTCCCGGTGAAGCCACCTCCCTGCAGGACCCGGATGCCGCGGCCATTTTTGATCCAGGCCTGCTGCAGGGAGGAGGAGGTAAGAGACCCTCGGAGCAACGCGATCACATCGCGTTGCTCCGGGGGTCTCAGGGAAGCACGCAGGGAGCCCCCTCCCTGCGCGATGCTTCCCTATACCGCCGGAACACTGCGATCATGTTTGATCGCAGTGTGCCGGGGGTTAATGTGCCGGGGGCGGTCCGTGACCACTCCTGGCACATAGTGCCGGATGTCAGCTGCGATAGTCAGCTGACACCTGGCCGTGATCGGCCGTGCTCCCCCCATGAGCTCGGCCGATCGCATATGATGATATTCTAATTTTGTGAGAAGTGTGTGTATATATATATATATTTATTTAATACAATCCCTGGCAAAATTTATGGAATCACCGGCCTTGGAGAATGGTCTTTCAGTTGTTTAATTTTGTAGGAAAAAAGCAGATCACAGACATGGCACAAAACTAAAGTCATTTCAAATGGCAACTTTCTGGCTTTAAGAAACACTAAAAGAAATCAAAAACAAAAAAATTAGATTGTCAGTAATGGTTACTTTTTCTAACCAAGCATAGGGGAACCATTAGTAACTACCACATTTTTTCTTGATTTTTTTGTCCTGTCAGTATTCTGCATGAGGAGATACGGTGGACCTCCGTCCACCCGCTCTATGAAGGTCCACTAAAAGCAGTCCATAACATACAGTACAGGCCAAAACTTTTGACACACATTCTCATTTAAAGATTTTTCTGTATTTTCATGACTGTGAAAATTGTACACTGAAGGCATCAAAACTATGAATTAACACATGTGGAATTATATACTTAACAAAAAAGTGTGAAACAACTGAAATTATGTCGAATATTCTAGGTTCTTCAAAGTAGCCACCTTTTGCTTTGATGACTGCTTTGCATACTCTTGGCATTCTCTTGTTAGCTTCAAGAGGTAGTCACTGGGAATGGTCTTCCAACAATCTTGAAGGAGTTCCCAGAGATGCTTAGCACTTGTTAGCCCTTTTGCCTTCACTCTGTGGTCCAGCTCACCCCAAACCATCTCGATTGGGTTCAGGTCTGGTGACTGTGGAGGCCAGGTCATCTGGCGTAGCACCCCATCACTCTCCTTCTTGGTCAAATAGCCCTTACACAGCCTGGAGGTGTGTTTGGGGTCATTGTCCTGTTGAAAAATAAATGATGGTCCAACTAAACGCAAACCGGATGGAATAGCATGCCGATGCAAGATGCTGTGGTAGCCATGCTGGCTCAGTATGCCTTCAATTTTGAATAAATCCCCAACAGTGTCACCAGAAAAGCACCCCCACACCATCACACCTCCTCCTCCATGCTTCACGGTGGGAACCAGGCATGTAGAGTCCATCCGTTCACCTTTTCTGCATCGCACAAAGACACGGTGGTTGGAACCAAAGATCTCACATTTGGACTCATCAGATCAAAGCACAGATTTCCACTGGTCTAAAGTCCATTCCTTGTGTTCTTTAGCCCAAACAAGTCTCTTCTGCTTGTTGCCTGTCCTTAGCAGTGGTATCCTAGCAGCTATTTTACCATGAAGGCCTCCTGCACAAAGTCTCCTCTAAACAGTTGTTGTAGAGATGTGTCTGCTGCTAGAACTCTGTGTGGCATTGACCTGGTCTCTAATCTGAGCTGCTGTTAACCTGCGATTTCTGAGGCTGGTGACTTGGATAAACTTATCCTCAGAAGCAGAGGTGACTCTTGGTCTTCCTTTCCAGGGGCGGTCCTCATGTGAGCCAGTTTCTTTGTAGTGCTTGATGTTTTTTGTCACTGCACTTGGGGACACTTTCAAAGTTTTCCCAATTTTTAAACTGACTGACCTTCATTTCTTAAAGTAATGATGGCCACTCGTTTTTTTTTACTTAGCTGCTTTTTTCTTGCCATAATACAAATTCTATCAGTCTATTCAGTAGGACTATCAGCTGTGTATCCACCAAACTTCTGCACAACACAACTGATGGTCCCAACCCCATTTATGAGGCAAGAAATCCCCGCACTGTGCATAATGCATAACACACTGCGGGGCTGGGATTCACAAGCTGGATTTGAGTGGAAAACAGTGCGGGGGGGGCGGCGCCCAGTGCCGAAGAAGATTTGAGTGACTGAAGTGTGGCGGTTGCAGCAGAGGGGTTAAGACCTGCCTCCAGGGCTAAAGATAGGTATTTTGGCGAAAATATAAAATGCTTTATTTTGGCTATAACTGCACCACAAACTAAAAGAGCCACCTTGTTAGAATGCAGCATTACTGCTGCACAAGGTGGCTCTTTTAGTTTATAACGGCTGGAGGGGGTGACAGAGTCCCTTTAAATACAGTGGGGCAAAAAAGTATTTAGTCAGTCAGCAATAGTGCAAGTTCCACCACTTAAAAAGATGAGAGGCGTCTGTAATTTACATCATAGGTAGACCTCAACTATGGGAGACAAACTGAGAAAAAAAAATCCAGAAAATCACATTGTCTGTTTTTTTATCATTTTATTTGCATATTATGGTGGAAAATAAGTATTTGGTCAGAAACAAAATTTCATCTCAATACTTTGTAATATATCCTTTGTTGGCAATGACAGAGGTCAAACGTTTTCTATAAGTCTTCACAAGGTTGCCACACACTGTTGTTGGTATTTTGGCCCATTTCTCCATGCAGATCTCCTCTAGAGCAGTGATGTTTTTGGCTTTTCGCTTGGCAACACGGACTTTCAACTCCCTCCAAAGGTTTTCTATAGGGTTGAGATCTGGAGACTGGCTAGGCCACTCCAGGACCTTGAAATGCTTCTTACCAAGCCACTCCTTCGTTGCCCTGGCGGTGTGCTTTGGATCATTGTCATGTTGAAAGACCCAGCCACGTTTCAACTTCAATGCTCTTGCTGATGGAAGGAGGTTTGCACTCAAAATCTCACGATACATGGCCCCATTCATTCTTTCATGTACCCGGATCAGTCGTCCTGGCCCCTTTGCAGAGAAACAGCCCCAAAGCATGATATTTCCACCACCATGCTTTACAGTAGGTATGCTGTTTGATGGATGCAACTCAGTATTCTTTTTCCTCCAAACACGACAAGTTGTGTTTCTACCAAACAGTTCCAGTTTGGTTTCATCAGACCATAGGACATTCTCCCAAAACTCCTCTGGATCATCCAAATGCTCTTTAGCAAACTTCTGACGGGCCCGGACATGTACTGGCTTAAGCAGTGGGACACGTCTGGCACTGCAGGATCTGAGTCCATGGTGGCATAGTGTGTTACTTATGGTAGGCCTTGTTACATTGGTCCCAGCTCTCTGCAGTTTATTCACTAGGTCCCCCTGCGTGGTTCTGGGATTTTTGCTCACCGTTCTTGTGATCATTCTGACCCCACGGGGTGGGATTTTGCGTGGAGCCCCAGATCGAGGGAGATTATCACTGGTCTTGTATGTCTTCCATTTTCTAATTATTGCTCCCACTGTTGATTTCTTCACTCCAAGCTGGTTGGCTATTGCAGATTCAGTCTTCCCAGCCTGGTGCAGGGCTACAATTTTGTTTCTGGTGTCCTTTGACAGCTCTTTGGTCTTCACCATAGTGGAGTTTGGAGTCAGACTGTTTGAGGGTGTGCACAGGTGTCTTTTTATACTGATAACAAGTTTAAACAGGTGCCATTACTACAGGTAATGAGTGGAGGAAAGAGGAGACTCTTAAAGAAGAAGTTACAGGTCTGTGAGAGCCAGAAATCTTGATTGTTTGTTTCTGACCAAATACTTATTTTCCACCATAAAATGCAAATAAAATGATAAAAAAACAGACAATGTGATTTTCTGGATTTTTTTTTTCTCAGTTTGTCTCCCATAGTTGAGGTCTACCTATGATGTAAATTACAGACGCCTCTCATCTTTTTAAGTGGTGGAACTTGCACTATTGCTGACTGACTAAATACTTTTTTGCCCCACTGTATACAATTCCACATGTATTAATTCATAGTTTTGATGCCTTCAGTGTGAATGTACAATTTTTATAGTCATGAAAATACAGAAAAAATCTTTAAATGAGAAGGTGTGTCCAAACTTTTGGTCTGTAATGTATATATACTGTATATATGTTTTCACGAATATTTGGGCCCATGGATCCATTCTATGTCCATTTTGCAAGCCGGTGAGAAAATCTCGCCCTACGGATGCCATACAGATGACACACGGATAATTTTTGGAGAAAAAATCGCATCCTTGCATTGAAACGGATCACTGTTCTGGAACTTTTCTGTGTATCTCGGCCGTATTTTGATACGTTAGGTCTGACCCCGACGTAATACTGATAAATATTGAGTAGTGTGAAAGAGAAACATTATGTATACAGTAGTCAAGCCACAACTATAGTTACAAAAATCTCTTTCCACTCCCAGTGCTTTTACACCTTCTTCTTACTCTGTTCAAACTTTTTCTCTGGCAAGATACAGCCTAAAGTTTCTGTTTTGTTTTCTTTCATTTAGCATCAAAATGGATGAAGAAGGAATGCACGAGTATGAAAAGAGCCATATTAAGAAACTGCAGGAGCAGCGCATGGCTATGCAAAAGAAGACATTTACTAACTGGATGAACAACATCTACAGAGAGAATGTAAGTAAAATCTACTATTCAATATTTGCTATTACACCTCATAAAGCATAGGTGACCCTTGTACACAGCACAGTGGCTGAAGGCATTTGTCTATCATTTGGAGATTTCTACTTTAACCCAGGTTATGAGTGGCTACGGAACCTAAGGAGCCTCCTGGACGGAGGAAATGTGAATATTCCAATGCATTACAGTAGCTGACTTGCTTACATAAAGCATCACAGCTTCAAGTCCCATAGTTGGACTTAAAAAGAAAAGTGTGTGTGTTTTTTCTTGTTATGGATGTTTGACTTTGTTTGTTTTATACAGAAAAATCTACCCCCAAAAAAAATCTGTGTTAAAATTCCATAAATCAGGTGTGGTTTGTCATGCAGATTTCCCTGCAACTTTCCCTAGGTTTTCTGCAGAAATATTTCACTACAAACATGGTGTACTTTTTTTTTTTTTAAAGTGTGCTGTGCTTTGTATTGCAGATTTGTCCTTTTCAAAGCCCTTCAATGCTGAGAGTCGGCCCTCAACCATTCTAAAATTGATGGCATCTCCTAAGGACAGTCTATTAATTTAAATTATTAGCTATCTAGTAATTTGCAGTACATAAAATGTTTTGATCCTTTTTTATTACAATTTTTAAGAAACTGCAGCAACCAAAAAACAGCAATTCTGGTGTTTTTTTTTGTTTTTTAGTCCCCGATAAGGGACCTCCACCTGAAATCATTTGATCTACAATACAGATCCACTACAGCAGTTCAGTATATAGTGAAATTGACCTCCTCTAAAGGCTGCGATTCATAGGAAGACCAAAATAGCAGTGCTGGGAACCTTCAGTAGGCCCCAATTGTCATGGCAAGCCGTGGGAGAAGGGGTCTGTATCCTGGGAACCAGTGCATGTGCACACTTCCAGCCAAGCCATTTAAAATGCCTCTATCAGTGTTTGACAGTGGCATCATAAATGGTTAAACAGCAGCGATAGGGGCCAGCTCTGGTCACAGCTACGACTGGCAGATCCCGTCTATATAATAAAGCCGGCATTCTGTGCTGTAAGTGGTTAAAATGCACCAAATTTATTACAGGGGCTAATGATAAATTTGCCACATCTTTTGGGATAATTTTACTTTTGCGATTTTATAGTTAAAGGTTTCTGCTATTCACAGTTCTGGGGATACCACTTTTTTTTATTACTTTTCTATAATAAATGTATGATTTTGAAAAAAACAACTTTTTTTTCTTTGAGTAGTCAGACACTCACACATTTAGTATTTTTTCATTAACTGAGCTGTTAGTGTTTTATTCTTGCATATGCTTTTTGATCAATTTTTATGGTGATTCAGCCATTTTTTTTTATTTTATACTTTCAAGTTTTTTTCTCTTGCCTTCCAAGAGCTGTAGCTTTGCTTTTCAGTTGACATACCCATGAGGGCTTGTTTTTTTGTGTGGAATGAATTGTAGTTTTGAATGACATCCGTGCTTAAAGACATACGTGACAAAATGATACCGGTGTCATCAGTGTTTTGGATCAGTGTGCTCAATTTTTACCATCGGTGCCATGATGCCATCAGTGTTGTTCACAATGGATGAATAGAAATTACAAAGCTTCTCCGATACTTTGCAGTGTTAAATATGGAGAGTGCACGGATGGCACATGGATTTTATCCATGTGATGTACGTGTTTTTCATTGACCTATAGACTTGCATTGGCCCTTGTTATCAGAGATCCCCCCCCACCAAAAAAAAAAAAAAAAGTTGAGTTTTGGACAGACATAAGGTCCTTGTAAAAACACGGACATGTGAGTAGCACCATAGATTATAATGTGCATGTTGAATCTGAGAAAAAAATGGATAGATAACATACATGCAATTCGGACGTCTGAATGAGGCTCCTAACGTTGATAAAAACTAAAAACAAAAATTTGAGTAAGGGGAAATTGTAAAAATCATCCTTTCCACCATTGTTTTATGTGAGTTTTACTTTGTGGTACCGTAATAATAATGACCCTGGTAACATTCGTCTATAGGTCAGTACTGTTACGGTGGTGCCAAGTTAGAATAGTTTACATTTGTTTTACTGCATATAAAAAAAATGATCCTAAAAGAACTGGAAAACTTTATTTTAAAATAGCAATGCAAAAATCTTTATTAATTCTAATAACATAATTATTTAAAAATCATAAGGGTTATGAGGTGGTACATAAGACAACACATGGTGTAACCTAATAATGTAAAAAGTGGTATAATTTATCTAATATAAATTGTTTCTTTATTAAATCACAAAAAAATATGTTTTCTTTCAGGTCAAATATGATGTCTTAAAGGTATATAAAGTCATATACATAGGGGTTTAACAGGATTGTTGGCATAAATAAAGCAGTATTCTGCAATAAAAATATTTAATAAATGGAACCACAAACTGCTATTGCAGAATTTTCGAAAGCTATTGATAGTAAAAACTGTAAAGCCTATGTATACAGGTGGTGTTTTCAGTTACAGTTTTTACCATCGATAGCTTTCTAAAATTCTGCAATAGCAGTTTGTGGTTGCATTTATTAAATATTTTTATTGCAGAATACTGCTTTTTTATGCCAACAATCCTGTTTAAACCCATATGTATATTACTTTATATACCTTAAGATATAATATTTGACCTGAAAGAAAACTTATTTTTTTGTGATTTAATAAAGCAATAATTTATATTAAATAAATTCTACCACTTTTTACATTATTAGGTTATACCATGTGTTGTCTTATCATGTACTACCTCACAACCCTCATGTTTTTTTTAAATAATTCTGTTATTGTAATTAATGAAGATTATTGTATTGCTATTTTAAAAGCGTTCTCCTGTTCTTTTAGGATGATTAAGTAATGAGTTAGGAGATAACATACATTTTTGGCACAATTATTGGATATTTATTAAAATTAAAAAAAAACCTTACAAAAAAACAAATTTGGGCTTTCAGTGACTACATTTAGGTTTATAGAGTTGTAGGAGGGCGTGCTTTTTGGGGGATGAGCTATAGTTTTGACTGATACCATTTTCGGAGTTGATACAACTTTCTGGACTATATTTCTTACTTTTTTTGGAGGGGGGTGAAAAATGGTGAAAAACAGAAATTCTGCCATTTAACTTTTTGTTTGCTTGTTTTGGCGTCTTACGATATGTTACAAATTTTTTGATATTTTGTTAATTTGGCCTATCATTCACAGAACAATACCAATGTGATTTGAAATATAAACATGCAGCGGTGAAATAAGTATTGAACACAACACCAATTTTCTAAGTAAATCTACAGTATTGCTAAAGGAACTATTGACATGAAATTCTCACGAGATGTTGGTAACAACCCATCCAATTCACACAGGCGAAGAAATCAAACTATAGATGTCTGTAAGTTAAGTTACAGTATGTGTAATAATGAGAAACGACACAGAGTATTGAACACAGTTTCTGAAATGTATGTAATACTTTGTACAAAAGCCTTTGTTGGTGATGACAGCTTCAAGATGCCTCTTGTATGGAGAAACTAGTCGCAGGCATTGCTCAGCTGTAATTTTGGCCCATTCTTCCACACAAACCCTCTTCCAATCCCGAAGGTCCTGTGGGCTGCTTCTATGAACTCTGTGCTTTAGTTCCTTCCATAAGATTTCTGTCGGATTCAGGCCAGGTGATTGACTCGGCCAATCTAGCAGCTTTATTTTCTTTCTCTGAAATCAATTGAGAGTTTCCTTAGCTATTTGGGATCATTGTCTTGCTTAAATTCCGACCCTCCTTTCATTGTCATCATCCTGGTAGATGGCAGCAGATTTTTTTCAGGAATTTCTTGGTACATTTGTTAAAAAAGGAGCCAAATGTAGTTTATCTGCGCTTCTTGTAATCAATGAAGATACCTACTGAAGATTACAATATAATGTGTAGCAAACCCTTGATATGATCAATTTTTAAATCATGATGGCTGTATTTTCTTCCCTTTTGGGAGTGACAATAACAAGTTCATTTCAACTAACTAGTGTTGCCATGCTGAGATTTGTAAGTCCTCGATATAAGTCATTCAGAAATCACCATAATGATCAGATTGCCTCTTCCCTCCTTTCCTCTGTTTTTGCTAATAGTAAATTAATTTTAATTATATACTGTACTAGCTGTACTACCCGGCTTCGCCCGGGTTAATGACTGCTGTTAGCAAAATAGAATGTGATAATAAAAATTTATTCTGCACACAAAAACCACAAAACAAATAGATAGAAATGTAATTATTAAAAGGCAAAAACTAAGCTAATAGAAGAATTTCACAACATATATTAGCTTTGTTATACTGAGAATGTCTTTGTTGCCTATATTAACCAATCAGAGCTCAGATTAATTAACTGTAGCAAAATAGAAGCTGAGCTGTGATTGGTTGCTATTGGCAGCCTGATAAATCCCCAGCCAACAGTAAGCCCTCACCCTGGCAGTATATATTAGCTCACACATACACATAATAGACTGGTCATGTGACTGACAGCTGCTGGATTCCTATATGGTACATTTGTTGCTCTTGTAGTTTGTCTGCTTATTAATCAGATTTTTATTTTTGAAGGACAATACCAGACTTGTGTGTGTTTTAGGGCGAGTTTCATGTGTCAAGTTGTGTGTGTTGAGTTGCGTGTGGCGACATGCATGTAGCGACTTTTGTGAGATGAGTTTTGTGTGGCGACATGCGTGTAGCAAAATTTTGTGTGTCGAGTTGCATGTGACAGGTTAGTGTAGCAAGTTGTGTGCAGCAAGATTTGTGCATGGCGAGTTTTGCGCGTGGCGAGTTTTATGTGTGGTGCGTTTTGAGTATGTGCAAGTTTTGTGTGAGGCAACTTTTGCATGTGGTGCAACTTTTGTACATGTGGCAATTTTTCTGTGTGCAAGTTTTACATGAGGTGAGTTTTCCATGAGGTGAGTTTTGCACGTGTGGCGAGTTTTGCGTGAGCCTAGTTTTGCATATGGCGAGTTTTGCATGTAGCGAGTTTTGCGCGTGGCGAGTTTTGAGTGGTGACTTTTGTGTTTCGACTTTTATGTGGCGAGGTTGGTGTGTGTGTGGTGAAGTGTGTGCTGAGGGTGGTATATGTGTTCAAGCACGTGGTAGTGTGTGGCGCATTTTGTGTTTGTGTTCATATCCCCGTGTGTGGTGAGTATCCCATGTCGGGGCCCCACCTTAGCAACTGTACGGTATATACTCTTTGGCGCCATCGCTCTCATTCTTTAAGTCCCCATTGTTCACATCTGGCAGCTGTCAATTTTCCTCCAACACTTTTCCCTTCACTTTTTCCCCATTATGTAGATAGGGGCAAAATTGTTTGGTGAATTGGAACGCGCGGGGTTAAAATTTCACCTCACAACATAGCCTATGACGCTCTCGGGGTCCAGACGTGTGACTGTGCAAAATTTTGTGGCTGTAGCTGCGACTGTGCAGATGCCAATCCCGGACATACACACACACACATACACACATTCAGCTTTATATATTAGATATACCTGTGTGTCATCTCACCTATATATAGTATATATCTGTGTGTCATCTCCTCCTGTATATAGTATATACCTGTATGTCATCTCCTCCTATACATAGCATATACCTGTATGTCATCTCCTCCTGCATATACTATATACCTGTAGGTAATCTGCTCCTGTATATAGTATATACCTGTATGTCATCTCCTGCTGTATGTAGTATGTACCTGTATGTCATCTCCTCCTCTATATAGTATATACCTGTGAGTCATCTCTCCTGTATATAGTATATATCTGTGTCATCTCCTCCTGTATATAGTATATACCTGTGTGTCATCTCCCCTGTAAATAGTATATACCTGTGTCATCTCCTCCTGTATATAGTATATATCTGTATGTCATCTCCTCCTGTATTAGACCTCGTTCACACGTTATTTGGTCAGTATTTTTACCTCAGTATTTGTAAGCTAAATTGGCAGCCTGATAAATCCCCAGCCAACAGGAAGCCCACCCCCTGGCATTATTAGCCACACATACACATAATAGACTGGTCATGTGACTGACAGCTGCCGGATTCCTATATGGTACATTTGTTGCTCTTCTAGTTTGTCTGCTTATTAATCAGATTTTTATTTTTGAAGGATAATACCAGACTTGTGTGTGTTTTAGGGCGAGTTTCGTGTGTCAAGTTGTGTGTGTTGAGTTGCGTGTGGCGACATGTGTCATGATTCTCAATGGCGAGAGAACATAGCCCAGCATATATGAGAACTAGCTCTTGGAAGATGGAAACTATACTGACCATGAACTAAACCTGCCGCACAACTAGAAGTGGCCGGGTAGCATGCCTACGTTTTTTTATCCCTAGATGCCCAGCGCCAGCCGGAGAACTACCTAATCCTAGCAGAGGAAAAGACAGTCCTGGCTCACCTCTAGAGAAATTTTCCCAAAAGGCAGACAGAGGCCCCCACATATATTGGCGGTGATTTAAGATGAAATGACAAACGTAGTATGAAAATAGGTTTAGCAAAATCGAGGTCCGCTTACTAGATAGCATGAAGACAGAAAGGGCACTTTCATGGTCAGCAGAAAACCCTATCAAAACACCATCCAGAAATTACTTTAAGACTCTAGCATTAACTCATAACACCAGAGTGGCAATTTCCGCTCACAAGAGCTTTCCAGACACAGTAACGAAACAGCAGCTGTGAACAGGAACAAAATGCAAAAACACACAAGGACAAAAGTCCAACTTAGCTGGGAGTTGTCTAGTAGCAGGAACATGCACAGAAAGGCTACTGATTACATTGTTGACCGGCATGAAACTGACAGAGGAGCAAGGTTATATAGCGACTCCCACATCCTGATAGGAGCAGGTGAACAGAGGGGATGATGCACACAAGTTAAATTCCACAAGTGGCCACAGGGGGAGCCCAGAATCCAATTTCACAACAGTACCCCCCCCTCAAGGAGGGGGCACCGAACCCTCACCAGAACCACCAGGGCGATCAGGATCAGCCCTATGAAAGGCACGGACAAGATCGGAGGCATGAACATCAGAGGCAGTGACCCAAGAATTATCCTCCTGACCGTAACCCTTCCATTTGACCAGATACTGGAGTTTCCGTCTGGAAACACGAGAGTCCAAGATCTTTTCCACAACGTACTCCAACTCACCCTCAACCAACACCGGAGCAGGAGGCTCAACGGAAGGCACAGCTGGTACCTCATACCTGCGCAACAATGACCGATGAAAAACATTATGAATCGAAAAGGATGCAGGGAGGTCCAAACGGAAGGACACAGGGTTAAGAATCTCCAATATCTTGTACGGGCCGATGAACCGAGGCTTAAACTTAGGAGAAGAAACCCTCATAGGGACAAAACGAGAAGACAACCACACCAAGTCCCCAACACAAAGCCGAGGACCAACACGACGACGGCGGTTGGCAAAAAGCTGAGTCTTCTCCTGGGACAACTTCAAATTGTCCACCACCTGCCCCCAAATCTGATGCAACCTCTCCACCACAGCATCCACTCCAGGACAATCCGAAGATTCCACTTGACCGGAGGAAAATCGAGGATGAAACCCCGAATTACAGAAAAACGGGGACACCAAGGTGGCAGAGCTGGCCCGATTATTGAGGGCGAACTCCGCCAAAGGCAAAAAAGCAACCCAATCATCCTGATCCGCAGACACAAAACACCTCAAATATGTCTCCAAGGTCTGATTAGTCCGCTCGGTCTGGCCATTAGTCTGAGGATGGAAAGCAGACGAAAAAGACAAATCTATGCCCATCCTAGCACAGAATGCCCGCCAAAATCTAGACACGAATTGGGTCCCTCTGTCAGAAACGATATTCTCCGGAATACCATGCAAACGAACAACATTTTGAAAAAACAGAGGAACCAACTCGGAAGAAGAAGGCAACTTAGGCAAGGGAACCAGATGGACCATCTTAGAGAAACGGTCACACACCACCCAGATGACAGACATCTTCTGAGAAACAGGCAGATCCGAAATAAAATCCATCAAGATGTGCGTCCAAGGCCTCTTCGGGATAGGCAAGGGTAACAACAATCCACTAGCCCGAGAACAACAAGGCTTGGCCCGAGCACAAACGTCACAAGACTGCACAAAGCCTCGCACATCTCGTGACAGGGAAGGCCACCAGAAGGACCTTGCCACCAAATCCCTGGTACCAAAGATTCCAGGATGACCTGCCAACGCAGAAGAATGAACCTCAGAGATGACTCTACTGGTCCAATCATCAGGAACAAACAGTCTACCAGGTGGGCAACGATCAGGTCTATCCGCCTGAAACTCCTGCAAGGCCCGCCGCAGGTCTGGAGAAATGGCAGACAATATCACTCCATCTTTAAGGATACCTGTGGGCTCAGAATTACCAGGGGAGTCAGGCTCAAAACTCCTAGAAAGGGCATCCGCCTTAACATTCTTAGAACCCGGTAGGTAAGACACCACAAAATTAAACCGAGAGAAAAACAACGACCAGCGCGCTTGTCTAGGATTCAGGCGCCTGGCAGACTCAAGGTAAATTAAATTTTTGTGGTCAGTCAATACCACCACCTGATGTCTGGCCCCCTCAAGCCAGTGACGACACTCCTCAAAAGCCCACTTCATGGCCAAAAGCTCCCGATTCCCAATATCATAATTCTGCTCGGCGGGCGAAAATTTACGGGAAAAAAAAGCACAAGGTCTCATCACGGAGCAGTCGGAACTTCTCTGCGACAACACCGCCCCAGCTCCGATTTCAGAAGCGTCGACCTCAACCTGAAAAGGAAGAGCAACATCAGGCTGACGCAACACTGGGGCGGAAGAAAAGCGGCGCTTGAGCTCCCGAAAGGCCTCCACAGCATCAGGGGACCAATCAGCAACATCAGCACCCTTCTTAGTCAAATCAGTCAATGGTTTTACAACATCAGAAAAACCAGCAATAAATCGACGATAAAAGTTAGCAAAGCCCAAAAATTTCTGAAGACTCTTAAGAGAAGAGGGTTGCGTCCAATCACCAATAGCCTGAACCTTGACAGGATCCATCTCGATGGAAGAGGGGGAAAAAATGTATCCCAAGAAGGAAATCTTCTGAACCCCAAAAACACACTTAGAACCCTTCACACACAAGGAATTAGACCGCAAAACCTGAAAAACCCTCCTGACCTGCTGGACATGAGAGTCCCAGTCATCCGAAAAAATCAGAATATCATCCAGATACACAATCATAAATTTATCCAAATAATCGCGGAAAATGTCATGCATAAAGGACTGGAAGACTGAAGGGGCATTTGAAAGACCAAAAGGCATCACCAAATACTCAAAATGGCCCTCGGGCGTATTAAATGCGGTTTTCCACTCATCCCCCTGCTTGATTCGCACCAAATTATACGCCCCACGGAGATCAATCTTAGAGAACCACTTGGCCCCCTTTATACGAGCAAACAAATCAGTAAGCAGTGGTAACGGATATTGATATTTAACAGTGATTTTATTCAAAAGTCGATAATCAATACACGGCCTCAAAGAGCCGTCTTTCTTAGACACAAAGAAAAAACCGGCTCCTAAGGGAGATGACGAAGGACGAATATGTCCCTTTTCCAAGGACTCCTTTATATATTCTCGCATAGCAGCGTGTTCAGGCACAGACAGATTAAATAAACGACCCTTAGGGTATTTACTACCCGGGATCAAGTCTATGGCACAATCGCACTCCCGGTGCGGAGGTAGTGAACCAACCTTGGGTTCTTCAAAAACGTCACGAAAGTCAGACAAGAATTCAGGAATCTCAGAGGGAATAGATGATGAAATGGAAACCAAAGGTACGTCCCCATGAGTTCCTTTACATCCCCAGCTTAACACAGACATAGCTCTCCAGTCGAGGACTGGGTTATGAGATTGCAGCCATGGCAATCCCAGCACCAAAACATCATGTAGATTATACAGCACCAGAAAGCGAATAACCTCCTGGTGATCCGGATTAACACGCATAGTCACTTGTGTCCAGTATTGTGGTTTATTACTAGCCAATGGGGTGGAGTCAATCCCTTTCAGAGGTATCGGAGCCTCCAATGGCTCCAAATCATACCCACAGCGTTTGGCAAAGGACCAATCCATAAGACTCAAAGCAGCGCCAGAGTCGACATAGGCGTCCGCGGTAATAGATGACAAAGAACAAATCAGGGTCACAGATAGAATAAACTTAGACTGTAAAGTGCTAATTGAAACAGACTTGTCAGGCTTCTTAGTACGCTTAAAGCATGCTGATATAACATGAGTTGAATCACCACAATAGAAGCACAACCCATTTTTTCGTCTAAAATTCTGCCGCTCGCTTCTGGACAGAATTCTATCACATTGCATATTTTCTGGCGTTTTCTCAGTAGACACCGCCAAATGGTGCACAGGTTTGCGCTCCCGCAGACGCCTATCGATCTGAATAGCCATCGTCATGGACTCATTCAGACTCGCAGGCACAGGGAACCCCACCATAACATCCTTAATGGCATCAGAGAGACCTTCTCTGAAAATCGCCGCCAGGGCGCACTCATTCCACTGAGTAAGCACAGACCATTTGCGGAATTTTTGGCAGTATATTTCAGCTTCATCTTGCCCCTGAGACAAGGACATCAAGGCCTTTTCCGCCTGAAGCTCTAAATGAGGTTCCTCATAAAGCAACCCCAAGGCCAGAAAAAACGCATCCACATTGAGCAACGCAGGATCCCCTGGTGCCAATGCAAAAGCCCAGTCTTGAGGGTCGCCCCGGAGCAAGGAAATTACAATCCTGACCTGCTGTGCAGGGTCTCCGGCAGAGCGAGACTTCAGGGACAAAAACAATTTGCAATTATTTTTAAAATTTTGAAAGTGAGATCTATTCCCCGAGAAGAATTCAGGCAAAGGAATTCTAGGCTCAGACATAGGTGCATGAACAACAAAATCTTGCAAATTTTGTACCTTTGTGGCGAGATTATTCAAACCTGTAGCTACACTCTGAAGATCCATTTGAAACAGGTGAACACAGAGCCATTCAAGGATTAGAAGGAGAGGAAGAGAGGAAGGCTGCAGTATAGGCAGACTAGCAAGTGATTCAATTAAGAGCACACTCAGAACTAGAGGGAAAAAAAAAAATAAAAATTGTAGCAGACTTCTTTTTTCTCTCCTTTCTCAGCCAGTAATTTAACCCTTTTTTTTTTTTTTTGGGCCGGTCAAACTGTCATGATTCTCAATGGCGAGAGAACATAGCCCAGCATATATGAGAACTAGCTCTTGGAAGATGGAAACTATACTGACCATGAACTAAACCTGCCGCACAACTAGAAGTGGCCGGGTAGCATGCCTACGTTTTTTTATCCCTAGATGCCCAGCGCCAGCCGGAGAACTACCTAATCCTAGCAGAGGAAAAGACAGTCCTGGCTCACCTCTAGAGAAATTTTCCCAAAAGGCAGACAGAGGCCCCCACATATATTGGCGGTGATTTAAGATGAAATGACAAACGTAGTATGAAAATAGGTTTAGCAAAATCGAGGTCCGCTTACTAGATAGCATGAAGACAGAAAGGGCACTTTCATGGTCAGCAGAAAACCCTATCAAAACACCATCCAGAAATTACTTTAAGACTCTAGCATTAACTCATAACACCAGAGTGGCAATTTCCGCTCACAAGAGCTTTCCAGACACAGTAACGAAACAGCAGCTGTGAACAGGAACAAAATGCAAAAACACACAAGGACAAAAGTCCAACTTAGCTGGGAGTTGTCTAGTAGCAGGAACATGCACAGAAAGGCTACTGATTACATTGTTGACCGGCATGAAACTGACAGAGGAGCAAGGTTATATAGCGACTCCCACATCCTGATAGGAGCAGGCGAACAGAGGGGATGATGCACACAAGTTAAATTCCACAAGTGGCCACAGGGGGAGCCCAGAATCCAATTTCACAACAGACATGCATGTAGCGACTTTTGTGAGATGAGTTTTGTGTGGCGACATGCGTGTAGCAACTTTTTGTGTGTCGAGTTGCATGTGACAGGTTAGTGTAGCAAGTTGTGTGCAGCAAGTTTTGCGCATGGCGAGTTTTGCGCGTGGCGAGTTTTATGTGTGGTGCCTTTTGAGTATGTGCAAGTTTTGTGTGAGGCAACTTTAGCATGTGTTGCAACTTTTGTGCATGTGGCAATTTTTCCGCGTATGCAAGTTTTGCGTGTGGCGAGTTTTCCATGAGGTGAGTTTTGCACGTGTGGCGAGTTTTGCATGTGAAGAGTTTTGTGCGTGGCGAGTTTTGAGCAGCGACTTTTGTGTTTCGACTTTTGTGTTTCGACTTTTATGTGGCGAGGTTGGTGTATGTGTGGTGAAATGTGCGCTGAGGGTGGTATATGTGTTCGAGCACGTGGTAGTGTGTGGCGCATTTTGTGTGTGTGTGTTCATATCCCCATGTGTGGTGATTATCCCATGTCGGGGCCCCACCTTAGCAACTGTACAGTATATACTCTTTGGTGCCATCGCTCTCATTCTTTAAGTCCCCTGTCATGAATCCCCAATGGCTAGGGATAGCACAGGACAAGCAAGGTACAAATATATAACGGACGAGCTCTAGGGTGATGGAACCTGGGCTGACCGCTGCCCTACGCCTGACAAACGCAACTAGAGATAGCCAGGGAGCGTGCCTACGTTGGTTCTAGACGCCACGCACCAGCCTAAGAGCTAACTAGTACTGCAGAGAAAATAAAGACCTCACTTGCCTCCAGAGGAATTAACCCCAAAAGGTATAGTTGCCCCCCACATGTATTGACGGTGAAATGAGAGGAAGGCACACACATAGAGATGATATATATAGGTTTAGCAAATTGAGGCCCGCTGTAAACTAGAAAGCAGAACGATACAAAAGGGGACTGAGCGGTCAGCAAAAAACCCTAATCAAAAAAACCATCCTGAGATTACAAGAACCCATGTGCCAACTCATGGCACATGGGGAGAACCTCAGTCCACTAGAGCTACCAGCTAGCATAGAGACATAATAAGCAAGCTGGACAAAAAACCAAACAACTGAAAATCAGCACTTAGCTTATCCTGAAAGATCTGGGAGCAGGTAGGCAGGAACCAAACAGAGCACATCTGAATACATTGATAGCCGGCAAGAGAATGACAGAAAGGCCAGGTAAAATAGGAAACACCCAGCCTCTGATGGACAGGTGGAAACCAAAGGCCGCAACCCACCAAAGTCACCCAGTACCAGCAGTAACCACCAGAGGGAGCCCACAAACAGAATCCACAACAGTACCCCCCCCTTGAGGAGGGGTCACCGAACCCTCACGAGAACCCCCAGGGCGATCAGGGTGAGCTCTATGGAAGGCGCGGACCAAATCAGTCGCATGAACATCGGAGGCGACCACCCAGGAATTATCCTCCTGACCATAACCCTTCCACTTAACCAAATACTGGAGTTTGCATCTGGAAACACGAGAATCCAAGATCTTTTCAACAACATACTCCAATTCCCCCTCCACCAGCACCGGAGCAGGAGGCTCAACCGAAGGAACAACGGGCACCTCATACCTCCGCAACAACGACCGATGGAACACATTATGAATAGCAAACGATGCTGGGAGATCCAAACGAAAAGATACAGGGTTAAGAATCTCCGAGATCCTATAAGGACCGATGAACCGAGGCTTGAACTTAGGAGAAGAGACCTTCATAGGGACAAAACGAGAAGACAACCACACCAAATCCCCAACAAGAAGTCGGGGACCCACGCGGCGACGGCGATTAGCAAACTGCTGAGTCTTCTCCTGAGATAACTTCAAATTGTCCACCACCTGATTCCAAATCTGATGTAGCCTGTCCACCACCACGTCCACTCCAGGACAATCCGAAGACTCCACCTGACCAGAGGAAAAACGAGGATGAAACCCCGAATTACAAAAAAAAGGAGAGACCAACGTGGCAGAACTAGCCCGATTATTAAGAGCAAATTCGGCCAGTGGCAAAAAAGCAACCCAGTCATCTTGATCAGCAGAAACAAAACACCTTAAATAAGTTTCCAAGGTCTGATTAGTTCGCTCCGTCTGGCCATTCGTCTGAGGATGGAATGCAGACGAGAAAGACAAATCAATGCCCATCTTGGCACAAAACGTCCGCCAAAATCTAGACACAAACTGGGATCCCCTGTCAGAAACGATATTCTCCGGAATCCCATGCAAACGAACCACGTTCTGAAAAAATAAAGGGACCAACACAGAGGAGGAGGGCAACTTAGGCAAGGGCACCAAATGAACCATCTTAGAAAAGCGGTCACACACAACCCAGATAACGGACATTTTCTGTGAAACCGGGAGATCAGAAATAAAATCCATGGAAATGTGCGTCCAAGGCCTCTTCGGGATGGGCAAGGATAACAACAACCCACTGGCCCGTGAACAGCAAGGCTTAGCTCGAGCACACACTTCACAAGACTGCACAAAGGTACGCACATCCCTAGACAAGGAAGGCCACCAAAAAGACCTGGCCACCAAGTCTCTCGTACCAAATATTCCAGGATGACCAGCCAACACAGAAGAATGGACCTCGGAGATGACTCTACTGGTCCAATCATCCGGAACAAACAGTCTTTCTGGTGGACATCGATCCGGTTTATCCACCTGAAACTCCTGCAATGCGCGTCGCAAGTCTGGGGATACGGCGGACAATATTACTCCATCCCTAAGGATACCAGTAGGCCCAGAGTCTCCAGGAGAGTCAGGCACAAAACTCCTGGAAAGAGCATCCGCCTTCACATTCTTCGAACCCGGCAGGTACGAAACCACGAAATTGAAACGAGAAAAAAACAACGACCAACGAGCCTGTCTAGGATTCAAACGCCTGGCAGACTCAAGGTAAATGAGATTCTTGTGATCAGTCAAGACCACCACACGATGTTTAGCACCCTCAAGCCAATGACGCCACTCCTCAAATGCCCACTTCATGGCCAAAAGCTCCCGATTACCCACATCATAATTGCGCTCGGCGGGCGAGAATTTTCTAGAGAAGAATGCACATGGCTTCATCACCGAGCCATTAGAACTTCTCTATGACAAAACCGCCCCCGCTCCAATCTCGGAAGCATCAACCTCAACCTGAAAAGGAAGTGAAACATCTGGTTGACACAACACAGGAGCAGAAGAAAACCGGCGCTTAAGTTCCCGAAAGGCCTCCACGGCCGCAGGAGACCAATCAGCAACATCAGCACCCTTTTTAGTCAAATCAGTCAAAGGTTTAACAATACTGGAAAAATTTGCAATGAACCGACGATAAAAATTAGCAAACCCCAAGAACTTCTGAAGGCTCTTAACAGATGTAGGTTGTGTCCAGTCACAAATAGCCTGAACCTTGACGGGATCCATCTCAATAGTAGAAGGAGAAAAAATGTACCCCAAAAAAGAAATCTTCTGGACTCCGAAGAGACACTTTGAGCCCTTCACAAACAGAGAATTGGCCCGCAGAACCTGAAACACCTTCCTGACCTGTAGAACATGAGACTCCCAGTCATCAGAAAACACCAAAATATCATCCAGATACACAATCATAAACTTATCCAGATATTCACGGAAAATATTGTGCATAAAGGACTGAAAGACTGTCGGAGCATTGGAGAGTCCAAAAGGCATTACCAAATACTCAAAATGGCCCTCAGGCGTATTAAATGCGGTTTTCCACTCATCACCCTGTTTTATCCGCACCAGATTATACGCACCGCGAAGATCTATCTTAGTGAACCACCTAGCCCCCTTAATGCGAGCAAACAAATCAGTTAATAATGGCAATGGATACTGATATTTGACTGTAATCTTATTCAGAAGGCGATAATCTATACAAGGCCTCAGGGAACCATCTTTTTTTGCCACGAAAAAAAAACCTGCTCCCAGAGGGGACGAAGATGGACGAATATGTCCCTTTTCCAAGGATTCCTTAATATAATTCCGCATAGCAGTATGCTCTGGCAGTGACAGATTAAATAAACGACCCTTAGGGAACTTACTGCCAGGAATCAATTCTATAGCACAGTCACACTCTCTATGAGGAGGGAGCGAATTGAGCTTAGGCTCCTCAAAAACATCCCTATAGTCAGACAAAAACGCAGGGATCTCAGAAGGAGTAGATGAAGCGATTGAAATCGGAGGTGCATCATCATGAACCCCCTGACATCCCCAGCTTAGTACAGACATTGTTTTCCAGTCCAGGACAGGATTATGAGTTTGTAACCATGGCAGACCAAGCACTAGTACATCATGTAAATTATACAGTACAAGGAAGCGAATCACCTCCTGATGAACGGGAGTCATGCGCATGGTCACTTGTGTCCAATACTGCGGTTTATTCATAGGCAATGGTGTAGAGTCAATTACCTTCAGAGGAATAGGAACTTCCAGAGGCTCCAGACTAAAACCGCAGCGTTTAGCAAATGACCAATCCATAAGACTCAGGGCAGCGCCCGAATCCACATAGGCATCGACGGAAATGGAAGACAGTGAAAAAATCAGAGTCACAGACAAAATGAACTTAGGCTGCAGAGTATCAATGGCAAAAAATTTATCAACCCTTTTTGTGCGTTTAGAGCATGCTGATATAACATGAGCTGAATCACCACAATAAAAACACAATCCATTTTTCCGCCTATAATTTTGCCGTTCACTTCTGGACTGAATTCTATCACATTGCATAGTCTCAGGTGCCCGTTCAGAAGACACCGACAACTGGTGCACGGGTTTGCGCTCCCGTAAACGCCGATCAATCTGAATGGCCATAGCCATAGACTCATTCAGACCAGTAGGCGTAGGGAACCCCACCATAATATCCTTAATGGCCTCAGAAAGACCATTTCTGAAGTTTGCAGCCAGGGCGCACTCATTCCACTGAGTAAGCACCGACCATTTCCGAAATTTTTGACAATATATTTCCGCTTCATCATGCCCCTGAGAGAGGGCTAATAAAGCCTTTTCAGCCTGAATCTCCAGGTTAGGTTCCTCATAGAGCAATCCCAATGCCAGAAAAAACGCATCCACACTGAGCAATGCAGGATCCCCTGGTGCCAATGCAAATGCCCAATTCTGAGGGTCGCCCCGCAGGAAAGATATAACAATCTTGACCTGTTGAGCAGGGTCTCCAGAGGAGCGAGATTTTAAAGAAAGAAACAATTTACAATTGTTCCTGAAATTCAGGAAGGTAGATCTATCTCCAGAAAAAAACTCTGGAATAGGAATTCTAGGTTCAGACATGGGAGTATGAACAACAAAATCCTGTATGTTTTGAACTTTTGCCGCGAGATTACTCAGGCTGGAAGCCAAACTCTGGACATCCATGTTAAACAGCTAAGATCAAAGCCATTCAAGGGTTAAGAGGAGGTAAGAAGCAGCTAGACAGCAATTAAGGGCTAGGCAGCAAAACTCTGAAGGGAAAAAAAAATAAAAAATTTCCCTTAAACACTTCTTTTCCTCCTGCTTCAGCCCAAACAATTAACACTTTGTGGGCCGGCTATACTGTCATGAATCCCCAATGGCTAGGGATAGCACAGGACAAGCAAGGTACAAATATATAACGGACGAGCTCTAGGGTGATGGAACCTGGGCTGACCGCTGCCCTACGCCTGACAAACGCAACTAGAGATAGCCAGGGAGCGTGCCTACGTTGGTTCTAGACGCCACGCACCAGCCTAAGAGCTAACTAGTACTGCAGAGAAAATAAAGACCTCACTTGCCTCCAGAGGAATTAACCCCAAAAGGTATAGTTGCCCCCCACATGTATTGATGGTGAAATGAGAGGAAGGCACACACATAGAGATGATATATATAGGTTTAGCAAATTGAGGCCCGCTGTAAACTAGAAAGCAGAACGATACAAAAGGGGACTGAGCGGTCAGCAAAAAACCCTAATCAAAAAAACCATCCTGAGATTACAATAACCCATGTGCCAACTCATGGCACATGGGGAGAACCTCAGTCCACTAGAGCTACCAGCTAGCATAGAGACATAATAAGCAAGCTGGACAAAAAACCAAACAACTGAAAATCAGCACTTAGCTTATCCTGAAAGATCTGGGAGCAGGTAGGCAGGAACCAAACAGAGCACATCTGAATACATTGATAGCCGGCAAGGGAATGACAGAAAGGCCAGGTAAAATAGGAAACACCCAGCCTCTGATGGACAGGTGGAAACCAAAGGCCGCAACCCACCAAAGTCACCCAGTACCAGCAGTAACCACCAGAGGGAGCCCACAAACAGAATCCACAACAGTCCCCCTTGTTCACATCTGGCAGCTGATAATTTGCCTCCAACACTTTTCCTTTCATTTTTTCCCCATTATGTAGATAGGGGCAAAATTGTTTGGTGAATTGGAAAGCGCGGGGTTAAAATTTCACCTCACAACATAGCTTTGACGCTCTCGGGGTCCAGACGTGTGACTGTGCAAAATTTTGTGCCTGTAGCTGCGACGCCTCCAACACTTTTCCTTTCACTTTTTCCCCATTATGTAGATAGGGGCAAAATTGTTTGGTGAATTAGAAAGCGCGGGGTTAAAATTTCACCTCACAACATAGCCTATGACGCTCTCGGGGTCCAGACGTGTGACTGTGCAAAATTTTGTGGCTGTAGCTGCGACGGTTCAGATGCCAATCCCGGACATACACACATACATACATACATACATACATACACACATTCAGCTTTATATATTATATATATATATATATATATATATATATATACTAGATGGTAGCCCGATTCTAACGCATCGGGTATTCTAGAATATGTATGTAGTTTATTTATGAAGATGTTAGAATAATACATTGAATATACATGCGCCTGTCACTGATTGTTTGTGGCCGGCCATGTAGTATATAACAGCCCACGTAGTAAACAGCACAGCCGCGTAGTATATTGCACAGCCGCGTAGTATATTGCACAGCCGCGTAGTATATTGCACAGCCGCGTAGTATATAGCACAGCCATGTAGTATATAGCACAGCCACGTAGTATATAGCACAGCCACGTAGTATATAACACAGCCCACGGCGTATATAGCACAGCCACGTAGTATATTGTTATGGACTGGTAATTTAGGAGCGACATGCGACTAGCTCTGAGCAGGTGGTAACTATACAGACCGCAATTCCTGATCTTAACACAACACTAGAAGTAGCCGTGGGATGTTCCTGTCACTCCCTGGACACCTCGTCACATCCGGAGAACTAGCTACCCCTAAAGGTAGGAACAGGAAAGCTATCTTGCCTCAGAGAAAATCTCCAAAGGATAGGATAGCCCCCCACAAATATTGACTGTGAGAGGAGAAGGAAATGACATACGTAGTATGACACAATATTTAGCAAAGGAGGCCACTTCTAGCTATATACATAGTAAGGAAAGAACACTGTGCGGTCAGTAATAAAAACTAGAAAAAGTCCACCGCAGAGATATGCAAAAAATCTCCACACCTGACTAAAGGTGTGGAGGGCAAAATCTGCAGCCCAGAGCTTCCAGCTTAGCTAAATAGATCCATACTGATAAGCTGGACAAATGAGCAAAACATAGAATGTGCTGAACAATAAAGTCCACAACAAATGGACTGCAAAAGGACAAGCAAGGACTTAACTTTGCTGAACTGGACAGAGTGTCAGGGAAATCCAAAAGAGCAGTGGCTCCAAGCAGGAACAATTGACAACTGGCATTGATTGAGGGCTAGGGCCAGACTAAAATAGCCGAGCCAGCAAGACGATCAGTGGAAGCAGCTGCTAAAGCTAAATCCAAGAAGCAGCTATACCACTCAAAACCACAGGAGGGAGCCCAAGAGCAGAATTCACAAAAGTGCTACTTACAACCACTGGAGGGAGCCCAAGAGCGGAATTCACAACAGTATATAGCACAGCCCACGGAGTGTATAACAGCCCACATAGCATATAACACAGCCACGTAGTATATAACAGCCCACATAGCATATAACTCAGCCCATGTAGTGTATAACACAGGCCACGTAGTGTATAACACAGGCCACGTAGTGTATAACACAGCCCACGTAGTATATTGCACAGCCCACGTAGTATATAGCACAGCCCACGCAGTATACTGCACAGCCCACGTAGTATATTGCACAGCCCACATAGTATATTGCACAGCCCACGTAGTATATTGCACAGCCCACGTAGTACATTGCACAGCCCACGTGGTATATTGCACAGCCCACGTAGTATATTGCACAGCCCACGTAGTATATAGCACAGCCCATGCAGTATATTGCACAGCCCACGTAGTATATTGCACAGCCCACGTAGTACATTGCACAGCCCACGTAGTACATTGCACAGCCCACATAGTACATTGCACAGCCCACGTAGTATGTTGCACAGCCCACGTAGTATATAGCACAGCCCATGTAGTATATTGCACAGCCCACGTAGTATATTGCACAGCCCACGTAGTATATTGCACAGCCCACATAGTATATCGCACAGCCCACGCAGTACATTGCACAGCCCACGCAGTACATTGCACAGCCCACATAGTACATTGCACAGCCCATGTAGTACATTGCACAGCCCACATATTATATTGCACAGCCCACGCAGTATATTGCACAGCCCACGTAGTATATTGCACAGCCCACGTATTATATTGCACAGCCCATGTAGTACATTGCACAGCCCACGTATTATATTGCACAGACCACGTAGTATATTATTATTATTATTATTTATTGTTATAGCGCCATTTATTCCATGGCGCTTTACATGTGAGGAGGGGTATACATAATAAAAACAAGTACAATATTCTTAAACAATACAAGTCATAACTGGTACAGGAGGAGAATGGACCCTGCCCGCGAAGGCTCACAATCTACAAGGGATGCGTGAGAATACAGTAGGTGAGGATAGAGCTGGTCATGCAGCGGTTTGGTTGATTTGGTATATTGCACAGCCCACATAGTATATTGCACAGCCCACGTATTATATTGCACAGCCCATGTAGTATGCGAGACCGCTACGTCATCATCTCGCGAGACCGCAATGCATGGAGCGGTCAACGGAGCGTCACGAGGAGCGGGAAAGGCCGGTTCCTGATCCGAGGGGCCGACGGACAGTGAGTATATAACTATTTTTTATTTTTTTTATTATTTTTAACATTAGATCTTTTAACTATTGATGCCGCATAGGCAGCATCAACAGTCAAACGTTGGTCACACAGGGTTAATAGCAGCGGTAACGGAGTGGGTTACCCGCGGCATAACGCGGGCCGTTACCGCTGCCATTAACCCTGTGTGAGCGCTGACTGGAGGGGATTATGGAGCGGGCACTGACTGCGGGGAGAAAGGAGCGGCCATTTGCCGCCGGACTGTGCCCGTCGCTGATTGGTCGTGGCCGTTTTGCCACGACCAATCAGCGACTTGGATTTCAATGACAGACAGAGGTCGCGACCAATGAATATCCGTGACAGACAGACAGAAGGACAGGCAGACAGACGGATGTGACCCTTAGACAATTATATAGTAGATATATAACTATCACAATGGGAAATGGATCCCTTTCACCCATAGTTATTGTTTTTTTTAGCATTATGATGATATCATTATAGAGTATACCTTACTGTCCATCACAATATACCACCAGTAAGTCCCTATTACAGAAATCCTAGCAGGTTGCAATTGCACTGGTAGTCCCGCCTTCATTTTATCTGCCTCTCACTTTCATCTGGCTCCCTACCATGAGGCATCTGACCATCACACCCTGGGACTCATGCGAAGTCCCTTGATTGACTCAATTGGGAAGTCAATGTCACATTTTCACATATTTACACTGGCATCCTCCTTTTCTTTCTGCGTCTCACATCGATCTGCCTCCCGGCCATGAAGTAGAGAGTCTTCACATACAGTGAATCATATGGAGTTCTTTGATGAGCTCAATTCCATGTGACACCTATACCTCTCTTTCATTAGAGAATGATTCCCTTATCCCACTCGTTATAAAGAAACAAATTTGAACACCTTGGAGAATACCTAAATGAATAAATTACTGGTAACTCCTGACTCCTGATTAAATGTTTTCTGTCTCTCTTTTCACATTCAGCCATCTGAATTATAAAACTTCCAGTGGCTCATTGCATATATCAACTAACCAGCACATAACAGGAGGCAAACACCACACACGTTCAAATCTGCTTTTATTGACATAACTATTCTTTTAATCATCACTATATACAGTACAGACCCAAAGTTTGGACACACCTTCTCATTTAAAGATTTTTCTGTATTTTCATGACTATGAAAATTGTACATTCACACTGAAGGCATCAAAACTATGAATTAACACATGTGGAATTATATACTTAACAAAAAAGTGTGAATCAACTGAAATTGTGTCTTATATTCTAGGTTCTTCAAAGTAGCCACCTTTTGCTTTGATGACTGCTTTGCACACTCTTGGCATTCTCTTGATGAGCTTCAAGAGGTAGTCACCGGGAATGGTCTTCCAACAATCTTGAAGGAGTTCCCAGAGATGCTTAGCACTTGTTGGCCCTTTTACCTTCACTCACCCCAAACCATCTCGATTGGGTTCAGGTCTTGTGACTGTGGAGGCCAGGTTATCTAGCGTAGCACCCCATCACTCTCCTTCTTGGTCAAATAGCCCTTACACAGCCTGGAGGTGTGTTTGGGGTCATTGCCTGTTGAAAAATAAATGATGGTCTCGGACCAGGCGGGTTTTGTGCGAGGAAGGGAGGGCAAGGATAATTCAACTAAAGTTCTTCAATCCATAATGTACGCTAGAAAGCGGAATTTTCCACTGACTCTACTATCTACTGATGCCGAGAAGGCTTTTGATAGAGTGAGTTGGAGATTTATGGAGAAGGTCTTGTATAGGTTTGGCTTTCCTCCTCAGTTTATTACAGCAGTTTTTTCCTTGTATTCCTTTCCCACCACCAGGGTCCGGGTGAATGGTATCTTATCAGACGTTTTTAATATTAGTAACGGTACCAGGCAGGGGTGCCCCTTGTCCCCTTCTTTGTTTATACTAGTTATCGAAACGCTGATTCAGAGAATTAGACAGGAAGATCAGGTCAGGGGTTTGCAGATAGGTAGTATGGAAATAAAAACCTTACCATTTGCAGATGATCTGCTTTTCCTCATCACTAATCCTTTTAAAGCATTCCCTATTATCCTTAATATACTTAATCATTTTGGTAAACTTTCAAATTTTAAAATTAACAACTCTAAATCGGAGGCTCTCAATATTACCTTATCAAACTCCCAGCTATCTAACTTACATAAACTAACCCCCTTCTCTTGGTCTGTTTCCTCCATAAAATATTTGGGAGTCTGGGTCACCAGGGATCCCATGGACTTATTTAGTTCTAACTTTTCACCCTTGCTTAAGAAATTAGACACGTTGATGAAATCGTACAACTTACCCACTTTATCGTGGATAGGACGTATCAACGTATTTAAAGCATACCTGATGCCTATACTACTATACTGCATGAGTATGGTCCCCATTCGTCTCCCCCTTACTGTCTTCAAAAAAATAAGGTCTTTAATATCTAAATTCATATGGAGGAATAAACCAGCTAGGCTTCCCTTTAAATTGCTAACATATCCCACCTCATGCGGTGGTTTGGGAGTCCCTGACCCTTATATCTATTACAAAGCTATACACTTAAGTAGATGGCTGAGAATCGTACTCGGCTTTGAGAGGGGTACACTAGACTTGATAGATTTGGCGCTACTGGGCAATAGGGGAATTCCACTTTTATGGTCGCGTTCAAAACCGTGGGCCTCGCTTGGTCTGGATGATATAACCTTAGCAACTCTGCATATTAGACGCTCCGTTTTGAATGAACTGCCACCGGAATCATTTCCTTCATCACTAACCCCTATTGCAGTCATTCCTTATCTAGTCAACCCGAACTTTAAGGATTCATATATCTTATGGTCGAAACTTCCTTTGGATTCTCTAACTAATTTTTATGATGAAAAAAACCTTAAAAATGACATCTGGCCTAGTAACGCTCTAACCTCTCCAAAAAATTACCTTCAAAAACATCATACTACACGTATTCTAAGGCAAATCAGAAAACAATTCCCACACAAGTCCAACTGGTCATGGTTAGATCTCATGCTTAAAACAGGGTCAACTAGACATAAAGTTATATCCCGCGTGTATTCCCGACTTATTACCCCTCCTCTATACTCTAAACGCTCTTTTATTTACTCCTGGGAATCTGAATTTAATGTTATTTTTACAGAAGATCAGATCTCCAAGATGTTGATGTATGCCCGAGGTTTTTCCCGTTGTATCCTGTTGCAGGAAAATGCATACAAGGTGCTAACCAGATGGCATATGACTCCGGTCAAGCTTCACCATCTGGGTCTATCGGACTCGGACTTATGCTGGCGATGCCAAGCCACCCAAGGAAACCATGGACATATATTCTGGGAATGCTCTCGGATTAGAAATTTCTGGGGGGGAATAAACTCCACGCTTAAAAAGCTAAAACTAATTAAAACCGATTTGTTAGCCTCTGAGGCCATTCTCTCATGCCCAACAAATAACTTCAGACCATCAAGGCATGGCCTTCTTCCCCTGTTGCTTAGCCCTGCAAAGCACTTGATAACTATTCATTGGAAGAGTGAGACCCCTCCAACGCTAGATGAGTGGTTTAATAAAATCGATCATATCCATAGATTAGAGGAACTTTCCAGTTGGGAAACGCATGCCCATGAACGTTTTGTATCTAATTGGCTCCCCTGGAAAACATTTAGATCCAGTGCTTCTTAATAATGCTCTTTACTTGTCTCTGTTCTTTCTCGAATGTCATGCTATCGGACAGTTTGCTTTAGAGTGGTATCCTCACGTGTACTTAAAATGTTATGTTTATTTTTCCCCCTCTTCCCCTATTTTCCCTTCTTGACTTTACCCCTCAGCCCCCTTCCCTTTGCCCTTCTATTCCTACCCTTCCCCCCTTTCCACCCCTCCCCCCTATCTTTTCCAAAGGATGTTAGTTTTAGTATGCTTAATGCTATTAATGTAATGGACATGGTTTATTTACGTTAGCATAAAATGTATGTAATGTTTCTAGTCCTTACTTTAAATAAAGAATTTATAAAAAAAAAAGAAAAATAAATGATGGTCCAACTAAACGCAAACCGGATGGAATAGCATGCCGCTGCAAGATGCTGTGGTAGCCATGCTGGTTCAGTATGCATTCAATTTTGAATAAATCCCCAACAGTGTCACCAGCAAAGCACCCTCACACCATCACACCTCCTCCTCCATGCTTCACAGTGGGAACCAGTCCATCCGTTCACCTTTTCTGTGTCGCACAAAGACATGGTGGTTGAAACCAAAGATCTCAAATTTGGACTCATCAGACCAAAGCACAGATTTCCACTCGTCTAATGTCCATTCCTTGTGTTTTTTAGCCCAAATAAGTCTCTACTGCTTGTTGCCTGTCCTTAGCAGTGGTTTCCCAGCAGCTATTTTACCATGAAGGCCTGCTGCACAAAGTCTCCTCTTAACAGTTGTTGTAGAGATGTGTCTGCTGCTAGAACTCTGTGTGGCATTGACCTGGTCTCTAATCTGAGCTGCTGTTAACCTGCGATTTCTGAGGCTGGTGACTCGGATAAACTTATCCTCAGAAGCAGCGGTGACTCTTGGTCTTCTTTTCCTGGGGCGGTCCTCATGTGAACCAGTTTCTTTGTAGCGCTTGATGGTTTTTGCCACTGCACTTGGGGACACTTTCAAAGTTTTCCCAATTTTTCGGACTGACGGACCTTCATTTCTTAAAGTAATGATGGCCACTCGTTTTTCTTTACTTAGCTGCTTTTTTCTTGCCATAATACAAATTCTAACAGTCTATTCAGTAGGACTATCAGCTGTGTATCCACCAGACTTCTGCACAACACAACTGATGGTCCCAACACCATTTATAAGGCAAGAAATCCCACTTATTAAACCTGACAGGGCACACCTGTGAAGTGAAAACCATTCCCGGTGACTACCTCTTGAAGCTCATCAAGAGAATGCCAAGAGTGTGCAAAGCAGTCATCAAAGCAAAATGTGGCTACTTTGAAGAACCTGGAATATAAGACATAATTTCAGTTGTTTTACACATTTTTGTTAAGTATATAATTCCACATGTGTTAATTTATAGTTTTGATACCTTCAGTGTGAATGTACAATTTTCATAGTCATGAAAATACAGAAAAATCTTTAAACGAGTAGGTGTGTCCAAACTTTTGGTCTGTACTGTATATATATATATTTTGTATAGATTTTTGACAATTTTAAAAGTTAAATTTCTTTGCCTGTGTGGATTGGATGGGTTATTGCCGACATCTGGCGAGAATTTCATGTCAAGAGCACCTTTGCAAATATATTAACTTAGAAAATTGGTGACGTGCTCAATACTTATGTCACCTGCCATGTGCATGTGCATGTGCATGTGTGTGTGTGAGTGAGTGTGTGTGTGTATATATATATATATATATATATATATATATATATATATATATATATATATATATATATATATATATATATATATATATATATATATAGATTTGTGCATATTTATACATGTATACCTAAAATTCCTGCATATATATAATATATATATATATATATTTTTTTTTTCACTTTTTAATTATTTTTACATGTCTTTTTAGTTCCAATAGGGGGGCCTGACTCTATGATCATGTAATTGCTTATACAATACTGTAGTTCATTTATTGTAACATTAATGCAGCGCCCCAGAGTCCTGGTCGTTGCAGTACTGTGGCTCCGCCACTATGGGGAGCTATGGTACGTCTGATGGCACTGAAGGAGTTCATCTGATCAGGTATCACAGACACCAATACATTTCACAGTCGGGCCTCCGGGGGGAGCTAAGGGTTCTATTCACTAGGCCACTCCCCACCATAGTGGGTAAACTGGGGGTCAGGCAGGAAGTTAGATGAGAAAGCTGACTGGGTTGGAACCAGGCAACACCTTGTGGCAGAGGGTGTTGTGGGGGAAGATACAGTATGGTCTCTGTCAGGGGTGGGATCCTGACATAGGCTTGGCAACTTGAACGAACGTAACGGGACCGTGCCTGCTCCGGGTAGCGGCGGTGCCCAAGGAAGGATTAGAAGCGAGATAGATTGTGCTGAGTGAGAAACGAGATCACGCAAAAGGAGAAATACCAGTAGGAGTCGTGCTGTAAGACCGAAGCAACATCCTACTGAGGCGCACTACCGGTGGCCGGAACGCCGAGGGAGTATCATAACATTCAGCTTCAAGCAATACTCCAAACAGCGGCAGGACAGTCAGTCTAAGGCGGGCTGTCTAACTCAAATCACCTATGCAGTCTTGGGGGGCAACTTGTGGAGAGGGGCGACTCTAGGGTCCCGGAAGAGCTCCGAGCCTACCCGTCAAACGGGTGCCGTCCCAACCAGAACACCAGGGAGGGACGGAGGATTAGCAGAACATCATCTAATCGAGTTGTGAGGGAACTTAAGAAACAGACACAACAGTTGTGGGGACTTTCTGTAAGCACAGCAGGGAAGGACCACAACACCTAGCGCTAGAAGGAAGGCACAGATTTCCACCTGCTAGGAGAACTCCGGAGGTGCCATTGGGCCGGCCGGACTTGCGCAGCCTGGTTATCCGGATTCCGGACTGAGGACCCAGAGATCTTCAGTAAAGAGGTAAAGAGACTGCAACCTGGTGTCCTCGTTATTTACTGCACCGCACCACCACAGCCTCATCACTACCATCATCCATCATATCTACCCCCATCGATCACTGTACGCCCCTCGGCAGGGTCACGGACCGGGCCTAGCCACCGTGACAACCCCAGAGTAGAGACTCAGAGGCCCGGTACCGGGTACCCCTCGGCCCTGCGGCGGTGGGGGCGCTCCATTAACATTCATGCCTAACAGTGGTAGCTAAGGGTTTAAACCACCGCAATCAAAGTTAGATTGGATTGCAGCAGCTACCCTTCGTGCCATGTCGGGAGTGTAACACCAATGTCACCCACCCTGTATGGCACAGGCTCAGTACTTACCGTGCAGACATCCACTGTACATGTACACCATTCACCTTTTGGTATATTTGAAATGTTAAGTTTATTCTGCTGGTCAACACGATTATGATAATACCATATTAAAAATATATCGTATTGTCAACAATTTTGGTTACCATATTTTGAAACCCTCATATTTTCTTTTTTGATGAGACAGTTGGAGCGGCCCCCAAACAGAGGGCAGCGGGGTACTCGGTACCGTGTCTCTCTCTCTCGGTTCTGGGGATGTCACGGTGGCCTGACCCGGTCTGTGGTCCTGCTAAGGGGCGCCCAATAAAAGGTGTAGGTGGTGGTGTAGGTCGTAGTAAATAACGAGGACACAGGATTGCAGTCTCTTTACCTCTTTACTGAAGGCTTCGGCATCCGCAATCCAGAGCACTGCTAACAGGGCTGGCTGAGACTGGCCGGTCCGAAGGCACATCCAGAGTTCCCTTTGCAGGTGGAAATCAGTGCCTACCTACTAGCGCCTGGGTGTTGTAGTACCTCCCTGCTGAGCACCACGGGATAGTCCTCACAACTGTCGTGTATGTTTCTGTTCTTTCTCTCCGTCCTCCAGATGATATGGATCGGATGCACCCGTATGACGGGGTAGGCCTGGAGTTATTTTATAGGGACCCTAGAGACGCCCCTCTCCCACAATTGCCTCTGTTGTCTTCATTAGGTGAAAAAGGTGAGACAGGCAACCTAAAGTTAACTGCCCTGCCGTTGGTTCAAAGTAATGCGTAGAGTCTGTTACTTCCTCGGCGTTCCGGCCACCGGCTACGCGCCTCAGTAGGATGTTGCCGATCTCGGGGCACGACTCCTTCTGGTTCTATCGCCTTTGTGCTGTGATCTCGATTCTCACTTCTCCACAATATACTTCGCTTCGTGTCCTTTCTTAAGATGCCGCCGCAATGAGGTGCAGGCACGGCTCCGTAACGATCTGTCCTGTGCTAGGCCACTGTCAGGATCCCACCCCTGACAGGGACCCCCCTGAATCTTCCTAAGCAACGCTCTCCTCTCACTAGATGTTACCTGGGCAAAACCTAGTCAGCTTCTCCCTAACTTCCTATTCAACCCCCAGTTTTACCAGAGTGTGAGGAGCGGCCTAATACATAGAACCCTTTGCTCCCCCTGGTGGCCGGAGTGTGAAGTGTAATGTGTGACTGTGATACCTGGTCAGGTGAACTCCTTTAGTGCCATCAGACGTACCATCGCTCTCCTTAGTGGCAGAGCGACATCACTGCAATGACCAGGACTCTGGGGCGCTGCACTAGCGCTATGAGCTTTGCTTTTTATTTTTTTCATAAGTTGCTTTAGTTTTTATTGCTACCATTTAGGGATACATACAATATTTTGAATACTTTTTATTGCTTTACTTGTGAGGTGGAATGAGTAAAATGCATCAATTCTCGGCATTATTTATCATATTTTTGGAGTGCCTGTCTTCTAAGTGAATCCTAATAAGGGTTTTATGATTAAATGCCACTGTCAGTGATTGACATTAACATCTAAGGGGTTTAACTGCATCAATAGGAGCAGGTGCTGGCTGTATAACACAACTGGCACCCACAGTGAATGGAGCTGATCCCTCTCCATACATCAACCCCCATTGTAGAAGTATAGTAAATCCAGCAGTAATGCAGTATAAAATAATTACAGATACTACAGAATTTGGCACCCACAGTGTGCCCTGTAAACTCCCTGCTCGATGTCAAAGTTGTTTTATCGATTTATGCGTGACAAGGAAATCTGATGCATTTCTGTCTGTGGATTGTGAATGATTAACCAAACTACTGCCTATGCTCTTTATTGCAATAATACTTGACATCATAGGAAAGTGATGAGGGATTCGCAGTGTTACCTTATAAGGCTACCGCCAGGCAATCACTGGAGAGCTATTTAGGACCTTGGCTGAAACACCTTACATACCAGTCTCAAGTCATTCATTCCATAGAAATAAGAATTGTCGGCACTACTCTCAAGCGCTGCTCGGCATTCAATACTAGAGTAGTCCATTCCAACCAGAATAAGAATGAAAAATGTGGCACTCACTAAAAGGCGCAAGTGTTCTGCTACCCTCCCTTGTCAGTACGTACTTGGATGTAATGGACTGGATTATAAGGGAAGATTTTTGCATCTTTTAGTCAGTGACACATTTTTCCTTCTTAATCTGGTTGTAAATTGTGATAGAAAGGAAATCTGTCACTAGGTGTTTGTTATTTAATTTGAATGCACCATGGTGTAGGGGTAGAGATTCTGATTCCAGCAATGGGTCACTTACTAAGCTGCTTATTGTAGTTTTGATAAAATCAGTGTTTTATCAGCAGGAGATTATCACAAGAGGACTAGTTGTCTCCTGCCATATAGTCATCCTCCTCTGTGTAACCCCGCTCCATCCACTGATTGGCAGCTTTCACACAATGTACACAAGAAACTGCCAATCAGTGGTGTGGGCGGGGTTATACAGAGCTCAGCATTAGAGAACTGCTAGATCTGCAGCAGCGAAAACTGTGATTTTATCAAAACTACAACAAAAAGCCCAGTAAATGACACATTACTGGAATCGGGGTTTCTGCTCCTACATTTTGCTGCTCTCCGATGGGAAAGCAAAAACTTCCTAAGAGATTGCCTTTAATCTAAAATCAATAGAGCAGGAATCACTAAAGGGGTTATCTGTTATCATGACAGCTGGACCTGCTTTGTAAAAACAAAACAAGTGGTACTTCTCGCAAAACTTCCTTTTATTCCAGCTCCACCTCTCTGCTGCTCCCTGTCTTTGTTGCCAGGGCTGAAACAGTGCCATCCCATCTACAACATGTGACTACTGCAGCTGATCATTGGGCTCATTGATTGGATGCAGTGACCATGTTCTGTAGACAGGACACCAATGCATTAGCGCTGTAAACGAAGAGCGGAAAGCCATTGCTGGAGTGGTAGGGGCTTCAGAAGGTAAGTGCTGCTTGTTTTGTTATATTAAGGGTCTCAGTCAGCACAGAATAACTGTTACAAATAAGTACAGGCGCTCGGTGTACCCATGGCTTAGCCAAGCAGTTCAGTGCACCTTCCTTCCTAATTGCTTTCCCACCGTACTCTGCTTTGATTGACAGCGCTCGGTTTATAGAGCCAGAGAAGAGCAGAAATAGGTGAAAACAAGTAGGTGTGAAGGTTCACTTAAATGTTTGGCCATGTCAAGGGTACACCACGCGGCGCCTGTGGTTAGTTTGAACAGTCATTCTTTGCTGACAGAGCCCATTTATTATTTATTTCTTTATTGATTATTATTATTTTTTTAATAAATATAGTCAACTCCTTTTAATGTTCAACATCACAGGCTATGGGGTCTTTTGAATTTATTTATGCCACTGATAAAAGTAAAGGATAAGGTCCATCATCTACTAGTTTCTTATACTAAGTCTTCGGCACATAGGAGGATCTAAAGATGGCCACTATATTGATTTTACTCATAAAAAGAATGATGTTCCTTTACCTACGTGGGCCTCCAGCTTTATAACAGCTGCTATAGTTGCGCTTATGTGCATTACCCTGCGGGCCACGGTTATGAACAATCATATATCATCTGTATGGAGTCCATATGTTTTTCTTCTAGTTTCGTTCCACCCCCCTGATGTTAATTGTCTTTCCCATGAAATTTTCCTTAATGTACAGTACAGACCAAAAGTTTGGATACCCCTTCTCATTTAAAGATTTTTCTGTATTTTCATGACTATGAAAATTGTACATTCACACTGAAGGCATCAAAACTATGAATTAACACATGTGGAATTATATACTTAACAAAAAAGTGTGAAACAACTGAAAATATGTCATATATTCTAGGTTCTTCAAAGTAGCCACCTTTTGCTTTGATGACTGCTTTGCACACTCTTGGCATTCTCTTGATGAGCTTCAAGAGGTAGTCACCAGCATATACCCTACAGCAAGTAAATAAGGAAATTTGAATAGTACATGTAATAACATAGGGGACTTAGTTAATGTCATTTTGATTAAAAAAAAAAAGCATAAAAGCCATTCCACCGCGACGAGGTGTACCCGTTGATATGATCCTAGCCTGTCTCTAGTATTAAAACCTTACCTTGTGGCCATTTAGGATATGTTCACACGTGGCATACTTGTAGCTTTTTTATTTCTGTGGCAAAAGCGCGGCATTTTACACTATCAGGAAAGTGAATAAGTGAATTTATCACCCATTCTCATGAATGGGAAAAAAAACACAAGAAAAAACACAAGCAAAAAAAAGTGCGCATTTTCTGAATTTTTTGTCGTTGCTGCCAACACTTTGGGGCTTGTCTTTGGTTAAAAAAACTCCACGTGTGAATATACGCTTATTTTTTAAAAGGAAAGGCTCCATAACTGATATTTCTGGGTGGGTACTACCTCTGTAACTGCGTGATCAGCGGCAGGTGCCAAGCTAATATACGTAGTCGGCTTCTGCTGAAATTGTGGAAATCAGTGAAAATCAATGATACTCACAGGTTAATCCACTATATTTTGTAATCAATGAGTGCAGCATCTAGTTAGCCTGTGAGGGAGCTCCCGCTGTCATCCCGTCCCCCACAACTGGATCTCAGGGTGCCCAAGCATTGTCGTGGCAGCTAAGGGCCTAACAATGGTACCCACGACTGTCAACTTGGCACTCCAGATAGAGAGTGAACCTCATCTTTTTGCTGACAAGCATGACACAATAGAACACATATGTAATACTGTATATTATATGGGAGCTCAAGTGCATTCAAGTTCAAGTCCCCAACTGGGACTGAAATTTAAAAAAATATATAAATGCAAAAATTAAAATCACCTTTTCTCCGTGCTTGTTTTTCATTCCCATGTAAGTAAATTAAATAATTAAAGCAATGGATAAAATAGTTAGTACGACATTTGTGACCACCGCTGCTATAAAAACATCATTCGTTAATCAGTTTAGAGAATATTGTGAATATATTTAAAAAAAGATACTATTGCTGTTTTTTGTTCATTTACATCCGAAATATTGAAATAAAAAGCAGTAAAATATCACAAATACCTATAAATAGTCTAAATAAGCAGATCAGCTCTTATTTCAAACTATGAGCCCTCGTATTGCTCTTTCCATTGGAAATTAAAAGAATTAGGGCACCTCAGACTATTTGCGACACAAAATCAATTTTTATGAGATTTTATTGCATGAAAGCAGGAAAGCAGAAAGTAGATAAAAATTTGGTATTGCCATAATTGAACTGACCCATAGACTAAATTCACATGTCACTTATCCAGTATGATGAACACTGTGAATTAAAAAAAATGCCAATTTGCTGTCTCCACACCCCTTACAACTCTCCCGACAAAACAAAAACAAGCCATTATGACTGTCAGGAAAATTGAACATCTATTACCATCTTGAAAATGGTATTAATTGCTTCAGACCCAAAATAACTAGAACTCTTAAACCTGATAAGGCTGGTGTACTTACATTGAGAAATTCATATCACATTGGGGGTGTGATCCATTTTTCTCATAGGCCAGCCTCATCATATCTAAAAAAATATATTTAATAATGTATGCAGTTAGTTTTGTGATATCGGGTGACAAATCCTCTTTACATGCCCTAGTTATAAACGCCTTCCTGTCTATGAATGTTAAGAACTTTGGAACACAAAATTACCAGGCATCTACAGGAGAATTCATTTATACCTTTTGCAGCAGGTTTTGACCTCTGAACTGCCATTACAAGTCAGTTGCAATCATAAAAGTGTCATTTTTATGTGGCAATAAATGTGGGCTAGATACTGTCATGGAATGTGATTCAATGTTGTGTGCGGTATAGCAGAGCTATCCTAACGTTAACAGACAGCAAATCTCTCCCTGATTGTGATAGTTATTGTGCTGTGGTAAAATAACACCCTGGGGTGGGTTCAGGGCATAACTTTAGGGAAAGTACAGCTAGAAGTTGCACCTGGGCATTGCAGTAGCGCAAATAAAATCTGATGGGCCCCGATGCAAAATTTGGACCAGGCCCCCCCCTGCAGTTTGGTCAGATGTGTGGACCCTTGTGGCGATCTACATCCTATAAAGACAAATGTGTTCACCACCCACGTAATAATGTCCCCTGTCCTGGCTCCTTCTTGTAATAATCTCTCCCCCCCCCCCCCTAGTAATAATGCTGCTCATCCTAGGCCCCATGCTATAACATTTTCCCCCATTCCATGCACCTTCCTGGTATAATGACCTCTATTTTGGTATAATGTCCTCTGTCCTGGTGTAATGTCCCTCACTGTGGTATAATTTCTCTATTCTGGTGTAAAGACCCCCCATCCTAGTATGATGTCCCCAATTCTAATATACAGGTCCTTCTCAAAAAATTAGCATATAGTGTTAAATTTCATTATTTACCATAATGTAATGATTACAATTAAACTTTCATATATTATAGATTCATTATCCACCAACTGAAATTTGTCAGGTCTTTTATTGTTTTAATACTGATGATTTTGGCCTACAACTCCTGATAACCCAAAAAACCTGTCTCAATAAATTAGCATATTTCAACCGTCCAATCAAATAAAAGTGTTTTTTAATAACAAACAAAAAAACCATCAAATAATAATGTTCAGTTATGCACTCAATACTTGGTCGGGAATCCTTTGGCAGAAATGACTGCTTCAATGCGGCGTGGCATGGAGGCAATCAGCCTGTGACACTGCTGAGATGTTATGGAGGCCCAGGATGCTTCAATAGCGGCCTTAAGCTCATCCAGAGTGTTGGGTCTTGCGTCTCTCAACTTTCTCTTCACAATATCCCACAGATTCTCTATGGGGTTCAGGTCAGGAGAGTTGGCAGGCCAATTGAGCACAGTAATACCATGGTCAGTAAACCATTTACCAGTGGTTTTGGCACTGTGAGCAGGTGCCAGGAAGCATGAAGTGCTCCAAAATCTCCTGATAGCTAGCTGCATTGACCCTGCCCTTGATGAAACACAGTGGACCAACACCAGCAGCTGACATGGCACCCCACACCATCACTGACTGGGTACTTTACACTGGACTTCAGGCATTTTGGCATTTCCTTCTCCCCAGTCTTCCTCCAGACTCTGGCACCTTGATTTCCGAATGACATGCAAAATTTGCTTTCATCAGAAAAAAGTACTTGGGACCACTTAGCAACAGTCCAGTGCTGCTTCTCTGTAGCCCAGGTCAGGCGCTTCTGCCGCTGTTTATGGTTCAAAAGTGGCTTTACCTGGGGAATGCGGCACCTGTAGCCCATTTCCTGCACACGCCTGTGCACGGTGGCTCTGGATGTTTCCACACCAGACTCAGTCCACTGCTTCCTCAGGTTCCCCAAGGTCTGGAATCGGTCCTTCTCCACAATCTTCCTCAGGGTCCGGTCACCTCTTCTCGTTGTACAGCGTTTTCTGCCACATTGTTTCCTTCCAACAGACTTACCATTGAGGTGCCTTGATACAGCACTCTGGGAACAGCCTATTTGTTGAGAAATTTCTTTCTGGGTCTTACCCTCTTGCTTGAGGGTGTCAATGATGGCCTTCTTGACATCTGTCAGGTCGCTAGTCTTACCCATGATGGGGGTTTTGAGTAATGAACCAGGCAGGGAGTTTTTAAAAGCCTCAGGTATCTTTTGCATGTGTTTAGAGTTAATTAGTTGATTCAGAAGATTAGGGTAATAGGTCGTTTAGAGAACCTTTTCTTGATATGCTAATTTATTGAGACAGGTTTTTTGGGTTATCAGGAGTTGTAGGCCAAAATCATCAGTATTAAAACAATAAAAGACCTGACAAATTTCAGTTGGTGGATAATGAATCTATAATATATGAAAGTTTAATTGTAATCATTACATTATGGTAAATAATGAAATTTAACACTATATGCTAATTTTTTGAGAAGGACCTGTAATATCCATATTCTTGTATATATGTTCCCATGCTAGTATAATGCCCCCCACTCTGGTGTAATGCTCCAAATTCTGGTATAATTCCCCCCATCTTGGTATAATGTCCCCATTGTAGTATAATAACCCCCTGCCTACTATAATGTCCCCATTCTGGTATAATGCTCCCCATTCTGGAATAATGATGCCCCCCATTCTGGTATAATGCTCCCCATTCTGGTATAATGCTCCCCATTCAGGTATAATGTCCCCCATTCTGGTATAACGTCTCACATCCTGGGCTCAATCCATTTTCTTCCAGCACATTTTTTTTTAAAAAGAAAAAAATTATTCTTACCTTTCGCAGCAGCACATCATCCACTTCTGTAGCAGATGCAGTAGCTGGCAGCTGACTTTGTCTTGACACCACAAGTAGGTTATGGCGTTACTGCTTTGAGCCACGCACCACAGGAAAGCTGATGTCAGCCGCAGGCCTTGGCGTGTATTGCAGGGCAGCAAGCCAGTGAGTCTCTGTGCCACAATACATTTCAACTGAATGTGCATCCCAGGACGCACATCCAGATGAAATTGGCGTCTGTGGGCCCCCCTTCCTCACAAGTGCGGTCACACCCTCTGAGACTGCGACTGTTATGTCCCTACCCTGGTGACTTGTTTTGTAGGGGGGATGGCAACAGCTGCTTTACTATAAAAAAAAAACCCTCAGTATTAGAAATTGTAAATGGTATAATCTCTCATTAAAACAGAACAATTTGGGTTTTTGGGAGAATTTGGGTTAAGGGAGGTAACAAGAGTTGTGAGCTTAAAAAACCTTTTCTATTTCTAAGTTTTTATTAAGACAGTCAGTGTAACAACATATAACAGTATAGTTTAATAGCAAATTGCAAAATAAAAATATAATTTCTACATTCAGTTGGTTAGCATTAATTAAGAAACATAATGTAGTGCAACAACATATTGAAGGAAAAAAGAAGAGATGAGATTCTTTGGTCCCTTAATAATGTAGCAACCTCACAGAAAAAAAACATATAGGTAGATGATCTTATTATCAGAAAAATTCCCAGATCTTAGTCAAATATAATTTGGTTCCCTGATGGGTGCCCGAAGAGCTCCTGGAGTATAGCCCAGGACCCAAGCTAGAGCAAAATGTAGAGATAGAAGAATGGAAGTCGTAAAGTACGGTAATCAGAAATAAGAGGGAAGCGCTCTTTAGACTCATCTTTCAAAAAGAAGACCAATGCCAACTGAGAGTATTTTTGCTTGATCGAGAATGTGACTGTGTTGAAATGTTTCTTTGTACCGTCTACATTGATGAAAGATATTGAAAAAGTAAAAAAAGACCGCAATATTTTGTCAAGGATAATTAGTCCACTGATACTTCTTATCCTGCATTCCACTCAAACCCCACAAAGACCAATTTCTCTGTTGTGGGCTGCATAACGCCTCCCTTTCCAACATATTTCATCCGGTTTTAGCCTCCCTACATTTGGGAAATTGAAAACCAAGAGCCAAGACCCATTTTCCAGGCTACCTTTGCTTAAAAGCACACAGCTGTGATATTTTGTTAACCCTCCGGGAGAGCAGTGGCTTTTTTAGGGGTACGAGCGCCACACATTGCCGCATTCGTATATAGCCTCTCAAGCCTAGAAAGGGCATTTGCTTGAGTGAAAGGGCAAAAACATCATCTAAAAAATGTTGCCTGAGGATAACTAACATTTCTTCCCGGTCCTGTTTTTTTTTTTACTTCTTCTTTAAAATTTTTCTCTTTTTTTGATTCCTTATATTGCCTTCTTATATCATATGTAGCTTTTGCAGATGATTTAGACTGATTCAAGAAATGTGGCTTTTTCAAAGTCACACAACTTTGGCACAACTTTTTTCCAGTTTCCCTCTGGAGTGATTTTATTGGATGCCAGTTAGAAAGTTGCATTTTGTTTGCTGAATGTTGCAAAATGTGCAAGGACAATTTGGGTCTTTGTCTGCAGAAAACCTGTCAGCAAGATTTTGTAATGAAAAGTAAAGACATGGTTGTAACGGCGCTGTGATACAGATTACACAGATAGCTTTGATGAAGAAATCTGCTTTGTGGTTCTTCTTTAATCACCATTTGAAGTCTTCTGCTAATTAGATATCGGTGCACAGGGGCCAGACTGTGCACTGGGCCTTCTTCTCCCTGTCTGTGATTCCCTGGCCCTTCTGCCTGCCTCCGGTCTTTGACTCCTTGGCCCCAAAGCCTGCTCTGATCTGTGCTTCCTGGGTCCCTCCACCTGCCTCTGGTCTGTGATTCCTGGGCCCCTCTGCCTGCCTCTGGTCTGTGATTCCTTGGCCCCTCCACCTGCTCTGATCTGTGCTTCCCGGGTCCCTCCACCTGCCTCTGGTCTGTGATTCCTGGGCCCCTCCGCCTGCTCTGATCTGTGCTTCCCGGGCCCCTCCACCTGCCTCTGGTCTGTGATTCCTGGGCCCCTCAGCCTGCTCTGATTTGTGCTTCCCGGGCCCCTCCACCTGCCTCTGGTCTGTGATTCCTGGGCCCCTCCGCCTGCCTCTGATCTGTGCTTCCCGGGCCCCTCCACCTGCCTCTGGTCTGTGATTCCTGGGCCCCTCTGCCTGCATCTGGTCTGTGATTCCTGGGCCCCTCCGCCTGCCTCTGATCTGTGCTTCCCGGGCCCCTCCGCCTGCCTCTGGTCTGTGATTCCTGGGCCCCTCCGCCTGCCTCTGATCTGTGCTTCCCGGGCCCCTCCACCTGCCTCTGGTCTGTGATTCCTGGGCCCCTCTGCCTGCCTCTGGTCTGTGATTCCTGGGCCCCTCCACCTGCCTCTGATCTGTGCTTCCCGGGCCCCTCCGCCTGCCTCTGGTCTGTGATTCCTGGGCCCCTCCGCCTGCCTCTGATCTGTGCTTCCCAGGCCCCTCCACCTGCCTCTGGTCTGTGATTCCTGGGCCCCTCTGCCTGCCTCTGGTCTGTGATTCCTGGGCCCCTCCGCCTGCCTCTGATCTGTGCTTCCCGGGCCCCTCCGCCTGCCTCTGGTCTGTGATTCCTGGGCCCCTCCGCCTGCCTCTGATCTGTGCTTCCTGGGCCCCTCCGCCTGCCTCTGGTCTGTGATTCCCGGGTCCCTTTACCTGCCTCTGGTCTGTGATTCCTGGGACCCTCCGCCTGCCTCTGATCTGTGCTTCCCGGGCCCCTCCGCCTGCCTCTGATCTGTGATTCCCGGGCCCCTCCGCCTGCCTCTGGTCTGTGATTCCTGGGCCCCTGTGCCTGCCTCTGATCTGTGCTTCCCGGGCCCCTCCGCCTGCCTCTGTTCTGTGCTTCCCGGGCCCCTCCACTTACCTCTGGTCTGTGATTCCTGGGCCCCTTTGCCTGCCTCTGGTCTGTGAATCACAGACTGTAGGCAGGCAGAGGAGCTGGGAAATCACAGACAGGGAGGAGAAGACCCAGTGTACAGTCCGGCACCTGTGCACTGAAACCTAATTAGCAGAAAATGTCAAATGGTGATTAAAGAAGAACCACAAAATGGATTCCTTAACCAAAGGTATCAATTTAATCTGTGTTACATCACCATTACACAATGTCTTTGCTTTACAAAATTGTCCTGACAAATTCTCATTAAACCGCATGAATCGAATGTGGCGTTTTGATTAACTTGGTGCAACAAAATTCAGAGAACACCATATGCAAAAAATTAGAAAAATAACTTAAAAACCCACAAATGATGAATCAGGCCCCAAAGATCCAATTCTTTTGGTTTTGAATGACTGCATGATCATGTATTACATTATCACCCACTGCTGATACTAGGTGCAACTTCAGGTAGAACATTTAGCTGCTGACAAATTTCCACTATGATAAATGATCACCAGGAGTTCCAGCATCCAAGCCACTGATGGTCCACTCATTATCCTGCTGCAGTAGGAAAGCTCACTGGTATAGACCGCTATGATGGAATTCTTGAATTTTATATGTGGTTTTATACATCCAAGTACAGATTATCTACATACACATTCTTCAAGTTTAATTCCAAAATTTAGCTTAGTTAAAGGGCACCTGTCACCCCGTTTTTTCAGTATGAGATAAAAATACTGTTAAATAGGGCCTGAGCTGTGCATTACAACAGTGTATTTTGTGGACCCCGATTCCCCACCTATGCTGCCAAAATACGTTACCAAAGTAGCCGTTTTCGCCTGTCAATCAGGCTGGTCTGGTCAAAAGGGCGTGGTGTCTTCCCCCAGATCTTGCTTAGTTTTCCGTTGGTGGCGTAGTGGTTTGCGCATGCCCAAGGTCCCGAATCCACTGCACAGGGGAGTTAAAAGAGCGCGATGTGCACTATTTCATTGGTGATCAGTGGGGGCGGCCATCTTCCTTTGGCCGCGCGTGCGCAGAAGCGGCACTCTGCTGGCCGCGGCTTCAGGAAAATGGCCGCGGGATGCCGCGCGTGCGCAGATGGAGATCGCGGCGGCCATTTTCCTGAAGCCGAGATGCGAACTCTGCTTCAGGAAAATGGCCGCCGCGATCTCCATCTGCGCACGCGCGGCATCCCGCGGCCATTTTCCTGAAGCCGCGGCCAGCAGAGCGCCGCTTCTGCGCACGCGCGGCCAAAGGAAGATGGCCGCCCCCACCGATCACCAATGAAATAGTGCACATCGCGCTCTTTTAACTCCCCTGTGCAGTGGATTCGGGACCTTGGGCATGCGCACACCACTACGCCACCAACGGAAAACTAAGCAAGATCTGGGGGAAGACACCACGCCCTTTTGACCAGACCAGCCTGATTGACAGGCGAAAACGGCTACTTTGGTAACGTATTTTGGCAGCATAGGTGGGGAATCGGGGTCCACAAAATACACTGTTGTAATGCACAGCTCAGGCCCTATTTAACAGTATTTTTATCTCATACGGAAAAAACGGGGTGACAGGTTCCCTTTAATATGGCCCCCATGAATGTTTCAAAGGTTGAAACATTTGATTGTAAGTCTCACCAGGAGGTGCAGGACATTCTGTAAATGTAGAATTAATGGCTTCTGTACTCACATGACTTGGTAATAATTGTGGATATAGTTAATTCATGCACTATCCATGAGGTTCCTAATTCTGTTCTTTTTTTTATACAGGATAGCATCCCAATAACGGACATCTACACAGAACTTAAAGATGGGTTATACCTGTTACGTCTTCTGGAGTTCATTTCAGGGGAACAGCTGCCCAAACCAGCAAAAGGAAAAATGAGAGTCCATTTCTTGGAAAACAACAGCAAAGCTCTAACTTTCCTAAAGTCCAAGGTTAGTTGTACAGTTTGGAAAAATTATTGTGGTCTCAAAATCGTGATTTTATTTTACAAATGTAACAATTTAGCTTCCAGATCATGACAGTTTATGGTTTTCTGAAAGTGCATGGACAGGTTCCCTGAAAGTCTTGCGACTTTTTACACAGGACATTGGCTCAAATTTATAAAGTCTGGTGTTTTATACGACAATTTTGATAAGCGTACACCAGTCATGGGCCGGAGAACTTTTTCTATTGTGCCGTATTCAATGGAAATGTTACACTACTACTGAAATATCAAAAGAAAACCCGATTGAAGCATTATGCATATAAAATCACAATTTTGTTCTTTACATCAACATTTAGAAATCCTTAAAATCTACCATTTTGGTCTTTCACAATGATCTAGCATTGTGAAGTTTTGTTTAGTATAATATGTTTATTTTTTTTAAATTTTATATATTTTGTAATATTTCTATGACAAAAAGTTGTACTTCCTCTGAAGAATAATGTTCACAAAAGTTTTTCTTTAAAGGAAATCTGTCCAGCAGGTTTTTGCTATGTAATCTGAGAGCAGCATGATGTAGAGGCAGGGAGCCCAATTCCAGCGATGTGGCACTTACTGAACTACTTAGTGCAGTTTTGATAAAATCCCTGTTTTCTCTGCTGTAAATGTAGCAGTGCTCAGAATGCAATGTATAATCCCACCCTCACCCCTGATTGGCAGCTTTCTGTGTACACTGTCAGCAAGCTGCCAATCAGTGGTGGGGGTGTGGTTACACAGATAAGCTGGACTGGCTTGCATGTGACACCTAGTCCTGCTGATAAAACACTGACTTGTATTAAAACTACAACATACAGCCAAATAAGTGACACATCTCTGGAATCAGGCTCTCTGCCCCTACATTATGCTGCTCTCAGATTAAATAGCAAAAAGCTGTTGATAGATTCCTTTTTAGATATAGTGTAGAATTAAAGATGTGCTTGAAACATTAGTTTTTACCTGCTGATTTAAAAAAATACCAAGTACCTCCTGCACCTTCCCTACTAAGAATAGGTGCTGGCAATCTAATTTATGTCAGTACCAAAATGCAGATTCTGGACTTGTAGTTATCATTGTGTAATAATCAGAAACCTGGACTGTTGCTAGGTTATTACCACAAATGGACTTACAATTTAAGTACGGTAGTCCAAAGAAGCGAACCATATGATAATAAAATACACCGCTTTATTTTCAATATATTTAAAAAATCATTAAAAATGACTAAATAAACCACAATTAAAGAAAACAAACGAGTTTGGGGTGTGGGGGATCTCTCCTTCGGTTCCAGTACTTTAGTCCCTGTATCTCAGTGCTCATTTGTCATTACTCTATGTGCAGGTAATGTTCATATACTTACATCCCTTAATATTTTTGTACTCGTTTAAGAGTCATTAACTGAAGTGTTGATATCTTGCTTAAATAGGACATCTGCTGCACACATCATGTAATGTGATAGAATCCTCTCTTTTGAGCCAGATACAAAAACCGTATATTACTCTTTATTATTTATTGGGATCAGTACATAGGTCACTCTAGCTCTAGATATTCGCATTCGGTTCTTCCATTGTGTTTTATACTTTGCATAAAAAAGTACTTACTTCTAATCAATATTGTTATTGAATTTTATTTTTACTATGCCTTTTATGCGATTTCTTGTATACCGAGGTGAGGGCTCCCCCCTCTGGACACTTTTGTTTTCTTTAATTATGGTTTCTTTAGTTATTTTTAATGATTTTTTTAAAATATATTTAAAATTAAGCTGTGTATTTTATTATCATACGGTTCCCTTCTTTGGACTACTTACTTTGTAAGTCCGCTGGTGGTAATATATTGTTTGAAGTGCCATACCCGTTGATTTCTATGGACATAACTTTGAGACCCTGTAGCTACATTAATAGCATCTCTCTACACCTAAACAATAGTGTTACAGACTAAGGTATAATAGCTGCCAGGATTGCTTGTGAATTTATTATTTCAGTATTTAAAGTATTTATGTGTTTTCCATATACATATATATATATATTTTAAATATCCCAGGTTCCTGTAAAATTAATTGGGCCAGAAAATATTGTGGATGGAGATAGGACATTAATATTGGGCCTTATTTGGATTATTATTCTTCGATTCCAAATATCTTCCATTACTTTGGATAAGGTAAATATCATATAAAGATGTTATAAATTATTATATTCAGTGTATTTATGGCATTTTTGTTAATGCACCCACTGACCTCTATGGGCAAGTGTTGTCTGTAAATCGCAAGGGGCTTTTGTTTTATTTAATTTGAACACTTGGTCATGTGAATACATTTCTATTCAATAATTGTGTTGTTTGCGCTCTAGATATGCAATCCATTTTGTACACTGATGTAAGGTTCACTTAGCTGAACAAGGTCCTGATGACAACAACAGGCAGGAATACGGAGTACAACGATTTCCATAATGTAGACTGGGGGAAACTATCTACAGTCTCAGGAAGGGCAAAATAAATTGCTGTAGAAAAGGAAGAGAGCACAAAAAGAAGAATTAAATGCAGGATAGAAGCTGTTCTGATATATAAAAGCAAGTGAAGACAGCAGCACCATGGATACATACAGCCAACCTATATTACTGGGAGAGACACTCCCACAAGAGAAAATTCTAACACATTGAAACTGCACATCAGGGGGTCTAAATATGAAGGAATGAAAATTGCAGACTGCAATTTTTTCCATGTCACATGTGTTCACAGTCTTTAACACCACTAGAAGTTTGGTCTGTTTATAAAATACAGAATAGATCAGGATAGGACTTGATCTGAGTTTTACGGATCTCAGAATTTCACGGACGTGTGATCTGCGAGGCTATGTGAGTTGTGTCTGATGAAAAAAATGAGACAGCACTCTGACATTTCGGATGTGTGAATTGACCCTTAAAGGCAAATAAAAGTCAGAGTGTGCTTCCCCCAGCAGTTCTATGTCAGCAAAAATCAATCATTTTAATTCTGTTTTGTCATTTTTAACAGGATGAGTTTGGTGCAAGTGCCTCTAAAGCGTCAGCCAAAGAAGCTCTTCTTATTTGGTGCCAGATTAAAACAGCCCCCTACTCAAATGTAGATGTACAGGACTTCTCCAGTAGCTGGCGGGACGGCCTTGCATTCAATGCGCTCATCCATGCTCACAGGTATTTATCTTTAATTCGCAGCATTTGTGAAAATGTATAAGGTTATATTATTGAGTTAGAAATTTTCCTTTCTTTTCGACTCCTCTGTTTTCCGGGGGGAACTGTTCCAAGTTTTTGTATCAAAAGAACTAGACCAATCAAGTTTGAATCTGTCTTCTGTCACTTGTGTCTACACATTATTCAGAGAGTTTCTAGTAAAATCACTGCCTCTTTATTTAGAGTTATGGCAAACATTAACATATATCATAATAACATATCTGTTTGGCCTTTGCTGCACCATAAACCTGATGTGATCAGTATGATCAGTTTTACAGCACATCATATGTTTGTCGGAAGAACAATTATCTGAGAATTCTTTGTATTTAAACATTTATAGAACACACAGTTTCAGATTTTGTGCAAAAAAAACAAACAAAAAGTGTCAGAAAATAAATGCTCTATAGGATATTTGTCACTTACATGGATAATCTCATGATGTCAAGCAGAAGCACACTGCTCCCCAACCTTCCGATTTCCTGTTTGCTGGGGGTTGGGGGAACCTCTCCTGCTTGATTGACAGTTCAGGTCAGCAGCATCATCTGCCACTGGCCTGAACTGCGTGTGCTTCCGATGCTGCTATATGAGGCAGCCAAGCATTACACTGTGTTCCAAATTATTATGCACAAAGAGTTTAGGAGTGATAAGGTTAGAATTTTTTTGTCATTTAAACTCATTGATGGTGATGTGTGTCAGGGCTCTTTATATCACTGAAAGCAATTGCAGATACCTGTGCAAGTTAGTTTGGCAGGTGTGTCCAAATAAAGGCAAGACTACTTAAGAAGGCTGTTCCACATTATTAAGCAGCCTACATTTTTTGCCAAAATGGGAAAGAAAAAGGATGTGTCGGCTGCTGAGAAGCAACAAATTGTGGAGTATTTAGGTCAAGGCATGACTACAATCAACATTGCCAAGACACTTCATCGTGATCATCGCACAATCAAGAAGTATGTAGCTGATTCCCAGCACACACGTGTGCGTGCTGATAAGGAAAAATTGAGGACTCTTTCCAACAGGCAATTGCGTAAGGTTAAAAGAGCAGCTGCAAAAATGCCTTGTCATAGCAGCAGACAAGTTTTTGAAGCTGCTGGTGCCTCCAACATCCCCAGAACAACAAGATGCAGGGTCCTTCAGAGGTTTGCAGCTGTGCGTAAGCCATCCTGTCGACCACCTCTATCCACTGCACACAAGCAGAAAAGGCTCCAGTGGGCCAAACGATACATGAAGACTGACTTCCAAACTGATTTGTTCACCGATGAGTGCCATGCAACGCTCGATGGTCCAGATGGATGGAGTGGAGGATGGTCACCCCATGAAAACACGGCTAAGGCGCCAACAAGGAGGAGGTGGAGTAATGTTTTGGGCTGTAATCATGGGGAGAGAGATTGTCGGCCCCTTTATGATCCCTGAAGGGGTAAAGATGAACTCCATAATCTATGTGGAGTTTCTAAAACAACACTTCCTGCCATGGTTCAAGAGGAAGAACCGTGCTTTCCGCAGCAAGATCATTTTCATGCATGATAATGCACCGTCTCATGCTGCAAAAAACACATCTGCATCTCTGGCTGCTATGGGCATAAAAGAGGACAAACTTATGGTGTGGCCACCATCTTCCCCGGACCTCAACCCCATTGAGAACCTCTGGAGCATCATCAAAAGGAGTGTCTATGATGGCGGGAGGCAGTTCACATCTAAGCAACAGCTCTGGGAGGATATTCTGTCCACATGCAAAACAATTGAAGCAGAAACCATCCAAAAACTGACAAATTCAATGGACGAGAGAGTTCAGAAGCTTCTTTCGAACAAGGGGTCCTATGTGCAAATGTAACATCACCTAGAATAAAGTTTTCACTTGAAAACTGTTTGATTTCATTTTGTAATAAGCTGATAATGCTTATAACTTCACAATTGACCATTTTTTGTTCAAAAAAAAAAAAAAGGTTGAAAACTCTGCTGTGCATAATAATTTGGAACATGCATTTTGAGTGTTTATTTTTTTCTAAAAGATACTGTTTTCATAGGCAGTTTGTTCCAAAACATTGCAATTATACTAGAATAGTAGATGACTGGAAAATAGAAAAGACTGCAATTCAGATAGGTAATTTAGAGAAAATATGAGGAAATATTATTTGCATAATAATTTGGAACACAGTGTATAAATACAGTGCAGCGCGAAAAATGTAGCCAGGAGCTAAGTGCTTGCTCTAGCAATCCTGTCCGGCCTCAGGGCAGTGCTTACAAGTTCCATTGAAAAGATCTTGTAAGCACTGCTTAAAATATCCAGTTAAGATCATTAGGATAACCCTTTCATTGTTTTTTTTTGTTTTGTTTTTTAAATGTTATGATGTCATGTCACACATACACCCTGACAGCCCCCCAAACAGACTGTACCTCCAAAAATGCAGAACACTGTATATAAAGAACAGCTCTGTAGATCTTGAGTCTCAGGTCATAACATAGTGTTAATAAGATTTTTTTTAAAATTTTGTGCCGATACTTCTGATTGAGTCCAATCACTCCGACATTTACGGCAGATGCTATTCTTATACTGTAACTATGTTGCAGTCAGACGGCTGCATAGCATATAATCCTAGTGCTTTCTGATCATGTCCAAAGTTTGCTTGCAATGTTCTTTCTCCCACAGGCCTGATCTCATTGACTACCATCATCTCAAATCAACCCAACCCTTGCACAACCTAAATAATGCCTTCAATGTGGCTGACACCAAGCTGGGCATATCCAAGCTGCTGGATGCTGAAGATGTCGTCATCCCACATCCAGATGAGAGGTCCATAATGACATACGTGTCTCTGTATTACCATTACTTCTCCAAGATGAAACAGGGCCAAACTGTTCAGAAAAGGATCGGCAATGTGAGTTATTAACCTTGTATATAAAAGCTTATAACAAAAGTGCTAAAAAGAGTCCATCATTTTGGCAAATTTGAATCATACATTTGCTTCTGGTGATCTGGAGGTTTAGAAAACATCAGAGATAATTTGCAGACCCCAAATTATATCCCTCTGTATTGATAATTCTCTGTAGCATGTGAAAAAGGTGATAATTTAAGAGGATGCCAGTGATATTTTTTCTATCTACTGGCTAACACGGTACCAAGATATATTTCTTTCCTGTAGTGATATTTTTATAATTCCAGAGAAAGTCAAACATATAAAATTAATCTCCAATTGCTGCAGTTCAACATTTAAATGTTATAATTCCATGATGTGATTGCCAGTTGCTGATGCACTGAAGACTGTGTCTAAGCTTTGTAGTTGATCATTAAATTCACTATATATGTGTGTGTCAAAGCATCACAGCCTTGGAGGTTGCGCGGATCCACCCACTGTTATCTTTTTGTCACAAGCAGCTCTCTGCTGCCACCTATCGTCTAGCGATTGACCGACTATTAACTGAGGAAGCTGTAGGGAAGCTACGTATGTTATATACCTTTCCGATTCCATGGAAATTTATACCCCTGTAGGGTCACTGTTAACTCCACAATAACCCAAGAACTACTTGCTGCCACCATGAATCGCTTTCCGAACGATTGGATGCTTTTTTAGGTAGCGCATGGCTTCATGGGTGCTGTTTACAGAATTAAAGGAACAGAACTATAACATTTTATATTTAATCAAGAACAATAGGCAGTGTTTATAAAAAAATATACAAAATATTTTTACAAAGGGGACAAAACAATACAGCATATACAGTTACATAACAAACAAGATTAACAAAAGAAACTTACAGAGATGATTCAGCTTAGCGAAGGAGAGCACTTCGATTGTAAACAGTTAACGGGATTTTGTGTAGAGTTGCAGGGATCGGGATGTCGTCACGGACAGGAGGCAGATCAAGGGTTAACAAAGTTATTAACAGATGTAAACTCCATGCAGGGAGGAAGTAAGTATGGGAGATAGGGTATAAAGCAATACTGGAACTGGTGGGGTGAATAGGGGAAACAGGGGTTGGGTGAATGTCCAAAGGAGAAAAAGCATAACGCGCACACAGCAGTCACTGGTATCACATGTGAGTCACCTCCAGGGACTGAGGACAGCGGGTATGTAGCTCGCCATTCCAGGGGCGAGAGTTTCTTTATTTCACATTGACACTTTTCCAGTCTTTGAACTATTTGCCACCAAACAAATTGATCATGGTTATATCGATTAGGTGGTATGCCAGCTGTTGCTCGTTCGGAGCGCCATAAGTCAGAGGGAGTAGGTGAGTCCATTTGAGTAGTTGAATCAGGTTTTACAGGTGAGGACGAAGGTATACCCATTTTCTCTGGGATGGCAGCTTCAGGTACCACAGGTATTTGCCCCTCTTCTAAATCTACTGGAGGTTGTTCAGGGTCTTCTTCTTCTTCACAATCGACTACGTCCGACGGGACTGTTTCTGGGACATCTGGCGTCTCCTCAACTGAGTCAACTGAATCAGTATCTTTGGACAAGTAGGGCCATAACATATTTCAATGAACTATTCCAGTGGCAGTGTTCTCTCCTCCCTCAGGTTGGATCTCATAAATGTGCTCCTTGGAGTTGATTCTCCGCTTCACCCAATACGGGTTCTTTTCCCACCGAGCCTCCAGTTTATCTCGAGGATGTTTATCTCATACCAACACACGGTACCCAGCCTGAAGAGCTGTCCCACGCAGAGTTGCTGCTTCTGTATGTTCCAGTTCCTGAAACCTGGTCAGCACCAGACGATGTAAGGTCTGTAGCTGATGACGATGTTCTCGGACCCAGGTGGACACCCTCGTCCATTGGTAGTCCTCCTCTGGTTCCAGCTCGGTAATCTCTCTTCCTGGTCAGCCAAACAGTAAGGTATAAGGCGTGTAGCCGGTGGTGCTATGCCTTCGGTTGTTGTACACACACACTAACTCAGCCACAAACTCAGGCCACCAAGCTTTTCGGTCTTCTTCCAGTGTCCTTAACATCTGAATCAGGGTGCAGTTGAGCCGTTCGCAAGCCTCATTCCCTTGGGGGTTGTAAGATGTCGTCTGGGACTTCACGATCTGATAGAACCGGTGTAACTCCTCCATCACTTTCACGAGAAAACAGGCACCTTGATTGGAGTGGATCCGCGTCGGGCAGCCGTATACCTGGATGAAGTTCTAACAATGGCGTAAGATGGCGTAAGCAGCGGATATGGTGGTCTGGTCTCGCGTCGGGGTCACATCAGCAAACTTCATGATCTGTCATCACCAAGCAATGTTCGTATCCCTGATGAGCTGGGCCAATAGTCAGATAATCTATCATTAACACGTCCAGTGGGGCAGAAGTCACTATGGTCTGAGTGGGAGCCCTCTGTTCCAGTGGCTTGGCCAATTTACAGTTTCTACATAGCCGACAGGTCTCCTCTACTGCAGCCTTCAATCGAAGATGGTAGACTAACCTTTGCAGCCACTGAAACGTCTTTCCTGGACCGAAGTGCACTCCTCTTTCATGTGCTTCTGTTGCCACCTTAGTCAGCAACGCTTCAGGGATTAATGTCTGCCAGGTGGCGTCCAGCTCCCACTGTACTTGAACTCCCCGACACAATATGCTGTTCCTCATCTGTAGTCTTTCCCACTGCCATAGCATCTGTAGGGCTCCCAGGGACAGAGCATCTCTCTCCTGCTGGCTGGGTAATCGCTTTGTCGACACCCATTGTCTCATTCGAGCGAGATCTTCGTCTTCTTGTTGTATTTGGACTCACTCGTCACGAGATTGTCCCAAAATGCACCTGCTCCAGCGTAGCTGCCACCGTCCTGGCAGAATCTCGGAACGTCGGGACTTCTTCAGCCTCCAGCTCTTCGTCCCGGTTAGGTCCAGGCTTCCTATGGGTCATTCGGGATAAGGTGTCAGCGTGGGTATTCTCAGCCCCTCTCTTATATGTGATTTTATATCGGAACTTCGCCATCTGAGCCACACAACGTTGCTCCAACGCCCCAAGTTTTGCCTTTTCCAGATGGGCTAAAGGGTTGTCATCTATGCGTACCAGGACTTCGGAGTCGGACAAATATTCTGCAAACTTCTCCGTCATGGCCCACACTAATGCCAACAGCTCTAATTTAAAGGAACTGTAGTTATCCAGGTTTCTTTCGGAGTCATGGAGGGACCAACTCGCGTAGGCAATCACACGTTCCTTACTACCTTTCCACTCTGGATTTGGGACAGCACCTCTCAGAGTCCATGCAACCTTCCATCAGTAAGAAGGATAAATGGCTGGCAGAAGTCAGCATTGGCCAGCACTGGTGCCTCGGTCAGAGCCAATTTCAGGGCTTGAAACGCTTCCTCCTGACACTCTCCCCATTGGACAGTTCTGTTCTTTACACTGGACGGCACTCCCTTCAACAGTTCTCACAGCAGGATGTGAGATAGTGCTCCCTGAGTGTATTGGTGGACCCTCGCTTGGCAACAGGATTAAAGCACACAGGAACGTTTTCTTAGGTAAACAGTCTATTTTGTTTATTAACTCCGCATAAACCACATAACATAAAGTCCATTTCATTACATCCACGAACATATCATGACCACCAGTCTGTTCATGTAGCAGATAAACCTCTCTGCCGTATATTACAACCCCCCTTGTATGAGGTTACCCTCCAGGAGCACTGCTCCTCAAGCTGACTTCTTGTCAGTCCTGGCTTCCCCAACACAGAAGCTGTCCCAGGCTCTGTAGGTACACGGTCTCACCACATGCTTTTCAGGAAGTCTGTCCATTACTAGGACCTTCCAACACCGACCATGTGACAACACCGACCATGTGACCACACCACAGTCTCATTATATTGCCCATAACCACACCCACAGGTGAGGTACCTATCACATGGGCGGATCACGTGATCGTGACATCACTGCAGGTCCTTAACCTTAGGGAAAATTCAGGTCAAATCTTATCCTGCTGGGAGAAATATATCTTCCGTCCAGCACTATCCTTTTCCCTGCACCAGAAGGTTCACAATACGAGTAAAGTTCTTCACGAATCGCCTAATGTACCCAGTGAGTCCTAAGAAGGCCCGCACATCTTTTACAGTCTTCGGAGTATGCCAGTCTTGTACTGCCGTCCCAAGTATTCGATTTGGGTGCGGAACAGATGGCACTTCTGGGGGTTTACGTTTAATCCATGCTGTTTAAGGCGGCTCAACACTTGTTCCAGTCTTCGGAGATGTTCCTCAAATGAAGCAGCATAGACAATGATATCGTCCAAATAAATGAGAGTGGCCTCGAAGTTTAGGTCGCCTAAGCACCTCTCCGTTAGTTGTTGAAACGTACCTGGAGCGTTAGCCAGACCGAACGGCATCCGATTGAACTTGTATAATCCCATACGAAGTATAAAGGCCGTCTTTGCTCGATCCTTCTTGGACACTGGTACTTGTCAGTAGCCACTGGCTAGATCTAACGTGGAGAAATATTTGGCGTTTCCCAGGGTGGACAGGGACTCTTCAATCCATGGTAGCGGATAGGAATCTTGTGCAGTGCAAGCATTGAGTTTACGGTAGTCCACAGAAAAACGCAGCGTACCATCTTTCTTTTGCACCAGCACGATAATGGCAGCCCATGGGATCTGACTTTCTCGGATTACACCATTTTGTAGCATCTAAGACTACATTCCTTTCACCTCCTGATACATTTGCGGTGGAATTTGGAGGTATCGTTCTCTTATGGGTGCGGTGTCCTCAGTTGGAATCTCGTGCGTGATCGCTGTGGTGTAACCAAAATCGTCTTCATGATGCGCGAACACACCGTGATATCGCCGTAACATAGCTTTCACTTGCTGGACCTGCTGTGACGTGAGTTCGTTGAGTTTGACCCGCATTAGTTCTAAAATTAGCCGTCCCTCTCGCAAGTGTTGAGGCTCGGGCATCAAGGTAGTATCTACTGCCATCATCCAAGGGTCTCCCTGTTTTACTGTCAATTGCACAGCCTGTGGTGATATCAATTCTTCTGGCCCACGACTTGGGCCACTTCGCTTCTGGGTGGGAGTGTGATGTCATTTTCCCCCAAATTGACACATCGTACAAGGACCGTTACATTGTGCACAGTAGATAACATCTCCGCCACTAGTATCCCCGGGGGTAGTTGTTCTGCATTGGCGGGCTCAATCTGAAGCTCGACTCCTTCCAGAGGGGTACAGGCTCAGACGGGCAGGGTAAGCACTGTTTTTCCTGGCGGCAAAACTCGATTGATGCAAGCCGGGGCAAGTACTTTCCCTAGAGTTTTCCCACCGCTGGAGGTCTCTTGGGCTTGAGCCACCCGGAATAGCTGCTGAAAAACTCTCCTTTGCGAGGTGCGAGGGCTCCACTGTCTAAGAAACATGTCTGGGGACGCGTTGATAAGAAGATTCCCAAATTCTTTTAACAAGTTCATACCTAAGGTGACAGTGTGTCCTTTACCCGCATCTTCAGCCGTCAGCACCACTCCCTTTCAGCCTAGATCTTTAATCTTGACACTCCTCTTGAGAAAGCACATCCGCAAAACGCGTGTTGGGGCGTTCTGTGGCATCACAGACAGAGGCTTACAGCAACATGGGTAAGATCCATTTTTGAATTACTGCTCCATTTTTTTTTCTCCTGACCTGGTGGAGCCTTACTATGATCATTTAACTGTGTTGCAGCCTGAATTTTGGTCTGTTCCAGTACATGTATGGACTTGATTCTCTATTTTTTCTATACCTCATACATGTCTCGTGGCACACACGGTACTTGTATCTTTATATTTGTATGTTATTTGTAATAAAGATTGATGCTTTTTATTAATTGTTTCTTTAAGTGGTGTTTTTTGGATAATTTTTATCCTTTTTTAATGTCTTATGTTTCATGAACACATATTTACTATTATGAGGTAATTGCTTCAGGCTATCTGAGGCCCCTCTTACAGATTCATATGTTGGTGGACACTATTTTGATTACATGGTTTCCTATGCGGTGGACTTTGGGAAAATGGCTGCCGGGGGTGGCGCATGCGCAGATGGAGATCTTGGCACCAAGGTATATCAGCATTATAAGACGCACCCCCATTTCCCCCCCAAATTTTTTGGGGAAAAAGTGCGTCTTATAATCCGAAAAATGCAGTAAATGGAGCCCAAAACAAAAACGTACAAGGTGAACATAAAAAAATAAAGAAATAGTTATGGCTCTTCAAATTTAAATATGAAAAAAACGAAAGCAAATAAAAAAATGTATGTGTTTATAAACTTTAGTGCAAAGAAATTGTTCATGCGTTCCCTATACGAGCTGATGAGACGCCAGTTGGCATTTTCCATTGCAGTTTGAAACATAAACTTTGGTTACTGATTAGTTGCTACGGGTAATGCTTGTATTTTGTTTCCACATTTTTCATATATAATGCCTGTGTGTTTCTACGTGATTGAAAACATCTGTATTATGTCAGTAGCGAACAGACCTCATCTCTGAGACTTACATTTTCCACTGTCACAAAAGATTTTCTATAAACTATACAGTAATATTTTAGCAATGTGCAGACAGATTGGTGGTAGTTCCTCTGCACGTTTCCTTTGGCAGCAACCCATCAAATCTAGTTACAATTTGTAGAATTCTCACATATCACTGCTCTGTGCCACTCATACTTCAAGCAATATGCATAAAAATGATTATCAATACAAATTGATTAAAAACTGGAGGGAAAAAGGAACGCAAATAGGGCATTATCCAGACATCAGTCATATAACTATGCAGAAACCCCTCACTTGGTGGTGTTGTCAGGAAGCACAACACTTAGGCTATGTGCACACGTTGCAGATTTGCCTGCGGATTTTTCTGCACTAAGTCCGCAGCTCTTGGCAAAAAATACAGATGCATTTTTGATGCGTTTTTTGCGCCGTTTTGATGCGTTTTTTGCACGGGTTTTTGATGCGTTTTTTTTATGCGTTTTTGAAAGCTAAATAAAGATGTATTATTGAACAAAAAAAAAGATTTGTGATGTCATGTCTTGTCCAACCTCCTCTTACATTTGTCCTACCCACACTCCATTACACACATAGACAGACAGATAGATAGATAGATAGATAGATAGATAGATAGATAGATAGATAGATAGATAGATAGATAGATAGATAGATGGAATGAGATAGATAGATGTAGATAGATATATGGATAGTTAGGCTACTTTGACACATCAGGTTTTGGCCATCAGGCACAATCCGTCGAGTTTTGAAAAAACTGATCCTTTTTTTTCGCCGGATCCGTTTTTTTTCTCATAGAGTTATATTAGCGTCGGATTGCGCCTGATGGCCACATGTTTCATCCGTTTTTTGACGGATCCGTCAAAAGAAACTGTTTCCGGCGGACAGAGAAAACGTACAGAGGAAAGTTTTTTCTGTCCGGCGAAAAAACGCGCAGCGACTGATCCGGCGAAAAACGTATGAAACTGAGATGTGAAATGATGAATCCGGTCTCTGAATCCAGTTTTTCATGCATTTTTTTCCATTGAAATCATGCACATTTTCCGTTCTCTCTCTCTCGCTAAAAAAACAAACGGATCAGTTGCATCAGTTTTTCACTATTTGCAACAGATCCGTTTTTTCAAAAATTTGCTCGATCCTGCCTGACGGAAACAAACTGATGTGTGAAAGTAGCCTAACTATCCAAATATCTATCTACATCTATCCATCAGGCAGGATCCGGCGAATTTTTGAAAAAATGGATCCGTTGCAAATAGTAAAAAACTGATGCAACTGATCCGTTTTTTTGAGAGAGAGAGAGAGAGAGAGAGAACGAAAAATGTGCATGATTTCAATGGAATAATGCATGAAAAACCGGATTCAGAGGCCGGATTCATAATTTCACATCTCAGTTTCATACGTTTTTCGCCGGATCCGTCGCTGGGCGTTTTTTCACCGGACTGAAAAAAAAAAAGTTTTTCTATATGTTTTCTCCGTCCGCTGGAAACAGCTGTTCTGACGGATCCGGCAAAAAACGGATGAAACATGTGGCCATCAGGCATAATCTGTCGCTAATACAACTCTATGAGAAAAAAACGGATCCGGTGGAAAAAAACCCACTGATCTGTTTTTTCAAAACTCGCCGGATTGTGCCTGACAGCAAAAACCTGATATGTGAAAGTAGCCAGATAGATATATGGATAGATACATCTATGTATCTATAGATATATCTATCTATAAATATATCTATAGATCGATATAGCCATAGTTATCCATCTATAGATATATCCATAGTTATATCTATAGATATATCTATACATATATCCATAGTTATCCATGTATAGATATATAGATTTATCATTGGATATATCTACAGTTGTGGCCAAAAGTATTGACACCCCTGCAATTCTGTCAGATAATACTCAGTTTCTTCCTGAAAATGATTGCAAACACAAATTCTTTGTTATTATTATCTTCATTTAATTTGTCTTAAATGAAAAAACACAAAAAGAATTGTCCTAAAGCCAAATTGGATATAATTCCACACCAAACATAAAAAAGGGAGTGGACAAAAGTATTGGCACTGTTCGAAAAATCATGTGATGCTTCTCTAATTTGTGTAATTAACAGCACCTGTAACTTACCTGTGGCACCTAACGGGTGTTGGCAATAACTAAATCACACTTGCAGCCAGTTGACATGGATTAAAGTTGACTCAACCTCTGTCCTGTGTCCTTGTGTGTACCACATTGAGCATGGAGAAAAGAAAGAAGACCGAAGAACTGTCTGAGGACTTGAGAAACCAAATTGTGAGGAAGCATGAGCAATCTCAAGGCTACAAGTCCATCTCCAAAGACCTGAATGTTCCTGTGTCTACCGTGCGCAGTGTCATCAAGAAGTTTAAAGCCCATGCCACTGTGGCTAACCTCCCTAGATGTGGACGGAAAAGAAAAATTGACAAGAGATTTCAATGCAAGATTGTGCGGATGTTAGATAAAGAACCTCGACTAACATCCAAACAAGTTCAAGCTGCCCTGCAGTCCGAGGGTACAACAGTGTCAACCCGTACTATCCGTTGGCGTCTGAATGAAAAGGGACTGTATGGTAGGAGACCCAGGAAGATCCCACTTCTTACCCCGAGACATAAAAAAGCCAGGTTGGAGTTTGCCAAAACTTACCTGAAAAAGCCTAAAATGTTTTGGAAGAATATTCTCTGGTCAGATGAGACAAAAGTAGAGCTTTTTGGGCAAAGGCATCAACATAGAGTTTACAGGAGAAAAAAAAGGCATTCAAAGAAAAGAACACGGTTCCTACAGTCAAACATGGCAGAGGTTCCCTGATGTTTTGGGGTTGCTTTGCTGCCTCTGGCACTGGACTGCTTGACAGTGTGCATGGCATTATGAAGTCTGAAGACTACCAACAAATTTTGCAGCATAATGTAGGGCCCAGTGTGAGAAAGCTGGGTCTCCCTCAGAGGTCATGGGTCTTCCAGCAGGACAATGACCCAAGACACACTTCAAAAAGCACTAGAAAATGGTTTGAGAGAAAGCACTGGAGACTTCTAAGGTGGCCAGCAATGAGTCCAGACCTGAATCCCATAGAACACCTGTGGAGAGATCTAAAAATGGCAGTTTGGAGAAGGCACCCTTCAAATATCAGGGACCTAGAGCAGTTTGCCAAAGAAGAATGGTCTAAAATTCCAGCAGAGCATTGTAAGAAACTCATTGATGGTTACCGGAAGCGGTTGGTCGCAGTTATTTTGGCTAAAGGTTGTGTAACCAAGTATTAGGCTGAGGGTGCCAATACTTTTGTCTGGCCCATTATTGGAGTTTTGTGTGAAATGATCAATGTTTTGCATTTTGCTTCATTCTCTTTTGTGTTTTTTTCATTTAAGACAAATTAAATGAAGATAATAATACCAAAGAATTTGTGAGTGCAATCATTTTCAGGAAGAAACTGAGTATTATCTGACAGAATTGCAGGGGTGTCAATACTTTTGGCCACAACTGTATAGATATATCCATAGATATATAATAGCGAGGCCTATGTTTCCTACTGAATGTTTAATTCAAAAAAAGAAAAACAGAAAAAAATGGAGTGGGCTCCCACGCAATTTTCTGCGCCAGAGGGGGAAAGCCGACGGCCGGGGGCCAATATTTGTAGCCTGGGAAGGGGGTAATACCCATGGCCCCTCCCAGGCTATGAATATCAGCCTGTAGCTGTGTGCGTAGCCTTTACTGGCTATTAAAATGCTGTGTTTCCGCACATTTTTTTCCGCAGCATGTGCACAGCGGATTTGGTTTTCCATAGGTTTATATGGTACTGTAGACCGCATGGAAAACTGCTGCATATCTGCAGCATCAAAAACGCTACGGATCCGTGGTAAAAACCGCAACGTGTGAACATGGCCTTAGAAGGGCTCTAAAATAGAAGGTCCAGCTGCTGCTCCGCAGGTTGGTATCGCCAACATAGAAGTGAAGAGATGCGGAGAAGTGGATATGCCGACGCCTCAACAGATAAAGATGTCAGAAAACACTTGAGATCGTGGAGTAGATAATGCGTAGATAATGGAGTAGATAATGCGTTTTCGAAGTTTACCCACTTCATCAGGAGAACCACATGTCACTCCTGATGAAGAAGTGGGTACAATTCGAAACACATTGAGAGCAAAACCACATTATCTACTCAACTATGTCAAGTGTTTTCTGACACCTTTATGTCATGCTGGTAATCGGCATGCTCTCTCAGCGCCGTTCTACTCGCTGCGCTCACCTCTCTGCTCCTATCAAGCCTTCACGCTGAACTCCCTCTTACAGCATTCCCAGCACTGCTGCATCCTCCTCTTGCTGAGTATCTCCATCTGGCTACAGGGAGGCACAGCCAGACTCTGCAGTAATTTAACCCTTGTGTTTCCTGCAGAGTTTAACTTCCCTGGCCTAGCCCCTACCTGCAGGGGATATATTAAGCAGCTCCAACTTCCACTTTGTGCCTGAACTTAGGTTCATAGAGGCAGTCCGTTCCTAGTGATTCATCTAAGTGCATGTTTGTATTGACTTTCCTGTTATCGATCTGGCTTGTATACAAGTTCTCTTTGACCTCTTTGCTCCTGACGTCGGCTTCTTATTCTGTACCTGTGCTGGCTGCCCCGATTTTGAACTGTTTAACCCTGCTGTTCTGTTCGCATTTACTATACACTAGTTCTGTTCGGGTCACTATGACCCGGCTTATTAAACCTTGATTTTAGACACTCTAACTCATTTTTTTTTATAACTTTTTGCTTACTAGACTGTTTGTGAACATGTTTGGTAGTAAAAAAAAGAAAAATGAAACAGAAATCTTTTTTTTTTGTTTTTATTCTGAAAAAACAGATCAATGAGCAAAACGAAAATAGAAAAATACACATTTTTGTAAAAAAAAAAAAAAATCAAAACAATCAAATCAAACATTTTGAAAACTTCTGAAAACAAGCAGATAAGCCAGGAAGACAGACTTACTTAGCCAAAAAAATTATTTGCAAGACTTTACAGCTCAGATTTACAAACAAAAACCGTCTTAGACAGCGCGTTCTGAGCAGTCCGTTCTGCGCAAAATATACACGTGTAGTGCACACCTAGTGATCTCTCCGGATGCGCTCTACATTTTAGAATAGACTGCGCACCAAAAATAATCAATATAAAGCCATTTTTATGGTGCGCAGATCTCAATGCATACCCCCGGTAGAGCGCGCGTACGACCCCATTGAAATAATTTAGGAAAAAAATCAATTGATATACAATAGTAGATGCAATAAATAGACCCAACTGAGGTTATAAGTCCTTTATTTCACTGAAAATATGGCCTCACAGCTGTAAAAAACAATGCCGGGTCACTATGACCCGAACAGAACTAGTGTAACTTTTTTCGTGTAGCAAAAAGTAAACGAAAAAAAAAATATATATATATATACTCATATGTAGGTCCCCCCAAATGAGGAAACGTCAAGGAGTCTCAAGTTTTAGAGACTTACAGAAAAAAATCTACAGGGCCGCAAAAAGTCTGTTCGGGTCACTATGACCCGAACAGAACAGCAGGGTTAAATACGTCTCTGCCTGTGCCCTCTGTACCTCTTATTCCTGCCTCGACCTGTTCGTCTGAAGCGGGGCCTGGGCACACATGTCGTTTGCTGTGGGCCAGAACTAAGTTCTGGTTGCCCTGAAATCCCTCTTCTAACCAGATGTCTGGGTGAAGTACCTGGTGTGGTGTGGTGGAGTATGTTACTTGCTCACTTTTGCTGCAGGAGCCATCTTTACCTCTTGGTCCATGCCACAGTTTTTGGCTACAAACAATACAGAAGACCTTGGACCTTACTGTGCAATTCGTTTGCTGCAGGATACAGATTAGCTGACATCTTCTTCATTTGGGAGACAGAGGCATGACTCTCTTTATACCTCTTCCGGACCTTAGGTCCAAGACTGTCCCGGCATCCAAATATGACCGAAGCTGTGTCCTCATTTTTCTAGGAAACTTATAGTGACCGGACCCGTTCTCTTCTGCTGCAGCTTAACTGCAATAGAACCTGATAACTCTGCTATCTCCAGCTTTGCTCTCCACTCCACCTTGACTTAGTCCTGGACTCTGACTAGACATTCTGTCTGATGGTCTCTGACTGGCTGTAACCTGGAAACCATTTCCTATAAAACCTCATCTAACTCCTCCCAAACTGTGGGCTAATCCCATCTCTATTAACTGTCTAATCCCTAGTGTAGTGCAAACTGTATCCTTATCTACAGTATGGTTCCCCTAATGGACAGACTTCCCAGATTTCAAGGGACTGCCTTAGGGTACTGTCACACTCTGCAACTTTCCAACGATCACGACCAGCGATACGACCTGGCCGTGATCGTTGGAAAGTCGTTGTGTGGTCGCTGGGGAGCTGTCACACAGACCGCTCTCCAGCGACCAACGATGCCGAAGGCCCCGGGTAACCAGGGTAAACATTGGGTTACTAAGCGCAGGGCCGCGCTTAGTAACCCGATGTTTACCCTGGTTACCAGCGTAAAAGTAAAAAAAAAACAAAAACGGACATACTCACATTCCGGTGTCCTTCAGGTCCCTTGCCGTCTGCTTCCCGCTCTGACTGAGTGCCGCCGTAAAGTGAAAGCAGATCACAGCGGTGACGTCATCGCTGTGCTCTGTACTGCCTTACGGCCGGGAGTCATTCAGAGCGGGAAGCAGACTGCAAGGGACCTGACGGACACCGGAATGTGAGTATGTACGGTTTTTTTGTTTTTACTTTTACGCTGGTAACCAGGGTAAACATCGGGTTACTAAGCGCGGCCCTGCGCTTAGTAACCCGATGTTTACCCTGGTTACAAGCGAACGCATCGCTGGATCGCTGTCACACACAACGATCCAGCGATGACAGCGGGAGATCCAGCGACGAAATAAAGTTCCAAACGATCTGCTACAACGTACGATTCTCAGCAGGGTCCCTGATCGCTGCTGCGTGTCAGACACAGCGATATCGTATGGATATCGCTGGAACGTCACTGATCGTACCGTCGTAGCGATCAAAGTGCCACTGTGTGACAGTACCCTTAGACATAGCCTGCAGGAGAACCAAATACACAACACCGGTCATAGGGATAAAATACAACTTTACTTTTTGGATCGCCCCCAGGCGCAGGGCAGTGGGGATACTCAGTACCGGGTCCCTCTGTCTCGGTTCTGGGGATGTCACGGTGGCTCAACCCGGTCCGTGGCCCTGCTAAGGGCGCCCTATTAAAGGTGTAGTTTGTCAAGTGTTCGTGACGCCACCTGTGGTGTTCGGTCAGGGTGATCGACGCTGCTAGGGGTCCGCTGGGGTGATGGAATGGCAGCTAGATGTTATACCTTCCCACAGGTGAAGTATGTCCCCAGGGCTTCCCTTGAAGAGTAGGTGGTAATGGTGGATGTTGTAAGGTGCGATGAATAACGAGGACACAAAGGTTGCAGTCTCTTTATCTTTACTGAAGACTTCAGCGTCCACAGTCCAGAGTACCGTTCACAGGGCAGGCCAAGTCCGGCCGGTCCGAAGGCACATCCAGAGTTCCCTTTGCAGGTGGAAATCAGTAGCCTTCCTACTAGTGGAGCGCCCCCACACCGCCGCAGGGCCGAGGGGTACCCGGTACCGGGCCTCTGAGTCTCTGCTTCTGGGGTTGTCACGGTGGCTAGACCCGGTCCGTGGCCCTGTCTGTCAGTGGGGGACGTCCGGTGCAATAAGTCGTGTTGTAACGGTGGTATAGCGGTGCAGTTGTGGGGTGCAGGTCGCGGTAAATAACGAGGACACCAGGTTGCAGTCTCTTTACCTCTTTACTGAAGATGTGGGAGACCTCAGTCCAGAGCGCTGTTAACTGGGTTTTCAGAGACCGGCCGGTCCAACGACACATCAGGAGCTCTCTTTACAGGTGGGAATCAGTATCTACCTTCTAGCGCTGTGTGTTGTAGTTCTTCCCTGCTGAGCTCCCGGGATAGTCCTCACAACTGTTTCTTTCTGTCTCTACTGTTCCTTCTCCGTCCTCCAGTTGATATGGTAGGACGCACCCGTATGACGGGGTAGGCCTGGAGTTCTTCCGGGACCCTAGAGTCGCCCCTCTCCCACAGCTGCCTCCGTTGTCTGCTTAGGTGTTAAGTGAGACAGCCAACCTGTAGTTAGCTGCCCTGCCGTGGTTTGCAATGTACTTAAAGTCTCTTACTTGCTCGGCGTTCCGGCCACCGACTGTTTGCGCCTCAGAAGGATGTTGCCTCGGTCTAACAGCAAGACCCCTTCTGGTATTTCTCCTTTTCTGTATTCCCGTTGTTTACTGGTTAGTTCTGCTCTGAGGAGTCTGCCAGGATCCCATCCCTGACAGGTCCTCTCACTAGCTCTTCCCAGCTACTTCTTCTGTCTTCCTGTCCAACCCCCAGTTTTACCAGAGTTGTGAGGAGTGGCCTACTAGATAGGACCACCCCCCCTGGTGGCCGGAGTGTGAAGTGTGGTGTGAGTGTACCTGATCAGAGAAACTCCTTAATGCAATCAGACGTACCATAGCTCCCCGTAGTGGCGGAGCCACAGTACTGCAACAACCAGGACTCTGGGGTGCTGCACTCCCCCCGGTTAAATCCAGTACTCCGGGACTGGGAAAACAAGAACAATAATACATGTTAACAGAAAACACACAAATTTTTGAAATAGCATATCAATTGAACATAACAATGCTTCCCTTTACAGGAGGTGAGGGTTCTTGAACGTTGCAAAAGTTAGGTCATGCACAGTTTATGACTCTCAGTTCAGTGGTTGAAACAGCGGGGACCCCGGGTAAACAAAGGGGCCCCCCTTGTGGAAGTTTTTGAGCAATTCACCGTCCATTACTCTAGTGTCCATTTAAAAACCTGTAACAAAAGGATATGCATACAAACATTTTCAATTACATAGCAGCCCTATCAATACCTCCAAGTTTTGTAGCGGAGGGGAGTTTGATTTTGAGTGCTGCGTGTGGACCTTCGCAGCGCAGGGGTTGCTATTGGCCTAACAGGGCCCGCTATGCTTGCTACCGCTGGTGTAGTGCGCTGTTTTCTAACTACACTTCTAGTGAGTCTGGGTAGCACTGGCAGGTTGGGGCTCTCAGAGCTGCTGCTATCAACAGTGGGTACGGCAGGCTCACTGATAGCAGAGGGAGGATTTGCCGGTTCAACGGTTGGCATGGCTTCTTCAGGCAAGGCTTGTTGAGGTTGCGGGACCGGATGATCTGGTACCACCATTGTTTCTGGTGGGTCCGGCTGTGGAAACGTTAGAACAGGTACCGCGATGGCCTGATTTATCTGAGTCCAGGACTGGGGAAAGTCACCAAGGACAGTATGGAACATCTTCTCCTTTTCCACCGGCGGGGAGACTTCTGGGGCCGTGCCCCTCTCTTTCAACTTATCGGGGCAGACCTTAAGGTGATCCCTGGATACCGCTGTCGAGGTCTCCCCTCTGTCCTTGCTGATGAGACAGACCTTAGTGTTGTCGAAGTCGGATGGCAAGATGGTATACGGTTCCGCTTCCCATTGGTCATCAAGCTTGTGTAACCTCCTCTTTCGTTTAAGCACTTGCTCACCAGGTGACAGGGGAATCGCAGGAGCGTGTTGATTGTAGTCCCTTTCTTGTTTCTGCCTAGTCTGGGCGAGACTTCTCTCCACACACTCCTGTACTTCGCGGTATCTTCACTGCCTTTCTGTATCCCAATCTGCCTCCGGCGAGGTATCTTCGGGTACTAGGACCCCCATGTCCAGATCAACGGGTAACCGACTAGACCTTCCTCGCATCAGGTACGCTGGAGTACAGTTGGTGGAACTTACTGGGATGTGGTTGTACATATCCACCAAGTCAGGCAACTTTGTCGGCCACAGGTTCCGTTCCTCCACAGGCAAGGTCTTCAATAAATCGATTACTACCTGCTTCATCTTCTCGCACATCCCGTTGGTTTGGGGGTGGTACGGTGTAGTTCTGATCTTCTTACACCCGTACAACTGGCAGAATTCTTGGAACACTTCCGCTTCGAATGCAGGCCCCTGATCGGTCAGTACTTTCTCTGGGTAGCCATGGGGTCTACAAAAGTGCTGCTGGAAGGCCCTGGCGGCAGTCCTAGCTGTTAGATCCTTGACAGGCACAACCACCAAAAACCTGTAGTAGTGGTCCACGATGGTAAGGGCGTAGATATAGCCCGACCGGCTAGGCGTCAGCTTCACATGATCCAGCGCGACCAGTTCGAGCGGCCGTTTGGTGATGATAGGCCGCAGGGGAGCCCGTTGACTGTCACGGTCCTTCCTTCGCAGACTACACGGACCACACTCTCGACACCACTTCTCAATGGTTCTCTTCATGCCAATCCAATAGAACCTCCCTCGGAGCAGCTTCTCCAGCTTCCTCCATCCGAAGTGTCCGGCTCCATCATGGTAGGCTCCCAGAACCATGGGCGCATCTCGCCTTGGCACCACTATCTGCCACACTAATTCATGAGTACGTGGGTCGATGCTCCTCCTGCACAACTTGCCATCATGGATAAACAGTTTGCTTCTCCCCTTCCACAGCTGTTGAGTTTCTTGTGGATCATCTGGGCCAGGGTGCAACCCAGCCTGCGTCAAGAGTTCCTTCACCTGACGGACCGCGGGGTCACTATCCTGGGTTTCTGCCCATCCGTGGTGGGGCAGGGGATTCAGCGTGGCATCCGGTTGGTTCTTGTGCCTGTTCTTCACATGGTGAGAGTTCTGAGTGGCTTTGGGGCGATGGAAGGCAGGCAGCTCCACCTCTTCAAGTGCCTCCGGGTCTTCTCCCACTTCTGGTAGATTGGGCATTCGGGACAGAGCATCGGCATTGGCATTCTGGTGTCCTGCCCGATATTTGATGGTGAAATCATAGTTGGACAGCCGGGCCATCCACCGCTGTTCCAAAGCCCCGAGTTTGGCAGTACCCAGATGCGTTAGCGGATTGTTGTCCGTGAAGACGGTGAATTTCGCGGAGGCCAGGTAGTGCTTAAACCTCTCTGTCACTGCCCAGACGAGGGCCAGGAATTCCAGCTTAAAGGAACTATAGTTGTCAGGGTTCCTTTCCGTGGGACGGAGTTTCCTGCTGGCGTAAGCGATCACCCTTTCTTTGCCGTTCTGAACCTGGGACAGCACGGCTCCTAATCCCACATTACTGGCATCTGTATACAGCACAAACGGTTGATCGTATTCGGGGTAAGCCAGTATCTCTTCTCCCGTCAGTGCCGACTTCAAACAGGTGAAGGATTCCTCCAGCTCTTCGTTCCTATCAAAGGGGGTTTTCCTCCCCTTGGTCTTCTTTGGTTGGCCCACCAGCAGATTTTGCAAGGGTGCGGCCTTCTTGGTGAAATCCTTAATGAATCTCCGATAGTAACCTACCAACCCGAGGAACTGCCGGACTTCGTGGAGGTCACTAGGCTTTGGCCAGTCCTTGATCACTGTGACCTTGTCGGGGTCTGGGGCCACTCCTTCAGCGCTCACCACATGGCCCAGGTACTGCACTTTAGGTTTGAGCAGATGACACTTGGACGGTTTCACCTTTAAGCCGAATTTGGACAGGGCTTCGAACACCTCGGCCAGGTGCTTCAGATGGTCTTCGTAGGTCTTAGAGAAGACAATGACATCATCCAAATACAGCAGCACAGTTTCAAAGTTCATGTGTCCTAGGCAGCACTCCATCATCCTCTGGAACGTTCCTGGAGCATTGCACAGTCCGAAGGGCATGTAGTTGAACTCGCAGAGACCCATTGGTGTCGTGAAGGCCGTCTTCTCCTTGTCCGCCTCCGCTACAGGAACCTGCCAGTACCCACTGGTGAGATCTAAGGTAGAGAAGTAGTTAGCAGATTTTAAAGCAGCCAGAGATTCCTCTATCCTGGGCAGTGGGTATGCGTCCTTATGTGTAATGCGATTCAACTGCCTGTAATCAACACACATCCTCATTGTACCATCTTTCTTTTTAACGAGGACTAACGGAGCTGCCCAGGGGCTACAGCTGTCTCTCACCACCCCAGCCTCCTTCATTTCCCGCAACATGTCCTTGGCACACTGGTAATGAGCTGGGGGTACAGGGCGATATCTCTCTTTTATGGGTCGATGATCTCCCGTGGGGATGTGATGTTGGATCCCTTTCACCTGCCCAAAATCTGAGGGGTGTTTGCTGAATACCTGCTCGTACTCGTGTACCACCCTGTAAGCCCCCTGTATTTGATGAGACGGGGTGGAGTCAGTGCCCACATGCAGTTCCCGACACCAGTCTTTCGAGTGCTCTGCAGAACCTTTGTTCTCCGCCACGTTTGACGGGACCAAGGGTTCAGGTGTCTGTATTACACTATTATTGACAGTGAACAATTTGGCGAGCGTGGTATACTTGGTTAGGTGGACCTCTTCCTCCCCACAATTGAGGACACGTACGGGTACTCTCCCCTGTCGGACGTCAACCACCCCCCGGGCTGTCAGAACAGTAGGCCTATTGTCTGAATATACAGGTTCCACCAAGGCCTGGTAGTCCTTACCCCTGAGGCCTATGGCTGCTCGACACCATATTAACATTTCACTCTTGGGAGGTATCGCGATGGGGTTTGAATCACTTACAGTGACACGACCAATCTCACCACCAGTCAGCTCTACCTGCTGTCTCTGCATCAGAGCTCTGATTTCCTTCTGCAGGGCACGTTGCTCACTGTGGCCAGCGTTTTCTGCCACCTGTTGCAACAAAACAATCACTTCTGCAAGACAATTTTCTATAACATTAGTACCAAGAGTCATCATGGGATTACATTCTCGACGATCAATATCTACAATCACAATCCCTTGGGCTTTCAATTCCACCCGCCCCACTTTGATGGTGACCTCCTTATACCCCACTTGTGGCAACGGCTGACCATTACTGGCGATTATGGTGAAATCATCGTCAGGGCCACGAGTAATATCAGCGTCCTCCCAATACCGTTTGTAGAGCACGTAAGGTATATTCGTCACCTGAGAACCGGTGTCCAGCAAAGCATTCAAGGGGATTCCGTCAATCACTACAGGGAGAACTGGTCGTCCTCCAATATACTTGGTTCTCCAATGCTGCGGGCCTGACCGTCCTACTCCTGGGGGTTGGCCCTTTGCCCCAGGGGTTGCTCGTTTAAAGGACAGTACCTTGCAAGATGGCCCACCTGATGACAGCGGCGGCAGATGGGTCGTCCATCCTGGTGGAAGCGATCGTCGGGCCGGCTCCTGGTCGGCGGAGTCCTCCTCCGTCGCATCCAAGGGACATCCTCCGGGCTGGAAGCCAACTGGATCTTCTCTTTGGGGGCCTCCTGTAGGGACTGCACCGTCCGGGCCAGGGCAGCAACGCTCTTGGTTAGCTCTTGCATCTGGAGACGGAGTCCTGCAGGGGAGTCGTCCTCGAAGCTCTGGGCGTCGGCCTCCGCGGCAACTGGGGTATCCGATGCCACCTCCTGGTGGTAGGTGAGAGCGGGGCGCCTGGGTGGCACTGCACGGCTGGGCTGCCGCTCCTGCAATGCCTGGATAGCTTTATCTTTAAACTGCGCAAAAGTCAAGTCTGGATTTTGCATGGCCAGGAAGTGCAATTGGCCCCGCTGGTGACTGCACAGGAGCCCCTCGATGAACCGCTCCTTCAGGATTTTATCCTCATCCTGCATGCTGCCGGCCGGGGTCACTCTGCTTAATGGCCCGCATCGCTTCCTGGAGATTAAGGGCATAGTCCCGTAAGCTATCCTGCGACCTCTGTTTGCATCCATAGAAAGTCAGTTTAATCTCTGTGGCAGTGCGAGTATCAAAGGTGGCTTTAAGCTTGGCAAAAATCTGTTGTGCAGTTCCTTTATCCTCAGCAGGCCAGGATTTCACTTCTCTCAGAGCCGCCCCAAAGAGTTGACCGGTTATCATATGGACCTTCTGAGGCTCGGTTAGGGGATAGAACTCGAGTAGGTTGCAGAGCCCTTCTTTAAAGTCAGTGAATGTATGCGCCTCCCCAGAGTATCGTGGGAGCCAGGTCGCTCCGGGCAGGTAGGGCATGGAGAAGGGCATTATGGCTTTTGCGTTAGCGGCGGTGTCCGACTGGCTGATGGGGGCAGCGGGCTCTGCGGCAGCCAGTGGCGGTATTAGGGCCGCGGCTTCGCCCGCTGCGGGGACCGGAGCTGCCCCTGCGTCCGCGGCTGCGACCGCCACCTCCTCTCCTCCCGACTCGGACATGGCCGTCCCTTCCTCCCACTAACCTGCTGGAGGTCGGAGTTCCTCTTCCAGGATTGGCGTCTCACCACGCTTTCCGTTCCGCGCTTCTTTTGGCTGATCCCGCCCACGTAGCTAAGGCTCCTCCCTCCGCGCGCGGCAATGGCGAATTTTGGCGGTAACTTTCCGCGGCAAGCAGTAGCACACAGTTCTCTCAATAAAGTACAGTCCAAGCACGATAAATCACAGTTCCAAGGCACACATGACCTGATTCTTCAGGCTTAAGTAAATCCTGTTCGTGACGCCAAGTTGGAGCGCCCCCACACCGCCGCAGGGCCGAGGGGTACCCGGTACCGGGCCTCTGAGTCTCTGCTTCTGGGGTTGTCACGGTGGCTAGACCCGGTCCGTGGCCCTGTCTGTCAGTGGGGGACGTCCGGTGCAATAAGTCGTGTTGTAACGGTGGTATAGCGGTGCAGTTGTGGGGTGCAGGTCGCGGTAAATAACGAGGTCACCAGGTTGCAGTCTCTTTACCTCTTTACTGAAGATGTGGGAGACCTCAGTCCAGAGCGCTGTTAACTGGGTTTTCAGAGACCGGCCGGTCCAACGACACATCAGGAGCTCTCTTTACAGGTGGGAATCAGTATCTACCTTCTAGCGCTGTGTGTTGTAGTTCTTCCCTGCTGAGCTCCCGGGATAGTCCTCACAACTGTTTCTTTCTGTCTCTACTGTTCCTTCTCCGTCCTCCAGTTGATATGGTAGGACGCACCCGTATGACGGGGTAGGCCTGGAGTTCTTCCGGGACCCTAGAGTCGCCCCTCTCCCACAGCTGCCTCCGTTGTCTGCTTAGGTGTTAAGTGAGACAGCCAACCTGTAGTTAGCTGCCCTGCCGTGGTTTGCAATGTACTTAAAGTCTCTTACTTGCTCGGCGTTCCGGCCACCGACTGTTTGCGCCTCAGAAGGATGTTGCCTCGGTCTAACAGCAAGACCCCTTCTGGTATTTCTCCTTTTCTGTATTCCCGTTGTTTACTGGTTAGTTCTGCTCTGAGGAGTCTGCCAGGATCCCATCCCTGACAGGTCCTCTCACTAGCTCTTCCCAGCTACTTCTTCTGTCTTCCTGTCCAACCCCCAGTTTTACCAGAGTTGTGAGGAGTGGCCTACTAGATAGGACCACCCCCCCTGGTGGCCGGAGTGTGAAGTGTGGTGTGAGTGTACCTGATCAGAGAAACTCCTTAATGCAATCAGACGTACCATAGCTCCCCGTAGTGGCGGAGCCACAGTACTGCAACAACCAGGACTCTGGGGTGCTGCACTAGCGCCTGTGTGTTGTAGTACCTCCCTGCTGAGCACCACGGGATAGTCCTCACAACTCTCGTGTATATTTCTGATGTTCTCTCTCCGTCCCCCAGATGGTATGGCTAGGACGACCCGTATGACGGGGTAGGCCTGGAGCTATTTTATAGGGACCCTAGAGATGCCCCTCTCCCACAATTTGCCTCCGTTGTCTTCATTAGGTTAAAGGTTGGGCAGCCAACTTGGAATTAAATGTCCTGCCGTGTTTCGAAGTAATGCGTAGAGCCAATTACTCCCTCGGTGTTCCGGCCACCGGCTACGCGCCTCAGAAGGATGTTGCCGATCTTAAGGCAGGACTCCTCCTGGTATTATCTCCTTGTGCTGTGATTTGTTTCTCACTTGTCCACAATATACTTCGCTTCTTGTCCTTTCTTAGGATGCTGCCACAATGAGGTGCCGTAACGTTCTATCTCTTGCTATGTCTCTGTCAGGATCCCACCCCTGACAGGGACCTCTGTCTGCAGCTCAGATGTTCCTCCTTTTCTCTCCCTGTCTGCCTGACAGGTCTTCTCTGGGTCTCACCCAGGCAGCTTTCTGACTAACTTCCTATCCAACCCCCAGTTTTACCCGAATGTGAGGAGTGGCCTAATAGATAGAACCTTTTGCTCCCCCTGGTGGCCGGAGTGTGAAGTGTAGTGTGTGACTGTGATACCTGGTCAGGTGAACTCCTTTAGTACCATCAGACGTACCATCACTCCCCCTGGTGCAAGAGCGACAATACTGCAACGACCAGGACTCTGGGGCGCTGCATTTTTATCACACAAATAGCAAATACATAAAACTTAATACCGTCCCAACCCCTCTGTTGTCACAACGTCTTCTTCATTCCAGCCTCCCCTTACATGTCAGCTGCTGCAGATCCGGAGACTGCATCGGGTGGTTACCCTAACAGCCCAAGTCTATCCTCACCATCAAAGGTTCTAGTGAAGACCAGGTAGCCAGTTAGTCAAACCCCATCTCTTGAAATCTATAGAAATTGTGTGTCCCCTTTTACCACCCTACAGCTAACTGCTATTGCTGGTTTGGGAACTTTTTTGGAATAAACCATAATAAAACTTTTTTTTATCTATGGTCTATTCAACCAAATCATGTTGATGTCTGGGTCTCATCAGTAGGCTTTAAAGGGTTATTCCCATCTTCATTAATAGGTTCTGACAAACAGTGTCAGACTGCTGTGTGTGGGGCCAACAGGGGAAATTGATTCTTGGGGCCCACAGGGGAAATTGATTCTTGGGGCCCACCCTACAGCTATAAGCAAATACCTGTTAGCCGTTATAGTGGAGCATTGACTGGTAACGGTAATTCCGGATGAGCAAATTTGATCGGGTTCCTGCTTATTTGGCAAGCTATAGCACTTACTGAATACGCTGCAGAGGGAACCCGGATACATGGAGCGCGCCGGCTGATCAGCTGTCTGGCGCAGCAGCTGCATAACAAACAGGCTCTCCATGCATGTGTCGTGCCTATCACACAGCAGCGACACATGCAGCTGCGGCTCTGAGCAGCTGATCAGCCGGCGCACTCCATATATCCGGGTTCCTGCTGTAGCTTATTCGGTAAACACTATAGCTTGCCAAATAAGCAAGAACCCGATCAAATTCACGCATCTCTACATACAAGCTAGAAAGCAGTAGTAGTAGGTTTCTTAGGCAGCGAGCTGTAATCAAATGAAAAGTGTTACTATCTTAAAAAATGCACCAAATTTTAGTAAGCAGCAAATTTCAAAAGTGTAATAAAATAGAGGAGAATATGGCGTGACTAGGTGATAAAGAATATTTTATTGTATAAATACGTATAACAAGTCATACAAGTAAGTAAGGTGCATCAAAGATGAAACAAACCAGCAGTACCAGCTAACAGAAAGACATAATAAATAGTATGTCACTATAGTCCTACAGTAGAAGAAGCCCTGTATCTTAACAGTAATTACTGTAAAGTCCACATAGCCAAGTGGCGATATACATGATATAAGAGAAGGCATGGTTTACCACAGATGAAAAAGAACTGTTAGAGGCAAAAGTGCTTGTTTTTACACATTTTTACAAGCACCACCCCACAATATGCATTTATAAAGTTGGGAATAACCCTATAATGCCTGAAGGTGGACATGTAGATATGGTGTACATAGTGTTATTCAATAGACCACAGTGTGCCATAGCGGCGCCTCCATGGTGGAGAGGTTGGAGTGTGATTGATTGTGGAGAGGTGTCTTATATACAGGTAATGAGTTCAAACAGGTGCAATTAATACAGGTAATGAGTGCAGAGTAGGAGGACTTCTTACAGAAAAACTAACAGGTCTGTGAAAGCCAGAATTTTTGCTGGTTGATAGGTGATCGAATATTTATTCCATGCAATAAAATGCAAATCAATTATGTAAAAATCATACAATGTGATTTTCTGGATTTTTTTTTAAAGATTCTGTCTCTCACAGTTGAAGCGAGTTACAGGGCGGTATACCGTTTATTAATTATTAAGGTCAGGCTTGGCTATTAATAATCAATATTGGGCACTTCCTCTACAAAGTGTACTTACGATAAAAATTACAGACCTCTCCATTCTTTGTAGGTGGGAAAACGTGCAAAATCGGCAGTGCATCAAATACTTATTTTCCTCACTGTATATGCAATTTATTTTTTAGCACAAACATAGCGGCAGATTTTGTCAATGCGCCGCAGCTCTAAAAATTAACTCTTAAGCTCCTTTTAAACTGTTTGATCAGAGTTGATCCATATTTAATCAAGCAGTTGCTCCATTTTTTTTTTTAGGGAGCTGCTTATTACACATCCCAATTCAAGCTACGCCAAATGCAGCGTCACAAAAGATCTGTGCGAGGTGTCATGGAAAACATATAAAAATAGTAATGTTCCATGCTAAAACCACACTATGATTAAAGCTTTATCTTTTTATATCATTTACTTTTAATTGCCTGTAATCACTTTTATTTGTGTGTTGTACCCTAAGATAATGAAGTCTAATATTTCTAGACCAAAAATAAGCTTTGCCCTTTTGCAATAAGTGACATAACTCCCGGCGGATAGACGTCAGCCTAATCTTACCTTCAGTGAAATGAGCTTCCCTAATCTCTTCTAATAGGATTGCGACTGGTGAAAAAGTGTCTGTGAATAATATATAGAATGAAAGTCTTTTGTACAGGTCTGATGACATATAACTAGATGAAGTCACCGTTGCTTATTGCAAGAATAAACATTTAGATAAGATATAAAGAATAATTACCAATAAAAAGAAGAGTATTATAATTGTTCCTTTAAAAGGTGGGAATAATGACAACCTCCCATGGGTTATTATGGGCTGCCCTGTGACCTGGTTAATTAGAGGAACTAGACTGGCTGCTGGAGAAGCATCCATACCTCCCTCTTCTTTTCCAAAAGCCGATGCACTTATTAGGATCGTTCAGCAGCACCTGGCTGAGATGGCAGAGCATCAATGCCGGCATTACGATCCATGGCCAGGCTTTGCCCACTCTTACCCTAGAGGTGGGTAACTAATCTATGAAAGAGACATAGATGCAAACTCCAGGCACAGGGGAAACCGCCTCCATGTCTAAAATGTAAAGTCCACATTATATAGACTTAGTACTTTTCCAGGATTAGCTTTAAAGATAAAAAAAACACAATATTAAAATATTTAAGTATTTTTAAATCTCAGCTATAAGATTTTATGTTGTGTGGTATAAATGGGACATTTGTTCACAAGGTCTGTGTTTTTCTTTTTTAATGCATGTGAGTTGTATATATAGAAAATCTCATTGTGCATAAATGTATGCTTGTGTCTCACGCATAGATGCTTTAGTATAAGCAAGTATATAAAGTCTCCAGGAGACTCTTAATTAGTTGTAGACCAAGCCATTTCCTTCTTTCAAAACCAAGCACTTTTTAATTTGTTACCGGTAGTTTTTTTTTGTTAGTTTCACGTTTATTTGTTTTTGCAATTGCAATATCTGAGGAAATATGTGTCACTTTTTCCCCTTTTTTCTTACATTTTTTTATGACTGCAAAAGATCACTAAACTACACTTCAAAGTTTGTTACTACTAATCACTTTTATGTATTGTACACGTTTTTATATTTTTGCGATTCAGACTGGTAGCGTTGTATTCTTTTTTTCTCATTCATTTATTTATAATACAAATTGTACCACCGAAAGGTCATAAAACTCATTTAGGGTCACTTTTCAATATTTAAATGCAGCTTGTTTGTTTTCCTATCCACTTTTCTCTGCAACTTGGGCTGATATCACCAGGTGAAAATGAGCATCATGACTGGACTATATAGCTGATTAATCGCTGTGGCCAGCGAAGGAAGCACTGTCAGTGCTCTTATCTATACTAGATGAAGGGCGGTAATGTCACGATGGGGGCAGGCTTTGCAGCATTGAGAATCTCTTTCCCATGTACTCATCCACCTATCCACTCTCTCTTTCCCCTTGTCTGTTGTCTCTCTCCTTCCTGTGCTGTGTTTTCCCCTCATGTGCTGTCCTGTTTGAGCTGTCTCCCCACTTTGCTCTGTCTCTCTCACTCCTGCGCACTTTGATCGCAGAGGATACATTTTGTGAGGTAAAATATTGTTTAAAAACAGTCAGTGAAATATTTTACCTGACAAAATGAATCCACAGTGATCCCCTGCTGTAATGTCAGTATTGTCTTTTGCTTCCTCCCCTGCCCAGGAGATGTGGTATGCTCTGTACACAGTCAGACACAGACAATTTTTAAAATGAAGTTTCGTTCGTGGGAAAACTGGAATGTTTAATGTGACCAGCTTCCTCTGTAGACACGTCGCGCATCTGCCGCCGGGATCAGCCGAATGATTCACTGCACCTGCGCGCATCTTTGTGCAGACAGATAGCGGCGGTCACAATAAAACTGCGCATCCGCTCCTCCTGTACAAAGATGGCGGCGGTCAGTGAATCATTCAGCTGATCCCGGTGGCGGAGGCGGAGCGTGTTCGCGACGGTGTTCCACTGGTGGTACCACGCAAGAGGCTGCATACAGTGTGTGTGTGGTGCGTACGGCATATACAGTGTGTGTGTGGTGCGTACGGCATATACAGTGTGTGTGTGGTGCGACGATGTTCCACTGGTACGATACGATATGATACGATACACATTATTGATCCCGAGGGAAATTATGGTATTACAGCAGCGTTGCAAAGCAGCATTTCAAACATTACAACATTACAAACAGCATTACATAAAGTAATTACTAGATACAGATCTTGTACATGACTAACCATATTAAGTACATTACCGCACTAGAGGTTGGTACCACCAGCAGTTTCCATATTGAGACACCCATCACTTGGGTGTCCCAATATGGAGATCGGTGAACTTCCGCCACTTGGAATTCTGGGATCTGGACACATCTGGATGGGACAGGATGTGAAGACATTACAAGGTAAGTATATATTAAGATATACAGTGCTTGTTTAATGCTGTGTATCAGCGATCAGTAAGGCAGAGCTTGTGATAAACCATCTCTGCCTTCTCCATGGGGGGAGTGCAGCAGTTTTCGGTTTTAGAATGTTTTTCTTTCTTTTCTTATCTAATTCATTTTTTTTCTTACAGTTATATGAAAAAGTTTGGGCACCCCTATTAATCTTAAGCTTAATGTTTTATAAAAATTGTTTTTTTTTACAACAGCTATTTCAGTTTCATATATCTAATAACTGTTGGACACAGTAATGTTTCTGCCTTGAAATTAGGTTTATTGTACTAACAGAAAATGTACAATCTGCATTCAAACAAAATTTGACAGGTGCATAAGTATGGGCACCTCACCAGAAAAGTGACATTAATATTTAGTAGATCCTCCTTTTGCAAAAATAACAGCCTCTAGTCGCTTCCTGTAGCTTTTAATGAGTTCCTGGATCCTGGATGAAGGTATTTTTGACCATTCCTCTTTACAAAGCAATTCCAGTTCGGTTAAGTTTGATGGTCGCCGAGCATGGACAGCCCACTTCAAATGATCCCACAGATGTTCAATGATATTCAGGTCTGGGGACTGGGATGGCCATTCCAGAACAGTGTAATTGTTCCTCTGCATGAATGCCTGAGCAGATTTGGAGCGGTGTTTTGGATCATTGTCTTGCTGAAAGATCCATCCCCTGCATAACTTCAACTTTGTCACTGATTCATGAACATTATTGTCAAGAATCTGCTGATACTGAGAGGAATCCATGCGTCCCTTAACTTTAACAAGATTCCCGGTGCCGGCATTGGCCACACAGCCCCAAAGCATGATGGAACCTCCACCAAATTTTACTGTGGGTAGCAAGTGTTTTTCTTGGAATGCTGTGTTTTTTGGCCGCCATGCATAACGCCTTTTTGTATGAGCAAACAACTCAATATTGGTTTCATCAGTCCACAGGACCTTCTTCCAAAAAGAAATTGGCTTCTCCAAATGTGCTTTTGCATACCTCAGCCGACTCTGTTTCTGGCGTGCTTACAGAAACGGCTTCTTTCGCATCACTCTCCCATACAGCTACTCCTTGTGCAAAGTGCGTTGTATAGTTGACCGATGCACAGTGACACCATCTGCAGCAAGTTGATGCTGCAGCTCTCTGGAGGTGGTCTGAGGATTGTCCTTGACTGATCTCACCATTCTTTTCTGCCTTTCTGATGTTTTTCTTGGCCTGCCACTTCTGGCCTTAACAAGATCTGTACCTGTGTTCTTCCATTTCCTTACTATGTTCCTCACAGTGGAAATTGACAGGTTAAATCTCTTAGACAGCTTTTTGTATCCTTCCCCTGAACAACTATGTTGAATAATCTTTGTTTTCAGATCATTTGACAGTTGTTTTGAGGAGCCCATGATGCCACTCTTCAGAGGAGATTCAAACAGGAGAACAACTTGCAAGTGGCCACTTTAAGTAGCTTTTCTCATGATTGCATACACCTGGCTATGAAGTTCAAAGCTCAATGAGGTTACAAAACCAAAAAAAAGTGCTTTAGTAAGTCAGTAAAAAGTAGGTAGGAGTATTTAAAACAAGAAAATGATAAGGGTGCCCATACTTATGCACCTGTCAAATTTTGTTTGAATGCAGATTGCACATTTTCTGTTAGTACAATTAACCTCATTTCAAGGCAGAAACATTACTGTGTCCAACAGTTATTAGATATATGAAACTGAAATAGCTGTTGCAAAAAACCCAATTTTTATAAAATATTAAGCTTAAGATTAATAGGGGTGCCCAAACTTTTCCATATAACTGTATCTAACTAATATGAAGAGTAATACAGTATATAGACTGCTCGTACATTTTAAGTCTGAGGGCAGTCCGGAATTAGTTTAATGGGTTAGACACTTTTTCTAAACAAATGTGTTAGGAACATGATTTTTTTTTCATCCTACACTTATTAATGCCATCTTTTTCACACACTGCACAGCTCTCCTGTCATTTGTATGTTTGCTGATGGAGGAGCATATGATCAAACTAGTCCATTAGCGTCCTCATGAACAAATTCAAGATGAAACATAATGTAACATACATATATATATATATATATATATATATATATATATATATATATATATATATATATATACAGTACACGCCAAAAGTTTGGACACACCTCCTCATTTAAATATTTTTCTGTATTTTCATAGCTATGAAAATTGTACATTCACACTGAGGGCATCAAAACTATGAATTAACACATGTGGAATTATATACTTAACAAAAAAGCGTGAAACAACTGAAATTATGTCTTATATTCTGCTTTGCACAGTCTTGGCATTGATGAGCTTCAAGAGGTAGTCAGCGGGAATGGTCTTCCAACAATCTTGAAGGAGTTCCCAGAGATGCTTAGCACTTGTTGGCCCTTTTGCCTTCACTCTGCGGTCCAGCTCACCCCAAACCATCTCGATTGGGTTCAGGTCTGGTGACTGTGGAGGCCAAGTCATCTGGCGTAGCACCCCATCACTCTCCTTCTTGGGCAAATAGCCCTTACACAGCCTGGAGGTGTGTTTGGGGTCATTGTCCTGTTGAAAAATAAATGATGGTACAACTAAACGCAAACCGGATGGAATAGCATGCCGCTGCAAGATGCTGTGGTAGCCATTGTGGTTCAGTATGCCTTCAATTTTGAATAAATCCCCAAAAGCGTCACCAGCAAAGCACCCCCACACCATCACACCTCCTCCTCCATGCTTCACAGTGGGAACCAAGCATGTAGAGTCCATCCGTTCACCGTTTCTGGGTTGGAACCAAAAGATCTCAAATTTGGACTCATCAGACCAAAGCGCAGATTTCCACTGGTCTAAAGTCCATTCCTTGTGTTCTTTAGCCCAAACAAGTCTCTTCTGTTTGTTGCCTGTCCTCAGCAGTGGTTTCCTAGCAGCTATTTTACCATGAATGCCTGCAGCACAAAGTCTCCTCTTAACAGTTGTTGTAGAGATGTGCCTGCTGCTAGAACTCTGTGTGGCATTGACCTCGTCTCTAGTCTGAGCTGCTGTTAACCTGCGATTTCTGAGGCTGGTGACTCGGATAAACTTATCCTCAGAAGCAGAGGTGACTCTTGGTCTTTCTTTCCTGGGGCGGTCCTCATGTGAGCCAGTTTCTTTGTAGCGCTTGATGGTTTTTGCCACTGCACTTGGGGACACTTTCAAAGTTTTCCCAATTTTTCAGACTGACTGACCTTCATTTCTTAAAGTAAGGATGGCCACTCGTTTTTCTTTACATAGCTGCTTTTTTCTTGCCATAATACAAATTCTAACAGTCTATTCAGTAGGACTATCAGCTGTGTATCCACCAGACTTCTGCACAACACAACTGATGGTCCGAACCCCATTTATAAGGCAAGAAATCCCACTTATTAAACCTGACAGTGCACACCTGTGAAGTGAAAACCATTCCCGGTGACTACCTCTTGAAGCTCATCAAGAGAATGCCAAGAGTGTGCAAAGCAGTCATCAAAGCAAAATGTGGCTACTTTGAAGAACCTAGAATATAAGACATAATTTCAGATGTTTCACACTTTTTTGTTAAGTGTATAATTCCACATGTGTTAGTTCATAGTTTTGATGCCTTCAGTGTGAATGTACAATTTTCATAGTCATGAAAATACAGAAAAATCTTTAAATAAGAAGGTGTGTCCAAACTTTTGGTCTGTACTGTGTGTATATATATATATATATATATATATATATATATATATATATATATATATATATACTGTATATATATATATATTGGAAAGTGCCAAAAAGTCAAGTATCCAGGACATATGTTATTATCAAGATGACGTGGCTTAGCTTTAATGTAAAACTCCAAAGCTAAGAGAAGATTCCAGTCCATATCTAAAACTGAATGATCCTAGAGTAGCTAGTTTAAAATAAAAAAATTAAAGGGAACCTGTCACCCCCGAAACCGAAGATGAGCTAAGCCCACCGGCATCAGGGGCTTATCTACAGCATTCTGTAATGCTGTAGATAAGCCCCCGATGTATCCTGAAAGATGAGAAAAAGGGGTTAGATTATACTCACCTGGGGAAGCGGTCCAGTCCGATGGGCGTCGCGGTCCGGTCCGGGGCCTCCCATCTTCTTACGATGATGTCCTCTTCTTGTATTCATGCTGTGTCTCCGGCACAGGCATACTTTATCTACCCTGTTGAGGGCAGAGCAAAGTAATGCAGTGTGCAGGCTCCGGGAAAGGTCAGAGAGGCCCAGCACCTGCACACTGCAGTACTTTGCTCTGCCCTCAACAGGGCAGATAAAGTACGCCTGTGCCGGAGCCGCAGCGTGAAGACAAGAAGAGGACGTCATCATATGAAGAAAGGAGGCCCTGGACCGCAACGCCCATCGGACCGGACCGCCCCCAGGTGAGTATAATCTAACCTCTTTTTCTCATCTTTCAGGATACATCGGGGGCTTATCTACAGCATTACAGAATGCTGTAGATAAGCCCCTGATGCTGGTGGGCTTAGCTCATCTTCGATTTTGGGGGTGACAGGTTTCCTTTAAATAAAAATTATGTAAAAAAATCAGTATGATAGAAGACGTATCTGTAGCCACTTACCAAGCTTTTGCATCGTGGAAGGTACTTTTTTCTTATATCAGACTGTTGGCAAATATCCGTTATTAAGCATATTTTAATTTTTTTAATCTAACTAATTATACTCTGATTTTGTTTCTACATTGATCTTGATCTTTATAGCAGTCAACTCTCTGGTTTCCACTCCAGAAATCCAAACTGTAATGATCATCCTAACATCCTAAATTGTAATTTTTTCCCGTGTAATTGACGCTATTGTTGGTGAGTAAGCACATGAGACTTGAGATTGACATTGACATTGGGGCAGGATATGTTAGGGTTATAATATTCTGCTTTAAATCCATTTCCTTTTAAAATAGTCAAAGAACAATATCTGTACACAATCAGCAAAACATCATATCATATTGGTCATAATAGTCTCAAACCTGCATTTATGTTGTAGACCTGCACACAACATTGTCTACCTTCTGATACATTTTTGATTTGGTATTTGGTAACTTTGAATTGTTGGTCATATCTTCAAAAGATATCTTGTTTGTTTTTATATTTTGCACAATATTAAATATTTCCACTGTAGTGGAATTGAGGCTACTTTTTAGGCAGATTTTTATATTTAAGTGTTTTATTTTCCAGATTATGTCCCTGGTTCTTGAACTTGAGAATCTTAAAAGCCAATATGAAACTATGGTAACTGACCTTCTAAGGTGGATCCAGCAAAAAGTCTTGGAGATGAATGATCGTCATTTTCCCGACGCCATCGATGGTATGTTGCAGCTATTGGCCAACTTTAAAACCTATCGCACAGTAGAGAAACCTGCAAAGTACCAAGAGAAAGGCTTGATTGAGGCACAGTTTTTCAACATCCGGACCAAACTACAAGCCAACAACCTGCGCCCTTATTTTCCACCTGACGGGAGGTCCTTGAGTGATATAGAGAAGTATTGGAAAGTTTTGGAAAAAGCAGAATATGAACGCGAGAAGGCTCTTCAGAAAGAGCTGCTCAGACTCGAACGGCTGGAGCAATTGGCACAGATGTTCCAAAAGAAAGCTTTTCTGAGAGAGTCCTACCTGCATGAAATGAGAGAAGTCATCGAGAGACAGGATTTCAAGCCCAACAATATCACCCAAGTGGAAGCTGCTACTAAGAAGCTGGAGGCGATTGAGGCAGACGTTCTACCTCGTGAACAGCGGTTCAGGTCACTTGCTGAGATATGTGCCGTTTTAGAGAAAGAGAATTACCATAACAAGGCAGTAATAATAACAAAGTAAGTTTGTTTCTTTGGTAAACTTGGAAAACTTTCTTTTGCAAAAACATATAATCCTAAAACATATGGTGATATATATTACATTAATAGACACATATCATCTTTGTTTCACATAAAATACAGCATATAGGCATATTATGCAAATTGTCTCTTCAGAGAGGAAGAGCACTAAAACTCTAGTGCCACCTATTGGAAGGTAGCAATCCTACAAGTCAATGTCGACCCTTTAACGAGCCTTGTCACATGACTTAGGATAGTAGCCAAACCAGAATCTCAATTTGCCGACACTGTGTTTCGGGGTACTGCGGCTTTAAGACTCCTCACCTCTGCATGCTTAGCATGTCAATCGCCGCAAGGAGAAACAATACTTCTTGGATAGTATATAGGCATAAAAGAAGTAAAAAAAGACAAGAAAGCAAGATTTATTAAACATGTTCAAATATCAGAAATTGAAAGTCGATATCTTATGTTTATCTTCTAAAATTATCTACATTGCATCTGTCATGATTTGAGGGTCTAAAAATGGTTGCCTTTGTAAAATAATGCCATTTAAATAGGACAATGAATAGAAACGAAGACAACATAAGAGGCATTTTAAAATGTCTATCATCCAAAATTTATTTACCTAAAGTCAAAAACAAAATCTGAGGTATCTGATCCCAAATCAACAAATTGTAATATGTTTTTGTTGTGTCAAAGAAGCATTTCCATCAACATTTTTATCCGCCTGATATATTGCAGTCATCATATAATATAGCACTATGTACTTACAATTGCTAATTTTGCCTTTTTACCCAACTAATTATCCTCTTTTTCATTAAATTTATGATATTAAGTACTTTAAAACTGATTAGCTAAATGCTTCTAAGCTCTATCTAGAAACAGGAATTCATTTTCCCTGTATGAGTCATGAATCACAGCAAAAGTCCCTGGCAGATAGGAGGAGGGAGCAGCTGGGTCAGGGGTTGCAGAGTGGAATGATAAATTCAGGGACAAGAGACTTCCTGTTTCTATATAGACCAGAGAAAAGAGAAGAATTAGCTGGGTATAAAGGCAAAATGAGCAATTGTACGTACACAGCGCCATATAATATGACGACTGCAATATATTGAGAGGATAAAAACTTTGATGGGAGGAGTGATTCTTTAACACCTTAACGATCGCTGATATGCCTTTTAATGACCCCAGTGTTGCGTATGGAATAACGGCGACCACAAAAAAATAGTCTGATTTCCTATTCAATTTCTCTCTCCTCTGATGCGATCGCACATCAGAGGAGAGAGAAATGGGAAATGGGGTCCCCCGATCCCTCTTCCGTTACTTCCGGTGTCCCTGCACCTCCCATGAAGTCCCTCGGGCTGCCGGCATCTTCTTCTGGGAAGAAAATGGCGGGCGCATGCGCAGTGCACCCACTGAGATCTGCCAGCTGGCACCCGGCAACAATAGGAAAATTTTCCTATTGGTTCATTTTGATCACTATGATAGACCCTATCACAGTGATCAATATAAAAAAAAATAGTAAATAAAACTCCCCTTTATCACCCCCTTAGTTAGGGAAAAATAATAAAATTTAAAAATCCAGCATATTTTTCAGACCATAAGACGCACTTTTTTCTTCCAAATTTGGGAGAAAGTGTGGGGTGTGACTTATGGTTCGAATGTAACATGTGGGGAGGGGCAGTGGCGGAGTGGGATCGCACTCGCAGGAGGCAAGAAAATGTTGCCACTGCAGGAATCTGGCGCTGGGGAAACCACGTGGTCCCGATGCTTAAAGTGAAGGAATATTCATTAGCCGCTTCCCCACACACCAGTCAGCAGGAGCAGGTTGCCACAGGAGGGATCACCGCAGTTGCATACCAGACAGCACAGCTGTGATTCTGAGTGCTCCAGTATAGGACCTGTGGAGAGGTAATGAAGGGGCGGACTGATGCATCACATGACAGCACAGAGCCCTCCCTCTTCATTATGTCACCACAGGTCCTGCAGACACCGCACTAGAAACAATGCAGCTACCTCTTACAAGACCTGTGGTGAGGTAATAAGAGGGGTGGGCTCTGTGTGGTCATGTGATGCTCCAGCCCTTCATTACCTCAACACTGGTCCTGTAAGCTGTAGAGAGACATACTTTCGGTTTTCTAGTGTGGCTGGCTGGCTGCAGGACCTGCACTGATGTGAGTGCAGCCTGCACAAGTTAATTAAAAGTTTAGTACGGTAATTACAACACATAAAAAAGCACTCTGCCACTCCTGTGGTGAACTATAACTCCCAGCATGCCATAGGATCTGCAGGACATGCTGGGAGTTATAGTTCTCCCATGGGCTCTTAAAGCTGCACTCCAGTGTTATTTTTCAGTGCTGGAGTGGTGCTTTAAATATATGCCTTGTGCCTCCATTCTTGTACTCACCCTTCAGCGATGTCACATAGTACTTTACAGACACCAAACTGGTCCCGCAGCACCATCTTCTACCCGTAGCTTCCAAACATAATAACATACTATTCTATATAATAACACCCCATATATTATGTGGTATGTAGTATGTTATTCATGTTATTAAATTTTTTACCACATTTTTTTGCTTCAAATATTTTATCCCAATTTTTCACCTCTAAAACCTGGGTGCATCTTATAGACCGGTGCGTCTTATAGTGCGAAAAATACGGTATTTATTTCCATTTTTCAATTAGGGTTAGAGTTGGGTTAAAGTTAGGGTTGGGGCTATGGTTAAGGTTGGGCTAAAGTTAGGGTTGTGGTTATGATTGGGATTACGGATAGGGCTGGGATTAGGGTTTGGGGTGTGTTAGAATTAGGTTTGTGGTTAGGGTTGGGATTAGGGATAGGGGTGTGTTGGGGTTAGGGTTGTGGTTAGGGTAATGGCTAGGGTTGGGATTAGGGTTAGGAGTGTGTTGGGGTTAGGGTTGGAGTTAGCATGGGTACATCAGGGGGTCTCCAAACGCGACATGGCGCCACCATTGAGTCCAGCCAATTTTGCATTCAAAAAGTCAAACGTTGCTCCCTCCCTTCTGAAACCTGCCATGCACCCAATCAGTTGCTTTCCCCCACATACGGCGTATTGGCATACTTAGGAGAAACTGCACACCAAATTTTGCGGTCCATTTTCTCCTGATATGCTTGTGAAAAAAATAATAATTCCATGATACATTTTTGGTGAAAAAAGTCAAATGTTAATTTTTTCCTTCCACATTGCTTTAGTTTTCGTGAAGCACCTGTAGGGTTAATAAACTTCTTGAATGTGGTTTTGTGCACCTTGAGGGGTGCAGTTTTTAGAATGGTGTCACTTTTGGGTATTTTCTGTTATATTGATCCCCAATCTCACTTCAAATGTGAGGTGGTCCCTAACAAAAAGGTTTTTCAAATTTTGTTGGAAAAATGAGAAATCTCTGGTCAGTTTTTAACCCTTATAACGTCCTAAAAAATATGTTTCCAAAATTGTGCTGATGTAACGTTGACATGTGGGAAATGTTATTTATTAACTATTTGAGTCACACCACTCTCTGATTTAAGCGTACAAAAATTAAAAGTTTGAAAATTGCAAAATTTTCTAAATTTTTGCCAAATTTCCATTTTTTTCATAAATAAACGCAAGTTATATCGAACAAATTTTACTACTAACATGAAGTACAATAGTATTTTTATTTAGCTATACCTGGCTGCCTAATGCTTTTGCTTGCTTGCATCAAAATTATATAACAAATTAACATAGAAGATAGACTTATTAGAAAAGTTATAGTGTCATTTATTAATTCATTTCAATCTTTCCTAATTTGGGGAAGGAGTCCAGTGGGAGGTCCTGCTTAGTTATAACCGCTATCTCTATGTGTACACTTATACAGAAATTACTGTCAATCATTGTGTAGGACCGCCTCCTGGATTCCTAACCCATGAGCAGAAATTAAATTAAATAAATAACAAGGTATACTGGAGCTTTTCTAAGAAAACCATACATCAATGTGCTCCGCTCCTCCTGCCATAGAACATGTTGCAGATTGGACTATTAATATCAATGTGACAGATTTGCTTTAAAACTAATATTCTTCTTCTCCCTCTCTATCATACAGACAACAAGAGTTATCAAGGGGCTGGAATGCATTGCTCCACTTACTGAAAGCTCACAAACAGTTATTAGAAGATAAGCAGCAAACGCTGGTCCTTTTACGTGACATTGACAGCGTTGTCGAAGAGCTGAGAGCCATGCAGGTAACAACATTTACCTTCTAAATAACACATGCAAATGTGCACAAAACCCTGTATTACTAATAGAGTTAATTTTTAATAAATATTGATGATCTTTTCTTAAAATAGGCTGTTAATATTTGATTGATAAGGTTTTAAACTTCGGATCTTCATCCAAAGAGATGGTCCCTTCATTGCTTACATTCAAAGTCCCCATACACATTAGATAAAAGTTGACTGAACTTGCCTATTTTTTAAGTGTCATCCACCCATCTAATGTGTATGGAGGCTTACAGAATCTCAATATTGCACAGGAGCACTGATCTGAGCCAAAAATTCCAGTATATTGATGAATCAGGAGAGAGAGCTGTTGGCCAACAGCTATCAAATGTGTATAGGGGTCTTAAAGGGAATCGGTCAGCAGGTTTTTGCCATGTAATCTGAGAGCAGAATAATGTAGGGGCAGAGAGCCTGATTCCAGCGATGTGTCACTTACTGGGTTGCTCAGTGCAGTTTTAATAGAATCCCTGTTTTTTCTACTATAGATGTAGCAGTGTTCAGAATGATGATCTGTGTATTACCCAGCCCACACCCCAGATTAGCAGCTTCCTGTATACATTGTCAGCAAGCTGTCACTCAGTGGTGGGGTTACACTGATTAGCCGGACTGTCTTGCAGGTGACACCTACTCCTGCATTGATACTCTAATGATGACAAAACACTGATTGTATTGAATCTACAGCAAGCAGCTGAGTAAGTTACACATTGCTGGAATCAAGCTCTCTGTTCCTACGTCAAGAGAGAAAAAAATCCAGCATCCGCGGCAATAGAAAAGGTATTAAAACATAACTTTTAACCCCTTCCCAACATGCGCCGTACTAGTACTGCTTTGCGGGAACTGAGTTCCCGCAAACTACAGTACTAGTACGGCGGCACGTTTGCGTGGTCTCACAGTGAGCACCGCGGTGATTGCGTGCTGGTGTCAGCTGTATGTGCGCTTGCGCCAATCGTGGGCATTTATCCCCTCTGATGCCGCTGTCAGTAGTGACAGCGACATAGAGGGGCATCGCACAGGGACGGGGGCTCCCTGTGCTCTCCCACCGGAACAACGCGATGCGATCGCATTGTTCCGGTGTTCTGGAAGGAGTCCCCGGATCCAAAATGGCCGCGGGGCTCCTTCCGGGTCCGTCGCTGAGGTGGCTTGCCGGCGCCTGCTGAGAGCAGACACCGGAAAGCCTGCTGCACTGCCTGTCAGATCGCTGATCTGACACAGTGCTATGCAAAGTGTCAGATCAGTGATCTGATGTAACAGTGATGACCCACCCTGGGACAATGTTATAAAGTAAAAAAAAATAGAATGTATAAAAAAAAAAAAAATCCCCAAATAAAGAAAAAAATAAATATTTTCCAATAAATCCATTTATTTATGTAAATAAAAAAACAAACAATAAAAGTACACATATTTGGTATCGCCGCGTCCGTAAAGACCCGCTCTATAAAATTATCCAACTAGTTAACCCATTCAGTGAACACCGCAAAAAGATAAATAAAAAACGAGGCAAAAATAATGCTCTATCATACTGCCGAACAAAAAGTGCAATACAATGTGATCAAAAAGACGGATATAAATAAACATGGTACCGCTAAAAACGTCATCTTGTCCCGCAAAAAAAAAGCTGCCATACAGAATCATCAGCAGAAAAATAAAAAAGTTATAGCTCTCAGAATAAAGCGATGCAAAAACAATTATTTTTTATATAAAATAGTTTTTATTGTGTAAAAGCGCTAAAGCATAAAAAAAATATAAATGAGGTATCACTATAATCGTACTAACCCGAAGAATAAAGCTGCTGTATCAATTTTACCAAACGTGGAACTGTATAAACGCCCCCCCTAAAAGAATTTCAGGAATTGATGGTTTTTGGTCATTCTGCCTCCCAAAAATCGGAATAAAATGCGATCAAAAAATGTCATGTGCCCGAAAATGGTACCACTAAAAACGTCAACTCGTCCCGCAAAGAACAAGACCTCACGTGACTCTATGAGCCAAAATATGGATAAATTATAGCTCTCAAAATGTGGTGATACAAAAAACTATTTTTTGCAATAAAAAGCGTTTCTTACCGTGTGACAGCTGCGAAACAAAAACCCGCTGTAAAAACCCACTATAAATAGTAAATCAAACCCCCCTTTATCACCCCTTTAGTTAGGGAAAAATAATAAAATTAAAAAAATGTATTTATTTCCATTTTTCCATTAGGGTTAGAGTTAGGGTTGGGGCTAATGTTAGAGTTAGGGTTGGGGTTAAAGTTAAGGTTAGGGTTAGCGCTAAAGTTAGGGTTAGGGTTGGGGCTAAAGTTAGGGTTAGGGTTGGGGCTAAAGTTAGGGTTTGGATTATGTTTACGGTTGGGGTTAGGATTGGGATTAGGGTTAGGGGTGTGTCAGGGTTAGGGTTGTGGTTAGGGTTATGGTTAGGGTTGAGATTAGGGCTGGTATTAGGGTTAGGGGTGTGTTGGGGTTAGGGGTGTGGTCAGGGTTATGGTTAGGGTTGGGATTAGGGTTAGGGGTGTGTTCGGGTTAGGGGTGTGGTTAGGGTTATGGTTGGGATTAGGCTTAGGGATGCGTTTGGGTTAGGGTTGGAGTTAGAATTGGGGGTTTCCACTGCTTAGGCACATCAGGGGCTCTCCAAACACGACATGGCATCCGATCTCAATTCCAGCCATTTCTGCGCTGAAAAAGTAAAATGGTGCTCCTTCCCTTCCGAGCTCTGCCGTGCGCCCAAACAGTGGTTCCCCCCACATATGGGGTATCAGCGTACTCAGAACAAATTGGACAACAACTTTTGGTGTTCAATTTCTCCTGTTACCCTTGTGAAAATAAAAATTTGGGGGCTAAAAAAATATATTTTTTATTTTCACGGCTCTGCATTATAAACTTTAGCAAAACACTTGGGGGTTCAAAGTTCTGATAATACATCTAGATAAGTTCCTTGGGGGGTCTAGTTTCCAATATGGGGTCACTTGTGGGGGTTTCTACTGTTTAGGTACATCAGGGGCTCTGCAAACGCAAAGTGACGCCCGCAGACCATTCCATCAAAGTCTGCATTCCAAAACAGCGCTCCTTCAATTCCAAGCTCTGCCATGTGCCCAAACGGTGGTCCCCCCCCACATATGGGGTATCAGCGTACTCAGGACAAATTGGACAACAACTTTTTGGGGTCCAATTTCTCCTGTTACCTTTGGGAAAATAAAAAATTGTGGGCTAAAAGATCATTTTGTGGAAAAAAAAATATTTTTTAATTTTCACGGCTCTACATTCTAAACTTTAGTGAAACAATTGGGGATTAAAAGTGCTCACCACACATCTAGATAAGTTCCATAGGGGGTCTTCTTTCCAAAATGGGGTCACTTGTGGGGGCTTTCCACTGTTTAGGCACATCAGGGGCTCTCCAAATGCGACATGGGTTCCAATCTCAATTCCAGCCAATTTTGCATTGAAAAGTCTAACGGCGCTCCTTCCCTTCCGAGCCCTGCCATGCGCCCAAACAGTGGTTTACCTTCATATATGAGGTATCAGTGTACTCAGGACAAATTGATCAACAACTTTTGGGGTCCAATTTGTCCTGTTACCCTTGGGAAAATAAAAAATATGGGGCGAAAAGATCATTTTTGTGAAAAAATATGATTTTTTTAAAGGCTCTACATTATAAACTTCTGTGAAGCACTTGGGGGTTCAAAGTGCTCACCACACATCTAGATTAGTTTCTTAGGGGGTCTACTTTCCAAAATGGTGTCACTTTTGTTGGGTTTCCACCGTTTAGGCACATCAGGGGCTCTTTAAACGCGACATGGTGTCCGATCTCAATTCCAGCCAATTTTGCATTGAAAAGTCATACAGCGCTCCTTCCCTTCCGAGCACTGCCATGCGCCCAAACAGTGGTTTACCCCCACATACGGGGTATCAGCGTACTCAGAACAAATTGCACAACAACTTTTGGGGTCCAATTTGTCCTGTTACCCTTGGGAAAATTAAAAAATTTGGGGCGAAAAAATCATTTTTGTGAAAAAAAATGATTTTGTTTTTTCATGGCTCTACATTATAAACTTCTGTGAAGCACTTGGAGGTTCAAAGTGCTCACCACACATCTAGATTAGTTCCTTAGGGGGTCTGCTGTCCAAAATGGTGTCACTTGTGGGGGGTTTCTACTGTTTAGGCATATCAGAGGCTCTCCAAATGCGACATGGTGTCCGTTCTTAATTCCAGCAAATTTTGCATTGAAAATTCAAATGACCTCCTTCCCTTCCGAGCTCTGCCATGTGCCCAAACAGTGGTTTACCCCCACATATAGGGTATCGGCGTACTCAGGACAAATTGTACAATGACTTTTGTTGTCCAATTTCTCCTGTTACCCTTGGTAAAATAAAACAAATTGGATCTGAAGTAAAAATTTTGTTAAAAAAAGTTAAATGTTCAATTTTTTTAAATATTCCAAAAATTCCTGTGAAGCACCTGAATTGTTCATAAACTTCTTGAGTGTGGTTTTGAGTACCTTGAGGGGTGCAGTTTTTAGAATAGTGTCACTTTGGGGCATTTTCTGTCATATAGGCCCCTCAAAGTCACTTCAAGTGTGAGGTGGTCCCTAAAAAAAATGGTTTTGGAAATTTGTTGTAAAAATGAGAAATCGCTGGTCAATTTTTAACCCTTATAACTTCCTAACAAAAAAAATTATGTTTCCAAAATTGTGCTAATGTAAAGCAGACATGTGGGTAATGTTATGTATTAACTATTTTGTATGATATGACTCTGTAATTTAAGGGCATAAAAACTGAAAGTTTAAAAATTGCAAAATTCTCAAAATTTTCGCAAAATTTCCGTTTTTTTCACAAAGAAACGCAAGTCATGTCGAAGAAATTTACCACTATCATAAAGTACAATATAAATATAGGTAAACTGACTGAACAGCAATCTAGTCTGAACTGGTGCATAACCAAAAAAGACTTACATAGCAAATAGATCAATGGCTGCACTCAACTGTACTAAAGCAAGGAAATAAGCGATACATGAAATGTGAATAGCATATTGGCTTGTGAAATCTATGAAAAACACATGAGATGCTTAGCACAAGATTTGGCCCATCCGATCTGAGATTACCTTGACGTTTGGTGGATGGGCTCACATTTTTTGGCCAAATCTTGTGCTAACATAAATCAGTAATGCAAATTGTATTTTCTGGTTGTTTTCTGCACATATTCTTTTAGTCAAAGTTTCATAGTGTGTTCCCAGTTTGTTCTCTTATACATACTGATGTGTGTATAGGTATGTGTGTAAATATATATATATATAAATATTAATCTTTCTTTTGATTGCTTAATACTTTTTTTTTTCTCATATCAGGATCTAATAAGCTCAAAGGAGCTTGGGAAACAACTCCCTGAAGTGGACTACTTCCTTCAAGAACACAACTTAATTGAATCCCAAATTATGTCATATGGTGAATCGGTGAGACTAATTTTAGCCAGGGCAGAATGTATCCCAAAGAGTGAAAAGGGTAATGTTGATGTTCTCCAAACTAAAGTAAAGAACTTACATCAACTTTATCAGAACCTGGTATCCCTAAGTAAATCTCGGTAAGATGTCTTTTACATTACTTTGGGCCTCATGTTTAGTAACCACTACACTGAAACTTATAAATATATGCAATGGACGGTGACACTACAGAGGGATGATGGTCTTGTAGCTTTGCTTACACAGAAGAAGAAAATAAGATAATATTCGTAGTTTCTTTCTTACTTTTGAATTGCATGCATTATTATTTTTTTTTTTTTTAATTAATAATTTATAGGACTTTTTATATCTATAGAATGGACAGAAAAGGCATTTACCACCCTTTCCCTCACTGGTGTCAGCCACTATCAACTTTCTCCCGAAACGTCACAAACTTGTAGAGTTTGATACAACACACCTTATTGTGGTGCTATTTACTTGTTCTCACTGCAAGGGCCACAATACTCAATAGACTAACATCGGCTGAAACCGCTGATATTGGCAGGCTCAGCCAACAATGTAATGTATATGACTTTCCCCCTAACTCATCAAAAGGATCCAGCATATCTGATTTTGTACGGCCGATCATTTTGTTCTCGATGAGATAAGTTACCCTGGAATCCAACAGTGGTTCTCACCAGTGGCGTAACTAGAGTCCAATGGGCTCCGTTTCAAGATTCGGACTAGGCCCTCCATCCTGGTATATATATATATATATATATATATATATATATATATATATATATATATATATGTCCTCCATTCTGGTATATCTGCCCCTCATCCTGGCCCCATCCTGGTATGTGTCTCTGTTTTTTAATACACAGAAAAAAAATATACAATAATACTCACCTTCCCTCCGCTCCCCCACCGAGCGGCTTCCTCTTCTGAAGCTGGCAGCTGACTTGAGCATATAAGTGATAAGAGCGCATGAAGTCATTGCCATGCTCCCCCAGTTATGTGCACACTGCACACTGATGTCAGCTGCTGGCCTCTGATTGGCCTGCAGCGTGTATTGCAGCGCATGCACCCGACAGGTCTCTGCGCTGCATTACACCTCAACTGAATGTGCGTCTCAGGACTAACATCCAATTGAGGTTTGTGCTGGCGTTGACAAGCCCCCACCCTCACAGACCCGCTTATCTCTCTGCGATCGCTGTCGTTACGCCCCTGGCTCTCTCATAGAGAGTACATGAGCAATCGGCTGAGCTTAGCACTGAGGAATCAGAACAGATAGCAGTTTGCTAAATGATCACCTGAACCATCTTCTTTGGCCTACAGCTATCTAGTGAGCTAAATGTTTGCTCTGTCTTTTTTATGCCTGTATTATTTAAACTTTTTTTGTATTCTAGGCGATTACGTCTTGAGGAGTTATTGAAGTTGTATCAGTTTTTCCAAGACTGTGGTGAGGAGGAGGCTTGGATCCGTGAGAAGTGGCAGGCACTTAGCTTGGCGGATCCGGGCAGAGATATAGGCCACATCAACTCATCTATAGCAAAACAAGAGGTATAAGATTATGAAGCTGCTCTCGGCTTTTTCCTTAAGGCCATAGGTACATGCCCATATTGCAGAACAACGGAGAGGAGTGAAATCCCTTGTTCTAGTAATTAGTAGTGGTTCTAATGATTGGATCTCCATCGATCTAAGTATTATAGCCTGTCCAGTAGATGGGCAATAAATGCTCCTGGCTGAAAAGCTCGTGGGCTACCGTAGAAGAGACTTTTATACCTGAAGGTTTATAAAAAAGTTTGTGGATACAGCTCACCCTATCCAATATATGTAGGTTCTTCAATCTGATTCTTGGGCGATCCTAAGGCTTGTGAGGTATCAAGCAGCTTTGTTCAAAGTGATAAGTAAGATTTTTCAATTCGGTAAAGCAAATTAAAAACAAAAAATTTCTTTATTGTGACTTGATTAAAATAGTAGCATTTGCATAGAGAAAAAAATGTTTTTTTTCAAGTCTGGTTGACTTTTTAATCATCGATTAATATTTCTACTCTTAAGTCAGCCAGACTTGAAACACGTCAGTTATTCTTCTATATCCATGCTACTATTTTAATGAAGTCACAGTAAAGAATTTTTTTGCTTTTAATTTGCTTTACTGGATTGGATTTCTTATCACTTTGAACCTGAATGTTTATTCACTTTCCAGGATCCCATGATTTGTCCTGCAGTGTCCAGACAGAATAGCACTTCTAATATTCCATAAAATATAATATATATAGTACCAACTTTGGAGTAGACCTTTGAAGGAAGGCTTCTTTCTGTTTCAACATGTCATTTTTTTCAGTGAATACCAAGGTAAGGTTTATGAAAAAAAAAATAGCTGTCCATGTTTGGTGTGGAAAAGTGAACTTCACTTTATTGATATGAAATACCAGCGATTGTGACATTTTCTGCAAGTCAGGCCATGTGGCTCAGCGTCAGTGCAGAACATCACTGATGTCATGGTGGATAATTGCAGCCTTTTTGTCCCAGAGCTTGAACTCAACATCAGCCTATTTGTAATGTGACTTTTTGTGTCTTTTTCAGGCCTTAGAAGCAGAGATATTTTCCCATCAATCTATTCTATCCAAGGTGGTGAGAAATGGCAAGGAATTGTGCCAGTTGGCTTATACAGACCAGGCCGCTATCCAGAAAATGATTGACAGTATCCAGAAACAGTGGCTGGAGCTGCAAGACGAGGTCAAAAGAAGAAAATTGAGGCTAGAGGTGGCCGCACTTATTAAACAGGTGAAACACTTGATGTATTTGTAGGGTTAACAGAAATGTAGCAATGGTGAACCTCAACATTGATTCTTTTTTTGCATGCTCTTAGACTTTAAGAAAATTTCTTAAAGAGGTTCTCCAGCAATGGAAATCCCATCTTTTGGATGCAGTTTGTTTAGAAAAGACACAAACAAACTGAGCCTTACTCACCCTCCCCCGGTCCAGCACTCCACTGTTGTTTCTGGTGGCCATTATTATCTGGAGGGCTGATATAACGTTAGCAGTGCTGCAGCCAATCAATGAGGTCAATATCTCTGCCCAAGTTAACGACATGAGCTGCCAAGCTCAGTGATTGGCTGCAGCGCTATCAGCATGAGATCAACGCGGCAGACACTGGGAGCAGCAGCAAAGACATTGCACTGGGCAAGAAGTGTATGTAAAGCACTTTTGTTAAAAAAGCAAACTGCAAAACTCCTTTAACAACGTGGTCTTGTGAAAACAATCCTTGACAAAATCAGCTTTACCCATTTGTCAGTGATGGAAGCTTATCTCTTTAAGGGTGCAGACAGATGACTGTATTTCAATCCTTGGACTAACCAAGGCTCTCCTGACCCCCAAGCATGACAGCTGCACAAAAATACATCACGCTGTTATGCTCTGGTCAGGAGAGGTGCCTGGCTAGTCCGAGCACTGTGAGGCGATCCTCGCAGGAGTAATACGGCCGCCTGTCTGCGTCCTAAGGATTGCGCACAACCGAGAAACTAAATTAGTAACAAACGATCAATACAATCAATATTCACAGATCATAATTTACTGGTAGATTTACTCGGCCTCACACGGCTCTATCTATTACTGTTTTATGTTTATGTGTCAAGATAAATACTTAATTTACTACTGATGTGAAGCCGACATATTGGAGTTGTTATATGCAGAAATTTAACATCTGATTAGTGGTTTCCCGAAGAGGTTTCAATTAATATTTACTTTTGGGTGGGACCTAGGGAACTGAAACCTGGCAGCCCTCCCCCAAATCGAATGTAGGGGGGGTCTCATGGGAACACGGACCCTAATTTTGCTAATCAATTTGTTTAATGTTCTGGTTATGGCAGTTTGGTATGGTGCATGTTGTGACCATATTTGGGTGTATTATTATCAGAGTAAAGCTGTGGTTTCATGAGCTGGGGTTTTTCTGGCTGGTTTTTGGCTGGTTTTTATCGCGCCTTTTTCTCGGAAATTGATTGGTCTATTCAAAAAAGACCGGGAAGTTGTCTGCTATAAATAGCCTTGAGCGGCATAGTTTACCTCAGTCACCTTTTGAAGACAAGAAGATCCCGCCCTCCCTTACTGTAACTAAATGTCGTGTGTTATATTCGAGGGAAAATCGCCCAATTTATTTGGGTGGATTGGTTTGGTATGGTCAAATTTTCTGGTAAACGATTATGAGATTATTTAGTTATTGCAAAGTAATTTTATGGTTACCCTGAATAAAACACCACGGCCATTACTTATCCATAATTGTTGTCTGTGTCTTTATTTATTAAATTATGGGTTTTGTGTTACCATGGTTTTAAGCCTTCAGAAGTGATTAATTTTTACTTACGTGCAATGTTTGGTGCAAATTGGTCAAGTCATTGGGCTTTAAATTAATATTTGTGTTTTTTTTTAATAAATGTGACAAAAATGGTAGGTCCCGAAAAGATTGATCCAGGGGTTTGACCGTAAATTAATATTTCCTTTTTGTGCTCCGTATTTTGGCCAATATCTCAAGAACAGTAGGTTCTGGAGAGCTGAAACACAGTGTAAAACCTTCAAAAGTGCCTGACTTACCTATGTGACGAATTTGGGGCAGAGTGGTCCATTCACTTGGCCATGCATAAAGAATATATATATATATATATATATATATATATATATATATATATATATATATATATATATATATGATATTTATAAGCCATATCATGAGGTACATATCACAACCAATGATTATGGAAAAGTCAGACTGCTGTATAACTCAGACGGTGATTACAGCGCAATGCTTGGACTGGCCTATGGCTCTCCCGACCCGAGCGTGATAGCTACATAGAAATATAGGCTGTCATGCGCAAGTTGGAAGAACTGCAGGGGCCAGTTTGAGCATTGCGTTGCGCTCCCTATTCGAGGTATATGGCCGTGTGTCTCGTCCCGGATTGTAACAAATATCATCAGTAGAGTCCATCAGTATACATTACATCAGTAGGGGGGTGCAATTTTCCTGCCCTATTATCAGAACAAACCTTTCCCGGATCAATTATCTCCATTTAATTGTGTAGTAAAACAGGCATTCAACAGATGAATGAACAAAATGTTTTTGGTCATCGTTCTTCATCAGCACACCATCCACCGTAAGACAGTTCTGAAATATGGATAATCATGTATTTACGTTATGGTGTTTTTTTTTGTCACCTAGTACTTTGCTGATGCTAATGAAGCAGAATCATGGCTGAAGGAACATCTGCCACTCATTACAAGTGAGGATTTCGGCAAGGATGAGTCCAGTGCTGAAGCCATATTACAGAGACACTTGAGGCTTGAAAAAGAGATTTCTGCCTATTCCATGGAAGTGAGGAGGCTTGGAGACCAGGCTCAGAAAGTAGCAGGCAAAGCTCATTTAATTGTACGTCTTACCTGTTACATCAAAATTGTTAAAATGGCTTCAAACCATTAATAATGTTCTGAAATACTTTGTATTGATTCATTGTTCCACTGTTGTATTATAGAAGCTGTTGATTGTAATGTAAAACATGATTATATGATCATGGAGAACATCTGAGAGGTGAGTGATTGCTGGTCTTGGTCCCTACTGTATCCTCCATTTGACTGGTTTCATATCCTTACCAACCTCCTGACCGGATCTCAAAGGCATCATATATAGACTGCTGAGTTCGGATCTGGAGACCTTCACATGGTCTGTACATCGCAATCTGTATTTGGACCGTGAATGCCGGTGATGTGAAACCAGTTATACATAAGAGGATGTGGGTACTATAAATGATGCGTATTTTGCATTATTGCGCAAGAACTTTAAAGGGAATCTGTCCGCAGGTTTTTGCCATCTAATCTGAGAGCAGCATGATGTAGAGGCAGAGACCTTGATTCCAGTGATATGTCACTTACTGGGATGCTTGCTGCAGTTTTTATAAAATCGCTGTTTTATCAGCAGGAGATTATCAGTAGAGGACTAGTTAACCTGATACCCTGTAGTCTTCCATATTCATGAACTCTGTATAACCCGGCCCCACCAGTCTGTAGAAATAGGTTTCTGCCCTTATTTTTAGTGAAAAACCACAGCCTCTGCTGTATCATGACTTTTAGACCTGACTTTAGTTTTCTAGGGGAAGTAAAATGAGACTATATTTCAGTTTCTAGAGGAGGAAATACATTTATTAGTGTTTTCTCCTAGAAGCACAGATTAGCAGCAACATCAAAGGGGATACTGGTAGCAAAAAATAATTAAAAAGGTTTTTATTATGCTACAAATATAATAAATGATTTCATACCTTGGGTGTCGGTGTGTATGAGCAGGCTCAAGAGCTGAGAGCGCATCATACCCAGTAGATGTCGTTTGTGATACATAGCCAGCATCTTCCTGTAACAGAGGCAACTGGAGGTTGCTCAGATTGCTGCTGTCAACCATTTTAAATGTTGGTACCAATCACTAACAGCAATTTTTGAATAATGCAAATGCTGCACTTGCTCCAGTTCCCATCGCCTCCTCCTTCAACCGTGACAAAATCACGAGGTACCTAGAGTGCCTTGCGAAAGTATCCCGCCCCCTGGAACTTTTCAACCTTTTTCCACATATCATGCTTCAAACATAAAGATACCAAATGTAAATTTTTGGTGAAGAATCAACAACAAGTGGAACACAACTATGAAGTTCAACGAAATTTATTGGTTATTTAAAATTTTTATGGAAATTCAAAAACTGAAAAGTGGGGCGTGCAATATTATTCGGCCCCTTTAGCTTAATACTTTGTTGCGCCACCTTTTGCTGCGATTACAGCTGCAAGTCGCTTGGGGTATGTCTCTATCAGTTTTGTACATCAAGAGACTGAAATTCTTGCCCATTCTTCCTTGGCAAACAGCTCGAGCTCAGTGAGGTTTGATTTTTCAGTTCTTTCCACAGATTCTCGATTAGATTGAGGTCTGGACTTTGACTTAGCCATTCTAACACCCGGATACGTTTATTTGTGAACCATTCCATTGTAGATTTTGCTTTATGTTTGGGATCATTGCCTTGTTGGAAGACAAATCTCCGTCCCAGTCTCAGGTCTTTTGCAGACTCCAACCGCTTTTCTTCAAGAATGGTCCTGTATTTGGCTCCATCCATTCCATCTTCCCATCAATTTTAACCATCTTCCCTGTCCCTGCTGAATAAAAGCTGGCCCAAACCATGATGCTGCCACCACCATGTTTGACAGTGGGGATGGTGTGTTCAGGGTGATGAGCTGTGTTGCCTTTACGCCAAACATATCGTTTGGCATTGTTGCCAAAAAGTTTGATTTTGGTTTCATCTGACCAGACCACCTTCTTCCACATGTTTGGTGTGTCTCACAGGTGGCTTGTTGCAAACTTTAAACAACACTTTTTAAGGATATCTTTGAGAAATGGCTTTTTTCTTGCCACTCTTCCATAAAGGCTAGATTTGTGCAGTGTACGACTGATTGTTGTCCTATGGACCGACTGTCCCACCTCAGCTGTAGATCTCTGCAGTTCATCCAGAGTGATCATGGGCCTCTTGGCTACATCTCTGATCAGTCTTCTCCTTGTTTGAGATGAAAGTTTAGAGGGACGGCCGGGTCTTGGTAGATTTGCAGTGGTATGATACTCCTTCCATTTCAATATGATCGCTTGCACAGTGCTCCTTGTGATGTTTAAAGTTTTGGAAATCATTTTGTATCCAAATCCAGCTTTAAACTTCTCCACAACAGTATCACAGACCTGTCTGTTGTGTTCCTTGGTCTTCATGATGCTCTCTGTGCTTCAAACAGAAACCTGAGACTATCACAGAGCAGGAGCATTTATATGGAGACTTGATTACACACAGGTGGATTATATTTCTCAACATTAGACATTTAGGAAAACATTGGATCATTCAGAGATCCACAATGAACTTCTGGAGTGAGTTTGCTGCACTGAAAGTAAAGGGGCCGAATAATATTGCATGCCCCATTTTTCAGTTTTTGAATTTCCATAAAAATTTTAAATAACCAATAAATTTCGTTCAACTTCACAATTGTGTTCCACTTGTTGTTGATTCTTCACCAAAAATTTACATTTGGTATCTTTATGTTTGAAGCATGATATGTGGGAAAAGGTTGAAAAGTTCCAGGGGGCCGAATACTTTCACAAGGCACTGTAAGTGTTGTGAGGGCGGCTGGGGCCTGCTGAAGGTGTCCATGGTTGTCCTCTTAGTCCTCCTGTGAATCAGTATCAGAATAGTGAGGTCCGACATCTGGTCATTGATCAGTTGTTGTTAAACATCGAACAGAGCTACTCTGCTGTACTTCGCAGCGGTCACTACACATCTACACAGTGCAGTGTCTACAGCTAGATGTCACCAGAGTTGCTAGTTGATTGGTTGGGGTTCTGGGTTTTGGCCCCCTACTGATCTAATATTAGTTACTTATTCTGGAAATAGTTAATCAATATCATATTGCCAGCAACTTCTTTAATAATGAAGTAATTATTTGTAGTAATGTGTCTTTATTATTATTATACATTTATATAGTGCCATTTATTCCATGGCGCCTTACATTTGAAAAGGGGCAAATATAGACAAGCACAATAATGAGCAATACAAGGCACACACAAGTACAGAAGGAGAGAGGACCCTGCCCGCGAGGGCTCACAGTCTACAGGGGATGGGTAAGGATACACTAGGAGAGGGTAGAGCTGGTCGTGCGGCAGTTCAGCAGACTAAGGATCACTGCAGATTGTAGGCTTGTCTGCAGAGTTGGGTCTTCAAGTTCTTTTTGAAGGTTTCCGTGGTAGGCGAGAGTCTGATTTGTTGGGGTAGAGAGTTCCAGAGTATGGGGAAAGCACAGGAGAAGTCTTGTATGCGATTGCGGGAATAAAAGATAAGAGGGAAGTAGTGAAAGAGATCTTGAGAGGATCGAAGGTTGCGTGTGGGTAAGTACCGGGAGACCATGTCACAGATGCATGGAGGAGACAGGTTGTGGATGGCTTTGTATGTCATAGTAAAGGTTTTGAACTGGAACCTCTGGACAACAGGAAGCCAGTGAAGGGTTTGGGAGAGAGGAGAGGCTGGGGAATAACGGGGAGACAGGTGGATTAGTCGGGCAGCAGAGTGTAGGATGGATTGGAGTGGTGCCAGAGTATTAGAGGGGAGGCCAGAGAGTAGGAGGTTGCAATAATCGAGGCAGGAGATGATAAGGGCGTGCACTAGCGTTTTTGTGGTTTCATGGTCAAGGAATGCACGGATCCGGGAAATATTTTTGAGTTTGAGTCGGCAGGAGGAGGCAAGGGCTTGGATATGAGGCTTGAAAGAGAGGGCAGATTCAAAGATCACCCCAAGGCACCAAGCATGGGGGACTGGGGAAAGTGAGCAGCCATTGATATTGATGGATAGGTTTGGTGGAGGGGTTGAGTGAGAAGGGGGAAAGATGATGAATTTTGTTTTGTCCGTGTTCAGTTTTAGAAAGCAGTAGAAAGGAAAGCTGAAATAGCCGACAGACATTGTGAGATTTTGGTGAGTAAAGAGGTGAAGTCGGGTCCAGATAGGTAGATCTGCATGTCATCGGCGTAGAAATGATACTGCACACCGTGAGATTCTATGAGCTCTCCCAAGTCGAAGGTGTAGATGGAAAAGAGCAGGGCCCTTGGACTGAGCCTTGGGGAACTCCGACAGACGGGGTGAGGTGAGGAGGTGGTGTGGGAGAGGGAGACACTGAATGTTCGGTCTGTTAGATATGACGAGATCCAGGATAGGGCCAAGTCTGTGATGCCAGGAGATAAGAGAATCTGTAGCAGGAGAGAATGGTCGACAGTGTCAAAGGCAGAAGACAGGTCTAGGACAAGGAGGGCAGAGTAGTGTCGCTTGCTCTTGGTGGTTAGTAGGTCATTGGTGACTTTAATTAGGGCAGTTTCAGTTGAGTGCGGTCAGAAGCCAGATTGTAACTGGTCAAAGGGGGAGCAGGAGGAGAGGTAGGAGGACAGTTCAAGATGGATATGCTTTTCCAGTAGTTTTGAGGCATAAGGGAGAAGAGATATTGTGCGATAGCTAGACACAGAGGATTGGTCGAGGTAGGGCTTTTTGATGGGTGTGATCTTGGCATGCTTGAAGGAAGAGGGGAAGACACCAGTTGTGAATGAGAGGTTGAAGAGGTGTGTTAGGGTTGGGATGAAGACTGTGGCAAGGTTAGGGATGAGGTGGGGCGGGAGCGGGTCAAGCGTGCAAGTGATGAGATGTGATCTTGACAGAAGGGTGGAGAGCTGATCTTCTGTCATGGTGGAGAAGTTGGTTTTGGAGGAAAAGGGTTGAGCAGCTAAGAGGGGCATTGGGGGCTGCAGGCCAAAGCTTTCTCTGATTGTATGAATCTTCTGCTTAAAGAAAGAGGCAAAATCTTCAGCAAGAATAAGAGGAGAGGGGAGAGGTGCTGGGGATAGAGTAGAGAATTGAAAGTGTTGAAAAGCTGTTTAGAGTTGTGAGACAGGGAGGATATGAGAGATGAGAAGTAAGTTTGTTTTGCGGCAGTGAGTGTGGACTTGAAGCTGGCAAGGGACTGCTTGTATGCGATGAAGTGCTCGGTAAAATGGGATCGCTTCCATCTCCGCTCAGCAACCCTGGACGCCTGTCTCAGTTCTTTGGGCAGGCTTGTCAGCCTGGACTGCCTGTTGATTGTACAAGTTTTGCTATGCATGAGGGGGGCAGCCATGTGGTGTTATAGAAAGTGGCCGCAGTATCTGTGTCATGAAGGGAAGCTATGTCTGTAAGAAGGAGAAGGGACTCAGAGAGTGATTTTAAATTGAGGTGTTTGAGATTTCTGCAAGGGTGAGTGAGTTTGTGGAGTGGAGGTTGCACACTAGGAGAGGAGAGGGAAGAGAATGACAGTAGGTTGTGGTCAGACAGGGGGAAGGGTGAGTTAGTGAGATTAGTAAGGGAACAGAGGCGGGTGAAGATGAGGTCTAGCGTGTGGCCATCTTTGTGAGTGGCCGCGGAGGACCATTGAGCAAGGCCAAAGGAGGCAGTGAGTGATAGAAGTTTAGGGGCAGCTGAGGTGGAAGCGTCAATGGGGATGTTGAAGTCACCCATGATGATAGTGGGGATGTCAGCAGAGAGGAAGTAAAGTAGCCAGGTGGTGAAGTGGTCGAGAAAGGTGGAGATGGCTAGTTCTGGGGGGCGATAGATGACATCCAGCTGGAGGTTGGAGGGGAAGTAGATGCGGATGGAGTGCACCTCAAACGAGGGAAAAGTAGTGGAGGGTGGTAGCAGAATTGGGGTAAAGGAGCAGGTATCAGACAGGAGCAAGCCAACTTCTCCACCACATTTGTTGCTGGGGCGACGGGTGTGAGAGAGATGGAATCCGCCATAAGAAAGTGCAGCTGGAGAGGCTGAGTCAGAGGGGGTGAGCCAGGTTTCAGTGATTTGGTTTGGTTTGAGTTGATTGCTAATAAAGAGGTCATGGATAGACGGCAGTTTATTGCAGACCTTACTCAGAATAGTTGACATCATAATACCTGATGGGATTTACACTGTTGCAACCTCCAAGAAACTGTAGGTTAGCACTGTCTTAAAGGTAAAATTACAATGTTTGGTGTCAAAGTGCATGTTTACTACATTCCCATTTGATTGACAATTGTTCTGTCCACTTACAATAGTTTACATGATTAGGTTTAGTGTATTCATTTTTATGAATTCATCCTTTTTCATTTGATTTCCAGCAGGAGAAAAAGACTGGAAATGTTATAACACAAGAAAGGAGCAGACCACAAAAAAGAGGCTACGTGGCATTAATGCCCCCTGAGACCGAAGACTCCAAACAAGACCCTCAGATGTCACCAGACAATATCAGAGGTGTGCAGGAAGAGATAGAAGCTTCTTATGAAAATCTTCAGCAACTGGCCAAGGTAATACGTTTGTACGCTCTTCTAATTGCAAGTATAGCTGGAATTAGAAATGTCATCAATCTCTGATTGAGCTTTTCCCTAAATGAAAACTTGCTACTTGGGTTGCCAATTTGACACTTTATTTCTTCTGGACAGCTTATCAAACAGACAATATTGTATACGGACACATTGGAAAACTATAATAAACTATTATTATAAGTGATCCATGTATGCAGCCCAACATCCTGATATAAAGACATTAACTGCCTTCACTGTAACTGCCTTCACTGTAAACTGTAAATGATAAAGTTAAAATAATCTGTATATATTTCTTTTTTTAGCTTAAAAAGAAAATCATTGACGCCTCAAATTTTTTTTACTAAAACAGCAAAAAAGTGCCTTATTTTTACGGACTGTCCTGGAATTTCTGGACAGTTGGCATCCCTGCCTGCTTCAAGATGTGCAAATTGCCTCTTCTGAGAAAAAGAGGACTTAACTCTATAGCGCCACCTGTTGGAAGTAGCGATCCTACAAGTCACAATCAACACTTTAACGAGTCGTGCAGTATGACTTAGGATAAAAGCCAAATCAGTATCTCAATTCGCAGACACGGTGTTTCGGGCTGTTGGCCCTCGTCAGTGCGAAGCATGAGAACTGATTTGGCTAGGTGAGAGGCTCTGGACTGGGGTCTAAGGGGTAACATTTCTCCTTATGGAGAGTGACATACCAGCTGGCTTGTCAAGGTAAGGAGGCTTATTCGCCGTGAAATGCTCCTCTGGGAATTTAAATATGCAAATTGCCTCTTCTGAGAAAAAGAGGACTTAACTCTATAGCGCCACCTGTTGGAAGTAGCGATCCTACAAGTCACAATCAACCCTTTAACGAGTCGTGCAATATGACTTAGGATAGAAGCCAAATCAGTATCTCAATTCGCAGACACGGTGTTTCGGGCTGTTGGCCCTCGTCAGTGCGAAGCATGAGAACTGATTTAGCTAGGTGAGAGGCTCTGGACTGGGGTCTAAGGGGTAACGTTTCTCCTTATGGAGAGTGACATACCATCTGGCTTGTCAAGGTAAGGAGGCTTATTCGCCGTGCAATGCTCCTCTGGGAATTTAAATATGCAAATTGCCTCTTCTGAGAAAAAGAGGTCACTCTCCATAAGGAGAAACCTTACCCCTTAGACCCCAGTCCAGAGCCTCTCACCTAGCCAAATCAGTTCTCATGCTTCGCACGGACGAGGGCCAACAGCCCGAAACACCGTGTCTGCGAATTGAGATACTGATTTGGCTTTTATCCTAAGTCATATTGCACGACTCGTTAAAGGGTTGATTGTGACTTGTAGGATCGCTACTTCCAACAGGTGGCGCTATTGAGTTAAGTCCTCTTTTTCTCAGAAGAGGCAATTTGCATATTTAAATTCCCAGAGGAGCATTGCACGGCGAATAAGCCTCCTTACCTTGACAAGCCAGCTGGTATGTCACTCTCCATAAGGAGAAACGTTACCCTTTAGACCCCTGCTTCAATATGTTAATCTTTCTAATAGTATTATGTGCAGTAGCTTTTGAAAATGTTATGCAAAAATTGGTAGGCTCCCAATTTCACTAGTGTGAACAGAAAGGTCCTACTCTCACAAATTTGAACAGGGCAATTTCCATCACATGGGTTTTCTCCATTCGGCCTCCACTCCTTGAAGAGACAGAAGATGTTATTACAACGAGTGGCTCATTGTGCACCACCACTCAGTGGAACCATGAGACCTCAACTTTTTTCAGTCTCTGCTTTGAGACTCTTCACTGCATCTCTCCAAAGTTTCTTTTGTAGAAGATGATATTTCTGGTGATGATAACTTCTATTTGCATGGTGTCAGAGCTTGCAACCCTTTCCTGACTTTCCAATTTTCTTATTGTGATCCCTGATGGGATATGCAAAGGCCTGTCAGCCTCCAAAATTATGGATCAGGTCCACTTTTTCACAAAACATGTCTGCTGGTAAACAATAAGGGGCAATCGGAGCTTTCCCAAGGGGCCATTAAATGTTTAAGTTCTACAGGACAAAGAGCTTTCTATGATTATGCAATAACTGTGGGTAGAAGTGATGACATCGGTGTCATGTCTTTGTCTTCAGTGCCAGGAATCTTTTTCTTATCTTTTAAATTGTGGCAGAAATCTGACTCTATATTTGCTTTGTAGAAAAGGAAGAAAGCTTTGGAAGAAATGGTCCGTCTGTATCAGTTTTACAGCGCTTGTGGGGAGTTCCAATCTTGGATGGATGACAAGGAGACAATTTTTCAGACTTTTCAGCCAAACCCTGAAAATGTGGAGGTCATGCAGCAAAAGTATGAGGTAGGTGGCCTATTACTGGTGTGACATTCAGAATTCTGGCCTAAATTGCTTTGAAAAGTCGTAAAATTTGTGCATAGTGCCAGTCATGATATATCGGGGCCACAGTGACTAAAAGCTAGTGTGCTGCTTCAGCTGGGCCCCTCCAGTAATGGTACTGAGTCACGGCAGTTCTGAGTGTTGGTCGAGTCCGACTGGGGGCTCGCACCAGTCTTTGTCAATTGTGGGGGTTAATAATAAAATGGTTTGTGACGCTAGTTGGGATGTTCGGCGTGGTATGGTTGTGCACAGAAGAGGTTCCCTGAGAGTTAGATGGTGATGTACAGTACCAGATGATTAACCCCTTCCCAACTAGGGCTGGCTCCCAGGGTAGTTAGAACAGGAATGGTGCAGCAGATAATAATCAGCGTTAAACAGGGTAATGATCAGTTTGTACATTTTACTGAAGTTCTGCAAACAGTTCCAGACACTATCATACAATTCATACACAGAGTATTGGTCAGACCTGCATGGTGAGCGTTCAGTTTCTCTGCTGTGATGTAGTGTAGACTTCCTGCTGCTAATTGTACATCTGGTAAAGGATTCTTTGGACCCCCAGGGGTCCAAGGTAAACAGTTACTGGATTAATGATCCCTTCCAGTGTGCAGGCAGCTTGAATCCTGTGGAAAACACTTTCTCTTGCAGCAGTGTCCCTGATTCTATGCACTGCTGAGCTCGTGGGCAAAAGCCCACTACTGCTCCTTATATGAAAACTGAGACGGCTTTCAGTTTAGCACATACCTTGGAAGTCTCTGTGCTCTAGGGACTGATACCCTGCCTCTTGCAGCTTGTCCTGGCAGAGAGAGAATGCTCCTCTCTTCTGCCTGAGGACCTCCATCATGCTGCCTCTTAAGTTCCTACATCTTCACTGCTCTGCAGTAGTGTCTGTACATTGCAAGCACCTCCTCCCGTGCACACTTCCTGGTTCAGGCCAAAGTGCACAATCCTCAGTAAGGAATTGGGTAAAATGTGTGGATGCAGTCATAACAGCAGAGAACTTAGCCCTCACCATAGCTGGTGATACTGATAAAAGTATACCACACACGCAGGCATTTTGTGGCTCTACAGACACGGGAACCACACTAGCCTTACAAACCGTGTCGGTTAACAAGCTATTAGGCTCAGTTCACGTGAACATTTACATTTTTAGGCCAGTCACATCCGTATTTGCAGAGGGAACCTGCGTACAGCTCTGTGCCCTTATATGTTAGAAACCAGCATTGTTTTATCCGTAGACTGTTTTTTTCTCCAAAACTAAACTAAACTGACATACAATTGACAAAATTGTACGGTACATTTTTGATTGAAAGGGTTGTACAGTAGTGGGTCTTGTTATATGCAGCCACCACCACGAATCACTCCTTGCCAAAATGTAGTTGAGAGACCACCATTATCCTTAAAATAATCCAATATTTGACCAATATTTGAAATAAATGCCTTAAAAAAACTAGCAAATGAAACCAAAGAATGTGCACAATGTGACAACTAAATACAAAACCTTATAAATATCTTTATTAATTCATATAAACACAGAGAACTAAAGATGCATAGGACATGTGATAGGTCCGGCCCAAGTACTCTGGTTCACTGGCTATACACACGAGTTCCTAGTAATTAGGCACAACCAATATTGTATGTAAAAAGTATAAAACCAAGTGAAATAGCATACAATAAAGCAAGACATAAGACATACAAAAATAAATGATATCACCATGAGCATAGGCGAATCCTAAAAAATACCAAATACTTGTCAAATCAATTCCTAATTAAATAACCAGTAATTACCAGAATACCAAGTAGGCACAAATCAAACACATCATGTGTTTTTGTGTTAGTTTTTCGTGTTAATACCCCTGAAGAAGGTAATGCGAAACATGCGTTGTGGCTGGTTTGTGCCCTACCTGCTATCCTAGTTGTTCTTGATTCCTTGTTGCTTGCAGGCTAATGATAGTTGTAATTCTTTCCTTTTACCTTTCAAGAACACAATATGGTTTTCATTTAAATATTAAATTTGAATATTGAATCACAAAGCGGCTCCTCCAAGCATAATTTTCAGCTTTGCTCTGACAGATCTAGGAAATGTATTTTATCCGGTTACAAAAGAACATTGTGTAAGAACTAATAAATATTCTTGGCAGTGTTATCTGCATAATATTTTCATGTACTGTGAACAAAATAAAACTAGCTCAAATTTGCAGGAGTTTTCTAAAATCATTTTGAAATATTTATCAGTAAGATTTATTTTTGTACCCAAAGTGCTTTATTGCCAACGAATCATTTAAACTGGCTGATGGTGGCTATTAAACAACTACATAGAATCCTGTTTACACAGGCCAGCTTCCATATGCACATAATGATCAGTAAAATGATTGTTCTGTACACATAGACTGCCAAGTCAATGTGCTGCCTAGAACGATTATTTTTAAGCAAGCTTTAAATATAGTTTCACCCGACTAACAAACATTTGTTTGTCTAGTGATCATCAGACTCTTTTAACTGGCCAATTATTGGGAAACAAGTTCTCCTAGTTGCTGACAATGGACCAATGCAAAAGCACCCAGAGACCTGGATTCACCAAGATTGACGTTTTGCATGCCAGTCTTGATGACGAGTGTGTGGCATAATGTGTCAAAAATACATTAAGAGGTGCATGTCTGTTAACGCTGTGGGCCTTAGCAAGAAATGTACATGGGTCAGAGACAAAATTTTGATTAATTTGTCTGCTTTACTTGGTCACAAAGTAACAGCAAAGCTCAGCCCACTTTTCAAAAAGTGTCCGGAGCTGGCCAGGACTATCATAAATATGCCAAAAACTCATAAAATCTGTGCACAATTATTCATTGGGCAAACATTTTAACAGTTTTCAGGTAACCTGTAAAGAAGGTTATTTTACTTTGGTCTCTGCTCATTAGGTTCTATGGCGCCTTTTGTTATTTTTTCAGTCGTTGAGTAGCAATGTTGTAGTCATCAGATGTTGCTTCCATGCTTGTTTTTTTGTTTTATTTTATATGCTATACTGTTCCAGAGATATGAGACCTTTTTATTTAGTGTTAATATTATTGTTTTTACCAAGGGGGCGTGGCTCACAGGATTTTCTAGGGCGTGTCTTAAGGCTTCTCTGCATAATTACCCTGTGAGCACTGCCCCTTTTGTAAAGAACCTAAAAAATAGCACTGAATAAAATAAAAGTCATATATCCAGGGCCACATGGCGTATTTTAAAAAAAAGAAAAAACAGAATAATAAGAGGAGGAGAGGGAATAAAATAAGATAAGACTGGTCAGGTCACCTTTAAGTATGTTAAATATATATTTCCATTTTTCCAATTAGTTTTAATTTAGTTTTACTGTCATCCAGGCTATTAAGATGGTGATAAATCATGGTGACCCGCAGCATACTGTTTTTAGATGGCAACAGATTTTGGACATCGCTATAAATATTTTAATCATTCAATAAGTAACATTGGATGTTTTTATTCCAGAATTTCCTGACTGATCTGGCAGCTGGTAAGGCACGTCTAGGCGAGATTAACAACATGGCAAATGAATTAGTCAAGATTGCTCCTGACATGAAAAGTCAAATTCTGGACCACCTGAAGGCCATTAGTAAAAGGTGTGGTAACTTTATTGGTCTTACTCACTGGCTTTGTCATTAAGACCTTGGGTTAACTATCAGTGGTCATTAATCACTATAGTAATTCAGGTTGTATACAGGTGGTCCTCCTTGTTTAACATTGTCTTGGTTCCCAAGACCAGACAAGACGGTGATGTGGAGTCCATGCAAGGCTACACAAGACAAGAATGTGTTGTAGTGTTCAGCACCAATACGTCAGCATAAGACCTTTTTAAAGGGGTTGTCTATACCAACATTTTTTTTATAACCATTTCAGAATGTTGTAAAAGCCATACTCTTCTCACTGATATGCCGCCAGTGCAGTTCTGATGCTTTTTGTCTTTCTTACCGGTCTCTGCTTGCCAGTCCTTCTCGACACACAGGAAATAACTGCACATTTACTGTCTGTCCAGAGGGGCTACAAAGCAGAAACTGGGAAGGAAGAGTCAAAACTTGAGTAACAAGCCATTAATAAGATTTTAAAAATAAATAAATAGCAGCCAGACAACACCTTTCAGTCTTGTAAGTTATACCACCAGGTATCTCGCTTGCATTTCTCAAAAAAAGATCACAAATATTTTTTTTATTCTTTATTTATATTAATTAATAGGTCCATTGCTGAAACACGATAGCACAGCAGATCACACTAGGGAATTTGTGGGACAGCTTAAAAAATTAAAGAGTACAAAATTGTAGACTCTGTACCCTGTTTTCCTCATTATACTGAACTTGATGGTGGCCCGATTCTAACGCATCGGGTATTCTAGAATATGTATGCGTAGTGTATAGCACAGCCCACGTAGTATATTGTGCAGCCCACGCAGTACATTGCGCAGCCCACGCAGTACATTGCGCAGCCAACGCAGTACATTACGCAGCCCACGTAGTACATTGCGCAGCCCACGTAGTACATTGCACAGCCCACGTAGTATATTGCACAGCCCACGTTGTACATTGCGCAGCCGACGTTGTATATTGCGCAGCCCACGTTGTATATTGCGCAGCCCATGTTGTATATTGTGCAGCCCACCTAGTATATTGTGCTGCCCACGTAGTATATTGCGCAGCCCACGTAGTATATTGCGCAGCCCACGTAGTATATTGCGCAGCCCACGTAGTATATTGCGCAGTCCATGTAGTATATTGCGCAGCCCACGTATATTGCGCAGCCCACGTAGTATATCGTGCAGCCCACATTGTACATTGCGCAGCCCATGTTGTATATTGCGCAGCCCACGTTGAATATTGCGCAGCCCACGTTGAATATTGCGCAGCCCACGTTGTATATTGTGCAGCCCACGTAGTATATTGTGCAGTCCACGTTGTATATTGCGCAGGAAGTAACCCTTAGACAATTATATTGTAGATGACAAGGGCCGAGGTTCTGTCTGAATCCAGTTTTGCCTCTTTTGCTGTCCATTTGATTTGAATCACATGCTCAGCAGGAAATAGAAATGTTCTGAAAAGTTGGTGATAAGTCATAGATCAAATACAAAGGCATAAGAATCCTGATGTCCACCCTTGCTAGTTACAGTCATTATTGGACATCAATGTTATCTTTGGTAAAACCCCATTGATAATGCATACTATTCATGTTGGACTTGGATCTTGATAAAAGACTAAAGAAATAATAATATTTATTCCACTCAGTTGGAATCGCTTGGAAGTTCTGAAAGAGGAAAAGGGTGCAGAGCTTATCGGCCTGGCTGATGTGAAGACTTTTCTGCAAAACTGTCAAAATATGGAAACCCTGATGCAGGAGAAGAGAAAAGAGCTGGAGAGTTCAGAGCCATCTGGGAATCTGGAGTCGGAGGAGCGTCAGTGGAAAGCACACGAGAGGGATATTGATGTGTTAGAGAGAAAAATCGCTTATCTAAAGTCTATGGAAGAATCGTAAGTACTGCACAAGGCCACCAATACAGGACATCTACAATATGGTCTTAGAATACATCTTATAGCTACAGTATAAAGATTTTTCTAATATCTTATTTCTATATCTAGCTTTCTGAGATAGGATACGTGCACACAACATGTTTTTCTAGAGGATTTCACCTGATAATGCTAAAAACCCTCCAAAAATAAGGAAAGTATGCACAGCTTTGTCAAAATGACTTGTTCCGTTTTTTTTGCTACTTTAAGAACTGTGCAGTGGCTAAAACAAGTGACTTGACCTTTACTTTACTATGTATAGAATTTTTTAAAAAATGCCATGGCAGATCCACCGCAGAAGGCATCCAAGAAGACATCTAAAAAGATTTTTCAGGGAAAATACCGCCAGCAATTTTGTGAAGCAGTTTCTGATGAAGAAAACACATGTGTGCACACTAGTGTTCAAAAAATCCTGTGAGAACATACCCATACAAGACTTTCTTGGAATAGGTTATTGATATCAGATTGATGGGCGCACGGAACCCAGAACCCCCTTTGATCAGCTGTTTGCAGGTGCCACGGTAGCACTCTGTCGGCACAACATATACCCTGTTGTGGTGCAGCAGTGACACTAAACACTTGCCACCAGGTTTCTCCACTCCAGAGATTGCAATCCCTAGTCACAAGTCCAACAGGGATTTTTTGCAACTTGATCACTGTAGGACCCTAGGGGTCGCAATGCGCCTTCATCCACTCCTATTGAGCTGCGATGCAATGTAGCAGCTGCAAATAGCAATCTTTGGCCACACGACCTGTGTCACAGCCAACATTGCCGTGTAGCCACAGTCCTGTAACGGGACAGTCCATGATTAGCTTATTTTTGAGGCACCCTAACAAAAAAAGGTTATCAAGTTATCAATAATGAAAAGCCCTTTTAAGAGATTACCTTGTCCTAAATGTCTTGGGGATTGTATAGCTTAAGAGGCTGGGTCCTCCACTCTAGACTCCATTTTCAAAAGCCTTGAGTACTGTCCAACTCAGCACTTGATTGTAAGGAACCAAGGCAATATTTGATGTTTCAGGGAAAAAATTCATGTATGTTGTAAGTTCCCAGCCAGATTTTTTTTCCATTTCTTCATATTTATTTCCTTATTTCTTTTTCAGAATGAGACACACAAATCCACAAGAGAGTTTAGCCATCAGGAAACAAATTGAACAAATGGAAAAACTTCTTGGACAACTGAAAGAAGAAGCTCAGGCGAAAAAGGACAAACTCCAAAAGGACAAAGATCAAAAGACTTTCCTACAGGACAGCCACAGACAGATGTTGTGGATCCAAGACATAAAGGAAAAGCTGACAAGTGAGGAGATGGGCACAGATGTAACCTCAGCAGAACAGCTTCTAAGGGACCATCGGTACCTGCTGAAAGAGATTGACGGTCAGAGAGACAGGTGAGGAGCCAGTCCCAATAGTCCTTGGGATGACTTATTTCTAAGATAGGTCATCAATAGAAGATTGGTCCTCTTGAAGTCTATAGGACTGACCTCCTTTGAAGTTTTTGACATTTACATTTGCATCATGCTATGTGTTTGTTGCTTTACACTAACCACTATATATTTTCTTGCACATAGAATCATTGAACTGCAGCAAATGGGTAAAAATGTGTTAGACTCCAGCAATAGTCCTGAAGTACGAGATTCCTTAGTGAGCCTCATTCAAGGGTACAATGATCTCAGCGACTTGTGGGTAGAAAGAACAGAAAAACTAGAACAAGGCTTGGAGCTGCAGCAATTTTTGCGAGAAGCTGACAGCATCAATGCAGCAATTTCCAGCCATGAAGCATTTCTGAGGGTGAACGATCTTGGGGTAAGACCCACTTTTTAAAATATTTTGAGATTTCATTAGATGATACCCAGGTTGATAAATGTGTGTATACTCTAAATATATGCAGAGGGGTTAATAGGTTTTGCCAGATTGACCACATGTCTCTAAAATGCCTCATTCGAGTGGAGAGATGGCAGCAACATTTTCTATGAGACTGTAAAAGATCGACACTCTGCACGGTTGGGCATTTCATTACACCGTTTTTGGAATCATAGGTCCCAGCATTTGAATCTTCAGTGATCAGTCAAAATCGGGCAAACCCCTTGATTGGTGTAATGGGATTTCAATACAAGGGTTGTTGCATGCCATATTAGTTATGGTTTCTCCTTTTTAGTACATGTATATGATGATTTTCTTTCTTTCACTCTTACCTTAGTTTGTGCTGCTGGTTACACTTTCCATTATAACTAACATACAGTTGTGTAAAAATTGTTTAGCCCCTTCCTGATTTCCTATTCTTTTGCATGTTTGTCACACTTAAATGTTTCAAATCACCCAACAAATTTAAATATTAGACAAAGATAACACAAGTAAACACCAAACGCAGTTTTTAAGTGAAGGTCTTTGTTATTCAGGGAAAAATAAATCCAAACCTACATGGCCCTGTGTGAAAAAGTAACTGCCCCCTAAACCTAAGAACTGATTGGGCCACCCTTAGCAGCAACAACTGCAATCCAGCATTTGTGATAACTGGCAATGAGTCTTTTACAACGCTCTGGAGGAATTTTGGCCACTCATGTTCCCAGAATTGTTGTAATTGTTGGTGGTTTCTGACCAAGAACCGCCTTTTTAAGGTCATGCCAAAGCATCTCAATTGGACTTAGGTCAGGACTTTGACTAGGCCACTCCAGCTTGAGGTCATAAACAGATGGCCGGACATTCACCTTCAGGAATTTTTGGTAGACAGCAGAATTCATGGTTCCATTTACCACAGCAAGTCTTCCAGGTCCTGAAGCAGCAAAACAGCCCGAGACCATCACACTACCACCACCATATTTTACTGTTGGTATCATGTTCCTTTTCTGAAATGCTGTGTTACCTCTACACTAAATTTAGTGGGACATACACCTTCCTAAAAGTTCAACTTTTGTCTCGTCAGTCCAAAGAGTATTCTCCCAAATGTCTTGGGGATCATCAAGATGTTTTCTGGCAAAACTGAGATGAGCCTTTATGTATTTATTGCTCAGCAGTGGTTTTCATCTTGAAACTCTACCATGGAGGCCATTTTTGCACAGTCTCTTTCTTATAGTGTAGTCATGAACGCTGACCTTAATTGAGGCTACTGGTTAGGTTCACTACTGTTTCATGTTTTAGCCATTTGTGGATAATGGCTCTCACTGTGGTTCGCTGAAGTCCCAAAGGTGTAGAAATGGCTTTATAACCTTTTCCAGACTGATTGATCTCAATTACTTTATTTCTCTATTGTCCCTGAATTTCTTTGGATCTCAGCATGATATCTAGCTTTTAAGAAACTTTTGGTCTACTTCACTTTGTCAGGCAGGTCCTTTTTAAGTGATTTCTTGATTGAGAACAGGCGTGGCAGTAATTAGGCCTCGGTGTGACTAGGGAATTTGAATTCAGCTTCCAAAAGATGTGATAAACCACAGTTAATTTATGTTTTAAGGGGGGACAATCACTTTTTCACACAGGGCCCTGTAGGTTTGGATTTCTTTTTTCCTTAATAATAAAGACCTTCATTTAAAAACTTCATTTTGTTTTTACTTGTGGTATCTTTGTCTAATATTTACATTTGTTTGGTGATCTGAAACATTTAAATGTGACAAACATGCAAAAGAATACTAAATCAGGAAGAGGGCAAAAATTTTCATACAACTGTATGCTGCCAATAATGAAAACGATATAGCCTACAATTCAAAACCAGCCATTTCTTGTAATTTGGATCAATTGGAGGTTATAGTATGGAAGAAATAATTATAAAATTACTTTACTTTAGTGTCAGATTATTTACACTTTTTTTTACTATGTTTCAGGACCAATTGGATACAGTTCAGATTCTTTTGAACAGACACAAGCAGTTTGAGAAAGTTTTGGCAGCTCTCAATAGCCGAGTTACCAGCCTACGAAAAAATGGAGAGTCCCTAGTGGCAAAAAATCACTTTGCTAATGCCCTGTAAGATTGTTATTCTTAAGCAATGTATTATTGTTTCCTGAATGGTGCTGATAATAATATGAATGGTAATAATATGAATACCCATGAATAACCATTAATGGTTTAAAGGGACACTGTCACCCCCTCCAGCCGTTATAAACTAAAAGAGCCACCTTGTGTAGCAGTAATGCTGCATTCTAACAAGGTGGCTCTTTTAGTTTTTGGTGCATGTATTCCCAAAATAAAGCGTTTTATAACTTCTCCAAAATACCTGTCTTTCGCCAGGGAGGCAGGTCCTCACCCCCCTGCTTGAAACGCCACACTGCCGTCACTCAAATCTTCAGGGGCGCCGGGCGCCGCCTCCATCGTGCTGTTTTCGCATGAAATCCGGCGCCTGCGCTGTGTAGTACTGTCTGGTGCAGGCGCAGTGAGCTCTGGCCTTCTGACCTCCGATGCAGTCTTGCAGACTGCGCCTGTGAGGCCGCCCTGCTTGTGAATCCCAGCCCTGCACTCTGCATAATGCATAACACACTGTGGGGCTGGGATTCACAAGGTGGGTGGCCACACTGGCCGCACAGGCGCAGTCTGCAAGCCTGGCTGTGACGTCAGACGGCCAGAGCTCACTGCGCCTGCACCAGACAGTACTACACAGTGCAGGCGCCGGATTTCATGCAAAAACAGCGCGATGGGGGCGGCGCCCAGCGCCCCTGAAGATTTGAGTGACGGCAGTGTGGCGTTTCAAGCAGGGGGGTGAGGACCTGCCTCCCTGGCGAAAGACAGGTATTTTGGAGAAGTTATAAAAAGCTTTATTTTGGGAATACATGCACCAAAAACTAAAAGAGCCACCTTGTTAGTGCAGTGCCCCAGAGTCCTGGTCGTTGCAGTACTGACGCTCCGCCGCTAAGGGGAGTGATGGTACGTCTGATGGCACTTAAGGAGTTCACCTGACCAGGTATCACAGTCACACTTTACACTTCATTCACATTCTGTCCACCAGGGGGAGCAAAGGGTTCTATGCATTAGGCCACTCCTCACAATCTGGTAAAACTGGGGGCTGGATAGGAAGTTAGTCAGAAGCTGACTGGGTTGGATCCAGGCAACATCCTGTGGCAGAGGTTGTTGAGGGGGGAAGATTCAGGGGGGTCTCTGTCAGGGGTGGGATCCTGACAGTGGCCTAGCGAACAGAACAGAACGTTACGGAGCCGCGCCTGCACTCGAATGCGGTGGCATCCTAAGAAAGGAAAAGAAGCGAGGTTTACTGTGGAGAAGTGAGAAACGAGATCGAAGCAAAAAGGAGATAAAGCCAGTAGGAGTCGTGCCGTAAGATCGAGGCAACATCCTACTGAGGCGCGTAGCCGGTGGCCGGAACGCCGAGGAAGTATTAGGCTCCAAGCAATACTTTAAACAGCAGCAGGACAGTTAATTTTAGGTTGGCTGTCTCACCTAAATCACCTAAGAAGACATAGGGGGCAATTGTGGGAGAGGGCCGACGCTAGGGTCCCGGAAAAACTCCAGGCCTACCCGTCATACGGGTGCGTCCTATCCATATCATCTGGGGGACGGAGAAGAACATCAGAATAGATACGAGTTGTGAGAAAGAAGAACATCAGAAACAGACACAACAGTTGTGAGGACTATCCCGTGGGGCTCAGCAGGGAGGTACTACAACACACAGGCGCTAGAAGGTATGCACTGATTTCCACCTGCAAAGGGAACTCTGGATGTGCCTTCGGACCGGCCGGTCTCAGCCAGCCCTGTTAGCAGTACTCTGGATTGAGGATCCTGAAGCCTTCAGTAAAGAGGTAAAGAGACTGCAACCCTGTGTCCTTGTTATTCATCGCGACCTGCACCTCGCACCATCATCACATCTTTCACTGGACGCCCCTTAGCAGGGTCACGGACCGGGTCTAGCCACCGTGACAACCCCAGAACCGAGACAGAGAGGCCCGGTACTGAGTACCCCACGGCCCTGCATCTGGGGGCGCTCCATTAGAATGCAGCATTACTGCTGCACAAGGTGGTTCTTTTAGTTTATAACGGCTGGAGGGGGTGACAGTGTCCCTTTAAGGATGCATGCATAAATCTGGAGGAGTAACTGCCCAAAGCAGAACAATTAAAATGCATGATATGGTATTACCCTAGGTAAATGCAGCACAGTACCTCATTCACAGTTTTGGATTTTGGACAGTATTTCACATTAGTATTTGTAAGCTAAAACATCAAATACTGGTGTAAACATGCAAGTGTGCATGAACCCTCCTAAGTCATCTACATGTGCATCAAGGAAGATGAATAAAATGATACCTTGATATCTTTGATATGATGTTTTATTCCAGAAAAATCCACTTTTTTCTTAATATGTAAATGAGCTCGTAAGATCTATGGGCCGGACATAGATCTCCCTGAGAATCTGCCTCCAGAGATAATTTTAAATGAAATGAGGCGTTACCAGTGTGAGACATGCAATGACGGACACTTTGCTCTCATAGTCACACAAAACTCTGCAGTCATTTGTGTACTTTCTGCATTTTACTGTTAAATGAGAAGGAGAAGCTAAGAATTTTATTTTTTCCATAGGCATATGGTAAATGCTGAAACACGAATCAAATTGGAACTAAAATAAACCTGCACCATTTTTCACTCTTGAGAAAAATATCTGATGTGAGAAACCAGCCTTATAATTAGCATGATCTCTAGCAATAATTGTTTTGATGAAGCGACATTGTGGTGTCTTCTTCAAACCTGCATAAAATTACAAATCTGCAGATTGCAGTAAAAAGTTCCTTCTCCCATCAGTGCTGTGCACACAGCTGTACATTGTAATAGCCTTTGTAATGGTTTCCACCCTGCTTTTTCAAAAGCACATATAGCCACATGATAAAAGAGGACAGCTCAGCATATATTTGTTATATGTAACTTATATATTTGAGAAAGATTAATACAGTTCTTGTCTGGCAGGATTAAACAGAGGGTGTCTGACACTCAAAATCGATATGATGATTTGGACAAAAAAAGTGAAGAAAGACAAAAACAACTATTGAATTCATTGAGACTTCAGGTAATTGAGTTCTTCAAATTTTTTAATGGCTGTACTTCTCAGTTTGCAATTTTTGTAATTTCAGATACTGTCCTTTGTATTTTCAGTTTTAACTTTTACTTCAAAAGGCATTTCTTTTAAAGAAGACCTTCCATTTGATTAAAAAATTTAGATAAATATCTTGTAAAAATCCCTGAGCTCTCCTGATTTTGCTGCTTTTTTCCGTTTTGCTCTGCGTCCCTCCATTTAATAGATATTCACATTTGCTTTTCTCTCTCGTTTCATTAGGGGACACAGGAAACCATGGTGTATGCTGCTGCCACTAAGAGGTTGACAATATGCAAAAAAATGTTTAGCTCCTCCCCAGCAGTATACACCCTTCAACTGGCAGAAAGCTAATCAGTTTTAGCTTAGTGCCAGTAGGAGGTGAACACGGGCTGCCTCAGCCCCGTATCTAGGTTTTGTTGTTTTTTATTAATGATGTCTATTTTTCAGATACAGCTTGTGATTCTGGGTGACAGAGTGTAATGGGTCAGTCCGCGCTCCCCCATAGAGACCGGGAGCACAGTGTGGGAATGCGTCACTACTGTACCCTCTCGTGTCTGCCAGGCAGGACCCCATGCCTCCTAACACTTCAAGCGTGTTTGGGGCATCCACAAGGCCGGACAAGCGGACAGGTCCTTGCTACTACCCCCCTACATCGCCCGCCCTCCATAGCCGGTCGCTTAGGGGAGGAAGACGGAATTGTTACCCGACGGCTACCAGAGGTCCAGTGGCCCCGAGGTCTACATACAGATCCGTCTTCCAGCGCCACTTCTGCGAAGAGGGATACGGGATCTTCTGGACAGGTATACATGCGACAGCAGGGGGCTCCTTTTTTTATAAAAAAAATGTTTATAAAATTTTAGACATTTCTAGAGGTCTTGACCAGAGGGTGGAGAACATTCATGCGGTATCCTCTCATATTGCCACCTTCCGGTACCATCCCTGGCTCATTCGGCGCTCCGCAGTGCATACCATGCTTCCCCCTTCCCACTGCGGTCTCCCATTCCTACTTTAGCCCCCGGCTTATAACTGGGCCTGCTGCAGCATTTGGCTGGCCGGCGGTAGGCATGGCCTATCACTGGCGCTGACTCTCCGCCTTGCACTGCCCACCCCCCTCCCGGCCTATCAGCACAGCTCTCTCTCCCCTAGCGCTGCACGCCTTTCTTTTTCAGCAGCCCGGCATCTCTGCGCACCTTCCCCGGATCCCCCCCTCCCTCCCTGCCTCAATCAAAAAGGAATTCTGCACGCCCTACAGGCTCCACCCATGAACCAGCGCCATCTCCTCACCACTCTGCAGCCTCTCAGCAGCTCCTGGCCGGCTGCTAGTCCAGAGCCTCCTCTCACCGCTCCGCAGCCTCACAGCAGCAGCAGCTCCCGGTCGGGCTCTCTGCAGCTCTACCCAACAAATTGCTCCCGACCAGGATCAAGGTCTCTAAGCTCTGTCACTGGGGGGTCGGCTCTCATCCCTGGCAGATCTCCCCTGGCACATACCTTTTCTGTCTCTCTATGTCTAACCCTAGGGAGCCTCACTCCCATTCTCCTCCCATTGTAGTAGACTTTGCATGTTCCTCCTGTAACAAGAAGTTACCCTCTAGTCAGACCTCACCCCTCTGCCTTAATTGCAGACCATCTAATATGTCTTCCCAGGAGCCCCCCACTACTCGCAACGAGAGTGCGCCCCCTCCTGAGTGGGTCACATCTCTATCTCAGTCGGTAGCTGACCCAACCAAAGTACGACTTCCTAATCCTGCTCTTGGTAGCGGGTCTCAGCTACCCCCCCCCCCCTCAGATGCATCAGCTATTAACCCCTCGCATACCCAAAGGGATTTCCCTCGCAGGAAGTCCAGAGCTTCAAAAAAGCATGCCCGCATTAGTTCACTGTCCAGCTCATCGTCTCCATCACCGCCTTCCAGGACACCAGCTCCCGCTCTGTCCCCTCCATCGGACGCTCGAGAGGTGCTAGAGTCAGACCCTCGTTCTGGGTCAGATTCAGATCTGGACTCAGCACAGGTCCCAAAACTGCGTGACATGGTGGATAGTTTGATTGTCGCTATTAATGAGACTCTTGACATTAAAGACTCTGAGTTTTCTCATTCTGAACAGACTGTGTCTTTCAGGAAAATGAAGCACGACAAGTTCAAAAGGACCCTCGAGGTGTAATGGTAGCATCCAGACAAGCATTTCCAGAGAAAAAAACGCATAAGCATCCTGTATCCTTTTCAGCCTAACCTGCCTAACAAGTGGGCAACGTCTCCTTCAGTGGACCCTCCAGCCTCCCGGCTGGCCACAGACATTACTCCCTCTGTCTGACAGTTCCTCTGTAAAGGAAGCCACTGACAGATACATCGAGTCTCTGGCTAAGTCTGCCTTTGAGGCCACAGGCTCTTTCCTCTGCCCGTCCTTCGCCGCTACCTGGGTGGCCAAGGCTGTCTTCGTCTGGGCGAAGCATCTCTGCCAAGGTATTGTTGCCGGGGCCCCGGCTGACAACATGGCAGATCTGGCAGACCAGATCGGCTACGCGGGTAAATACCTTTTGTTCACATCTCTAGATGCAGCCACCTGTTTATCCATAGCAGCCGGCAACATCATCTCTATCCGCAGGGTCCTGTGGCCTAAAGCCTGGAATGCGGACTCCGCATCAAAAAAGTTCCTCACAGGTCTTCCCTTCCACGGTTCTTGCCTATTTGGAGAAGAACTAGACAAGATAATTTCAAATGCCACGGGAGGGAAAAGTACGTTTCTACCACAACAGAGGGTTAAGCGTACGCCCCTTCGCACAGTTCCTTTTCGCTCCCTTTGGAGGTTTCAACCACAGGGTAACCCTGACAGTACAAGTCTCCAGCACGTCAACAAAGGAAAGGACCCTCCTTTAAGCCTGCTCCGACCTGGCGTTCAAGACCTACACAACGCCGGCCCTCCAGGTCAGGCACCAACAGATTCTCTTCAGCATGACGGGTCGCCCCCCACCTGGGAAGCCTCTCGGGGTGGAGGTTATCTCCTTCAGTTTTGGGACGAGTGGCTAACCGTAGTTGACAACGCTTGGGTCCGAGACGTTATCTCCTACGGTTACAAGTTCCGTCCACCAAAAAATACTTCTCTCATTCTGTTTTTTTTCAAGGCTATCGACTCCCTCCTCCAGACCGGTGTCATAGTCTCCCTCCCCACACGAGAACGCTTCTCAGGTTTTCATTCCAACCTGTTTTTTGTCCCAAAGAAGGACGGCTCAGTTCATCCCATTCTGGACTTCAAACTCCTGAACAGATTTGTATGACTGCATCACTTTAATATGGAGTCCCTCCGAACCATGATAGCCTCTATGGAACCAGAGGAGTTCCTCTGCTCGGTGGACATTCAACATGCCTACCTGGACATTCCCATCTTTCACCTGCACCAGAGATTCCTTCATTTTAACATTCAAGGGCTTCACTTCAGTTCACGGCACTGCCGTTCGGATTAGCCACCTCCCCCAGAGTTTTTACCAAAGTGATGGCGACAATGATGGCCATTGTACCCAGCAGGGGCATCCTCGTCATTCCCTATTTAGACAACATCCTCATCAAGGCCGCAACCTGTTGTGAACTCTATTTCTGGGCTCCCTCTTGTGGTCACAAGTGGTACTGTGTGAGTGCTGTCTTTCTGCAGGTTTGTGACTGGCATCAGCTGTCTCGTTATCTGTGGGCTGGTTTTCTATTTAAGCTCACTTGGGCTCTCAGTCTATGCCTGCTGTCGTTGTATTCAGGGCTATTCTGATTGCTCCTGTCTACATCCGTTATCAGTCTCTCCATGAGAAGCTAAGTTCTGTTTGCTTATTCTTGCTCATCTATGTTCAATATGTTTCCTAAAATATTATGAGTTTTGTCCAGCTTGCTAATATGTGCTTTCTCTGCTTGCTGGTAGCTCTGGGGTGCTGAGTTGCTCCCCCCACATCGTTAGTTGGTGTGGGGGTTCTCGCATTCTCTGCGTGGATATTTTTGTAAAGGGTTTTTTACTGACCGCACAGATCCCTTGCTATTTTCTGCTATCTAGTGTTAGCGGGCCTCATTTGCTTAACCTGTTTCATCTCTGCGTTTGTCTTTTCCTCTTAACTCACCGTTATTATTTGTGGGGGGCTGTTCTATATCTTTGGGGTTATTTCTCTGAGGCAAGTGAGGTCTTACTTTATCTCTAGGGGTAGTCAGTTTCTCAGGCCGTGAAGAGACGTCTAGGATTTCAGGAAACGTTCCACGGCTACCTTTAGTGTGTTTGGTTAGGATCAGGTTTGCGGTCAGTCCAGTTACCACATCCCCAGAGCTTGTCCTATTATCTCTGACTTAGCTGGTTAGATTTGTGATCCTAAGCCACTGGGATCATAACAGTACAGCAGGCCAGAAAAGTGTTTAATGCATCGCAGAAGTGGGATAAGAGAGTCCTGAGTACAATTTTATTTTTATTTTTTTTCCTCTCCCTTTGCGGCAGTCTGTCCAGCTTCTCTCATCCCCTTAATCTCTGGGTGGCTTTGAGTTCAGCTGCAGACATGGATATTCAGAGTCTGACTTCTAGTGTGGATCATCTTGCTGCAAGGGTGCAAAGCATTCAGGATTTTGTTGTTCACAGTCCTATGTCTGAGCCAAAAGTACCTATTCCTGAGTTGTTTTCTGGAGATAGATCTCGGTTTCTGAATTTTAAGAATAATTGTAAATTATTTCTTTCTTTGAGACCTCGTTCCTCTGGTGATTCCGCTCAGCAAGTTAGAATTGTTATCTCCCTGTTACGTGGCGACCCTCAAGATTGGGGCTTTCTCCCTGGCGCCGGGAGATCCTGCATTGCTGAATGTGGATGCGTTTTTTCTGGCGCTTGGATTGCTTTATGAGGAACCTAATCTTGAGAACCAGGCAGAAAAGGCCTTGCTGGCTCTCTCTCAGGGCCAGGATGAAGCTGAGGTGTATTGTCAAAAATTTCGGAAATGGTTGGTGCTTACTCAATGGAATGAGTGTGCCCTGGCTGCAAATTTCAGAGAAGGTCTTTCTGAAGCCATTAAGAATGTTATGGTGGGGTTCCCCACGCCTGCAAGTCTGAATGACTCAATGGCTTTGGCCATTCAGATTGATCGGCGTTTGCAGGAGCGCAAATCTGCGCACCATCTGGCGGTGTTTTCTGAACAGAGACCTGAGTCTATGCAATGTGACCGAATTCTGACCAGAATTGAGCGGCAAAATCATAGACGTCAAAATGGGTTGTGCTTTTACTGTGGTGATTCAACTCATGTTATCTCAGCATGCTCTAAGCGCGTAAAAAAGATCGCTAAATCTGTTACCGTTGGTACTATACAGCCTAAATTCATTTTGTCTGTTACTTTAATTTGTTCTTTGTCATCCTACTCGGTTATGGCTTTTGTGGATTCAGGTGCTGCCCTGAACCTGATGGATTTGTCGTTTGCCAGGCGCTGTGGTTTTGTCCTGGAGCCTTTGGAATTCCCTATTCCACTGAGGGGTATTGATGCTACACCATTGGCTGAGAATAAGCCTCAGTATTGGACTCAAGTGACCATGTGCATGACTCCTGTACATCAGGAGGTGATTCGCTTTCTTGTGCTGCATAATCTGCATGATGTTGTCGTTTTGGGTCTGCCATGGCTGCAGGCCCATAATCCAGTTCTGGATTGGAAAGCTATGTCTGTTTCAAGTTGGGGTTGCCAGGGGATTCATGGCGATGCTCCTTTGGTGTCAATTGCTTCTTCCACTCCTTCTGAGGTCCCTGAGTTTTTGTCGGACTACCAGGATGTATTTGATGAGCCCAGATCCGGTGCCCTGCCTCCTCACAGGGATTGTGATTGTGCTACAAATTTGATTCCTGGTGGTAAGTTCCCTAGGGGACGACTTTTTAATTTGTCTGTACCAGAACATGCCGCAATGCGGAGTTATATAAAGGAGTCTTTAGAGAAGGGACATATTCGCCCGTCCTCCTCCCCTCTTGGTGCAGGATTCTTTTTTGTGGCCAAGAAGGATGGTTCTCTGAGACCTTGTATAGATTATCGTCTTCTAAATAAAATCACGGTCAAATTTCAGTATCCTTTGCCATTATTATCTGATCTGTTTGCTCGGATTAAGGGGTCCAGTTGGTTCACCAAGATAGATCTTCGTGGTGCGTATAACCTTGTGCGTATTAAGCAGGGGGATGAATGGAAAACAGCATTTAATACGCCCGAGGGCCATTTTGAGTACTTGGTGATGCCTTTTGGACTCTCTAATGCTCCTTCTGTGTTCCAGTCCTTCATGCATGACATCTTCCGAGAATATCTGGATAAATTTATGATTGTGTATCTGGATGACATTTTGGTCTTTTCTGAGGACTGGGAGTCCCATGTGAAGCAGGTCAGGATGGTATTTCAGGTCCTGCGTGCTAATGCCTTATTTGTGAAGGGCTCAAAATGTCTCTTCGGAGTACAGAAGGTTTCCTTTTTGGGTTTTATTTTTTCTCCTTCTACTATTGAGATGGACCCAGTCAAGGTCCAGGCTATTCATGACTGGACTCAGCCTACATCTGTTAAGAGTCTTCAGAAGTTCTTGGGTTTTGCTAATTTTTACCGTCGCTTCATCGCTAATTTTTCTGGCGTGGTTAAGCCCTTGACGGATTTGACCAAGAAAGGTTCTGATGTGACTAATTGGTCTCCTGCGGCAGTGGAAGCCTTTCGGGAGCTGAAGCGCCGGTTTTCTTCAGCTCCAGTATTATGTCAGCCTGACATCTCTCTTCCTTTCCAGGTCGAGGTGGATGCTTCTGAGATTTGAGCAGGGGCTGTTTTGTCGCAGAGAAGCTCTGATGGCTCTGTGATGAAGCCTTGTGCCTTCTTTTCAAGAAAGTTTTCGCCTGCCGAGCGGAATTATGATGTTGGTAATCGGGAATTGTTGGCTATGAAGTGGGCATTTGAGGAGTGGCGACATTGGCTCGAGGGAGCTAGGCATCGTGTGGTGGTCTTGACTGATCACAAAAATCTGATTTATCTCGAGTCTGCCAAGCGCATGAATCCTAGACAGGCTCGTTGGTCGTTGTTTTTCTCCCGTTTCGATTTCGTGGTCTCGTACCTGCCTGGTTCGAAGAACGTGAAGGCTGATGCCCTTTCTAGGAGTTTTGTGCCTGACTCTCCGGGAGTTTCAGAGCCGGCTGGTATCCTCAAAGAGGGAGTGATTTTGTCTGCCATTTCCCCAGATTTGCGACGAGTGCTGCAGAAATTTCAGGCTGATAGACCTGACCGTTGCCCACCAGAGGGACTGATTGTCCCAGATAGATGGACCAGCAGAGTTATTTCCGAGGTTCATTCTTTGGTGTTGGCAGGTCATCCTGGGATTTTTGGTACCAGAGATTTGGTGGCTAGGTCCTTCTGGTGGCCTTCCTTGTCGCGGGATGTGCGTTCCTTTGTGCAGTCCTGTGGGATTTGTGCTCGGGCAAAGCCTTGCTGTTCTCGTGCCAGCGGTTTGCTTTTGCCTTTGCCTGTCCCGAAGAGGCCTTGGACGCACATTTCCATGGATTTTATTTCAGATCTTCCAGTATCTCAGAGAATGTCTGTCATCTGGGTGGTGTGTGATCGTTTTTCCAAAATGGTCCATTTGGTGCCCTTGCCTAAGTTGCCTTCCTCCTCCGATTTGGTTCCTTTATTTTTTCAGAATGTGGTTCGCTTGCACGGCATCCCTGAAAATATTGTGTCTGACAGAGGATCCCAGTTTGTGTCCAGATTTTGGCGGATTTTTTGTGCTAAGATGGGCATTGATTTGTCTTTTTCGTCGGCCTTCCATCCTCAGACGATTGGCCAAACCGAGCTAACTAATCAGACGTTGGAAACTTATTTGAGATGTTTTGTTTCTGCTGATCAGGATGATTGGGTGACTTTTTTGCCATTGGCCGAGTTTGCCCTTAATAATCGGGCTAGTTCTGCTACTTTGGTTTCGCCTTTTTTCTGCAATTCTGGTTTTCATCCTCGTTTTTCCTCGGATCAGGTTGAGCCTTCTGACTGTCCGGGGGTGGATTCTGTGGTGGATAGGTTGCAGCAGATTTGGAACCATGTGGTGGACAATTTGAAGTTGTCACAGGAGAAGGCTCAGCGCTTTGCCAACCGCCGTCGCGGTGTTGGCCCCCGACTTCGTGTTGGGGATTTGGTATGGCTGTCTTCTCGGTATGTTCCTATGAAGGTTTCCTCTCCTAAATTCAAGCCTCGCTTCATCGGTCCTTATAAGATTTTGGAAATCCTTAACCCGGTGTCTTTTCGTTTGGACCTCCCAGCATCGTTTGCCATTCATAATGTGTTCCATAGGTCTTTGTTGCGGAGGTATGTGGTGCCTGTGGTTCCTTCTGTTGAGCCTCCTGCTCCGGTGCTGGTTGAGGGCGAATTGGAGTACGTGGTGGAGAAGATCTTGGATTCTCGTATTTCCAGACGGAGGCTTCAGTATTTAGTTAAGTGGAAGGGCTATGGTCAGGAGGATAATTCCTGGGTTGTCGCCTCTGATGTTCATGCGGCCGATTTGGTTCGTGCCTTCCATGCGGCTCATCCTGATCGCCCTGGGGGTCTTGATGAGGGTTCGGTGACCCCTCCTCAAGGGGGGGTACTGTTGTGAACTCTATTTCTGGGCTCCCTCTTGTGGTCACAAGTGGTACTGTGTGAGTGCTGTCTTTCTGCAGGTTTGTGACTGGCATCAGCTGTCTCATCTGTGGGCTGGTTTTCTATTTAAGCTCACTTGGACTCTCAGTCTATGCCTGCTGTCGTTGTATTCAGTGCTATTCTGATTGCTCCTGTCTACATCCGTTATCAGTCTCTCCATGAGAAGCTAAGTTCTGTTTGCTTATTCTTGCTCATCTATGTTCAATATGTTTCCTAAAATATTATGAGTTTTGTCCAGCTTGCTAATATGTGATTTTCTTGCTGGTAGCTCTGGGGTGCTGAGTTGCTCCCCCCACATCGTTAGTTGGTGTGGGGGTTCTCGCATTCTCTGCGTGGATATTTTTGTATAGGGTTTTTTACTGACCGCACAGATCCCTTGCTATTTTCTGCTATCTAGTGTTAGCGGGCCTCATTTGCTTAACCTGTTTCATCTCTGCGTTTGTCTTTTCCTCTTAACTCACCGTTATTATTTGTGGGGGGCTGTTCTATATCTTTGGGGTTATTTCTCTGAGGCAAGTGAGGTCTTACTTTATCTCTAGGGGTAGTCAGTTTCTCAGGCCATGAAGAGACATCTAGGATTTCAGGAAACGTTCCACGGCTACCTTTAGTGTGTTTGGTTAGGATCAGGTTTGCGGTCAGTCCAGTTACCACATCCCCAGAGCTTGTCCTATTATCTCTGACTTAGCTGGTTAGATTTGTGATCCTATGCCACTGGGATCATAACAGCAACCTCTGCGGAATGTCAGGAAAGTCTGCAGATCACCCAGGATGCTTTCCCTCTGCTGAGCTGGATTGTCAACACCGCAAAGTGATCTCTGATCCCGGTCCAACGTCTTGTGTTTTTATGAATGCTCTTCGACACCGCCTAAGCAAAGATCTTCCTACCCAAGGAAAAATCCCTAGCTCTCATGCTTGGAGTATGGTCTCTCAGAAGCTCCTCTCCCCGCTCCCTCTGCTTCTGCATGAGCATACTAGGCAAGATGGTTGCTTCAATGGAAGCAGTTTCATTTGCGCAGTTTCACCCATGCCTTCTCCAACTCTTCTTTCTGGTGGGATAGGACAATTTGATCTGTTCCCTGGATCGGATATTCTCGATCCTACCACAGATAAAACAGTCCTTGATATGGTGGGAACGTTCTCAGGCGATTCATCTCGGGAGGTCCTTCCCTTTCACTTGAAGATCGTAACAACAGATGCCAGCCTTCTCGGCTGGGGAGCAGTGTTTCAAGACTTGATGGTCCAGGGTCAGTGGTCAGCTCAGGAATCTTCCCTCCCCATCAACATTCTAGAACTCCGAGCAATATTTCTTTCCTTGCTACATTGGCAGGAGCTCCTTCACGGATGTTCGATTCAAGTCCAGTCCGACAATGCCACCAAGGGGGATCTCAAAGTCGGGCAGTGATGTCAGAGGTCGCTTGGATCCTGTCTTGGGCCCAGCAGAATGTTCCAGCAATTTTTGCAGTGCACATACCAGGAGTCAAAAATTGGGCGGCAGATTTCCTCAGCCGCGAAGGGCTTGCTGCAGGCGAATGGTCTCTGAACCCGTCAGTCTTTCATAGGATCTGCCTCAAATGGGGAACTCCAGACATCGACCTAATGGCATCCAGACTCAACCACAAGGTTCCGCAGTTTGTGTCCAGGTCCCGCTAGCAATCGGATTCGATGCACTAGCGATATTTTAGGCACAGTTCTCCATTCCGTACCTGTTTCCACCTCTACCGCTGATCCCCAGGGAAGTCAAAAAGATAAAGGTGGATGAAATTCCTGTGATCTTCTTCGCCCCGGTTTGGCCTCGGAGACCCTGGTACGTGGAGTTGGTCAACCTTCTAGCGGACACACCATGGAGACTCACGGATTGTCCGGACATTTTGTCGCAGGGGCCCCTCTTCCACCAGAGTTCTCAGTTGCTCAATTTAACTGCATGGCCGTTGAAGCCACGGTTTTGAAATCAGCTGGTTTCTCCGATCAGGTCATCCAAACTATGATCAAGGCAAGGAAGCCTTTGTCTTCCCGAACTTACCACCAAACATGGAAAGCATACTTCCGCTGGTGTGAAGCTCACCAAACCGCTCCAATGGCGTTTCATCTCCCATCCATCTTGTCCTTTCTACAGTCGGGTCTGGGGTCCGAACTGTCCCTTAGTACTATCAAGGCACAGGTTTTGGTTTTGTCAGTCCTGTTCCAAAGGAATTTGGCCATTCGCAGACAGCTCAAAACTTTCATCCGTTCCCCCTTACCAGCCCCCAGTGGATCCCTGGGACATTAATTTGGTACTTGTCGTATTACAGCAGTCTCTTTCACATTCCTTTCCTGTAAGGTCGCTTTTCTGGTCACTATGACTTCAGTTAGATGGGTTTCTGAGTTAGCAGCGGTTTCTTGTCATTCCCCTTACATGATTTTTCACCAGGACCAGGAGGTCCTACGTCCGGTTCCATCCTTTCTTCCCAAGGTGGTTTCCGGTTTTCATCTGAATGAGGACATTGTGCTTCCATCTTTTTGTCCATCTCTGTCTCACCCCCGAGAGCGGTCATTGCACAAACTGGATCTAGTAAGAGCTCTACGTATTTATTTGTCCAGAACTGAGCCTTTCCGGCACTCAGATTATCTGTTCATTATCCCAGAGGGTTCACGAAGGGGTCTTCCTGCAACCCGGTCTACCATTGCTCAATGGATCCGTTCCATCGTTCTGGAAGCTTACTGTCTAAGAGGTAGGGCACGCCCACTGAGGATTACGGCACACTCCATGTGTTCGGTGGGGGCCTCCTCCGCAGTACGCCATCAGGCATCGGCCTCGCAGCTCTGCAAGGCTGCTATATGGGCTTCCATCCATACCTTTACTAAGTTCTACAGGGTTCACAATCATGCTTCATCTGATGCGAACCTTGGTAGAAAGGTCCTGCAAACGGAAGTGGCCTAAGTTCTGACTTGAGGGTATTATACTTCTTCCCACCCTTGGGACTGCTTTGGGACATCCCATGGTTTCCTGTGTCCCCCAATGAAGTGAGAGAGAAAACTAGATTTTGGATACTCATTGTAAAATCTAATTCTCAGAGCCTTCATTGGGGGACACAGCACCTGCCCTTGTTTAATGTTGTATCAGGTTCTGTTATCTGTTACTTTTGTTCTGTTATGTTCTCTGCTTCTCCTACTGCTTTCTCACTAACTGATTAGCTTTCTGCCAGTTGGTGGGTATATACTGCTGGGGAGGAGCTAACCCTTTTATTGCATAATAATAATAATGTCAACCTCCTAGTGGCCGCAGCATAAACCATGGTTTCCTGTGTCCCCCAATGAAGGCTCTGAGAAACAGATTTTACGGTGAGTTTTTCTGGAGCTCACTATTTGAAATCTCTACTTGCAGTCCAACTGGACATTTCTTCAGAGTCTTCTCTGAGAGTGTGCACTTTCACTCCTCCATCCCAGATGCTGGCAATTACAACTCAGCAGCTGATCTAATAGCCTGGCAGTCTCAGATGCTGCCAAGCTCTGATTGGAAAATCTGGGAGGGAAGTATGAAAAATTAAGAAACATCTGGTTGGATTACAAAACACAGATTTCACATTCTGCGCTCCAAAAGAAACAAATATGAATATCTCTGCAATTGAGCAACGCAGCATAAAACGAAAAAGAGTGTCATAATCAGGGGAGCTCAGGGAGTTTTGGAAGTTGTTTAACTAAATTTTCTTTGAGCAAGTGACAGATCCTCTTTAAACAGCTGGGGTGAGCATTACGATCAGACTACACTTGTGATATGTAGTACCTTTTATTTTCTTATAAAGTGGAAAAAAACTTTGCATATCTGATAAAAATCTCATGCATAGCACTAATGAAAATGGATCAATTTTTTTCATGTACAAAAAAGATTAACATCTGAATGAAGCCTTAGTCAAAAGTGGAAAATCACTTTAATAATGATCAATATTGCCTATTTTCGAAAATGTGCATTCATTTTCTTGATCCTGATTAAACATTCCTGTTTGTACCTTGTTTAAAGGAATTTAATCGCGATGCCACAGAACTGTTGGTGTGGATGGATGAGAAGTATAAAATTGCCCTCGATGAATCATATCGGGACCCATCTAATATCCTGCGTAAATTAAAGTGGCACGAAACTGCTGAGCGAGAGATGGATGCCAACCAAGTGCGTTTTGAGGATTTAGTAAAGGTGAGAATATGAAAAAATGTTCTCAGCCTATATAAGAAAATGAAAAAAAAAATCCTTAGTACATTAACATGTAACTGTTCAATAGCCAATTTACTCTATATGATATAGTAGCAATAAATGTCAAACCACTTTAAATGTGATCTTCTGAAGTATATATTTTATTGATGCATGTATAAATATTAAAAAACATGATAATGACCTTTACAAAAAAAAAAAAAAAATGCTAGAAAAGCCAGAAGGCACAAAAGAAGAGGGGAAGACTTTGTGGTCCAGAGACCATTTATAAAATGCCACAGATAGGGATAAGATAATTTTACAGAGCAAAAAAGTATTATGCATAGACAGTCCAGGATCGCCTAATAATTATTATTAAACAACAAAAGGAACACTTAAAGACATATTTAAAAACATTTAAAAAGTCAAAAGGCCGCAAACATTCTAATAAAGTCTTGCAAAAGTATAGCTATCGCCAAGCCTCATCTGCTAATGAATACCAACAAGACTGTAAACAACATTAATGAGAATGATGTAATATCATAATTAGTTCGTCTTTAGAAATGTAAAATACCGCTACTCCTAACCAAATTTTAGAAAAATCCAAGAAATTTAAAGATAAAAAACGGTACCAACTCCTACCAATGCCCCAATAATGGGCAAATAAAGCTATGTTCATACGTTGCGTTTTTGCAGCATTTTTTTTTTTGCTGCGTTTTCTTATGCAAATTTTTTGTTGCGTTTTACAGTACCAGCAAAGTCTATGAGATTTCAGAAATCTCAGGCACAATTTTTTTTTCTCTGACTGTTTTATCAAAAAGCTGCTTTTTGCACAGTGCAACATGTCACTTCTTTCAGCATTTTGTGCAGCGTTTTTCACCCATTGAAAGCAATAGGTAATGCAAAAAAAAGCTGAAAAAAACGCAGGTATCAGGTTTTGCTGTGTTTTTTATGCCAAAACCTGATGAAGTTGAATCAGATAATTTTTTTTCTGCACTAAACTTTATCAGCATGCAAGAGACAAATGTACCCTGACAAAAATGCAACAATAAAAGGGCTGCAGAAACTAAGTAAAAAAAGCAACAAAAACTAAGCAAAACCTCCTTTTTGTAAGCAGCTTAAACATTGCATTAAAAAAAAATGCAGCAAAAACGCAACGTGTGACCATAGCCTTAAATGTTTTTTTTTGGTTTACCAATGATCAGAGTGAAACTGTGCCCAGCAACTAGAATATGTAATATAGAAAGGTATCCACAATAGATGGTATCATAATAACAGTAGGAGTGCCGAACACAAATACAGACCTAACCTCCGGTCCAATATCCTGGTTTGTAATGAGGAATACTGTCTTAGGCCGATTTCACACGTCAGTGGCTCCGGTACGTGAGGTGACAGTTTCCTCACGTACCGGAGACACTGACACACGTAGACCCATAAAAATCAATGCATCTGTGCAGATGTCATTGATTTTTTGTGGACCGTGTCTCCGTGTGCCAAACACGGAGACATGTCAGTGTTCGTGGGAGCGTATTAAAGTCAATGGGTCCGTGTAAAACACGGACCACACACGGACCTTCTCCGTGTGCAGTCCGTGTGGCATGCAGGAGACAGCGCTACAGTAAGCGCTGTCCCCCCCACTGGTGCTGAATCCGCGATTCATATGTTCCCTGCAGCAGCGTTTGCTGCAGAGAAAATATGAATAATAGTGTTTAAAATAAAGATCTATGTGTCCGACCCCCTCCCACCCCCTGTGCGCCCCCCAGCTGTTCTGAAAATACTCACCCGCCTCACTCGCAGTGTTCTGTGCTGGCCGCCCCTTCTACTGTATGCGGTCACGTGGGGCCGACGATTAGAGTCATGAATATGTGGCTCCACCTCCCATAGGGGTGGAGCCGCCTATTCATGACTGTAAATGAGCGGCCCCACGTGACCGCATACAGGAGAAGATGGGGCCAGACCAGGAAGCAGCGACAGCCAACGAGGGAGCGGGTGAGTATTTTTAGAACAGCGGGGGGGGGGCGCACAGGGGGTGGGAGGGCGGGGGACACATAGATCTTTATTTTAAACACTATTATTCATATTTTCTCTGCAGCAAACGCTGCTGCAGGGAACATATGAATTGCGGATTCAGCACCAGATGCTGGTAGTACGTGTGGTACCCAGCACGGTGCGTGTGGTACCCAGTGGGCACACGGGCGGCACACGTGTGCCACACTGATGTTCACCAGAAACGCAGGGGCACACGGACACGGATAATTCCGGTACCGATTGTTTCCGGTACCGGAATTATCTGGACGTGTGGGACAGCCCTTAGGCTAAGTTCACATTGCTTTAAAGCAGCCCGTTCAACACATGCGTTAAACGGGCTTCGTTAAAACGCAAACTGCCGAAATGTGATCACGCTAGCGCGGAGATCTAGCAGATGCTCTATCTGTGCTAGCGGTGACGGACCCGGAAACGCTGCAGCCTGCGTCCCAGGGTCCGTCACTCAATGACGGCACATCGCTATGGGTGTGTGCGAGCGATGCATCCGAAATAGGGCTTAATGGCAGCGTTAACGGACTGCGTTACACCGCGTTATGCCACGGTGTAACACAGTCCATCTAACGGAATATAACGTAATGTGAACCCAGCCTTATTGTATAAGGCAAAAATAAACGGAAGGATGGGCTCACTCTGATCGTTGGTAAACCATAGCCAAAAAAACATTATATTTGGTCATTATTGTGGCATTGGTAGGTTTTAGTACTGATTATTTTTGTTCTATTTCTTGTATAATGTGGTTATGAGTAATGGTATTATTAATGGTACAATATATTTGTAATGACAAGCGAATTATGATATTACATCATTCTCATTAATGTTGTTTGCAATCTTGTTGGCATTTATTGAGCAGCAGATGAGGCTAGGAGATCGCCATACTTTTGCACACATTTATTAGAATGTTTGTAGCCTTTTGGCTTTTTAAAATGCTTTTAAATATGTCTTTAAATGTTCCTTTGTTGTTTAATAAAAATTATTATAATTTATTGATTGTATTATTAATAAAAAGCCATCAGAAAGGTAGTAAGATAGACTCACTACCAAATATCACCCAAGGGACGGAGGGAGCCACTCATCCTCCTGACATCTATTTTGAGTTGTGGCTTTATCTGCAATGTAAAGCACACTTCATTTTATTAATTTTCAAGCCTTACAGTTATTCTTTAATTCTCCCTGTCAGTAATCCACAATCTTCCCATGTGCCACAATTAGGCTAGGTTCACATTGCGTTAGTGGGTGATCGCTAACGGACAGCGTTGCATGGCGAAAATGTCGCAATTAACGCCATGCAATGGGTCCGTTAGCGCACCCATTGACAGCAATGTTGTTTCAGCCTGAAGCGCATCGCTAGCGCGTGCCTTTTTCGGCTCGTGCTAGCGATGTGCCGTTCTTTTGTGGCACGCCGCAGACGCTGCAAGCAGCGTCCGCGGCGCGCCCAAGGTCCGTTCCCCGCTCTCGCAGATCGGGGATCTGCGAGAGCGGGGACGTTAGCGCGACCCCTAAACGCGGCCCCTACAAATACATTGCGTTAGCGCAATCCGCTAGCGCTAAACGGATTGCCCTAACGCAATGTGAACCTAGCCTTAGTGATTGTCATGTATATCCAGCTGTAATTTTGAAACCCTCAAATAAATTCTTTTGCCATTCTCTGGATTAATTTAGCAAGATTATATGTTGAATTTAGTGAAGTATTTCTATAGCTTAAAATGTAATAAAAATGTTTCCTATACAAGTCCGCTAGCTCACCAAGGTAACCACTTTGGAATCTGATGTTTGCTCTGTAAATGGCATCTGTGTGCACTGCAAATATTGACTTTCCGATGACTGGTTTTACCTACAATTATCAGCCGCTAATGCTGGCGTGCGTGTGCCAAATGCAACAAATTATGGTATTCTGCCTCACCTCGAATTTGGAACTGCTTAATAAATTACATTTCTTGTACATGGTGGTATTCTTTTTATATTACTTTATTTTTTTAAACAGTTTGCCTGAAATTCAATGTTACTTATGTTGTTGTGTTTCTGAACCAGTACACATAAGATTATAATCCATGTGTTCATTATGAAGCCGTTACATCAGAAGCACTTTTGGTAGGATTTTTGGAAGAAAGTAGCTGTGTTTTCTCTACTTGTCATCTGTTTTAAGGTCTGTGCACTTGTTAAGTATTTGCAGCAGACATTTCTGCACCAAAAATGTGTCTATTGGCAGAGAAATCGCTGTGTAAAATAAATGGATTTTTGTGTGCAGTTTTTATGCTTTTTTTATTCATATTTTGCCATTTATTTAAATAGGTGAAAAATGCAGCAAAAACACTTTAACCCCTTTATGACCTTGGACGTATAGATACTTCCAAGGTCTTCTCCCTGCATTTCATGCGGGCTCTAACACTGAGCCCGACTCTTTCCCCGCACATGACAGCTGATTTGATCAGCTGTCATGTGCCCCTAACAGCCGTGGGTGGAATTGCGATCCACCCATTGCTGTTAACATGTTAAATGCCACTTTTAAACTCTGACAGCGGCATTTAATTTGTGCAAAGCAGAAGCGTGTCATATGACCCACCCTCCGGCGAACCTTTCACATGATCGCAGGGCGCCAACGGGTTGGCAGGACAGCCAGTGGTCTACAGAAGACCTCCATGCCTGTGGTTGAAAACCTCTTATGAATGCCTCTTCATGGCCAGCGTTCATAGGAGATGATGATAGAGGGCTGAATCCCTCTATGTGTAACACAGGCAATCGGATGATTGCAGCTTCAAGTTTGCTAAGGGAAGTATTGAAGCAAGTAAAAAGTAAGAAAAAAGTTTTATAAAATATAAAAAAAAACATAATTTAAAATAGCTCTTTTTTGCCTGATTCAAAATTAAACAGTAAAAAATACACATATTTGGTATAGCTGCTTTCAGAATCACACGATTTATCAAAATATAAAGTAAATTAATCCGATCGGTAAGCAGCGAACGACAAAAAAAACAAAAACACCAGAATTACATTTTTTGGTTGGCCCCAGATTGCGAAAAATGAGGATGCTAACGCTCTCAGAAAATGGCGCCATTTTGTTTTTTCTTACAAACGTTGGATTGTTTTTTCACCACTTAAATAGAAAAGAGCGTATATATGTTTGCTATCTACAAACTCATAATGACTTGGAGAATCATAATGGCAGGTCAGTTTTAGCATTTAGTGAACATGGTAAACAACAAAACACCACCATTGTGGAATTGCACTTTTATTTTGCAATTTTACCGTATTTGAATTTTTTTCCCATTTTCCAGGACACTGTATGGTAAAATCAATGGTGTCATTCAAAAGTACTACTCATCCTGCAAAAAACAAGCCCTTACATGCCCATATTGAAATGAAAATAAAACAGTTATGGCTCTTGGCAGAAGGGGAGGTAAAAAACGAAAGTACAAAAACGGAAAATCGTGCTAAAGATAACCTTGATTCCATTTAATCTTTAAGAGGAAGCTTATAGTTTTCCTATGTTTTCATGGTGGAATCTACTGCACCCTAGCACCTTAGACCCTGTTTGCACTGTGTTTATGCAGTGCATGTGGAGGGTAATTCTGAATAGCTCAAAAACTGATCCCTGAAAAACTGGATTCAGACTTAACGCTCTATGTAGACGGCAATTACACACACTGAGTCCAAATAAACTGTTTGTTCTTCTGTTTCCATCTTTTCAGATGGTCACAAAAACGTAGTCTACGTAGTCCTGATATGGCTCAGAGTTGTAAATGAAGTACTTTGTGCCACTGTTAAATTCTTAGTTCTGCCTCTGGCTGTGAATCAACCTTTTTGCAACATGTTTGCACTGACATGAAATTCTGCCATGTTGTCTGTAGACAAGTAAAAGCATTTACTGTAGTTTAATTTTTACAACTATTACATATATAATTTTCATAAGGCTAATACACAATCATTTATTTATTCTAATATTAAAGAGGAATTCCTAAAAAATTGTTATGTCCTACCCAGCGGTTAAAGGTATAACTTGCTGATCGCTGGGTGTCCCACCACTATACCACCAAACAATCCCGAGATTGGGACTTTAGAACCCTGAGAATGGTGCTCTGCAGCCCCCTCTTGAATGGAGCTGAGGTGCACATGCATACAGTGCTTGGATTTCTCCGACAATGAATGGAGAAGAGGCTGAGTAGGCACACCCCCACTTCGTTCGGGAGGGAGCTGCTGTGCACCATTTTCAGGGTTCCCAACCCCAGAATTGCTGGTGGCCCCAGTAGTAGGACCTCTAAGTCATTCCCTATGCAATGGATAAAAGATAACTTGACTGTTTGGGGTAGTAAACCTTTAAATAGCAACATTATCCATTAAAAATTTAGCTAGACAGCTGTATATAACCTGAAAATTGTTATTATACAGAACCATCGCCTTCTTTTCGCATCAATGGCGTTGCTTACTGATTCCCAGAAAGTATATGGAGATATAGGGAAACAAAATGAAGCTCATACAAGCAACACATTGTAACTATAGCTTACAATGAGTCCTGAAGTGTTGACATTTAAAAAAAAAAAATGATTGTGGTCAATTGGTTCAGCACGGTTTTTCTTGTATGGTTAACACACAGTGATTTGAGTATTTTCACGCTATCATCCCTATGTATTTATTTGGTGACAGGTCGGACAGCAACTGCTAAGAGAAAATCATTATGAAAAAAAATCCATCGAACTGAAGATGCTGGAAGTCACGAAGAAGTGGCAAGACTTGAAGAAGAAGATGGCTGATAGAGGAGACAAGTTGAGGCAAGCAGGACAGCAGGAGCAACTGATGGAGTTGCTGCAGGTCAGACATTAACCATATAAACTTGGGCTCTAAATTATGAAACCCCCAATTTATTGAAAGAATTTAGGTCCAATGATCAACCATTTTGCACTCCTAAAGAGGTGGAGACTGGATGGAGAGGTAGTTATCCATACATGTAACTTTATTGTAGATAGGTCCAATGTCTAATACAAAAAAGAGGAACCCAGCAATCCCAAGAAAAATATATAAATTCATATTTTATTGAAAATCCTTAAAAACATGGTAAAGGATAGAAAAAAAGGTGGAAGGATGGATGAAAAATTGATAACCTCACATGTACGATGCATTTGACCTAACTAGTTCTTAATCATAGAGAAAAAGGGGGTGGTGGGGGAAACAATTTGTGGAACCCACAAGACACAACCAAATGATCCAATATAATGATTAGAAAAAGATTTTTATTAAACATAAGGTACAGGATACAGACAACATGGGGAACGTATGCAGCCCCGGACAAAAAGTGCAGTGTGCAAAAAAAAGGCGCTATGACCTGGACAAACCACACTACATATAAATGTATTAATATACTCTGCTCACAAATTGGAATATAGCATAAATCATATTGCTACTGATATATTACACTCCCAAAGTGTTTGTTGCAATGTATGATATTACGGTGCCTAAGTATAAACAACCAGAATCCGTAGATAAGCCACATCTTTATCCATTAAATTTGCACAGTGTGCCTAATTGAATTCCGTGGCTTATAGCATACAATACTGGTGCACGTGGCGCTAAGGAAAATAAGCTGCCACACAAAATAGGAATCGGCATTCGAAGTTTACCTTAAAGAGCAGCGGCACCGTGTGTGGGCGTTCAGGGCAGCGCAAACCCAACGCGCGTTTCTGAGTTAAACTCCTTCGTCAGGGGATGAGTAAGTTACTGAAAATGCCGAGTTAAAATAGCCGCTACACCGGAAGTGGCGGTGATGCGTGTACCGGAAGTGACGCTTGTGCAGCCATGACAACCCGGGATGCCAGGAGGCGTCGGCGTCAGACGGAGGGAGGAGACTTGTAAAGTCACCACTCCCACCTGGAGACGCTGAAAGCCACTGGGCGCACCGAGGCAGGGCCCACAAGCGTACACGGTTGCACCATCACCTACCTCCTGCCTCCACATCTACCTATCTCTTATATGGGGGAAAACCAGGATGAAAATAAAAATGCATGACGTCACTGTAGTCCACTCAGAAAAATTGCCAGTCACATCCGTCTATATTTTGGTTATATCTATTGGTGGGTGGTGAATCATGGGGAAGAGGGGGGTGCATCTATAGTTTGTATCACTTATATAGATACATTAGCCATCAGGCCCACTCATCATATATATAATTATTGGATATTATTGGGCGCCTATAAAATTATTAACGTGACCTACCCATGAAAACTATATGTTTCCAACACCCCCATAATACAATGAATCACCCAGATGTAACCCAAAATAGTGAATACCAAGAATAAGTCGCTAAAAGGGCAAAAAGTGATTGAACCAAACCATACGGCTCATAAAGGAATCATATTTCATAATTAGCGTGTATTATAACTCATAACTTGCCATCTATACAACACTTTTATCATTCATGTTGTTCAAGAATCCATATGGACACCATGCCCTAACATGCACTGAAAGCTACAATAGAACGTTATGCATACATGTACTGACAATTTATAAAAAATACTTATTGACTATATGCATTCAATATATCAACATAGGTGCTCCCGTACTACTTTCTCTTCTTCCCCATGCTCTTGTTGATTAGCCGAAGTATAAGAACCAGGGACGAGAAGGAGGAGGTGAGGGAACCAGGGGGGAAGATTTCCAAATACCCGCCACAATCCAATAATGTGTAGAGGACAATCTAAAAATAAGTAAAAGAAAAAGATTAAGTTAAAAACAAGCTACACCACATAGTTGCCCGACGTCGCATCGCCTCCATAGTGGACTGTGGATCACAGAAATGGCGCATAACTTATATTCTCATTCAATCCCCGAGGGTACACCTTGTTCAAGGTCCATATCCAACGTGTTTCGAGTTGTGCCAACCGTTGTGAGATCTTACCTCCACGAATTCCTACATCAATCATGTCAATTCCTTTGACTAATAGTCCGCTACTGTCACAATTATGGTGTGCCTTAAAGTGTCTAGGCAGTGTTTTAAGAGTAGATGTATCCTCTACTTTAGCAGCTGCCTCGATGCCTAAGACATGTTCCCTGACTCTCACCTTCAACTGTCTCGTGGTCAAACCCACATATATTAGAGAACAGGGACAGGTTGCATAATAAATACATATAAAGTTTGTGGACGTACATGTAATATATTTCCTTATTTTAAATAGTCTCCTCCCAGACGAATCTAAGAATGAATCATCCCTAGTGATGTTTGCGCAAGCCACACAATGGCCGCATGTTGTGCATCCGCCTCTTTTTCTAGATCTAAACTCACTAAGGAATATTTTGGGAGGATCTCCCACATAGTGGCTCCGTACTAAGTGGTCACACAGATTTTTTGCTCTCCAATATGTAACAATTGGTCTATCTGAAATAAATTTGTTGATTATGGGATCGGTCTTTAGAATTGGCCATGATCTCTCCAGAGCGCCATGGACTTGTTCAGATCTAGAGTTGAAGTTAGTGATAAACCTGACCTTGTCGGCACCTTGTTCCTCCCTTCCTGCCCCATACAATAGGGTGTTTCTATTCTATGTTTAGCCCGGAGGTATGTCTTCTTGATCATACGGTTACTGTACCCTCGCGCTCTAAAGCGATTTTTGAAGTCACTGGCTTGTGCTTCAAATTCTACATCTGTTGAACAAATGCGCCTCAGACGTAAAAACTGGCCAATAGGTACTGACCGTATCATATGCGCCGGATCCAAAAACTCCACCTTATCCCTGTCGACTGTTGCCGTCAAAAAAATATTCTGTCCATTATTATTGAGTTTCTGCGGGAAATAATTTGTGGAGATTATCATCATAAAACAGTTGTTTATACAGTAATGAACGGGCAAATATATGAAGATCTTTGATAGTAGAGAAATTGTCAAAACCCGCCACCGGCGAAAAAGACAGACCTCTAGTCAGCACTAAAACTTAATCATAGCCTGGCCTTGCTATTAAGAACTAGTTAGTTCGAAACGCATTATGATATTATCAATTTTTCATCCATCCCCCCACTTTTTTCTATTCTTTACCATGTTTATAAGGTTTTTAAATAATATGTGAAATTGTATACAGTATTTATTTTTCTTGGGATTGCTGGATTCCTTTTTTTGCCAAGTACTCCACCCAGTGACCAGCTGAGATTTCATCATCCATGCATTCCTCAACAAATTTGTGAATCCATGACCTACACCAGACAGTGGGAGAACTGATTAATATTTTTCTTCTTTTTTATCTAAGCCCCAAAACTGGAATCCTAACCAATCAGACATTTATGCCAAATACTGTCCAAGGTGTAAATGCCCCTTAATTATTATTTTAATACTGTCCAAGGTGGAAATGCCCCTTAATTATTATTTTTGCCCTTAGAAGAGGTTCATTTGGATCATGTGCCCGGATGTAAAGGGTTAGGAACAAAGATAAGTGAATAGATTCCCAGGACCAGTGGACCGGTCAATAATTGCATGGCTTCTGGATGGGAGTTCTGTGAATCTCCACCTACCTGCTGGCATCCCTGGCTCATCTTTTGATTAGCCGGCCTGTAGAAATGTCCTTGTTGCACCATGAAGCACACATGATATTGCGTTGGGCCTGTTAATCAAAATAGAAGCTCCAAACAAAGACATTTTTGAAGTTTGCCGGGCTCCCATCCAGCAGCCATGCAACATTTACCTGCCTCCTGGGCCAGGGTGCTGCTCATCTCTAGGTAGGAGTAATAATTGCAGACTTCTTGGCTAACGTCAGATATCTAAGAAAGCTAACAATGTGAACTCAACATTTTGCAATGCATTGTTTGGATGTATATGCTGAAAACTAATAACATCACATAGTCAACTATATTTTATACATGTATATAAATAATGATTATGACTGTTGTTAATAATGTTTTTATGGATTTTGCTATTAATTACAATTTCATATTTCATATTATTTACCAAGCAAATAAGCAGACTGTTGAGTCTCATAATAATGGAAAAACAGAATATGTTGTTCCTTGGTGATGTGATTAAGGTTGAGCCACTTTTTTTTTTTTGTCCGAACCTGATATGAAGGAGACCCCAGATATATTTCCACGCGATATCCAGTTTAGCAATTTGATGTTAATGGGAGTTGAACTTTACTTGACACCAGAGCTTACTTACCCTGATCTTGGCAGTCAGCATTTCACATTATTTATTAACAATCTACTCCTGAAAAATCATGCATTTATTTCAGATATTGATTAGCTCTGAATGCAAGTAATGCATTATGCTTTTCTATTGCAATTTTTTTTTTGCACAATGAGAATTAGAAAGAGAAAAATAATAAAGTGAGCATCCCCTCATTATGTTTCCAATCCAGGATGCCAAAGAGAAGATTGAGAAGATAGAGAAGGTTCTGCAGTCACCGCAGTCGGGACATGACCTGAGAACTAGTCGAGACCTGCTTAAAGAGCATCGTCAGCTGGAAAATGAAAGCAGAGAGTTGGCTGATAAAATGAATTCAATCGTGTCACGGGCTCAGAAGATGGCCACCAATCATTTCAACTCGCAAGGGATCATGGATGAAACAATGAAGTATCTAAGAAGGTAATTCAATTTATGGTATTTCTACTATCCTGAAAAATAGTAGGAAGTAAATAATAAGGTCATTACTGGTGAGTTGTGGTAAGAAAGGAAGGTAAACTTTAAAAGGAACATCCACACCAGATTATACTTGGTGCGAATTGTAGAACCTGATCCATCTGACATGTTGGTAATCTCAGGCCTTCTGGAAGGGAGCCATAAGAACCACCTCCTGCCTGCCAGCTTCCTTGGTTCCTATTTGATTAGCCAGACTGGAACAATGTCATTGTTGCAGTGTGAGGCACGTGACCTTGCACCTTGCCAGCTTATCAAAGAGGAGCCAGGGAAGCCAGGAGGTAGAAGGTGGCTCTCAGGGCCCTCAGCTGATGGCTACAGATTACTAATGTGTTTGATGTACTGGGTCCTGCAAATCGATTAGCACCACCTCTACACAGGACCTATCTCTTTGAAGAAAGGTTCATCTTAGGCCTCTTTCACACTTCCGTTTTTTACAATCAGTCATAATCCGTCAAAATGTTGTAAAGACGGATCCTGTGCCGATTGTAAAAAAACGGGTGCACTGGGTCCGTTTTTTTGACGGACCCGTCGAGGCAGTTGTTGCCAGAATTGGGTATGTGCACACCTTGTGTATGCGTATTCGCCGTGTTTTTCCGCTGCGAAAATGCATATGCAGCGCCCCAGAGTCCTGGTCGTTGCAGTACTGTGGCTCCGCCACTAAGGGGAGCCATGGTACGTTCGATGGCACTGAAGGAGTTCCTCCAATCAGGTATCACAGACACCAATATGTTTCACAGCAGGGCCTCCGGGGGGAGCTAAGGGTGCTATTCATTAGGCCACTCCCCACCATAGTGGGTAAACTGGGGGTCAGGCAGGAAGTTAGGGAGAACGCTGACGGGATTGAACGGAGCAACACCTTGTGGCAGAGGGTGTTGTGAAGGGAGAGACTGTAGGGTCTCTGCCAGGGGTGGGACCCTGGCAGAGGCTTGGCATTGAGAGAACGTAACGGGACCGTGCCTGCTCAGCTTAGCGGCGGTGCCCAAGAAAGGACTAGAAGCGAGGCAGATTGTGCTGAGTGAGAAACGAGATCAAGCAGAAGGCGAATACCAGCAGGGGTTTTGTTGAAAGAGGCAGCACCCTGCTGAGGCGCAATACCGGTGGCCGGAACGCCGAGGGAGTGGATTAGAATACAGCTTCAAGCCATACTCCAAACAGGGGCAGGACAGTCGGTCTCAGGCGGGCTGTCTACCACATATCACCTATGAAGTCTTGGGGGGCAATTGCGGGAGAGGGGCGTCTCTAGGGTCCCGGAAGAACTCCAGGCCTACCTGACAAACGGGTGCCATTCCAACCTGAATACAGGGAGGGGTGGATTACAGAGGAACATCAAATCGAGTTGTGAGGGAACTTAAGAAACAGACACAACCGTTGTGGGGTCACTTTCCGTGAGCACAGCAGGGAAGGACTACAACACATAGCGCTAGAAGGAAGGCACAGATTTCCACCTGAGAGGAGAACTCTGGAGGTGCCATTGGACCGGCTGGACTTGCGTAGCCTGGTGAACCGTGTTCTGGACTGAGGACTCAGAGATCTCCAGTAAAGAGGTAAAGAGACTGCAACCTGGTGTCCTCGTTATTTACCGCGACCTGCACCCCACAACTGCACCGCTACACCACCATTAGCACCACTTATTGCACCGGACGTCCCCCACTGACGGACAGGGCCACGGACCGGGTCTAGCCACCGTGACAACCCCAGGACTGAGACCTAGAGGCCCGGCTCCGGGTACCCCTCGGCCCTGCGGCGGTGTGGGGGCGCGCCGCACATACACAACAAAACCCATGTTAAAAATAATTAAAAAATAAAAAATCGTGATGTTCTTACCTTCCGGCGTCCCCCACAGCCTTCCCGATGTTCGCGATGCTCGTGATGCTCCCATTCCCAGTAGTACCTTGCGAGACAATGACCTGTGATGACGTAACAGTCTCGCGACACCGCTGTGTCATCTGGTCATTTTACAAGGCATCACTGGGAAAGGGAGCTGCAGGGAGCATCGCGAACATCGGGAAGGCTGCGGGAGACGCTGGAAGGTAAGAATATCACGATTTTTTATTTTTTTAATTATTTTTAACATTATATCTTTTTATTATTGATGCTGCATAGGCAGCATCAATAGTAAAAAGAGAGAGAGAGCGAGAGAGAATTTTCCTGACTGGAAATTATTCTGCGCATGCTCAGTTTCAAAAGACGGCATCCGTCACTGGATTCCTGCTTTTGACATTCAGTGACTAATCCTGCGTCCATAGGCTCCCATTATAGCCAACGACAGACAGCGCCGGATCCGTCACTGAGCGATTTTCCGACATACACAAAAAATGTTTCTATGTGCGTTGTATGTTGGCAATAAGGCCACATTCACACGTTCAGTATTTGGCCAGTATTTCACATCAGTATTTGTAAACCAAAACCAGAAATGAGTGAAAAATGCTCCTAATTTTGGCTTACAAATACTTATGTAAAATACTGACCAAATACTGAATGTGTGAAGGTGGCCTCACATATTCAGCTCTCAGTGGTTTGTTCCCGGTCCACACTGTTATCACTGTATTTACACATAGAGATAACAGAGCATTGGAACAAGCACACAGCTCCAGACAATGAGAGCCATGATTAGAAGTCCTGATCTTAGGCCATGTGCACACGTTCAGTATTTTTCGCGTTTTTTCGCTATAAAAACGTGATACAAACGCGAAAAAATGCTAACATATGCCTCCTATTATTTACAGTGTATTCCGCATTTTTTGTGCAAATGTTGGATTTTTTTCCGCGAAAAAATCGCATCGCGGAAAAAAAAGCAACATGTTCATTAAAATTGCGGAATTGCGGGGATTCCGCACACCTAGGAGTGCATTGATCTGCTTACTTCCCACACGGGGCTGTGCACACCATGCGGGAAGTAAGCAGATTATATGCGGTTGGTACCCAGGGTGGAGGAGAGGAGACTCTCCTCCACGGACTGGGCACCATATAATTGGTCAAAAAAAAAGAATTAAAATAAAAAATAGTCATATACTCACCTTCGATGGCCCCCGGAGTGTTCCCGCCTCTCACCGCTGCATGCTGCCTCTTCGGTTCCTAAAGATGGTGTGGTTCAGGACCTGCGATGACATCGCTGTCTTGTGATTGGTCGCGAGACCGGTCATGTGACCGCTCACGTGACCGCGACGTCATCGAAGGTCCTGAACCACACCATCTATAGGAACAGAAGCCGCTGAGGATATCGGCTGTCTGCAGAGGGTGAGTATAACCATTTTTTTATTTTTTTTATTATTTTTAAACATTCTATCTTTTACTATAGATGCTGCATAAGCAGCATGTATAGTAAAAAGTTGGTCACACTTGTCAAACACTATGTTTGACAAGTGTGACCAACCTGTCAGTCAGTTTTCCAAGTGATGCTACAGATCGCTTGAAAAACTTTAGCATTCTGCAAGCTAATTACGCTTGCAAAATGCTAAAAAAACGCGAAAAAAACCGGGAAAAAACGCAAAAAAAAAAATGCGGATTTCTTGCAGAAAATTTCCGGTTTTCTTCAGGAAATTTCTGCAAGAAATCCTGACGTGTGCACATACCCTAAGGCTACTGGGCTGGTAGCTGAGCAGCTAATTTCTGTATAAAAGTAAATGGGCTGGAGAGAGCTGACTGGGATGTTAAGAGTTAACCCCTCTCCTATAATGTAACAACTGCATGGAAACTTGCTGTACACTATCAAATATAAAAGCTGTCATTGTAGGAGAATAACAGCAGACAAATAAAGCAAGTCTATTGCAAGCTTTAATTTAAGCAATATAAAAACTAGAGCATGCTATTTTCAGACAAAGATGTTGTCTGATTAAGACAGCTATATTCTGTGTGCCTTGTTAGGCATTGTGGACATCATAAATGGGGGTCTTCTTGGTTGGAGTCTTAAATATCAAGCAACAGCACTTTATTTCTGGGTGGACCAGCCCATCCATGTATTGCAGTGCAATACTACCACACATTGATGACTGTTGACAACCAGCAAACATCTACACATTTGATTATGATTATCAGAATGTTTGAGTAAAAGCTTGTAATAAAGTGAATCTCATTAGCGACAATAAACTTCAAAAGTTCACATTTTTTATGGTCAACAGTAAAAAGAATATCACTTAGGCTGGTTTCACACTTGCGTTTTGATCTGCAGCGTTTTTACCGAAAAAAACGCATGCGTTTTTTTCCCTATGTTTAACATTAAAAACGCATGCTTTTTTTGTACGCGTTTTGCCGCGTTTAACGACACATGCGTTTTCTTTGCTGCATTCGTTCTTTTGCAGAAATGCAACATGTAGTAATTTTCAGAGGCGTTTTTTTTTGCCCCCAAAAAACGCATGCGTTCATTTGCGTTTGATTTGCGTCAAAAAATACATTGATGTCTATGGAAACGCATACGTTTTTGCGTACATGCGTTTGCTTGCGTTTTAAACGCATGCGTTTTTATAGAAAAAAACAAGAATACACCCTGATAAGCCACCCCTCACCATCAGGGTGATAAAGGGATCCTAACCCTAACGCTAACCCTAACCCTACCCCTAACCCTAGGGATCCAAACCCTAACCCTAACCTTAACCCTACCCCTAACCCTACCCCTAACCCTAACCCTAACAATATGACAGTGAATACTCTCCGAGTTTATATTTTTAGTACTCTATAGCAATACCGTATATCTTGGGGTGTCCACATTGAACAAAGCTTTTTATTAGAAGAATGTCCTGGTCTCCAGGTCAACATAATAGACAATCCCTATGGATCCCTAGGATCCCTAGGGTTAGGGTTAGGGTTAGGGTTTGGATCCCTTTATCACCTTGATGGTGAGGGGTGGCTTATCAGTGACCTGGTGACCAGGACATTCTTCTAATAAAAAGCTACCCCTAACCCTAACCCTAGGGATCCAAACCCTAACCCTACCCCTAACACTAACCCTAACCCTACCCCTAACCCTAAACCTAACCCTAGGGATCCTAACCCTAACCCTATCCGTAACCCTAACCCTAACACTAGCTAATTCTATTAATAGTGGGTTTTCTAGTTGATTTTGATGATTGGCAGCTGTCACACACTTCTCATAATGCGTTTCAAAAACGAAAACGCAGGAAAAAACGCATGTAAACGCGTCAAAACGCCACGTTTTTTTTACTTCATGCAAAAACGCATGCGTCTAAAAAAACGCAGCGTTTGCACGCGTTTACATGCGTTTTTTCACCACATGTGTTTTTTTTACAAACGCTGCAGATCAAAACGCAAGTGTGAAACCAGCCTAACACTTATCAACACAAAAAAAGGATATGGATGTTGCATATATTGCATATTCTCATTTCAGGTTTGAATCCCTGCAAGATCCTTTATCCAAAAGAGGAGAATTCCTGCAAGCCAAAGTGGATCAGTATGAGTTTTATCACTACTGTGACCTCGAGTTGACATGGATCAATGAAAAGATGCCTGTTGCCAGCTCCACACATTTTGGCAAGTCATTGGATGCGGCTCTGAGCATGCTTCAGAAGCATAAGGTACCATGTCTTATTAACATGAGTGAAAGTACATCTGTGGTCTAAAATTCAGACATGGAGACAAACGTTTATGTTCGTCTTGATTTGTATTTCTCTATGCAAGATAAATATATATGGTAATTTGAAGGGTAAATACTAAATTGCTCAAACAATATTGTGGGGCTTTTCATAGCTAGCAGTAACTGATTACATTTTCTCAGAATTTATCAGCTTCATGCAGAATTATTTTTCCCATAAAAAAAAGAAAGCTGGGCAATACCCAACGGACCCTATTATAACTTGGCCAAATCTATGGTGCGATGCTAGTGTTTTACGACATATCATGGAGAGTGTGGGAACATCCATTTATAACAGATGGAACAGTGCATGGTTTCTCCCAACAGTAAAAAGGATGGCAGGCATCTTTATGCCCCATTTTGCAGCATTCTGGAATGCGGTACATATATCTCCAATCCCTTATGAAAGGCACAAAAAATACCTTTTATTATACACACAGACAGCGCAGTCCGGTCCAGTGAGCGTTTCTAATCTTGACGGCGCCTCCTCAATTCTTATGATCACCATCCATCTTCCCTGCTTCATGTGTGTCCTACGTCATCTACACAGTGTCCCCCATGATGCTTCTGCGCAGGCGTACTTCTCTCTACCCTGCCGAGGGCAGAGCAAAGTACTGTAGTACGCATGCGCTGGGAGAGGCCAAAGAATGCCAATGCCCTGAAGGTAAAGCTGCATGCGCACCATATTACTTTACTCTGCTCTCGGCAGAACAGAGAGACGTACGACTGCACCGGAGTGCGATGGGGGATGCTGTGTGGATGACTTAGGAGTTGGACCCATCATCCACACGAAGCAGGAAAGGAGGACTGTGATCCTAAGAAGAGAGGAGGCGCCGGATCAAGACCAGAGACGCCCATGGGAGCGGACCACTCCATCTGTGTGTATAATAAAAGGTCTAAAAGAGGTTATCCATTGTTCGGGAAACCCATTTTCCCCGGTGGTAGTTTTTAAAAAACGAAACAAGAAAACTGCGCTTTACTCACTCTTGCTGGATCCAGCACTGAGTGTCCACCGCTGCTCCTACAGTCTGTTATTGTCTACAGCGTTGACATCATGTCTACATCATTAACGTCATGTCAACAGCGCTGCAGCCAATCAATGAGCTCACTGGCTCTTCTTGAGTTGACAGAATGAGTTGCTCACTGATTGGTTACAGCCCTGTCGACATTTGGAGCACAGTTGAGACTCTGCTCTGGACCCACAAAGGGTGAGTAAAGAACACTTCTTCTTTTTTCACAACAAACCTCAGCTGAAGTAAAAGGTTTTTCCGAAATCAGAAAACCCCTTTAGGGGAAACCTTTACCTGAAACACATATGCATTTTCCTTTAAAGATATTATGAAATACTCATACAATGTAGACAGGAGACCTTTTTAGGCACATCTGTTGAAACCTTGTTAAGAACAGTGTTTTCATTGCTGGTTGCGGCCACGGTAAATGGCACCATGTTAATCCCCATTTGCTTTGGCCGATAGCATTGTGGTAGACTGTGAATTTTCCAGAATATGTTAGACATAGGAGGGCAGTTGTGGTCTGTGGCGTCCAGTGATCTAATCATTAATACACTGGCCTTTCTATCCTGTGGATTACAGGTTTCCTTGTAACGAATATTTGATAGTGTAGACCTTTCCAGTTGCGCTTCACTTACACTGTGTGCACAGCGCTGAGCGAGTGATGACATTACATTTCAGAGTAGCTGCTGTTACATGAGAGTATGACTGAATGCTTTATATGGTTGCCCGAAATAAAGAATTGTGATCCCTGACAACGTGTTCACATCTGGTTTGTAAAAATGTTTAACCCTTTAAGGTCTGGTCTATTGTAGGCCTTGGGTAGGACCAAGTATTTTTACTTTTTTTTTTTTTTTTGCCATTCAAATATCTGTTGAATTCTCCCATCCATGTAATTGTAACATATGACTTATTGATTAGATTTTATTATTATTTATAAGGAGGGGTGAAATGCAAAAATACAAATTCTGTCACTTTTTTTTTAACCTTGCTGTTTAACATGCAGTGACAATGGTGGGTTCACATGATGCGATCACTATGTGTTTTTTGCCGTAGTTTTCCAAAAATTGTGGATTTTAGAAAATTGCTGTAAACTGTGGCAAAAAAAACCCCTTCACCATGGCATGACTACAACTGTTGAACCCACCCTTTTGCTAGGCAGCGTTGGCGGGAGGAGGCACATTGAAATGGTAGAATTACTATTTCTTTCTTTCATAAAGTCCATGGCATTAAATGGCCAGAACAGGATCCATAGCTGCATTTTTGCTATTGACTGTATGTCATGGCACCTTAAAGGGCTTGTCCCTTTTCAGAAAAACTCTGTCCCCCAACTGCAGTTTATAAAAAAAAAAAAAAAACACGCTAACTGGACCTTACTCACCCTCCCCAGGTCCAACACTCGGTTTTCCCCTCCTGATCCTCATGTCTGTTACTGATTGCAGCGCTTACATCACGTTGACAGTGCTGCAGCCAATCAGAGAGCTCATCAGCTCTTATTGGGGTGTTCCATGTACAAGAGCTGAGTCACTGAGCTCATTGATGTGGTGTCAATGCTACAGCCAATAGTACACACAGGGAGCAGTGGTGGGGACTCAGGGACGATCAGTAAAGCATGTTTTTATTAATAATCTATGTCTCAGGACCGTGATTTTCTGAAAGCATACAACCTCTTTAAAGTCACCACAGTGATTTCTGACTGTGACATCACTTCGTACTCTGCAGTAGTTTGCCGAAGCTGAACCTCACAGTCATCCTGAACTGCCCAATTAATCAAAGCGAATATTACGTTTTGCACTTTCTTATCAGTGAATGTCATTGTTTGCAGATAAAAATTACCTGTACAAAATGTTTTTCATATACAGTTGTGGCCAAAAGTATTGACACCCCTGCAATTCTTTCAGATAATACTCAGTTTCTTCCTGAAAATGATTACAATCACAAATTCTTTGGTATTATTATCTTCGTTTAATTTGTCTCAAAAGAGAATGAAGCAAAAAGCAAAATATTGATCATTTCACACAAAACTCCAAAAATGGGCCAGACAAAAGTATTGGCACCCTCAGCCTAACACTTGGTTGCACAACATTTAGCCAAAATAACTGCGACCAACCGCTTCCGGTAACTATCAATGAGTTTCTTACAATGCTCTGCTGGAATTTTAGACCATTCTTTTTTGGCAAACTGCTCCAGGTCCCTGATATTTGAAGGGTGCCTTCTCCAAACTGCCATTTTTAGATCTCTCCACAGGTGTTCTATGGGATTCAGGTCTGGACTCATTGCTAGCCACCTTAGAAGTCTCCAGTGCTTTCTCTCAAACCATTTTCTAGTGCTTTTTGAAGTGTGTTTTGGGTCATTGTCCTGCTGGAAGACCCATGGCCTCTGAGGGAGACCCAGCTTTCTCACACTGGGCCCTACATTATGCTGCAAAATTTGTTGGTAGTCTTCAGACTTCATAATGCCATGCACACGGTCAAGCAGTCCAGTGCCAGAGGTAGCAAAGCAACCCCAAAACATCAGGGAACCTCCGCCATGTTTGACTGTAGGGACCGTGTTCTTTTCTTTGAATGCCTCTATTTTTCTCCTGTAAACTCTATGTTGATGCCTTTGCCCAAAAAGCTCTACTTTTGTCTCATCTGACCAGAGAACATTCTTCCAAAACGTTTTAGGCTTTTTCAGGTAAGTTTTGGCAAACTCCAGGCTGGCTTTTTTATGTCTCAGGGTAAGAAGTGGGGTCTTCCTGGGTCTCCTACCATACAGTCCCTTTTCATTCAGACGCCGACGGATAGTACGGGTTGACACTGTTGTACCCTCGGACTGCAGTGCAGCTTGAACTTGTTTGGACGTTAGTCGAGGTTCTTTATCCAACATCCGCGCAATCTTGTGTTGAAATCTCTTGTCAATTTTTCTTTTCCGTCCACATCTAGGGAGGTTAGCCACAGTGCCATGGGCTTTAAACTTCTTGATGACACTGCGCACGGTAGACACAGGAACATTCAGGTCTTTGGAGATGGACTTGTAGCCTTGAGATTGCTCATGCTTCCTCACAATTTGGTTTCTCAAGTCCTCAGACAGTTCTTTGGTCTTCTTTCTTTTCTCCATGCTCAATGTGGTACACACAAGGACACAGGACAGAGGTTGAGTCAACTTTAATCCATGTCAACTGGCTGCAAGTGTGATTTAGTTATTGCCAACACCTGTTAGGTGCCACAGGTAAGTTACAGGTGCTGTTAATTATACAAATTAGAGAAGCATCACATGATTTTTCGAACAGTGCCAATACTTTTGTCCACCCCCTTTTTTATGTTTGGTGTGAAATCATATCCAATTTGGCTTTAGGACAATTCTTTTTGTGTTTTTTCATTTTAGACAAATTAAATGAAGATAATAATAACAAAGAATTTGTGTTTGCAATCATTTTCAGGAAGAAACTGAGTATTATCTGACAGAATTGCAGGGGTGTCAATACTTTTGGCCACAACTGTATGCAATAGTCATTTTTCCACTTTAAAAGCACTGTAAAATCAATGATCTAGAACTTATTTGATCGCCTGTTGTTTAGGAGTTACAAGCCGAAGTCAACGCGCACAAACAGCAGCTACGTCGAGTCCTGGAGATTGGCAACTCTTTGATTGCAAGCAACCACCCTGAGTCTCGTAACATCTCTGACAAGAATAAAAAATTGCAAGATGTTTGGTCAGAGCTGGAGCAAGCGTGTGAGAAGAGGATGCGGAGCTTGCAGGATTCTGTCAGCTTCCAAAAGGTGAACGATCAGGTTTTACCATAGCTGCCCCCTCCCCCCCCCCCCCCCCCCCCGAGAGAGCTGCAAGGTTTACGCTAAAACTCTCCTGAAGGAGAAGCCAGGCCGCACCAGAGGATTCTCCAGTTCTCTGGTGGGTCAGTCCAACCCTGTCTATTGGTATACATTATACAACAAACATACGTACATATTTAGTTGTTTTCAAAGGTTTTATATAATATACATCATTGGCTCCTCTTTCACAATAGTTTCTGTAGCAAGCTTTTGTTTCCCAGTAGATGCTCTGTAAATGTACTATAACAATAGGATTTTTTTAAATAAAAAACTAAATTGATTTCTGATGTGTGACTAGAGTTATGGAAGATTAAATATATATTTTTTTATCCAATATGAAAGTTTCTTCTTGATGTGTCTGACATGGAGAGTTGGATTGGAGAAAAAATTCCATTGGCGAACAGTAAAGATTATGGTAAAGAGGAGTCTGCCACCCAAAAAATGATGAAGAAACATAAGGTATTCTAGAAAACGGCTGGTTCTAAGGTTTGCAATGTAGAATCATGCAAAAAAATAATAACCAAAAGTGTGTGTATCTAAGAGGATTAAATGCAGCAACCTTCTTCCAATTTTATGCCTAGGACTTACAGCAGGAGATTGAGCTCTACCAAGACTTGGCATCTACGCTAGGTTCCTCAGGACAGAATCTGCCTTCCTATGGATATGATGAAGTCGATGCTCCTGTTCAGAAGATACGTTCACAGATGAAGGATCTAAAGGATTGTGCAAGTGTAAGGTAATAGATCATTATGTCTTCTACCTACAACAATGGGTACATTTATAAATATTGTCTAACTAATTGACAACACAAACTATAGCTCCCTTACACATTTGATGGATGTCTTCCCGCAGCTATATTGACCATCATTCCCCTACACAGCAGCGATCTCTCATCTGAGCTCTCTTGTATTGACATCTCTGGCGGCAGCTTATCTTCTAAAGAATAAAAGGATCGGCAGCTCATAATTGGACATCCCAGATCCTTAACTCCCTTTTAAATCATCTTTATCGATCCTTATACATATTAGACTTTTGGTTGAACCCATCAGTAATCGTGGGGTTGGCCAATGTTAGTCTAATGTGTTGTGGCGTTTTAGACTAGATGGTCTTAAAATGTGCCGGATTTATCACACTGCTTTGTGGTGTTTAATAGATATAATGTATTTTTAGACTATCTGATCTAAGTTTATCTATTAGTGGACTTACTTTGTGCTGGAAATATATGCTCCTTTCTCAGTAAATCAAATCCCTTTCAATGACACCATGCTTTTGTTGCTTAAAACTCATAATAATTATAGTGCGAGTCATGAGAAAGTCAAAGTGCAATACAAATAGGAATTCGGGGAATAGAACTAAGTTTATATCACAGGCATGTTTTAGGTGGCCACGACAAGTTCCTACACCTATATGGCCATTTTAAGTGAAACTCGTTGCTACTCCAAGTCTCTGTCCCAGATCACTCCAAAAGTGAGAAGCAGAGAAAGAAGAAAGTAGAATAACTGCTGAAAAAGGGAAAGGTGAAGACAGCGGAGAGACAAGACATTAAGCACCAACAGTACGTGTTCATAGTTTTCCACCCTGGGCTCTACCACATCCACAAATGAAAGACCAAGCAAATTATGGTAAATCAACCAAGCTTCCTTTCCAAATTTGACCCGCATCAAAAATCAATTTGTCGATCAAGTACCATAAATTTAATCAGTAAGTCCTTTATCGTCACCAATAATACATACAAGAGACCTATACCGCCCGACCATGACCATATATTACCACCAGAGAATGACCGTATAATACCAACCTGCTAATTTTTTTTTTAAACTCGTTTATTAATTGCAAAATAAATCATACAGTACACACATTTGCATTCGTGTCCATCATTATCAGTTGTAACGTAACAAAACAAATAATTACAATGCATCATCACATCTGGAATATTACAAAAGTAACAAATGGTGTATGTCGGTCATTAGCATCTTATAAATCTCCTATGGTATAACTTAACTACATTAACTACTAATAGGACGCCGCCAAAAAGAGAACTCCATATATATTTCACCCTGTAAGCAATGCCCCCGAAACCATAGACCCTGCTTCTCACATGGATATTGTATTGGTGCAGACTATAGAGTGTGATAAGAGGAGTTCCATCTACCCCATATTTTCTCAAATTTATCAGGACATCCTCTATTCTGATATAATGTCCGTTCATATGGAATAATTGAGTTTACTAGATCAACCCAAGCTCTAAGAGATGGGCAAGAACCACCCATCCATCGCAGCGCCAGTACCTTTTGTGCCATGAACAGTGCCTCCCGCAAGAAAATCCCAGTGTAGTGATCCCAAGATTCCGCATCCCACACCCCAAATAAACAGGTCAATGGCTCAAGTGGGACAGGAATCAACAACAAGGACGTCAATAATGCCGTCACCTCCTTCCAATAATGAAAAATAACAGGACACCTCCAAATCATATGAATGAAATCTGCATCACTGGAATGACATCTCAGACAATCTGACGAGTGGAGACGGCCCATTTTAAAAAGACGAGTCGGGGTCAGATAAGACTGGTATATGATGTATAATTGGATCATCTTATTGTTAATTGATGGGGAGACCTTAGTTGGAGATTCCAAAATATCGTCCCATTCTTCCCCTAGTGTATTAGGAAGAAGTGCCTCCCATTTCCCTTTAATAGAATTTATAATAGACCCCCCTCCTATGGATAACAGATAGGTGTATAGAGAGGAAATAAGTCCTTGGGGACCTTGCGATTTGAGAGTTCCTATTAGAGGTAAAGATGAAATGGCCTGCCCTGTACCCATATTCCGCATGTGCGAATGAAAGGCTGACCTTAACTGTAGATAACGGAAAAATTGAGACCTCGGGATATTATAAGTATTCTGTAATTGTTCAAAGGAGATAAAGATCACGTGATTATGTATATTGCCTACCGAGAGAACACCATGCGATATCCAAAATTCCGTGGACGGTTGGCCCAACAATCCTGGAAAATAACTGTTATTCCACAGTGGCATTTCGGCTATTATATCTACAAATTTAGTAATTTTTTTGATTTGCCTTCATGTTAATCGTGCCAGCCGGAGTAGAGGCAGCAGACGAGGAACACCAACCTTCTCCAACCTGCTAATTTGTTAATACAAATCACTGTACTAACACTAATATTACTCGCATACTATAACCATATAGTGGGAGGTATCACTATATACAGCACAGGTAGCTCCAGTGACTCACTGGTGATGTCTCCAATTGAAGTAATTAATTTCCTCTTTTCTTCTTCATCCGGCACAGACCTCTATGAGTTCTTTCATCCATGATTCATCTCTGCAGAAAGTAACTCTCAGACATCTGTGGCTGAGCACCCTTCCCACTTTTCCCCCACTTTTACAGTAACAGTACCTCCCTTTTGTCCCACAGTAAAAGTATTTCCAAAAATAAAATACTATACAATAGTGATGTTCCCATATATAGTAGTAATGCTTATGTATGTAATAGTATGCAGGTACTGAGTATGTCACCACGGAACAGACAGACCAACAGTTGAGGGGTTTAATAAAAGGAATCAGGTTCTCCTCGCAGGGAGGAAGCAATGGAAAATAACTAGCAATAAAACAGTGCAAAATTAAGGGAGTCAAACAGTGTAACAGAAATAAGCAGGATTTCTTGAGAAAAGAACACTTATTAGTCTGATGAGGACTTGCTTGGAGGGTTGTCTTCTCCAACATAGGCGTCGAGAAACAGCGGCACTTGTCGTCCCTCTGTTGTCCGTGGGCTGAGTAGTCTCTAGGAGTCTGCTGCCTGGGGATTCGGGAGTTAATGTGGTATGCACAGGCTCTGAGTCTTTAGCTTTTACAGCACAGCCAGGAATCAGGGGCTCTGCACTGTTAAGTCTCTGTACCAGGGATCAGGGGCTCTGCACTGTTAAGTCTCTGTACCAGGAATCACAGTCTCTGTACTGATACCGCGGGGACCAGGGGGTCGAAGTCTCTGCACGGGCCAATGTCTCTACACGGGTCTCAAAGCGTCCCTCTCCAGTCACAGCAGAGTCCGCTTTCATGTACTCACAAGATGCAGTCTTTCTGCGCAGTCTCCGTCTATTTGTCCTCAGACCGGGAGCTCTCTCTCTCCCGGAGCGCAGATGCACCCTGCTCTGCACGCTGCTCATGCTGCTCTGTCCCCTGCACGCGTGCCTTTCCCGCTCTCTGCCCGCTTCCTTCCTGTCCCAGTCTCCAAGTCTGCCCCTTGGGGAACCTGCAGCACAGCTCAATGGTTCCAGGCACAGAGCCGAGAAGGTAACCGCCCCCAGACTCTCCTTGTGTTTTAACTCCTTACATGTACTGTTTGTGCCCCAAAACAGTAGAATTGCCCCATCCCATACAAGAGTAATGTCCCTCTTTGTAGACCTGATATAGTTGCAATAAACCCTTTGTGGCCCCATACATTAATAATACCTCCTCATGTGGCCCCCATACATTAACCCCTTCCCGACATGTGACGGAATAGTACGTCACATGTCGGGACCCCCGCTTTGATGTGCGCTCCGGCGGTGAGCGCACATCAAAGTCGCGACATGTCAGCTGTTTTTTACAGCTGACATGTGCGCGCAATAGCGGCGGGTGAAATCGCGATCACCCGCCGCTATTAACTAGTTAAATGCCGCTGTCAAACGCAGACAGCGGCATTTAACTACCGCATCCGGCCGTGCGGCCGGATATGAGCGCATCGCCAACCCCCGTCACATGATCGGGGGTCGGCGATGCTCCTCCATTGTAACCATAGAGGTCCTTGAGACCTCTATGGTTACTGATTGCCGGTGGCTGTGAGCGCCCCCCTGTGGTCGGCGCTCACAGCACACCTGCATTTTAGCTACATAACAGCGATCTGATGATCGCTGCTATGTAGCAGAGCCGATCGGGCTGTGCCTGCTTCTAGCCTCCCATGGAGGCTATAGAAGCATGGCAAAAGTAAAAAAAAAAAGTTTTTAAAAATGTGAAAAAAATAAAAAAAATATAAAAGTTTAAATCACCCCCCTTTCGCCCCAATCAAAATAAATCAATTAAAAAAAACCCCAACCTACACATATTTGGTATCGCCGCGTTCAGAATCGCCCGATCTATCAATAAAAAAAAAGCATTAACCTGATCGCTAAATGGCGTAATGAGAAAAAAATTCGAAACGCCAGATTTACGTTTTTTTGGTCGCCACGACATTGCATTAAAATGCAATAACGGGCGATCAAAAGAACGTATCTACACCAAAATGCTATCATTAAAAACGCCAGCTCGGCACGCAAAAAATAAGCCCTCACCTGACCCCAGATCTTGAAAAATGGAGACGCTACGAGTATCGGAAAATGGCGCAATTTTGTTTTGTTTTGTTTTTTGCAAAGTTTGGAATTTTTTTTCACCACTTAGGTGAAAAATAACCTAGTCATGTTAGGTGTCTATGAACTCGTAGTGACCTGGAGAATCATAATGGCAGGTCAGTTTTAGCATTTAGTGAACCTAGCAAAATAGGCAAGCAAAAAACAAGTGTGGGATTGCACTTTTTTTGCAATTTCACTGCACTTGGAATTTTTTTCCCGTTTTCTAGTACACGACATGCTAAAACCAATGATGTCGTTCAAAAGTACAACTCGTCCCGCAAAAAATAAGCCCTCACATGGCCAAATTGACGGAAAAATAAAAAAGTTATGGCTCTGGGAAGGAGGGGAGCGAAAAACGAAAACGGAAAAACGGAAAAAGCTCCGGGGGTGAAGGGGTTAATAATGTTTCCTATAAATTAATAAGGTCTCCACATATGGCCCCAAACTTTATAATGTCGCCGTTTGTGGCCCCATGTCTCTAAATAATGCCCCCATTGTGCTTTTCACACTACTATTGAAAAAAACAACCAAATCCAAATTGTCCCCATGCCTATGATGAGTGTCTCAGTCCTCATCCTTCCCCCGGTGTAGGTGGTGCAGTGCATTGACGTCATTGCTCCACCTGTGGCATGATTGACCCACGGGTGTAACTACAATAGGTGCAGGGGTTGCAATCGCACTCGGGTCCCAGAGCCTAGGGAGACCAAAAAGTCAATTTAGCCTATGTAAAAAGACCAATGCTATTAAAGACTTGCAATAATTGGGGGCCCTGTTGGAGCTTTTGCATCGGGGCCCTTAATCTGCAAGTTATGCCACTGGATAGACCCGTGACTGTAGAGTAAGTGCAGGGCAGGGAGCTCAGCTAGTGGCTCTCTGTTCCACAATAGATTTCAATTGGAGGTGCTCCTCCAGAGGTCCGGTCACTGTCGCATCCCCTGAATACCAGTGATCGTTTTACCTCTTTGTTCCAGTGCCTGGGTGTATATTCTATCAGGTTGTAGAGGAAATGTCTGAGGTGACAATTATTATTAACCCTTAATAATCCTTGGATTGCGTCTCAGGTGAGCCCCTAATCGGATCCCTGTAACAGCTCCATAAATTTTAAAGTCAAGCTCCAGAATTGATGTAATCGAGAATAGCTTCACCAAGAATCATAAAATGGTAGAGTTGGAAGGGACCTCCACGGTCATCGTGTCCAACCCCCCGCTCAATGCAGGATTCACTAAACCATCCCAGACAGATGTCTGTCCAGCCTCTGTATGAAGACTTCCATGGAAGGAGAACTCACCATCTCTCGTTGCAGCCTTTTCCACTCATTGATGACCCTCACTGTCAATTTTTTATATATATCTAATTTGTATCTTCTCCTTTTCAGTTGTTCCTTTTCAGCTGATGTAATTCTATACCATTGAGATAGTATTTTCTAATATTTTTGTATACCTATGCGTGACATTTTGTGATTTATGAAAACTGTAAATACAAACAGGTTGAGTAAGTATGTAAGTATCTTCGTCTTATCAACTGTGCTCCATCAACTTAGGTTATTTTCATATTTTAGTACAAAGCTCAACATAAAAAAAAAAAAAGTTTCGCTTTATCATTATCTACTATTATTACTCTGCATAGATGGGGAAAACTGGAAGAGGCTTTGGCTCTGCATGAATACATCCGAGAATCTGGAGACCTTCAGGAATGGATTAACCAGCAAAGACAAGTAGCTAGTTCTGAGGACTATGGCAACGACTACGAGCATGTCCTGGTTAGAAAGTCATTATTTTTTCTCATAATTAATTTAGTAGACTTTTTGACTATATGTATATATCTATATTCCATCTCCCTTTGGTGATGCTGATCACTAGAAAACATTGTATACATTTTTATTAAGATCGGATGTGTAGTTTCCTTTAGGAAAAGTGTAGCCTAAGCTATAGAAGAAGATAAATAATTCAAGGCATTAACACAAACGCAACTAGGTGGTAAAAAATAAAAAAGGGGGAATCAAAAGAGCACCACAGAAATTAGCCATGCATTGCCCCCTCCTGACAACACAATAGGCATAACACATGCTATGTAATCTGACAGCAGGATGATGTAGGGACATAGACCATGATTCCAGCAATGTATCACTTACTGGGTGCAGCAGTTGTGATACAATCACAGTTTTTTCTGCCGCAGATCTAGCAGAGCTCGGAATGCTGAGCTTTTTATAATCCCACCCACTGATTGGCTGCTTTCTATACTTTACATTGACAGAAAGCTTCTAATCAGTGGTGGGGGCGTGGTTGGACTAGGTAGCACAAGACAACTAGTCCTGTAATGATAATCTCCTGCTGATAAAACACTGATTTGTATTGAAACAGCAAAACACAGCCTAGTAAGTGACACATTGCAGGAATCAGGCTCTCTGCCTCTACATTATGCTGCTCTCAGATTATATAGAAAAAAACCTTCTGACATATTCTCTTTAATAGAAATAACATTTGGAGGAGATCTCTTATTTTCTTAAAGTTCTGAGATATTTGAAAACCTAATAAATATTTTTGTTAATTACACAAAAATGTATAAAATAGCAATATCAATAAAAAAAACACCCCCACGTATCTTTGTAAACCTTTTGTTTCCACAGCAACTCCAAGCTAAGTTTGACACCTTCCAGCACCAGATGGAAACAGCTGGACAAAGGATGGCCGGGTGCCAACAACTTGCTGATAGTCTTCTTAACAGAGGACATTCTGACTCCATGCAAATTGTACAAAAACAAAAGGAGCTACGGTAAATTAATTTTGGAAGTACTTTTTTGGTAGATGAGTCTAATAACTTACAGTAGTTATAAAGACAAGATAGGTAAAATTATGAATTAAATCATAGACAGAAAAGTCCGATTTATCAAAGTATAAAGACCAGGGAAGAGGGGGCGCTACTGTGCAACCAACCCGGCAAACAGGGCAACACAGACAATGGTTAACAAAACTCCAGGCATACAAAATATTCACTCACATGTAGCAAAGGAATATACCGGAGTGTGAAGAAAACAAAAACAGAGAAATATAAGGAATTACCACGCATACAAACCAAGCAACGGTCACTGATGACTCCTCCAACTCTCCCTCTCCCTCAGTTAGCCATGCAGCAAATGCTAGCTCTGACGAGTTATGAGAGCCCAGATTATAAAAGGAAAAGGAGTGGCTAACCGAGCTCAGCTGTGAGTACAGGGATTTCCAACATGGCTGATTAACCACTGTTCTGCCAGAAGAATAAACCCATATAAAATTAAGGCGAAGTGCTTCTTCTCAGCACCGGAGTAGGAGCAATCAGACACTGCGGTCTTCTGGCTCCACACTGTTGCGGTAACCCCGTGACAGTATCCTATCCAATACATACACCTATGTATAATATGCTCTGCATTATTTTGAAAGTCACCACTCATGAAGCCAGAATTTGGGCAGGAAAGGGGAGTAGTTTGGAGCTCACCACACTGGAAACTAAATCAAAATAAAATTGGAATTCACTGGTCAGTGTTGAACCTTCTAGTGGAAAAAAGAAAAGATTGTTCCCGGCACATCCGTCCAGGTAATGAACTCAATTTTATTAGGTGAACATTAAAATTCTAAAACATTTACCTGACGCGTTTGTGGCGCCCTTAGTCCTAATAAAATTGAGTTATTTTATTACCTAAACGGCTGTGCCGGAAACAATCCTTTCTCTCGCACCATTTGTAGGGTTATCCTGCTGACCTCAAGTTACTACTTTTTGACCAAACCAATAGACTTTAATTGTGGTATATTATTCTGACTAAGGACATACATTTAATAGTATTCCAGTAATGTATTTTGCCTATGTGCACAAGAGCTCTTCTGCCAAGTGGTCCCTAAATGTGGTACAATAAGGTTATGGGTGAAAATGACAATTTAAACAGCACCAGAGTTATTTTCTAAAGAAATATTTTTATTAAACACAAAATATTAAAAAGTTACCACAAAGGGTAACAGTGGCAAGTAAATGTTAACACAAATAATGAAAATATTAACACAAATAATAATCATATTAACATGGACTTATATCAGTATATATAATCTGATCCCAAATAATGTGCTATGGTACGCACAGCGGTCCAGGCCCTATGTAGCAGCAATCAAACGTATAAACTTAGAGACATCAGATATAACTGAGGGACAAGTAATGCAATTGGCCCTATTCTGGTCAGATGACCGGAACGGCTCTGCATTTAAGATGGACAGCTAGACCAGTGAGACCACGCCCCCTTGAGGAAGTGAGGTTTATCCTCACGAAACGTGCGTCGGGGATAGCGGTCCGGTCCCTCATCACCTTACAGACTCCATGGGTAATTAACCGTTCATTTTTCACTGTTTATTGGTTACTTTATTGGCAGCAATCCTTCAACATGAGTATGTGGTGACAATCCACCAAACTTTTTTACCGGTGGTGAAAGGTTTTTTCCTTTCCCCTTTTGTTACATATATGTGGAAGTTGTCCCCTGTAGATTTTCAGTTATATCTGATGTCTCTAAGTTTATACGTTTGATTGCTGCTACATAGGGCCTGGACCGCTGTGCGTACTATAGCACATTATTTGGGATCAGATTATATATACTGATATAAGTCCATGTTAATATGATTATTATTTGTGTTAATATTTTCATTATTTGTGTTAATATTTACTTGCCACTGTTACCCTTTGTGGTAACTTTTTAATATTTTGTGTTTAATAAAAATATTTCTTTAGAAAATAACTCTGGTGCTGTTTAAATTGTCATAGTTACTATTGAGTTGATATATGCAATTTCTTATATACTGCTGGTTTCTCTATATACTAAAGGTTATGGGTGAAACCTAATTCTTGGCCAATAAAGCTGCTCCGCATATCTGTCTTAGTTATAAATGTAAATATCGTCACACATTCAAGAGATGATTGTGTTCTTTTGCCTCGTTTAGTGGCTGTGGAGCAGCTGTTTTTATAGTTTGTAAGGTCACACACTAGGTAAAAAAACAGATTTTTTTTTTTTAATAATCCCTTCTGCCCTGCACGTATCTTTATAACCTCAGGTAAAGAGGCAGAGAATAAGTGCCAAGGAAGCAGGGATTAGTCGTATATCTCTGGGCGCTGGATCCTCCCAGCTTAAAATCAAATTGGCAATTGCAGCCTCTTCCGGACCAGAAGCTTTAATTAGATAATTATTTCAGGCATACCGAATGACAGAATAAATAATACAGCTGCTTGTCATGACTCTGACCACACTGACACTTTTGCAGCGGTCTTACAACATTTCTGCAGCATATTTTTCATTTTTTATTAGTTATTTTTACATTTTTAAATACACAGGGAAATCTTGTTGAGTAATAATAATAATCTTTATTTATATAGCGCCAACATATTCCGCAACACTTTACAATCCAACAGTTCATATACAAGTCATAAGTAACAATGTTAAAAATAATACAGTAATTAAAGCAAAGTAATGACGACCCTACGATCTACAATCTTGAATTAAGCTAGTTGTTTTTTTCCAGGCTAATTATCTTCCTTGATGCATCTAGATAAAAATGCTTTCTTTGCACGAAAGCATTAAATATGATCTAAAACATGTTTCCCTTCTTAAAGATAGTGTTTGATTGTCATCTGTGCTAAACCTCTCTGGGCATATGGAAATGTTTCTGTCTGTAACATATAAAAAATATTGCACTTCATTTGTGTTCTTCCTTATGGATCATAATATAATAAGTGATAGAGGTGAAATCCTTTACCCTACGAAACATTTTGCCTCATTTCAGATGAACTTAAGTATTTAATAAACCTAGGAATTATGTATGTACAAAGCTGTAACCCCTTAATGACCGCCGATACGACTTTTAACGGCGGCAGTAAAGGGTTTGAAATAAGTGTATAGCACCTCCAGAGTTGAATTTCTATGGGGGGGATAGCTGAGATCCCAGAGAACATGATTTGGGTCGGTTTTTACCGACCCCAGTGCTGCGATCGCCTTTATTAAAGGAATATCGGCGACCGCAAAAAAAAGTCAGATTTCCCATTTAATTTCTCTCTCCTCTGATGTGATCGCACATCAGAAGAGAGAGAAATGTGTTCCCCTATCCCCCTGGTACTTCCAATGTCCCTGCATCTCCCCGTGAAGTACCTGGGCCGCTGGTGTCCTCTTCCCGGGAGAAAATGGCGGGCACATGCATAGTGCGCCCACCAAGATCTGCCGGCTGGCACCCGGCAACAATAGGAATTTTTTCCTATTGGTTCATTTTGATCACTGTGATAGACTCTATCACAGTGATCAAAATAAAAAAATAGTAACTAAAACCCCCCTTTATCACCCCCTTAGTTGGGTAAAAATAACGAAATAAAAATATATATATTTATTTCCATTTTTCCATTAGGGTTAGAGTTGGGCTAAAGTTGGGGTTGGGCTAAAGTTGGGGTTAAAATTGGGGAATTTCCACTGTTTTGGTACATCAGGGGGTCTCCAAATGTGACATGGCGCCACCATTGATTCCAGCAAATTTTGCGTTCAAAAGTCAAATGGTGCTCCCTCCCTCCTCCGCCGAAACAGTGGCTTTCCCCCACATATGGGGTATCGGCATACTCAGGAGACATTACACAACAACTTTTGTGGTCCATTTTCTCCTGATACCCTTAAGAAAATAAAAAAAATTGGTTCCAAAGTAAATTTTTTGTGAGAAAAGTAAAATGTTCATTTTTACCTCTCACATTGCTTTAGTTCTCGTGAAGCACCTGAAGGGTTAGTAAACTTCTTGAATGTGGTTTTGCGCACCTTGAGGGGTGCAGTTTTTAGAATGATGTCACTTTGGGGTATTTTCTGTTATATTGACCCCCAAACTCACTTCAAATATGAGATGGTCCCTAAAAAAATGGTTTTATAAATTTTGCTGGAAAAATGAGAAATCGCTGGTCAACTGTTAACCCTGTGATATAGTGACCCCTGTAACAGGTAGGGGGCGCTGCATGGTCTCCCCGGTATGTGCACGGAGTCGTATTGAGGCCGTGAGAATTGACCTGCAGTAATGTCAGGATCACGTGACCAGCCCAGGTGATCCATTACTGTGGGTGTGGTTACAGGTACATAACCTGACCAGGGTGTGGGTCACGTGGTCTTCTGTGTGGTTCCTGTGTGGTTCCAGTGTTTGGATCTGGATGGTCCAAGTGCAAGGTCCTGGAAGCCTGTGCTTGGGCTGTGTGCCCCGTGTAGGAAGACCTGGGAGGAGGCTTCCTGGAAAGCACATGGCTTGGACCTGGTGGCCTGTGGTGTTGGACTGAGTCCTGAATAGCACCCAGACAGGCCACGGCCTCGGTGTTGAACGGTCCCAGGTGGGATGGACGTTCTGAAGAACACAGTGTGATCATGGTCCGGCACAGTCTGTGTTAGAAGCTCCTGCGAGTGGAGTCTTCTTGGAGCACCTGAGAGACTGTGGACCTGGATGATCGGCGTTGGGGAAGCTACCGGCCTTCGGTGGCTCTGGACTGACTGATGTGTGCCGGCCAGGCAAGTTGGTGAACCCCGTTAGGCAGTTTCCCCAGGAGAGCGGACTGACAAGGAGTCAGCAGATGGAGCAGGAGCTCCCATAAGGTACCATTGTCTGATGTTGCTTGTTATGTTCTATGAACTGTGTGGGAGAGGACCAGCATGTTTAGTTGCTACAGACTGAGGATATGAAACGTGATGTGATGTCCTGGTACAGTGTGTAAATGGACTGTTCACGATGTGGTTTATGATACCCTAATAAACCAGATAGACTGTTTTGTTTTAAAAACCCGTGCCCGTGTGCTGAATGTCGCGGCAAAGCGAGTGTCCCCCAACACACTCAGTAAGAATAGTCTTACATTTTCTTACAACCCTTATAACGTCCTAACAAAAAAAAGTATGTTTCCAGTAGACATGTGAAAGTAGACATGTGGGAAATGTTATTTATTAACTATTTTGTGTTACACCACTCTCTGATTTAAGGATACAAAAATTTAAAGTTTGAAAATTGCAACATTTTCAAAATTTTTGCCAAACTTCAATTTTCTTCAAAAATAAACGCAAGTCAGAATTGTAAAAATTGGCCTGGTCATTAAGTAAAATGAGCATTAAGTGTATAAATAGTGATTGTATATGTAAATAACACAGCGTACTTAGGCTGGTTTCACACTTGCGTTTTGATCTGCAGCTTTTTTTAAAAAAACGCATGTGGTGAAAAAACGCATGTAAACGCGGCAAAACGCCGCATTTTTTAGACGCATGCGTTTTTGCATGCAGAAAAAAAATGCGGCGTTTTGCGGCATTTACATGCGTTTTTTCCTGCGTTTGCGTTTTTTAAACGCATGCTGAGAAGTGTGTGACAGCTGCCAATCATCAAAATCAACTAGAAAACACACTAAAAACAGAAATAGCTAGGGTTAGGGTTAGGGTTAGGGTTAGGATCCCTAGTAACCCTAGGGATCCTAACCCTAACCCTAGGGATCCTAACTCTAACCCTAGGGGTTAGGTTTAGGATCCCTAGGGTTAGGGTTAGGGTTAGGATCCCTAGTAACCCTAGGGTTAGGGTTAGGGTTTTCTTGTTTTTTCTTGTGTTTAGGGTTAGGGTTAGGGTTAGGGTTTTCTTGTTTTTTCTTGTGTTTAGGGTTAGGGTTAGGGTTTTCTTGTTTTTTCTTGTGTTTTTCTATAAAAACGCATGCGTTTTTAACGCAAGCAAACGCATGTGCTTAAAAACGCATGCGTTTACATAGACAGCAATGCATTTTTTTGCCGCGAATAAACACATGTTTTTTTGCGGCAAAAAAACGCCGCTAGAAATTACTACAGGCTGCATTTCTGCAAATGAACGCACGCGTCAAAAAACGCATGCGTTGTCGAAAACGCGTCAAAACGCACGCTAAAAAACGCATGCGTTTTTTAATGTTAAGTATAGGAAAAAAATGCATGCGGTTTTTTTAGCGCTAAAACGCTGCAGATCAAAAGGCAAGTGTGAAACCAGCCTTAGTTGACACTATTTTGGTCAAAAGAGCATAAAAGCCATCCCGCCGCGACAAGGTGAACCCAATCCGAATGGACTCTAATTTTTGTCGTATAAGTATAAAGCTATACATAAGTTTATGTACGGTAACTTTTTTTGTTGGTTTGCTTGTTTTAAAGGGCATCTTGGGAAGAACTTCAGCAACTAACTAAGCAACGGGGAAAACGGCTGCAAGATGCTGAAGCTGTTCATAAGTGTTTTTGGGATCTAAAAGAAGCCCTCTCTCACATAGAGGTTAATATGATTGATAAATAGTAATTGTTTTGATAAACACGTGTAGTAAATAGAATTTTTGGTGCCCTATTTCATAAATCTTACTTAATGAATACGAGAAGCATAGAAAGTTTCTTTTTTCCAGTGAAAAATCACTGATGAAGCTCGTATTCAAGAAACTGAATAAGGCTCATTAGGGTAGTCCCATCATCAGGATCATATCCCAATATGTAGCATGTGTAATAATAATAATAGCTCTAATTAGAAATGGAGTATAGTTCTCCTGATAACCTATGTCGCTTACCCCATGTGCAGGGCATTGCAATAGCTTAGGTATCCACGGCTACAACCACTCATATAGTGACATTTAGCTGTTAGTGGTCGTACCCATGGATACCTGAGCTAGTGCAATGCCTGCACATGGGGTAAGTGACATATCAAATCAAAATAACTATACTACATTTTTAATTGGGGATATTGGCTAATATTATTATTCTTACACCTACTACATACAGGGATAGGATCTTGGAGATGGGAATACTCCTTTGTCTTTATTGTTCCTTTATAAAACTGTTTTTAATGCAAAAAATGACATCAGTAAATTTAGTCTAATGGAACAGTTTGTTTTTCAGGATTTCTTATATATAGCCATCATATTTCACATCACTTTACAGACATCATCATCACTGTCCCCAGTGGGTGCTCACCATATAAATTCCCGATCAGTATGTCTTTGTAATGAGGAAATCTGAGAACCTGGAGGAAACCCACACAAACATGGGGAGAACATACAAACTCCTTGCAAATATTGTCCTGGGTGAGATTTCAACCCAGGACCCCAGCTCTGTAAAGCAACAGTGCTAACCACTGAGCCACCTTGCTGCCTAATTCACTATTTACATAGATCATGTACAAAGATCTCTGCATTTTTCATATTAGATTGCTAATTTCTTAATTTCAGGAACTGCCATGAGCAAATTTTTCCCCATGTCTACAATTAACTTCCACTGTGTAATGCGCATTAGTGATAATTGGCACCAGATACATGATATTACACTAATGTGCCAAAAAATGGACAGAGGTGACACAGTATTTGGGGATCTTATCATTAGATATCTGAGCATAGATGTTTTTTTTAATTGCCTGGCAGGAAAAATCCCAAAGCATTCCTGATGACATTGCCAAAGACCTTAGTGGAGTCCAGTCCCAGCTGCGCAAACACGAGGCCCTGGAACATGAGTTGTCTGGGAATGAGCAGCAGGTAAGGGATTCATTACTGTGCATGTCTGGGGAATCGTAGCCGCAGTGCTCCCTTCTTAAGACACTCACTATTCTTACATGGCTGATGTGGCCCAGCTGTCACAAGCATTCACACAGCTCGGTGACATTTCAGTTCAGGCTTCGATCATGTGTCAATAGCACTATGCATACAAGAAAAAGGAGGTGTCTGTCTAGGGAGTACGCGTGCTGGCCCTACGACTCTGATACACAACTCAATGTAAATGAGCTCCGAACAGCTTTACATGGGTCACTATTGTGGTTATCGTAAATTTTAAAACCTATTAAAGAAGTCCTCCTCCTCCTCCCATCAAAGATTTAATCTTTTTGATATACTGTATTTCAGTCATCATATTATATAGCACTGTGTATTTACAATTGCACATTTTGCCTTTCTACTCAGTTAAATTCTTTTCTCTGCTCTATGTAAAAACAGGAAGTCTTTTCACTGCATGAGTCATCCCCCTCTTCAACTCCTGACCCAGCTGCTTCGCTCCTCCATGCCAGGGACTTCTGTAGTGACTCATGACTCTTACAGGGAAAATTGACCTCCCGTTTCTACATAGAGCTAAGAAGGATTCAGCTAGTCAGTTTTTAATCACATGATGTCATAGATCTAATGGAAAAGAGATGAATTAACTGGGTAGTAAGACAAAATGAGCAATTGAAAGTACACATTGCTATATAATATAATGATTGCAATATATTAAGAGGATAAAAATTTTGATGGGAGGAGGAGTGCTACTTTAATCTTGTACACAGGTTCATTGACATCAGCTTTAGGTGTTATAAATGGTCTTTATATATACTGAATAAACCCAACTAAAACTGCTAAAAATTTGTGTATCTAACACTATTGTTAGCTTCCTTTTTTTATTTAATTTCAGTCTTAGATTTTTATAAAATGTGTCCACCGGTACAAATGTTGTTACTAGTCTATAAAACATACTGCAATATAGAAAAATAGAGAAACAGCAGCATGTCTATAACTTTAACTTTCACATGTAAAATACAGGACAAGACAAATGAGGACAAGAAAACTGAGGTTTTATCCATTTTTAACAATAACTGCACTTTCTTTGTGAAGTTAGAATGGAAGAATAACTAAGCATTATTTTTTTCATTGCTTCAATGCAACTAAATAAAAATAAGCTGAGTTGCGAGTAGTCTTGATTTAAAATGTTCTACAATCTTGGGGGGTTTTGCTGCTTTATGTCTCCATCCCTACCCTCCCAACCTTGTGAAAACCAATGTGTCACCATTGTTGCAGACAGGCTCGGACTGGCCCATAGGGGAACAAGGGAATCCCCTGGTGGGCCCTTGTGCAGATATTGGCCCCCAACACCACTGTTTGAGCAATACTTGGCATAATTTACTCTGTACAGAACAAAGCAGCATATCATCAGTCATTAACCAAACTACCCAGTTTACAATTATATAGAATCATAGGTAATTTGTGAACAAGGGAAGTGTAATATTTGCATGCAGTTGAAAAGTGGGCTCCGCAAAGTCACTGTTACTGGTGGGCTCTTGTCATCCAGTGCAACACTGGTTGCAGACTGTAAACAACCTTCTGTAGTCTGATCCTGAATTTATACTTTCATCTGTTCCCTACTTCTAGATGAAGAGCATCAAACTTGGGAAATCTATTATTTTTGTCTTTATCTTCAAGGGGATAACTTGCTGATTACTGGCTCTCTCTTTGATCCCTTGAACGGAACTCTATTATTCTGGCTCTGCATCCCTGTTTTGAATAAAGTGGATATGATGTTACTCAGCCATTGCTCCATTTATTGCAGGGGTGGGCAATTAATTTTCCCAATGGGCCACATGAGAGACCGTGACTGTTGTGGAGGGCCGAACCAATAGGCTGAAATTAACTCTACTTATTATTAGTATTAATATATTATAACTATATTATTGATAATTAGATTAATATTAATTGTATCACTTAATATTGAGCAGAATTAAGTATGCTGCCATCCATCCCCTATATATCATTTGAACATGAGTACAGTCCCTTATATACTGTAAGAGCCCCCACACAGCCTCCCTGTATACAGTATGAGCCCCACACAGCCTCCCTGTATACAGTATGAGCCCCACAGAGCCTCCCCATATACAGCATGAGCTCCACACAACCTCCCCATATGCGGAATGAGTCCCACGCAGCCTCCCCCATATGCGGCATGAACCCCACGCAGCCTCCCCATATGTGGCATGAGCCCCAAACAGTCTCCCCCAAATGCGGCATGAGCCCTATGCAGCCTCCCCCCAAATGCGGCATGAGCCCCATGCAGCCTCCCCCAAATGCGGCATGAGCCCCACGCAGCCTCCCCCATATGCAGCATGAGCCCCACGCAGCCTCCCCCAAATGCGGCATGAGCCCCATGCAGCCTCCCCCAAATGCGGCATGAGCCCCATGCAGCCTCCCCCAAATGCGGCATGAGCCCCACGCGGCCTCCCCCAAATGCGGCATGAGCCGCACGCAGTCTCCCTATATATACTGTATGAGGCCCCCATAGCCTGCTCATGTGCAGCATGATGCCCACATAGCCTTCCCATGTGCAGCATGACACCCCCATAGCCTCCCCATGCCCACTCAAACATCCCATACACATGAAAAAAAGAACACAACACACTCACCTCGGTCCCGTTCCACCAGCATTCTGCTTTCTGTTCCTGTCTCCGGTGTGTTGACTGTCCGCAGTGTACAGCTGACGTGATGAAATGATGTTATTACGTCAGCTTTTTCACATTCTGATTGGTGGAGGAAGTGGCCGGAGGCACCTCCTCCACCAGTGAAGTCAGAGCAGATGGAGACAGCAAGCGGGCGGGCACGGTGCGGCCTATGTGCCTCTGTTTTCCAGCTCCTCGACTGTCTCAATCTCAATAGATCAGATCTGGGTAAAGTGTGGCCCACGGACCACGTCCAGTTCTCTGGCTGTCTCAATCTGGCCAGTGGGCCGCACTTTGCCCAGGTCAGAGCTACTGCCTAAGTGAGTGCAGGAGAAAGCCAAGTACTCAGCTATTTCCATCAATCTCTTTGACAATTAATTGAGCACAGCGTATCATCTACATGCGCAAACACATGCAAACGCATGTTTACGGAGCGGTTTTTAACCGCATGATCTTACGCATGACAGCCAAAAAACGCTGCTTGTGCATGCATTTGTATGAGTTTTTGCATATGTTTGCGTTGTTTATGCACATGTGTACGTTATTTCCCAATGGGCATGGCTTATGGGATTATGGGATTTCTATATATAGACCCTGCACAGATGAAATCCTCTTCTTTTGATGCTGTATCCTGCTGCAAGATGGATCTTATCGTAAAGAGCTTCAGTCTGAATCTGAATTTATCATTGAAATTGGCTTTTGCTGTGGCTTGTGAGGAAGAAAGGAGAAGAGAAAGATGGAGAAGACTTCGTCATCGCTATTCGCTACACCCCACTATTGATGTCCGAGAGAGCCGTGGAGCCTACCACTCATTGTACACCAAGCTTCGTGAAAACCCGCAAAACTTTTTTGAATACACGAGGATGTCTGAACAGAGCTTTGATGAATTGGTGCATCGTGTGCGAGAATCCATCACCAGGCAGGACACGCAACTACGTAGCGCAATTCCTGCTGAGTAACGTCTGTTGGTGACCCTGAGGTACGTATTTTGGAAAAAGAAACACCTGTCATTAATATTCTTGTTATAAAAGCCATGTACTGATTTTTCTCCCCATTTTCTTTTCTACAGATTCCTGGCTACCGGATAGGCCTTAAGATCTTTACATTTTCAATTTCGGATTGGACTGTCCACCCTTTCTGGGATTGTGGAGACACCTGCCATGCATTGTGTGACGTTCTGTGCGCAGAATTCCTCCTCCAACCCACAACTGAACTCTGGCTAAAAAATGCTGAAAAATTTAAGAAAATTTGTAATTTTCCAAACTGTGTAGGGGCTGTGGACGACAAACGCATTCGGATTCTAAAACCTGCTGGAAGTGGATCCGAGTACTTCAATTATAAAAAAAATATACTTTTTCATTGTTCTCATAGAGATTGCAGATGCTGAATGTCGATTTGTCGCCGTTGACTCATTTGGATGAGGAAATGACTCACAGACTTTCAAAAACTCTGACATGGGACAATGTTTGTATGCTAATAATTTTAATTTTCCACCGCCACAACCTCTTCCCAAGACTGAAGGACCGCCAATGCCATTTGTTGTTGTTGGGGATGAGGCGTTTCAAATGTGTGCCAACCTCTTAAAACCATACTCAAGTCAGGACTTGAATCACACCAAAAGGATTTTCAACTACAGACTGACAAGGGCATGAAGAACTGTGGAGTGTGCCTTTGGTTTGCTGGCAGCTAAATGGTGCATTTTTGGAACACCAATCAATCTTAATGTAGAGACAATTGATGAGGTAGTAAAAGTGTGTGTTATTATGCATAATTACATCCTGACAAAAGAGCAACCACACTTTGAACTTGAGGAACTTGTCAATACCACATTGCCAGATTATCATGCTCACCCTCTGAGGACTACAGTGGAAGCTGCCCAAATGAGGGATAAATTGGCTGCCTACTTTGTCTCTGATATTGGACTTGTGTCATGGCAAGATGAAATGGTTTAAGCTGTAAATAAGTCAAATGTACCTGTACTTTTTTCTGTCTGTAATATTGACACCTTGAATGTAACTTTAGTAATAAACACCTTAACTGTAACACCCGTTAATACTTCACTCAACAGCAATCAACAATATACACATGTTTAAATAAAGAACTAAAGAAAACACAGTGAGACAGTTATTATTTATCAAAAAAATTATTAACAAAAATAAAAACAATAAAAAATAAAAAAATGAAAATGTGATTACTTTCGGGTCCTGCGGGAGGGAGTTACATGGTGGACCTGGGGGGTGTCAGGCTGTGATGGTAGGCTTGGAGTGGTTGGGGAAGTAGGGGAAGTGGAAGTGGCAGACAATTGGAGGATTGGGTCAGAAACATTGGCAGAGGACACATTGGGGAAGAGGACACATTAGGAGTGGAAAACAAGTTGGATGGGATTGACACATTGGATGGGAAAGAACCAAGGGAAGGTGTGGGCAAACTGGAAAAAAAGACACATTCGGAGGTGAGGGTGGAGGGGGTGGTTAATGTTTTACAGCATTTTTACGTTTCCTGGACTTTGTTTTGTTGCTTCCTCGGCCTTTTGCTTCCTGTTGCTGCGTGGTGGGAGTGGAAGTCTGGGCTGCTGCACTCAGCTGCATGGTTGAAGGGGAAGGCTGGTCTGCTGCACTCAGCTGCATGCTGTAGCTGGGTACTGTTGGAACAGTCCTAATGTCCAGCGGTGGTTGTGGTGGATAGTGCCACTGATGCTGTCCTGGAGCTTGTTGCCCTGTAAGGAAAGAACTTTATGCCTGCTGCTGATATCAGGACCGCTGCATGGCCTCGGTGTAAGCATCCTGACAGGCCTTCATCACATAGAGCTGAAAATCAGGAATAAGGTTTTCCATCCAGCCCCGTTCTATAGAGGAAAAATAATGTTGCGCTGGTCTATTGAGGTTGGCTTCCAGACTGTCAAGGCGTCTGTGGGCGTCCTGGAAAAGTGTGTTCACCTGAGTGAACCCACTATTCAGTCTTTCTACAACCGCCTTCATCCCAGCCTGGAAGACCGAGCTTAAGTGAATAAACTTGGGCATGACTGACCTCTCACAGGCACTCTGCCACTGGCGAGCAGACCCAAGAAAAGTAGTGGCAGAGGGCTGGAAGAAGAGAAAACCAGTTGGACCGGCTTCCTGTTCCCCAGCCTGTGAAGCCTGCCTGGTTGCTCCATCGCTGGTGGATGACTGGGATTGGGCCTGTTCATTGGCTGGCCGATAAGGGGCCACTCCAACAGAGGATGATCCAGGTTCTGTCTTGTAATGCTGCACCAGGTTCTGTGTGGAAAATAAATGAAAAACATTAGTAAAAAAGTTAAAAGTTTAAATAATAGGAAAACAACACAAAAGATACTCACGTTCGCTGAGCAAGCACAGGCCTCAGAAAAAAAAGCCACTGATGGTACTTATATTTTCTGACTTTTTGAGCAGCACCACTTCGAATCCGAATCTCCTCTTTCATGTCCTTATTGAAGCGATCCTTCATCGAACACCAACAAACTTTTACTCTCTTCACTGTGAAGGAGGAAGAAAAAAAATTATTGTAAAAAAAAAACAACATTTACAGCAAAACCAATGCGTAAAAGACCACATTGCAATACTTACGAAAATCCTTTCTGACTTGTGGCTTTGCATGGTCCCAATCATCCAACAGCAATCTGGCCACTTCTTCCCAGAGTCGTCTGATCAAGGCTGAGTCGGAATGATTCCGATCACGGGGGTACCACAATGCTGCTCGCTCTTTCACAGCTTGAATAAGGACATCGTTATCGATATCTGGTTGTCCTTCCTCACGTTGTGGAACCTATAGATGAAATACAAAAAAGAATTTGTAAGTAAAACTGAAAACAAATTCAATTACAACTCTGATAAAGGCTACTTACACCCCATCTTTCCTCCTCAGCAACTTGAGGCCAACGACCTTGGGAACAATCATTTCCACTGGACTGCTCCTGCCCTTCTGCACTGTCAGGTATCTGTAAAGAAAATACATGATTTAACACATGTCTAGTATTGACAGTAAATACATACCAATCAGTAAATCAAATGTGATTACATAATCTGTGTCATGTCCACTTTCTGAAGCTTCAGTGGAGGACATGTTGGAAGTGCAGGAACCAGTCAAGTGAAACACTAGAGAAAAAACAGATAAGAAAAATGTAACTTTTTAAGAGCCAAACACAACGTAGCACAAAAAAAAGAACAATGGACACCAATACTTACATTACAGGCAGTAGTCCAACAGCACAGCAGTCAGGCAGCACCAGGACGGCAGCAGCACCAAGACCGGAGCAGCAAACAGTCTACAAGGAAAAGAAAACAATTAGTACAGAGTACAGACTGCAAAGACAAACAGACATTTTCAAAGATTCTATACTTACATCCGGCAGCAACAGGAAGGTGGCAGCACCAGGAAGGCTGTAGCAACAGGAAGGCAGCAGCACCAGGAAGGTGGCAACAACAGGAAGGCGGCAGCAACAGGAAGGTTTCAGTAACAGGATGGCAGCAACAGGACCAGAGCAGCAAACAGTCTACAATGAACAGAAAAAAATAGTACAGAGTACAGACTGCACAGACAAAAAGACATTTTCAAAGCTTCTATACTTACATCCAAAGTCTTGTCCTGAGTCCTGTGCTTCCATCCAGAGTCTTGAGAGTAATGGACTACCTGTCTCCAGACCCCCTTTTATACAGCATTGTGTATCAAACGCATGTGTACGCATGTCCTTGCGTAACAATGCATTCCCATTTTTTTGACGCAATCATCTGCATGCGAACGATTGCGGATGATTGTGTCAAAAAAGCATTGCTGTCTATGGCAATGCATTGTTACGCAAGGACATGCGTACACATGCGTTTGACGCCTCAAAAAATTCAACATGTTGCGTTCGCCGGACACCGCCGCACACCACAAAACGACACATGCGTACACATCCACATTTCCCTATGTACACCATGTTAAAGATATGCACGCATGACGCATGCAGATGTATGTGGATCATACGCAGTGCACAGAAACGCTAATGTGAACCCGGCCTAAGTGATGCCTCAAAGTGGCGGCCTACAGATATACAATACTTATGCCCATTTGCTTTCTGATTTATTTATTTTATTTTTTTTTGCAGGTCTTAGATATTTTGCACTCAGAGGGCACATTTGTGATAGCTCCACTACTGAGCTACTGTACATGCCCAAAACATGAAATGCTATTTTTAATGTGTAGTACAGGCAGAACAAGTGCTGTAAATGGGCCATAAACATTTCAATCTAATTTTGGTGCCTGAAGGTCACAAGCAACTGAAACTTGGAATCAAATTATATTTACTAACCTTCATATAATTATCGTACTGTGCATCTGTAGCCATCTACACAACCTCAGTAGTAAGAAATCAAAGTCCTGAAATTTTGGGATATGATTTTATACCAGTATTTCTGTCTTTTTAATCTAGAACTATTTTATTAGCAATATAAAATGTTCAAGTATAAAGAGTATGACTGATATTAGTCTGCAGCAACTGTAATAGATAAGATGTGGCCACAGTCAGGCAAAGTTTCAGTGTGGGATTGTTTCTATTAAAAACTACCACAGTCTTAGATATTTTGCTCTTTTGTAACTTGTATTGCCTTCCATGGTATTGATGTTATCAATACCATGGATGGCAAGAAGAACAAACAAATCAATTTTGGAACAAATCAAGCCAACATGTCATTCAAAGCAAGAATCACCAAGCTATGACTTGCCTACTTTGGCCAAATCAAATGAAAAGAGCAATCACTGGAGAAGGACATCATGGACAGAAGAATAGAAGGAACAAGGTGAAGAGGAAGACCAGCAACCCAGTGGCTTGATACTATCAAGATAACGGAGAAGAAGACCCTGGTGCAACTAAGTTTGCACAAGATCAATCTTACTACAGATCGTTCGTCCATCAAGCTGAAGGCAGTTAATTAATAATATTGTCTTCCATATAATTGATATATAAAGAGAGCCTATTGGCTCTCCTGGCTTGTCTGTCTCAAAAACTTTAGAAAATAATTCAATTCTTCATCAAATACATTTTGCCATTCTTCTATTACTCCTCCTGGAAATATATGGATAAACTGTCTGGACAATCCTCTTGTTAATGAAGTAAGCCCTTACAAATTAATAATATTAATAAGTCAGTGTGAAATTGTTAATGAGTATGTGACCTTTCAGGAGTCTTCACGTTGTATCCCCTATGGCTGAATATTAATAGAGCAGCGGCCTGAAAGGTGTGAGCAGAGAAACTATCAGCAGCATTAGTTGCAAAGGGTATCACAAAATAAAGATTAGTCCCTTTTTTATTTTTTGTTTGTTTCTGTTAGTCTTTGGGACTATTTTGCTTGCACAAGAAATACAATCAGTTTAACACTTTTCGTGAACTGAAATTGTATTTCATGAGGCGCCTCAACACAATCTGTGACAGAAGAAGAACACTCAAAAGAAAAATATTAATTAGAATTAGAAGACAGCGGCACTCACCAGTTTGCTGATTCAATGTGTTTAATCCATGGTGCAGATTATCTCAAACACATAATGAGAGATAGTGAGGGTGCGGGGAGTGCAGGAGGACGACGGCCGTTTCGTGCAATCAGCACTTCTACGGGTCCATGTGGGGTAAAATGATGTCATTTCCTTTTATAAAGGCTACATACACATCAACAGTGAAAAACAAATGACTGACATTTTGTTATAATTTATACAAAAAATTATACTTTAACAACTATGTCAGTGTGTATTTTCATATGCTTACTGAACACAGACGAAATTTATAGGAATACGGCCATGTCTAACTTATCGTTCAGGCCTAATGGTCCCTGGGCATTTGTCTTTATGATCCATTTCCCTTCCTCTCTCAAGAGGAGCCTGTTATGGTTACCTCCCTGAGGTGGGAATTTAACGATTTCCTGGCCAGCGAATTGCATTAACCCCTTTCTGACATCTGACGTACTATCCCGTCGAGGTGGGGTGGGCCCGTATGACCGCCAACGGGATAGTACGTCATCATCGATCAGCGGCGCTCACGGGGGGAGCGCGGCCGATCGCGGCCGGGTGTCAGCTGCATATCGCAGCTGACATCCGGCACTATGTGCCAGGAGCGGTCACGGACCGCCCCCGGCACATTAACCCCCGGCACACCGCGATCAAACATGATCGCAGGGTACCGGCGGTATAGGGAAGCATCGCGCAGGGAGGGGGCTCCCTGCGGGCTTCCCTGAGACCCCCGGAGCAACGCGATGTGATCGCGTTGCTCTGAGGGTCTCCTACCTCCCTCCTCGCCGCAGGTCCCGGATCCAAGATGGCCGCGGCATCCGGGTCCTGCAGGGAGGGAGGTGGCTTACCGAGTGTCTGCTCAGAGCAGACACTTCGTAAGCCTGCAGCCCTGCACAGCAGATCGTCGATCTGGCAGAGTGCTGTGCACACTGCCAGATCAATGATCTGTGATGTCCCCCCCTGGGACAAAGTAAAAAAGTAAAAAAAAAATTTTTCCACATGTGTAAAAAAAAATAAAAAAAAATTCCTAAATAAATAATAATAAAAAAAAATATATTATTCCCATAAATACATTTCTTTATCTAAATAAAAAAAACAAAACAATAAAAGTACACATATTTAGTATCGCCGCGTCCGTAACGACCCAACCTATAAAACTGCCCCACTAGTTAACCCCTTCAGTAAACACCGTAAGAAAAAAAAAAAAAAAACGAGGCAAAAAACAACGCTTTATTACCATACCGCCGAACAAAAAGTGGAATAACACACGATCAAAAAGACTGATATAAATATCCATGGTACCGCTGAAAACGTCATCTTGTCCCGCAAAAAACAAGCCACCATACAGCATCATCAGCAAAAAAATAAAAAAGTTATAGTCCTGAGAATAAAGCGATACCAAAATAATTATTTTTTCTATATTTTAGTTTTTATCGTATAAAAGCGCCAAAACATAAAAAAATGATATAAATGAGATATCGCTGTAATTGTACTGACCCGACGAATAAAACTGCTTTATCAATTTTACCAAACGCGGAACGGTATAAACGCCTCTCCCAAAAGAAATTCATGAATAGCAGGTTTTTGGTCATTCTGCCTCACAAAAATCGGAATAAAAAGCAATCAAAAATGGTCACGTGTCCGAAAATGTTACCAATAAAAACGTCAACTCGTCCCGCAAAAAACAAGACCTCACATGACTCTGTGGAGCAAAATGTGGAAAAATTATAGGTCTCAAAATGTGGAGACGCAAAAACTTTTTTGCTATAAAAAGCGTCGCTGGTTTCACACTTGCGTTTTTGTCTGCAGCGTTTTTTGCACAAAAAAACGCATGCGTTTTTTCCCTATATTTAACATTGAAAACGCATGCGTTTTTTTTGTACGCGTTTGGTCGCGTTTTCAAACGCATGCGGTTTTTTTCTGCATGCGTTCATTTTCAGAAATACAACCTGCAGTATTTTCTTGCGTTTTTAAGCACATGCGTTTGCGTTAAAAACGCATGCATTTTTATCGAAAAAAAACAGAAAACACACTGAAAAGCCACCCACCACCATCAAGGTGATAAAGGGATCCAAACCCTAACCCTAACTCTACCCCTAACCTCACCCCTAACCGTTTAATGAACATTTTCTGACAGTCATAGTGCCACGTATTTCAGTGCCACGTATTTCAGTGCCACGTATTTCAGTGCCACGTATCACGTATTTCAGTGCCACGTGTTTCAGTGCCACGTATTTCACGTATTTCACGTATTTTCACGTATTTCAGTGCCACGTATCACGTATTTCAGTGCCACATATTTTAGTACCACGTATTTCAGTGCCACGTATTTCAGTGCCACGTATTTCAGTGCCACGTATTTAAGTGCCACGTATTTAAGTGCCACGTATTTCAGTGCCACGTATTTAAGTGCCACGTATCACATATTTCAGTGCCACGTATTTCAGTGCCACGTATTTCAGTGCCACGTATTTCAGTGCCACGTATTTCAGTGCCACGTATTTCAGTGCCACGTATCACATATTTCAGTGCCACGTATTTCAGTGCCACGTATTTCAGTGCCACGTATTTCAGTGCCACGTATTTAAGTGCCACGTATTTCAGTGCCACGTATTTAAGTGCCACGTATCACATATTTCAGTGCCACGTATTTCAGTGCCACGTATTTCAGTGCCACGTATTTCAGTGCCACGTATTTCAGTGCCACGTATTTCAGTGCCACGTATTTCAGTGCCACGTATCACGTATTTCAGTGCCACGTGTTTCAGTGCCACGTATTTAAGTGCCACGTATCACGTATTTCAGTGCCACGTATTTCAGTGCCACGTATTTCAGTGCCACGTATTTCAGTGCCACGTATTTCAGTGCCACGTATCACATATTTCAGTGCCACGTATTTCAGTGCCACGTATTTCAGTGCCACGTATTTCAGTGCCACGTATTTCAGTGCCACGTATTTCAGTGCCACGTATCACGTATTTCAGTGCCACGTGTTTCAGTGCCACGTATTTAAGTGCCACGTATCACGTATTTCAGTGCCACGTATTTCAGTGCCACGTATTTCAGTGCCACGTATTTCAGTGCCACGTATTTCAGTGCCACGTATTTCAGTCATGTTTAGGGTTAGGGGTAGGGTTAGGGTTAGGGCTAGGGTTGGAGGTAAAGTTAGGGTTAGGGTTTGGATTACATTTACGTTTGGATTAGGGTTGGGATTAGAATTATGGGTGTGTCAGGGCTAGGGGTGTGGTTAGGGTTACCGTTGGGATTAGGGTTAGGGGTGTGTTTGGGTTAGGGTTTCAGGTAGAATTGGGGAGTTTCCACTGTCCAGGCACATCAGGGGCTCTCCAAGCGCGACATGGCGTCCAATCTCAATTCCAGCCAATTCTGCGTTGAAAAAGTAAAACAGTGCTCCTTCCCTTCCGAGCTCTCCCGTGCGCCCAAAAAGGGGTTTACCCCAACATATGTGTTATCAGCGTACTCGGGACAAATTGAACAACAACTTCTGGGGTCCAAGTTCTCTTGTTATCCTTAGGAAAATAAAAATTTGGGGGGCTAAAAATCATTTTTGTGGGAAAAAAAAGATGTTTTATTTTCACGGCTCTGCGTTATAAACTGTAGTGAAACACTTGGGGGTTCAAAGTTCTCACAACACATCTAGATAAGTTCCTTGGGAGGTCTAGTTTCCAATATGGGGTCACTTGTGGGGGGTTTGTACTGTTTGGGTACATCAGGGGCTCTGCAAATGCAACGTGACGCCTGCAGACCAATCCATTTAAGGCTGCATTCCAAATGGCGCTCCTTCCCTTCCGAGCTCTGTCATGCACCCAAACAGTGGTTCCCCCCCACATATGGGGTATCAGCATACTCAGGACAAATTGGACAACAACTTTTGGGGTCTAATTTATCCTGTTACCCTTGTGAAAATACAAAACTGGGGGCTAAAAAAATCATTTTTGTGAAAAAAAAAAAGAATTTTTATTTTCACGGCTTTGCGCTATAAACTTTAGTGAAACACTTGGGGGTTCAAAGTTCTCAAAACACATCTAGATAAGTTCCTTGGGAGGTCTAGTTTCCAATATGGGGTCACTTGTGGGGGGTTTGTACTGTTTGGGTACATCAGGGGCTCTGCAAATGCAACGTGACGGCTGCTGACCAATCCATTTAAGTCTGCATTCCAAATGGCGCTCCTTCCCTTCCGAGCTCTGTCATGCGCCCAAACAGTGGTTCCCCCCCACATATGGGGTATCAGCGTACTCAGGACAAATTGGAAAACAAATTTTGGGGTCCAATTTATTCTGTTACCCTTGTAAAAATACAAAGCTGGGTGCTAAAAAATCATTTTTGAGAAAAAAAATAAAAATTATTTTCACGGCTCTGCGTTATAATCTGTAGTGAAACACTTGGGGGTTCAAAGCTCTCAAAACACATCTAGATAAGATCCTTAGGGGGTCTACTTTCCAAAATGGTGTCACTTGTAGGGAGTTTCAATGTTTAGGCACATCAGGGGCTCTCCAAACGCAACATGGCGTCCCATCTCAATTCCAGTCAATTTTGCATTGAAAAGTCAAATGGCGCTCCTTCCCTTCCAAGCTCTGCCATGCGCCCAAACAATGGTTTACACCCACATATGGGGTATCAGCGTACTCAGGACAAATTGGCCAACATTTTTTGGGGTCCAATTTCTTCTCTTACCCTTGGGAAAATAAAAAATTGGGGGCGAAAAGATCATTTTTGTGAAAAAATATGATTTTTTATTTTTACGGCTCTGCATTATAAACTTCTGTGAAGCACTTGGTGGGTCAAAGTGCTCACCACACATCTAGATAAGTTCCTTAGGGGGTCTACTTTCCAAAATGGTGTCACTTGTAGGGAGTTTCAATGTTTAGGCACATCAGGGGCTCTCCAAACGCAACATGGCGTCCCATCTCAATTCCAGTCAATTTTGCATTGAAAAGTCAAATGGCGCTCCTTCCCTTCCAAGCTCTGCCATGCGCCCAAACAATGGTTTACACCCACATATGGGGTATCAGCGTACTCAGGACAAATTGGCCAACATTTTTTGGGGTCCAATTTCTTCTCTTACCCTTGGGAAAACAAAAAAATTGGGGGCGAAAAGATCATTTTTGTGAAAAAATATGATTTTTTATGTTTACGGCTCTGCATTATAAACTTCTGTGAAGCACTTGGTGGGTTAAAGTGCTCACCACACATCTAGATAAGTTCCTTAGGGGGTCTACTTTCCAAAATGGTGTCACTTGTAGGGAGTTTCAATGTTTAGGCACATCAGGGGCTCTCCAAACGCAACATGGCGTCCCATCTCAATTCCAGTCAATTTTGCATTGAAAAGTCAAATGGCGCTCCTTCCCTTCCAAGCTCTGCCATGCGCCCAAACAATGGTTTACACCCACATATGGGGTATCAGCGTACTCAGGACAAATTGGCCAACATTTTTTTGGGTCCAATTTCTTCTCTTACCCTTGGGAAAATAAAAAATTGGGGGCGAAAAGATCATTTTTGTGAAAAAATATGATTTTTTATTTTTACGGCTCTGCATTATAAACTTCTGTGAAGCACTTGGTGGGTCAAAGTGCTCACCACACATCAAGATAAGTTCCTTAGGGGGTCTACTTTCCAAAATGGTGTCACTTGTAGGGGGTTTCAGTGTTTAGGCACATCAGGGGCTCTCCAAACGCAACATGGCGTCCCATCTCAATTCCAGTCAATTTTGCATTGAAAAGTCAAATGGCGCTCCTTCCCTTCCAAGCTCTGCCATGCGCCCAAACAATGGTTTACACCCACATATGGGGTATCATCGTACTCAGGACAAATTGCACAACATTTTTTGGGGTCCAATTTCTTCTCTTACCCTTGGGAAAATAAAAAATTGGGGGCGAAAAGATCATTTTTGTGAAAAAATATGATTTTTTATTTTTACGGCTCTGCATTATAAACTTCTGTGAAGCACTTGGTGGGTCAAAGTGCTCACCACACATCAAGATAAGTTCCTTAGGGGGTCTACTTTCCAAAATGGTGTCACTTGTAGGGGGTTTCAGTGTTTAGGCACATCAGGGGCTCTCCAAACGCAACATGGCGTCCCATCTCAATTCCAGTCAATTTTGCATTGAAAAGTCAAATGGCGCTCCTTTCCTTCCGAGCTCTGCCATACGCCCAAACAGTGGTTTACCCCCACATATGGGGTATCAGCGTACTCAGGACAAATTGTACAACAACTTTCGGGGTCCATTTTCTCCTGTTACCCTTGGTAAAATAAAACAAATTGGAGCTGAAATAAATTTTGTGTGAAAAAAAGTTAAATGTTCATTTTTATTTAAACATTCCAAAAATTCCTGTGAAACACCTGAAGGGTTAATAAACTTCTTGAATGTGGTTTTGAGCACCTTGAGGGGTGCAGTTTTTAGAATGGTGTCACACTTGAGTATTTTCTATCATATAGACCCCTCAAAATGACTTCAAATGAGATGTGGTCCCTAAAATAAAATGGTGTTGTAAAAATGAGAAATTGCTGGTCAACTTTTAACCCTTATAACTCCGTCACAAAAAAAAATTTTGGTTCCAAAATTGTACTGATGTAAAGTAGACATGTGGGAAATGTTACTTATTAAGTATTTTGCGTGACATATGTCTGTGATTTAAGGGCATAAAAATTCAAAGTTGGAAAATTGCAAAATTTTCAAAATTTTCGCCAAATTTCCATTTTTTTCACAAATAAACGCAAGTTATATCGAATAAATTTTACCACTAACATGAAGTACAATATGTCACGAGAAAACAATGTCAGAATCGCCAAGATCCGTCAAAGCGTTCCAGAGTTATAGCCTCATAAAGGGACAGTGGTCAGAATTGTAAAAATTGGCCCGGTCATTAACGTGCAAACCACCCTTGGGGGTGAAGGGGTTAATTCAGGGTTACTATTGTGTTGTTCCTGCATGTGCTTTATAAGCCGCATGCAGCCCTTGCCAGTCGTTATTGAGTTGTAATGTTCTCTAAATCTAATGGCCAGGGAACATATTGTTTTTCCGATATAAAAATAATTACATGGGCAAAAAATCACATAGACAACATATTTACTTTTACACGTAATGAAATCGCGTGTATTATGGTTTATACCTCCGATTTTTAATGGGTTGTCTAATTTGTGCAAGTGGCAAAATCTACAATTTTTACATTTAAAATTTCCCTTTGGTAAATCCTTTGCTAGCCAATTATTTTGTGCTGGTAATAGTCTATTATGCACCAAAAGATCACCCAAGTTTTTGGTGCGTTTGTACGTAAATTAAGGATCTAATGTTGATATTTTCATTAAGTCTCTATCATTTTGCAAAATATGCCAATTTTTTCTCACTGCTCCGTAAATTGCTTTGTCCATTGGACTATGCCTAAACGTAAAGGTGAATTTTCGGATACATTTATCATCTGGAATGAAATTTTTTGTTCTACGTTTTTTAAGTAGTTCAGATTGTGACAATTTATCTGCGTGACTTTCTGCTTGATCTAGAATTTCTGCTGGATATCCTCTATTTTTAAACCGCACTTTGAGCTCACCAATTTGCTCCTTATACACTTTATTGCTATTATTTATTTTCCTCAATCTAACCATTTGGCTGTATGGGATTGCTTTTTTCGTGTGAGCTAGGTGTGCGCTTTCATAATGCAATAAATTATTTGTCGCGGTAGGTTTTCTGAATACACTAGTATTAATTTTCCCATCTAGGACCTCAATTTTTACATCCAAGAATTCCAATGATTTTTTACCAAAGCACGAAGTGAAGCACATATTCTCTTCATTACTTACATTTAAATGTGTGACAAAGTTTTTAAAATCGCATTCTGTTCCGTCCCATGTGATGAAAATATCATCTGCGAAACGCAGATAGGTACGTATAAATTTTAAATAAGGATTATTTATGTTTGTGATGTGTTTTTCCTCAAAGGCCGCGAGGAAGAGGTTGACAAAAACACATGCCACCGGTGTGCCCATCGCGGTGCCCGTTTTTTGTGCGTACCATTTATCAATAAATTTAAACGCATTATGGGACAGAACAAATGTGAGACTTTCTATGACAAAGGAAATAAACATATCATCTTTCTCGGTATTTTTTAAGATTTTTTCTATTGCCTCAATTCTCTGCGATTGTGGGATTCTCGTATAAAGGTTCACAACGTCTATGGAGGCGAGTGAGAAACCAGTCTGCCAGTCAACGTCTCTGAGAGCACGCAAGAAGTCACCACTATCTTTCACAAAGGCAGGGATTTTTTTCAATAGCGGGAGAGTTTTTTGCTGACTGCAACACACGAGACAAATTGGAATTAATTGGGACAAAAACCCTGGAGACCAAGATTGGTTTTCTAGCCGAAAAAGAAATTAAATTATTTTGGACAATAAAATCTTTAAAATCATATGTGGAATGTAATCGCGTTCCAAGGGGACTCCGAGTTTATAAAGAGATCTCGCAATTTAACAACGATCCCAGCTTCCAACAAGCTTGGGAACAAATTCATTTACAATGTTCCCTAAATCTTCTAGAGTTAGTCATAAAACAAAATGAAAAAGAATATATCACTTTATGCGAACAATTGGAAAAGTCAGAATATATATACTCAGAATATAGACAAGGAGTTTTAAATGTGAAAAAACCGGGAAAGTAAAGTAATCATCTAATAACATGCAATATTATGTGTAACAATACACAAGACCATGCTAATAACTGAAACTTGATGGATATCTGGTGTTTAATATCGAGATCCAGTGAACCTCTTTGTTAAACGGCTTCTTTGGGAATTAAAAAAAAAAAAAAGAAAGAAAGAAAATGTAATTAGAAACAAATTGATAAATAACTTTTTAATTAGCAAATCACAGTTGTTTTGTCTAGGGAGGTAATCACTGTAGTACATAAAAATGACTGACACATTGTGAAACTGCCAGAAACCTGTCCTACAATGTTAATTAGTGAGGTACCTGTGATTATATGCAGTTTTAGGTCAAAAGACAAGGAGGGACAGCAGTGTGAGCAGCCTCTCTTTATCTCAGCACCCCTGGTATCTCCAGTATTACATGAGATAGCCATGGTGGACAACAGTGTGAGCAGCCTCTTCTTACTTCAGCACCCCTGGTATCTCAAGTATTGGATCAGATAGACATGGTGGACAGCAATGTGTGAATACTTTTCTTACCTCAGCACTCTTGGTATCTCCAGCATTAGATCAAATATACATGGAGGACAGCAGTGTGAATAGGCTTTTCTTACCTCAGCACCTCTGGTATCCTCAGTATTAGATCAGATAGACATGGTGGACAGTAGTGTGTGCAGCCTTTTCTTACCTCAGCAGCCCCGGTATTTCCAGTATTAGATCAGATAGACCTGATAGACAGCAGTGTGAGCAGCCTCTTCTTACCTCAGCACCCCAGGTGTCTCCAGTATTGGATCAGATAGACATGATAGACAGCAGTGTGAGCAGCCTCTTCTTACCTCTGCACCCCTGGTATCTCCAGTATTGGATCAGATAGGGTGGACAGCAGTGTGTGCAGCCTTTTCTTACCTCAGCACCCATAGTATCTCCAGTATTAAATCAGATAGACATAATAGATAGCAGTGTGAGCAGTCTCTTCTTACCTCAGCACTACCGGTATCTCCAGTATTAGATCATATACACATGGTGGACAGCAGTGTGTGCAGCCTTTTCTTACCTCAACAGCCCCGGTATTTCCAGTATTAGATCAAATAGACATGATAGACAGCAGTGTAAACAGCCTCTTCTTACCTCAGCACCCCTGGTATCTCCAGTATTAGATCACATACACATGATGGACAGCAGTGTGTGCAGCCTCTAACTACCTCAGCACCCCTGGTATTTCCAGTATTGGATCAGATAGACCTGATAGACAGCAGTGTGAGCAGCCTCTTCTTACCTCAGCACTCCCGGTATCTCCAGTATTAAATCATATATACAGTGGGGCAAAAAAGTATTTAGTCAGTCAGCAATAGTGCAAGTTCCACCACTTAAAAAGATGAGAGGCGTCTGTAATTTACATCATAGGTAGACCTCAACTATGGGAGACAAACTGAGAAAAAAAAATCCAGAAAATCACATTGTCTGTTTTTTTATCATTTTATTTGCATTTTATGGTGGAAAATAAGTATTTGGTCAGAAACAAACAATCAAGATTTCTGGCTCTCACAGACCTGTAACTTCTTCTTTTAGAGTCTCCTCTTTCCTCCACTCATTACCTGTAGTAATGGCACCTGTTTAAACTTGTTATCAGTATAAAAAGACACCTGTGCACACCCTCAAACTCCACTATGGCGAAGACCAAAGAGCTGTCAAAGGACACCAGAAACAAAATTGTAGCCCTGCTCCAGGCTGGGAAGACTGAATCTGCAATAGCCAACCGGCTTGGAGTGAAGAAATCAACAGTGGGAGCAATAATTAGAAAATGGAAGACATACAAGACCACTGATAATCTCCCTCGATCTGGGGCTCCACGCAAAATCCCACCCCGTGGGGTCAGAATGATCATAAGAACGGTGAGCAAAAATCCCAGAACCACGCGGGGGGGCCTAGTGAATGAACTGCAGAGAGCTGGGACCAATGTAACAAGGCCTACCATAAGTAACACACTACGCCACCATGGACTCAGATCCTGCAGTGCCAGACGTGTCCCACTGCTTAAGCCAGTACATGTCTGGGCCCGTCTGAAGTTTGCTAGAGAGCATTTGGATGATCCAGAGGTGTTTTGGGAGAATGTCCTATGGTCTGATGAAACCAAACTGGAACTGTTTGGTAGAAACACAACTTGTCGTGTTTGGAGGAAAAAGAATACTGAGTTGCATCCATCAAACACCATACCTACTGTAAAGCATGGTGGTGGAAACATCATGCTTTGGGGCTGTTTCTCTGCAAAGGGGCCAGGACGACTGATCCGGGTACATGAAAGAATGAATGGGGCCATGTATCGTGAGATTTTGAGTGCAAACCTCCTTCCATCAGCAAGGGCATTGAAGTTGAAACGTGGCTGGGTCTTTCAACATGACAATGATCCAAAGCACACCGCCAGGGCAACGAAGGAGTGGCTTCGTAAGAAGCATTTCAAGGTCCTGGAGTGGCCTAGCCAGTCTCCAGATCTCAACCCTATAGAAAACCTTTGGAGGGAGTTGAAAGTCCGTGTTGCCAAGCGAAAAGCCAAAAACATCACTGCTCTAGAGGAGATCTGCATGGAGGAATGGGCCAAAATACCAACAACAGTGTGTGGCAACCTTGTGAAGACTTACAGAAAACTTTTGACCTCTGTCATTGCCAACAAAGGATATATTACAAAGTATTGAGGTGAAATTTTGTTTCTGACCAAATACTTATTTTCCACCATAAAATTCAAATAAAATGATAAAAAAACAGACAATGTGATTTTCTGGATTTTTTTTTCTCAGTTTGTCTCCCATAGTTGAGGTCTACCTATGATGTAAATTACAGACGCCTCTCATCTTTTTAAGTGGTGGAACTTGCACTATTGCTGACTGACTAAATACTTTTTTGCCCCACTGTACATGGTAGACAGCAGTGTGTGCAGCCTTTTCTTACCTCAGCAGCCCCAGTATTTCCAGTATTAGATCAGATAGACATGATAGACAGCAGTGTGAGTAGCCTCTTTTTACTTCAGCACCCATGGTATCTCCAGTAGTGGATCAGATAGGCGTGGTGGACAACAGTGTGTGTGGAGCGCCCCCACATGTAGGGCAATGGGGTACTCGGTACCGGGTCCTTCTCGGTTCTGGGGATGTCACGGTGGCTCGACCTGGTCCATGGCCCTTCTGAGGGGCGTCCAATTAAAGGGGGTAGTTTGTCTGGTGTTCGTGACGCCACCTGTGGTATTCGGTCAGGGTGACCAACGCTGCTAGGGGTCTGCTGGGGTGCTGGATTGGCAGCTAGATGGTATACCTTCCCACAGGTGAAGTATGTCCCCAGGGCTTCCCAGATGTGTAGGTGGTGATGGTGGACATTGTAAGGCGCAATGAATAACGAGGACACAAAGGTTGCAGTCTCTTTACCTTTTACTGAAGACTTCAGCGTCCACAGTCCAGAGTACCGTTCACAGGGCAAGCAGAGTCCGGCCGGTCCGAAGGCACATCCAGAGTTCCCTTATCCAGGTGGAAATCAGTAGCCTTCCTACTAGCGCCTGTGTGTTGTAGTACCTCCCTGCTGAGCACCACGGGATAGTCCTCACAACTTTCGTGGATGTTTCTGATCTTCTCTCTCTCTGTCCCCCAGATGGTATGGATAGGACCACCCGTATGACGGGGTAGGCCTGGAGCTTATTTATAGGGACCCTACAGACGCCCCTCTCCCACAATTTGCCTCCATGTCTTCTTAGGTATTAAGGTCGGGCAGCCAACTTGGAATTGACTGTCCTGCCGGTCTCTGAAGTAATATGTAGGGTCAATTACTCCCTCGGTGTTCCGGCCACCGGCTACGCGCCTCAGAAGGAGGCTGCCGATCTTGGGGCAGAACTCCTCCCGGTATTCTCTCCTTGTGCTGTGATCTCGCCTCTCACTCTCCACAATACAATTCTCTTCTTGTCCTTTCTTAGAATGCTGCCGCAATGGGTGCAGGCGCAGCTCCGTAACGTTCTATCTCGTGCTAGGCCGCTGTCAGGATCCCACCCCTGACAGGTCCTCTCTGGGTCGAACCCAGGCAGCTTCTGACTGACTTCCTATCCAACCCACCAGTTTTACCCGTGTGTGAGGAGTGCCCCAATAGATAGAACCTTTGCTCCCCCTGGTGGACTGGAGTGTGAAGTGTAGTGTGTGACTTGTGATACCTGGCAAGGTGAACTCCTTTAGTACCATCAGACGTAATATCACTCCCCCTGGTGGGAGAGCGACATTACTGCAACGACCAGGACTCTGGGGCGCTGCATGTGCATACTTTTCTTACCTCAGCAGCCCCTGTATCTACAGTATTAGAACAGATAAGAAAAGTAGATAGCGGGATCATTCATAATATTGTTAAGAAATGTTTTGTCGTTAAGCTTGGAGATGTGGATGAGATTGATCTGGTTCAACTCCACAGCCACTAAATTGAAGGAATCTGTGTTTGGTGAACAAAGAATAAGAGGAGCGAGAGCCATGGCCATGACAACTTGGGCTGCCAAGGGCCAACCAGAAACATTGATGTTGGTGCCCACTATTCAGTTACATACAATATTACCTGATCCTCATTCACAAATTCACCTATTCTTCTATATTATAAGCTGGGAAATTTGTAAGATAATGGGCTGCTGCCTTTGTAAAAACTGCATTATGTGTGCTGTGCCATGTACTGATCATGTAGGTAGGTGGGGGGTCCACCGGGGATTCTCCTGTTCTCCTGTGGTCTAGTTCAAGTCTGGCCATGACCCTTGCAGACTGTTGATTGATTGTCAAAGTTTGAACCCCTACAAGTCTGATGTTAAGATCCTATCCTCAGGATAATCTATCAATGTTAAAAACACTTTTGTTCTATTTTTTTTCAATATTTATTTTTCTATATTGGTAATTTACGTGTTTAATTTACTGATGAAAGCATTCGAATATATGATTTTACTTGAAATATTTTGCAGCTCCAAGAACTTGTTGATGCAGCTGATGGAGCCCTGTCTCGGTGTTCTGGGGAGCAAAATCTGACGCTACAACAGATACAAAACGAAGTGGTGGAGAAATGGGAGCTGATGAAAACCAAAGTAGAGAAGAGGAGAACAGACCTGGAACAGGCCTGCAGGCTCTACCTTTTCCTGGCAGCCGTAAGTGTCTGAATATCTTGTACATAATCTGTAAGTGTACAGACCATGTTTCGCCATGCACATAACATTAAACTGAGGTCAACCGCCCACATTCTGCAGGACCAGATGACGGTCTAATGTTTATGGTGGCCTGAGCCTTCGTGCCCTTGGAAATGTCTATTTACGCATCGAAATAAACATGCATCCTCATCAAAATGTCCATGCTTACTGGGGGTTAGTAGAGTGGTCTGAAAGTAGATACTTGAGAAGACAGCCCCATTTTTATGTAAGCCAGTTGACTGATCAGCTGGTCCCATGGGTCTACCTTCTCATCCCTGCCATTCAGCTGTTCCTGCTGGGGAATGCCACATCTGGTTATATATTTCCATTACATTGGAAAAGTGTCATCCACATAATGCAGATCTGGATCGAAGGAGTACAGCTCTAGGATGTTCCAACAGGAAATATGGACAGGGGTTGTCTTCCTCTTAATCGCCCTTTAAGTCAATAAGTATGTTAACCCTTGAGCACTGCTTTCTAATTCGAGAACATTTATCTCCTGGATAAATACCAAGTCAGTACTGGCTGTATAATTTTGCTTTTAGGATGAATTTCAGTTTGTGAATCACACGTGGATGGAGGAGGAACACTAGCTGGCTGTGAATCATAGATAAATATAATCTGGAGCTGAGCTGTGGATCTGTCACCGAGCCTCCTTATATGAACATTAGACAGCTGTCTCTGTTGTCACTCCGTAGGTTGCAGGCTAGATCACGTCTTCATAGTCACGTGGCCCTTGGGATGATGGTCGAGATCGAAACATCTCTAGTTTCTGCAAAATCAAGGGTATAGTTTTAGATCTCTGCTCTGTCCACTATTGTTTATTAGTAAACATACATTATATTGTCACTTAGTTCTATAGGTATAGTGGGCAAGTGGCATAAATAGTCATAGGAACAGGGCGTGGAAAGGCTGCTCCATAAAGGAGCATTTTGGGGGTGTTGTGGAGTTTGGAGCTTAAGGGTAAGTTCACACAGGGCGTTTTTGCTGCGTTTTTTTTCTGCAGCAAAACCTGATTATCTTGAAGTGTTTTGCCGCGTTTTTGGTGCGTTTTTTTCATGCGTTTTTTTTCTCTTTGTGCATGCCAATAAAGTTGAGTGCACACAGAGAAAAAAAAAACAACTTCCTGTTGATAGATAGAATAGATAGATTGATAGAATAGATAGATTGATAGAATAGACAGAGATAGATAGATTGATAGAATAGATAGACTAGATCGACACATTACCTGCGGTAACCTCTTCCCTGGCATTTTCCCACGGTCCAGAGGTTACCTCAGGTCAGGCTGTGAGGGAGCGCAGGCTCGGTGACGTCACCGCTAGTTACTGAGCCTACGCCTGCTGCCTCTCATTCATTCCCCAGTCACTTACAGTCGGGAGCATATGACAACGTGTCAAACACTGTAATGTCGGACCCCCCATTCAAGTGAATGGGGATCAGATCCACTCTGCTGGATGACTGGCTGTATGGACGCATCATGCAGCCTGCCATCTAGATGCAGCAGAGCCGAGTGTGATGTCACATCCGGCTCTCCTTGACTTTTCTGCAGCAAATACGCTCCAAGAAAAGTCAACCTTTCGTATTTGCAGCGTTTTTCACCATCCATTCAAGTCAATGGGTGAAAAACGCAGAAAAAACGCAGCAAAAATGCTGAAAGAAGTGACGTGCCCTTTGTCAAAAAAAACGCAGCAAAGCACAAAATACTGATCACACAAAAACCCAATGTGTGTGCATGAGATCTCTGAAATCTCATAGGCTTTGCTGGTACTGTAAAAAGCAGCTGAAAATTAGCATAAAAAAATGCAGCAAAAACGCCCTGTGTGAACTTACCCTTAAGAGTAACCATCGTTTTTTTTCTTTTTTTTTTTCTTTCATAATTCAATAGCAAATGTGAAAATAGCAAACTTTGTAATATGTGTTATTAGAGAAATCTACTTTACCCTCCTGGACTGATCTTTCATTCTTCAAATTCTCATTTCTTGGGTAAAATTTGTGTTCAATGAATACAGACTTTCCCATTATTGAGATAGGAGATGGCAGCTGGTGCTCATAAAGTAATATGGAACTTGCAACATATCTGAGTCCAGCTCCTCCCTCCTCCATAGAATTTTACAAGGACCAATTGTTATATCCTATGTTAGTAATAGGATAATCTTTGTTAACCGAATACAGATTTTATCCATGAATTGAGAGTGAAAGTTCAGTCCAGAAGGAGAAAGAAGCTGATAAGATATATTACAAGGTTATTTATTTTCACCTATACTATTGATTTAGGAAATAAAAATTAAAACAACGGCCTCTCTTTAAATTCAGTGTCATTGTTGGTAGGTATGATCTGTTTACATATTTTTTCTCTGCTATCATTTCTGTCTTTAGATCCTTTTTTAGAAGGTTCACTATAAGTGCAAGGTGTCCACTGTACCACTGGAGCCACATTGTCTATGGAAGTTGTAGCATTACACCTTCATAGACTATTCAAGACCTGGTATGTCACTAGCCACAAGGAGAAACCTTGCCCCTTAGATCCCAACCTTCGTAGACTCCTCTAAGAGAAAAGTCTGGCAAGCTACAGCCATCTGGTGAAACCAGGGATCAATGGTTGCTGTAAAAGAGTATCCATGATGGCTTATTCAGTTATGTTTCAGCAATACTGTGAACTATCAATGTATCAGAGCTGTAAATAATATTTTTCTGTACAGGTACGTGACTACTTCTCGTGGGCTGCAGAAATAACCCGTGAGATGAATGTTGAGGAGACAATAAGGGGAGTTCTAGCAAGTAGCGAGAGACTGAATGCCCACCAAGACCTAAAGCAGAATATGGACGCCCATCAAGAAAAATATAATAAGACAGTCGCTATTGGACAATCCCTACTACAGGAGGGAAAAATACCTGAAGAGCAGGTAATAGAGATATAAGCACCAAATGTATCAATGCTATAAAGGCACAATTATCTGATCTCATGTGTTATTATATGTGAACTGTACATTGTAATTCTAGTTTTTATTTTTAATGGATGTTTATAAACATCAAGATGCATATACATTCTGATTTAAAGAGCAGCTGTTATACACCTATTAGAGGGTATCATTAAAATGTTATGGCATATCGATGGTATATTACGATCATTTAAAGGGGTTGTCCTGTCAAAACCAATAAGTCTGCAGGAACTCTGTGTGACTGCAGAATTACGAACCCCCCCAGCTCATGAACTGTGCACTGCGGGGATTCACCGGTTTCAGACCCGGGAACGGAGGGTATGTATGGCCCCAAAGTAAATGATGATCTTTAATAGATTGTTCTGTCCACATAGGCTGCCGTAGTTCTCAATAGTGCAATTTACGCAATTTACAGAGGACGATCCACCACCAAAAACGGCAATGTTGTGCTATGCACAAAAGATCATTTCACCTGATGAACAATTGTTTTCATCAAGTAATTGACAGCCTTTTACACTGCAAGATAATCATTATATGATCGGTTTTAAGAATTATTGTTGACAAAGATCATTCAGTGTAAATGGAGCAGTCTGGGTGCAAAGGTGTTTTTGTCGCATTTTATTCTGCGCAGACTTGTCACAAACCTAGAGTTTTTCTAATGTTTTAGCAAAATGAATGAGAATCCCTAAGCGTCCTGCACATTCTGCTGATTTATGACTTGCAGATTTAAAAGGAATCTGTCAGCAGTTTTTTTTTTGCTATGTAAGCTGAAGACAGCATGCTGTAGGGGTTAAAACACAGATTTTGATGCCTCTCTTATAAGGGTACCGTCACACAGTGCAATTTTGATCGCTACGACGGCACGATCCGTGACGTCGCAGCGATCGTATGATTATCGCTCCAGCGTCGTAGACTGCGGTCACACGTTGCAATCACGGCGCTGGAGCGATGCCGAAGTCCCCGGGTAACCAGGGTAAACATCGGGTAACTAAGCGCAGGGCCGCGCTTAGTTACCCGATGTTTACCGTGGTTACCAGCGTAAAAGTAAAAAAAAAACAAACCGTACATGCTCACCATCTGATGTCCGTCCGGTCCCTTGCCGTCCGCTTCCTGCTCTGACAGATCCGGCCGTACAGTGAGAGCAGAGTGCAGCGGTGACGTCACTGCTGTGATCTGCTCTCACTTTCCGGCCGGCAGACAGTCAGAGCGGGAAGCGGACGGCAAGGGACCGGACGGACATCAGATGGTGAGCATGTACGGTTTGTTTTTTTTTACTTTTACGCTGGTAACCACGGTAAACATCGGGTTACTAAGCGCGGCCCTGCGCTTAGTTACCCGATGTTTACCCTGGTTACCAGCGAACGCATCGCTGGATCGCTGTCACACACAACGATCCAGCGATGTCAGCGGGTGATCAAGCGACGAAAGAAAGTTCCAAACGATCTGCTACGACGTACGATTCTCAGCAGGATCCCTGATCGCTGCTGCGTGTCAGACACTGCGATATCGTAACGATATCGCTAGAACGTCACGAATCGTACCGTCGTAGCGATCAAAATTGCACTGTGTGACGGTACCCTAAAGCTCTGAGGTTTTGTTTGCTTACAATGATTGTTTTAGCACCAGGCGCTTATCATTGCTGGGACTAGCTGGTCATGTGAGTCCTGGTCTTACACGCCCCCACCTGTGATAAGCATCTCACTGTCTATGGACTTTGTACATGGAGAGCCTGGTGTGGGCGGGATTCGCTTTCTCAGCTCTGCTTCATGCTAAATCTAAAAGCTCTGATGGTGTCAGAACAGCTGCATCCAACAATCTAAGTGATACATTGTTGGATTCAGCTTCTCTTTGCCTACATCATGGTGATCTCAGACGAGGTAGCAAAAACCTGCTCAGATTCCCTTTTAAATATGCATCATGTCAATTTTTTCAGCGATTTTGCTGAGATTTCATTCATACTAATGAGTGGTGAAAAATGTGCATCAAAAACACATAAAAGTTGCATTTAAACCACACGTATTTTACTGTCCAGAGATGCAGAAATAGTGCAAAAATGTTTGCACAAATACTTAACATGTGCACATACTCTAAGAGCATGCCAGTATAGCAAAATTCTCAGCTATCCTACTAACAAGTCCTTTCATGCACTGCTATCATTGTCACTAGAATACCCCTTTAATTAGTGCTGCAGTCTCCATTGTTTGGGTCGTATGGGCCCTGGCAGATGTGCTCCAATCAATCAGAAAGCAGTAGCATATCCTGGTGTTATGCCATCGATCAGCTCTCTTGACTTGTGTCTTTTAGTAAAGATTTGTTAAAAAAAATGTAAATTCTGCATTTTGCTTCATGTCCACATTGTACTATTGCTTTGTTATCCCTCCTGCAAATGTCTGAATTACTTGGAAATACAAGTATTTACTACAACTGATGTGTAAGGAGAGCCATCAGGTATTCTATAACACATTTATCATATATTTCCCAATAAATAGAATTCTATTTATATTGGAGGCACTTTCAAAAGATACTAGGACTAAGTAATACGGCACAGACCATATCAACAGACGACAAAACAATAATCTTGAGGTTACTTGGATACTCGAGTTTTTCCACCAATGCAAGCTTGTAGACATTAGAAGTCCTCATTTTTTTAATGAGTTAATTGTTAATTCATATTTATTGTTTTAGCTTCGAGAAAAACTTCAGGCCCTTGTTGAAGAAAACAAGAAACTTTATCTGCACTGGGAAATGAAGCGAAAATTATTGGAGCAGGTACACCAGGAGCAAGTTTTCTACCGGGACATTGATAATGTGGAGAAGATCCTAAATGCCCAGGAGGTTAGTGAGGAGCTTATATATATATTTCATCCAACAAGAGGTGCAACATCTCTATACTTTATATATTGTGTTACTTCTTTTTATTGTTATGACTAGAGTTCAACCAAAAGACTTGCAGGACCCTGGTCCATCTTCCACGTTGGTAGTCCATGGCCTCCAGAATAGAGTCCTCCTAGTTGCCACTGTCTGTGCAGCATGTTCTGTTTAGTAGGCCCAGCTTGATGTCATCATTGCGGCATAATACATGAATGGCATTGCACTGGGCCTAGTAATTAGGAGAATTGTCAGGGATGCAAGCAGGTTGGATGAAATTTGGATTTGCAGGGCTCTTGTCATACGGCAAAGGATGTGGACAACGGACCAAGGTCCTGGGAAAGCTCAATGCTATTTATGATGTATCCCTGTGCTTCTCGAAGTGTGAACTGTCTACAATTATTGGGAAGGCAGTTTTAATGGAAGCAATTATTTGATGCGAAGGCAATTGTAGGATTGCACCAATCTATGGCTGGGCAACACAACTGACTTCTTTTTTTTGCATGCTTTATTGTTCAACTCCCTGTAGACTAATGTGTCAGTCACCAGCTTTCTCACAGAGAACACAAAAGCGCTCAGCTATTGCTAAATTATTATTTTTTTAATCAATATTTTCTTTACAATGCAATCTCACATAACGTGTTACTTCTGGATCATGTCCCTAACACTGATGCCATCTCTGATTTCTGACTGCTGCCCATGCCTGTAGAACAGTACCAGATGCATAAAAGTGTCACTTGTGATCATCCTGCTGATAGATAAGATTGACATGAATGTTTGCATGAGGAATTGCACTAGCCGGTGACTTTTAAGTCTGCTCTGATTAGTACCTATTAATAGGTATTGGCCTGTCTGTCCCTTTGTTGTGTCTGCTGCCTCTCTAAATGTTATAGTGACTGTGAAGTGAATAAGGAATAAATGACTTGCTGCATTCACTATTGTGTGGTGTATATTTTATGTGTGTGTATGTATATATATATATATATATATATATATATATATATATATATATATAGTATAAAATATATAATTATATTTTAATAATATAGAATATATACATATATATGTACAGTCATGGCCGAAAGTGTTGGCACTGTTAAAATTGTTACAGAAAATGAAGTATTTCTCCCAGAAAATTATTGCAATTGCACAGGTTTTGCTATTCGCATGTTTATTTAGTTTATGTGTATTGGAACGACACAAAAAAAGAGAAAAAAAACAAATTGGACATAATTTCACAAAAAACTTAAAAAATGAGCCAGAAAAAATTGTTGACACCCTCAACTTAATATTTGGTTGCACACCCTCTGTAATAAATAACTGCAATCAGTCGCTTTCTATAACCATCAAAAAGCTTCTTACACTTCTCAACTGGAATTTTGAACCGCTCTTCTTTTGAAAACTCATATTTGAAGGGGCACCTTCTCCCAACAGCAATTTTAAGATCTTTCCACAGGTGTTCAATGAGATTTAGACCAGACTTAATGCTGACCTCTTCAGAACTCTCCAGTGTTTTGTTTCCATCCATTTCAGGTAGCTTCTTAAAGTATGTTTGGGGTCTCTGTCTTGCTGGAAGACCCTCTGTATGACCCAGGACATTAGGCACTACATTGTAACCCAAAATCCTTTGGTAATCTTCAGATTTCATGATGCCTTGCACATAGTCAAGACACCCAGTGCCAGAGGCAGCAAGACAACTCCAAAACATCTTTGAACCTCCACTATATTTGACTGTAGGTACTGTGTACTTTTCTTTGTAAGCCTAATTCCATTTTTGGTAAGCAGTAGAATGATGTACTTTACCAAAAAGTTCTATCTTGGTCTCATCTGTCCACATTTTGGCAATCTACAGTGTAGCTTTGTATGTCTCTATGTCAGCAATGGGGTTCTCCTGGATCTTCTGCCATAGGGTTTAATTTCATTCAAACGTTCATGGATAATTTACACTGACACTGCATCCTGATGCCACAGGACAGTTTGAATTTCTTTGAAACTTGATTGGGGCTGCGTAACCACCACCCGGAATATCCAGTGTCGCAATCTTTCATCAATTTTTCTCTACCATCCACATCCAGGGAGATTAGCTACAGTGCCATGGGTTGTAAACTTCTACATTATTTACCATCTCTGGTATATAACATCAAGATCTCTGGATATGGACTTGTAACCTTGGAATTGTTGATATTGTTCAACAATTTTGGTTCTCAAGTCCTCAGACAGTTCGCTTCTTTCTGGTCCTCATGCTTAGTGTGGTACACACAGACACGCAAGGCAAATATTGAGTCAACTTCTCCCCTTTTTTTCTGGTTTCAGGTATGATTTTCATATTGCCCACACCTGTTACTTGCCACGGGTGAGTTTGAATGAGCATCAGAAGCTTGAAATGCAGTTCTTTTCCCAGAATTTTGGAAAGGTGCCAACAATTTTGTCAGGACTATTTTGGGGTTATTTTGTGAAATGATGTCCAGTTTGCCTTTTGTTCTCTGTTTTTTTGTGTGTTGTTCCAATACACACAAAGAAAATAAGCATGTGTATAACAAAACATGTGCAATTGCAAGGGTGCCAACACTTTTGGCCATCTCTCTCTCTATGTGTGTGTATATATGTGGGTATGTGTACAGTATACATAAATATTTATGTGTATGTATGTGCATATATATGTTTGTGTGTGTTTTGAGGCAGTGACCGGTGTCATATGCGAGGTTCGCTGTGTGTCTCCCAGGATGCGCACAGAAGCATTTTGAGGCCGCAGAAGTCAACGGCATAGCTGTGATTGCAATGCAAACCTAAAGTAAGTGTTGGTCTTGGGCAAGCTATTTGTCCAAGGAAGATTTAGAAAAATCTTCCATGGGCTTCTATTTTTGAAACGGACTACATGATGCTAGTGGGGCGGTCAGTTTCCCCCCCAGCCGGGTTTTCCATGTGGCCTACAGCCACAAATTCCTTGTAAATACCCCTGCAGCAGAGGGTTGGGTGTGTCAGTTTTGGTTTTGCAACCTGTGTGAAGCAAAACAGAGACAAGTGGAGCCAACAGGCCTGGCACCCCTCAGCATACACGGCGGTGCAGTCGCCTACAGCAACCGGTCCTGGAGATGATCTTGTTTCCCGGCTGTGATCCAGAGGATACCGTATGCTGTTTATGTTGTGAGCTTTGGACAAACTACGTTTACTTTGAACTTTCCTGGGTCACTGCCTGTCTGTCACACTGCACCAACCCCGCTGCATTACAAATGGTGGAGAATGCGGGCAGTGTGAACTGAAGAATACCCCAAAGCCTGCTGCATATCAATGATTAAGCCTGCAACGCTACAGCTCAAGTCTGTTGACAAAATGGAGGAGCTGTTGAAGCAGTTGGTCATCATGCAGCAGCAGCAGCTGCAGTTTCAGAGCCAACAACAAGAGCAATGGCAGCAGGAGTAGCAGCAATGGCAGCAGGAGCTGCAGCAGGGGCAGCACCAATTGCAGCAGACAAGTAACATGTTGATACAGCAGATTGGGGCTTTGCAAGAGACATCCACACCAGCGACCACGTTCTGTTCGGTGGCGCGGTACAAAGTCTGGTCAGCGCTAAGGAAGATGGGTCCTGAGGATGACATGGAGGCCTTCCTCACTGTCTTCAAATGCACTGCAGAGTGGGAGAGCTTGCCGATGACCCAGTGGGCTAAAGTGGTGGCCCTCTTCCTGACAGGAGATGCCCAGAAGGCCTACTACCTGGACCTCAGTATGGACGATGCACTGGACTATGAGAAGCTGAAAGGTGAGATCAGGCTCAGCGGGTGTACCAGTGGTCCTTTGCAGAGACTGGTCCCACCAGGTCTCAGGCATATGACTCATTGCTGCTGGTAAAAAAATGGCTCCAACCTGAGACCTTAACCCATCATCCAGATAGTAGAGAGGGTGGTGGTCGGCCGGCTGGTGAGGGCTCTTCCAGCGGCCATATAGTGTTGGGTGGGGCAACGGAACCCGGGCACTCTGGACCAGGTGGGGGGACTGATTGAGCGGCATATGGCCACTCAGGACATTATACGGGACACTGCTCCACTTCGGCTGCCACATCGGGCACCAGGAGCCAGGGAAAAGTCCACGACCCTCTACTGGGGCCAATCAGGACTGAGCCCGTACTAAGGGAGTATCCCGCGAGATTGACAACAGACCCAATTCCCCGAAATCGGCCACAAGGTCTAGTCGTGCCTCAGCTATTAAGTGTTGGTGGTGCCAAAGGCCCAGACATATGGCTGCCCACTGCCCCCTGACAGCTGAACCCATGGACTGCAGGTATACTCGCCTTGTGTCCAGCCAGTCTGCACCGTTTCTACAGGCACTGCCTGCAGCGAACCCCAACTGTGCAAGTTACTCATTAACGGGTGCCAGAGGCTCTTTTAGACTTCATCCATCTCCCCTGATGAGCCCTGATATTAGGAGGGGCGAAATGTGTAGGGACGAAGGACACTGGGACAAAGGAGGTTACTTTAACCAGATAACCAAATAAGTGACCCATTGTGGTCTCTATTTCAACATGCTGTTTATTGTTTATGAATGATCTCTGAGATTACACTATGATTATAGTACATGTGTTTGAGGCAATGTATTGTGGTATTGTTTTGCCTATATTGAGCACAGGTGAACTTTATCCTTAGTTGTACATGCAAGAAAAAAGAAGGCACTCACCGATCTAAAGTTGGCAATCTTTATTCAATCTTCATATAAAAACTTCATGGCCGGGGGAGTGAGGAAAGAAGCTCATGCGAGCAGGAGCAAACGACGGCCGTTTCACGCTGTGCTTGCGCTTCTACGGGTCAGCATGTAAATAGCTTATCATTATTGAGATTTTGGAAATTTTCTTATGTTTTCACATTTTGTTATTTATCTCTTATTCCTCTGTTTTCGTTTATATTATCTGTTTGCATTTTAACACTCAGCCCTTTTTATCGTCTACATCCACAGAAGATCTGTGGTCAGTTCTCCAAGATGTTTGGAACAACTTCCCTGCTGAGTTCCTTCAAAAAATTTAACAATTACCTAGAACTGATAATGTTTTGAAGGCAGAAGGTGGTCACACCAAGTATTGATCCGATTTAGATTTATCTACTAATCATTCACTTTCCATTTTGTTAATTGATAAAAATAAACAAACTATATAACACTTGAGATGAATAAACATTATTGACACAAACATGACATTGCCCAGCCCAGGTAATCAGAAGAAGAGCTAGAGATGATGGCTGGTAAGAGGCGATTCGCAGGGCTCTCGTCCATCCAGGGCCGGACTGGCCATCGGGCAGTTCTGGCAAATGCCAGAAGGGCCGGTGGCAGTAGTGGGCCGCTCGAGTGTGCTGCTGTCGGCACACTCTCCCCGCTGTCGGCGCACTCCCGGCCCCGCATTCAACTATACCGGCGTCATAGACGCCGGTACAGTTGAATGCAATGATGGAGGAGAGAGCGTCTGCTGACGCTTCCTCTCCCATCATTCCCCGCTCTGCCTGCCGCTGACACTGCGGGTGCGCGATGACGTCATATCATCGCGCACCTGCTGTGTGACTGGGCGGGCAGACTGCGACTGCTGAGACCAGAGCCAGAGCAGCGCGGGGCAGGAGGAAATTCTTTATCAATGAGTGATGACTGGATTGTGGAGCTATTGGGGGGGGGGCTGTGCTGCATTCCATTCTATGGGCCTCTGCTGCATTATATTCTATGGGGCTGGCTGCATTCCATTCTATGGGCCTCTGCTGCATTATATTCTATGGGGCTGGCTGCATTCCATTCTATGGGCCTCTGCTGCATTATATTCTATGGGGCTGTGCTGCATTCCATTCTATGGGCCTGTGCTGCATTATATTCTATGGGCCTGTGCTGCATTATATTCTATGGGCCTGTGCTGCATTATATTCTATGGGGCTGTGCTGCATTATATTCTATGGGGCTGTGCTGCATTCCATTCTATGGGCCTGTGCTGCATTATATTTTATGGGCCTGTGCTGCATTCCATTCTATGGGCCTGTGCTGCATTCCATTCTATGGGCCTGTGCTGCATTCCATTCTATGGGCCTGTGCTGCATTATATTCTATGGGGCTGTGCTGCATTCCATTCTATGGGCCTGTGCTGCATTATATTCTATGGGGCTGTGCTGCATTCCATTCTATGGGCCTGTGCTGCATTATATTCTATGGGCCTGTGCTGCATTATATTCTATGGGCCTGTGCTGCATTATATTCTATGGGGCTGTGCTGCATTACATTCTATGGGGGCTGGCTGTATTACATTCTATGGGGGCTGGCTGTATTACATTCTATGGGGCTGTGCTGCATTACATTCTATGGGGGCTGTGCTGCATTACATTCTATGGGGGCTGTGCAGCATTACATTCTATGGGGCTGTGCTGTATTATAGTCTATGGGGGCTGGCTGTATTACATTCTATGGGGGCTGTGCTGTATTACATTCTATGGGGGCTGTGCAGCATTACAATCTATGGGGCTGTGCTGTATTATAGTCTATGGGGGCTGGCTGTATTACAGTCTATGGGGGCTGGCTGCATTACATTCTATGGGGGCTGTGCTGCATTACATTCTATGGGGGCTGTGCTGCATTACATTCTATGGGGGCTGGCTGTATTACATTCTATGGGGGCTGGCTGTATTACATTCTATGGGGCTGTGCTGCATTACATTCTATGGGGGCTGTGCTGCATTACATTCTATGGGGGCTGTGCAGCATTACATTCTATGGGGCTGTGCTGTATTATAGTCTATGGGGGCTGGCTGTATTACATTCTATGGGGGCTGTGCTGTATTACATTCTATGGGGGCTGTGCAGCATTACAATCTATGGGGCTGTGCTGTATTATAGTCTATGGGGGCTGGCTGTATTACAGTCTATGGGGGCTGGCTGCATTACATTCTATGGGGGCTGTGCTGCATTACATTCTATGGGGGCTGTGCTGCATTACATTCTATGGGGGCTGGCTGTATTACATTCTATGGGGGCTGGCTGTATTACATTCTATGGGGCTGTGCTGCATTACATTCTATGGGGGCTGTGCTGCATTACATTCTATGGGGGCTGTGCAGCATTACATTTTATGGGGCTGTGCTGTATTATAGTCTATGGGGGCTGGCTGTATTACATTCTATGGGGGCTGTGCTGTATTACATTCTATGGGGGCTGAGCTGTAATGCTGGATACAGCTGTAATTATATGTTATATAGTCGTGTTACACTCCCCTCACTTCTTGTAACCTACAAGTGTACAAAGATATTATACAGTCACCATGTAACAAGTGGGCCTGTGTGACTTCAAATGCCAGGGCTGAATTTTAGTCCCAGTCCGGCCCTGCGTCCATCTATCACAAAATATTAACCTGACTGCTGGACAGGGGTCCTGCGAATCAATTCTTCCATTTCAAATTAACACTTCTGTTTTTTAAAAGATTCTTACTTTGTAGCATTTTTTGGCACCTGTTCAAAATCTTTGTATAGATATGTACATATTGAGAATATTACTCTTGAAACCCCTAAAGTTAGGACAGGTTGAAGTGGGACTATTATTTTCAGCTCTTCAGTAGTGTTGAGCGATACCGTCCGATACTTGAAAGTATCGGTATCGGAAAGTATCGGCCGATACCGGCAAAGTATCGGATCCAATCCGATACCGATACCCGATACCAATACAAGTCAATGGGACTCAAGTATCGGACGGTATTCCTGATGGTTCCCAGGGTGTGAAGGAGAGGAAACTCTCCTTCAGGCCCTGGGAACCATATAAATGTGTAAAAGAAAGAATTAAAATAAAAAATATCGCTATACTCACCTGTCCGACGCAGCCGGGACCTCAGCGAGGGAACCGGCAGCGTTGTTTGTTTAAAATTCGCGCTTTTACTTTAATTTCGTCACGGCTTGCTGTGATTGGTCCGCGTCCCGGCAACATGGCCGCCCTGACCAATCACAAGCCGGGACGTCACTGGAGGCTGGACACGCGCGTTTTTTAAAAAGTGCGCAAGTCCAGCCTCCCGTGACGTCACGGCTTGTGATTGGTTAATGGCGGCCATGTTGCCGGGACGCGGACCAATCACAGCAAGCCGTGACGTAATTTCGTCACGGCTTGCTGTGATTGGTCCGCGTCCCGGCAACATGGCCCCGTGACCAATCATAAGCCGGGACGTCACTGGAGGCTGGACACGCGCGCTTTTTAAAAAAACGCGCAAGTCCAGCCTCCCGTGACGTCACGGCTTGTGATTGGTTAATGGCGGCCATGTTGCCGGGACGCGGACCAATCACAGCAAGCCGTGACGTAATTTCGTCACGGCTTGCTGTGATTGGTCCGCGTCCCGGCAACATGGCCGCCCTGACCAATCACAAGCCGGGAATTCACGTAACCAAGTAAAAGCGCGAATTTTAAACAAACAACGCTGCCGGTTCCTTCGCTGAGGTCCAGGCTGCGTCGGACAGGTGAGTATAGCGATATTTTTTATTTTAATTCTTTCTTTTACACATTTTTACATTAATGTTGTTTCGATACCGATACCCGATATCACAAAAATATCGGATCTCGGTATCGGAAATTCCGATACAGCAAGTATCGGCCGATACCCGATACTTGCAGCATCGGAATGCTCAACACTACTCTTCAGTGCATGTAACTGAAAGCATTAAAGTCTGTCCTAACCAGCCGGAGACTGCGGGGGCTGTCAATAAAAGCAGAGTGCAGTTGTTGGCACTGCTTTGCAAGATCACTGGTTCAGTAATGCCCAGTAGGACTTGGCATCCTCTTATCCTACTATGTCTGCGATTCTCCAACTGCTTCTTCCATTATTCTAGAATTGTGATAAAAAACATGGTTCTGTTTAGGACCTGTGTAGCAGTGTTAGCTGTTCTGTGTGGTCAACTCTGCAGAAAGATTCTCATTGTTGCAGAAGTCTCCAATTCTTCGCCATCAGACAGAATGACTTTCTATGAAGACTTGCTGTCAGATACCAGACAAGATGTATTTTTATGTGTCTCTAGAAGGAGACCATTGCTGCTCACACACTATCACCTCTCCTGTTCTCTGGTAGTGCATCTGCAGAGTACGTTGAGGACAAATTGTGTCAACTACTGTAATGTAAATTGGAGAAAAATTAAGATTAATTTTCACTTCACTCATGGCAGCACACCTGAGAGAGGGATCTGCCCAGCCAGGACAGGAAACCTACTAAAATAAGAAGGCAGTACCTCTTCCCCCACTTCAGTTGGGTTTCCTGTCCTGACAGGAACCCTCGTGCTGAGACACGGGTTCGAAGATTTTATTATTTTTTATTAGGACTTACACACTCCTGTGCAGGTACCTGTATTTCGGCCTTCAGGTGATGGAAGCGTCATCCACGGGTCCAGGAGGGCTTTAGTGTAGGTGCAGGTGTGGGCGGCACAGACATATGCCTTGCTGGTCTGAATCTGCAGCGACGTTCTCCCTCCCCATCTTCCGGCCGCAATCTCCATGGTGAGAAATGGGCATGCCCGAGTGACGTCAGAGGGGGTGCGCCGGAAGCAAGATGGCGGAGCGCTGTTCGAGAATGCTGGTCGGGATTCAGCGTATCCTGGCTGGGACAGTGTGGAGGGAGGGGCGTTTTTGGGACCAGAGGAGGCGGAGCCGAGGAGAAGCGCTGTGGATCCCATATAAAGTGTAGGGATGACCACAGAAAGGCGCTTATGTCTTAAGCTTCCTTCATCATGGAGGACCTAAGAGGACAGCAGCAGCAGCATTCACCACTACAGTGCGCGTTCATCAGCACTGGCACACTAAAGGGAGCAGCCGCTCAAGTTGAAGGAGTGGCACCATCCCGGTCAGAGTAGTGGCAGGTCACAGAACTTCTCGGTATCCAGAAGGCATGTCGTATGTACCCCTGATTAGCCTCCGAATCCGGTACCCTTGATATGGCAGTGGGTAGTGAGTGATCTACGTAAACATCACCTTTTGTTAATAACGGCCATTTTCTTGCTTAAATCACTAGGGACCTAGTAAGGCTAGCACCAAGAAGAAAAATAGAGAATGTGTTCTATGTAGGACCTCGCTGGCAGTCCAATGGCATCTATCCTGGATGAGACCCCTAACTTCACTGCAAGCTTTAGGTGTTTGTTCAGGGCTAAGTTTGAAGATTCCCTTAAGACCTTGTTAAAGAAGGGGAGTAAGGGGAGTTCAGGAGGTCGCTACGGAATCTGATGCCTCTCCTTGGTCTGTGGGAGAATATCATAGTGAATCCCCTTCCTCCTCCTACTTCTCGAACAGTACTGGGCCTCGTTTTAGACTCTGAGTGCCAAATCTGACTGTTACCAGAGAACAAAATAGCCAAAATAATGAGCTTGGCTCTGTCAGTAATAAATCAGCCAAGGATGACCCTGAGAAGAGCAATGTTCTTGTTAGTATCCCTAACATCCTGCATCTCGGCAGTGAGATGGGCCCAATTCCACCTGAGGCAGCTGCAGTGAGAAATTCTGTCTGCACAGAGGTCATTAAGAGGACATTTAGAAGGAAAGATACATCTTTCTTCAGCAGTCAGGGATTCCCTGTCTTGGAGGATGGTAAGGGAAAACCTGTCGTCAGGGGTCAGTGGGTAAAACCCGTACAGGACATTATCACGACAGGCGCAAGCAACACCAGTTAGAGGGCACACTTAAGGACTCACTCAGTTCAGGGTATCTGGTCTTCTCTAGAGAGAGGCCAGGGATTGAACTTAAAAGAGCTGTGGGCTGTGGAAAGGGCCTTAAGAGACTTCCTTCCCTTCCTCTTGGGGCGCCATGTCCGGGTCATGTCGGACAATTGAGCAGCCGTGGCTTACATCAACCACCAAGGGGGAACAAGGTCCCATACCCTAATGATAGCAGCAGACAACCTACTCCAGCTAGCATAACATCACCTACTGTCCCTTACGGCACTTCACATAAGTGGAGTAGACAATACAAAGGCAGACTTCCTGAGTTGCGAGAAACTGAGACAGGGAGAATGGTCTTTAAATTCCCAGAGCTTCCATCAAATAGTGCAGGCATGGGGACAGCCAGAGATAGATCTGTTCGCCAGCTTACACAACAGGAAAGGGAAGAACTTCTGTTCATTAAATCCAAGAGAGAAGCCTTTTGCAGTGAATGCTCTTCAGATTCCTTGGAAATTCAGAAGTGCCTATGCATTCCCTCTAATAGCAATGTTATCAATAGTCGTGAAGAAGATCAGGGGTGATTCTCAGCGCTCCATTCTGGCCGAAAAGACCATGGTTTTCCTTTCTAAAGTTGATGTCCGTGTCCGATCCATGGATCCTGCTGGAGATCTTGGACCTTCTCACCCAGGGGCCAGTATGCCACTCTCAAGTGAAGGGCTTCCATCTAGCAGCATGAAATTTGAGAGGACATTAATGAGTAGGAAGAGTTTCTCACCAGGGTTAGTCTTCCTGTTGAAAAATAGGGAACCGATGACATCAAGGATTTATGGCAGGACATGGAAGAAATTTTTGGAATTTTCTAGGCAGCCCCTAGGGGAATGAGGCCCAAGTGGGGTCCATTCTACAGTTTCTGCAATCATGGTTGCAACTAGGGTTAGCAACTAACTCTCGCAAGGTACAGATCTTGGCCTTGTGTGCCTTATATAATTGTAACTTAGTGGCAAATAAATGGGTGTCTCGGTTTATAAAATCCTGTTGTAGGTCCAGATCAGTAATAGTCCTGAAAATTCCACCATGTGATCTGAACCTAGCTTTAGAGGAACTAACTAAAGACCCATTCAAACCCTTGCAGAATTTATCTGCCAAATTCCTCACCTTCAAGATTGTTTTACTAGAGGCTCTGACATCGGGCCGCAGTGTGAGCAATATACAGACCCTGTTCCTATGTCCCCCTATACATAGGTGTATGAGGATAGGATTGTACTAAGGCCTGACCCGGCCTATCTTTCCAAAGTGGCTCTTAAGTTCCATAGGAACCAAGAGATTACTTTGCCCTCTTTTTGTAACATCCCTAAGAGTCCAGGAGAGGAAACATTCCATAGCTTAGATGTAAGGAGGTCCATGTTGGAGTATATGTCCATGACCAGTCAGTGGAGGAAAGACCATTCCTTATTCTTAGCCTTTCAGGGTAGCAGAAAGGGGTATGGGGTATCCAAGGGTACCATTGCCAGATGGATCAGGGAAGCCACTAGTTTATCTCATGCTACGAGTGGTGCCTCAGTTCTTGAAAGCATCAAAGCTCACTCTACCAGACCTGTGGCAACCTCCTGGGTAGAAAAGGCAGAAGAATCAATTGATCAGATCTGTAAGACTGCTACCTGGTCCTCACCATCTACTTTCTTTAAACACTACAGACTGAATCTGTCCTCCTCTGCTGACTTGACATTTGGTAGAAGGGTGCTGCAAGGGGTCGTCCCTCCCTAAGGTGTTTCAATTCTCCAGAAATCTCTCGTGTGCTGTCATGGGTGAAGGTAAAACACCAAGGTTACTTACCGGTAACCTTTTTTTCCAGAACCCATGACACCCGTATATTCCCCCCTTCTCACCTTATGGGTGTGCACTATAGTGTGGGTGTTTTATAATGTGGTATTGGTTATGTGTGTAAATTAACCCGGAGGTCCGCTCATGCTCTGTAACCCAACTGAAGCAGGGGAGAGGTACTGCCCTTTTATTTCAGTAGGTTTCTTTTCCTGGCTGGGCGGATCCCTCTCTCAGGTGTGCTGTCATGGGTTCTGGAAAAAACGGTTACCGGTAAGTAACCTTGGTGCTTTTTGAATATTTTCCGTCACATAATGTACCCAAGGTGCTATTTTCCTTTTAAATATACAAGTAAGCTGCCATAACCTTATTTATATTACTTATGATGGATCTTTTGGCAGCACAAGTTGAAACAAAGAACGGAAACAATATGGTTCAAAATATATATCCCTCCGGGAGGGAAATTCAGAGATTTCTGTGCAGCTGAGAGGTGCTCATTGCCAGGAACCATTTCTCATTTTGTGTTAGATGATCTACTGCATTCCCTTACATCTCTTTCCTTCTTAAAGGAGTTGATCAATCTTAATTTTTCAGGAACGCACTGTGCTTTCTTATAATGATAATGCCTCCTGTTCTCTGGTAAGGATAATGATCCCCCAATTGTGTCTCCTGATAATAATGATCATCACTGTTATTATATTGTAATAATGCCCATGAGCAGCGCCATTCATTGAAATCATGGGGCCCCCATAGCAAAAAGATTATGATGGCCCCACAACCCTCCATACAGTATCGCCACAGCTCCCCGATATAGTAATATGGCCCCCATAGACCCCCACAGAGTATGAGACCTTATAGAACCCAAATAGTAGGATAGTCACCAAAGCCCCCAATATAGTATGATAGTCACCAGAGCTTCCCATACAGTATGATAGCCACCGCAGACACCTATATAGTATGGTCACCATAGTCCCTCACATTGTGATGGCCCTTATAGACCCTCAAACATTGATGTTCACTACAGCCCCCTATATAGTATGATGGCCCCAATACTGTAAGATGGAACATCACAGTCCACCATACACTATGTTAGCATTTACAGCCCACTATACACAATATGAACCGCAACAGTCCTCCTACAGTATGATGGCCCCTATAGACCATCGTACATTGATGGTCACTAAAGCACCCATACAGAATAATGATCATCACAGCCCCTCATATAGTTTGATGGTCCCCACAGCCCATTATACATTGTGATGGCTTTTACAGTGCCTTATTCTCAGTATGATGTCCACCACAGTCCCACATACAGTATGAGGGCTCCCCATCCGATTCCAAGGCCCACTAATATGAGAAAATAAAACAATGTTTGCATCACTTTATCTTGGTCCACCACAGCCTTCACTTCTTGTTGTAGCTTGTATAACAGTGGGCTGACTCAGGCAGCGCGATGCAGTGATGTCATTGAGCTGCCCTACATGTGCTGCATGGTACCAACCTACAATAGCCCTGAAGCAGCCTGCAATCTGCTGGAGTAACTGGCGGAGCAAGAAGCCAATAGCTCTGTGATACTCAACAGCTGTCAATAGTATTATGATCACTACAATACCAGCCTATCTGGCATTTCCCAGAATTGCCAAATAGCCAGTCAGGCGCTGCTTTTAACTGTGTAACTAAAGTGTACCCAATAAATATAGCGAGATTACGTGGAACCAGTAATTACCACTCGACACAAGTGATTTTCTTGGAGCCCAAGTCATTTTGTGAATTGATAAGCTAAATTGTGGTTAGCTTTACCTTCTCTTGGGGTATACTTTTAGGGGTTACCCTGCATTCCTCCACCATAGGAAGATAGGCTTGCCAGGTATTGTGCATGCATCCTGATCGAACTAATAGGCCAGGTCACAATACCTTGTAGCCTTGCACACCTGGCAAGAGGTGCCTTTGAACTGATCTGTTATGTGCTGATTAGAAGATGAAGAATTCAAACCTACAGTACTGGCTGTTTAATGGGAAACTGTCAGCATGTTTTTACATATAGAAGTTGTGTTATGGCTGTGTAGGTGCTCGTTCTAGTAAAAATTATATCTTTTTCGTAGAGATGCAGTGTGGCAGTCATGACAAATAAAGTGTAGAAACCATATGCAAATCAGGCTAGTAGAGTATTGGGGACGTGTCAGTGCAATCAAAAGAAATGGTCCTAAGTGTAGTGATATTCCCCCAGTGCACTTCCAGCCTGATTTGCTTTTGACTTCTATGCTGGATTTGTCATGACTGGCCCATCATCAAAAAAGTATTATTTTAACAAGTCATTCCTTTGGAGCAATATGTATTCTCTTACCCTAGTAAACATGCTGCTCATTGCAGAGGTCATTAAACTTTCCTGGTCTTTGTTTATACCAGTGTCATATGAGATCGATAGGGGGTAGGTTCAACAAAATTTTTGGAAGCTTTGTCATCAACAATGAAAACCTCTCCTGTCGAAAGCTTATTTTTAAAATGCTTTCTGCTTGTCCAAACCAAATGTCAGGATTGACGTACTTGTTTGCACCTGATCTGGCAAGTTGACTAAACTTTTCTTTGACTGAATGCTTTTGCTACACTGACCAGAGACTAAGTCAGTGAATTCATTTGCAGCCTTTTCATAAAGCTCATGACTCTTAGGTATATGCTCCAGGTCACTTTTGCCTACCCGTCCATCTGCACATAGAGAAGGTTACTGAATTTGCAAGTCACAGTTGTTTACAATCATTTGTCCCAGTCGCACCGTCTCAGGATGCAAAAGACAGAACACTCTGTTCCAGCTCCTCTTTGTAGGAGTCGGGATTTCTTCATCAGTAATACATTAATGACTAATGTACATGCATAAATAATCCAGCAGTAAGGTATCTCTGACAGCTCGGCAGCGCAATAGACCAGGAGGGAAAGCAACAGAAGTATGAGAGGCTGCCAAGTTGGCGGTGTGTAGTGTGAGACTGAGCAATTCACCTTAGGATTGCAGTTAATCCATTTATAGGCATTTATTAATACTTTATATATAGTTTTTAGGACAATGGTGCAGTGGTCAATCAGTCAAGGGCTAGTTTGTATTTCTTAAAGGGGTTGTCCACTACTTGGATAACCCTGTCTCAATCAGTACATTTGCACCAGTAAAGCACTTATACTAATTTCCGTTGCTGGTGCTGTTGCAGCGGTATTAGCACACGCGTTATGCCATGCGAACCTGTACCCAATCCGCACTGGCTTCATTCTCCCCGCCTTTGGACAAATCAAATATCAGGAACAAGTGAGCGGCCAGGCACAGCGTTGACTTCTTCTTGATGTCTGATTCGTCCAAAGCCCAGGATAGTGAAGCCAGCATTTTAGGCTACTTTCACACTAGCATCGTACTCGGCCCGTCGCAGGGCGTCGGGCCGACGTACCGACGCTAGCGTTGTTTGCGCTGCACAACGGGTGCAGCGGATGCTGATTTTCAGCGCATCCACTGCCCCATTGTGAGGTGCGGGGAGGCGGGGGCGGAGTTCCGGCCGCGCATGCGCGGTCGGAAAAGATGTTCTCGACGCAGCAAAAAACGTTACAAGCAACGTTTTTTGCTGCCGACGGTCCGCCACAACACGACGCAACCGTCGCATGACGGTTGCGACGTGTGTCAATGCGTCGCAATGCGTCGCTAATGTTAGTCAATGGGGAAAAAACGCATCCTGCAGACAACTTTGCAGGATATGTTTTTTTGGCCAAAACAACGCATTGCGACGTATTGCAAAAAATGCTAGTGTGAAAGTACCCTTATACTCAAACTGAAAATAGAGGCTGATCCTGACAGTGTGCAATTTCAGGATTCGTGCATGATGCACTCACATGGTGATTGTAAAGATTTTTGTTGGGTCTGAAAAAAAAACTTTTAACCATCACTTACATTAGGGGTTCCTATATGTAAGCCTCACCTCATCCCAGTTTGTATGATGTAAAAGAGCTGCAGCAAAATTAAAAATAGAGAGACATATTAAGGCTATGTGCACACGTTGCAACTCCCTGCCACGGGAAATACGCATGCAGAATTGGCATGCATATTCCCAATAAACACTAGAGTTTTACAAGCGTAATTAGCTTGCAGAATCCTAGCGTTTTCCAAGCGATCTGTAGCATCACTTGGAAAACTGATTGACAGGTTGGTCACACTTGTCAAACATAGTGTTTGACAAAGTGTGACCAACTTTTTACTATTAATGCTGCCTATGCAGCATCAATAGTAAAAAGATCTAATGTTAAAAATAGTAAAAAAAAACAAAACATGATATTCCCACCTTCCATCGTCCGCCGCAGCCTTCCCGCTCCTCGCGATACTCCCGGCAGCTCCCGTTCCCAGTAATGCCTCATGGCAATGACCCCAGATGATGTTGCATCACGCGAGACCGCCACGTCATCACAGGTCATTGTCGCAAGGCATTATTGGGAACAGGAGCATCGCGAGGAGCGGGAAAGGCTGCAGGGGACGATGGAAGGTGAGAATATCATGATTTTTTAGTATTTAGTATGTAGTGATTTAGTATTTTTAACATTATATCTTTTTTTTTAACAGGTATATGGTTCCCAGGGCCTGGAGGAGAGTCTCCTGTCCTCCACCCTGGGTACCAACCGCACATGATCTGCTTAATTCCCACATGGTGGGCAGAGCCCCATGCGGGAAGTAAGCGGATCAATGCATTCCTATGTGTGCGGAATCGCAGCGATTCCGCACAAAGAAAGAACATGCTGCGTTTTTTTTCAGGAATGCGATTCCGCCCCGGGAAAAAACGCAGCATGTGCACAAAAAATGCGGAATGCATTAAAAATGATGGGATGCTTATGTAAGCATTTTTTTAGCGTTTTTTGGGGGGAAACGTCTGAAAAAACGCTAAAAATCCTGAACGTGTGCACATAGCCTAAGAGTTAAGAAACAAGTTTTCATGAAATTGCAAACAGGAGATAAAACATGAGAGCGTAAAATGCATTATGCAGCGGGATATGTCTGCCATTTTGTCAGTGTGAGTGCTGTATTGTAGCTAATGCATTCATTCTTAAAGATGTATTCTAAATTTATTAAATTGCTTTAATTAGACAGCATGAAAATAAGCATGTATGCTTTGCAATTACTTGCATTTTCTATTTGCTCTCATTTTATCTTACATAGTGTGCAGCTTGTTTCCATTGAGCTTAGCCACCAGTGCCAGCCCAGACTCTGGCCAAGTGTGTGCAGTAGTTACATTACAGGAGAGGAGTTAACTCCTAACATTCCAGCCCATTGATTTCTGTACAACAGTTATCTGCTAACCTTCCTCCCAGATCCTAACCATTATAAATCTAGCAAAATTACCATCATGCAGTATCTGCCTCACCCAAAGCAGTTCTCCTAATCAATGCTCTCACTGTCCAGAGCTGTGTGTTTGTTCAAAGGCCCTATTATCTCTATGTGTAAATACAGTGATAACAGTGTAGACTCCAGAACAAACCAATAATAGCTAAATGTGTTAGAGCAGAACATGAGCTGAGCTTTACTTCTACTAAAGCTCTGCTACTCAGCAGAATTGTCACGCAAGGAGAAGTACCCGCCCTGACAGAAACCAAGAAGAAATGAGACTTCGGAGCTCTGAGCTGCTCAAGAGACAACTTGTGAATAGCCCTGTAACTTAACTTTTCTTATTTTTTTTTTGTGTGTATAAGGCCGGGATCACACATACGCAAGATATGGCCGAGTCTCGCAGGTGAAAACCCAGCTCTGGCGCCGGCACTCCAGAGCGGAGCGTGCAGCTGCACAGCAACACATGGAGCTGCAGGCTCTGCTCCGGAGTGTCGGCGCCAGAGCTGGGTTTTCACCTGCGAGACTCGGCCGTATCTCGCGTATGAATGATTCCGGCCTAAAAGTTATAACAAAACATTCTTGTTTCATCGGTATGCTAAATCCTTTTTTCATCAATTTTTGGTCTGTATGTCCATTGTTATCATTAGGGTTGAGCGAAACGGGTCGTTCATTTTCAAAAGTCGCCGACTTTTGGCAAAGTCGGGTTTCATGAAACCCGATCCGACCCCTGTGCGGGGTCGGCCATGCGGTACGCGACTTTCGCGCCAAAGTCGCGTTTCAATGACGTGAAAAGCGCCATTTCTCAGCCAATGAAGGTGAACGCAGAGTGTGGGCAGCGTGATGACATAGGTCCTGGTCCCCACCATCTTAGAGAAGGGCATTGCAGAGATTGGCTTGCTGTCTGCGGCGTCACAGGGGCTATAAAGGGGCGTTCCCGCCGACCGCCATCTCACTGCTGCTGATCTGAGCTTAGGGAGAGGTTGCTGCCACTTCGTCAGAAGCAGGGATAGCGTTAGGCAGGGTCCATTAACCACCAAACCGCTTGTGCTGTAGCGATTTCCACTGTCCAACACCACCTTCGGTGTGCAGGGACAGTGGAAGCTACTTTTTTTTTTTTTTTTTTTTTCCTCAGCGCTGTAGCTCATTGGGCTGCCCTAGAAGGCTCCCTGATAGCTGCATTGCTGTGTGTACGCCACTGTGCAAACCAACTGCTTTTTTCAAAGCACAAATCCTCTTGTTCCTTCCTTTCTGCACAGCTATCTTTTTTGTTTGTCCACAGTTTTTATTTAATTTGTGCATCAGTCCACTCCTTATTGCTGCCTGCCATACCTGGCTGAGATTACTGCAGGGAGATAGTAATTGTAGGACAGTCCCTGTTTTTTTTTTTTTTTTTTGTGGGAGATTAAGATTGGCATTTCTGCTAGAGTGCCATCCCTGTGTGTGCCATCTCTCACTCAGTGGGCCATAGAAAGCCTATTAATTTTTTTGCTTGATTTGGGTTCTAAAATCTACCTGAAAAAAAATCACTACATCAATCAGTGGGAGAAAAATATTGGCCTCAGGGCTTGTGTGCCACTCCTGACTCCTGTGTGTGCCATCTCTCACTCAGTGGGCCATAGAAAGCCTATTTATTTTTTTGCTTGATTTAGGTTCTAAAATCTACCTGAAAAAAAATCACTACATCAATCAGTGGGAGAAAAATATTGGCCTCAGGGCTTGTGTGCCACTCCTGACTCCTGTGTGTGCCATCTCTCACTCAGTGGGCCATAGAAAGCCTATTTATTTTTTTGCTTGATTTGGGTTCTAAAATCTACCTGAAAAAAAAATCACTACATCAATCAGTGGGAGAAAAATATTGGCCTCAGGGCTTGTGTGCCACTCCTGACTCCTGTGTGTGCCATCTCTCACTCAGTGGGCCATAGAAAGCCTATTAATTTTTTTGCTTGATTTGGGTTCTAAAATCTACCTGAAAAAAAATCACTACATCAATCAGTGGGAGAAAAATATTGGCCTCAGGGCTTGTGTGCCACTCCTGACTCCTGTGTGTGCCATCTCTCACTCAGTGGGCCATAGAAAGCCTATTAATTTTTTTGCTTGATTTGGGTTCTAAAATCTACCTGAAAAAAAATCACTACATCAATCAGTGGGAGAAAAATATTGGCCTCAGGGCTTGTGTGCCACTCCTGACTCCTGTGTGTGCCATCTCTCACTCAGTGGGCCTAGAAAGCCTATTAATTTTTTTGCTTGATTTGGGTTCTAAAATCTACCTGAAAAAAAATCACTACATCAATCAGTGGGAGAAAAATATTGGCCTCAGGGCTTGTGTGCCACTCCTGACTCCTGTGTGTGCCATCTCTCACTCAGTGGGCCATAGAAAGCCTTTTTTTATTATTATTTGGTTTCTAAATTGTCCCTGAAAAAATCATTTTATCTTATTTGGTTTCTAAAGTCTTCCTTAAAAAAAAAAAAAAAAAAATTAAAACAGTGGGAGATTAATATTGCCCTTTCTGCTTGTGTGCCAGTCTTGACTCCTGGGTGTGCCATCTCTCTCTCTCAAATTGTGGGCCATAGAAAGCCTATTAATTTTTTTGCTTGATTTGGGTTCTAAAATCTACCTGAAAAAAATCACTACATCAATCAGTGGGAGAAAAATATTGGCCTCAGGGCTTGAGTGCCACTCCTGACTCCTGTGTGTGCCATCTCTCACTCAGTGGGCCATAGAAAGCCTATTAATTTTTTTGCTTGATTTGGGTTCTAAAATCTACCTGAAAAAAATCACTACATCAATCAGTGGGAGAAAAATATTGGCCTCAGGGCTTGTGTGCCACTCCTGACTCCTGTGTGTGCCATCTCTCACTCAGTGGGCCATAGAAAGCCTTTTTTTTTTAATTATTTGGTTTCTAAATTGTCCCTGAAAAAATCATTTTATCTTATTTGGTTTCTAAAGTCTCCCTGAAAAAAAAATAAAAATAAAATAGGTGGGAGATTAATATTGACATTTGTGCTTGAGTGACAGTCCTGCGTGTGTGGCATCTCTGTGATTTGGTGCCACAGAAAACAGAGTGTGTAACATTGGGCCTGATTTTCCTTGTGGTCTCACCAACCTGTAAAGGGATATTGAAATCATACTGAAGTTATAGCTCACCGTGTAAGTTGTTTGACAGCAACAAATAAAGTTACTTTGGTTAAGTTTTTAAAACAATGAGGAAGTCTTGTGCAAGAGGTCGTGGCCGTGGGCGTTCATTGTCAGCTGGTAATGATGGTAGTGGTAGTGGAGCATCAGGTGGTCGTGGGGATAAAAATATTCCACCTAAGTCTGGAGCTGTGGAGCCAGGTTCGTTGTCTGGCTACACAAGGCCTCGAACGCTCTCTTTTCTGGGAGTAGGAAAACCGCTTTTAAAGCCGGAGCAGCAACAGCAAGTTTTGGCTTACCTTGCAGACTCAGCCTCTAGCTCTTTTGCCTCCTCTTCTGAAACTGGTAAATGCAAAAACAGCGCGTCGCTTGTGGATGTTCACGGTCAGGGACAAGTCGCTTCCTTGTCCTCTTCAGCAAAAACAACAACAAGAGAGAAGGATGCAGCAGGCAACACAACGGGTTACTCCATGGAGCTCTTTACACATACCGTCCCTGGCTTAGAAAGTGAAACACTTAACAGGCCATGCCCATTACAAGTAGATTCTGACATGGAGTGCACTGATGCACAGCCACAGCCAGAGTACTATGCTGCTCCTTTGACTCAGACCACAACATTGCCCTCTCAGGGTACTGATCCACAATCAGACCCTGATGAGACTATGTTGCCCCGCCACGAACGCTATACCACCGACCGACACGGTGACACAGACGAAGTTGCACACGAGCTCGAAGAGGAGGTAATAGATGACCCAGTGGTTGACCCCGATTGGCAGCCATTGGGGGAACAGGGTGCAGGCAGCAGTAGTTCAGAAGCGGAGGTGGAGGAGGGGCCGCAGCAGGCATCAACATCGCAACAGGTTCCATCTGCCGGTCCCGTATCTGGGCCAAAACGCGTGTCAAAGCCAAAACCTGTTGGAGGACAGCGTGGCCATCCGGTTAAAGCTCAGTCTGCAATCCCTGAAAAGGGATCCGATGCTAGGAAGAGTGCAGTCTGGCATTTTTTTAAACAACATCCAATTGATCAGCGCAAAGTCATCTGTCAAAAATGTTCAACTAGCTTAAGCAGAGGTCAGAATCTGAAAAGTCTCAATACTAGTTGCATGCATAGACACTTAACCACCATGCATTTTCAAGCCTGGACTAACTACCAAACGTCCCTTAAGGTTGTAGCACCCTCGGCCAATGAAGCTAGTCAGCAACGCAACATCCCTTCCGTCACTGTAAGGCCACCATTTTCCGCACCACCGGCAGTATCTGTGCAGGTTTCTTTGCCAGCCAAAAGCAGTCAGGGTCAGGGAATCACCAGTTTTGTAGGAGGAAATATTGCATCTAGGGCACTGGTGGAAACAATACCGTCTCCAACCGTCTATCAGTCTGCCATGTCCACCGCCACACCCGAAAGTTCCACGATCTCCAGCTCTCCAGTCCAGCTCACCCTACATGAGACTCTGGTTAGAAAAAGGAAGTACTTATCCTCGCATCCGCGTACACAGGGTTTTAATGCCCACATAGCTAGACTAATCTCGTTAGAGATGATGCCCTACCGTTTAGTTGAAAGCAAAGCTTTCAAAGCCCTGATGAAGTACGCTGAACCACGATACGAGCTACCCAGTCGACACTTTTTTTCCAGAAAAGCCATCCTAGCCCTGCACCAGCATGTTAAACAGCGCATCGTCCATGCACTCAGGCAATCTGTGAGTACAAAGGTGCACCTGACTACAGATGCATGGACCAGTAGGCATGGCCAGGGACGTTATGTGTCCATCACGGCACACTGGGTGAATGTGGTGGATGCAGGGTCCACAGGGGACATCAATTTCGGGACAGTTGTGCCTAGCCCACGGTCTAGGAAACAGTTGGCTGTAGGCGTTCGCACCCCCTCCTCCTCCTCCTCGTCCTCCTGCAGAAGCGACAGCTCTTCCACAGACCGCAGTCGGCCAACCACTCCATCGGCAGATGACACTGTTGCACACCAGTTGTCCCATTATGGGCCAGCTACTGGCAAGCGTCAGCAGGCTGTATTGGCTATGAAGTGTTTGGGCGACAACAGACACACCGCGGAAGTTCTGTCCGAGTTCTTGCAACAAGAAACGCAGTCGTGGCTGGGCACAGTAGATCTTGAGGCAGGCAAGGTAGTGAGTGATAACGGAAGGAATTTCATGGCTGCCATCTCCTTTTCCCAACTGAAACACATTCCTTGCCTGGCTCACACCTTAAACCTGGTGGTGCAGTGCTTATTGAAAACTCATACTGGGTTCTCTGACCTGCTCCTCAAAGTGTGTGGACTTTGCTCACATATCCGATGTTCGCCTGTACACTCCAGCCGTATGCAGACCTATCAGCGGTCTTTGAACCTTCCCCAGCATCGCCTAATCATAGACGTTGCAACAAGGTGGAACTCAACACTGCACATGCTTCAGAGACTTTGCCAACAGAGGCGGGCTGTTATGTTTTTGTGGGAGGATACACATACACGGGCAGGCAGTAGGATGGCAGACATGGAGTTGTCTGGTGTGCAGTGGTCGAAGATACAAGACATGTGTCAAGTCCTTCAGTGTTTTGAGGAATGCACACGGCTGGTTAGTGCAGACAACGCCATAATAAGCATGAGCATCCCCCTAATGTGTCTGCTGATGCAAAGTTTGACGCACATAAAGGTTCAGGCGTCTGCACCAGAGGAAGAGGAAAGCCTTGATGACAGTCAGCCATTGTCTGGTCAGGGCAGTGTACAGGACGAGGTAGCGGGCGAAGAGGAGGTGGATGATGAGGAGGATGATGGGGATGAGTTTATTTTTAATGAGGAAGCTTTCCCGGGGGCACTGGAAATTGGTTGCGTGGCAAGGCCGGGTTCTGTTTTTTTGAGGGACACAAGGGACGTAGATTTGCCTGAAACTGCCCCTCAACCAATCACAACCGGAGATTTGTCAACTGGAACTTTGGCCCACATGGCGGATTATGCCTTACGTATCCTAAAAAGGGACACACGCATTACGAAAATGATGAACGATGACGATTACTGGTTGGCCTGCCTCCTTGATCCATGCTATAAAGGCAAATTGCAAAATATTATGCCACATGAGAACTTGGAACTAATTTTAGCAACCAAACAATCAACTCTTGTTGACCGTTTGCTTCAGGCATTCCCAGCACACAGCGCACGTGATCGTTCTCACACGAGCTCCAGGGGCCAGCAGACTAGGAGTGTTAGGGGTGCACACATCAGAAGTGGCGTTGGACAGAGGGGTTTTCTGACCAGGTTGTGGACTGATTTTGCTATGACCGCAGACAGGACAGGTACTGCTGCATCAATTGAAAGTGACAGGAGACAACATTTGTCCAGTATGGTTACTAACTATTTTTCATCCCTTATCGATGTTCTCCCTCAACCGTCATTCCCATTTGATTACTGGGCATCAAAATTAGACACCTGGCCAGAATTGGCAGAATATGCATTGCAGGAGCTTGCTTGCCCGGCAGCTAGTGTCCTATCAGAAAGAGTATTCAGTGCTGCAGGTTCAATATTAACCGAAAAAAGGACTCGTCTGGCTACCCAAAATGTTGATGATCTAACATTCATTTAAATGAACCACAACTGGATTTCGAAATCTTTTGCCCCACCTTGCCCGGCCGACACCTAGCTTTCCTATGAAAAGCTCTTGCCTGTGGACTACTGTGAATTACTTTTCTAATGTCTAATTTGCTGCAGCTGATTGTCCAGCATACGACATGTTTACACCTCCCTAAATGGCCAAACTCCCCACACGGGGCCGTGGTATCGCGACTTGGTGCAAGCACCCGTGAGACTGCTGTTTGTCTGAAGAGGTGGGTGTGCTCGCTTTTGGTCGACGGCATTGCTACTGGGTCCCTCATAGTACAATAAAGTGTCTCTGGCGGTGGTGGTGCGCACCCAACGTCAGACACACTGTTGTAACATGAGGGGCCCTGGGCCTGTACCGCCGGCCACAAGAGAGTTCACCCACCCCCAGGTCAAACATTGCTCTACCACTTCCACATTTATCTCTCACACTTCCACCAATGTTTAGTCTATGCGCTGACATCCTTCCATACCTGCCACTGACAATACCATTGTGTTGACATGTATGATGGTACTTAACATAGTCAGGGGCAGTGTCCTCTATTTACCACAGTAAATACTTTGCGCTAAATTAGTAGGTCTGAAACAACGCAGAGGATCCCACCCCTGAACCTAATGATTGCACCCTTTAGTGTTTTTGTTTTGTTTTAATGCGAGACATTCACATTTATTTGTTGTTTTGGACTACTAACTGGCAGACACTCATTACAATCGGCCTCCGTTGACCAGACCACTGCTGCCCGTGTACCCCTGGAACCAATTATAAAGTGCCTACAGCCAGCCCATTTTATTATGTTAGGCCTTGGAAGCCTGTCTGCGGTCCCTCCTTCCACTAGGCCTCCACTGACCTGACCACTGCTGCCCGTGTACCCCTGGAACCAATTATAAAGTACCTACAGCCAGCCCATTTTATTATGTTAGGCCTTCGAAGCCTGTCTGCGGTCCCTCCTTCCACTAGGCCTCCAATGACCAGACCACTGCTGCCCGTGTCCCCCTGGAACCTATTTTACAGTGCATAGAGCCTATTTTTTTATTTTATTTAATATTAATAAAGCCATGATGGACTACGCTGTACCACGCTATGAGCTACCCAGTTGACAATTCTTTTGCGAGAAAAGCCATCCCACCCCTCCACCAGCATGTTAAAGACCACATTGTCCTTTCATTCTGTCAATCTGTGAGTCCAAAGGTACACCTGACAACAGACACATGGAGCGGTAGGCATGGCCACGGAAGGTTACGTGTCCTTTGTGGCGCAATGGGTTAATGTATTGGATGCATGGTCCACACAGGGGACAGCCTGGTAAGTCTGTCTGCAGTCCCTAATTCAAGTTGTCCTCAAATGAATAAATCTGAGCTTCCACCTTCTGGCTCTCATTAAGTGCTGTTTTTTAAAAGATTGTTGGTTCCGGCCTACTAACGGTGTCTGCCCCTGCCTGGTGTTGTCCTCAACTGAATAAAGCTGAGCTTCTACCTTCTGGCTCTCATTAAGTGCTGTTTTTTAAAAGATTGGTGGTTCCGGCCTACTAACGGTGTCTGCCCCTGCCTGGTGTTGTCCTCAACTGAATAAAGCTGAGCTTCTACCTTCTGGCTCTCATTAAGTGCTGTTTTTTAAAAAATTGGTGGTTCCGGCCTACTAACGGTGTCTGCCCCTCCCTGGTGTTGTCCTCAACTGAACAAAGCTGAGCTTCCACCTTCTGGCTCTCTTTAAGTGCTGTGTTTTTAAAAATAGGTGGTTATGGGCCTACTAACGGTGTCTGCCCCTGCCTGGTGTTGTCCTCAACTGAATAAAGCTGAGCTTCTACCTTCTGGCTCTGATTAATTTTTTTTTTTTTTTTTTTTAATTGCTGGATGGGGCCTTATACCTCTGTTTGCTGCTCCCTGGTGTTTGTCCTCAACTGAATAAAGCTGAGCTTCTACCTTCTGGCTCTCATTAAGTGCTGTGTTTTAAAAAATTGGTGGTTCCGGCCTACTAACGGTGTCTGCCCCTCCCTGGTGTTGTCCTCAACTGAACAAAGCTGAGCTTCCACCTTCTGGCTCTCTTTAAGTGCTGTGTTTTTAAAAAGGTGGTTATGGGCCTACTAACGGTGTCTGCCCCTGCCTGGTGTTGTCCTCAACTGAATAAAGCTGAGCTTCTACCTTCTGGCTCTGATTAAGCTTTTTTTTTTTTTTTTTAATTGCTGGATGGGGCCTAATACCTCTGTTTGCTGCTCCCTGGTGTTTGTCCTCAACTGAATAAAGCTGAGCTTCTACCTTCTGGCTCTCATTAAGTGCTGTTTTTTAAAAGATTGGTGGTTCCGGCCTACTAACGGTGTCTGCCCCTGCCTGGTGTTGTCCTCAACTGAATAAAGCTGAGCTTCTACCTTCTGGCTTTTGGCCTACAGTAGCAAATATTAAACTGCATTTGGCCTATTAGTGTGTTTGGGCCCTTAAAACAGTGTCTGCTGCTCCTGGGTTTGCTACTCCACTCAACAAAGCAATGCCACCTGTTTAGTCCTGTTACCAATTTTGAACTGCATTTAGCCTACTTTATTCTTTGGCCCTATATCTGTTTCCTCCTCATCCTGCCCATTCCCCAGCCACTGCTAGATGAGTCTGCTGGTACATTGACCTAGACCACTACATTCCCCTTGCACTCTACACAGCCAGAATCTGACCCTGCTGAAAGTAAGGTTCCCCTTCCCGCATGTTATACCACCTTACACAGGGACAAAGAGGAAGGTGCAGATGAAAGTGCAGGTTCCTTCATCAGGTGGGGGGGGCATACTCGTTGGCGACGTCACTGGCACAGGGCCCCTCAGAGTACGCAAAAGTGTCGCTGCTGGTGGGAGGCGCCCCCGCCGTGCAAACACACCGCTGTACTTTGAGAGGCCCTGTGCCAGTGCCAATGCCAACGAGGGGGCCTCCCTGCTTGCTTAGGATCACAGCACTTGCAAACTTGACATACTTACCTCTCACTGCTCCACCGCCGTGACGTAGTCCACGTTTCCTGGGCCCACTAAAAGCTTGAACCAGCCCTACCCTCCACAACTTTTGCAAAATGACCCCCAAGTTCCAAAGCCCAACTATTATTATAAAGTTAATTAAGATTGACAAGCTTCAGAAACAAGAGTGGATGTTTTTGGCATTAAAATGGGCACTGTAGGTGTTTTCCTGGCCTTCACTCACTGCCGACTATGCTTCCCCATTGACTTGCATTGGGTTTCGTGTTTCGGTCGATCCCCGACTTTTAGCGATAATCGGCCGACTGCACTCGACTCGACTCTGGACAAAGTCGGGTTTCACAAAACCCGACTCGACCTTAAAAAAATGAAAGTCGCTCAACCCTAGTTATCATCATTGTGGCATCTGTTACTTTTTTTACAAAAAAAAATTTCCTCACTTCTCTTATTTACTGAACAATAAAAAAACGGAAAGGACTTGCATGATACATGAAACACTTTCCATTTTCTTCATGAACCCATTCACTTGAACAGACAAGTTTGACACACAAATTGGCCAATACTAGACATATGAACAGCCCTATAGAGTATGAGTATGTGTATTACCTGTGGAAAGCACTAGAACATGCATGTGGAACACAGGTGTCAACATGAGGCTTTATACTTCGTAACATATTAAGTGTACACTGTATATCTTTGTCCCTTCCATGTCAGTTGTTAGACATCTCTCCTCATTCAGCATATCTGGTTTGTCACGTGGTATACATAAACATCAGTCTTAAATTATTTATTTGAAGGGGTATTCCGATCCCAACCAATGTGGCACAGGAATTGATGTTACCTTTGTTAAAATGAAAGAACATTAATTTCTTTGACATCATTATAAAACTCAAAATAAATTTTGATACAAGAAAAAAAAATCCCATATGTCATTGTTGAATTGTTACTTTGCCTCTGCAAATATAATGGGTGGGCTGTGAAATGAGAATCTCTTTGACCTTTGCTTACAGAAGCCATTCATAATGGTAACATAATTACCTCTAAATGACAAGACTTTGCTAGGTGCCAGTTACTTTCGGAGGCTTTGAGAAACGTAACCCTGTTCTGCCTCGTCTACCAGTCTCGTGTGTCATGCATATACGTTGTTGTAACCATAGCTTGGAACAACCGCCTGTAAAACATTACGCTGTGGTTAGTATGACGGAACTCTGGGATGTTTTCCTTCAATGCTCATCTCGGAAACACAACTTTATACATGTGAAATAGACTCTTGATCAAGGTCAGACTTCCCACCAGAAGCTCGTCTGCTTGGCCCTAGATATGAAATAATAATGTGACTCCACACCAGCAGGAGGTTGTGATACTTTGAAGATTATTGAGCAATCTGTTACTTTTAACCCTTTAACCAGTGTTGTTGATAAAGATAACTCCTTCCTCTGCTTTTTTTCTAAACCCCCTGCATAATCCAGTTCTTCTAGTCTAGATGTTATATAAACATGGTCAAAAATGTAACTCTCCGATGGTTGCCTTGATGGATCCTGTCTGACACACATGGGCGTCCATGATGTTTATGATAAGTCAATATCTTTTATTGTCACATTGACAGCTGCATGCACCATCCTAAGCGAGGAAAGTACCAGGCAGATGGTGGCTCTCAATAACCAGATACATTGTCACAAACAAAAGCTCAACTTGCCTCTCTCTAAATTCTGCCAACTATCCTTCCAACATGTGAGATTTAGGCATCATGCAGATGGCAGTGCCTTGTACCCGGACTCTATACAGTGATGTGGTGCATGTCAGTGGGTCCGTGTTCTATGGTGCTTCTTTACAAGTACAGTATCCCTTCATAATACAATATGTGATGAGCACGTATCAGTTTTATCACAAACGTTGTCCTCTAGTCACATGTTCAGACTGTGCATGTTTTCGCATGCCATTTGTCACTATTTCATACACAGGGTAGACATTAATAACCATAAAGTGTCCAGATCATCGGTGTGACACTGAGATTTATGACACGCTGCAGAAAGTCATGCTACTGTGTGTATCAGCAGCCTGCAGAAGAGCTGACTTAACAGACTGAATATTCAGGACAAGAATTAGTTTCTCATTTGTCCTACAAGCCAAAGTGACAGGTTGGGCATTCTGCCAGCTTCTCAGGTTACACCCCAGCTCTTTAAAGCTGCAGTCCCACTTAACATATTTTATAACGAGAGCATTTAGCCACATTACATTCTGTCTGCAGTGACCACACTTTCCACCTTTTGTTTTTTTCTCCTTAATATTTTTTATTAGTGATTTAATCAAAATTAAACATGGAAATATGTACCAAAAATGTTTCCTTTTAAAAGCATAATAATATTGTATAGAATGAAGGAGAAAAAATTCCTGTTTGCAATTTTTGTATGAATTTAACCTCTTAACATAGTGCATCATAATACCAATTGCATAGCAATTTATGCAGCTGCAGATTTCTACCTTCTTAGGCTGTGTGCACACGTTCAGGATTTTTCACGTTTTTTCGATGGCTTTCCGCTATAAAAACGCGATAAAACCAATAAAAAAATGCTTACATTGAGCATCCTATTATTAGAATGCATTCCGCATTTTTTGTGCACATTTTGTGCGTTTTTTTCCGCAGTGTAATCACATTCCGGAAAAAATCGCAGCATGTTCATTCCTTGTGTGGAATCGCGGGGATTCCGCACACATAGGATTGCATTGATCCGCTTACTTTCCGCATGTGGCTATGCCCACCATGCGGGAAGTAAGCAGATCATGTGCGGTTGGTACCCAGGGTGGAGGAGAGGAGACTCTCCTCCAGACTCTGAGAACCATATACCTGTAAAAAAAAAGAATTAAAATAAAAAATCGTGATATTCTCACATTCCGGTGGCCCCGGCAGCCTTCCCGCTCCTCGCGATGCTCCCGTTCCCAGGGATGCTTTGCGATAATGACCTGTGATGACGTAGCGGTCTCGCGAGATGCTACGTCATCTGGGATTATTGTCACGAGGCATTACTGGGAACGGGAGCATCGCGAGGGGCGGGAAGGCTGCAGGGGACGCCGGAAGGTGAGAATATCACGATTTTTTATTTTTTTAATTATTTTTACCATTAGATCTTTTTACTATTGATGATGCATAGGCAGCATCAATAGTAAAAGGTTGGCCACACTTGTCAAACACTATGTTTGACAAGTGTGACCAACCTGTCAATCAGTTTTCCAAGCGATGCTACAGATCACTTGGAAAACGCTAGCATTCTGCAAGCTAAATACGCTTGCAAAATGCTAGTGTTTAGCGGGAAAACGCATGCCAATTCTGCATGTGTTTAACCCGCGGCAGGGAGTTGCAGAATTGCTGACGAAATTTCAGTGGCAATTCCGGTCGTGTGCACATAGCCTAAGGGTATGTGTCCACGTTCAGGATTGCATCAGGATTTGGTCAGGACTTTTCATCAGTATTTGTAAGCCAAAGCCAGGAGTGGGTGATAAATGCAAAAGTGGAGCATATGTTTCTATTATACTTTTCCTCTAAGGCCGGGGTCACACTAGACCGTAATACGGACGAGTGCTATGCGATAAAAAATCGCATAGCACTCGGCCCAATGTTAATCTATGGTGCAGCTCCCATCATCCGATATTTTCTCCACCGTATTCAGGATCCGAGTGAAATCGCAGCATGCTGCGATTGTCAGCGTATCTCGGCCGAGACTCGCCAATGCAAGTCTATGGGTGCGAGAAAAAATCGGATTACACACGGACCATGCATGTGCATTGCGAGAAATACGCAGCGGTGTTAGAGAAAAGTCGGTAATTCAATTGCCGGCTTTTCATTTCTCCTGCCTAAACCCGACATGATATGAGACATGGTTTACATACAGTAAACCATCTCATATCCCCCTTTTTTTTGCATATTCCACACTACTAATGTTAGTAGTGTGTATGTGCAAAATTTGGGCGCTGTAGCTGCTAAAATAAAGGGTTAAATCGCGGAAAAAATTGGCGTGGGCTCATGCGCAATTTTCTCCGCAAGAGTGGTAAAGCCAGTGACTGAGGGCAGATATTAATAGCCAGGAGAGGGTCCATGGTTATTGGCTCCCCCTGGCTACAAACATCTGCCCCCAGCCACCCCAGAAAAGGCACATCTGGAAGATGCGCCTATTCTGGCACTTGGCCACTCTCTTCCCACTCCCGTGTAGCGGTGGGATATGGGGTAATGAAGGGTTAATGCCACCTTGCTATTGTAAGGTGACATTCAGCCAGATTAATAATGGAGAGGCGTCAATTATGACACCTATCCATTATTAATCCAATTGTCTGAAAGGGTTAAAAAACACACACACGTTATTAAAAAGTATTTTAGTGAAATAAACAAACAGGTTGTTTTAGTATTCTATTGCTTTCTCAATCCATCCGGAACACCCTCGCTTGGCCAAATAATAAACCAACAATATACATACCTTCTGATGTACTGTCAGGTCCCACCAGGTAATCCATCTGAAGGGGTTAAATCATTTTACAGCCAGGAGCTGCGCTAAAGCACTCGCTCGTGGTTGTAAAAACCCCGGGTACTGAAAGGAAATCAGGGTGATCTGTACTTACATTGAGTTGCGGTGATGCGCCCCTGCTGGATGTCCTCATGAACTGCAGCCTGGGAACTTTTTCCCACGCTCCAGGTCATATGAGGACATCCACCAGGGGGCGCATCACCGCGACTGAAGGTAACTATAGGTCATTGACCTACATTTCCTTCATTCGCCGGGGCTTACAGACACGAGCACAGCTGCATTAGCAGGGCTCCTGCCTGTAAAATATTTTAACCCCTTCAGATGGATTACCTCGTGGGACGTGACAGTTCATCAGAGAGGGTATGTATATTGTGGGTTTATTATTTTGCCAAGCGAGGGTCTTCCGGATGGATTGAGAGAGCAATAAAATATTAAAACAACCTGTGTGTTTATTTAATTAAAATACTTTTTAATCATGTGTGTGTGTGTTTTTTAACCCTTTCAGACAATTAGATTAATAATGGATAGGTGACACTCTGGTGGAGAAAATTGCGCGGGAGCCCACGCCATTTTTTCCGCCATTTAACCCTTTATTTTACACGCTACAGCGCCCAAATTTTGCACATACAAACTACTAACAGTAGTAGTGTGGAATATGCAAAAAAAAAGGGATATGAGATGGTTTACTGTATGTAAACCATGTCTCATATCCTGTCGGGTTGGGGAAGGAGAAATGAAAAGCCGGCAATTGAATTACCGGCTTTTCACAGATATCGCGCTGAATTAAATATAAATACAGAATATATATATATGTGTCTCAATGACATATATATATATATATATACTGTATATATGTTTTAACGAACATTTGAGCACATAAATCCATTAGATGTCGGTTTTGCAAGCCTGCGAGAAAATCTCGGCATACGGATGCCATACGGATGTCACACGGATGTCAAAAGGATCATTTGATGCGAGGAAATCGCATCCTCGCACTGCACACGGATCACTGTTTGGGAAACATTTGTGCGATTCTCGTCCGTGAAAAACAGACCTTTTTTTATACGTTGTGTGTGTCTCCGGCCTAATTGTTCCACTCCTGGTTTTGGCTTACAAATACTGATGAAAAATCCTGACCAAATCCTGATGCAATCCTGAACGTGGACACATACCCATACTGTCACTATGCAATGCAGAAAGTGGCATGAATGCATTAATAAATCTGCCGCTTTACCTGTCAATTTTTGAAGCCTGTTTTCAGCAGACATTCACATCACAACCACTAGGTGGCCACACAGTCACATATAACATACGTTTCTTTTGACAGAGTATCACAAAATCATATTTTGTTTTTTTAAACCTGATCTTCTTGTGCCACACGTTATAGGATATTTCATGCCAACAGCAAAAGTAAAGAAGAACACATCGGTCTAAGACAACTAGTATAAACTCCCAAGTTGTTTAGTATTAAAAGTGTATTCTCCAGTTCTCCAATTAGTTAGCATGAAAATATGCACATTTGCAATTGTCATTTTCCTGCAATGAGAACTTTTATCTTTTATCATGTACCGCTGGTTTCCATTGAGGTTGTCCACAAGACCCTGAATGAGTGTGCACAGTAGTTACATTCCAGGAAACAGATTAACTCTTAAGGTACCTTCACACTAAGCGACGCTGCAGCGATACAGACAACGATGCCGATCGCTGCAGCGTCGCTGTTTAGTCGCTGTGTGGTCGCTGGAGAGCTGTCACACAGACAGCTCTCCAGCGACCAACGATGCCGAAGTCCCCTGGTAACCAGGGTAAACATCGGGTTACTAAGCGCAGGGCTTAGTAACCCGATGTTTACCCTGGTTACCATTGTAAATGTAAAAAAAAAAAAAAAACACATACTCACATTCCGATGCCCGGCGTCCGCTTCCCTGCACTCCTCCTGCATCCTGTGTCAGCGCCGAACATCTCCGGCATCTCCCACAGAGCACAGCGGTGACGTCACCGCTCTGCTTTACGGCCGGCACTTACACAGGATGCAGGAGGAGTGCAGGGAAGCGGACGCCGGGCACCAGAATGTGAGTATGTGGTTTTTTTTTAACTTTTACAATGGTAACCAGGGTAAACATTGGGTTACTAAGCGCGGCCCTGCGCTTAGTAACCCGATGTTTACCCTGGTTACCAGTGAAGACATCGCTGGATCGGTGTCACACACACTGATTCAGCGATGTCAGCGGGAGATCCAGCGACGAAATAAAGTTCTGGACTTTCAGCAACGACCAGCGATCTCACAGCGGGATCCTGATCGCTGCTGCGTGTCAAACACAACGATATCGCTATCCAGGACGCTGCAACGTCACAGATCGCTAGCGATATCGTTGTAAAGTCGCTTAGTGTGAAGGTACCTTTAACATCCCAGTCAGCTATCTCCAGCCCATTACAACAGTTAGCAGCTCACCTTCCTCACCTTCCTCCTTCAGCACCTTCAGACCACAAAAGTACCAATGCTTTCTGGCTGATGTTTTGGTTACTTTTGAATGTTGGTTGTGCTTTCACACTCGTGGTAGCATGAGACAGACTCTACAACCCACACAAGTGGCTCGGGTAGTGCAGCTCATCCAGGATGGCACATCAATGTGAGCTGTGGCAAAGAGGTTTGCTGTGTCTGCCAGCGTAGTGTCCAGAGGCTGGAGGCGCTACCAGGAGACAGGCCAGTACACCAGGAGACATGGAGGGGGCCGTAGGAGGGCAACAACCCAGCAGCAGGACCACTACCTCCGCCTTTGTGCAAGGAGGAACAGGAGGAGCACTGCCAGAGCCCTGCAAAATGACCTCCAGCAGGCCACAAATGTGCATGTGTCTGCACAAATGGTTAGAATAGAAACCGACTCCATGAGGATGGTCTGAGTGCCAAACGTCCACAGATGGGGGTTGTGCTCACAGCCCAACACCGTGCATTACGCTTGGCATTTGCCACAGAACACCAGGGTTGGCAAATTCGCCACTGGCGCCCTGTGCTCTTCACAGATTAAAGCAGGTTCACACTGAGCACATGTGAGTCTGGAGGTGCTGTGGAGAGCCATCTTCTGTCTGCAACATTCTTCAGCATGACCAGTTTGGCAGTGCGTCAGTAATGGTATGGGGTGGCATTTCTTTGGAGGGTCGCACAGCCCTCCATGTGCTTGCCAGAGGTAGCCTGACTGCCATTAGGTACCAAGATGAGATCCTCAGACCCCTTGTGAGACCATATGCTGGTGCGGTTGGCCCTGGGTTCCTCCTAATGCAGGACAATGCCAGACCTCATGTGGCTGGAGTGTGTCAGCAGTTCCTGCAAGATGAAGGCATTGAAGCTATGGACTGGTCCGCCCGTTCCCCAGACCTGAATCCAATTGAGCACATCTGGGACATCATGTCTCGCTCCATCCACCAACGTCACGTTGCACCACAGACTGTCCAGGAGTTGGATGCTTTAGTCCAGGCCTGGGAGGAGAGCCCTCAGGAGACCATCCGCGGCCTCATCAGGAGCATGCCCATGCGTTGTACAGTGTGGAGGCCACACAATACTGAGCATCTTTTCCTTGTCATGAGGCATTTCCACTGAAGTTAGATCAGCCTGTAATTTGATTTTCCACTTTGATTTTGAGTATTATTCCAAATCCAGACCTCCATGGGATATTCATTTTGATTTACATTGATAATTGTTATGTTTTATTGTTCTGAACACATTCCACTATGCAATGAATACAAATTTCAACTGGAATATTTCATTCAGAGATATCTAGAATGCAGTATTTTAGTGTTCCCGTTATTTTTTTGAGCTGTGTATATTGATAACAGTGTGGACTCAGAACAAACCACTGATGTCTAAATGTGTTACAGCAGAACTTGTGCTGAGCGTTATAGCTTTACTAATACCTTAGTGCTACTATTCACCAGAGCTCTCACTTGAGGAGAGCCCGACCTGCTATAAACCAGGAAGAGAAAGACTGGAAAATGTGTGCTGCTCAAGAGACAACTTGAGAATACCCCTTTAAGTAATTTTTCTTACATCTTCCTTTTCATGCTCCATTAATTCTTTGTGAGACTGCTGGAAAAATAGGAGCTCTGTACTTCTTCTCTCTGTCCCATAGAGAGTGAATAAAGTGGTGGGGCATATGCCTATCCATAACTCCTCTCAGACACGGCAAAGCTCTTGAAATCAGTGGGGTCCTGCTGGTTAGACCCTGACTGATAAGCAAGTTAACACTTCTCGTTAATGTCCAAATATAGGACTAACCCTTTAATTCACTAATATAACCAGCAATATAAAATATTATAAGTATAAATGTTTGCTGATGAGAACCACAAGAGAAGTAATAAAAGCTAAGCCACTAATCAGAAGTCTAATTCATTTTTATACAATTATGATTTTTTTCCCCCACAGTGAGGCATTGACCATCCTTTTCAAATGACTCCTGCTGAGTGCTGACTTAAAGGGAACCTGTCATATAAAATAATAGAATAATGCTATTAACCTGCAGGTTAACAACATTCTGACACACTGTGACGCCATTACTGAGAGCCCTGCTGCCTGGAGGAAATTAACTTTATTTTCCCCGGCAGTATTCTGTCACAGATGTGTAACCGGCACGGTTTCAGTCACCTTCCTGTATATAGAGAGTGACTGCTGTAACCTCCCCGGCACTGACTGACAGCAGGATCAGCATTAGAGACCGTTGTCAGTGTCGGGGGCGCATTTACAGCCGCTGCGCTGTATACACTGAGCAGGGACTGAAATCACTCTTGCACCACCCCTATGACTGGAAGCCAAACGCTGCTGGGGGAATAAAGGTCAATTCCTCCTGGTAGTGGGGCTCTCCGTTCCGGCGCCGAATGGTGTCAGAATGCTATTAACCTACAGATTAACCCTATACCTGCAGGTTAATAGCGTTATTTTACATGACAGGTCCCCTTTAAAAGGGTTATCCATTCTTAAATCTTTTTAAAAAGCCCCACATACAGTCATTTCTTGGATGCATATCATCCCAATTTTATAGGATCCTTGAATATTTTTATTATTATGGGTTGGGTTGCTTTATGTAAGAAATGTAGTAAAGCGAGACTCGCTTGGGGTCCGGTGTCCTCTATGCTTTCACTTTATACCCCCTAAGGTAACTGAGCTGCGAGGATAGCAATGTACAGTGACGCTGCAAACTATCAGGAGTGGCTGAACACTCTTGTTTAGTTTGCAGTTTTAACCCTGTCCTGCCCTTCTTTAGAGCAAAAAGTTGGAAGAAGCTTTGCATTCTCAAACTTACTTCAGGACCCAAGGTGTTAAGTGCATTTAGTCTCGGCGACAATTTCATTGCGCTTTCTTTAATGCACGGAAGAAAATGGAAAACACATGGAGGATATTATTAAATCCTACCTTTTTTTTTTGCTAAGTAATATTATCGTTACTGCTAAATTCCACTCTGCCCTTACTTGGAAAGGATGTAGGAAATATTCTTAAGACGCGTGAACACAAGCACCATAGACATGCAAAGGCAGAAAAGTCAGTATAGGGTGAAGAGAGGCAGGACAACAGCACATTTGCAGCTCAGCATTGAAATCACTTTGATTTCAGTCCTGTGGTACATGCAAGAAGTAGCTGACTTCTGCAGTAACCAAGCTACCTAAAGCCATCTGCACTTGTGACTGGACACTCTGGCACTCTGCTGCTTTGCCTGCATTCTCTCTTTTACATTGAAGCCAGATGATTTATCTGCAAGTACACTCTGCACCTAGTGCCTTTCTTCCTTTCGCTATTTTATTTAAAGCCTCCGTCCGGGACTTTCTTCCGGAGATTTTGGCATGTTGGTTGTGCTCAGTCATTGACAGAATTGCGATACATTTGCCAACTGGACTTTTCTTCAGAAGGCAAAGAAGAAACAGACTTTAACATTTGACCAGACTGGATTCAGACGTGGACTTACCTACTATTTGGCCTCAATATGTCGTGCTGGAATGGTCCTAGATCTACTTCTTCCTACGTCACGAAATTGGACTTAACATTGTGTCGCCCAAAAGTGGACAAGTCTCGTGTTTCACAGACCGCTTGTAGGGATCGAGGTTTTGGGTCTGTGACAGATTTTACTGATAATGTATCATATGATAACACCTCGATGGGAAAATTCCATGATGGATGTTATACTAAATCTGGAGACTCTACTGGAATGCATTGCTCTAAATTGGATATTACGCTTGAACAAAAAGACAGAAGAAAAAAAACATTGAAAAGTCCGGTGTGCACTTGTTCTTCATCCACAACACGACCCCATATGCCCTGGAGATATTCTTCATCTTGCAGCAGTTCTCAGGGTAGTCAACCTTGTCTTGGTCAAGGAGGATTTATACATGATCATGGATGTGGATTTACAAATTCCTTTCCTAAGAAGAAAAGTTCTGTGACCATTCAGAGCTCCTCTCGTTCTTCTCCGGCTGATAATCCTATTCAGATAGAATCCTTTCCCACTGTCACAAAAAGTCAGTCGTCTTGGACCTCTCGTCTGGATCTGGTACTAGCCAGCAATTCAGCTGTCTCTGCAACTCAGATTGGTAAACCTCATACCATTTTTACTTCTTCCAGCCCTGGGCAACCATGCAAGGAGTATGCTGAGAATGTGCCCCACATGCCTAACATCAAGGGAGTAAAAATGTATATATCCAGTTGCAGTTTGACAGTGCAGCCTCTTAAGTCTAAATGCCAAAGTGGTAGCCTCAGCCAGCCTGTTCTTCTAATGCCAGAAGGTGATAACTCAACCAAGGAATACTCCGTAGGATTTCAGACACCGCAGAAGAGATTTATAGTATCGGAGACTCCCACTCTTCAAATAACACAATTTCAGTTGACCAGGTCACCAGCAAATACTCCCACCATTCAACAAACCTCATCTAGGGATCTATGGATATCTCCAGAAAAGATGCCAAAAGTTTCAGGAACTCCAGGAACCCCTGAGATGGTTCCAAACGTGCTTTTCTTTCAGAGAGGCTGTTCACCTGGATGTAAAACGAATTTGTATCCTGTTCTTATACCTACCCAGCACAAAGCTTCAAAAGTTTCTCTGGTTATTGGCAGTCCAGTAGCACCTGTACCTGTCCAGATTATACATGAATACAGCCGAAGTCCTACCCCTGCCATCTTCATTTCAAATGGAGATCAACCAACCTCTTCAGGAGATCTGAGTTCTGGCTACTTACTTTCTGTGAACCCAATAGCCTGCTCTAAGCCAAGACACGTGGAGGCTTTGCAGTCAAGTCCAATACTTGGGGCTCAGCCCATAAGATGTAAACCAGCCGAACCATATTTTTGCCACACATCACCTTCTACAATGGTGCCAAGGGTACAAAATGCTAGAGACTCTTGTGCACCTATAAATGTTAGCATTGAAACATTTGGGAGCCAAAGGGGGGCAGTCAAAATATCTATTTCCCATTCAAGGGGTTATTAACACAAAGCATAATACATTTTTCTTTAATTGATAGAACAGGCAGTATGCGGTCAATGTACAGGTATTTTCAATGTACTGTATATACTAGAATGTTGGATAAATTAAGGTGATCAAATCTAAAAGGCTCAATTGCTACATTTTCATAAGCAAACCAAATGTAAGAATATAGTATTTAACTGATATAAGCATCTGGGTCCATACATGAAATTGTGTATAAATGCAGTTAGCTTTATAAATCTATGCTGTTGTTTTTTTTTATTTGTAGGTTATTTGAAGTTATGGGTTTGGGCCTGTTTTTCTCTAAACCATATGCTTCTGTCTATAGGCAGGGCTGGAATGCAGTGCAGTCTTTGTATGCAGGTATATTCTCTGTCGGTGAAGGGAACTTCATGCCTAGAAATAGAGATGTAAAGAAAGTAATTTTTAAAGAGTTTACAGAAGAACATTCACGAGTCTTTTAGGGTCTACTTCATTGGTAATCTGTATGTGTGTATATATATATTATATATATATACAGTATAGTTAGGACTGTCCTGCCTCTGTAAATCTGCTTTGTGTATTTCATTTCAAATAATTTATTTGCTGGGTTGATTTGGCTTTTAATACTCTTCCAGTTGACCTCAAAACATGATCAGAATTTCTTCCGGAGATTATGTTTTGTTTTTCTTTTCCCTCTACAAGAAAATTAATTGCATCTTCTTATTTTTTTGTTGTGTGGTTGAGTAGGAAACAGTGGGATGACATGAAGGTTTTCATGAGCTATTAAATCAGCAGATTGTAATAATTTTTGTCTTGTGTGATCAATAGTGTGTAAATATATATACATCATCAGTGTCAAATGTGTATTAGTGATCTTTAAAGAAAACCATCAGCACGATTTTGTAATGTAAAGTAAAGCCATGACTGTAATGGTGCTCTAACACTGATTAACTTGATACCTTTGGTGAAGAAATCCACCTTGTGGTTCTTGTTTTTTCACCATTTGAAGTTTAATTCTATTTAGATTTTGGTGCACAGGTGCCGGACTGTGCACTGGGTCTTCTCCTCCCAGTCTGTGATTTCCCAGCCACTCTGCCTGTCTCAAGTCTGTGAATCTCCTGCCTCTTCTGTTTTAAATCTCAGTAGTGACCTGTCATTAAAGACCGGAGGCAGGCCGAGGGGTTGGGGAATTACAAATGGAGGGTAAAACCCAGTGCACAGTCCGACCCCTGTGCACCAAAATCTAATTAGCAGAAAACTTTATATGATGATTAAAGAAGAACTACACAGCGGATTTCTCCACCAAAGGTATCAATTTAATCAGTATTACAGAGCCATTACAGCCATGTCTTTACTGTACATTACAACATCGTGCTGACAGGTTCTTTTTAAAACTGATGGTTGTATTTTCTGGGAAGAGACATTTAAAGGCCACTTTGTAATACAGTATTGTACAGTAAAGTATTCAGACCCCTTTAAATTTTTCACTCTTTGTTTCATTGCAGGCATTTGGTTATTTTTCTCATTAATGTACACTCTGCACCCCATCTTGACTGAAAAAAAACAGAAATGTAGAAATTTTTGCAATTTTATTAAAATAGAAAAACTGAAATATCACATGGTCATAAGTATTCAGACCCTTTGCTCAGTATTGAGTAGAAGCACCCTTTTCAGCACGTACAGCCATGAGTCTTCTTGGGAATGTTGCAACAAGTTTTTCACACCTGGATTTGGGGATCCTCGGCCATTCTTCCTTGCAGATCTTCTCCAGTTCCGTCAGGTTGGATGGTGAACGTTGCTGGACAGCCATTTTCAGGTCTCTCCTGATGCTCAATTGGGTTTAGGTCAGGGCTCTGGCTGGGCCAGTCAAGAATGGTCACAGAGTTGTCCTGAAGCCACTCCTTTGTTATTTTACCTGTGTGCTTAGAGTCCTTGTCTGGTTGGAAGGTGAACCTTCGGCCAAGTCTGAGGTCCAGAGCACTCTGCAAGAGGTTTTCATCCAGGTATCTCTGTACTTGGCCAACTTCATGTTTCCTTGAATGACAACCAGTTGTCCTGTCCCTGCAGCTGAAAAACACCCCCATAGCATGATGCTGCCATCACCATGTTTCACTGTTGGGATTGTATTGGGTAGGTTATGAGCAGTACCTGGTTTTCTCCACACATACCGCTTAGAATTATCACCAAAAAGTTCTATCTTAGTCTCATCAGACCAGAGAATCGAATTTCTCATAGTTCGGAAGTCCTTCATGTGTTTTTTAGCAAACTCTATGCGGGCTTTCATATGTCTTGCACTGAGAAGATGCTTCCATCGGGCCGCTCTGCCATAAAGGCCTGACTGGTGGAGGGCTGCAGTCATAGTTGACTTTGTGGAACTTTTTCCCCATCTCCCTACTGCATCTCTGGAGCTCAGCCACAGTGATCTTGGGGTTCTTCTTTACATCTCCCACCAAGGCTCTTTTACCACGATTGCTCAGTTTGGCTGGACGGGCAGGTCTAGGAAGACTTCTGGTGGTCGAAAACTTCTTCCATTTAAGGATTATGGAGGCCATTGTGCTCTTAGGAACCTTGAGTACTGCAGAAATTCTGTTGTAACCTAGGCCAGATCTGTGCCTTGCCACAATTCTGTCTCTGAGCTCCTTGGCCAGTTCCTTTTACCCCATGATTCTCATTTGGTCTGACATGTACTGTGAGCAGTGAGGTCTTATATAGACAGGTGTGTGCCTTTCCCAATCAAGTCCTATCAGTTTAATTAAACACAGCTGGGCTCCAATGAAGGAGTAGAACCATCTCAAGGAGGATCACAAGGAAATGGACAGCATGTGACTTAAATATGAGTGTCTGAGCAAAGGGTCTGAATACTTATGACCATGTGATAGTTCAGTTTTTCTTTTTTAATAAATTTGCAAAAATTTCTTAATTTCTGTTTTTTTCAATCAATATGGGGTGCAGAGTGTACATTAATGAGAAAAAAATGAACTTTTTTGAATTTACCAAATGGCTGCAATGAAACAAAGAGTGAAAAAAATTTAAAGGGGTCTGAATACTTTCCGTACCTACTGTATGTATGGCATATTGATGAAATATGGATGACATTTCTGCTACTAAAAGTTTTAATAAAAGTAGCTTGGGTATTTATTTTATGCAACCTAAATTAACTTTAGAGCAACAATTCAAACCATATAAATACAGATTGAAAAATACCGTTGTATAAAAAAACAGCCAAAAGTGTAGCATCATTAATATAGACAGTTCTCTTTATCAAAGCTACAGCTGGGTGCAGTTTTGATAGAATCCCTGTTTTCTCTGCCAAAGATGTAGCAGTGATCAGAACCCCCCTCCCACAACCCGATTGGCTGATTCATGTGTACACTGTGCATTGCTAGCAAGCTACCAGAGTGGTGGGGCGTGGTTGCATAGATTAGTAGAACTACCTGGCACGTGACGACAAGTCCTGCAGTGATAATCTCCTGCTGATAAAACTCTTATTGTATTTAAACTTCAGCAAGCTGCTGAGCAAATGACAAATCACTGGAATCAGGCTCTCTACCACTACAAACAAACCAAAAGACGACGGTCTTATTTTACCGCCCCCTTAATGAAGCCAACCATAGATAAAATTCCAGTAAAATTTTATTTAAAGACTATAGAAACAATTACCGTATTTTTCGGACTATAAGACGCACCGGACTATAAGGCGCACCCAGGTTTTAGATGTGGAAAATAGGGAAAAAAATATTTCAAGCAAAAAAATGTGGTAAAATATTTAATAACATACTATTATATGTGGTGTTATTATATATAATAGTACGTTATTATGTTGGAAGCTGCGGGACCAGTGTGGTGTCTGAAGTACTATATGAAGATGCTGGAGGGTGAGTATAAGAATGGGGGCACAGGGCTTATATTGAAAGCACCACTCCAGCACTGCAAAATAACACTGGAGTGCTGCTTTAAAATCCCATGGGAGAACTATAACTCCCAGCATGTCCTGCAGATCCTATGACATGCTGGGAGTTATAGTTCACTAAAGGAGTGGCAGAGTGCTTTATTGTGTTTTGGAAAGACCTCTTAATTGTGGCAGCCAGCCACACTGTGGTGAGGTAAAAGCATCCCATGGCTGCACACACAGAGCCCTCCCTCTTGTTGCCTTTCCACAGCACAGCACAGGTTATAAGAGGAATCCTGCAGATTCTAGTGGGGAGTATGAAGGACCTGTGATGATGTCAAGAAGAGGGAGGGCTCTGTGCTGCCATGTGATGCTCCAGCCCGCCCACTTCTGACATCATCACAGGTCCTCCTTGTGCACACTGCACAGCACTCAGCTCCAGCCCAGCAGCGATCTCTTCTCCCCTGGCCCCTGCTGCTGCCTCCTCCTCCCCGGACACACGGATTTCCCCAGCTGCTGCAGGAATCAGCGCTGAGGAAACCATGTGTGTCCCTGCTTAAGTGCAGTATTTATTTGCTGCTCCCAGCTCACCACTCAGCTGATAGGTGGGCGGGGAGTAGCTAATGAATATTCACTGCACTTAATCATCGGGACCATGTGGTTTCCCCAGCTCTGATTCCCAGCAGTGGGGACATTTTTCTGCCTCCTGAAGTGGGATAACAGTGCGATCCCACTCGCTGCTGCCCCCCTCCCCACATGCTACATCCCTACCATAAGACGCACCCACACTTTCCTCCCAAATTTGGAGGAAAAAAAGTGCGTCTTATGGTCAGAAAAATACGGTAACATATGTTTAAAAAAGCTACCTCCATATTACATCAGAACAATACCCCATGGGGGAAACATCGAGAAAACCAGACAGCAATACACTGCAACATATACCAATTAATCAAACCCACAGACTCACATGCAGCACATAGATCCCTTCTTAGGTGCTAACAGCATCCCTTTATATATCTATACTCATGTGATTTCAATATAAGTGCGATTTATAAAGTGCAGTAGTATTATACAGTGCAGTAACGTTGTGATCCACATATACAGGTGACCCCAATGTCTCAGGGCCAGTAATATGTAACCATAAATGCAAAGTTACCTATGTATAAATATCCCTTAGCGTCTGTAATCCAAGAGTTTCCCCAGCGCCCTGACCATATTACGGGTCCTGAGACATTGGGGTCACCTGTATATGTGGATCACAACGTTACTGCACTGTATAAATCGCACTTATATTGAAATCACATGAGTATGGATATATAAAGGGATGCTGTTAGCACCTAAGAAGGGATCTATGTGCTGCATGTGAGTCTGTGGGTTTGATTAATTGGTATATGTTGCAGTTTGGTCGTTTTTCAGTGCTCCTGCTGTTATTTTATGAGTATTGCTGTCTGGTTTTCTCGATGGTTCCCCCATGGGGTATTCTGATGTAATATGGAGGTAGCTTTTTTTAAACATATGTTAATTGTTTCTATAGTCTTTAAATAAAATTTTACTGGAATTTTATCTATGGTTGGCTTCATTAAGGGGGCGGTAAAATAAGACTGTTGTCTTTTGGTTTGTTTGTAGGATTGAGAAGTACCATAAAAATTACACATTTGTACACTTTTTTGAATAATCTCTACCACTACATTATGCAACTCTAATTTTAAATACTAAAAACCTGCTGATAGATTCCCTTTAGTTCTTTCTTTTTCTCTGATGTAGTTTTCCCAAAAGAAGACTTATTTTTTTTATGATAATGCCTCTGGATTAGTGATGAGAGAGTATACTCCTGGCTCGGGTTTTCCCGTGCACGCTCGGGTGGTCTCCGAGTATTTGTGAGTGGTCAGAGATTTAGTTTTTGTTGACGCAGCTGCATGATTTAGGGCTGCTAGACAGCTTGAACACATATAGGGATTCCCTAGCAAACAGGCAACCCCCACATGTATTCAGGCTGGCTAGCAGCTGTAAATCATGCAGCTGTGTCAACAAAAACTAAATCTCCGAGCACTCACAAATACTCGGAGACTACCCGAACATGCTCAGGAAAACCCGAGCAACGAGGATACTCGCTCATCACTACTCTGGATCTGAAGAGGGGGGGTGTAGTCTCATCCCACTGCTTCTTTATCCTATGTGATGCTGCTTCACACTGTAGAGTTTCAATGTATTCTATGTGATACACCTTGACACTACTAAGTCTATTCCATATGATGCAGCTTTACACTGCAGTGTCTTAATGGATTTTATCTCATGCATCATACATACTGTAGTCTCCCCTGCCTCCTGCTTTTGATAGTTTTTTCCCAGTCAGTTTTTACAAGCAGGAGACAGCAGACCATCATAAACAGGTGGTTACTGTCAAATAGGAACAGCACTCAAGGGTTAAATGTAAATCGAATAAAGACTTTATTTAGGCAATGCCTTGGCTCAGCCTTTTTCAAGCCTTAAAATATGTAATTTGTAACTTACATCTCGTACACTGCTCTGGAAAGGCTCTGCTGTCTTCAGCCGAAACATAATCTTGTGGGCTAACTAAAGTCCGTATTTTCTTTGCATCCAAAGGTACCTTCACACTAAGCGACGCTGCAGCGATATCTACAACGATGCCGATCGCTGCAGCGTCGCTGTTTGGTCGCTGGAGAGCTGTCACACAGACAGCTCTCCAGCGACCAACGATGCCGAAGTCCCCGGGTAACCAGGGTAAACATCGGGTTGCTAAGCGCAGGGCCGCGCTTAGTAACCCGATGTTTACCCTGGTTACCAGTGTTAAATGTAAAAAAACAAACACTACATACTTACATTCGCGTCCCCCGGCGTCCGCTTCCCTGCACTGTGTGAGCGCCGGCCCTAACAGCAGAGCGGTGACATCACCGCTGTGCTTTGCTTTACGGCCGGCACTGACACACTCAGTGCAGGAAGCTCTGAGCAGCAGCGCGGACGCCGGGAGACGTGACAGACATCAGAGGGTGAGTATGTAGTGTTTTTTTTTTTACATTTACAATGGTAACCAGGGTAAATATCGGGTTACTAAGCGAGGCCCTGCGCTTAGTAACCCGATATTTACCCTGGTTACCATTGTAAAACATCGCTGGCATCGTTGCTTTTGCTGTCAAACACGATGGTAACCAGGGTAAATATCGGGTTACTAAGCGCAGGGCCGCGCTTAGTAACCCGATATTTACCCTGGTTACCATTGTAAAAGTAAATTAAAAAACAGTACATACTCACCCTCTGATGTCTGTCACATCCCCCGGCGTCCGCGCTGCTGCTCAGAGCTTCCTGCCCTGAGTGTGTCAGTGCCGGCCGGAAAGCAAAGCACAGCGGTGACGTCACCGCTGTGCTTTAGGGCCGGCGCTCACACAGTGCAGGGAAGCGGACGCCGGGGGACGCGAATGTAAGTATGTAGTGTTTGTTTTTTTACATTTACACTGGTAACCAGGGTAAACATCGGGTTACTAAGCGCGGCCCTGCGCTTAGTAACCCGATGTTTACCCTGGTTACCCGGGGACCTCGGCATCGTTGGTCGCTGGAGAGCTGTCTGTGTGACAGCTCTCCAGCGACCACACAGCGACGCTGCAGCGATCGGCATCGTTGTAGATATCGCTGCAGCGTCGCTTAGTGTGAAGGTACCTTAACTCTGGAGTGATGCATCTATTTATGAGGGAGTCTATCTGAAGAGGATTTCAGTTTACTTCCTGGAGTCCACCCACTAAGGTTATATTATTGTTGCTTCACATTTTTTACTTCTCTAGACAGATAGATACAGATAGTCAGTGTGAGTCAAGTGAGCTTTGTAACTGCAGCTAATTTTTGTCTGGACAATTACTTTATCTCAAATTTCTAATATGATAAAATTGATAACTTTAGCAGATTGGGGAACATTCGGAAAAAAAAAAGAGATTGGAGGTGGCCACAGACAGAGCAGGGCGGTGTGCAAGAAAAGTATATGGGCTTTTTTCAGTGGGGCCCCCTTATGTCTTGGGACCACTGTATGGCTGCACAAGATATACCCAGGTCCCCTTGGCTCTCTTTAAAATGGTATAGCACACAGACACCACATGGAGTCTTGTCATTGAATAGGGATGTTCAGATAAGTCATTTCACCCGGGTGTCCATGTACACTGCAGCATGTATGAATTTCTTCCATTTTTTTGGAAGAAAAAAAAGAACCCATATGGATCATCCATAATGCCTCCAATTTTTGCAAATTGATTATATTTATTATCATGGGAAATTGTATTTGGTCTTGAAAATTGTATTAACCGCTGATGTATAAAAACTCATACAGATGTAAGAACTGGACATACATATGGCATATGCGTGGAATAAGAATGTCAATATAGATGAAAATTGTATGTTTTACCCTTCGCCATGACAGCACCCACTGGAGAGATAGGGATCCGCCCCGAGGAACAGGAAACCTACAGAGACATAAAAGGGGGCGGTCCCCCTCTCCTCCTCAGTTTAGGTTTCCTGTTCCCAGGGGACAGGATCTCTGGATTCTTCGATACTACAGGCATACCTGGGCTAGACGCATCCGCCTGTGCGGTGTCCGTGAGAACGGCAGGGGATGCAGTCCAGAAGCAGCGTCGGGGGAGATTCCGCTAGACGGCTCCCCCCTCGTCTGGCCGGCATATGGAACGCATGGTCCGGGAGGCTGCTCGATTCCACAGGCTTTGCGGCAGATGTGCGGCCCTAAAAGGAGCTCCAAACGCGGACCGCCAGGTATGAGGTCCGAGTTCTGAGGCACAGCTGCAGCGGCAGCCGGCACACCGCTCCATAGCGCAGGCCGGACAAAGATGGCGACCGCGCGTGTGTGGTAGCGGTGGGGGAAAACATCCCCATACTGCCCCGGGGCCGGTGAGCACTTCCGGGTCACCCACACAGCGGTGAGGGAAAGCGCGGTTTCGCGCATGCGCAGTACACCGCTGTGGGGAAAGAGAAAGGAAAAAAAAAAAAAAAAGCACCGGATCTTGGCCTATAAAAAGGGGGAAGTTGCAACGCACAGGCGATGCAACATGTCGTCCCCAGGCAAGACTGTGGACCCAGCAGGTGAGCCAGCCAGCAGAAGGTCCTCAGATGCCAGCCACAGGAGTGAGACCAAGGATTCAAGATCCAGAAAGTCGCAGCCTCCTATTTCGGTACCGTACAGCTTCACTGGGTGAGTGTGATTTCCCCTCTGCCTATAAAGCTGACACCCTTTTCCACAAATGTCTTCTTCTCCCAGGCCAAAAAGAGACAGAAATCTAAGCACAAGCAATGTGCGTTATGTGACGAGCCTCTCCCAGATTCCCACCCCAAAAAACTCTGCAATCAGTGTATGGCGGAAACAATGCAGAGTCCATCCATGTCGGTCACAGATATACGGGCCATAATTAGAGAGGAATTACAGGCCATCTCACAAGCCAGTACCCCCCCTAAAAAATCCGGGAAAGAAAAGGCTATATCCAGCTCTGAGTCCGAGGAGGAAGGCGTTATCCACTCAGACTCCTCGCAGGCGTCATCCTCTTCCTCAACACATTCCGACATTGAGGGTCGAGCTTGTTTTCCTCTTGATGGGGTGGACAACCTAGTAAAGTCCATCAGGAATACTATAGGTTGTGAGGATACAAAAGACGACCAAACTGCACAAGACATCATGTTTGCAGGGTTGGCGGAGAGGAAGAGAAGAGCATTCCCAGTAATTCCTGCGGTTAAGGCTCTGATAAAGAGGGAGTGGGAGAAACAGGACCAGAGAGGTTTTCTCCCGTCAGCCTCCAAAAGGAAGTACCCCTTTAATGATGAGGAGTTAATTTCATGGACTAAAATCCCTAAGGTGGACGCTGCAGTCGCCTCCACCTCAAAACAGTCAGCCCTACCAGTCGAGGATGCGGGCCTACTTTCTGATCCTCTAGATCGGAAGGCAGAGTCGTCACTGAAACGATCATGGGAGGCTTCCACGGGCATATTTAAGCCATCAATTGCCAGCACGTGCACAGCTAGATCCATGCTTGTGTGGATTGATCAGCTGGATCAACAAATCGAACAGGGGGTCTCCAGACAAAAATTGCGGGATGCGATACCACTAATTAGAGGTGCAGCAGCATTCATGGCCGATGCTTCAGCTGACTCTCTTCGCCTTGCAGCAAGGTCGGCCGGTCTAATTAATAATGCCAGACGTGCGTTATGGATGAAGAGCTGGAAGGGGGATACGCAGTCAAAGGCTAAGATCTGCGCTATTCCGTGTGAGGGTGAGTTTTTGTTTGGGAAAGCATTAGACGAGATCCTCAAAAAAGCAAAAGAGAGGAAAAAAGCCTTCCCTGACCCCTCAATTCCTTTCTATAGGAAGACCTTTAGGAAGAGGCCGTTCGGGAAAAGAACACAAAATGAAAGATCGTCACGATGGGCCACAAGAGAGGGAAAACAGGGTGGCACTATGTTCAAAGGCCCCCCCTTCCGTAGAGACAATAAATTCTGAAACACCAGACACCCCAGTAGGGGGCAGGTTAAAATTTTTCTTTCCCCAATGGCGAAAAATCACGTCAAGTTCCTGGGTGCTAAATATTATTAAGGAAGGAATGAAAATAGAATTCCTCCAAATTCCCCATGATTCCTTTATTTTAACAGCCCTTTCCTCACCAGTGCAACAGAAGGCCCTTGAACTGGAAATTAGAAGTCTTATAGTTAAAAATGTTTTAGTTAGGGTGCCAAAGGGACAAGAGGGTAAAGGGTTCTACTCTCCGTTATTTTTAATCCCTAAACCCGATGGTTCATTTCGAACAATTATAAATCTTAAAAAACTCAATACGTTTATTAAAAATTATACGTTTAAAATGGAGTCTATTAGATCGGCCATTAAGCTCCTTTTTCCAAATTGTAGAATGGGCGGCATTGATTTAAAAGATGCCTACTACCATCTCCCTATCCATAGTAGGTATCAAAAATACTTAAGAGTGGCAGTAACTCTTGAGGGGGAGATTCATCATTTCCAGTATACAGCCATGCCCTTCGGTCTCTCCACGGCACCCAGGATCTTCACGAAGGTAATGTTAGAAGTAATGGCCTACCTTCGCCAGAGAGACACATTAATCATTCCCTACTTAGATGATTTTTTAGTTGTAGGAAATTCATCCCTTCAGTGTGCGGAACGATTAGCTGACACTGTCTCGTCCTTAGAAAGCCTGGGCTGGATCGTCAACTATAAAAAATCCAGACTCACCCCACTTTCTCTTCAGACATTTTTGGGATTTAGTCTAGATTCCATAAAGCAAAAATGTCTACTTCCCCAAGAAAAAATATCTCTTATAGAGGGTAAAGTTGTGGCGGCCATTCACAAACCTCAAATGTCCCTGAGAGCAGGAATGTCCTTGCTAGGATCCCTCTCCTCCTGTACTCCAGCCGTTCAGTGGGCACAACTTCATACCCGAACATTACAACATCAGATACTTCGGGAACAGAGAAAATTTCTGGGGCATCTTGAATCGAAAATAACTTTATCTGAGAAAGTCTTATCCTCCTTAGAATGGTGGCTAAATAAAGACAACCTAGCGGGGGGTGTCCCTTGGGTAATATCACCATCCCACACGATAACTACGGACGCTAGTCCCCACGGGTGGGGCGCACACATGGGAGATAGATTCTGCCAGGGAACCTGGGATAAGAATGAGGATTTATATTCATCAAACCTAAAAGAATTGAATGCGGTAAACTATGCACTGCGTCAATTTCTCCCACAGCTACGAGGAAGCCACGTCCGAATCTGTTCAGACAACACTACGACAGTGGCGTATTTAAACAAACAAGGCGGCACAAGATCAGACGCTCTAATGTCTTCCGCAAACAGTACCTTAATCCTGGCCGAAAAGCATCTGTTGTCCCTCTCGGCAGTCCACATCAAAGGAGAGGACAATCAACAAGCGGACTTCCTAAGTCGACACACTCTTCATCAAGGAGAATGGTGTCTCAATCCTCACATTTTCCACAAGATAACATTGTTATGGGGCAAACCCCAAATAGACCTGTTCGCTACAAAACAAAACAAACAAGTCCACAAATTCGCATCTCGGTCCCGTGCAGATCACCCGGACATTCTAGATGCTCTTCAAACACCATGGCAATTCAAGCTGGCGTATGCTTTCCCTCCGATAATTCTGCTTCCACAAGTAATACGGAAAATCAGGGAAGAGCAGGCCAGGATAATACTAATAGCGCCATTCTGGCCCAAGAGACCATGGTTCTCGTGCCTGCGGTCGATGTCGGTGACGGATCCTTGGGTCCTTCCCTCAATCCCAAACCTTCTCTCCCAGGGACCTTTCTTCCACCCTCAGGTGGACAGCCTCCACCTGACGGCCTGGAATTTGAAAGGCAGATATTAAATTCCAGGGGGTTTTCAAAAGGCCTAATTGATACACTCCTGCTTAGCAGGAAACCATCTACAACAAAAATTTACACCAAAGTATGGAAGAAGTTTCTTCAGTTCCATACTAGTTCAAACCCCTCTGAAGTCCCAATAAAATCTATACTAGAATTTCTGCAGAAAGGGAAAGAGTTAGGTCTGTCAGTTAACACACTAAAGGTCCAGGTGTCCGCTCTGGGTGCCCTCTATGGCCATAATATTGCTGGTAATAAATGGGTATCCCGCTTCATCACGGCCTGTGAACGAGTTACTCCTATCCACATACCTAGAGTAGCTCCGTGGGATCTAAATCTAGTCTTAGACTCTCTAACAGAATCTCCGTTTGAGCCTATAGACACAGCATCTTTAAAACACTTGTCGTTAAAAACAGCCTTCTTAGTAGCCTTAACATCGGCTAGAAGAGTCAGCGACATTCAGGCCTTGTCGATAGATCAACCTTACCTTCTCACATTTCATGACAGACTAATCTTAAAACCGGACCCCCTATACCTTCCTAAGGTAGCAGGGAAGTTCCACAGGTCACAGGAGATACATCTTCCTACTTTCTTTAAAGACCCCTCTACTCCTGAAGAACAAAAATTCCATACTCTAGACGTCAGGAGAGTAGTTTTGCAATATATTGAGAAAACTAGTAGTTGGAGGCAGAGTAGGGCTCTGTTCATATCCTTCCAGGGCAAAAAGAAAGGATATGGAGTCACAAGAGCAACATTATCCAGGTGGATAAGAGACGCTATCCGGTTGGCCTATTCCATGAAAAATGAAGAACCTCCGGAGGGCATCAAAGCACATTCCACCAGAGCCATGGCTTCTTCCTGGGCCGAAAAAGGGAACGTGCCAATCGAAGATATATGTAAGGCTGCAACTTGGTTGGCTCCTTCCACTTTCTATAATCACTACCGGCTCGACCTGTCTTCTGACTCTGACCTACACTTTGGCAGGACTATCCTCAGCACGGTGGTCCCCCCCTAGGTGTTGGTCTCTGGAAATCTCTCCAGTGGGTGCTGTCATGGCGAAGGGTAAATAGCCGGATTACTTACGGTAATGCTCTTTTAATGAGTCCATGACAGCACCCAGTCACATCCCTCCCTAATAAAAGCCAATGTAATTACTTCTATGAAGTTTATATTCTGATGATACATTGTGATGATTGACTAACACTGGCGGTCCTCCGGGTACTCTGAAATTAAACTGAGGAGGAGAGGGGGACCGCCCCCTTTTATGTCTCTGTAGGTTTCCTGTTCCTCGGGGCGGATCCCTATCTCTCCAGTGGGTGCTGTCATGGACTCATTAAAAGAGCATTACCGTAAGTAATCCGGCTATTTTGTTTCTGCACGATTTTTCCAACACTAGTCTGAACCCGACCTCCGGGTGAAGGGCAGCATTACACATTCAATAATATAAGTTAGTGTATGTGAAGCCTTGTATCTTCGTAGTGGAAAACGGCTTGCAAATGAGTAACTTTCTTTGCCTTAAATACTGGTTATCAGGCACACCTGCTACCTTCTCTTACTATTATGTTGGGGATTTTTTGACAATTCTCTTTTTAATTTGTTTTTTAAGTAGTTTAACCTCACATTAAACATAAAGCAAAAGTTGCCAGGTTTGTACATCTGCATAATAAAAATGTTGGCAGATTTCATTTTTCTTACTATCCTACCGTTTGCAATAACATTTAAGATAGTAACAAAATATAGCTATTTTATTTATCAGGTTTAAAGAAATAAATGGAATCTGTCACCAGATTTTTACCACCTTATCTAAGATCAGCATAAGTTAGAGACAGAGACCCTGATTCCAGTGATGTGTCACTTACTGGGCTGCTTACTGTAGTTTTGATAAAATCATTGTTTTATATGCAGATTATCAGTAGAGGACTAGTAAACCTGCAGGCAGATAGTCCACCATAGTCATGAGCTCTGTTTAACCCCTCCCACATCACTCATTGGCAGCTTTTGTATACACTGTGCCAATCAGTGGTGTGGGAGGGGTTATACAGAGCTCAGCATTCAGAGATCTGCTAGATCTGCGGTAGAGAAAACAGGGATTTTACCACAACTGCTCTAAGTAGCCCAGTAAGTGATACATCACTGAAATCGGGATCTGCCCCTACATCATGCTGCTCTCAGATTTGGTGGAAAAATTCTGGTGACAGATTCCCATTAATACACCCTGAATACATGACATTGTACTTCTGTAGCTACCGTCACATCTTGTATCACAATATACATTGCACAAGCGACTTACTGGATATCTGCAATCCCTAGCTATGCATGTTATAACACAACTATCTCTAAATATTGTAATGGAAAATTCCTCATAAATTACCTGTCACACAAGAAGATAAAATCTTTCCAATTATGTGACTCGCACGTAATAGGAAAGAATGAAAATATTATGAACCAGTGCGAAAACAAAACCACATCCTTCAGATGTATAAATGGACAGGGCTATACCATTCTCTAAGTGAATTGCCTGCTTCAGTTTAAATCTGTTGTTGGGTTTATTGAATCACGCTCGGCCCCTTCTTTATCATTTATTCTCTGCATGGATTTTGAAATCTAGGGAACTACAGTTACATGAGCTGATATGTTTGCGAATCGGACCATGTTCACTTTTAGCTGCACTCTTGGACCACCCGCTCTATATACAATACACTGGGGAAAAAATGATATAAAATGTATTCATATGAACAGAGCAAAATCAATACAAGTAGAGCTGTACCGGATCCTCCAATTATGACAGAAATGAGTGATGTGAACCTTAACCTGGATGAACCCGAATAACTGAGCCAGAATGTGCCCTCACATCGAGAAAAAATAATCTGGACCAAAAGAAAAATGCACAGAAAAATTATTAATATAGAAAAACTCATATTCAACAGTTTGATGACTGCACCTTCACTGCTTTTCGAAAGGTACATTCCTCAAACTGTAAGAAATGAAGACAAAGGGGGGTAAGTATGTAGTGCAAATAATAGAAAGAAAAAGCACCAATTCACAGTCAGACAAAGGCTTTATATGTGGAGCCCATAAGTTTTCCCAACATAAAGAATGGCCACCACATAAGACCACTTTGACAGTATTCTAATAAGCTGTATATAAGACCCCAACCCTCTCTGCATAGCACAAAATTACCTTTTATTACGTTAATAATATGTTTGGGAGAACCAAAGCCCTGTTTAGAAATTTCCCAGTGGTGTTCTCCAGGGCTTCTGTCAAGTTCTCGTCCTCACTTACGATTATTTTTGTCCTCATAAGTGGGTTATATCATAAGGACCTCATCATTTTCCTTGGGTAACGCAAACAATGCATCGGTTTGTGTTTATTCATTGCGTTCATACATAGATCTGTCATAATGTTCCTCTTCACTAACACATTTATGTCTAAGCAATGGAATCAATAAAATTTAGAGAGGCATAGAGCCGATCTAGGTCATCCATGCTTATTTTTCTCTCACCATATTGGTGGAGGACTATGTTGAGACCTGGGCACCTTCATCCACCCCATTATCATGGTGCTGCTTGCTTGTCTGTGCATAGTGTATGGGTGTGTATTTCTACACTATACAATCAGGGTTTAGAAGAATTGAAAAATCCTCATCAAAAATATATGTGCTGCTATATAAAACTTGCGCATCTACAAATCCCCACCACCACTCCTCTGTACATGGGGCACCTACCAATCTTCTATCAGCAAGACGGATGCAGCTGTGTGGAAATAATTGGTAGACTATTAAGGTTTCTACTTTTCCTACTTTTATAGGTGAAGGGCCGCTGTGGGGAGAAACATTCTCTCTTAAGGAATGTTGTCTTAAATGTTTACACATGATTCTCTCTTTACGGCTTGGTTGTAATTGTAAGTCTCCACCAGGAAGCCACATCCTTCATTAATTTCCAGTAGCTAAAAAGATTGCCCAAAGTATGTGTTAGTACTTTGCATTTATTCCTTACAGACAAACAGAAAATGCAATTCATTGAAAGATCTTTTAACCCAACAGTTATTTTCTAAATTTAACCTGTTATTCGATTCATGGGGCCCAAACTAGTTTGAAAATCCGTTCTGGGACAATAGGGAGCTACAAAGGGAGTCCGATGTGCTCTTGGATGGATTCTCTCTGCCCTGCTCCAGTTAACTGACAGGTCTCACGTGTGTACATAAGGAGAGACCTGTCAATTACCTGTAGTAGGGCGGGGAGAATCCAAATCTTGTTACTATATTTTGAAATGCCGTAGCAATTCATAAAAAAGCATACTTTGCTTTGGGCAGCATGAATTGAGTGATAGGTTTCCTTTAATTAAATGTACAGATGCTTCCATAGGAATGCCCCCAAAAAAGACCTTTATAGGGATCTTTCTAATGTTTCAATGTTCCCCTGGTGGAATCATGACACTATGGATTAACATGTAATGGGATAAACCAGCAGCCCACTCTGTATACCTGGGTCTGATACTGAGAAAATCCCCACTAAAAACATATTTACATTTATGATCTTCATTACAATATTTTGCTGAATACATGTTGAATTGTGTTTAAACTTGAGACTATGATCATTATTCAAACTTCCCTTAGTTCACTTTGATTTCAGATGTTTGGATACAGATTTTCCTGTGTTTTTCTTCCATTATTTAATTTGTAGTAAAACTTCAGTGGAGACATGGGGATCAGCAGGTGCCCTAATCCACTAGCTGAAACCGTATGAACTGAGCTCATCCCACCGAACGCCCACTCTCCTTTTACTGTGGGCATAATACTTCTCAGGCAATACAGGGAGAGGGTAACAGTGTGGCAATACTATACTGAACCACAAAACAGACAAATAACACATAGAACAGTTCCAACAAAATACCCAAGATGGTGCAGAATTACAGTCTCACCCTTTCGCTGACTCGCTGGGATAAGAGCAGCTGTGACTTCAGAGCTTCCAGTGTTGTGAATTCTGTTCTCGAACTCCCTCCGGTGGTTATGAATGGTACTTCGGCGAGTTCTGTCCATGGACTCCCTCTGGTGGCTGTGAGTGGAGCTGCTGGTTCTGAGGTTCCTTCCTCAGCTGACCTCGTTTAGTCCTAGGCTGGCTGCTCTATTTAACTCCACTTAGATCATTACTTGATGCCAGCTGTCAATGTCCTAGTACTGGTTCAGTTCTCTCTTGGATCTTTCAGATGACCTGTCTACTCCAGCAAAAGCTAAGTCCCTGCTAGCTTATTTGTTTACCACTGTTTTCTTGTCCAGCTTGCTATCATGATTCTGCCTTGCTAGCTGGAAGCTCTGGGAAGCAGAGTGGCACCTCCACGCCGTGAGTTGGTGTGGGGTCTCTTTTGCACACTCTGCGTGGTTTTTTGGTAGTTTTTTATGCTGACCGCAAAGATACCTTTTCTATCCTCAAGTCTGTTTAGTTAAGTCTGGCCTCCTTTGCTGAAACCTATTTCATTCCTGTGTTTGTGACTTCCAATTTAACTCACAGTCAATATGTGTGGGGGGCTGCCTTTCTCTTTGGGGGAATTTCTCTGAGGCAAGTTAGGCCTTATTTTCTATCTTTAGGGGTAGTTAGCTCTTAGGCTGTGAAGAGGCGTCTAGGCAGAGTCAGGTACGCTCCACGGCTATTTCTAGTTCTTGCGATAGGATTAGGGGTTGCGATCAGCAGAGCTCCCACTTCCCAGAGCTTGTCCTGTATTACTAGTTTGCTCATCAGGTCATTCCTAGTGCTCCTAACCACCAGGTCATCATAACATTCCAGGGCCCACTACTCCCACCTGGGCGCGCACATAGAGGAGGTAACAACAAGCTTAGGACGTTGACAGTCCATTGAGATACAAGGCCAGGTGACTGGAGGGTCACAATTTGGCTTCTCCAAACATCTCCATGGAGCCAGTTGACTGGTGGGTCCCAATCTTGGCTTTCCCAAACTTATCCGTGGGGCTCAGGTGACCGGTGGGTCCACTGTTATGATCCTGGTGGTAAGGACCACAAAACTGACCTGATAGGTAAACCAGAAAATAAGACAAGCTCTGGGAATGTGGGAACTATACTGACCGCAACTCTGAACCTATCCACACACACTAAAGGCAGCCGTGGAGCGTACCTGAAAACCTAGATGCCTCTTCACAGCCTGAGAAACTAGCTACCCCTAGAGAGAAATACAGCCTCACTTGCCTCAGAGAAATTACCCCAAAGTTTTAGACAGCCCCCCACAAATAATAACGGTGAGTTAAGGGGAAAACACAAACGTAGGAGTGAAAATAGGTTTTAGCAAATGAGGCCCGCTAACTAAAAATAGACAGAAGATAGCAAGGAGTCTGTGCGGTCAGTATAAGATACTATCAAAATTATCCACGCAGAGAATACATAAAAAACCCCACACCGACTCACGATGTGAGGGGCGCAACTCCGCACCCAGAGCTTCCAGCGAGCGAGGAAATCACATATAAGCAAGCTGGACTGAACTCATAATATACTGAGAAACATTTTCAAGGAAATAATGAACAAACATGAACTAGCAACTTAGCTTCTCCAGAAGGAGACAGGTAACAAGGGAAGTCCCAGAGAGATCTGAACCAGTACTGAATACAACGACAGCAGGCAACCAGTAAAGGTCCAGGTGGAATTAAATAGGAGCCAGACTAGCAGAAAACGAGGCAGCTGAGCCCAGCTAGACACCAGCTGTATAGCTCAAAGCCACCAGAGGGAGCCCAAGAACAGAACTCACACAGTACCACTCATGACCACAGGAGGGAGCCCGAGAACGGAATTCACAACAGTACCCCCCCCTTGAGGAGGGGTCACCGAACCCTCACCAGAGCCCCCAGGCCAATCAGGACGAGCCAAATGAAAGGCACGAACCAAATCGGCCGCATGGACATCAGAGGCAACAACCCAGGAATTATCCTCCTGACCATAGCCCTTCCATTTAACCAAGTACTGAAGCCTCCGTCTCGAAATACGAGAATCCAAGATCTTTTCCACCACATACTCCAATTCTCCCTCCACCAACACCGGAGCAGGAGGATCAACAGAAGGAACCACAGGCATAACATACCTCTGCAACAATGACCTATGGAACACATTATGAATGGCAAACGATGCTGGGAGGTCCAAACGAAAAGACACAGGGTTGATGATTTCTAAAATCTTATAAGGACCGATAAAACAAGGCTTGAACTTAGGAGAGGAAACCTTCATAGGAACATAACGAGAAGACAACCACACCAAATCCCCCACGCGAAGTCGGGGACCCACACAGCGACGGCGGTTAGCAAATTGTCCACTACGTGGTTCCAAATCTGCTGCAACCTATCCACCACAGAATCTACCCCAGGACAGTCAGAGGGCTCAACCTGACCTGAGGAAAAACGAGGATGAAAACCAGAATTACAAAAAAAAGGCGAAACCAAAGTAGCAGAGCTAGCCCGATTATTGAGGGCGAACTCAGCCAATGGCAAAAAAGTCACCCAATCATCCTGATCAGCAGAAACAAAACATCTCAGATAAGTTTCCAAGGTCTGATTAGTTCGTTCGGTTTGGCCATTCGTCTGAGGATGGAAGGCCGACGAAAAAGACAAATCAATGCCCATCTTAGCACAAAAGGACCGCCAAAATCTGGACACAAACAGGGATCCTCTGTCAGACACAATGTTCTCTGGAATACCATGCAAACGAACCACATTCTGAAAAAATAGCGGAACCAAATCGGAGGAGGAAGGCAGCTTAGGCAAGGGCACCAAATGGACCATTTTAGAAAAACGATCACAAACCACCCAGATGACAGACATCCTCTGAGAGACTGGAAGATCCGAAATAAAATCCATGGAAATGTGCGTCCAGGGCCTCTTAGGGACAGGCAAAGGCAAAAGCAAACCACTGGCACGAGAACAGCAAGGCTTGGCCCGGGCACAAATCCCACAGGACTGCACAAAGGAACGCACATCCCGCGACAAGGAAGGCCACCAAAAGGACCTAGCCACCAAATCCCTGGTACCAAAAATCCCAGGATGACCCGCCAACACCGAAGAATGAACCTCGGAAATAACTCTACTGGTCCATCTATCCGGGACAAACAGTCTCTCCGGTGGACAACGGTCAGGTCTATTGGTCTGAAATTCCTGCAGCACCCGCCGCAAATCAGGGGAGATGGCAGACAAAATCACCCCCTCTCTGAGGATACCAGCCGGTTCAGAAACTCCTGGAGAGTCAGGCACAAAACTCCTGGAAAGGGCATCAGCCTTCACATTCTTTGAGCCCGGAAGATATGAAACCACGAAATCGAAACGGGAGAAAAACAGCGACCATCGAGCCTGTCTAGGATTTAACCGTTTGGCAGACTCGAGGTAAGTCAAATTCTTGTGATCTGTCAAGACCACCACACGATGTTTGGCTCCCTCAAGCCAATGTCGCCACTCCTCGAATGCCCACTTCATTGCCAACAACTCCCGATTACCAACATCATAATTCCGCTCGGCAGGCGAAAACTTTCTAGAAAAGAAAGCACATGGCCTCATCACAGAGCCATCAGAGCTTTTCTGAGACAAGACAGCCCCTGCACCAATCTCAGAAGCATCAACCTCGACCTGGAAGGGAAGAGAGACATCCGGCTGACGCAAGACAGGAGCTGAAGAAAACCGACGTTTCAGCTCCTGAAAGGCCTCCACGGCCGCAGGAGACCAATTCGTAACATCAGAACCCTTTTTGGTCAAATCCGTCAAAGGCTTAATCACACTAGAAAAATTAGTGATAAAGCGACGGTAAAAATTAGCAAAGCCCAAGAACTTCTGAAGACTCTTCACCGACGTAGGTTGAGTCCAATCATAAATAGCCTGGACCTTGACTGGATCCATCTCGATAGTAGGAGAAAAAATAAAGCCCAAAAAGGAAACCTTCTGGACTCCGAAGAGACATTTAGAGCGCTTCACAAACAAGGCATTGGCACGCAGGACCTGAAAAACCATCCTGACCTGCTTCACATGAGATTCCCAATCATCAGAAAAGACCAAAATATCATCCAGGTACACAATCATAAATCTATCCAGATACTCTCGGAAGATGTCGTGCATGAAGGACTGGAACACGGAAGGGGCGTTAGAGAGCCCAAAAGGCATCACCAAGTACTCGAAATGACCTTCAGGCGTATTAAATGCTGTTTTCCATTCATCGCCCTGCTTTATACGCACAAGATTATAAGCTCCACGAAGATCTATCTTGGTGAACCAACTAGCCCCCCTAATCCGAGCAAACAGATCGGACAGCAGTGGCAAAGGATACTGAAATTTGACCATGATTTTATTTAGAAGGCGATAATCTATACAGGGTCTCAGAGAACCATCCTTCTTGGCCACAAAAAAGAACCCCGCACCCAAAGGTGACGAGGACGGGCAAATATGCCCCTTCTCCAAAGACTCCTTTATATAACTCCGCATAGCGGCATGTTCTGGTACAGATAAATTAAAAAGTCGTCCCTTAGGGAACTTACTACCAGGAATCAAATTTATAGCACAATCACAATCCCTATGAGGAGGTAGGGCACTGGATTTGGGCTCATCAAATACATCCTGGTAGTCCGACAAAAACTCAGGGACTTCAGAAGGAGTAGAAGAAGCAATTGACGCCAAAGGAGCATCGCCATGAATTCCCTTGCAACCCCAACTTGACACAGACATAGCTTTCCAATCCAGGACTGGATTATGAGCCTGCAGCCATGGCAGACCCAACACGACAACGTCATGCAAATTATGTAACACAAGAAAGCGAATCTCCTCCTGATGTGCAGGAGTCATGCACATAGTCACTTGAGTCCAGTACTGAGGCTTATTCTTGGCCAATGGCGTAGCATCAATTCCCTTTAGTGGAATAGGAAACTGCAAAGGCTCCAAGATAAAACCACAGCGCCTGGCAAATGACAAATCCATAAAATTCAGGGCAGCACCTGAATCCACAAAAGCCATAACTGAGTAGGATGACAGGGAGAAAATCAAAGTAACAGACAAAATGAAATTAGGCTGTACGGTACCAATGGTGACAGACTTAGCGAACCTATTTGTGCGCTTAGAACAATCTGAGATAACATGAGCAGAATCACCACAGTAAAAGCACAACCCATTCTGGCATCTGTGATTTTGCCTTTCAATTCTGGTCAGAATCCTGTCACATTGCATAGACTCAGGCTTCTGCTCAGAAAATACCGCCAGATGGTGCACAGGTTTGCGCTCCCGCAAACGCCGATCAATCTGAATGGCCAAAGACATTGACTCATTCAGACCCGCAGGCGTGGGGAACCCCACCATAACATCCTTAATGGCTTCAGAAAGACCCCTTCTGAAAATCGCTGCCAGGGCACACTCATTCCACTGAGTGAGCACAGACCATTTCCTAAACTTCTGACAGTAAACCTCTGCTTCATCTTGACCCTGAGAGAGAGCCAGCAAAACCTTTTCTGCCTGGTCTACAAGATTAGGTTCCTCATAAAGCAATCCAAGCGCCAGAAAAAACGCATCCACATTTAGCAATGCAGGATCTCCTGGCGTCAGGGAGAATGCCCAATCTTGAGGGTCACCGCGTAACAAAGAAATAATAATTTTAACTTGTTGAACAGGGTCACCAGAGGAACGAGGTCTCAGAGAAAGGAATAATTTGCAATTATTTTTGAAGTTCAAAAACCTAGATCTATCTCCAGAGAAACATTCAGGAATTGGTATCTTAGGCTCTGACATAGGACTGTGAACTACATAATCCTGAATGCTTTGCACCCTTGCAGTGAGATGATCCACACGAGAGGACAGACTCTGAATGTCCATATCTGCAGCTGAATTCTGAACCACCCAGAGATTAAGGGGAGGAGAGAGGCTAGACAAACTGCAGAGGAAAAAAAAAATGAACTCAGGACTTCTCTTATCCCTCTTCTGCGATGCATTAACACTTTACGGGCCTGCTGTACTGTTGTGATCCTGGTGGTAAGGACCACAAAACTGACCTGATAGGTAAACCAGAAAATAAGACAAGCTCTGGGAATGTGGGAACTATACTGACCGCAACTCTGAACCTATCCACACACACTAAAGGCAGCCGTGGAGCATACCTGAAAACCTAGATGCCTCTTCACAGCCTGAGAAACTAGCTACCCCTAGAGAGAAATACAGCCTCACTTGCCTCAGAGAAATTACCCCAAAGTTTTAGACAGCCCCCCACAAATAATAACGGTGAGTTAAGGGGAAAACACAAACGTAGGAGTGAAAATAGGTTTTAGCAAATGAGGCCCGCTAACTAAAAATAGACAGAAGATAGCAAGGAGTCTGTGCGGTCAGTATAAAATACTATCAAAATTATCCACGCAGAGAATACATAAAAAACCCCACACCGACTCACGATGTGAGGGGCGCAACTCCGCACCCAGAGCTTCCAGCGAGCGAGGAAATCACATATAAGCAAGCTGGACTGAACTCATAATATACTGAGAAACATTTTCAAGGAAATAATGAACAAACATGAACTAGCAACTTAGCTTCTCCAAAAGGAGACAGGTCACAAGGGAAGTCCCAGAGAGATCTGAACCAGTACTGAATACAACGACAGCAGGCAACCAGTAAAGGTCCAGGTGGAATTAAATAGGAGCCAGACTAGCAGAAAACGAGGCAGCTGAGCCCAGCTAGACACCAGCTGTATAGCTCAAAGCCACCAGAGGGAGCCCAAGAACAGAACTCACACAGTACCACTCATGACCACAGGAGGGAGCCCGAGAACGGAATTCACAACAGTCCACATCCTGACCTCCCCAAACATATCCATGTGTTCAGTCATGATCAATGGAGCAAATCCGTATTCTTTCAGCCAGAGCTGTGGTCACCTAAGCTGACATCCTGTAGATTGCCAAATCTGTGTCCCTTGTGATGGAGCCATGATGCCTTGGCTGCTGTCTTGATGAGTGTTCCTGGCTGTGGTTTTATAAAGGGTCTCTGGATCTTCAGATGTCTTGGATGTCTTGTTACAGAGGCATATCCCCTTCCTATAGTTCATAACTGTTCTTCAAACCATCATTCACAGGTCAAGGGGAAGGGGTGATGAGATTCTTGCATTGTTTGATCATTTCGTTTGTCCTTCAATGTTTGCAAGTCAACAAACTGCATGGCCTGGTATAATGTGTAATCAACATATCAGCAAACATCATTGTTCAGTGACCCTGCATCCCTGTTTTGCAAGGATAACAGTACAATAAACTGCAGGAGCTGATATAAGAGGTAAATAACAACCAGTCATCAATTTAAAAATATAAATTTAACCTACAAGAAGAGTCAACATTTCAGACTCTTGACCAGCGGAAGAAAGAAATAAATTCAAAAGTCAGCAAACAGATAACAGTCTATTCCTCCTGGCTTACTCAAAATAGACGTCTGGATAATTAAGATTAAATGCTGTGTGGTAAAAACTCCCTTTACATATATTGTACATATTGCAGATTTTGCACATAAAAATGTGTCACTGATCTGCTGCTATGTCATAAAAGTGTATCTGAAATTTCCTGGGCCCTAATGTAAAATTAGTAACAATGTCTCTTACTGAAATTACTGTATGGCATGGTTAATACCGGTTTGTTCTTACGTAGTTGCCTTTGAGCCCTCTTTGAACACCAGTCCTTGGTACCTCTGACACTGGTGCACCCCTAATCTATAATAAATACTTTATCAGTTATATTGGGAGCAGAACATCTTTTAGATGCCACCATAACCATTGAGTTTTTCAACAAGACTCTTCATAAAAATGCCAGCTGCGTTTTCCCTTAAGCCGCCTAAAGGATCGTGAGGTCACTTCTCTTAACATCTTTTTTTCTTTCGCAACATGATTTGTACGGACATCTGAAGCTGCCCTAACCCAAACTTCATACTGTATCTGTTTCAAATAGACTCCTTACCTGTTACAGCTATTAATTTTTAATACTCTTTATCTTTTTGCAACTTATTACTGTTTACATAGAAAAGGCATTAAATCCATCCAGTTCTGCCAATTGTTCTGCAATTTTGATCCAGTGGAAGGTAAAAATCTCCACGACGCAAGAGCACAATTTTCTTATTTTAGAGAAAATATTTAATCCTGACTTTAAATATACAGTAATAATGAGAATAAATCTTTAGATCGGCAAATCATCTCCGCTATCCAGTAATATGCCTCTTACCGCATTCCTTCAATAAGGGGCCTGTTAGATAAGAATTTGCTTCCTAAACTGTGTCCTTTCACTCTTATTCGATTCCATCCAAGAGAGGGATAGAAATAGAGCGCAAGCATCTAAACATTTCACAAAGCTTATTTAAGATCATGAACAGTATAAATATGCAGCTTTAAAATAGCACTTTGACCAGAGCTGGAGGACATAAGAAGACATTATGAGCTAGGGGTAAGTGATGCATTTATATTTAGAGATTATGTTCTTGAAGTAATCTTTAAATAACTGTATCACATTTTATAGCTGCTGTAATCAATTAATGCAGCTTTCATTTAAGGGGATTTCAATGCAGTACTTTTCATTCTACCTTTAAAGGTACAAAGGCCTTTTTTGATCTACAGTATTCCTTGTATTTTTTTGTGCCAAATTCTTAAAAATGTGGAACATGGGTTGATGAATTTTGCCTAAAATCAAAGCCACTGCTTTTTTTGTTCTTACCATTTTAATGCAAAAAAGTTGCATGATCCTTTAAAATGTTGCACATAAGGCTCAAAAGTCAAGTTAGACTAATTATTTCCTCTATTAGGGAGGAGGAGTAGAACTGCACAAAAATTTTGCGACATTTTGAAAAGTTGAAAATGATGAAGTAGACAATGTAGACGTTTTCCCTATTATGTTTTAGATTAATAAAAAAATGAAACTTAGTGAAGTCAACTTAAAGAAGGCACAAATTTAAATCATTAAATGGAACCTGTCACCCCCAAAATCGCTGGTGAGGTAAGCTCACCGTCATCAGGGGCTTATCTACAGCATTCTGTAATGCTGTAGATAAGCCGCCGATGTTACCTGAAAGAGGAGAAAAAGATGTTAGATTATACTCACCCAGGGGCGGTCCCGCTGCAGTCCGGTCGGATGGGTGTCTCCGGTCCGCTCCGGCGCCTCCCATCTTCGTTCCATGACGTCCTCTTCGGGTCTTTAGGCCGCGGCTCCGGCGCAGGCGTACTTTGCCTGCCCTGTTGAGGGCAGAGCAAAGTACTGCAGTGCGCAGGCGCCGGACCTCTCTGACCTTTCCAGCGCCTGCGCACTGCAGTACTTTGCTCTGCCCTCAACAGGGCAGACAAAGTACGCCTGCGCCGGAGCCGCGGCGTAAATACCCGAAGAGGACGTCAAGGAACGAAGATAGGAGGCACCGGACCGGACCTGAGACACCCATCGGAGCGGGACCGCCCCTGGGTGAGTATAATCTAATGTATTTTTCTCCTCTTTCAGGTAACATCGGGAGCTTATTTACAGCATTACATAATGCTGTAGATAAGCCCCTGATGCCGGTGAGCTTACCTCACCAGCGATTTTGGGGGTGACAGGTTCCCTTTAAGATACAAACAGCAAAGTCACCAGAACCATATTTATTCCAATAAAAAAGCACAAAGACAATGATGAATCAAGGCAAGCGTTCTTACTTTCTGCCCACAGCTGCGTCCCATGTGATCCACAGGGATAGTCCCTGTAAAAGTTAGTTTGACTGTTAGTTTCTACATCATTTAAAAGATGTATTCATGGACAACCACTATGGTCCAATAAGTTGAACATGGTAGTAAATACACTGTTAGGAGATCTGGTGAGGATCTTGTTCTCTGCTTAATTCAGTGCGGCATCTTAATATTTGTTTTAAGGCCCAGAGTGAACACTGTGTATCCTGATTGCGCTTGTGCACTGACACTGGATGATTGCGGCGGCGTGCTGATACTGTCAGTGTGGGTGTACACACAACGGATGCAGGCGCACTATGACATCTGGCTACTACTTGTCTTTTGCAGCAGCTCACTACACTGCCAGATGTACAAAGTGGCGGCCACCTACAATCAGGAGCCAGACTTCAGAGTGCACCAGCAGCGCCTGCAGCCGTTGTTTGTGCACCAGCACTGAAACTATGAGCACATATCCAGTATCAGTGCCCAGCCAAGATACACAGCGTTTGCTCTGGGCCTTAAACTCCAGTCAATCAATGTGAAGTACTGGCTATATTATGCAAATAGGAGGGTGCGACGGTGCACAAAGGCATAGGCCACGAAAAGGGTGCTCCGAAGTGCCCTCATTGGCATATCAAACAAAGGTTAATTTTTAAAAAGCTATAAACTATACTTGCCTAGAATGTTTTACATAGGGGGTAGCTCACCTTTATACATTTTTAGGCAGTATAAATGCCATTTGGAGGTTGCCAGACTCCCTTTAACCTTAGGGTACTGTCACACTAAACGATTTACCAACGATCACGACCAGCGATACGACCTGGCCGTGATCGTTGGTAAGTGGTTGTGTGGTCACTGGGGAGCTGTCACACAGTCAGCTCTCCAGCGACCAACGATGCCGAAGTCCCCGGGTAACCAGGGTAAACATCGGGTTACTAAGCGCAGGGCCGCGCTTAATAACCTGATGTTTACCGTGGTTACCAGCGTAAACGTAAAAAAAACCAAACAGTACATACTTACATTCCGGTGTTTGTCCCCCGGCGCTGTGCTTCTCTGCACTGTGTCTGCCAGCCGGAAAGCACAGCGGTGACGTCACTGCTGTGCTCGCTTTCCGGCCGGCCGGCGCTCACAGTGCAGAGAAGCAGAACGCCGGGGGACAGACACCGGAATGTAAGTATGTACTGTTTGGTTTTTTTTACTTTTACGCTGGTAACCACGGTAAACATCGGGTTACTAAGCGCGGCCCTGCGCTTAGTAACCCCATGTTTACCCTGGTTACAAGCGAACGCATCGCTGGATCGCTGTCACACACAACGATCCAGCGATGACAGCGGGAGATCCAGCGACGAAAGAAAGTTCCAAACGATCTGCTACGACGTACGATTCTCAGCAGGGTCCCTGATCGCTGCTGCGTGTCAGACACAGCGATATCGTATGGATATCGCTGGAACGTCACGGATCGTACCGTCGTAGCGATCAAAGTGCCAATGTGTGACAGTACCCTTACTCTTAAAGGATTATTCTTATCTCTAAGATCCTATCCTAATAGGATAGGTATAATAATATTAGCAAAAAGGGGAATAACTACCGTGGATGGCTCGCTGATTCCAGCAAGAACTCAAGCTTGATGTGCATACACGCTGATGGCCAATCAGAGGCCAGTAGCTGATGTCGGCATGCATATGACCGGGGATGCATGGTAGTTATGTCATGCACTCCCCTCGCTTGCACGCAGAAGTCAGCTGCCGACTTCAGAAGAGGAGGCTGGGCGGTGGGGGAGCAGAGGGAAGGTAATTTGTTTTTGTTTTGTTTTTTTAAATCAGTGAGTACACAGTGGTCCTACTACAAGGATGACAATGGGCTGTACATTATACTGTGTGGAGGACTATGGGCTGTGCATTGTACTATATGGATGACTGGGCTGTGCATTGTACTATATGGATGACTATGGCCTGTGCAATATACTACATGGATGACTATGGGCTGTGCAATAACTACATGAATTACTATGGGCTGTGCATCATACTACATGTATGACTATGGGCTGTGCAATATACTACATGAATTACTATGGGCTGTGCATCATACTACATGTATGACTATGGGCTGTGCAATATACTACATGAATTACTATGGGCTGTGCATTGTACTACATGAATGGCTATGGGCTGAAAACTATACTAAATGGATGACTATAGGCTGTGAATTATGCATGGATGTGCATTATACTACATGAATGACTATGGACTGTGAAATATACTACATGGATGAATATGGGCTGTACATTATACATGAAGGTGCATTATACTACATGGATGACTATGGGCTCTGCATTATACTGCATGTATGACTATAGGCTGGCATTGTACTATATGGATGACTGAGCTGTGCATTATACTACATGCATAACTGTGCTTTGCATTATACCGTATGGATGACTATAAGCTCTGAATTATACTACATGTATGACTATGGGCTGTGCATTGTACTATATGGATGACTATGGCCTGTGCATCATAATATATCGATGACTATTGCCTTTGCATTAAGCTACATGAAACACTATATGCTGTTCATTATACTACATGAATGACTATGGGCTGTGCATTATACAGCTCTGGCAAAAATTAAGAGACCAGAGATTCAGTTTGTCTGATTTTTCTCTTTATAGTATATTTTTGAGTAAGGCTGTGTGCACACGTAGCATATTTTTCGCGTTTTTTTCGCGGTTTTTCGCTATAAAAACGCTATAAAACCGCGAAAAAACCCCTTACATTAAGCATCCTATGTAATAGAATGCATTCCGCATTTTTTGTGCACATGCTGCATTTTTTTCCTGAGCGGAATCGCATTCCAGAAAAAAACGCAGCATGTTCATTAAAATTGCGGTATCGCGGCGATTCTGCACCCATAGGAGTGCATTGATCTGCTTACTTCCTGCACGGGGCTGTGCACACCATGCGGGAAGCAAGCAGATCATGTGCGGTTGGTACCCAGGGTGGAGGGGAGGAGACTCTCCTCCACGGACTGGGCACCATATAATTGGTAAAAAATAAAGAATTAAAATAAAAAATAGTCCTATACTCACCCTCTGATGGCCCCCGAAGTGTTCCCGCCTCTCCGGTGCATGATCTCTCTTCCGTTCCTATAGATGATGTGGTTCAGGACCTGTGATGACGTCACTGTCTTGTGATTGGTCGCGTGACCACTCATGTGACCAATCACAAGACAGTGACGTCATCGCAGGCCCTTCACTGCACTCCAGCTATAGGAACGGACGCCGCTGAGGTCTGCAGGTGAGTATAACCATGTTTTTTAGTTTTTTTATTATTTTTAAACATTCGATCTTTTACTATAGATGCTGCATAGGCTGCATCTATAGTAAAAAGTTGGTCACACTTGTCAAACACTATGTTTGACAAGTGTGACCAACCTGTCAGTCAGTTTTCCAAGCGATGCTACAGATCGCTTGGAAAACTCTAGCATTCTGCAAGCTAATTATGCTTGCAAAACGCTAGTTTTCTGCGGGTATATGCATGCTAATTCTGCATGCGATATACCCGCGGCAGGAAATTTCCGCGGCAATTCTGCAACGTGTGAACTTAGCCTAAAATGTAAATGTATAATTTATTCTGTAAACTACTGATAACATGTCTCCAAATTTCCAAGCAATATATTTTGTATTTTTTTTTCTGAAAAGGAGAAATGGTCAAAATGAAACAAAAAACCCAGTGCTTTCAGGCCTCAAATAATGCAAATAAACCAAGTAATCATAATCATTTAGAAACAACAATACTAATGTTTTAACTCAGGAGGAGTTCAAAAATCAATATTTTGTGGAATAACCATGATTTTTAATCACGGCTTTAAAGCGTCTTGGCATGGTTTCCATCAGTCTTTCACACTGTTCCTGGCACAAAAATTTAAGCAGGTCTTCTTTGTTTGATGGCTTGTGACTATCCATCATCCTCTTGATTACATTACAGAGGTTTTCAATGGGGCTCAGGTCTGGAGATTTGGCTGCCCATGACAGGTTTTTGATGTGGTGGTCTCTTAATTTAATGGGATGGGCTGTGCATTATATATAGAGGTGCATTATACTACATGCATGACTATGGTCTGTGCATTACATTAAGTGGATTACTATGGGGTGTGCATTATACTATATGGATGACTATAGGCTGTGCATTATATATGGAGGTGCATTATACTACATGGGTGACTATGGGCTGTGCATTGTACTATATGGATGAGCAAGCTGTGCATTAATACCGTATGGATGACTATGAGCTTTGCATTGTACTACATGAATGACTATGGGCTGAGCGTTGTATATATGGATAACTATGGGCTGTGCATCATACCGTACGGATGACTATGTCCTGTGCATTATACTACATGGATGACTATGGACTGTGCATTAAACTACATGAAAAACTAGGAGCTGTGCATTGTACTACATGAATGACTATGGGCTGTACATTATACTAAATGGGTGATTATGGGCTGTGCATTATATATGGAGGTACATTTTACTACATGTGTGACTATGGGCTGCGCATTGTATTACATGGGTTACTATGGGCTGTGCATCATACTACATGGATGACTATGGGCTGTGCATTGTACTGTATGAATAACTATGGGCTGTGCATTATTATTATTATCATTATTTATTTATATAGCACCATTAATTCCATGGTGCTGTACATGAGAAAGGGGTTACACACAGGGTTATAAATATCGTTTACAGTAAACAAGACAGTATGTGCATCTGCAGCGCCCCAGAGTCCTGGTCATTGCAGTAATGTCGCTCTGCTACTAAGGGGAGTGATGTTACGTCTGATTGCACTAAAGGAGTTCACCTGACCAAGTATCACAGACACACACTACACTCCACACTCCGGCCACCAGGGGGGGTGGTTCTATCTATTAGGCCACTCCTCACACTCTGGTAAAACTGGGGGTTGGACAGGAAGTTAGGGGGAAAGTAGCTAGGGAGAGCTAGAGAGAGGACCTGTCAGGGGTGGGATCCTGACAGCGGCCTAGGACAGACAGAACGTTACGGAGCCGTGCTTGAGTGTTACAGCGGCAGACTCCTAAGAAAGGACATGAAAGCGGAGTATATTGAGGAGAAGTGAGAAGCGAGATCACAGCGCAGAGGAGATAGAATCAGATGGAGTCGTGCCCTTAAGACCGTGGCAACATCCTTCTGAGGCGCGTAGCCGGTGGCCGGAGCACCGAGGAAGTAAGAGACTCTACGTATTACTTCAAACAGCGGCAGGACAGTTAACTATAGGTTGGCTGTCTCACCTAAAACACCTAACGAAGACAAAGGAGGCAATTGTGGGAGGGGGGCGTCTCTAGGGTCCCATAATTATTCCAGGCCTACCCCGTCATACGGGTGCGTCTGTAAGAGGGTGAACTGTAGTCACACTGAGAGAGCACTAGGACCCTGTGGTTTCTGCCTGCTGCAGCAAGGGACAAATTCTGATACTGCCAGAATCCCGGAGACAATCTGGGCTGGTGGGTGGGGTCTGGTGTCTTCTGTGTAAAAATGAAACAAGGAAGTGAGAGAGAAAGTGCGGGAAGAGAAGACAGAAGCTGCGGTGATATTGCAAGGAGTCAGTGTGTGGACTTTACTGCGTGTGTAGAGAAAAGAAGCTGTGGAGAGACTTAGTCTTGCTAACGTTCCCCTGGAGAAGAGCCAATCTTTTGTTAACCTTTGAGAGACTTCGTTGCCAGCGTATTCTGAAGAAGAGCTAATCCATTATCTAAAAAGACTGAGACTTGACTAAAGACCCACTACGTGTTTGAGAGTCTGTGATTCCCTGTGAATTGATTGGAGAAACAAGTCTGACCGATTGCTGATACAGAGACTGACGGGTTGTCGTGGAAGCATTCCTAGGAGCTACAGAAGAAGAGACAATATCGTGAGGCCACTAACTAAGTCCCCGGCGTTTGGGCTCGGCATCCGCCGATCAGACAAGAGGAGCTTGCTGTAACTTATTGGCGCTGAAGATATAGACTGGGCTGCAGCCTGTGCGGATTCTTACCTGAGAGGAGATCTATCTCAGGATACGGTACCATAGCTATAGATACCCGGGTATCCCTGAGCAGAGTGTTTAATTGTTACTTTAGAGGTGTATCTAATATTAGAGTTGTGTAAGTTATACTCAGTGTGCCGTTCCAGGGACTCCCTTTATAACATTACAATCAATTTACACTTGTTCCTGTTTTAGTTTCCTTGTTAGGTAAATTTCTTACTAGTCTTTTGTAGCATACAGTTCTCAGGAGACCTTGGAGTGGCACAGTGATTTCAGCTGCTGCTGAGCTGGTGTATCTTTGGGGTGTATCTACTTTAATATTCTCCATATTACCTTTATTATTTTGCCTTTGAGTAAATACCGTTTGGAGATTTCTGCCTTAGTCTTGGTTTGTGACTCACTGGATCTTATTCGGACCTCTGGTCATTACACGTCCTAGCCATATCATCTGGGGGACAGAGAGAGAGAGAGAACATCAGAAACAGATACAAGAGTTGTGAGGACTATCCCGTGGTGCTCAGCAGGGAAGAACTACAACACACAGGCGCTATAAGGTAGGCACTGATTTCCACCTGCAAAGGGAACTCTGGATGTGCCTTCGGACCGGCCGGTCTCAGCCAGCCCTGTTAGCAGTGCTCTGGATTGTGGATCCTGAAGCCTTCAGTAAAGAGGTAAAGAGACTGCAACCCTGTGTCCTCGTTATTCATCGGGACTTGCACCACGCACCACCATCACATCTTTCATTGGACGCCCCTTAGCAGGGTCACGGACCGGGTCTAGCCACCGTGACAACCCCAGAACTGAGACAGAGAGGCCCGGTACTGAGTACTCCGCGGCCCTGCGTCTGGGGGCGCTCCACATCATACTGTACGGATGACTATGGCCTGTGCATTATACTACATGGATGACTATGGGCTGCGCATTATACTACATGGATGAAAATATCCTGTGCATTATACTGCATGAATGACTATGGGCTGAGAATTATACTACATGAATGACTATGGCTGTGCATTATACTACACGGATGACTATGGGCTGTGCATTATACTACATGGATGTGTATGGGCTGTGCATTATACTACACGGATGACTATGGGCAGTGCATTATATATGGAGATGCATTATACTGCATGGATTGCTATGGGCTGTGCATTATACTACATGGATGACTATAGGCTGTGCATTATACTACATGAATGACTATGGGCTATGCATTGTACTATATGGATGACTGTGGGCTGTGCCTCATACTGTATGGATGACTCCGGCCTGTGCATTATACTACATGGATGACTATGGACTGTGCATTATACTGCATGGTTGAATATAGGCTGTGCATTATACTACATGAATGACTATGGGCTGAGAATTATATTACATGGATGACTATGGGCTGTGCAGTGCACTATACTACATGGATGAGTATGGGCTGGGTATTGTATAGGGAGGTGCATTATACTACATGTATGACTATTGGCTTTGCATTATACTGTATGGATGACTAAAGGCTGTGCATTATACTACATGTATGACTAAGGGCTGTGCATTGTACTATATGTATGACTGAGCTGTGCATTATACTACATGCATAACTATGTGCTGTGCATTATACTTTATGGATGACTATAAGCTCTAAATTATACTACATGGATGACTATGGGCTGTGCACTATACTACATGGATGACTATGGGCAGTGTATTATATATGGAGGTGCATTATACTGCATGGATGACTATGGGCGCTGCATTATACTTCATGTATGACTATGGGCTGTGCATTGTACGTGCATTATACTGTTTGGATGACTGTGGGCTGTACATTGTACTATATGGATGACTGAGCTATGCATTATACTACATGCATAACTGTGCTGTGCAATATACCGTATGGATGACTATGAGCTCTGAATTATACTACATGAATGACTATGGGCTGTGCATTGTACTATATGGATGACTATGGCCTGTGCGTCATAATATATGGATGGCTATGGCCTTTGCATTAAGCTACATGAAAGATTATGTGCTGTGCATTATTCTACATGAATGACTATGGGCTGTGCATTATACTACATGGATGATTATGGTCTGTGCATTATATATGGAGGTGCATTATACTACACGTATGACTATGGGCTGAGCATTATATTAAATGGATTACTATGGGCTGTGCATTATAGTGCTTGAATCACTGTGAACTGTGCATTGTACTATATGGATGACTATGGGCTGTGCACTATACTACATGGATGACTATGGCCTGTGCATTATACTACATGGATGAATATAGGCTGTGCATTATACTACATGAATGACTATGGGCTGTGCACTATACTACTTGCATAACTATGTGCTGTGCATTATACCATATGGATGACTATGAGCTCTGAATTATACTACATGGATGACTATGGCCTGTGCATCATAATATATGGAAGACTATTGCCTTTGCATTAAGCTACATGAAAGACTATGTGCTGTGTATTATACTACATGAATGACTTAGGGCTGTTCATTATAGTACATAGATGATTATGGTATGGGCTGTGCATTATATATGAAGGTGCATTATACTACATGTATGACTATGGTCTGCGCATTATAGTAAATGGATTACTATGGGGTGTGCATTATACTACATGAATGTCTATATGCTGTGAATTTTGTATTACATGGATGACTATGGGCTGTGCATTATATATGTAAGTGCATTATACTATATGGGTGACTATGGGCTGTGCATTATACTACATGGGTGACTATGGGCTGTGCATTGTACTATATGGATGACTGGGCTGTGCATTCTACTACATGCATGAGCAGGCAGTACATTATACTGTATGGATGACTATCAGCTGTGCATTATACTACATGGATGATTATGGCCTGTGCATTACACTACATGAAATACTATGGGCTGTGCATTTTACTACATGAATGACTATGAGCTGTGCATTATACTACAAGGATTACTATGGATACCAACTTATATGACTAATCACCATGGTAACGCATAATATAGCAGTAGTCTGTACCATATGTGAAAAGGACCAACAAGACCTATCATCAAAGATAGACAAACAACAGACAAAAAAAGATGATAACTGGTCAGACCAAATGTGATAAAAACACTATAAACTTTATTGATAATATTTGACAATATTAAAACCAGGTGGAGGGAGGGAAGGTAGTAGCAACACAGAAAACACTGCTGAAGGATTAGCAGGAAGAGTGCAACCAGGACTACCAGTCCTCCAGGTTTAAGAATTGTGTATATGTAGAGATAGAAAAAATAAGCAAAAAATAAGAAAACATAGTATATAATAAACTAAGTAAACCGAACAAAAATAGATAGACCATGCAACGAGGGAAACCGAGCTACCAGCAACCGTTCACAAAATATACGCAGGCAAACAGACAATAGCCGCTATAATACTGCCACATATGAGTGCCATAGCCTATTAAACCAAAATAGTAATTGCTGCTGCAGCAAGGTACCCACCGCACAGAGGACTGGAGTACTGGAGACGCGCTTCCGCCCCGGGCTGGTCTGACCAGTTATCAAGGATTACTATGGGTTGTGCATTTTACTACATGGATGACTATGGGCTGTGCATTGTACTATATGGATGACTATGGGCTGTGTATTATAATACATGGATGAATATAGGCTGTGCATTATGCTACATGAATGACTATGGACTGAGAATTATACTACATGGATGACAATGGGCTGTGCATTGTATATGGAGGTGCATTATACTAAATGGATGAATATGAGCTGTGCATTATACTACATGGATGACTGAGCTGTGCATTATACTACATGGTTGACTATGGGCTGTACATTATATATGGAGGTGCATTATACTACTGTAAATGGATGGCTATAGGCTCTGCATTATACTACATGTTTGGTGGTGTTGAGGCTTAGAGTAGGGCCAGGCACCATCCTTGGCCTTTTCTATTTTAGTAATTTTTTTATTTTCTTGGTGATGGTATTGAGTTTTGTGTGCACCAGTATTTTATATATTAATAAAGTTTACATAATTTTATAGAGCAACTGGGTTTTTTTTCTGTGAACTAGCTGATGAAGTGTACTCCAAGTATTTGTTTACTGTGAATAATACATATATGGCTATAGGCTGTGCATTGTACTATATGGATGACTATGGGCTGCATATTATACTACATGTACGACTATATGCTATGCATCTATATATATGAGGCATCGTGATTACTCGCTAATCCCGCCCCCTGCACAGTAGTTCCGCCCCACCACATCACCACACACAATCCCGCCCCCACCACATCACAACACACAGTCCCGCCCCCACCACATTACCACACACAATCCCGCCCCCCACCACATCACCACACATAATCCCACCCCCCCAACACATCACCACACATAATCCCGCCCCCCACCACATCACCGCACATAATCCTGTGCCCCCATCACATCACCACACACAATCCCACCCCCCCACATCACCACACATAATCCCGCCCCCACCCCATTACCACACACAATCCAGCCCCCCCACATCACCACACACAATCCCGCCCCCCACCCCATTACCACACATAATCCCGCCCCCTCACCACATCACCACACATAATCCCGTCCCCCTCACATTACCACACATAATCCCGCCCCCCCACATTACCACATATAATCCCACCCCCCACATCAACACACATAATCCCGCCCCCCAACCCAATTACCACACACAATCCCGCCCCCCACCACATCACCACACAGAATCCCGACCCCCACCACATCACCACACATAATCCTGCCCCCCACCCCATTACCACACACAATCCCGCCCCCCACCACATCACCACAGATAATCCTGCCCCCCACATCACCACACACAATCCCGCCCCCACCACATTACCACACACAATCCCGCCCCCCACCCCATTACCACACACATTCCTGCCCCCTATCACCACACATAATCCCGCCCCCACCACCACACATAATCCCGCCCCCCACCACATCACCACACATTATTCCACCCCCCATCACATCACCACACATAATCCCGCTCCCCACCCCTTCACCACACATAATCCCGCCCCCCCACCACCACACATAATCCCGCCCCCCACCACCACACACAATCCCGCCCCCACCACATCACCACACATAATCCCGCCCCCCACCACATCACCACATATAATCCGGCACCCCCACCACATTACCACACATAATCCTGCCCCCACCACATTACCACACATAATCCCGCCCCCCCACCACCACACATAATCCCGCCCCCCACCACCACACACAATCCCGCCCCCACCACATCATCACACACAATCCCGCCCCCCACCACATCACCACACACAATCCCGCCCCCCCACCACATTACCACACACAATCCCGCCCCCCACCTCATTACCACACATAATCCCGCCCCCACCACCACACATAATCTTACCCCCACCACATCACCACACATTATTCCACCCCCATCACATCACCACACATAATCCCGCCCCCCATCCCATCACCACACATAATCCCGCCCCCCCACCACACATAATCCCGCCCCCCCACCACATTACCACACATAATCCCGCCCCCCACCACACATAATCCCGCCCCCCCACCACATCACCACACATAATCCCGCCCCCACCACATCACCACACATAATCCCGCCCCCCTGCCACATCACCACACATAATCCCACCCCCCCACCACATTACCACACATAATTTCACCCCCCACCACATTACCACACATAATCCCGCCCCCCCACCACATTACTACACATAATCCCGCCCCCCACCACATTACTACACATAATCCCGCCTCCCCACCACATTACCACACATAATCCCGCCCCCACCACATTACTACACACAATCCCGCCCCCCACCACATAATCACGCCTCCCCACCACATTATCACACATAATCCCGCCTCCCCACCACATCACCACACATAATCCCACCCCCCCACCACACATAATCCCACCGCCCCACCACATTACCACACATAATCCCGCCCCATCACATTACCACACATAGTCCCACCCCCACCACATTACCACTCATAATTCGGCCCCCCACCACATTACCACACATAATCCCACCCCCACCACATCACCACACATAATTCCGCCCCCCACCACATCACCACACATAATCCTGTCCCCAACACATTACCACACATAATCCCGCCCCCCAACACATCACCACACATAATCCCGCCCCCCCACCACATCACCACACATAATCCTGCCCCCACCACATTACCACACATAATCCCGCCCCCCCACCACCACACATAATCCTGCCCCCCCCCACCACACATAATCCCGCCCCCCACCACCACACACAATCCCGCCCCACCACATCATCACACACAATCCCGCCCCCCACCACATCACCACACACAATCCTGCCCCCCCACCACATTACCACACACAATCCCGCCCCCCACCTCATTACCACACATAATCCCACCCCCACCACATCACCACACATAATCCTGCCCCAACACATCACCACACATAATCCTGCCCCCCACCACTTCAGTACACATAATCCCGCCCCCCTTTCCCCATCACCACACATAATCCCACCCCCACCCCATTACCACACATAATCCCGCCCCCCACCACATCAGCACATAATCCCGCCCCCTCACCACATTACCACACAATCCCACCCCCCACCACATTACCACAGATAATCCCATCCCCCGCCACACATAATCCCGCCCCCCTCCACATCACCACACATAATCCCGCCCCCCCACCACATCACCACACATAATCCCACCCCCCCATTACATTACTACACATAATCCCACCCCCCACCACATTACCACAGATAATCCCGCCCCCCACCACATTAGATAGCAATTAGCGTGCCGAGCGTTAGCTGGCTGGAAACAGCTAGTTATACTGTATGGATGACTAGGCTGTGCATTATACTACAAGCATGACAATGGTCTGTGCATTATACCATATGGATGACAATGAGCTCTGTATTATGCTAAATGGATGACTATAGCCTGTGCAATAAACTACATGAATGACTATGGGCTGTGCATTATACTAGATGGATGATTATGGGCTGTGCATTATACTACATGTATGACTATGAGCTGCACATTATACTACATGGATCACTATGGGCTGTGCATTATGCTACATGGATGACTATGGGCTGTGCATTATACTGTATGGATGACAATAAGCTGTGCGTTACACTGTATGGATGACTATAGGCTGTGCATTATACTACATGTATGACTATGGGCTGTGTATTATACTACATCAATGACTATAACCTGTGTATTACACTGTATGGATAACTATAGATTATGCATTATACTACATGTATGACTATGGGCTTTGCATTATACTACATGGATGACTATAAGCTGTGTATTATACTGTATAGATGACTATAGACTGTGCATTATACTACATGTAAGACTATGGGCTGTGCATTATACTACATGGATGACTATAAGCTGTGTATTATACTGTATGGATGACTATTGACTGTGCATTATACTACATGTATGACTATGGGTTTATAATCAACTATTAGTGGTCCCCAGTATAAGTATGCTAATAACAATATCGAATTCCGTCCGTATCATGAATAGCTCTCATGAGCAATGAAACAAAACACACTTTTAACTATATAAAAAATTCAATCTTTTTATTAAATATATTAAAAAATCAATTACAACCAAATATTATATCAAAAAAGTATCTCAAAGTGTAAGGGACCGACAGGCTACTAAATCAACCACAGCAGGTACGTAAAGACAAAAATCTAAATGAACTGCACATGCAGTGTTTACAAGTTCCCTCCAATATCACCAGTGCTAGATAGCATCTTATAGATAGGGGAAACTGTATCTAGTGCTTTAGCTCATTATATAGATATTCAAGTTACCACAGTCCACATCATAGTAGTGTAACTAACCCATACAATAATCATATGGGTTTGCTATGTGCTGTGGATTTCAATATCTAATGTCACTGATAAGATACGCTGGTATCGTACTTACACGGCTGTGTGAAGAGTGCCCGGTCCCTCTTACCCCGACGCGCGTTTCGTGCCACAACTTCTTCAGGGGGCGTGAAGAAGTTGTGGCACGAAACGCGCGTCGGGGTAAGAGGGACCGGGCACTCTTCACACAGCCGTGTAAGTACGATACCAGCGTATCTTATCAGTGACATTAGATATTGAAATCCACAGCACATAGCAAACCCATATGATTATTGTATGGGTTAGTTACACTACTATGATGTGGACTGTGGTAACTTGAATATCTATATAATGAGCTAAAGCACTAGATACAGTTTCCCCTATCTATAAGATGCTATCTAGCACTGGTGATATTGGAGGGAACTTGTAAACACTGCATGTGCAGTTCATTTAGATTTTTGTCTTTACGTACCTGCTGTGGTTGATTTAGTAGCCTGTCGGTCCCTTACACTTTGAGATACTTTTTTGATATAATATTTGGTTGTAATTGATTTTTTAATATATTTAATAAAAAGATTGAATTTTTTATATAGTTAAAAGTGTGTTTTCTGTTTCATTGCTCATGAGAGCTATTCATGATACGGACGGAATTCGATGTATGACTATGGGTTGTGCATTATACTACATGGATGACTATCGGCTGTACATTATATATGGAGGTACATTATGCTACAAGGGATGACTACGGGCTGTGCATTATACTTCATGGATGACTATGCGCTGTGCATTATACTATATGGAAGAATATGGGCTGTGTCTTATACTATATGGAGGACTATGGGATGCATTATATATAGAGGACTATTTCAGGGTGCATTTTATCATATGGAGGATTATGGACTGAATTATACTATATGGAGGACTATGGGGTGCATTATACTATAAGGATGACTACGGTGGTTGAATTATACTACATTAAGAACTATGGGTGTGCATTATACTTTAAGAAGGACTACGGTGGGTGCATTATACTGTGTGAAGGACCTTGGGGTGCATTATACTACATGGAGGCCTTTGTGGGGTGCATTATACTATAGGGACGAATATTGGCTATGTTTTATACTATATGGAGGAGTAAGGGGAGTGCATTATACTTCTGCTATAGGGTCCCTTGACTTTTATGTTTGCACTGATGAGTATAATGGTTTATTTTTTCTATACATTAAAGAACAGCGGCAGAACAGGGACATATATCAGGACGGTGGATATATATACCAGAATGGGGAAGGTTGAGGGACATAAATGCCAGGATGAAGGGCATTTATACATTTATATTTATTATTATTTACTTATTATTATTATGTATCTAATGACGATGGGAGGGCGGTCCATATCTTGCAACGAGACTCATCAGCCTCTAGTTATGCCACTGTTGGCAAATGCCTCCAATTAGAAATGTAGTATGATTCTTCTGGTAACCTATGTCACATCTTATTTGCAGAGCATTGAAGTAGCTTTAATATCCATGGTTACAACCATTGATAACTGATAACTAACTAGTTGTCACTATGTTAGGGGTCATAACATGGATACCTAAGCTCTGCAATGCCCTGCACATGTGGTTAGCGACATAGCTAATCAGAAGAACTATGCTACATTTGTAATTGGAGGTATCTATTTCATATTGGGATAAGATCTTGAACATAGGAATACCCATTTCATTTTAAGACAATGGCTTGCAGATTAGAAACTGGGTTTTGTCTCATGGTAAACCTTAATATTTTACCAGTCTACGGTTCTGAGATCAATTCTTACACAGGACTCAGCACTCATAATTCTTCTCCACCAAATTCTAAGATTGAAATAAAGTCCTGCCCTTATATAATACTCTTTCGCCCTTGCTTTTATCCTGCTGCATCTTTAACATTCTTGTGAAATCGCCCCGCGCTGTGAAGTCCTGAGGGATTTTCATTGAGTGTAATTTTACCGACTAATTGGTGTGTTATATTGTCAGCAGACATAGAGCCAGCGCACAAAGCAGCCGTTCCACTTGCCTAAGAAAATAAATGCCGTCTTATAAAACGGGCTCTGAGAATTGGCTAAAAACATAAATTAAAGTCACCACTGAAAGTTTTGCCAAATATCACAGTTCACTGTGGCCAAACCCCAAATATCACGTTTGGTCTTTAGACTGCACATTTCTACAGCTACAAACCAAAAGAAAACTTTACTGATTTTAACTTTGCAGGGATTTATCATTTCCAGCACTATTGGAAAGAGATGATGCTAAGAACATGTGTAAGTTAGGGGTTTTAAAGGAGTACCTGAGAGGTAATAGAATTATTATTTTTTTCTTTAGGGTTGTTTAATCAGGGCTCTTTAGGATGGATTCAAGTATTTAAAGGGCTTTTACTAGTGATGAGCGAATATACTTGTTACTCGAGATTTCCCGAGCACCCTCGGGTGTCCTCCGAGTATTTTTTAGTGCTCGGAGATTTAGTTTTTCTTGCCGCAGCTGAATGATTTACATCTGTTAGCCAGCATAAGTACATGTGGGGGTTGCCTGGTTGTTAGGGAAACCCCACATGTTATCAAGCTGGCTAACAGATGTAAATCATTCAGCCGCTGCAAGGAAAACTAAATCTCCGAGCCCTAAAAAATACTCGGAGGACCCCCGAGCGAGCTCTGGAAATCTCGAGTAATGAGTATATTCGCTCATTACTAGCTTTTACCCTTCTTCTCCCCAAAAAAAGTATCACATATCCACAGAAATGTTTTAACGCTGGCACTGATGGGGAGGGAACAACAGTATATGGGCCCTTTACAGTCCAACATGTCACCATAATGCACAATTCCACCTTATTTGGATGTGGTGGTGGCGGCCCCCTTACGCCTTGGGCCCCTGTGTGGCTGCATAGGTTGCATATGTCCGCCCTGTAGTCCTCCTTAGACATGTTGCTCTATTCTATTCCATTCATAGTGAGGAGAGGCAGGTAATTGGTACTCCTTACGAAGAAATTGGATGATTTTGAAATGCGTAGATAATAAAACCGCATCAAATTTTTATCGAGTCTTCTGATGTCCTGACGTAACTAGAGTCTGATGGATCCTTCAAGTTGGTCAGATGTCTGGGCTCTGGTAGTGTTATAGATCCTATAAGGGCAAATGTGTTCGCCCTTCCACCCCATATAATAATGTCCCCCATCTAGAGTGATTACCGGTACTAAGGAGCCCATCCAGGGCTTCTTCCTGGTATAATGTGCCTCATCTTCGACCCACTTTGTAGTACAATTTCCCCCATCCTGGGCCCCTTCTGGTATAATGTCCCCCTTCCTGATATAATGTCCCCCATCCTGTCCCTTTGCAGCAATAATGTCCTCTGTCCTGGGTCCTTGCAGTAATAATATCCACTATCCTGGGCCCTTTCCAGTAATTGTGTGACCCTTAACATTCCAACAGAGTAAAAAAAAAAAAAAAGTAAAAAGATTCTACTTACCTTCCTTTGCTCTAACGACACGTGGTGTTCTCTTCTGTAGGAGACGCAGGAGCTGACTTTGGCTTGACTTGCATGGCACATTACGTCAGCTGCTGGCCTCTGATTGGCCGACAGCCTGTATTGCAGTGCAGAGAGCCGGCGGTCTTTGGGCCTTAATATACATGAGCTGAATGTAAGCCTTCGGACACACATCCAGCTGAATTAGACGCTGTTCCTGGCAGGCCCTCCTCCGGCATGCGCTTGCTCGTGGTCGCACCCTCTACGACCACGATCCTAACACCCCTGCCCATAGACTGTCATAGGTATGAGTGCTATTTATGGATACCTGATGTATAATTGAATCCTTCTTTGCATTTTAACGCATGGCCTGCAGTAGAGAATGACGTAAAACCAAATGCACCTGTAAAATAAGTGACATCGTTCATATTTGTATTGTGTCTGCTACTATGCTGCTGCAATGAGGATAGTATATATCGAAAACACATCAAATTCCTATATTACATTAAAAATCACATGACCCCCCACACACACACCATCGCCACCACCACCTGCACCTAAAAAAAAAAAAAGAAAGGAATCCAACCCTTATCTATCATTTCAATGAATGAACTGAAATGTACCGGATTGGTGGCACAGCGCAAAGTCTATGCCTATGCTTATGATCTGATTAGCAAATCCCATGCACCGTGGTAAATTGCAGACTGAATGTCTTCTACCCCCCTTTTTTCCCTGTATGGTTGGCGTGTTGACCTTGTGAACAGAGAGTAATTAATTTAGCCTGGTAAGTGTGACTCCGACTCATTGGCGTCATATGTTTAGCAGTCATGGAGTTAACTATAGTCAGTCTTGCGCTGAGCAGAGTAAATACATTATCAAGTTAATGGCTCTGTGTGGTTTTGTGTAGCCCTATCCAGTGACAGCCAAGTATCCAGACACAGACGCTAGGTTTAGGATTAGATTTCCAGTTCAGTTTTCCAGCTGTTGGTTACTCCTTCCCGTGCCAGTACATCTGCCCCCTGCTGGGAATCCCTGCTACGAATAGCGTCCAAAGTCTAATCTTCTTGCATACACCCCGGAGCAGCTTTTTATGACCTTTGATAGGACATGACCTGAGCAGCGGCACTATGTTACAAACACCACATGACCAGATCAGGTCTTCTTACCAAAACGTATCCAACTACAGGTTCAAGAATCACTGTGAAATATAGCACCTCTATAGCTCTGCCATGTCTGTACATGCCAATATTTCACGACTACGACTATCCTATTTTGCAGCTTGTCAGGCGTATCTACAAATATATGGTGTACTCTCAGCTAACACAAACACGTTTTGCAATAGAGTACACTGATCTGTAAGTGATGCTTAAAACCAAATCTAATCTTCACTTATACATGCATAAGGCAAATTCATAAATGCAAATATATAAAGTGTAGTTTTCAGCTATCTAGTACAAGATTAGGTCAATTACTGTAAGTTCCCATGGGATCATGTTTGTAAAATAATGGTCCATTTATTTAAGGGGGTTGTCTCTCGCCCCTCCAATTAGAATTGGGTGGAAGTGGTGCTGAAGACATCTCTGCGGGTAATGGGCACCTATCCTACGTCTATGTTACCAAAGACAGACGTTTACGGCAACCTATTTTGCAATATTCGCCTTTCGTGTGGCAGTGTGTTTGGGAACAACTATCTTTCATGCTTTACTACAACTGTTCTTTTATCTTACAGTAGCTAATTTAAGTGAGGGAAAAAATACCTTTTGGACAGTCGTTTCTCGAAAAAGCTCACCAACTCCTAATGCGTGCAAGACTGAATTCTATAAACACTGGGTATAATATATTCCTGTAATTGGTAGAACATCTGTTCTTAAGACCTAAAGCATATCTTCAACAAAGACCATCTCTGGCATCAATTCACTTCCAAGAACACATTTATTTTCCATCACTAATAACAAACCATACAATGGGGGTGTTTATACATCTCCTGCTGTTAGAAGACAAAACAGTTTCTTCGACCAAAGTAAACATTCTCCAATCTATGAACCTCATCCAGATGGTGTGAATTTAGAAGACCAACTCCAAGCTGATGAACTTCTCAAGGTTTTGATCATTATACACTATGTTTACAAGATGAAAAGCAAGGCTGTTCTCAATATATGCACCATAAGAAAATGCTCAATTCAATGCACATGTTGTGACTGTAAAGTATTAGCTAGACTACATTTGCCTAAAAGAAAGAAACTATTCTTAAAATTATATACTCTATGCATAAAGCTGGCAATAACTATGATATCTCCATTGTCAAAACTAGGCTGACTGCAACAGTTTTTACTTTTACTTTTTATTTTTAACTTCAACTAATGTTCATTATAAATGTTATAGGGTGCACATTTATAAACAATATTCTTCATCATTTTATTAAAAAAACAACAAAACTTGAGTGGTTGGTTTCCATATGTGTTTGCAGGTGACACTAAAGTCAAGTGACCTTGGAGCTTCTGCTGGAGAAACTGAACAACTGATCAAAAAGCATGAAGCCTTTGCAAAGCTTCTATCATCCCAAGATGAAAAGGTAATTTTACCTTTATATAGAATTCCACCATTGTTTTAGTTCCCATGAGATTGAACATATTTTTCATATTTCATACTACTACTGTTTATGTGGTCCCTTATCTAAAAGCCATGGGTCTGTTCATTGTATCTATGTCTTTTATCTGAGATAACAAACTCAACAGTTGCAACCAATCACAATATGGAGCTGTTTGCCGCACATCATAAATGGATCTTAATCATAAATTTCCTCTTAGCGTCTCCCATTCCCATATTCTCTCCTTATCCTGCCCTCTCTTTCAGTGTCCCTCAAGGCTCTATCTTGGGACCTTTACTCTTCTCCAACTATACTTTTGGCTTAGCACAACTTATAAAGTCCCATGGCTTCCTATACCAATTATATGCTGATGACACTCAAATCTACCTCTCTGGCCCAGTTGTCACCTCTCTGCTGTCCAGAATCCCAGGGTGTCTAACAGCCATACCTCCTTCTTCTCATCACACTTCCTAAAGCTCAGTGTGGACAAAACTGAACTCATCATCTTTCCTCCATCTCACCCATCTCCCCAACTTGATCTGTCTATCCCAATACATGACATCACGCTTTCCTCTGTACCAGAAACTACTTCAGAGTAATCCTCGTCTCTGCTCTGTCCTTTAAACCACACATCCAAGCTCTTGTCCTCTACTGCCACCTCCAACTCAAAAATATTTCCAGAATTTGTCCTTTCCTCAACTCTGAATCTACCGTACATATTAATGCATGCCTACATCATCTCCCGCCTCGTCTACTGCAAGATCCTCCTCTGTGGCCTATCTGCTAACACTCTTGCAGCTCTCCAGTCTGTCCTTAACTCTGCAGCCTGACTAATCAACATATCTCCTTGCTACTCCTATGCTTTTCCCCTCTTCAAATCCCTTCATTGGTTCCCAAAGGTATTCAGTTCAAAGTACTGACATTGACCTACAAGGCCAACCATAATCTGTCTCTTCCATATATGTCCAAACTAATATCCCGATATTTCCCCACACATAATGTCTGTTCCTCACAAGACCGCCTTCTTTCCTCCACACTCATACGTTCCTCACCTAATCACATCCAGGACTTTTTCCAAGTGTCCCCCATCATCTGGAATTCTGTGCCCCAACATGTCTGATTATTCACAACCTTCAGAACTTTCAAATAGAACTTAAAAACCCACCTCTTCAGGAACGCTTACAGCCTGCAATGACCCCCTGCTACCTCACCACCACCAGAGCTGCCGTAACCCCCGATATACTGTCTCCTTCCCCATTACCCAGTAGACTGTAAGCCCACAAGGGCCATACCCACTCCCCTCTATATACCGTAAGTGTGTCATTGCTAGTTTTTTTTATTGTAATTTATATTTGTATTTTGTATGTAACCCCCTTCTCATGTACAGCACCATGGAATCAATGGTGCTCTAAAAATAAAGTATAAAAATAATGATATTACACTCCTTATTTTACAGCCTCACTGTAAACACCATGCCCCTGGACTTGTGTATCTATTTTATATCAATTCCTTAAAATGAATCTGTCAGTAGATTTTTACAATGTAATCTAAAAGCTGCATAAGTTAGGGGCAAAGACCCTGATTCCAGCAATGTGTGACTTGCTTGTCTGCATGCTATCATTTTGTTACTATCAGTTTTCACTGCTGCAGATCTAACAGAGCTCAGAATGCTGAGCTGTGTATAACCCCGCCCACACCGCTGATTGGCAGCTTTCTGTGTACACTGTGCTTTGACCGAAAGCTGCTAATCAGTGGTGGGGGCGGGGTTACACAGCAGTTGACTAAGAGGAACGAAACACCTAGTCCTGTAAGGATAATCTCCTGCAGATTAGGCACTGGTTTTATCGAAACAGCAAAACACAGCCCAGTAGATGACACCGCGCTCAGTACACGGTAAGCAGCCGCTGTAAGCACACCCCCGGGAATTTGATTGACAGCTTTCAGTGCAGTGTCTGTGCAGAGCAAGGCTCCAGGGTATGCTTACAGCTGCTGCCCACGGTGTATTGAGCAGTTACTGAAGTCCTTCTGGCACGCCTCTATGACTGAAAGCCGGTAAAATTAATTTTCTCTTGGTAGTTGCACTTTCAGTGGCCAAACACGCTGTTAACTTGCAGCTTAACGCTAAATTTGCAGGTTAATAGTACTTGTGCACGACAGGTTCCCGTTTAGCGGGTCCCTGCCATGTTTTGTTTTCTCTGCATCACCACTTTAGGAAATATAGAATTTTCAATAAAATAAGATATGTTAAAAAAAATTCTAAACTTTTTAATTATTGAAAAAAAGTCCAGCCTGGTAATTATTTCATTCAGTGGTATCAGGAAACGGATACTTCTGACACACGAGAAATCCGGTATACAATATATAATGTGGTGTTCTATATGAATCTGACTAATGTTGCATTTTTCAGGTGACGTCTTTACAAGATCAAGCCAGCAAACTTCTAGAAGACAACAAAAGATTGGAGACTAGACAGGTCCAATACAAACTGAATGTGGTCATAGAGCGGAGGAATAAGGTGAAGGCTCTCAGTCAGGCCAGACAGCAAGGGTTAACTACAGCCCTCCTACTGGCTCTATTCAACCAGAACCTAACAGAGGTAATACCCTGCGTTTTTGGGATTTGTTTTCCTTCCATATGTCTCTATTTTCATGGCATGACTTTTCTTCATCTGTTTTGGTTGAGAAATTCCTTTATGTATAACTATTTACTTCTGTTGTAGGATACCGTCTCCTCTATGTTCAGTGACTCACATTAACTAAAATCCAATGAGTTGACATCCTTATGTCCTAATAGGATTGTCTTCAGACAGCCCCTTAAAGCGACCCATCATTTCACAATAAAGACATAGTTAAAATACCTGGTGCCCTCCTTTTTCATTCCTTCTGGCACTGTGTTTCTGATTCCTTGTCTAACTAACCCTTATGTGCTCCAGAAGTCTGAAACACTCCCCGCTACGCCGAAATGGATCGACCCAGAGCATGGGGAGTGTCTCAGACTTCCAGAGCACAGCGTGCACGAAGAGAGGACTGGGAATTAGAGGAATCATGCCAAAAATAAAAAGGAGTGCACCAGGTATTTTATCCAGTAGTACTCATTATTGTGATTTTTTTTTTACTTTGCAAGGATGATTTCATATAGATGACTTTTGTATTCACTCAGGTTTGTACTCACTCAGCTGTGGTTGAGGTAGGTAAAGGAAGCGGTATTGCTGAAATGTCCAGGCAAGATTATTTAAAACTACATATACCCCTCAGGCAAGCAAACAAAAGAACAGCCTTTTCTGGCACAGAGTGAAAACACAAAGTAAAAAGTCCATACAACATATAGTGTGTCCGCCCGCTCAGGAAAGTGTCTGGTTCTTTAGGCCTTAGCACAAACCAACACACAGGAGAGCCGCACATCTCCAGGTCCAGGCACTGAATGAGACACTCCGTCTCCATTTTATCTGCCAAACCACGCCCCTATTCTTTTTCATGTTCATTTCCATGTCACACTTAAATGTTTCAGATCACCAAACAATTTTTAATATTCGACAAAGATAACAAAAGTAAGCACAAAATGCAGTTTATAAATGAAGGTCTTTATTATTAAGGGAAAAATAAATACAGACCCACAGGGCCCTGTGTGAAAAAGTAATTGTCCCTCACACACCCAAAACATAAACTAACTGTCGTTTATCACTTCTTTGGGAAGCTGAGTTCAAATTCCCTATGCCTGATTACTGCCACACCTGTTCTCAATCAAGAAATCACTTAAATAGGACCTGCCTGACAAAGTGAAATTGCCCCAAAAATCCTCAAAAGCTAGACATCATGCCACGATCCAAAGAAATTCTGGAACAAATGAGAAACAGAGTAATTGATATCTATCAGTCTGGAAAAAGTTATAAAGCCATCTCTAAAGCTTTGGGATTCCAGCAAACCATACTGAAAACCATTATCCACAAATGGCCAAAACATGAAACAGAGGTGAATCTTCCTGGTCAGCTGACCAAAATTACCCCGAGAGAGCAGCGACGACTCATCCAAGAGGTCACAAAAGACCCAACAACATCCAAAGAACCGCAGGTCTCACTTGCCTCAATTAAGGTCAGTGTTCATGACCCTACCATAAGAAAGCAATAAGAACATAAAGACTCTTCTCAGTTTTGCCAGAATATATCTTGATGATCCCTAAGACTTTTGGGAGAATACTCTGTGAACTGATGAGACAAAAATTGAACTTTTTGGAAGGTGTATGTCCCATTACATCTGGTGTAGAAGTAATACAGCATTTCAGAGAAGGAACACCATACCAACAGTAAAATATGGTGGTGGTAGTGTGATGGTCTGGGGCTGTTTTGCTGCTTCAGGACCTGGAAGTCTTGCTGTGGTTAATAGAACCATGAATTCTTCTGTCTACCAAAAAATCCTGAGGGAGAATGTCCTGCCATCTGTTTGTGACCTCAAGTTGAAGCGCACTTGGGTTATGCAGCAGGACAATGATCCAAAACACACCAGCAAGTCCATCACTGAAAGGCTTAAGAAAAACAAAATGAAGTCTTTGGAGTGGCCTAGTCACAGTACTGATCTTAATCAGATTGAGATGCTGTGGTGTAACCTTAAAAAGGTGGTTCATGCTCTGAAACCCTTCAATGTGGCTGAATTACAACAATTCTGCAAAGACGAGTGGGTCAAAATTCCTACATAGCGTTGTAAAAGACTCATTGCCACTTATCACAAATGCTTGATTGCAGTTGTTGCTGCTAACGGTGGCCCAACCAGTTATTAGGTTTAGGGGGCAATCACTTTTTCACATGGCCCTGTAGGTTTGGATAGTAAAGACCTTCATTTACAAACTGCATTTTGTGTTTACTTGTGTTATCTTTGCCTAATATTTTCATTTGTTTGGTGATCTGAAACATTTAAGTGTGACAAACCTGCAAAAATAAACGAAATCAGGTAGGGGTCGAACACTTTCACACAGCTGAATATATATACTGTATATATCTATAATATAACACTGGGAGCGTCACTCTGTCCCACCACTTTATAGACTGCGTAAGCACTGAACGCATACCGCGATCTCCGACGGAGAAGCAGGGACGTGCCTGAAGGGTGAGTATACTATAATCACCTGACCCTGGTCCATCGCTGCGTGCCGCCGTCTTTCGCGTTCTCTGCCTGTGACGTTCAGGTCAGAGGGCGCGATGACGCGATTAGTACGCGCCTGCGCCACCCTCTGACTGAACAGTCACAGCCAGAGCACCAGGAAGAAGGAGCGGCGCGGCGCGCTGCGGTGGAATGGGGGACAGGTGAATATAGCAAGTGCCGGGGGCCTGAGCCAGCGGCGGTACCGACACCTGACCCCCATAGCGCGCCGGTTTCCCGGCCTGCTCAGGCCCCCGGCACTTGGCGCCCAGCGACGATAGGTGAATATGTTTTTTTTTTATTTTATATCGCAGCAGCATACGGGGCATATAATACTATGGAGCATCTTATGGGGGCCACCAACTTTTATGGAGCAGCATACGGGGCATATACTATGGAACATCTTATGGGGGCCATCAACCTTTATGGAGCAGCATATGAGGCATATACTATGGAGCATCTTATGGGGACCATCAACCTTTATGGAGCAGCATACAGGGCATATGGATGGGAGCAGCACATTACAGAATGGGGATGCAGGATGGGAGCAGCACATGGCTGAACGGGGGCGCAGGATGGGAGCAGCACATGACAGAACGAGGCGCAGGATGGAAGCAGCACATTACAGAATGGGGGCGCAGGATGGGAGCAGCACATGATAGCACGGGGGCGCAGGATGGGAGCAGCACATGACAGCATGGGGGCGCAGGATGGGAGCAGCACATGACAGAACAGGGGTGCAGGATGGGAGCACCATATGACAGAATAGGGGCGCAGGATGAGAACAGCACATGACAGCATGGGGGTGCAGGATAGGAGCAGCACATGACAGCATGGGGGTGCAGGATGGGAGCACCACATGACAGAATGGGGGCGCAGGATGGGAGCAGCACATGACAGCATGGGGGTGCAAGATGGGAGCACCACATGACAGGATGGGGGCGCAGGAGGGGAGCACATGACAGGATGAGGGCTCAGGAAGAGACTAGCACATGACAGGATGAGATCAGCACATGACAGGATGGAGGCGCAGGATGGGAGCAGCACATGACACGATTGGGGTGCAGGAAGGGAGCAGCACATGACAGCATGGGGGTGCAGGATGGAGGAGCACCACATGACGGGATGGGGACGCAGTATGGGAGCAGCACATGACAGCATGGGGGTGCAGGATGAGGAGCACAAAATGACAGGATTGGGGTGCAGGATGGGAGCACCACATGACAGGATTGGGATGCAGGATGGGAGCACATGACAGGATGAGGTCTCAGGAAGAGAGTAGCACATGACAAGATGGGGGCTGCACATGACAGGATGGGGGAGCAGGATGAGAGCAGCACATGACAGGATGGGGGCACAGGATGGGAGCAGCACATACTAAAATGGGGGTGCAGGATGGGAGCAGCAAATGACAGTATGGGGGTGCAGGATGGGAGCAGCACATGACAGAACGAGGGTGCAGGATGGGAGCACCACGTGACACAATGGGGGTGCCGGATGGGAGCAGCACATGACAGCATGGGGGTGCAGGATGGGAGCACCACATGACAGAATAGGGGCTCAGGATGAGAGCAGCACATGACAGCATGGGGGTGCAGGATGAGAGCACCACATGACAGAATGGGGGCGCAGGATGGGAGCAGCACATGACAGCATGGGGGTGCAGGATGGGAGCACCACATGACTGGATGAGGGCACAGGATGGGAGCACCACATGACAGGATGGGGGCGCAGGAGGGGAGCACATGACAGGATGAGGGCTCAGGAAGAGAATAGCACATGGCAGGATGAGAGCAGCACGTGACAGGATGGGGGCGCAGGATGGGAGCAGCACATGACACGATTAGGGTGCAGGAAGGGAGCAGCACATGACAGCATGGAGGTGCAGGATGAGGAGCACCACATGACAGAATAGGGGCTCAGGATGAGAGCAGCACATGACAGCATGGGGGTGCAGGATGAGAGCACCACATGACAGGATGGGGGCGCAGGATGGGAGCAGCACATGACAGAATAGGGGCTCAGGATGAGAGCAGCACATGACAGCATGGGGGTGCAGGATGAGAGCACCACATGACAGAATGGGGGCGCAGGATGGGAGCAGCACATGACAGCATGGGGGTGCAGGATGGGAGCACCACATGACTGGATGAGGGCACAGGATGGGAGCACCACATGACAGGATGGGGGCGCAGGAGGGGAGCACATGACAGGATGAGGGCTCAGGAAGAGAATAGCACATGGCAGGATGAGAGCAGCACATGACAGGATGGGGGCGCAGGATGGGAGCAGCACATGACACGATTGGGGTGCAGGAAGGGAGCAGCACATGACAGCATGGGGGTGCAGGATGAGGAGCACCACATGACAGGATGGGGACTCAGGATGGGAGCAGCACATGACAGCATGGGGGTGCAGGATGAGGAGCACAACATGACAGGATGGGGGCGCAGGATGGGAGCACCACATGACAGGATTGGGGTGCAGGATGGGAGCACATGACAGGATGAGGGCTCAGGAAGAGAGTAGCACATGACAAGATGGGGCTGCACATGACAGGATGGGGGCGCAAGATCGTAGCTGCACATGACAAGATTAGGGCGCAGGATGAAAGCACCACATACCAGGATAGAGACCATATACCAATATAAATGCTCGCCACCCGGGCATAGAACGGGTTCAATAGCTAGTATATATATAAATGTACTATATATATACATAAAAAATTAAGCTAGATGTTTACTGGCAGGTTAACAAGAGTGTGAAATTTTTGGTTGTTTTTACAAGTTAAAAAAGCAACTCTTAAATGGGTTGTACATTACTGATATTGATGACCTCAATAACACAGTAATGAACAACCCCTTTAATCGTTTCCCTGGCTGTTTCCAAAGCCTTACTGAACTTAGTTATGCAGGGGTGAATAGCAAGTTTTTACATGACTCTGTTTACTTAAATGAAATGAGGCCTCTTTTCTTTTTAGGATGGGAATAATGACCAGAAAATGTTTATAGGATTGTCTGGTACTTTAATATTGATGGTCTATCCTTAGGATAGGTCATTAATACCATATCAACGGGAGTTCAACATCCGGCACCCCTGACCAGCTATTCCCAATGCCATGAGTGACCGGATGTGATGAATACCGTACATCTCCGTTAACTGCATAGTGGCCACGGATAGGTACTGCACATCCACCTTAATTCAGATCAATAGGGGTGGAAATTCAGCACCCCACTGCAGCCACTATATAGTTGACGGAGCTTTAGTAAGCACATCCGATCACCCACAACATTGGGAGCTGCTGATTGGGGGAGCCAGGTATCACATCGCCACCTATTGCAAGGGTAGATCATCAATATTAAAATAACTGACAACCCCTTTAAGTACTTTTTATTTTAATGTAATGCAAATATAATTATTCATTCCATCCCCAGGCACAATACTGGATTAATGAGCGCATGCAGATGTTGGATGATGACACTCAACAGGGTTCCACCGATATACAAAGCAAACTGAAACTTTTACAGAAACATCAAGTGTTTGAGGCTGAGATTCTTGCCCATGAGAAGACAATCCAAGATGCTACAGAGGTAAGTGAAACACTTAAACACTGGGTGTAGAAATGTCACCTTATGGCTGTAGTAAGGACATACTATTATATTTCATTCACAGATGGGGATGTCTCTGGTGTCTCAGCAACATCCCAAATCTGCTGACATACGTCAGAAAAATCAGACACTGCTAGAAGAGTGGGAGAAACTGAAGAAAGCCGTAGCTGCACGGGGCAAAATGCTGGAGGATAAGCGAGACTTGCTAGAATTTTTGCAGAAGGTCGATCAAGTGGAGGCTTGGATCAGAGATAAGGTAAGTAACTGATCACTAGCTAGTTGATCACTGATGATTCCTAACTTTACACTTTTCTTATTAATATGTGTAACTTCCTTTCCAGGAAGTGATGATTAATGTTGGAGATGTAGGAAAAGATTACGAACACTGTCTGCAGCTTACAAAGAAGTTGAATGAGTTCCGTGGAGCAGCATCTGGGGTAAGTTTTCCATTTTGAAGCTTTTTTAATATCATGACCGTCTTGTTTGTATTGTCATCACTGAATTGTCCCCCGTCTTGTCTCCTTCCTCTAATAATGAACCCTGTCTTGGTCTTTACGAGTAATTATGGCCCCTTCCTGAATTAATGCCCTCCGTCTTGGGCCCTTTCCTGGTATGATGTCCCCAATCCATTCATGATATAAAGTCCTTCATCCTGGGCCCCTCTTGATATGTGTCCCATCCTGGGCCCATTGCAGGTGAATAAGGAGTTGGAGTCGGTATACCCCTCTCCTATATGGGCCTGATGGCGGTTGCACCCTCTGCGACCGCGATCGTTGTTATGCACCTGCCGATCACAGCATTGCTTTCTCTTGATCTATAAATTTAGTCTTGTTGTTTTAAAATGAAAAGACCCATGTGACACCCATGTTTCTTTGCAATAATTATCATTGTTACTGGGAATGTTGTAGGAAGTAACCGTGGATGATGCCCATATAAAAGCGATCAATGCGCTTGCCTCCAAGCTGGAGAGGCAGAACGTGGAAGAGATAAAGACCGTTCATCAGCGGAAGAAGCAACTGAATGACAAGTAGGTTCCATTGCAGGAATGTATATTTTAGCTTTGCCAGACATTGTAGTTACCCCATACACTAACCCTATAGTGTGCAGATATTGAGTGCCTTGACAAATCCAATAACACCAGATATGAACAAGAGCGGTCATATATGAACTTACAGTTTAAAAGCAATATAAGAGTCAATAAAAAAAATTGGTAAGTGAATATGAGGCTGCACTTTGTAAAGCGGAAGTTATGTTGGAACAGTCGTTGCAGAAGCCTTAAGCTTAAATATGCAGGATGGAGGCGACAAAGACCATCTGAATGCCGGGTTCACATGTATTTCATGGTCTGTATATCGACTCGTGCAGACATATAATTGGTGCAACCTGTGCAGAGGGGCTCAGGAGATAAGGAGGCCAATTTCCACCTCCAAAGCAGGTGAAACTTTGCATTATGATGAGCGATTGGACTGCAAAGGGCCTATATACTGTTCTTGCACAGTGGCGCTTTTCTGTCTCTGTCTTCCAGTGTATGGACTACAATGCTCAGACTGACCAAAGTCTTCTGACCCAAACTTATAGCCTCATAAACACAAATGAGGCACTATGTTCTGGTCGGAAGACCAGCGATCAGTCCAGGCATTGTGGTCCATATATAGACTGTGAAATATGCTCATGTGAACCTGGCCTGGTCTGACTGCTGCTACAGTGAGGCTTAAAAGTTTGTGACCCATTAACAATTTTCCATATTTTTGCCTAAATTTGACCTAAAACTGTATCAGCTTTTCTTTAGATGTCTTTAATGTAGATAAAGGGAACCAAATAAAACAAATGAGTAAAAAAAAATTAAACTTTTTCTTGTGATATTGAATCGTTATCCTAATTTAAAAATTGCAAAGTCTAATGTTTTTGATGCACTTGTTTGATTTTATTCTCTTTATCTACTTTTAGGAATTGAGTGAAAATTTGAAAGTTTTAGATCAAATTTATACGGAAATATAAACAATTTTGAACAGGTTCACAAACTTTCAAATACTACTGTACCCTCAATGATGCCCAGAATAAAGTAGTTAGAGCATACATGGAGTATAGCACATTTTCTGTGGGCATGCTTTTGGCCACCCATTACATCACAGTTGTGTTCATTAAAGGGGGCACTTCCCTGCACAGCGGGGGTCCAGAAACACTGCTGTAAACTTGGTATTCTTAATTTTGGGGGGTTTGCATGAGTCCACAAGGTTGGATTCTCACCACTCAGACTAATATGATATATCCTTGCTATATTCCATACTCTAAGATGTGGACACCCATTAAGTCAATGTTCAACTTTGCAAGGACTAACGTTTCTTTCAAACATGTATATGATATATTAACTTGGTTACTGTGATTGTTTTTTCCCCGTAGGTGGAATAGCTTCCATGGTGATCTAAAGAAATATCGTATGGCTTTGAAGGCAGCCCTGGAGATTCATGCCTTCATTCGTGAAATTGACAACATCAATGAGAGAATGAGTGAAAAGGTAGAGGAAAAGCTGAAGAGTGAGGCTAAGGGGTAATGCAGACAACCGTATTTTCGAACAAAGTACGATCCGACCAAAACATCGGATCTCACTCGGACCAATGTTATTCTATGGGGCTGTGCCCAGATCTAATTTTTTCCTCGAACTGAATCTGTTCAAGGAAAAACTCACAGCATGCACAGTTTATATCCGTAAATCATATCGTTCTTGGCCATGCAGGCAATTAACATCCGAGTGGGGTCCGATTTTCACAGAATGGAGAAGATGGAGACTTTTTTTTCCTCATTCAAGGTCGGGGTGTGGTGGGAGTGTGGTCGGGGTGAGGCCAGGGTGAAACAGGGGTGTGGCCAGCATGATCGGGCCAATTTTCTTGGATGACCATAGCCTAATAATGAACAGAAAAAAATGACATCTTCTAACTAATGGATGTGTGAACATATCCATTAATTCTTCAGAGCAGTTGTATGATCTGCTGTGTAACAGAATGATCTGTTTTTTTCTACCCAATTTTTCTGATAATTAACATAATGACATTTCACCACCAGAAATGTTTATTGAAAAAGGGGGAAACATAGGTCAGCTCACCCAAAATTAAATTTATTGAAAAATCTTAAAATACACAAAGAACAGCATAATAGTCACAGTCCCGAAAGGGGAAGTTCAAATTGGCAGATGCGTTTCAAACCCCAAGGTCTTTAGTCATTGCATGGGATTCCTGGAGCTGGATTTTTTCTAGATTAGAAATGTTTATTGATCTAGCAGTTGTAATGGAAAAATGTTCTGTAATGAATATCATTTTTTGTATTAGTCTTAGAGTTGTATTATGGTGTCTGAACACAGCTAGTTCGATGAATAAACCTGCTATTCAGCTAGATAGGCAACTTAGGAAGCAATGATGAAGCTCAGTTTACATTTTATGTTCTTGTAATGTTAATCACGCAGAACAGGCTTTCTGCTCCAAAAAAAGCCATCTGCTCCAGACCTCAATAGCTCCTGTCTAACACTGGAGATGTGTTGGTTTCCCGAATTACTTGTTAGGATAAGCAAAAGTTATAGGACCCTTGAGCACAACATTTATGATATGGCCCCAATTCTTCCTCTTACATGGTCATAACCCTGTGCCCAAGATAATAAACACCAGACATTTATTTTGGCTCTAAAAGCAGATGATTTGTAGGCAACCTTGGTGTCTTTACTTTAGTACCTGCTGTCTGGTTTTCGTGAGCATACCACCAACCAGATGTGTCATGATTTATACTGAATGATTGACGTAAAAGAGTGTAACTAGGAACGCTTGCTTCCGAATAATTGGCTAACAGGCTGACACTCACCCAAAGAAAGATCAAAACACTATTTCATCAGGTGAGATGATTTTTAACCAGGCTTGAAAAAAAAAAATCATTGTACTTGGATATACATCGTTATGTGTAAATAAGACATGTACTGCCAAGAACAATGGCAGCCTGTATGCACTGAACGATCTATTACTCATAGGATAGGAAATATGGCCTGCCTGTAAGCTGGTTATTACACTATCACCCATCGGCAAACAAGTATTTGGTCAGTGGTCGTTTAAGACTACAGGTCAGGTAGTGTAAACCCACAGTAAAGGCTCGTTCAGATGCCATTTTTTGGGTACGAGTGCAATTTCTGCTTTTCATGGATAGCACTCTTACCCATGACAGTCTAAGGGGCTGTTGACATGTTTGATTTTTCATGAACTGAGTGGTCCGTGCAAAATCGCGAAGACGTGTCCGATATTGATCCAAGTGTCGGATTAAACTCTGGAATGAAAGTCAAGTCTGTGGGTCAGTAAACAAATTAGAAGGTTCTCAGATGCCATTCGTGTGCTGTTTGTTTTTTTCACGGACTTATATATAGAAATAGATCAACTTTTTTTTTCTTTATCATCCAAGAAAAATTTGTAAAACTCAGACCAAATTCTGATGGTAAAAAGTGTCACACTGACCAGGCTCTCATGAAACTGATAAAACAAAAAAACATTGATGAAACGTGGACCAATTTTATCGTATGAGAAAATCATTGACGTCTGAATGCCCTCTAAGAGTAAGGCCTTGTTCAGATGGTATTAGGAACTATCAGGCCAGTGACATCTGCAGCTCCGTGGATGATTGTAGAAGCTACCTGCTATTGCATCCATTATTCTTGTCTGTAAAACCGACCAGAGTAGTGAATAGTGTGATTTATTTTATTGATAGTGTGATTTTTTTCGTTGTTAGTGTGATTTCTTTATAGTGTGTTTTTTTCACTGATTTATTTAAAGTGGGATTTCTTTTGTTGATAATGTGACTTCTTTATAATGTTATTTCTTTCGTTGATAGTGTGACTTCTTTATAGTGTGATTTCTTTCGATGATAGTGTGATTTCTTTATAGTGTGATTTCTTCATAGTGTGGGTCCTTTCGTTGATAGTGTGATTTCTTTATAGTGTTATTTCTTTCGTTGATAATGTAATTTCTTTATAGTGTGGTTTCTTTATAGTGTGATTTCTTTCGTTGATATTGTGGTTTCATTTGTTGATAGTGTGATATCTTTTATAGTGTGATTTCTTTCATTGATGGTGTGGTTTCTTTATAGTGTTTTGTTTTCATTGATGGTGTGGTTTCTTTATAGTGTGTTTTTTATAATGTGATTTGTTTAGTTTATAGTGTGATTTCTTTCTAGTGTTGTTTTTTTATAGTGTGATTTCTTTCATTGATAGTGTAGTTTCTTTAGTTGATAATGTGGTTTCTTTATAGTATGATTTGTTTTGTTGATAGTGTGATTTATTTATAGTGTGATTTCTTTAGGTGTTAGTGTGGTTTGTTTCTTTTGTGGTTTATTATAGTGTGATTTCTTTTGTTGATGGTGTGGTTTCTTTATAGCGTGATTTCTTTTGTTGACTAAAGTCAGTAAAAGGCAGATTCTTTAGGAGCGCTGGATAGGTAGCCCTAGTGAGAGGAGGGCGCAGAGTCCCCCCCGCAGCTCCAGCCGAACACCTCCGAAGGAGGACAGAAACACGAAAAGGGTGAAACTCGGTCAAAGGGGCGCCGAAAGGAAACTCTGACACCAGAATGGGGTTTAAGCCACAACGCGTTTCAACGGAAGTACCGTCTTCATCAGGTGGATATTTATTGGTAACAATAAGGAGAAATTATATAAATACAAAACAACCAATCACAACACTATTAAAATTGCATATGCAAATTATTTAAAACAACAGTCTCATATAACACAGCCTGTCACAAAATATGCCCATGAACTTGTATTGAACACATTTGGAAACCTGCAAGGTAAATGCAACGGAATCCCAATAAAAAAAGCAATATAAACAAAGCAATATAAAAAATAATAAAAATGAATAAATGAATAATAAAAAATAAGAATAATGAAGGAAAATAAAAAATAAATAGAAGAAATAAAAAAATGTTTATCTGGTCACTTTTTCTACCATAATATTCAGTCCCTCGGGGGCTAAAGTGCCGAGCTTAAATATCCAAAAGCTTTCTTTGTTTATTAGGATACTAAAACGGTCTGACACAGTGTCGGGTATGTGTTCAATGATTGTTAGTTTCAGAGATTTTAAATTTTTTGGTGCATCATTAAAAAAATGCTTGGAGAGTCTATGCAAAAGAAAGCCGTTTCTAATGTTCTGGCGATGTTTATTCAACCTGGCGTGCATGGTTTGTATGGTGCGGCCCACATATTGTAGACCGCAACCACATTTAATCAAGTCTATCACATAGGTGGATTGGCAGTTAACATGTGAATTAATTCTAAAAATGGTGCCTGTTGTGTTAGATTTAAATTCCCCATTCACAATAGAGGTACAACAAAGACACTTGGCATTTCCACATACGAAGCAACCAGAATTCAAGGGTGTCTGGGGGCCTGGGTCAACCAGGCCTATTACAGTATTACTAGGTGCAATATAGTTGTCAGAGTTTCCTTTCGGCACTCCTTTGACTGAGTTTCACCCTTTTCCTTCTTTTGTTGACTGGCACTAAGTCTTAAATTGTACAGTTTCCTGCCTATTTGCTATTCGTTGTGCACACAGACAGCACATAGATTGAGCCCGAACATGGGCTTCTGCATATACCCTAGTTTTGGTATAGTGTAAAATCGCTTGCATTATGACTTGTTTAGATGGACATATTCTCAGTCCGTGTGCTGTGTATGCGATTGACAGCTCACTAACCAATTTTCACCTATGTGCTAGTACACATGAGCAATTTCCAACATGGAATATTCTGGTCTCTCGTAAGGAACAGAATTGTACATGCAATGGCAGGCAGCTCCTGCAACCATTCTCGATGTGTACAGACGCATGGAGCTGTGAACAGATCCAGTCACATTTGCAACTTACGGACCCAATTTGCTTAATATGTATTTCAAATTTGCCCCTTGAAATATTGCAATAAGAGAAAAACTGAGCCAGACATGTTCTTATTAGAAAGCATGACCAAAAAGAATGTGCACTAAAAGTCATATTGCAGTCAATACTTACTTTTGTTCTGGTGCCTTATCCTTATTAAAGATGTCGGTATCTGAAGTATAGGACCCCAATTTGGTTGAATTCCATGCATCCATGAAGATGGAGAATAGTTAAAAGTTAGAAATAAACCTTTACAAGAAAAACCGCAAGCAATAAGGGTGGATGACCACATTTATTCATTCCTAATGCCAAGATCCAACATTCTTGCATAATTCTTCAAAAGGGACATGAGCGTGTGGTTGAGTTTCTTCACCAGCCGTGTATAAATACCTGTGTGAAATCTTTGATCATAGGTCTTTGCTGGCAGAACAAACCATTTTTTTCTTCATTATCTATTGCAGATGTAATAATACAATGGAAAAAGCATTCGTGGCAGGATTATTCTGCATTGAATATAACCTGCTATTTTCTAATACACAGCACAGATGTGGGAATATCATCCTGACATGTAGTTACAACAAAAGTAAGGGAATGGTATCTGTTCTGACTTATATAGGTTCACATCAGGATTTAATTTTTTAGACTTGGACTTCTACAAAAGAGGAGTGATGCATTTAAAAAACTCCTCTATTACGCATTATTTGCAAAACTATTTTAGGGCATTTATACAGGGATGGGAAAAAAATCTACTGTCGTTTTTGCAGCAGCAAAGATTCAAGTGTGAACTTACTGCAAATATCACCCTATGGATCTCAAAGTAATGTGTATGTATGTGTGTGTGTAATAAATATATATATATATATATATATATATATATATATATATATATATATATATATATATATATATATATATATATATATATATATATAATATATAAAGCTGAATGTGTGTATGTGTGTATGTCCGGGATTGGCATCTGAACCGTCGCAGCTACAGCCACAAAATTTTGCACAGTCACACGTCTGAACCCCGAGAGCGTCATAGGCTATGTTGTGAGGTGAAATTTTAACCCCGCGCTTTCCAATTCACCAAACAATTTTGCCCCTATCTACATAATGGGGAAAAAGTGAAAGGAAAAGTGTTGGAGGCGTCGCAGCTACAGGCACAAAATTTTGCACAGTCACATGTCTGGACCCCGAGAGCGTCAAAGCTATGTTGTGAGGTGAAATTTTAACCCCGCGCTTTCCAATTCACCAAACAATTTTGCCCCTATCTACATAATGGGGAAAAAATGAAAGGAAAAGTGTTGGAGGCAAATTAACAGCTGCAAGATGTGAACAAGGGGGACTTAAAGAATGAGAGCGATGGCGCCAAAGAGTATATACTGTACAGTTGCTAAGGTGGGGCCCCAACATGGGATAATCACCACACCACCACGGGGATATGAACACACACACAAAATGCGCCACACACTACCACGTGCTCGAACACATATACGACCCTCAGCGCACATTTCATCACACATACACCAACCTCGCCACATAAAAGTCGAAACACAAAAGTCGCCGCTCAAAACTCGCCATGCGCAAAACTCTCCACATGCAAAACTCGCCACACGTGCAAAACTCACCTCATGGAAAACTCGCCACATGCAAAACTTGCACACGCGGAAAAATTGCCACATGCACAAAAGTTGCAACACATGCAAAAGTTGCCTCACACAAAACTTGCACATACTCAAAAGTCACCACACATAAAACTCGCCACGCGCAAAACTCGCCATGCGCAAAACTTGCTGCACACAACTTGCTACACTAACCTGTCACATGCAACTCGACACACAAAAAGTTGCTACATGCATGTCGCCACACGCAACTCAACACACACAACTTGACACACGAAACTCGCCCTAAAACACACACAAGTCTGGTATTATCCTTCAAAAATAAAAATCTGATTAATAAGCAGACAAACTACAAGAGCAACAAATGTACCATATAGGAATCCGGCAGCTGTCAGTCACATGACCAGTCTATTATGTGTATGTGTGAGCTAATATATACTGCCAGGGGGTGGACTTACTGTTGGCTGGGGATTTATCAGGCTGCCAATTTAGCTTACAAATACTGAGGTAAAAATACTGACCAAATAACGTGTGAACGAGGTCTAATACAGGAGGAGATGACATACAGATATATACTATATACAGGAGGAGATGACACACAGGTATATACTATTTACAGGGGAGATGACACACAGGTATATACTATATACAGGAGGAGATGACACACAGATATATACTATATACAGGAGAGATGACACACAGGTATATACTATATAGAGGAGGAGATGACATACAGGTACATACTACATACAGGAGGAGATGACATACAGGTATATACTATATACAGGAGGAGATGACACACAGGTATATACTATATACAGGAGCAGATTACCTACAGGTATATAGTATATACAGGAGGAGATGACATACAGGTATATGCTATGTATAGGAGGAGATGACATACAGGTATATACTATATACAGGAGGAGATGACACACAGATATATACTATATATAGGTGAGATGACACACAGGTATATACTATATACAGGAGGAGATTACATACAGGTATATACTATATATAGGAGGAGATGACATACAGGTATATACTATATACAGGGGAGATGACACACAGGTATATACTATATACAGGAGATGACATACAGGTGTATACTATATATAAGGGAGATGACAAACGTATATACTGAGGTGAAAATGAGAGGTGTGAGGTGAAAATGAAAAGGTGTGAGTGCAAAATGAGAGGAGTGAGGGAAAATAGAGGAGTGATCGGAAAATGACAGATGTGAGGTCGAAATGACAAGTGTTAGGGGGGAATGAGAGGAGTGAGGGGGAAAATAAGAGGAGTGAGGGGGAAAATGAGAGGTGTGAGGGAGAAAATGAGAGATGTGAGGGGGAAAATGAAAGATGTGATGGGGAAAATGAGAGGCGTGATGGGAAAATAAGAGAAGTGAGGTGCTATAACTAACCACAGATATTTACTATGCCCAGGCAACGCCGGGCTCTTCAGCTAGTATATATATATATATATATATATATATATATATATATATAATTGTGTATCCTGTCAGATAGAAGTATTAAAATTAATATTTTTGTCTCCTCACAGAGCTCACTCATGCAAGCACTTGACTATGGGAAAGATGTAGAAAGTGTTGCCAACTTAATCAGAAGACACGAGGAAACTATTCGTGACATCAATGTCATTCAGTCACAGAAAGAGGTAAGAAGTGCATGGGATACCGAGAGATCAGCACCATGTGACTGATTGTTGTAGTGCAAAGGATTTTTATATAGAATCTTCTCTTTTTATATTCTTTTTTTTTTTCCAATTTATTCTATTAAGTTTGACCGTCCTGTGCTATTACTGTATGCTAGTGAATATAGGTTAATGCTGTACCAAGGAGTTAAGTTTGGAGAGCACAGAACCACAGTTATAAGCGTCTGTTTACAAATCATTTCTTACACTTGTTGGGATCTCATCCACATTCTTCTCGGAAAATGGTGACCCTTGCCAAACAACTGCATGAACTCATATGATTTATTTTACATAAATATTCCCTTCCAGTCCTTGCACCAAGAAGCCAACCGCCTGTCCCGAAGAAATTCATCAATGAGCGAACGTCTGACCTCAAAAGAGAAGGAGATGACTGACAATTGGCAGAAGCTCCAACTCCAGGCTAATCAGAGGTACTGATCTAGTTATATAGCACCATGATGACGATCAAGGATAGGCTTTAGCAAAGGTGGTTCATCATCTCTGTGACTACTGTAACTGGATTTCCATTGTATTCACAAAAACCCGCCCCGCGCACATTAGACAAATGTCTTCTGAACCCACCGACAGTATATTGTTAATGGGGGCTTTTGATAATAGAGTGTCGAGGCAGTTAAAGGGGTTGTTCCTGGCTGAAGGTTATTATAACAAACTGCGCTATACTCTCCAGAGAGTCTCCGCCGATGCTCCCATTGTCTGTCATTGGCTGTGGCACTAATGTGACATTGACAGTATGGCGACCAATATGTGTGCTCAGCATCTCTGCCTGTGTAGACAGAACACCTCCTTTATTAGAGCCACTGAGCGCACTAATTGGCTGCTGCGCTATGCGCTATGTGTCGCCAGCAGCACAGTCAATGCCAGAGAGCAGGAGCATCAGTTGAGGCTGCCTGGTGGACCTAGGGAAGGTGAGTACAGCGCGGTTTGCTTTTTTATAATAACCTGCAGCCTGGGATATTCATTTACCAGGAAGGTAACAACCCCTTTAAGGATCCGCCATTTCTGTTTTCCATATCATATGCAGATGGTCAACAATGGTTCAGCCAATCCTTTGACTCACAGCCTATGGCTGGTCTTGATGCAGTGGTTACAATTAATTGATTATAGACAGTTATAGATTTCTTTGATTTCTTGCCTACTGGACTAGTACATCTAAAATGTACATGAGTTTAAATGCTTGTACAATTTATCCCTTTTATTTAAAACTAGAAATCATTTTATCTAAATTTCACCATAGCTGGCTCAACTACTGATTTTTCCCTCATAGTTTCATGGATAAAAAGTTGAGCCATTGTTTATTGCCGTATTCTTGCCGACAGTAATATTGTGCACTGAGTATTCTGTTTTGTCTCCTGTCTTGGCAGAAAGGAGAAATTAGACGCCTCTTACCATCTGCAAAGGTTCAATGCTGATATCCGCGAGATAATGAACTGGATGCAGAAACTTCAGGCCTTGATAGATGGAGCAGGCTTGCCAAAAATCATGGGAGATGTTGAAGCCAGAATTGAGGAACACCAAGAGAGGAAGGTGCGTAGATAATGATGTGCTGTTCATTGCTGTGTATCCTGAATTGGATTTAGGGGCAGATTCCATCCAGTATATCCAGTCAAGATCCATAACTATTCTGCCATCAATGCATGTGTATAGGGAACAATACACTCCTGTGTAGAATAATGACTGTAGCATGGATTTTATCATCTCATGCTCAATTTTTAAAAATATTTTGCACCAAAAATAAGCAGATCAGCATGCTAATCGTAAAAAATCCAAGGCAAAAGTAGGGTTGCAGTACTAGCGGGTACTTTTAAGTGATTGGTTTTTTTTTTTTAATAAACATCTTTTCGCTGGTTTTGGTTTACAGACAAAATTTTCACTGCCCCCTTTTTTTTTATCTTTGATCACCTTGGACATGTTTTATCATGACACAAAACAATGCAAAATATACGGTACTCAAAATAGCCAGAACAGGCCTATATTATTGTGTTGGCAAGAAGAGACAAATTCCTTGTTAGCATTCTTCTGCATTATTGCACTGATGCTCCAAAGATAAAAAGTGGGATAAGTAAAAATACAACTAAAGAAGATGCCTTAGTGTGTGTGTGTATATACGGAAAGTATTCAGACTCCTCTAAATTTTTCACTCTTTGTTTCATTGCAGCAATTTGGTAAATTCAAAAAAGTTCTCCTCGGTGCAAGACATATGAAAGCCTGCATAGTTTGCTAAAAAAACACATGAAGGACTCCCAGACTATGAGAAATAAGATTCTCTGGTCTGATGAGACGAAGATATGCAAATTGCCTCTTCAGAGAAAAAGAGGACTTCAACTCTATAACGCCACCTAGAGTTCAAGTCCTCTTTTTCTCTGAAGAGGCAATTTGCATATTAAATTTCCCAGAAGAGCATTGCACGGCGAATAAGCCTCCTTACCTTGACAAGTCAGAGCTGGTATGTCACTCTCCACAAGGAGAAACCTTACCCCTTAGACCTTAGATGAAGATAGACCTTTTTGGTGATAAGTCTAAGCAGTATGTTTGGAGAAAACTAGGCACTGCTCATCACCTGCCCAATTTCAGCTGCAGGGACAGGACGACTGGTTGTCATTGAAGGAAACATGAATGTGGCCAAGTACAGAGATATCCTGGATGACAACCTCTGAACCTCAGACTTGGCTGAAGGTTCACCTTCCAACAAGACAATGACCCTAAGCACACAGCTAAAATAACAAAGGAGTGGCTTCAGAACAACTCTGTGACCATTCTTGACTGGCCCAGCCAGAGCCCTGACCTAAACCCATTTGAGAATCTCTGGAGAGACCTGAAAATGGCAGTCCACCAACGTTCAGCGTCCAACCTGATGGAACAGGAGAGGATCTGCAAGGAAGAATGGCAGAGGATCCCCAATTCCAGGTGTGAAAAGCTTGTTGCATCATTCCCAAGAAGACTCATGGCTGTACTAGCTCAAAAGGGTGCTTCTACTCAATACTGAGCAAAGGGTCTGAATACTGATGACCATGTGATATTTCAGTTTTTCTTTTTTAATAAATTTCCAAAAATTACTACATTTCGGTGTGTTTTTTCAGTCAAGATGGGATGCAGAGTGAACATTAATGAGAAAAAAATGAACTTTTTGGAATTTACCATATGGCTGCAATGAAACAAAGAGTAAAACATTTAAGGGGGTATGAATATTTTCCATACCCACTGTATGTATATAAATATATATACAGTCATGGCCGAAAGTGTTGACAGCCTTGAAATTGTTTAAAAAAAATGAAGTATTTCCCCCAGAAAATTATTGCAATTACATATGTTTTGTTATACGCATGTTTATACATTATCCTTTGGGTCTATTGGAACAACACAAAAAGATGTGAAAAAAAAAGTGAAATTGGACATAATTTCACGCAAAACCCTAAAAATGGTCTGGACAAAATTGTTGGTACCCTCAACCTTATATTTGGTTGCACATCTTTTGGAACTGCAATCAGTCGCTTCCTATAACCATCAACATGCTTCTTACACCTCTCAACTGGAATTTCAGACCACTCTTTCTTTTGCAAACTGCTCCAGGTCTCTCATATTTGAAGGTGCCTTCTCCTAACAGCAATTTTAAGATCTCTCTACAGGTGTTCAATAGGATTTAGATCTGGACTCATTTCTGGCCACTTCAGAACTCTCTAGCTTTTTGTTTCCATCCATTTCTGGGTGCTTCTTGAAGTATGTTTGGAGTCATTGTCCTTCTGGAAGACCCATGACCTAGAACGCAAATCCAGCTTTCTGACACTGGCCACTATATTGTGACCTAAAATCCTTTGATAATCTTGAGATTTCATGGTGCCTTGCACACAGTCAAGGCACCCAGTTCCAGAGGCAGCAAGACAACCCCAAAACATCTTTGAACATCCACCATATTTGACTGTAGGTACTGTGATCTTTTCTTTGTAGTCTTCATTCCATTTGTTTTTAACTGTAGAATGATGTGCTTTACAAAAAATGCTGCATCTTGGTCTTATCTGTTCACAAGACGTTTTCCAAGAAGGTTTTTGGCTTACTCACGTACATTTTGGCAAACTACAGTCTAGCTTTTTAATGCATCTGTCAGCGTTTCATTTTATTTAAATGTCGATGGATAGTTTGCACTGACACTGATGCACCCTGGGCCTGCAGGACAGTTTGAATTTCTTTGGAACTTAATTGGGGCTGCTTATCTACCATCCGAACAATCCTGTGTTGCAACCTTTCATCAATTTTTCTCTGTCGTCCACGTACACGGAGATTAGCTACAGTGCCATGAGTTGTATACATCTTGATTATGTTGCACACCGTGGACAAAGGAGCATCAAGATCACTGCAGATGGACTTGTATCCTTGAGATTGTTGGCAATTTTCAATAATTTTGGTTCTGAAGTCCACAGATAGTATTCTTTTCCTCTTTCTGTTCTCCATGCTTAGTGTAGCACACAAAGACACACAATGCACAGACTGAGTCAGCGTCTCCCTTTTTATCTGGCTTCACTTGTGGTTTTCATATAGCATCACATGCTAGAAACAAAGTTGCGTGTTGACAATTTTGTCTGGCCCATTTTGGGGGTTTTGTGTGAAATTATGTCCAATTTGCCTTTTTTCTGTTTTTTTGTGTTGTTCCAATACACACAAAGGAAATGAACATGTGTATAACCAAACTTGTAATTGCAATAGTTTTATGGGAAAAAATACTTTCAAGGGTGCCATCACTTTTGGCCATGACTGTATATGTACGCAAACACACATACACACACACATCCACAACAATATTTGTGCAAATTTTAGGCAGTTGTTGGAAGAAATGCCTCAATGCAAGAATTATTTTTAAAAAAAACTATCAATAGTATATTTTTAGCTATTAACATAATGCCCCTCATGTCAAACAGCCATAATCTCAGCAATCCCAGGACCATTACCAGTTACTCATAAGGGTCTCCTTGGAGACTGTTTACACCTTTAGCATAAAGTAATTAATCTAAAGAGACGCAATGCTCAACAGCAGGGACCACAAAGGACTTCCAGTTCCAGGGTACATCCTGTCGGGCTGCAGAGAGGGATCGTCTAAGGTTTAGACGATCCCTCTTTGCAGCCCAACAGGATGTACCCTGGAACTGGAAGTCCTCTTTGGACGAAACGGCCGTCGTTGATCCCTGCTCACCTCCTTTCCTTTCACACTCCCCCGTGCCGTGAAGATAATGGTGATGTATCACATGTCTCAATAAAGGACTCAGACCACACCGACGCTGGTGAGTTCTGCCGCATTTTTTCTAGTTCTTATAAACTTAAGACTAGACAGACTTTAAAATGAGACAGATTCATCAAACTGCATGAACCACTGTAATACATTTGGAGCATTTTAGTCTAGTCTAAGTTTGCATGGTTGAAGAATTAGACAGTATTGATAAATATTCCGCATTGTCAGTATGATCACAGCCTTAATATTTGTCCTTACATCCTGTATATACAATTGATCGAATGGATGTAGGCTTGTGTTTGGTAACTGATCCACACCAGGTCCCGCTGACACTGCACCTGCAATCCGAAAGCTTTCAACACATTATCATAGAATGTTAGAGTTGGAAGAGACCTCAAGGGTCGTCGTGTCCAAACCCCCTAATGGAAATATGATTTAATAACAATTTTTTTTAATGTATCTGCTTATTGTAGTCAGAAATAGAAGCACGGACAGAAAGGTTCAACTCTGTGAAGTCATCCGGACAAAAGCTGTGTAACCTCGGACATTATGCCGCTGATGAAATACGACTTGTTCTTTCGCATGCAGAAGAGGCCTGGGATTTGTTAATTCAATCCTGGCGAGAGCAGAATATCAAACTGCGTCAGGCTCGTGATCTACAGGTAAAACTTACTTGCAGAATTAATTTGTTAAAATCTGGATGGTAACATGCAAAAGAGAAGTTGGGCAGCTCGCTTGTCCGAGAGCTGGTTGGAGCATGGCATCTATAGCCATTGAAAATCCTACTCACAACAATGACCACAAGGTCTCTTCTACCTACATACCGCGGATAAATGAGCACTCCGTTTGCATCAAATAATCGGCATTCACAAATATAATGGAGCTCACTAGTGATCAGTAGCTGCTGCATTATGGATGTGTGCAGCCAAGGATGTATAGAACTGGATTAAACTTTAGTGCATGAATCCTAATGCTGATTGTTAACTATCTTTCACAACTGATAATTAATTCTAAATGTCCATATTTTCATGTGGGCACTACCATTACAATCTTATTTTTATAGTGTTTTATTGTAATAATTCCAATATACACAATAGAAATTATACATTACCGATGGGCATCAGATCTAAAAAGAACCTAAAGACTTAATCCATTCTCATGTCCATATGGTGAGAACTGGTTGCACACAGGCTTTTATTTTAATAAGCATATTTTTTTGTTTTACAGACATTTATCAGCATTGTTGATCAAAACGAAAGCTGGCTGAACAGTAAAGAGGCTTTTCTAGCCAATGAAGATCTTGGGGTATGTGATTGAACAATAGGCGTACATACATATTAATATATTATACTGTGAACAGATACCTGCCCAGCCAGGCCACAGGCTTCTGGTTCTTCACTTATATAACCCATAATAATAAACATGTGGCTCCCCAAATGACATGTGCCATACAGTGTACACAGTACATGTGGGACCTCAGATAACGACTGCCATACAGTGTACACAGTACATGTGGGACCTCAGATAACGACTGCCATACAGTATACACAGTACATGTGGGACCTCAGATAACGACTGCCATACAGTATACCCAGTACATGTGGGACCTCAGATAACGACTGCCATACAGTATACACAGTACATGTGGGACCTCAGATAACGACTGCCATACAGGATACCCAGTACATGTGGGACCTCAGATAACGACTGCCATACAGTATACACAGTACATGTGGGACCTCAGATAACGACTGCCATACAGTATACACAGTACATGTGGGACCTCAGATAACGACTGCCATACAGTATACACAGTACATGTGGGACCTCAGATAACGACTGCCATACAGTATACACAGTACATGTGGGACCTCAGATAACGACTGCCATACAGTATACACAGTACATGTGGGACCTCAGATAACGACTGCCATACAGGATACCCAGTACATGTGGGACCTCAGATAACGACTGCCATACAGTATACACAGTACATGTGGGACCTCAGATAACGACTGCCATACAGTATACACAGTACATGTGGGGGACCTCAGATAACGACTGCATACAGTATACACAGTACATGTGGCACCTCCAATAACAACTGCCATACAGTATACACAGTACATGTGAGACCTCAGATAACGACTGCATACAGTGTACACAGTACATGTGAGACCTCAGATAACGATTGCCATACAGTATACACAGTACATGTGGGGGACCTCAGATAACGACTGCCATACAGGATACCCAGTACATGTGGGACCTCAGATAACGACTGCCATACAGGATACACAGTACATGTGGGACCTCAGATAACGACTGCATACAGTGTACACAGTACATGTGGGACCTCAGATAACGACTGCCATACAGTATACACAGTACATGTGGGACCTCAGATAACGACTGCCATACAGGATACACAGTACATGTGGGACCTCAGATAACGACTGCCATACAGTATACACAGTACATGTGGGACCTCAGATAACGACTGCCATACAGGATACCCAGTACATGTGGGACCTCAGATAACGACTGCCATACAGGATACCCAGTACATGTGGGACCTCAGATAACGACTGCCATACAGGATACCCAGTACATGTGGGACCTCAGATAACGACTGCATACAGTATACACAGTACATGTGGGACCTCAGATAACGTCTGCCATACAGTATACACAGTACATGTGGGACCTCAGATAACGACTGCCATACAGTATACACAGTACATGTGGGACCTCAGATAACGACTGCCATACAGTATACACAGTACATGTGGGACCTCAGATAACGACTGCCATACAGGATACCCAGTACATGTGGGACCTCAGATAACGACTGCATACAGTATACACAGTACATGTGGGACCTCAGATAACGACTGCATACAGTGTACACAGTACATGTGGGACCTCAGATAACGACTGCATACAGTATACACAGTACATGTGGGACCTCAGATAACGACTGCCATACAGGATACACAGTACATGTGGGACCTCAGATAACGACTGCCATACAGTATACACAGTACATGTGGGACCTCAGATAACGACTGCCATACAGGATACCCAGTACATGTGGGACCTCAGATAACGACTGCATACAGTATACACAGTACATGTGGGACCTCAGATAACGACTGCCATACAGGATACCCAGTACATGTGGGACCTCAGATAACGACTGCATACAGTATACACAGTACATGTGGGACCTCAGATAACGACTGCATACAGTATACACAGTACATGTGGGACCTCAGATAACGTCTGCCATACAGTATACACAGTACATGTGGGACCTCAGATAACGACTGCCATACAGTATACACAGTACATGTGGGACCTCAGATAACGACTGCCATACAGTATACACAGTACATGTGGGACCTCAGATAACGACTGCCATACAGGATACCCAGTACATGTGGGACCTCAGATAACGACTGCCATACAGTGTACACAGTACATGTGGGACCTCAGATAACGACTGCCATACAGTATACACAGTACATGTGGGACCTCAGATAACGACTGCCATACAGTATACCCAGTACATGTGGGACCTCAGATAACGACTGCCATACAGTATACACAGTACATGTGGGACCTCAGATAACGACTGCCATACAGGATACCCAGTACATGTGGGACCTCAGATAACGACTGCCATACAGTATACACAGTACATGTGGGACCTCAGATAACGACTGCCATACAGTATACACAGTACATGTGGGACCTCAGATAACGACTGCCATACAGTATACACAGTACATGTGGGACCTCAGATAACGACTGCCATACAGTATACACAGTACATGTGGGACCTCAGATAACGACTGCCATACAGTATACACAGTACATGTGGGACCTCAGATAACGACTGCCATACAGGATACCCAGTACATGTGGGACCTCAGATAACGACTGCCATACAGTATACACAGTACATGTGGGACCTCAGATAACGACTGCCATACAGTATACACAGTACATGTGGGGGACCTCAGATAACGACTGCATACAGTATACACAGTACATGTGGCACCTCCAATAACAACTGCCATACAGTATACACAGTACATGTGAGACCTCAGATAACGACTGCATACAGTGTACACAGTACATGTGAGACCTCAGATAACGATTGCCATACAGTATACACAGTACATGTGGGGGACCTCAGATAACGACTGCCATACAGGATACCCAGTACATGTGGGACCTCAGATAACGACTGCCATACAGGATACACAGTACATGTGGGACCTCAGATAACGACTGCATACAGTGTACACAGTACATGTGGGACCTCAGATAACGACTGCCATACAGTATACACAGTACATGTGGGACCTCAGATAACGACTGCCATACAGGATACACAGTACATGTGGGACCTCAGATAACGACTGCCATACAGTATACACAGTACATGTGGGACCTCAGATAACGACTGCCATACAGGATACCCAGTACATGTGGGACCTCAGATAACGACTGCCATACAGGATACCCAGTACATGTGGGACCTCAGATAACGACTGCCATACAGGATACCCAGTACATGTGGGACCTCAGATAACGACTGCATACAGTATACACAGTACATGTGGGACCTCAGATAACGTCTGCCATACAGTATACACAGTACATGTGGGACCTCAGATAACGACTGCCATACAGTATACACAGTACATGTGGGACCTCAGATAACGACTGCCATACAGTATACACAGTACATGTGGGACCTCAGATAACGACTGCCATACAGGATACCCAGTACATGTGGGACCTCAGATAACGACTGCATACAGTATACACAGTACATGTGGGACCTCAGATAACGACTGCATACAGTGTACACAGTACATGTGGGACCTCAGATAACGACTGCATACAGTATACACAGTACATGTGGGACCTCAGATAACGACTGCCATACAGGATACACAGTACATGTGGGACCTCAGATAACGACTGCCATACAGTATACACAGTACATGTGGGACCTCAGATAACGACTGCCATACAGGATACCCAGTACATGTGGGACCTCAGATAACGACTGCATACAGTATACACAGTACATGTGGGACCTCAGATAACGACTGCCATACAGGATACCCAGTACATGTGGGACCTCAGATAACGACTGCATACAGTATACACAGTACATGTGGGACCTCAGATAACGACTGCCATACAGGATACCCAGTACATGTGGGACCTCAGATAACGACTGCATACAGTATACACAGTACATGTGGGACCTCAGATAACGTCTGCCATACAGTATACACAGTACATGTGGGACCTCAGATAACGACTGCCATACAGTATACACAGTACATGTGGGACCTCAGATAACGACTGCCATACAGTATACACAGTACATGTGGGACCTCAGATAACGACTGCCATACAGGATACCCAGTACATGTGGGACCTCAGATAACGACTGCATACAGTATACACAGTACATGTGGGACCTCAGATAACGACTGCATACAGTGTACACAGTACATGTGGGACCTCAGATAACGACTGCATACAGTATACACAGTACATGTGGGACCTCAGATAACGACTGCCATACAGGATACACAGTACATGTGGGACCTCAGATAACGACTGCCATACAGTATACACAGTACATGTGGGACCTCAGATAACGACTGCCATACAGGATACCCAGTACATGTGGGACCTCAGATAACGACTGCATACAGTATACACAGTACATGTGGGACCTCAGATAACGACTGCCATACAGGATACCCAGTACATGTGGGACCTCAGATAACGACTGCATACAGTATACACAGTACATGTGGGACCTCAGATAACGACTGCATACAGTATACACAGTACATGTGGGACCTCAGATAACGACTGCATACAGTATACACAGTACATGTGGGACCTCAGATAACGACTGCCATACAGGATACACAGTACATGTGGGACCTCAGATAACGACTGCATACAGTATACACAGTACATGTGGGACCTCAGATAACGACTGCATACAGTATACACAGTACATGTGGGACCTCAGATAACGACTGCATACAGGATACACAGTACATGTGGGACCTCAGATAACGACTGCCATACAGGATACACAGTACATGTGGGACCTCAGATAACGACTGCCATACAGTGTACACAGTACATGTGGGACCTCAGATAACGACTGCCATACAGTGTACACAGTACATGTGGGACCTCAGATAACGACTGCCATACAGTATACACAGTACATGTGGGACCTCAGATAACGACTGCCATACAGTATACCCAGTACATGTGGGACCTCAGATAACGACTGCCATACAGTATACACAGTACATGTGGGACCTCAGATAACGACTGCCATACAGGATACCCAGTACATGTGGGACCTCAGATAACGACTGCCATACAGTATACACAGTACATGTGGGACCTCAGATAACGACTGCCATACAGTATACACAGTACATGTGGGACCTCAGATAACGACTGCCATACAGTATACACAGTACATGTGGGACCTCAGATAACGACTGCCATACAGTATACACAGTACATGTGGGACCTCAGATAACGACTGCCATACAGTATACACAGTACATGTGGGACCTCAGATAACGACTGCCATACAGGATACCCAGTACATGTGGGACCTCAGATAACGACTGCCATACAGTATACACAGTACATGTGGGACCTCAGATAACGACTGCCATACAGTATACACAGTACATGTGGGGGACCTCAGATAACGACTGCATACAGTATACACAGTACATGTGGCACCTCCAATAACAACTGCCATACAGTATACACAGTACATGTGAGACCTCAGATAACGACTGCCATACAGTATACACAGTACATGTGGGGGACCTCAGATAACGACTGCCATACAGGATACCCAGTACATGTGGGACCTCAGATAACGACTGCCATACAGGATACACAGTACATGTGGGACCTCAGATAACGACTGCATACAGTGTACACAGTACATGTGGGACCTCAGATAACGACTGCCATACAGTATACACAGTACATGTGGGACCTCAGATAACGACTGCCATACAGGATACACAGTACATGTGGGACCTCAGATAACGACTGCCATACAGTATACCCAGTACATGTGGGACCTCAGATAACGACTGCCATACAGGATACCCAGTACATGTGGGACCTCAGATAACGACTGCCATACAGGATACCCAGTACATGTGGGACCTCAGATAACGACTGCATACAGTATACACAGTACATGTGGGACCTCAGATAACGTCTGCCATACAGTATACACAGTACATGTGGGACCTCAGATAACGACTGCCATACAGTATACACAGTACATGTGGGACCTCAGATAACGACTGCCATACAGTATACACAGTACATGTGGGACCTCAGATAACGACTGCCATACAGGATACCCAGTACATGTGGGACCTCAGATAACGACTGCATACAGTATACACAGTACATGTGGGACCTCAGATAACGACTGCATACAGTGTACACAGTACATGTGGGACCTCAGATAACGACTGCATACAGTATACACAGTACATGTGGGACCTCAGATAACGACTGCCATACAGGATACACAGTACATGTGGGACCTCAGATAACGACTGCCATACAGTATACACAGTACATGTGGGACCTCAGATAACGACTGCCATACAGGATACCCAGTACATGTGGGACCTCAGATAACGACTGCATACAGTATACACAGTACATGTGGGACCTCAGATAACGACTGCCATACAGGATACCCAGTACATGTGGGACCTCAGATAACGACTGCATACAGTATACACAGTACATGTGGGACCTCAGATAACGACTGCCATACAGGATACCCAGTACATGTGGGACCTCAGATAACGACTGCATACAGTATACACAGTACATGTGGGACCTCAGATAACGTCTGCCATACAGTATACACAGTACATGTGGGACCTCAGATAACGACTGCCATACAGTATACACAGTACATGTGGGACCTCAGATAACGACTGCCATACAGTATACACAGTACATGTGGGACCTCAGATAACGACTGCCATACAGGATACCCAGTACATGTGGGACCTCAGATAACGACTGCATACAGTATACACAGTACATGTGGGACCTCAGATAACGACTGCATACAGTGTACACAGTACATGTGGGACCTCAGATAACGACTGCATACAGTATACACAGTACATGTGGGACCTCAGATAACGACTGCCATACAGGATACACAGTACATGTGGGACCTCAGATAACGACTGCCATACAGTATACACAGTACATGTGGGACCTCAGATAACGACTGCCATACAGGATACCCAGTACATGTGGGACCTCAGATAACGACTGCATACAGTATACACAGTACATGTGGGACCTCAGATAACGACTGCCATACAGGATACCCAGTACATGTGGGACCTCAGATAACGACTGCATACAGTATACACAGTACATGTGGGACCTCAGATAACGACTGCATACAGTATACACAGTACATGTGGGACCTCAGATAACGACTGCATACAGTATACACAGTACATGTGGGACCTCAGATAACGACTGCCATACAGGATACACAGTACATGTGGGACCTCAGATAACGACTGCATACAGTATACACAGTACATGTGGGACCTCAGATAACGACTGCATACAGTATACACAGTACATGTGGGACCTCAGATAACGACTGCATACAGGATACACAGTACATGTGGGACCTCAGATAACGACTGCCATACAGGATACACAGTACATGTGGGACCTCAGATAACGACTGCATACAGTATACACAGTACATGTGGGACCTCAGATAACGACTGCATACAGTATACACAGTACATGTGGGACCTCAGATAACGACTGCATACAGTATACACAGTACATGTGGGACCTCAGATAACGACTGCCATACAGGATACACAGTACATGTGGGACCTCAGATAACGACTGCCATACAGGATACACAGTACATGTGGGACCTCAGATAATGACTGCATACAGTGTACACAGTACATGTGGGACCTCAGATAACGACTGCATACAGTATACACAGTACATGTGGGACCTCAGATAACGACTGCCATACAGGATACACAGTACATGTGGGACCTCAGATAACGACTGCATACAGTATACACAGTACATGTGGGACCTCAGATAACGACTGCCATACATTATACACAGTACATGTGGGGGACCTCAGATAACGACTGCATACAGTATACACAGTACATGTGGGACCTCAGATAACGACTGCATACAGTATACACAGTACATGTGGGACCTCAGATAACGACTGCCATACAGGATACACAGTACATGTGGGACCTCAGATAACGACTGCCATACAGGATACACAGTACATGTGGGACCTCAGATAACGACTGCCATACAGGATACACAGTACATGTGGGGGACCTCAGATAACGACTGCATACAGTATACACAGTACATGTGGGACCTCAGATAACGACTGCATACAGTATACACAGTACATGTGGGACCTCAGATAACGACTGCCATACAGGATACACAGTACATGTGGGACCTCAGATAACGACTGCCATACAGTGTACACAGTACATGTGGGACCTCAGATAACGACTGCCATACAGGATACACAGTACATGTGGGACCTCAGATAACGACTGCCATACAGGATACACAGTACATGTGGGACCTCAGATAACGACTACCATACAGGATACACAGTACATGTGGGACCTCAGATAACGACTGCCATACAGTATACACAGTACATGTGGGACCTCCAATAACGACTGCCATACAGTATACTCAGTACATGTGGGACCTCTGATAACAACTGCCATACAGTATACACAGTACATGTGGGACCTCAGATAACGACTGCCATACAGTATACTCAGTACATGTGGCACCTCTGATAACGACTGCCATACAGTATACACAGTACATGTGGCACCTCCGATAACAACTGCCATACAGTATACACAGTACATGTGGGACCTCCGATAACGACTGCCATACAGTATACACAGTACATGTGGGACCTCAGATAACGACTGCCATACAGGATACACAGTACATGTGGGACCTCCGATAACGACTGCCATACAGTATACACAGTACATGTGGGGGACCTCAGATAACGACTACCATACAGGATACTCAGTACATGTGGCACCTCCGATAACGACTGCCATACAGTATACACAGTACATGTGGCACCTCCGATAACAACTGCCATACAGTATACACAGTACATGTGGGACCTCAGATAACGACTGCATACAGTATACACAGTACATGTGGGACCTCAGATAACGTCTGCCATACAGTATACACAGTACATGTGGGACCTCAGATAACGAGTGCCATACAGTATACACAGTACATGTGGGACCTCAGATAACGACTGCCATACAGTATACACAGTACATGTGGGACCTCAGATAACGACTGCCATACAGGATACCCAGTACATGTGGGACCTCAGATAACGACTGCATACAGTATACACAGTACATGTGGGACCTCAGATAACGACTGCATACAGTGTACACAGTACATGTGGGACCTCAGATAACGACTGCATACAGTATACACAGTACATGTGGGACCTCAGATAACGACTGCCATACAGGATACACAGTACATGTGGGACCTCAGATAACGACTGCCATACAGTATACACAGTACATGTGGGACCTCAGATAACGACTGCCATACAGGATACCCAGTACATGTGGGACCTCAGATAACGACTGCATACAGTATACACAGTACATGTGGGACCTCAGATAACGACTGCCATACAGGATACCCAGTACATGTGGGACCTCAGATAACGACTGCATACAGTATACATAGTACATGTGGGACCTCAGATAACGACTGCCATACAGGATACCCAGTACATGTGGGACCTCAGATAACGACTGCATACAGTATACACAGTACATGTGGGACCTCAGATAACGTCTGCCATACAGTATACACAGTACATGTGGGACCTCAGATAACGACTGCCATACAGTATACACAGTACATGTGGGACCTCAGATAACGACTGCCATACAGTATACACAGTACATGTGGGACCTCAGATAACGACTGCCATACAGGATACCCAGTACATGTGGGACCTCAGATAACGACTGCATACAGTATACACAGTACATGTGGGACCTCAGATAACGACTGCATACAGTGTACACAGTACATGTGGGACCTCAGATAACGACTGCATACAGTATACACAGTACATGTGGGACCTCAGATAACGACTGCCATACAGGATACACAGTACATGTGGGACCTCAGATAACGACTGCCATACAGTATACACAGTACATGTGGGACCTCAGATAACGACTGCCATACAGGATACCCAGTACATGTGGGACCTCAGATAACGACTGCATACAGTATACACAGTACATGTGGGACCTCAGATAACGACTGCCATACAGGATACCCAGTACATGTGGGACCTCAGATAACGACTGCATACAGTATACACAGTACATGTGGGACCTCAGATAACGACTGCATACAGTATACACAGTACATGTGGGACCTCAGATAACGACTGCATACAGTATACACAGTACATGTGGGACCTCAGATAACGACTGCCATACAGGATACACAGTACATGTGGGACCTCAGATAACGACTGCATACAGTATACACAGTACATGTGGGACCTCAGATAACGACTGCATACAGTATACACAGTACATGTGGGACCTCAGATAACGACTGCATACAGGATACACAGTACATGTGGGACCTCAGATAACGACTGCCATACAGGATACACAGTACATGTGGGACCTCAGATAACGACTGCATACAGTATACACAGTACATGTGGGACCTCAGATAACGACTGCATACAGTATACACAGTACATGTGGGACCTCAGATAACGACTGCATACAGTATACACAGTACATGTGGGACCTCAGATAACGACTGCCATACAGGATACACAGTACATGTGGGACCTCAGATAACGACTGCCATACAGGATACACAGTACATGTGGGACCTCAGATAACGACTGCATACAGTGTACACAGTACATGTGGGACCTCAGATAACGACTGCATACAGTATACACAGTACATGTGGGACCTCAGATAACGACTGCCATACAGGATACACAGCACATGTGGGACCTCAGATAACGACTGCATACAGTATACACAGTACATGTGGGACCTCAGATAACGACTGCCATACAGGATACACAGTACATGTGGGACCTCAGATAACGACTGCCATACAGTATACACAGTACATGTGGGACCTCAGATAACGACTGCCATACAGGATACCCAGTACATGTGGGACCTCAGATAACGACTGCATACAGTATACACAGTACATGTGGGACCTCAGATAACGACTGCCATACAGGATACCCAGTACATGTGGGACCTCAGATAACGACTGCATACAGTATACACAGTACATGTGGGACCTCAGATAACGACTGCATACAGTATACACAGTACATGTGGGACCTCAGATAACGACTGCATACAGTATACACAGTACATGTGGGACCTCAGATAACGACTGCCATACAGGATACACAGTACATGTGGGACCTCAGATAACGACTGCATACAGTATACACAGTACATGTGGGACCTCAGATAACGACTGCATACAGTATACACAGTACATGTGGGACCTCAGATAACGACTGCATACAGGATACACAGTACATGTGGGACCTCAGATAACGACTGCCATACAGGATACACAGTACATGTGGGACCTCAGATAACGACTGCATACAGTATACACAGTACATGTGGGACCTCAGATAACGACTGCATACAGTATACACAGTACATGTGGGACCTCAGATAACGACTGCATACAGTATACACAGTACATGTGGGACCTCAGATAACGACTGCCATACAGGATACACAGTACATGTGGGACCTCAGATAACGACTGCCATACAGGATACACAGTACATGTGGGACCTCAGATAATGACTGCATACAGTGTACACAGTACATGTGGGACCTCAGATAACGACTGCATACAGTATACACAGTACATGTGGGACCTCAGATAACGACTGCCATACAGGATACACAGTACATGTGGGACCTCAGATAACGACTGCATACAGTATACACAGTACATGTGGGACCTCAGATAACGACTGCCATACATTATACACAGTACATGTGGGGGACCTCAGATAACGACTGCATACAGTATACACAGTACATGTGGGACCTCAGATAACGACTGCATACAGTATACACAGTACATGTGGGACCTCAGATAACGACTGCCATACAGGATACACAGTACATGTGGGACCTCAGATAACGACTGCCATACAGGATACACAGTACATGTGGGACCTCAGATAACGACTGCCATACAGGATACACAGTACATGTGGGGGACCTCAGATAACGACTGCATACAGTATACACAGTACATGTGGGACCTCAGATAACGACTGCATACAGTATACACAGTACATGTGGGACCTCAGATAACGACTGCCATACAGGATACACAGTACATGTGGGACCTCAGATAACGACTGCCATACAGTGTACACAGTACATGTGGGACCTCAGATAACGACTGCCATACAGGATACACAGTACATGTGGGACCTCAGATAACGACTGCCATACAGGATACACAGTACATGTGGGACCTCAGATAACGACTACCATACAGGATACACAGTACATGTGGGACCTCAGATAACGACTGCCATACAGTATACACAGTACATGTGGGACCTCCAATAACGACTGCCATACAGTATACTCAGTACATGTGGGACCTCTGATAACAACTGCCATACAGTATACACAGTACATGTGGGACCTCAGATAACGACTGCCATACAGTATACTCAGTACATGTGGCACCTCTGATAACGACTGCCATACAGTATACACAGTACATGTGGCACCTCCGATAACAACTGCCATACAGTATACACAGTACATGTGGGACCTCCGATAACGACTGCCATACAGTATACACAGTACATGTGGGACCTCAGATAACGACTGCCATACAGGATACACAGTACATGTGGGACCTCCGATAACGACTGCCATACAGTATACACAGTACATGTGGGGGACCTCAGATAACGACTACCATACAGGATACTCAGTACATGTGGCACCTCCGATAACGACTGCCATACAGTATACACAGTACATGTGGCACCTCCGATAACAACTGCCATACAGTATACACAGTACATGTGGGACCTCAGATAACGACTGCATACAGTATACACAGTACATGTGGGACCTCAGATAACGTCTGCCATACAGTATACACAGTACATGTGGGACCTCAGATAACGAGTGCCATACAGTATACACAGTACATGTGGGACCTCAGATAACGACTGCCATACAGTATACACAGTACATGTGGGACCTCAGATAACGACTGCCATACAGGATACCCAGTACATGTGGGACCTCAGATAACGACTGCATACAGTATACACAGTACATGTGGGACCTCAGATAACGACTGCATACAGTGTACACAGTACATGTGGGACCTCAGATAACGACTGCATACAGTATACACAGTACATGTGGGACCTCAGATAACGACTGCCATACAGGATACACAGTACATGTGGGACCTCAGATAACGACTGCCATACAGTATACACAGTACATGTGGGACCTCAGATAACGACTGCCATACAGGATACCCAGTACATGTGGGACCTCAGATAACGACTGCATACAGTATACACAGTACATGTGGGACCTCAGATAACGACTGCCATACAGGATACCCAGTACATGTGGGACCTCAGATAACGACTGCATACAGTATACATAGTACATGTGGGACCTCAGATAACGACTGCCATACAGGATACCCAGTACATGTGGGACCTCAGATAACGACTGCATACAGTATACACAGTACATGTGGGACCTCAGATAACGTCTGCCATACAGTATACACAGTACATGTGGGACCTCAGATAACGACTGCCATACAGTATACACAGTACATGTGGGACCTCAGATAACGACTGCCATACAGTATACACAGTACATGTGGGACCTCAGATAACGACTGCCATACAGGATACCCAGTACATGTGGGACCTCAGATAACGACTGCATACAGTATACACAGTACATGTGGGACCTCAGATAACGACTGCATACAGTGTACACAGTACATGTGGGACCTCAGATAACGACTGCATACAGTATACACAGTACATGTGGGACCTCAGATAACGACTGCCATACAGGATACACAGTACATGTGGGACCTCAGATAACGACTGCCATACAGTATGCACAGTACATGTGGGACCTCAGATAACGACTGCCATACAGGATACCCAGTACATGTGGGACCTCAGATAACGACTGCATACAGTATACACAGTACATGTGGGACCTCAGATAACGACTGCCATACAGGATACCCAGTACATGTGGGACCTCAGATAACGACTGCATACAGTATACACAGTACATGTGGGACCTCAGATAACGACTGCATACAGTATACACAGTACATGTGGGACCTCAGATAACGACTGCATACAGTATACACAGTACATGTGGGACCTCAGATAACGACTGCCATACAGGATACACAGTACATGTGGGACCTCAGATAACGACTGCATACAGTATACACAGTACATGTGGGACCTCAGATAACGACTGCATACAGTATACACAGTACATGTGGGACCTCAGATAACGACTGCATACAGGATACACAGTACATGTGGGACCTCAGATAACGACTGCCATACAGGATACACAGTACATGTGGGACCTCAGATAACGACTGCATACAGTATACACAGTACATGTGGGACCTCAGATAACGACTGCATACAGTATACACAGTACATGTGGGACCTCAGATAACGACTGCATACAGTATACACAGTACATGTGGGACCTCAGATAACGACTGCCATACAGGATACACAGTACATGTGGGACCTCAGATAACGACTGCCATACAGGATACACAGTACATGTGGGACCTCAGATAACGACTGCATACAGTGTACACAGTACATGTGGGACCTCAGATAACGACTGCATACAGTATACACAGTACATGTGGGACCTCAGATAACGACTGCCATACAGGATACACAGCACATGTGGGACCTCAGATAACGACTGCATACAGTATACACAGTACATGTGGGACCTCAGATAACGACTGCCATACAGGATACACAGTACATGTGGGACCTCAGATAACGACTGCCATACAGTATACACAGTACATGTGGGACCTCAGATAACGACTGCCATACAGGATACCCAGTACATGTGGGACCTCAGATAACGACTGCATACAGTATACACAGTACATGTGGGACCTCAGATAACGACTGCCATACAGGATACCCAGTACATGTGGGACCTCAGATAACGACTGCATACAGTATACACAGTACATGTGGGACCTCAGATAACGACTGCATACAGTATACACAGTACATGTGGGACCTCAGATAACGACTGCATACAGTATACACAGTACATGTGGGACCTCAGATAACGACTGCCATACAGGATACACAGTACATGTGGGACCTCAGATAACGACTGCATACAGTATACACAGTACATGTGGGACCTCAGATAACGACTGCATACAGTATACACAGTACATGTGGGACCTCAGATAACGACTGCATACAGGATACACAGTACATGTGGGACCTCAGATAACGACTGCCATACAGGATACACAGTACATGTGGGACCTCAGATAACGACTGCATACAGTATACACAGTACATGTGGGACCTCAGATAACGACTGCATACAGTATACACAGTACATGTGGGACCTCAGATAACGACTGCATACAGTATACACAGTACATGTGGGACCTCAGATAACGACTGCCATACAGGATACACAGTACATGTGGGACCTCAGATAACGACTGCCATACAGGATACACAGTACATGTGGGACCTCAGATAATGACTGCATACAGTGTACACAGTACATGTGGGACCTCAGATAACGACTGCATACAGTATACACAGTACATGTGGGACCTCAGATAACGACTGCCATACAGGATACACAGTACATGTGGGACCTCAGATAACGACTGCATACAGTATACACAGTACATGTGGGACCTCAGATAACGACTGCCATACATTATACACAGTACATGTGGGGGACCTCAGATAACGACTGCATACAGTATACACAGTACATGTGGGACCTCAGATAACGACTGCATACAGTATACACAGTACATGTGGGACCTCAGATAACGACTGCCATACAGGATACACAGTACATGTGGGACCTCAGATAACGACTGCCATACAGGATACACAGTACATGTGGGACCTCAGATAACGACTGCCATACAGGATACACAGTACATGTGGGGGACCTCAGATAACGACTGCATACAGTATACACAGTACATGTGGGACCTCAGATAACGACTGCATACAGTATACACAGTACATGTGGGACCTCAGATAACGACTGCCATACAGGATACACAGTACATGTGGGACCTCAGATAACGACTGCCATACAGTGTACACAGTACATGTGGGACCTCAGATAACGACTGCCATACAGGATACACAGTACATGTGGGACCTCAGATAACGACTGCCATACAGGATACACAGTACATGTGGGACCTCAGATAACGACTACCATACAGGATACACAGTACATGTGGGACCTCAGATAACGACTGCCATACAGTATACACAGTACATGTGGGACCTCCAATAACGACTGCCATACAGTATACTCAGTACATGTGGGACCTCTGATAACAACTGCCATACAGTATACACAGTACATGTGGGACCTCAGATAACGACTGCCATACAGTATACTCAGTACATGTGGCACCTCTGATAACGACTGCCATACAGTATACACAGTACATGTGGCACCTCCGATAACAACTGCCATACAGTATACACAGTACATGTGGGACCTCCGATAACGACTGCCATACAGTATACACAGTACATGTGGGACCTCAGATAACGACTGCCATACAGGATACACAGTACATGTGGGACCTCCGATAACGACTGCCATACAGTATACACAGTACATGTGGGGGACCTCAGATAACGACTACCATACAGGATACTCAGTACATGTGGCACCTCCGATAACGACTGCCATACAGTATACACAGTACATGTGGCACCTCCGATAACAACTGCCATACAGTATACACAGTACATGTGGGACCTCAGATAACGACTGCATACAGTATACACAGTACATGTGGGACCTCAGATAACGTCTGCCATACAGTATACACAGTACATGTGGGACCTCAGATAACGAGTGCCATACAGTATACACAGTACATGTGGGACCTCAGATAACGACTGCCATACAGTATACACAGTACATGTGGGACCTCAGATAACGACTGCCATACAGGATACCCAGTACATGTGGGACCTCAGATAACGACTGCATACAGTATACACAGTACATGTGGGACCTCAGATAACGACTGCCATACAGGATACCCAGTACATGTGGGACCTCAGATAACGACTGCCATACAGGATACACAGTACATGTGGGACCTCAGATAACGACTGCATACAGTGTACACAGTACATGTGGGACCTCAGATAACGACTGCATACAGTATACACAGTACATGTGGGACCTCAGATAACGACTGCCATACAGGATACACAGTACATGTGGGACCTCAGATAACGACTGCCATACAGTATACACAGTACATGTGGGACCTCAGATAACGACTGCCATACAGGATACCCAGTACATGTGGGACCTCAGATAACGACTGCATACAGTATACACAGTACATGTGGGACCTCAGATAACGACTGCCATACAGGATACCCAGTACATGTGGGACCTCAGATAACGACTGCATACAGTATACACAGTACATGTGGGACCTCAGATAACGACTGCCATACAGGATACCCAGTACATGTGGGACCTCAGATAACGACTGCATACAGTATACACAGTACATGTGGGACCTCAGATAACGTCTGCCATACAGTATACACAGTACATGTGGGACCTCAGATAACGACTGCCATACAGTATACACAGTACATGTGGGACCTCAGATAACGACTGCCATACAGTATACACAGTACATGTGGGACCTCAGATAACGACTGCCATACAGGATACCCAGTACATGTGGGACCTCAGATAACGACTGCATACAGTATACACAGTACATGTGGGACCTCAGATAACGACTGCATACAGTGTACACAGTACATGTGGGACCTCAGATAACGACTGCATACAGTATACACAGTACATGTGGGACCTCAGATAACGACTGCCATACAGGATACACAGTACATGTGGGACCTCAGATAACGACTGCCATACAGTATACACAGTACATGTGGGACCTCAGATAACGACTGCCATACAGGATACCCAGTACATGTGGGACCTCAGATAACGACTGCATACAGTATACACAGTACATGTGGGACCTCAGATAACGACTGCCATACAGGATACCCAGTACATGTGGGACCTCAGATAACGACTGCATACAGTATACACAGTACATGTGGGACCTCAGATAACGACTGCATACAGTATACACAGTACATGTGGGACCTCAGATAACGACTGCATACAGTATACACAGTACATGTGGGACCTCAGATAACGACTGCCATACAGGATACACAGTACATGTGGGACCTCAGATAACGACTGCATACAGTATACACAGTACATGTGGGACCTCAGATAACGACTGCATACAGTATACACAGTACATGTGGGACCTCAGATAACGACTGCATACAGGATACACAGTACATGTGGGACCTCAGATAACGACTGCCATACAGGATACACAGTACATGTGGGACCTCAGATAACGACTGCATACAGTATACACAGTACATGTGGGACCTCAGATAACGACTGCATACAGTATACACAGTACATGTGGGACCTCAGATAACGACTGCATACAGTATACACAGTACATGTGGGACCTCAGATAACGACTGCCATACAGGATACACAGTACATGTGGGACCTCAGATAACGACTGCCATACAGGATACACAGTACATGTGGGACCTCAGATAACGACTGCATACAGTGTACACAGTACATGTGGGACCTCAGATAACGACTGCATACAGTATACACAGTACATGTGGGACCTCAGATAACGACTGCCATACAGGATACACAGCACATGTGGGACCTCAGATAACGACTGCATACAGTATACACAGTACATGTGGGACCTCAGATAACGACTGCCATACATTATACACAGTACATGTGGGGGACCTCAGATAACGACTGCATACAGTATACACAGTACATGTGGGACCTCAGATAACGACTGCATACAGTATACACAGTACATGTGGGACCTCAGATAACGACTGCCATACAGGATACACAGTACATGTGGGACCTCAGATAACGACTGCCATACAGGATACACAGTACATGTGGGACCTCAGATAACGACTGCCATACAGGATACACAGTACATGTGGGGGACCTCAGATAACGACTGCATACAGTATACACAGTACATGTGGGACCTCAGATAACGACTGCATACAGTATACACAGTACATGTGGGACCTCAGATAACGACTGCCATACAGTATACACAGTACATGTGGGACCTCAGATAACGACTGCCATACAGTGTACACAGTACATGTGGGACCTCAGATAACGACTGCCATACAGGATACACAGTACATGTGGGACCTCAGATAACGACTGCCATACAGGATACACAGTACATGTGGGACCTCAGATAACGACTACCATACAGGATACACAGTACATGTGGGACCTCAGATAACGACTGCCATACAGTATACACAGTACATGTGGGACCTCCAATAACGACTGCCATACAGTATACTCAGTACATGTGGGACCTCTGATAACAACTGCCATACAGTATACACAGTACATGTGGGACCTCAGATAACGACTGCCATACAGTATACTCAGTACATGTGGCACCTCTGATAACGACTGCCATACAGTATACACAGTACATGTGGCACCTCCGATAACAACTGCCATACAGTATACACAGTACATGTGGGACCTCCGATAACGACTGCCATACAGTATACACAGTACATGTGGGACCTCAGATAACGACTGCCATACAGGATACACAGTACATGTGGGACCTCCGATAACGACTGCCATACAGTATACACAGTACATGTGGGGGACCTCAGATAACGACTACCATACAGGATACTCAGTACATGTGGCACCTCCGATAACGACTGCCATACAGTATACACAGTACATGTGGCACCTCCGATAACAACTGCCATACAGTATACACAGTACATGTGGGACCTCCAATAACGACTGCCATACAGTATACACAGTACATGTGGGGGACCTCAGATAACGACTGCATACAGTATACACAGTACATGTGGGACCTCAGATAACGACTGCCATACATTATACACAGTACATGTGGGGGACCTCAGATAACGACTGCATACAGTATACACAGTACATGTGGGGGACCTCAGATAACGACTGCATACAGTATACACAGTACATGTGGGACCTCCGATAACGACTGCCATACAGTATGCACAGTACATGTGGCACCTCTGATAAAAACTGTAATACAGTATACATAGTATAATAATGTATGTAAGACCTCCAATAACGTGTGCGATACAGCATACATAGTATAATATATGTAGGACCTCCGATAACGATTGTCACACCCTACATACACTATAATAATATATGTAGGACTTCCAATAACGAGTGCCATACAGTATACACAGTGTAATATACGTAGGACCGCTAATAATGACTGCTATACAGTATACACAGTATAATACATGTAGGGCCTCCAATATTGAGTGCCATACACTATACACAGTATAATATATGTAGGACCTCCAATATCGAGTGCCATACACTATACACAGTACAATATATAAAATTATCACTAAAAAGACTATTTATTATTAACAAGAAATAAAACAAGGTTACAGAACTTATATTACACAAAGATACCCAAGGGGCCGAAAATACCCTAAAAAGGAATATGCATTGCCATAATATTCATTGCCACATTTAGTGAAAGCGAAAGATACACAACAATTTTAATAACCTAAATAAAATATATTGTATAGCCAGATCAACCTGATGCATGTCATTTGGGCATATAGAGATCCACTGTGCCCCTATGGGGAATACATAGTATGCTCTCAGGACATGCAGAATACAGGAATTACAAAGACTAAAGTGCAAAGTATAGGTTATCTCACCGCCGTAGTTTGTAAGTGAATAAAGGCTGCAGATCCTCGGTATCGGGTGATTCAGCGTTCCCCTGTCGCCCCCAATAACGAGTGCCATACACTATGCACAGTATAATAATATATGTAGGACCACCAATAACGAGTTCCATACACTATATACAGTATAATAATATATGTAGGACCTCCAATAATGAGTGCCATATACTATACACAGTATAATATTACATGTAGGACCTCTAATAACAAGTGCAATGCACTGTACACAGTATAATATTACGTGTAGGACCTCTAGTAACAAGTGCAATGCACTGTACACAGTATAATATTACATGTAGGACCTCTAATAAGAAGTGCAATGCACTGTACACAGTATAATATTACATGTTGGACCTCTAATAACGAGTTCCATACACTATACACAGTATAATATTACATGTTGGACCTCTAATAACGAGTGCAATGCACTGTGCACAGTATAATATTACGTGTAGGCCTCTAATAATGAGTGCACTGCACTGTACACAGTATAATATTACATGTAGGACCTCTAATAACGACTATTATACACTATGCTCGTTATAATACCACATGTGGGACTTCCAGTGTCGGACTTGGGTGGCAATAGTAGCATAAACTCTGGGGCCCACTGTCCAGCTTCATGCAAATATAACATTACTGTTATTTACTAAGTTACCTCTGCTTCTATGTAATAATATATTGAGTTGTTTGTTGGATGAATGACGAGAATCTGTATTTTCTGTACATAGAGAATCAAATGTATCGGGCCCACTATTGCCGATGTTGGGAGTTAAATGGCTCTCTCCAGCACAGGAGCCCACTAGGGGATACACCTATACCCCTGTGGGCCAGTCCACACCTGGACTTCCAATAATGTGTGGCTTACAATATGCTCAGTATAAGAGTACGTTTGGAACTGCCAATGATTTGTGGCATCCAATATACATAATTATCAACTTGCTACAACTCATTTAGCGTCAGCTGGCGCATACAAATGGCAAAGCTGAATACAGACTTCCTCTCAAAAATTTCAGAATAAAGTATTACTATGTACAACTATCAATAGAATAAAGGACCATTTATTGATTGCTGAGGGGCTTCACCAATACCAAGAACTGGGATCTGCAATGACCAGTCTAAGTGGAGCGGAGGTTGAGCATATGCACTTCCATTCCACCTCATTCTCTATGGGACTGCCAGAGATAGCAGTGTACAACGTTTAGCATTTTCCGGCAGACCAATAGTGAATGAATGAAAGTGAATGAGCACACGTTTCACCTTCTCTCCATTCAGACAGTGCTCTTCAGAAGCCTGTTCGAAGGATTAGTGGTTGGACTTCCAGCGATCAATAAGTTATTCCCTATCATATCAATAAGGGATATCCTATCACCCAGGAATACGCCCTTTTTTGTATTTAGCCTGTGTGACTGCGCCCAAGCATGCAGATGCCTCACTAGAATCCATAATTCATTTAATATAATGGGCTGCAAGAGATGTCTCTAAACCGATCTTGGGTGGTCCAACAACTCTATATAGCAGACGCCACCAGAGATTGCCATGGCTTGTCCTTGTGCCCTATTAGCGTGAATGGACTTTTTAGATAGTGGGTCCCTAATGGTGACTGGCCGTATAAACCAGAACACAAAACGACTCTATAGAAAGGGTCTTACTCCTGCAGGTTCGGGTAATCCATGCATTACAGCGAGTGGGAAGTAATTCTACTATTTGGCACATGAATTCTTCTCCATGTCCATCATTTTATCATATCTTTTTTTTTTATACAATGCAGATTGGATCTCATATATATGACCATATTATGGCACCATCCAAGCTTTTTCATTACAATCCAGACAGCAACAGATATTACGTAATTTCCACACCCATGAACTATCGCTTTTAACCAAGTTTATTGCTTTTTTATGCCAGTCATGTTCTTTCATTTCTAATGCAGTGAACCAATACAGGCCACTAGAGAAAATGTTGTGGCTTTTATTCTGTCTGAAAAGTGGGTGGTCTCACTTTGGTGATTAAAATGCAATATTCCTATGACTGGTTATGTAATTAGCAGAGCAGGAACAACAAAACGTTTGCCTGCTCTCCCTCATCATCTGGACTGGGACAACTATTTCTTTTGAAATAAAAGTGGTTTCCATTTAAAGGTTAGATCACAAACAAAAAAAAGGAAAGTGTCTGAATGTTTGCTTTGGCTGATGACCTTGCGTTTTAGAAGCATTTATAGTATGTATTGAAGGAGAGCCCAGTCTGCTACCCATATCTTTCATTGTATTGTTAAAACAAGTTCAGAAAGTTATAGAGAATGGCTATATATTCGTAAAACAGATGGAACAATCACAAGGTTTAAAGTCCCAATGACTTTAGAAAGGTGTTGGCCAACAGCGATCTCCCCCCTCCCCGTCTCTCCAATATACAGGAGCGCACTCGGTCTCTATATCGAGTGCTCATGTGTTCTCTGGCGGCAGCTTATCTCTTGGACCACCAAACGCATGATGGATCCTTCTGACCTCCAACATCATCTATCATGGACAGTCAGGAGGCCCCCATACATATTGGTCTGTTGGCCGAACCCATCATTATTGTTTGGTTCAGCCAATATTAGTCTAGTGTGTATGGATGGCTTTTGGAAGTATATTAATTTTACAGAATTATCATTGACTCTAATTAGCATCTCTAAAACTGATGACAAACTGCTATGGATAAAGCAATCATATACAGAGTACTATAGTAGAAGTCATGGCAAGCTAATTTAAACTAATTTCACATTGCAATTGACCTCCACATTCCAAACTTTCTCAGGCTTTCCATCTGAATCACCCCCCAAAATTAGTTTTAGATTGAACTCTTAAAGGAGCTATCAAAGAGGTATTAAAATATTAATTGCCTATCTGTCTGATAAGCCATTAAATTCTGATTGGTGGGGATGTAACATTCGTCATACCCGCCTGTCAGCTGTTGCCAGTGCCGTCCGGAAGTTCTTGGAACAAAGCAGCTCTGTTAAAAACAATAGCGGTCGCGGTCATGTTCTTCCCCTCCACCCCCTATTCAATTGACCCTATCTTTGAATCCTGTTTGTCCTCTTTTCCATCGGTGTCCATTTTTCAAGCCTGACTCAACAGCTCAGTAAACTACGCTATTGTGTCCAGACATGGTCAGAAAAAAGGTCAAATGGAGTCCGAAGTTGTATACTTTCGACTGCGTTTCCCATGTCTTCAATGGCTCCATCATGGCTCCCGTGACAATCCCATTTTTTGGCGATTCTGATGGAACCCGATAAAGTCATAAACATTAAAGCTAAGTGCAGTGTGAAATCAGCATGAAAAGTGAGGACATTTTTAGATTTTAAGTAAAAATATTTTATAAAATGGATGTAGGCATTTGCTACCATTTTTATGGTATCCAAAATAAAGAATGAAGTAATGTGGTAAACAATCTTGAATAAAAAAAAACTTCTAACCATTTTGTGTATACAGAATGCCTGTATGATAACAGACTACTCGTTACCATCTATCTTTCTATTCTTCTCAACTTACAGGGTTGGCCTTTGTGATGCTGTTTTTTTTCTTAATTATGTGAATTATTTTCTGCCCTATGATGGCAAAAGTTTCTTAATTATGAAATGTTTAATTTTCTGCTCATTTAAAGTATAAAAAATAAATTGGGGGTATAATTGGCCCTGATGGCACAAGCACCAGGAATTTGCATCCCACAACTCTAGAGGATGCAGTTTGCTTCTGAAGTTTATTAATTGGGTAGTAATATTGAGATGATTGTCTGCATGCTAAGGTTATTTGTACAGGTTTGAATGTTTCGTGCACTATAGGGTACATTATAATAGAGAGATGTCAGTAGAAGATACAGGAAGATACCGCAACAAAATGCAACATGTTGCATTCAATGCAGGTTGGCGCAGCGTGAAAATGATGCATGTGGAGGCATCTGCATACATCCGCATGGACTGCGTACCCAATATTAAAGATAGGGTACACAGGACACATGCGGACATAGGCAGAGCTGAAGGAGGTGCGGCAGTGGGCGGGGCTTTAAAGGAACTATTGCAGCCCTCTGCAAAGCCCTCGTCCGCAAATGTGAAACCAGCCTTACATAGTGACTTTTATAAAAGACTCCTGTCCACAGACTCAATTAATCAGTCAGACTCTAACCTCTACAACATGGGCAAGACCAAAGAGCTTTATAAGGATGTCAGGGAAAAGATCATAGACTTGCACAAAGCTGGAATGGGCTACAAAACCATAATTAAGACGCTGGGAGAGGAGACAGCTGTTGGTGCAATAGTAATAAAATGGAAGAAATACAAAATGACTGTCAATCGACATTGATCTGGGGCACCATGCAAAAGCTCATCTTGTGGGATATCTTTCATCATGAGGAAGGTGAGAGATCAGCCTAAAACTACACGGGGGGAACTTATTAATGATCTCAAGGCAGCTGGGACCACAGTCACAAAGAAAACTATTGGTAACACATTCCCCCGTAAAGGTTTAAAATCCTGCAGTGCCCGCAAGGTCCCCCAGCTCAAGAAGGCACATGTGCAGGCCCGTCTGAAATTTGTCAATGAACACCTGGATGATTCTGTGAGTTATTGGGAGAAGGTGCTGTGGTCAGATGAGACAAAGATTAAGATCTTTGGCAATAACTCAACTCGCTGTGTTTGGAGGAAGAGAAATGCTGACTATGACCCAAAGAACACCATCCCCTCTGTCAAGCATGGAGGTAAAAACATTATGTTTTAGGGGTGTTTCTCTGCTAAGGGCACAGGACTACTTCACCGCTTTAATGGGAGAATGGATGGAGCCATGTACCGTAAAATCCTGAGTGACTAAGTCCTTCCTTCCACCAGGACATTAAAAATGGGTCGTGGCTGGGTCTTTCAGCAAGACAATGACCAAAAACATACAGCCAAGGCAACAAAGGAGTGGCTCAAAAAGAAACACATTAAGGTCATGGAGTAGCCTAGCCAGTCTCCAGACCTTAATCCCATAGAAAACTTATGGGGGGAGTTGAAGGTCCGAGTTGCCAAGCGACAGCCTCAAAATCTTAATGATTTAGAAATCATCTGCAAAGAGGAGTGGACCAAAATTCCTCCTGACATGTTGTCACGGGTTCCTTCTCCGGTATCACACAATCAACAGAGCAAGAGAATAGTGAACAATTCCAAGACCTTTATTTAGGCAAAACACGAAAGGTCCATATATACGATCCATTACATAAAGGATTAAATATTCAAGAACACGAATACAGTTCAGTTACAGAATAAAAGTCCAACAATCCAGCACAGAGGATAACATTCCATATTCCCTTCTTTCTCTCTGATATGCTCTTCACATCATGGTTCCACATCAGACTGATCTCTGTGTCTCACCTCCCTGATATTTACAAGTCTCCCCCCTCATTCACAGGCCAAGAGGGGGAAGGTCTCAGGGGCTCATTGTTTCAACAAGCTAGGTCAACATGTCATTAGCATATTAGCAAACAACATTATTCATTGACCCTGTGGAGAGATAACAATACAGAACTGTGGGGAGAATATCAGATGGCAAATAACAACTCATCCTACAAGATACAGTAACACCATGATAATCAGTAAAATATAAATATACACAAAATGATACCCACATAACATATCACACCATCACACATGTGCGCAAACCTCATCATCAACTACAAAAAACGTCTGATTGCTGTGATTGCCAACAAGGGTTTTGCCACCAAGCATTAAGTCTTGTTTGCCAGAGGGATCAAATACTTATTTCTCACTGCAAAATGCAAATACATTTACATAATTTATACAATGTGATTTTATTTTTATTATTCTATCTCTCAATGTTAAAATTAACCTACCCTTAAAATTATAGATTGTTCATGTCTTTGTCAGTGGGCAAACTTACAAAATCAGCAAGGGATCAAATACTTATTTCCCCCACTGTAGGTCTGCATAGTAGCTGTTTTGACCGGGCATATCGGAAAAACGATGTCATGTTTCATTTAGACACATTGGAACTCTAAGAAATAGCTCAGTGTCGTCCCCTATTGGAAGGGCGACACTTGACTCTTCACTAGAGCTCTTGATGGTGGGGTTAGACTTGGCTCCAGGTAAATGCTAGGTGCTACTCCAGGATGGACCCACAGAGCTGTGGCCACTGACCCCCCAAGAGATGCAGGACTGGCCAGGAACTGGTTAGCGGGATAGTACAGCTGGAAGACCGGTGTTGGATCAGGCACAAGCAGGCCTGGTGCAGGGACACAGGGCAGCCACAGGTACGGGATCACAGATGCAGGTTTTTAGGTGCAGGTACAGACTGGAGAGGTGACATTAGCGGCTCAGGTGTGGGTCAGACAAATCAGGATCACGACTAGACACAGGCAGTGTGGATTCAGTCACCAGGTTTTTGCCATCTGATCTGAGAGCAGCATAATGTAAAGACAAAGACCCTGATTCCATTGATGTGTCCACTGACTGGTCTGCTTGCTGCAGCTTTGATAAAAATCACTGTTCTTCAGCATGTGATTATCACTAGAGGACTAGTAAAACGGCTGCCATGTAGTCCTTCATATTCATGAGCTCTGTATAACTCCACCCCCATCACTGATTGGCAGATTTTTACCTATGTACAGTGTACACAGGAAGCCACCAATCAGTGGTGTGGGTGGGGTTACACACAGCTCAGCATTCAGAGAACTGCTAGATCTGCAGCAGCAAGCAAAGATTTTATGAAAATGACAGCAAGCAGCACGGTAAGTGACACATCTCTGGCATTGCGATCTCTTTTCCTACATCATGCTGCTTTCAGATGTCGTAGCAAAAAGTCCAGTGACATATTCCCATTTTAGTTAGTGGATTAGACAATGTCATATGATCGCAGATAGTTTGGGGTAGCTGGTAATCACATGGCTGCACCATTTGCACCTATCCTAAACAGTTCAATCACAAACTATATACAGTACAAATACACTGTAGTACACTGCAAATCTGGCTACATCTGCCCATGGGTGAGTTCTCCTCTGGAAAGCTTGTAATTGTAAATGTTTAAATAGAAATTGTTTTTATTGCAGGACTCGGTCACCAGTGTAGAAAGCCTTCAGAACAAGCATGAGAAGTTTCAAAAGGCTGTTGATGCCCAGATGGGCAAAATTGATGAAATGGAAGCATTTGCCAAACAGCTAATAGACAATCAACATTACGACTCTGAGAACATGGCCTATAAATGCCAGGCCGTATTGGAGAGGTAAGAATAACGTCCCAAGTAACTTGACAAGCTAACTTTTTTTTTTTCAATTGATTGGAATGCATTGCTGTAATAAGGTTTGTATCATTCAGTTGAATCAGTAACACTACTTTGTGCCGGGCAAGCGGGGTGAAACTTCAGATGTAGTCATGGTCCCGCTTATGCGATAGATGGCAAAAGCATTTTTTTACAGTTTGCTGTATGGAATAGCAGATATGGGTGTGTGCGTGTATGTATATATTTTTCTAACAATAGGATCATATGGCCCACAGATGCATACCCATTCAGTGGCATATTTTAGAATTATACATCTGGAAATTCAGAATAATAAATGCATTTATGTGATATATATTCAATTAATATATTAAGATGCCAGTATCTCATTAATGTTTTAGCTATGGGTTTTTTTTTATCAATTGCTTCAAAGATTTTAGCGTATTATCTGTTTCCTCTCCAGAAAAAAGAAACTTCTGAACTTGTCCGAGGCTCGTAAGAAGAAACTTGAGGAGTCCAGACAGCTGCAGAAATTTCTCAAGAGCTCGTACGAGGTCTGGTCATGTCGAAATGTCGAAAGCTAGTGTAGTCATTAGGATACTCAATAACAACATTAATCTCAGGGATTCGGGGGTCCGGTGCCTCTCAGCAGAAGAATAAAGTAGTATAGCATGGTCAGAAGTGTCATTTATCTTTCTGCTGACCACTTCAGCTGAGTGTAAATGGTGTCCTAGCTAAGGTATATGTGTTATCTGGTGTAGAAAATACATTTTCAGTTCATTCAGACTCTCAACTGTTAGCCAAAGCTGAAGGTGCATGTGAAGAATTCCTCTTGTTCGATAAGACAACATCTAAGTGAAAACAATTGACTGTCCAGGTAAAAACGCAACTGTCTAATACTTTAGCTCTTAGGGTCATCATGTCCAACCCCCTGCTCAATATAGGATTCACTAAACCATTTCACACAGATGTCTGTCCAGCCTCTGTTTGAAGGCTTCCATTGAAAGAGAACTCACCACCTCTCATGGCAGCCTGTTCCACTCATTGATCACCCTCACTCTAAGAGACTGCTGGAAATAGCCAAGCATTGTACTTGGATTTTTTCTGTAGTCCCATAAACCATGAATGGAGCCAAGGCCACGAGCATGGCTGCTAAATAAACTATGTTCACTGATAAATAAAGGATGTAGAAGCCAAACTGTCCAAATCTTAGTGCAGAAATGCTTTTTTTTTTTAGCCAAATGTACATTTTTAAATATAACTTCATTACCAAGCAAATCATATGTCTATAATTTATGCTAGGTGGGTGCCTGGATGCTTGAGAAGAACAGCATTGCCATGGATGATAGCTGGAGAGACCCCAGCAACCTTCAGACCAAGCTACAGAAACATCAAACATTTGAGGCAGAGATTAAAGCAAATCGCAATCGACTGGACAGCATAAAAGCTGTAAGGAAATGATAGCAATGCTTTGTGTATGTAGAGAAAAAAGTGATGTCAAGAAATCTGCGCTTCTAAAATGTCATCTGTTTAACTGCATTGATATTGGATCTGGAGTCCTATGAGGAAACAAAATGGTTTTGGTAAAAAATAGATAAATAGATGCGGCATTCTTTAGAAAATGGATATTTTAATAAGTGTGACAATTTTAAACTTTTCCTGGTTTGTACAAAAAAAACATAAGAATTTACAGAAGTGATGATTGCCTACATGGTTTAGTACATATACAAAGTGTCTTGACAAAATATAAAGCATCTTTATGCCACTTCAAAAGAAAAAATGGCTTGTTACGTGTTGGGTGCCAAAAGAGTCTATACTACTAAGACCAGTATCGAAGACTAAAAGCTCCCGTACGCTTTACAAAGCTGTATGTTGGTATATTGTTTGTCCGACACAGTCAGCATGGCCGTTTGCTCTTGTGCTCCCTATGAGAATCTCCTCTGGCAGCAGTTTATCTCGGTGTCGAACAAAAGCATCAGCAATTGGAATTTCAACGTGCCGATCTTTCTATCGCCCAACATCATCTGTTGGGGGAGAGTCAGGAGGCCTCTGTTCACATTAGACTCTCAGCCGACTGCGCTGACTTTGGTCTAATATGTGTAAGGACTCTTAGGCAGTCTAGATAGCCTTAAACTCTAGTACAAGACCAAAACTGGACAGATGATGATTTCTTCACACTTACTAAAGATGTAGATATTAAAGGGAACCAGTCACATTGAACATGCAGTCTGATCTGCCAGCAGAATGCTATAAAGCAGCAGGGCTGTGGTGTCGGTAAGCCCAATCTCCAACTCAAATTGCCTTGTGAGTGTACACACACCTTTAGGGATGAAAATTCATACTACCAAATTACCCAGAGGGTAAATAGACCCAATTAAAGTCATGTATTAAAAAATTACTCTTATCATATTCTCTTTAAAAAGTTGTAGAGTTTTAAAATTACAGTAGTGAACCTGTATTTTTCCTATTAAACTAGACCTATACGTTTTATAGAGTCTTGTCCACTTTGCTAATTACCTCTTTTCATTACAAGACCTATACTGTCCTAACTATAAAATGGCTGCAGTCCATCTGGATAGCTGTCTTTCATAAAGTGCACAGATAATACTAAAGCTAACTAAAATCAACACATATAGCCCCAGCCCCCTGATGTAGCCTGCATAGGCGAAACTTCTTGTTGTGGCTATGTGTTGATTTTAGCTAGCTTTAGTGATACCTGTGCACTTTATGAAATCTACAGACTCTATTGCCAATCTGCTCAGCTCTTCTTGCTCCAAATCATTGTGACGTGGACTATACAGCATTTCCATGCTTACCTTTGTTTATTGCAGGGGATGATTTCCTTTTAGTTTCAATATGCAGAAAACACTAGCACCACACTTAAGTCAAGTCACAAAATATCAGTTCAGCACTTGCAGAATATAACTTTCAGAAAAACACTCTGGTGATACTTCAGTGTGGTGGGCATGCAATTAAAAAATCCTCAGATCTCCACTACACAGGCTACAAGACTAAAATGCATCAAGAGTGAATAAATCGGGCACATAAAAGTACATGAAATTACCTAAATCTGATATTTGTAGACTGACCCTCGGCGTTTGTATCAATCCACATAATACTGCTTGGCCTAGGCTGTCATGCAGGCTTAATCCAAGGAAGCAGCAATCTTCCCTCTTCACGTGTAATGCATGCTCTCCACCGTATGATCCACTTTTAGGGAACAAGGAAAAGACAAAAATTGTACTATTCTGGGCCCCATAAGTCATCCTCTTGAATACATTCCAGAGGTTTTCAATGGGGTTCAGGTCTGCAGATTGGGCCGCCCGTGACAGGGTTTTGATGTGGTGGTCTCTTAATTTTTGCCAGAGCTGTATTGTAGAAATGTTATCAAAAGTTCTGTTCATGTGAATGAGGTTTTCTGAAATCCAGGCACATACTCAGAAAACAACCCCGTTCAGATGTTCCGTATGTAATAGATCTTTTATTTGGAATCATTTCTGGAATTAATGTGAATATACCCTTATGACCTACTTTACAGAAGGAGATAATGTGTCTCTACATCTCCTAATATTAAGAGTGGTTACAGGTGGTTTAGATTTTATAGGGAAATTTATAACATACTGAAAGATTGCTGTAGGAATAAGACATTCATGAAGGCACTTTTTAAGTCCTATTATCACACACTTTACTCAGTGATCTTGAATTTTTCAGGATGGGGAGAAGATGCTGCAATGTAATCATTATGCTTCTGATATCATCCAAACAAGACTTGATGAAATGGAAGAACTCTGGGTTGAGGTGTTGGAAAAATGTACAGAAAAGGCAAACAAACTTCAGGCTGCCTATAAGGTAACAAAAATGTTGTCTACACCGCCAGAGCATTTTCCAGTTGTGGAGCTCTCCTCTAACTTGTATCTTCCAGGCACTGCAATTTCAGCGAAGTTTAGAGGACATTGAAAAGTGGTTGGACCAAGTGGAAGCCAGGCTGGACGCTGCTAATAAAGGTAAAGAGCTCATGACACTTGAGAATCTTGGAGAGCTTGAAGAAAACATCACTAGCCACAGAGAGAGACTCCAAGGTCTGGCAGATAAAACTCGTGAATTCCGACAGGAGGGTCACTTCCTGGCAGATGAAATAGAAGACCGAGTTCGGATTCTAGTTCACAGGTTAGTTATTTGTTATGACTTTATACTGTTTGCTTTTATTTTTGGGCTTGATTATACCAGCATTCACATTTTTTTATAATAATTCTATATTTGGGGCAAATTTTGCTAATACTGAAGCCCAGCGGGCTAATTGGTGGACGTTCAAGTGAAGACAATATCGTAAAAAGAGTTGATTCCAGCACCATAGATTCTTTTTGGGTGCTGGAATAAACGCTCTTGGGATAACAATGCAAAAATTCTGTCTGCAAAGTTCCAAACAGATACCCTTTAATTTTACTTTAAAGGGAATGTGTCAGCATTTTTTTGCTATATAACCTGAGGGCAGCATGAGGTAGGGGCTGAGATACTGATTTCCGTAATATGTCACTTATTAGGCTGTGAGCTGTTGTTTAAATATAATAAGTGTTTCATCAGCTGGAGATTATCACTGCCGGACTAGCTGCCATGTGCTTCCTGGTCCAACCACGCCACCACCACTGATTAGCAGCTTACGGTCAATAGACAATGTACACAAAAATCTGTGATGTGGGTGTGGAGCGCCCCCACACCGCCGCAGGGCCGAGGGGATACCCGGAGCCGGGCCTCTAGTTCTCAGTCTCGGGGTTGTCACGGTGGCTAGACCCGGTCCGTGGCCCTGTCCGTCAGTGGGGGACGTCCGGTGTAATAGGTGGTAGTAATGATAGCGGTGGAGCGGTGCAGTTGTGGGGTGTAAGTCGCGGTAAATAACGAGGACACCAGGTTGCAGTCTCTTTACCTCTTTACTGGAGATCTCTGAGTCCTCAGTCCGGAACACGGTTCACCAGGCTACGCAAGTCCGGCCGGTCCAATGGCACATCCAGAGTTCTCCTCTCAGGTGGAAATCTGTGCCTTCCTTCTAGCGCTATGTGTTGTAGTCCTTCCCTGCTGTGCTTACGGAAAGTAACCCCACAACGGTTGTGTCTGTTTCTTAAGTTCCCTCACAACTCGATTTGATGTTCCTCTGCAATCCACCCCTTCCCTGTATTCAGGTTGGAATGGCACCCGTTTGTCAGGTAGGCCTGGAGTTCTTCCGGGACCCTAGAGTCGCCCCTCTCCCGCAATTGCCCCCCAAGACTTCATAGGTGATATGTGGTAGACAGCCCGCCTGAGACCGACTGTCCTGCCGCTGTTTGGAGTATGGCTTGAAGCTGTATTCTAATCCACTCCCTCGGCGTTCCGGCCACCGGTATTGCGCCTCAGCAGGGTGCTGCCTCTTTCAACACAACCCCTGCTGGTATTCTCCTTCTGCTTGATCTCGTTTCTCACTCAGCACAATCTGTCTCGCTTCTAGTCCTTTCCTTGAGTCCCGCCGCTTCCAGGAGCCTGCGCGGACCCGTTACGTTCTTTCAATGCCAAGCCTCTGCCAGGATCCCACCCCTGGCAGAGACCCTACAGTCTCTCCCTTCACAACACCCCCTGCCACAGGGTGTTGCTCCGTTCAATCCCGTCAGCGTTCTCTTCTAACTTCCTGCCTGACCCCCAGTTTACCCACTATGGTGGGGAGTGGCCTAATGAATAGCACCCTTAGCTCCCCCCGGAGGCCCAGCTGTGAAACATATTGGTGTCTGTGATACCTGATTGGAGGAACTCCTTCGGTGCCATCGAACGTACCATGGCTCCCCTTAGCGGCGAAGCCACAGTACTGCAACGACCAGAACTCTGGGGCGCTGCACTCCCCCCTGGTTAAACACAGTACTCCGGGACTGGGAAGAAAAACAACAATACAGATTAGTAAACAGTAAACAGACATACAATTTTGTTGAGTGCAAAACAATAAGTATACTTGAACAGGCTTCCCTTTATGGGAGGTGAGGACACTTTTAACGTTACAAACATGGTCAACATTATAAATTACAGGCTATGCATAACTCCTGTTACCCAACCGGGTATTCTACTTAGTGCAAATTCTGGAACAATAAATTAACATTGCCTTAGGAAACATACACTCTTAGTTTACCAAAGGCCTTCCTATAATCACATTACAGGGTAAGGTAACTTCACATTCTCCTACTTTGAACCTGCAGGACCGCCTGTCCCTATGGCACCAGACCTACTGCCTCTCCTTTCTTTTACAGGACCGCCCTGTTCATCCAGGGCCTACTGCCTTTCTCTACTATACATGGTATAGACATAACATTCCTTTCGTTTAAAGAACTCTGAGCCAGCTCTACTCGGCTCCTTTAAGGACTCACTCTCTAACCCCTACGGGTTCACTCTCTGTCCTTAGTAACAAAGTAACTTTCAATGGGGACGCGGGGTTTACCTTCTATCCTCACCTTCATTATTACTTTGCTTACTTTCAACTATGCAGACCTCTATCTCTACCCCTACGGGCTCTCTGCATCTTTTCTTTCTGCAAACATTATTTAGACATTTCAACAAATTCAACACATATAACTTAGCATGTAAAACAGTTACATTTCTTCTCAAGGCATCATTATGGCATTACTGTTCTGCAACAGTATCTCTCTCAAGTTCAGTTTCTCACATCCCCTTTAAGAGGGGACCAAGTCTTTCTAAGGTAGCTCGTCTTCTCAGCCTACCGGCCCATGCAAAGGTTCCGGCATGGTATCTTCGCAAAGTGTCTTTAACTAGAACCGGTAGGAACGGTATCTTCACAAAGTGTCTTTGGCTCAAACAAATAGGGCAAATATCTTCGCAAAGTGTCTTTGGCTAAAACCAGTAGGGAGCACCTTTAAGAAGGTGCAAACTATTTACAAGGGAAGTTCGAATCATGCACAGTCCATGATTTCTGCAGTTTGTATAACTTTTGTGCAACAACTTCAGAAAAGGAAAACAAACAAAGAGGATCCCGGGTCAACAGAGGGATCCATTAACCCTGGGCGGGTTTAGCAGCAACTTAAAGGAATAAAAGACAAACAGTAACTATTTACATTTTCATAAAGTGACTCTTCTTTCAGAAGTTTCCATGAGGCGCCACCTGGCGGGCGGACCCCTGCAATTCAGGTTTCAGGTCCACTCCCGCTGCCAGATACACCCCATGGGTTCGGGTCTGTTGCACGACCAGGTCGTGCGCGGCGATCAAGGTCTGTGTTCCCACTTCTCTCTGTGCTGGCACATCCGGAACATCGGTCACTCGAAGGGGCACCTCTTTAGGCACGACAGTGGTGGCGGCGATCGGGTGGCAGATCGCAAGTTCTGTGGTCAGGCAGGTGGGGCCGACCAGGGTGGTTACAGATCGGTCACACGGTGGCACTTTGGCCACAGGGGCTGGTTTCTCTTTCTTGTAGACGTTCAGAGCGAACCACCCCTTTTCCCCAAGGTGCCGGGTGTAGGTAACACTGTCTCCCGGATAGAGGTCTCGATCGGGGTGACCCTCTCTAAGGTGTGACTCGACATCCCGTCGGTTAACAAAGACCTCCGCGTATAGCCCCGGTTCTTTAATGAAGCCCCAGCCTCCTTGGAGTTTAAAGACGGTGATGATGCCCTGCCTGCGCGCGGGGCCTGGTGAGTGGTGGGGTCCTTACGGGCCCGGTCCTTGACCGCCAAATCTTTTTGATGATAGGCCTCCCGTTTAGCCTGATGTGTTTTCTCTTCCTCTCGCCACCGCTGTTCTAGCTGGATCTGGTATTCCTCCCAGCTTAGGGCCTGCACCATTTCTCCCTTCTGAGTCTCCACCCCGGGGAACCCCATGAGATTGGATCCAGGGTTCACCCAGCGGCACACCGTGCGCTCCGCGCTGACCTCACACGGCAAGGGAGTAGGGGTGATTGGGGCTCGCATACGGTGTTCCATGCCCGTGGCTTCCTCCCATGGTAACAGGCGCTGAAGTCTATGGGTCCCCGGGAGAGGTGGTGCTGCTACGGGACCCACTAACACACCCTCTGCTAGTGGGGTAGGATCGGCGGACTCACCCACTGGTACGATTCCACTTTCCGCGACAGGTCCCGCTGGTTCTTCCGATGTCCGGGAATCCACTGCCGGTCCCACCTGATGCGGGGCCTGGACTCTTACATGCAGTTGGAGGAGCTGGTTATATAAATCCTCCATCTCGGCTCTCAGGAATTTGGTGTTATCCACGGAGGACAAGCTGCTGGGCTCAGCCGGGTAGTCAGGGGAGACTTCCACTTCAACCCCGCTGTCGGGTTCGGAGCTGCTGGCCATAGCGTCCTCCACGTGGGTCGCTTCCTGGTCTTTTTCCCGCTCTCTCCTGCGTGAGCAGTTTCGTTTTCTCTGCCTCCGCCCCCCATTAAGGATTAGGAGGCGGATCTCTGCTGCTGACGGACACGTCCTCACTGCACAGAAATATTTAGACTGGGCGGCCATTATTCTTCGCGCTCTCCAGCTCGTCTACGCCCACTCCACGCCCCTCTTCTCTTCCTGCGCTTTCCTCAGCGCTGCAATGGCGGCGGATTTTGGCGGCAAATGGCACAACACAGTCTTACAATAAAGTACAGTCCAAGCACAGTAAATCACAGTCTCTAGGCACACATGACCTGATTCTTCAGGCTTAAGTAGATCCTGTTCGTGACGCCAAGTTTGGAGCGCCCCCACACCGCCGCAGGGCCGAGGGGATACCCGGAGCCGGGCCTCTAGTTCTCAGTCTCGGGGTTGTCACGGTGGCTAGACCCGGTCCGTGGCCCTGTCCGTCAGTGGGGGACGTCCGGTGTAATAGGTGGTAGTAATGATAGCGGTGGAGCGGTGCAGTTGTGGGGTGTAAGTCGCGGTAAATAACGAGGACACCAGGTTGCAGTCTCTTTACCTCTTTACTGGAGATCTCTGAGTCCTCAGTCCGGAACACGGTTCACCAGGCTACGCAAGTCCGGCCGGTCCAATGGCACCTCCAGAGTTCTCCTCTCAGGTGGAAATCTGTGCCTTCCTTCTAGCGCTATGTGTTGTAGTCCTTCCCTGCTGTGCTTACGGAAAGTAACCCCACAACGGTTGTGTCTGTTTCTTAAGTTCCCTCACAACTCGATTTGATGTTCCTCTGCAATCCACCCCTTCCCTGTATTCAGGTTGGAATGGCACCCGTTTGTCAGGTAGGCCTGGAGTTCTTCCGGGACCCTAGAGTCGCCCCTCTCCCGCAATTGCCCCCCAAGACTTCATAGGTGATATGTGGTAGACAGCCCGCCTTAGACCGACTGTCCTGCCGCTGTTTGGAGTATGGCTTGAAGCTGTATTCTAATCCACTCCCTCGGCGTTCCGGCCACCGGTATTGCGCCTCAGCAGGGTGCTGCCTCTTTCAACACAACCCCTGCTGGTATTCTCCTTCTGCTTGATCTCGTTTCTCACTCAGCACAATCTGTCTCGCTTCTAGTCCTTTCCTTGAGTCCCGCCGCTTCCAGGAGCCTGCGCGGACCCGTTACGTTCTTTCAATGCCAAGCCTCTGCCAGGATCCCACCCCTGGCAGAGACCCTACAGTCTCTCCCTTCACAACACCCCCTGCCACAGGGTGTTGCTCCGTTCAATCCCGTCAGCGTTCTCTTCTAACTTCCTGCCTGACCCCCAGTTTACCCACTATGGTGGGGAGTGGCCTAATGAATAGCACCCTTAGCTCCCCCCGGAGGCCCAGCTGTGAAACATATTGGTGTCTGTGATACCTGATTGGAGGAACTCCTTCGGTGCCATCGAACGTACCATGGCTCCCCTTAGCGGCGAAGCCACAGTACTGCAACGACCAGAACTCTGGGGCGCTGCAGGTGGGGTTAGCTTTTTAGCTCTGCTATATGCTACATCTAAAACCTCTGATTGTACTACAACTGCTGCACCCAGTAAAATAAGTGATACATCGTTGGATTCTAGGCCTCTACATTATGCTTCTCTCAGAAGGAGACAGATTCCCTTTAAAGGGATTTTATTAGCCCAAACTTTATAAGCCGAGCACCTTGACTTGCAGATGATCTATTCCTTTAAAAAACTTCTGGTTTATTTTCGTCAGATACAAGAGTCTTAATGAGCCATTGCAGGAGTGCAGAGCAGCTATAGAAGGCATGAAATTATTAGATCAGTTCTTCCGCGATATTGATGATGAACTGGCATGGATCGAAGAAAAGATGCCGCTTGCCTCATCTAAAGAGTGCGGCCAGTCACTGACCACTGCTCAGGCATTGCTAGAGAAGCACCAGGTACCATCACTTAAACAGTGCGAAATAAATCTTGCAATAAAGTGCACGTACATTGTAAGAACGTTTACACTTTCTGGTCGGCAGAACTTAGAAAACGAAATCAGCAGTCGAGAAGCATTGACTAAAGCGGTGATGGGCACCGGACGGAAACTGGTGAGAGGAAACCATTTTGCCAGCCATGAGATTGACAATCGATTACGTCAGCTGGAAATGGCTGCAGAAACATTAAAAGCTGAAGCAGAGAGGAGACGAAAGCGGCTGACCCAGGCCTGCGAAGCCCAACAGTTTTTGACAGAGGTGAGGTTGGGGAAATGCTAAACTTAAAAGAGTAACTGTCATTTTAATTTTTACTTCATAAATCAATAATACACATGAAAGTAATCAACTTTGTAATATATGTAAAAGGAGAAATCTGCTTCTTTCTCCTCTTCGACTGATCATTCTGTATTCACGGGTAAAATCTGAATCCAGTGAATATAGACTTTCCCATTACTGAGATAGGAGATGACAGTTGGTGCTTATAAAGTTCTATGGAGAAGTGTAATTGTCGTTTTAGGAGACTGTACAACAGAATATCTGTCTGCCTCTAGCTCCTCTCTTCTCCATAGAATATTATGAGCACCAACTGTCATCTTCTATCTCAGGAATGAAAAAACCTGTTTTCACCAAAGGCAGATTTTTGCATATTTGAAATGGGAGATAGCAGGTGCTACTAATAAGATGCAATGTAAATTGGAGGAGGAGGGAGCTGCTAGTGGCAGAGCTTCTCCATCTTCCTCCTACTGTCTGCAAGGAATCATATAAGCAGTGACTGCCATGTTCTGTCTCAGTAATGTATGAAATCCGTCTTTGCTGAAGACATATTTTCCCATTACTGAAATAGATTACAGTTGGAGCTTGTGACATTCTATGCAGGAGAAGGGAGGAGCTAAAGACAGATAGACCTTCTGCTGCAAGTTCTCCTGAAACAACAATGACAGTTTTCCATAGAACTTTATGAGCACCAGCTGTCATTCTCTATCTTTGTAATGTAATAATCTCTCTTCACTCGATACTGATTTTACCCATGAATTAAGAATTTTGAAAATGAATCAGTCGAGGAGAAGAAAGAAGCATATTTTTCTGATAAGATATATTACAAGATGTCTTATATTTTCATGCTTCCCACTGATTTATCTCATACAAATTTTCCATGACTGCTACGCTCTAATGGCTGTGATATGCCCTTTGAGACAGTATCGCCTGACCACACTACAGCTTCTTGGCACCCATGTATTTGCATACTTCGCTGTATTCATTCTTGCTCTGAACCCCTTGAAACGCCTTTGCTTATTTTCAGCTCTTAGAAGCAGAAGTATGGATGGCAGAGAGAGGTATTATAATTAAGTCTTCAGACAGTGGAAAAAATGAAGAATCCACCCAAGCACTAGTGCGGAAATTAGATACCACCATACGGGACCTTGAAGGCTTCTCCCCAAGAATCAACAAGCTGAAAGAAACCGGAAAAAGTTTGGAGAGTGATAACGAAAACCCAGAGAGGTATCACAATTATGTCTAAAAGAGGAATCACTTAATTATTTGTAGGGTCCTATCTCTGAGACTCTTATTAATCTTAAGAATGGCGCGACCACAGCTCTGGTAAAGTGCTACCCCCACTTGCTTTTTTCCCTACACAGCAGTGCTGCGCTATTCAGCTAGATCTAAATTTGTCCTAATGTAATATTCAAAATATATATATATTTTTTTTTTAAATAAAAACACCTACAGAGTAAAGTATATTGCGTATGTCTCTTATAGTTCAGCAGTGATCCCAAAACTGCAGTCAGTTCTGAGGGAATATCACTCCCTGCTGGAGAAAGCCGAGCTGCGCAGAGGTCAGTTACAGCAGCAATATCAGCTGTTCCAGTATCTAAAAGAAGCTGATACCGTAGAGGCCTGGCTGCTTAGCAAGAAGACCACGGCTGAATCTGATGACTTTGGACAAGATCTGGAAGGCTTCAAGGTAAAGGAGCATGTGTTAATCACCTGCAGGAATCATTGTGCTGGACTAAGAATACACAGAATTTGCTTAAAGGGGTTTGCGTTACCTTCTTAGATGGGTAAAATTGAAAAGTGCTTGTAAAAAAAAGCCACTTAGCAATTTACTTCTTATTAAAGTTCCCATTCTGGAAGGATTTTAATGCTATAGTTTCCTGCTCAATGTCCAGGTTACAGACCACCTCTGCATCTTATCAGCGGTGGTCGGTTTCCTAGGTAAGATCTTTGCTATACAGTTTACATGTGCTGCTCTGAAGCTTCAGTGTCTCTGCACTCCTCCGATCCTGCAGGGGCAAAGTTACCTGTGCTTGCAGAATGGGAAAGTGCACAATTCGGGCCAGTGGCGCACTCGTGCCTTTGGTTCGAACTGTCAGTCATCAAGAGTGCTGTGTCCTTAGCAAACAGGGAGCCGGGTGGCTGGAGAGCGGTGTGTTCCTAAAGCCAGAAGACGAGACAAACCCTTTAAAGTCTGACAGGTAAGGCATCTATCATTAATATCTACTAGAGATAAGTAGATCACTTCATGCAACCCTTGTCCACGGTACAAGCCAGTGCTCTCTGACCTTGGACAGGAGCTGCATGAATTTCCTAAGCTCCCGGTTCCCCGGCACAACATTTGATGTGCCGGTCTAGCATGATGTCTCATTTTATTCTCTGGCCAGGTGTACAGGTGATGTCTCACCAGCCCGGCTAACCATAAGCCAAGACTTGGATTCTGGAGATTAAGGAAATCCTCCTATCCATGGCCAGAGAGCACCGACCTGTCCGGTGGATCAAGGCTGCATAATGCGATCCATTCATCTCTATTATCTACTGTATATTATAATGTTGGAAATTGTATTTCCACTCTTGTGTAGTTGTCATTTTTCTGTATTCTATTTGTGGCACCTTTTGCCAATGGCCTGTCCTCTAGAACTACTCTGACACCTGCTGGCTGTAACGCTGCAGGAGTGCATAGCTGACGCATTTCGGATATATTTTACCTGCTCACCATGTATATTTATTTAGGCATGGCATTGGGTCAAGGCTATTTATGTGCAATTTATGTTGTAGGCTTAAAGCCTTATAAGTGATGAGATCTTAGAATAGGCTGATACCCCCTGATTGTTGGGGATCCCATTCATTGTATAGCAGTGACAAGAGTTTTAGAAAGAGTTTCTGTTCTCTTTCTCACTGAAGAGGCTATTTGCATATAGATTTTTTTCAGAAGAGAACTCCAGGATTTATGATAACTCACTAGTGCTTGTTCAGGTGGTATATTAATATATTGTATGGACTGCCTACCATACTTATCTCAGGGTCTGCGCAAGTATTGGGGAGGGACTTCAGAATAGAGAGGTAAGTTCCTGGAGCTAAATGGTTATCTGTTAGTGGAAACACACCTTAAGATTTCCGGTTATATGTTATGTCTTTTCTCTTTACAGCTCTTAGCGAAACAGTTTGAGAACTTTGTCAAGGAAGTAGAGACTTTGGGTAAAAGCAAAGTGTGGTCTCTAAATGAGTTGGCATCAGGACTGCTGAAAGAGTCTCACGGCCAGGCTGAAGGAATAAAAAAGAAAGCAGAGGAGGTGAACCGCACTTGGGATGCCCTCTGTCAGTCAATCGAAAACCGTGCTAAGGTATGTGCCTCTTTAAAGAGGTTCAACTTTATTATAAACTTAGCTTCCATATGTAGGGAAGGAAAAAAAGGTAATCTGCTCACCTTCAAGGGAGGACAGTTTAGTGTGAAAACCACTTGTAGTCACATAGGAACCATGGTAGACCTTGTTTGGTCAGGATGTGGTGCAGGGAGTGTAGGAACTCACCAGGCTGGTATCCAGGTCACAAATGTAAGAAGGGTCCATGAGGACTGAGGTCCAGGACCAATGGGAAAATGTTAAAGCATAGTTTTATCTGTGACATTAAAAACATGGTGAGAAAAAGCGAAAAGATTAAGGATCCATAAGCTTACGCATTTCAGGTTAACAATCCTTATTCATAGCTGAACTGATGTAAAAATGCTAATATTTTAAAACTTTTGGAGAATTCCCCTTTTCAGTTCATGGGTAAATTTACTTTTCTTCTTGAGCTTAAATGGACTGGATGGAGATAAGACCCTTTTTTATTGCACAAGTACTATGGTGTTTTATATTTTGGAGAAATGTTTTTTTTAGCTATGAGAACTGATGTTACAAGTGTTTCCCATTCTTTTTTATTATTAGATTTTGACCAAAGCTCAGCAGGTCCATCAATTTGATCATGAGGTTGATGAATTACTTTGCTGGATACAAGAGAAGGAAGTTACGGTGAACAACGATGACTATGGTTATGACCTGATGGGGGTGCAGACTTTGCTAAGCCAACATGAGGGTTTTGAAGTGAGTCACTTTTACTGACAAATCCCATCTTTAGTTAATCTTGACAGATCTACTTACCGTACTTTTATAATAGTTACCTTGCCTTCATAATACTGTAAATAATTTTGCATTGTTGCAGATCATGTAAAGGGGTTGTCCAGACTTAGGCCAAAAGTCTGTAGTCATTCCCTGGCATTCCCAGAGTTTACTTGGCACAAGACTGCAAATATTCAAGTCACACACATGCAGCCACATGGCCACTCACTTACACCAGGGAATCGTGACCAAGTGCATACTGCATGCTGTCATAATAGGGCAGTCTGCGGTCACACAGAGTGAGTGCAGAACTTTTTCCCCAAATCTGGACAACCCTTTTGATAACTATGTTTTATTGGCCATACAGGCTGTTGTATGATGGTCATTCATGACATTATTTTCCAATTCCACTGTTAGGCAAATCTGTCACCAGATTTCACAATATTAACTACATGCATTATTAAACAGTTCTGGGACATAAGTATGTTGTACTTACTATGAAAATCAATGTAAAACAAACTGTATACTTTATAAAAGTACTACTGCATCTCCATCCACCTAGCCTGACTGACAGCTCCTAAGTGTTCCTCCTCCCTGTTTGGATCTTACACTGTTCGGTACAAGCTGCAGCTTTCATTCATGCTGGGTACATGGAGACTGAATACACTTTGACTGATTAGCTGACTGTCACACTGGACTCGCAGAATGCTCATCTTATTAAAGCGATGCCCGGGGGACCACCACGGTGCAGGAAGACTACTGTACACAGGATGAGGTGCAAACAACAAAGGATAGATTTATTGGGAGGCAAGGAATGAAGTGGGTGAGGAAGATGCAAACGGGTATGCAATGGCAAGAGACACTTTACAAGAGTTATAAACTTTATCTTGTCCGTAAAATAGCACGGTGCTCCAACTATTACAGACTCAGAATATGTCTCACAAGCAAATTTAAACAATAAACAAATAACGATGCTACTCTACATATAACCTCCCTGGCCTTTACTAAGCAGGCCACACGGCTCCCGTGTACTGACAACTGAAGCCTACACTAGGCCCTAACAGGTGCACCAAACAGGAACAGACTCACGGTGATGTTGGGGACTCAGGTCCAGTCCCAAGGGGCCCCCAGAAGTCTAATATGGTGGTGCACACGGCTTTCTGTCATCTCTGTGAAGCGTGGTCTTCTCCTTGCTTCTGGATCCCAGGGATGCTCCTGGAAACTGTAAGTCCCTTTCTCAGTATATTCGTGGTTTCACGAGCTAGCACAGAACAGCCACCTTTGCTGTACCCGGAAAAGTCTTGCAAATTTCACAAGTACACTCCGTCCCAGGCTGTGGGACCTTTCTTGTAGCAAACAGCACAAAGTTCTCTCTCTAGCAGCTTCAGCTCACACACACAGTTTAGGCTCAACTCCTCCCCTAATTCTAGGGCAGTTCATCTTCACAGTCTATAGCAGGGGGAAACAGAACATTCAATCACGCCAGACAAAGGGGTGCAGCCTCTTAAAGTGACAGCGTGTTCCTTGCTGTCCATAACAGCACCACCCTCTTATATTATTATCAGAACTATTTAACCATTTTGACATAAATTTTCAAAGCAAATACAACTGCATCATGCAGTATACGAGATGAATTTTACAATGTATACAGTTGGTATGGTGAAATTTGGTAACAGATCTCAGTAATTTGGTGTAGAATTGAAATATCTATTACCAACACTCACACTTTTGTGCTTGACTATAAGGCCACGTGCACACGTTGCGGAAAGTGGTGCGGATTTTTCTGGACTGATTTTGGTAAATCCGCAGGTAAACCGCACTGGGGATTTACAGCGGATTTACCACAATTTTTTCGAGGATTTTGTGCGGATTCCACCTGCGGTTTTACACCTGCGGATTCCTATTGAGGAGCAGGTGTAAACCGCTGCAGAATAAACAACGCTACATTTCCACACGTTTTTTTCCACAGCATATGCACTGCAGATTTTGTTTTCCATAGGTTTACATGGTACTGTACAACGCATGGAAAACTGCTGCGAATCCGCAGTGGCCAATCTGATGCGGATCCGCAGCAAAATCCACAACGTGTGCACATACCCTCAGACAACGGGCTGCAACAGAAGACAAAAAATGTTAAGCCTTCCCCATCAACTGTTTGGCAGAAGATGGACGAGGTCAGAAGGAAAGTTATACCTGTGTAACTTTGAGTCTTTATTATTTTCTCTGTGTCCTGATACATCCCTAACACTCAGGGCAAATTTTGCTCCTGTTAGATTCTTACTGCAGCATCAGCACTGTTGTCTGGTACTCGCTACTGCCATGTCCACCTATCTCCCGGGAGGAGGTTGTTAGGAATTTTATACTGTCCTATATGGGCTGTTCACATTGGAATGACATCGATGAAACGTTTACAAACCTCCTCCCTCACCAGATCCTCTTTGCATTGCCAAGGATTGGGCTATACTGTGATTTTCTGCTTGTGATTCACGCTTAGGCCGGAGTCACACCAAACATGAAAAATCGGTCCGAATCTCCCTGCCGAGAGTCGCACGAAGGTCATGCTAGTACAATCCGATTTTTCACACCTATCATCCGATTTATATCCGATTGCAATGCGATTTTAACATGAGCTTTTACATACAGCAATTCTCTGTCAGTTACACATTGTTTTCAAAGGAGATATTCGTTAAAACACACACACATTATAAATGATAGAATCAAAGCTTGCAATTAATATGCCGCATACAGTAAAATCACAGAGTGACAGGTTAGAATAGAATAGATAGAATATATATACACATAGAATACATAGATATATACAGTGGCTACGGAAAGTATTCAGACCCCTTTAAATTTTTCACTATGTGTTTCATTGCAGCCATTTGGTAAATTTAAAAAAGTTTATTTTTTTTCTCATTAACCCCTTCACCCCCAAGGGTGGTTTGCACGTTAATGACCGGGCCAATTTTTACAATTCTGACCACTGTCCCTTTATGAGGTTATAACTCTGGAACGCTTCAACAGATCTTGGCGATTCAGACATTGTTTTCTCGTGACATATTGTACTTCATGATAGTGGTAAAATTTCTTCGATATAACTTGCGTTTATTTGTGAAAAAAAGGAATATTTGGCGAAAATTTTGAAAATTTCGCAATTTTCCAACTTTGAATTTTTATGCCCTTAAATCACAGACATATGTCACGCAAAATACTTAATAAGTAACATTTCCCACATGTCTACTTTACATCAGCACAATTTTGGAACCAAAATTTTTTTTTGTGACGGAGTTATAAGGGTTAATTTGAGGGGTCTATATTATAGAAAATACCCAAGTGTGACACCATTCTAAAAACTGCACCCCTCAAGGTACTCAAAACCACTTTCAAAAAGTTTATTAACCCTTCAGGTGTTTCACAGGAATTTTTGGAATGTTTAAATAAAAATAAACATTTAACTTTTTGTCACACAAAATTTATTTCAGCTCCAATTTGTTTTATTTTACCAAGGGTAACAGGAGAAAATAGACCCCAAAATTTGTTGTACAATTTGTCCTGAGTACGCTGATACCCCATATGTGGGGGTAAACCACTGTTTGGGCGCATGGCAGAGCTCGGAAGGAAAGGAGCGCCATTTGACTTTTCAATGCAAAATTGACTGGAATTGAGATGGGACGCCATGTTGCATTTGGAGAGCCCCTGATGTGCCTAAACATTGAAACCCCCCACAAGTGACACCATTTTGGAAAGTAGACCCCCTAAGGATCTTATCTAGATGTGTGGTGAGCACTTTGACCCAACAAGTGCTTCACAGAAGTTTATAATGCAGAGCCGTAAAAATAAAAAATCATATTTTTTCACAAAAATGATCTTTTCGCCCCCAATTTTTTATTTTCCCAAGGGTAAGAGAAGAAATTGGACCCGAAAAATTGTTGTGCAATTTGTCCTGAGTACACTGATACCCCATATGTGGGTGTAAACCATTGTTTGGGCGCAGGGCAGAGCTCGGAAGGGAAGGAGCGCCATTTGACTTTTCAATGCAAAATTGACTGGAATTGAGATGGGACGCCATGTTGCGTTTGGAGAGCCCCTGATGTGCCTAAACATTGAAACCCTGTACAAGTGACACCATTTTGGAAAGTAGACCCCTTAAGGAACTTATCTAGATGTGTGTTGAGCACTTTGACCCAACAAGTGCTTCACAGAAGTTTATAATGCAGAGCCGTAAAAATAAAAAATCATATTTTTTCACAAAAATGATCTTTTCGCCCCCAATTTTTTATTTTCCCAAGGGTAAGAGAAGAAATTGGACCCGAAAAATTGTTGTGCAATTTGTCCTGAGTACACTGATACCCCATATGTGGGTGTAAACCATTGTTTGGGCGCAGGGCAGAGCTCGGAAGGGAAGGAGCGCCATTTGACTTTTCAATGCAAAATTGACTGGAATTGAGATGGGACGCCATGTTGCGTTTGGAGAGCCCCTGATGTGCCTAAACATTGAAACCCTGTACAAGTGACACCATTTTGGAAAGTAGACCCCTTAAGGAACTTATCTAGATGTGTGTTGAGCACTTTGACCCAACAAGTGCTTCACAGAAGTTTATAATGCAGAGCCGTAAAAATAAAAAATAATATTTTTTCACAAAAATGATCTTTTCGCCCCCAATTTTTTATTTTCCCAAGGGTAAGAGAAGAAATTGGACACGAAAAATTGTTGTGCAATTTGTCCTGAGTACGCTGATACCCTATATGTGGGTGTAAACCATTGTTTGGGCGCAGGGCAGAGCTCGGAAGGGAAGGAGCGCCATTTGACTTTTCAATGCAAAATTGACTGGAATTGAGATGGGACGCCATGTTGCGTTTGGAGAGCCCCTGATGTGCCTAAACATTGAAACCCTGTACAAGTGACACCATTTTGGAAAGTAGACCCCTTAAGGAACTTATCTAGATGTGTGTTGAGCACTTTGACCCAACAAGTGCTTCACAGAAGTTTATAATGCAGAGCCGTAAAAATAAAAAATCATATTTTTTCACAAAAATGATCTTTTCGCCCCCAGTTTTTTATTTTCCCAAGGGTAAGAGAAGAAATTGGACCCGAAAAATTGTTGTGCAATTTGTCCTGAGTACGCTGATACCCCATATGTGGGTGTAAACCATTGTTTGGGCGCAGGGCAGAGCTCGGAAGGGAAGGAGCGCCATTTGACTTTTCAATGCAAAATTGACTGGAATTGAGATGGGACGCCATGTTGCGTTTGGAGAGCCCCTGATGTGCCTAAACATTGAAACCCTGTACAAGTGACACCATTTTGGAAAGTAGACCCCCTAAGGAACTTATCTAGATGTGTTTTGAGAGCTTTGAACCCCCAAGTGTTTCACTACAGTTTATAACGCAGAGCCGTGAAAATAAAAATTCCTTTTTTTTTTCACAAAAATGATTTTTAGCCCCCAGTTTTGTATTTTCACAAGGGTATCAGGATAAATTGGACCCCAATAGTTGTTGTCCAATTTGTCCTGAGTACGCTGATACCCCATATGTGGGGGGGAACCACTGTTTGGGCGCATGACAGAGCTCGGAAGGGAAGGAGCGCCATTTGGAATGCAGACTTAAATGGATTGGTCTGCAGGCGTCACGTTGCATTTGCAGAGCCCCTGATGTACCCAAACAGTACAAACCCCCCACAAGTGACCCCATATCGGAAACTAGACCCCCCAAGGAACTTATCTAGATGTGTTGTGAGAACTTTGAACCCCCAAGTGTTTCACTACAGTTTACAACGCAGAGCCGTGAAAATAAAAAATCCTTTTTTTCCCACAAAACTTATTTTTTGGCCCCCAGTTTTGTATTTTCCCAAGGGTAGCAGGAGAACTTGGACCCCAAAAGATGATGTCCAATTTGTCCTGAGTACGCTGATACCCCATATGTTGGGGTAAACCCCTGTTTGGGCACACGGGAGAGCTCTGAAGGGAAGGAGCACTGTTTTCCTTTTTCAACGCAGAATTGGCTGGAATTCAGATCGGATGCCATGTCCCGTTTGGAGAGCCCCTGATGTGCCTAAACAGTGGAAACCCCCCAATTATAACTGAAACCCTAATCCAAACACACCCCTTACCCTAATCCCAACAGTAACCCTAACCACTCCTCTAACCCAGACACACCCAACCCTATTCCCAACCGTAAATGTAATCCAAACCCTAACCCTATCTTTAGCCCCAACCCTAACTGTAGCCCCAACCCTAGCCCCAACCCTAGCCCTAAGCCTAGCCCTAACCCTAGCAATAACCCTAGCCCTATCACTAGCCCTAACACTAGCCGTAACACTAGCCCTAACCCTAGCCCTAACCCTAGCCCCAACCCTAGCCCCAACCCTAACCCTAGCCCCAACCCCAGCCCTAACCCTTGCCCTAACCCTAACCCTAGCCCTAACTCTAGCCCTAACTCTAGCCCTAACTCTAGCCCTAACTCTAGCCCTAACTCTAGTCCTAACTCTAGTCCTAACTCTAGTCCTAACTCTAGCCCTAACCCTAACCCTAATGGGAAAATGGAAATAAATACATTTTTTAATTTTTCCATAACTAAGGGGGTGATGAAGGGGGGTTTGATTTACTTTTATAGCGGGTTTTTTAGCGGATTTTTATGATTGGCAGCCGTCACACACTGAAAGACGCTTTTCATTGCAAAAAATATTTTTTGCGTTACCACATTTTGAGAGCTGTAATTTTTCCATATTTGAGTCCACAGAGTCATGTGAGATCTTGTTTTTTGTGGGACGAGTTGACGTTTTTATTGGTAACATTTTAAGACACGTGACATTTTTTGATCGCTTTTTATTCCGATTTTTGTGAGGCAGAGTGATCAAAAACCAGCTATTCATGAATTTCTTTTGGGGGAGGCGTTTATACCGTTCCGCGTTTGGTAAAATTGATAAAGCAGTTTTATTCGTCAGGTCAGTACGATTACAGCGATACCTCATTTATATCATTTTTTTTATGTTTTGGCGCTTTTATACGATAAAAACTATTTTATAGAAAAAATAATTATTTTGGTATCGCTTTATTCTCAGGACTATAACTTTTTTATTTTTTTGCTGATGATGGTGTATGGTGGCTCGTTTTTTGCGGGACAAGATGACGTTTTCAGCGATACCATGGTTATTTATATCAGTCTTTTTGATCGCGTGTTATTCCACTTTTTGTTCGGCAGTATGATAATAAAGCGTTGTTTTTTGCCTAGTTTTTTTTTTTTTTTTCTTACGGTGTTTACTGAAGGGGTTAACTAGTGGGGCAGTTTTATAGGTTGGGTCGTTACGGACACGGCGATACTAAATATGTGTACTTTTATTGTTTTTTTAATTTTATTTAGCAAAAGAAATCTATTTATGGGAATATTTTTATTTATTTTTTTATTTATTTTGGATATTTTTTTTATTTTATTTTTTTACACATGTGGGGAATTTTTTTTTTACTTTTTTACTTTGTCCCAGGGGGGGACATCACAGATCACTGATCTGGCAGTGTGCACAGCACTCTGCCAGATCTGCGATCTGCTGTGCAGGGCTGCAGGCTTACCAAGTGTCTGCACTGAGCAGACACTCGGTAAGCCACCTCCCTCCCTGCAGGACCCGGATGCCGCGGCCATCTTGGATCCGGGACCTGCGGCGAGGAGGGAGGTAGGAGACCCTCGGAGCAACGTGATCACATCGCGTTGCTCCGGGGGTCTCAGGGAAGCCCGCAGGGAGCCCCCTCCCTGCGCGATGCTTCCCTATACCGCCGGTACACCGCGATCATGTTTGATCGCGGTGTGCCGGGGGTTAATGTGCTGGGGGCGGTCCGTGACCGCTCCTGGCACATAGTGCCGGATGTCAGCTGCGATATGCAGCTGACACCCGGCCGCGATCGGCCGCGCTCCCCCCGTGAGCGCGGCCGATCGCGTATGACGTACTATCCCGTCGGTGGTCATACGGGCCCACCCCACCTCGACGGGATAGTACGTCAGATGTCAGGAAGGGGTTAATGTTCACTCTGCACCCCATCTTGACTGAAAAACTGAAAAAAGCAGAAATGTAGCAATTTTTGCAAATTTATAAAAAATGAAAAACTGAAATATCACATAGTCATAAGTATTCAGACCCTTTGCTCAGTATTGAGTAGAAGCACCCTTTTGAGCTAGTACAGCCATGAGTCTTCTTGGGAATTATGTAAGTTTTTCACTTCCTGGATTTGGGGATCCTCTGCCATTCTTCCTTGCAGATCCTCTCCAGTTCCATCAGGTTGGATGGTGAACGTTGGTGGACAGCCATTTTCAGGTCTCAACATAGATGCTCAATTGGATTTAGATCAGGGCTCTGACTGGGCCAGACAAGAATGATCACAGAGTTGTTCTGAAGCCAGTCCTTTGTTATTTTAGCTGTGTGCTTAGGGTCATTGTCTTGTTGGAAGGTGAACCTTCGGCCAAGTCTGAGGTCCAGAGCACTCTGGAAGAGGTTTTCATCCAGGATATCTCTGCATTTGGCCATATTCATGTTTCCTTCAATGACAACCAGTTGTCCTGTCCCTGCAGCTGTAAAACACCCCCACAGCATGATGCTGCCACCACTATGTTTCACTGTTGGGTTGTATTGGGCAGGTGATGAGCAGTGCCTGGTTTTCTCCACACATACCGCTCAGAATTATCACCAAAAAAGTCTATCTTCGTCTCATCAGACCAGAGAATCTTATTTCTCATAGTCTGGGAGTCCTTCATGTGTTTTTTTAGCAAACTCTATGTGGGCTTTCATATGTGTTGCACTGAAGAGAGGTTCTGTCGGGCCACTCTGCCATAAAGGCCGGACTGGTGGAGGGCTGCACTGATAGTTGACTTTGTGGAACTTTCTCCCATCTCCCTACTGCATCTCTGGAGCTTGGGGTTCTTCTTTACCTCTCTTACTAAGGCTCTTCTCCCATGATTGCTCAGTTTGGCTGGACTGCCAGGTCTAGGAAGACTTCTGGTGCTCCCAAACTTCTTCCATTTAAGGATTATGGAGGCTACTGTGCTTATAGGAACCTTGAGTGCTGCAGAAATTCTGTTGTAACCTTGGCCAGATCTGTCCCTTGCCACAATTCTGTCTCTGAGCTTCTTGGCCAGATCCTTTGACCTCATGATTCTCATTTGGTCTGATATGCACTGTGGGCTGTGAGGTCTTATATAGACAGGTGTGTGCCTTTCTAAATCAAGGCCTATTAGTTTAATTAAACCCAGCTGGCCTCCATTGAAGAAGTAGAACAATCTCAAGGAGGATCACAAGGAAATGGACACTGTGACACCCCTGGGTCCTGGTCGTCACAGTGGCATTGCTTTCCTCACGGGGAGAGTGATGTCACGCTTGGAAGCGTTGAAGGATCTCTTTTATCAGGTAACCACAATACACACAACATGTTCACACTCCAGGCCAGAAGGGGGAGCTCTAAACCTAGTTTAGGGTGAACTCCCTTATAAATACATTCTGATCTGGAGGGAAAGGGAGATTAGACAGTCTGTCAGAGGAAACAGGGCTGGTTTTAGGCAAAGTGGGGCCCTAGGTAAAGTTTAAAATGGGCCCCAAAAATGAGTTTGATCGACAATACTGAAGTCGTTCAACGCTTGTTTCCCGGCCTCTTTCCACCGTCTGAGAAAGATTGATGGGGACAGAACGATCACTAATAGATCACTAACAGATCACCATACAGTATCATGTTATCAGCAGCACATCTACAGTTTACGCCGGCGATGTGCTGCTGAGAACAATGATTTTTGTTCCAGAAAAAACAATCTGAATAAGCAGCATTTTACTTGTTTAGTATAATACACCCCATAGTCCTCCATATATTATAATGTGCACCACAGTCCTCCATATAGTATAATACACTCCCTATAGTCCTTCATATATTAAAATACACTGCTCAGTCCTCCACATAATATAATACACTCCTCATAGTCCTCCATATAGCATAATACACTCCTCATAGTGCTCCATATAGTATAATGCACCGCCATAGTCATCCATGTAGTACAATTCACTTCCCATAGTATAATGCACCCCATAGTTTTTCATATAGTATAATGTATTCCCCATAGTCCTCGATACAGTATAATGCAGCCCACATATAATATAATGCAGCCACCACCCTACAGAGTATAATGCAGCCACCCCACAGAGTATAATGCAACCACCCACATAGTATAATGTAACCCCCCATAATATATAATGCAGCCCCCTCATAGTATAATGTAGCCCCCTCATAGAGTATGATGCAATCACCCCTCATAGGATATAAATATAATACAGCCCCCCATAGAATATAATGTAGCCCCATCAAAGAGTATGATGCAATCATCCCTCATAAAATCTAATACAGCCCACCATAGAATATAATACAGCCCACCTCCCCATAATATATAATGTAGCCCCCCATAGAATATAATGCAGCCCCCATAGTATATAACACAGCCTCCCCATAGAATATAATGTACCCCCATAGTATATAACACAGCTTCCCCCATAGAATATAATGTACCCCCCAAGTATAAAACACAACCACATAATATATAACACAGCCTCCCCCATAGAATATAATATAGTATAATACACTCCCTATAGTCCTCCATATATTAAAATACACTGCTCAGTCCTCCACATAATATAATACACTCCTCATAGTCCTCCATATAGCATAATACACTCCTCATAGTGCTCCATATAGTATAATGCACCGCCATAGTCATCCATGTAGTACAATTCACTTCCCATAGTATAATGCACCCCATAGTTCTTCATATAGTATAATGTATTCCCCATAGTCCTCGGTACAGTATAATGCAGCCCACATATAGTATAATGCAGCCACCACCCTACAGAGTATAATGCAGCCACCCCAGAGTATAATGCAGCCACCCCACAGAGTATAATGCAGCCACCCCACAGAGTATAATGCAGCCACCCCACAGAGTACAATGCAACCACCCCCACATAGTATAATGTAACCCCCCATAAAATATAATGCAGCCCCCTCATAGTATAATGTAGCCCCCTCATAGAGTATGATGCAATCACCCCTCATAGAATATAAATATAATACAGCCCCCCATAGAATATAATGTAGCCCCATCAAAGAGTATGATGCAATCATCCCTCATAAAATCTAATACGGCCCACCATAGAATATAATACAGCCCACCTCCCAATAATATATAATGTAGCCCCCCATAGAATATAATGCAGCCCCCATAGTATATAACACAGCCTCCCCCATAGAATATAATGTACCCCCCATAGTATATAACACAGCTTCCCCCATAGAATATAATGTACCCCCCATAGTATATAACACAGCTTCCCCCATAGAATATAATGTACCCCCAAGTATAAAACACAGCCACATAATATATAACACAGCCTCCCCCATAGAATATAATATACCCCCATAGTATATAACACAGCCTCCCACATAGAATATAATATACCCCCTCAATAGTATATAACACAGCCACAAAGTATATAACACGACCTCCCCCATAGAAAATAATATACCCCCATAGTATATAGCACAGCCCACATAGTATATTGCACAGCCTGCATAGTATAACACAGGCCGCATAGTATATAGCACAGCCCGCGTAGTAGATAACACAGCCCACATAGTAGATAACACAGCTCACATACTATATAACACAGCCCACGTAATATATAACACAGAACACGTAGTATATAGCACAGCCCACGTAGTATATAGCGCAGCCATGTAGTATATAGCACAGCCCACATAGTAGTATATAACACAGCCCACATAGTAGTATATAAAACAGCCCATGTAGTATATAACACAGCCCACATAGTATATAACACAGCCCACGTAGTATATAGCACAGACACGTAGTATATAGCACAGCCACGTAGTAGTATACAGCACAGCCCACGTAGTAGTATACAGCACAGCCCACATAGTAGCATACAGCAAAGCCCACGTAGTAGTATACAGCAAAGCCCACGTAGTAGTATACAGCACAGCCCACGTAGTAGTATATAGCACAGCCCACCTAGTTGTATATAGCACAGCTCACATAGTAGTATATAGCACAGCCCACATAGTAGTATATAGCACAGCCCGCATCTCTCCCCCCTCCGAGAATGGCCCCACAGTCCAGTAAAAAAAAACACACTCCTCACCTCTCCTCGTGCCCACGCTGCTCCCTGCTCCTGTCTCGGCGGCTGCCGCTGCACTGCCTGGCACACAGTGAGTGCGCAATGACGTTATCGCACACCCGCAGTGTCAGAGGCAGAGTGGGGAATGATGGGAGAGGGAGCATCAGGTGACGCTCTCTCCTCCATCATTGCTTTGAACTGTAACGGCAGATGTCGGTATAGTTCAATGCGGCGGTGGCGGGGTAGTCGACCTGGTGGCAGGCGGGTCCCCTTGCCTCACAGGGGCCCCAGCTAGCAACACATCACGCAGTCGCTATGGGGCCCCTGTGAGGGGGAGCGGGGGCCCCTGGCAGATGCCTGGTCTGCCTGACCCTAACGCCGGCCTTGAGAGGCCAGAGAAGAGAGCAGTCAGACATTGAGTGTCGGAAGGACTGAAGGAGCCGTGTAGTCAGAGTTGTTACAGCTCCTAAAGAAAGAGAATTAAGAAGGAAAGGACAGCTTGTGTGAAGCGTGCAGGAGAGCAAAGCACAGGAGAGTGATACCAATGGACCAGAGCAGTGAATTAGCTACCTCCCTGGCTGGCTCTGATTACCGGTAGCCGGAACACCGAGGTTGTGCTTGACTCTAAGACAGCAGAAACCGGCAGGACAGCTGGATTACATATCACCTGTCTGCCTTAATACCCAGGAGGCACAGTGGCACATAGAGCCCGGGTCGTGATAGAGACCCTGTAAAAAGGCTCTAGTCACCTGCCATACTTGTTTGTGTCCCACCTTTATGGAGGACAGAGAGAACTGTGAGGACCTTATCAGGAGCCATAGGCAGTAAGGGACTACAATACCACCACGCTATGAGGAAGGCTGTTAACTCCACCTGGTAAAGTTGACTCTGAATTCGCATCCAAGCTGGCCGGACCCTGCCTGCCCTGTGATCTGGTGCCCTGGACTGTGGCTGCCTGAAGTCTTCAGTAAACCAGGTAAAGAGACTGCAGACCTGTGTCCTCGTTCTTTACTGCACCACTCACCATCTTCCATTTATTCACTGGGAGTCCTGGGGACCTACTTCACCTGTGGGAAATTATACCATCTAGCTGCGATAACATCACCCCAGAGGACCCCTTTTAGCAGCGTCGGTCCCCCTGACCGAATACCACAGGTGACGTCACGAACACAAACTTTATTCAAAACCCCTTTAAGGACATTCCCTTTAACATGGGCGCCCAGGGCCACGGACCGGGTCGCCACCGTGACATCCCCCTGTGAAGACCGGACCCGATACCGGGTACCCCATGGCCCTTGCGGGCATTTCAACAGCATGTGACTTAAATATGAGTGTCTGAGCAAAGGGTCTGAATACTTATGACCATGTGATGTTTCAGTTTTTTCTTTTTTATTAAATTTGCAAAATTTCTACATTTCTGTTTTTTTCAGTCAAGATGCGGTGCAGAGTGTATGTTAATGTGAAAAAATGAACTTTTTTGAATTTACTAAATGGCTGCAATGAAACAGAGTGAAAAATTTAAAGTGGTCGGAATACTCTCCGTACCCAATGAATATATCTATGTATCCAATGTGTATATATTCTATTCTAACCTGTCAGTGTGATTTTACTGTACGCGGCAGATGAATTGCCGGCTTTCACAAGGAGACTGTTTTCTAAAAATCAGACAGCACTCGCATGGTCCAAATGCTGTGCGATTTTTTTTCTCGCACCCATGGGCTTGCATTGGCGAGTCTCGGTGACAATCACAGCATGCTGCGATATTACACGCACATCGAATACGCCTGAGAAAATAAACGGTGATGTGAGCTGCCCCATAGATTAACACTGGTCCGAGTGCTATGCCATGTTTTCTCACATAGCACTCGCTCATATTCTACCATACTGTGATGCCGGCCTTGGGCTTGTTATACAAGTTTGCTTTTTAAACTTAAAACAAGCCTCCCATAGAAATTAGTGGGAGTTAAGATGCTTCAAAATTGCAGTCGGGCAGAATTATAAAGCTTTTTTTTTGGGGGGGGGGGGGATTAACGTGTCCCACAATAAAAAAAAAAAAAAGAAAAACAAGTCTTCATATATTTGTTAAATGATCAAAGATGAACAGTTTTTACAAGTACATTAAAAAATCATTATAGTATATTTGTACTTGAGAGTGTAGGACTGTTGTACAGGTCATGCCCTGCATATAGTTCAAGGATCATCTAGCAAAAACGTGCAATAGAAAATCGAGTAGGAGATAAATATAAAAGAATAAATCTTTATTGGATAATTTTAAAATGTAAACCCACAATTGGGCCAAACATTAAATGGGCAATAAGCCATTAAGCTACCCAAGAATGTGAAGTTTCCGCTACATCTCGGTGCCCATCAGTGGCTGCAATGGAGGCAGACGTTACAGTAATGTGTTGGCACGATAATGTACTCAAGCACGCACCTTACAATATTTGCTTGTCTCACTCTTAAGTTTCACGATACCAATTATATTTAATGTAGTAGTAACATTTTATTACAGAGGGATCTGGCGGCCATTAAAAAAGAAATGGAACAAGTCATTAAACAGGGACAATCTGTAAGTCAACTACACCCTCCGGTGCAGAAGAAAGTGGCAGAGAGAATGGAAGATGTGGCCATGAGCTGGGGAAGTCTAATAACCAAATCCCAAGAAAGGAAAGAAAAACTGACCCAAGCTGAACAAGTGCAGATGTATTTCAGCGAATGTGGCGAGCTCATGTAAGTGCTCAGGCAGGAAGAAGGGATTGATTACTTTAGTAAGTAAAGAGTCAGCATGCACCATTAAAGCGTAGGGAGCAGCTTTTCTCTGTAAGGGTACTAAATATGACCCCGCTGACCCTGGGGTATAGTGATTCTAACAATAAAAGGGTATTTACCACCAAGGTTTTCCTATACAATATGAGAGCAGCATCATATAGGGACAGAGACCCTGATTCCAGTGATGTGTCACTTTCTTGGCTGCTTGCTGTAGTTTGGATAAAATCCCCATTTTTTCTGCTGCAGATTCCCTGAATGCTGAGCTCTGCACAACCCCCGCCCACATCACTGATTGGCAGCTTTCTGTGGACGCTTTGCATAGGCAGAACGCTGCCAATCAGTGGTGGAGGCGGAGTTATACCGAGCTCGTGAATAAGGAGGACTACATGGCAGCAGGTTTACTAGTTCTCTAGTAATAATCTACTGATGATAACAATGATTCCATCAAGACTACAGCAAGCAGTGCAGTAACTAAGACATTGCTGGAATCAGGGTCTGCCTCTCTACATCATGCTGCTGTCAAATTAGGTAGTAAAAACCTGGTGACAGATGCCCTTTAGAGCACACATGCATTGGCTGACGCAGTCAATGAAGGGAATCAAGGTACCTCTCATGTAGGAGAACCCGGTGGTCAAAGATGTCGTTACTGTTTGGGAGAAACCGCTGTTCTAATTTACCAATGAAAAGGCAATTTTATTTTTATTACTTGATATATTTCTAATGTTGCTCTCTTCCACATTATTAGAGTCTGGGCAAGAGAGATTCATGCTCTAATGATATCTGAGGAGCTGACAAGTGATCTGGCCGGTGCAGAACAGCTGATTAAACGGCATGAAGAATACAAGAGAGAGATTGATCGGCACTGGGGAAAGTATGAAGAGCTTCAGAGAATGGGGAAGTCTCTCCTGGAGAAGAAGCACTTCATGTCTTTTGAGGTTAAACCCATTATCGAATATGAAATATATCTTGATGCCCCAATGACTCTATGAAAGTCTTCAAGTTATTTTCCACTAGTCAAATAAGAGGAGATTTGGCCTCTTTAACTCCTTCATCCCCGAGCCGGTTTTCACCAGGCCAAATTTTACAATTCTGACCAATGTCACTTTGTGTTAATAACTCTGGAACGCTTCAACGGAACACACTGATTCTGAGAATGTTTTTCGCAACATTGTACTACTTCATGTTAGTGGTAAATTTAGGCTGATAGTTTTTGCATTTATTTGTGATTGTTTTTAAAATATCAGAATTTTGGCAAAAATGTTGAAAATTTCACAATTTTCAAACTTTTAATTTTTAAGCCCTTAAACCAGAGTTATTATTATTATGTGACACAAAATAGTTAATAAATAGCATTTCCCACATGTCTACTTTACATCAGCATCATTTGGCTGGAATACCATAGAAGAGAAGCAGGACAAAGGCACAGCTGTATGACCTCAGGTTGATGAAGCTGCACACACACCAGGGTTTACGGGTGCCACTTCCAAAGAAAAAGAATCTGAAAGTCCATAGAAAACAAAGCGGATTGGCACATACCATCCCGTGCAACAGATAAAAAAAGCAAGTCACAAAAACACAGCCATGTCGAGTTTGTCATTAAAGCCTAATGGACCTTGTCCGAATAATCCATCTAGTTGTTTTTATTTACCGTATCTGTTTTTAACAATACTGCATGTACAGTATCTGGTTTTCACTTGATCACAATTAATGATATGCTTTCACTTGATGGTGGATGGGACAAGGGCAATGGCTGCTGATAAATATTCTCTGAGCTTTGTCCTACATATGACCTGTTGAAGCGCAATGTAAGCATGAAATGATCGTCGTCTGTATTTCCTCCACTGTTTTATCTGCCTGCTGTTGGTATGATGATGCCACAATAAAGGATTTTGTTGCACGGGACGGTATGTGCCAATCCGCTTTCTTTTCTATGGACATTTGGCTGGAATAGATTGCAGATGCCATGTCACATTTGAGTAGCCCCTAACATGCCAATAGAGCAGAAACCCCCAAAAGTGACCCCACTTTGGAAACTACACCTCTTGAGAAATTCATCTAGGGGTGTATTGGGGTGTATTGAGCATTTTTAATCTTAAGGCAATTCACAGAGTTGTAGAACATTAGGCTGAGTAAATGGAACATTTTTTCCACTAAAATGTTACTTTGAAGTTTTTTAATTTTCAAAAGGATATAATAGAAGAAAATGAACAGTACTATTTCCTTATAAATGTTGGAATCACTATCAATCACGGTATTTAGGAAGTTAAATGGCGCAGGGTGTGCAGCACCACTCCTGGCTGTGACAGCCAGATCTCGGCTATAATTTACTCCGAGCTTTTGGTGGCAAGCGTGCGGGCACAACTCCTGTTCCCGCATGATTGCCATGACATAATTTACGTCATTTTGTAGGAACCCCTTCTCGACCACGACGTAAGCTTTCATCAGATGTCGTGAAGGGATTAAAGGGAATTGCGAAACTGAAGCTCGAACAATGACTTGATACAAACATACATTTCAGATCGAAGAGAAAATCCATGAGCTGTCAGAGCTAATGGGGCTGGTGTCTGACACATGGAAGAGGAGGAAGGAGATCTATGACGAAAACCTGGAGATACAGTTGTTGTGGAGGGACCTAGAACAAGCAGACGGATGGCTGAACACTAAAGAACCCTATGTTTTGGATTCCAACTATGGGGTAAGACGTTCCATTCACGGTCGGTTATGAAAGTGACAACAATTCTAGAGCTTTAAAATACAGAAATAAAGAATATTGTGCTTCTATTTCACCATTGTGAACCAACAAGAAGTTTAGCCTCTTGTTTCACCTTGATGTAATATTTTAGCAAATATATAACCTGTCAGCTTATTCATGCTGCCCAACCCGCAGCCATCGTGAGTCCAAGCCTGACTGCACTATTGCAGCTAGGCATAAAAATCCAGCATCCGCATTATGAAATAATAAAACATGACTTTTAGTTATAGTAATTAAAATATATAAGAATGAAACATGTCAATAAAAACAGGGGCCAAAAAGAGGGAAGAAGATTAAGAACGTTTAGCTCAAAATGTGTAGATTTTTTTCCATCTAAGTAGATTGCAAGCACCTTACAAAAAACAAACAAAAAAAAAACAAAACAATATAACATAATACTTTATAAATTATTGTATTTAACAGAACCTATTCAAAGAAGTACTTGATATTCCCATAATCATAGCAAGGTTACACAATTATTCATCTCTGAACTTTACTCTATTTTAAAGTAACCTATAGGTACACCAAAATGGTATATACACATGCAAACTACCATTTATCCTGCAAAAAAAAGAAAGCCCCATGTTACTTTTTTTTTTTAACATCAATGTAGTATCAGAATCTAAAATGAAAAGTGGACACATTTTATGTGGTCCCGAAACCTTAAAATGTATTTACTCTGAAAAGGATAATAGTCTAGAAGGTGATAATTTTTGGATAAGATTTGATATTGGTCTTGCTAGGACTCCATACCACATGTGGAGGACCTGATAAAGAAACAAGAGGAATTTGAAAAGATGCTGGCAGCCCAAGGAGAGAAGTTTGAGATGCTGAAGAGGAAAACAAAGGTCAGTATTGGCTTTATGTAGACTATACCTATATGGTGAATATCTGGAAGCTGCTGTCACCTGAATAGTGCTGAGAAACACGTTCTGTACGCGCCACCGGCATTTGACAATGCCGGTGGCGCGTGCAGAACGTTTTTCTCAGCATAGAGAGGAGCGACACACGGGAGTTGGCATTGGTATTCACTATGGTCTGTAGTAAGCTTTGGTCTGAACATTTTTTGGGATGATATATAGCAAACCACATAAAGAAAACTGTGATGCAAATGGATGTGACCTAAAGGAAGAGGAAAATTCTGTCATATATAAAATTAAACACATATGAATATTATTGAATATATTGTTTACATCTCTAAAGTAATGTAAAGAAGCTGCGTAGAATAGATATTTATGGCCTGGGCCATTGCCGTATTCTGCAATAATCTTTATAAAGTAAAGTATTAGAGCTTCAAAAACATTTGTTTGAGCTCCATTATGTTTAAATTATTTAAAAAAATTAAGCATTTTTCCAAAAGGACTTGATTAAAATTATCCTACCACTCATATGCAAAAGATACGGTAATTCTCCCTTCTATCCCCTCTCTAACTTATTTCCCTAGAGATGAGTGTATGATTAGTTAGATGAGAGAACCCCTTAAAGTGGTTTATCGAGTGGAATAATTTGAAGTAAGGGTCCATTTATTGAATACCAAACTCACGTTACATCTTGTATCTTTCCTAGAGAGAACAGAACTTGTCTAAGCAACCTGAGTTTAATGAAAAAGAGCCGAAGAAACCTGAATCCTTTATTAGAGTACCTTCTCTAAAGAGGAAGCCGTCAGCAGACAGAAGAGGATTTCCCCAAAAATTGGGAAGCACAAGGGGTCTGTCTAGTCGTCCTGCCGCGGAATCAGTAAGCGCCACACAACAGAATCCCTCAGACAACCTAGATGGCAAGAGCAACACAACCAAGACCGAGCCAAAGACATCGAGTGTTCCAAATCTTCTAGATCTCCAGATCCCTACTTTGGAAAACCCCATTACATTCCCCGTATCCCAACCAATCGGGTCATCCTATCAGCAGCCACTGTCTCCAGTGCAATCATACCAAAGCTACAAAGTGCCAATTACAGAGGAAATCCTAAGCCATAGTCCATTAATTACTTTAGAAGACACCAAGTATCAACCCAAGGAAAAATCCCTTTTAAATCCAACAGATGCCTTTACATCACATAACTTTGCCCTATCCTCCGAGAAAACACAAAGTGGTGTTGTGGTATGTGGTGTGTGTTAGTATTAAAAAAATCTGTTCACCGTGTAATTAACATTTTCAACATCCTTTGTGCTAATGTATATATTGCATGTGCTCTGCAGGAGGAGAAGCCAACGGTTGGACTCGGTGATAAACTTCCAAAAGTTCCAGTTCTCTTTGACTTAATTCCTGAGACAACAACCATCACCGCTTTGGTAATGTAATTTTTGATCTGGAAATATAGGACACTTGGTTTTGAGCACATTTGATTTAGATTTTAGTATCTTTTCTGCAGATTTATCCGCTGTTGGTGATCATTTGGTGATCACAGAAACCGAAGGAGAAACTCATCCTATTGTTTGCAATAGGAGGATTCCCATCTGTCTGGCAAATCTGTTGTTTTGCCGTACAGGTCCAAAGGACCTAATGCAATATTATGATCCAGCCCCAGATAAAATGGAAAAAATACATAAATAAAGAACCCTGATGACAACTGATGCTTTCTTTAATCAATTGTCATCCGATGATTTGCATCAGGCTCAAAAAATTCAGCATGATGCAACTGAAGTAGGTGAATCCGGCATGAGACACTGTAAAAAATGGACATCCATTCACAAAGCACAATCACTTTTTAGCGCTTTCAACATTACAACGCTGACTTGCTGTGCAATTAATGTAGACAGCCACTTGGCTCCGTGTCAACTGGGCAACTCATCCATTTCAATACAAAATGTACGAACTGCCATGCTACACTGATTATGCATGCTCACTACATTAATTGCAGGGCTTTTTGTAGCCATTTGTATAGTACTTGTTATTTGGTACATCTGTATTGCCCAGCATGGGGGTGATAAAGAGGTGTATATAACTGCTTCATACATAATCCATTATTTCATATTTAAGGCCCATATATCCATAACTAATAGTCAGAATGGTATATTCATGATCATCTGTTACTAGACAATAAAAGTAATGCGTTGTCAATCATTGCTGATTCATACTCTCCAGAATTCACTGTATATAGACCAAATCTAGATTTACTTCATCAGTCGTCATCCCAATTTATGGTATTTTCCATTGTAATACCGACCTCAGAACTTGTGACAAATGAACACTTGGCTTCTTAGTAAGTGTAGACCAATATTAGATATAATTTGTTAGCAATCCATGTTCCTATGTTAAGTATTCATGGCATTTCTAGAGAATATTCCCACTAGGTGCAGATGCACTTTCAGAGCCTATTGGCAAATTTGTGGCTTCTAGTGATGAGCGAGTGTGCTCGTTACACGGGTTTTGGTGTTCTCTGAGTATCTTGGGCGTGCTCGTAGATTATGCTTGTGTCCGCGCAACTGCATGATTTGCAGCTGTTAGACAACCTGAACACATGCAGGGATTGCCTCTTTGTTAGGGAATCCCCACATGTATTCAGGCTGTCTAGCAGCCACAAATCATGCAGCAGCAGGAAAACATAATCTACGAGCATGGCCAAGATACTTGGAGAACACCCGAGCATGTGCGGAAAACCCGTGTAACGAGCACACTCGCTCCTCACTAGTGGCTTCCCCTTTCTCTACTAGGTTCAGTGGAAGGGTGGCAAGCATGGGAGTTACAGAAACGATTTTACTCTACTTGTTACCTTCAGTAGAAATGCCACAAATGCTTGAAATAGAAATTCACTTTTATTATGTATCCCAGCTGTAACTTGTACCTAAATGTCGATGATAAGTTAAGTCCTTACTATGCAGGAGGTGAAGGCACAATATTCTCTGCCGGAGGTGAAGCCACAATATGCAGTGCAGGAGGTGAAGCCGCAATATACAATACCGGAGGTGAAGCCGCAATATACAATACCAGAGGTGAAGCCACAATATACAATACCAGAGGTAAAGCCACAATATACAATACCGGAGGTGAAGCCGCAATATACAATACCAGAGGTGAAGCCACAATATACAATACCAGAGGTAAATCCGCAATATACAATACCGGAGGTGAAGCCACAATATACAATACCGGAGGTGAAGCCACAATATACAATACCAGAGGTGAAGCTACAATATACAATACCGGAGATGAAGCCGCAATATACAATACCGGAGGTGAAGCCACAATATACAATACCGGAGGTGAAGCCACAATATACAATACCGGAGATGAAGCCGCAATATACAATACCGGAGGTGAAGCCACAATATACAATACCGGAGGTGAAGCCACAATATACAATACCGGAGGTGAAGCCACAATATACAATACCAGAGGTGAAGCCGCAATACACAATACCGGAGGTGAAGCCACAATATACAATACCGGAGGTGAAGCCACAATATACAATACCAGAGGTGAAGCCGCAATACACAATACCGGAGGTGAAGCCACAATATACAATACCGGAGGTGAAGCTGCAATATAAAATACCGGAGGTGAAGCCACAATATACAATACCGGAGGTGAAGCCGCAATATTCTCAGCCGGACATGAAGCCACAATATACAATACCAGAGGTGAAGCCGCAATATACTGTATCAGAGGTGAAGCCACAATATACAATGCAGGAGGTGAAGCCGCAATATTCTTTGCCGGAGGTGAAACCGCAGGATATGATACCGGAAGTGAAACCGCAATATACAATACCGGAGGTGAAGCCGCAAGATTCTCTGCCAGAGGTGAAGCCGGAATATACAATACCGGAGGTGAAGCTGCAATATTCTCTGCCGGAGGTGAAGCCGCAATATACAATGCCAGAGACGAAGCCGCAATATTCTCTGCCGGAGGAGAAGCCGCAATATACAATACTAGAGATGAAGTCGCAATATTCTCTGTCAGATGTGAAGCCACAATATACAGTGCAGGAGGTGAACACGCAATATAATCTGCCAGAGATTAAACCGCAATATTCTCTGCTGGAGGTGAATCTGCCAACTACGCCATCAGAGGTGAAGCCGCTATTTACCGTGCCGGAGGTGAATCCGCCAAATACCCTGCCAGAGGTGAAGACGCAATATAACCTGATAGAGGTGAAACCACAATATTCTCTGCCGGAGGTGAAGCCGCAATCTTTGCTAGAACTTAATTTGGACTTTCCAAGTGGACCATCAAAACTACTAGATCTACCCACACCACCTTCTCCAGTAAGTGCAAACATTTCACATAATGACCAGTAATTATGACACTGTAATTATACTACACACTGCAATCTAAGATGCACATGACATCGTCCTCACTGTAAAAAGATGTATTGAGTAAAGCTTTTTACAGCAAATAGAAAACAAAAACAAAACACATAGATTTTGCAAAACTCAGCATGTCCTCTTTGTACCACAACTGAAGTTTTGGTTTGTTCTCTTTTCTTTCCTGACAGAGTCCTTCCTTTGATAGAATTATTAATGGATTCATGGAGACAAAGCAGACCCTTCTGCCCGGGGGAAAGGTATAAGCCATGATCACCGTTATGTGTACCGCGACCTGTGAATTGTGTACCCAAGACCTTGGTGTACCACATATTCCATCCCCAGCCACAAGGAGTAATAACTGCAGCTAATGACACTCTTTGGGCTCATAGTGATAGTATGCCAAAACCAGGAGTGGAACAAACGGATAAAAACTATAATTGAAAGATTGACACCAGTTCTGGGTTTTGGAGACACTCCTGGTTTTGGCGTACAAATACTGATGAAAAATCAGTGACGTCTGAATGAGCGCTTATAATGGATAGTTAGCGTGCCAAGGTTCGCAGGCAACATCTGTGTAAACGCTTCATTAGCATTCTAGTCATTGATAATTTTATTATTATTATTATTATTTATTTATATACCACCATTGATTCTATGGTGATGTACATGACACAGGGTTACATCAAAATACAAGTATCACTTACAGTAAACAAACTAACAATGGCAGACTGGTACAGAGGGGTGAGGACCATGTCCTTGCGGGCTTACATTCTACAGGATTATGGGGAAGGAGACAGTAGGTCGGGGGTTGCAGTAGCTCCAATGGTGTTGAGGTGGTCGTGTGGTCATTACAGGTTGTAAGCTTCTTTGAAGAGATGGGTTTTCAGGTTCTGTTTGAAGGATCCAAATGTGGTGGATAACCGGACGTGTTGGGGCACAGAATTCCAGAGGATGGGGGGTATTCGGGAGAAGTCTTGGAGGCGATTGGGTGAGGAGCGAATAAATGTGGAGGAGAGAAGAAGGACTTGGGAAAACCGGAGATTACGTGAGGGAAGATATTGAGAGATTAGTTCGGAAATGTACAGAGGAGAAAGGTTATGGATGGCTTTGTAGGTCAGTGTTAGTAGTTTAAACTAGATATGCTGGGAAAATGGGAGCCAGTGAAGGGATTTGCAAAGAGGGGAAGCCGGAGTGTAGCGAGGAGAGAGATTAATTAGTCGGGCAGCAGAGTTAAGGACGGACTGGAGAGGTGCGAGAGTGTTAGGTAGGCCACAGAGGAGGATGTTGCAATAGTCGAGGCAGGAGATGATTAGGGCATTCACAAGCATTTTGGTAGAGTGAGGGTTGAGGAAAGGACAGATTCTGGAAATATTTTTGAGCCGGAGGCGGCAGGAGGTAACGAGAGCTTGGATGTGTGGTTTGAAGGCAGGGCAGAGTCAAGGATTACTCAGAGGCAGCGGATTTTGGGGACAGCGGAAAGTGTGATTTCATTTATTGTGATAGATAGATCAGGTAGGGAGGGTATGTGAGATGGGGGAAAGATAATTAGTTCAGATTTGTCCACATTGAGTTTGAGGAAGCAAGAGGAGAAGAAGGAGGATATGGCTGATAGACACTCTGGGATTCTGGAGAACAGAAAGGTGACATCTGGGCCAGAGAGGTAGATCTGAGTGTCATCAGCATATAGATGGTACTGGAAGCCATAGGACTTTATGAGTTGTCCCAGGCCAAGGGTATAGATTGAGAAGAGAAGAGGTCCTAGGACAGAGCCATGAGGGACACCAACAGAGAGGGGGCGAGATGAAGAGGTAGTACGGGAGTAGGAAATGCTAAATGTGTGGTTGGTAAGGTATGAGGAGATCCAGGATAGGGCGAGGTCTTTGACACCAAAGGAAGAGAGAATCTATAGTAGGAGGCAGTGATCAACAGTGTTGAAGGCAGAGGACAGGTCTAGAAGGAGTATAGAGAATTGTCTGTTAGCTTTGGCTGTAAGCAAGTCGTTCGTAAGTTTGGTCAGGGCAGTCACAGTGGAATGGTGGGGACGGAAGCCAGATTGTAGGTTGCCGAAGAGAGAGTTAGATGCAAGGTGAGAGGAAAGTTCAGCATGGACATGCTGCTCAATGAGTGATTTGACCTGTTATTTTATAGATTTAATAACAGAAGTTCTTATATATTCTTAATTTATTCCTTCTTGGTTACTATGACATCCCATTATGACAATACCAGCAGCCATTGCAGCACTTTCATATAAGGGTGACAGTTTTTTCAATCTGTGTAACAGTTTATACATTTGTCTGTCACTTTGCTTTGCGATGCCCTTTAAGCCATCCTGACCTCGAAATGAAGCCGTTTTTTGCATGTATTTATATTGAACTACTACTAAATTAGTTTTTGGAATGAACATCATCTTTTTTTCATCAAGGACAACGCACCATGACCATATTGCTCCCAACTTATCTCCATTCAATGAAAGAAAGCAAAGATCTTGAAAACTAAGAAAAATTAAGTCTATGGCTGCCCAGAAAGTTGCAAATAATTACTTTTTATTTACCTAAATCCAGACTACAGATTTACAGTAGTTCTAGTTAAATCTTATTTCAAAATATAAAAAAATGTGTCTGTGACATGGCAGGAAAGGAGACGATACATTGCTTCTAAACATCAACTTCTCGCTTTTAATGTATATTCTGTATGTAAACCATGCACTGCTTGTATTACTGTAGGAAAATCCAGCCAACTACTGGAACTCATACTTTGTCACAATGCGAGGAAAGATCATGAGCTTCTATAAGGGCAAGAAGGATGAAACTAAGGTATTGTGCCCTAAAGGTTGTGGTTATAGAAGTGTGGCATCATACTTGTGCCCCAGACATATTCTCCTGTATTGAAAGTGTTGTCATGTACTCAGGGGTGAACCTAGCCTCTCTGCTGCCTGAGGTGAACTTCAAAACGGCGTCTTCCCCCAAACACAATTATGTCAGCGCCATCACACACACATACAAGAACCACACAGAAGAATCCAGAACAAGGATCATTAATGGTAATGGCAGGCCTGGCACAAACATACAGATACACAGTGATGACTGCAGAGCGGTGGTCCTGTAGGCAGACACAGTCCTGCATCCTTAGAGCACAGGAGGCAGCACTGATTGCCAACCTATTATCTCTAGCACACGCCTACAAAACTCTGGGCAGCTCCAACGTGACGGCTGCCTGGCTCTGACCAGTCAGACATGTCCACCATGCAGCACCGTCCACACACCACATGCAACAACCTGCAGTCTGAGCAACAACAAGCCGCCACTGCACTAACCTGGTAAAATGGCGCATCTTCCCCAACAGACCACGCCTCCTTCTCCCAAAACGCTTAGCCAATCGCAAGCGCACACAGCTAATAGCAGGGGCCTTCCAATGGGGTTTACCAAGGGATGTGGGAGCGGGAAGAAGGACGAGCTCCACCGACCAACCGCCGCTCGGAAGGAACACAGCTGGAATGACTGTATGTACCGAGGGGCAGCAATGGACCTGATGTGTAAGTTATCAATCAATCCTGCAGGAGAGGCGTATGTGAAAGGGACAATGCATCCTGCACCAGGAACGTACATAGAAGTCATGGGGCCCCATAGAAGAAATTCTAATTGCCCCCCCCCCCCTCAAAAAAAAGAATATTTGGCTTGATCACATAATATCTCACATCTTTGCTGCTGTTACAAAGTAATTTTCCCCCTATTGAAGCCCCTAGATTCCTCTTTCATTCTTTCATTGCCCCCATAAAGTGTGATGCCAACAAAAGTGTCCCAAAAACACTGTAATCCCCCCACAGTGAATTGCTCCAAAGGACCCTTCACACACACAGCATGATGACCCTACTGTACTCCCCATAAACTACTGCGGCACAGTATGATTCCCAACTGTTACCCCACACAGCCCTCCATTTAGTATAATGGACACACATACAGAACAGTATAATGGCCCCTACATCTCTTCACACTGTATAATGGCCCTCAGCACAGCCCTCAAATCACCCTCCGTAAAGTATAAAGGTTTCCTCATAGCCCTCTTTATTAAACCACAGAAAAAAATTCCAAAAGCAACTTACCATGGCCATCTAATACTATGCACAAGCTGGGTGCAGAGAACTTCCCAAGATGGAGATGTGGGCAGTGCCCTCATAGCCCTCTAAGTATTATCATGCCCCCACAGAGCCCTACAAATATAATGGTTTTTCATGTAGTATAATTGGCTCCAATGCACCTCCATAGCCCTCCATATAGTATTATGCACCCCCATAGAAAATGCACCTTATAATTCTCCATATATTATAATGCACCCCATAGTCCTCCATATATTATAAGGCAACCCCAGAGTCCTCCAAATACTATAATGCATCCCCCATAGCCCTCCATATACTATAATGCATCCCCCATAGCCCTTCATATACTATACAGCACCCCATGTACAATACAGAACCACCCTCATATACAGCACAGCGCCCCTATATACAACACAGCACAGCACCCCCATAAACAGCACAGCATCCCCATATACAGCACCTCTATATACAATACAGCACCCCTGTATACAATACAGCACCCCCCTCTACAGCACAGTATCCCCATATAAAGCACAGCACCCCCACATACCGCACAGCACTCCCATATACAGCACAGCACCCCCATATACAATACAGCACAGTACCGCCATATACAGCACCCCCGATATACAGCACAGGACCCACCATATACAGCACAGCACTGTCATATACAGCATGATAGTACCCCCTATATACAGCACAGCACCCCCCATATGCAGTACCCCCATATACAGCACAGCATCCCTATATACAGCACCCCTAAATACAATACAGCACCCCTGTATACAATACAGCACCCCACATATACAGCACAGCATCTCCATATACAGCACAGCACCCCCATATACAATACAGCACATTACCTCCATATACAGCACCCCGATATACAGCACAGCACCACCATAAACAGCATGGCAGCACCCTCTATATACAGCTCAGCACCCCATATACAATACAGCACCGCCTTATACAGTACAGCACCCCCCATATACAGCACTCCCATATACAGCACAGCAATGCCATATACAGCACAGCATCCCCATATACAGCACCCCTCATATACAGCACAGCACCCCCATATATAGCACAGCACCCCCATATACAATACAGCACCGCCATATACAGCACCGCCATATACAGCACCCCCATATACAGCACCCCCTTATACAGCACAGAATCCCTATATACAGCACAGAACCCCATATACAGCAGAGCGCTCCTCATATACAGAACAGCACCCCCCATATGCAGTACAGCACCTCCCATATACAGCAAAGCACCCCATATACAGCACCCCCATATACAGCACAGCACCCCCATATACAAAACAGCACAGCACACCTATATACAATACAGCACCCCCATATACAGCACAGCACCCCAAAATACAATACAGCACCCCCATATGCAGCACAGCACCCCCATACACAGCATAGCATCCCCATATACAATACAGCACAGCACACCTATATACAATACAGCACCCCCATATACAGCACAGCACCCCCATATGCAGCACAGCACCCCCAAATACAGCACAGCACCCCCATTTACAGCACAGCACCTCCCATGTACAGCACCCCCATATACAGCACAGCACCCCATTGTTGTGAATTCTGCTCTTGGGCTCCCTCCGGTGGTTGTTGGTGATAGTGCAGTTGTCTCTGGGTTGTAATCCGGGCAGGTGTTTCTGCTGATTGCAGCTCTATTAGGTATTTAGGTGTGCAGGATTCATTAGTCAGTGCCAGTTGTCCATTGTTCTTGGAGGGATTGCATCTCTGTCTGGCTCCTCATGCCCTGCTGTCAATTCAGCTAAGATAAGTGTCTGGTTTTTTGTCTCTGTAGCACACATTCAGTGTGCTCTGCAATTCATTGAGTTTTTGTCCAGCTTAGACTTTGTTTGGATTTTTCAGTCATGTTGGATTCTCTGGAGATGCAGATATACATTCTATGTCTTTAGTTAGATGTAGAATATTTTGTATTTTCTGCTGTGGATATTTTTAGGGTTTTAATACTGACCGCTTAGAATTCTGTCCTATCCTTTTCTATTAAGCTAGAAGTGCCTCTTTTGCTAAATCCTGCTTTCTTTCTGCGTGTGTCTTTCCTCTTGTACTCACAGTCAATATTTGTGGGGGGCTGCCTATCCTTTGGGGTTCTGCTCTGATTCAAGATAGAATTCCCATTTCCATCTATAGGGGTATTTAGTCCTCCGGCTGTGTGGAGGTGTCTAGGACGTGTTAGGTACACCCCACGGCTACTTCTAGTTGCGGTGTCAGTTTAGGGTTTGCGGTCAGTATAGGTACCACCTACTCCAGAGAACGTCTCATGCGGCTCCAGGGTCACCGGATCATAACACCCCATATACAGCACAGCACTCCCAATATACAGCACAGCACTCCCCATATACAGCACAGCACCCCCATATACAGCACCCCTATATACAATACAGCACAGGACCCCCATATACAGCACAGGGCCCCCATATATACAGCACAGGGCCCCTCATATACAGCACAGCGCCCCCCATATACAGCACAGCACCCCTCATATACAGCACAGCACCCCCACATACAGCACCCACCACATACAGCACAGCATCCACCCCACCACATACAGCACAGCACCCACCATATACAGCACAGCACCCCCTATATACAGCATAGCACCCCCCATATACAGCACCTGGAGTCTGATGTACACAGTCACAATCATTTGATGCAGAGAGGTAGAATGACTCACAGATGGACCAATCATTCACACTCCCTGGCTGGAGGGGGCAGATGCAGAGAGGAGGCAGAGTCAATTGCTGCTGTATTGAAAGTGAAAGTGCAACCAGGCAGCCTCCTCCCTCTCAAGTCCCGACCACAGCTTGTTCTTCTGACTCACTGACAACACACAGGAATGCACTCAGGAGCAGGGCACCAAGTTATCTGACTGCAAAGGAGGCGCCGCACTGCCGCCCAATCTTCATGGACTTACTGCCGCCTGAGGCAAAGTACTCAACTGGCCTCATTATAGGTGCGCCCCTACATGTACTATATAGATGTATGCCAAAAGCTACACTTTAGGTTATGGTCAATTTGGCTTGTACAGTGTATTCACTGAACACATATCATAAGCTAAAAAATGCTATGTAACATCAGGCACACATTTCTAATGTTGCATGTTGTGAATTCTGCTTTTGGGCTCCCTCCGGTGGTTGTAGGTGGTAATGCAGTTGTCCCTGGGTTGCAGTCCTGGTCAGGTGTATCTGCTGATTGCAGTTCTGACTGGGGTATTTAGGCGTGCAGGATTCATTAGTCCTTGCCAGTTGTCCATGGTTTTTGGGAGGTGTTGGTCCTTGTTTGGTTCCTTCTGCCTTGCTGCCAAATCAGCAAAGATAAGTGTCTGGTTTTGTTTCTGTGGCACACATGCTGTGTGCTCAATAATTCAGTGCTATTCATTTTTTGTCCAGCTTAGATTGTGTCAGTATTTTCTCAGTCTTCTTGGATTCTCAGGAGTTGCAGATATACATTCCATATCTTTAGTTAGATTGTGTAACTTTTTGTATTATCTGCTGTGGATATTTTTGGAAGGGTTTTAATACTGACCGCTTAGTATTCTGTCCTATCTTTCCCTATTTAGCTAGAGTGGCCTCTTTTGCTAAATTCTGTTTTCTGCCTGTGTGTGTCTTTCCTCTCCTATTCACAGTCAATATTCGTGGAGGGCTGCCTATCCTTTGGGGTTCTACTCTGAGGCAAGGTAGTATTCCTATTTCCATCTATAGGGGTATTTAGTTCTCCGGCTGTGTCGAGGTGTCTAGGGTTTGTTAGGCACACCCCACGGCTACATCTAGTTGCGGTGTTAGTTCAGGGTTTGCGGTCAGTACAGTTTCCACCTACTCCAGAGAAAGTTTCATGCGGCTCCAAAGTCACCAGATCATAACAGTACAACTGGCCAACAATGAGTTAAATGCATCTCAGAAGAAGGGAAGAAAGGTGTTGAGTCATTTTTTTTTCTGTAGTTTGCTTTGCCTTTTCTTCCCTCTTTTTCTCTGGGTGGCTGAGGAGTCTTGTGTTAGCATGGATGTTCAGGAATTAGCTTCTCGTGTAGACCAGCTTGCTGCTAGGGTACAGGGAATTTCTGATTATATTGTTCAGACTCCTGTTTTAGAGCCGAAGATTCCTACTCCTGATTTGTTTTTTGGTGACAGGTCCAAATTTTTGAGTTTTAAAAACAACTGTAAACTGTTTTTTGCTCTGAGACCTCGATCCTCTGGTGATTCCATTCAGCAGGTTAAAATCGTCATTTCCCTGCTGCGTGGTGATCCACAGGATTGGGCATTCTCCCTGGAATCTGGGAATCCGGCTTTGCTTAATGTAGATTCCTTTTTTCAGGCTTTAGGACTATTATATGATGAACCTAATTCTGTGGATCAAGCAGAGAAGACCTTGTTGGCCCTGTCTCAGGGTCAAGAGGCGGCAGAATTGTATTGTCAGAAATTTAGAAAATGGTCTGTGTTGACTAAATGGAATGATGATGCTTTGGCGGCAATTTTCAGAAAGGGTCTTTCTGAATCCGTTAAAGATGTTATGGTGGGGTTTCCCACGCCTGCCGGTCTGAGTGATTCTATGTCTCTGGCCATTCAGATTGATCGGCGCTTGCGGGAGCACAGAACTGTGCGCACTGTGGCGTTGTCCTCAGAGCAGAGTCCTGAGCCAATGCAGTGTGATAGGATTCTGTCTAGAACAGAACGACAAGGATTCAGACGTCAGAATAGGTTGTGTTATTATTGTGGCGACGCTTCTCATGTCATTTCTGTCTGCCCTAAGCGGACAAAGAGGATCGCCAGTTCATTTACCATCAGTACTGTACAGCCTAAATTTTTGTTATCTGTGTCCTTGATCTGCTCATTGTCATCATTTTCTGTCATGGCGTTTGTGGATTCAGGCGCCGCTTTGAACTTAATGGACTTTGAATTTGCCAGGCGTTGTGGTTTTACCTTGCAGTCTTTGCAGAACCTTATTCCCTTTAGGGGCATTGATGCTACACCTTTGGCTAAAAATAAGCCTCAGTTTTGGACACAAGTGACCATGCGCATGGCGCCAGCTCATCAGGAAGATTGTCGATTTCTGGTGTTGCATAATTTACATGATGCTATCGTGCTGGGTTTTCCGTGGTTGCACGTACATAATCCTGTGTTGGATTGGAAGTCTATGTCTGTGACTAGTTGGGGTTGTCAGGGGGTTCATAATGATGTTCCTTTAATGTCCATCTCCTCTTCTTCCTCTTTTGAAATTCCAGAGTTTTTGTCTGATTTTCAGGATGTATTCGATGAGCCTAAGTCCAGTTCTCTTCCACCGCACAGGGACTGTGATTGTGCGATTGATTTGATTCCAGGCTGTAAGTTTCCTAAAGGCCGATTCTTCAACCTGTCTGTGCCTGAACATACCGCTATGCGGAGTTATGTTACGGAGTCTTTGGAGAAAGGGCATATTCGGCCATGTTCTTCACCGATGGGAGCGGCCATTTTGAATACCTTGTGATGCCGTTCGGGCTCACTAATGCTCCATCTGTTTTTCAATCTTTCATGCATGATATCTTCCGGACTTATATTGATAAATTCTTGATTGTATATTTGGACGATATCTTGATTTTTTCTGATGATTGGGAGTCTCATGTGGAACGGTCAGGATGGTATTTCAGATCCTTCGTGACAATGCTTTGTTTGTGAAGGGGTCTAAGTGTCTCTTTGGAGTACAAAAGGTTTCTTTTTTGGGTTTTATTTTTTCTCCTTCATCTTTTGAGATGGATCCGGTTAAGGTTCAGGCCATTCATGATTGGATTCAACCCACGTCCGTAAAGAGCCTTCAGAAATTTTTGGGTTTTGCTAATTTTTATCGCCGTTTCATTGCTAACTTTTCCAGCGTGGTTAAACCCTTGACCGATTTGACGAAGAAAAGCGCTGTTGTGGCGAATTGGTCTTCTGCGGCTGTTTCTGCCTTTCAGGAGCTTAAACGTCGATATACTTCTGCTCCGATATTGCGTCAACTGGATGTTTCTCTTCCGTTTCAGGTTGAGATTGACGCTTCTGAGATTGGGGCACGGGCCGTTTTGTCTCAGAGGGATCCTGTTGGTTCCTTGATGAAACCGTGTGCCTTCTTTTCCCGTAAATTTTCGCCTGCTGAACACAATTATGATGTCGGCAATCGGGAGTTGTTGGCTATGAAGTGGGCGTTTGAGGAGTGGCGACATTGGCTTGAGGGAGCTAAACACCGTATTGTGGTCTTGACCGATCATAAGAATTTGATTTACCTCGAGTCTGCCAAGCGGCTGAATCCTAGACAGGTCGATGGTCCTTGTTTTTTTCCCGTTTTGATTTTGTGGTCTCGTATCTTCCGGGTTCTAAGAATATTAAGGCTGATGCCCTTTCTAGGAGTTTTTTGCCTGATTCTCCTGAGGTCCTTGAACCGGTCGGCATTCTGAAAGAAGGGGTGGTTCTTTCTGCCATTTCCCCTGATTTACGACAGGTTCTTCAGGAATTTCAGGCTGACAGACCTGACCGCTGTCCAGTGGGGAAACTGTTTGTTCCTGACAGTTGGACTAGTAGAGTGATTTCTGAAGTTCACTGTTCTGTGTTGGCTGGTCATCCTGGTATCTTTGGTACCAGAGACTTGGTTGGTAGGTCCTTTTGGTGGCCTTCTTTATCACGTGATGTGCGTTCTTTTGTGCAGTCCTGTGGGACTTGTGTGCGGGCCAAGCCTTGTTGTTCTCGTGCTAGTGGGTTGCTTTTGCCATTGCCGGTCCCTGAGAGGCCCTGGACGCATATTTCTATGGATTTTATTTCTGATCTTCCGGTTTCCCAGAGGATGTCTGTTATCTGGGTTGTTTGTGACCGTTCCCTAAGATGGTTTATTTGGTGCCTTTGCCTAAATTGCCTTCCTCTTCAGATTTGGTTTCGTTGTTTTTTCAGCATGTGGTTCATTTGCATGGTATTCCGGAGAATATTGTGTCCGACGGAGGTTCCCAGTTTGTTTCTAGGTTTTGGCGGGCCTTTTGTGCTAGGCTGGGCATTGATTTATCTTTTTCCTCTGCATTTCATCCTCAGACAAATGGCCAAACCGAGCGAACTAATCAGACCTTGGAGACTTATTTGAGATGCTTTGTGTCTGCTGATCAGGATGATTGGGTGGCCTTTTTGCCATTGGCTGAGTTTGCCCTTAATAATCGGGCTAGTTCAGCTACTTTGGTTTCGCCTTTTTTTTGTAATTTTGGTTTTCATCCTCGTTTTTCTTCTGGGCAGGTTGAGCCTTCTGACTGTCCTGGTGTGGATTCTGTGGTTGACAGGTTGCAGCAGATTTGGGCTCAGGTGGTGGACAATTTGGTGTTGTCTCAGGAGGAGGCTCAGCGTTTTGCTAACCGTCGTCGGTGTGTTGGTTCCCTGCTTCGGGTTGGGGATCTGGTCTGGTTGTCTTCCCGTCATGTTCCTATGAAGGTTTCTTCTCCTAAGTTTAAGCCTCGGTTTATTGCTCCTTATAAAATTTCTGGGATTATTAATCCGGTGTCTTTTCGATTGGCGCTTCCGGCCTCTTTTGCTATCCATAATGTCTTCCATAGATCTTTATTGCGGAAATATGTGGTACCCGTTGTTCCCTCTGTTGATCCTCCGGCCCCTGTGTTGGTTGATGGGGAGTTGGAGTATGTGGTCGAGAAGATTTTGGATTCTCGTTTTTCAAGGCGGAAGCTTCAGTATCTTGTCAAATGGAAGGGTTATGGCCAGGAGGATAATTCTTGGGTTTTTGCCTCTGATGTCCATGCTGCTGATTTGGGTCATGCTTTTCATCTGGCTCGTCCTGATCGTCCTGGGGGCTCTGGTGAGGGTTTGGTGACCCCTCCTCAAAGGGGGGGGGTACTGTTGTAAATTCTGCTTTTGGTCTCCCTCCAGTGGTTGTAGGTGGTAATGCAGTCCTGGTCAGGTGTATCTGCTGATTGCAGTTCTGAATGGGGTATTTAGGCGTGCAGGATTCATTAGTCCTTGCCAGTTGTCCATGGTTTTTGGGAGGTGTTGGTCCTTGTTTGGTTCCTTCTGCCTTGCTGCCAAATCAGCAAAGATAAGTGTCTGGTTTTGTTTCTGTGGCACACATGCTGTGTGCTCAATAATTCAGTGCTATTCATTTTTTGTCCAGCTTAGATTGTGTCAGTATTTTCTCAGTCTTGTTGGATTCTCAGGAGCTGCAGATATACATTCCATGTCTTTAGTTAGATTGTGAACTTTTTGTATTATCTGCTGTGGATATTTTTGGAAGGGTTTTAATACTGACCGCTTAGTATTCTGTCCTATCTTTCCCTATTTAGCTAGAGTGGCCTCTTTTGCTAAATTCTGTTTTCTGCCTGTGTGTGTCTTTCCTCTCCTATTCACAGTCAATATTCGTGGGGGGCTGCCTATCCTTTGGGGTTCTACTCTGAGGCAAGGTAGTATTCCTATTTCCATCTATAGGGGTATTTAGTTCTCCGGCTGTGTCGAGGTGTCTAGGGTTTGTTAGGCAAACCCCACGGCTACGTCTAGTTGCGGTGTTAGTTCAGGGTTTGCGGTCAGTACAGTTTCCACCTACTCCAGAGAAAGTTTCATGCGGCTCCAAAGTCACCGGATCATAACAGTTGCACTAATGAGCTGAAAAAACATACCAAATCAAGTATATAGAACAATTAAATACTTACTGTCACAATATATTTGATTTTGATCTATCACCAGAGGCCATTGTTAGGCCACCAGATGCCATAGAGATTGTGCTGCGTGGAGCCAATGCAATGACAGAGGGAGAAATCTCCCTCTGTCACTCTCCCGAGATGCCGCAGTTTATATTGCCTGTGGTATCTAAGGGGTTAATTGAGCTGCTGCAAAAACTGACTGCCTTCAATCTCCTCTGAACGCTATTAGACTGCAGGAGCCCCGAAACCACAATACCATGGTGAAAAATAATCGCTGTCTTTTCACGGTCCTCATGGAAAGTGGCATGTGAAAAGTCAGTGATGTGACAAGAAACTGTCAATGTGGCATCTGAGTCGAGTCAGCACAGAACTGGATAGAGGTAAATGATGAAATTATTTCTGGAGTAGCCTTCACTATGCGAAAGGTTTATCAGAAGCCAATGCTATAGATGATATATAATGCATGTAATATGTCTTTTAGAATGAAACTGCAATTCCTTCAGTTAACGTGGTGGGCGCTGTCTGTGAAAGATTATCGGATACTGCAGAAAAAGTAAACACCTTCTGTGTGAGGTACGGTACAGGCTGGCATCCAGCCTTAATGAGAGCGCTCATATGGCTTTATTATCAGCGCTGGTTTTAGGCCACTCTTATTACCCAAGTTGTGAGGGGCAGTGAAGCCAATGTTATATGTACTGGAGATGCTGAGAATAGAGGGATCAAGGTCCCTTTTGATTTTCTTTTTCACACAGGTGCTTCCGGATACTCAACGTGCAGGGAATTGCAACATGGCATCATTTAAAGTGGATCTGTCACTAGTCTTCTCAAAATAAAAGCCATACTTTAAATAGATCTCTTAGACCAGATAAGGCTGGTATACTGACTTTAACAATCAATGTCAGAATTGCTTTATAAACCTAGCTTATGTACATCAGTGTCACTCCTCCAGCTGAGCTTTCACACTGCTCAGTACAAGCTGCTGCTGTCCGTCAATTAGGGTGGGTGGAGATTGACTACACTTAGACCCTGAGCGTTCTCACTTTTTGGCTTAAGTCCTAAAATACTTATTTTAATATGATTACTGTATACATCTATTCTGGAATGGATTTTCAAAGTATGTACACCAGCCTCACCAGGTCTAAGATATCTGTATAATAATATGTGCAGTTTGTATTGTGAAATCTGGTGAGTAAACCTCTTCAAATGGGAATCTCTCACCAGGTTTTAACTACCCCAACTGAGAGCAGCATAATGTAGTGGCAGAGACCTTGATTCTAGCTATTTAACTTACTGGACTGCTTGCTGTGGTTTCATTAAATCACAGTTTTATCTGCTACATAGCTACAAGTTCTATGAATACTGAGGTCTATATAATCCCGCCCATACCACTGATTGACAGCTTTCTGTGTACTCTATGCATAGTCAGAAAGCTGCCAATCAGTGTTGGGGGCATGGCTGGACTACATGGCTGCAGCTTTACTAGTCCTTTAGTGATAATCTCCTGCTGATACAATATCAATGTTATCAAATCTATAGCATGCCCCTACATTATGCTGCTCTTAGATTAGGTGGGAAAAACCTGGTGCATGAACATGAAGGTATCCAGCTCAGGAAATAAAATCAAAAGTCTTTATTTGGACAAATTTAAAAAGTAAGCTGCTTGACAAACCAGTGCATACTGGAGGAAGGAATGTCTTGAATAACTGGATGCGTTTCGAACACGTATAGTGCTCTTAGTCCTCAGTTTCACAATGAGCAGTCTTGCCAAAAGTTAAAATATGCCCCAAACAGGTGGGGAGCAGAGTGAAAATGATTGCTTCACAGAATGAAATTAACACGTGAATAGCATGACATGCAATGTAATGCAAAGTGCACAAAAAGAAAAAAAACAAAAAAAAAACACACATACCACATTCAATTACAAATACATACATATATACAAATAATGTTAACTATAATCAATCAATAATGCAACATAATTTCCTTCTTCAAGTTCAAACCCAGAGGTACTCGAGTGTTTAATAGGTAAATCCAAAAAGCTTCCCTATCCCACTATTTCTTTTCTCTATCTCCACCACGTATATTTCTATGCACTTGTTCTATTGCAAATACACTAAGATGATGATGATGTACATAATAGAATGTTCAGCATGTGAACTATTATATGTGGGTTCTACAATCAGAAGATTAAAAAACAGGATCAGGGAGCATCTTTATGATATTACTCAGCCCACAACTCGTCATGTATCTAATGCATCCAACCATTTCATAAAATCGCACAACAGACAAATTGCACACTTTAGTTTATTTGCAATAGATCAAGTGCATAGAAATATACGTGGTGGAGATAGAGAAAAGAAATAGTGGGATAGGGAAGCTTTTTGGATTTACCTATTAAACACTCGAGTACATCTGGGTTTGAACTTGAAGAAGGAAATTATGTTGCATTATTGATTGATTATAGTTAACATTATTTGTATATGTTATGCACATTTGTAATTGAATGTGGTGTGTGTTTTTTTTGTTGTTTGTTTTTTTTTTCCTTGTTTTTTTTTTTTTTTTCTTGTGCACTTTGCATTGCATGTCATGCTATTCACGTGTTAATTTCATTCTGTGGAGCAATCATTTTCACTCTGTTCCCCACCTGTTTGGGGCGTATTTTAACTTTTGGCAAGACTGCTCATTGTGAAACTGAGGACTAAGAGCACTATACATGTTCGAAACGCGTCCAGTTATTCAAGACATTCCTTCCTCCAGTATGCACTGGTTTCTCAAGCAGCTTACTTTTTAAATTTAAAATAAAGACTTTTGATTTTATTTCCTGAGCTGGATACCTTCATTTTCTTGCACAAGTACCTGGCGTCAAGCAGAGACGTTTTCGTGCTCGGATTAAATTTCTCATGGGCTGTGAGAATACCATCACAAGGGTCAGCTGAATCATTTTCTTTTTTCTGTTTGGGAAAAACCTGGTGACAGCTATCCTTTCAACTGCGTTTCCACTGAAAGTATTTCTTGAACGAGTATCCTTAGTAATGATTGTTTCACACTAATCATGCAGTGAGTGAGGAAAACAATTGTTCGTAGGGTGAAATAATTTTTTTGGTTTGCTTAAAAATCATCATTCTTGGCAGTACATTGTCCTGGATAAGTAAGGCTTGTGCTGCCAAGAACAATGGCGGCTTTTGTGCACTGAACGATGTATTACAAATCTTTCAGTAAACGTATCCTTAGACAAGAGAGTCTCAAAGTGCACCAGTTTTATCAAAGTGGTTTATGCTGTTAGACTAGACCATCTAAAAAAGCACATTGCTCAAAGTTTAGAATTTCTATTAGTTGATTTACTTTGTGCAAGAATGTTGGCAAATAGTTTTACATGTTAGGTCTTGCCCCATCTGACCTAAACCTGATAAGGCGCAAGTTATAAGTCTTTTTTTTCTTCATAAACTATGGTGCAATTAGCTAAAGGTCTACCAATATATATTTTTATATATTTTTTAACCTCCAGTTTCTATGTTTTTTACTTTAATTTGAGTATATACTGTTTTGTTAGGATGAGAAATAAGGGGCAGCAGTAGCAGCTTTTATAGTATGAACTCTTCATAGTATGGCCCCTACAACTATAACATTTCTCTATTTCTAGGGCAACTGATGGATCTGAATACTTACTTTCAGTTCCCACTGTTAAAAAGATGGAAATCTGGATCCAAGCAATTGATGGAAACGCTGGTATGAATTTCTTTGTGATAATACTATTGAATCTGAACTTTAAAGGGTCTGTGTTGAGTTCGTAAGTTATTACCTATCTATAGAAAAACTTACTGATCACTGAAGAAAGCCTAGTGGTCTCGATCTCAGGATCGGCCCCACAATAATCATTAGTTTTTCACTAACCTACAAAATAGGGAATAACATTGAAAACTTAGTACAAGCCCTTTAACTTCTGGGTATTGTAACCGATAGGTATGACAACCCGGAAAATGTATCCATAGAGGCAGAGTTGATGTATACTACAAGTTTGTGAAACATTTAAAGACAGAAAGGCTACGTTTGCCCCCCCCCCCTTTCAGAAAAGGCAGACATTTGCCCCCCTAGACATATTCAAATGTAACATCTCCTTTGTCTGCTTTAAACAACCCCTTGTTAAGGTGATATTCCAGCCCAAACAATACATCACCTATTCACTTGATCGATGAAAACTGTTAGCGTGGCGAGGGTCACATTGCTGAGACCCCCATCACTCACCCAGAATGTGAAGCTTGTGTCCTCCATTCTCTAGATTGTGGCCAGGAGACGTTGAGTACAGCAGCAGATTTTGACTATGTACTACTGTTCAATATATGTCTATAACACTTTTGAAGATGGCCAAGAGCAGCATGGAGCTCATTTGTCATCTCATGTGTTCAGATTTAAAGACTTCCATTCAACTTCTCCAGGCCAGCGGTGGGATTAATATCAATTTCTCAGCTATCACCTGTTATAGGGAACATCAAGCAAGATTCTGTCTCAACGTAAAGGTCCATTTACATCAGAAGATTATTGAGATTGGACATTTCTCAGTAATCTTGCAGTCTAAACGGGTTGCCAATCACCAGATGAATGAGGAAAATGTTCGCCTATCTTGGTATGTCTATCTTGGTACACCTCTCCAGTCAGTCCTTAACTCTGCTGCCCAACTAATCTACCTCTCGCCGGCAGATTCCTTCCCTGGCTCCCAATTCCCCAACGAATCCAGTTCAAACTACTGATATTGACCTACAAAGCCATCCATAACCTGTCTCCACCGTATGTCTCAGGACTAATCTCCCGATATCTTTCCACACGTACACTCCGTTCCTCACAAGACCTCCTTCTCACCTCCATACTTGTATGATCATCCTCACGCAATCGCCTCCAATACGTCTCCCCAGTCTCCCCCATTTTTTTTCTGGTGTCCAAAATATTTTAATGAATTTGGGGTATTTTTGGGATGCTGATTCTGAATATGCTATCAGTTTTGCCAGATTGGCTCAAGTTTTTGACATTTTTGGTATCTTATTTATAGCACTTGTTGGTAAATGCGACGCATCATCTCATTAATTTCTTTGGATTAGTACTTGAACTGAGCAGTTCTCAATATAGTTTTGTGTTAATTAGTGTTCTAAAAGTTTGTTCATAGCTTGATTTTTGCACTAACTTTATGTTGTTGTCTGTTTTCCAGTGAAAAGCATGAACTCATCAAGAAGAAGTTGTCTTAACGATCCAGACTCATTCTGTTACATTTGTGGTGAATACACACTGCCAAAACATAGAAGAAACATAACAGACTTCGTAAAAAAAAGTGTATTTTGCCTATTTTGGGGTTATGCTTGGGGACCAAGACAAGTTTTGGGCACCACACATAGTGTGCAAAGCATGTATCGAATTATTACGAAAATGGAGCAAAGGACAAAGAAAAAGCTTCAAATTTGGTGTTCCAATGGTGTGGAGAGAGCCAAAAAATCATCATGATGACTGTTATTTCTGTGCAGTGCAAGTGCAAGGATTCAATAAGCATAAGAAACGAAAATGGGAGTAACATGGAATCTGCAAGAAGGCCTGTCCCTCATTGTGAAGATGTGCCTGTACCTGTGTTTACCATAAATAACAGTCATCATGATGATTTTTTGGCTCTCTCCACACCATTGGAACACCAAATTTGAAGCTTTTTCTTTGTCCTTTGCTCCATTTTCGTAATAATTCGATACATGCTTTGCACACTATGTGTGGTGCCCAAAACTTGTCTTGGTCCCCAAGCATAACCCCAAAATAGGCAAAATACACTTTTTTTACGAAGTCTGTTATGTTTCTTCTATGTTTTGGCAGTGTGTATTCACCACAAATGTAACAGAATGAGTCTGGATCGTTAAGACAACTTCTTCTTGATGAGTTCATGCTTTTCACTGGAAAACAGACAACATAAAGTTAGTGCAAAAATCAAGCTATGAACAAACTTTTAGAACACTAATTAACACAAAACTATATTGAGAACTGCTCAGTTCAAGTACTAATCCAAAGAAATTAATGAGATGATGCGTCGCATTTACCAACAAGTGCTATAAATAAGATACCAAAAATCTCAAAAACTTGAGCCAATCTGGCAAAACTGATGACATATTCAGAATCAGCACCCCAAAAATACCCTAAATTCGATGAAATATCTTTGGCACCAAAAATGCTGTTGACCAGTGTAATAATCACTACCCATTTAATCTATATTTAGTTTTATGTAAAATTTTATGTATGGAGATTTCATCTAGGGCCGGGGTCACACTTGCGAGTTCAATGTGAGAAACTCACGCGAGTCTCTCGCATCAAGTCCCGGCACTGCCGCCGGCATTCGGGACCGGAGCGTTCAGCTGCATAGAAATACATGCAGCCTCACATTCCGGGCCCGAGTTCTGGCGGCAGTGTCGGGAGTTATTAACATAGTAACATAGTTAGCAAGGCCGAAAAATTACATTTGTCCATCCAGTTAAGCCCATATTCCGTCAGAATAAATCCCCAGATCTATGTCCTTCTAAAGAACCTAACAACTGTAAGATACAATATTGTTACGCTCCAGGAAGACATCCAGGCCTCTCTTGAACCCCTCGACTGAGTTCGCCATCACCACTTGATGCGAGAGAAGTTTCTCGCATTGAACTTGCAAGTGTGACTCCGACCTAGGGCAGATTCTGGTGATGTCACTTGCTCAGAAAATAACAACCAACATTTAATTTGGTGTGTGTTTAGAGAATAAACCAGAAAGAAAAAAACCTTTTAAAAATTAACTTTTAATTAATACAATTAAGAGTGTCTAATCAAAAAATGCTTAAACACCTTCTATATCCTTTTTAGGGAGATGCAGTTGTAAAGGTCGGCCAGAGCAGTAGTTGTGGCTGAGCTTTTCGGGCATTGCTTATCCTTGCCTCCCTCTACATGAAAAAGGTGCATCTTAATCAGCATAATACGGTCGGTACTCACTGTGCTGTCAGTGTCCCCTCTGCTGCGCTGGCATACTGCTGCTTCTGGATCCCAGTGAATTAAGAAACAGTCCAGGGCAACTCTTAACTCAACAATTTTATTTACTTCAGGACACAGCACATCCACATCCAGCATTTCCATTACAGTACAAATGGCACATCACTTCGTCTCTCCCTTCACTGTTTCCTTCGTCACCGTTTCCGTGAGCATCCCAGACAGCCCCTCAGCGTCCTCCCTGTAGAACGTCACCACGGTGAAGCACTCTCCTGCCTGTCCTGCCTGGACATAAGGCCCATGAAGTAATCCGCCACGTTTGGAGCAACCTGCCCGTACACTTTTACAGTGACCTTTATGCCTTCCTCTCGCTCTCTACTGCAGGATTTGCTGTACTTTGCTCTTGCCTGTGTACCTCGGATGGCTGGGCACACGCTTCAACGTTGCGGGGGTATTGGGTACCCCGAACCTATAGCCCCCCCGAGCACCTAAGGCCTCCCTAGCCCCAACTGAACTCACCCAGGAAACCTTCCTGACTTACTCCCCAGCTAACTCCTACTATAGTTAACCCTAACATCTCCTACAGCACTATCTACTAAGTAGTGAACTCTACGCCCCAACTAAAGCCATAACACATACTGCACTGTCCCTATTATGTACATGATGCAGCAACAAACAGCATATTATACACAGGTAGTACAGCAACATAATACATAAACGCTCGAAACAGAATAAATAAATATATATATATATATATATACATGTACAGTAGCAGCATGGGGACTTAAAGGGGCAGGACCTTCAACCCCTTACATTCCCCCTTCCTTTTACCATTGTCGTCCCCGACAATGCTACGCTTATTATAAAACTATTAAACTTTAATATTTTACAATGAATACTCCATGCAGGGAGAACATGTATATAAAATCAGCTCAATGTGAGCTAAGACCATGTTAAGTCAATGTCCACTTCGTTTTTTGTTTGTTTTTTTAAATCAAGTGGCTGCACAGGTAGTCCTCAGTTGGTGTCCATTAAATCATCACCAAAATATCTTTATAAGTGACCCCTCTTCTTGGGCCTACAAACCTTGAGGGTGATCCCCTTTCCTTTGAGGGGAGCACCAACTTTTGCCAGTATACACAACAGTCCGTCTGTAAGCACCATCAGTCCATAGTTAACGTATTTACACTCAGCTGAGTCCTTAAGGGGGTCGTCCCCCTTCCTTCCGTGCTCTATGCACAAACTGCCTGGTCCAAAAGTTCATGGACCCAAATTGTCGTATATGTCAAGTCCTGCTAATCAGCAGAGGGGCACAACGGGTGCAACAAAACAAAGAGAAGAAAAAAAAACAACTTTTCCACACAAACATTCTTAGTAGGCCGCAATGGCCGCTTTGCTCTCAACTACTGAGCGTAGCAGGGCTTCCTACCCTGTGGGAACGCAGAACAGTCCCAGCCTAAGTAAGGTGCAACAGGCACCAAGTACTTTTATTAAAGAAGCAGACATCTCCTGAGCGGCATGCTTTCCACGCCTCCTTCTCCTCCTGATTTCATGCCCGCGTACGGGCCAACGAGGACTCTGCAGCCGCAGAATCCCTGGACTGTCCCATTGCCACAGAAGCGGTGGTCAAGGCAGTAGCAGCTGGGAGTTCCCACCTCCCTGACCTTGGACCCACATACAGCCAGGTGACATCTTCCTCCATACACAAAGTCACGGCCACCGCGTAATATCCTCTGGGACAGTCCTCTCTGAAAAAGGAGACCCAAACCCCTTCCAACAGGGGTCTCCCATGTTTAACGGAGGCAACATTAATATAGACTTTGGCATCTGTGCCAGCCTCCCGTATAAAGCCATAACCTCGCTCTATGATGGCATACACCAACTGTCCATACGAGCGGCATTCAGCCATGGCAGCCTCTCCCCGCTGGTGTAATTGAACCCAAATTTCCCTCTCCCTTGCTTTCTTCTGAGCTATGATGTCGGTGATCCAGACGGATGGACCAGGGGACAATATAGGACCCTGGTTCACTTTAGAGGCCTGGGACACGTTTGCTTCTGAAGCCGCGTATGACATGGGCTTAGGGTCAGTGCTGTCTGACGGGAAGACGCCCGGTATAAGGACCTGCCCTTCGATTTCAGGGGTCATGGCTCACTCACCACCATGATACACGTTGCTCCATCCACATTCGTCCCGCTCAGGCTGGATCTCACTTCCTTCAGCAGCTGCCGCACGTTCAATGCCCGAGAATTTGACAGCTCAGCCGTTTCCCCCCCGCGGACACCAGATCTCTCTACGGGCGCGGCTGCACACTTCGGCTCCTGTGAGCGAAGTCCCGGCTCGGCCTGTATTTCCGAGTCAGGCTCCTCCGGGGTTGTCTCAACTTCCGGTCGCTGTGGAAGTGGTTCATAATGGTTGTTCTCCTTTCTGGCATCAGAATTCTCCATCTCTATGGCTGCCATTTTAGTTCTCATAACATCAGTCCAACTCACAGTTTTGGTCAAATCCAGTCTAGTCTCGTCTGGTAGTTTACTCTCATTTTCAGAATCTTCAACCTGCACTCCTCGGGTCATATCTGCCACAAACAAATAATCCTCGGCATCTCTTTCTCCTTTCTCTTCTTCTGCGGTTCCTACGCAGTGCAAGGTGTCGGCATCCAGCCTACTATGCCAATTGTAAAGGTAGGCCAGGGCAGTAGTCGTGGCTGAGCTTTTTGGGCATTGTACACCCTGGCCTACCTCTATATGAAAAATGTGCTTCTTAATCTGCATAATACGGTCGGTACTCACTGTGCTGTCAGTGTCCTCTCTGCTGCACTGGCATACTGCTGCTTCTGGATCCCAGTGAATGGAGACACAGTCCAGGGAAACTCTTAGATCAATAATTTTATTCACTTCAGGACACAGCACATCCAAGTAGTTTCCAGCATTTCCATTACAGTACAAATGGAACATCACTTCATCTCTCCCTTCACTGTTTCCTTCGTCACTAAGTGTTTCCGCGGGTTGTAGCGTCCCAGACAGCCCCTCAGCGTCCTCCCTGTACAGCGTCACTACAGTAAAGCACCCTCCTGCCCGTTTCGCAACGGACATAAAAGATTCAGCCCACGAAGCAATCTGCCACATTTGGAGCAACCTGGCCATACACTTTTACAGTGACCTTTATGCCTTCCTCTCTCTCTACTGTGGGATTTGCTGTACTTTGCTCTTCCCTGTGTACCCTGGATGGCTGGGCACACGCTTGAACGTTGCGGGGATATTGGGTAGCCCAGGCCTATAGCCCCCCGAGCACCTAAGGCCTCCCTAGCCCCAACTGAACTCACCCAGGAAGACCTTCCTGACTTACTCCCCAGCTAACTCCTCCTATAGTTATCCCTAATATCTCCTATAGCACTATATACAAAGTAGTGAACTCTACGTCCCATCTAGTGGCCATAGCACACACTGCACTGTCCCTATTATGTACATGATGCAGCAACAAACAGTATATTATACATAGGTAATGCATGATATATATATACGCTCAACACAGTATACAAATACATATTTATATACATATACAGTAGCAGCATAGGGACTAAAAGGGGTAGGACCTTCAACCCTTTATACAGTTTTGAGCGCAGAGAAGGAGATATTCTGAGTAGAGATCCTTAAATGACCCTAGGAGGTCCCTTTTAATCTGTTGTCATACCTGACTGTGGAGGTTGACACCCTAAAATTCGATATGCCGCTCAACGTCGGCAGTCCCTCAGAGTCCCTGCATGCCCCTAAAATAGAGCTACAGTATTTAACCACATACACACAACATAAATCTTACTGTCTATGATTCTAGTTGGCTGTGGAGGTAACAGTAGATTACAATGAGTCTATAAATAGCAGTTTCTACTATGTGAACTAAAGATGCACACGGGTGGAATGGAAATTCGTACCAGCATTCACCTTAGTCATTTCCGTCGGACCGATTCTCCTTCCTGCTGGTGGAGCGCATATGCGTGTCACAGGCATCATTCCATCATTTCTCATAATGTCTGTCAGTGCCCCCTCAGGATTTTAGCTTCATTGCAGACCAAAGTTTAGTAATATAACCACATAATTTTCAGACCCAGTGTATATAGTTAATTTATTGGCAACAGTTAAAAACAAGGGTGGGTCAGTCGATACAGTCCACCTATTACTCCAATAGTGAAGGTGCTCAAGACAACCATAGGTACAGTTCAACCCATGGTATAAATGATAAATATCATAATTTATGGACATAGTGGATTGTTGGCTTAATGGGAAACCTATCTATAAATATATTACAAGAAAGCTATATGAAACTAGCAAAGCTTAGCTCAGCTGTTCGTTTAGACCCCCAGAATTCAGACTATCCAACCAGAAAATCCATCTGCTTTCCCTTTAAATGATTTTATAGTCCCAGTTCCTCTGTCGGATAGGTGGAGTGACCACTTTTATAGCTCGAAAAGTAATGCAGTCGAGGCTGCCCTCGTGCTCATGGAGTGCCCCCACTGCCGCAGGGCCTCTCTGTCTCAGTTCTGGGGTAGTCACGGTGGCTAGACCCGGTCCGTGACCCTGCTGAGGGGCGCCCAATGAAAGGGGTTGATGGTGGTGATGTTGTGGTGTGGTGCAGGTCACGGTAAATAACGAGGACACCAGGTTGCAGTCTCTTTACCTCTTTACTGAAGGCTTCAGGATCCTCAGTCCGGAATACGGTTAACCGGGCTGCCTGAGTCCGGCCGGTCCGATGGCACCTCCAGAGTTCCCTTTGCAGGTGGAAATCTGTGCCTACCTAGGGGTCCTAGCAGATCTTGTGTAACCTCCACTGTGGTAATTATGTTCTGAGAATTTCCTTTATAAGTCATACTATACTATACTGCCCTATTATTAGATTGATTGTGACAGCTTTTTATCTGGCATATTGGCACAATTACATGATTTGTCAGTAGTATTATAAATTTAGCCTGATTCAGCTCACTCAGTTTATTGGCCAACTTTGTGGCACATTTACATGATAATAGTGTCATATTTATAGATTTAAATTTCTCAGTCATTATTTCCATTGTCATTAGGTTATTTGTTACCTAGTGTGTTATTCACATTCATTTAGGCATTTTGTGGGGGCTCATTCTAGATCTGTTATTTATGATCGGAGGCATTTTTATATTCTGATTGGTTGTATACCAATGTTGGGTTTTAACCATTTTTTGTATTAATAAAATCTATCTATTTTTGAACTTTACATTCTTGTGGCCTGTCTAATTTAATTGGAAGGTTTTGATGTGTTCACAGTATAGAACTTATCAACCTTCCCTCAGTTCTAGATCGCTGAGCCATCTCTGTACGGCTCCTAGGAGGACTCACCGACTAACCCCGTACGGGTTCACTTCCTGTCCTCATTCTCTAACACATCATTAAACATTTCTTACAATTAACTAGCTGACTACCTATAACTTTTACATGTAAGCATGATTCGACTTTAAGTTCTATTGGTGAACGTTCCCTTTAAGAGGGGACCAAGTCTCTTGGAGGTAGCGCAACTTCTCAATTTCCGGGGCCCCCTTGAGACTCCGCCCAGGCTCCACCCCAGCCCCGCCTCCACGTTCCACCCCTCAAACTGTCCACAGTCCCACCGCTATCTCTTGGAAAAACTCCACTTCTCACCTATCACACATTGACAGTTCCCATCACCAGATCACACATATAGCCGGCAGCTTTTGTTTTGGCCAAAAGGTTTTTTAAGCCACCAAAATGACAAGGTAGACACTTTTGGCCAGGCCCTACTCTATTGTAACCTGTTAAATATTTGTTAAAATATGCAGTACAATTTAGGTATATTTTTATTTTTCAATTTTTAAAATGACCTATAATACCACATACAAGGAACAAATACCACAGCACCATGACCAGACACCATATCACCACAGTGACCTATAATACTATCTACAAGGCACAAATACCGCCACACCATGACCAGATGACATATTACCACCACAGTGATCGAATAATATCAAATACAAGGAACAAATACCACAACATCATGACCAGACCACATATTACCACCACATAGTGACTGAATACTACAATACTGATCAATAATAAAAAAAAAACACAATACTATCACCATAAGTGCCAGTATACACAGGAGATCTGTACTTAGTATGCAGTGTCTGTGTACAGGTAATCCAGTGATCACCGGTGACATTATACACAGGAGCTCTGTATATAGTGTACAGTGTATAGGTAACACTGACTCACCAGTGACGTCTCTAGGTGAAGTCCTTCATCTTTCATCCCGCACAGACCTCCATCACTTCATCCAGCCAGGACTCGTTTCAGCAGGAAATAACACCGTTATCTCGAGTTCCACTTGCAGAACACATTACTTAATTTTCCCAACTTCTACATTACACCACATGAAGAAGGCGACATAGTATCACTCTACACAGTAATAGGACCGCCCCTCCATTTAAAACAGTGTACTCAAAAAATAAAATAAATACATCACTGCAGTAATAATATCCCTTAATTAGCCCCTATGGTAATAATATTCGCCATCCTAGCCCCGTGTATCTCATTCCTGGCGTCAGCCATATGTTCTCCCATCCTGCCCTAATGAGTATCCATCCTGCCCCATATGATCTCCCCATCCTGCCCCATCTGTCTCCATCCTGTCCCATGATCCTGCCCCATCTGTCTCCAATCCTGCCTCCAGTGTCTCCAATCATGCCCGTATCACCATTCTGCCCCGTCTCCAATCATGCCCCCATTTCTGCAATCATGCCCCGTGTCTCAATTCTGCCCCATCTGTTTCCAGTCCTGCCCCATATGTCCAGTCATGCCCCAGTGTCTCCAGTCATGCCGCCATGTCTGTCATCCTGCCCCCTGTGTCTCCAATCATGTCCCTTTTTTCCATTCTGCCCGTGTCCAGCAATCTGCCCCAATGTCCAGCGTTCTGCCCCAATGTCCAGCTTTCTGCCCGTGTCCAGCTTTCTGCCCGTGTCCAGCTTTCTGCCCCTGTGTCCAGCATTCTGCCCCTGTTTCCAGCATTCTCCCCCTGTGTCCAGCATTCTCCCCCTGTGTCCAGCATTCTCCCCCTGTGTCCAGCATTCTGCCCCCCTGTGTCCAGCGCTCTGCCCCCGTGTCCAGCGCTCTGCCCCCCTGTGTCCAGCGCTCTGCCCCCCTGTGTCCAGCGCTCTGCCCCCGTGTCCAGCGCTCTGCCCCCGTGTCCAGCGCTCTGCCCCATGTCCAGCGCTCTGCCCCCTGTGTCCAGCGCTCTGCCCCCCTGTGTCCAGCTTTCTGCCTCACTGTGTGCAGCTTTCTGCCCCCTGTGTCCAGCGCTCTGCCCCTGTGTCCAGCTTTCTGCCCCCGTGTCCAGCTTTCTGCCCCCGTGTCCAGCTTTCTGCCCCCATGTCCAGCTTTCTGCCCCGTGTCCAGCTTTCTTCCCCTGTGTCCAGCGCTCTGCCCCCCGTGTCCAGCTTTCTGCCCCCCTGTGTCCAGATTTCTGCCCCCGTGTCCAGCGCTCTGCCCCCCTGTGTCCAGCGCCGGGGGTTGGGGTCTGTTCCGCCACGCCATCATCAGGCGCCGCAGGTGTTCGGCCTCCGGCAGGATCCTCAGGCCCTGTGCCTGCAGCTCACACTCCGCCACGGTCGGGATGAAGGAAGTAGGGGTCACTGGAGACAGGCGGACTTCCGTGGGCTGGCCCAGCCGAGCGATGGGCCAGCCTCCCGGCGGCGTTCTATCTGCCGGGCCTCGGCTGCGGCCACACACTCCTCAGACGGCGGCCAGTTGGGTCTGCCCAGCGGTAGCTCCGTGAGGGCCAGTCCCTGCAACGATGGCGCATCTAGGGCTGTGTCGGGTGGTGCAGCCTCATGCTGGGTCGGGTCGTCCCCACGCGGTGCTCCCGACGTCGCTATCTTTGCTTCCTCTCCAGTGTCTTCTTCCCGCGGTCTCTTTCGTGGGCGGCCCCGTCTCCATGGTCTCCACCCTCCAAAGAGGATGAGAAGGCGGACCTCGGCTGCTGACGGACACGTCCTCAGGATACAGAAATATTTAGACTGGGCGGCCATTGTCTTTCGCGCTCTTCAGCTGGTCCACGCCTACTCCACGCCCCTCTTTTCCTCCTGCGCTCTCCTCAGCGCTGTAATGGTGGCGGTTTTGGCGGGAACTTCAGGCGGCAATAGCAATGCACAGTCTTTGCAATAAGTCACAGTCCAAGCACAATAAATCACAGTTCCAAGGCACACATGCCCTAATTCTTCAGGCTTAAGTAGATCCTGTTCGTGACGCCAAGTTGCAGCGCCCCCACTGCCGCAGGGCCGAGGGGTACCCAGTACCGGGCCTCTCTGTCTCAGTTCTGGGGTTGTCACGGTGGCTAGACCCGGTCCATGACCCTGCTGAGGGGCGCCCAATGAAAGGGGTTGATGGTGGTGATGTTGTGGTGTGGTGCAGGTCGCGGTAAATAACGAGGACACCAGGTTGCAGTCTCTTTACCTCTTTACTGAAGGCTTCAGGATCCTCAGTCCGGAATACGGTTAACCGGGCTGCCTGAGTCCGGCCGGTCCGATGGCACCTCCAGAGTTCCCTTTGCAGGTGGAAATCTGTGTCTACCTTCTAGCGCTTGTGTGTTGTAGTCCTTCCCTGCTGAGCTTAAGGGATAGTCCTCACAACTGTTGTGTCTGTTTCTGAAGTTCCCTCACAACTCGATTCTGATGTTCTTGTTCGTCCCCCAGATGATATGGCTAGGACGCACCCGTATGACGGGTAGGCTCGGAGGTCTTCCGGGACCTTAGAGTCGCCCCTCTCCAAATGTTGACCCCCTGTGTCTGCTTAGGTGATTTTGGGTGAGACAGCCCGCCTGGAACTGACTGTCCTGCCATAGGTTTGAAGTAAGGCCTGGAGCTCAATACTTCCTCGGCGTTTCCGGCCACGGGTTGCGCGCCTCAGTAGGATGTTGCCTCGTCTTACAGCACGACTCCTACTGGTGATTCTCCTTGTTGCGTTGATCTCGTTTCTCACTCAGCACAATAAACCTCGCTTCTTGTCCTTTCTTGGGGTACCACCGCAATAAAGTGCAGGCGCGGTCCCATAACGTTCTTTCTGTTCGCTAGGCCTTTGTCAGGATCCCACCCCTGACAGGGACCCCCCCTGAATCTTCCCCTGCAACACCCTCTGACACAGGATGTTGCCTGGTTCCAACCCAGTCAGCTTTCTTTCTAACCTCCTATCTAACCCCCAGTTTTACCAGATTGTGAGGAGTGGCCTAATACATAGCACCCTTAGCTCCCCCTGGTGGCCAGACTGTGAAGTGTATTGGTGTCTGTGATACCTGGTCAGGTAAACTCCTTCAGTGCCATCAGACGTACCATAGCCCCCCTTAGTGGCGGAGCAACAGTACTGCAACGACCAGGACTCTGGGGCGCTGCACTCATAATTTACATCGTGCCAGTGGAGTATCCCTATTGTTTCTTATGTCACCCAGATGTTCCTCTATACTGATTCACTGATTGTCTCTTTGCTTTCCCCACATAGTCTTTGGGGCTTGGCATGTACATAGGTATACCACCCCAGAGGTTTTGCAGTTAGCGAAACACTTGTTTTTGTATGTTCTCTTTGTTACAGAGCTTTGGAAGGTGCTTGATGGTAAAATGTATTTGCAAAAGTTAGTGTCTGCATCTGAGAGTACCCACGGATCTGTTGTCCAGCCACGTTCCCTCTTAAACCTGTTTTTTAGGTCCTTGGCTTTCTTGTAAAAATCCATCCCCGAGGAGCTATTTCTCTTGAGTCTTACGAACTGCCCCTTGGGGGTGCCTCATTTCAGCGGGGTGGGGTGATGGCTCACCCAGCTAAGCTCCCTATTGAACACTGTGGGTTTACGATATATTGAAGTCTTAAGTTACCTATTTTTTTCAATTTATATCATGACATCAAGAAAGGCTATTTTCTCCCCCGCACCCCCCCCCCCACACACTTTATATGTGAATTTCAAACCTAGTTGGTTATTGTTAAGATGATGTATAAACTTGAAGCACTCAAAACTGCATCTCCCTTAAAAGGGTATATGAGATATTTTTTAGCGTCTTTTGATTCGACACTTTTAAATTGTATTCATTAAAAGTTAATTTTTAAAAGGGTTTTTTTGTTCTTTCTGGTTTTTTCTATTGTCACTTGCTCAGCAGTTTGTTGTAGCTTTAATGCAGTCAGTGTTTTATTAGCAGGAGATTATCACTGAAAACATACACCCCCACGACTGATTGGCAGCTTACTTACAATGTACACAGGAAGCTGTCAATCAAGAGTGTAGGTGGGTTTATACACCGCTCAGTATTCTGAGCACTGCTACATCTTCAAAAGAGAAAACAGGGATTCTGTCAAAATTGCAACAAGCAGCCCAGTAAGTGATACATCGCTGGAATCAGGATCTCTGCCCCTACAGCATGCTGCTTTCAGATTCCGTACCAAAAACCTTCTAACATATTCCCTGTAACATGGTACAACAATCTGTTACTTTACTTTGTTGTGAAAATAAGACAAACAGAATCTTATCATTGAATAGTATAAGATGGAGTAACCACATCATCCTACAAGGCCCTTTGGGTATCTTCACACAAAGCAGTCTTACTTCAGAAATGTCAGTGGCCGTTCCACTCTTTTGAGTAGGAAATATCCATTACACATGCTGCATAAACACTATTCAGATGTACTGTATGAGATGAATGTATCAGCTTAGAAATTTCCGTAACAAATGTGCCACGTGTGATTATACTTTACGGTCTTTACTGACTATGCCTATTAAGTGAGTTTTTAGCAGCATTAGAATTGACCAAAATATACCATCTGAATTAAGATATGATGTATGTGTCTATTTTTTTCCCTAGATGAGCCTGTCATTAAAAGGGAGGCATCTACTTACTCGCCAGTCAGAGACATTCCTAGGTAAGAAACTGTGAAAATACATATAGATTATTTTCTCTCTTATGCTCTGCTCTTAGTGTAAATCAAGGACAGGAGGGGGCAGGAATAGGCGGAGCTGAATGTAGGCCCCCCATGACTGTGCTTGGGCATGGGCTCTTTTAAATAAAATTGAGGGAATTTTATTGGCCGTTAGGAGGTGTGGGAGGGGTTGTGAGTGGGGGTGGTGGGGGGACTATATAATGTTTTCATTTTCGGGAAAATGCGGCACACTGGCAGTTAGGATGTAGTGGAGAGTGACCCACCCGCCCTCTCCATTTTTTGGGTTTGTTGTAGGTGGTTAGTTGTAGTTGGGGTTGACGTGATAGATCTATTCAGAGCGAGGATTGTTAGTTGGCACGTGTAAGGGTTAATATTATTTTGTCACAGTGGCTGGGGCGGGGGGTGGGGTTCTTGGAGTTTATGCGGATTCAGCGGCGGAGGAATTTGAAGGAAATTCCGGACAGTCAAACGGGTTTGGTGTTCTGGCATTTTGGTTACAGGCTCTGGACGGGGTGTTTACCCTGGGAGCTGGTGGTGGTTAATTTTTCCCAAAACAGGAATTATGGTGCCCTCGAGCTGGTGGTACGGCTGGGGGTAAAATTGAGGTGTTTTATGTTTTTTGGTTTTGCCAAAATAATTTAAGCCAGAATTTTTCCCGGTGGGCTCCAAGAACCCTCCCCTCTAATTTGCATAAATTATGCTAATGTTGAATAAAATGTTTTTGTTTGTTTGTTAATAAACTGGCCGCTGTGGCCATAATTATCCAAAAGAATTTGGTGTCATGTTATTATTTGTATTGTGATTGGTTTATCACAATTGGTGGGTGGGGGTTGGATAATAAGGGGAGCCATATTGGCCATACACGGTCATGAACATGGAGGCAAGGGCTCAGCCAAACAAAGCAGAGCTCACTCTCTCATTCTTTCTCACTCTTTCTCTCTCTCCTCTCTCTGAAGTTCTGCTCATCTCTAAACATGATGTCTTCAGTGATAAGTGGAGTGTTATTAGACTCGTTCACGCAGACAGACAAGTACACTGACCCTCACTTGTCAGATTCGTTGTATTGGGATCCAAGTCTGATCTCAGCCTCCACCCTTACAGTACATGGCCAGACAATACAAATCATGTGGATGGTCTCATCAAATTCTGCCCAATACTTTATTTTTTGAGAAATACTGATAAACGCACCAGGTAACATGATGAGGAGTTTCTGGTCCACACAATCATTGCCACACATTTGCTACAGCCAAATTAAGTAGTAGTTTCAGTCGTCTGATCCCGATGATAAACTATTGTGTATAGGGGACTCCCAGATCTTCCCCTGACACCTGGCCATCGGAGCTTCAATTGTTGATTATTTTCATAGAATCATAGAATGTTATAGTCAGAAGGGACCTCCTGGGTCATCTGGTCCAACCCCCATGCTCAATGCAGGAGTCAGTAAACCATCTCACACAGATTTCTGTCCAGCCTCTGTTTGAAGACTTCCATTGAAGGGGAACTCACCACCTCTCGTGGCAGCCTGTTCCACTCATTGATCACCCTCAGTGTCAAAAAGGTTTTTCTAATATCTAATCTGTATCTTCTCCCTTTCAGTTTCATTCCATTGCTTCTCGTGTTTCCACGATGAGAATAATGATGATACCTCTACACTGTGACAGCCCTTCAAATATTTGTAGACAGCTATTAAGTCTCCTCTTATCCTTCTTTTTTCAAGCTAAACATTCCCAGATCTTTTTATTGTTCCTCATAGGACATAGTTTGCAGACCGCTCACCATCCGGGTAGCTCTTCTCTGAACTTGCTCCAGTTTTTCAGTGTGCAGATAAGCTCCTGGCAGTGGTGCTCTCATAGAAGACACAGGAGCACTCGGCCGAGCGTTCTTGCTGGGGAGTTAGCTGACCACTTTCTGATGCATAAGGGGCCTTAATATTTGCATAAATTATGATTAACTATAGAATGTCACTGTTATATCCATACAGGACACTATCCCTTGAGCCAGAGAGCAATGGCCATACAGTTCCTGCAAACAGAGGTAAGAATGTGGAAAAATGTGCAGCTGTAAGCTCATTATAGGGGTCAGTAGGCAACTTTAAAAAAACAAACAAAAATAAACTTAAATGTGCTTAAAATTGAGAACTTTACAAGTAAAGGTACCGTTACACTAAACGACTTACCAACGATCACGACCAGCGATACGACCTGGCCGTGATCGTTGGTAAGTCGTTGTGTGGTCACTGGGGAGATGTCACACAGACAGCTCTCTCCAGCGACCAACGATCAGGGGAACGACTTCGGCATCGTTGAAACTGTCTTCAACGATGCCGAAGTCCCCCTGCAGCACCCGTGTAACCAGGGTAAACATTGGTTTACTAAGTGCAGGGCTGCGCTTAGTAACCCGATATTTACCCTGGTTACCATTGTAAAAGTAAAAAAAAAAAAACACTACATACTCACATTCTGATGTCTGTCACGTCCCCCGGCGTCCACAGGGTTAAAACTGCTTTCGGCAGGAGCACTGCTATGCACGCGCTGCTTCCGAGAGCTTCCCTGCACTGAGTGTGTCAGCGCCGGCAGTAACAGCGGTGACGTCACCGCTGTGCTCTGCTTTACGTCCGGCGCTGACACAGTCAGTGCAGGGAAGCTCTCGGCAGCAGTGCGTGCATAGCAGCGCTCCTGCCGAAAGCAGTTTTAACCCTGTGGACGCCGGGGGACGTGACAGACATCAGAATGTGAGTATGTACTGTTTTTTTTTTTAACTTTTACAATGGTAACCAGTGTAAATATCGGGTTACTAAGCGCGGCCCTGCGCTTAGTAACCCGATATTTACCCTGGTTACAAGTGAACACATCGCTGAATCAGCGTCACACACGCCGATCCAGCGATGACAGCGGGTGATCAGCGTCCAAAAAAAGGTCCTGATCATTCCCGTCGACCAACGATCTGCCAGCAGGGGCCTGATCGTTGGTCGCTGTCACACATAACGAGATCGTTTAGCGGGATCGTTGCTACGTCACCAAAAGCGTGACGTTGCAACGATATCGTTGTGTGTGACTCAGCCTTTACAAATATAGTTCAGTCATAAAAAGTGCCCAATCTGTCTGAAATAGTAAATTGAATTTTTTCAATCTATTATTGTTTTTTTATTTATCAAAACTACAGCAAGAAGCCTAGTAAGTGACACATGGCTGGAATCAGAGTCTCTGTCCCTACATCCTACTCCATCTGAGAACTATACTGTTCTCATAGTAGCAATAAACTTGGTGACATATCCCCTTTAAATCTGTGCTCATTATGTAATATACAGTATATCACCAAAGAGAGAGTACACCCTTCACATTTTTGTAAATATTTTATTCTATATTTTCATGGGATGACACTGAACATCTGACACTTTGATACAATGTAAAGTAGTCAGTGTGCAGCTTGTATAACAATGTAAATTTGCTATCACTGTCTGAGGCCGGGATCACATTAGCGTTTGAGTCTGCAGTGTGGTGCTGCGGACTTTTCCTTAAGCTCCGCCTACTTCCATATCCGTCCTGCGTACCTATCTTTAACATTGGGTAAGCAGGGACATGCGGTGTATGCGGATGTGTCCGCGTGTGTCGTTTTGACGTGTCTGCCGAACGCAACATGTTGCATTTCTTGCGTTCGGCAGGCATGTCAAATGACGCATCCGCATACAACTCATGTCCCTGCGTACCCAATGTTGAAGATAGGTACGCAGGACGCATGCGGAAGTAGGCGGAGCTTAAGGAAAGAAGTCCACAGCACCACGCTGCAGTATAGACATTAAAGGGAACCTATCACCCCGTTTTTTTCGGTATGAGATAAAAATACTGTTAAATAGGGCCTGAGCTGTGCATTACAATAGTGTAGTTTGTGGACCCCGATTCCCCACCTATGCTGCCGAAATACGTTACCAAAGTAGTCATTTTCGCCTGTCAATCAGGCTGGTCAGGTCGGATGGGCGTGGCTTCTTCCCCCAGATATTGCGTAGTTTTCCGTTGGTGGCGTAGTGGTGTGCGCATGTCCAAGGTCCCCAATCCTGCACGGGGGGGTGAAAATAGCAGCGATGTCCGTTATTCCATTGGTGGTCGGTGGGCGCGGCCATCTTCCTTTGGCCGCGCGTGCGCAGAAGCGGCGCTCTGCTGGCCGCGGCTTCAGGAAAATGGCCGCGGGATGCCGCGCGTGCGCAGATGGAGATCGCGGCGGCCATTTTCCTGAAGCCGCGGCCAGCAGAGCGCCGCTTCTGCGCACGCGCGGCCAAAGGAAGATGGCCGCGCCCACCGACCACCAATGGAATAACGGACATCGCTGCTATTTTCACCCCCCCGTGCAGGATTGGGGACCTTGGACATGCGCACACCACTACGCCACCAACGGAAAACTACGCAATATCTGGGGGAAGAAGCCACGCCCATCCGACCTGACCAGCCTGATTGACAGGCGAAAATGACTACTTTGGTAACGTATTTCGGCAGCATAGGTGGGGAATCGGGGTCCACAAACTACACTATTGTAATGCACAGCTCAGGCCATATTTAACAGTATTTTTATCTCATACCGAAAAAAACGGGGTGATAGGTTCCCTTTAATGGTTGTGTGTTGAGTTATTTAGAGGACACACCAAATTTACACTGTTATACAAGCTGTACACTGACTACATTGTATCAAAGTGTCGTCCCATGAAGATTTACAAAACTGTGAGGAGCGTACTCACTTTTGTGATAAACTGTATATCTGTATAGTTAATTGGAACTAGGATTAAGGAATGATATTCTGAAACACGTAAAATGTATTGAAAACCGCACTGTGTGTCATTTGTGCACGTGGATTTCCAATAAAGTATTGAACTAAGGAAAACTAAGTGCTGACTTCTGCAGGTATACTGTACTTCTTTGCCATACTGATGCAAATTTATGGGTCAGTAAATAAAATCATACATCGCTAAGATGCCATCTATATGATAGCTGTGTTTCTTTTTTCATCAAAGAACATCTGATTAAACTCTGGTAACAAAAACTGACACACTGCCCAAACTGATGAAATGTGGACGGACGATTCTTTGACTATGAGAAAAATCATTGATGTCTGAATGAGTCCTAAATACAAAGCCTTAGGCCATGTTCACACACGTTCAGTATTTGGTCAGTATTTTACATCAGTATTTGTAAGCCAAAACCAGGAGTGGAACAATCAGAAGAAAAGTATAATAGAAACATATGCACCACTTCTGCATTTATCTCCTGGTTCTGGCTTACAAATCCTGATGAAAAATACTGAACGTGTGAATGTGGCCTTATACAGACATAAGAACAATCTCTTTACACAATCATAAAACAGACCTTTAATCTTTCTTTATTCCTTCCCACAGTCTATATCACTTCAGAGAAGACAGACTTTTACTCTCCAAGACTGGTTGAGACAGACGATGGTAAAGAGAAGCCAAAAAAGAGCGTTTTCAAGAAGTTCTTCTGGAAGTAAAGTAGACCATAAATGGACTAATATTCCTAAACTCTGGGTGATACTCTCACCTGCCTTCATGAACGCCGACGAAGCTGAGACTTGGGGGTGGGAACACTTATAGGACATTTACACTAAGTAACCTGCAAAAATAGTATTGGGATCAAGCAATAAGCATAGAATATCTTTCTCTCTCAACTTAATGGTTCTGCAGGACTTGAAAATCGAGTCTGAGCTAATATAATAAAATAATCTGTAAACTTTACCTTATCTGGGTATAGAATTCTGTCTCCACTGTCAGAATGCTACAGTAGAGACATCACATTTACAGCGCTGCAGCCAATCAGTGTGCTCTGCCGCTGTGAACAGCACGAGCTGCTTGGCTGCAGCGCTGTTGATGTGACATCACCGCTGCAGCCTGTACACAATCACCCAAGCAACGGCGGAGACACAGCGCTGGATCCGGAGAGGGGAGGTAACATGGTCTTATTATTTTTAAGAATGCCATTAGTTAAAAAAATAATAAAATAAAGAAGTTGAAAGGAGAAAAATCCTTTAAAGATATGAATGAATTGAATGTAAACATTGATAGTATTGTTCAATTATTATAATTGTAATTCTACATGTATTTTATTTTTCTAATACTGTAAGGAATTTAATTTATTGGTAGAAACACAGATTGTCTGGCCAAAAAAACTCCCTTTTGTGGGATTGTTAATGTCCATGCCTTTTTTTGTGCAGAAATGCAACAGTTTTTACCTTCAAAAGCATTGATTGGTGTATCTGTTCCCTAAGGCCTGTTTCACACGTCAGTGGCTCCGGTACGTGTGATGACAGTTTTCTCACGTACCGGAGACACTGACTCACGTAGACACATTAAAATCAATGTGTCTCTGCACATGTCAGCGTGTTTTCACGGACCGTGTGTTCATTTGAAAAACACGGAGACATGTCAGTGTTCGTGGGAGCGCACGGATCACACAGACCCATTAAAGTCAATGGGTCCATGTAAAACACGTACCGCACACGGATGCTGTCCGTGTGCTGTGCAGGAGACAGCGCTACAGTAAGCGCTGTCCCCCCAGCTTCTGGTGCTGAAGCCGCCATTCATTTCTTCTCCCCAGCAGCGTTCGCTGGAGAGAAGTAATGAAAAATCAATGTTTTTTTATTTTTTTTGCGGTTGAAATAAAGTTCCCGGTAACCAACCCCCTCCCACCCCCTGTGCGCCCGCCCGCTGGAAATAAAATGCTCACCCAGCTCCCTCGATGCGTGGGGTGGGAGGGGGGAGGTTGCCGGGAAGTTTATTTTAACCACCCAAAAAAAAAACCATTGATTTTTCATTGCTTCTCTCCAACGAACGCTGCTGGAGAGAAGAAATGAATGGCGGCTTCAGCACCCAAAGCAGGGGACAGCGCTTACTGTAGTGCTGTCTCCTGCACGGTCCGTGTGGTACCCAGTCGGCACACGGCTGCCGCACGTGTGCCACACTGATGTGCCACGTGAGCACACGGACACGGATAACTCCGGTACCGATTTTTCCGGTACCGGAATTATCTGGACGTGTGAGACTGGCCTAAATGTGTGCTAGATTATTGAAATTGTTTTCCAAATGACTGACTTTTAAATGTGAGGCTTATTTTAATTAGTTTATTTAATGTTCTGAAGTATAAAAATATATTTAAATTATGAAGCATTCCTCTGCAATCTATTTATTACAATGTACTTTCCAAATAAAGAAAATATTATTTTAAAAATATTTTTTTTTGCTCATAATGGCATAATTAATTCTGCATTATTTTAATGAACACTGAACCCCCAAGGAAGCAGATTAAAACAAATGTTACTGTAACTATTCCTCAAAATTTACACAACGGAAAAAAAAGTTTACACAAAAAGAGTAACACTAGACATATCAAAGTGTTTGGTTTGAGATGCAGAAATGTTTTATAAATTATTTACTGAGATTTGCCTACCGTACTAATTTTTCCCCCCAGAAAATAGTGCCAACACTACCTATGGGACAATTAGGGGGTAATGTGGGTCATTGTAGGGCAATTCGAGTGATTGTGAAAGGGGGCATAGTATAGCGAGGGACATTTTGGTGGAGGGACTTTGAAAGAGATAGTTTGGGGGTGATATGGAAAGGGGCAGTATGTGGGGGGACATTATGAAGAGGGGTTATGTGGGGGATATTATGTGGGGGAGATATATCTCTAAATAATATGTGCAGGATATTTTGGAGAGGGGCAGTGTGGGGGGATATTATACAGGGGGTAGTGTGGGGAGATATGCAGAGGGGCAGAGAGGGAGGTATTTTATATAGGTGCAGTGTGGGGGAGCATGTATTGACGGTGGTTCTGGCTCTGCATTCATGTACTGACAGTGTTTCTGGCTCTGCATTCATGTACTGACAGTGTTTCTGTCACTGCATTCATGTACTGTGTGGTTCTGGCGCAGTGTTCATGTGCTGACGTTCTGGTGCTGCGTTGTTCATGTACTGACAGTGGTTCTGACACTACATTCATGTACTGATGGTGTTTTTGGACCTGTATTCATGTACTGACGATGGTTCTGGCACTGCATTCATGTACTGATGATGTTTCTGGAGCTGCATTCACGTACTGACGGCGTTCTGGCACTGAATTCACGTACTGACGGAGATTCTAAAGCTGTATTTATGTACTGATGATGGTTCTCGCACTGCATTCTTGTAGTAATGGTGGTTCTGGTGCTGCACTCATTTGCTGATGGTGGTTCTGATCTTGTACACATGTAGTAATCCATAACGTGTTTCATGGCTATGTTAATGTGGCGCCCCAGGGTCCTGGTCATCACAGTAATGTCGCTTTCCTCACGGGGAGAGTGATGCTAAGTTTGGAGGCAAGAAAGGATAACTGTAACCAGGTACCACAAACATGCAACACATTCACACTCCAGGCCACCAGGGGGAGCTTTTGATCCTATTTACTAAGTGACTCCCCATATATATATAACTGGTAGTCTCTAGGGAAAGTTAGAGAAAGTTCCAGACAGCCGTCTGAGGAGGACAGAGGGTTTACGGAGCTGTACATACCCCCAGAGCTGCAGCTCCCTGAAAGAGACATTTTAGAAAGCTGAACTGATTGCAGTGAGCGTGCAGGAGAGGAAGCACAGGAGAGGATACCAGAAAGGGACCAGCCCCGAGCATGCTGCCTGCTTCTGAGGTGCAGAACACCGGTAGCCGGAATACCGAGCTTGTAAGGACCTCCATGCCTTACATCAGAGACCGGCAGGACAGCTAATTTAACGTTACCTGTCCACACCCACACCCAGGAGGCATGGTGACACCCCGCAGAGCCGGGTCATCTAAGAGACCCTATAAACAGGCTCAAGTCACCAGTCATACGGGTTATGTCCTATCCTAACCGGGGGAAAGAGAGAAAGAGATAACATCTGTGAGGACCTTATGTGAAGCTTCTAGCAGTAAGAGACTACACCACTACAGCGTAAAGGAAGGCTTTTACTTTCCACCTGGACAAGGGGACTCTGGACTTCCCTCCAAACCAGCCGGACCCTACCTGCCCTGTGATCCAGTGCCCTGGACTGTGGCTGTTGAAGTCTTCAGTAAACGAGGTAAAGAGACTGCAAACCTGTGTGCTCGTTCCTTACTGCACCTCTAACCATTCTACCATCTATACACTGGAAGCCCTGGGGACATACTTCACCTGTGGGAAGTTATACCATCTAGCTGCCATAACATCACCCCAGCGGACCCCTTAAAGCAGTTTCGGTCCCCACTGACCGAATGCCACTGGTGGCGTCACGAACATTAACTTTATTCCCTTTAAAGACCTTTCCCTTTTACATGGGCGCCCTGGGACACAGACCGGGTTGCAGCCACTGTGACATCCCCCTGTGAACACCGGACCCGGTACCGAGTACCCCATGGCCCTGGCAGAGTGACTCATTAAAACTTAAAAAGTGTCAAAACTTGGAGATTTGAGATTATGAGAAGGATCTGGCAAGTTTCTGCTCCAAAAAACTTAGTTGAAATTAGCGAGTGTTCACACTTATTTTTTTGGAGCAGAAACTAAGCAGAAACTCTCCAAATCCTCCTCAAATACCCAAACTGTGGTTCCAGTGATCTGGTAATGCACTGATAGTGGTTTTAGTGATGTATTTATGTAACTATCCCTTTAAAAAAAATCTGTGGCCCTTGGGATTGGTTCAGTATGACATTGTGGCTCCCCTGGTCTAAATTAATAAGGTAATCGGACATAGATTCAGATAAATATAAAGCATTCACCACAATGGGCTTGCAGGCTAAATAAGCATTACATGTATAAAAATTGATAAAGAAAAAAATATGTTCAAAATGCAAGATGCATTATTACTGATTTGGAAAGAACATATAATGAATAACATGTGCCAAGGCACTTTTCGATCCATATGTCAGTCGCAAAACTTATATCTCGACATGGTTCCTTAGGAGATCTAGAATTGACTGTGTATCCTACACATAAAGACTTCCACTGTAGGTACTTCCTTATTTTTCATACTGTTTCAGGTCACTGAAAAATATTACATCAAGATTTTTTTAAGCCATATACTATGGACTGTAGTACTCCTGTCCCTATATCTTTGGATCTCTAGTTACTCGTACCCTCCTTGCAGCCCTTGAGGGCGCAGACAGATGGCCGTATAACTTGTGCGAGGGTCACATCGCAATTCTCAGACTGGCTGTCTGCTCTCCTGACCTGAGCTTGACAGCTGTAGAGTAATACATGCTATTTCGCTCAGGTCAGGAGAGCAGACAGCCAGTTCGAGTATTGCAATGTGATCCTTGCACAAGTTATACGGCCATTTGTCTGCGCCCTTAACATAGAAATCAGCTAGACCATCTTGCTAATTTATTAGGTGTTCAACCTCTAAATACAGGCACGGTGGTAATATCAGGAACAGTGTCGGCACTGGCTCCTTGCAGCCACTGTAGTTTTAGATTTCCGCCTGCGCGACTCTATTGCCATCAACTGCTCATGTGTGAATTGTGGCGATTCCATAGCCACTATAGTACCAGCTGCACAGCATTTTTTACATCAACTGCACAGGCGCAATTAGCGGCGATGTCATGAATTAATTATATCACAGCCTGCGCGGCAGAGGCTACATCCACCGCTCATGCGTGTACAGCGGCAATGTCATAGAACATTAATGCGCATGCATGAGTGCATTTCTCCGGTCTCTAGTGTCGTGTCTGGAAATCTTCAGGCAGGCGCAGTAATATTTCAGGGACGTGAATTCATTCCATAGGGATATTCAGAGACATTGTTTTCCATTCAGGCTTTTTCCCTAGAAACAGGGTCACCAATTTGATGTCATAGATTATGGATCCTTTATATGGGAGTCTTTACTCAGATGTGCATACTCTCTGCAAGATATTTACTCATTGATCTTTAGCCATAGATCTCCAGAGAAACCATCATCCGAAGAGGAAATGCATTGAGATTTTGTGGAGTTTTGCAACTGACATGTGGATCGATAAGCATCAAGCAAAAGGCAGGTATTCCATGGCAGTTAGTCAGGGCAGGAGTCAGGTAACCCACACTCTGCACTCCCGTCTATCCATGGGCTTTATTCCTATCCACCTGTGTTCCCTTGCCATTCACATTCACAGCCCCATCCCCCCTCCACCACGACTCGTACACATCAGCCCCTCTATACTTCCCTCTCCCATGCACTTCTCACCTTCCTGAAAAACCTCTTGCCCAAACACATTGCACAAAATAATTTGTACAATTCCAATACCTACTTGCTCTTTATCATCCTACTCCTTCTGATTTCGGGGGATATCTCCCCCAACCCTGGTCCACCATCCCCCTACCTCAACCCCTATCCTACCTCGTATCAAAACCACACTAATAACTAATTTAATTAATTAATTAAACTAATTAATATTACTTTCACTCCTTCATATCCTTCTTTTAATTGTGCCCTCTGGAATCCACGGTCTGTATGTAACAAACTTCCTTTTCTGCACAATAACTTTCTAAACATCTCTTTGAATCTGTTGGCCCTCACTAAAACCTGGATTCAGGATTCTGACACTGTCTCCCCTGCTGCCATTTCCCATAGTGACCTACAATTCTCCCATTCCCAGAGACCCACAAACAGACCTGGTGGTGGAGTTGGTATACTCCTGTCCCCACAAGGCACCTTCCAGGTCATCCCCCAAGTTCCATCACTCTCATTCCCTTTTTTTGAGTTCCACACCATCAGGCATTTCCGTCCCCTCTCCCTCAGAGTAGCGGTCATATATCAGCCCCCAGGCTCGCCCAGCCACTTCCTTGAGAACTTCTCAGCCTGGCTGCCACACTTCATGTCCTCAGAACTCACAACTCCCCTGGGAGACTTCTTCAACATACCTATAAACAGCCCCTCTTCCACATCTGCATCCCAGCTTCTATCACTAACCACTTCTCTCAGCCTCTCACAGCTCTCAGAGCTGTACAATCACTGCACTCGTACTATGGAAGATGCTTGATTCAAGTGAAAAGTTTATTTAAACAATGTTGAAGTAGTGAAGCGATAGGCAGAATAAACGTTTCGGCCACTCCATGGCCTTGATCACAATATCGCTGAAAACAGACAAATAGACAATAAATATTTACAAAATATACAAATATACAATTTGCCAAAGCTTATATACAATTTTGAAAACATATCAGGGTGATTGCCAAATAGTTATATCCAAAAAATAAGAGTACATTCTGACATGGCACACACAATCAGCAGAACGTTTCATAAAGAAACTGGTTTGTAGAGGCAGGGCAGCATACATCTTATATACTGAAGAAGGCAGATCCAATAAACATACCCTATTTTGAAGGTTCTTTCTAGAGTAAGTGTGGATTTTTTGGATATAACTATTTAGCAATCACCCTGACATGTTTTCAAAATTGTATATAAGCTTTGGCAAATTGTATATTTGTATATTTTGTAAATATTTATTGTCTATTTCTCTGTCTGTTTTCAGCGATATCGTGATCAAGGCCACAGAGTGGCCGAAACATTTATTCTGCCTATCGCTTCACTACTTTAACATTGTTTAAATAAACTTTTCACTTGAATCAAGTATCTTCCATAGTAGGAGTGCAGTGATTGTACAGCTCTGTGACTATTGGAACCATTGGCTCCGTTCACTTGCACCGTCAAGTTCACACCAGTCGAGTGCCAGCCTTCTCACAGCTCTCAACCTTTGAAACACACACAGACGATAACACCCTTGACCTGGTCTTCGCCCGGCTCTACTCCATCTCCTACCTAGATAACTCATCGCTTCCCCTCTCTGACCACAATATTCTCTACTTCGCGCTCACAATCCCTCGCACACCCAGCACACTCCTACCTACCACACATTCAGAAATCTACACGTCGTTAACTCTGGCGGTACATCACTACAATGACACTCTTAGAAGCACCCTGGACCAAGTAGCTCCCCTCACCCTCAGAACCTCCAAGCACAGAGTAAAACAGCTGTGGCTCAGATCGCAAACTCAGCTTCTCCAGGGATGTTCTAGAAGTGCTGAATGCTTATGGAGGAAAGCTCGTACACCAGAAGACTTCATGCACTTCAAATTTATGTTAAGAACCTATAACTCTGCCTTTCACCTTGCTAAACAGACCTACTACACCACCCTGATCTCCTCACTATCCAACAACCCCAAAAAACTTTTTGATACCTTTCACTCCCTCCTCAGGCCAAAAGCACAAGCCCCTATCACAGACATTTGTGCTGATGACCTGGCCTCCCACTTTATAGAGAAAATAGATAACATCCGACAGGAAATCTGCTCCCAGCCACCAAGTGCAGTGACTCCCATCCCTCCCTGCATTTCCCCTGGCTCACTCTCCACATTTGATCCCATCACCGAAGAAGACGTCTCCAGGCTCCTCTCTTCTTGTCATCCGACTACATGCACAACCAACCCCATTCCCTCACATGTCCTCCAGTCGCTCTCTACAGTCGTCACAACTCATCTAACTACAATCTTTAATCTCTCCCTCTCCTCGGGCATCTTCCCATACTCCTTCAAACACTATCATAACTACATTATTAAAGAAACCCTCTTTCAATCCATCCTGCACATATAACTACAGACCAGTCTCCAATCTCCCCTTCATCTCTAAACTCTTGGAGCGCCTAGTCTACTCCCGCTTTAGCCGTTACCTCTCCACTCCCTCCCTCCTAAACCCTTCACAGTCCGGCTTCCGCCCCCTACATTCGACAGAAACTGCACTCATCAAGGTGACCTACGACCTTTTGACAGCAAAGTGTAACGTTGACACCCTCTGTTCATTCTTCTCGACTTCTCAGCAGCTTTTGACACTGTTGACCACCATCTCCTACTCTCTAGGCACCAGTGACTAGGCATTAAGGATACTGCGCTCTCCAGGTTCTCATACTATCTTTTTGACCGCTCCTTCAGTGTATCGTTCTTTGGCTCCACTTCATCTCCTCTTCCTCTCACTGTCGGGGTACCTCAGGGCTCAGTCTTTGGCCCACTTCTCTTCTCTCTCTACACGGCCCTAATGGGACAGACCATCAGCAGATTTGGCTTTCAGTACCATGTTTATGCCGATGACACAACTATATATGTCATCCCCTGACAGGACTCCCGCTGTACTACAGAACGCCAATGAATGTCTGTCCGCAGTCTCCGACATCATGTCCACCCTCTATCTGAAACTCAACCTCTCCAAAACTGAACTACTTCTGCTCCCACCGTCTACTAACCTCCCTAAATCTGTCATTTCCCTTTCCGTGGGTGGCCCATAATAACACCCCGGCAGCAGGCGCGCTGTCTGGGTGTTACGTTTGACACCAATCTCTCCTTCACTTCCCATATACAATCTCTTGCCCACTCGTGCCACTTACACCTAAATAACATCTCTAGAATCCGCTCTTTTCTCACCATGGAAGCAATAAAAACTCTCACTGTCGCCCTGATCCACTCCCACCTGGACTACTGCAATGCTCTACTAATTGGCCTCCCCCTCACTCGACCTTTCCCCTCTCCAGTCTATCCTTAATGCAGCAGCCAGGGTCAATCGGTATTCAGATGTGTCCGCTCTTCGCCAGTCGTTACACTGGCTGCCCATTCATTATAGGATCCAATTCAAAGTACTTGTTCTCACCCACAAAGCTCTCCACAGTGCATTACCCCCTTACATTTCTGTCTATTGGCCTTGCCAACCTCTGCGCTCTGCAAATGACTTTCGAATAACCTCTGCTCTAATCCGTACCTCCCACTCCCGACTCCAAGACTTGTCCTGCACTGCGCTAATCCTCTGGAATGCTCTACCCCAAGATATTAGGACCATCCACAATTTGCATAGTTTTAGGCGTGCCCTCAAAACATATTTATTCAGAGAGGCCTGTCACATTCCCTAATCAGTAATTTTATGTGTAAGGGTATGTGCACACAGTGCGGATTTGGGTGCGGATTTTTCCGCGCAGATTTAGAAAAATCCACAGGTAAAACGCCCTGTGTTTTATCTGCGGATTTACCGCAGATTTACCACAGTTTTTGTGCGGATTTCACCTGCGGATTCCTATTAAGGAATGGGTGTAAAACGCTGCAGAATCCGCACAAAGAATTGACATGCTGCAGAAAATAAACCGCAGCAAATCTGAGCGGAATTTTCCGCAGCATGTGCACAGCGGATTTAGCTTACCATAGCTTTATATGGTACTGTAAAATGCATGGAAAACTGAAGCAGATCCGCAGCATCAAATCTGCAACGTGTGCACATACCCTTAACCCCTTTCTGACATTGGACGTACTATCCCGTCGAGGTGGGGTGGGCCCCGTATGACCACCGACGGGATAGTACGTCCAGCGCGATCGGCGGCGCTCACGGGGGGAGCGCCGCCGATCGCGGCCGGGTGTCAGCTGATTATCACAGCTGACATCCGGCACTATGTGCCAGGAGCGGTCACGGACCGCCCCCAGCACATTAACCCCCGGCACACCGCGATCAAACATGATCGCGGTGTGCCGGCGGTACAGGGAAGCATCGCGCAGGGAGGGGGCTCCCTGCGTGCCTCCCTGAGACCCCCGGAGCAACGCGATGTGATCGCGTTGCTCCGAGGGTCTCCTACCTCCTTCCTCGCTGCAGGTCCCGGACCCAAGATGGCCACGGCATCCGGGTCCTGCAGGGAGAGAGGTGGCTTACCGAGTGCCTGCTCAGAGCAGGCGCTGGTAAGCCTGCAGTGCTGTGTTGCAGATCGGTGATCTGACAGAGTGCTGTGCAAACTGTCAGATCACCGATCTGTGATGTCCCCCCCTGGGACAAAGTAACAAAGTAAAAAAAAAAATTTCCACATGTGTGAAAAAAAAAAAAAAACAATTCCTAAATAAAGAAAAAATATACGTATATATATTATTCCCATAAATACATTTCTTTATCTAGATAAAAAAAAAAAACAAACAATAAAAGTACACATATTTAGTATCGCCGCGTCTGTAACGACCCTACCTATAAAACTATATCACTAGTTAACCCCTTCAGTAAACACCGCAGGGGGGGGGGAAAAAAAAACGAGGCAAAAAACGACGCTTTATTATCATACCGCCGAACAAAAAGTGGAATAACACGCAATCAAAAAGACGGATATAAATAACCATGGTACCGCTGAAAACGTCATCTTGTCCCGCAAAAAACGAGCCACCATACAGCGTCATCAAAGAAAAAATAAAAAAGATAGTCCTCAGAATAAAGCGATGCCAAAATAATAATTTATTCTATAAAATTGTTTTTATCGTATAAAAGCGCCAAAGCACAAAAAAATTATATAAATGAGGTATCGCTGTAATCGTACTGACCCGAAGAATAAAACTGCTTTATCCATTTTACCAAATGTGGAACGGTATAAATGCCTCCCCCAAAAGAAATTCATGAATAGCTGTTTTTTATCATTCTGCCTCACAAAAATCGGAATAAAAAGTGATCAAAAACTGTCACATGTCCGAAAATGTTACCAATAAAAATGTCAACTCGTCCCGCAAAAAACAAGACCTCACATGACTCTGTGGACCAAAATATGGGAAAATTATAGCTCTCAAAATGTGGTAACGGAAACACTTTTTTCTATGAAAAGCGTCTTTTAGTGTGTGACGGCTGCCAATCATAAAAATCTGCTATAAAAAATGCTATAAAAGTAAATCAAACCCCCCTTCATCACCCCCTTTGTTAGGGAAAAATAATAAAATTTTAAAAAATGTATTTATTTCCATTTTCCCATTAGGGTTAGGGCTAGGGTTAGGGCTAGTTTTACGGCTAGGGTTAGGGCTAGGGTTAGGGTTAGGGCTAGGGTTAGGGTTAGGGCTAGGGTTAGGGATAGGATTAGGGCTAGGGTTAGGGTTAGGGCTAGGGTTAGGGATAAAGTTAGGGTTAAGGTTGGGGCTAAAGATAGGGTTAGGGTTGGGGCTAAAGTTAGGGTTTGGATTACATTTACGGTTGGGATTAGGGTTGGGATTAGAGTTAGGGGTGTGTCAGGGTTAGGGGTGTGGTTATGGTTACCATTGGGATTAGGGTTAGGGGTGTGTTTGGATTAGGGTTTAAGGTAGAATTGGGGTTTCCACTGTTCAGGCACATCAGAGCTCTCCAAACGCGACATGGCGTCCGATCTCAATTCCAGCCAATTCTGCATTGAAAAAGTAAAACAGTGCTCCTTCCCTTCCGAGCTTTCCCGTGCGCCCAAACAGGGTTTTACCCCAACATTTGGGGCATCAGCGTACTCGGTACAAATTGGACAACAACTTTTGGGGTCCAAGTTCTCTTGTTACCCTTGGGAAAATATAAATTTGGGGGGCTAAAAATCATTTTTGTAGGAAAAAAAAGGATTTTTTATTTTCACGGCTCTGCATTATAAACTGTAGTGAAACACTTGGGGGTTCAAAGTTCTCACAACACATCTAGATAAGTTCCTTGGGAGGTCTAGTTTCCAATATGGGGTCACTTTTGAGGGTTTGTACTGTTTGGGTACATCAGGGGCTCTGCAAATGCAACGTGACGCCTGCAGACCAATCCATCTAAGTCTGCATTCCAAATGGCGCTCCTTCCCTTCCGAGCTCTGCCATGCGCCCAAACAGTGGTTCCACCCCACATAGGGGGTATCAGCGTACTCAGGACAAATTGGACAACAACTTTTGGGGTCCAATTTATCCTGTTACCCTTGGGAAAATACAAAACTGGGGGCTGAAAAAAAATTTTTGTGGAAACAAAAATATTTTTTATTTTCACGGCTCTGTGTTATAAACTGTAGTGAAACACTTGGGGGATCAAAGATCTCAAAACACATCTAGATAAGTTCCTTAGTGGGTCTACTTTCCAAAATGGTGTCACTTGTGGGGGGGTTTAATGTTTAGGCACATCAGGGGCTCTCCAAACGCGACATGGCGTCCCATCTTAATTTCAGTCAATTTTGCATTGAAAAGTCAAATGGCGCTCCTTCCATTCCGAGCTCTGCCATGCGCCCAAACAGTTGTTTACCCCCACATATGGGGTATCGGCGTACTCAGGACAAATTGCACAACAACTTTTATGGTCTAATTTCTTCTCTTACCCTTGGGAAAATAAAAAATTGGGGCAAAAAGATAATTTTTGTGAAAAAATATGATTTTGTATTTTTACGGCTCTGCTTTATAAACTTCTGTGAAGCACTTGTTGGGTCAAAGTGCTCACCACACATCTAGATGAGTTCCTTAGGGGGTCTACTTTCCAAAATGGTGTCACTTGTGGGGGGTTTCAATGTTTAGGCACATCAGGGGCTCTCCAAACGCAACATGGCGTCCAATCTTAATTCCAGTCAATTTTGCATTGAAAAGTCAAATGGCGCTCCTTCCCTTCCGAGCTCTGTCATGCGCCCAAACAGTGGTTTATCCCCACATATAGGGTATCAGCGTACTCAGCACAAATTGTACAAAAACTTTTGGGGTCCATTTTCTCCTCTTACCATTGGTAAAATAAAACAAATTGGAGCTGAAATAAATTTTGTGTAAAAAAAAATTTAAATGTTAATTTTTATTTAAACATTCCAAAAATTCCTGTGAAACACCTGAAGGGTTAATAAATTTCTTGAATGTGGTTTTGAGCACCTTGAAGGGTGCAGTTTTTAGAATGGTGTCACACTTGGGTATTGTCTGTCATATAGACCCCTCAAAATGACTTCAAATGAGATGTGGTCCCTAAAATAAGATGGTGTTGTAAAAATGAGAAATTGCTGGTCAACTTTTAACCCTTATAACTCCCTAACAAAAAAAAATTTTGGTTCCTAAATTGTGCTGATGTAAAGTAGACATGTGGGAAATGTTACCTATTAAGTATTTTGTGTGACATATCTCTATATATGTGATTTAACCCCTTAAGCCCCGAGGGTGGTTTGCACGTTAATGACCGGGCCAATTTTTACAATTCTGACCACTGTCCCTTTATGAGGTTATAACTCTGGAACGCTTCAACGGATCTTGGCGATTCTGACATTGTTTTCTCGTGACATATTGTACTTCATGTTAGTGGTAAAATTTCTTCGATATAACTTGCGTTTATTTGTGAAAAAAACGAATATTTGCGAAGATTTTGAAAATTTCGCAATTTTCCAACTTTGAATTTTTATGCCCTTAAATCACAGACATATGTCACACAAAATACTTAATAAATAACATTTCCCACATGTCTACTTTACATCAGCACAATTTTGGAACCAAAATTTTTTTTTGTGACGGAGTTATAAGGGTTAAAAGTTGACCAGCAATTTCTCATTTTTACAACACCATTTTTTTTTAGGGACCACATCTCATTTGAAGTCATTTTGACGGGTCTATATGATAGAAAATACCCAAGTGTGACACCATTCTAAAAACTGCACCCCTCAAGGTACTCAAAACCACTTTCAAGAAGTTTATTAACCCTTCAGGTGTTTCACAGGAATTTTTGGAATGTTTAAATAAAAATGAACATTTAACTTTTTTTCACACAAAATTTATTTCAGCTCCAATTTGTTTTATTTTACCAAGGGTAACAGGAGAAAATAGACCCCAAAAGTTGTTGTACAATTTGTCCTGAGTACGCTGATACCCCATATGTGGGGGTAAACCACAGTTTGGGCGCATGGCAGAGCTTGGAAGCAAAGGAGCGCCATTTGACTTTTCAATGCAAAATTAACTGGAATTGAGATGGGACGCCATGTTGCATTTGGAGAGCCCCTGATGTGCCTAAACATTGAAACCCCCCACAAGTGACACCATTTTGGAAAGTAGACCCCCTAAGGAACTTATCTAGATGTGTGGTGAGCACTTTGACCCAACAAGTGCTTTACAGAAGTTTATAATGCAGAGCCGTAAAAATAAAAAATCATATTTTTTCACAAAAATTATCTTTTCACCCCCAATTTTTTATTTTCCCAAGGGTGAGAGAAGAAATTGGACCCCAAAAATTGTTGTGCAATTTGTCCTGAGTACGCTGATACCCCATATGTGGGTGTAAACCATTGTTTGGGCGCAGGGCAGAGCTCGGAAGGGAAGGAGCGCCATTTGACTTTTCAATGCAAAATTGACTGGAATTGAGATAGGACGCCATGTTGCATTTAGAGAGCCCTTGATGTGCCTAAACATTGAAACCCCTAACAAGTGACACCATTTTGGAAAGTAGACCCCCTAAGGAACTTATCTAGATGTGTGTTGAGCACTTTGACCCAACAAGTGCTTCACAGAAGTTTATAATGCAGAGCCGTAAAAATAAAAAATCATATTTTTTCACAAAAATGATCTTTTCACCCCCATTTTTTTATTTCCCCAAGGGTAAGAGAAGAAATTAGACCACAAAAGTTGTTGTGCAATTTGTCCTGAGTACGACGATACCCCATATGTGGGTGTAAACCATTGTTTGGGCGCATAGCAGAGCTCAGAAGGGAAGAAGCGCTATTTTACTTTTCAATGCAAAATTGACTGGAATTAAGATGGGATGCCATGTTGCGTTTGGAGAGCCCCTGATGTGCCTAAACATTAAACCCCCCCACAAGTGACACCATTTTGGAAAGTAGACCACCTAAGGAACTTATCTAGATGTGTTTTGAGAGCTTTGAACCCCCAAGTGTTTCACTACAGTTTATAACGCAGAGCCGTGAAAATAAAAATTATTTTTTTTTTTCACAAAAATGATTTTTTAGCCCCCAGTTTTGTATTTTCACAAGGGTATCAGGATAAATTGGACCCCAAAAGTTGTTGTCCAATTTGTCTGGAGTACGCTGATACCCCACTTGTGGGGAGGGACCACTGTTTGGGCGCATGACAGAGCTCGGAAGGGAAGGAGCGCCATTTGGAATACAGACTTAAATGGATTGGTCTGCAGGCGTCACGTTGCATTTGCAGAGCCCCTGATGTACCCAAACAGTACAAACCCCCCACAAGTGACCCCATATTGGAAACTAGACCCCCCAAGGAACTTATCTAGATGTGTTGTGAGAACTTTGAACCCCCAAGTGTTTCACTACAGTTTATAACGCAGAGCCGTGAAAATTATTATTTTTTTTTTTTCACAAAAATGAAATTTAGCCCCCAGTTTTGTATTTTCACAAGGGTATCAGGATAAATTGGACCCTAAAAGTTGTTGTCCAATTTGTCCTGAGTACGCTGATACCCCCTATGTGGGGGGGAACCACTGTTTGGGCGCATGACAGAGCTCGGAAGGGAAGGAGCGCCATTTGGAATTCAGACTTAAATGGATTGGTCTGCAGGCGTCACGTTGCATTTGCAGAGCCCCTGATGTACCCAAACAGTACAAACCCCCCACAAGTGACCCCATATTGGAAACTAGACCCCCCAAGGAACTTATCTAGATGTGTTGTGAGAACTTTGAACCCCCAAGTGTTTCACTACAGTTTATAACGCAGAGCCGTGAAAATAAAAATTATTTTTCTTTTTCACAAAAATGATTTTTTAGCCCCCAGTTTTGTATTTTCACAAGGGTATCAGGATAAATTGGACCCTAAAAGTTGTTGTCCAATTTGTCCTGAGTACGCTGATACCCCCTATGTGGGGGGGAACCACTGTTTGGGCGCATGACAGAGCTCGGAAGGGAAGGAGCGCCATTTGGAATGCAGACTTAAATGGATTGGTCTGCAGGCGTCACGTTGCATTTGCAGAGCCCCTGATGTACCCAAATAGTACAAACCCCCCACAAGTGACCCCATATTGGAAACTAGACCTCCCAAGGAACTTATCTAGATGTGTTGTGAGAACTTTGAACCCCCAAGTGTTTCACTACAGTTTACAACGCAGAGCCGTGAAAATAAAACATATTTTTTTTCCCACAAAAATGATTTTTAGCCCCCCAAATTTTTATTTTCCCAAGGATAACAAGAGAACTTGGACCCCAGAAGTTGTTGTTCAATTTGTCCCTAGTACGCTGATACCCCATATGTTGGGGTAAACCCCTTTTTGGACGCACGGGAGAGCTCGGAAGGGAAGGAGTACTGTTTTACTTTTTCAACGCAGAATTGGCTGGAATTGAGATTGGACGCCATGTCGCGTTTGGAGAGCCCCTGATGTGCCTGAACAGTGGAAACTCCCCAATTCTACCTGAAACCCTACCCCTAACCGTTTACTGAACATTTTCTGACAGTCATAAGTGCCACGTATATAAGTGCCACGTATATAAGTGCCACGTATATAAGTGCCACGTATTTAAGTGCCACGTATTTAAGTGCCACGTATTTAAGTGCCACGTATTTAAGTGCCACGTATTTAAGTGCCACGATATTTCAGTGCCACAATATTTCAGTGCCACATATTTCAGTGCCACGTATTTCAGTGCCACGTATTTTAGTGCCACGTATTTCAGGCACTGAAAAATACGTGGCACGTAAATACTTCAGTGCCACGATATTTCAGTGCCACGATATTTCAGTGCCACGTATTTCAGTGCCACGTATTTCAGGCACTGAAAAATACGTGGCACGTAAATACGTGGCACGTAAATACGTGGCACTTAAATACGTGGCACTTAAATACGTGGCACTTAAATACGTGGCACTTATATACGTGGCCACTGAAATATCGTGGCACTTATATACGTATATACGTATATAAACGTATATTTCAGTGCCACGTATTTCAGGTTAGGGGTAGGGTTAGGGGTAGGGTTAGGGTTTTTTGTTTTTTTCTTGTTTTCTTGTGTTTTTCTATAAAAACGCATGCGTTTTACCGCGTTTACATGCATTTTTTCACACATGCGGGTTTTTTAAAAAACGCATGCAGATAAAAACGCAAGTGTGAAACCAGACTAAAAGACGCTTTTTATAGCAAAAAAGTTTTTGCGTCTCCACATTTTGAGACCTATAATTTTTCCACATTTTGGTCCACAGAGTCATGTGAGGTCTTGTTTTTTGTGGGACGAGTTGACGTTTTTATTGGTAACATTTTCGGACACGTGACCATTTTTTATCACTTTTTATTCCGATTTTTGTGAGGCAGAATAACCAAAAACCAGCTATTCATGAATTTCTTTTGGGAGAGGCGTTTATACCGTTCTGCGCTTGGTAAAATTGATAAAGCAGTTTTATTCGTCGGGTCAGTACGATTACAGCGATACCTCATTTATATCATTTTTTTATGTTTTGACGCTTTTATACGATAAAAACTATTTTATAGAAAAAATAATTATTTTGGCATCGCTTTATTCTGAGGACTATAACTTTTTTATTTTTTTGCTGATGATGCTGTATGGCGGCTCGTTTTTTGCGGGACAAGATGACGTTTTCAGCGGTAACATGGTTATTTATATCCGTCTTTTTGATCGCGTGTTATTCCACTTTTTGTTCAGCGGTATGGTAATAAAGCGTTGTTTTTTGCCTCGTTTTTTTTTTTTTTTCTTACGGTGTTTACTGAAGGGGTTAACTAGTGGGCCAGTTTTATAGGTTGGGTCGTTACGGACGCGGCGATACTAAATATGTGTACTTTTATTGTTTTTGTTTGTTTTTTTTAGATAAAGAAATGTATTTATGGGAATAATATTTTTTTTTTTATTATTATTTATTTAGGAATTATTTTTTTTTTTTTTTACACATGTGGAAATTTTTTTTTTTACTTTTTTACTTTGTCCCAGGGGGGGACATCACAGATCGCAGATCTGATAGCGTGCACAGCACTCTATCAGATCGGCGATCATACTTTCATCGGAGCAGGCTGCAGCTTTCATCTGCAGCCTGCTCCGACCCATAAGTGCTCCCTGCAGGACCCGGATACAGCCCCTCGGCCATTTTGGATCCGGGGCCTGCAGGGAGAAGACGTTCGGTACGAGGTGAGTACATCACCTTGTACCGATCGTCTCAGGGAAGCCCGCAGGGAGCCCCCTCCCTGCGCGATGCTTCCCTGTACCGCCGGTACACCGCGATCATGTTTAATCGCGGTGTGCCGGGGGTTAATGTGCCGGGGGCGGTCCGTGACCGCTCCTGGCACATAGTGCCGGATGTCAGCTGCGATATGCAGCCGACACCCGGCCGCGATCGGCCGCGCTCCCCCCGTGAGCGCGGCCGATCGCGTATGACGTACTATACTGTCACCGGGAATTAAGGCCCACCACACCTCGACGGTATAGTACGTCATATGGGATTAAGGGGTTAAGGGCATAAAAATTCAAAGTTGGAAAATTGCGAAATTTTCAACATTTTCTCCAAATTTCCATTTTTTTCACAAATAAACGCAAGTTATATCGAAGAAATTTTACCACTATCATGAAGCACAATATGTCATGAGAAAACAATGTCAGAATCGCCAAGATCCATTGAAGCGTTCCAGAGTTATAACCTCATAAAGGGACAGTGGTCAGAATTGTAAAAATTGACCTGGTCATTAACGTGCAACCCCTTGGGTTGAAGGGGTTAAACTGTAAAGCGCTGCGGAATATGTTGGCGCTATATAAATAAAGATTATTATTATAAGAATTTTGGCACCTGTTATTCATTGAATGTGTTCTTTCCAAATCATGAATAACGTATCTTGCATTTTGAACATATCGTTTGTTTTCTGTATCTATTTTTATACATGTAATGCTTATTTATCCTGCAAGCCCATTGTGGTGAATGCTGTATATTCATCTGAATCTATATCCGCTTACCTTATTAATTTAGGCTTTATGTAGCGGATATCTGACACATCTCCTCCAACATCTTTTCACTCCTTCTAAGATGACCTCTAACTGCATGTTATAATATCTAGAAGTATCCATTATTTGTCTCTTATTACCTTTTTTTCTGAGATTTTATACAACATCCAGAGAACCTCAGGGAATTCCAGGAACAGACTATTTGTGAGTGGGGGCGCCACGGGGGTACTGAATGTAGGGTGCCAACACCTGCGGTCCATAAAGGTCACTCTAGTCTAAGGGATATTATGGAGATTTTTCATTCTAATTTTCTATGTCCTATTGCGTATTTTTTATATCCATTATATTATCACTGTATTTGCAGTATTGAGAGTTTTTTCTGACGACGGTCATTTTATCTATCAATGAGTAGGACCTGTCATGTAATAGGGCACACTCTGCTATGGTTGTAAATTGTACCCTCTCAGGGATGACCTCCATGTGCAGTCAGATGTTTCATACGTACCCATAGACTTGTATTTGTGCGTGAGCCGAATCTCGCGGCCTAATCGGCATGAGAAAATAATCGCAGATTTTCTCTGCCCCATAGAATAACATTGAGCCGAGTGCTGTCCGATAAAACATCACATAGTACTCGGCTGTGTTATATGCTCATGTGAGCGAGCTCATATAGTGGTGAACGCAAAAATAGTTCATGTATATAATCTCTGTTTTTAATTTATTATTATTATTAGTTATTATTATAGCGCCATTTATTCCATGGCGCTTTACATGTGAGGAGGGGTATACATAATAAAAACAAGTACAATAATCTTGAACAGTACAAGTCACAACTGGTACAGTAGGAGAAAGGACCCTGCCCGCGAGGGCTCACAATCTACAAGGGATGGGTGAGGATACAGTAGGTGAGGATAGAGCTGGTCGTGCAGTGGTTTGGTCGATCGGTGGTTACTGCAGGTTGCAGGCTTGTTGGAAGACGTGGGTCTTCAGGTTCTTTTTGAAGGTTTATGATGGTAGGTGAGAGTCTGATATGTTGTGGCAGAAAGTTCCAGAGTAGGGGTGATGCGCGAGAAAAATCTTGTATGCGATTGTGGGAAGAGGAGATAAGAGGGGAGTAGAGAAGGAGGTCTTGTGAGGATCGGAGGTTGCGTGCAGGAAAGTACCAGGAGACAAGGTCACAGATGTATGGTAGAGACAGGTTGCGGATGGCTTTTTATGTCATGGCTAGGCTTTTGTACTGGAGTCTCTAGGCAATGGGGAGCCAGTGAGAGGATTGACAGAGGGGAGAGGCCGGGGAATAGCGGGGGGACAGGTGGATTAGTCGGGCAGCTGAGTTTAGAATAGATTGGAGGGGTGCGAGAGTGTTCGAGGGGAGGCCACAGAGCAGGAGGTTACAGTAGTCGAGGCAGGAGATGATGAGGGCATGGACTAGGGTTTTTGCAGATTCTTGGTTTAGGAATGTACGGATCCGTGAAATATTTTTGAGTTGAGGGCGGCAGGAAGTGGAAAGGGCTTGGATATGTGGTTTGAAGGAGAGATCAGTGTCAAGGATTACCCCGAGACAGCGAGCTTGTGGGACTCGGGAGAGTGGGCAGCCGTTTACTGTAATGGATAGGTGTTATGGACCTGGTGGTTAGGAGCACCCGGAATGACCTGATGGTTAAACTAGAAATCACGGACAAGCTCTGGGGAAGTGGGAACTCTACTGACCGCAAACCCTACTCCTATCACACACACTAGAAATAGCCGTGGAGCGTTCCTAACTCTCCCTAGACGCCTCTTCACAGCCTAAGAGCTAACTACCCCTAAAGATAGAAATAGAAGCCTTACCTTGCCTCAGAGAAATTCCCCAAAGGAAAAGGCAGCCCCCCACAAATATTGACGGTGAGTTAAGAGGAAAGTACAAACATAGGAATGAAACAGGTTTTAGCAAAGGAGGCCCAATCTTACTAAATAGTCAGAGGATAGGAAAGGGAACTATGCGGTCAGTACAAAAAACTACAAAAACCACGCAGAGTGTGCAAAAAGACCTCCACACCGACTCACAGTGTGGAGGTGCAACTCTGCACCCCCAGAGCTTCCAGCTAGCAAGGAAATATCATGATAGCAAGCTGGACTAGAACATAACATGTACTGAGAAATATTTTCAAAAAACAATGATCAACAAATGAACTAGCATGGACTTAGCTTCTGCTGGAGCAGACAGGTCATCAGAGAAATCCAAGAGAGATCTGAACCAGTACTGAGTAGTGTTGAGCATTCCGATACCGCAAGTATCGGGTATCGGCCGATACTTGCGGGTATCGGAATTCCGATACCGAGATCCGATACTTTTGTGGTATCGGGTGTTGTGAAATTGGATTCTGGGCTCCCCCGGTGGCCACTTGTGGAATTGAACTTGTGTGCATCATCCCCTCTGTTCACCTGCTTCTATCAGGATGTGGGAGTCGCTATATAACCTTGCTCCTCTGTCAGTTTCTTGCCGGTCAACAATGTAATCAGAAGCCTTCTGTGCTTGTTCCTGCTACTAGACAACTCCCAGCTAAGTTGGACTTTTGTCCTTGTGTGTTTTTGCATTTTGTTCCTGTTCACAGCTGCTGTTTCGTTACTGTGTCTGGAAAGCTCTTGTGATCGGAAATTGTCACTCTGGTGTTATGAGTTAATGCTAGAGTCTTAAAGGAATTTCTGGATGGTGTTTTGATAGGGTTTTCTGCTGACCATGAAAGTGTCCTTTCTGTCTTCCTGCTATCTAGAAAGCGGACCTCGATTTTGCTAAACCTATTTTCATACTACGTTTGTCATTTCATCTAAAATCACCGCCAATATATGTGGGGGCCTCTGTCTGCCTTTTGGGAAAATTTCTCTAGAGGTGAGCCAGGACTGTCTTTTCCTCTGCTAGGATTAGGTAGTTCTCCGGCTGGCGCTGGGCATCTAGGGTTAAAAAACGTAGGCATGCTACCCGGCCACTTCTAGTTGTGCGGCAGGTTTAGTTCATGGTCAGTATAGTTTCCATCTTCCAAGAGCTAGTTCTCATATATGCTGGGCTATGTTCTCTCGCCATTGAGAATCATGACAGTTTGACCGGCCAAAAAAAAAAAGGGTTAAATTACTGGCTGAGAAAGGAGAGAAAAAAAGAAGTCTGCTACAATTTTTTTTTTTTTTTTTTTTCCTCTAGTTCTGAGTGTGCTCTTAATTGAATCACTTGCTAGTCTGCCTATACTGCAGCCTTCCTCTCTTTCTCTCCTTCTAATCCTTGAATGGCTCTGTGTTCACCTGTTTCAAATGGATCTTCAGAGTGTAGCTACAGGTTTGAATAATCTCGCCACAAAGGTACAAAATTTGCAAGATTTTGTTGTTCATGCACCTATGTCTGAGCCTAGAATTCCTTTGCCTGAATTCTTCTCGGGGAATAGATCTCACTTTCAAAATTTTAAAAATAATTGCAAATTGTTTTTGTCCCTGAAGTCTCGCTCTGCCGGAGACCCTGCACAGCAGGTCAGGATTGTAATTTCCTTGCTCCGGGGCGACCCTCAAGACTGGGCTTTTGCATTGGCACCAGGGGATCCTGCGTTGCTCAATGTGGATGCGTTTTTTCTGGCCTTGGGGTTGCTTTATGAGGAACCTCATTTAGAGCTTCAGGCGGAAAAGGCCTTGATGTCCTTGTCTCAGGGGCAAGATGAAGCTGAAATATACTGCCAAAAATTCCGCAAATGGTCTGTGCTTACTCAGTGGAATGAGTGCGCCCTGGCGGCGATTTTCAGAGAAGGTCTCTCTGATGCCATTAAGGATGTTATGGTGGGGTTCCCTGTGCCTGCGAGTCTGAATGAGTCCATGACGATGGCTATCCAGATCGATAGGCGTCTGCGGGAGCGCAAACCTGTGCACCATTTGGCGGTGTCTACTGAGAAAACGCCAGAAAATATGCAATGTGATAGAATTCTGTCCAGAAGCGAGCGGCAGAATTTTAGACGAAAAAATGGGTTGTGCTTCTATTGTGGTGATTCAACTCATGTTATATCAGCATGCTTTAAGCGTACTAAGAAGCCTGACAAGTCTGTTTCAATTAGCACTTTACAGTCTAAGTTTATTCTATCTGTGACCCTGATTTGTTCTTTGTCATCTATTACCGCGGACGCCTATGTCGACTCTGGCGCTGCTTTGAGTCTTATGGATTGGTCCTTTGCCAAACGCTGTGGGTATGATTTGGAGCCACTGGAGGCTCCGATACCTCTGAAAGGGATTGACTCCACCCCATTGGCTAGTAATAAACCACAATACTGGACACAAGTGACTATGCGTGTTAATCCGGATCACCAGGAGGTTATTCGCTTTCTGGTGCTGTATAATCTACATGATGTTTTGGTGCTGGGATTGCCATGGCTGCAATCTCATAACCCAGTCCTCGACTGGAGAGCTATGTCTGTGTTAAGCTGGGGATGTAAAGGAACTCATGGGGACGTACCTTTGGTTTCCATTTCATCATCTATTCCCTCTGAGATTCCTGAATTCTTGTCTGACTTTCGTGACGTTTTTGAAGAACCCAAGGTTGGTTCACTACCTCCGCACCGGGAGTGCGATTGTGCCATAGACTTGATTCCGGGTAGTAAATACCCTAAGGGTCGTTTATTTAATCTGTCTGTGCCTGAACACGCTGCTATGCGAGAATATATAAAGGAGTCCTTGGAAAAGGGACATATTCGTCCTTCGTCATCTCCCTTAGGAGCCGGTTTTTTCTTTGTGTCTAAGAAAGACGGCTCTTTGAGGCCGTGTATTGATTATCGACTTTTGAATAAAATCACGGTTAAATATCAATATCCGTTACCACTGCTTACTGATTTGTTTGCTCGTATAAAGGGGGCCAAGTGGTTCTCTAAGATTGATCTCCGTGGGGCGTATAATTTGGTGCGAATCAAGCAGGGGGATGAGTGGAAAACCGCATTTAATACGCCCGAGGGCCATTTTGAGTATTTGGTGATGCCTTTTGGTCTTTCAAATGCCCCTTCAGTCTTCCAGTCCTTTATGCATGACATTTTCCGCGATTATTTGGATAAATTTATGATTGTGTATCTGGATGATATTCTGATTTTTTCGGATGACTGGGACTCTCATGTCCAGCAGGTCAGGAGGGTTTTTCAGGTTTTGCGGTCTAATTCCTTGTGTGTGAAGGGTTCTAAGTGTGTTTTTGGGGTTCAAAAGATTTCTTTCTTGGGATACATTTTTTCCCCCTCTTCCATCGAGATGGAACCTGTCAAGGTTCAGGCTATTGGTGATTGGACGCAACCCTCTTCTCTTAAGAGTCTTCAGAAATTTTTGGGCTTTGCTAACTTTTATCGTCGATTTATTGCTGGTTTTTCTGATGTTGTAAAACCATTGACTGATTTGACTAAGAAGGGTGCTGATGTTGCTGATTGGTCCCCTGATGCTGTGGAGGCCTTTCGGGAGCTCAAGCGCCGCTTTTCTTCCGCCCCAGTGTTGCGTCAGCCTGATGTTGCTCTTCCTTTTCAGGTTGAGGTCGACGCTTCTGAAATCGGAGCTGGGGCGGTGTTGTCGCAGAGAAGTTCCGACTGCTCCGTGATGAGACCTTGTGCTTTTTTTTCCCGTAAATTTTCGCCCGCCGAGCGGAATTATGATATTGGGAATCGGGAGCTTTTGGCCATGAAGTGGGCTTTTGAGAAGTGGCGTCACTGGCTTGAGGGGGCCAGACATCAGGTGGTGGTATTGACTGACCACAAAAATTTAATTTACCTTGAGTCTGCCAGGCGCCTGAATCCTAGACAGGCGCGCTGGTCGTTGTTTTTCTCTCGGTTTAATTTTGTGGTGTCGTACCTACCGGGTTCTAAGAATGTTAAGGCGGATGCCCTTTCTAGGAGTTTTGAGCCTGACTCCCCTGGTAATTCTGAGCCCACAGGTATCCTTAAAGATGGAGTGATATTGTCTGCCGTTTCTCCAGACCTGCGGCGGGCCTTGCAGGAGTTTCAGGCGGATAGACCTGATCGTTGCCCACCTGGTAGACTGTTTGTTCCTGATGATTGGACCAGTAGAGTCATCTCTGAGGTTCATTCTTCTGCGTTGGCAGGTCATCCTGGAATCTTTGGTACCAGGGATTTGGTGGCAAGGTCCTTCTGGTGGCCTTCCCTGTCACGAGATGTGCGAGGCTTTGTGCAGTCTTGTGACGTTTGTGCTCGGGCCAAGCCTTGTTGTTCTCGGGCTAGTGGATTGTTGTTGCCCTTGCCTATCCCGAAGAGGCCTTGGACGCACATCTCGATGGATTTTATTTCGGATCTGCCTGTTTCTCAGAAGATGTCTGTCATCTGGGTGGTGTGTGACCGTTTCTCTAAGATGGTCCATCTGGTTCCCTTGCCTAAGTTGCCTTCTTCTTCCGAGTTGGTTCCTCTGTTTTTTCAAAATGTTGTTCGTTTGCATGGTATTCCTGAGAATATCGTTTCTGACAGAGGGACCCAATTCGTGTCTAGATTTTGGCGGGCATTCTGTGCTAGGATGGGCATAGATTTGTCTTTTTCGTCTGCTTTCCATCCTCAGACTAATGGCCAGACCGAGCGGACTAATCAGACCTTGGAGACATATTTGAGGTGTTTTGTGTCTGCGGATCAGGATGATTGGGTTGCTTTTTTGCCTTTGGCGGAGTTCGCCCTCAATAATCGGGCCAGCTCTGCCACCTTGGTGTCCCCGTTTTTCTGTAATTTGGGGTTTCATCCTCGATTTTCCTCCGGTCAAGTGGAATCTTCGGATTGTCCTGGAGTGGATGCTGTGGTGGAGAGGTTGCATCAGATTTGGGGGCAGGTGGTGGACAATTTGAAGTTGTCCCAGGAGAAGACTCAGCTTTTTGCCAACCGCCGTCGTCGTGTTGGTCCTCGGCTTTGTGTTGGGGACTTGGTGTGGTTGTCTTCTCGTTTTGTCCCTATGAGGGTTTCTTCTCCTAAGTTTAAACCTCGGTTCATCGGCCCGTACAAGATATTGGAGATTCTTAACCCTGTGTCCTTCCGTTTGGACCTCCCTGCATCCTTTTCGATTCATAATGTTTTTCATCGGTCATTGTTGCGCAGGTATGAGGTACCGGTGGTGCCTTCCGTTGAGCCTCCTGCTCCGGTGTTGGTTGAGGGTGAGTTGGAGTACGTTGTGGAAAAGATCTTAGACTCTCGTGTTTCCAGACGGAGACTCCAGTATCTGGTCAAATGGAAGGGATACGGTCAGGAGGATAATTCTTGGGTCACTGCCTCTGATGTTCATGCCTCCGATCTTGTCCGTGCCTTTCATAGGGCTCATCCTGATCGCCCTGGTGGTTCTGGTGAGGGTTCGGTGCCCCCTCCTTGAGGGGGGGGTACTGTTGTGAAATTGGATTCTGGGCTCCCCCGGTGGCCACTTGTGGAATTGAACTTGTGTGCATCATCCCCTCTGTTCACCTGCTCCTATCAGGATGTGGGAGTCGCTATATAACCTTGCTCCTCTGTCAGTTTCTTGCCGGTCAACAATGTAATCAGAAGCCTTCTGTGCTTGTTCCTGCTACTAGACAACTCCCAGCTAAGTTGGACTTTTGTCCTTGTGTGTTTTTGCATTTTGTTCCTGTTCACAGCTGCTGTTTCGTTACTGTGTCTGGAAAGCTCTTGTGATCGGAAATTGCCACTCTGGTGTTATGAGTTAATGCTAGAGTCTTAAAGGAATTTCTGGATGGTGTTTTGATAGGGTTTTCTGCTGACCATGAAAGTGTCCTTTCTGTCTTCCTGCTATCTAGAAAGCGGACCTCGATTTTGCTAAACCTATTTTCATACTACGTTTGTCATTTCATCTAAAATCACCGCCAATATATGTGGGGGCCTCTGTCTGCCTTTTGGGAAAATTTCTCTAGAGGTGAGCCAGGACTGTCTTTTCCTCTGCTAGGATTAGGTAGTTCTCCGGCTGGCGCTGGGCATCTAGGGTTAAAAAACGTAGGCATGCTACCCGGCCACTTCTAGTTGTGCGGCAGGTTTAGTTCATGGTCAGTATAGTTTCCATCTTCCAAGAGCTAGTTCTCATATATGCTGGGCTATGTTCTCTCGCCATTGAGAATCATGACAATCGGGTATCGGTATCGAAACAACATTAATGTGTAAAATAAAGAATTAAAATAAAAAAATAGGGATATACTCACCCTCTGACGCGCCCTGGACTTTACCGCCGTAACCGGGAGCCTTCTTTGCTTCAAATGCGCGCGTTTTATTAATTCCGTGACGTCACGGCTTGTGATTGGTCGCGTGCCGCCCATGTGGCCGCGACGCGACCAATCACAGCAAGCCGTGACGTAATTTTCAGGTCCTTCTAGGCATTCAGTAGTTTAAAATTACGTTCCGGCTTTGTGATTGGTCGCGTCGCGGTCACATGGGCGACGCGACCAATCACAAGCCGTGACGTCACGGGAGGCAGGAAACGCGTGCATTTTTAAAATTACGTCACGGCTTGTGATTGGTTGCGTGCCGCCCATGTGACCGCGACGTGACCAATCACAGCAAGCCGTGACGTAATTTCAGGTCCTGAATGCCTATTTCTGCATTCAGGACCTGAAATTACGTCACGGCTTGCTGTGATTGGTCGCGTCGCGGTCACATGGGCGGCACGCAACCAATCACAAGCCGTGACGTAATTTTAAAAATGCGCGCGTTTCCTGCCTCCCGTGACGTCACGGCTTGTGATTGGTCGCGTCGCCCATGTGACCGCGACGCGACCAATCACAAAGCCGGAACGTAATTTTAAACTACTGAATGCCTAGAAGGACCTGAAAATTATGTCACGGCTTGCTGTGATTGGTCGCGTCGCGGCCACATGGGCGGCACGCGACCAATCACAAGCCGTGACGTCACGGAATGAAGAAAACGCGCGCATTTGAAGCAAAGAAGGCTCCCGGTTACGGCGGTAAAGTCCAGGGCGCGTCAGAGGGTGAGTATATCCCTATTTTTTTATTTTAATTCTTTATTTTACACATTTATATGGATCCCAGGGCCTGAAGGAGAGTTTCCTCTCCTTCAGACCCTGGGAACCATCAGGGATACCGTCCGATACATGAGTCCCATTGACTTGTATTGGTATCGGGTATCGGTATCGGATTGGATCCGATACTTTGCCGGTATCGGCCGATACTTTCCGATACCGATACTTTCAAGTATCGGACGGTATCGCTCAACACTAGTACTGAGACATTGACAGCTGGCATGAAGTAATGATCTGAGTGGAGTTAAATAGGGAAGCCAGCAGAGCACTAAACGAGGGCAGATGAGAAAGCCAACCTCAAGGACCAGCAGTTCCACTCAAAGCCACCAGAGGGTGTCCAAGGACAGAACTCACCAAAGTACCATTCATGACCACAGGAGGGAGCCCGAGAACGGAATTCACAACAGTACCCCCCCTTTGAGGAGGGGTCACCGAACCCTCACCAGAGCCCCCAGGCCGATCAGGACGAGCCAAATGAAAGGCATGAACTAAATCGGCCGCATGGACATCGGAGGCAACAACCCAGGAATTATCCTCCTGACCATAGCCCTTCCATTTAACCAGGTACTGAAGCTTCCGTCTCGAAATACGAGAATCCAAAATCTTCTCCACCACATACTCCAACTCACCCTCGACCAACACCGGAACAGGAGGATCAACGGAAGCAACCATAGGCGCCACATATCTCCGCAACAAGGACCTATGGAACACATTATGGATGGCAAAAGAAGCTGGAAGGACCAAACGAAATGACACAGGATTGAGAATTTCAGAAATCTTATAAGGACCAATGAAACGAGGCTTAAACTTAGGAGAAGAAACCTTCATAGGAACATAACGAGAAGACAACCAAACCAAATCCCCAACACGAAGTCGGGGACCAACACAGCGACGGCGGTTAGCGAAACGTTGAGCCTTCTCCTGGGACAACGTCAAATTGTCCACTACGTGAGTCCAAATTTGCTGCAACCTGTCCACCACAGAATCCACACCAGGACAGTCAGAAGGCTCAACCTGCCCCGAAGAAAAACGAGGATGAAAACCAGAATTACAAAAAAAAGGCGAAACCAAAGTAGCCGAACTAGCCCGATTATTAAGGGCGAACTCAGCCAATGGCAAGAAGGTCACCCAATCATCCTGATCAGCAGAAACAAAGCATCTCAGATAGGTTTCCAAGGTCTGATTGGTTCGTTCGGTTTGGCCATTTGTCTGATGATGGAAAGCCGAAGAAAAAGACAAATCAATGCCCATCTTAGCACAAAAGGACCGCCAAAACCTAGAAACAAACTGGGAACCTCTGTCCGACACAATGTTCTCCGGAATGCCATGCAAATGAACCACATGCTGAAAAAATTATGGAACCAAATCAGAGGAGGAAGGTAATTTAGGCAAGGGTACCAAATGGACCATCTTAGAAAAGCGATCACAAACCACCCAGATGACAGACATCCTTTGAGAGACAGGAAGATCAGAAATAAAATCCATGGAAATATTCGTCCAGGGCCTCTTCGGGACCGGCAAAGGCAAAAGTAACCCACTGGCACGAGAACAGCAAGGTTTAGCCCGAGCACAAGTCCCACAGGACTGCACAAAAGAACGCACATCCCGTGACAAGGAAGGCCACCAAAAGGACCTAGCCACCAAGTCTCTGGTACCAAAAATCCCAGGATGACCAGCCAACACCGAACAATGAGCCTCAGAAATAACTCTACTAGTCCATCTATCAGGGACAAACAGTTTCTCCGCTGGACAACGGTCAGGTCTATCAGCCTGAAACTCCTGCAGCGCCTGCCGCAAATCAGGGGAGATGGCAGACAGAATCACCCCCTCTTTGAGAATACCAGCCGGCTCAGGGACTCCCGGAGAATCAGGCACAAAACTCCTAGAAAGGGCATCAGCCTTCACATTCTTAGAACCCGGAAGGTATGAGACCACAAAATCGAAACGGGAGAAAAACAGCGACCATCCTGTCTAGGATTCAACCGCTTGGCAGACTCGAGAAGTCAGATTCTTGTGATCCGTCAAGACCACCACGCGATGTTTGGCTCCCTCAAGCCAATGTCGCCACTCCTCGAATGCCCACTTCATAGCCAACAACTCCCGATTGCCAACATCATAATTACGCTCAGCAGGCGAAAACTTTCTAGAAAAGAAAGCACATTGCTTCATCACAGAGCCATCAGAACTTCTTTGAGACAAAACAGCCCCTGCTCCAATCTCAGAAGCATCAACCTCGACCTGAAAAGGGAGCGAAACATCTGGCTGACGCAACACAGGGGCCGAAGAAAAACGACGTTTCAGCTCCTGAAAAGCCTCAACGGCTGCAGAGGACCAATTCACCACATCAGCACCTTTCTTTGTCAAATCAGTCAAAGGTTTAACCACACTAGAAAAATTTGCGATGAAGCGACGATAAAAATTAGCAAAGCCCAGGAATTTCTGAAGACTCTTCACAGATGTAGGTTGAGTCCAATCATAAATGGCCTGAACTTTAACAGGGTCCATCTCGATAGTAGAAGGGGAAAAAATGAAGCCCAAAAAGAAAACCTGAACTCCGAAGAGACATTTAGACCCCTTCACAAACAAGGAATTAGCATGAAGGACCTGGAATACCATCCTGACCTGCTTCACATGAGACTCCCAATCATCCGAAAAGACTAAAATATCATCCAAATATACAATCATGAATCTATCCAGATACTTTCGGAAGATGTCGTGCATAAAGGACTGAAACACAGATGGAGCATTAGAAAGCCCGAATGGCATCACCAGGTACTCAAAATGGCCCTCGGGCGTATTAAATGCTGTTTTCCATTCATCGCCCTGTTTAATACGCACAAGATTATACGCCCCTCGAAGATGAATCTTGGTGAACCAACTAGCCCCCTTAATCCGAGCAAACAAATCAGACAGTAGAGGCAAAGGGTACTGAAATTTGACCGTGATTTTATTGAGAAGGCGGTAATCTATACAGGGTCTCAAAGAACCATCCTTCTTGGCCACAAAAAAGAACCCTGCTCCCAACGGTGACGAAGACGGGCGAATATGCCCTTTCTCCAAGGACTCCTTTATATAATTCCACATAGCGGCATGTTCTGGCACAGATAAATTGAAAAGTCGGCCCTTAGGGAACTTACTACCAGGAATCAAATTAATAGCACAATCACAATCCCTATGAGGAGGTAGGGCACTGGATTTGGGCTCATCAAATACATCCCGGTAATCCGACAAAAACTCAGGGACTTCAGAAGGAGTGGAAGAAGAAATTGACATCAAAGGAACATCACCATGTACCCCTTGACAACCCCAACTAGACACAGACATTGATTTCCAATCCAATACTGGATTATGAACCTGTAGCCATGGCAAACCCAACACGACAACATCATGCAAATTATGCAACACCAAAAAGCGAATATCTTCCTGATGTGCAGGAGCCATGCACATGGTCAACTGAGTCCAGTACTGAGGTTTATTCCTGGCCAATGGCGTAGCATCAATTCCCCTTAATGGAATAGGATACTGCAAAGGCTCCAAGGAAAAACCACAGCGCCTGGCAAACTCCAAGTCCATCAAGTTCAGGGCAGCGCCTGAATCCACAAATGCCATAACAGAGTAGGACAACAGAGAGCAAATCAGAGTAACAGACAAGAGAAATTTAGGCTGTACAGTACTAATGGTGACAGACCTAGTGAACCGCTTAGAGCGCTTAGGACAATCAGAGATAGCATGAGTGGAGTCACCACAGTAAAAACACAGCCCATTCTGACGTCTGTGTTCTTGCCGTTCAGTTCTGGTCAAAGTCCTATCACATTGCATAAGCTCAGGCCTCTGCTCAGAGGATACCGCCAAATGGTGCACAACTTTGCGCTCGCGCAAACGCCGATCAATCTGAATGGCCAAGGACATTGATTCATTCAGAGCAGCAGGCGTGGGGAACCCCACCATAACATCCTTAAGGGCTTCAGAAAGACCCTTTCTGAAAATTGCTGCCAGGGCACACTCATTCCATTGAGAAAGCAAAGACCACTTTCTAAATTTCTGACAATACACCTCTGCTTCATCCTGACCCTGATGCAGAGCCAGCAAGATTTTCTCTGCCTGATCCACTGAATTAGGTTTGTCATAAAGCAATCCAAGCGCCAGAAAAAATGCATCTACATTAAGCAATGCAGGATCTCCTGGCGCAAGGGAGAATGCCCAGTCTTGAGGGTCACCACGTAACAAAGAAATAATAATCTTTACTTGCTGAATGGGGTCACCTGAGGAGCGGGGTTTCAGAGCAAGAAACAGTCTGCAATTATTTTTGAAATTCAGAAACTTAGATCTATCCCCAGAAAACAAATCAGGAATTGGAATTCTAGGCTCTAACATCAGATTCTGAACTACATAATCTTGAATACTTTGTACCCTTGCAGTGAGTTGATCCACACAAGAGGACAGACCTTGAATATCCATATCTACACCTGAGTCCTGAACCACCCAGAGGTTAAGGGGAAAAGAAAAACAAAACACACTGCAAAGAAAAAAAAATTGGCTCAGAGCTTCTCTTATCCCTCTTTTGAGATGCATTAACACTTTGTCGGCCAGCTGTACTGTTATGGACCTGGTGGTTAGGAGCACCCGGAATGACCTGATGGTTAAACTAGAAATCACGGACAAGCTCTGGGGAAGTGGGAACTCTACTGACCGCAAACCCTACTCCTATCACACACTAGAAATAGCCGTGGAGCGTTCCTAACTCTCCCTAGATGCCTCTTCACAGCCTAAGAGCTAACTACCCCTAAAGATAGAAATAGAAGCCTTACCTTGCCTCAGAGAAATTCCCCAAAGGAAAAGGCAGCCCCCCACAAATATTGACGGTGAGTTAAGAGGAAAGTACAAACATAGGAATGAAACAGGTTTTAGCAAAGGAGGCCCAATCTTACTAAATAGTCAGAGGATAGGAAAGGAAACTATGCGGTCAGTACAAAAAACTACAAAAACCACGCAGAGTGTGCAAAAAGACCTCCACACCGACTCACGGTGTGGAGGTGCAACTCTGCACCCCCAGAGCTTCCAGCTAGCAAGGAAATATCATGATAGCAAGCTGGACTAGAACATAACATGTACTGAGTAATATTTTCAAAAAACAATGATCAACAAATGAACTAGCATGGACTTAGCTTCTGCTGGAGCAGACAGGTCATCAGAGAAATCCAAGAGAGATCTGAACCAGTACTGAGACATTGACAGCTGGCATGAAGTAACGATCTGAGTGGAGTTAAATAGGGAAGCCAGCAGAGCACTAAACGAGGGCAGCTGAGAAAGCCAACCTCAAGGACCAGCAGCTCCACTCAAAGCCACCAGAGGGTGTCCAAGGACAGAACTCACCAAAGTACCATTCATGACCACAGGAGGGAGCCCGAGAACGGAATTGACAACAGATAGGTTCATTGGGGGGGAAGATGGGGGGGAAGATGGGGGAAAAACAATGAATTCTGTTTTGTCCATGTTAAGTTTTAGAAATCTAGCGGAGAAGAAGGATGAAATAGCGGACAGACATTGAGGGATTCTGGTTAGTCTATGCATATTTTCACAGATATTTTTTGGGGGTGATTTTTTACATCCAAATGATTATAATAAAAGTACGGTATACATTTTAAGGGATGTTTATGTTAGATACTTTTTTATTTATCCCACTGTGAGCACCATATGTTAGCTGCATAATAAGGACACAAGTCTTATTGATTTTCAAAGCTGCTAGTAAGGATATTTGCATGGGTTAAATGAAGTTTGCACCCTCAATGTCTATTTGTGATTGCTATCATTCTATGATTAGTGTTAGTTATATTATTGTAAATATTGATTGTTTTACTATGTTATTTGATGCTTTTGGTTATTGTGTAATAATTTAGTATGAATTCCAACACCTGATATACTGCATGTCATGTGACAATTGCTGTAAAAGCAACACCCAGGGGATATGGTGCATGGATTGAAAAAGGGGCCACACACTGAAATATTGCAGCTGGTGCGTGATTGCAAAATCATTCCCAATCTATAATGTCTCCACGAAAGACTGCTTGTATCTACATCTGACGTAGGTTACTCCACAAGTTTGCTTTGGATAATCTTACAGGACTTGCTGGTGATATCAGCTCTGAAGGCAAGTCTATGCAGCAAGTATTTGCCTTTTTTCCATGCAAATGTCCATGAAGTATTTTTTGTACTTCTGCTGTCTTCTTGGACTGCTTACTACATGTAAACAAATAGATCAATGGCTGCACTCAATTTTACTGTACTAAAGCAAGGAAATGTGCGATACTTGAAATGTGAATAGCATAATGGCTTGTGAAATCTACGAAAAAACACATGAGATGCTTAGCACAAGATTTGGCCAAAAATTGTGAGCCCATCCACCAAACGTCAAGGTAATCTCAGATCGGATGGGTACCTGACCTGTCTGCCTAGTGTGAACACTTACCTCTGGCTAATAACATGGTAAAGCCTGCATTTATAGGAAGGTCGGAACCAACTGTGTTTGGATGTTATTAAAACCACAGCATGGTGAAGGGCGGGGCGTTCAAGTCAGAAAAAATAGTACATAGTAAATATAGGAAAACTGACTGAACAGCAATCTAAAATAAGAAAAAAAGGACAGCGCCACAATGGCCAGTGATGAAAAACTTACAAGTTTAATCTGCCAAGTGCGGCGACGTTTCGGTACAATGACCTTTATCAAGCACAGTGTGACACATGTTCCAACCACCATTATATATCTCTAGCACCACCCCCTATTTAGTAACAAACCAATGGGGATGCAGCACCACAATGAAAGAACGCATATATATATATATATATATATATATATATATATATATATATATACATATAAAAAATACAGAAAATACATTACAAATACATAAATAATGACGGTATATCATCTAACAGAGACATGCTAGCCCCGATCGCTAAAAACCCAAGAAACCAGCCCACAAAAGTGCAAAGAAAATCCCCCTCCCAAGGATATAAACAGACGACATCCCTCCAATAGATCTGCAGCATTCCCCGTAACCAGGATACTAGCCAGCCCCCAGGATGATGTAATAACGGCCACAGTCCAATCCAGTTCTCGATCGCATATCATGTGGTCGCAGGGATAGGATAGGTTACTGCGCAAGTCCAGTCCGTTCCTGAAGTGGATCTCCACTGCGCATGACACGGACATCATCCGTAGAGGTCCAAGTATACAGCGGTACTGCGCAGACTCATGATCTTTAAACAGCGCTCGCTTAGTCAAGCATATGGAGACAGCAGTACATATATCCTACACATCTTCCATGTGCCCAGAATAGAGCAGGCGACTGTGGATCTGCTATAACTCTTCCAAAATGTACGGCAATCCGGCAGTATAAGAGTCTATTAAATTCAAAACTAAAACTTATAAAAAAATCAAAAAATGAGAAATGAGACATCTGTATATTACTCAGCATAGATTCCCTAAACATTATCACCCAAACAAAATTTGGCAAAGGCAATTTAATACAGAATATCAGCATAAATTCCATAGGTATTGTCACCCAAACAGAATATGGTAGAAGCAATTTAATTCAGAGCATCAGCATCATGTATATAAAGATATCCTAGCCTTGGCAACTTTCCGTGCCTGGGTTGTGCTTGCTGCAGTAACATGCTTAAGGGAGCCTTTTTTTGTCATCCCTATACCGGTAAAAGATATGATATCAGGAAACGGTATACATGTAGGAGTAATTTTGTGGTGTATGTTTTGACCTGCCCGTGTGGCCTCTTCTATGTGGGGGAGACCACAATGGAGGTCAGAGCAAGAATTAGCAAGCACAAAAGCACGATTAGGACCAAATTACTGGACTTGCCTGTACCGAGACACTTTCACAAAAAGGGGCATTCGGTCAATCAATTAAGATACAGAGTTATTGATGATGTACCGGTGATGCGTTGAGGTGGACCGTATTGCCCTTTTAAAAAGGAGGGAACTAAGATGGATTTTCGAGCTCGATACCCTGTACCCTAGGGGGATGAATTTGGAGTACCAACAAAGTTGCTGTCTTTAATGTCCGCTATATATCCTTTACAGTATTCTTCTAGTATATTGTTTTTAACCATGTTATATACATTTTTTTTTCATTTTTTTTGGTATGTTTTGTATGTATAGTGTATTTATATTAATGATGGTTTGCCCCCATTAGACTAGCTGTTTTGGTATGTTGAAATACATATGATAGCCGATTCCTTCGATATTTCGTATTGAAATAGATCTGTATACGGGACATATGTCTGTGGGTTTGCTGCTATATTCTGTCGCCTTATGACTAATTTTTTTTCCCGAGGAGGGTTATTTACAATAATTGGTATGGCCATGTATGATGCACTTTTCTAGTTCTCTATATTTGGCTTATATCGAGAGAGGCGATTTGGTCTAGGTTGACTCAGTGTCGTTTGTAAATCTCTCTTAGAGCTTCCAATGTCAGATAGGACCAATTCGTCTCTCAGGCTCTTAATTTCTCCTATATGAGAATAATGGAGGTGTTTGAAACTCAACAACATTAGAGTGACCCTTATTCAGCAGAGACCAATGTTTACGTATAATCCCGAAACCCTTGTACTCATGCCATTATATGTACTCACAAATGGAATTCTTTTGTTTGTCTCAACCTTTCCCTTCGGGACCAAAAGATCTTCACGTCTGGTAACCAAGGCCCGCTGCTTATATTTCTCAAGGTCAACCCTAGGATAACCCCTTGACAGAAATCTACGACACATTTCTTCCAATCTATCATCAACAGAGGTTTCACATAAAACAATCCTCCTTACCCTCAGCAGTTGGCTCCAAGGCAAGGACTCAACCATCTTGCGTGGATGTTCACTAGAGAAGTACAGAAGATTGTTTCCATCCGTTCCTTTAACATACAAATCTGTATGTAAACGCCCCCCAGCTTTATAAACACAAGTATCAAGGAACTGGATCCTGTCCTGAGAACACTCCATAGTAAAACCGAGACCAGGATGTATATTATTCAGATGGAGAAGAAAGAGTTCGAGCTCATCCCTGTCCCCATCCCACACCAGGAAAATGTCGTCGATGTAACGTCGCCAACCCCTGACATGACTCCAAAACCGAGAACCGTACACGTGTTCACCCTCCAGGACAGCCATATAGATATTAGCATAAGTGGGGGCCACATTGGACCCCATGGTTGTCCCGCGGCGCTGCAGGAAATAATCATCCCCAAAGAGAAAAAAATTCCTCCCCAGGATGAACTCCTGCAGCGCCAGGATGAACCGTGCACAGTTCGGAGCCATGCCGGAGCCAGCGAGCGTCACACCGACGGCAGACAATCCCCTGGCATGTTCGATCGAAGTATACAAGGAGGACACATCAAAAGAGACCAACCACGTGGAATCAACCACATGTACTCCATCAAGGGATTTGATGAAATCACTCGTGTCCCTCACATAGGAGGGGGCAGACACAGCAAAATCCCTCAACAACCGATCCAGAAAAATAGCCACTTTACTACATAGAGACCCCCTGCCTGACACAATCGGTCGGCCAGGGGGTCTCCGTAGATCCTTATGGATCTTAGGAAGCGTATACAGTATGGAATACATGTGGTATGGGATGGGGACAGGGATGAGCTCGAACTCTTTCTTCTCCATCTGAATAATATACATCCTGGTCTCGGTTTTACTATGGAGTGTTCTCAGGACAGGATCCAGTTCCTTGATACTTGTGTTTATAAAGCTGGGGGGCGTTTACATACGGATTTGTATGTAAAGGAATGGATAGAAACAATCTTCTGTACTTCTCTAGTGAACATCCACGCAAGATGGTTGAGTCCTTGCCTTGGAGCCAACTGCTGAGGGTAAGGAGGATTGTTTCATGTGAAACCTCTGTTGATGATAGATTGGAAGAAATGTGTCGTAGATTTCTGTCAAGGGGTTATCCTAGGGTTGACCTTGAGAAATATAAGCAGCGGGCCTTGGTTACCAGACGTGAAGATCTTTTGGTCCCGAATTGAAAGGTTGAGACAAACAAAAGAATTCCATTTGTGAGTACATATAATGGCATGAGTACAAGGGTTTCGGGCATTATACGTAAACATTGGTCTCTGCTGAATAAGGGTCACTCTAATGTTGTTGAGTTTCAAACACCTCCATTATTCTCATATAGGAGAAATAAGAGCCTGAGAGACGAATTGGTCCTATCTGACATTGGAAGCTCTAAGAGAGATTTACTTCTGTCTCTTTCAATTGTGCTCTTTGGAATTCTCGCTCTGTGTGTAATAAACTCTCCTTCACCCATGATTACTTCCTTTCTAAGGCTCTTAATCTCCTGGCTCTTACTGAAACCTGGATCCAGCAGTCAGACACAACCGCTGCTGCTGCTCTCTCCTATGGTGGACTACACTTTTCTCATACCCCAAGATCAGACAACAGAGCAGGTGGAGGCGTTGGGCTGCTCCTTTCACCCAAATGTACCTTCCAAGTTATCCCCCAAGTACCCTCACTTGTATTCCCTTCCTTTGAGGTCCATGCTGTCAGACTCTATGTCCCCTTCTCCATGCGAGTGGCGGTGGTGTATCGTCCTCCTGGCCCCTCTCATCAGTTCCTGGATCACTTTGCCACCTGGCTTCCACACTTTCTCTCCTGTGACACCCCCACCCTTATCATGGGTGATTTCAACATCCCCATTGCTTCTCCCCTCTCCCCATCTGCTTCTCACCTTTTATCTCTAACCTCCTCTTTCGGCCTCTCGCAGCATACTAACTCTCCAACGCATGAAGATGGAAACTCCCTTGACTTGGTCTTCTCCCAACTTTGCTCAGTGGATGATTTCACAAACACCCCTCTCCCGCTCTCTGACCACAACCTTCTTTCATTCTCTATCAAGAATTGCCATCCCGCTCAGGTCACCCCCACTTTCCACACTTATAGAAACATACAGGCCATTAACACCCAGAAACTTATGAAGAACATACAGTCCTCATTGGCCCCAATCTCCTCCATCTCATGTCCTGATTCTGCTCTGAAGCATTACAATGAAACCCTGCAAAGTGCCCTGGATGAAGCTGCTCCTCCTATACATAGAGCAACTCGACACAGACGGCGACAACCGTGGCACACGCTGCAAACATGCTTCCTGCAGCAATGCTCCAGGTGCGCCGAACGTCTGTGGAGAAAATCTAATCTACCCGAAGATTTCATCCATTATAAGTTCATGCTAAAAACATACAACTCTGCCCTTCACCTCTCCAAACAAACCTATTTCAACACCCTCATCACCTCACTGTCCAATAACCCTAAACGTCTTTTCAACACTTTCCAGTCGCTACTCAACCCAAGAGAGCAGGCCCCAACCACAGATCTCCGCGCTGACGATCTGGCCAATTACTTCAAAGAAAAAATTGACCACATTCGACAGGAAATCATCTCCCAATCTCTTCATACCAGGCACTGTCCTCCCTCCCCCACTGCATCTAGTTCACTCTCTGACTTTGAACCAGTTACTGAAGAAGAAGTAAGCAGGCTCCTTGCATCTTCTCGCCCGACCACTTGCACCAGTGACCCCATTCCATCACATCTCCTCCAGTCCCTTTCCCCGGCTGTCAACTCTCACATAACAAAAATATTCAACCTTTCCCTCACTTCCGGTATTTTTCCCTCCTCATTTAAGCATGCCATCATACATCCATTACTTAAAAAACCCTCCCTCGACCAAAACTGTGCTGCTAATTATAGACCTGTCTCTAATCTTCCCTTCATCTCTAAACTCCTGGAACGCCTGGTCCACTCCCGTCTTACCCGCTATCTCTCAGATAACTCTCTTCTCGACCCTCTTCAATCTGGCTTCCGCTCTTTACACTCTACTGAAACTGCCCTCACTAAAGTCTCTAATGACCTACTAACAGCTAAATCTAATGGTCACTACTCCATGCTAATTCTATTGGATCTTTCCGCAACATTCGACACTGTGGATCATCAGCTCCTCCTCACTATGCTCCGCTCCATCGGCATCAAGGACACCGTTCTCTCTTGGTTCTCCTCCTATCTCTCTGACCGATCCTTCACTGTATGTTTTGCTGGTTCCTCCTCCTCTCACCTTCCCCTTACTGTTGGGGTTCCTCAAGGATCAGTCCTAGGCCCCCTCCTCTTCTCTTTGTATACTGCCCCTATTGGACAAACAATCAGTAGATTTGGGTTCCAGTACCATCTCTATGCTGATGACACCCAATTATACACCTCTTCTCCTGCTTTCACTCCGACCTTCTTAGAAAACACCAGTGATTGTCTTACCGCTGTCTCTAACATCATGGCTCGCTCTTCTTATCTCCATCTCAAAAACATTTCTAGAATTCGCCCTTTTCTTACTTTCGACTCTGCAAAAACTCTTACGGTTTCTCTTATTCATTCCCGTCTGGACTATTGTAACTCTCTACTAATCGGCCTCCCTCTTACCAAACTCTCCCCGCTCCAATCTGTCCTGAATGCTGCTGCCAGGATCATATTCCTCACCAACTGTTACACCGATGCCTCTACCTTGTGCCAGTCATTACACTGGCTACCCATCCACTCCAGAATCCAGTACAAAACTACTACCCTCATCCACAAAGCACTCCATGGCTCAGCACCACCCTACATCTCCTCTCTGGTCTCAGTCTACCACTCTACCCGTGCCCTCTGCTCCGCTAATGACCTCAGGTTAGCATTCCTCAAAAATCAGAACCTCCCACTCCCGTCTCCAAGACTTTACACGTGCTGCGCCGATTCTTTGGAATGCACTACCTAGGTTAATATGATTAATCCCCAATCCCCACAGTTTTAAGCGTGCCCTAAAAACGCATTTGTTCAGACTGGCCTACCGCCTCAACGCATTAACCTAACTATCCCTGTGTGGCCTATTAAAAATAGAAAAAAAAACAAAAACACATAATCAGGTTCCTTGCATCGTGTTCTCATACACTTTATGCAGTTAATAGCCCTCTGTGTCTGTACTGCTACATACTTAGGGTACCTTCACACGAAACGACATTATAACGATATCGCTAGCAATCCGTGACGTTGCAGCGTCCTCGCTAGCGATATCGTTTCGTTTGACACGCAGCAGCGATCAGGATCCTGCTGTGATGTCGCTGGTCGCTGAATAAAGTCCAGAACTTTATTTGGTCGTCCGATCGCTGTGTATCGTTGTGTTTGAAAGCAAAAGCAACGATACCAGCGATATTTTACACTGGTAACCAGGGTAAACATCGGGTTACTAAGCGCAGGGCCGCGCTTAGTTACCCGATGTTTACCCTGGTTACTAGCGTAAAATGTAAAAAAAACAAACAGCACATACTCACATTGCGTCCCCTGCAGTCTGCTTCCTCCTCTGACTCAGCGCCGCAAAGTGAAAGTGAAAGCAGCACAGCGGTGACGTCACCGCTCTGCTCTCACTGTACGGCGCTCAGTCAGTCAGGAAGTGGACGCAGGGGGACGTGAATGTAAGTATGTGCTGTTTGTTTTTTTTAGATTTTACGCTGGTAACCAGGGTAAACATCGGGTTACTAAGCGCGGCCCTGCGCTTAGTTACCCGATGTTTACCCTGGTTACCAGGGGACCTCGGCATAGTTGATCGCTGGAGAGCTGTCTGTGTGACAGCTCTCCAGCGACCAAACAGCGACGCTGCAGCGATCGACATCGTTGTCGCTATCGCTGCAGCGTCGCTTCGTGTGAAGGTACCTTTAGGCTGTTAACTGGTTCATGCAGCTTTACATGAACACCCGAGCCTTACACTATGGCTGGTCCAAATAACTAAAGCAATTGTTACCATCCACCTCTCGTGTCTCCCCTTTTCCTCATAGATTGTAAGCTTGCGAGCAGGGCCCTCAATCCTCCTGGTATCTATTTTGAACTGTGATTTCTGTTATGCTGTAATGTCTATTGTCTGTACAAGTCCCCTCAATAAGTTGTAAAGCGCTGCGGAATATGTTGGCGCTATATAAATAAAAATTATTATTATTATTATTATTATTATTATTATTTACAAACGACACTGAGTCAACCTAGCCTTGGCAACTTTCCGTGCCTGGGTTGTGCTTGCTGCAGTAACATGCTTAAGGGAGCCTTTTTTTGTCATCCCTATACCGGTAAAAGATATGATATTAGGAAACGGTATACGTGTAGGAGTAATTTTGTGGTGTATGTTTTGACCTGCCCGTGTGGCCTTTTCTATGTGAGGGAGACCACAATGGAGGTCAGAGCAAGAATTAGCAAGCACAAAAGCACGATTAGGACCAAATTACTGGACTTGCCTGTACCGAGACACTTTCACGAAAAAGGGCATTCGGTCAATCAATTAAGATACAGAGTTATTGATGATGTACCGGTGATGCGTCGAGGTGGAGACCGTATTGCCCTTTTAAAAAGGAGGGAACTAAGATGGATTTTCGAGCTCGATACCCTGTACCCTAGGGGGATGAATTTGGAGTACCAACAAAGTTGCTGTCTTTAATGTCCGCTATATATCCTTTACAGTATTCTTCTAGTATATTGTTTTTAACCATGTTATATAATTTTTTTTTTTCATTTTTTTGGGTATGCTTTGTATGTCTAGTGTATTTATATTAATGATGGTTTGCCCCCATTAGACCAGCTGTTTTGGTATGTTGAAATACATATGATAGACGATTCCTTCGATATTTAGTATTGAAATAGATCTGTATACGGGACATATGTCTGTGGGTTTGCTGCTATATTCTGTCGCCTTATGACTAATTTTTTTTCCCGAGGAGGGTTATTTACAATAATTGGTATGGCCATGTATGATGCACTTTTCTAGTTCTCTATATTTGGCTTATATCGAGAGAGGCGATTTGGTCTAGGATATCTTTAATATCTTTATATACATGATGCTGATGCTCTGAATTAAACTGCTTCTACCATATTCTGTTTGGGTGACAATACCTATGGAATTTATGCTGATATTCTGTATTAAATTGCCTTTGCCAAATTTTGTTTGGGTGATAATGTTTAGGGAATCTATGCTGAGTAATATACAGATGTCTCATTTCTCATTTTTTGATTTTTTTATAAGTTTTAGTTTTGAATTTAATAGACTCTTATACTGCCGGATTGCCGTACATTTTGGAAGAGTTATAGCAGATCCACAGTCGCCTGCTCTATTCTGGGCACATGGAAGATGTGTAGGATATATGTACTGCTGTCTCCATATGCTTGACTAAGCGAGCGCTGTTTAAAGATCATGAGTCTGCGCAGTACCGCTGTATACTTGGACCTCTACGGATGATGTCCGTGTCATGCGCAGTGGAGATCCACTTCAGGAACGGACTGGACTTGCGCAGTAACCTATCCTATCCCTGCGACCACATGATATGCGATCGAGAACTGGATTGGACTGTGGCCGTTATTACATCATCCTGGGGGCTGGCTAGTATCCTGGTTACGGGGAATGCTGCAGATCTATTGGAGGGATGTCGTCTGTTTATATCCTTGGGAGGGGGATTTTCTTTGCACTTTTGTGGGCTGGTTTCTTGGGTTTTTAGCGATCGGGGCTAGCATGTCTCTGTTAGATGATATACCGTCATTATTTATGTATTTGTAATGTATTTTCTGTATTTTTTATATGTATTTATATATATATATATATATATATATATATATATATATGCGTTCTTTCATTGTGGTGCTGCATCCCCATTGGTTTGTTACTAAATAGGGGGTGGTGCTAGAGATATATAATGGTGGTTGGAACATGTGTCACACTGTGCTTGATAAAGGTCATTGTACCGAAACGTCGCCGCACTTGGCAGATTAAACTTGTAAGTTTTTCATCACTGGCCGTTGTGGCGCTGTCCTTTTTTTCTTATTTTGGATTGGACTTTGAGGCTGGGTTGACCCCCTGACAGTGACTTGCGCCAACAGGCTTATGAAAGCCATATGGACATAGGGTGCGGTTTAACCTTTTTTGGATTTGAACAGCAATCTAGTCTGAACTGGTGTATAACCAAAAAAGTCTTACATAGCAAATAGATCAATGGCTGCACTCAATTTTACTGTACTAAAGCAAGGAAATGTGCGATACTTGAAATGTGAATAGCATAATGGCTTGTGAAATCTACGAAAAAACATATGAGATGCTTAGCACAAGATTTGGCCAAAAATTGTGAGCCCATCCACCAAACGTCAAGGTAATCTCAGATCGGATGGGTACCTGACCTGTCTGCCTAGTGTGAACACTTACCTCTGGCTAATAACATGGTAAAGCCTGCATTTATAGGAAGGTCGGAACCAACTGTGTTTGGATGTAATTAAAATCACAGCATGGTGAAGGGCGGGGCGTTCAAGTCAGAAAAATTAGTACATAGTAAATATAGGAAAACTGACTGAACAGCAATCTAGTCTGAACTGGTGCATAACCAAAAAAGACTTATATAGCAAATAGATCAATGGCTGGCTGCACTCAATTTTACTGTACTAAAGCAAGGAAATGTGCGATACTTGAAATGTGAATAGCCATTATGCTATTCACATTTCAAGTATCGCACATGTGGTCGGGGCTGGTCCCCCTCTGGTCTCCTCTTCTGTGCTTTGCTTTCCTGCACGCTCACTGCAACGTATTCGGCTTCCTATCTGTCTCTTTCCTGGGAGCTGCAGCTCTTAGGGCATGCAGCTCCGTGAACTCTCTCCTCTGTCCTCTGACAGGAACTCGCTCCTGCCAGGAGCAGCTTCTTTGAAGGACTGACTAACTTTTCCTCCAAAAACTACAATATATATATGTAGGGGAGTCACCTAGTAAAATGGGATCAAAAGCTCCCCCTTGTGGCCTGGAGTGTTAATATGTTACATGCTTGTGGTACTTGGCGACAGTTATCCTTTCTTGTGCCTCCAAACGTAACATCACTCTCCCCGTGAGAAAAGCGACATCACTGTGACGACCAGGACCCTGGGGCGCCACCCCCCCCCCCATTAAATCCAGTAATCCTGGACTGGGAAAAGAAGAACAACAATACATGTTAATGCAAAAAGACATACAATTTTTGGAATGCCGTAAACTTATAAAACTAATTAATATTATGTAAACTAGAGCTTCCCTTTATGGGAGGTGAGGACACTTGAACGTTACAATAACTTATTTACATTGTACGCGTACTTTTAGGGATAGAACAACCTAATTATCCAGTGTAACAATTAACTAACTATGAAATGTGATAACCCTTACGGGTATACTATCTTTTAAGTGCAAAGTCTTCGTCCAACCTCTTTTATTATTTTTATTCTTACTCACTATATTAATTCTTTAATATATTAACTTTCTGACATATAGAATGCAACTTTAACTAACTTTTGGATATTAATTTCAGCAAAGTGCAACAAATCAACAGTCAAGTCTTTTCAATACTGACGTAGTGCAATTAGTACACAAGTCAATCAATAACTTTGTAACAGCAGCAACGATGCGAGGGACCCGTCATTAACCCTCAACGTTGGCTTGGGCAGGCTACAAGGCGTGTGTCCAGACCTGAAATCCTGCCGCACCAAACGGGTTTTTCTTCAGGTCTCTAGAAAACAAAGCAACTTTCACAGTAATGTTAGAAGCAGTCTTTTTAAAACTTCTTTGTAAAACCAGTAGGAAGCACCTTTAAGAAGGTACAAACTATTTACAAGCAAAGTTTGTGAGCCCTTCACTGTCCATGACTCCAGTGTCTTTAAATGAAAGGAAACTGCAAACATAGGCTCGCTTTTAACGTGGGACCTCCTTAAGTGGAAACCCTGGTCGGGTTCAATGAACTTCTAAACAGCAACAAGAGTTAAATTAACTATTTACAATCATTTTCAAGTTGGGTGTGCTTTACTTGGGCTGTGGCAGTTTCCACGGCAGTACATGTGGATTTGGGCGATTCCCCATGCAGTACATATAAGGAGTCCACGCTCTGAATAGGCGTCTGGGTGCCCACTGAGGTCTGCCTGATGGTGGTCTGCGTGGCATTAGTACACATGGTGACCGGTGCAGGGGTCACCTGGCCAGGTGGGGGCGATGATGGGTAATATGGAGCCGCTGGTGGTAGTGGCTCCAGGCCGCGAGGTGGCGGTTTCTCCTCATTTAGCTCACATTTATGAACATGGAGGGCGTACCACCCCTTATCTCCCTAATGTCTGGTGTAGTTGACGCAGTCACCAGGGTAGAGGTCTCTGCCCGGGTGTCCTTCCATTAGGTGCGCCTCTACGTCTCACCTAGTCACAAAGACTTCCGGGTAAAGGTTGGGTTCTTTGATGAAGCCCCAGCCGGAATTGAGGTGGAATGTTACGACAGTCCCACATCTCCGCGATCCCCGGTCCTCATGACCCACCTTCCGGGCCTGGGCTTTGGCCTTTAGATCTTTTTCTGTCGCAGCCTGGTGCCTGAGGTCCTCCTCCCTCTCTTTCTGCTTTTGTTGGAGCACCTACTGCTGGCGGTACTCCAGCTGGCTGATGACCTCCACCTGCTCTCCTTCTGCTTGGGGCTCCCCGGGGAACCCAATTAGGTCGGTGCTGGAATGGGTCCATCTGAAAGTTACCCACTCCCCTTGGATGTCTACAGTCTTTTTGGAGGGCTGCAGCGGGGCATCGGAAGTCTCTAGGGTCTCCCAGTTTCGCTCCCACTCTAGACGGCCACACACCTGGCTGGGTGGTGGTGGTGGCGGGGCATCGATGGGTACTAGCAGGGCGGAGACCTCAGATATCGGGGCAGGGTTAGTATTGTTATTGAACAAATAGAGGAGAAAATCCAGCTTCCAAAAATATCAAAATTTATTGAAGGTAAAATCCAACGTCCAAAAACATGGTTTACAGGAGAAGAAATAGCAGCAAGCTACATGTTTCGAACAATAAGTTCTTTTTCAAATCTTCAATGATTTGAAAAAGAACTTATTGTTCGAAACATGTAGCTTGCTGCTATTTCTTCTCCTGTAAACCATGTTTTTGGACGTTGGATTTTACCTTCAATAAATTTTGATATTTTTGGAAGCTGGATTTTCTCCTCTATTTGTTCTATTGCCTCACGTGAAGACTGCACGTCATCCGGGCTTCCCCACAACAAATGCCTAGTAGGTGAGCTGGTTTTGTCACACTTTTTTTTCCTTAGTATTGTTATTACCTGCCGCCGCAGTGTCTCCGGTGCCGGTCTTCTCCGTTGAAGGCTTAGGCTCCTGGGATTGGCTGCGCTGCTGCTCCTTGACACTGGCGGCTGCGCGATACCACGACCTCCGGAGCTAACGGCACTGGATTGCCCCCACGTTAAGGGCAATGGGGTACTCGGTACCGGGCCTGTCTCGGTTCTGGGGAAGTCACGGTGGCCCGACCCGGTCCGTGGCCCTTTGAGAGACGTCCAGTAAAATAGTTTATATATATATATATATGGGAGTTGTTCGTGACGCCACCTGTGGTATTCGGTCAGCGTGACCGACGCTGCTTAGGGGTCCACTGGGGAGATGGATTGGCAGCTAGATGGTGTTTCTTCCCACAGGTGAAGTGTATCCCCAGGGCCTCCCAGGAGTGTAGATGGTGATGGTGGACGATGTAAGGCGCAGTGAATAACGAGGACACAAAGGGTGCAGTCTCTTTACCTTTACTGAAGACTTCAGCGTCCACAGTCCAGAGTACCGTTCACAGGGCAGGCAGAGTCCGGCCGGTCCAAAGGCAAATCCAGAGTTCCCTTATCCAGGTGGAAATCAGTAGCCTTCCTACTAGCGCCTGTGTTGTAGTACCTCTCTGCTGAGCACAATGGGATAGTCCTCACAACCCTTGTCAATGTTCTTGATGTTATTTCTTCCTCACTGTCCCCCAGATGGTATGGATAGGACAACCCATATGACTGGGATAGCCTGGGGCTTGTTTGTAGGGACCCTAGAAACGCCCGACCCTCACAATTTGCCACCGTGTCTTCTTAGGTATTAAAGTCGGGCAGCCAACTTGGAATTGACTGTCCTGCCGGTCTCTGAAGTAATGCGTAGAGTCAATTACTCCCTTGGTGTTCCGGCCACCGGCTATGCGCCTCAGAAGGAGGCTGCCGATCTTGGGGCAGAACTCCTCCCAGTATTATCTCCTTGTGCTGTGACTTCGTCTCTCACTCTCCACAATACAATTCCTTTCTTGTCCTTTCTTAGGATGCTGCCGCAACTGGGGCAGGCGCAGCTCCATGTCTTTCTGTCTCGCTAGGCCTCTGTCAGGATCCCACCCCTGACAGGGGCCCTCTGCCTGCAGCTCAGATGTTCCTCCTTTTCCCCCTGTTTGCCTGACAGGTGCTCTCTGGGTCAAACCCAGGCAGCATCTGACTAACTTCCTATCCAACCCACCAGTTTTACCCTAATGTGAGGAGTGCCCTACTAGATAGGAGCAAGGCTCCCCCTGGTGGACTGGAGTGTGAAGTGTAGTGTGTGACTTGTGATACCTGGCAAGGTGAACTCCTTTAGTACCATCAGACGTAATATCACTCCCCCTGGTGGAAGAGCGACATCACTGCAACGACCCGAACTCTGGGGCACTGCACTCCTCCCCCTGCCCCCCCCCCCCCCCCGTTAAATCCAATACTCCGGGACTGGGAAAAGAAGAACAACAATACATGTTAGCAAAAGACATACAAAATTTTTAAATGCTATAAAATAAATTAAGTGAGCAGTGCTTCCCTTTATGGGAGGTGAGGACACTTGAACGTTACAAACAAGAACATATTTACATTGTGCAAAAGGCAGATTGAAAACAGTTGTTATCTATCTATAGAGCCAATTACCCATACAGGTATTCTACCTACTAAGTGCTATCTTATAACAATAATTTAACATTTTTCTTAAGTGCAAAGTCTATTAACCATCTATCTATGGCTCTCAAGAGGACTCACTAACCCCTACGGGTTCACTTTATTGAAATTCAGAACAGGCTTCACCCCCACTACAGGCTAGACCGTATCTTTCTTCCAATTCCCTTCTGTCCTCAATTTTATTCAAAGTACATCATTAAACATTCTACTCCCAACATTTTCAAACATTTGTTATCACTAGTTTTCTAACTGCATACTATCACTATGTAAAACACTATCGCTATCCAACTTCTTAAAGCAACATTTTCACTTTTAGACATTCCCTTTAAGAGGAAACTCCAAGTCTTTTCAGAGGTAGTGCAAATAATCACATCATTAATTTTTCAAGTTTTGTTTAAAGCGGTATGACGTGATCTGAGGGACCCGCTACGAACCCCCAAACGTTGGTCTTGGGTGGGCTACAAGACGTGTAATCCTGAGTCGGAATTCTGCCGCACCAACAGGTTTTTCTTCAGGTCTGTGAAGCAAAGCAGTTATTTTTACAGCATAGTTTAACAGCAGTTTCTGTTAAGAGGCAGTCTCTGTAAAAGCCTCCTATGTAAAACCAGTAGAAAGCATCTTTAAGAAGGTGCAAACTATTTACAAAAGCAGTTTGTGAATCATTCACTGTCCATGATTTCAATGTTCTTTGGTAAACAGTGATGAACTTTTGTGCAAAATTGGAACAATGGGGATCCCGGGTAAACAAAGGGATCCCTTTTAGAGTTAACCCTAGATGGGTTTTAAAGCAGCAAAGTGAAAACAAGTAGTTAACTATTTCCAATTTCAGGTTTCCGAGGTTTATTCTGGCGGTCTCCACCAGGGCTTTACCTGACATGTAGCCCTCTGTGGCTTAGGATGGCTCGAATCCAGGTTCACTCCTGGCGCCAGATACACTCCATGAGTTTGTTTTTCCTGCACGGTCAGGTCGTGCGCGGCAATAAAAGTCTGAGTGGTCCGGTGGATGATGCAAGTGACAGCAGGGGCTGCTGCAGCCGCGTCAGCGGTAAGCTATTCCTCCAGGGTCCTGGATACTGCTAATAGGGCTGTGCACCTCTGTAAGTCCCGGGCCCCCCAGCTATTTCCCTTCTTGTGCTGGCGGTAGGTCACAGCCTCCCCAGGATTCAAGGTCAGATCCGCGCTGTCTCCGCACAGGCAGGACTTTACCTCATCCTGGGTGACATGGACTTTCACTGGGGATCCGATTTCTTGGATGAAACCTTCCCCCTCTTGCGGTTGGTACATCACCCCAACACCCCACTTTGGTGGAGAGTCGTCCAGCATTTCGCCTCGGTCCTCCCGCTCCACTTCCCGCTGGTACTCTGCGATTAGATGCCGCCGGTATTCTCCCCAGGGAAAGGGCCCAAGGTCATGCTCTCCCGGTGGTCTGGGGTCTGGTGACGGGGACGCCGGGGCTCCAGCAGTCGCGGTGGTGAACAGAGCAGGTGCGGAAGGAAGGCGGACTCCCGGAACGCCACGACACCGAGTACCTGCACCTGGGATGACTCTCTCAGTGCCACTCCACTCCTCCGGGGAAGGTGCCAGGGCTGGTGACGGCGCCGGCAGCGGAGTCTCCATAAACAGCTCCCTGGCGTCCAGGCTCTCCAGCGGTGGCATATTGGAGTAGTCCTCCGGTGACGAGGGTCTGTGCGGGGCCATTCTTTTTCGAGGGTTCCCTCTGATCTCCAGCTCCATTTCTTCTTCCCCTTCTGGAGAATGGTTTCGTTTTTTCGGTCTCCGCCCGCCATGGAGAATCAGGAGGCGGACCTCGGCTGCTGACGGACACGTCCTCAGAATACAGAAGTATTTAGACTGGGCGGCCATTATTTTTCACGCTTCTCAGTTCGTTCACGCCCACAACTCCACGCCCTTCTTCTTCTACTGCGCTCCTCGTGGCGCTGTAATGGCGGTGGTTTTGGCTGGAATTTTGGTGGCAAATGGCAATACACAGTCTTTAGGCAAATAATAGTTCCAATCACAATTCTGACACAGTTCTTAGGCACACATGACCCGATTTTTCAGGCTTAAGTAGATCCTGTTCGTGACGCCAAAGATGGATCGCCCCTACGTTAAGGGCAATGGGGTACTCGGTACCGGGTTTGTCTCTCGGTTCTGGGGATGTCACAGTGGCCCGACCCGGTCCGTGGCCCTTTGAGGGACGTCCAGTAAAATAGTTTATATATATGGGAATTTTTTGTGACGCCACCTGTGGTATTCGGTCAGTGTGACCGACGCTGCTTAGGGGTCCGCTGGGGAGATGGAATGGCAGCTAGATGGTGTTTCTTCCCACAGGTGAAGTGTATCCCCAGAGTCCGGCCGGTCCAAAGGCAAATCCAGAGTTCCCTTATCCAGGTGGAAATCAGTAACCTTCCTACTAGCGCCTGTGTGTTGTAGTACCTCCCTGCTGAGCACCACGGGATAGTCCTCACAACCTTTGTCAATGTTCTTGATGTTATTTCTTCCTCACTGTCCCCCAGATGGTATGGATAGGACAACCCTTATGACTGGGATAGCCTGGGGCTTGTTTGTAGGGACCCTAGAGACACCCCGACCCCCACAATTTGCCACCGTGTCTTCTTAGGTATTAAAGTCGGGCAGCCAACTTGGAATTGACTGTCCTGCCGGTCTCTGAAGTAATGTGTAGAGTCAATAACTCCCTCGGTGTTCCGGCCACCGGCTATGCGCCTCAGAAGGAGGCTGCCGATCTTGGGGCAGAACTCCTCCCGGTATTATCTCCTTGTGCTGTGACTTCATCTCTCACTCTCCACAATACAATTCCTTTCTTAGGATGCTGCCGCACGTGGGGCAGGCACTGCTCTGTGTCTTTCTGTCTCGCTAGGCCTCTGTCAGGATCCCACCCCTGACAGGGGCCCTCTGCCTGCAGCTCAGATGTTCCTCCTTTTCCCCCTGTTTGCCTGACAGGTGCTCGCTGGGTCAAACCCAGGCAGCATCTGGCTAACTTCCTATCCAACCCACCAGTTTTACCCTAATGTGAGGAGTGCCCTACTAGATAGGAGCAAGGCTCCCCCTGGTGGACTGGAGTGTGAAGTGTAGTGTGTGACTTGTGATACCTGGCAAGGTGAACTCCTTTAGTACCATCAGACGTAATATCACTCCCCCTGGTGGAAGAGCGACATCACTGCAACGACCAGGACTCTGGAGCACTGCACTCCCCCCCTGCCCCCCGTTAAATCCAGTACTCCGGGACTGGGAAAAGAAGAACAACAATACATGTTAGCAAAAGACATACAAAATTTTGAAATGCTATAAAACAAAGTAATTGAACAGTGCTTCCCTTTATGGGAAGTGAGGACACTTGAACGTTACAAACAAGAACATATTTACATTGTGCAAAAGGCAGATTGAAAACAGTTGTTATCTATCTATAGAGCCAATTACCCATACAGGTATTCTACCTACTAAGTGCTATCTTATAACAATAATTTAACATTTTTCTTAAGTGCAAAATCTATTAACCATCTATCTATGGCTCTCAAGAGGACTCACTAACCCCTACGGGTTCACTTTATTGAAATTCAGAACAGGCTTCACCCCCACTACAGGCTAGACCGTATCTTTCTTCCAATTCCCTTCCGTCCTCAATTTTATTCAAAGTACATCATTAAACATTCTACTCCCAACATTTTCAAACATTTCTTATCACTAGTTTTCTAACTACATACTATCACTATGTAAAACACTATCGCTATCCAACTTCTTAAAGCAACATTTTCACTTTTAGACATTCCCTTTAAGAGGAAACTCCAAGTCTTTTCAGAGGTAGTGCAAATAATCACATCATTAATTTTTCAAGTTTTGTTTAAAGCGGTATGACGTGATCTGAGGGACCCGTTACGAACCCCCAAACGTTGGTCTTGGGTGGGCTACAAGACGTGTAATCCTGACCCGGAATTCTGCCGCACCAACGGGTTTTTCTTCAGGTCTGTGAAGCAAAGCAGTTATTTTTACAGCATAGTTTAACAGCAGTTTCTGTTAAGAGGCAGTCTCTGTAAAAGCCTCCTATGTAAAACCAGTAGAAAGCACCTTTAAGAAGGTGCAAACTATTTACAGAAGCAGTTTGTGAATCATTCACCGTCCATGATTCCAATGTTCTTTGGTAAACAGTGATGAACTTTTGTGCAAAATTGGAACAATAGAGATCCCGGGTAAACAAAGGGATCCCTTTTAGAGTTAACCCTAGACGGGTTTTAAAGCAGCAAAGTGAAAACAAGTAGTTAACTATTTCCAATTTCAGGTTTCCGAGGTTTATTCTGGCAGTCTCCACCAGGGCTTTACCTGACATGTAGCCCTCTGTGGCTTAGGATGGCTCGAATCCAGGTTCACTCCTGGCGCCAGGTACACTCCATGAGTTTGTTTTTCCTGCACGGTCAGGTCGTGCGCGGCAATAAAAGTCTGAGTGGTCTGGTGGATGATGCAAGTGACAGCAGGGGCTGCTGCAGCCGCGTCAGCGGTAAGCTATTCCTCCAGGGTCCTGGGTACCGCTAAGAGGGCTGTGCACCTCTGTAAGTCCCGGGCCCACCAGCTATTTCCCTTCTGGTGCCGGCGGTAACAGCTCCGTGTCTTTCTGTCTCGCTAGGCCTCTGTCAGGATCCCACCCCTGACAGGGGCCCTCTGCCTGCAGCTCAGATGTTCCTCCTTTTCCCCCTGTCTGCCTGACAGGTGCTCGCTAGGGTTGAGCGAAACGGGTCGTTCATTTTCAAAAGTCGCCGACTTTTGGCTAAGTCGGCGTCTCATGAAACCCGATCCGACCCCTGTGCTTGTCGGCCATGCGGTACGCGACTTTCGCGCCAAAGTCGCGTTTCAATGACGCGAAAAGCGCCATTTCTCAGCCAATGAAGGTGAACGCAGAGTGTGGGCAGCGTGATGACATAGGTCCTGGTCCCCACCATCTTAGAGAAGGGCATTGCAGTGATTGGCTTGCTGTCTGCGGCGTCACAGGGGCTATAAAGGGGCGTTCCCGCCGACCGCCATCTTGCTGCTGCTGATCTGAGCTTAGGGAGAGGTTGCTGCCGCTTCGTCAGAAGCAGGGATAGCGTTAGGCAGGGTCCACTAACCACCAAACCGCTTGTGCTGTAGCGATTTCCACTGTCCAACACCACCTTCGGTGTGCAGGGACAGTGGAAGCTATTTTTTTTTTTTTTTCCCTCAGCGCTGTAGCTCATTGGGCTGCCCTAGAAGGCTCCGTGATAGCTGTATTGCTGTGTGTACGCCACTGTGGAAACCAACTGCTTTTTTCAAAGCACATATCCTCTTGTTCCTTCCTTTCTGCACAGCTATCTTTTTTGTTTGTCCACACTTTTTATTTAATTTGTGCATCAGTCCACTCCTATTGCTGCCTGCCATACCTGGCTTACATTACTGCAGGGAGATAGTAATTGTAGGACAGTCCCTGTTTTTTTTTTTGTTTTTTTTTTGTGGAAGATTAAGATTGGCATTTCTGCTACAGTGCCATCCCTGTGTGTGCCATCTCTCACTGAGTGGGCCATAGAAAGCCTATTTATTTTTTTCCTTGATTTGTGTTCTAAAATCTACCTCAACACAAAAACACTACATCAATCAGTGGGAGAAAAATATTGGCCTCAGTCAGGGCTTGTGTGCCACTCCTGTGTGTGCCATCTCTCATTCAGTGGGCCATACAAAGCCTATTTATTTTTTTGTTTTTTTTAATATTATTGGGTTTCTAAAGTCTCCGTGAAAAAAAAAAAAAATACATAAAAAAACAGTGGGAGAGTAATATTGCCCTTTCAGCTTGTGTGCCAGTCTTGACTCCTGGGTGTGCCACCTCTCTCTCTCTAATTGTGGGCCATAGAAAGCCTATTTATTTTTTTGCTTTTTTTAATATTATTTGGTTTCTAAAGTCTCCCTGAAAAAAAAAAAATACATAAAAAACAGTGGGAGAGTAATATTGCCCTTTCAGCTTGTGTGCCAGTCTTGACTCCTGGGTGTGCCACCTCTCTCTCTCTAATTGTGGGCCATAGAAAGCCTATTTATTTTTTTCCTAGATTTGTGTTCTAAAATCTACCTCAACACAAAAACACTACATCAATCAGTGGGAGAAAAATATTGGCCTCAGTCAGGGCTTGTGTGCCACTCCTGTGTGTGCCATCTCTCATTCAGTGGGCCATACAAAGCCTATTTATTTTTTTGTTTTTTTTAATATTATTGGGTTTCTAAAGTCTCCCTGAAAAAAAAAATAAAATAAATAAACAGTGGGAGAGTAATATTGCCCTTTCAGCTTGTGTGCCAGTCTTGACTCCTGGGTGTGCCACCTCTCTCTCTCTAATTGTGGGCCATAGAAAGCCTATTTATTTTTTTGCTTTTTTTAATATTATTTGGTTTCTAAAGTCTCCCTGAACAAAAAAAAAATACATAAAAAAACAGTGGGAGAGTAATATTGCCCTTTCAGCTTGTGTGCCAGTCTTGACTCCTGGGTGTGCCACCTCTCTCTCTCTAATTGTGGGCCATAGAAAGCCTATTTATTTTTTTCCTAGATTTGTGTTCTAAAATCTACCTCAACACAAAAACACTACATCAATCAGTGGGAGAAAAATATTGGCCTCAGTCAGGGCTTGTGTGCCACTCCTGTGTGTGCCATCTCTCATTCAGTGGGCCATACAAAGCCTATTTATTTTTTTGTTTTTTTTAATATTATTGGGTTTCTAAAGTCTCCCTGAAAAAAAAAAAAAATACATAAAAAAACAGTGGGAGAGTAATATTGCCCTTTCAGCTTGTGTGCCAGTCTTGACTCCTGGGTGTGCCACCTCTCTCTCTCTAATTGTGGGCCATAGAAAGCCTATTTATTTTTTTGCTTTTTTTAATATTATTTGGTTTTTAATGTCTCCCTGAAAAAAAAAAATACATAAAAAAACAGTGGGAGAGTAATATTGCCCTTTCAGCTTGTGTGCCAGTCTTGACTCCTGGGTGTGCCACCTCTCTCTCTCTAATTGTGGGCCATAGAAAGCCTATTTATTTTTTTCCTAGATTTGTGTTCTAAAATCTACCTCAACACAAAAACACTACATCAATCAGTGGGAGAAAAATATTGGCCTCAGTCAGGGCTTGTGTGCCACTCCTGTGTGTGCCATCTCTCATTCAGTGGGCCATACAAAGCCTATTTATTTTTTTGTTTTTTTTAATATTATTGGGTTTCTAAAGTCTCCCTGAAAAAAAAAATAAAATAAAAAAACAGTGGGAGAGTAATATTGCCCTTTCAGCTTGTGTGCCAGTCTTGACTCCTGGGTGTGCCACCTCTCTCTCTCTAATTGTGGGCCATAGAAAGCCTATTTATTTTTTTGCTTTTTTTAATATTATTGGGTTTCTAAAGTCTCCCTGAAAAAAAAAAAATACATAAAAAAACAGTGGGAGAGTAATATTGCCCTTTCAGCTTGTGTGCCAGTCTTGACTCCTGGGTGTGCCACCTCTCTCTCTCTAATTGTGGGCCATAGAAAGCCTATTTATTTTTTTGTTTTTTTTAATATTATTGGGTTTGTAAAGTGTCCGTGAAAAAAAAAAAATACATAAAAAAAACAGTGGGAGAGTAATATTGCCCTTTCAGCTTGTGTGCCAGTCGACTCCTGGGTGTGCCACCTCTCTCTCTCTAATTGTGGGTCATAGAAAGCCTATTTATTTTTTTGCTTTTTTTAATATTATTTGGTTTCTAAAGTCTCCCTGAAAAAAAAAAAATTACATAAAAAAACAGTGGGAGAGTAATATTGCCCTTTCAGCTTGTGTGCCAGTCTTGACTCCTGGGTGTGCCACCTCTCTCTCTCTAATTGTGGGCCATAGAAAGCCTATTTATTTTTTTCCTAGATTTGTGTTCTAAAATCTACCTCAACACAAAAACACTACATCAATCAGTGGGAGAAAAATATTGGCCTCAGTCAGGGCTTGTGTGCCACTCCTGTGTGTGCCATCTCTCATTCAGTGGCCCATACAAAGCCTATTTATTTTTTTGTTTTTTTTAATATTATTGGGTTTCTAAAGTCTCCCTGAAAAAAAAAAAATACATAAAAAAACAGTGGGAGAGTAATATTGCCCTTTCAGCTTGTGTGCCAGTCTTGACTCCTGGGTGTGCCACCTCTCTCTCTCTAATTGTGGGCCATAGAAAGCCTATTTATTTTTTTGCTTTTTTTAATATTATTGGGTTTCTAAAGTCTCCCTGAAAAAAAAAAAATAAACATAAAAAAACAGTGGGAGAGTAATATTGCCCTTTCAGCTTGTGTGCCAGTCTTGACTCCTGGGTGTGCCACCTCTCTCTCTCTAATTGTGGGCCATAGAAAGCCTATTTATTTTTTTGTTTTTTTTAATATTATTGGGTTTCTAAAGTCTCTGTGAAAAAAAAAAAAAAACATAAAAAAACAGTGGGAGAGTAATATTGCCCTTTCAGCTTGTGTGCCAGTCTTGACTCCTGGGTGTGCCACCTCTCTCTCTCTAATTGTGGGCCATAGAAAGCCTATTTATTTTTTTGCTTTTTTTAATATTATTTGGTTTCTAAAGTCTCCCTGAAAAAAAAAAAAAAACATAAAAAAACAGTGGGAGAGTAATATTGCCCTTTCAGCTTGTGTGCCAGTCTTGACTCCTGGGTGTGCCACCTCTCTCTCTCTAATTGTGGGCCATAGAAAGCCTATTTATTTTTTTCCTAGATTTGTGTTCTAAAATCTACCTCAACACAAAAACACTACATCAATCAGTGGGAGAAAAATATTGGCCTCAGTCAGGGCTTGTGTGCCACTCTTGTGTGTGCCATCTCTCATTCAGTGGGCCATACAAAGCCTATTTATTTTTTTGTTTTTTTTTAATATTATTGGGTTTCTAAAGTCTCCGTGAAAAAAAAAAAAAAACATAAAAAAACAGTGGGAGAGTAATATTGCCCTTTCAGCTTGTGTGCCAGTCTTGACTCCTGGGTGTGCCACCTCTCTCTCTCTAATTGTGGGCCATAGAAAGCCTATTTATTTTTTTCCTAGATTTGTGTTCTAAAATCTACCTCAACACAAAAACACTACATCAATCAGTGGGAGAAAAATATTGGCCTCAGTCAGGGCTTGTGTGCCACTCCTGTGTGTGCCATCTCTCATTCAGTGGCCCATACAAAGCCTATTTATTTTTTTGTTTTTTTTAATATTATTGGGTTTCTAAAGTCTCCCTGAAAAAAAAAAAATACATAAAAAAACAGTGGGAGAGTAATATTGCCCTTTCAGCTTGTGTGCCAGTCTTGACTCCTGGGTGTGCCACCTCTCTCTCTCTAATTGTGGGCCATAGAAAGGCTATTTTTTTTTTATTTATTTTTTTTTATTAGTATTTGGTTTCTAAATTGTCCCTGAAAAAAACATTTTATCTTATTTGGTTTCTAAAGTCTCCCTGAGGAAAAAAAAAAAAAAAATTAGGTGGGAGAATAATATTGACATTAGTGCTTGAGTGACAGTCCTGCGTGTGTGTCATCTCTGTGATTTTGTGCCACAGAAAACAGAGTGTGTAACATTGTGCCTGATTTTCCTTGTGGTCTCACCAACCTGTTAAGGGATATTGAAATCATACTGAAGTTATAGCTCACCGTGTAAGTTGTTTGACAGCAACAAATAAAGTTACTTTGGTTAATTTTTTAAAACAATGAGGAAGTCTGGTGCAAGAGGTCGTGGCCGTGGGCGTTCATTGTCAGCTGGTAATGATGGTAGTGGTAGTGGAGCATCAGGTGGTCATGGGGATAAAAATATTCCACCTAAGTCTGGAGCTGTGGAGCCAGTTTCGTCGTCTGGCTACACAAGGCCTCGAACGCTCTCTTTTCTGGGAGTAGGAAAAACGCTTTTAAAGCCGGAGCAGCAACAGCAAGTTTTGGCTTACATTGCAGACTCAGCCTCTAGCTCTTTTGCCTCCTCTTCTGAAACTGGTAAATGTAAAAGCAGCGCGTCGCTTGTGGATGTTCACGGTCAGGGACAAGTCGCTTCCTTGTCCTCCTCAGCAAAAACTACAACAAGAGAGAAGGATGCAGCAGGCGACACAACGGCTCACTCCATGGAGCTCTTTACACATACCGTCCCTGGCTTAGAAAGTGAAACACTTAACAGGCCATGCCCATTACAAGTAGATTCTGACATGGAGTGCACTGATGCACAGCCACAGCCAGAGTACTATGCTGCTCCTTTGACTCAGACCACCACATTGCCCTCTCAGGGTACAGATCCACAATCAGACCCTGATGAGACTATGTTGCCCCGCCACGAACGCTATACCACAGACCGACACAGTGACACAGACGAAGTTGCACACGAGCTCGAAGAGGAGGTAATAGATGACCCGGTTGTTGACCCCGATTGGCAGCCATTGGGGGAACAGGGTGCAGGCAGCAGTAGTTCAGAAGCAGAGGTGGAGGAGGGGCCGCAGCAGGCATCAACATCGCAACAGGTTCCATCTGCCGGGCCCCTATCTGGCCCAAAACGCGTGTCAAAGCCAAAACCTGTTGGAGCACAGCGTTGCCATCCGGTTAAAGCTCAGTCTGCAATCCCTGAAAAGGGATCCGATGCTAGGAAGAGTGCAGTCTGGCATTTTTTTAAACAACATCCAATTGATCAGCGCAAAGTCATCTGTCAAAAATGTTCTACTAGCTTAAGCAGAGGTCAGAATCTGAAAAGTCTCAATACTAGTTGCATGCATAGACACTTAACCACCATGCATTTTCAAGCCTGGACTAACTACCAAACGTCCCTTAAGGTTGTAGCACCCTCGGCCAATGAAGCTAGTCATCAACGCAACATCCCTTCCGTCACTGTAAGGCCACCATTTTCCGCACCACCGGCAGTATCTGTGCAGGTTTCTTTGCCAGCCAAAAGCAGTCAGGGTCAGGGAATCACCAGTTTTGTAGGCGGAAATATTGCATCTAGGGCACCGGCGGAAACAATACCGTCTCCAACCGTCTCTCAGTCTGCCATGTCCACCGGCACACCCGCAAGTTCCACGATCTCCATCTCTCCAGTTCAGCTCACACTACATGAGACTCTGGTTAGAAAAAGGAAGTACTTATCCTCGCATCCGCGTACACAGGGTTTTAACGCCCACATAGCTAGACTAATCTCGTTAGAGATGATGCCCTACCGGTTAGTTGAAAGCGAAGCTTTCAAAGCCCTGATGGAGTACGCTGAACCACGATACGAGCTACCCAGTCGACACTTTTTTTCCAGAAAAGCCATCCCAGCCCTGCACCAGCATGTTAAACAGCGCATTGTCCATGCACTCAGGCAATCTGTGAGTACAAAGGTGCACCTGACTACAGATGCATGGACCAGTAGGCATGGCCAGGGACGTTATGTGTCCATCACGGCACACTGGGTGAATGTGGTGGATGCAGGGTCCACAGGGGACATCAATTTAGGGACAGTTGTGCCTAGCCCACGGTCTAGGAAACAGTTGGCTGTAGGCGTTCGCACCCCCTCCTCCTCCTCCTCGTCCTCCTGCAGAAGCTACAGCTCTTCCACAGACCGCAGTCGGCCAACCACTCCATCGGCAGATGACACTGTTGCACACCAGTTGTCCCATTATGGGCCAGCTACTGGCAAGCGTCAGCAGGCTGTATTGGCTATGAAGTGTTTGGGCGACAACAGACACACCGCGGAAGTTCTGTCCGAGTTCTTGCAACAAGAAACGCAGTCGTGGCTGGGCACAGTAGATCTTGAGGCAGGCAAGGTAGTTAGTGATAACGGAAGGAATTTCATGGCTGCCATCTCCCTTTCCCAACTGAAACACATTCCTTGCCTGGCTCACACCTTAAACCTGGTGGTGCAGTGCTTATTGAAAACTTATCCTGGGTTCTCCGACCTGCTCCTCAAAGTGCGTGGACTTTGCTCACATATCCGACGTTCGCCTGTACACGCCAGCCGTATGAAGACCTATCAGCGGTCTTTGAACCTTCCCCAGCATCGCCTAATCATAGACGTTGCAACAAGGTGGAACTCAACACTGCACATGCTTCAGAGACTGTGCCAACAGAGGCGGGCTGTTATGTTTTTGTGGGAGGATACACATACACGGGCAGGCAGTAGGATGGCAGACATGGAGTTGTCAGGTGTGCAGTGGTCGAAGATACAAGACATGTGTCAAGTCCTTCAGTGTTTTGAGGAATGCACACGGCTGGTTAGTGCAGACAACGCCGTAATAAGCATGAGCATCCCCCTAATGCGTCTGCTGATGCAAAGTTTGACGCACATAAAGGAGCAGGCGTCTGCACCAGAGGGAGAGGAAAGCCTTGATGACAGTCAGCCATTGTCTGGTCAGGGCAGTGTACAGGACGAGGTAGCGGGCGAAGAGGAGGTGGAGGACGAGGAGGATGATGGGGATGAGTATATTTTTAATGCGGAACCTTTCCCGGGGGCACTGGAAATTGGTTGCGTGTCAAGGCCGGGTTCTGGTTTTTTGAGGGACACAAGTGACGTAGATTTGCCTGCAACTGCCCCTCACCCAATCACAACCGGAGATTTGACAACTGGAACTTTAGCCCACATGGCGGATTATGCCTTACGTATCCTAAAAAGGGACACACGCATTACGAAAATGATGAACGATGACGATTACTGGTTGGCCTGCCTCCTTGATCCACGCTATAAAGGCAAATTGCAAAATATTATGCCACATGAGAACTTGGAACTAATATTAGCAACCAAACAATCAACTCTTGTTGACCGTTTGCTTCAGGCATTCCCAGCACACAGCGCACGTGATCGTTCTCACACGAGCTCAAGGGGGCAACAGACTAGGAGTGTTAGGGGTGCACACATCAGAAGTGGCGTTGGACAAAGGGGTTTTCTGACCAGGTTGTGGAGTGATTTTGCTATGACCGCAGACAGGACAGGTACTGCTGCATCAATTGAAAGTGACAGGAGACAACATTTGTCCAGTATGGTTACTAACTATTTTTCATCCCTTATCGATGTTCTCCCTCAACCGTCATTCCCATTTGATTACTGGGCATCAAAATTAGACACCTGGCCAGAATTGGCAGAATATGCATTGCAGGAGCTTGCTTGCCCGGCAGCAAGTGTCCTATCAGAAAGAGTATTCAGTGCTGCAGGTTCAATATTAACCGAAAAAAGGACTCGTCTGGCTACCCAAAATGTTGACGATCTAACATTCATTAAAATGAACCACAACTGGATTTCGAAATCTTTTGCCCCACCTTGCCCGGCCGACACCTAGCTTTCCTATGAAAAGCTCTTGCCTGTGGACTACTGTGAATTACTTTTCTAATGTCTAATTTGCTGCAGCGGATTGTCCAGCATACGACATGTTTACACCTCCCTAAATGGCCAAACTCCCCACACGGGGCCGTGGTATCGCGACTTGGCGCAAGCACCCGTGAGACTGCTGTTTGTCTGAAGAGGTGGGTGTACTCGCTTTTGGTCGACGGCATTGCTACTGGGTTCCTCATAGTACAATAAAGTGTCTCTGGCGGTGGTGGTGCGCACCCAACGTCAGACACACTGTTGTAACATGAGGGGCCTTGGGCCTGTAACGCCGGCCACAAGAGAGTTCACCCACCCCCAGGTCAAACATTGCTCTACCACTTCCACAGTTATCTCTCACACTTCCACCAATGTTAAGTCTATGCGCTGACATCCTTCCATACCTGCCACTGACAATACCATTGTGTTGACATGTATGATGGTACTTAACATAGTCAGGGGCAGTGTCCTCTATTTACCACAGTAAATACTTTGCGCTAAATTAGGAGGTCTGAAACAACGCAGAGGATCCCACCCCTGAACCTAATGATTGCACCCTTTAGTGTTTTTGTTTTGTTTTAATGCGAGACATTCACATTTAGTTGTTGTTTTGGACTACTAACTGGCAGACACTCATTACAATCGGCCTCCGTTGACCAGACCACTGCTGCCTGTGTACCCCTGTAACTAATAATAAAGTGCCTACAGCCAGCCCAATTTAATTATATTAGGCCTTCGAAGCCTGTCTGCGGTCCCTCCTTCCACTAGGCCTCCACTGACCAGACCACTGCTGCCCGTGTACCCCTGTAACTAATAATAAAGTGCCTACAGCCAGCCCAATTTAATTATGTTAGGCCTTCAAAGCCTGTCTGCGGTCCCTCCTTCCACTAGGCCTCCACTGACCAGACCACTGCTGCCCGTGTACCCCTGTAACTAATAATAAAGGGCCTACAGCCAGCCCAATTTAATTATGTTAGGCCTTCGAAGCCTGTCTGCGGTCCCTCCTTCCACTAGGCCTCCACTGACCAGACCACTGCTGCCCGTGTACCCCTGTAACTAATAATAAAGTGCCTACAGCCAGCCCAATTTAATTATATTAGGCCTTCGAAGCCTGTCTGCGGTCCCTCCTTCCACTAGGCCTCCACTGACCAGACCACTGCTGCCCGTGTACCCCTGTAACTAATAATAAAGTGCCTACAGCCAGCCCAATTTAATTATGTTAGGCCTTCGAAGCCTGTCTGCGGTCCCTCCTTCCACTAGGCCTCCACTGACCAGACCACTGCTGCCCGTGTACCCCTGTAACTAATAATAAAGTGCCTACAGCCAGCCCAATTTAATTATATTAGGCCTTCGAAGCCTGTCTGCGGTCCCTCCTTCCACTAGGCCTCCACTGACCAGACCACTGCTGCCCGTGTACCCCTGTAACTAATAATAAAGTGCCTACAGCCAGCCCAATTTAATTATGTTAGGCCTTCGAAGCCTTTCTGCGCTCCCTCCTTCCACTAGGCCTCCACTGACCAGACCACTGCTGCCCGTGTACCCCTGTAACTAATAATAAAGTGCCTACAGCCAGCCCAATTTAATTATGTTAGGCCTTCGAAGCCTGTCTGCGGTCCCTCCTTCCACTAGGCCTCCACTGACCAGACCACTGCTGCCCGTGTACCCCTGTAACTAATAATAAAGTGCCTACAGCCAGCCCAATTTAATTATGTTAGGCCTTCGAAGCCTGTCTGCGGTCCCTCCTTCCACTAGGCCTCCACTGACCAGACCACTGCTGCCCGTGTACCCCTGTAACTAATAATAAAGTGCCTACAGCCAGCCCAATTTAATTATGTTAGGCCTTCAAAGCCTGTCTGCGGTCCCTCCTTCCACTAGGCCTCCACTGACCAGACCACTGCTGCCCGTGTACCCCTGTAACTAATAATAAAGTGCCTACAGCCAGCCCAATTTAATTATGTTAGGCCTTCGAAGCCTGTCTGCGGTCCCTCCTTCCACTAGGCCTCCACTGACCAGACCACTGCTGCCCGTGTACCCCTGTAACTAATAATAAAGTGCCTACAGCCAGCCCAATTTAATTATATTAGGCCTTCGAAGCCTGTCTGCGGTCCCTCCTTCCACTAGGCCTCCACTGACCAGACCACTGCTGCCCGTGTACCCCTGTAACTAATAATAAAGTGCCTACAGCCAGCCCAATTTAATTATGTTAGGCCTTCGAAGCCTGTCTGCGGTCCCTCCTTCCACTAGGCCTCCACTGACCAGACCACTGCTGCCCGTGTACCCCTGTAACTAATAATAAAGTGCCTACAGCCAGCCCAATTTAATTATATTAGGCCTTCGAAGCCTGTCTGCGGTCCCTCCTTCCACTAGGCCTCCACTGACCAGACCACTGCTGCCCGTGTACCCCTGTAACTAATAATAAAGTGCCTACAGCCAGCCCAATTTAATTATGTTAGGCCTTCGAAGCCTTTCTGCGCTCCCTCCTTCCACTAGGCCTCCACTGACCAGACCACTGCTGCCCGTGTACCCCTGTAACTAATAATAAAGTGCCTACAGCCAGCCCAATTTAATTATGTTAGGCCTTCGAAGCCTGTCTGCGGTCCCTCCTTCCACTAGGCCTCCACTGACCAGACCACTGCTGCCCGTGTACCCCTGTAACTAATAATAAAGTGCCTACAGCCAGCCCAATTTAATTATATTAGGCCTTCGAAGCCTGTCTGCGGTCCCTCCTTCCACTAGGCCTCCACTGACCAGACCACTGCTGCCCGTGTACCCCTGTAACTAATAATAAAGTGCCTACAGCCAGCCCAATTTAATTATGTTAGGCCTTCGAAGCCTGTCTGCGGTCCCTCCTTCCACTAGGCCTCCACTGACCAGACCACTGCTGCCCGTGTACCCCTGTAACTAATAATAAAGTGCCTACAGCCAGCCCAATTTAATTATGTTAGGCCTTCGAAGCCTGTCTGCGGTCCCTCCTTCCACTAGGCCTCCACTGACCAGACCACTGCTGCCCGTGTACCCCTGTAACTAATAATAAAGTGCCTACAGCCAGCCCAATTTAATTATATTAGGCCTTCGAAGCCTGTCTGCGGTCCCTCCTTCCACTAGGCCTCCACTGACCAGACCACTGCTGCCCGTGTACCCCTGTAACTAATAATAAAGTGCCTACAGCCAGCCCAATTTAATTATGTTAGGCCTTCGAAGCCTGTCTGCGGTCCCTCCTTCCACTAGGCCTCCACTGACCAGACCACTGCTGCCCGTGTACCCCTGTAACTAATAATAAAGTGCCTACAGCCAGCCCAATTTAATTATATTAGGCCTTCGAAGCCTGTCTGCGGTCCCTCCTTCCACTAGGCCTCCACTGACCAGACCACTGCTGCCCGTGTACCCCTGTAACTAATAATAAAGTGCCTACAGCCAGCCCAATTTAATTATGTTAGGCCTTCGAAGCCTTTCTGCGCTCCCTCCTTCCACTAGGCCTCCACTGACCAGACCACTGCTGCCCGTGTACCCCTGTAACTAATAATAAAGTGCCTACAGCCAGCCCAATTTAATTATGTTAGGCCTTCGAAGCCTGTCTGCGGTCCCTCCTTCCACTAGGCCTCCACTGACCAGACCACTGCTGCCCGTGTACCCCTGTAACTAATAATAAAGTGCCTACAGCCAGCCCAATTTAATTATATTAGGCCTTCGAAGCCTGTCTGCGGTCCCTCCTTCCACTAGGCCTCCAGTGACCAGACCACTGCTGCCCGTGTACCCCTGTAACTAATAATAAAGTGCCTACAGCCAGCCCAATTTAATTATGTTAGGCCTTTGAAGCCTGTCTGCGGTCCCTCCTTCCACTAGGCCTCCACTGACCAGACCACTGCTGCCCGTGTACCCCTGTAACTAATAATAAAGTGCCTACAGCCAGCCCAATTTAATTATATTAGGCCTTCGAAGCCTGTCTGCGGTCCCTCCTTCCACTAGGCCTCCACTGACCAGACCACTGCTGCCCGTGTACCCCTGTAACTAATAATAAAGTGCCTACAGCCAGCCCAATTTAATTATGTTAGGCCTTCGAAGCCTTTCTGCGCTCCCTCCTTCCACTAGGCCTCCACTGACCAGACCACTGCTGCCCGTGTACCCCTGGAACCAATTATAAAGTGCATAGAGCCTATTTTTTAATTTAATTTAATATTAATAAGGCCAGGATGAACTACGATATACCACGCTATGAGCTACCCAGTTGACAATTCTTTTGCGAGAAAAGCCATCCCACCCCTCCACCTGCATGTTAAAGACCGCATTGTCCTTGCATTCTGTCAATTTGTCAGTCCAAAGGTATACCTGACAACAGACACATGGACCTGTAGGCCTGGCCACGGAAGGTTACGTGTCCTTTGTGGCTCAATGGGTTAATGTATTGGATGCATGGTCCACACAGGGGACAGCCTGCAAAGTCTGTCTGCAGTCCCTAATTCAAGTTGGCCTCAACTGAATAAAGCTGAGCTTCTACCTTCTGGCTCTGATTAACTGCTGTTTTTAAAAAAATTGGCTTTTCCGTCCTTCTAAAGGTGTCTGCCCCTGCCTGGTGTTGTCCTCAACTGAATAAAGCTGAGCTTCAACCTTCAGTTCCAAACATACAACAAAAAACTGGTACAATACAAAAAGTGGCCTCCAGCTACAAAAACTTTCTCCTACAAGTAGTTAACTGACAGTTTTTTTTCCAGTGAAAACACAGATATGGCATCCAACGAGTGTTGTCCTGTCTCGTCTTCTTTATATTATTGTCAAGAAGCTGCAACTGAATAAAGCTGTGCTTCAACCTTCTGTTCCAAATTACCATTTTTAAAAATGCAATTGGCTGTTCCGGCCTACTAAAGGTGTCTGTCTGCCCCTGCCTGGTGTTGTCCTCAACTGAATAAAGCTGAGCTTCAACCTTCAGTTCCAAATTACCATTTTTAAAAATGCAATTGGCTGTTCCGGCCTACTAAAGGTGTCTGTCTGCCCCTGCCTGGTGTTGTCCTCAACTGAATAAAGCTGTGCTTCAACCTTCAGTTCCAAACATACAACAAAAAACTGGTACAATACAAAAAGTGGCCTCCAGCTACAAAAACTTTCTCCTACAAGTAGTTAACTGACTGTTTTTTTTCCAGTGAAAACACAGATATGGCATCCAACGAGTGTTGTCCTGTCTCGTCTTCTTTATATTATTGCCAAGAAGCTGCAACTGAATAAAGCTGTGCTTCAACCTTCTGTTCCAAATTACCATTTTTAAAAATGCAATTGGCTGTTCCGGCCTACTAAAGGTGTCTGTCTGCCCCTGCCTGGTGTTGTCCTCAACTGAATAAAGCTGAGCTTCAACCTTCAGTTCCAAATTACCATTTTTAAAAATGCAATTGGCTGTTCCGGCCTACTAAAGGTGTCTGCCTGCCCCTGCCTGGTGTTGTCCTCAACTGAATAAAGCTGAGCTTCAACCTTCAGTTCCAAATTACCATTTTTAAAAATGCAATTGGCTGTTCCGGCCTACTAAAGGTGTCTGTCTGCCCCTGCCTGGTGTTGTCCTCAACTGAATAAAGCTGAGCTTCAACCTTCAGTTCCAAATTACCATTTTTAAAAATGCAATTGGCTGTTCCGGCCTACTAAAGGTGTCTGTCTGCCCCTGCCTGGTGTTGTCCTCAACTGAATAAAGCTGAGCTTCAACCTTCAGTTCCAAATTACCATTTTTAAAAATGCAATTGGCTGTTCCGGCCTACTAAAGGGGTCTGCCCCTGCCTGGTATTGTCCTCAACTGAATAAAGCTGAGCTTCTACCTTCTGCCTCTTATTAACTGCTGTTTTTTAAAAAAATTGGCTGTTCCGGCCTACTAAAGGTGTCTGTCTGCCCCTGCCTGGTGTTGTCCTCAACTGAACAAAGCTGAGCTTCCACATTCTGGCTTTCGCCCTATACTATCAGATATTAAACTGCATTTGGCCTACTAGTGTGGTTAGGCCCTTGAAACAGTGTCTGCTGCTCTTGGGTTTGCTACTCCACTGAACAAAGCAATGCCGCCTGTTTAGTCCTGTTACCAATTTTGAACTGCATTTAGCCTACTTTATTCTTTGGCCCTATATCTGTTTCCTCCTCATCCTGCCCATTGCCCAGCCACTGCTAGATGAGTCTGCTGGTACATTGACCTAGACCACTACATTCCCCTTATACTCTACACAGCCAGAATCTGACCCTGCTGAAAGTAAGGTTCCCCTTCCCGCATGTTATACCACCTTACACAGGGACAGAGAGGAAGGTGCAGATGAAAGTGCAGGTTCCTTCATCAGGTGGGGGGGCATACTCGTTGGCGACGTCACTGGCACAGGGCCCCTCAGAGTACGCAAAAGTGTCGCTGCTGGTGGGAGGCGCCCCCGCCATGCAAACACACCGCCGTACTTTGAGGGGCCCTGTGCCAGTGCCAATGCGAACGAGTGGGCCCCCCCTGCTTGCTCAGGATCACAGCACTTGCAACGTTGAAATACTTACCTTTCCCTGCAACACCGCCGTGACGTAGTCCGCATTTCCTGGGCCCACGAAAAACTTGAGCCAGCCCTACTCCCCCCACAACTTTTGCCAAATGACCCCCAATTCCCTATGCCCAACTATTATTATAAAGTTAATTAAGATTGACAAGCTTCAGAAACAAGAATGGATGTTTTTGGCATTAAAATGGGCACTGTAGGTGTTTTCCTGGCCTCCACTCACTGCCGACTATGCTTCCCCATTGACTTGCATTGGGTTTCGTGTTTCGGTCGATCCCCGACTTTTAGCGATAATCGGCCGACTGCACTCGACTCGACTCTGGACAAAATCGGGTTTCACAAAACCCGACTCGATCTTAAAAAAATGAAAGTCGCTCAACTCTAGTGCAAGCTACTGATGAGAGCAACCACCCACTCGCCCAAACATTAGAGGGGTTGGCTGCCTAGTAGCAAAAATGCACACAGGTAAGGCTTGCATAAGACAATATTCAAACAGATAAATGTGATGCACAGTGTCTGGACAACCTATTGATCACGCCCATAGTATTAGCAGGCGGGCCGTCCAGTACTATATATATATACATGCAACCCACAAGAAACAACATAAAGGGACCCTGCCGCACCCTGCAAAAAGATGATAAAAAGTGCAAAAAAGATGAAAAATTAAATAATGTATGAGTTATATAATACATTAGATGAGGTATTAGTTACAATTTTGGCCAAAATGGATAAGCTTGCAACCCAACGTCAAGGGTCCTCATCATCTTTTTGCAGCGTGCGGCAGGGCCCCTTTATGTTGTTTCTTGTGGGTTGCATGTATATATATAGTACTGGACGGCCGCCTGCTAATACTATGGGCGTGATCAATAGGTTGTCCAGACACTGTGCATCACATTTATCTGTGTGAATATTGTCTTATGCAAGCCTTACCTGTGTGCATTTTTGCTAGTAGGCAGCCAACCTCTCTAATGTTTGGGCGAGTGGGTGGTTGCTCTCATCAGTAGCTTGCACCTGTGCTGCTTTAGCATTTATTATCGGGGGCCTGCTGCACCCTGCGAGTACATTTGTCATTTGACAAGGTTTTGGTGAGTCTGCTCTTCATGTTGTGTCCCCTTTACCATCATGCCACACTCTGCTCCTTTTGTTCAGTGAGGCCACACTGTTGCCCCTTATGTTCAGTAATCCCACTGTACCCCCTTACCATCATGCCACACTATGCCATCTTATGTTCAGTGATGCCAAACTGTACCCCCTTATTTTCAGCGATGCCACAATGTAGCCCCTTAAGTTCAGTTATGCCACACTGTGTCCCCTTATGTTCAGCGATGCCGCACTGTGCCCCCTTATGTTCAGTGGGGCCGCACTGTGCCCCCTTATGTTCAGTGAGGCCTTACTGTGCCCCCTTATGTTCAGTTAGGTCGCACTGTGCCCCCCTATGTTTCTGTGGGGCCGCACTGTGCCCCCTTATGTTTGGTGAGGCCGCACAGTGCCCCCTTATGTTCAGTGGTGCCTCACTGTGCCCTTATGTTCAGTGAGTTTGCACTGTGCCCCCTTATGTTCAGTGAGGCCGCACTGTGCCCCCTTATTTTCAGTGAGGCCGCACTGTAGCCTCTTATGTTCATTCATGACACTGTACCCCTTTACCATCATGCCACACTGTGCCCCCTTATGTTCAGTGAGGTTGCACTGTGCCCCTTTTGTTCAGTGATGCCACACTGTTGCCCCTTATGTTCAGTGATGCCACTGTACCCTCTTGCCATCATGCCACACTGTGCCATCTTATGTTCAGTGATGGCACACTGTAGCCCCTTATATTCAGTTATGCCACACTGTGTCCCCTTGTGGTCAGTGATGCCTCACTGTGCCCCCTTATGTTCAGTGAGGCTGCACTGTGCCCTCTTATGTTCAGTGAGGCTGCATTGTGCCCCCTTATGTTCAGTGAGGCCGCACAGTGCCCCCTTATGTTCAGTGAGGCCGCACAGTGCCTCCTTATGTTCAGTGAGGCCTCACTGTGCCCCCTTATGTTCAGTGAGGCTGCACTGTGCCCCCTTATGTTTAGTGAGACCACACTGTGCCCCCTTTTGTTCAGTGAGGCCGCAATGTGCACCCTTATATTCAGTGATTACCACACTGTGCCCCTTATGTTAATTCATGACACTGTACCCCCTTACCATCATGCCACACTGTGCCCCCTTATGTTCAGTGAGGCCGCACTGTGCCCCCTTATGTTTGGTGAGTCTGCAAAGTACCCCCTTATGTTCAGTGGTGCCTCACTGTGCCCTTATGTTCAGTGAGGCCGCACTGTGCCCCCTTATGTTCAGTGAGGCCGCACTGTGCCCCCTTATGTTCAGTGAGGCCGCACAGTGCCTCCTTATGTTCAGTGAGGCCTCACTGTGCCCCCTTATGTTCAATGAGGCTGCACTGTGTCTCCTTATGTTCAGTGAGACCACACTGTGCCCCCTTTTGTTCAGTGAGGCCGCAATGTGCACCCTTATATTCAGTGATTACCACACTGTGCCCCTTATGTTAATTCATGACACTGTATCCCCTTACCATCATGCCACACTGTGCCCCCTTATGTTAAGTGATGCCGCACTGTGCCCCCTTATGTTTGGTGAGGCTGCAAAGTACCCCCTTATGTTCAGTGGTGCCTCACTGTGCCCTTATGTTCAGTGAGGCCGCACTGTGCCCCCTTATGTTCAGTGAGGCCGCACTGTGCCCCCTTATGTTCAGTGAGGCCGCACAGTGCCTCCTTATGTTCAGTGAGGCCTCACTGTGCCCCCTTATGTTCAGTGAGGCTGCACTGTGGCCCCTTATGTTCAGTGAGACCACACTGTGCCCCCTTTTGTTCAGTGAGGCCACACTGTGCACCCTTATATTCAGTGATTACCACACTGTGCCCCTTATGTTAATTCATAACACTGTACCCCCTTACCATCATACCACACTGTGCCCCCTTATGTTCAGTGAGGCCGCACTGTGCCCCCTTATATTCAGTGATGCCACACTGTGCCCCTTTTGTTCATGCATGACACTGTACCCCCTTACCATCATGTCACAGTGCCCCTTATGTTCAGTGATGCCACACTGTAGCCCCTTTTGTTCAGTGATGCCACACTGTGCCCCATTATGTTCAGCGATGCCACACTGTGCCACCTTATGTTTTGCGAGGCCGCACTTTGCCCCCTTATGTTCAGCGAGGCCGCAATGTGCCCCCTTATGTTCAGTGGTGCCTCACTGTGCCCTTATGTTCAGTGAGGCCGCACTGTGCCCCCTTATGTTCAGTGAGGCCACACTGTGCCCCCTTATGTTCAGTGAGGCCGCACAGTGCCTCCTTATGTTCAGTGAGGCCTCACTGTGCCCGCTTATGTTCAGTGAGGCTGCACTGTGCCCCCTTATGTTCAGTGAGACCACACTGTGCCCCCTTTTTTTCAGTGAGGCCGCACTGTGCACCCTTATATTCAGTGATTACCACACTGTGCCCCTTATGTTAATTCATAACACTGTACCCCCTTACCATCATACCACACTGTGCCCCCTTATGTTCAGTGAGGCCGCACTGTGCCCCCTTATATTCAGTGATGCCACACTGTGCCCCTTTTGTTCATACATGACACTGTACCCCCTTACCATCATGTCACAGTCCCCCTTATGTTCAGTGATGCCACACTGTAGCCCCTTATGTTCAGAGATGCCACACTGCAGTCCCTTATGTTCATTCATGTCACTGTACCCCTTATCATCATGCCACACTCTGCCCCTTTTGTTCAGTGATGCCACACTGTGCCCCATGTTCAGCGATGCCACACTGTGCCACCTTATGTTCAGCGAGGCCTCACTTTGCCCCCTTATGTTCAGCGAGGCCGCAATGTGCCCCCTTATGTTCAGTGAGGCCTCACTGTACCCCCTTATGTTCAGTGGTGCCTCACTGTGCCCCCTTATGTTCAGTGAGGCTGCACTGTGCCCCCTTATGTTCAGTGAGTCCGCACTGTGCCCCCTTATGTTCAGTGAGTCCGCACTGTGCCCCCTTATGTTTGGTGAGGCCGCAAAGTACCCCCTTATGTTCAGTGGTGCCTCACTGTGCCCTTATGTTCAGTGAGGCCGCACTGTAGCCTCTTATGTTCATTCATGACACTGTACCCCCTTACCATCATGCCACACTGTGCCCCCTTATGTTCAGTTATGCCACACTGTGTCCTCTTATGTTCAGCGATGCCGCATTGTGCCCCCTTATTTTCAGCGACGCCGCACTGTGCCCCCTTATGTTCAGTAAGGCCACACAGCGCCCTCTTATGTTCAGTGAGTTTGCACTGTGCCCCCTTATGTTCAGTGAGGCCGCACTGTGCCCCCTTATTTTCAGTGAGGCCGCACTGCAGCCTCTTATGTTCATTCATGACACTGTACCCCTTTACCATCATGCCACACTGTGCCCCCTTATGTTCAGTGAGGTTGCACTGTGCCCCTTATGTTCAGTGATGCCACTGTACCCTCTTGCCATCATGCCACACTGTGCCATCTTATGTTCAGTGATGGCACACTGTAGCCCCTTATATTCAGTTATGCCACACTGTGTCCCCTTGTGGTCAGTGATGCCTCACTGTGCCCCCTTATGTTCAGTGAGGCCACACTGTGCCCTGTTATGTTCAGTGAGGCTGCATTGTGCCCCCTTATGTTCAGTGAGGCCGCACAGTGCCCCCTTATGTTCAGTGAGGCCGCACAGTGCCTCCTTATGTTCAGTGAGGCCTCACTGTGCCCCCTTATGTTCAGTGAGGCTGCACTGTGCCCCCTTATGTTCAGTGAGACCACACTGTGCCCCTTTTTGTTCAGTGAGGCCGCAATGTGCACCCTTATATTCAGTGATTACCACACTGTGCCCCTTATGTTAATTCATGACACTGTACCCCCTTACCATCATGCCACACTGTGCCCCCTTATGTTCAGTGATGCCGCACTGTGCCCCCTTATGTTTGGTGAGGCCGCAAAGTACCCCCTTATGTTCAGTGGTGCCTCACTGTGCCCTTATTTTCAGTGAGGCCGCACTGTGCCCCCTTATGTTCAGTGAGGCCGCACTGTGCCCCCTTATGTTCAGTGAGGCCGCACAGTGCCTCTTTATGCTCTGTGAGGCCTCACTGTGCCCCCTTATGTTCAGTGAGGCTGCACTGTGCCCCCTTATGTTCAGTGAGACCACACTGTGCCCCCTTTTGTTCAGTAAGGCCGCACTGTGTACCCTTATATTCAGTGATTACCACACTGTGCCCCTTATGTTAATTCATAACACTGTACCCCCTTACCATCATACCACACTGTGCCCCCTTATGTTCAGTGAGGCCGTACTGTGCCCCCCTATATTCAGTGATGCCACACTGTGCCCCTTTTGTTCATACATGACACTGTACCCCCTTACCATCATGTCACAGTGCCCCCTTATGTTCAGTGATGCAACACTGTAGCCCCTTATGTTCAGAGATTCCACACTGCAGTCCCTTATGTTCATTCATGTCACTGTACTCCTTATCATCATGCCACACTCTGCCCCTTTTGTTCAGTGATGCCACACTGTGCCCTATTATGTTCAGCGATGCCACACTGTGCCACCTTATGTTCAGCGAGGCCGCACTTTGCCCCCTTATGTTCAGCGAGGCCGCACTGTGCCCTCTTATGGTCAGTGAGGCCACACTGTGCCCCCTTAAGTTCAGTGAGGCCGCACAGTGCGCCCTTATGTTCAGTGAGGCTGCACAGTGCGCCCTTATATTCAGTGAGGCTGCACAGTGCGCCCTTATATTCAGTGAGGCTGCACAGTGCCCTCTTATGTTCAGTGAGGCCGCACTGTGCCCCCTTGTGTTAAGTGAGGCCACACTGTGCCCCCTTATGTTCAATGAGGCCGCATTGTGTCCCCTTATGTTCAGAGGTCGCACTGTGCACCCTTATATTCAGTGATGTCACACTGTGCCTCTTATGTTCATTCATGACACTGTACCCCCTTATGTTCAGTGAGGCCACACTGTAGCCCCTTATGTTCAGAGATGCCACACTGTAGCCCCTTATGTTAATTCATGACACTGTACCACCTTACCATCATGACACACTGTGCCCCGTTATGTTCAGTGATGCCACACTGTGCCCCCTTATGTTCAGCGATGCCACACTGTAGCCCCTTATGTTCAGTTATGCCACACTGTGTCCCCTTATGTTCAGCGATGCCGCATTGTGCCCCCTTATGTTCAGCGATGCCGCACTGTGCCCCCTTATGTTCAGTGAGGCCACACTGTGCCACCTTATGTTTGGTGAGGCCGCACAGTGCCCCCTTATGTTCAGTGGTGCCTCACTGTGCCCCCTTATGTTCAGTGAGTCCGCACTGTGCCCCCTTATGTTTGGTGAGGCCGCAAAGTACCCCCTTATGTTCAGTGGTGCCTCATTGTGCCCTTATGTTCAGTGAGGCCGCACTGTAGCCTCTTATGTTCATTCATGACACTGTGCCCCCTTATGTTCAGTTATGCCACACTGTGTCTCCTTATGTTCAGCGATGCCGCATTGTGCCACCTTATGTTCAGCGATGCCGCACTGTGCCCCCTTATGTTCAGTGGTGCCTCACTGTGCCCTTATGTTCAGTGAGGCCGCACTGTGCCCCCTTATGTTCAGTGAGGCCGCACTGTGACCCCTTATGTTCAGTGAGGCCGCACTGTGACCCCTTATGTTCAGTGAGGCCGCACTGTAGCCTCTTATGTTCATTCATGACACTGTACCCCTTTACCATCATGCCACACTGTGCCCCCTTATGTTCAGTGAGGTCGCACTGTGCCCCTTTTGTTCAGTGATGCCACACTGTTGCCCCTTATGTTCAGTGATGCCACTGTACCCTCTTGCCATCATGCCACACTGTGCCATCTTATGTTCAGTGATGGCACACTGTCCCCCTTATGTTCAGATATGCCACACTGTAGCCCCTTATGTTCAGTTATGCCACACTGTGTCCAATTGTGTTCAGTGATGCCTCACTGTGCCCCCTTATGTTCAGTGAGGCCGCACTGTGCCCCCTTATGTTTGGTGAGGCCGCACAGTGCACCCTTATATTCAGTGATGTCACACTGTGCCCCTTATGTTCATTCATGACACTGTACCCCCTTATGTTCAGAGGCCACACTGTGCACCCTTATATTCAGTGATGTCACACTGTGCCCCTTATGTTCATTCATGACACTGTACCCCCTTATGTTCAGTGATGCCACACTGTAGCCCCTTATGTTCAGTGATGCCACACTCTGCTCCCTTATATTCAGTGATGCCACACTGTGCCCCTTATGTTCAGAGGTGCCACACTGTAGCCCCTTATGTTAATTCATGACACTGTACCCCCTTACCATCATGCCACACTGTGCCCCCTTATGTTCAGTGAGGCCGCACTGTGCCCCCTTATATTCAGTGATGCCACACTGTGCCCCTTTTGTTCATACATGACACTGTAGCCCCTTACCATCATGTCACAGTGCCCCTTATGTTCAGAGATGCTCCTGTGCCCCCTTATGTTCAGAGATGCCACACTGTAGCCCCTTATGTTCATTCATGACACTGTACCCCCTTATCATCATGTCACACTGTCACACTGTGCCCCCTTTTGTTCAGTGATGCCACTGTGCCCCCTTTTGTTCAGCGATGCCACACTGTAGCCCCTTATGTTCAGGTATGCCACTGTGCCCCCTTATGTTCAGAGATGCCACACTGTAGCCCCTTATGTTCATTCATGACACTGTACCCCCTTATCATCATGTCACACTGTCACACTGTGCCCCCTTATGTTCAGTGATGCCACACTGTAGCCCCTTATGTTCAGTTATGCAACCCTGTGTCCCCTTATGTCCAGCGATGCCACACTGTGCCACAGAGGCGTAGCTAGGGTTTTGGTTCAGGGAGGGTGAAACTTCTTAGTGGGCCCCTAACCAGGTAACCTTGATTACTACTCGGTGACGCACCTTAATAGTGGAGAGAACCTCAGCAGATGACCGCGATATTACTGAAAATAATCTCTATATAAAAACCAACATGGATATTATCACCATGTGGTCAGTAGTAGATATCAGTCCCACAGAACATATAATAGATCACAGCACATTTACAGATAATGACTTACCGCTGACGTTCTTTCTGATGGAATCGTTCACTTTTCCCGTCTTTTCCATCTGGCCAAGACCGACATGACAACTTCTTTCAGCCACGACTCGGTTACAGAGAATACAACAAAGACACATTCACTTCTCATATTCCAGCCATCACCATCTATCTCCAACCTGCACAAACTCCTCATCCTGCTGATACCCCAATACTGAGCCGCTGCTGCCGTATGTGTCCCTATTACTGCACCTGCTTTGTGGTTCTCTGAGCCTTCTAAATTCTAAAGCACCCCTCTATAAAATAGTAATGCCAGGTGCAATTGCCCTAGACAATAGTGCCCACATTTTGCCCCCTAGAAAGTAATAATGCCCTGTGTGCCCCTTTGATAGTCACAGTAACCTGAGTTCCCCTATTACAATAAGTGCCCACTTTACATTTTATAATGTCCCGAGTCTCCCCCCTGTACAGCTCCCGTATACACAATAAGATACTCTCTTATACACAGTATAATGCTCCCTCAATGTATAGTACCACCCACACAGTATACTGACCCCTTAGTAGCCCCCAAACTGATGGCTCCAACACTGTATGATGGCCCCCCTCACTGTAATCGCCACACTGTATGATGGCCCCTTCACTGTAATCCCCACACTGTATAATGGCCCCTGAGATAGCCTCCATAATGATAATGCACCAGATCGTCCTAAATATAGTATAATGCACTCCCCATAGGCAGACTCTATTGTATAATGCACCCCCATAGGCAGACTTTATAGCACAAGGCAGCCCCCATAGGCAGACTCTGTAGTATAAGGCAGCACCCCATAGGCAGACCCTGTAGTATAAGGCAGCACCCCCATAGGCATACCCTGTAGTATAAGGCAGCACCCCATAGGCAGACCATGTAGTATAAGGCAGGCAACACCCCCATAGGCAAATACTGTAGAATAAGGCAACACCCCCATAGGCAGACCCTGTAGTATAAGGCAGCATCCCATAGGCAGACCCTGTAGTATAAGGCAGCAACCCATAGGCAGACTCTGTAGTATAAGACAGCACCCATAGGCAGACCCTGTAGTATAAAGCAACACCCCCATAGGCAGACCCAGTAGTATAAGACAGCTCCCCATAGGTAGACTCTGTAGTATAAGGCAGACCCCATAAAAAACAGTAAATACTCACCTTTCTTCCTCTTTGTTCCCACGGTGCTCCAAGCTCCCACTCATCTCCTGACAGCGGGCGCCGGGCAGTGACATCATCGCGCCCACTGTCGGTGACGTCAGACGCTGACAGGGGGGATGATGAGAGAAGAAGCGCAGCGCTCCTTCCCTCATCAATGCTGTCAGCTGTATCGACTAAATGCTGAAACAGCTGACCTTGCGATGACGGGCAGGGGCACACTGCTGGCACCGCCCCCCGCCTGCTAAGGGGCCCCATAGCAGCAGAGCAGGGAGATCAATTCTCCCTGCTCTGCGGCAGAATGTATCTGTATCGACGCTCGCAGTAGCGTAGCTCCAGGTGGGCACCTCTGACCACCGGGTCCAGGGTGATGGCCCCCTCTGCCCCCCGGTAGCTTCGCTACTGCTGTACCCCCTTATGTTCAGAGATGCCACACTGTAGCCCCTTATGTTCATTCATGACACTGTACCCCCTTACCATAATGCCACACTGTGCCCCCTCGTGTTCAGTGAGGCCACACTGTGCCCTCTTGTGTTCACTGGGGCCACACTGTACCCCTTACAGGTTAATGTGGCGACACGGGGGACAGCGGGTGCTTTGGGCTCATCCCAATAAATGCCCTCTCTCCTTTTTCCATTGGCATAAGACTACTCTGACAACACTGTGAGGGTAAAATAGTGTGGCAATACTTTATCGAACCACCAAAACAGACAATAACATATAGAACAGTGCCAGCAAAATACTCAAGATGATGAAAATTGCTTGATGCTGGCTCGCTGGGATTAGAGCAGCTGTGACTTTGGAGCTTTCCGGCCCGACTACCCCCACCTGTGGCACCCCACTTTTGGTTGTCACCCACAGATAGTAGGTAGCGTCAAGCTCAGGAAGCTGACAGTCCATTGAGGTATGGGGCCAGGTGACTGGAGTGTCGCAAATTGGCTTCTGGCTTGAAACTGAAACAGAGAAGAAACAGATTAGGCTTTAGAAAAAATCTTTTTGACAGTGAGGGTGATTAATGAGTGGAACAGGCTGCCATGAGAGGTGTTGAGTTCTCCTTCAATGGAAGTCTTCAAACAGAGGCTGGACAGACATCTGGCTGAAATGGTTTAGTGAATCCTGCATTGAATAGGGGGTTGGACATGATGACCCATTGAGGTCCTTTCCAACTCTAACATTCTGTGACTCTCCGAACATCTCAATGGGGGTCATTTGACCAGTGAGTCCAAATTGTGGTTTCCCCAAACGTATCCATGGGATCAGTGATGGTCAGTGGAGCAGATCTGTGTTCTTCAAGCTGGCACCATGGTCCCCTGGAGCCATGGTGTCCTGGATGTTTCTCTGGCAAGTCACTTGTTTCTTCTTGCAGAAAGCTAGAAACCCCTTTTCATACCCACATCTGTGGCTCAGGTCATGATCCACAGGTCTGAGGGACGGTAGGATAAGTTTAATTCTCATTGTTTAAGTAATTAATCAATCAATCTGCATTTTTCATCCTTCTCTGATTTGTGGGTCAACAAACTAGCTAGCCTGGTGCAATGTGTAATCAACATATTAACAAATATAACAGATAACACAGTAAGTTACAACACACCAACTCAAAAGTCAACATCCAGGCTTCTACGAACAATAGTCTGTGTTTTCTCTTCCCCATGACAGCACCGCACATGAGAGATGGTATTCACCCCCTGGAACAGGAAACCTGTAGCAGAGATAAAAGAAGGGGGCGGCGCCTCTCAGTTTTGGTTTCCTGTTCCTGCAGGTGGATGCCTGTAGCAAGATCCATACTTTCAGGGGGATCTCCCTCTGATGAATCCAGCCCGGAGGCCGAGGTCCATAGTAGGTGGAGAAGCAGCTGGGCGCGGTGGTGCGCGCCTGTAATCCTGGCCGAGAGGAGCTGTCAGATGCCTCACTCATCCCCCTGCTGAACTCCCCGGCGGCCACTCCTGTCAGGAGGCTGGGCCGGGAGGAGGCGTACCCATCACGACGCTCGCGCGTCCAGGAGGGAGTCGTTCCAGGAGTGCGCACACCGCTCTTACCCTAATAAAAAGGCAGTGTGTAGTACACACAGCAGCAAACAGCCTCAGGAGACATGGCAAACCCCGCTGCAGAAGTACGCACACCGGAGGACCCTCAACCTACCGTGGTACCCAGGGGGTTCAGTGGGTGAGTGCCTTTGTAAGGCAAAAAAACACTAGTAGTGATAGCCCTATATCATGTTTTGTATTTTTAGGTTAAAAAAGCCACATCAAAACAGAAGAATAGGGCATGTGCTTTATGCAGGGAAACCCTACCTAAAACATATGATAAACGGATCTGTCGCATATGTATTGATAAAACAGTAGCCGAGGAATCACCGTCCCTGCTCCAAAGTATAAAAACCATCATTCGAGATGAGGTGAAGATAACAGTGAGGGAGCAGTTAAAGGAGCAAACAGTATTCACCTCTGAAAAACACACCCCTCCCCATGCTTCTAAAAAAAACCCCAAAGTTCGGATATAGATTCAGAGGAAAAAGCGGGAGAATTAACCCCCTCAGATGTCATATGAGGAGTATGGCCGTCCTTATTTTTTGTCCGAAAATATCAGGGAATTAATTAAGTTGGTTAGGTCCACCATGGGGGTCGAAACGCCCAGAGAACAACGCACAGTACAAGATTCCATGTTTAGCAACTTAGAGGTGAAAAAACGCAGGGTTTTCTCTTTTCATGACTACCTGCTAAATTTAATTAAGAGGGAATGGAAAAAAACTAACAAAAAGATGTCCGTGCCTCAGACACCTAAATGTAAATACCCATTTGATAAGGAGGTCTGTGAAAAATGGGAAAAAGCTCCTAGACTGGATACGGCTATCGCCAGTACGCCTAGAGGAATAGCCTTACCATTCGAGGACATGGGTGCCCCTTGACCAAAAAAAGCCGATGCCTTTTTAAAATCCGCTTGGGAGGCGTCAGCGTGGTCATTTAAGCCTGGGGTTACGGCCACTTGCATAGCTCGTGCTATGGTCAAGTGGCTTGAAGAATTAAGTGAACAACTAAAAAATAAATGCCCGAGAGAGAGGGTATTGGAGGCAATACCCTCATTACAGAAAGTGGCAGGATTCCTAGCGGACGCATCAGTTAACTCCATTCGATGTGCCGCCCATTCATGTGCCCTATCAAATTCAGGACGCAGGGCACTATGGCTAAAAAACTGGGCTGCAGATTTTCAGTCAAAAGTAAAACTCTAAATAGATACTAAAACACTAGTGGCGCTTCATACACTGTCGATCTTGCAGCTGTTAATGATACAGTGCCACTCTTCTGTATCACTGGCTATAAGTGTAATAAATAGTATTATATCTGCACTAGAATCAATCCTTCACTAACTGTTTAGACCAGCAGTATAAAGCGCCCGATTTCAAATGAATAAAAGTGACCCTGATGAAGGAATACGTTGATTCCGAAACGCGTAGGAATTGGTCCACCGCGCTTTCCTTAGCCAGTCACGTGAGTGATCACGTAACCGTGACGTCACGCAAGGTCCTGCATTGACAGAGAACCAAGCGCCTTAAGTTGGCAGCGCTCATTTACTCCACGTGTGAAACGACTTCAGGGTGTTTTGCTTCCAGCCGGGGCAGCACCCATAGTTCGCTCATCTGAAGACAATACGCTGGACTTCTTTAAATCGAACACAAGTAGAGAAGTGGACGACTGCGTACCACTTCTGCAGGTGTACCAGGTAAACTCACTACAGTTATTTCTTAAACTAGATGGTAGCCCGATTCTAACGCATCGGGTATTCTAGAATATGTATGTAGTTTATTTATGAAGATTTTAGAATAATACATTGAATACACAGGATTTGGCCGGCCGTGACCAACTAGCGAAGTGTGGTTCAAATCCCGCGCGAATTCGCAGCCGGACTGCGACTGTCGCTGATTGTTCGCGGCCGGCCATGTAGTATATAACAGCCCACGTAGTAAATAGCCCAGCCACATAGTAAATAGCACAGCCACGTAGTATATTGCACAGTCACGTAGTATATAGCACAGCCACGTAGTATGAGGCACAGCCACGGAGTATATAGCACAGCCCACAGAGTATACAGCACAGCCCACGGAGTATATAGCACAGCCACGTAGTATATAACACAGCCCACGGAGTATATAGCACAGCCACGTAGTATATAGCACAGCCCACAGAGTGTATAACAGCCCACATATCATCTATTCTGGCTCGGCTATTTAAGCCTGGCTCTATCCTCAGCCAGGGCCAGTTGTACTGTTATGAACTGGTGGTTTAGGAGCAACATGGGACGAGCTCTGGAGGAGGTGGTACCTGTACTGACCGCAGTTCCTGAGCTTAAGACAACACTAGAAGTAGCCGTGGGATGTTCCTAGTACAACTGGCCCTGGCTGAGGATAGAGCCAGGCTTAAATAGCCGAGCCAGAATAGACGATCAGTGGAAGCAGCTGCTGACAGCTAAATCCAAGGAGCAGCCGTTCCACTTAAAACCACCGGAGGGAGCCCAAGAGCAGAACTCACAAAAGTGCAACTTACAACCACCGGAGGGAGCCCAAGAGCGGAATTCACAACAATATAGCACAGCCCACGGAGTATATAGCACAGCCACGTAGTATATAGCACAGCCCACGGAGTGTATAACAGCCCACATAGCATATAACACAGCCACATAGTTTATAACAGCCCACGTAGCATATAACACAGCTCATGTAGTATATAAGAGCCCACGCACGCAGTATATAACAGCTCACGTAGTGTATAACACAGCACATGTAGTGTATAATGCAGCCCACGTAGTGTATAACACAGGCCACGTAGTGTATAACACAGCCCACGTAGTATATTGCACAGCCCACGTAGTATATAGCACAGCCCACGCAGTATATTGCACAGCCCACGTAGTACATTGCACAGCCCACGTAGTACATTGCACAGCCCAAGTAGTATATTGCACAGCCCACGTAGTATATTGCACAGCCACGTAGTATGTTGCACAGCCCACGTAGTATATTGCACAGCGTACGTAGTATATTGCACAGCCCACGTAGTATATTGCACAGCCCACATAGTATTGCACAGCCCACGTAGTATATTGCACAGACCACGTAGTATATTGCACAGCCCTCGCAGTATATAGTACAGCCCACGTAGTATATTGCACAGCGTACGTAGTATATTGCACAGCCCACGTAGTATATTGCACAGCGTACGTAGTATATTGCACAGCCCACGCAGTATATAGCGTAGCCCACGCAGTATACAGCAATGTGGGCATCATATCCCTGTTAAAAAAAAAAAAGAATTAAAATAAAAAATAGTTATATACTCACCTTCCGTTGACCCCCGGATGCAGGCGAAGCGGTTACTGACGCTCCTCGCGCGCTCCGGTCCCAAGAGTACATTGCGGTCTTGCGAGATGATGACGTAGCGGTCTCGCGAGACCGCTACGTCATCATCTCGTGAGACCGCAATGCATGGAGTGATCACCGGAGCGTCGCGAGGAGCGGGAAAGGCCGGTTCTGGATCCGAGGGGCCAACGGACGGTGAGTATATAACGATTTTTTTTTTTTTAAATTATTTTTAACATTAGAGCTTTTTACTATTGATGCCGCATAGGCAGCATCAATAGTAAAAAGTTGGTCACACAGAGTTAATAGCAGCGGTAACGGAGTGCATTACACCGTGGCATAATGCGGTCCGTTACCGCTGCCATTAACCCTGTGTGAGCGCTTACTGCGGGGAGTATGGAGTGGGCACTGACTGCGGGGAGGAAGGAGCGGTCATTTTGCCGCCGGACTGTGCCCGTCGCTGATTGGTTGTGGCCGTTTTGCCGCGACCAATCAGCAACTTGGATTTCCATGACAGACAGAGGCCGTGACCAATGAATATCCGCGACAGACAGACAGACAGAAGGACAGACAGACAGACGAAAGTGACCCTTAGACAATTATATAGTAGACTAGATTGTGGCCAGATTCTAACGCATCGGGTATTCTGGAATATGCATGTCCCCGTAGTATATGGACAATGATGATTCCAGAATTCGCGGCAGACTGTGCCCGTCGCTGATTGGTCGAGGCAACCTTTATGACATAATCGTCGCCATGGCAACCATTATGACATTTACGTCGATACTGTGCCCGTCGCTGATTGGTCGAGGCGAATTCGCGGCAGACTGTGCCCGTCGCTGATTGGTCGAGGCAACCTTTATGACATCATCGTCGCCATGCTGTGCCCGTCGCTGATTGGTCGAGGCCTGGCGGCCTCGACCAATCAGAGACGCGGGATTTCCAGGACAGACAGACAGACAGACAGAAAAACCCTTAGACAATTATATATATACAGTAGATGTGGGCTTTACCATCTCCAGGTTTTTATCCATCGGCTATGTAATTTTTAATATAGTTGCAGCGAACCTAATAGATGAAGCGCCTTTTTACTCTTTTATTTATGTGCCATACAACTGGGTCACTTTTATTCATTTGAAAGCGGGTGCTTTCTACTGCTGGTCTAAACAGTTAGTGAAGGATTGATTCTAGCGCAGATATAATACTATTTATTACATTAAAAGTAAAACTCTTCAGTCCCTTGTGAAGGTCAGTACCTCTTTGGGAAGGCGTTAAATGAACTTCTGGAGAAAGTGTCGGATAAGAAGAAACGGTTTCCACCACCCCCCTTCTCTAGGCGCCGTTGGGGTGAGGCTCGCTTGTGTTTTCGAGGATCAGGGAATAGAGGTGGCCGAGGACGCTCAGACGATAGGTCCATGCGAGGAAAACCCTGGAGGAAAGATAGAGGATTCCTCTTCAATAAGCCTCCCCCTAGATCACACTCCAAACCTCAATGACGCCAAAGAAAAGGTGGGGGAAGACTCCAACATTTTCTTCATCAATGGTCAGCATTACCTGCCTCACAGTGGATAATAAATTTATTATCCGAAGGCCTGCGACTAAGTTTCCTCAGCCCCCCACCACGGAGGATGATAATCACTCGAGTGGCCAAGAAAAAACAAGCCACGCTAGAAAAAGAAGTTCAGATCCTCCTACAGAAAGAAGTATTGATAAAGGTACCATATCACCAAATAGAGGGGTTCTACAGCACCCTTTTCCTTACACCAAAACCAGATGGCTCATTGAGGACAATATTCAATCTAAAAGCGTTAAACCGATATATCCGTGTGTAGAGTTTCAAAATGGAAACTTTAAAATCAGCAGTAAAGCTACTCAATTCAAGCTGCTACATGGTGGTAATAGATCTAACTGACGCTTATTACCATGTACCAATCTGCGAAGAACACCAGTGGTACCTAAGGTTGGTAGTGGAGATTGCGCAAGTTCCCACTCACCTGCAATATCAGTGTCTTCTCTTCGGGGTTTGAGTAGCCCCTCGTATATTTACAAAAATAATCTCCAATATGGCGTCCTAAGTAAGGAAGGAAGATATACTACTGGTACACTATTTGGACGACTTTCTTGTCGTGGCAGACAACAAACAAAAATGCGCAAAGGCAGTCACAAGAGTGCTAGAAGCACTGACCAGTCTAGGCTGGGTAATAAACTTCAAAATGTCAAGACTAAATCCAACTCAGATACAGGAATTCCTGGAGATCCGACTGGATTCAGTCAAGCAAGAATGCGTCCTCCCAGAGAGAAAGATCTGGACCATTCAACAAAAGATACGGCAGGTACAGTTAGGTCAACGCAACTCAGTAAGATCAGCAATATCACTCTTGGGTGTCCTAACAGCGACAATCCCAGCAGTCCAGTGGGCACAAGCCCATACAAGAGAATTAGGGTGCCGTCACACTAGCAGCATTTGGTCAGCATTTTACATCAGTATTTGTAAGCCAAAACCAGGAGTGGAACAAATAGAGGAAGAGTATAATGGAAAAATATGCACCACTTCTGCATTTATCACCCACTCCTGGTTTTGGATTACAAATACTGATGTAAAATACTGACCAAATACTGCTAGTGTGACGGCAGCCTTACAATGTCAGATCCTGTCTGAGCAGGCAGCTGATCTATACAACTTAAATCAAAAGATTCTCCTATCACCAGAGGTGCAAGAATCATTAAAGTGGTGGCTGAACATCGAAAACTTAAACAACGCTGTACCTTAGTCAATTCAAAATCCGGTAGTATTAACTACAGAGGCAAGTCCATTATGTACACCTGTCAGGCCAAATTCTGCAGGGTCCATGGGAACCCTTAATGAGAGCGGCATCCTCCAACCTAAAAGTCAACGGCAGTAAGGCGAGCACGTCTTCATGCAGAGAAAGAAGTCCAAGGGAAACACATCACAATACTGTCCGACAACACCACCATAGCTTATATAAAACGACAAGGAGGTACAAGATCAACATCCCTGATGGCTGAAGCCAAAGAGCTGTGCAAATTGGCGGAAAGCAACCTTTTGTCCCTATCAGGTATGCACGTGAGAGGAACGGACAATCTGGTGGTGGATTTTTTAAGTTGCCACGTTTTACGCCAGGGAGAGTGGTCCCTGAATCAAGAGGTATTTGGGAAAGTCTGTGACATCTGGGGCACACCAGAAGTGGATCTATTTGCCACAAGGAAAAATCAGAAGGTAAACAGATTCTACTTCTTAAATCCAAAAGAACACCCAGAAGGAGTGGATGCACTGCTGCAGCATTGGAAGTTTCACCTGGGGTACGCGTTTCCCCCCAATTCCATTGATTCCGGTAATCCTAAAGAAGATTCAGGAGGACAATGCATGGATAATCCTTGTCGCGCCCTTTTGGCCAAAGAGGGCATGGTTCACATGGCTCAGACGCATGTCTATCTCGGACCCATGGATCCTCCCGGATATCCTGAATCTCCTGCACCAGGGCCCAGTGCTACATCCTCAAGTGCACAGACTCCATCTCACCGCCTGGAACTTGAAAGGGGACTGTTACTAGCAAAAGGGTTTTCAAACCCTTTAGTAACTACTTTGCTCGCTAGCAGAAAGAAAATAACATCGGACAAAAAAATATGGGAAAAATTCCTGGAATTTTCGGGATGACAGCTGTCAAATACGAATCAGGAAGTCCCAGTCAAGGAAATTTTTGAATTTATTCAAAAAGGGCTGGAAAGAGGGTTATCTACTAACACCCTAAAAGTGCAAGTGTTGGCCCTGAGTGCATTGCTTGAACAAAAACTTGCAGATCACCCTTGGGTCTACAGGTTCATCCAAGCCTCCTTTGTAGCAAGACCCTCAAAATCACTACCCAAGGTAGCTCCCTGGGATCTAAATTTAGTTTTAAATGCCTTAACTTCTCCTCCTTTCGAGCCTCTTACTTCTATTTCAGTAAAGGCCTAAACATTGAAAACAGTGCTCCTAGTTGCCCTGACATCAGCTCGGAGTATTTGTGAGCTACAAGCTATCTCTGTAAATCCCCCATATACTACCTTTCTGGAGGACAGAGTAATCATAAGAACTGACCCGGCCTTCCTTCCAAAGGTTAATTCAAAATTTCACAGGGACCAGGAAACAATTTTGCCCTCATTTTGTGCCAATCCAAAATCCCAGGAAGAACAAACCTTCCATTATCTAGATGTCAGACGTTGCCTACTCTAATATATAGAAACCTCAAAATCATGGCGGCAGTCATCAGCCCTTTTTGTCTCCTTTCAGGGGACAAAAGGGAAAAAAAATCTTCAAAATCAACTATCGCACGGTGGCTTTGTATGGCTATTTCACTGTCTTACTCTTCCTCAGGTCAGACACCCCACTGGGTGTAACGGCTCACTCTACAAGGGCCATAGCCACAGCCTGGGCAGAAAGGGCAAATGCATCTGTAGAACAGATATGCAGAGCAGCAGTATGGTCTTCACCCTCCACTTTCTTCTGCCACTACAGGCTAGATCTAGGGCTCTCAAGTCTGGCCTTTGGTAGAAAAGTGTTATCTGCTGTTGTCCCACCCTAGGAGTCTCTTCTATTTCTTCCTCTCATGTGTGGTGCTGTCATGGGGAAGAGAGAAAATGATAATTACTTACTGGTAATTTGATTTTCCAGAGCCATGACAGCACTGCATTAATTCCCGCCCTATCTTGATGATGGTTGTGTGATGCACAAACATTTTTTATTATTAAACAAAAAAGAAGGTGAATAAGAGTGACTGTTAAAATAAACATACATGTGAACTAATTAGGCGGTTACCTTGCATACTCTGAAACAAACTGAGGAGAGAGGTGCCGTCCCCTTCTTTTATCTCTGCTACAGGTTTCCTGATCCTGGGGGCGGATACCATCTCTCATGTGAGGTGCTGTCATGGAAGATCAAATTACCGGTAAGTAGGGTTGAGCGACTTTTATTTTTATAGGATCGGGTCGGGTTTCACGAAACCCGACTTTCTCAAAAGTCGGGTCGAGTGAAATCGGCCGATCCTATAAAAAGGTCGGGGTCGGACGAAACACGAAACCCAATGCAGTGCAATGGGATACTATGGTTCCCAGGGTCTGAAGGAGAGGAAACTCTCCTTCAGGCCCTGGGATCCATATTTAAGTGTAAAATAAAGAATTAAAATAAAAAATATTGATATACACACCTCTCCGACGCAGCCTGGACATCGCCGCTGGTAACCGGCATCTTCCGTTCCTAAGAATGGCGCTTGAAAGACCTTTCGATGACGTCACGGCTTGTGATTGGTCGCGGCGGCCCACGTGACCGCTCAGCGACCAATCACAAGTAATTCTCAGGTCCTAAATTCCTCATTCTAGGAATTTAGGACATGAGAATTACGTCACGGCTTGTGATTGGTCGCTGAGCGGTCACGTGGGCGGCCGCGACCAATCACAAGCCGTGACGTCATCGAAAGGTCCTTCACGCGCTCATTCTTAAGAAGGAAGGCTGCCGGAAAGAAGCCGAGGGTGAGTATATTCCTATTAGGTATATACTCACCCTCGGACGCGCCCTGCTTCTTTCCGGCAGCCTTCCTTCTTAAGAATGAGCGCGTTCAGGACCTTTCGATGACGTCACGGCTTCTGATTGGTCCGGCGGCCCACGTGACCGCTCAGCGACCAATCACAAGCCGTGAAGAAATTCTCATGTCCTAAATTCCTAGAATGAGGAATTTAGGACCTGTGAATTACTTGTGATTGGTCGCTGAGCGGTCACGTGGGCCGCCGCGAACAATCACAAGCCGTGACGTCATCGAAAGGTCTTTCAAGCGCCATTCTTAGGAACGGAAGATGCCGGTTACCAGCGGCGATGTCCAGGCTGCGTCGGAGAGGTGAGTATATCAATATTTTTTATTTTAATTCTTTATTTTACACTTAAATGTGGATTCCGATACCGATTTCCGATATCGCAAACATATCGGAACTCGGTATCGGAATTCCGATACCAGATTCAGAAGATCGCCGACCTCATCGCCGACCCCACACAGGGGTCGGGTCGGGTTTCATGAAACCCGACTTTGCCAAAAGTCGGCGACTTCTGAAAATGGCCGACCCGTTTCGCTCAACCCTACCGGTAAGTAATTATAATTTTACTTGACCAACCAAAGAAAAACACAAATTCAAAAGTCAACATAAAGTTAAGTGTATGCTTGTGGGACTACTGAATTTACAACTGGATAATTAAAGGGAATCTGTCACCCCAAAAATCGGATATGAGCTAAGGCCACCGGCAACAGGGGCTTATCTACAGCATTCTGTAATGCTGTAGATAAGCCCCCGATGTAACATGAAAGGTAAGAAAAGCAGGGTATATTATACTTACCCAGGGGTGGTCCCGCTGCGGTCCGGGTCCGGCGCCTCCTATCTTCATACGATGACGTCCTCTTCTTGTCTTCTTGCCGCGGCTCCTGCGCAGGCGTACTTTGTATGCCCTATTGAGGGCAGAGCAAAGTACTGCCGTGCACAGGCACCGGGAAAGGTCAGAGAGGCCTGGCGCCTGTGCACTGCAGTACTTTGCTCTGCCCTCAACAGGGCAGACAAAGTACGCCTGCACCGGAGCCACAGTGTGACTACAAGAAGAGGACGTCATCGTAAGAAGATGGGAGGCCCCGGACCACGACGTCCATCGGACTGGACCGGGACCGCCCCTGGGTGAGTATAATATAACCTGTTTTTTCTTACCTTTCAGGTTACATCGGGGGCTTATCTACAGCATTCCAGAATGCTATAGATAAGCCCCTGATGCCGGTGGCCTTAGCTCATATACGATTTTTGGGGTGACAGATTCTCTTTAAGATTAAATGCTGTGTTGTCACAGTTGGGCTAGCTTTTTGGTATAATATAGATGCATGCATTAAGACAGGCAAATATGAATATGTGTGCATTTCTGTCTGCAAGTATGTATGACTGGCTACATGCATGTATATATGTCTGACTGCAAGTGTATATGTATGTATATTGGCAAGGAAAGAGAACCCCAATATTTAAAAATGTTTATTTAGAGAAGTGCTTTAATAACAGAAAAATAATGTTACAAGATACAAATGTAATGCTTATTTTACTTTTACACCTATGCTGGTGCTACACAGCTCACACGACCAAAGATCGCTATGTGTCTCTGCGATACTGACTGTGACTGTTGCAAGTTGCAAGTTGCAGAAAGAAAAAAAATAGGACCCAGTAGGATTTTTTTGTGACTACCTTGGTGCAATAACCACTTTGTTGCAGTTAAACTCCATTCACTTGTAGCAGTGACACCTTGCCATCTTTAGACGGACAACCTAAGTTACTGCGTAGCTCTAGCCCAATTGTTGCTGGTAGAGTTGAGTGAAAAAAAATTGCACTGCTTTGTGTCCAGGATCTAGTCAAGGCCCTTTATTAAAGCCAGACCAGTAGTCGTCACTTCTGTGGCCAACATCCTAGGTGCCTCTCGCATGTACTAATTGTGACTACGTCACAAAGCCAAGTAAGAGGTGCTAAGATGTCAGATCGGGGAAGAGTGAATCTTTTCACTCAAGTCCAGTTACTATCCTAGCGTATTGTTAGGATATAGATTGTATTAGAATTACATTATTATTACTGCTTACATCGGCTTTCTAGCTAAGAATGATCACTCACAGCCAATTTATTTTAAATCTGTGATGTCATGAAGCTCTGCTTGGCTTTTTGTGGTTTGCAGTATTTTATGGCGCACACCATTCAGTATATAAGTGAAACCCAACCCAACAGGACTGATTTAGACTACAACCGAAACTTTGCAATATATGTATACTATCAAATTTCCTACCTAATCCAGCCATTGAGCAGCAATGAGGAAAACTAGTTCCCACACACAGTAAGTAGATGTCCTGTCCATCCATGTATGTACTTTATGGCTTGTTACGACAACAATATCCATAAAACATGTAGGTGTCTCCTGCTTCGATGTCCAGTTATTTCTTGAATCTTTTTCCATAGGAAAATTCCTTCATTACTTATATAGCAGGCTGGTATGTTATGTGAAAATGTCTTGTACGTCGATGTAAATTACATGAGGCATCATCCATCCATTATTAAAATAGCACAATATTTAAAAATGTATAAAAAAGAAAAAAAAAAGCACCAAACCTTTTCAGCTAAACACTACAGACACCGACTTTACTTTGAATCGTAAAAGGCCACAACATATTGTACAGCCATGTTTGCAGAATCTCCGGGTGCAGTTTGGTATAAAAAAAACATGTCAGGGTCCATCATTGAGTCTTCACCGCTGCTCCCAATGTCTGGCGTTGGCGCTGATGTCACATCAAGAGTAAATCGGTGACTTCAGGGGATCTACCAGTGTGGACGGATTGCCACGCTCACCTCCCGCTGATCTCCCAATTGGCTGTCGACAATGGAAGCAGTGGTAGAGACTCGACGCTGGACCGGTCCGGGAGTAATGTGTTTATTTTTTCTTTTTTTTTGCACAAAACTGCACCCTGGAGCTAATATTTTCTGAAAAGGGATAATCCCTTTAATTCTTTCAATGAATTTTCTTACATTGATAAAGGATATAACAACACCTATACATTTAACCTAGGACACATAAGAAAAAAAAAAACCCTTGACAGAATAGACAGTGAAGATTGTACATTCAGACGAGTGATTCATTTGTAACAAACAGCTATTTAATTTATCAAATTTTACTGGTTAAAAAAACACACATACTGGCACATATGCAGAGTTTATCAACAATACAAAATACAAAAACTATTTCTTTATAGTGTATGTTCACATGGGGCGGATCAGCTGCAGATGTTTTAGAACAGAAAATATGTAGTATTTACAAGCAAAGTGAATGGGATTTTACAAAAAAAAAAAAAAATCTCTTCATGTTAATTGTACTGTTCGGCTCCTTTTTAATCTGCAGCATGCCATTTTATTCTGTCGATTTCACTCCTTGCAGTGCTGAAGGCGAAGTCTGTGGGTAACTCATGTAGATTTTGTTGCAGACACCACCCACAGCAATTTTTCCCCCATATGGATATATCATTACAGACACATGCCCAGATTCCAAACATATCGCCTATCTCCAGGTGCTCGGCGTTTTCCACCAGTCCTATGCACTTGGAATGGAGCGGCAGCTGTACTGGTCCATTCCTAACAGGATACATGGCACCCAATTCTCTGGATAGGTTGATGACTTGGGGATCTTGGAAAAAGTACATGTAACTTTCATCTACTGCATTTCCTAATCTCTGGGCTTGCATGTCTGCTTGCATGTAATGGCCTCGCGCAATGCTTGCAGGATCATCTTCTCGTTATTCTCCACGTTGTACTCTGTGAGATTGATCAGCTTGTGAAACTCTTCCTCACTGTACGTTGGGTTAAGTAGCCTGTAAGGCGACCTGCCATCCAACTCCACTATTCCTCCTTCTTTTTCTTGATCAGTTAACCGTTCAACCCCTGTGAAAAAAAAATAAAAGTAGATATTCTAATACTTATGGGAATTTCCTCAACTGGGAGAGTGGCTGACTGTACTGGAGACCAACTCCTATTCATTTGAATTGTGGCAAATGGGCACTAGCTGGATGCTCCAAGAAAAGCTGTACAGTAGGGGTGCCGAACCCCGGGCTCATCTGATTACCTATCTAAATGATAGATCAATGTAAAAGTAGTGGAGCAATCCTTTAAAGGGAATCTGTCAGCAAATATTGGCAATTAATGAGCAGCATAATGTAGACCCTAATTCCAGCAATGTGTCACTTACTGTGATGCTTGCTGCAGTTTCAATAAAATCAGTGTTTTATTAGCAGGAAACTATATCGTTACAAGTTTAATTGTCTTGTGCCATGTAGTCCTCCTACCCCCACCCCTGATTGACAGCTTTCTGCCTATGGCAGCTTTCTATGTACACTGTGCAATCAGTGGTGTGGGTGAGGTTACACAGAAGCAGGACTACATGGCACAAGACAACTAGTCCTGTAACAATCTCCTGCTTAAAAAAACACTGATTTTATTGAAACTGCAACAAGTGATCGCTGGAATCAGGGTTTTTTAGCAGGAGATTGTTACAGGACTCTGCTGCTACATCATGTTGCTACTCTCAGATTACATAGCAAATAGCAATAGTGACAGATTTATTTTACGCTTCATGTGTTTGCAACATTAAGAAAGGCTGTCCATTAACACCTTGTCCCTCTCTATATCAATACAATATGCCAAAACCCTTGTGAAGCTAAACTATTTAGGTAGGCAGTCTCTGGGCCCACTTCACTATACTGGGATGATTATAGTTTAACAGATACAAAGAATAGGATTCTTCCTAAGACAATTAACCAGAGACGTGTTTGACATGAGGCTTCCCTTCCTATATCTGATTTAGCTGATGATCCTAAAACTTATTTTTTTCAAGGAATATCGCTGATACGTATTCATGGAGCCGCAGTAACTTACCTGGATGTTTAAAGAGCTTAAACGTGTCATTTACCAGAGGAAAATGCACAATAGTGGGACACTTGGGGTTTCCACAGTTTTGGAAGACGTAACATTCCTTTGGATTTGCTTTGTCGTCCTCACACACTTCGACATTAGGAAAGCAGATATTATGATCAATGCAGTACTCCTTGGTCCGTTGCACAGACTGAAATGAAAGGAATTTGAGAAGTCTATATAATAATCACATACTATCTCTTTACAATGGAAACCAATGGATCTATAGGACACCTTATGCAGATCTGCATTACCTAGTTTTCCAAATGCCAAAAAACAAACAAAAGTAAACAGCACTGTCTGAAAAGTCGAGGTTGTCCCAAACTTGGACCCATGTGTCATTCAATAGTCATTTTAGAACCAGCCACACATAGTGATCACGGGTGCTCTTCTGAAAAAAACATGTAATTCCAATGCCATATGCGAGAAGGAGAAGGCACTCACCGATCTAAAGGTACCGTCACATTTAGCGACGCTGCAGCGATATAGACAATGATCCGATCGCTGCAGCGTCGCTGTTTAGGTCGCTGGGGAGCTGTCACACAGACAGCTCTCTCCAGCGACCAACGATCAGGGGAACGACTTCGGCATCGTTGAAACGGTCTTCAACGATGCCGAAGTCCCCCTGCAGCACCCGGGTAACCAGGGTAAATATCGGGTTACTAAGCGCGGCCCTGCGCTTAGTAACCCGATATTTACCCTGGTTACAAGTGAACACATCGCTGGATCGGTGTCACACACACCGATCCAGCGATGACAGCGGGTGATCAGCGTCGAAATAAAGGTCTGGACTTCTAGCTCCGACCAGCGACATCACAGCGGGATCCAGATCGCTGCTGCGTGTCAAACACAACGAGATCGCTATCCAGGACGCTGCAACGTCACGGATCGTTGTCGTTCTCGTTGTAAAGTTGCTCAGTGTGACGGTACCTTTCGTGTGAAGGTACCTTTAAATTCCCAACTTTATTTCATCTTCATATAAAACTCCTTGGCCGGGGGAGTGAGGAATGGAGCTCTTGTGAGCTGGAGCAGACGACGGCCGTTTTGCGCTGTGCTTGCGCTTCCACGGGTCAGACCCTTGCTGACCCATGGAAGCGCAAGCACAGCGCGAAACGGCCATCGTCTGCTCCTGCTCACAAGAGCTCCATTCCTCACTCCCCCGGCCAAGGAGTTTTATATGAAGATGAAATAAAGTTGGGAATTTTAGATCGGTGAGTGCCTTCTCCTTCTTCTCGCATATGGCATTGGAATTAGCTAGTTTTCCTTCACATTGTTGTATATAAATTGCGGAATGAGATTACTTTAGATGCATAGACATCAGTTTGATTATTTTTAATCAGTGTACTTTAATTAATATGTTTTTTCTATACACATAATAGGTTTGACGTTTCGGCCCATCATGACCTTTTTCAAGAAATATCTATCTGTATTCATTTGGATGTAACTCACCCTATTATTTCTGCTTCATCAATTATAAAAATAAAAAATCCTAAAATTCATATTTTGCTGTTCTACTTATGTCGGTTATGCGCTTCGGTCATTTCCTCTTGAAATTGCTAAGGTCCCTATTACATTGCTCATATTTGTGGGTCCTGTCAGGACTTGCATCCAAACCCCCCCTCCGCAAAACAGGATTCGGGCGTATTTGCTTACAGTCCATAGACTATGATGGTGCTGACAGAGCTACACGCACTCTGAAATGCATTATTTTCGGACGAACACTCAGATGTAGGCATATATGCTCGACAATAATGCACGTCAGAGCACACGTAGACCGTTGGCCCCCTTATAGCCTATGTCCCCGTCGGCGCATATACATGAATTCTGTTTTTGGAAGGGTTCGGATGTGACAACCAACAGGACCAATGAATGTGAGCAAGAACGCAATGTGAAAGCATCCTAATGCTCCCACTCTGCAGATGAAGACATTGTCCAATAGGTCATGTACTAGATGATGCCCAATATGGTTAAAATAGGAAATTATAACAACCAGATTTTATAAGAGGGGTGGATGTACACTGCTGGCATGCATCTGAAAATATCGTCGGCAGATGGCAGCTTTTCTCCCAAAACGACAATGCTTACAACAGTCTGAATGACTAATGATTGGCAAGGAAAATCTGACATATAACATCTCAGAATAATTCTCACAAAGGATTTTTCAGATGAAGATCAAAAACGGCATATGACCCAGTAAAGTCTTTCTGGTACCAATTACCATTATGTGCATCTAGTAGTTACCCTTGTTTAAAACCCCTTTATCTTTTGACAGAGACACCTTAAATAGGAATTATCTAATGTGAGATTGTCAAGCATTAGTCCGACACAGGTACATTCTGGATTCTACGGATCTACAATAAGTATTTTACTAGTAATTGAAAGTTTGCCCTTCTCTACTTACCTTAAACCTGTCTGATAATCCATAGTCAAATGACAGTAGTACGTTAACTTTGCGGTCTTCCCGGAGCAGTGGAGGAAAGCTGGCATTAATGTAGTATGCACTATCTACAAGGCAAAGCTCTTCAGCAGATGGTGTCAGATAGTTTGGAGAATTATCCAGTTCTGTATCTAAATAGCAGAACAATCTTCATTAAAGTCAAATCAGCAACACACTTTTCATAGACTGGCCTATCCATCGCCCCTTTGAAGAAGCCATGGCGAAACACGCGTAGGGGGCAAAGCTACAGCATCATGGGCTATTATACAATACATATTTAGAGTCTATTATATAGTTAATGTGGAGGTGCATAACACGCATGATCCAGTCTGCTTATACATTATTACCATTGTCTTTTTATTGGTCACCGCCTGAAGGTGTTCTACAGACTTCTCAGCCACATTTATATATATTTTTATACTTTTCCAATATACAGTGGTGCTCAAAAGTTTACAGACCCTGGCAGAATTTTTGCTTTTTTGGCCTTTTTTTCAGAGCATATGAATGATAGCACAAAACTTTTTCTCCAATCATGGTTAGTGGTTGGTGAAGCCATTTATTGTCAAACTACTGTGCTTTCTCTTTTTAAACCATAATGACAACCCAAAACATCCAAATGACCCTGATCAAAAGTTCACATACCCTGGTGATTTTGGTCTGATAACATGCACAGAAGTTGACACAAATGGGTTTGAATTGCTACTAAAGGTAACATCCTCACCTGTGACCTGTTTGCTTGTAATCAGTGGGGGCGCATGAAAGCTGAGTGAGTTTCTGGAATCCAGACAGACTCTTGCATCTTTCATCCAGCCACTGACGTTTCTGGATTGTGAGTCATGGGGAAAGCAAAAGAATTGTCAACAGATCTATGGGAAAAAGTAGTTGACCTGTATAAAACAGGAAATGTATACAAAAAGATATCCAAGGAACTGATAATGCCAGTTGGCAGCGTTCAAACTGTGATTAACTAATGGAAAATCAGGGGCTCTATAAAAACAAAACCACGGTCAGGTAGATCAACAAAAATGTTGTCCACAACTCCCAGGAAAATTGTTTGGGATGCAAAGAAAATCCCACAAATAACATCAGCTGAAATACCGGACTCTCTGAAAACTAGCAGTGTGGCTGTTTCAAGATGCACAATAAGGAGGCACTTGAAAAAAAAATTGGCTGCATGGTGGAGTCACCAGAAGTAAGCCATTACTGTGCAAATGCCACAAAGTATCATCGCGCCTACAATACGCAAAGCAGCACAAAGACAAACTTCAAAACTTCTGTGACAAGGTAATTTGGAGTGATGAGACCAAAATTGAACTTTTTGGCCACAACCATAAACGTTACATTTTGAGAGAGGTCAATAAGGCCTATGATGAAGGGAACACTATTCCTACTGTAAAGCACGGAGGAGGATCGCTGATGTTTTGGGGATGTGTGAGCTACAAAGGCACAGGAAACTTGGGCAAAGTTGAAGGAAAGATGAATGCAGCATGTTATCAGCAAATACTGGAGGCAAATTTGCACTCGTCAGCCCGGCAGCTTCGCATGGGACGTACTTGGACATTCCAACATAACAATGATCTAAAACACAAGGCCAAGTTGACCTGTCATTGGCTACAGCAGAACAAAGTGAAGGTTTTGGAGTGGCCATCTCAGTCTCCTGACCTCAATATCATTGAGCCTCTCGGGGGAGATCTCAAGAGCGCAGTTCATGCTAGACAGCCCATGAATTTACAGGAACTGGAGGCTATTTGCCAAGAAGAGTGGGCAGCTTTACCATCTGAGAAAATAAAGAACCTTATCCGCAACTACCACGAAAGACTTAAAGCTGTCATTGATGTTAGAGGGGGCAATAAACGGTACTAAGAAATGGGGTATGTGAACTTTTGATCAGGGTCATTTGGATGTTTTGGGTTGTCATTATGATTTAAAAAGAGAAAACAAAGTAGTTTGACAATAAATGGCTTCACCCAACCACTAACCATGAGTGGAGAAAAGGTCTTGGAGATATCATTCATATTCGCTGAAAAAAAGGCCAAGAAAGCAAAAATTCTGCCGGGGTGTGTAAACTTTTGAGCACAACTGTAGCGGATATATGCTTAATATATATATTATGGTATAGAGCCAGAAATACTTTTTTTTACATCCATGTGATATACAGTCTACTTTTCACTTACGTGTGGGTGACACATCAGTTACCTTCAGGCAGCTCTTGGTTATGTTATTTTCTAGTCATAACTAGCAGGTGGACTTGTTTGGACAACTAATATAGATCATGTGACCATACCAACTGATTATTATACAGTAGGCATATTTTTGTCTTGTGTTCAGATATACAGTACAGACCAAAAGTTTGGACACACCTTCTCATTTAAAGAATTTTCTGTATTTTCATGACTATGAAAATTGTACATTCACCCTGAAGGCATCAAAACTATGTCAAATTGAATTCCTGATTCAAAGTCCCCAAAGATATTGACCCAACTTTCCTATGTCAGTGCAAATAAATATTTGTGATGTTCAGACAATAGCATACATTTTGTACCACCTTGGGAATGGTGGGTGATTAACGTCCAATATAATAAATACAGCCCCCCCCCCCCTTTACTTAGAGTGTTGCCTCTTTTCATTTTCTATGTTTTTTATTGTTTGGTTTTCTTTGTGTGCTATTTTCACGGAATCAAAATAGTTTTAACTGGTTTAAGACTATTTGATGTGCTCATGACTATATACATCATTCATCTAATGTGTTCATATGCGATCAGCCCTTGTAGGACTAAAACATTGTATGTATGTTTTTAATTAAAAAAAACAAAAACAACTCTTCCGACATTCCAGTTTTCCCCAATAAAAAAAAGTTTTATAGTTTAATCTGCGAAAAATAAAATAACTTAAAAAGTCACATCTGTAATTTGGCTTTGATTCATCAAGACCGGCAATCTTCGACGTGGCCTTAAGAGGCTTGCACGCTCCACTCCACTACCTCAGTAATGATTTAGCATTAGTTTTATGATGACACAATAACGACATCATAGCAGAACACAACCTATAAATGTATACTTGGAATATTGTGCTGTATTTGCTTAAAAAGTAAGCATTTTTTTTATGAAAAATCTGAATTTTATATAGGCTGGTCTATGAAATGTACCGTATATTGCTAATTTGATTTTAATGAAGTTTACTCTGCTCTTTAAATAAATTCTACAAAAAAAAAATAACTGCATGTACCATAAGTAATATCACATAATCTTCATTAGATAAAAGATTTATTAGAAGAATCATGATAAAAACATTGAAAAATAGTGAGGATTACGTTTAAAAACGTACTAAAGAAGATACAAAAAGATGTAAATAATACATCCAAAATGAGCAAGAGATGTATATACAAGTTTTATGAGAATGCAGCCAAAAATATACAGTACAGACCAAAAGTTTGGACACACCTTCTCATTTAAAGATTTTTCAGTATTTTCATGACTATGAAAATTGTACATTCACACTGAAGGCATCAAAACTATGAATTAACACATGTGGAATGATATACTTACCAAAAAAGTGTGAAACAACTGAAAATATGTCTTATATTGTAGGTACTCCAAAGTAGCCACCTTTTGCTTTGATGACTGCTTTGCACACTCTTGGTATTCTCTTGATGAGCTTCAAGAGGTAGTCACCGGTAATGGTCTTCCAACAATCTTGAAGGAGTTCCCAGAGATACTTAGCACTTGTTGGCCCTTTTGCCTTCACTCTGCGGTCCAGCTCACCCCAAACCATCTCGATTGGGTTCAGGTCTGGTGACTGTGGAGGCCAGGTCATCTGGCGTAGCAACCCATCACTCTCCTTCTTGGTCAAATAGCCCTCACACAGCCTGGAGGTGTGTTTGGGGTCCTTGTCCTGTTGAAAAATAAATGATGGTCCAACTAAACGCAAACCGGATGGAATAGCATGCCGCTGCAAGATGCTGTGGTAGCCATGCTGGTTCAGTATGCCTTCAATTTTGAATAAATCCCCAACAGTGTCACCAGCAAAGCACCCCCACACCATCACACCTCCTCCTCCATGCTTCACAGTGGGAACTGTTATGAACTGGTGGCCTAGGAGCGGCATGAGACGTACTCTGGAGAATGTGGTAACTGTACTGACCGCAGACCCTGGACTTAACACCGCAACTAGAAGTAGCCGTGGGATGTACCTACCAATCCTAGACACCTCGACACAGCCGGCGGACTAATTAACCCTATAGATAGAAAAGGGAAAACTATCTTGCCTCAGAGAAAATTACCAAAGGATAGGCAGCCCCCCACAAATATTGACTATGAGAGGAGAGGAAAAAACATACACAGGCTGAAAACAGAATTTAGCAAAGGAGGTCAATCTAGCTAGATAGAAAAGATAGGACAGAGAACTATGCGGTCAGTATTAAAATACTAAGAAATGTCCACCACAGATAATACAAAAAAAACCTCCACATCTAACTAAAGACATCAGGGCCTGTTTTAGGCAAAGTGGGGCCCTAGGCAAAAGTTTAAAATGGGGCCCCAAATGCTAACATATTGCACCAACAGAAACATTTTGGTTGTAGCTACATGCGCTGATTTCAGGCCACTAAACGAGCGTGATCAACAATATTGAAGTCATTCGCCACTTGTTTCCAGCCTCTTTACACTGGCTGGGGACAGAATGATCACTAGTAAATCAATCTGTCCCCATACAGTATCATCTTAGCAGAATATCTGCAGTTTTAACTGGGCGATGTGCTGATGAGAACAATGATTTTGTTCCGGCATATACTGCACATACATACACCGTACATACACACAGATACATACCGTACATACACAGACATACACCTTACATGCATACACACATACAGTTATATACACAGATAGTATACACATACCGTACATACATATACCATACATACACACAAATACACATACATACACCGTACGTACACACAGATACACATACAAATACAGTATATGCAAACACATACATATACCATCATACATACAAACAGATACACATACATATACCATCATACATACACATACAGTACATGCACACATGCATATACCGTACATTCACACAAATGCCGTACACACATATACCGTACATACACACAGATACACACATATACCGTACATACACAGATACAGTTATATACATATAGTACACACATACCGTACATACATATAAAATACACCCAAATGCACATACCGTACATACATACATATACCGTACATGCATACACACACATATACCGAACATACAGATACACATACACGTACCGTACATACACACATACAGTATATACACATACCGTACACACATATACATACACATATACTGTATGTACATGCACATAAACATACATATATACCATATATCCATACAAATTTATTTCACATACACAGATACACACATACTGTACATGCATACACACACAGCCATACAACTATACCATACATACACACATATACTGTACATACACAGATACACACACACAGATAGAAACATACACATAGATACACACAGATGCACACATACATATACAAGCATATACATACATACTAATCTTGTATAGGTGATCAGATGAGCCCTGCAGGTCAGTTCAGCTGGAGAAGGCTGCAGACCCCACTGTGGGGGATGGGGCACAGAGCAGACAGCACCTGATGATAAATTCCCAGTAAGGGAGGAAAAGACTCAAATTCAAAAAGTTCCATGACTAAAATTATAAAGAGATAAGTTATAAAGAGCACTATAACTGCACATTACTTTTCAGGTCACTTCACAGCATACATTTTGCTGCCGTGCTGCCCCTGCAGTGAGCTCCTCCCCCATCTCTTCTCTGTGAGGTGCAGCCTGCTCTGAACAGAACAGTGGAGGGAGCAGAAGACCCCCTGTAAGTCCTGCTCTTCCTCCACTGATGTCTCTGTGTGCTGTGCAGCCGGGGCCCCTGACTGTAGGCGAGCACTCACCATTAGGACGCTCCATGCAGGGGGACAGACGGCAGCCAGTGAACGCTCTCCTCAGTCTGGTCACTGTGAGGTAAGGAAAGCGTTCATTGGCCAGCGTCTTTCCCTGCATGACACGCCCCCTTTTTGATCTCCTGCACTTCGCGCCCCGCTCTCTCCCCGACACTCGGTGTTCCATGATTACAGGAGGGAGTGAGAGGGGCCCGACCCTGCATGATACCGGGCCTGCCTGCAGGGGCCACCCTCCACCTCTGGGCCCTGGAGCAGTGCCATCAACAGTATGTCTGCCCCTTGCTGGGGGCCCCTAGGGCAGCGGGGGCCCCAGGCAGCTGCCTAGTCTGCCTGCCCCTAACGCCGGCCCTGAAAGACATAGAGGGTAAATCTGCCTCTCCAGAGATTCCAGCTTGACTGCATAAATCCTTACACAGATTAAGCTGGACAAGAAAAAACATGTAATGCACTGAACAATGAGGCCCACAACATGTGGGCAGAAAAACAAGCAGAACTTATCTTGAAGAAATGAACTGCAAGCAGGAGCGACCAGGAAGGGATGTGAATCCTCCAGAACAATGAACAACTGGCACTCACTAAAGGGTGAAGCCAGACTAAATAGCCCCGTCCGAAGCACCTGATAACTGCTGTGAAGGATAAACAGCAGCACTACCACTTATAACCACCGGAGGGAGCCCAAGAGCAGAACCCACAACAGAATTCACAACAGGGAACCAGGCATGTAGAGTCCATCCGTTCACCTTTTCTGCGTCGCACAAAGACACGGTGGTTGGAAACAAAGATCTCAAATTTGGACTCATCAGACCAAAGCACAGATTTCCACGGGTCTAATGTCCATTCCTTGTGTTCTTTAGCCAAAACAAGTCTCTTCTTTTTGTTGCCTGTCCTTAGCAGTGGTTTCCTAGCAGCTATTTTACCATGACGGCCTGCTGCACAAAGTCTCCTCTTAACAGTTGTTGTAGAGATTTGTCTGCTGCTAGAACTCTGTGTGGCAGTGACCTGGTCTCTAGTCTGAGCTGCTGTTAACCTGCGATTTTTGAGGTTGGTGACTCGGATAAACTTATCCTCAGAAGCAGAGGTGACTCTCGGTCTTCCTTTCCTGGGGCAGTCCTCATATGAGCCAATTTTTTTGTAGCGCTTGATGGTTTTTGCAACTGCACTTGGGGACACTTTCAAAGTTTTCCCAATTTTTCGGACTGACTGACCTTCATTTCCTAAAGTAATGATGGCCACTTGTTTTTCTTTACTTAGCTGTTTTTTTCTTGCCATAATTCAAATTCTAACAGTCTATTCAGTAGGACTATCAGCTGTGTATCCACCAGACTTCTGCACAACACAACTGATGGTCCCAACTCCATTTATAAGGCAAGAAATCCCACTTATTAACCCTGACAGGGCACACCTGTGAAGTGGAAACCATTCCCGGTGACTTCCTCTTGAAGCTCATCAAGAGAATGCCAAGAGTGTGCAAAGCAGTCATCAAAGCAAAATGTGGCTACTTTGAAGAACCTAGAATATAAGACAGAATTTCAGTTGTTTCACACTTTTTTGGTAAGTGTATAATTCCACATGTGTTAATTCATAGTTTTGATGCCTTCAGTGTGAATGTACAATTTTCATAGTCATGAAAATACAGAAAAATCTTTAAATGAGAAGGTGTGTTCAAACTTTTGGTCTGTACTGTATATTTTTGGCGGCATTCTCATAAAACTTGTATATACATCTCTTGCCCATTTTGGATGTATTATTTACATCTTTTTGTATCTTCTTTAGTACGTTTTTAAACGTAATCCTCGCTATTTTTCAATGTTTTTATCATGTTTCTTCTAATAAGTCTAATAAATCTTTTATCTAATGAAGATTATGTGATATTACTTATGGTACATGCAGTTCTTTTTTTGGTAGAATTTATTTAAAGAGCAGAGTAAACTTCATTAAAGTCAAATTAGCAATCTACGGTACATTTCATAGACCAGCCTATATAAAATTCAGATTTTTCATAAAAAAAATGCTTACTGTTTAAGCAAATACAGCAAAATATTCCAAGTATACATTTATAGGTTGTGTTCTGCTATGATGTCTTTATTGTGTCATCATAAAACTAATGCTAAATCATTACTGAGGTGGTGGAGTGGAGCGTGCAAGCCTCTTAAGGCCACGTCGAAGATTGCCGGTCTTGATGAATCAAAGCCAAATTACAGATGTCTTTTTAAGTTATTTTATTTTCCCCAGATTAAACTATATTTTTTTTTATTGGGGAAAACTGGAATGTCGGAAGAGTTGTTTTTTGTTTTTTTTTTAATTAAAAACATACATATAATGTTCTAGTCCTACAAGGGCTGATCGCATATGAACACATTAGATGAATGATGTATATATCAGTCATGAGCACATCAAATAGTCTTAAACCCGTTAAAACTATTTTAATTCCGTGAAAATAGCACACAAAGAAAACCAAACAATAAAGCATAGAAAATGAAAAGAGGCAACACTCTAAGTAAAGGGGGGGGCTGTATTTATTATATTGGACGTTAATCACCCACCATTCCCAAGGTGGTACAAAATGTATGTAATTGTCTGAACATCACAAATATATATTTGCACTGACATAGGAAAGTTGGGTCAACATCTTTGGGGACTTTGAATCAGGAATTCAATCTGACTTTTATCCTTCGCAATAAATTACATTGATGTGGTCTTGTTTTCTGAATTGTTTCCTTCATTACTAACGAAAAAGGGGGGTACTAGCTAAGTATTGGATAAGCCTGCTGAGGCCTGCTCCCTTGTAAGATTTGGCTCTGATTGGACAATATGCAGACGTTAACTTCTGGATACATTTTCAGTAAAAGTAAATATCCTTCACTTACCATCAAATGTAGAGAATCCTTCATGCGTGGAATACTCTTTATGCATCTGCAATCCTTTCATAAAATTGTGATGCTCCCCATCAAGAGGACGACTAGTTAAAATGTCTCTGATTGTACGGTTGAATTTATTTGCTGGTTCAACAAGACGTGTGGACAGACCTGACGATGATAACCTCCTCCTCCTCAAATCTTGTTCTACATCGTCATCTGTTTAGACAACAACAAATAAAAAACCTAAACATTGAGCGATCCAGAGATGGCCGCAAATGGACTGAGCTCGACCCCAACCACATTGTACAGTCAGTATGATGGATACATTATGGTAAGTATGCAGATTGTCGCTTCTTAGGGAATCAATTCAACATCAACTTTTATTTCTTTGAAACTTAATTCCAATAAGCTGTGTTAGTCCCTTAGAGACACTGACAATAAATGATTTTATAAATTACAGTTACTAAAAATTATGCTCCAGAAGATTAATTAAGGTTGTTATTTTTTTTTTTAACACAGCAGTTTTTAATAACTGTAATTTTTTTCAAATATATACACTTTTATTGTTCTACATATCTCTCACGTTTTTTATTATTAACCCTCTAAGAGATGCAATACATAGCAATACTGGGGTATTGGAATCAATAGCCTAAATACAAGTTTCTATGAACTGGGCTTCATAGACGTCCTTACCTGGCTGACACTGGAGCCTTAAATAAGCTCTTAGCTGCTATGATAACCCTTTTAGCACCCCACGGTTGCATTGCCACGAGCTAATAGATGTCAGAACAGACCTCACTACTACCTCTTAGATGCTGCTGTCACAACAGTTTAATCCTTTAAATACCCCTGTTAAGTCCGGCGTCACACTAGAGAGTTTTACGGATGTATGAGAGGCGCAAAAACAACACATTGTACATGGACCAATGATTCTCTATGGGGCAGCTCCTATCTGCTGTATATTTCTCAGCCGTATTTTACGGGTGTAGAAAACCTCAGCATGCTGCGTTTGTCAGCGTATTGTGCAAAAAATCCGCCAATGAAAGTCTATGGGGGCGAGAAAAATACGGATTACACACGGACCATGCGTGTGACTTGCGAGAAATACGCAGCGGTGTTCTATAGAAAAGCCGGTAATTCAGTGCGATGTACAGTAAAATCACACTGACAGGTTAGAATAGAATAAATGTCTACACATACAGTAAACCATTTGATATCCCTTTTTTTTTACATATTCCTCACTACTAATGTTTGAAGTGTCTGTGTGCAAAATTTGGGGGCTCTAGCTGTTAAAATAAAGGGTTAATTCACGGAAAAAACTGGCGTGGGCTCCCGCGCAATTTTCTCCGCCAGAGTGGGAAAGCCAGTGACTGAGGGCAGATATTAATAGCCTAGATAGGCACCATGTTTATTGGCCCACCCCTTGCTAAAAACATCTGCCCCCAGCCACCCCAGAAAAGGCACATCTGGAAGATGCGCCTATTCTGGCACTTAGCCACTCTCTTCCCACTCCCGTGTAGCGGTGGGATATGGGGTGATAAAGGGTTAATGCCACCTTGCTATTGTAAGGTGACATTAAGCCAGGTTAATAATGGGGAGGTGTCAATGAGACACCTATCCATTATTACGGTAATACAATAATATTAAAAGGTTAATAATACACACACACACATTAAGAATAAAGTACCGTATTTTTCCAACCATAAGACGCACTTTTTTCCTCCAAATTTGGGAGGAAAGTGTGGGTGCGTCTTATGGTAGGGATGTAACATGAGGGGAGGAGGCAGCGGCGAGTGGGATCGCACTATGATCCCACTTGCAGGTGGCAGAAAAATGTCCCAGCTGCCCTGAATCAGCACTGGGGAAACCACATGGTCCCCATGGTTAAAGTGCAGTGAATATTCATTAGCCACTTCCCCGCCCACCTGTCAGCGCTGAGCAGTGAGCTGGAGCAGCACATGAATAGTCCTTCATTGAAACACACATGCTGAGTGCTCCAGCATCACATGGCAGCACAGAGCCCTCCCTCTTCTGATATCATCACAGGTCCTTCAGACTCCCCACTAGAATCTGCTGGCTTCCTCTTATGACCTGTGCTGTGGAGAGGCAGGGAGAGCTCTGTGTGTGCAGTCATGGGATGCTCCATGTGGCTGGCTTGCTGCCCCGATTAAAAGGTTAGTCTTTACAACACACAATAAAGCACTCTGCCACTCCTGTTGTGAACTATAACTCCCAGCATGCCATAGGATCTGCAGGACATGCTGGGAGTTATAGTTCTCCCAATGGGATCTTAAAGCAGCACTCCAGTGTTATTTTTCAGTTCTGGAGTGGTGCTTTAAATATAAGCCCTGTGCCCCCATTCTTATGCTCACCCTCCAGCGTCTTCATACAGTACTTTACAGACACCACACTGGTCCCGCAGCACCATCTTCTACCCGCAGCTTCCAACATAATAACATACTATTATATAATAACACCACATATAATAGTATGTTACTCAATTTTACCAATTTTTTTTTTTTTTTGCTTCAAATATTTTTTTTCCCTATTTTACACCTCTAAAACCTGGGTGCATCTTATAGTCCAGTGCGTCTTATAGTCCGAAAAATACGGTATTTTATTGAAATAAAAACATACATGGGGTTGTATAATCTTTATTGTACACTTAAAGGGAACCTATCACCCCATTTTTTAAAGATTAGATAAAAATAGTGTGAAATAGGGGCAGAGCTGGGCTTTACATTAGTGCCTTTTTGGTGCCTTTACACCCCCGTTAGGCTGCCGAAATACCTTTGTGAAGTGGTCGTTTTGTCCAGTCACTCAAGTTGGTCAGGTCGGATGGGCGTGGTCACAGCGCTGTTTCTCCCCCAGATCAGGCTCATCATTACGTTGGTGGCGTAGTGGTGTGCGCATGTCCAAAGAGAAGATCCACTGCCCAGGAGATTCAAAACAGCGCGGTCTTCGCTATTCGCCGTTTACCGGTGGGCGCGGCCATCTTTCCTGTGGCTGCGCGTGCGCAGATGGAGCGCTCTGCTGCCCGGGGCTTCAGGAAAATGGCCGCCGCGATCTCCATCTGCGCACGCGCAGAATCCCGCGGCCATTTTCCTGAAGCCCCAGGCAGCAGAGCGCTCCATCTGCGCACGCGCGGCCACAGGAAAGATGGCCGCGCCCACCGGTAAACGGCGAATAGCGCAGACCGCGCTGTTTTGAATCTCCTGGGCAGTGGATCTTCTCTTTGGACATGCACACACCACTACGCCACCAACGTAATGATGAGCCTGATCTGGGGGAGAAACAGCGCTGTGACCACGCCCATCCGACCTGACCAACTTGAGTGACAGGACAAAACGGCCACTTCACAAAGGTATTTCGGCAGCCTAACGGGGGTGTAAAGGCACCAAAAAGGCACTAATGTAAAGCCCAGCTCTGCCCCTATTTCACACTATTTTTATCTAATCTTTAAAAAACGGGGTGATAGGTTCCCTTTAATCAGACCCTCGGTCTGTAAAAGAACAAAAATAAAAAAGCAACAATATCCCATACCTTTCTGGCGCTCAGTCACGTACCACGCTGTAAATCCATCTGAAAGGGTTAAATAATTTTACAACCAGGAGCTCTGCTAATGCAGCTGTACTCCTGACTGTAAAATCTGGGGAATTAATTGAAAGCAGGGGATCTTAGCATCGTAGATTTGCAGTGCTGCGCCCCCTGCTGGTATAAACTCATATGAACTCTAGCATGAGAAAATAGTCAGAAAAAATTCCCACATCTTACAGATGTGACTTTTCTGGGGTGGCTGGGGGCAGATATTTTTAGCTGGGGGGGTGCCAATAACCTCGATCCCTCTCTAGGCTATTAATATCTGCCCTCAGTCACTGGCTTTCCCACTCTGGTGGAGAAAATTGTGCGGGAGCCCACGCCATTTTTTTCTGTGATTTAACCCTTTATTTTAACAGCTAGAGACCCCAAATTTTGCACACAGACTCTACTAACATTATTAGTGAGGAATATGTTAAAAAAAAGGGATATAAAATGGTTTACTGTATGTAAACCATGTCTCATATCCTGTCGGGATTGATGATGAGATAGCAAAAGCCGGCAATTGAATTACCGGCTTTTCTGCTATCTAGCACTGTATGAAATATATATATGTCTCAATGACATTATATACAGTACAGACCAAAAGTTTGGACACACCTTCTCATTGAAAGATTTTTCTGTATTTTCATGACTATGAAAATTGTACATTCACACTGAAGGCATCTATGAATTAACACATGTGGAATTATATACTTAACAAAAAAGTGTGATACAACTGAAAATATGTCTTATATTCTAGGTTCTGCAAAGTAGCCACTTTTTGCTTTGATGACTGCTTTGCACACTCTTGGCATTCTCTTGATGAGCTTCAAGAGGTAGTCACTGGAATTGCTTTTCACTTCAGAGGTGTGCCCTGTGAGGTTTAATAAGTGGGATTTCTTGCCTTATAATTGGGGTTGGGACCATCAGTTGTGTTGTGCAGAAGTCTGGTGGATACACAGCTGATAGTCCTACTGAATAGACTTAGAATTTGTATTATGGCAAGAAAAAAGCAGCTAAGTAAAGAAAAACAAGTGGCCATCATTACTTTAAGAAATGAAGGTCAGTCAGTCAAAAAAATTGGGAAAACTTTGAAAGTGTCCCCAATTGCAGTTGCAAAAACCATCAAGTGCCACAAAGAAACTGGCTCACATGAGGACCGCCCCAGGAAAGAAAGACCAAGAGTCACCTCTGCTTCTGAGGATAAGTTTATCCAAATCACCAGCCTCAGAAATCGCAGGTTAACAGCAGCTCAGATTAGAAACCAGGTCAATGCCACACAGTTCTAGCAGCAGACACATCTCTACAACAACTGTTAAGAGGAGACTTTGTGAAGCAGGCCTTCATGGTAAAATAGCTGCTAGGAAACCACTGCTAAGGACAGGCAACAAGCAGAAGAGACTTGCTTGGGCTAAAGAACACAAGGAATGGACATTAGACCAGTGGAAATCTGTGCTTTTGTCTGATGAGTCCAAATTTGAGATCTTTGGTTCCAACCACCGTGTCTTTGTGCGACACAGAAAAGGTGAACGGATGGACTCTACATGCCTGGTTCCCACCGTGAAGCATGGAGGAGGAGGTGTGATGGTTTGGGGGTGCTTTGCTGGTGACACTGTGGGGATTTATTGAAAATTGAAGGCATACTGAATCAGCATGGCTACCACAGCATCTTGCAGCGGCATGCTATTCCAGCTGGTTTGCGTTTAGTTGGACCATCATTTATTTTTCAACAGGACAATGACCCCAAACACACCTCCAGGCTGTGTAAGGGCTATCTGACCAAGAAGGAGAGTGATGGGGTGCTACGCCAGATGACCTGGCCTCCACAGTCACCAGACCTGAACCCAATCGAGATGGTTTGGGGTGAGCTAGACCGCAGAGTGAAGGCAAAAGGGCCAACAAGTGCTAAGCATCTCTGGGAACTCCTTCAAGATTGTTGGAAGACCATTCCCGGTGACTAACTCTTGAAGCTCATCAAGAAAATGCCAAGAATGTGCAAAGCAGTCATCAAAGCAAAAGGTGTCTACTTTGAAGAACCTAGAATATAAGACACAATTTCAGTTGTTTCACACTTTTTTGTTAAGTATATAATTCCACATGTGCTAATTCATAGTTTTGATGCCTTCAGTGTGAATGTACAATTTTCATAGTCATGAAAATACAGAAAAATCTTTAAATGAGAAGGTGTGTCCAAACTTTTGGTCTGTATATGTATATGTATATGTATATATATATATATATATATATATATATATATATATATATATATATATATATATATATATATATATATATATATAGAATGTATATATGTTTACACGAATATTTGAGCCCATGGATCCATTATATCCATTTTGCAAGGTTGCGAGAAAAAAAAGCAGCACGGATGCCATACGGATTACATACGGAGTTTAACATACGTAAAATACGCAGCCACACCCTGCCTACGGATGACATACGGATTACTGTTTTGGGATAATTTCTGCGTATTACGCCTGTAAAATACGGACCGTATTTCCCTACGCTGAGTGTGATGCCGGCCTAAATGTAATTGTAGCTAGCACCAATCTCAGCAGTTAGGCTACGGTCACACTATCAGTATGTGGTCAGTATTTTACATCAGTATGTGTAAGCCAAAACCAGGAGTGGAACAAATAGAGGAAAAGTATAATAGAAACATATGCACCACTTCTGCATTTATCACCCACTCCTGGTTTTGGCTTACACATACTGATGTAAAATACTGACCAAATACTGATAGTGTGACCCCGGCCTTACTCTCAGTAAAACACAGCCAGCAGCGGCGCTGCATGGACCGGCCTCAGCTCCTGAGGTCGCTGTATACCGTAGGTGCATGAGCCTGCCATAAACATATGGCGGATGTTGTGGAGGGGTATAAGGCATCTTACCACAAAACCAGATCTTTACACTTCACTAATTAGCATCTCCAGAGCAATGCCGTGTATTGATGGGTGCCCCTGGTTTGGCAGATATACCCAGTTATGTCGCAAGGTTTTATAATGGGTCAAACACACAAACAAAAAAATGGACATGTTGCATACATAGAACCCTATGGCAATACTTTGTGAGGCCATAAGTGCAGTGGCAGAGCTAAACATAGACTACATAATAACCAATTAATTCAGTGTGATCGGTAAACAATTTGAATGCTTATTTTCTAAGAAAGCGCATACTCACCCAGCTCGTGCACAGCATCCCTAGTAAATGTGTGCCAGAAACTTTCAGAGCTCACAGCGGCATACCACGCGTCCATCAGGTTTATTGAAAAGATGTTACTCCATAATCCTGACCAAAGAGAGGAACAAACAAAGCATTACAGCAGTGCACATCAACTAAGGCTATATTTACATGTGTCATATACATGTTCTACACTTTTTAATTATTATTATACCCTACAAGCTTTTTAAAATGCCTATTTTTTGTTTGTTTTCTCTTCTCTTTGTGGATTACAGGTCTGCAACAAAAAAGCCACGTCTGACTGTTCTCCAATTTATGGATCAACTTTGGCCATTCAAGCAAATTTTTTTTTTGTGTGGACCTTCACATGTATGCCATCTGATATACAATAGTGTGCAGTCATTTTTCACAGACTAATCCTGAGTGGTGCTTGGAAAACTTCAGTCATGTTTTTCGCAAACGAGAAAAAACCCAGAAATGATTAAAATAGATTCAATGACCCAAAAGGGATGAGAATCAGAGCCAGCACACTGATAAAATTATGTTGTATGTACAATCCCGTGAAGGCTGCAGACGATCAGCGGCCACTGATTAGCTGCAGCTGTCTCTTGATAATGTATCAGACCGGTGGAGAACACAGGGCTGAGAGTGGAGGATTTGCTTATCGTCTGGGAAATCAGTAAACCTTTTGTTGTCCTTTATGCAGCAACCTGGGACCACTGATATGGGGTTGTCACCTTGATTCTTGATTATTCCCAAAACCTACTCACCAGTAATCTTCAATCCATGAAAGATCATTGATCTTCGCTTGTCATCTCCCACCATGGTCGTAAGGATTTCTCTTGTGCATCTCTGACCTTTCTGGGGTTCACTACCCTAACATGTCAGATTTTCCGCCACCATATAAATTTGTAAAAAGCAACTAGAAAAACAAACTCTTCCATCCAGCCTCAACTACACAACTCAATAAGCAGATTTGATCCTCAGTCTACATGGAAAGCGGGAAGAGATGATAACAGAGTCCTGCTGAGCAGGGTCCTCTCCACCTCTGTACCATTTTAGCCCTTAAGTTGATTGTACTTTTTATTGTTCTTTTATATTATGTATTTTTTTATGGAACTTTTTATTAAAAGAGTTATACAAGAACTATAAAAGTACAAATGGTTACAATAAAAGCTGATGCAGCTTGTATATATATATCAGCGGAATGAGTTGTACATAGTATATAAGCTGCACTGCAATAAAGGCAAGCATTAGTCATAACTGCTACTGCGTATAGTAACTGTGCAAAAATTTTAGGCAGGTGTGAAAAAAATCCTGCAAAGTAAAAGTGCTTTGAAAAACAGAAGTGTTTATCAATTAACATCACTTACAGGACTTCTTGTTTTACACTGAAGACTGTTCTTAATGACATTAGCTGTATGTTTGGGGTTGGGGTTCAGCTTGTAGAATAGTATCATGTAATACTAAGAAATGGGCAATGATTAGGACCATAGAGGCAGTGATTGGCCAAGGAAACTTAGTGCATTAGATGAAAGATGCATCCTTACTTTCCTTTGAAATCAAAAGCTGTCAAGCAGTGCCATCAACTCAGAATTGGAAGATACCAGTTGTACCCAGCTAAATCCATCTAGTGTACAGAGAAGTCTGGCCAGAAGTGGTCTTCATGGAGGAATTGACCAAAAACCAAACCTTTTACATGGAAACAAGACCAAGTGACTCAAATATGCATGAAATCATAGGAACTGGTAGAGTAGAATTGTTTATTTTTTATGTGGGCAGCTGGATGGGGGCCATGTATAGCAGGATTGGGAGAGGGGGCCATGTATAACAGGCAGGATGTAGGGTTTATACCAGGATGGGGGCATATACCAGGGTGGGGGATATTAGTACAGAATTGGGCGATATTACCTTTATAACGAAGTCAGACAAAGACACCCCACCCCCATAACAGTGCGCTATGACCACATTTTTTGCTTCAATTTTTTTTATATTTCCCACCTCTAAAACCTAGGTGCGTCTTATGGTCCCGGTGCGTCTTATAGTCTGAAAATACAGTATGTACAGAGTGATGGAAATGAATAGGATTTTAAAATCATCATAATTTTGTCATTATCCGTGTTTGTAATAAGTCCTGACAATTATTTAAGCACTGGCAATGTTGCACACTATGGTGAATACATTATAGTGAGTATGCTTTTCTTTGACCAATTATTATACAACATATGCAGTTCCATTTTGCTACCTACCACAGTGACAATGAGCCAGGCAGCATTATCACAGTGCTGCTTTAATACATAAATACATATTTACTAATAAGTGTAATGCAATGTTTGTGCATATAACACATTTCAAAAGATGTCTTACCCTGCATGTAACAGATTCTAGACTCTGGAAGTGCCTTTGTCCGCCTTCCCATAAAGAACTCACTGCCAAAATCTTCTGATCGGATGAAGGCTCCATACTTGAGCAGTCCTACTTCGTAGGGTGAGAACTCACACCACTCTGTGAACAGTACATAAGATGACGGATATGCAGTGAATTTATGTCATAACTAATATTCAAATACTATTATGCTTGACTTGAAGGGGAGATTGTGTCCAGAAGCTACACTGATGCCAGTCATTGCACTGGTTACCCATCTACTATAGAATAAAATATAACTTATCTCTCTCGCCCACAATGCTCTCAATAATGCTGCACCATCCTACATCTCCTCAATCATACCTGTCTACCACCCTACCTGTGCTCTCCATTCTGCTAGTTATCTAAGATTAACATCCACCATACTCCAAATTTCCCACTCCCGTCTCCAGGACTTTTCTCGTGCTGTGCCACTATTTGTGAATGCACTATCCCAGACAATCTAGTTATCCACAATTTTAAGCATGCTCTAAAAACGCATCTTTAAAGACTGCCCTAGCACCTCATCTCATTAATTCAATTGTTCTTTGTTCTTCCTTCCTACAGGTTCCCCAGAATCTGGTCTGCAAAATTGCAGCAAAATATGTCGGTGTTATATAAATAAAATCCTTGTTATTATTAGGCATCTTTCAAACTATGAAATAGGCAATCCCACTGAACATAGCTTTATAAAGAGAGTACATTTCATTTTTTTTTATGTCTACAATAAGGGGGTGGAAGAGAGATCCTCTTTGGGCAGCTGGAAATGCATTTTTACATATAAAACTGAGCATACATATGAGATGGCCAACAACCAATTTCCATGACTCCATTACAGACCTACTCACTTCCAATTCAAAAGGATAGAGACATATTGACCCCCTCCATCATTAAAGATCAGGAGTCTAGTATGTTGTAGACATCTGCTATCAGGATAGGTGAAGAGGTCCTCATAGACCTACAATTATCAGCTGACCAAGCAGCACTAAATGACACTGACAAGTACTTAACAATCGGTGATCATCTAATATCCTGTTTACACAGGCAGACAGTGGTAAACAATGGTAAGGAACAATCGGTATTAGATCGATCAGCGTGCATGGGCCGCCATTGTTCTCAGCAGCACGACTCTTGTTTACACTGGACGATGTGCCGCCGAGAGCAATGATCTTTTTTTACAGCACAACAAAATTATTTTAGCATTTTTATTGGACGATCGGCGGTGATTTACACTTCCAGATTATCATGAACTGATTGTTCTGATGAAGGATAAACTTTCAAGGTAAATGCACCTTACGAGCTTCCTCCCATTAACCAGCTTATCTTGATAATAAATGATATCTAAAGGGCGGTTTGTAACAAACCTTTATAATCCAGTGTGGAACACTCATTTGGTTTCACATTCATTGCCAAACACAGAGGGAGGGGATTTTGTCCGTGGGCCAATGCTTTCCTTTGATCTGATAGTTTTGCCTCATTGACCTGTTAAATTAATATTTTAGTAAGACGGTCAGTACTTTACCAAAGTGTTTAAAAAAAGATCATACCTAAGATTTAATGCACTAAATAAAACCCCTCATACACTTTTGAGGACTGTCGTATGGCTGATCGCCTGACAATCTCATACATCCCACTGCCGATCGCTCCTGTGTTGTCTATGAGTCAGCCGTTGTCGAGATATCTCTCTAAGAGAACTAAATGCTTCGTATCCCGTTATAAATAACTCTGTATATTGCTTATTTATTGGTGTACACCAGACTCACGCCATCATAAAACATGGACTCGATAATCAGTCCCCACAGGTCTGTGAAGGATGTCTTGTAGCCCATCTTTGATCGTGTAGATAGTTCATCATGATAAAATTTTAGACGATCAAGGGTAAACGCGCAAGTCTTGCTTTTGGTCACGTTCCTGCAAGCATCCTGTATGTGTGGAGAAAGATCTTTTTGGGACCAGTTAGGATCCTCGTATAGTTTACTCATAGACCTAAAAAGATACAATTTCAGTCATTAGTAAGACTACACAGAAATACGACCAACTGTCTAATAACATGAAGGGTCCTCACCATGTGGACCCTGAAGCGCCTGTGATGTAGGTCACACAGTCCAAAAGATTCAGCTTCTTCAGTCCAGACAACGTGCCGTAGAGAGATGTCATTGCTCTAACACCACCGCCGGTAGTTGTGACGGCAATCACGGGAACCTATAGCGGTACAAGAGATCGGGGAAGAGCACATCATGAGATATCAAACAACTATTATTGGACGTCTTTCATGATGCAACGGCTACAAAAATTGGAAAAGTTGCTGACACTTATGGGTTTCCAGTTAGACTGGAAATACTGGATGCCTAAATGCATTAATTTCCAATAAAGATTACACAACATAAAAGATCTTTTTATTCCATTATGGAGGGTTACAGACTTGGAATGATGACTTTCACTTTGCTCAATCAGCTCATTGTTGTGGCTGAGAAAACTAAAAAGGTGACAAAGCAATCTGTCATCAATAAATGTATGTAAAGATTGCTGAAAGTTTTAGGACTATATTGTGCATCATACACAATCTCAAAAGCTTATGTATAATTTATGATTAAGGGCGGAAACACAGCCAGAAACGTGCTTAAAAAAAGTAAAGATTTTTATCCAAGAAATGTGGATGTGCCATCTTTTTCTACGCACAAAGCATTGATGGTTTGCAACTAGAAGCAGCACCCATTTATCCTTAGCCTGGCATCTGCCTACCATTCTGCAGCCTTTGTATCTGCTATGTATGAATTACAGTGTGCCCACAATACTGCAGATCAGACAGATTTCACTTGGCCTAATCAACATCATATTAATGAAGCCAGTGATACAATAGGCTGCCGTCGCCTGCGGAGACACACACCTCGTGATCCTCTAAATCTCGGTCAAGGTTCAAAAGTTTCTTCAACTTAATTGCGACAATTCTTTTCCTTTTCGAGAGATAAAGTTTCTCATCATCACAAAGGCTAAATCCCATCCGTACATTCAGTTTCTCAGTGCTGCGAGAGAAAACAAACAGGACTGGTTAAAAAAAATAAAATAAATCAAGAAAAAAATGACTTGACCCTCTTTCACTCAAATAAGCACCACACAATTTATTACATATTGACAAGAAATTCTAATTAGTTCGGATTACATAGGTTGAAATAAGACCTAGGTCCATCAAGTTCAACATTTCTCCACCAACTGTACATGGAAAATAAAACTTTCTGTGCAATATCAGCAGTATGCAAGGCTTATTAATGCAAATCTATATTTTTTTTGTGGTCTTTTTACAGTATTTTTAACTGCAGAGTATCACTCTCTGTGTACTGCAGTGCAGGGAACTAGATACAACCCTACTCAATGTCTATGTAAGTTTATCGCAAGCATCCTTTCCTGGGAACGCTGGTTTCGCGATAACTGTGCAGACCGTGTAAACAGGACCTGTGCGGAGGAGAACAATGGTGGCCTATGCGCACAGAGCAATTTATTACAGATCGTTCAATGTGCATCTGAAGCTCGGTCTGTTTTGAGAACAGACTGGGATCATACTTTTATGGCATACTTTTACAGACAAAATCAAGGACACACATGGGACCAAAATTATTTATTTTTACATAAATGTGTAATATTAGCACCTTCAAAGACTGAAAAAAAACAGCCTGAAATTACTACATCGGTCACAGGATTGTGTATGTCAGCTACTTTTTTTTTCTGTTAACTGACTGATTTATTAACTTAAACAATATATTCTTATTAAAAAGTATGGGTTATCCCATATATTGCAGCATATAAAGGCATTGTACTTGCTCAACCTTTAAAGCTACTCATATCATAAAAGATCCGTGGACCATCTAAATAGCGTGAATGCCACCTGACAGTCCTGATGTCGGGGTAAACCCAACATATCTAATTCTTCGTTCTATTGGGAGGCAAGCCGCTGATGTAAAAATGCAGAATTACATGGCCGCCATTCAGATAAATAGCTGTACTTGTAAAAGAAGGATGGCCAGAGTGTACCAAAGTAGCCTCTACTAGGAGCGAAAACATATAGGGAATGATTTAAATGACTAAATAAAATGAGTTACAATAATAACAGAATTTAAAAAGGGATAAGAGATTAGTAGTAGTTACACCCAGCGAGATTCTAGGGCGTCACACAGATCACAGCTTCTCTGGTCTCTTTATTGTGAGGAGCACAGTGTAAAAATAGTAGTTGTGCAGAAAACAAAAGCTGAGCAGTATTCCCATATAGTGTGAATAGGTGCAAGCTGTCATGACTGCACAATATGCAAATAGAAAGCACAGCAGCACTCTATAAGGGCCAAAGTATATGTAAACACAGCAAATATTAGATCTGAAATGTATTATTGATAAATAAAATGTACTTAAAAAATGAATTGCAAAAATGAAGGTTCTTATTTCATAAATTGGCCAATTCAGGTGTGCCCATCAACCACGGCAAGGTTCTTGGTTGCCAATTTATGCACTAAGAACCTTCATTTTTGCAAGTTCATTTTTAAAGTACATTTTATTAAGCAGTAATAGTAGTTGTACAGCTCATATTGCAAATCAACATGAGATTAAAAAAATACATGAACTGGATTCACTGCAACATAGCAATGATATTCAGAGATAAATAGAAATGTGATGTTCAGCTCTGGTTTTGGTAGGATTTATATTAATATCCCTGGTGTCTAGAGGGTAATACAGTTGTTATAACAGAGCGACTTGTGCAGAAGAAAGAAAAAAATACACATGATGATTGTCAATTATGAAAATGCTAAGGTTATATAGATAATTTACCAGTCTTTAGGTTTGAGTTTCATCTCCAGGGGACTTGCCTAAAACAAAAGAAAAAATAAATAAATCACATTTCTTGGGTAGCAGTCCGTTGAGAAATGCGGAGCACGAATTTTATATAACTAATGGTGATTTCATACCTGCTGATCAGGGGCATTAAACAAATCACTGATCGCTACAAGCTAGCTGATTGTCATCAGTAGTTTTATATGCACTGACAATCACTAAAGAAGCAATCTCATCTATATTTGTTTTATTAAATGTGTGTATATATTCATGTAATGCAGTGTGAGTGTAGCGTCGTTCTGCTCTCCGCCTGACACTACGACCAGCCCGCTCATTCTATGCGTGAGTCAGAAGTGGCTTTTACAATGAAAGCCTACTGTGCCTGGTTCTGACGCTCCATAGACTTACATTGTAAAAGCCACACAGCGTAGCATGACCCGGAGATGTCTCTGAGAAGAGGAGAAGAGCGGTGATGTCACTGAGAAGAGGAGCAGAGCGGCGCTGGAGAGCGGAGAGAGCAGTGGTAGGTGAGTATATTACTACACTCACACTACATTATATGCATGTATACATAGTATTAAATAAAACAATATAGATGGGAGTGCTTCTTTAATACAATTGTTCTGTGAATGATATTATCACCCGATCCCACAGGACGATGTGCTGCAGATAAGGCCAGGATCATATGGATGTACGCAAAATTGTCCAGAAAAAAAATGACGTTGTTGCATCCATATTGTGTTTCGTATGTCCGTTTTGTACATTCGTGTGCCATGTGTTTGTCTGGCTTGTACATCGGTATGGCATACAGTTTGGATATGAACTATTTAAATTTAACATTTTCTAACGAATTCTAACAGATCCGTGAAATGTGCTTGACATACAGAAGGTAACTCGTAGGTTATCCGTTTTTTTGTATGCACCCATTGATGTATATTTGGCGGGTCTATTCCGGAATATGGATCAAAGTATTGCATACTGTGCGACCATAAGTCTGTGTGTAAAAACATTCATATTCATCATCACATTGACTTCCATTGGATAAGCTATCTGTGTTATAAGTTTTGCACATGGATGTTTAATACACTGACTGAGCCCTAACAAACATTTTAAAGCCCAGTTAAAATTCATCACACCCAAAAAAATGAGTATTTTGCTTGATTGATGGGCGATTGCCGGTACATTTGGACATAACGATAAATGGGAAAAAACCTTCCTAATTATCACCCTATCTAAACGGTCGTTAGATAACAATAATTTCCATTCTGCTAACATTACACATAAATGTTCATGAATCACTAAACCTGGACATCCGGATACTCCGATTCACGATTGTTTTACTTTTTCTTCAGACGAAATGTTCCTCTACATATTACATTAATTTTTAGTTAAATAATAAGCCCCTATCTCTAGCTATTCCTTACATTCTACCTATGCCATGTAGTGTAAACCACATAATTACAGTTCTTTTTCCTTGTCCTAAATGCTCTTAGTTGTGACATCCCGAGCTCAACAGCCATCCCTATATAGAAACTTCTAACCAATTCTGACTGCCCTGCACTTCGGTGGCCTTGAGTGTGCCAGATTACCGGACTTTTAATGCAGAAACAAAGGAAGGAATTAGCATAATTCAGACTGATGTTTTGTATGTATGTCTTGATCCACAGCCCTGGGAAGCAAGATGCACAAAATTCATTAACCGTGTATTCTCAAAGTTTGAAATGTATCCTCTATCCGTGGTAACGGGGATAAATTCATAAACTGCTGGGACCCCCCAATCCTGAAAATCCATGTGCTAGCAGGGCGCTGATCAATCATATATACTTCCGCTCCATTCATTCTGAATGAAACCGCCGTGGAAAGTCAAGAGCAGCGCTCGCCTGGTTGTCAGCACTCCAATTAAAATTAATGGAGCGGCAGTGCATATGATCAACAACTGCTCCAATCATATGGGGCTTTCCAATGCCCTGGTTCTCTGGATAGCAGGGGTCTTAGTGGTTGGACCAACAGTGTACAGAAAGTTATGCCCTATCCCATGGTTTGGGGATAACTTCCATATTTGAGAATAGCCGCTTTAAAAGGCATCTTGATAAATTGCTTGATACATTGGCTCAAAAGGGGTTTGGGATTTATCATTACTAGATTTGCTCCATTATAGACAATACGAAGCCAGGAGCACACTGCGTCTATGCACTTAGCCTCAATATACGGGAGCTTTTCATGACATATACAGTAGCGTGCCCATAGGCTCCCATTCACAAGATGCAGTTTGTTTTTTTACCCTCTGTCTGGCTGTCATGCAGACTGAGTGTCATGCTATATACCATTATTTCTAATAGGTTCCTATGGTGGACAGGTTGTTTGGAAGCCATCCTGACTGTGGCCAGTGTTGGGCGCACATCTCCTGAGCGTATGCACTCGACAATAACCACAAAGGTAGCTTAACATACACTACTAATAAAAGAATAAGAAGCAAGGGCGCTCCATGTGTGAAATCGGTGGGATGAAACTGAGAAAGAGACCCTAGACAGCCGCTCATCTGGTAAGGTTATGCAAATTGCAAGAACACTGCATAGGGCTTGAGGAATAGTAGACCTGGCAGCTCCACCTTCTAAACCTGACCAAACGAGGCACGGAACTTTCAGGAAAAAAATGGAAAATGCGGTGTTTGTGGGTGCTGCTGGGTCCAAAGAAACAGGGTAATGATGAGATTGGAAAGAAGGGAATTTTACTGACTGAGGACGGAGTCTACATTGAATACATACTGGCTTAGAAGATTTATTATTCTATTAGAGGGCAAACTTATAAACATTGTGCTTTTAACAAATTGCCAATCCCTAAAATGTCTCATTTCTGTACAGTAGAGGAGGTTTAAGCTTCTTATAAAATGAAGTTCGCTTTATACTCGACTTGCCTTGTCATAACAAAGGCATATACCGTGCTGTGCCAGATGTATCTGAGATACCTAGAAAACCAAACCTCGGAGAGATGCTATAGGGACCAAACACACTACAGAGCAGGGAAAGTCCTTCGTGTTGGACCTGATTGTGCTCAGAGTTTAGGTATTCGTCTACGGTGATCCTCTGACATGTACTCAACATATATCATAGGCACATTTATGTCTATATAGGTTTCCATTATCATTGGACTTACTACAACTTCCACCATAATGTTATACTCATACGATCAATAAAAAAGTCCTGGAAAACATGGAACTTCTAAAGTCTATCTGGAAGATTTTCAGACTGCGGCTACAGATTCTAAAGGTACCGTCACACTCAGCGACGCTGCAGCGATATAGACAACGAGCCGACCTAAACTAGATCGCTGCAGCGTCGCTGTTTAGGTCGCTGTAGAGATGTCAAACACAGCAGCTCCAGAACGATGCAGGAGCGATCCTGTGACGTAGCGGTGACTCACTTATCGTTCTCACAGGTCGTTAGCTCCATGTAAAACATTGCTGACATCGTTGCTTTTGCTGTCAAACACGACGATAGACGCCGATCTGACGACCAAATAAAGTTCTGGACTTCTAGCTCCGACCAGCGATGTCACAGCGGGATCCAGATCGCTGCTGCGTGTCAAACACAACGAGATCGCTATCCAGGACGCTGCAACGTCACGGATCGTTGTCGTTCTCGTTGTAAAGTTGCTGAGTGTGAAGGTACCTTAAGGCTCTTATAGGTGTTGTGTTCCTTCACAATGCCGCTAGCAGAGCACTACCATCACTCTCACCTTCTGTTATTTCTCTGGTGGTACTACCCTATTGTGCACTTTTGACCCAACCAGACAAACAAACTGGTTTCAGAAAGGAACACATGCAACCTGTGGGCACAGAGAACCAGAACATTGCATCTTTGAGCTTCGTCTATTTGTCAGCAGGTCTTGATGAATCAGCATCTGCAGAAGAACTTGATGAATGAGTGTTTGAATGTGCCTCCTAATGGCTAATGGCCAGGAGGCTCCATAAAACTGTCAGTATTAAGCATTGTTAAATAGAAAGTCATGAAAGAGAATTTCAGTAATTACTCAGATCCTAATCAATGGTCAGAGTAGTGTTAGTAATAGCTCTACCATGCTGCAGTCGCTCCAGGCAATGATTCATCTCTTCCCGAGAAGAGAGTTGGTGGCAAGTGTCCCAGAGACACGTGACGGGTGCACGATAACACAGATAATTGCAGCTATTAAATATTAAGGAAGTGTTTAAGTGCTGCGTGACTGCGAACGGATTGTCTAAGACAAACTACAGTCATTGATAAGAAATGGAGACAAATCCAGGTGAAGGTTATAGGAATAACTAAGTACAACAAAGTAAACTTCTTAGAATCTAACTAGAAGGATAAAAGGCCAGATCAGAGGTGCTCAGAGCATGTGTACGCTGTGTTTTATGGATGTTTAAGACAAACACACCCACATATACTATAGAGAGAGAGAGAGAGAGAGAGAGAATATCACATCTCTATAATTTACTATATCTTTCATGGGACAACACTGCAGCAATGACACAAAGATTCACTTGCAGGTGTACTCACTTTTGTTGCCAGCAGTTTAGACATTAATGGATATGTGTTGAGTTATTTAGAGGACACACCAAATTTAGACTGTTAGACAAGCTGTGCACTGACTACTTTGCATTGTATCAAAGTGTCACATCTTCAGTGTCATCCTATGAAAAGAGATCGATAATAGATGATAGATAGATAGATAGATAGATAGATAGATAGATAGATAGATAGATAGATAGATAGATACCGTAGATAATAAATAGATAGATAGATACCGTAGATGATAGATAGATAGATAGATAGATAGATAGTATATAAAGATCACACTATAGTTAAAAGGATATTCTGCCAAATCATTTATAAAAAAAAACAAACAAACGAACAATTGTATAAAATAACAAAAGGATGTGAAAGAGATAACTTCTTCTTGAGGAGATTTATAGGGAAAAATGCAAATAGCCTCTTCGAATAGGGAATGAAAAAGGGTCTTCACTGTTACTTATTGGAGGTAGAGATCCTAGGAGCCAATATTGACCCTTACCACATCACTTCTTTGTAGCCAGCTTGTTGATCTACTTACCAAGAAACTTTACCTCTAAAAACCTCCATCATATTCTTTTCACCCAAACAGTAAATCTCCTACTTTGCACTGATGAGGGTCCGATACATCAAAGCAGATGTCTGCAAATGCCTTTTGGCTAAGATCAAGTGTAGTATATTTTGAAAAGATGGCTTTGGCCTGGGCCGCCTTAGTAGATTGATTCATAATGCATACTGGGTTTTGGTTCTCTGGTTAGCCATCCGGTAGAAAACCTGGCCCCCCCAGGATCGAAGCCATTAGGTCAGATAAGTTTGAAAGGCTAAGGTGCACAATGACCCAGGAGTGGTGACCCTCGGGTGCCTAAACTCACTGGGGTTCCGGTCAGTTTTACACTGAAAACATCTTCCACAATTTTTTTTTTTTTACTGTGAGTCCTGCTTCAAGGGCTTCTTGGTATGGGGTTCCCTTATAAGTTACCTCCTCAACACTTGGGTGGCAACCCAGGGAGGTAGGCTCATCGTGGGAGCACGATTTGAGCTTTCCCTGAGTTTTGGCAAATGGGAGCCATTTGTAGCAGTCTCTCACTGTGGTCTTCAGGCTCGGAGGGATAGAGAATGGTTAGTTGGAGGCTTTCCTCCTTTCGTAGTGAGCTGAATAGGCTGCATCCTTGCACACTGTTTTTTACGGTGGCACCGCAACATTTTTCAGGTCACCTGGATGAAGACATCATGATCTTGGGCTTTCAATAAAAAAAAAAATGAAAAGCTGTCGGCAAATGGAGGTCTTTCCATTTCAGAGAAGATACTTACTTGGCTTCATATCCCAAGTCAGGTAAGACTCGAAAAAGTGTAAGATTTTGACTTCTAGGAAAACTACCTTCGATATGAGGCATTAGAGACCCCACCTATCATTGAGACTGGCTGGAGAGATAGCAATGCATGTGCACAGCTCTCTCCTTTCACTTCTATGGAAGTCAAAGCAGTGGTCCACTACTTTAACATTGATGGCCAATCCTTAGGATAGGCCAGCAATATCTGATCGGTGAGGGTGCGACAGCCAGCACCCCCGCTGATCAGCTGTTCTCGATGCCGAGGGCTGCGGGAAGTGCTCAGTTATGGAGCTGCTCCATCTACTAATAGTGGCCATAGCCAAGTACTGCAAATCTGCCCCCCTATTGATTTGAATAGAGAGCAGATATGCAGTACCCAACAGTAACCACTATTAGTAGATGGAGCAGTTCCTTAACTGAGCACTTCTGACCGCCGCCGGCACAGGGACGACTGGTCAGTGGCGGTGCCAGGTTTCTCACTCCACCGATCAGACATTGATGACCTATCCTGTGGATAGGTCATCAATATTAAATTTGTGGAAAACCTCTTTAAAGGGAACATGTCAGCAGATTTTGCCGCTATAAGATGCGGCCACCGCCTTTCAGGGGGGCTTATCTACAGCATTCTATAATGCTGTAGCTAAGCCCCCGGTCCCACTTGCAAGTGAAGAAAAATAAGTTATATTATACTCCCCCGGGGGTGGGGGGAGGGGGGCGGTCCTGTGCGGTCCGGTCCAGTCCGATGGGCGCCGTAGGCTCGGATCTGACGCCTCCCATCTTCTTGCGACGACGCCCTCCTGCTTCTTCATCGCTCCCCGGCATCGGCGCTCCTGCGTAGGCCTACTTCTGTGTCCTGATGAGGGCAGAGTAAAGCAGTGCGCAGGCGCTGGGAAAGGCCAGAGAGGCCTATCGCCTGCGCACTTTACTCTGCCCTCAACAGGACACAGAAGTACGCCTACACAGGAGCGCCAATGCCAGGGAGCGATGAGGAAGCAGGAGGGTGGTGTCGTAAGAAGATGGGAGGTGCTGGACCCGGACCTGCGACACCCATCGTACCACACAGGACCGCCATGCCCCCGGGTGACTATAATATAACTTATTTTTCTTCACTTGCAGGTCGGATCAGGGGCTTATCTACAGCATTAGAGTTATATAAATTAGTGCTTTGGAATCCGTCTACTTAATTGAAGTGTATGGCTTCATCGTGAACATGTCTGAATCCTGTTATTTGGGGTCATCAGATGAAAGTCAGGAACGAAGCTCAAAAGTTGCGTGAACCCAGCTTCACACTATTACAAATAAATCTGTATTATATCAAGCTTATTATAAAAAAGTAATAAACATTCAGCTATGTAAGAAACTTTTTAGTAGGACTCTTTATTTTGTCAGATGAAAATTGCACATATAATTATTAAGAAATAGGAAATTGTACCTGGATCCAGCGCAGTGGATGGAAGCAGCGGAAGCCACACCAATATGTATGAACCTAGTTAAATTTTTTGAAAAATTAAATACTGTCTAGAAACTGACATAAACATACAACAGAGATTAACAGATAAAAGGATTACAAAAAAGAAGCAGAAATTTAGAGTTATTCTTTCATAACAGTAACAAGGTATGTCTGCCAACTACACCGGCCTCTACTGATGGAAAATAACTTGTTGAGAAGAGAGACAATCTGCCATGTAAATCTGCTGGTCTAATGTTTTGTCATCATCTAAAACAAGCCCTAAAAAGTGTTCAACTCCTTTAAATTACATATTATCTCTCATTTAGTGGTGATTTGCATAATGTATACTATTATTAAAGAGGTCTTTAGGTTTAGAAAAATCCGTCCTCCAAAAACTGCTTTGATTGTTTTGGGGAAAAGTGCTTTCATCAGTTTCCCCCGGTACAGAACGGAGTCTCTGCCGCTGCTCTCAGTGTGTGTGTTACTGTCTGCAGCTTTCATGTCATGATGATAGGGCTGCAGACAATAATCAGTGAACACAGCAGCTCATACAGTCAACTCGGGTAGAGCCACTAAACTCACTTACCACCTGCAGATGTTAACAGACAGCGGGAGCAGCGGTGGAGACTCCGCATCGGACCCAGAAAGGGTGAGTAAAGCCAGTTTGTTTGTTTAAAATGCCTGAAATGATGATAGAAAACCACCACAAATAACGAACATATGTATCTGTTCCGCCTTTTTGAGCTTTTTTTTTTTTACAACAGTTTCAGGCTTACAAAGCCATAAGGCGTCTAAAACGTACCAGGCCAATCTTCTGGTCTTGTGGCTCAGTAAAGCTATGTGCACACGTTGCGGATTTTGCTGCGGATCCAAAGCGGATTGGCCGCTGCGGATTCGCAGCAGTTTTCCATGCGTTGTACAGTACCATGTAAACGTATGGAAAACAAAATCCGCAGTGCACATGCTAAGGAAAAAAACACGCGGAAACGCTGCCTTGTATTTTCCGCAGTATGTCAATTCTTTGTGTGGATTCCGCAGCAGTTTACACATGCTCCATAATAGGAATCTGCAGGTGTAAAACCGCAGATGGAATCCGCACAAAAACCACAGGAAATCCGTGGTAAATCCGCAGTGCGTTTTACCTGCGGATTTTGCAAAAACAGTGCGGAAAAATCAGCACATGAATCCGCAACGTGTGCACATAGCCTAAAGACGCCAAAGCGCCTCAGGACAAAAAAAAAGGAAAAAACTCTGACGTTTTTCTGAAGTGTCTCCTGCTTCATAAACTCTACGGGTACACTGGCGACTATAAGATGTTGGAGTTGCACACACGGGGCTAAAAGGTCATTTTGCAACCATAATCAGACCAAAAATACAATTTATAATGAGTGTTGGGGCGTGGGGCCTTGTTCATATTTTACATCAGGGCAGAATTAATAAAAAATTTCAATAGCGGCCTTTTATAATGTAAATTCATGGAACCATTCCAGATGGTCACTTTGGTGAAGAATGGTTCCATGAATCTACATAATAAAAGGGCGCTATTGAAATTTTACATCAGAAGATTAGAATCTTAGATCGATTTCTATTTTGAGTACAGAAAGTCAAACAGTAAAGAACAAAGAAACATGTTAAGAACAGAGGAAATAAGAGTAAAAATGAAAATGCAAATAAAAGAAGCACAGTCCCAATTCTCTGCTGCCCCTGGCAAGTGGCTGCTTTGCCTACAGGATTAATACAAAGCTAAAGATGGAAAAAAATATATTTTATGCAAGTTTAGTAACAACACATCACATAAAAGTCGATTTCTAGACAGTATTATGCTGTTTATTTGATGCACTATATTTGTAGGAAATCAGTATGAGTGAAGCACAGCAACAAATTGTTACATTCAAGCCGGTAAAAACAAATGACAAAACTATAAAGAAATCCTGGGATCCGCATTGTATAAGGTAGTGTTCACATTGGGTCGTGTACAGAAGGAAAACCCTCTGCATTTTACTGCACCAACATGGAGAAAATCCACAAGATAAATTGAGCAGAGCCGCGGATTCAACTTTCTGTCAATTTATGTTGTGAATTTCAACATTGGTAACATTTCTTTCCGGCATCCAAGAATCTAGAAAACAAGACAATGGTTCACTTGTTTCCAGCACGAAACTGAAACATAATGTGGATATTAATTAGATAGAAAACAAAAAGGCTGACCATAAAGAACCCTTTGGGATATATACTTTTTATGACAGTATGAATCCAGATGATCTGATCGTACAGCACCAGTTGAGGTCCTTAAAAGTGATGAGCGAGCATGCTTAGACATCGTGTCATCTGAGCATGCTCGGGTGTTATGCAAGTATCTTGGGCGTGCTCAATTAATATGTTCGAGTCTTCGTGACAGCATGTTTTGCAACCTTTAGGAAATCCCTGCATTTGTTGTGGCTGTCTAACAAACAGGCAATCCCGCCACCTGTTGCGGCTGTCTAACAGCCATGACTCATGCAGCCGCGGGGAACATACTAAGCTGTGGCTGTCTGTCAGGCACGAACCACGCAACTGCGGGAACTTGAATATATTAAGCTGCGGCTGTCTAACAGCTGCGAAACATGCTGATATGAATCATGGAGACGTGGGGACTCGAACATATTAAGCTGCGGCTGTCAAAGAGCCGTGGGGACTCGAACATATTAAGCTGCAGCTGTCAAACAGCCGCGAATCATGCAGCTGCGGGGATTCGAATATATTAAGCTGCTTCTGTCTAACAGCCGAGAATCATGCAGCTGCAGGGATTCGAATATATTGTTCGAGAACGCCGAAGACACTCGGATAACACCCGAGCATGCTCAGATAACACGATATCTGAGCACGTTCGCTCATCAATTGTCCTTAATTCTGGATTACAGAAATTTTACTGTATATACACCCATTTATATTGATATCAAGAGGAATGTAACCATAAAAATATGATACACACTGTCATATTAACATTTCTTTTTAAATAGAACAGGACAGCAGGATTTAATCTGGTAATCCACCAACTTCAGGCATTCACAGCACCAGTCGAGATAAGCAGCGCCAACATCGCCGGAACGGCGCCCCTGCGGGAGGTGGGTGCGTATATATTGTTTTCATTTTTTATGGGGCCCTAAAGTGATTAAGTCGGGGGTGTCCAGCAGTGGAAAAACCCTTTAAACATTCGTCAACATGACAAATAATCATATAACTTGCAAAAAAATGTTATCAGCTTGATTATGCTATTGATCAATGGTAGAAAAATTGTAAAGGGTGGACATAATCATTAGGTGCAGCAAACCAGTACCACGAGAAGCAGAGACTGGGGGAGGTCTTCAATTGCATATTTTTAAATAAATAAATAAATTAATTAATATTATAACATATTTTTTTCATTTCCAAACAAACAGAAATGATTAATAGTATATAGAATTTCAAGGATCATGTGACTCCAAGCATCAAATAAAATTAACATATGTGTAAATGTGGTCAATGATTTTGGTCCTGCGACTCAAATTTTGCAAAAAAAAAAATTGATGGCATGCTCCATTGGATGTCCTATAATGGAAGCATTCTTCCCTATAAGCATTGAATGAAAAATATTTCTTTTATATGGTGCTGCACCTTACGGTAGCCCCCCCGAGGACTATGTAGAATGGACTCTGAGTGCCTCCATACAGTGTCAGTACACACGGATCCTTCATTGTATGGAGGATGGCCGCACGCAAGCTTTATCATCTTGTGAAATGAAGAATAACAAGACATGGAAACACTCAATATATCATTTAAGGAGACGTCAAAACACAGACATCACAGAATATTACTCCTTAGCACCAAAGTACTCAGCTTGTACACTTCATTTTTATTCCTGGATACATAAAAAGACCACAAAGAGCCCACTAGCCAAATCCAGGACCATCAGTTCTCCTTATATCTGGTCAATCAGCCTTGCACCCCTAAAATTTACGGTATAAGGGATTCATATAGAGGGTGATATCAATGCATTAATTACCTAGATATGGAGTCCTGATGATGGGTGCGGCTAGTGGAGTTTCTTTTTAACACCTCAAGGACCAGGAGATTTTTCATTTTTGCGATTTCATTTTTTTCTCCCATTGTTCCAAGAACCATGGGCCTTTTTTCCCATTCACTTAGCTGTATGAGGGCTTGATTTTTGCGGAACGAATTGCAGTTTTAAATTACACCGTTAATGTTTCCATTTAATGTACTGAATAACAATGAAAAAAATTTGAGGTTCTGAGAAATGGTTTAAAAAAAAATGAAAAGAAAGCAATCTCGCAACTGTTTTTTTTCTGTTTATATGGCATTCATTGCGCTTTAAAAATGACCAGAAAAAATGTTTTTTTCCAGGTCAATTACACCACACAGCTATGACACTACATATAATTTTTTACATTTCACTAACTACATTTGGGGAAAATGGAGTGTAATTTAAACTTTCATTTTTTTTTCGATGTTTTAAACAAATATACAGAGGGGAAAATAAGTATTTGATACACTGCTGATTTTGCACATTTTCCCCCCTACAAAGAAAGGAGAGGTCTGTAATTTTTATCCCAGGTACACTTCAACTGTGAGATACAGAATCTAACAATAAAAACCAGAAACTCACATTGTATGATTTTTACATAATTAATCTGTATTTTATTGCATGAAGTATTTGATCACCTACCAACAAGCAAGAATTCTGGTTCTCAAAGACCTGTTATTTTTTCTTTAAGAAGCCCTCCTCTGCACTCATTACCTGTATTAATTGCACCTGTTTGAACTCGTTACCTGTGTAAAAGACACCTGTCCACACAATCAATCACACTCCAACCTCTCCACCATGGCAGAGACCAAAGAGCTAAGGACACCAGGAACAAAATTGTAGACCTGCACAAGCCTGGGAAGGGCTACAGGACAATAGACAAGCAGCTTGGTGAGAAGGCAACAACTGTGGAAAATGAAAGAAAAACAAAATGACTGTCATTCTTCCTCGATCTGGGGCTCCAGGCAAGATCTTGCCTCATGGGGTAAGGATGATTTGAGAAAGGTCAAGAGTCAGTCTAGAACTACACAGGAGGACCTGGTCAACGACCTGAAGAGAGATGGAATCGCAGTCTCAAACATTACTGTTAGTAACACACTACGCCATCATGGATTACAATCCAGCAGGGCATGCAAGGTCCCACTGCTCACGACGGCACATGCCCAGGCCTGTTTGCCAATAACCATCTGGATGATCCAGAGGAGGCATGGGAGATGGTCATATGGTTAGATGAGACCAAAATAGAACTTTTTGGTATCAACTCCACTCACCGTGTTTGGTAGAAAAAGGATGAGTACTATCCCAAGAACACCATCCAACTGTGAAGCATGGTGGGGGAAACATCATACTTTGGTGGTGCTTTTCTGCAAAGGGGACAGGAAGACTGCACTCTATTAAAAGGAGGATGAATGGGGTCATGTATCGCAAGATTTTGGCAACCTCCTTCCTTCAGTAAGAGCATTGAAGATAGGTCACGGCTGGGTCTTCCAGCATGAAAATGACCTAAAACAAATAGCCAGGATTGGCTTGATAAGAAGCATTTCAAGGTCCTGGAGTGGCCTAGCCAGTCTCCAGACCTGAACCTAATTGAAAATTTTGGAGGGAGCTGGAACTCAATGTTGTCCAGCAACAGCCCCGAAATTTGAAAGATCTGGAGAAAATCTGTATGGTGGAGTGGGTCAACATCCCTGCTGCAGTGTGTGCAAACTTGGTCAAGAACTACAGGAAACGTCTGACCTCTGTAATTGCAAACAGAGATTTGTGTATCAAATACAGTATTAAGTTCTGTTTTTCTATTGTATCAAATACTTACAGTATTTTATGTAATAAAATGCAAACTAATTACGTAAAAATCATGCAGTGTGATTTTGTGAATTCTTTTAAGATTCTGTCTCTCACAGTTGAAGTGTATCTACGATAAAATTACAGACCTCTCCATTCTTTGTAGGTGGGAAAACTTGCAAAATCGGCAGTGTATCAAATAATTATTTTTCCCACTGTATATATTTTTTCATTAATCCCCTTAGGGGGCTTGAACCTATGATCTCTTGAGCACTACACTTTAATGCCTTACTACATCCTAGCATTTGTATAGACAATTAGCTAGATATGTAGAAAATTGCAATGTACCCTGCACACTCTATAACAATTTTAAAGAAAATTCATATCACAGTATTGCAGTGTATTGTGAAATAAATGATCTTATATGAAGACTAGCCACAGGCTTCACATGGCAGACCAGCTGACATGGTAAATAATCGGCACCCTGTGATCACATTGCACAAGGTGCCAGTGACTGCCAGAAAAGTTTTGAATTCCGCTGTCAATGCTAACAGCAGCATATAAGAAGTTAAACTGATGTAGTCAGCGTTAGTTCAGATCTCATAAGTTATTGTCAGGTACTGAATGTGTAACTCTGCCTGTACCAGTGCTGTATTGAGCGGGCTCAACTACTGAGCCCACTCCATACAGTGATAGCGTACAGCCGCTGTGATGTATGGCAGTTGTTGCTAAGGCGTTAATGCATCCAGGTAAAAGAATGTAAAGTTTAAGAATATTAGAGTATTTTGGCGCTACCTGTACTGGTGCAAAGGCCATACCCAGTGTCGGACTGGGCTGGCAAGGGCCCACCAGTAGCACATGTAAGCGTCCACTGCTGAAGGATAGATGATTCATTTCTCTGTAAATATTATATCAAGTTTATTAGTACTTGCTTATTTTCACTCCTTTTACAGGGGCCCACCTGGAAATTAACCTGCTCTCCGGTGGGCCAGTCCAAGCCTGGCCATACCAGTTCACTATCTGTAATCTGTCCTATAAGATGTGGCTGGGTCCAGCCAGCAGCATCCAAGGTAGACATCATTATAGTAGTAACTATACCAGGGGTGTAAAGAGATCAAAAAATTTGCAATGTACCCTGCAAAAAATAAAATTTAAGAAAACACCTGGTCCTCTAGTAGAGTTACTGGCAGAGAATTACATAAGTGGGACACTTACGGGAACGGTGGAGAGAAGGATCTTCTGTTCTTGTCCCTTGTGCAGTGACTTTACTGGAATAATGTGAATGTTCTGGTTCTCTTGTCCCTAAAGTGCAAAAAGGTTAATTGTTGTATATAGAAGAAACTACAAGTCTTAACAATCTTAAGTCTAGACTATAAGCTTCTAACGATGATAATTACCACCGATTGCCTGTGCCTGGTCACTTACCACTTCTTCCTTTAACACATGGGAAAGAACAGTCTGACGTTCTCTCCTGCACACTGTAATAAGGATATGTGTAAACATACCCTTAGGATATTTTTTTTGTACGGTACAACATACTGGTAAACCATACATGAATTTTATCAATTCAAGGCTCCAAAGACTTCCCTTCACATGATATAGTAATCGTAGGTTTCCTCGTTTCTGCAATTATTTGTGTGATCGCCTTTCGCAGACTGAGATCGGATGAATAATTACTCAGACGATTATCAAGGACCCTTGCTATCAACTAAGCCGAGTGTCCAGAGGTGAGCACGCTAGTCGTGCAATGTACAGGTGCTTCTCACAAAATAAGAATATCAAAAAGTTAATTTATTTCAGTTCTTCAATGCAAAAAGTTAAAACCATATATTATATAGAGTCATTACAAACAGAGTGATGTATTTCAAGTGTTAATTTCTGTTTATGTAGATGAGTATGGCTTACAGCCAATGAAAACCCAAACGCCATTATCTCAGAAAATTAGAATAATTAACAAAAACACCTGCAAAGGCTTTTGAAGTGTTTAAAAATTTCCCTTAGTCTGTTTCAGTAGGCTCCACAATCATGGGGAAGACTGCTGACTTGACAGATGTCCAGAAGGCAGTCATTGACACACTCCACAAGGAAGGTAAGCCACAAAAGGTAATTGCTAAAGAAGCTGGCTGCTCACAGAAGCTGTATCCAAGCATATTAATGGAAAGTTGAGTGGAAGGCATAAGTGTGGTAGAAAAAGGTGCACAAGCAACCGGGATGACCACAGCCTTGAAAGGATTGTTAAGAAAAGGCCATTTAAAAATGTAGGGGAGCCTCCTTGTCCACTACATTATGTTTATTGCTTAATATTCAAAAGTTAATATACAATACATGATTACTTGATGGAAAAGCTGAGATCACAGGGTTAATGATATATTGCACAGATATCCTCTATTAGTTATGTGGTTCCGCCAGCCATGTTGACAGGTGGTAGTTTGTATTGAATTTTAAAAATTTATTGGAATGAAAAAAAAATTTGGGGGGGAGATTCACAAGGAGTGGACTGCTGCTGGAGTCATTGCTTCAAGAGCCACCACACACAGACTATCCAGGACATGGGCTACAAGTGTCGCATTCCTTGTGTCAAGCCACTCATGACCAATAGACAACGGCAGAAGCGTCTTACCTGGGCCAAGGAGAAAAGAACTGGACTGTTGCTCAGTGGGCCAAGGTGTTGTTTTCAGATGAAAGTAAATTTTGCATTTCATTTGGAAATCAAGGTCCCAGAGTCTGGAGGAAGAGTGGAGAGGCCACAATCCAAGCTGCTTGAGGTCTAGTGTGAAGTTTCCACAATCAGTGATGGTTTGGGGAGCCATGCCATCTGCTGGTGTAGGTCCACTGTGCTTTATCAAGACCAACGTTAGCGCAGCCATCTACCAGGAAATTTTAGAGCACTTTATGCTTCCTCTGCCAATAAGCTTTGTGGAGACGTAAATTTAGTTCTCCAGCAGGACTTGACACCTGCCCACACTGCCAAAAGTACCAATACCTGGTTTAAAAACAACAGTATCACTTTGCTTGAATGGCCAGCAAACTCGCCTGACCTTAACCCCATAGAGAATCTATGGGGTATTGTCAAGAGGAAGATGAGAGACACCAGACCCAACAATGCAGACGAGCTGAAGGCTGCTATCAAAGCAACCTGGGCTTCCATAACATCTCAGCCACAGGCTGATCGTCTCCATGCCACGCCGCACTGATGCAGTAATTGATGCAAAAGGAGCCCGACCAAGTATTGAGTGCATTTACTGAATATACATTTCGGATTTTAAAATCATTTTTCTAGCTGGTGTTATAAAGTATTCTAATTTACTGAGAAAACGACTTTTGGGTTTTCATTGGCTGTACGCCATAATCATCAACATTAATAGAAATAAACACTTGCAACAGATCACTCTGTTTGTAATGACTATATAATATATGCGTTTCACTATTTGTATTGAAGAACTGAAATAAATTAACTTTTTGATGTTATTCTAATTTTGTGAGAAACACCTGTATGTTATCAGCGTCTGCCCTTCTGGTACAGGTTGACCAATAATTTAGTAAACAGAATAATAGTGAACACTTCAGTAGTTTACCTCCAAATAAGCTGTCAAGTTTGGGTCCCATCTTGTAACGTAATAGAATCGGCAGGTTAGCATGTGATCGGCACCACCTGTGCAGGGATTCAGCTCCAGTTTGGATTTCTTTTCACAAGAGTCTTTCACTAACAAGGTTAGTTCTTTGCCTAGATTAATAGGAAAGAGATAATTTCACCATATTTTCGGAAACAATAATTATGTGTATTTGTCTCTGGTGTCTGAATAGGACAACATGGATGTAAAGTTAAACAAGAGTAGCTTGTGTAAAGACCAAGACAAAAGAGATGACCACATGCCAGAGATCCCCACCCAAGTGCTTAGTCACAGCGTCTTGGCTTTACAACCACCAACATTCATACGTGGGCACCAATTATTATGCACTAGTGGCATATAATTTTTATACACGTGATTGAAAAAGTTAGTTACTGGCATGCTGATCGGGCACCACCATTGCAGCCTATGATCGGCTGCAGAAGTCACACATGAAGATAACATGTCATCACTGGAGGTATGACCCTACTGGGGACCAGAGAAATGTTAGCAGGAGGCTGGTAAGATCTGCACTTCTTTGAATATTTTATGCAAATTGCCTCTTCAGAGAAAAAGAAGATTTAAACTCTATAGCGCCACCTGTTGGAAGCAGCGATCCTACAAGTCACAATCAACCCTTTAACGAGTCGTGCAATATGACTTAGGATAAAAGCCAAACCAGTATCTCAATTCGCAGTTCGGTGTTTCGGGCTGTTGGCCCTCGTCAGTGCGAAGCATGAGAACTGATTTGGCTAGGTTAGAGGCTCTGGACTGGGGTCTAAGGGGTAACGTTTCTCCTTATGGAGAGTGACATACCAGCTCTGGCTTGTCAAGGTAAGGAGGCTTATTCGCCATGCAATGCTCTGGGAAATATAATATGCAAATTGCCTCTTCAGAGAAAAAGAGGACTTAAACTCTATAGTGCCACCCAGTAGTGTAGCTACCGGGGGGCCAGAGGGTGCGGGCGCCCCGGGCCCGGTGCTCAGAGGGGGCCCACCCGGAGCTACGCTACTGTAACAGTTACCTTCTGTGGCAGAGCAGGGAGAATCGATCTCCCTGCTCTGCCGCCGGCCGCTATGGGGCCCCTGAGCAGGCGGGGGGGGGCCCGATGCCAGCAGTGGGCCCCCACCTGTCATCACAGGGTCAGCTGTACCGGCATTTAGCCGATACAGCTGATCGCATTGATGGGAGAAGGAGCGCTGCACTCCTTCCCCCATCATCCCCCTGTCAGCGTCTGATGTCGGTGACGCTGACAGCAGCCGCGATGAGTCACTGCCCGGCACCCACTGTCAGGAGACAAGCAGGAGCTCAGAGCAGCGCTGGAACCAAGAAGAAGAGAGGTGAATATTTTTTTTTAAGAGGTGCTGCCTTATACTGCCTAATACTAATGGGTCTGCCTATGGGGGGGTCTGCCTAATACTACAGGGTCTGCCTATGGGGGGGTCTGCCTAATACTACAGGGTCCGCCTATGGGGGGTCTGCCTTATACTACAGGGTCTGCCTATGAGGGTCTGCCTTATACTACAGGATCTACCTATGGGGGTCTGCCTAATACTACAGGGTCTGCCTATGGGGGGTCTGCCTAATACTACAGGGTCTGCCTAATGCTACAGGGTCTGCCTATGGGGGGTCTGCCTTATACTACAGGGTCTGCCTATGTGGGGGTCTGCATTATACTACAGGGCCTGCCTATGGAGGTGCTGCCTTATAGTACAGAGTCTGCCTATAGGGGTGCTGCCTTATAGTACAGGGTCTGCCTATGGGGGTGCTGTCTTATACTTCAGGGTCTGCCTATGGGGGTGCTGCCTTATAGTACAGGGTCTGCCTATGGGGGTGCTGCCTTATAGTACAGGGTCTGCCTATGGGGGTGCTGCCTTATAGTACAGGGTCTGCCTATGGGGGTGCTGCCTTATAGTACAGGGTCTGCCTATGGGGTGCTGCCTTGTGCTATAGAGTCTGCCTATGGGGGGTGCATTATACAATATAGAGTAGGCCTATGGGGGGTGCATTATACTATATTGAAGACTATCTAGTACATTATACTATATTGAGACTATCTGGTGCATTATACTATATTGAGGACGATCTGGTGCATTATACTAAATGGAGGCCATCTAGAGGGGCATCATACGAGGGGGGATTACAGTGTTGGAGCCATCAAACAGTTTGGAGGCTACTAAGGGATCGGTATACTGTGTATAAAAGAGCATCATACTGTGTATAGTGGAGCTGTACAGGGGAGAGACTCGGGACATTATTAAATGTAAAGTGGGCACTTATCGGTATAGGGGAACTCAGGTTACAGTGACTATCAAAGGGGCACACAGGGCAATATTACTTTCTAGGGGGCAAAATATGGGCACTGTTTTCTAGGGCACTTGCACCCGGCATTACTATAATGAGAGGGGTGCCTTAGAATTTAGAGGGCACACAGAACCACACAGCAGGTGCAGTAATAGGGACACATACAGCAGCAGCGGCTCAGTATTGGGGTATCAGGGGCAGTAATAGGGACACATACAGCAGCAGCGGCTCAGTATTGGGGTATCAGGTGCAGTAACAGGGACACATACGGCAGCAGCGGCTCAGTATTTGGGGTATTAGCAGGATGAGGAGTTTGTGCAGGTTGGGAATAGATGGTGATGGGGCTGGAATATGAGAAGTGAAACGTGTATTTGTTGTATTCTCTGCAGACGAGTCCTGGCTGGAAGAAGTTGTCATGTCGGTCTGGGCCAGATGGAAAAGACGGGAAAAGTGACGACTCAATCATAAAGATTGTCAGCGGTAAGTCATTATCTGTAACTGTGCTGTGATCTGTTATATGTTCTGTAGGACTGGTATCTACCACTGACCATATGGCGGTAATATCAATGTTGGTCTTTGTATAGAGATTATTTTCAGTAACAGCGCTGTCATCTGCTGAGGTTCTCTCCACTATTAGGGGGCGTCACCGAATTGTAATCAAGGTTACCTGGTTAGAGGCCCACTCAGAAGCTTCGCCCCCCTGAACCAAAACCCTAGCTACGCCTCTGGCGCCACCTGTTAAAAGTAGCGATCCTACAAGTCACAATCAACCCTTTAACGAGTCGTTCAATATAGGGTTGACAAGACAGAGCTGGTATGTCACTCTCCATAAGGAGAAACGTTACCCCTTGAATATTTTAGACACTTTGATAGACATGCCTCAGCAGATACAAACGAGATGACAGAAGCTACTCTCACAGCAGCCCACCTTTCAGGTTTTCTGGGATCCTATGCTTGTCGACACAGATGTCCAGGCAGGTCATCTCTCTAGCCTGCAATCCAGAGAAGCAGAGTCACACAATATGTGAGGGTTAAATGCAAGTGCTGTACCATAGAGGATAAATCATGCAGCATACACTGTTCAATTGGACAGTCACAGTCCAAAATATACAAAATGTGCATGGTGATTGGAAGCATGTATCGACACAAATAAAATGGGGTCGTGAGTGAAGAGGTATGTTAGCAAGTGCCCACAAGTTGTAAAGGTCATATGACATAAGCATTGAGATAAAGATGAGGTTTATTCTAAAAAATTGCAGCAGCAGGGACCACACAGTTTGGGTCAGCAGCACAACGGTTCTGCTGGTCAGAACTGTGAATCAGATTAGTGTAGTAACCCACCCGGCAAGCAGGAAACTGAGAGGCACGGAGGGATTTGATTTGGTAGTGGGCTAAGTAACAAATGCAGACATTTCTGAGAATACGTGCCTTACATAAAATAGTGTACATTTTCAATCACATAATAACAAAACCGCTTGGTAAACCTAAGAGAACACATTTACAGAATTATACCCAGATATATGTGTGTGCTTACCACAATCACTCCATTCGTGAGTATCTTCTCACGGTAACCTTTGCTGAAATATAAAAATAAGGAAAATTAGGGACAGATTGTAAAAGTATGCGTATGTATGTGTGTATATTATTTATATAACGTTTACTCTGATTGTAGGTACGAGGAACTTACAATTCTTGCACTGTAAATTGCACTTGCAGAGTTTCCGGCCCCTAAAAAATAAAGACCCCAAATTTAATTCACATTTTTTTCCTATTTTCAGAACATAATCCTGCACATTTGAGCCGGTGCCCCGTTCCCCTTGGTCATTATAGGAGATTTGGTGTTAGAAATCACGGAATATACTTTTGAAAACATTCAAGTTATGGGAAGTGCATCAGGACATGGCTAATTTAAGAATAAAATAACAGCACCAATGGGATAAGAAAGCATGTGACTTACATTAGGGTTGAGACAGAACGTTTCCAGTTTAGTCTCTCCAATATGGATTTTTCCCACGTCAAACGTCAGTGTATAGAGCAGGTCATTTTTTGTGATCACGTCCTCGTCATGAAGCGTCAGATGCAACATGTTCTGAAACAGAAGTCATTTGCAGATATAAATATATATCTCATCTCAGCGACAGGACTGTAGAAGAAAGTGCTGATGCCAAATGTCTGCAAATACCCCAGAATAGTGATCGCTCTGTCCCCATTGCCATTCATCACCCTGTATAAATAGACCAGTAAAAAGGCACAAAAGACTTATGGGCACTCGATAGTGGTGGATTGATGGGCTGGAATTACAAAGTCTAGATCCACCATAAATAAACGAGAAACAGAACCTTGCCTGCGAAATAAGGGCTCACGTAGACGTCCGTGTAACTTGTGTTAGATAACCTGAATGAGACAGCCTCATAGGCACATATGAGGCTATCAAGCTTGGGTCAGGAGGCCCTCAGAAAGTCCATGCAGGTCAATGAGTCCGCGTAAAACATTGGACTGCTATTAGCATAATTATGGGGGAAATTTTGGAGTTGGCTGTTTTATGAGTAGATTATAGGAAAGCAAATTAGGAAATCTTGTAATGGTAAGAGATTACTGTAATTATTGCAGCTCACCCTTGGGCGTCACGTGGCCTCCATACTTTTGAATTGCAGATCTCCAGACTTCTCCATAACTGGGCAGATTTCCTGGTCAGAGTGTTATGAAATCTGTGTGACATCTGGCTGATGTCCCTCTTATTTTTGGGGATATTTGCATTTACTAATAGTCTGTAAAGAATTATAACCACTACAGAAAGCTTGCCTCTGCCTCTTACCTTCACATTATTGCAGAGGGTAAACTCAAACGTCTCATTCCACACAGGGTCACTGGTGTTTGATAATGTCCTTGTCTGTAAGGTCCTATTGGTGCAGGTCGGCAGCCACAGGCATACGTAGCAATCAGCACTGCTCACTGCAATGGAAAAGCAGCCATCTGATTAGATATCATAATTAATGAAGTTCTTTGGTTAAAACAAGTTGTCACCTATCCTATGGACCAGTGATGGCTGACCGCTAGGAGGCGCACCAATCAGCACAGCCAGAACATACAACCACATGAGGGAACTTATATCGCTAATCTAAAACGAAGCAGCAGGTCAGATGCCCAATTCACCAGTCTAGTCATTCTCTTTACCGGGAAAAGCCGGGCACAGCGCTCGGCAGACCCATAGGGAATGAATGGAGCTGTGGTCCGAACTGGCGCACCGCCGCCCCATTCTAACAGGAATGAAAGTTTGCAATTGTGCAGATCGTTGCAGTGGTCGAACCCCAACCAATCAATACTCTATAATTATACCAATACTCATTCATACAAATACTCCATCATACTATTATACCAGCATGTAGCAGACACCTTGCAACCTCTCATACGTACTCAGGTCAGCCCATGGAATATGTGCGGCCTGCACAACCTTCACTGTTAACAAGCTGAGTGCACTGTCCTCCTGTAATGAGAGAGATGTATCAGTACAATAATCAACAGTATATGAACACCATATTATATTAATCAAAACTGATTATTACATTTATCAAAATTGTGCAGAAATTGTATACAATTGTACAAGCCATTGTTGGCAGTAATGGATGAAATACTTATAAATTACCTCTAGCGGCTAATGCATCACATTGGATAATTCTTGGCTATGGCGCCAGACAATACCCCTCACCAGAAGATCAGTATTAAATAAATTTATGCCCCTTCCTCCATCATGCAGCCTCCATTGCAACCCGTCCAATACTACCCATAATAAAACTAGAGAGGAGAATACAGAGCCATCCAAATCGCAGTTTTCCCGACTTACCAAGAGGAAGAAGATCGACTTGCAACTCAAAGCCTATGGTGTTATATCTACATGTGGACACTTTTTGGGGTCAGACGTTACTATTTAAAGGGGTTGTCTACTCCTTTTTTTCTCTTAAAAATGGGTCCATTCTCCTCTACTGATGCCAAACTGCACCTCAGTATTACTGACCAGGTCCCCCAGCCAGTTTCCTTGCTCCCTTTTTCAGACAGGATGACCATTGGTGATCCTGCCCCCCAGCGTGATGAGGAGCAGAGGTGCAGCTGGGTGATCAGTAGGCGAGTCCATGTTTTTTGGCTTTTTTTAAGTTAACGGAAGGAAAAAAAAAAAGGGTGGACTGTCCCTTTAGGTTTGCTCTCTTTGTAACCAAAGAAGCTCCAGGCACAAGCCTTGATGACAGCTGTATAGACAATGTGGAAGAACAGCAATAAAAAATGATAATCCGTTCCATTAGAGATGATGTGACTCATCCCAACGCTACTCCTTCCAAACAACATCTACTGTATATGTACAAATATTGTTATAGACATGGAATCTGAAAGTACCGTCCTACTAATAGCGTCTATGACTTTCTAATCTGCTGAAAAATAAACATTATTTTACAATTTTTGTGTCTCGAAACAAAGAAACAGTGTCGGGATGGGCCGACTAACCAGTCTTTCCAGAAATGTGCCCAGGTACTGTATACATGTATTGTGCCATAATGTGGGCGCAATACTTTCCCAAATCAGGCTGCTCCTCCTTCTATCTCCAGGCGTATAATCTTTATTCAACAATTAAGTGAAGTGTGTCGGCTTGCTGTGTAATGTTGCATAGCACCGCAAATCCCAGCCAACAGCATTTATGATTAACATGGTTTTTAATAATTTAATCACCACTCATGAGGTCACTTACAGCAAAAAATTAAGACCTCTAGAGGCCATCATTTAACCAACAACCGGCTTTTTAGACGAATGGTGATTGGGTTCATGAGTTTAAACATGTATATGACTAGCTCAGAAATACTGGCATAATGAAAACGGTCCATGAATGCTCATCAACTAAAGGCGAGGTGCCAACGTGACAATAAAAGATTTCTAGTATTCAGCTAATCAATAGATGAATAATCCAACATTGAAAAGTATACATATTGCATTATCTAAACTGTACACACTTTAGAAGTAATCCATCAGCGGGTTTTTCAACAGTGGGGGAAATAAGTATTTGATCCCTTGCTCATTTTGTAAGTTTACCCACTGACAAAGACATGAACAGTCTATAAGGGTAGGTTATTTCTAACATTGAGAGATAGAATATCAAAAATAAAATCCAGAAAATCACTGTGTATAAATTATATAAATTTATTTGCATTTTGCAGTGAGAAATAAGCATTTAATCCCCTAACAACCATTTGGGTATGTGCACACGTAGAATGATCCTCTGTGGATTTTTCCACAGCGGATTTGATAAATCCGCAGGGCAAAAACACCGCATTTTTCCTGCGGATTTATTACGGATTTACCGCGGTTTTTGTGCGGATTCCACTGCGGTTTTACACCTGCGGTTTTCTATTATGGAGCAGGTGTAAAACCGCTGCGGATTCCGCACAAAGAATTGACATGCTGCGGAATGTAAACCGCTGCGTTTCCACGCGTTTTTTTCCGCAGCATGGGCACAGCGTTTTCGGTTTCCCATAGGTTTACACTGTACTGTAAACTCATAGGAAACTGCTGCGGACCCGCAGCTGCGGATCTGCTGCGGATCAGCAGCAAAATCTGCATCGTGTGCACATAGCCTAAGAGTTCTGGCTCCTAAAAACCAGTTAGACGCTCCTAATCAACTCACTACCTGCATTAAAGACAGCTATCTTACATAGTCACAGACTCAATTAATCAGTCAGACTCTAACCTCTACAACATGGACAAGACCAAAGAGCTTTATAAGGATATCAGGGACAAGATCATAGACCTGCACAAAGCTGGAATAGGCAACAAAACCATAAGTAAGACGCTGGGTGAGAAGGAGACAACTGTTGGTGCAATAGTAGGAAAATGGATGAAATACAAAATGACTGTCAATCGACATCGATCTGGGGGACCATGCAAAATCTCACTCGTGGGGTATCCTTGATCATGAGGAAGGTGAGAGATCTGCCTAAAACTACACGGGAGGAACTTGTTAATGATCTCAAGGCAGCTGGGACCACAGTCACCAAGAAAACCATTGGTAAGACATTACGCTGTAAAGGTTTAAAGTCCTGCAGTGACCGCAAGGTCCCCCTGCTCAAGACGGCACATGGGCAGGCCCGTCTGAAGTTTGCCAAGTTTTGAAGTGTGCATAATGCATAACACACTGCGGGGCTGGGATTCACAAGCTGGGTGGCCGCACAGGCGCAGTCTGCGAGACTGCATCTGAGGTCAGACGGGCAGCGCTCACTGCGCCTGCCCCAGGCAGAACAAAATAGCGCAGGTGCCAGATTTGATTTGAAAACAGCGGGGAGAGGACGGCACCCGGCACCGAAGAAGCCTTGAGTGACGGCAGTGTGGCGTGTGCAGCAGGGGGGTTAAGATCTGCCTCCAGGACTAAAGACAGGTATTTTTGCGAAATTATAAAACGCTTTATTTCTGCTTTGACTGCACCAATAACTAAAAGAGCCACCTTGTCAGAATGCAGCATTTCTGCTGCACAAGGTGGCTCTTGTAGTTTCTAACGGCTGAAGGGGGTGACAGAGTCCCTTTAATCCCATAGAAAACTTATGGAGGTAGTTGAAGCTCCGAGTTGCCAAGCAACAGCCTCAAAATCTTAATGATTTAGAGATGATCTGCAAAGAGGAGAGGAGCAAAATTCCTCCTGACATGTGCGCAAACCTCATCATCAACTACAAAAAATGTCTGTCTGCTGTGCTTGCCACCAAGCATTAAGGGTACCGTCACACATTGAAATTTTCATCGCTGCGACGGCACGATTCGTGACGTCGCAGCGTCGTATAATCATCGCTCCAGCGTCGTAGACTGCGGTCACACGTTGCAATCACGGCGCTGGAGCGATGCCGAAGTCCCCGGGTAACCAGGGTAAACATCGGGTAACTAAGCGCAGGGCCACGCTTAGTAACCCGATGTTTACCCTGGTTACCAGCGTAAACGTAAAAAAACAAACAGTACATACTTACCCGTCGGTGTCCTTCAGGTCCCTTGCCGTTTGCTTCCTGCTCTGAGTGCAGCCGTACAGTGAGAGCAGATCGCAGCACCGCTGCGCTCTGCTCTCACTTTCCGGCCGGCACTCAGAGCAGGAAGCAAACGGCAAGGGACCTGAAGGACACCGACGGGTGAGTATGTACGGTTTGTTTTTTTACGTTTACGCTTGTAACCAGGGTAAACATCGGGTTACTAAGCGCGGCCCTGCGCTTAGTTACCCGATGTTTACCCTGGTTACAAGCGAAGACATCGCTGGATCGCTGTCACACACAACGATCCAGCGATGTCAGCGGGTGATCAAGCGACGAAAGAAAGTTCCAAACGATCTGCTACGACGTACGATTCTCAGCAGGGTGTCTGATCGCAGTAGCGTGTCAGACACAGCGATATCGTAACGATATCGCTAGAACGTCACGAATCGTAACGTCGTAGCGATGGAAATTTCAATGTGTGACGGTACCTTAAGTCTTGTTTTCCAGCAGGATCAAATACTTATTTCTCACTGCAAAATGCAAATAAATGTATATAATTTATACAATGTGATTTTCTGGATTTTATTTTGGATATTCTATCTCTCAATCTTAAAATTAACCTACCCTTAAAATTATAGACTGTTCACGTATATGTCAGTGGGCAAACTTACAAAATCAGCAAGGGATCAAATAATTATTTCCCCCACTGTATGTAATCTGAGAGCAGCATGATGCAGAGGCAGAGACCCTGATTCCAGCGATGTATCACATACTGGGTGGTTTGGTGCAGTTTTGTTAGAATCCCTATTTTTTCTGCAGTGGATGCATGCAGAGCTCAAAATGCTGAGCTGTGTATAACCCCTCCCAAACCCCTGATTGGCAGCTTCCTGTGTACACTGTCAGCAATCTGCCAATCAGTAGTGGGGGTGAGGTTACACAGGGCAAAGCATTCAGAGGACTGCCAGATCTGCAGCCGATAAAACAAAACTTTTATCAAAACTACAGCAATAAGTGACATAGCTGGAATCAGGTTCTCTGACTCTGAATTATGTTGCTCTCAGATGGGGCAGCAGAAATCTGTTGACATAAATATAGGCGATGTAATAAAGCATTTAAAAAATATTTTAGTAAAATCATGATATGTTATCATCTATCAAATATTTTCAAATAAAACCTTGCGCAAGGGGACTGGATATGTAAAAATTAATAAACTCTGTAAAACTCACCTACTGGCATCCACCTGGATCCAGCATATGGACAGGGAGTGGAGAAATTACTTTTCAACCAGCAGCCAAGACCACGATGGCCTGATGACTGAGCAGCATGTCATCATAAAACATCCAATGTTGTGCTGCTTGTAGTCACCTGACCACTGCAGGCAATCCCAAGGAGTAGTCCGACGGCTGGTTGAACAGTGATGTGTCTTTTTTCAGTCCCTGGGCAAACCACTGGCCTGTGGTGGATTCAGGTGGGTGACAGTAGGTGAGTATTAATGGGTTGCTCAGTGGTTAGCCCAGCGGCACTGGGGTCCTGGGTTCAAATCCCACCAAGAACAACATCTGCAAGGAATTTTTATGTTCTCTTTATGTTTTCTTTTACTCTAATCTGTATGGTGCCTTAAATGTCTGGTGTATTTAAGACATGCATCTATCGCCATGACATGGGCTCCTCCAACCACCATCGCACCTGATGAGGCAGCCACCAGAAATGGAGGCACAGCATTGGGGTGGGCGCAGGTCCCAGAGGTGGTTCCTGCATCTATTAGACATTTAGAACATATTGCGTATGCATGCCATAAATGTCAAAGATGGAAACGCGAGCATAAAGCGAGCCATATTATTCAAGTATAACTACAGAATAAAGAAATGTATAACGAAAAGACTGCAGGCAATAAACCTCTCCTCCTCATACATTAAAGAAAGCCATAAATAAAACCCATAATAAAGATGTGCACACATCAATACATGACCGAATGATGGCCTGTGGTTAGCAATGACTAATGACTAGTTATAGGTGGTTATTAAGTATGACAACTAGTTACAGGTTATTACTAGAGGGAGGTCTCCTGGTCCTGAAGACTGGGATACTTAAAGCCGATTCATCAAGAACTGGCGTTTTATGCACCTGGAGCAAGATGCACCAAATCCATTACACAGTGTGCTCCTCTTATTTCATTTGGTGCCAATGTAAGAAATGTACACCACAGTTATGAATTAGAATATATTTCCGTTGCAATTTACGCCGCTTTTTTCGGCGGTGCTTGGCCATATCCCTACCTTCTAAGCTCCATCCACTTTCTAAAAAGTTGGTGGAATTGGTGGAACTTGGAGTTAAAATGTCAAAAGGGGCAACATTCTTCTGCAGCTAGGAGTTGAAAAAAAGGAAGAGATGTTGCAAACCGTTTCACGCCAGAATTTTTGTGCGTAAAACTGATGAATTTGAGCCTAAAAGTGACAGCTAGTGGGAACTACACCACGTACAACTTTTTCTTTAAGCCTCCAAGGCTCTTTGCAATTTACATTCATTGTATGTAGTCAATAGTAAATAGCAAATGTATTAATACAGTTAAAGAAAACACATACATAAGCAAAAAGGACACATTCATGGCATAGGTTGCATCTACAGCTCTGTCAAAAATTAAGAAACCACCACATCAAAGCCCTGTCATGGGCAGCCCAATCTCCAGCCCTGAACCCCATTGAAAACCTCTGGAATGTAATCAAGAGGATGATGGATAGTCACAAGCCATCAAACAAAGAAGAACTGCTTACATTTTTGCACCAGGAGCAGTGTGAAAGACTGGTGGAAAGCATGCCAAGACACATGAAAGCTGTGATTAAAAATCATGGTTATTCCACAAACTATTGATTATTGTTTCTAAATGATTATGAACTTGTTTTATTTGCATTATTTGAGGTCTGAAAGCACAGGGTTTTTTTTGTAAGTTTGACCATTTCTCCTTTTCAGAAAAAAAATAAAAAATGTATTGCTTGGAAATTCAGAGACATGTTGTCAGAAGTTTATAGAATAAAAGAACAATTTACATTTTACTCAAAAATATACCTATAAAGAGAAAAGTCAGACAAACTGAAAATTTTGCAGTGGTCTCTTAATTTTTGCCACAGCTGTATATAAAAGTCTAGTGTATGGACAGGTTCAACAAAAGCTGGGATTATTTACTAGCCATCACTGTGATTAATTCCCGCATTGTTTCACAATAGATATGGATTCTGCTAAATTAGGTGGACATTCAGATCTTATTTTGGCATAGAGAAGACATATTGCTATAAAGAATCACAAACATAGATGATCCTAGTACCATAATCGTCAGAGGTCACTGCCATGAGAAAATAAATGTCAATGGCCACTGTCCTAAAAATAAACCAGAAATGTCATAGGTCACTGCACACTAGACCAGAAACATCAGAGGCAACTGTCGCCTATACCAGAAACGTCAAAGGCCACTGCCCAGAGACCAGAAACGTCAGAGGTCACTGCCCCAAAACCAGAAATGTCAGAGGCCACTGTTCAGAGAACAGAAACGTCAGCGGCCACTGCCTCGAAACCAGAAGCGTCAGAGGCCAATAGCCATAGAATCGAAATGTCAGAGACCCACTGCCTTATACCTCAGAAACATCAGAGGCCACTGCCCCATACCAGAATCATCAAATGTCACTGCAAACTCTACCAGAGACATCAGAAGCCACTGCCAGACCAGAAACATGCCTCGAGAAAAGAAACGTAAATGGCCACTGCCCCTAGACAAAAATGTCAGACATCAAAGCCCCAAGACCAGAAACATCAGAGGCCACTGCCCCAAGAAAGGAAATCTCATTGGCCACTGTCTCCAGACCAGAAATGACAAAGGCCACTGCCCAGGGACCAGAAGCGTCACTGGCAACTGCCCCAAGACCAGAACCGTCACTGGCAACTGCCTGAGACCAGAACCGTCAGACATCAATGCCCCGAGACCAGAAACATCAGATGCCACTGAACCGAGAAAAGAAATGCTATTGGCCACTGCCTCCACACCAGAAATGTCAGAGGCCGCTGCCCTGAGACGAAAAATGTCATAGGCCACTACCCCGAGACAAGAAGCGTCACTGGCAACTGCCCCGAGAACAGAACCGTCACTGGCAATTGCCCCAACACCAGAAACATTAGAGGTCACTGCCACAAGACCAGAAACGTCAGAGGCCACTGCCCCTGATACCAGAACATAAACGTCAGTGGCCACTGCCCCGAGACAAGAACAAACATCAGCGGACACTGCCCCGAGGCCAGAACAAATGTCAGCGGACACTACCCCAAGAAAAGAAACATCAGAGGCTACTGCCCCTCAGACGAGAAATGTCATAAGCCACTGCCCCAGATCATAAATGTGAGAGGCCACTGCACTCTAGACCAAAAACAACAGAGGCAACTGTCCCCTAAGCCAGAAACATCAAAGGCCACTGACCTGAGACCAGACATGTTGGTAACCACTGCCCCGAGACCAGAAATTCTGGTGGCCACTGCACTGAGACCAGAAACGTCAGTGTTGCATGATCCAAAGACATTGAGTCCATTATTCTCTGATCCTCATATGATAGATCAAAATAAAATGTATCTACGTAGATTTACATAACTTTACTATAATCCATGAAGTAACTACTATATCACAAATGAAAGTCAAATTATGTGAAGCAGAATATTCATGGTAATGAAATATAATTTCCAGAAGATATAAGAATAAATAACTCAAGACTCACGCGATAGGAGATAGCAGAAGGTCTCCGAGCCATCCTTGTAGTGGGAGCACCGTGTTTATTCCATTGGAGTCAGGTGAATGAATATGGGAATATTACCAAATGTCACTCGCTGACAATAAAAGATGAAACTCCAGAGTGAGCATTGTAGAAAGATTAGAGAAGATGTAAATATACATTGCTCACCACGCCTGCCTCTAAATTATAGGCACCATTACATGCAAACACCTCCTTCATTCTACACATCAAAGATCATCAGCAAGGTATGGCTGGGAGGAGGCGCACGGGCCATCTATATAATTCATATTAACGGCAAGCCAATGAGCAATGAACTCTGACACCTACTTGCAGAAAGGAAATTATAGCATTATTTATGTGGCTTTCTGACACAATTCAAGAAAGACTAACAGTGAAAACTGCAACAAAAGAAAAAGCAACGTGTCCTTTCCGCCTGGAGAAAGGGCATGTGCACACAAAGTCTTCTCGTTTATTTATCAGTTTATCGGTATCAGTTTCTGCTCAAAAAGCTCCTCGAAATAACTTGAGGGTATATAAACATAGTTTTTAAGGAGGTTTTTGGAGCCTGAAAAAAATGAAAAAGCCTGAAAAATCGCTAAAAAAACTCTTAAATTGACAGTTCTAACACGATAAAAAAAAAAAAAGCCTGAGGTTTTTGTGCAATTTTTATTGCAGATTTTGACTCTACACTGTTTATAGCTGAGGCTTTTTTCCTTAATTCTAATTTGTTTGTGGCCACATATGGAGCTTTTTATCAGGCGTAAAAGGCTTCACGAAATCAGTTGCCGTTTCTTTTACACTTGGAGGAGTGGCAGAACAAAAGCTGCATTTGCGTGCAATACAGATACGTTTTCCCATTTTAATGCAAGGAAGGTTATTTAAATTATATTTGAAGCAGATTCTTTTAATGAGATTTTTGTGAATGTTTTTTTTTCTCTGCTTCTAATTCACTCACTGGCCACTTTTATAGCTGTTTTAATTGAAATAGAAACGCTTTGATTGCAGATTTTTTTCTCACGCTGAAAAACAGCATCGTGTGCACCATGTACGGTACATGTTTTTGCACTTAAATCAACAGTAACATCATTCAAAGAGTATTTTATGTGGTTTTGGAGCAGAATGTGCTAAACAATCCTGGTCACGAACCCCAGTGTGAAGATACCTTAATAACATACACAAGTCGTGCACTGGAGTGACTATAATTTAGCATTGCCACGATTTTTTTTTATTAACATGGAACATAATGCAGCGCCCCAGAGTCCTGGTCGTTGCAGTACTGTGGATCCGCCACTACAGGGAGCCATGGTGCGTTCGATGGCACTGAAGGAGTTCATCTGACCAGGTATCACAGACACCAATATGTTTCACAGCAGGGCCTCCGGGGGGAGCTAAGGGTTCTATTCATTAGGCCACTCCCCACCATAGTGGGTAAACTGGGGGTCAGGCAGGAAGTTAGAGGAGAAAGCTGACTGGATTGAACGAAGCAACACCTTGTGGCAGAGGGTGTTGTGGAGGAAGAGACAGTAGGGTCTCTGTCAGGGGTGGGATCCTGACAGAGGCTTGGCATTGGAAAGAACGTAACGGGACCGTGCCTGCTCAGCATAGCGGCGGTGCCCAAGAAAGGACTAGAAGCGAGATAGATTGTGCTGAGTGAGAAACGAGATCAAGCAAAAAGGAGAATACCAGTAGGGGTCATGCTGTAGGACCGGAGCAACATCCTACTGAGGCGCATTACCGGTGGCCGGAACGCCGAGGGAGTGGAATAGCATACAGCTTCAAGCCATACTCCAAACAGCGGCAGGGCAGTCAGTTTAAGGCGGGCTGTCTACCACATATCACCTATGAAGTCTTGGGGGGCAATTGCGGGAGAGGGGCGTCTCTAGGGTCCCGGAAGAACTCCAGGCCTACCTGACAAACGGGTGCCGTTCCAACCTGAATAACAGGGAGGGATGGAATACGAGAAGAACATCAGTGAATCGAGTTGTGAGGGAACTTAAGAAACAGACACAACAGTTGTGGGGTACTTTCCGTGAGCACAGCAGGGAAGGACTACAACACATAGCGCTAAGAAGGAGGGCACTGATTTCCACCTGTGAGGAGAACTCTGGAAGTGCCATCGGACCGACCGGACTTGCGCAGCCTGGTGAACCGTATTCTGGACTGCGGACTGAGAGATCTCCAGTAAAGAGGTAAAGAGACTGCAACCTGGTGTCCTCGTTATTTACCGCGACCTGCACCCCACAACTGCACCGCTACACCACCGTTACTGCACCATCATCATCACTTATTCTACCGGACGTTCCCCACTGACAGACAGGGCCACGGACCGGGTCTAGCCACTGTGACAACCCCAGGACTGAGACCCAGCGGCCCGGCTCCGGGTACCCCTAGGCCCTGCGGCGGTGTGGGGGCGCTCCAACTTGGCGTCACGAACAGGATCTACTTAAGCCTGAAGAATCAGGTCATGTGTGTCTTGGAACTGTGATTTGTTGTGCTTGAACTGTACTTTATTGCAAAGACTGTGTGCTACCATTGACCAAGAGAAGTTCCCGCCAAAAGCCGCCGCCATTGCTACTTCGGAGAAGAAGGAGGGCGTGCTATGGGAGGAGACTACCAGAATGGCGCGAGAAATGGATACCGCCCCCTGCGCTTCTGGCTGCAAGGAGATGACCTGCCTCAAAGCAGAGGACAACCTCCTGATTTGCAACGGCGGGAAGCGGGTGATGAAGAAGCCCGACCTCGGAGAAATGGCGGAGTCAGATGCATGCATTGCCACCGATCAGCAGATCATGATGAAGAACAGCGAGTGCCGGAACGGGGAAGGAGCAGTCCCGGCTTACCCTCGTTCACTAGAGGTGGACCCGTGTCCTCTACAGCCGGCGGATCCGAAGCCTTTGGAACAGATAGCGGAGCCGAGTCCCCCAATCCTGGCCTCGGAGTCAGCGGAGGAGGAACCACAGCGAGCGAAACAGCGTTCGGGGACCGCATCGGAGGAGCCGCGGTCCGGGCTGCGGCCGATTCCAGCACCCTTGTTAATGGACCAGATCGGCATCGATGGAACCACATCAGGCGCAGGTACGGAAAGCGCCCCTGCGCCCCCCACGAGCCCGCTTCCACGATCGGCCCCCATCTCAGTGAGGGTCGACGCTTCTCGGCGGGGTTAATGGTATTACCCCCCGATGCCCTGGGAAGGATGGTGCCACCGCTGCCGACTAGAGTGGGGGAACCTGTGGATGTGAGCCCAGACGGGGTAGTTCTTCGGTGGGACAACCCCTGGGTTGGGACAGATGGATCCCGGGAGAACGGATTCACTCTTGCGGTGCTTACGTGGGAACAATATAGACAGTGCTTGATCCTACATTGGGAAGGACGGAAAGAGGTCGAGTTGATGGGTCCATTGAAAGTACAACAATCCCCTCCGGCATGGGATGACCGAGACGCGGTCAGGCGGGGAACTGTGTTGGCCTACCATGTAAAAAGGGGATGGGGCCTCATACATGAGCCGGGATTGGATACTGATGTTTTTGTTGCGCACTGTAACGTAAGGACTCCCTGCTGTGGCCGAGGCGGAGAACCGTTGCAAAAGGGGGATCAGGTGACCTACAACCGCCACCAGAACCCGCTCGGGTGGTATGCACGGAACGTTCGGCGGTGTATGTCTGGAGCCGCGACACTCACTACTCCGGACCTGGTCCCAGGAGCACCCGACCTTGTCACCATTGCAACGGTGCGCCTAGTAGCAGCCACCGAGTTGGCCAGCCGAGTTCACCTTCACGTTCGGGCCACGGGCACCGGCGCCACGGCAGCCGGAGGCCCGGACCCCCGGCCACCTGAACAAGAGTAAACCTCGGAAACCCGAAAATGTAAATAGTTTTCCAGTTAACTGTTTGTGTACTGTTTGCTGCTAAACCCGCTCAGGGTTAACTCTTTATGGATCCCTTAGTTGACCCGGGATCCCTATTGTTTGCTTTTCCTACCAGTTTTGCACAAGTTTTACAAACTGAGAAATCATGAACAGTGCATGATCCAAACTTTCTTGTAAATAGTTTGCACCTTCTTAAAGGCGCTTTCTCCTGGTTTTACTTAAAGACTCTTTGCGAAGATACCGTTCTGGAACCTTTGCTGAGCGGGGACTGGTAGGCTGAGAAGACGAGCTACCTCAGAAAGACTTGATCCCCTCTTAAAGGGGATGTTTGACCTGAACTTGAAAAGTGATACTGTTTTAGAACAGTAATATGATGATGCTCTGGAAGAAATGTAACTGTTTTTGCATAAAGAAAAGTTATGTGTGTTTAATCTGTTTGAAATGTGAAACCTAGATAATGTTCTTTAAAAAGAAAGATGCAGAGAGCCCGTAGGGGAGGAATTAGAGTCCTGCATAGTTGAAAGAAAGGAAGTAATAACAAAGGTGAGGATAGAAGGTAAACCCTGAGTCCCCATAGAAAGTTAATAATGTGTTACTAAGGACAGTAAGTGAACCCGTAGGGGTTAGTGAGTGAGTCCTTATAGGAGCCAAGTAGAGCCGGCTCAGTGTTCTCAAACTGAAAGAAAAGTTATGTTCTATACTGTGTATAGTAGTTGAAAAGGCAGTAGGCCCTGGCTGAACGGGGCGGTCCTGTAATAGAAAGGAGAGGCAGTAGGTCTGGTGCCGTTAGGACAGGCGGTCCTGCAGATTCCAAAGAAGGCGAATGCAAAGTTAAAATACCTTATAATGTGATTATAGGAAGGTCTTTAGCGGATTAAGAGTGTATATCCTTAAAGGCAAAGTTAAATTATTGGTCAATAATGTTTGCACCTAGTAGAATACCCGGTTGGGTAATGAGAGTTAATTGTAGCCTGTTGCTATGATATTTAATTATGTTTGTAACGTTAAAGTGTCCTCACCTCCCATAAAGGGAAGCCTGTTCAAGTATACTTATTGTTTTGCACTCAACAAAATTGTATGTCTTTTTGCTAACCTGTATTGTTGTTTTCTTCCCAGTCCCGGAGTCCTGGTCGTTGCAGTACTGTGGATCCGCCACTACGGGGAGCCATGGTGCGTTCGATGGCACTGAAGGAGTTCATCTGACCAGGTATCACAGACACCAATATGTTTCACAGCAGGGCCTCCGGGGGGAGCTAAGGGTTCTATTCATTAGGCCACTCCCCACCATAGTGGGTAAACTGGGGGTCAGGCAGGAAGTTAGAGGAGAAAGCTGACTGGATTGAACGAAGCAACACCTTGTGGCAGAGGGTGTTGTGGAGGAAGAGACAGTAGGGTCTCTGTCAGGGGTGGGATCCTGACAGAGGCTTGGCATTGGAAAGAACGTAACGGGACCGTGCCTGCTCAGCATAGCGGCGGTGCCCAAGAAAGGACTAGAAGCGAGATAGATTGTGCTGAGTGAGAAACGAGATCAAGCAAAAAGGAGAATACCAGTAGGGGTCATGCTGTAGGACCGGAGCAACATCCTACTGAGGCGCATTACCGGTGGCCGGAACGCCGAGGGAGTGGAATAGCATACAGCTTCAAGCCATACTCCAAACAGCGGCAGGGCAGTCAGTTTAAGGCGGGCTGTCTACCACATATCACCTATGAAGTCTTGGGGGGCAATTGCGGGAGAGGGGCGTCTCTAGGGTCCCGGAAGAACTCCAGGCCTACCTGACAAACGGGTGCCGTTCCAACCTGAATAACAGGGAGGGATGGAATACGAGAAGAACATCAGTGAATCGAGTTGTGAGGGAACTTAAGAAACAGACACAACAGTTGTGGGGTACTTTCCGTGAGCACAGCAGGGAAGGACTACAACACATAGCGCTAAGAAGGAGGGCACTGATTTCCACCTGTGAGGAGAACTCTGGAAGTGCCATCGGACCGACCGGACTTGCGCAGCCTGGTGAACCGTATTCTGGACTGCGGACTGAGAGATCTCCAGTAAAGAGGTAAAGAGACTGCAACCTGGTGTCCTCGTTATTTACCGCGACCTGCACCCCACAACTGCACCGCTACACCACCGTTACTGCACCATCATCATCACTTATTCTACCGGACGTTCCCCACTGACAGACAGGGCCACGGACCGGGTCTAGCCACTGTGACAACCCCAGGACTGAGACCCAGCGGCCCGGCTCCGGGTACCCCTAGGCCCTGCGGCGGTGTGGGGGCGCTCCAACTACATGGTGCGGGTTGGCAAGCATATAAAACCTTAAAGGGCATCTGTCTGCAGTTGTTGTTATGTAACCTGAGTTCAGCATGATGTATGGGCTAAGACCTTGATTCCAGCGATGTGTCAATTAAATGCCTGTGTGTTGCTGTTTGAATAAAATCAGTGTTTTTTTCAGCAGATTATCACTAAAGGACTAGGTGTTTTGTACCTTCTATTCAACTGCTCACAGAACCCCACCCCCACTGATTAGTAGCTTTTGTCAATAAATGTGCACAGAAAGCTGCCAATCAGTGGTGGGGGTGGAGTTATATACAGCTCAGCATTCAGTGGACTGCTAGATCTGTTGCAGAGAAAACTGTGATTTTATCAAAATGACAGCATGTAGACCAGCAAGTGACACATCGCTGTAATCAGGATCTCAGCCCCTACATCACGATTCTCCGAGATTACATAGCAAAAACCTGTTGGTTGATTGCTTTTCACTCATACTGATTAGCTGTAGACAAAACAAAAAAATAATAAAATCACACAATACCATTATATACATGGCGGAAAGACGGATATCCACCTTTACTTAAGACTACAGGACTACAGGTGAAGGGATGTTTACCGTCATATTTAGGAATTGCTGTCAGAGATTACAGGAATAGATGATGGAATTACAGAGACAATTCTATGATGTGTTTAAAATTCTCAAATATTTTATGATAAGCAGGTCTGAGTCACCCTTAATCCTTAAATACTTAGCTAATGTCACATTAGTTATTATTCTTAGATAAGCATTAGCCTCCTTTATAGCAATTCTACAGGCCCCCATACACATTAGACTGGTGTTGGCCGATATCGACGAATTAGGCCAACAGTCTAATGCATATGACCAGCCGGATGGGAGACCGGCCGACTGAAGGTCGGGAGAGATGTCAATCGCGCATGTTCGATTTCGGACTGCCGATCTCCTGGAGGTAAGTTGCCGGCCGATGTGACAGTCAGCGGCTTTCCCATAGAGAACACAAAAGCGCTCAGACAAACGAATGCTCCTGTGTTAGGGCGAGTCGACAGAGCTGGCTGGTGTCCAAAGCATCGTCTAATGTGTATGGCAGTCAGTGATGTCTCATTCGCAACTTCTTTAAACTTCCTTTTATTGGGAAAATTATCTTAAATGTGTGTAATCGCTGATCACTCCTCCTAGCCAAATGGCCGATAAGGCGCACTTATACTTATCCTTCAGATTCCAAACGGTAACAACCCATCATTCTCAATAATTGTGCAGTGTAAATGGGTTGAGCAACGAGGTGTCCAAAAATGCTTGTCCATCGAGCATGAACACATTAATGCGAGTTCAACTTTCGAAAACTGTGAACTGTATATCAAGATTGGAAGCTCATTCAGCAAAAAGGAGAAGTCCTAAATAGGGTAGATGGTGTTCCAAGATAATAAAGCTTTAAATAGCAGTCAAGACATTGGAAGGAGTACGTACTAATGATTCTTAAAAAAAAAATGTCATTTTGCTAATTCGATTACATTTTCATTCAAAGGAAATGTTGAGTTGGAAAATTAAGTGGAAGGAAAAAGTGTGGTAGAAAAAGGTGCACAAGCACCTGGGATAACCGCAGCCTTGAGAGGACTGTTAAGAAAAGGCCATTGAAAAATTTGGGGGAAATTCACAAAGTGTGGACTGCTACTGAAGTCATTGCTTCAAGAGCCACCACACACAGACATATCCAGGACATGGGCTACAAGTGTCACATTCTTTGTGTCAAGCCACTCATGACCAATGTATATTCAGTAAATGCACTCAATACTTGGCCAGGGCTCCTTTTTCATCAATTACTGCATCAATGCGGCATGGCATGGAGCCGATCAGCCTGTGGCACTTCTGAGGTGTTATGGAAGCTCAGGTTGCTTTGATAACAGCCTTCAGCTCATCTGCATTGTTGGGTCTGGTGTCTCTCATCTTCCTCTTGGCAACACCCCATAGATTCTCTATGAGGATAAGGTCAGGAGAGTTTGCTGGCCAATCAAGCACAGTGATACTGTTGTTTGTAAACCAGGTATTGGTACTTTTGGCAGTGTGGACAGGTGCCAAGTCCTGCTGGAGAATGAAATTTCCATCTCCAAAACGCTTGTGGGAAGAGAAAAGCATGACGTGCTCTAAAATTTGCTGGTTGACAGATGCGCTGACATTGGTCTTGATAAAACACTGTGGACCTACACCAGCAGATGACAACGCTCCCCAAACTATCAATGATTGTGGAAACTTCACACTAGACCTAAAGCAGCTTGGATTGTGTGCTTCTCCACTCTTCCTCCAGGCTCTGGGATCTTGATTTCCAAATCAAATGCAAAATTGACTTTCATCTGAAAACAACACCTTGGCCACTGACTAACTGTCCCGTTCTTTTTATCCTTAGCCTAGGTAAGGTGCTTCAGGCCACTCCTTGTGAATCTCCCCCAAATTTTTGAATGGCCTTTTAACAATCCTTTCAAGGCTGTGGTTATCCTGGTTACTTGTGCACCTTTTTCTACCACACTTTTTCCATCCACTCAACTTTCCATTAATATGCTTGGATACAGCACTCTGTGAACAGCCAGCTTCATTAGCAATGACCTTTTGTGGCTTACCCTCATTGTGGAGTGTGTCAATGACTGCCTTCTGGACATCTGTCAAGTCAGAAGTCTTCCCCATGATTGTGGAGCCTACTGAAACAGACTAAGGGACCATTTTAAATGCTTAGGAAACCTTTGCAGGTGTTTTTTGTTAATTATTCTGATTTACAGAGATAATGACTTTTGGATTTTCATTGGCTGTAAGCCATAATCATCAACATTAACAGAAATAAACACTTGAAATAGATCACTCTGTTTGTAATGACTCTAGATAATATACGAGTTTCACTTTTTGTATTGAAGAACTGAAATAAATTAACTTTTTGATGATATTCTAATTTTGTGAGAAGCATGTTGTATATGTGCTTTCCATTTTTGACAATGCATACATGTTATATTTTATGGCTTTGTCCACGGAGACATGTTCCAATTTGGTCCAATTTGCAAATCAAACTCATGATTTCTGATAAATGGGGCTGAGAGCACTTGGGCACCATCCGTTACATATTGCATTGTGCGCTATAAGGGGCCTAATCTAAACGACAAATGAGACTAGATTTATCCTATGAAACACTGCATTGTGAAGTGAGACAAGTGTACACAGCTCCCATGCTGTATGAAAACCTTCCTCGCTGAATACACAGCGTGCTAAACCTGCTGACTCACCGCAGCAAGAATCTGTGATGAATCAACATACAATGCATATTTATCGGGATAATGAATGGCACGAGGCCACGCGGCACATTGCACTACATGCCCAATAAATATGTGTAACAGGTACAAACTATTTATGAGCAGAGGACAGAGCGAGAGGTGAAACCAAAAGGTGAATGAAAAATTATGTCAAATGAAAAAAAAAATTTGGCATGATTTACTGATTGCCATCCTCGGACTGCATGCTGAAAATAACCCTAAAGACTTTGGTGAATCCATGAATCACACTGACACCTTTATACAAATTCTAAGTTGTAACATTGGTGGCATATCCCTAAGGCATCATTCAGACGTCTGTTTTTCTCCACCTTCTCCTATGTAAAAATGTGAAAATTGGATCACACCTTGCATCCATTTTTTTTCACAGACTCATAGACTTGAATTACCAATTTTGATCCGACCTTTGAATCAAAATTGGATGTCTCCCGATTTTTTTCTGCATGGTCCGTGAAAAATCATGGACAGATTAACGACCCCAGACTATCAAAGGTACCAGGGCTAGCCGTGAAAACCATAGATGGCACTCGTATGTGAAAATAGGACATCTGAATGAGGCCTTAGGGTTGTTGTGAGCTCAATGCACTACAGCTGTGGATTTTGTAGCTAAAATGGTTCAGGTATATTTTGACAAGAGTCTGAGAATCCATCTTTTTTGAGAAGTTGGTCATCTCAATTTGTATTTCAGTTCAGCCCCAAAGTGTGAATTAGATACTGACCAGCCATGTATGTTTCACTCTCAAAACCATGCGGTGTTTTCAATGAAAACATACTTGAAAACAGGGGCAGAGGACAATGCAACAAGAATGACTAGCCCAAGAGGCCGGTCCCAGGCATTGTATTCTCACCCCACTCAGACTGCCAAATCTCTCACTCTGTGTATAAGGAGAGACCTATCAATGTAGATGAACGTGGGGGAGAGAAGACTTTTCGACCAGCTTTCCTAGACATATCATACCTCGGCCACAATTTTTTTTTTTTTTTTAAATCAGATAGATTTTTATTAATGAAATTCAAACAAAGAAACAGGGTCCTGACATTACAATGTCCAACAAGGTCACCTTTTCAATTACAGCGCATCCCCTCCCCCCTCTTATAGAAACATCAGCAACAAATACTCAGAAGTACATCCTTCTTTCGGGATCATCTTCTCTCCCCCCACGGTATCCACAATGCATTGAACGTTTTTTTCCCCTTTTTCTTTTAGCACAAATACCTTTTTCCATATTTACAATAAAGTCTTATTGTCTAAAAAATTCTTGTATCATCGGCGGTTCTTCATTTATCCAATGCCTAGTTATTAATTTACGTGCAATGTATAACAACCTAGCTATCGCTAGCTATCTGAATCTCCTCTACATAACCTAAAATACAAACCACAGGTTCCCTCTCACTTCAACAGTCATACACTCCCTCTATAGTGTTAATAACCGCTGTCCAGTATGAGTTCAGTCTGGAGCACTGCCACAACATATGTAAGATCGCGGCCCCATCAGCCTGACAACGAGGGCATTCAGAAGTCTGTCTCAGTCCAGCCCTATATAGTCTTTCAGAGGTCCTGTACACTCTATGGAACACATATATTTGTGAGAGTCTACCTGGCTCACTCAGTGACAATTGGGGTATGTATTCCATAATCGCCTCCCACTTATCCTCTTCTCTCGGTCCCAATTCGTCTTCTCACTTCTCTTTAGCCTTAATCGGGTAATTGTTTAAAAAGGTGTGTATTAAGTCCTCATAAATACCTGACATAACTCCTTTTGTTCCCCCATCACTACACACATAGTCCACCAATGTCTTTCTGGACCCTCATAGAAACCGTCTTACTCTGTGCTATGTAAGTGTGACAGAGCTGTCTATACTAGAATCTACAGGTCTCAGATAACTCATATTCCTCCTGTAGTTTCTCAAAAGTCACTAGTCCCCGTGAGTTCTGTAATTGGGCCATGTATTGAATTCCTACCCTCGTCCAGTTTTTAAATTCCCCCATTTTGTCAAATTCTGGCAGTTTTTCATTTTGACATAAGGGAGTAATTGGCCAGGGCCTCCACTCCCCTAATCCTTTTAATCTCCTCCCACACCTTGTGTACCAGGGCCAAAGTGGGGCATGACCGTCCCAGTTTTCTAAAACTACCTGCCTCCAGTCCTAAGCAAATGAGTCTCTCCCCAGTAACCGAGTCAATATCCGCCACACTGAACCCTTCTGTCTCTCTCCATCCCCTCAGCTGTTGGCCCTGAGCTGCTAGATAATAAATCCATGGACTTGGGAGTGCCAGCCCCCCTCATCCTTGAGCCTCTGTAATATTTCCAGTCTAATCCTCGTTTTTTTCCCCCCACACAAGATCCCTAAATATAGAATTGATTGTAAGGAACCACTGTTTAGGTAACCATATGGGGCATTGTGCAGCACGTACAACACCTGGGAAACAGCTTGGTCAGATTGTTAGCGCCAATTTTATTGCGAAGCCAGTCCTCAACAAATGCTGTAGGATCAGTCCCTTCTGCTTTTTCAGGGATGCCCACCAACCGCACATTGTTCCACCTAGATTGGTTTTCTAGATATTCAGTTTTATCAGCCAGAATGGTACACTGCTGCAGGCATTGAGTGTGGGACTTCCACAGCTTAGGCTACGTTCACATTTGCGGTCAGCGCCGCAGCGTCGGGCGCCGCAGCGGCGCCGCATGCGTCATGCGCCCCTATATTTAACATGGGGGCGCATGGACATGCGTTGTGCTGCGTTTTGCGCCGCATGGCCGCAAGCGTTGGACGCAAGAAACGCTTCAAGTTGCATTTTTTTTGCGTCCAACTTTCGGCCAAAAAGGACGCATGCGGCGCAAAACGCAGCGTTTTAGCGTGCGTTTTGCCGCGTTTTTGTTTGCGTTGTGCGCTGCGGCGCCGACGCTGCGGCGCACAACGCAAATGTGAACGTAGCCTTAGAGAGTTGGTCCTCCAGTGTGCTCACTCTTTCTTCCACCACCCCCACTCTGGTATCAGCCTTGTTAATGGCTGCCTGCATATTGATCATTTCCTCCTTTATACTGTCCACTCTCTTTGTAAGGGTAGTTAGTGCAGTTTTGCAAACCTAAACCAGATCGTATATGTCTCTCATTGTGGGCTCCCCTACTACAGGATTTTCAGAAGTCTCCTGCATCATGCCTTCCTGCTCCTATCTTCTCTCCTCTCCCTCTGGTCCCTCCTGTGCTGTATAGTCCTCCAGATCTTCTCCATCCAGTTTCTCCCCAGTCTCCTCCTCACCCCCTTCGGCCATCTTCTGCGCCGCTCCGTCCACCCACGCAAATCTTTCAAGTTTAGCAGCATTTTCAAGCTGCTTAGTGTATGCTGCATTAGCTGCATCAGATTTCTCCACTGCCTCCACACCATCTTCCTGTGGCCGCGCGTGCGCAGATGGAGCGCTCTGCTGCCCGGGGCTTCAGGAAAATGGCCGCGGGATGCGCACGGTATCCCTCGGCCATTTTCCTGAAGCCCCGGGCAGCAGAGCGCTCCATCTGCGCACGCGCGGCCACAGGAAGATGGCCGCCCCCACCGATCACCAGGGGAATAGCGCAGATCGCGCTCTTTTCCCTCCCCTGTGCAGTGGATTCTGGACTTGGGCATGCGCAAACCACTACGCCACCAACGGAAAAATAAGCAAGATCTGGGGGAAGACACCACACCCATCTGACCAGACCAGCCTGATTGACAGGCGAAAACGGCTACTTTGGTAACGTATTAAGGCAGCATAGGTGGGGAATCGGGGTCCACAAAATACACTATTGTAATGCACAGCTCAGGCCGTATTTAACAGTATTTTTATCTCATACGGAAAAAACGGGGTGACAGGTTCCCTTTAATTAGCCTGTTAGGGTTATGGCTCGTTCAATCTTATCGTTAGGAAAGGCCAGGTGATACAAATTTCCCAGCTTTATAAAAACCCAGCCTCCTCTAACCTTGTGAAAAATACAGCAGCCATGGGTTCTTCTAAACAGATGCATAGCACTGCTGTGAAAATGACAATGGTATAGGCCCACAAAGCAGGAGAAGGCTATTAAGAAAATAGCAAAGCATTTTCAAGTTGCTCTTTCCTCAGTTCGAAATGTAATTAATAAATAACAGTTAACAGGAACAGTGGAGGTCAAGATAAGGCCTGAAAGAGCAAGCAAAATTTCAGTGAGCTGCTCGTTGGATTGCTAGAGAGGCAAATCAAAACCCCCACTTGAATGTAAAAGACCTTCAGAAAGATTTAGCAGACTCTGGAGTTGTGGTACATTGTTCTACTCTTCAGAGACACATGCACAAGTATGGCCTTCATAGAAGAGTCATCAGAAGAAAAGCTCTCCTGCATCCTCACCATAAAATTCAGCTCCAGAAGTATGCAAAAGAACATCTAAACAAGCCTGATGCATTTTGGGAACAACTCCTGGGGACCGGTGAGGTTAAAATACAACAGTTTGGCCACAATGATCAATGGTATGTGTGGAGAAAAAAAAGGCACAGAATTTCAGGAAAAGAACATCTCGCCTACCATTAAGCATGTTGTTGAATCAATCGTGCTTTGGGGCTGTGTTGCAGCCAGTGGCACGGGAAACATTTCACGGGTAGAGGGAAGAATGGATTCAATGAAATTTCAACAAATTCTTGCTACAAACATAACACCATCTGTAAAAAAGCTAAAGTTGAAAAGAGGATGGCTTCTACAAATGGATAATGATCCTAAACACACACAATAGATGACCTCAAAAGGCGCAAGATGAAGGTTTTACAATGGCCCTCACAGTCCCGTATTCTGAACATCATTGAAAAATCTGTGGCTAGACCTCAAAATAGCAGTGCGTGCAAGAAGACCCAGGAATCTCACAGAACTGGAGGAATTTTCCAAGGAAGAATTGATGAAAATCCCTCAAACAAGAATTGATAGACTCTTGGCTGGCTACAAAAAGCGTTTACAAGCTGTGATACTTGCAAAAGCGGTGCTACTAGGTATTAACCATACAGGGTGCCCAAACTTTTTCATTGACCCATTTTCCTTTTTGAAATTTACAAAATGTAAAATACGACTTTTTGTGTGTGCCTAACGTACAAAGTAAAACTGTTGTCATTAACTTTAGGACTTTTAGAGATCATTTCATCTTCAACTTGCCTAACTGTTCACAATAACAGTAATACTGACCAGGGGTGCCCAAACTTTTACATGTCACTGTAGAAGAACTGCCAAATGGGAAAATCGACAATTTTAGATCATGAAAAAGTAAGGCGTATACAATAGGGGGTGTTAGTTGTCCACCTAATGATGTTCTTAAGAAGAATCTGTCAATCAACTCATGATGTCCATACGATGGCAGCATGTATCAGAGCGTGGCTGCACGAATAAAAAAGCTCTGGCGTTTCCGAGGAAACATAGTTTGAAAAGCCAGCAGTGGACTATAGGGAGAGATTGGACAAGTCGCGTGCCATCCACAGCTGGCTTCTCCCTCCACTCATCTAGTTGATTGACATCTCTCTTATGTGCATATATAGGGAGCTCTGAGGGGTAACGTCTCTCCTTGTGGAGAGTAACATGCCTAACATACCTGTCACTCATCACAAGAAGAAACATTTTCCATTACATCCCTGTCAGAGGCTTCTCATCTAGCAAAATCAGACCTCTTGTTTTGCACTGATGAGGGGGAAAACAGCCAGAAACAAGTGTCTGAGAATAGAGTGTCTGGTTTCGCTTTGATACTAAGTCATGTGCCATGGCTCGTTAACGGGCTTATACTGACTTTTAGGACAGCTACTTCCAATAGATGTCCTCTTCATTTCTGAAGATGGATATTGGTCCCTGTGGAATAAATAACAGCAGCTTCCTTTCTGGCAGGTTCGTTCAGGCCATGTATCACTTCATGGATCAAATTACTAGGCTGCGATCAGCTGGCACAACCCCACTTATTCATCAGATTTCAATAGTTAAGATGTGTTAATAAGAAGCTGTCAGCGGATGGGCCAGACACACAGATTTCTACATACTCTTCTCATCTCTTCATAAATATATGCTTTCATACTAATTTATAAGATAACTAAACCTTTCTGCAAAATCTGAAGGGTCCTCCCTATACTTATCAGACATTGAGAAACCTAAAAACATATTGGGCCTGCGCCAGAAAGCAATAAACTGATCAAAACTGGTAGTTAAAGAACAATGAGATCTATCGCAGCAATTAAATGGTCAACCTGCATTCAGTAATGATATAATGCAAACCATACATAATATATCATTAGTATTTTAAAAGAAATTATATCATGTAGCTGCCATATATTTAGATGTTTCCACATTTCTGATCACGGCAGACGACCTAAAACTTTCATCTTCACAAACTCTAGTTAATTTCTTATCTTTGCTGTTAAAGGGAACCTATCATCGTGCTTTTGCTATGTAATCTGAGAGCAGCATGATGTAGGGGTCGAGATCCTGATTCCAGAGATGTGTCACTTATTTGGGCTGTGTGTTGCTGTTTCATGGCAGCAGGTTTACTAGTCTTTTAGTAATAACCTCCTGCTAATAAAACTGTGATTTTATCAAAACTACAGAAAGCAGACCAGTAAGTGACATTACCTGGAATCAGGGTCTCTGCCCCTACATTAAAGTTGTTCTGAGATTAGGTTGTAACAGATTTCTTAAAGCTCATACGATATACAGAAGAGGCTGTGCTCGGGTTCAAATGCTATATAGGGGGATGTCAGCATTCTTAATTCTGCTCAATATTAAGTTATGCAACTAATATTAATAAAATTATTAGTACTAATAATAATTATAATATATCGATATTAATATTGAGCAGCAATTAATTTTGGCCTATTGGTTCGGCCCTCCACAATGGTCACGATCTCTCATGTGGCCTCTCGGGAAAATTAATTGCCCACCCCTGCTCTGGAAGATTGAGTATCTATCGCCTGGACTCCTCCCACTCTACTGCTGTACAATCAACCTAGCACTAAACATGGCTGATTAACCCCTTTCAGCACTTAGAGTGCTTGCGCATTTTCCTAGGTTGATATCACTGAAGCTAACACCCTAAGTGAAACATATCGCTCCTCCATTACTTTGCCAGTGACTGTGTCACACATCCAATTGTGGAACTTATTATTTCAAGATCCATTGATTAAAATATACTCTTGTACGTGGCACAACCCTTTTAAGGCCAAAAAAATTAGCACACCTCTACCCTTAACAATATAAATTATTCGTCCCCTGGGTGTACAGAAAAAAACATCATCTATACAGGTACCTTATGGCACTGCTGATCAGTTTGACCTCAGGGTGTTATAAGCCAACATAAGGTGGTTCTTTGGGCTGTTTGTGTTATAAAACTCTCATTTTAAAAGAATAAGAGGGCTGTTTAATAAAAAGGCTTGTAAAAAGAAATGCCCCCCCTCCTGACAACGTCTACTATACAGAGCACATTAGGGCAGTGTCTCCAGTCTAGTCCATACTTGCCACCCGAATAGTCTGTTCAGAGTCCAGGTGGCATGGACACTGACGGAAGCCGAACATGTCTGGAGTAATATTTTACAATGCTCCGTGAACACTTTTGGGAGGGAGGGCTTGTCACAAACATTACATGCAGTATTAAAAAAAAGTCCCAGTGAATGATGTGCTGCTGATAATAAACATATTGTATGTGCACAGAACGATTGTATCAACAAACGTTCTGTGCGCATGGCAGAGAGGTCCGCCAGCTACACAGGTCACAAAAAGACTGTCGATTCGCTTGCATGTAGTGGAACGGTTTGACTTCAGCCTTCAGATTGTCTAAATAGGCCTTAATATAAGATAAAATCCAGTGGTTTCATTACTCATCCACAGCAATTAAACAGATTTCACCTTCCTTGCAAAGCCAGCGTGATAGTCCGATTTAGCCCATGTTCACAAGATCAGTATTTGGTCAGTATTTTACATCAGTATCTGTATGCCAAAACCAGGAGTGGGTGATAAATACAGAAGTGGTGACGAGTTTCTATTAGGCTGGGTTCACATTGCGTTAACCCCTTTCTGACATTAGACGTACTATCCTGACGAGGTGGGGTGGGCCCATATGACCACCGACGGGATAGTACGTCATATGTGATTGGCCGTGCTCACGGGGGGAGCGCGGCCGGGTGTCAGCTGACTATCGCAGCTGACATCCGGCACTATGTGCCAGGAGCGGTCACGGACCGCCCCCGGCATATTAACCCCCGGCACACTGCGATCAAACATGATCGCAGTGTTCCGGCGGTATAGGGAAGCATCGCGCAGGGAGGGGGCTCCCTGCGTGCTTCCCTGAAACCCCCAGAGCAACGCGATGTGATCGCGTTGCTCCGAGGGTCTCTTACCTCCTCCTCCCTGCAGCAGGCCCGGATCCAAAATGGCAGCGGCATCCGGGTCCTGCAGGGAGGTGGCTTCACAGCGCCTGCTCAAAGCAGGCGGCGGGAAGCCTGGAGCTGTGCACGTCAGATCGCCGATCTGACACAGTGCACAGCAAAGTGTCAGATCAGCGATCTTACACTATAACATGATGCCCCCCCTGGGGCAATGTTATAGTGTATAAAAAAAAATATTCACATGTGTAAAAAGAATTTTAAAAAAATCCCCCCCCCCAAAAAAAAAATAATAAAAAATATATATATATATATATATATATATATATATATATATATATATATATATATATATATATATTGTTCCTATAAATACATTTCTTTATCTAAATAAAAAAAACAATAAAAGTACACGTATTTAGTATCGCTGCGTCCGTAACGACCCGACCTATAAAACTGTCCCACCAGTTAGCCCCTTCAGTGAACACCATAAAAAAAAAAAAAAGAGGCAAAAAACAAAGCTTTATTATCATACAGCCAAACAAAAAGTGGAATAACCCGCGATCAAAAAGACAGATATAAATAACCATGGTACCGCTGAAAACGTCATCTTGTCCCGCAAAAAACGAGCCACCATACAGCGTCATCAAAGAAAAAATTAAAAAATTTTTTTCTATAAAATAGTTTTTATCGTATAAAAGCGCCAAAACATAAAAAAATGATATAAATGAGGTATCGCTGTAATCGTACTGACCCGTAGAATAAAACTGCTTTATCCATTTTACCAAACGCAGAACGGTATAAACGCCTCCCCCAAAAGAAATTCATGAATAGCTGGTTTTTGGTCATTCTGCCTCACAAAAATCGGAATAAAAAGCGATAAAAAAATGTCACGTGCCCGAAAATGTTACCAATAAAAACGTCAACTCGTCCTGCAAAAAACAAGACCTCACTTGACTCTGTGGACCAAAATATGGAAAAATTATAACTCTCAAAATGTGGTAACGCAAAATATATTTTTTGCAATAAAGTCAGTGTGTGACGGCTGCCAATCATAAAAATCCGCTAAAAAACCCGCTATAAAAGTAAATCAAACCCCCCTTCATCACCCCCTTAGTTAACGAAAAATTAAAAAAATGTATTTATTTCCATTTTCCCATTAGGGTTAGGGCTAGGGCAAGGGTTAGGGCTAGGGTTAGGGTTAAGGCTACAGTTAGGGTTGGGGCTAATGTTAGGGTTAGGGTTGGGGCTAAAGTTAGGATTACATTTACGGTTGGGAATAGGGTTGGGATTAGAGTTAGGGGTGTGTCAGGGTTAGGGGTGTGGTTAGGGTTACCGTTTGGATTAGGGTTAGTGATGTGTTTGGATTAGGGTTTCAGTTATAATTGGGGGGTTTCCACTGTTTAAGCAGATCAGGGGCTCTCCAAACGCGACATGGCGTCCGATCTCAATTCCAGCCAATTCTGCGTTGAAAAAGTAAAATAGTGCTCCTTCCCTTCCGAGCTCTCCTGTGCACCCAAACAGGGGTTTACCCCAACATATGGGGTATCAGCGTACTGAGGACACATTGGACAACAACTTTTGGGGTCCAACTTCTCCTGTTACCCTTGAGAAAATGCAAAACTAGGGGCTAAAAAATAATTTTTGTGGAAAAAAAAAATATTTTCACGGCTCTGCGTTATAAACTGTAGTGAAACACTTGGGGGTTCAAAGTTCTCACAACACATCTAGATAAGTTCCTTGGGGGGTCTAGTTTCCAATATGGGGTCACTTGTGGGGGGTTTCTACTGTTTAGGTACATTAGGGGCTCTGCAAACGCAATGTGACACCTGCAGACTTATCCATCTAAGTCTGCATTCCAAATTCCCATGCGCCCAAACGGTGGTTTACCCCCACATATGGGGTATCAGCGTACTCAGGACAAATTGTACAACAACTTTTGGGGTCCAATTTCTTCTCTAACCCTTGGGAAAATAAAAAATTGGGGGCGAAAAGATCATTTTTGTGAAAAATATGATGTTTTATTTTTACGGCTCTGCATTATAAACTTCTGTGAAGCACTTAATGGGTCAAAGTGCTCACCACACATCTAGATAAGTTCCTTAGGGGGTCTACTTTCCAAAATGGTGTCACTTGTTGGGGGTTTCAATGTTTAGGCACATCAGTGGCTCTCCAAACGCAACATGGCGTCCCATCTCAATTCCTGTCAATTTTGCATTGAAAAGTCAAACGGCGCTCCTTCCCTTCCGAGCTCTCCCATGCGCCCAAACAGTGGTTTACCCCCACATATGGAGTATTAGCATACTCAGGACAAATTGGACAACAACTTTTGGGGTCCAATTTCTTCTCTTACCCTTGGGAAAATAAAACAAATTGGAGCTGAAGTAAATTTTTTGTGAAAAAAAGTTAAAATGTTCATTTTTATTTAAACATTCCAAAAATTCCTGTGAAACACCTGAAGGGTTAATAAACTTCTTGAATCTGGTTTTGAGCACCTTGAGGGGTGCAGTTTTTAGAATGGTGTCACACTTGGTTATTTTCTATCATATAGACCCCTCAAAATGACTTCAAATGAGATGTGGTCCCTAAAAAAATGGTGTTGTAAAAATGAGAAATTGCTGGTCAACTTTTAACCCTTATAACTCCCTAACAAAAAAAAATTTTGGTTCCAAATTGTGCTGATGTAAAGTAGACATGTGGGAAATGTTACTTATTAAGTATTTTGTGTGACATATCTCTGTGATTTAATTGCATAAAAATTCAAAGTTGGAAAATTGAGAAATTTTCAAACTTTTCGCCAAATTTCCATTTTTTTCACAAATAAACGCAGGTAATATCAAAGAAATTTTACCACTATCATGAAGTACAATATGTCACGAGAAAACAATGTCAGAATCACTGGGATCCGTTGAAGCGTTCCAGAGTTATAACCTCATAAGGGGACAGTGGTCAGAATTGTAAAAATTGGCCTGCTCATTAACGTGCATACCACCCTTGGGGGTAAAGGGGTTAAAGCAGCCCTTTCAACACATGCGTTAAAAGGGCTGCGCTGACGCAAGTGCCAACATGACATCGCGCTAGCGCAGATAGAGCGAGCAGATGCTCTATCTGCGCTAGCAGTGACGGACCCGGAAACACTGCAGCCCGCCGCGTCCCAGGGTCCGTCACTCAATCACGGCACATCGCTAGCGCACAGCCATTGTAGGCGTGCGCTAGCGATGCGTCCGACATAGGGATTAATGGCAGCATTAACGGCCTGCGTTACACCACGTTATGCCGCCGTCTAACGCAGTCCATCTAACGGACTTTTAAAACGTAATGAATGTGAACCTGGCCTTACTGTGCACATACCCTTACTCTTTTCCTCTGATTTTTCCACTCCTGGTTTTGGCTTACAACTACTGATGTGTGAACGTGGCCTTAACAGAACCCTTATCTCAGTGTATCACTAAATGACACAGATCAGAGCTCGCTCACACACAAGGCAAACTGATTCAATGATTGCCCAAGGGTGAAACCAGGCAGCACGGGTGAGAGCAGGTTCCCAAACCACACCTGCTTGCAATGGCATCTCTGACAATGCAGAAAGGAGACATTTTCTCAATAAAAAAAAACAAAAAACAGGGATGTAATTGCAATACAAAATACTGTATTAGCTAAAGCAACGCTTACATAGTAAATCCGCAATTATGACTCCCTTAAAGCACCACCCCAGCATTTTTTTTTTTCAATACAGAGCTGGAGTGGTGCTTCTCATCTAAGGTTCTTAATCTTACTATACGTTTATGTTCACATTATACTCTTCTTTTTTATTCTCCCGCAAAACCTGCTCTTTTCGCAGTAAGACACTAGCCTCAAAAAAGCAGGTTTTGATTGTTGCTACTTTTTTGGACGTTTTTGTCATGCTACATGTGTCTCATGAGCATGCTGAACTTTTCTATTCCATAACTGCAAACTGCAACCACACGATAAATAACGTGTCCTGTAAAACACAAAAAAGATTTTACACTGCTGCACAAATATAGTCAAAGAGATCGGTAAACCTCATCCTGGCACAATGAGACAAGTTGTGTAGGTACAGGATTTGGGCAGGAACCGGTCTGACCACTTCACAAATATCTCTGGACTGTTTCCATCATGTAGTGCCAAATATTAGTAAACTAACCACAGCAAGCAGAGAAAATCATCTAACTCAATTACCCGGTCATGATACACGTGAAATTCCAAGGTTATGTAGCTGGCACAGGACAAGGACAAATAGCTCAAGTGCACGGAGACATACATGGCCATGCACTGCTAAATCCATCATTGGAAGCGTGAGATTATTCCTCCGCTGTCATGCCTGATCGGAGCAGTCACAGGCGGATGATCGTGTATATTATAGCCCGCCTGTGACTCAGCAGCTCTCTGCCCATATCATTTTCATCATGATTTTGAGGATCTATAAAGCAGTCATTATGAGCAAAGGAGTAACATTTTTTATTTTTTCAGGAATAAGTGGGTTAGAAGAAAACACGAGAGTCTGATCACAAACGATGAGACTACACCTCATATGACATCCGAGTGTGAACCAATTTTCACGGACTGTAAGAACGGAGAAGGTGGAGAAAAGTGGTTTTTTTTTCTTTCCTCATCCAAGAAAAAATGATGAGACTTGGACCAAATTCTAATAAGAATAATCAGTCCGTTTGTGGGGAAATCCGTGTGAATCTATGCCAAAACAAAATCCCGGAAACTGTTAGGTCGTATCAAGAACATTACTTTGCTACAAAGTGTCAAACTAACCACAAGTTTCAAGATTCCATTTTTTTCGGACATAAACAGCTTTTTTGGATTATTACACCAAATTAAAAGCTCACAAATAGCCGAATACCAAAAAAACCCTATGATAATGGGAATAAAATATCACCCCTATGGGAAGCTTACTGTATAGTTTTACTATGGAGTAAAATATATAAACAGTTTGTACACAGCTCCCTCTCTTGGTGCTACAAAAGAATAATCTAACTGTATGGCGAAAAAGAGAATTTGGAGCTTTTTTTTTTAATTACCGTATTTTCCGGCATATAAGACGACTGGGCGTATAAGACGACCCCCCAACTTTTCCAGTTAAAATATAAAATCTTCTTAAAAATCGGGGGTCTTCTTATACGCCGTATGTCGTCTTATAGGGCCGGTGACTAATGTGCCTTTTGGGTGGGAGTGGTCCCGATGACGACGAGGGGGCGTCTCACAGGAAAGTGTGAGTGGACTATCCCCCATTACCTCATCGTAGCGCTGAAGCGTGGGGTCTCTGCTGGGAGCGGCGGCTCCTCTTTGTGCCGCGTGGGTGCTGTGGGGCGGCGGCTCCTCTTCTGCAGTGTGGGGCCTCTGTGCTGTGGGGCGGCGGTGGCGGCGTATTTTCATGCGGTCAGTCGGGGCTCCTCCGGCATCTTCTTAAAGCCCGGAGGCCCCGCCGGCAGCTCCATTGGTACGATGTGGTGGCCTCCGGGAAAATGGCCGCTAGGGGCGGCGCATGCTCAGATTCAGATCTCGTCCCGAGATCTCGGGAGACGAGATCTGAATCTGAGCAGCGGCCATTTTCCCGGAGGCAGCTCCATTGCTGCGATGCGGTGGCCTCCGGGAAAATGGCCGCTGGGGGCGGCGCATGCTCAGATTCAGATCTCGTCCCGAGATCTCGGGAGACGAGATCTGAATCTGAGCAGCGGCCATTTTCCCGGAGGCCACCGCATCATAGCAATGGAGCTGCCAGCGGGGCCTCCGGGCTTTAAGGAGATGCCGGAGGAGCCCCGACTGACTGCATGAAAATACGCCGCCGCCGCCGCCCCACAGCACAGAGGCCCCACACTGCAGAAGAGGAGCCGCCGCCCCACAGCACAGCACCCACGCGGCACAAAGAGGAGCAGCAGCCGCTGCTCCCAGCACAGAGACCCCACGCTGCAGCGCTACGATGAGGTAATGGGGGATACTCCACGCACTTTCCTGTGAGACGCCCCCTCGTCGTTGTCCCCCCACCTCACCCACCATATACACCCGGCGTACAAGACGATACCCGGCGTATAAGACGACCCCCGATTTTTAAGAAGATTTTCAGGGGTTAAAAAGTCGTCTTATACGCCAGAAAATACGGTACTATTTTGTCTAGTTTTACATGTGTAAAACCTCCAGTTTTTCTCTCCTGTCATTGTACTGCCTCTAGTTTTTCTCTCGTGCCGTTGTATCACCTCCAGTTTTTCTCTTGTGTCATTGTATCGCCCCCAGTTTTTCTCATGTCATTGTATCGCCCCCAGTTTTTCTCTTGTGTCATTGTATCGCCCCCAGTTTTTCGCTTGTCATTGTATCGCCCCCAGTTTTTCGCTTGTGTCATTGTATCACCCACAGAACTGATGTGTGTATGGATCAACGAAAGGCCGTGTGCGGTCTGTTTAAAAAAATTGAAAGTGCACAATGGATTTGCATCCAAATGGATTAATGCCTTACCTCCATTGATTAGGGATTTGAAAAATAGGATAAATAATATTATTAGACTGGAAAAGGGTATATACAAAAAGCAAAACATAATGAATAAATTTGTTAGAATATGTGGTCCATGGCTGGATACTTCTGGAATGCCATCAAGAGGATTGTTGATGGAGAGGCAAGATGACCTACTGGGGGAGGAGGGCGAGGCTGGGCCTAATACCTCACTATAATATGTGAATTATTTTTTATCAGGTGTTTTGGGTGATGTTATATATTTAGGCCTATAATAGAAATGTTTTAGATAAGAATTCTGTCTTCTACAGGAAGTTAAGATCAAACTATTTTGATTGTAAGGTATAATGAATATGAATTACTGGACAGCGTTGAGCTAGATTGTTAGCTATACTGAAATAATGTATGTTTGTTACCCTTAGGTTATCATGTTTGTATGTGATTCTTTATGTGAAGGCTGCTAATGATGTTTGTAACAAAACTAAATGATAAAAAATTGTTTCAATATAAATGATTCAACTTAAAAAAAGAAAGTGCACAATGGATGTGTGAATGCAGCTTAAGTAATGTTTACACGGACATCATGTCTTCCATTTTTACGGGCTCCATTACTAATGGGTCTTAAAATATCACTGACCTATAATAGGTCCATCAGGTTTTTGTTGCTTTTATTGTAAAGTACAGGGCGGCATCCTATCAGTTTTAGATTGTGCAACAAAAAAAAAGTGTGAACAGAGCCCAACTTGCGACATCATGTGGAAATTAATAGTTAGAAAGAAGCTGTACATAGGGCATGTACGGCAGATTTCATCTGACACACATAGCGCACATCAAAAGTCGATGCCATTACACAGTATCCATTTTTTACTGGATGACTTTCTTATGGTACAAACACCTGTGCTATTTCATGCAGCAAAAAATTGTACACCATGTTCCAAATTATTATGCAAATTATATTTTTCTTGGATTTTCCTAAATGGTCGGTGCAAATGACAGTCAGTCTAATAAAAGTCATCACCCGTTAGATTATACATCGAATTTTATTGAAGAAACCTCCCAATGATAACTGTATAATCTCCAAAATGAATAAAAACTCAAAATGCACTGTTCCAAATTATTAGGCACAGTAGAATTTCTAAACATTTGATATGTTTTAAAGAACTGAAAATGATCATTTGTGGAATTTGCAGCATTAGGAGGTCACATTCACTGAACAAAAAAGCTATTTAACTCCAAAACATCCTAACAGGCCAAGTTACATGTTAACATAGGAACCCGTCTTTGATATCACCTTCACAATTCTTGCATCCATTGAACTTGTGAGTTTTTGGAGAGTTTCTGTTTGTATTTCTTTGCATGAAGTCAGAATAGCCTCCCAGAGCTGCTGTTTTGATGTGAAATGCCTCCCACCCTCATAGATCTTTTGCTTGATGATACTCCAAAGGTTCTCTATAGGGTTGAGGTCAGGGGAAGATGGTGGCCACACCATGAGTTTATCTCCTTTTATGCCCATAGCAGCCAATGACTCAGAGGTATTCTTTGCAGCATGAGATGGTGCATTGTCATGCATGAAGTTGATTTTGCTCCTGAAGGCATGTTTCTGCTTTTTATACCATGGAAGAAAGTTGTCAGTCAGAAATTGTATATACGGTACTTTGCAGAGGTCATTTTCACACCTTCAGGAACCTTAAAGAGCCCTACCATCTGTTTCCACATGATTCCAGCCCAAAATATGACTCCTCCACCTCCTTGCTGACGTCGCAGCCTTGTTGGGACATGGTGGCCATCCACTACTCCATCCATATGGACCATCCAGGGATGTTCGACACTCATCAGTAAACAAGACTGTTTGAAAATTAGTCTTCATGTATGTCTGGCCCACTGCAACCATTTCTGCTTGTGAACACTGTTTAGGGGTGGCCGAATATTAGGTTTATGCACCACAGCAAGACTTTGAAGGATTCTACACCTTGAGGCACCAGCAGCTTCAAATAACTGTTTGCTGCTTTGTAATGGTATTTTGGCAGCTGCCCTCTTAATCCAATGAATTTGTCTGGCAGAAACCTTCCTCATTATGCCTTTATCTGCATGAACTCTGTCTGTGCTCTGTTTCAGTCACAAATCTCTTCACAGTATGATGATCACTCTTAAGTTTTTGTGAAATATCTAATGTTTTCATACCTTTTCCAAGGCACTGCACTATTTAACGGTTTTCAGCAGCAGAGAGATCCTTTTTATTTCCCATATTGCTTGAAACCTGTGGCCTGCTTAATAATGTGGAACATCATTTTTAAGTAGTTTTCCTTTAATTAGAATCACCTGGAAAACTAATTCTCACTAATTATCACATTTGAAAAACAAAACAATTAAATCTTTATGACACTTAAATCCAATTTGCATAATAATTTGGAACATGGTGTATACCAACATATAAAATGCCCATAGAGGCTAAAAGGATATACTTTTGCCTCTGCTGGGTGAACGAAGGCCTATGGATATGCTTGACGAATTCCTAAGCAGTGTAGATGAATTGTAGTTTACTGTGTAGTTACATGAACAATCTTTAGTAGCCCAATCGAATAATTTATTAACGCTTTAATTGATAAATCAGGTTTCTGGAAAAGTAATTTCACTCTACAGCTGACCATTTACTATGCCTTCATTAACAACACACTCCTGACATCAACATACATAATTTAAGGTCGGCGAGCTAACAGCACAGCAATTGATCAGTCTCAGCATTGTATCGTGTGCTGCACTAATTTTGGATGTGACTTAGAGGTGACTCGTCATGGAATTTGTCCCTTTAAGGTGCTTTGAGAAAAAAGTTAGGATTTTTTTCCAGGCGTCTTCCTGTGCTTTGGCATGTTCTTTCATTTGTCCTCCCCACAACACTGGCATACCCAGCAGTTTGTGGTGGGAAGCACTGCACAATGGTGAATAAGGGGGCTCGAGTAGGTGGCCGGCGCCAGGATAGCACTGAAACTCCACATCCTTCTGATGAGCTTCCAGACGGGCGACCAATTGATCAGCATATGCGGCACTTGGCCAGTTTTTGTCATCTAATCCGCTCAAAACGAGAAAAGCAGCCGGGGACCGTTCTACTGGAATAAGACACTCTGAATTTGCTGGATCCAATGGATCATCCATGGATTCTGAAAAGTCCAACTCACCAGTCTCTGTGAACTTAATCTTCTCAGCACTGAATCCAATGCTTGGGATGACAAACTTACCACACGGTAAAGGTGTAAATGTGTTGGCGCCACAACCAGAGATGCTGACAGCTGCTTTAATCCCAGGTAGGAAAGTTGCCATGCTCAGAGCCAAATCCCCACCTTTCGAGATACCAATGACTCCAATTCTTTCTTTGTCAACCTACAACAGTTTAAGAGCAGAATATCAGAGGTCTTGTGTAATCAGAAAACCTTCTATAAAATATGTGTACGGACCAAGCTCTGCTCTGCACTTCTATTCCCATTATAGAGCCGTTCTGCAGGATCAGCAAGCCCCCGATGTTGTGAAACTACAACTTTCAACATACCCGGACAATGGCCTTGGCAAGGTTGAATTTGTTTGACCTAGGCCTTTTTTCAACCTATGTAACCTGGCTCATTCAGATGTCTGATTTTTGTGTATGAGAGCTATCCGTGGTTTTCACAGATAACGCTGGAACCCAAGATAGTCTATGGGGACAGTCACATGTCAAAAATTTTCCTCAGACCGAGAGGTCCGTAGAAGATCGTGGAGACATGTCTGATTTTGATCCGAGGATCGGATACAAATCAGCATTGCAAGTTAATTAGTCAGTGAAAAAAATCAGCATGCACTCAGATAACATTTGAGTGCAGTCCATTTTCAAGGACTTACAGAATGGAGGTGTCATTTTTTTTTTTAATTTCTCCACACACTTGGACCACACTCTAATCAAACTGTGATGGACCCACTGCACCACTGGCCGGGGTTATCCTGGAGAGACGTAACTAAGTGACTACCTGACCTTCACTAGATCCCCTGATGGTCACCAGGTGCCACTCCAAAGCAGTGCCTGGACCTGCAGCAGCTAACCTAAAGGTCAAAGCAGAAATACAAGGCACAGAGGGTGAGGACAGAGATGAGGTCAGACAGTCCCAGGTCAGGGCACAGCACAGTTTCATCATAAAAAGCCGGGATAAGGAGAGGAGAGATCAGACAAAACAAGTAAACAAGCCGGGTCAGTAACAGGAAAAACAAAACAAGAATGCACCTAGACTGACTGGTAACTAGAGACAAGGTATGGAGGGAGAAGCTGCATAATATTTTCCCTGCTGACAAGGGATAGGCCAGGAAACAAAACTCTATAGGACAGGGCGAGTTAAATTCCTGCTGAGTCTGGCAGTGGCTCCCTATAGCCAGGTGAAGGCTGTCTTGCCAAATGAGGATGCAGCAGTGCTTCAAGAGGCAGTTCAGCGCGATGGTCTGACACTGGGAGGAGCAGGTTGGTGAACATAGTGAGTAGGACGCCACTAAGACTTGCGAGTTACCGGCAAGATCAGAATATCAGAAGATCTTACATGGAAAAATCGGACGTCTAAATGAGCCCAAAGAATGCAGAGAATCGTAGTTTCACAACAACTGGAATGCTGACAATTCTTTTTCATATACAAGTGCTTCTCAGTAAATTAGAATATAATCAAAAAGTTAATTTATTTCAGTTCTTCAATAAAAAAAGTTAAAATCGTATATTATATAGAATTATTACAAATAGTGTGATCTATTTTAAGTGTTTATTTCTGTTAATGTTGATAATTATGGTGTACAGCCAAAGAAAACCCAAAAGTCATTATATCAGTAAATTAGAATACTTTATAACACCAGCTAGAAAAATGATTTTAAAATCCGAAATGTTGGCCTACTGAAATGTATGTTCAGTAAATACACTCAATACTTGGTTGGGGCTCCTTTTGCATCAATTACTGCATCATGGTATGGAGGCGATCAGCCTGTGGCACTGCTGAGGTGTTATGGAAGCTCAGGTTGCTTTGATAGCAGCCTTCAGCTCGTCTGTATTGTTGCGTCTGGTGTCTCTCATCTTCCGCTTGGCAATACCCCATACATTCTCTATGGGGTTAAGGTCAGGAGAGTTTGCTGGCCAATCAAGCAGAGTGATACAGTGGTTTTTAAGACAGGTATTGGTACTTTTGGTAGTGTGGACAGGTGCCAAGTCTTGCTGGAGAATAAAATTTCTATCTCCAAAAAGCTTGTCGGCAAAGGGAAGCATGAAGTGCTCTAAAATTTCCTGGTAGACGGCTGCGCTGACGTTGGTCTTGATAAAACAGTGGACCTACACCAGCAGATGACATGGCTCCCCAAACCATCACTGATTGTGGAAACTTCACACTAGAACTCAAGCACCTTGGATTGTGGCCTCTCCACTCTTCCTCCAGACTCTGGGACCTTGATTTCCAAATGAAATGCAAAAATTGACTTTCATCTGAAAACAACACCTTGGACCACTGAGCAACAGTCCAGTTCTTTTTCTTCTTGGCCCAGGTAAGACGCTTCTGGCGTTGTCTATCGGTCATGATTGGCTTGACACAAGGAATGAGACACTTGTAGCCCATGTCCTGGATACGTCTGTGTGTGGTGGCTCTTGAAGCAATGACTCTAGCAGCAGTCCACTCCTTGTGAATCTCCCCCAAATTTTTTGAATGGCCTTTTCTTAACAATCCTTTCATGGCTTTGGTTATTCTGGTTGCTTGAGCAACTTTTTCTACCACACTTTTTCCTTTCACTCAACTTTCCATTGATATGCATGGATACAGCACTCTGAACAGCCAGCTTCTTTCGAAATGACCTTTTGTGGCTTATCCTCCTTGTGGAGTGTGTCAATGACTGCCTTCTGGACATCTGTCAAGTCAGCAGTCTTCCCCATGATTGTGGAGCCTACTAAAATAGACTAAGAGACCTTTTTTATCTCTTAGTCTTTACAGGTGTGTTTTGTTAATTATTCTAATTTACTGAGATAATGATTTTAGGGTTTTCATTGGCTGTAAGCCATAATCATCAACATTAACAGAAATAAACACTTTAAATAGATCACTCTGTTTGTAATGACGCTATATCATATACAGTGGGGCAAAAAAGTATTTAGTCAGTCAGCAATAGTGCAAGTTCCACCACTTAAAAAGATGAGAGGCGTCTGTAATTTACATCATAGGTAGACCTCAACTATGGGAGACAAACTGAGAAAAAAAAATCCAGAAAATCACATTGTCTGTTTTTTTATCATTTTATTTGCATATTATGGTGGAAAATAAGTATTTGGTCAGAAACAAAATTTCATCTCAATACTTTGTAATATATCCTTTGTTGGCAATGACAGAGGTCAAACGTTTTCTGTAAGTCTTCACAAGGTTGCCACACACTGTTGTTGGTATGTTGGCCCATTCCTCCATGCAGATCTCCTCTAGAGCAGTGATGTTTTTGGCTTTTCGCTTGGCAACACGGACTTTCAACTCCCTCCAAAGGTTTTCTATAGGGTTGAGATCTGGAGACTGGCTAGGCCACTCCAGGATCTTGAAATGCTTCTTACGAAGCCACTCCTTCGTTGCCCTGGCGGTGTGCTTTGGATCATTGTCATGTTGAAAGACCCAGCCACGTTTCATCTTCACTGCCCTTGCTGATGGAAGGAGGTTTGCACTCAAAATCTCACGATACATGGCCCCATTCATTCTTTCATGTACCCGGATCAGTCGTCCTGGCCCCTTTGCAGAGAAACAGCCCCAAAGCATGATGTTTCCACCACCATGCTTTACAGTAGGTATGGTGTTTTGTCATGATTCTCAATGGCGAGAGAACATAGCCCAGCATATATGAGAACTAGCTCTTGGAAGATGGAAACTATACTGACCATGAACTAAACCTGCCGCACAACTAGAAGTGGCCGGGTAGCATGCCTACGTTTTTTATCCCTAGATGCCCAGCGCCAGCCGGAGAACTACCTAATCCTAGCAGAGGAAAAGACAGTCCTGGCTCACCTCTAGAGAAATTTTCCCAAAAGGCAGACAGAGGCCCCCACATATATTGGCGGTGATTTTAGATGAAATGACAAACGTAGTATGAAAATAGGTTTAGCAAAATCGAGGTCCGCTTACTAGATAGCATGAAGACAGAAAGGGCACTTTCATGGTCAGCAGAAAACCCTATCAAAACACCATCCAGAAATTACTTTAAGACTCTAGCATTAACTCATAACACCAGAGTGGCAATTTCCGCTCACAAGAGCTTTCCAGACACAGTAACGAAACAGCAGCTGTGAACAGGAACAAAATGCAAAAACACACAAGGACAAAAGTCCAACTTAGCTAGGAGTTGTCTAGTAGCAGGAACATGCACAGAAGGCTTCTGATTACATTGTTGACCGGCATGAAACTGACAGAGGAGCAAGGTTATATAGCGACTCCCACATCCTGATAGGAGCAGGTGAACAGAGGGGATGATGCACACAAGTACAATTCCACAAGTAGCCACCGGGGGAGCCCAGAATCCAATTTCACAACAGTACCCCCCCCTCAAGGAGGGGGCACCGAACCCTCACCAGAACCACCAGGGCGATCAGGATGAGCCCTATGAAAGGCACGGACAAGATCGGAGGCATGAACATCAGAGGCAGTGACCCAAGAATTATCCTCCTGACCGTATCCCTTCCATTTGACCAGATACTGGAGTTTCCGTCTGGAAACACGAGAGTCTAAGATCTTTTCCACAACGTACTCCAACTCACCCTCAACCAACACCGGAGCAGGAGGCTCAACGGAAGGCACAGCCGGTACCTCATACCTGCGCAACAATGACCGATGAAAAACATTATGAATCGAAAAGGATGCAGGGAGGTCCAAACGGAAGGACACAGGGTTAAGAATCTCCAATATCTTGTACGGGCCGATGAACCGAGGCTTAAACTTAGGAGAAGAAACCCTCATAGGGACAAAACGAGAAGACAACCACACCAAGTCCCCAACACAAAGCCGAGGACCAACACGACGACGGCGGTTGGCAAAAAGCTGAGTCTTCTCCTGGGACAACTTCAAATTGTCCACCACCTGCCCCCAAATCTGATGCAACCTCTCCACCACAGCATCCACTCCAGGACAATCCGAAGATTCCACTTGACCGGAGGAAAATCGAGGATGAAACCCCGAATTACAGAAAAACGGGGACACCAAGGTGGCAGAGCTGGCCCGATTATTGAGGGCGAACTCCGCCAAAGGCAAAAAAGCAACCCAATCATCCTGATCCGCAGACACAAAACACCTCAAATATGTCTCCAAGGTCTGATTAGTCCGCTCGGTCTGGCCATTAGTCTGAGGATGGAAAGCAGACGAAAAAGACAAATCTATGCCCATCCTAGCACAGAATGCCCGCCAAAATCTAGACACGAATTGGGTCCCTCTGTCAGAAACGATATTCTCCGGAATACCATGCAAACGAACAACATTTTGAAAAAACAGAGGAACCAACTCGGAAGAAGAAGGCAACTTAGGCAAGGGAACCAGATGGACCATCTTAGAGAAACGGTCACACACCACCCAGATGACAGACATCTTCTGAGAAACAGGCAGATCCGAAATAAAATCCATCGAGATGTGCGTCCAAGGCCTCTTCGGGATAGGCAAGGGTAACAACAATCCACTAGCCCGAGAACAACAAGGCTTGGCCCGAGCACAAACGTCACAAGACTGCACAAAGCCTCGCACATCTCGTGACAGGGAAGGCCACCAGAAGGACCTTGCCACCAAATCCCTGGTACCAAAGATTCCAGGATGACCTGCCAACGCAGAAGAATGAACCTCAGAGATGACTCTACTGGTCCAATCATCAGGAACAAACAGTCTACCAGGTGGGCAACGATCAGGTCTATCCGCCTGAAACTCCTGCAAGGCCCGCCGCAGGTCTGGAGAAACGGCAGACAATATCACTCCATCTTTAAGGATACCTGTGGGCTCAGAATTACCAGGGGAGTCAGGCTCAAAACTCCTAGAAAGGGCATCCGCCTTAACATTCTTAGAACCCGGTAGGTAAGACACCACAAAATTAAACCGAGAGAAAAACAACGACCAGCGCGCCTGTCTAGGATTCAGGCGCCTGGCAGACTCAAGGTAAATTAAATTTTTGTGGTCAGTCAATACCACCACCTGATGTCTGGCCCCCTCAAGCCAGTGACGCCACTCCTCAAAAGCCCACTTCATGGCCAAAAGCTCCCGATTCCCAATATCATAATTCCGCTCGGCGGGCGAAAATTTACGGGAAAAAAAGGCACAAGGTCTCATCACGGAGCAGTCGGAACTTCTCTGCGACAACACCGCCCCAGCTCCGATTTCAGAAGCGTCGACCTCAACCTGAAAAGGAAGAGCAACATCAGGCTGACGCAACACTGGGGCGGAAGAAAAGCGGCGCTTGAGCTCCCGAAAGGCCTCCACAGCATCAGGGGACCAATCAGCAACATCAGCACCCTTCTTAGTCAAATCAGTCAATGGTTTTACAACATCAGAAAAACCAGCAATAAATCGACGATAAAAGTTAGCAAAGCCCAAAAATTTCTGAAGACTCTTAAGAGAAGAGGGTTGCGTCCAATCACCAATAGCCTGAACCTTGACAGGATCCATCTCGATGGAAGAGGGGGAAAAAATGTATCCCAAGAAGGAAATCTTTTGAACCCCAAAAACACACTTAGAACCCTTCACACACAAGGAATTAGACCGCAAAACCTGAAAAACCCTCCTGACCTGCTGGACATGAGAGTCCCAGTCATCCGAAAAAATCAGAATATCATCCAGATACACAATCATAAATTTATCCAAATAATCGCGGAAAATGTCATGCATAAAGGACTGGAAGACTGAAGGGGCATTTGAAAGACCAAAAGGCATCACCAAATACTCAAAATGGCCCTCGGGCGTATTAAATGCGGTTTTCCACTCATCCCCCTGCTTGATTCGCACCAAATTATACGCCCCACGGAGATCAATCTTAGAGAACCACTTGGCCCCCTTTATACGAGCAAACAAATCAGTAAGCAGTGGTAACGGATATTGATATTTAACCGTGATTTTATTCAAAAGTCGATAATCAATACACGGCCTCAAAGAGCCGTCTTTCTTAGACACAAAGAAAAAACCGGCTCCTAAGGGAGATGACGAAGGACGAATATGTCCCTTTTCCAAGGACTCCTTTATATATTCTCGCATAGCCGCGTGTTCAGGCACAGACAGATTAAATAAACGACCCTTAGGGTATTTACTACCCGGGATCAAGTCTATGGCACAATCGCACTCCCGGTGCGGAGGTAGCGAACCAACCTTGGGTTCTTCAAAAACGTCACGAAAGTCAGACAAGAATTCAGGAATCTCAGAGGGAATAGATGATGAAATGGAAACCAAAGGTACGTCCCCATGAGTTCCTTTACATCCCCAGCTTAACACAGACATAGCTCTCCAGTCGAGGACTGGGTTATGAGATTGCAGCCATGGCAATCCCAGCACCAAAACATCATGTAGATTATACAGCACCAGAAAGCGAATAACCTCCTGGTGATCCGGATTAACACGCATAGTCACTTGTGTCCAGTATTGTGGTTTATTACTAGCCAATGGGGTGGAGTCAATCCCTTTCAGAGGTATCGGAGCCTCCAATGGCTCCAAATCATACCCACAGCGTTTGGCAAAGGACCAATCCATAAGACTCAAAGCAGCGCCAGAGTCGACATAGGCGTCCGCGGTAATAGATGACAAAGAACAAATCAGGGTCACAGATAGAATAAACTTAGACTGTAAAGTGCTAATTGAAACAGACTTGTCAGGCTTCTTAGTACGCTTAAAGCATGCTGATATAACATGAGTTGAATCACCACAATAGAAGCACAACCCATTTTTTCGTCTAAAATTCTGCCGCTCGCTTCTGGACAGAATTCTATCACATTGCATATTTTCTGGCGTTTTCTCAGTAGACACCGCCAAATGGTGCACAGGTTTGCGCTCCCGCAGACGCCTATCGATCTGAATAGCCATCGTCATGGACTCATTCAGACTCGCAGGCACAGGGAACCCCACCATAACATCCTTAATGGCATCAGAGAGACCTTCTCTGAAAATCGCCGCCAGGGCGCACTCATTCCACTGAGTAAGCACAGACCATTTGCGGAATTTTTGGCAGTATATTTCAGCTTCATCTTGCCCCTGAGACAAGGACATCAAGGCCTTTTCCGCCTGAAGCTCTAAATGAGGTTCCTCATAAAGCAACCCCAAGGCCAGAAAAAAACGCATCCACATTGAGCAACGCAGGATCCCCTGGTGCCAATGCAAAAGCCCAGTCCTGAGGGTCGCCCCGGAGCAAGGAAATTACAATCCTGACCTGCTGTGCAGGGTCTCCGGCAGAGCGAGACTTCAGGGACAAAAACAATTTGCAATTATTTTTAAAATTTTGAAAGTGAGATCTATTCCCCGAGAAGAATTCAGGCAAAGGAATTCTAGGCTCAGACATAGGTGCATGAACAACAAAATCTTGCAAATTTTGTACCTTTGTGGCGAGATTATTCAAACCTGTAGCTACACTCTGAAGATCCATTTGAAACAGGTGAACACAGAGCCATTCAAGGATTAGAAGGAGAGAAAGAGAGGAAGGCTGCAGCATAGGCAAACTAGCAAGTGATTCAATTAAGAGCACACTCAGAACTAGAGGGAAAAAAAAAAAAAAAATTGTAGCAGACTTCTTTTTTCTCTCCTTTCTCAGCCAGTAATTTAACCCTTTTTTGGGCCGGTCAAACTGTCATGATTCTCAATGGCGAGAGAACATAGCCCAGCATATATGAGAACTAGCTCTTGGAAGATGGAAACTATACTGACCATGAACTAAACCTGCCGCACAACTAGAAGTGGCCGGGTAGCATGCCTACGTTTTTTATCCCTAGATGCCCAGCGCCAGCCGGAGAACTACCTAATCCTAGCAGAGGAAAAGACAGTCCTGGCTCACCTCTAGAGAAATTTTCCCAAAAGGCAGACAGAGGCCCCCACATATATTGGCGGTGATTTTAGATGAAATGACAAACGTAGTATGAAAATAGGTTTAGCAAAATCGAGGTCCGCTTACTAGATAGCATGAAGACAGAAAGGGCACTTTCATGGTCAGCAGAAAACCCTATCAAAACACCATCCAGAAATTACTTTAAGACTCTAGCATTAACTCATAACACCAGAGTGGCAATTTCCGCTCACAAGAGCTTTCCAGACACAGTAACGAAACAGCAGCTGTGAACAGGAACAAAATGCAAAAACACACAAGGACAAAAGTCCAACTTAGCTAGGAGTTGTCTAGTAGCAGGAACATGCACAGAAGGCTTCTGATTACATTGTTGACCGGCATGAAACTGACAGAGGAGCAAGGTTATATAGCGACTCCCACATCCTGATAGGAGCAGGTGAACAGAGGGGATGATGCACACAAGTACAATTCCACAAGTGGCCACCGGGGGAGCCCAGAATCCAATTTCACAACAGTGTTTGATGGATGCAACTCAGTATTCTTTTTCCTCCAAACACAAGTTGTGTTTCTACCAAACAGTTCCAGTTTGGTTTCATCAGACCATAGGACATTCTCCAAAAACTCCTCTGGATCATCCAAATGCTCTCTAGCAAACTTCAGACGGGCCCGGACATGTACTGGCTTAAGCAGTGGGACACGTCTGGCACTGCAGGATCTGAGTCCATGGTGGCGTAGTGTGTTACTTATGGTAGGCCTTGTTACATTGGTCCCAGCTCTCTGCAGTTCATTCACTAGGTCCCCCCGCGTGGTTCTGGGATTTTTGCTCACCGTTCTTTTGATCATTCTGACCCCACGGGGTGGGATTTTGCGTGGAGCCCCAGATCGAGGGAGATTATCAGTGGTCTTGAATGTCTTCCATTTTCTAATTATTGCTCCCACTGTTGATTTCTTCACTCCAAGCTGGTTGGCTATTGCAGATTCAGTCTTCCCAGCCTGGTGCAGGGCTACAATATTGTTTCTGGTGTCCTTTGACAGCTCTTTGGTCTTCACCATAGTGGAGTTTGGAGTCAGACTGTTTGAGGGTGTGCACAGGTGTCTTTTTATACTGATAAGTTTAAACAGGTGCCATTACTACAGGTAATGAGTGGAGGAAGGAGGAGACTCTTAAAGAAGAAGTTACAGGTCTGTGAGAGCCAGAAATCTTGATTGTTTGTTTCTGACCAAATACTTATTTTCCACCATAATATGCAAATAAAATGATAAAAAAACAGACAATGTGATTTTCTGGATTTTTTTTTCTCAGTTTGTCTCCCATAGTTGAGGTCTACCTATGATGTAAATTACAGACGCCTCTCATCTTTTTAAGTGGTGGAACTTGCACTATTGCTGACTGACTAAATACTTTTTTGCCCCACTGTACGAGTTTCACGTTTTGTATTGAAGAACTGAAATAAATTAACTTTTTGATGATAATCTAATTTTGTGAGAAGCACCTGTATTTGGGGATTGGCTTTTTTTTATTAAAACACCTTTTCAAACTATGTGATGAGGTCTCTAGTGCTTAAATACATTTTTTGAAAGCACAGATGCTGGATATTTGGAAAAAGATGTTTATAAAAGAAAAGTAGCAGTACTTGAGAAAATTAATGTCATGACAAAATTAAAAAAAAATACCTTTGGGTGGCACCTAAGAAATTCCAATGCATTTCTAAAGTAATCCAAATGAAGCCCCCCGAGGTTTTTTGGAAGGTCCTCATAATCAAAATAGGCCAGCGCCATAGTGCAGAAGCCATGGCTGGACAGGAGACTGGCTCTGTGCTCCATGAGACCGCCGCCTGTGCCATAGAGATCAATGAGGGCAGGGAACAGGCCGCGTCCTAGAAGAGATGAAATAAGTCAGAATGATGACATAAACGATAACTCATATATTTAAACAGTTTTCAGCAGGCTCCATATGCAGAGAGGCAGGATCACAATGACAGGTGACACCTCTGTACACAGCTAACACAGGATCTACCAATCAGAATAGGTAATGTCACAGCTCCCCTTCTCTGCTCAATGACATTTGAGCACACGCTCATATTGGAAGCCTCAATAAAAAAAAGGTTGTCACAAGATTTTGGCCGCTATGTACATTTGCTTTTGCTGAAACAATAGGAGTCAAAAAGCCCTAGTGACCAGTGGGAAAATTGCAAGATTTCTATTTTTCAGTTTTCATATAGATTTTGATGTGCAAAAAAATTGCCAAAAATGTGAAAAAAATACATTAAACAAAACAACCTGATTTAAACAATCGGTCATTTTTTGATATTAGTTATGTGTACATGAGTCTTTATGCTGAGTTTTTGGAGTGGAAACTGGGCAGAAGCTCTAAGTTTTTGAGGAGGATTTGTAGAGTTTCCTCTCAATTTCTCCTCCAAAAAAACTTTGCACATAGCCAAAAGATGTTCCCTCTTAAAAAAAAAAAAAAAAAAAAAAGCTTCAAGACGTCCTGAAAGACTCTTCCCATTAATTGTTATTCCATTTTGCTGCTCACGTTCAGTTTTTTGAGTGCTGTTTTTCCTGAGTCTTTCTGCTGAATTATTGAAAAGACAACACTGAACGGACACTCCAAGTTTTTGAGGAGCATATGGAGAATTGCTGCTCCAAAATCTCCTGAAATTATATATAACAAAATTCAGAAAATTCTTTATATATATATATATATATATATATATATATATATATATATATATATATATATATATATATATATATATATACACACACAGATAGATAGACAGATAGATTTATAGATAGATATACATATCAGTGGGTACGAAAATTGTTCAGACCCCTTTAAATTTTTCAATCTGTTTCATCGCGGCCATTTGGTAAATTCAAAAAAGTTCATTTTCCTTATTACACTCTGCATCCCATCTTGACTGGAAAAAAACAAATGTGGAAAGTTTTGAAAATTTATTAAAAAAGAAAAACTGAAATATCACATGGCCATAAGTATTCAGACCCTTGGCTCAGTATTGAGTAGAAGCACCTTTTGAGCTAGTACAGCCATGAGTCTTCTTGGGAATGATGCAACAAGTTTTTCACACCTGGATTTGGGGATCCTCTGCCATTCTTCCTTGCAGATCCTCTCCAGTTCTGTCAGGTTGGATGGTGAACGTTGGTGGACAGCCATTTTCACGTCTCTCCAGAGATGCTCAATTGGGTTTAGGTCAGGGCTCTGGCTGGGCCAGTCACGAATGGTCACAGAGTTGTTCTGAAGCCACTCCTTTGTCATTTTAGCTGTGTGCTTAGGGTCATTGTCTTGTTGGAAGGTGAATCTTTGGCCTTGTCTGAGGTCCAGAGCACTCTGGAAGAGGTTTTCATCCAGGATATCTCTGTACTTGGCCGCATTCATGTTCCCTTCAATGACAACCAGTCCTCCTGTCCCTGCAGCTAAAAAACACCCCCATAGCATGATGTTGTCACCACCATGTTTCACTGTTGGGATTGTATTGGGCAGGTGATGAGCAGTGCCTGGTTTTCTCCACACATACCGCTTAGAATTATCACCAAAAAGGTCTATCTTCGTCTCATCAGGCCAGAGAATCTTATTTCTCATAGTCTGGGAGTCCTTTGTGTTTTTCAGCAAAATCTATGCGGGCTTTCACATGTCTTGCACTGAGGAGAGGCTGCTGTCGGACAACTCTGCCCGACTGGTGGAGGGCTGCAGTGATAGTTGACTTTGTGGAACTTTCTCCCACCTCCCTACTGCATCTCTGGAGCTCAGCCACAGTGATCTTGGGGCTCTTCTTTACCTCTCTCACCAAGGCTCTTCTCCCACGATTCCTCAGTTTGGCTGAACAGCCAGTTCTAGGAAGACTTCTGGTGGTCCCAAACTTCTTCCAATTAAGGATTATGGAGGCCACTGTGCTCTTAGGAACCTTGAGTACTGCAGAAATTCATTTGCAACCTTGGCCAGATCTGTGCCTTGCCACAATTCTGTCTCTGAGCTCCTTGGCCAGATCCTCATGATTCTCTTTTGGTCTGACATGCACTGTGAGCTGTGAGGTCTTATATAGACAGGTGTGTGCCTTTCCAAATCATTTCCCAAAAGTTTAATTAAACACAGCTGGACTCCAATGAAGGACTAGAACCATCTCAAGGAGGATGACATGGAAATGGACAGCATGTGACATAAATATGAGTGTCTGAGCAAAGGGTCTGAATACTTATGACGATGTGATATTTCAGTTTTTCTTTTTTCATAAATTTGCAAAAAATTCTACATTTCTGTTTTTTCAGTCAAGATGAGGTGCAGAGTGTACAATAATGTGAAAAAAAAATGAACTTTTTTGAATTTACCAAATGGCTGCAATAAAACTGAAAAATTTAAAGGGGTCTGAATACTTTTTGTACCCACTGTATACAGTATATAGAACACTGTGAATGTAGCAAAAAGGATGTAAAAAAGTTTTAGGAAATAAAAAAAAACAAACGGTTGCAAAACCTCTTAAGAAAAAAAAACCTCCTGCAAAAATCCCCTAAGGGCATGTGTAAGCATTATCTTTATCAGAAGTATCCCACATGAAAAAGCACCACAAAATATCAGCAAAACAATGGACATAACCATGGAACAGAGACATCGCTGCTAATGCGCGGTAATAGGGACATCGCTGGGTGCGCATGGTAATAGGGACATCGCTGGGTTCGCATGGTAAGAGGGACATCGCTGCGGGCACATGGTAATAGGGACATCGCTGGGTGCGCATGGTAAGAGGGACATCGCTGCGTGCGCATGGTAAGAGGGACATCGCTGGGTGCGCATGGTAAGAGGGACATCGCTGCGTGCACATGGTAAGAGGGACATCGCTGCGTGCGCATGGTAAGAGGGACATCGCTGCGTGCGCATGGTAAGAGGGACATCGCTGCGTGCGCATGGTAAGAGGGACATCGCTGCGTGCGCATGGTAAGAGGGACATCGCTGGGTGCACATGGTAAGAGGGACATCGCTGCGTGCACATGGTAAGAGGGACATCGCTGCGTGCGCATGGTAAGAGGGACATCGCTGCGTGCGCATGGTAAGAGGGACATCGCTGCGTGCGCATGGTAAGAGGGACATCGCTGCGTGCGCATGGTAATACGGACATCGCTGCATGCACATGGTAATAGGGACATCGCTGGGTGCACATGGTAATAGGGACATCGCTGGGTGCACATGGTAATAGGGACATCGCTGGGTGCGCATGGTAATAGGGACATCGCTGGGTGCGCATGGTAATAGGGACATCGCTGCGTGCGCATGGTAATAGGGACATCGCTGCGTGCGCATGGTAATAGGGACATCGCTGCATGCACATGGTAATAGGGACATCGCTGGGTGCACATGGTAATAGGGACATCGCTGGGTGCACATGGTAATAGGGACATCGCTGGGTGCGCATGGTAATAGGGACATCGCTGCGTGCGCATGGTAATAGGGACATCGCTGCGTGCGCATGGTAATAGGGACATCGCTGCATGCACATGGTAATAGGGACATCGCTGGGTGCACATGGTAATAGGGACATCCCTGCGGGCACATGGTAAGAGGGACATCGCTGCATGCGCATGGTAAGAGGGACATCGCTGGGTGCGCATGGTAATAGGGACATCGCTGGGTGCGCATGGTAAGAGGGACATCGCTGCATGCGCATGGTAAGAGGGACATCGCTGGGTGCGCATGGTAAGAGGGACATCGCTGCGGGCACATGGTAAGAGGGACATCGCTGCGGGCACATGGTAATAGGGACATCGCTGCATGCGCATGGTAATAGGGACATCGCTGGGTGCGCATGGTAAGAGGGACATCGCTGGGTGCGCATGGTAAGAGGGACATCGCTGCATGCGCATGGTAATAGGGACATCCCTGCGGGCACATGGTAAAAGGGACATCGCTGCATGCGCATGGTAAGAGGGACATCGCTGGGTGCGCATGGTAATAGGGACATCGCTGCGGGCACATGGTAATAGGGACATCCCTGCGGGCACATGGTAATAGGGACATCGCTGCATGCGCATGGTAAGAGGGACATCGCTGGGTGCGCATGGTAAGAGGGACATCGCTGCGGGCACATGGTAATAGGGACATCGCTGCGGGCACATGGTAATAGGGACATCGCTGCATGCGCATGGTAATAGGGACATCGCTGCATGCGCATGGTAATAGGGACATCGTTGCATGCGCATGGTAAGAGGGACATCGCTGGGTGCACATGGTAATAGGGACATCGCTGCGGGCACATGGTAAGAGGGACATCGCTGCATGCGCATGGTAATAGGGACATCGCTGCGGGCACATGGTAATAGGGACATCGCTGCGGGCACATGGTAATAGGGACATCGCTGCATGCGCATGGTAATAGGGACATCGCTGCGGGCACATGGTAATAGGGACATCCCTGCGGGCACATGGTAATAGGGACATCGCTGCATGCGCATGGTAAGAGGGACATCGCTGGGTGCGCATGGTAAGAGGGACATCGCTGGGTGCGCATGGTAAGAGGGACATCGCTGGGTGCGCATGGTAATAGGGACATCGCTGCGGGCACATGGTAATAGGGACATCGCTGCATGCGCATGGTAAGAGGGACATCGCTGGGTGCGCATGGTAATAGGGACATCGCTGCGGGCACATGGTAATAGGGACATCGCTGCATGCGCATGGTAAGAGGGACATCGCTGGGTGCGCATGGTAATAGGGACATCGCTGCGGGCACATGGTAATAGGGACATCGCTGCATGCGCATGGTAAGAGGGACATCGCTGGGTGCGCATGGTAATAGGGACATCGCTGCGGGCACATGGTAATAGGGACATCGCTGCATGCGCATGGTAAGAGGGACATCGCTGGGTGCGCATGGTAATAGGGACATCGCTGCGGGCACATGGTAATAGGGACATCGCTGCATGCGCATGGTAAGAGGGACATCGCTGGGTGCGCATGGTAATAGGGACATCGCTGCGGGCACATGGTAATAGGGACATCGCTGCGTACACATGGTAATAGGGACATCGCTGCGGGCACACGGTAATAGGGACATCGCTTCGGGCACACGGTAATAGGGACATCGCTACGGGCACATGGGATATAGGGACATCGCTGTGGGCACATGGTAATAGGGACATCGCTGCGTACACATGGTAAGAGGGACATCGCTGCATGCACACGGTAATAGGGACATCGCTGCGGGCACACGGTAATAGGGACATCGCTGCGGGCACATGGTAATAGGGACATCGCTACGGGCACATGGGATATAGGGACATCGCTGCGGGCACACGGTAATAGGGACATCGCTGTGTACACACGGTAATAGGGACATCGCTGCGGGCACACGGTAATAGGGACATCGCTGCGTGTACATGGTAATAGGGACATCGCTGGGTGCGCATGGTAATAGGGACATCGCTGCGGGCACACGGTAATAGGGACATTGCTGCGGGCACACGGTAATAGGGACATTGCTGCGGGCACATGGTAATAGGGACATTGCTGCGGGCACATGGTAGTAGAGACATCCCCGCGCACATGCTCCGTTTTCGGAGTTGAGCACTCGTTCGTCAGGCGGCCTCTGCTGGGAAATTACTCGCTGTATTGTGAATTATACAATGGCGTGGGTTAAAAAAAATTCAGGAAAAATACAACAGTTTTGTGCTCCAGGGTCTGAAAAGCATCATGTGCACTCGGCCTTCAGAAGAAGCGTTTCCTGAAGGGCTTTCTGCTTGAAAAACTCTCCGAGAACATCGCCTTAGAGGCGGAATCCTGCTGGAAATCCCTCACATTTCACACCTCATAGAACGCCCATACCCTATAAAGAAAACCCCTCCTCAGAGGAAGAACAGGCGGAGAGAGTCTACTCCTGTCCGCAGCGGTCACTCACCGGTCGGCAGGAAGAGGCTCCCCCGCACACGGCCCTCCCGCAGCGGCTCCCGCCTCACCCCTTCCCCCAGGAAGCTCCTCTCCTGAGCGGCCTCCGCCAGCAGCAGAGCCCCGGGGGCGCCGTGTCCCGGGTGCAGGGAGAAGCGCAGCCGCAGCGGGCTCCGCACGTCCTTCTTCACCAGCCTCCGGAAAGGAGTCCGGGGCTGCAGCGACCACAGCGGCCCCTCCGGCTCCACTCCGGTGTAGCTGCCGCCGTCCAGCGCCGGGCTCCGGCTCACATCCAGCTCCCCGCCGCTGTCCGCTCGGTAGTGAGCCGCGGAGGTGAACAGCTCCCCGCCGTCATCGCTCAGAGCGGTGCGGAGAGTCACGTCCTGCCCGGGGCTCAGCCCGCGGACCCGGAGCTGCAGAGGCCGGTCATAGAGGCAGCGGCCCGGGGACACGAGCAGCGACACGGCGGACATGGCGCGGCTGCACCGGGGGACCGAGAGCAAGGTCCTGTGGAGCCGGTAGACTGGGGCAGAGATCGAGAACATGGTGAGGGGCGACGGGAGATCAGCGCTCAGAGTCCAAGGGTGAGAGTGCGAGATCTCCCGCCCCAGGAGCAGCAGCGACCCCGGCGCACACTGGGAACAGGCTGCACCACGGCCGGAGCACTAGCAGAGTCTTCTCCGGGTCACAAGTCCCCTCCTATTGATTGCACAGGGAAAACGCAAAGGAAACTCGCACTGAGTTTACATTGAAGCATTGACTGAGGCATTTTCCTCCTGCTTCTGACAATTCGGTGGTCAATCATGAAGCTTGTTTTTCAATCAGAAAAGTGTAAAAATAGGAATATATATATATATATACATACATACATACATATATACAGTGGCGTAACTACAAAGTTATGGGCCCCGGTGCGAACTTCCAAATGGGGCCCCCACCTCAACCCCGCCCCCCCCCCACCTTCCCCTAGATACGCCTTGGACTGTCGCAGGAATCTCCTGCACTGCAACATGGTGTTGGGTGCCAGCACAGCCCGCACAGTGGTATATCCAGCACAGCCCACACAGGGATATATACAGCACAGCCCGCACAGTGGTATATCCAGCAGAGCCCGCACAGTGGTATATCCAGCAGAGCCCGCACAGTGGTATATCCAGCACAGCCCGCACAGTGGTATATCCAGCAGAGCCCGCACAGTGGTATATCCAGCACAGCCCGCACAGTGGTATATCCAGCACAGCCCGCACAGTGGTATATCCAGCACAGCCCGCACAGTGGTATATCCAGCACAGCCCGCACAGGGGTATATACAGCACAGCCCGCACAGGGGTATATCCAGCACAGCCCGCACAGGGGTATATCCAGCACAGCCCGCACAGTGGTATATCCAGCACAGCCCGCACAGGGGTATATACAGCACAGCCCGCACAGGGGTATATACAGCACAGCCCGCACAGGGGTTATATACAGCACAGCCCGCACAGTGGTATATCCAGCACAGCCCGCACAGTGGTACATAGAGCACAGCCCGCACAGTGGTATATACAGCACAGCCCGCACAGTGGTATATACAGCAGAGCCCGCACAGTGGTATATCCAGCACAGGGATATATACAGCAGAGCCCGCACAGGGATATATACAGCAGAGCCCGCACAGGGGTATATACAGCACAGCCCGCACAGGGGTATATACAGCACAGCCCGCACAGGGGTATATACAGCACAGCCCGCACAGGGGTATATACAGCAGAGCCCGCACAGGGGTATATAGAGCACAGCCCGCACAGGGGTATATAGAGCACAGCCCGCACAGGGGTATATACAGCACAGCCCGCACAGGGATATATACAGCACAGCCCGCACAGGGATATATACAGCACAGCCCGCACAGCCCGCACAGGGATATATACAGCACAGCCCGCACAGGGATATATACAGCACAGCCCGCACAGCCCGCACAGGGATATATACAGCACAGCCCGCACAGGGATATATACAGCACAGCCCGCACAGGGATATATACAGCACAGCCCGCACAGGGATATATACAGCACAGCCCGCACAGGAATATATACAGCACAGCCCGCACAGGGATATATACAGCAGAGCCCGCACAGGGATATATACAGCAGAGCCCGCACAGGGATATATACAGCAGAGCCCGCACAGGGGTATATAGAGCACAGCCCGCACAGGGGTATATACAGCAGAGCCCGCACAGGGGTATATACAGCACAGCCCGCACAGGGGTATATAGAGCACAGCCCGCACAGGGGTATATAGAGCACAGCCCGCACAGGGGTATATACAGCAGAGCCCGCACAGGGGTATATACAGCAGAGCCCGCACAGGGGTATATACAGCACAGCCCGCACAGGGGTATATACAGCACAGCCCGCACAGGGGTATATACAGCACAGCCCGCAAAGGGGTATATACAGCACAGCCCGCACAGGGGTATATACAGCACAGCCCGCACAGGGATATATACAGCACAGCCCGAACAGTGGTATATCCAGCACAGCCCGCACAGTGGTATATCCAGCAGAGCCCGCACAGGCAGGGGCTGGCTGGCAAATTTTAGCCTGGGGGGCAACCACACAGCAGTGGCCCATGAGTCGCGGCCCATCCTTAAAGGGGTTGTCGGATCTTAAGCTACATGTCTAAAGTCACTGTGTGTGAATCCCCATATCGTGCACACTGTGAGGATTCTCTGGTGCCGGGAACAGGTGGTCTTGTGACTGCAAGCATGCGAATGAATATATATTATATATATATATACACTCACCGGCCACTTTATTAGGTACACCATGCTAGTAACGGGTTGGACCCCCTTTTGCCTTCAGAACTGCCTCAATTCTTCGTGGCATAGATTCAACAAGGTGCTGGAAGCATTCCTCAGAGATTTTGGTCCATATTGACATGATGGCATCACACAGTTGCCGCAGATTTGTCGGCTGCACATCCCAAAGATGCTCCATACAAGGCAGGATGGATCCATGCTTTCATGTTGTTTACGCCAAATTCTGACCCTACCATCCGAATGTCGCAGCAGAAATCGAGACTCATCAGACCAAGCAACGTTTTTCCAATCTTCTACTGTCCAATTTCGATGAGCTTGTACAAATTGTAGCCTCAGTTTCCTGTTCTTAGCTGAAAGGAGTGGTACCCGGTGTGGTCTTCTGCTGCTGTAGCCCATCTGCCTCAAAGTTCGACGCACTGTGCGTTCAGAGATGCTCTTAGGCCTACCTTGGTTGTAACGGGTGGCGATTTGAGTCACTGTTGCCTTTCTATCAGCTCGAACCAGTCTGCCCATTCTCCTCTGACCTCTGGCATCAACAAGGCATTTCCGCCCACAGAACTGCCGCTCACTGGATTTTTTTTCTTTTTCGGACCATTCTCTGTAAACCCTAGAGATGGTTGTGCGTGAAAATCCCAGTAGATCAGCAGTTTCTGAAATACTCAGACCAGCCCTTCTGGCACCAACAACCATGCCACGTTCAAAGGCACTCAAATCACCTTTCTTCCCCATACTGATGCTCGGTTTGAACTGCAGGAGATTGTCTTGACCATGTCTACATGCCTAAATGCACTGAGTTGCCGCCATGTGATTGGCTGATTAGAAATTAAGTGTTAACAAGAAGTTGGACAGGTGTACCTAATAAAGTGGCCAGTGAGTATATATATATATATATATATATATATATATATATATATATATATATATAACACACAGTCCTACTGTATACAGTGACAGTCACACACACAACCCCACTGTATAATGACAGGCACAGCCTCACTGTATAATGACACACACACGCACAACCCTACTGTATAATTAATGACACACGCACAGCCCCACTGTATAGTGACACACACGCACGCACAGCCCCACTGTATAATGACACGCACAGCCCCAATGTATAATGACACGCACAGCCTCACTGTATAATCTCACACACAGCCTCACTGTATAATCTCACGCACACACTGAATAATCACACACACAGGGCCGGACTGGGACAAAAAAAAACAGCCCTGCCACACAAACCCCACCAGCCCACATACTATAACACTCCCCATCCTGATCAGTGAATTTTGCTATACTTTGTCCTGCCCTTCAACACTTCTCTTAAAGGCGTTATTTGAAGAGCCACATGTGAATGGCGCCGCAGTGCACATGATCGAACACAGGTCCATTTACATGGTGCTCTTTACACTGCAGGCAGGCATCAGGGACACCCTGGGGATGAGGAGAGCCCAGAGGATGGCAGAGGACTGAGGAGGACAGCGCCCAGTGACCGCTCTGCAGAGGACTCACAGCAGAGGTGCCATCTCCCTCACAGGGGACCAGCGCTCCTCCTGCCGCCCAGCAGTATCTGCTCCGGAGCCAGGCGCCTCCTCCTCTCCTTCATTAGTGCCCCCGGCGCCTGCGTTGTAAGTTGGAAGGGCAGCGCAAGCTGCGCATGCCCGAAAAAAACCTTACAGCGCAGGCGCTGGAGACGCTAATGAAGGAAGAGGAGGTGGCGCCTGGCACACAGAGTACTGAGGGAGGCGTTTGTGTCAGGGGGGAAAAGACATGCCCCCCTGACAAACTACAGGTATGACAGGCAAATTCTAAAAACGATTACTTCAGCGTTGGAAGGGACCAGAACTAAAAGAGCCACCTTCACAGAATGCAGCATTACAGCTGCACAAGATGGCTTTTTTAGTTAAAAACGCTGGGGGGGGGGTTGAGGTTCCCTTTAATACAGGTGCTCATTAGGGTGGAATAACACTAGCATATGGCATTGGAAGTGATCTGCCAATGCTACTTGGCTCCTGCTCTGCTGTGAGCATGATCCGAGTGTCCGTGCTCCAATGCTCTCGCAGCACAAGTGTGGAGGAGACGGAGAAATTAATTTCTCCATCTTCTCAATGGTCTGACTCGCCGTGTATCAGACTGCAACATCTGCTGAGGAAAAAAAAAAACGACTGCACACGGACAGCAAGTGAGAAGAGAATCATACTACTTTTGTGGAAGAAAATGGAACCGATTTTTTTTATACACTATATTAGTCCATGTGGCAACATTTCACTTCCATATCAGAGAAATGTGCAGTTACGGATCCGAAACGTTGCCACATGGGCCAATAAGGAGTACGCTACTTTTCTCACAATTAATCAGAGTGATAGATAGACAGATACACACACATACATAATAAGAATAGATACTGAGAATTACACCATTTATGCAGGACAGTAGAAGTATACACAGCTCCACAATATACCGTACATACTTGAGTATAAGTCGACCCAAGTATATGCCGAGGCACATAATTTTGCCAGAAAAAAACTGGGAAAGCTTATTGAGTCGAGTATAAGCCAGGTATGCATTGTCCCCACATCCCCGTCCTTGTATGCATGGCTCCCCTGTCCCTGTATGCATGGCTCCTTATCCCCGTCCTTGTATGCATAGCTCCTCATCCCTGTCCTTGTATGCATGGTCCCCCCATCCCTGTCCTTGTATGCATTGCTCCTTATCCCAGTCCTTGTATGCATGGCTCCTCATCCCCATCCTTGTCTGCATGGCTCCCCCGTCCCCGTCCGCATGGCTCCTCATCCCCGTCTTTGTATGCATGGCTCCTTATCCCCATCCTTGTCTGCATGAGCTCCTTATCCCAGTCCTTGTATGCATGGCTCCTTATCCCCGTCCTTGTATGCATGGCTCCTCATCCCCGTCCTTGTATGCATGGCTCCTCATCCCCGTCTTTGTATGCATGGCTCCTTATCCCCATCCTTGTCTGCATGGGCTCCTTAGCTCCTTATCCCCATCCTTGTATGCATGACTCCTTATCCCCGTCCTTGTATGCATGGGCCTCTTATTCCCATTTTTGTATGCATGGCTCCTTATCCTCGTCCTTTTATGCATGGCTCCGTCCTTGTTCATGTATGCATGGTTCCGATAAAAAAAAACAAACACATCCTACTTACCTTCCCTGCATGCCCTCGCAGCATCTCATTTTGGTGCCAGCAGCTCCTGTGGCTGGGTGATCACGTGTCCCCCACTCATTAAGATAATGAATAATTAGGCCGGAGACACACTGCTGCGAGATACGGCCGAGTCTCGCTGGTTAAAAGCAAGCTGTGGCACCTGCACTCCGGAGCGGAGCGTGCAGCTGCATAGCAATACATGGAGCCGCACGCTCCGCTCCGGAGTGCAGGTGCCACAGCTTGCTTTTAACCAGCGAGACTCGGCCGTATCTCGCACCAGTGTGTCTCCGGCCTTTACCCATGCCTATGGGAGTGGAGAGGGGTGAATACTCATTACCTTAATGAGAGGCAGACACATGATCGCTCGGTCTGAAGAGCTGTTGGCGCCAGAACAAGATGCAGCGAGGGAGCGCAGGGAAGGTAAGTAGGATGTGTGCTGGAAGCCAGCAGCTGTGGCTGTGAACCCTATAAGAGAAATGAATATTCACGGCACTGGAATATTCTGTGACTCGCTGCTCCCCCTCCGTTTTTCTGGGACAATGACTCGTGTATAAGCTGAGGGGGGTGTTTTCAGGACAAAAAAAAATATGCTGAAAAACTCGGCTTATACATGAGTTTATACGGTATACTACAATCTATTATATACACAGAGGCATATTATATACCGTGTTAAGGAATATAGAGCGGTGTATATATTATATTAGATGGTGACCCGATTCTAACGCATCGGGTATTCTAGAATATGCATGTCCACGTAGTATATTGCCCAGCCACGTAGTATATTGCCCAGCCACGTAGTATATTGCCCAGTGACGTAGTATACAGCACAGAGCCACGTAGTATATTGCACAGCGATGTAGTATACAGCACAGAGCCACGTAGTATATTGCACAGCGATGTAGTATACAGCACAGAGCCACGTAGTATATTGCACAGCGATGTAGTATACAGCACAGAGCCACGTAGTATATTGCACAGCAATGTAGTATACAGCACAGAGCCACGCAGTATATTGCCCAGCCACGTAGTATATTGGCCAGTCACGTAGTATATTGCCCGGCTACGTAGTATATTGCCCAGCAACGTAGTATATTGCCCAGCCGCGTAGTATATTGCCCAGCCGCGTAGTATATTGCCCAGCCACGTAGTATATTGCCCAGCCACGTAGTATATTGCCCAGCCACGTAGTATATTGCCCAGCCACGTAGTATATTGCCCAGCCACGTAGTATATTGCCCAGTGACGTAGTATATTGCCCAGTGACGTAGTATTCAGCACAGAGCCACGTAGTATATTGCACAGCGACGTAGTATACACCACAGAGCCATGTAGTATATTGCCCAGCTACGTAGTATATTGCCCAGCCATGTATGTCACAGGTTAAAAAATAAAAAATAAACATATACTCACCTTCCGAGGGGTCCCTTGTAGTTCTGTCGCCTGTGTGCCGTGCAGGCGGCAGCTTCCGGTCCCAGGGTGTGATGACGTCGCAGTCACTTGACCGTGACATCATCGCAGGTCTTTCTCGCGCAGGCACTCAGGACCCGTGATGACGTCGTGGTCACATGACCGTGACATCACGGCAGGTCCTTCTCGCAGACCATCCTTGCCAACGGAACCTGCCGCTTGCATGGACCGGTCACCGGAGCGTTGCGAGGAGTGGGAAAGGCGGCAGAAGGTGAGTATATAATGATTTTTTATTTTTTTTAAATTATTTTTAACATTAGATCTTTCTACTATTGACGCTGCATAGGCAGCATCAATAGTAAAAAGTTGGTCACACAGGGTTAATAGCGGCGGTAGCGGAGTGAGTTACCCGCGGCATAACGCGCTCCGTTACCGCTGGCATTAACCCTGTGTGCGGTGACTGCGGGGAATATGGAGCGGGCGCCGGGCATTGACTGCAGGGGAGTAGGGATGGACTAATCGGACTGTGCCCGTCGCTGATTGGTCGCGGCAGCCATGACAGGCAGCTGGCGAGACCAATCAGCGACTTGGATTCCATGACAGACAGAGGCCGCAACCAATGAATATCCGTGACAGACAGACGGAAGTGACCCTTAGACAATTATATAGTAGATAGTGTAGAGATGTGGCAGCAGTGTATATATAGTGTGTGTACACCAGTCACAGTATCACATACAATATATAGGTGATACTACAACTATACACATCAGTCGCAGTGTCAACTATATATTGTATATATATATATACATAGCGCCATACTATACAAACATCTCTACACTCTCTCTCTCTCTATGTAATATATATATATATATATATACTGTATATATATATATATATTCAAAAAATATATACACACACACATCTCTACAATATACGGTAATTAGGACAGAATTATACTATGTTATGATGCATACATCACGTAGGAGACACAGAGGCTGATGTACATAGGAGACACCGCGACTGCTGAATATATATCACATTGAAGCTACTGTATATACAATATATAGTTGACACTGCGACTGATGTGTATAGTTGTAGTATCACCTATATATTGTATGTGATACTGTGACTGGTGTACACACATTATATAGATGAAACTGATAAAATAAAATTATATATATATATATATATATATATATATATATATATATTAGACACAGATAGATAGTGCTGCTATACACAGCAGTATCACCTATACAACGTATATGCAGTAGTATATACATTATACAGGTGATACTGCAAATGTTGGATACACGATATATAGGCGATACTGCTACTGCTGTATATAATGATAGTATCACCTATATATCATGTATACAGCAGTCTATATACATTATATAGGCAATACTGCTACTGATGTGTATATATGTTATATATAGGTGATACTGTTGTGTATATATGTACGTGTGTGTGTGTATACACACACCAGTATAGCCTATATAACGACATATATACACAGCAGTATCACCTATATACACATCAGTAGCGGTATTGCCTATATAATGTGTATAGACTACTAAATATACATTATATAGGTGATACTGATGTATATAATCACTATACTACCTATATAATGTATGTATAGCAGTCTACATCTTATATAGGTAACACTGCTACTGATGTGTATATACATTATATAGGTGGTACTGCTGTGTATACATGTACATATATGTGTATACATACATGTGTGTGTACACTACAGTATACTGTATATACAGTATGTATACACACACACTGCAGTGTCACCTATATAAGGTATATATGCATCAGTAGCAGTGTCACCTATATAAGATATAGGCTGCTATACATACATTTTAGTGGTATAGTGATTATATACAGCAGTATCACCTATATAACGTATATATAGCAGTCTATACACATTATATAGGTGCAACTGCTGTATATACATTAAAAAATCATCTTGGGACTCACCCAGGTCCCTGAGATTGGGGGGGGGGGGAGGTCGGGAGGATGAAGGGCTGTGATGTGTTGGGTCCTCTCCAGCGTCGGCAGTGAAGAGGATCCCAGGCATTGGTGAGCAGTCTTCTCTGACGCTGGTACAGGCCGGCCAGCGTCAGACACAGTCAGGTCAGGTGGAGGCGTCCTATGCGCGCCGGCCTTTTCAAATGTGCGCGCGTGGTCTCCTGCTTGCCCGCGCTGACACGGGCAGCAGACGAGCACGCGCAGGAACTAGGACCGCGGCCGTGCTCGCGCACTAGCGTGGGCCGCCGCGGCACTTATCAGCGCTGGCAACGCGCGCACACAGGACCTGGCTTAGATTTAAAGGGCCGGCTGGAGGGATGCGGCGCGCTATGTATTAAAATCGCTGCCGGTCCTCCAGCGGCCCTGTGCAGCTGCTCAGGCACCGGCCCGGGGGGCATATGCACTCCTGCCACCTGGCCCAGTCCGCCCCTGCGCACAGGGGTATATAGAGCACAGCCCGCACAGGGGTATATCCAGCACAGCCCGCACAGGGATATATACAGCACAGCCCACACAGGGATATATACAGCACAGCCCGCACAGTGGTATATCCAGCAGAGCCCGCACAGTGGTATATCCAGCAGAGCCCGCACAGTGGTATATCAAGCACAGCGGTATATCGAACACAGCCCGCACAGTGGTATATCCAGCACAGTGGTATATCCAGCACAGCCCGCACAGTGGTATATCCAGCACAGCCCGCACAGTGGTATATCCAGCACAGCCCGCACAGTGGTATATCCAGCACAGCCCGCACAGTGGTATATCCAGCACAGCCCGCACAGTGGTATATCCAGCACAGCCCGCACAGTGGTATATCCAGCACAGCCCGCACAGTGGTATATCCAGCACAGCCCGCACAGTGGTATATCCAGCACAGGGATATATACAGCAGAGCCCGCACAGGGATATATACAGCAGAGCCGGCACAGGGGTATATACAGCACAGCCCGCACAGGGGTATATAGAGCACAGCCCGCACAGGGATATATACAGCAGAGCCCGCACAGGGGTATATAGAGCACAGCCCGCACAGGGGTATATAGAGCACAGCCCGCAGAGATATATACAGCACAGCCGGCACAGGGATATATACAGCACAGCCGGCACAGGGATATATACAGCAGAGCCCGCACAGGGGTATATACAGCACAGCCCGCACAGGGGTATATAGAGCACAGCCCGCACAGAGATATATACAGCAGAGCCCGCACAGGGGTATATAGAGCACAGCCCGCACAGGGATATATACAGCAGAGCCCGCACTGGGATATATACAGCAGAGCCCGCACATCTCATCCCCCCCCCGATAATGGCCCCACAGTCCAGTTAAAAAGAAAAAAAAAAAAAACTCCTCACCTTTCCTTTTGCCCGCGCTGCTCCCGGCGGCTGCAGTCTGCCCAGGACACTGCAGGTGCGCGATGATATGACGTCATCGCGCACCCGCAGTGTACTGTCAGAGGCAGAGCGGGGAATGATGGGAGAGGGGGCGTCAGCAGACGCTCTCTCCTCTATCATTGCATTGAACTATACCGGTGTCATAGATGCCGGTATAGTTAAATGCGGCGGCACTGGCGGGGGGCGGGGGGGAACAGTGCAGCGGCCCACTACTGGCACCGGCCCCAAACCATCTCGATTGGGTTCAGGTCTGGTTACTGGGGAGGCCAGGTCATCTGGCGTAGCACCCCATCACTCTCCTTATTGGTCAGATAGCCCTTACACAGCCTGGAGGTGTGTTTAGGGTCATTGTCCTGTTTAAAAATAAATGATGGTCCAACTAAACGCAAGCCGGATGGAATAGCATGCCGCTGCAAGATGCTGTGGTAGCCATGCTGGGTCAGTATGCCTTCAATTTTGACTAAATCCCAAACACTGTCACCAGCAAAGCACCCCCACACAATCACACCTCCTCCTCCATGCTTCACGGTGGGAAACAGGCATGTAGAGTCCATCCGTTCACCTTTTCTGCATCGCACAAAGACATGGTGGTTGGAACCAAAGATCTCAAATTTGGACTCATCAGACCAAAGCACAGATTTCCACTGGTCTAATGTCCATTCCTTGTGTTCTTTAGCCCAAACAAGTCTCTTCTGCTTGTTGCCTGTCCTTAGCAGTGGTTTCCTAGCAGCTATTTTACCATGAAGGCCTGCTGCACAAAGTCTCCTCTTAACAGTTGTTGTAGAGATGTGTCTGCTGCTAGAACTCTGTGTGGCAGTGACCTGGTCTCTAATCTGAGCTGCTGTTAACCTGAGATTTCTGAGACTAGTGACTCGGATAAACTTATCCTCAGAAGCAGAGGTGACTCTTGGTCTTCCTTTCCTGGGGCGGTCCTCATGCGAGCCAGTTTCTTTGTAGCGCTTGTTGTTTTTTGCCACTGCACTTGGGGACACTTTCAAAGTTTGCCCAATTTTTTGGACTGACTGACCTTCATTTCTTAAAGTAATGATGGCCACTCGTTTTTCTTTACTTAGAATTTATATTATGGCAAGAAAAAAGCAGCTAACAGTCTGTTCAGTAGGACTATCAGCTGTGTATCCACCAGACTTCTGCACAACACAACTGATGGTCCCAACCCCATTTATAAGGCAAGAAATCCCACTTATTAAACCTGACAGGGCACACCTGTGAAGTGAAAACCATTCCCGGTGACTACCTCTTGAAGCTCATCAAGAGAATGCCAAGAGTGTGCAATGCAGTCATCAAAGCAAAAGGTGGCTACTTTGAAGAACCTAGAATGTAAGACATAATTTCAGTTGTTTCACACTTTTGTGTAGTACATAATTCCACATGTGTTAATTCATAGTTTTGATGCCTTCAGTGTGAATGTACAATTTTCATAGTCATGAAAATACAGAAAAATCTTTAAATGAGAAGGTGTGTCCAAACATCATTTGGTCTATATATATATATATATATATATATATATATATATATATATATATATATATATATATATATATATATATATTTATATTTATATTTGTGGCCAAAAATATTGACACCCCTGCAATTCTGTCAGATAATACTCAGTTTCTTCCTGAAAATGATTGCAAACACAAATTCTTTGTTATTATCTTCATTTAATTTGTCTTAAATGAAAAAACACAAAAAAATTGTCCTAAAGCCAAATTGGATATAATTCCACACCAAACATAAAAAGGGGGTGGACAAAAGTATTGGCACTGTTCGAAAAATCATGTGATGCTTCTCTAATTTGTGTAATTAACAGCACCTGTAACTTACCTGTAGCACCTAACAGGTGTTGGTAATAACTAAATCACACTTGCAGCCAGTTGACATGGATTAACCCCTTAGTGACAGAGCCAATTTGGTACTTAATGATCGAGCCAATTTTTACAATTCTGACCAGTGTCACTTTATGAGGTTATCTGGAACGCTTTAACGGATCCTGCTGATTCTGAGATTGTTTTTTCGTGACGTTGTACTTCATGTTAGTGGTAACATTTCTTCGATATTACTTGCGATTATTTATGAAAAAAATGGAAATATGGTGAAAATTTTTAAAATTTAGCAATTTTCAAATTTTGTATTTTTATGCCCTTAAATCAGAGAGATATGTCACACAAAATAGTTAATAAATAACATTTCCGACATGTCTACTTTACATCAGCACAATTTTGGAAACAACATTTTTTTTTGTTAGGGAGTTATAAGGGTTAAAATTTGACCAGCAATTTCTCATTTTTACAACACCATTTTTTTTTTTTAGGGACCACATCTCATTTGAAGTCATTTTGAGGGGTCTATATGATAGAAAATAACCAAGTGTGACACCATTCTAAAAACTGCACCCCTCAAGGTACTTAAAACCACATTCAAGAAGTTTATTAACCCTTTACGTGCTTCACAGGAACTCAAACAATGTGGAAGGAAAAAATGAACATTTAACTTTTTTTGCAAACACTAATTCAGAACCATATTTTTTTATTTTCACAAGTGTAAAAACAGAAATTTAACCATACATTTTGTTGTGCAATTTCTCCTAAATACGCTGATACCCCATATGTGGGGGTAAACCACTGTTTGGGCGCACCGCAGAGCTTGGAAGAGAAGGAGCGCCGTTTGACTTTTTCAATGCAGAATTGGCTGGAATTGAGATCGGACGCCATGTCGCGTTTGGAGAGCCCCTGATGTGCCTAAACAGTGGAAACCCCCCACAAGTGACACCATTTTGGAAACTAGACCCCATAAGGAACTTAACTAGATGTGTGGTGAGAACTTTGAGCCCCCAAGTGCTTCACAGAAGTTTATAACGTAGAGCCGTGAAAATAAAAAATCGCATTTGTTTACACAAAAATGATATTTTCGCCCACAAATTCTTATTTTCACAAGGGTAACAGGAGAAATTAGACCACAAAAGTTGTTGTGCAATTTCTCCTGAGTACGTCGATACCCCATATGTGGGGGTAAACCACTGTTTGGGCGCACCGCAGAGCTTGGAAGAGAAGGAGTGCCGTTTTACTTTTTCAATGTAGAATTGGCTGGAATTGAGATCGGACGCCATGTCGCGTTTGGAGAGCCCCTGATGTGCCTAAACAGTGGAAACCCCCCACAAGTGACACCATTTTGGAAACTAGACCCCATAAGGAACTTAACTAGATGTGTGGTGAGCACTTTAAACCCCCAGGTGCTTCCCGGAAGTTTATAACGTAGAGCCGTGAAAATAAAAAAGTTGCATTTTTTCTACAAAAATGATCTTTTTGCCCCCCAATTTTTTTTTTCACAAGGGTAACAGGAGAAATTAGACAACAAGTGTTGTTGTGCAACCTCTCCTGAGTACGTCGATACCCCATATGTGGGGGTAAACCACTGTTTGGGCACACTGCAGAGCTTGGAAGAGAAGGAGTGCCACCCCCCCCCCAGGTGCTTCACGGAAGTTTATAACGTAGAGCCGTGAAAATAAAAAATCCTTTTTTTTCACTCAAAAATGATTTTTTAGCCTGCAATTTTTTATTTTATCAAGGGTAACAGGAGACATTGGACCACAAAATCTATTGACCAGTTTGTCCTGAGTACGCTGATACCCCATATGTGGGGGGAGGGCACTGTTTGGGCACCCATCAGGGCTCGGAAGGGAAGGAGCGCCGCTTGGAATGCAGACTTTGATGGGATGGTCTGCAGGTGTCATGTTGCATTTGCAGAGATCCTGATGTACCTAAACAGTAGAAACCCCCCACAAGTGACTCCATTTTGGAAACTAGACCCCCCAAAGAGCTTATCTAGATGTGTGGTGAGCACTAGGAACCCCCAACTGCTTCACAGAAGTTTATAATGTAGAGCCATGAAAATAAAAAAAATCATATTTTTTCCACAAAAATGATCTTTTCACCACCAAATTTTTACTTTCACAAGGGTAACAGGAGAAATTGGACCCCAAAATTTATTGTGCAATTTATGCTGAGTAGGCTCATACCCCATATGTGGGGGATAAACCACTGTTTGGGTGCATGGCAGAGCTTGGAAGGGAAGGAGCGCCGTTTTGGAATGCAGACTTTGATAGAATGGTCTGCAGGCATTATGTTGCGTTTGCAGAGCCCCCGATGTACCTAAACAGTAGAAACCCCCCACAAGTGACCTCATTTTGGAAACTAGACCCCCCAAGGAACTTATCTAGATGTGTTGTGAGAACTTTGAATGCCCAAGTGCTTCACAGAAGTTTATAATGCAGAGTTGTGAAAACAAAAAAAAATATTTTTTTCACAAAAAAGATTTTTTTAGCCCCCCAATTTTTATTTTCACAAAGGTAACAAGAGAAATTGGACCCCAAAAGTTGTTGTCCAATTTGTCCTGAGTACACTGATACCCCATGTGTGGGGGGGACCACTGTTTAGGTGCATGGCTGAGCTCGGAAGGGAAGGAGTGCCGTTTTGGAATGCAGACTTTGATAGAATGGTCTGCGGGCGTTATGTTGCATTTGCAGAGCCCCAGATATACCTAAACAGTAGAGACCCCCCAGAAGTGACCCCATTTTGGAAACTAGACCCCCCAAGGAACTTATCTAGATGTGTGGTGAGAACTTTGAATGCCCAAGTGCTTCACAGAAGTTTATAATGCAGAGTCGTGAAAATAAAAAATATATTTTTTTTCCACAAAAAAGATTTTTTAGCCCCCAAGTTTTTATTTTCACAAGGGTATCAGGAGAAATTGGACCCCAAAAGTTGTTGTCCAATTTATCCCGAGTACGCTGATGCCCCATATGTGTGGGTAAACCACTGTTTGGGCGCACGGCAGAGCTCAGAAGGTAGGGAGCACCATTTTACTTTTTGAGCACAAAATTGGCTGTGGCGTTTAGAGACCCCCTGATGTACTTAAACAGTGGAAACCCCCCAATTCTAACTCCAACCCTAACCCCAACACACCCCTAACCCTAATCCCAACCCGATCCATAATCCTAATCACAACCCTAACCCCCAAAACACCCCTAACCCTAATCCCAAAGCTAACCATAACCCTAATAAAAACCCTAAACCCTACACCCCTCTAATCCAATCTCAACCCTAACCTCAAAACCTAACCCTAATCCCAATACACCCCTATCCTTAATCTCAAACCCTAGCCTTAACCCTAATCCCAAACCTAACCCTAATCCCAAATGTAACCCTAATGCCAACCCTAATCCAAATCCTAATCCCAACTCTAACCCTAACTTTAGCCCCAACCCTAGCCCCAACCCTAACCCTAACTTTAGCCCCAACCCTAGCCCTAACCCTAATCCTAGCTCTAACCCTAACCCAAGCCCTATCCCTAAGGCTATGTGCACATGTTGCAGATTTTGCTGCGGATCCGCAGCGTTTCCGCAGCTGTGGGTCCGCAGCAGTTTCCCATGAGTTTACAGTATAATGTAAACCTATGGGAAACATAAAACGCTGTGCCCATGCTGCGGAAAAAAACACACGGAAACGCAGCGGTTTACATTCCGCAGCATGTCAATTCTTTCTGCTGATTCCGCAGCGGTTTTACACCTGCTCCATAATAGAAAACCGCAGGTGTAAAACCGCAGTGGAATCCGCACAAAAACCGCGGTACATCCGCGATAAATCCGCAGGAAAAACGCGTTTTGGTCCTGCGGATTTATCAAATCCGCTGCGGAAAAATCCGCAGAGAACCATTCTATGTGTGCACATATCCTAACCCTACCCCTAACCCTATTTGGAAAATAGAAATTCATACATTTTTTTTATTTTTTTCTTACTAAGGGGGTGATAAAGGGGGGTTTATTTACTATTTTTTTTATTTTGATCACTGTGATAGGATCTCACAGTGACCAAAATAAAAAAAAGAGGAAGAATTTTCTTCTGCCGGCCGGCAGATCATGGCGGGCGCACTGCGAATGCGCCCGCCATTTTCTTACCGGAGCAAGAAGCCGGCGGCCAGCAGAAGAAGGAGGACCCAGGGACACCGGTAAGTATAACAGGGTCCCCGAATCCCCCTATTTCTCTGTCCTCTGATGTGCGATCACATCAGAGGACAGAGAATGACATCGCTTTTTTTTTTTTTTTTGCGATCGCCGGTAAACAGTTAATTACCGGCGATCGCAAAACAGGGGTCGGTAAAAACCGACCCTGATCATGTTCTTTGGGGTTTCGGCTACCCCCGGCAGCCGAGACCCCAAAGAACATCCGGGTGCCGGGCACACTGCGCATGCGCCCGCCATTATTTCCCCAGAAAAAGATGGCGGCGCCCATCGGGAGCCACGAGGAGCATCGGGGGAGGTAGGTGAGTATTGGGGGGCTATCGGGGACCACATTTCTCTGTCCTCCGATGTGCGATCACATCGGAGGACAGAGAAATTAAATGGCAAATCGCGTTTTTTTTTTTTTTTTTTGTTGCGACCGCCGGTAAACGGTTAATTACCGGCGATCGCAACTCGGGGGTCGGTAAAAACCCCCCGAATCATGTTCTCTGGGGTCTCGGCTACCCCCGGCAACCGAGACCCCAGAGAAAATCCGACTCTGGGGGGCGCTATTCACTTTTTCCACAGCGCCGTTAATTAACAGTGCTGTGGTTTAATTCCCCTTAGCGGCCGCCGTTAAAAGGCGTATCGGCGGTCGTTAAGGGGTTAAAGTTGACTCAACCTATGTCCTTGTGTGGACCACATTGAGCATGGAGAAAAGAAAGAAGACCAAAGAACTGTCTGAGGACTTGAGAAACCAAATTGTGTGGAAGCATGAGCAATCTCAAGGCTACAAGTCCATCTCCAAAGACCTGAATGTTCATGTGTCTACCGTGCGCAGTGTCATCAAGAAGTTTAAAGCCCATGGCACTGTGGCTAACCTCCCTAGATGTGGACGGAAAATAAAAATTGACAAGAGATTTCAACACAAGATTGTGCGGATGTTGGATAAAGAACCTCGACTAACATCCAAACAAGTTCAAGCTGCCATGCAGTCCGAGGGTACAACAGTGTCAACCCGTACTATCTGTCGACGTCTGAATAAAAAGGGACTGTATGGTAGGAGACCCAGGAAGACCCCACTTCTTACCCCGAGGCATAAAAAAGCCAGGCTGGAGTTTGCCAAAACTTACCTGAAAAAGCCTAAAACGTTTTGGAAGAATGTTCTCTGGTCAGATGAGACAAAAGTAGAGCTTTTTGGGCAAAGGCATCAACAGAGTTTACAGGAGAAAAAAAGAGGCATTCAAAGAAAAGAACACGATCCCTACAGTCAAACATGGAGGAAGTTACCTGATGTTTTGGGGTTGCTTTGCTGCCTCTGGCACTGGACTGCTTGACCATGTACATGGCATTATAAAGTCTGAAGAATACCAACAAATTTTGCAAGCATAATGTAGGGCCCAGTGTGAGAAAGCTGGGTCTCCCTCAGAGGTCATGGGTCTTCCAGCAGGACAATGACCCAAAACACACTTCAAAAAGCACTAGAAAATGGTTTGAGAGAAAGCACTGGAGACTTCTAAGGTGGCCAGCAATGAGTCCAGACCTGAATGCCATAGAACACCTGTGGAGAGATCTAAAAAATGGCAGTTTGGAGAAGGCACCCTTCAAATATCAGGGACCTGGAGCAGTTTGCCAAAGAAGAATGGTCTAAAATTCCAGCAGAGCATTGTAAGAAACTCATTGATGGTTGCCGGAAGTGGTTGGTCGCAGTTATTTAGGCTAAAGGCTGTGCAACCAAGTATACACACACACACGCCCATGCGAAATTGATGCGCATTGGTTATTGGGGGCGCAGTCAATTTCAGGAAAATCAAGCTAGTCAAATGTTAATGTAGTTAATGAGATGATGAACACAGGTATTTGTGTATGTAGATTGGTAATACAATAAATTGGTTTGATAAGTAGAGGTTAAAAAAATGTCTTGAGGTTGTGGTGCCACCTGCAGGTTGTTGTTTTTCTGAAATTTCTGCAGGTTTCTGAAAATTAATGTTTAAAGGGAATCTGTCACCTCATTTTTCATATATAAACTGTGGCCACCAGCATCAGGGGCTTATTTCCAGCATTCTGTAATGCTGTAGATAAGGCCCCAATGTATCCTGAAAGATAAGAAAAGCAAGTTATATTATACTCACCCTTGGGCGGTCCGGGTCCGGCGCCTCCTATCTTCATACGATGTCATCCTCTTTGCTTCCTGTCGCAGCTCCTGTGCAGGCGTACTGATTTGCCCTGTTGAGGGCAGCGTAAAGTACTGCAGTGCAAGCGCTGGGCCTTTTGCACCTTTCCCGGTGCCTGGCACTGCAGTACGTTGCTCTACTCTCAACAGGGCAAATCAGTACGCCTGCGCCGCGACAGGAAGCATGGAAGACGACATCATGGCATGAAGATGGAAGGCGCCGGACCACGACACCCATCGGACCGCCCCTGGGTGAGTATAATCTAACTTGTTTTTCTTACCTTTCAGGTTACCTCGGGGCTTGTCTACAGCATTACAGAATGCTGGAGATAAGCCCCTGATGGCGGTGGCCGAAGCTTATAGGCCTAAAATGGGGTGACAAGATTCCCTTTAAGCTGGAAAACAAGTAGGTGAGAAGGTGCACTTATAAAGGGTTAATCGAGGATGGTATTGTTGTACTATGGGCCTCAGCACTAACAGATAGTCACTAACTCCGTGCCTGTTGTGCCCAGCCCCATTCTCTGCTGGCACCAGGGCTGCCACTAGGAATTTCAGGCCCCATACCCTTACTAAGCTGGCAGAATCTTGCCGCTGGGGACTGGTGAGCAGAAAAGAGGGGGCCCACCGTTGACAAAACAGCCCAGAAGATGAGCTGCTCTGATGACATGGAGCAGTTGAATCGGCGGCGCTGGATAGAGCAGGCAAGTAACAATTATCTCCCTGATAGTTTTTAGACCCATAGTACAAAAAAATAGTCTTAGACAACAACCCCTTTAGATTTTACGACAGCCTGTGCTTGGTTTGAGCAGTCATTCTGTGCTGACCGTCCTTTTTCTTCAGCAGCTGCTCTGTTTGGATCACCGTTAGGCCTGTAGTATGTAAAAAAAAAAACAACAAAAAAACCACGCAGATTTCCACTATCCCCTTTCTGACATTTGAAGTACTATCCCGTCCATGTGCCCTGGGCCCGTGTGACCATGGACGGGATAGTACATCATAGCGATCAGCCACGCACACGGGTCGTGTGCGGCCAATTGCGGCTGGGTGTCAGCTGATTCTCATAGCTGACACCCGGCATTAAGTGCCAGGAGCGGTCACAGACCCCTCCCGGCACTTTAACCCCCGAAATGCTGCGATCGAACACGATCGCAGCATTCCAGAGCCAGCACAGGGGTTGACAGCCAGTCTGCCTTTGGATCGGAGACCCCACGGCGTGACACAGGGTCCCGATCGCTGCCATGGAGACTCGATGTCGTCATGAGCGGAGAAACTTCCTGTCATGCGCGGTGCGTGTTAGGAAGTCTCTAAGGTTAGTGCACAGAAACTGGAGCGCTGACCGCTTCTAAAGCATGCAGATCTGCTTCATCTGCATGCTATAGAACCGATCAGCCTGAACAAAATGATTGTCCCCATAGTGGGAAAAAGTGTAAGGCTGCCGTCACACTAGCAGTATTTGGTCAGTATTTTACATCAGTATTTGTAAGCCAAAACCAGGAGTGGGAACAAATAGAGGAAAAGTATAACAGAAACATATGCACCACTTCTGTATTTATCACCCACTCCTGGTTTTGGCTTACACATACTGATGTAAAATACTGACCAAATATTGCTAGTGTGACGGCAGCCTAACAGTCAGAATGAATAAAAAAAAAATGAATATTTAAAAAAAAAAAAAAAAAAGTAAAAAACCCCAATATTTATTCTATCACTAAATACATATTTGAATGAAAAAAAATCTAAACAATAAAAATAAAAGTACACATTTGGTATCCCCTCATCTGTAATGACCCGCCCTGTAAAACTGCCCCACTATTTAGTGAACACCATAAAAAAGGCAAAAAACAACGCTTTTATCATCATACCTCCGAACAATAAGTGGAATAACACGTGATCAAAATGACTGATATAAATAACCATGGTACCGCTGAAAACGTCATCTTGTCCTGCAAAAAACAAGCTGCCATACAGCTCCATCATCAGAAAAATAAAGTTATAGCTCTCAGAATAAAGCGATGCAAAAATATTTATATAAAATAGTTTTTATTGTATAAAAGCGCCAAAACATAAAAAAAGATATAAATGAGGTATCACTGTAATCGTACTGACCCGAAGAATAAAACTGCCTTATCAATTTCACCACACACAGAATGGTATAAACCCCCCCCCCCCCAAAGAAATTAATGAATAGCTGGTTTTTGTTCATTCTGCCTTCCAAAAATCAGAATAAAAAGCGATCAAAAAATGTTACGTACACCCGAACATGGTACCAATAAAAACGCCAACTTGTCCGGCAGAAAACAAGCCCTCACATGACTCTGTGGACCAAAATATGGAAAAATTGTGGCTCTCAAAATGTGATGCAGAAACTATTTTTTGCCATAAAAAGCGTCTTTTAGTGTGTGACAGCTGCCAATCATAAAAACCCGCTACATCGCCTCTTTCACACGTCCTGATATTTCCGGTACCGGAGATGTCAGTGTCCGTGTGTGTAATACTTGTGGCACAAGTGTGGCATGCGTGTGCCGCATCAGTCCTACATGGACGGGCGCCAGGGAAGAAGTGTTACAGTAAGTGCTGTCCCCGGCGCCGGGTGGTGAACACAGCTCTCATCATTCTCCCCTGATTGTGCCGATCGCAGGCAGAGCAGGGGAGAATGATGAGAGCCGTGTTCACCAACCGGTGCTGGGGACAGCGCTTACTGTAACGCTTTACTGTAACGCTTCTTCCTCAGCGCCGAAGCGTGTCACATGGATGATATCCATGTTTCTGGATGTTTTGTGGCCCGTGCTGACATTAAAAAATGGACATGTCAGCGTGTTTTGCCCACGGCCACACGGTCCGTGGAAACACACTGACGTGCACAGAACCATTCACTTGAATAGGCAAATAGCGCTCTATTCCTCCCGAGTCTCTCCGCTTGGCTGCCCAATGGTATAAATGGTATAAAATTCTGTGACACACCCATGGTGTCAATATGATCACGACACCCCTAGATGAATTCATTGAGAGGTGTAATTCGTAAAATGGGGTCACTTATGGGGGGTGCTGTTTTGGTGCCTCATGGGCTCTCCCAGTGAGTCATGGCACCTGCAAACCATAACAATAAAATCTGGCGCTCCTTCCCTTCTGAGCTCTGCCATACACCCAAACAGTGGTTTACCCCCACATACTGGGTATCAGTGTGCTCAGGACAAATTGCACAATAACTCTTGGGGTCCAATTTCTCCTGTTACCCTTGGGAAAATAAAAAATTGGGGGGGGCGAAAAGATAATTTTTGTGGAAAAAATATGATTTTTTATTTTTACGGCTCTACATTATAAACTTCTGTGAAGCACTTGGGGGTTCAAAGAGCTCACCACACATCTAGATAAGTTCGTTGGGGGGTCTATTTTCCAAAATGGGGTCACTTGTGGGGGGGGGTTTCCACCGTTTAGGCACATCAGAGGCTCTCCAAACGCGACATGACGCCCGCAGACCAGTCCATCAAAATCTGCATTCCGAGCCCCGACGTGTGACCATACAGTAGTTTTCTCCCACATATGGGATATCAGCGTACTCAGGACAAATTGGACAACAACTTTTGAGGTCCAATGTCTCCTGTTACCATTGGGAAAATAAAAAATTGGGGACAAAAAGATTATGTTTGTGGAAAAAATATGCTTTTTTTATTTTCACGCCCGGGCGCTATAAACTTTAGTGAAACATCTGGAGGTTCAAAGTTCTCACCACACATCCAGGTAAGTTCCTTGAGGGGAGGTCTAGTTTCCAAAATGGGGTCACTTGTGGGGGGTTTCCCTGTTTAGGCACATCAGGGGCTCTCCAAACGTGCCATGGCGCCCAATCTCAATTCCGGCCAATTTTGCGTTGAAAAAGTAAAACGGCGCTCCTTCCCTTCCAAGCTCTGCCGTGCGCCCAAACAGTGGTTTACCCCCACATATGGAGTATCGGCGTATTCAGGACAAATTGCACAACAACTTTTGATGTCCAATTTCTCCTGTTAACATTGGGAAATTAAAAAAAATTGGATCTGAAGTAAATTTTTTTGTGAAAAAAAGTTGAATGTTCATTTTTTTTAAACATTCCCAAAATTCCTGTGAAGCATAACTTCCTAACAAAAAAAAAATTGTTTCCAAAACTGTGCAGATGTAAAGTAGACATGAGGGAAATGTTACTTATTAAGTATTTTGTGTGCATATCTCTGTGATTTAAGGGCATGAAAATTCAAAGTTGGAAAACTACGAAATTTTGAACATTTTTGCCAAATTTCCGTTTTTTGTTTTTTTTCACAAATAAACGCAAGTAATATCAAAGAAATTTTACCACTATCATAAAGTACAATATGTCACAGTGTCAGAATCACCGGGATCCATAGAAGTGTTCTAGAGTTATTACCTCATAAAGGGACAGTGGGCAGAATTGTAAAAATTGGCCTGGTCATTAACGTGCAAACCACCCTTGGGGGAAAGGGGTTAATGTTCTGGATCAGATTTTCATCAGTATCTGGTCGGGGGGGGGGGAGATACAGAAATTGCAAAGCTAAAAACAGACAGCACGAGGATACATATATGGGTGACTCCATTGTCCAGCTCCGTTAATAACATGAATAAATGAACAACCCCATAGAGTCTAATGGGTGCTGTTCTATCTGTAAAAACCCAGCCAAAACATGTACATGGAGAACAAACATCTGGAAGGTCAAGGTGGTCTAATCAAGATAATTTTTTTTTTTTACTGCAAAATAGCTTCCAGATGATGGCCGGTTTGACGCGATTTTGTTCTTTGTGGCAAAAAAATAAGATTTGGCAATAGGAAGATTTAAGAACACCTCTCACGTGCCCCCTTTAACTGAAAGCTACACCATTGTCCCATTTTTCTGTAAACAGAAAATTGCTTACAAAAGTGGAGTTTCAAATTTAGATATATAAAAGATATACAGCAGAATAGTGGCCATGTAGCTGTGCTCAACACATGACCACAACCCATCAGAGAAGTAGCTATTACTATATTGCATCGTTCTGTGCAGCGCAGTGGTTTTTATGCCGCCAGGGCTTGTAGAATGCAGGGCTACCAGTGTAAAGTGCTACAGAGCACATGATTACTGCCTGCCGGTCCTTACAGCTGTCTGCATATAGGCTCTGAGTCATTTAGACTGCCATTGTAGATGCCGCTTTTAATTTACAGGGTCCCACTGCAGTAAGCTGCACCTACTTCATTTAACGGACTCTGTCAGCAGGTGTTTGCCATCTGTAATCAAAGAAGCATGATGCAGGGGCAGAGAGCCTGATTCCAATGATGTGTCACTTACTAGGCTGCTTGCTGTAGTTTTGATAGAATCTCTGTTTTCTCTGCTGTAGATGTAGGCGAGCTTGGAACGCAGAGCTGTGTATAACCACACCCCTGATTGGCAGCTTCCTGTGTACACTGTCAACAGCTGCCAATCAGTGGTGGGGGTGGGGTTAGACAGATTAGCTGAACTGCCTGGCATGTGGGACCTAGTCTTGTAGTGATAATCTCCTGCTGATAAAACACTGTTTATATTGTAACTGCCCGCAGTCTAATAAGTGACACATCCCTGGATTCAGACTCTCTGACCCTACAGTATGCTGCTCTCAGAATAAATAACAAAAAGCTGCTCCATATTTATAAGAGGAGCACAGCAATGAATGAGTTGGGCACATCTTAGAATGCCGCGCACCTTCACTAGAAATGTTACTTTAATCAGGGACTAGTGATGAGCGAATGTACTCGTTGCTCAGGTTTTCCCGAGCACGCTTGGGTGACCTCCGAGTATTTCTTAGTGCTCGGAAATTTAGTTTTCATCGCGGCTGCTGATTTACCGCTTTTAGCCAGGCTGAGTACATGTGGGGGTTGCCTGGTTGCTAGGGAATCCCCACATGTAATCAAGCTGGCTAATAGCTGTAAATCATGCTGCTGAAGCGAAGAAAACGTAATCTCCGAGCAGTCATAAATACTCAGAGACCACCTGAGCGTGCTCTGGAAAACCCAAGCAACGAGTACACTCGCTCATAACTATCAGGGACCGTAATACATGTCTTCGGTTGGGTATGCCACATTCTAGACTGGTTGAAGAATTTGCCTGGCGGGTTTCGCCATGCCCTGTCTCGCCCATTTTGGTGAATATGACGGGGACTGGCATTAAAACACTAAGTTCCAAGTCGCCAAATTTTTCAGGCAACTTCCAAGTTGTGCATAAACCTGACATTTTTGAAGATATATATTATGGAGGAAAACACCTTTATAAAATCGGGGTTATAAAGTGAACCTGACCATGGATTCATGCTGCATGACTGGCAGGCGGCATGAATCAGACCCTGACCGCCTTACTGCGGCCCCCATTATATGCATCTCAGATGACTAATCCGAGGTCCCAGGCCGCCCTGTGACACAGCCGTGAGTTTTACATTTTGAACCTTGCAGTTTATTAAATAAGAGGGTGCCAAATACATTAAAGGGCCACTGTCACCCCCTCCAGCCGTTATAAACTAAAAGAGCCACCTTGTGCAGCAGTAATGCTGCAGTCTAACAAGGTGGCTCTTTTAGTTTTTGATTCAGTTATTCCCTAAATAAAGCGTTTTAAAATTTGTACAAAATAACCTGTCCTTAGACCTGGAGGCGGTCCGAAGCCTCCTCTGTGAATCTCCCAACGGCCGTCACTCTTCTCTTCTGGGGATGTGGTCGCCGCCCCCTGAGCGCTGTTTCTTCTTAAATCCGGCGCCTGCGCTGTGCGTGCCTGCCTGGGGCAGGCGCAGTCTTCATTGTCGGTCATAGCGCAGATCCAGGGTGCCTGACTGCGCCTGTGCGGGCAGTGCGGCCACCCTGTTGCTGAATCCCCGCCCCGCACTGTGTTATTCATTATGCACAGTGCGGGGCTGGGGTTCCTGGGCATGCACACTGCGCTGTTCAGACTCTCCCCCGGTCCCCCGCCTTCCAGCGTTGCCGGAATATACAGGTTTCCTTGCCAGCGTTTGGAATGAAGCAGCCGCAAATGACAATGCTGGAAGGTGGGGGAGCGTCTGAACCCCAGCCCCAGATAGCAGTGGTTGGAGGGCAGAGCGCCGGCAAGAGTTCCGTGCTGGAAAACTTCGTAGGCCGGTAAGATGTGCCGGCACCGCCTGTCATCGCGGCATTCCCTATTGTCAGTTGGTATTCACAGCAGCACTCTGCGCACTTTACGTAGTTTTTCCTGCAGGCTTCTCAATGAGTGACGTCACCGCTCTGCGCTCGGGCTCCTGACAGCGGCGGCGGCGGAGCTGTTACCCCAGTGGTGGCCGCTGTCTTCAGGCTCCTCCGGGCACGGTGCGGTGTTATCCAGCGCTGTACAGGCTCCATGGACGTCACTGCGCTCCAGCAGCTGGAAAACTACAACTCCCAGCATGCCCTGACTGCCAGGTCTATCGGGGGACGCTGGGAAATGTAGTTTTCCTGCAGCTGGTGCAGAACAGACGGCAGAGGCTTGCTGTATTCACAACAGGGTGGCCGCACTGCCCGCAATTGAGTTTCTTCTGCAGTATGCGCACAGATTTCTGAAACTGTCAGAAGTATGGGACCGTGGCTGACATTTCTGCAACATATCTGCTGCTGTGTATGAATTGGTCTTTAAGAGGTAGATTCGCTTTTGAAAAAGTGATAAATTTTAGGTTAAATCCGTAAAATTGTGTGTTTTTTTTTTTTTTTAGCCACGGTCTTTAAAAAAAAAAAAAAAAAAAAAAAAGAAGTGATTTCACTGCAATGTGTGAATAGACCCCCAAGGCATTTCTTTTCCAATGTCCCCCAATGGGGTGTGTTAAGGGGAAGCTAGCAGCATGAAATACACAACGGGTCCCAAATTTTAAAAAGCTCCGAATTTCTGACGTGTCTGCAGGGCGACTAATTTTGGTTTCTGCCTGTTCAGCGCTCCTTATACACAAATAGGGAGAGACAATCTCCGCAATCAGGACACGCAAATTATGAAAGGTGGTGCACATGGATTAGTCCCTTTGTGAAAGATCGCTAGGCATCACTTGAAGTGTGATGTTCTGCTCCCTTATTAGAGAGTGAGCGTATATATATTCATATTTTGGAAAGAATAATTCCTATCCAGCATTTCACAATCAGATACTCCAAAGTCTAGAGCCTCGTCCCTGCATGCACAGGGTCACCTCTGTCTCATGGCACATGGATGCTTAGCTGTTCTTTGGCCATGCTAATGTCCCTGGCCCATTCACAGGTTTCCGATGCTTTTAGTGAGAGAATCCAGAAGATGAAAATAGTGGTATTTCAGGTCATACTCCATATCATACCAGAAATTCACTGAAAAGGGAAAAGACAACCATTAATTATAAAGATTGCAATGTCTAGTGGCCCTGAATGCTACATTTTGTGCTGGACAACAGGGTTGTGCAGCCGATGCATGGATTCCTGCAAGTATCTTCCAGATGAATGAGACAATTCAGCAACAGACCTGAACATACTTTTATGTGCCATGTCTGTTAGTGCAACCCCTGGCAAAAATTGTGTAATCACCAGCCTTGGAAGATGTTCATTCAGTTGTTTAATTTTGTAGAAAAAAAAGCAGATCACAGACATGGCACAAAACTAAAGTCATTTCAAATGGCAACTTTCTGGCTTTGGGAAACACTAAGAGAAATCAAGAACAAAAAATGTGGTAGTCAGGTTGTCATGGACCATTTTCTTCAACTTCCACCAAAGATTTTCAATCAGATTGAGATCCGGACTATTTGCAGGCCATGACATTGACTTTATGTGTCTTTTTTCAAGGAATGTTTTCACAGTTTTTGCTCTATGGCAGGATGCATTATCATCTTGAAAAATGATTTCATCATCCCCAAACATCCTTTCAATTGATGGGATAATAAAAGTGTCCAAAATATCAACATAAACTTGTGCATTTATTTAAAATGTAATGACAGCCATCTCCCCAGTGCCTTTACCTGACATGCAGCCCCATATTATCAATGACTGTGGAAATATGAATGTTCTCTTCAGGCAGTCATCTTTATAAATCTCATTGGAAGGGCACCAAACAAAAGTTCCAGCATCATCACCTTGCCCAAAGCAGATTCGTGATTCATCACTGAATATGACTTTCATCCAGTCATCCACAGTCCACTATTGATTTTCCTTAGCCCACTGTAACCTTGTTTTTTTCTGTTTAGGTGTTAATGATGGCTTTCGTTTAGCTTTTCTGTATGTAAATCCCGTTTCCTTTAGGCGGTTTCTTACAGTTCGGTCACAGACGTTGACTCCAGGTTCCACCCATTCGTTCCTCATTTGTTTTGTTGTGTATTTCCTGTTTTGGAGACATATTGCTTTAAGTTTCTGGTCTTGACGCTTTGATGTCTTCCTTTGTCTACCAGTATGTTTGCCTTTAACAACCTTCCCATGTTGTTTGTATTTCATCCAGATTTTAAACACAGCTGACTGTGAACAACCAACATCTTTTGCAACATTGCGTGATGATTTACCCTCTTAAGAGTTTGATAATCCTCTCCTTTGTTTCATTTGACATCTCTCATGTTGGAGCCATGATTCATGTCAGTCCACTTGGGGCAACAGCTCTCCAAGGTGTGATCACTCCTTTTTAGATGCAGACTAACAAGCAGATCTAATTTGATGCAGGTGTTAGTTTTGGGAATGAAAATTTACAGGGTGATTCCATAATTTCTTTCCTCAGAATTAAGTGATTCCATAATTTTTCCCCTATGCTTGGTTAAAAAAGTAACCATTAGTGACTACCACATTTTTTGTTCTTGATTTATTTTAGTGTTTCTTAAAGCCTGAAAGTTGCCATTTGAAATTACTTTAGTTTTGTGCCATGTCTGTGATCTGCTTTTTTTGTACAAAATTAAACAACTGAATGAACATCCTCCAAGGCCGGTGATTATATAATTTTTGCCAGTGGTTGTATAGACGGGAGGTCGTGTAGTGATATTTACTTCTGCATTCCCTGTGTAGAGATGCTGCTAAGTAGCAGATGAGAAATCTGCATTCATCCTTCCAGGTGTACAGCGTCATCTCTCCATGCCCAATGCAGAAACGAGGAGTGCTGGACAATAGTGATGAACAAGCATGCTGGGATAAGGTGTTATCTGAGCATGCTCCTGTGCTAACCGAGTTACTTCAGCGTGCCCAAATACTATGTTCAAGTCCCTGTGGCTGCATGTCTCACGGCTGTTTATCAACCATAACACATGCGGGGATTGACTGTTTGTTAGACAATCCCTGCATGTGCTGCGGCTGTCGAGCAGCTGCGGGGACATATTTTTCGAGCACGCCAAAGACACTCTGTTAGCACCCGAGCATGCTCAGATAACACACCAGCGCATGCTCACTCTTGACTACTGCACAACTCTTTACATCTGAGTGAGTATAATCTAACCTCTTTTTCTCATCTTTCAGGATACATCGGGGGCTTATCTACAGCATTACAGAATGCTGTAGATAAGCCCCTGATGCTGGTGGGCTTAGCTCACCTTCGATTTTGGGGGTGACCGGTTCCCTTTAAAAAAAAATGAAACAAACCCTCCTCAGGTCCACTGCTGAGTCTCTCCCATTGCTTCCATGGTCTGATAGTGTTTGTAGCACTGACATATCGCTAGCGCTGCAGTCAGTGAGCTCAGTGGCTCTGGCCAAGTTGCCAGTACAAGCCATGAATTGGCTGCAGCGCCATTCCTGTCAATTCAGTGATGCAGACAATAACATCCTCAGAGCCTGACTCGGGGAGGGTGAGTAAAGCATAGTTTTGCTGTTTTTTTTGTTTTTTTAAATAAACAAACCCATAATACCTCACCTGCTATACAACCATGGGATTGGCGGACATGATGAAACCAAAGAGAAGGCAGATACAGCATTTCTCCAGCCTTCACCGTCACATGCAGAGGTCGGGTTTCACCGTACGTTGGATATAAACTCAGATCTGGCTCCAGAGGGTCAACAGGAATCCAAGGAACCTAAGGAAGCGCACAAGGCCGACAGCTGTGAATCATCAAACTCATACATGACGTTTACAGGGCTCTCTGCACTGAATGGAGACTGAAGGTATCACTGCAGACTTTAGGAACTAGTCATACCGCTCCAGGATGCATCTAAAATTTCCACTTTAGCCATGCAATTAATCTTTTCATAGACATCAGTATGAAATATCCTAAGGCCGACAATCATGGTCTGAGGACGAATCGGCTGCAGGTCTCCAGCTCCAAATATAAAGTGGTCTCCTGCAGAAACTTTCTGATAGACATTCGTCTGCCCCAGTCCTGATGAAGAGATTGCAGATTTTGTAGTGACTTGTCACCCAGCAGGGTGCACACATTCCCCTTCGCGTTGTATTATTCATTTGTATCCGACAACCCAAAAGATCAGTGGTGCATGGGTCGAATCTGCAAAAGCTTTTTCTTTCGGAAAATATTCTCTAAAAACCAAAGCTGTCACTTCTTTACATTTCTACAGCCATTATGGGAATAAATAGAATGTCCCACATCCTGGAGATGAACATGGTAGACCGTTCTCTATGACTTACCTTGTCTGCATGCTCCTGGTCTATAACCTCAAATGTCCCATCTTCATTAACCCTATATGTGGCCGGCTGGTACGTTTCTAAAACATGCAAATAAAAAAAAAAACCTTGTAAGCATCATTGTCACGTGTTTATTACGAGAAAGAGCAAAAGGAGGCCATAACAAAATCTACATATAAAATGGCAGGGTACAGACCATCATTCTGTGCTATAAAAAAAAAAGTGACGGAGACTCAGGATGGGTGGTGGGGTCTAGAAGATGGACCCCCTCACCAATCACAAAAAGATGGCACACCCTAGAGAAACTACATGACTCCAGCCTGTGACATATGGCCCATTGTTTAATGATAATTATGGGGAAAAGTCCCATACAGAGACTGATGGACACATGATTACACTGGACATACCGTAAGGTATAAAGGGGCGGTCACTGGGTGGGTGAAGAACAAAATGCTTCTCTCCTGAAATGACGCAGTAGAGGTTCTCGTAGTGATCTTTGTGCACTGGAAGAAACGGGCATCATGTCAGCCACAGGTTCACTTGTAGGAAATCTGCTCCATCCAACTAAATTTTTTGCCAAAGTAACAGAACGTGAATGAGCATTCTTTTCTGTTTTTGCAATAAAAATTAATGAGCAGATAGATCCAAGTGTCTAGGGCATATCTGAACTGTGAAATGGTGTTGTACAGGGTGCACAGATGAAAGGGTTAGTCCTAATATACACACCTCACAAGTGCTATATGGCTTTCGGGTGAAGTTTCAGGATAATCCTAAAATGCCCTCTAACCTTTTCAGGTGAACTGAATGTGACGTCTCTGAACACCCATGACCAACTGTTCAGTGTCCCAGTACTTTTTGCACAAGTTGCTGTTCTCTAACAAGGAGCTTAATGGCAAAATTCACAAGTGTTTAATCCATGAGTCGCCCAATACATTTTCAGGGTCAGAATGGTTAACAGTCGTCCTCATCACTCTGGTCACATTTTGACATCAGGAGACCAAGACGACACCTAACAATTGATAAACACTCTCTCACCATTGCAAAGCTTCAAAAGCAGGATGTTCTCAAACAAAAGTGGCCCCTGAGCTTAGATAGTCACAGAGTCATCAGCAGGGTGCAACAGAGATACAGGAAGAGTCACAGAACGGCAGAGAAGTGGACGTCCTCTGCCACATCCCACACCGATGACCGCTTCATTGTGAAAAATTACCCCTAGGAGAGTGTTGTGCATTGGCCACTTGTCACCAGGCGAGCCTGTGATGGTGTTACAGGGTGGGCAGGTGGTCTGGTCAGTACAGAACTGCCCTACACTACAAGAATAACCTCACTAATCCAGTCATTGTACCTCTGCACGGACAACACAGGCCTAATTGCATTGTCATGGACGACAATGCTCCAGTTCATCGAGGTCCCATCATTAGGGAACGGCTGCCGGAGACTGGGGGCATTTACATGGAGCGGCCTGCAATGTCTCCAGGCATATGTCTCCAGAAACCTATGGGATCAGCTGAGTCGCCGTGTAGAGCCTCGTAAATCTGTACCCCAGAACCTCAAATGACTTGAGGGCCACCCTTCAAGAAGAGTGGGACACCACGCCGCAGACAATAACTCGCCTTATGAACAGCAGGACACGTTGTCAGCTGGAATTAATGCTCAAGGCCTCGTGACAAGTTTTCGGAGATCCACCATATAACCACCACTGTTCTTGGCTTTTGTTTCAATAAATTGTTTGAGATGAATGAATCATCATTGATTCTTCTACTTAAATGTCCGACTCTCACGAGAAAATATCACTGTAGTGGGAACTTTTTATGTTTTCCATCAATTTCACCTGAAAGTCAAATATCCCTACATTTTTGTGAGTATTGTATTAAGTTATCCACTAAAAAGTCTACTGGAGCCCCCACGAACCTGAAAACAACGCTTTGGAACCTGGCTCTATAAAGGCGTACAGTCCTCCATGGCACAGAGGTGCCCATGCTCGAGGCCTGCATCATTCATTGTCTACGTGACTGCTGGAGAAAGTATGGGCTCTGCATTCTATGCCTAGCAGTCTCAAAGACAATGAGTTGGGAGGAAATTGAGCATGTGCACCTCTGCTCTTTGCAAGATGGGGCTTTATGAAGTCCAGTTTCTAGGTGCGGGCTATTTGTCTGTACAGTTAGTGTCACAGGCAAAGTGAAGGCTGACTAATCATGTTCACGGCATGCATGCTCAGACACGACGTGCATGCTCAGACACAGACAAACAATCAACCGATTCACGACTACTCAGCCAGATTCTGTGCCCAGAAGAGGGGTAGATCTGACAAAACAGGCAGACAGGAGGAGCTACCCTCCAATAAATCGTCACCCAACATGAGAGACTAACATCAATGTGCACGTACACAGTGAGGAGATCCTCCAAAGATAAAGTAAAGGGCCCACATGATATAGTGTGCCCAGAATACATGCCTATACTAATCCTGATAGCGGCACTTGTGTGTACTCACAGGACGTTATCGCTGCAGATTCTCCCAGCCAGAAATTCACAGCATCAGGACGCTTCCCTGTACCAATAAGAGAACAAACATCTTTCATCAATCCCTAGTTACATGGACTAGTCTGGTCCGATTTCAACAAGGCAGGTGGTGCTTCACAACAGCAGGAGGGCGACCGGCTTTTGTGGATGCAGAGCACTGAGACTATAGTAAATCCTTGCAAATGTAAAAGTTTATGGAGCAGATTCAACAATCAGTTTTCATCTGAATTCTGGAAAAAAAAAACACTTTTTGAAATGTCACAAACTTTTTGAGGCAACTCACAATTGTGCAAAAGTTTTGTGACTTTTGGCATTCTTGACTAGAGTCCCAACTAGGTTCACCTACTTTTTTGTACACTGGTTACAGCTTACCCGGGAACAGGTGGTTGAGCATGGCCGATAAATTCAGTCGCATTTAAGGTACAAAAGTGTTGTAAGTTACAATAGAAATGTAATTCAATCTGTGACTGGAGCAAATATTTTTTTGCAATGGCACCTGGCAACTAAAACATGTACCAAATTCTTTAAGAGGTGTGCACCTCCAGCATGACCTTCACAAAGTGCAAGTCATGATGAATTGGAGACAACGTCCCCCCATTAGGAATGACGTTTTGTACACAAGTCTTAACGAGAAGCATATAGCAATAAGATGTGCCATCTTCATTAGTAGGCGTGCATCTCTTAATGAGTTTGGTGCATTTTATTGGTGGCGTGCACCTTGCCCGAAATGCTACCGGAGGAGGGTAACATTTCTGGCATAAAAACCCAGCCAGTTTTGAAAAATGTGATGGGCAGAGTAGCTATGCCCCGTCTCCTCCCCAGATAAACCCATTTTGGCGGAGCTGCCTGAAAATACCACAAGTTGGAACATTTTTATGCAATTCTGCGTTGCGCCAAAATTTTGTGACTTGGAAAAAAAAAAAAAAAAAATGCACTAAAAGAAGAGCACCCAAACTTGGGGGCAAGGAAGCCTCCAGTGATTGACCACCATCATTTTACCTAGTGCCTCACTCATCCAAGGAATATGACTCTCCACATCTCCTACAAGCTCAGGAAACTCTTCGGTCAGGTTGGAGCACTGTTTCTGGATGTAGAAGACACCCCGAGAAGTCGTCCTCTTCTCAATAACATCCAGAACATCAGCAAAATTCATTGTTCTCTCCTCCGGCATCACAAACTTGTTGTCGTACACGGCATCTGCGTAGCCGTTGGGAGTGACGGCCACACTCACAGCCTTGGATCCTACACATTCCCTTCATGTGAAAAAAAACAAAAAAAACAAAAGCTACAAGTCAGCTGTCAAGGATGTACTGATAGGGAACTTAGATTGTGAGCCCCAATGGGGACAGTGATGATAATGTATGTAAAGCGCTGCGGAATTAATGGTGCTATGTAAGCGAGTAGACTAAATATAGAGCAAGTGATTAGATGATCGCAGGTTCAAATCCCCCAAGGAGACTAACAAATACAATAAAAAGTGGAAAAACTAAATTTTGAAAAACAATGAAAATATTAAAAACACAAAAATTCAAATCACCCCTCTTTTCCCCCATTCAGAATAAAGAGATTAAAAAAAAATACATAGTGGTACTATTGAATCCATAAAAGTCCGAGATTACAAAACGAAAAACTCTGTAAAGGAAAAAAAAAAAAAAAATCAACACCAAAAGTTTGGTGTTTTTTTTTTTTTTTTTTTTAAGTTGGTGTAAAGTCGCAAAAAAATGACCAAGAAGCAACGAAAATGTCTTTCATACAAAAATAGTATTGATAAAAATGGCGGCTCACAAGGCAAAAAATAAGCCCTCACACACCAACAACCCAAAAAATTAAAACATTATGGTGGCAATATAAAATATATATTTTTTTTTTCTTACAAATTTTTTTTTTTTTTCACTACCAAAATAATAATTTTTTTTTTACTAGTTTGGTATCACCATAATCTTACTGACCTGGACAATCTTGATGCCAAATTATTGAGAGGAAGACCAGCAAGTGACGTGTTATTTTTTACATGATCGGAGTTAGTCAAAGTTATCTGTAGACAAAGCGGCAGAAACATCACTGATACCTGAACTCTATAAGAACTACAGCTCCCGTACCGGAGGTAATCCAATGTCCATCTGTGCAGCGCTGGCCAGTGGTTAAAGGCATTGCGGATAATACACGGTCGGTTTGGACTCAGCCATTCTCTATGAAACTGCAGAGGAGACGGCGGCTCTTCTAGATATGGAACACAGTCGGTGCCATGTAGATCTGGGAGAAAGGAGAAAAGGGAACGGCGCACATCAGAGGCTAAAGAGAAAGAAGTCAGACCAGAAATGTCCCAATCCGTGTCCACAAGCTAAACGTCTACAGGAAGAGAGAGACCTTTTACAGCAGCAAAGTTCGGGTCCTCATTGACATCTATGGGGTTCAGGTTCAAATTCAACCCAACCGAACTTTGGACTAAGGGTCAGTCAAACCCAAACAGCCATACGTCTGCTCATCCCTACTGGTGACCATAAGAAGGAGACAGCTGCCAGGCACATGAACGTCTCTCCTCATTGTAACAGATGAAGAAGTGCAGACGATAAAGGAGCGATGCACACATTTCTGGGGCCCCCAGATGGCTTCTCCAGGTGTCCACAGATCATACTGATAACCTAAAGATAGGTCATCAATATCAGACACCAGGAAAACACCTTTAATTCTGATGTGTCGGCCCATTATGTGTTACATATGTATCGAAAACACCGTAGTGTCCAATGTACACTAGTTCATTCCACACACCCAGAGAATATGGAAATATCACCATATTGATATTTATATTATAGATATAAAAAAAAGTAAAAAAAAAAAAAAATCACTAGTTTTCTAATGACATTTCTTTTATAATACAAGTTAAGTTGCATACATCAGCCGCTAGGGGGAGAACTTTATGCTGACACATTTTACAGCCGCTATTGAAATGAATGGGAGCGCTATAGTACGCGCCGCCTAGTGGCGGCTGTCTGCACACTTTGCACAAATGTATTTAATGTGTGACACGAGATTTACATTCACTGTAGATGTCAATAACAGGGATATAAACCGCGCCAGCAGCAGCACCTACAGCTGAGAATAGCGAGTACACGTGGCCATCTCCATTCGCTACCCTCACCTCGGACCTCCTCTGAAAAGTCCCGCAGACACCTCCATACCGTGCCTCTCATCGTAGTCGCCGCCATCTTAGTCTTACTACTCTAATAACGTCACGTGACGTAAGCACAAGTCACATGGCTCACAGCAGCTGCCTAGCCGCCAGCGCGCTCCATGTTCTGCAGCACAGGACAGCGCCACCTGCTGGTCTCTCCTAGTATTACAGAACACTAAAGAAGGAACCAATGAAACAATCCAGTTGTATTGAAGTAGTCATATTGATATTCTAATGTGTCTGTGACAAACAGAACTCTAAACGCAGGTGTGAATGGAGCCTAAATGTTATAGCACTAAGGCTGCTGTCACACTAGCAGTATTTGGTCAGTATTTTACCTCAGTATTTGTAAGCCAAAACCAGGAGTGGGACAGAGGAAAAGTATAATAGAAACATATGCACCACTTCTGTGTGTATAACCCACTCCTGGATTTGGCTTACAAATACTGATGTAAAATACTGACCAAATACTGCTAGTGTGATGGCAGCCTAACTGTACAGATCCACAGGAGAAAAATAAAAATCAAAGGGTGTTTTTTTCCCCAAAAAACTGCAAGTTAACCCCTATCCATAGTATAGTGAAGCTGATCACTGAGGGGCCAACTGTTGGGACCACCACCGACCCATCTTGAGATCACTTGTGGTACAAGAGATCTGACCTTCAGCCAGTTTTCCTTATCCTATTGATAGTGGAGAGTAACCATCATTGTATTTATTTTTTCATAAATCAATAATACACATGAAAATAAGAAACTTTCTAATATACCTTATCAGAGAAATCTCCATCTTTCTCATCCCAGGACTGATATTCTGCCGTACGGTCTCCTGAAGAGACAGTTACAGTTCTCCAAAGAACATTATGAGCACCGACTGTCATCTCCTACCTCAGTAATGGGAGAATACGTCTTCACCTTATGCAGAATGTACCCGAGAGATGAGAGTGATCGATCTGCCCTGGGGGAGACAGAAGCCGATCTCTGACTATATTATATCCTAAGTGTCTGATTTTCATGTGTACTATTGCTTTATGTTACTACACTTAAATGAAACCCAGAAAATTGTAGAAGTGTTTTTTTCCATTCCACAGGCCATGGTTTGTTCATGATTTTTTTTAATACATTTTATGGTAAAATTAAATTATGCCATTAAAAAAACAACTTGTCCCACCAACAAGCCCTCATGTGACTAATTCAGTGCAAAAAAGGGCAGCAAATGTTACAGGTGTAAAGATTCCCCCTTGTACACGTCTGGCCATTGGTGGGACTCGCATCTAGCAGACAGTTTGGACATTTCCTGTGAATATGCCTTAATTGGATGAGATGAGATTAACCCTTCACATGGCAGAAAGGCAGCCTTGTTCAGAGGCGTTTCTCACATACAGAGCCGATTATAGTCTATGGGGCTGTTCAGAAGTCAGTGTATGTTTGCAGAATGTATCAGCAAAAAAAAAAAAAATCAATCACAGAGACATGGCTGCTTATGATCGGAGGAATAAATCAAAATTACCCAATAAGAGTCTATGGGTCGGTGAAAATCACAGACAGCACCCGGATGGAATCAGTATACAATCTGGAGCTGTCCATGATTAATATGAATAGGAGAAGCTTTCGGATTTATTTTTCCAGAAAAAAAAAAAATCAATCACTGACTGTAAAAATGGACATTGACTGAACTCTGATGAAAATCCGATCCAAAAACCCCGTAGGAGCCTTTATTACGCGGTCACACCATGCAGCCGGTGATGTGGTCGAAACGCGGCTCATCCACAGCAGAATAAATTGCCACAAATATTTTTTTTTTCTTATAAGGCTATGTGCACACATTGCAGATTGGTGTGCAGATTTTTCCGCACTGTTTTTGCAAAATCCGCAGGTAAACCACACTGCGGTTTACCAGCAGATTTACCGCGGTTTTTGTGCGGATTACACCTGCGGATTCCTATTGAGGAGCAGGTGTAAACCGCTGCGGAATCCGCACAAAAAATTGACATGCTGCGGAATAAATAACGCTACATTTCCTAGCCTATTGGGCTACATTCCCACAATGAGCTTTTTGATGAAGATTTTCTGCACCCATTAAGTAAGATGGGTTACTTGTATTTTTCCCAAAACTCATCAACAACTCATAGTGGGAATGTCGCTGTCACGACTTACCGGATACCCTGGGGCCAGGGGCTCCTTCCCTGTCCCTAATGCTAGAGGCGCCCTATCTCACCCTGTCCCCCGGATTACTTCTGATGGTGAAGATGCTGGGGCCACGTACCTTGCCTTGGCTCCTGAATCCACCCTCAGTCTATATCCTTCCCTCAACTATAGAAGAAGGGAGTAGTAGTGTACCCTAATACACCAACTAGACTAACAAGGGAATACACACAGGGATATAGGAAAATACCAATCATACAAATATGCTCTCACAAACAACAGAGGTAAACCCGGGGAGTAGAGGAATGGAAAAATTAAAGTAGGAGAAGAAAAGGATTTCCACACAATCAAAACCAAGCAACAGTCTTTAGATACATTTCTCACACTCCTGAACCACACCGCATGAAGCTAACTCTGGCAACGCCTATTTGACAGAGTCCAGTTTATAGAGGAGAGGGAAGTGGCCAATTCTGAATAGCTGAGAGCATCAATGCAGGAAAGCTTCCAGGAGCTGTCAACTGAGCAGATTAACCCCTGCACGGCTAAAAGAAACCTGCACTGTTTAATATGAAGGTGAAGAGATACTAATCAGTGCAGGAGTAAGAGAAATTAGACAGCACGGTCTTCTGGCTCCTCTCTGTCGCAGTAAACCCATGACAATAGCCTTATAATCTATAGGGCTGTTAATTTTTTTTGTAGATTTTGTGTCTGGAAGAAAAAAAAAGTAATTGAGACAATCAGTCATACAAGTCTGTGAAAATCACTGACAGCACATGGATGTTTTTAGCATTGCAACAGGTAGGAGAAGCTTTGAAACTTTTGCAAATTAGAAAACCACTGATGGTAAAAAATGGACGCACTGACCAAAGACCGGAAAATCTGATCCAGCGCACTGATGAATTTGATGGTCTGAAATAACAGGAGTCTGAATAAGGCCTCAAGAGTTTCGAACTAACATCTGAGCATCAGCTTTCTCATAAGGTAATTTTTGAAGGCCGAGTCTCCCATAAATCCATACATTTTTAGATCTTGGTGTTGGATGTGTGTTGTATAACTTGAAAGAACATGGTTGTACAGTATGGGGACTGTATACAACATGATCTGTATGGAGGCCTTAAAAGGCACCCATTAAAAAAAAAAAAAAATGAGAAAAAATAAAAACATTTGGTGAATGTCAAAAATTCTGATTGCTGAGGATCTGGATCCTTGGCTGACCACTATGCCTCTCCAGTTCAGATTGGATTTTTATGGAAAGCAGTAAATGATTCCATAGAATGTCTGAGTCCATATACAGCCTACTGAGGTCGCACAGGAAAGTGGAGTAGCGCGGATCAGAAGTCCAGATGACACTAATCAATTCACAGGACCCGGTCCACTTGCCACTGGATGGGAGCCTTGAGTACCTCCCGAATATTCTTCTTATTACCCAGCCAGGTTGCACATCACATTACAATGAAGTAGTGCGAATCAGACTATTTAAATTTAAAAAAAAACAAAACAGAATGCCAGGTGATAGGAGGAAGTTCTCATGGCTCCAATATGGCGGCTGGACTGCGTCCCGCAAATTAATTCCCACCAACTCTATAAATCAAAACATAAAAGGCACAGAAATATGTGCGCAGTTCCAAACCGATCAAAAATGTCTTGCATAATATATATATATATATATATATATATATATATATATATATATATATATATATATATATATATATATATATATATATATATATATTTTCATTTTTGTAAATGTTAATCGTGTGCACTGTGGGGAGTCTCTGGTTTGGTCGGTCATGTGACTTGTATACTTCTGGCCACAATCAGACTAGTCTGTATCTGGCCTCACTCCGACTTGCACTGAGCGAGGTTGCACAAGTCTAGTTGGCACATGACCGCATATATGCAAATCGTTTACTTGCAGTCACATGCATGCTGCTCTCGGCACTGGAGAAACCTAGCAGCGTGCACGATGTGAGGATTCAGACTAGTAGCTTAAGGCTGGACAACCCCTTTAATCCAAGCTGTATTGTTCTGTAGACTATAATGACCAAATTGTGTATGTTGCCTGAGAAAATTACAACTGACTAGAGCAAAAGTTGACTGGTGTTCATGACCAGCCAGAGCGGAGGGCTTCAGCTCCTGGACCAACACAATTCAAATTTTCTGACATTTCAATAAGTAGGATTAGCTGTGTTTTTTTTTTTGTTTTTTTAAATGACCATTAAGAAAGCATTCTAAGAAACATCCGAGCATGAAAAGAAATAGAAGACATTTTGACACCTTTTATAAGAACAAAGTTCTAAAAGATTCACACTTTTATTAAGTTTAAGACCATGAAATACAAAGGAACAGTTAAAAAACAGCCCAATCTTCCTCGTTAAATGTGAGAAAGGGGCAAGTCACAGTGCAAAAAAAACATAAAACGTAACAATTGCTCCAATTGATTTTAAAAAAAGCATTTCAAAAATTGTATTCCCTCTCCCCACCCCATATATTAAAGTATAAAACTGTACTGGAGCGCATGATTGCTGGACCATTGCTGGTAGCTGCTGCAGTGGAGTTATACTAGATGCCTAATGCAAAGTGTGTTCTGCCAAATGTTGGACTACCAGCACCAGCATGCCCTGCTAGCCCTAGGGTCATACCTTCCCATTAACCTGCGTGCTGCTGGGTGATTTGCTGTAGTCCGTATAGTGAATGACATGCACGCCGCTCGCCTATGACCTAAGCATTCACTAGGACGTCACCATGCTTCTCGTCACCATGCTCCGAAAACTTTATATGAACATCAACACTTTTAAAGATTGTTCCCTCTTTATAAAGGTTTATTTTACACTATTTACAACAGTGACAAATAGATACTAGCAATTTCCAAATGCGAAAGATGGTACCTATAGGGATTAAGGAACAGTTTCCCATCTACTGACTGTTCGCTATGGGTAATGTTGGCAGTCTAGTTTAGACAAACCATTGAGGAAGATCAATGATGAAGGGAGGTGTTTGGAGTTTTTTTGGGCTCTGGGGCCAAGAACGTACCTTGTGACGATCTGTACTGGCTCAGAGTGCTCACAGACCACGCCTGCCGGTGATTCTCCTGCTTTCTGTGATGCAACATCAACAGAGCAATTCCTTCTCTGCTGATAGGACGTGACTGCCGACGTCATGCTGATTGACATCCAGCTCCCAGCTGCAGTAGGCTGTGCTGGCTGTCAATTAGCATGATGTCAGCAGTGACGCACTGTTGACAGAGCACAGCAGAAGAGAAGGAAGTACCCTCTCAACGTGAGGAAACAGGAGAATTGCAGCCTAAGCCAGAATAGATGTTGCCAGGCAGATGTTAGCAACAACCTACCAGTAAGTTCTTAGCCCCATAGCCAAGAAACCCAAAGTCACAGATAATCCCTTTAAACAACTGATTAAGTTCTACTTAAATGCTAAGCAAAGAGATAGACAGCTGTTTAACTCTGAGGAGGATCGCAACACAATGCTCGGACTGGCTGGCGGCTCTCCTGACCAGAATGTGAAAGGATGTATTTCTATGCAGCAGTCACGCTCAGGTCAGGAGAGCCGCCGGACAATCCATGCACTGCAATGCTTTCCTCTACAGTTTATTCGGCCGTGTGACTCTTCCCTTTGACATTGAGTTGCCCAAATGATGTATCTGATCTCACGGTCCAGATACCCCAAGTATAAAGAAATTCCCCTTACAACATCTCACAAAGACCGGTCAGAAGGTGCCAATGTTGGCGATCCATTACTTTGGACACATGCAGATACCTAGCTAAAATGAACTGCAAGGCTTCTTTCACATGTTTTAGGTTTAGTGCGGTTTTTATGTGCAGATTTATTAAAAAACAAACAAAAAAACAAACAGGACATCACAGTGCCTCCTCTAATAGCACCTTTTGAGACGTCTTTGTGCAAAAGTCACGAGATCTGTGAAGGAGGAATAAATACAAAAGACGACCAATGTGTCGCCGCTGGTGTGACCAGCGTGTAAGAGTGGCTAACGATATACAGAGAGGGGTGTTCGAATACTATTTACAAAAAACAAATGGCTCAGTTTCCTGACAAAATCAGGGCAATCGTAAACTACGGTAGGTTTGAGTAAACAAATTTTGGAAAAAAAAATTAAGGTAAATCGGCTGAGTGTAGGTTACGATTCACACTGTCTTATGGGGTGGATGCCTAGCCGCTATAACTTGGGGGTAAATGTCAGGACCATTGGGTGGTAGCTTGTGAAAGAGGGCAAATGCATAGCTCAAAAGCCTAACAACACCCATGAGGACATCAGCGGTAGCCGGAAATAAGGAGGTTTCTACAGTACGAAAAAAACATTCTTAAGACTATATATCTATAACCACATGCCCATCATCACATCCTATCCGCAGCAGGCTTCTCATACCATAGGCATTTATTTATTAGCTTTAACCAACTTGTGTCTTAATGCAAAAACTTCTAGAAAACATTTTAACTTTCTGGTTGCCACCATCAGAGGACCAGCCTCAGTTTACCACCCAGCTGCCAACTGCATGAACTTTAAAAAAAAACAAACAAAAAAAACCAAACACCTCTTTTCCTGCAGTAATAACAGCACACACGCTTCTCTATTTACATATAATAAAAAAACCATCTACAACTTGCATTGCTCAACTAAAATAAAGAGCGATAAAAGCTTGAAGGGTAAATGGACACCTCGCCTCTGCCCACTGCAGTGCCCACGTAGATCTTTAACAGAATCAGATGGGATTAGTCCCTGTTCAGACTGATTAAAGAGGACAAAGCACATGCCCGGTCACAGTCTTCACAGATGCCAAGACTGGAGAGAACGACATGTAAAAACTGTACATATATAGGGAACAACAATACATAAAGGAGACAACGGGAGATTGGACAAGCCTAACAAATCCCAGGAGCCACAGAAAGGGCATGTGCATACCGACTTTTTTTGTTTTTCTTTTGGCGTTTTTGGAGCAGAAAGTCTCCAAATCCGCCTCCAAACCTCAACTTTTCAAAAACTGAGTTTCTGCTCTGAAACTCTGCGACAATGCCTCCGGGTGCACCTTTAGTTAATTTTTTTTAATGCACTTATTTTAGGCTTAAAACGTTTTTTGGAATTGGGTTGCATAAAAACAAACAAACAGAAGTTTGCCTTTATAATGCATGGTTTATCGCTGGCTGCAGAATGAGTTGGTGGAGAATCAGTCAAACTCATTGAACCTTGTTAGGGTTCATTCAGACGTCCGTGCTCATCTGTCCGATCTCGGACTACAATGCACGGACTGGTTGGCGGGTCTCCCGATCCAAGCATGACGGCTACATAGACATATATGAAGTGGTCACGCTCCGGTCAGGAGACCTATGGCCAATCCGTGCATTGTGGTCCAAGATCGGACAGACGAGCATGGAAGTCTGAATGAGCCCTTACTCTATTACCTGTCTCTTTATTGAAGCCCCTACCGGCTGATTTATGATCATCTATCCCAGTCAGAATTAACTCACTGATGGATTCTAGGTTAACTCATTCTGCAGCCAACGAGGCTATAGAAGGAAAACTGCATTTTTTTTTAATTTTTTTTTTAAACAAACCAAGTTGCCAAAGTCCTTTTTAGAGACCCAAAGAAACATGGGAAAACTGTCTGGAAAGAAGGCAGACAGATATTCATGGTATATGCCACAAATGTCTATCCTGAGATAACAACCTTTAAATCGCTAGATCCAAGTAATAGCAGCACTAGGGACGAGCTGTGGCAGATTCAACTTTGCTTTCACCAGAGGTTGCACCATTGGCTGTAAGAGTCAATGCTGGACTATGTGGGCCCCATAGGAGAGCACACAGGTGTACAAGGGGGTACACCGTGCTGAGCTAGTGATTGATAAGGGTCACAAGGCAAGACCCCTGCCGATCAAACATTGATCAGATACTACCCCACCAAATTAAAATGGTCTCCTAAGCGGTGCTGTATTTTATCCCGACTTGCAAAAAAAAAAAAAAAAAAGTCACTTATGCATCATTTATACAGCTGTGGACATGTGCAAAAAAAATAAAATAAAATGCAACCAACATTAGAGATTCTATGCTACCAATCACCACCTGCTTGCTGGTGGTTTCTGACACCGCTCTAACAGGTGAGATGTAACCCATCATGGCTAGGGCATAAAACACGCACAAGTTCTTCACACTATAAGGAAAGTGTCCATAGACTGGATTTGGGACTTTTTTTTTTTACTCTACACCCTTAAGCACCTGATTTCGCACATCACAAGCCCAGTTGTGCCCTTTCCCTATGCTACCTCCACCCCTCTACTCAGCCATCAGGGGCAGAATTGGCGTTGGAAAATTGCACTGCGTCCAGATATACCTGCTCTCAGAAACTTTTACAAACTTTCTACAGAACCCAAATAAAATGTACATTTTTTTTTTTTTTTTTTTTTTTAAAGGGAGCAACAGAAACATACAAAAAACACAAATATTTAAAGCTAAAAATCAATAATTTAAGATATATATATATATAATGCACAAATATAATACTTATTCAAGGCTTTCACGTAGTGTACGGGGGTCATCTACCTACAGCCCTAAGATGAATATCCAGCTCACAGTATGGCGGTAACCTGGATTACTGCCATAGGTTTAATCGTGAAGAAGTTCTGCGTCTCTGCGAGTAACCAAGTGCAGAAACAGAACTCTTGGCACCATCCAAAACAAACTAGTTTTGTAGAGGAGCAGTGCTGCGGCTCTGCAGGAGGGACGGTAACGCCGATCCGCATCTACTGCTGCTGGTTTACAGGATCTATATAACCATAACTTTTTTTTTTAATTATTTTAGTGTCTAAAATTTTTTTGGCTTAAAAAACCCCAAACTCCTCATATGTGAACAATGATGAAATGTACACGTTCATTCTCTATTAAAGTTTTTTATCCATCCTCTTTTCCACTGCTTGAAGTAAAAGTTCTGAGTACTGCTGCAGGAGAGCGAGCGTCTTGTCATCGCCCAAGTGTCGGGAGCCACGAGGTACGGAAGGATCAAGCTTTTCTTTGCAATCCTCCTGCTGCGGAGATGAATATTCATGCTTTGCAGGCTCAGGATCAGCATTTTTTAAGGAATCCAACTCTCTCTTTACCATGCCAAATGTTTCGGTGAGGAGGCCTGCCATCTTGCCATGATCCAAGTTGGCTGCTGGGCCAGCAGTGGTCACCTGAAAAAAGGCAAAAATAGGACAAAAGGTTGAAATGTCAAAAGTTTTTTTTACTGCAGATATACTAATCCTGTGTATTAGTTACACAGAAGTGATGCCCGATCGTGTGTGAGTAGAGTCTTCGGCGTGCTCAACTACTATGTTCGATTCCCCGCGGCTGCATGTCTCAAGGCCATTTGACAACCATTAGACAATGCCTGCAATGTGTTGCAGCTGTTGAACATCCGCGAGACATGCAGCCGCAGGGACTCAAACATAGTAGTCGAGCACACCGAAGACTATTCACACACGATCATGTGCGGATAACACTTTATCCAAACACGCTCGCTCATCACTATTACCAAACTTAAACTTAAAATGTATGTGATCCCTCCGACTCCACCGACAGATGATGTCAAGGGGGAGAAGAATCCAGCACATTTGATTTCTGACGACCGATCATTTTGTTCTCCATGAAGATAAGCCAGAGATGTCCGGCAGAGACTTGCTCATAAAAAGTACAGGAGCGCTTGGATGGGGGAGTCCGGACAGATACAGGTCCTTCTCAAAAAATTTGCATATAGTGTTAAATTTCATTATTTACCATAATGTAATGATTACAATTAAACTTTCATATACTATAGATTCATTATCCACCAACTGAAATTTGTCAGGTCTTTTATTGTTTTAATACTGATGATTTTGGCATACAACTCCTGATAACCCAAAAAACCTGTCTCAATAAATTAGCATATCAAGAAAAGGTTCTCTAAACGACCTATTACCCTAATCTTCTGAATCAACTAATTAACTCTAAACACATGCAAAAGATACCTGAGGCTTTTAAAAACTCCCTGCCTGGTTCATTACTCAAAACCCCCATCATGGGTAAGACTAGCGACCTGACAGATGTCAAGAAGGCCATCATTGACACCCTCAAGCAAGAGGGTAAGACCCAGAAAGAAATTTCTCAACAAATAGGCTGTTCCCAGAGTGCTGTATCAAGGCACCTCAATGGTAAGTCTGTTGGAAGGAAACAATGTGGCAGAAAACGCTGTACAACGAGAAGAGGTGACCGGACCTTGAGGAAGATTGTGGAGAAGGACCGATTCCAGACCTTGGGGAACCTGAGGAAGCAGTGGACTGAGTCTGGTGTGGAAACATCCAGAGCCACCGTGCACAGGCGTGTGCAGGAAATGGGCTACAGGTGCCGCATTCCCCAGGTAAAGCCACTTTAGAACCATAAACAGCGGCAGAAGCGCCTGACCTGGGCTACAGAGAAGCAGCACTGGACTGTTGCTAAGTGGTCCCAAGTACTTTTTTCTGATGAAAGCAAATTTTGCATGTCATTCGGAAATCAAGGTGCCAGAGTCTGGAGGAAGACTGGGGAGAAGGAAATGCCAAAATGCCTGAAGTCCAGTGTCAAGTACCCACAGTCAGTGATGGTGTGGGGTGCCATGTCAGCTGCTGGTGTTGGTCCACTGTGTTTCATCAAGGGCAGGGTCAATGCAGCTAGCTATCAGGAGATTTTGGAGCACTTCATGCTTCCATCGGCTGAAATGCTTTATGGAGATGAAGATTTCATTTTTCAGCACGACCTGGCACCTGCTCACAGTGCCAAAACCACTGGTAAATGGTTTACTGACCATGGTATTACTGTGCTCAATTGGCCTGCCAACTCTCCTGACCTGAACCCCATAGAGAATCTGTGGGATATTGTGAAGAGAAAGTTGAGAGACGCAAGACCCAACACTCTGGATGAGCTTAAGGCCGCTATTGAAGCATCCTGGGCCTCCATAACATCTCAGCAGTGTCACAGGCTGATTGCCTCCATGCCACGCCGCATTGAAGCAGTCATTTCTGCCAAAGGATTCCCGACCAAGTATTGAGTGCATAACTGAACATTATTATTTGATGGTTTTTTTGTTTGGTATTAAAAAACACTTATTTGATTGGTCGGGTGAAATATGCTAATTTATTGAGACAGGTTTTTTGGGTTATCAGGAGTTGTATGCCAAAATCATCAGTATTAAAACAATAAAAGACCTGACAAATTTCAGTTGGTGGATAATGAATCTATAGTATATGAAAGTTTAATTGTAATCATTACATTATGGTAAATAATGAAATTTAACACTATATGCTAATTTTTTGAGAAGGACCTGTATATCCATCAACTAAACCTTTAATATGTTATTTTCAGATTTGGCTGCACTTGAATTGCCTGCAGATCAGTTGGGATCCCTGTCCTTTCGGGGGGTCTATTAACTGATTGGTGAGTATCAGGACCCTCAGTGATCTGAATGCAAATTAAAAAAAACTATCAAATCTGAAAAATCATATTGAAAGTTTATTTACTCTTTGAGCCAAAAAGCTGGAGAACACTTTGGTAAATATGGTATATATTAGAATGTGGTTACAACACCTATTGCGCATAAAGCTAATGAATGAGTATGGGGTCACAGTGTGACTCACGAGCTACAGCAACAGTGACAAGCAAATTGCTGAAAATCAAAATGATTCCAAGATCTTGAGATTCATCCATCGCGGTCACAGTATCATGCAGGTGACCACATGGACTAACATTAGGCGGTGACTTTTTTGACGCAATCATATTCCGCAAGATAGGGGCCGTATTTGAAGTCGCCATGTAGCCACAAGCAATACGAGCACCCTTAGTTTCTAGAAAAGCTGTTATGGCTTTCTAAATGACTAGTGAAGTGCAAAAAGTTTTCTAAACCCTAAATAAATATGTTTTACGGCACGTGCACCAGAATTATGGCTCAAGTTCCTACAGAATTCTGACTCCTGTTTGTCAGTAAATCTCCCCCAAAGTGTTACGTACAAGATTGTAACTTAAAAACCCTTTGATAAATGCGGTTTATATCAAAGACTTCCATTTTTACAGAATCCAGGACAGCTCAAGTTCTAACTGACCTATGGAAACCATACTTCAAGAAACAGTGCAACGTACACATATAATAACTAACAATTGTAATCATATAAGGTAGCAGAGATTCAACAAGATTAAAAGGCATCCTTAATTTCCTATAGGGGAGAAAAAAAAAAAAAATTAAAATGTGATGGTGATCTTGCAAAAAAAACTTTGCTGGATTTTTAGCAATAGTCAAAAAGTTTTTTGCAACTTTTTGCCATTAAGGAGTTTTAGGTTTAATTGTGTTTTGTAAGAATGTTCTTTCTAAGGTCTGCATGACTCAAAGACTTTGAAGAAAGATGTAAGTACAGTGCCTTGCGAAAGTATTCGGCTCCCTGGAACTTTTCAAACCTTTTCCCACATATCATGCTTCAAACAAAGATACCAAATGTAAATGTTTGGTGAAGAATCAACAACAAGTGGAACACAATTGTGAAGTTGAACGAAATTTATTGGTTATTTAAAATTATTGTGGAAATTCAAAAACTGAAAAGTATAATCCTTCCATTTCAATATGATCACTTGCACAGTGCTGCTTGGGCTGTTTAAAGTTTTGGAAATTTTGCATCCAAATCCAGCTTTAAACTTCTCCACAACAGTATCACGGTTCTGCCTGTTGTGTTCCTTGGTCTTCATGATGCTCTCTGTGCTTCAAACAGAACCCTGAGACTATCACAGAGCAGGTGCATTTATACGGAGACTTGATTACACACAGGTGGATTATATTTATCATCATTAGGCATTTAGGACAATATTGGATCATTCAGAGATCCACAATGAACTTCTGGAGTGAGTTTGCTGCACTGAAAGTAAAGGGGCCGAATATTATTGCACGCCCCACTTTTCAGTTTTTGAATTTCCACAAAAATTTAAAACAACCAATAAATTTCACTCAACTTCACAATTGTGTTCAACTTTTTGGTGGAGAAACAACAACAATATAGATTAGGTATCTTTATGTTTGAAGCATGGTACGTGGAAAAAAGGTTGAAAGTTCCTAGGGAGCCGAATACTTTCGCAAGACACTGTATTCTGCATCCTATCTTTTATAATCCAGGATTCCTTTACAGCTTCATGGATAAAAACACACGAAGAACTGATTGACATGATACCTTTACTTACCGATCGATAAAGGCTTAATGCCCGGCGGAGACTATCCTGCAGCTCAGAGGCGATCATTTCACACTGCTCAAAGCTGACGGCTTGCGCTGAAACAGAGACGGGCATTTTAATTAACATAGAACTATATTTTATAAAACTGTTACTACATTATGTCAGTGCAAATCAAAATGAAAAAGGCCTGCACCCACAACCAAGGTAGGAATGGTGCATAAGTAAAGGTAAAGTGCCAATTATAATGAGAAATCATATAAGAAAAAAGCACCATAGATACCAATAAAATAGCAAAGTTTATTCAAAGAACATTAAAAACAGAAAAAGTACAATAAAGTATAACAGGGATGTAACACGGTAAGCCAATAGTGGATGGCACCACAGGCAAGAACAGAGAAACAATCAGGTATGTATTAGGAATACAAAGTGCATGCTCAAAAGTAATAACCCAGCAGTTGTGCAAAGAAGCCTAAACAGCAAGTATAGAGCAGAGGGGCTGTATACCACTCATGCAAAAATGAGCAAGACAGGGTCCCGATGGGGACGGTGGCACCTCAGAGCTCCAGAGTACTTTCAGGTATATTACATTTAGCACTTAGTCACTTTACTACCCTGTCTTGCTCATTTTTGCATGAGTGGTATACAGCCCCTCTGCTCTATACTTGCTGTTTAGGCTTCTTTGCACAACTGCTGGGTTATTACTTTTGAGCATGCACTTTGTATTCCTAATACATACCTGATTGTTTCTCTGTTCTTGCCTGTGGTGCCATCTACTATTGGCTTACCGTGTTACATCCCTGTTATACTTTATTGTACTTTTTCTGTTTTTAATGTTCTTTGAATAAACTTTGCTATTTTATTGGTATCTATGGTGCTTTTTTCTTATATGATTTCTCATTATGTCAGTGCACAAGACATATGGTTGGCATATTTTAAAAAGGGTTGTCATATATAAGCCATAGGAAATACGGACATCACAGTGGAGGTAGGCTCTACTGGAGACTGGCCTCAACATGCCAAAATAAGGAGCAGCTCTGAATGGAAATGTGAAGTCTGCAATTTACTTGAATGTCCACCATGTAATGCCACATTCTCCCTGCAGTAGCAGCCGCGAAGGCAATATGCTGATCAGCAGGTCACTTTGATGAATAGCTGGTCACTTTAGAAAATTAAGAATGGAGTGACATTGTGCATGAGCAACCTCCGCTGCCATTTACAAAGGAGCCTAGAGCCACAGTTTTCGGGATTGGTGGGAGTCCCAGTGGTCAGACCCAGTGATCAGGAAGTTATCCTATATCCTATGGATAGAGGATAACTTTCAGACTTGAGAACACCCCTTTAAAACTTGTAGATGTGAAGCCAAAACCAGGAATCAATTCTATACACGTAGGAACTATGAAAAATATTAGCAAATCTCTATAATTAGAAATGCAGTACAGTTCTTCTGATTCGCTATGTCGCTTACCCCATGTGCAGTAAGTGGCAGTAACCATGGATACCTAAGCTATTGCAATGGGGTACATGGGGTAAGCAACATAGCGATTCAGAAGGACTATACTACATTTCTAATTGGAGGTATTTGCTAATACAATTACACCTACTAAATAGTTAGATAGGATCTTGGAGATGTGAATACCTCTTTATGGCTCCCATACACATTAAATGAGCTTTCCAGACTCCAGTTCTCATGACCTTTAACACATCATGTTTTCAGGATTTCCTTGTTATTCTCATCAAGCTATCAGAAATTGACACCGGTCCTCTCACTTGTGCAATACTAAGAACATCCTGATCTGTTGGAGGCAGTGGGGACTGGAGTTTGGGAAGCCAAGCATTAGGTTAAAGTCATTGCTCATTTTGGCAGGACTGGATGACCATCTGAGGTGTATAGTGGCCTCCAAACAGATGATGTAGGGTAAGAGTAGGATTTCAACGAGTGATCATTTTGTTTTTAGGTGTCTGGCATCGGCTTTATTCTTTCCCAGTTTGGCGGAGTACTCTTGTATGGGGGAAGCAGAGCAGATGTGTATAACCAGCCTTAGATTTCTCGTCTCTGCGTCTATTCCTAATCTTGGCTTCAAAAGGTCAATCTGTATGCGAATAAGGGGTCACCCAAGTAAAACAAAGATGTTGTTGGAGACATTACTCCAAAAAGAGTAAAGGTACCTTCACACTAAACGATATCGCTAGCGATCCGTGACGTTGCAGCGTCCTGGCTAGCGATATCATTTAGTTTGATACGCAGCAGCGATCTGGATCCTGCTGTGATATCGCTGGTCGTTGAACAAAGTTCAGAACTTTATTTGGTCATCAGACCGGCGTGTATTGTCGTGTTTGACACCAAAAGCAACGATACCAGCGATGTTTTACACTGGTAACCAGGGTAAACATCGGGTTACTAAGCGCAGGGCCGCGCTTAGTAACCCGATGTTTACCCTGGTTACCAGTGTAAAATGTAAAAAAAAAACAGTACATACTCACCTTCGCGTCCCCCGGCGTCCGCTTCCTGCACTGACTGAGCGCCGTAAAGTGAAAGTACAGCACAGCGGTGACGTCACCGCTTTGCTGTTAGGGCCGGCGCTCAGTCAGTGCAGGAAGCGGACGCCGGGGGCCGCGAATGTAAGTATGTACTGTTTGTTTTTTTAACATTTTACGCTGGTTGCCAGGGTAAACATCGGGTTACTAAGCGCAGCCCTGCGCTTACTAACCCGATGTTTACCCAGGTTACCCAGGGACTTCGGCATCGTTGGTCGCTGGAGAGCGGTCTGTGTGACAGCTCTCCAGCGATCAAACAGCGACGCTGCAGCGATCGGCATCGTTGTCGCTATCGCTGCAGCGTCGCTTAATGTGAAGGTACCTTTACTCCTTGTAGGTAGTCGCCTATTTAGCTTTTCTACTTTGGTTTCACACCTTTTATTATCTTAGATCATCTTAGCCATCCTTGACCTCATCACAGGAGAGCTAGGACCTCTACAAGACGTCTTTAGACCAAACAATAGTATCAAATAGATTATGAATTACTAAACTAGGAATAAAGGTACCGTTACACTACACGACTTACCAACGATCACGACCAGCGATACGACCTGGCCGTGATCGTTGGTAAGTCGTTGTGTGGTCGCTGGGGAGCTGTCACACAGACAGCTCTCTCCAGCGACTAACGATCAGGGGAACGACTTCGGCATCGTTGAAACTGTCTTCAACGATGCCAAAGTCCCCCTGCAGCACTCGGGTAAACATCGGGTTACTAAGTGCAGGGCCGCGCTTAGTAACCCGATATTTACCCTGGTTACCATTGTAATAGTAAAAAAAAAAAAAAAAACACTACATACTCACATTCTGATGTCTGTCACGTCCCCCGCCGGCATCCACGGGTTAAAACTGCTTTCGGCAGGAGCGCTGCTATGCACGCGCTGCTGCCGAGAGCTTGCCTGCACTGAATGTATCAGCGCCGGCAGTAACAGCGGTGACGTCACCGCTGTGCTCTGCTTTACGGCCGTCGCTCACACAGTCAGTGCAGGAAGCTCTTGGCAGCAGCGCGTGCATAGCAGCGCTCCTGCCGAAAACAGTTTTAGCCCTGTGGATGCCGGGGGACGTGACAGACATCAGAATGTGAGTATGTACTGTTTTTTTTTTTTTTTAACTTTTACAATGGTAACCAGGGTAAATATCGGGTTACTAAGCGCGGCCCTGCACTTAGTAACCCGATATTTACCCTGGTTACAAGTGAACACATCGCTGGATCGGCGTCACACACGCCGATCCAGCGATGACAGTGGGTGATCAGCGACGAAATAAAGGTCCTGATCATTCCCTACGACCAACGATCTCCCAGCAGGGGCCTGATTGTTGGTCGCTGTCACACATAACAAGATCGTTAGCGGGATCGTTGCTACGTTACCAAAAGCGTGACGTTGCAACGATATCGTTAACGAAATCGTTATGTGTGAAGGTACCTTAAGTCTGAGTGACTAAAAGGTAGAAAATATGTTTTTCTCATGTAATAGCCTGGGTAGTGACATGCATGAAAACAACCATATAAAAAGTAAAGGACTTATCATAAGTAGTATAAATCAAAGAAAAGAAGTGAAGTGCCTCACCATTCTGATAGTAACTTATGGAACGAGACAGGTGAGGACAAGACGAAACAAGCCAAAGACTGGACGGAGAGAGATGAGATGGAGTTGTGAGGTCACCTACACAAACTGGGGACAGAAAGGGAGATACCACCAAAGGTTGTCCTCTGTGCCCACCTGAGTCGAGAGAAGAGGCTGCATCAAGCGAGGGAGATCTAGGTCTTATAGTTTCAACAGGACAAAGTCCGGGATGATGGTCCGGAGTGTGGCTGATTGTAGAAGCTCTACCTCTATGCATGGGCTTGAAACCTTCCGGACTTAAATCCACTGTGTCAATGGGTTCATTTATGATCAGGTTTATTTCAACATTTTCTTCTGGACTCTGCTTCTTATGACTAGTGTCCTCTGACTGACCTTTTTCACATCCCCCTGAAGTTTCGTGGTCATTCTTGCAATTTAAGTCTGTAAAAGATAATCTAGGTTTCCAGCTGCAGCTGGGTGATCGAGGCGACCGTGGCGATTCCATCTCAATTGAGCTCCTACTTCTACCGAATGAGAGAAAAGGTCGGTCAGGCAATGGTTTTGCAATGTCAAGAGTCAAATGTGCCCGATTCTTTGACTGAAAGGTCTTCGGAAAGGAGGAAATTGTACTGGTTTGCAGAAGCGGTTTGACAATTACACTATCTTTCATTGGTAGCTGGTTCTTCTCGGCTTCTATAGAGACGGCCAAGCTTTCTGCTGCTTCGCAGACATCTTTCACATCAGAACCGTTCGATGTCTCCGGTGTTTCGCCAATGTTCAAATTGTCACCAACAGATACGCTTCTTGAGATTTTGGCCATGGAGCTAGTTGTTGGGTTCATATAGGATCTACCCTTAGGCTGTTTTACATCCTTGGACTGGAATGGTAAGGACTGGCATTCCGTTTTCATCAGCGTTGCTGGCAAAGTTCGCCGGTGTATGGCCTTCTGTTCTTTTTCTGCAGCAGTTTGGGTCTGTGGACGCATTTTGACTGCAAAAAGATTCCACGACAGTAAATCAGAAAGGGGTTGTGCCATCAACTATTAAGATCATGAGACTCACCATATGCAAGAGGCATGAGAGTCTATTCTAAGCAAAAGAAAATAAAACAATCTGAAATCAATATAAAAAAAGCCAAGAATTCACAATAAAAATGTAAAATAAGGATTTTTGATACTCCCCGTAAAATCTTTCTTGTAGCCTTCATTAGAGGACACAGAAACTATAGGTAATAGGCTGCCATTAAGAATGCAACTTATAAATTAAGTCTGCGCCTCTCCAGCAGGCAACACCTAGCCTGCCGAATTCCAACTATTCAGTCAGTGCTAAAGTAGTAGGAAAAGCAAATAAAAAACAAACAATGGAGACTATGAGAAAGATTTTATAGCGAGTACCAAAAATCCTCTTTTTTGGCTGCTTCATTGAGGGACACAAACAATGGGAAGTCCTAAAGCTGTCATGGTGTGGGAAAACTAATGATATTTCAAAAGGAGGAATAGCAATGTCTCAGGTTACCACCTGAGCAGCTGACGCTTGCAGTACCCTACTGCCTAGACTTGCGTTCCTGGATGCAAAAGTAAGAGCTCTGCTAACAAGTGGACTGAAGATCAATTTGGGACCCCATGGAATGGGAAACACTAAGCTAAACTAAATAGCTGGGTGTCAGCTAGCCAGGTGTAGCCTGTTGGGCAGGAGACTTTTTTTTTTTTTTTTCAACATGTACTCTAAAGGTACCTTCACACTAAGCGACTTTGCAACGATAACGATAGCGATCTGTGACGTTGCAGCGTCCTGGATAGCGATATCGTTGTGTTTGACACGCAGCAGCGATCTGGATCCTGCTGTGATATCGCTGGTCGTTGCTGAAAGTTCAGAACTTTATTTGGTCGTCAGATCGGCGTGTATCGTTGTGTTTGACAGCAAAAGCAACGATGCCAGCAATGTTTTACAATGGTAACCAGGGTAAATATCGGGTTACTAAGCGCAGACGGCGAGGGGGTTTGTGACCGACACCGGAATGTGAGTATGTAGTGTTTTTTTTTTTTTTACATTTACAATGGTAACCAGGGTAAACATCAGGTTACTAAGAGCGGCCCTGCGCTTAGTAACCCGATGTTTACCCTGGTTACCCGGGGACCTCGGCATCGTTGGTCGCTGGAGAGCTGTCTGTGTGACAGCTCCCCAGCGACCACACAGCGACTTACCAACGATCACGGCCAGGTCGTATCGCTGGTCGTGATCGTTGGTAAATCGTTTAGTGTGAAGGTACCTTAAGTATCAGCCTCCAGGTGGCAGTATATTACCCATGGTTTCTGTGTCCCCCCTCCCCCAATAAAGCGCCCGAGAAATAATCAATATTCTTGATTTATAGTCATTCCATTCTGGCGCCTTCCCCCATCCCTGAAGGCACTTCGTGTTATTTTGCTGTCAAGGATGGCTTTACATAACACAACATAAGGGTAGGTCCACATAGGCAGACAAAAATACTGCATTTGAATTCGCCTGAGGATTTCCCTGTTAATCTACACCAAAACCTCTTGAAATAAGGGGGAAGGAGGGGCACAAAAAACACAGCAATAACTAGAGATTATTATTGCATAGTTTGGTGTTGACACCTGTAAAAAAAATAGCTGAAACAGGAAAAAAAAAAAAAAAACACACAGCATTTACGCTACATGTGAACATGGTCCAATACACCCAAATAGATTTGTTGTAACCCAATTCAGAGGTTCTGGAAAAAAATTGGGATTTTTTTTTAGTGGCATGAAAAAAAAAAAAAAAAAAAAAAAAAAAATACACCCACAAGTAATTCTTCTTGTGTATTCTGCATTGAAAAGCCCAATCCTCTTGTATTACCACCTGGGATTATCTGTGATGTCTGTACACACCCTTTTAAGTAATTTAATTTGAGGGTTTTTTTTTTGTTTTGTTTTTTTAAATAGGTCTCTTGTCCCTGGTACCATCATATTCTCACGCTGGACAGCGGAACAGTAGTGACCATAGTTTTATTTAAGAAAAAAAATTTGCAGGACGTTTTTTCCTTTATTTTTAAATATTTGAAAAAGGTTCTCCAAGTATATAATATTGATGGCCATATACGTAGGATATGTCATCATCAATATCTGATCGGTGGGGATACAGAACCTGGCTAGCCCACTGATCAGCGGTCATGAGAATTGGAGATGAACTATTGATGAGACTAGCAGAGTGCAGGACTTGGCAGAGCTAATAACAGCAGATCAGTGGGGAGCCGGGTGTCAGACCCTCATCGCTCTGAGATTGATGACATAACTTGAAGATCATACACCTAAAGAACTTTTTTAGGTGCCAAAATTCCAAGAATTCCCCATCCGTCCTTGCTCTTACCTTCATGAGCGATATCTTGAACTGACTGAGTTTTGCGTATGCTTGAAACAACGGAGTTAAATAGTGGACCAACTTTGGCCATCTTCACTTCTGCTGGTTGTTTCCTCTTCCTTAAATAGGCTGGTTTTAGAGGGCTGGCAATGTCTTGTCCCCGAGCATAGATGCCATTTAATGTAGGATACTCAAAAGGACTCCCATTAAATTCCGGACTGAAGTCCTGATCAGACAGATAGCAAGTGCTGGACCCTGGATCTTCTCTACTTTTGAGAGAACACATGGGAAATTCTTAATCATAAAGATGGCAATCTTTCAGCTGTGGCAGAGCCGATCAGTATTACTATATATCTGCTTTAGGGCTCACTCACACGTCATTTTTCCATGTACGAGAAAAACGCACCAATAATTCAGATCAGGGTAGTCAGTCAATTATTTTTCTCGTACGTGGAGATATATCTAAAAAAAAGTTTCTCCATGTTAACAATCTGTGAAAATTAAGTCCGAGGGTTTGTGAAAAAAGAAAATCGACTGTACTCTGACGACATCTGAGTGCAGTCCGATTTTTTCACCAGCTCATCAACTTGCATGGCTGATTTTGATCAGACCCATGGCTCAAAATCGGACATGTCTCCACGATTTTCCGCAGACCTCTCAATCCACGAAAAACAATGGTCATGTGAATGGCCTCAGGCTTTCGAGGTACAAGTGCTATCGGCGACAAACACTGATAGCAGTCGTATGTTAAAATCTGACCCCTTATATTATTTTTAAAGAAAAATTTGGTGCTTGTAATCATTTAATACAACGGGGGTGGATAACCACTCTAAAGTATCTGAATGCAGTTCATCTACAGACATGTATGGTTGAGTGTGCACGTCCATGCTAAAATAGAGTTGAAATTTCTGAATCGCTTAAAAAGGTCCCATTGTATGACCCTTTAAAATGAAAAACAGCACATACATGGGTCCACCACCGAGGTACAAAACAAGCGTCCTGGGTAAGAGGTTAACCAAACCCACTCGTGTTGATTTTTTACATACTGACCTGGTTGCTGGTACCTGTGCCATCGCTAGAAACCTGGATGAGATACTGGCACATTCATTCCTCTCCGAGGTCAGGACCGGTCCATCTACAAAGGGAAAACAGAGCGTTAAAAGTAGAGTTCTTTCTTACAGCAAAAAATAATCTACTCCAATGAAAACAAGGATTAGAATTACATTACTAGCAACGTCTTATTCAAAAACCCGCCTCACTGACATACCGATGGACTATTCTTCATCACCCCATGATTAAAAATAAGTGACAGGTTGTATAGGTTCCAAACAGGACAAAGTTTTTATTTTTTTTCAAAAAGTCTAAAAGTATGTGTGGCTTTTACTTTTCTGTCTACAGCACCTATGCAAACCTATGTGTCCCAGACTCCCCACGGTTACAGAACACAAACCTTGTGTAGTCTGATTCTACAATCGCACTGTTCAATTCTTAGTCCCTGCTCTCATCTTGTTTGCCATGTATATAAAAATGTCCGATGGACACACTATGTATACCGATAGGGCCTCATCAGCCCGACAGAGGCCCAAAGAGCGTCTGGAATCAGATACACCATAAAAAAAGTTAAAAAAACAACAAATTTATAAAATAAATATGAGTACCTATTTTGCCCTAGTGTCCCAGCATTGTAGCTACTACCATTAGGCCAATAACTGTTTTCTATTGAACCATTCTGGTCTCCAGCTGCTAAAGGGCCCCGGTGAGTAAAGGTGGCCATAGACCTCAGATAGTGGTTGGGCCAATACTCATTTGTTCACAGTCTCTCCCAGCCACTTTGGTTCCCCATCATGTGCTTTCTATGGGGAGAGGGGAGTAAGCCCACTGTCCGATATCTGCTGGCGACAACTTCTCTCCCTTGGGAATTAAAAAAAAGAAGTAATTGGGCAATAAAACTCAACAAGTCCCATCTTTATATTCCCTGATATCTATTGGTAGTTGGTAGGTCACTATAAGCATTTCCTTTGACTTTGCTCAAGTGTGCTTTTTTATTGTGTATGTGCAGTCTTATTTTTTTCTCTTGTACCAATTTTGCTAAAAATGCTGTAAAGTGGAAAAAACAAGAAATTAAAACTAGATCGACTTCTACCATCATAGAGGCGTTAAAGAGATTGACTGGGATTATAAATATAAGGATCGGCTTTCTGTACTGTGTCTGGTATTGGATAATAATAATAATAATAATAATAATAATAATAATAATAATGATTAAAAACAGAAGTGACCAGTTTTTGCTTTTATTTTATTCCCACTTCTCCCCTGAGTATTCAGTTTATATTTTCCAAATCCTTCAAATGGTTCAAGAGATATAGGGCTGTTTATTAGTGCAAGTTTTTTGTTTTTTTTACTAAGGGGCTCACTGGGTAATTATGCACAGCATCCTAAAGACACGCCCCAGAGGATCCTGTGAGCCACACTCACCTTGTAAAAAACACAAAAATTAGAACTAAACAACAAGGCCATATCTCTAGAACTTCACGGCGGATTTAAAAAAACAAAAAGCCTGAATGCTCAGAAGTGCGGCAGGAATAAAATAGGAAAAAACTCGCCACTTTTGATTTGGCGAAAGGTCCTCTTTAAAAGGAGGCACCAGACACCTCTCTAGTCTTGGATAATGCCTTAAAAAAAAGGAACTACTTGTCTAATATTACAGAAAAATTAGGAAAAAATAAGGAATTATAACGTGGTAAGAATCAGAAGGGGGGGGGGGGTGCAGTGTGCAAACATTAAGAAGATTAGAGACAAAATGGTAATTTATGCAGGGATTAATAGGGTGCAAGCAAGCAAAAATTAATAAGGCGATTAAGAAAACAAAAGGAAAACACAATAAATGAAAACTCAAATGAATTCCTAGATCACTTCAGTGCAGGTGCTGGAATTCTCCATCTCTCTAGGGAATGGTTAGTATTACAAGGGTGGTCCAAGTCAAAAGTTAAAAAACAGAAGATTTTTTTTTAACCTGGGCCATTGTTTGCCGAAAGATTTCCAAAGTGCTGTTTAAGGAACATTTCCTGATCGGGTGTCTGTGGGATATCACCATCTAGAACCAGGCAGGGGGTGTCCAGCTCCTCAACCTCTGCTTGCTCTTCTAGATCTGACGAGTTCCCATCTACACTTAGGGGCTCCGTACTTTCAGAGTCTTCTTGGCACAAGAAGCAAAATAAGAAAGCACGTAAGTGAAACACATTTCAGTGCTGAATGGGAATATGAGATTCTGAAATGGAGGAATCCAGTGTTGGCATGCAACAATTGTGATTAAAGGGGACCGGTCACCAGTCCAAAAGTGACCAATTTTCATGCTCATTGTATTTCTGCTGCTCCCGAGTATTTTTTGTTTTCTTTTCTAAACCCACTGTATGGTTCCAGAGACATCGGCCTTTTTAGTTTGTGCCAATTTTTATGGTCTTTCCAAAGGGTGTGTGGCTAACAAGGTAAAGCTCCTGAGCCGCCTAAAGACACGCCCCCAAAGAACTGAATAAAAAGGTTCTTATCTCTGGAACCATGTGGCGGATCTAAAGAATACAAAAAACTGAATGCTCAGGAGAGCAGCGGGAATAGAGTGGCGAGCTGGTGACAAGTCTTTACATAATAGCTCAATTGAGACAACAGGTTCAGTTCTACACAAGACAAGGTCTCAGTGATGAAATGGAGTCGACAGATGAAATATTATGAGTTTACAATACTCCACATGGGAGCTTTCACACATTCTATACAGGTTTTTGTCTTCTATGAGGTTTTAACGCAACTACAGAAGTGAAAAATCAGTTAAAATATATAATATATTTAACAGCATATTGTAATCATGTTAAATCTATATGTTGCTTTGTTAATAGTGATGACCCAACATGCACAGATGAAGTGTTATCCCCGAGCATATTCGTGTGCTAACCGAGTGTCTTCGGCGTGCTCGAAAAATATGTTCCAGTCGCTGTGGTGGCATGTCACAATTGTGGCGACTGCCTAACATGTGATGCAAATGTTGGCCGTGAGACATGCAGGCGCAGCGACAAACTTTTTTCGAGCACGCCGAAGACACTCAGTTAGCACAGGAGCATGCTCAGATAATAACATCTTATCCCAGCACATTCACTCATCACTACTTGTTAAATCAGACTGAATTGGTCACAAAATAGCATTGTTCTCTAAATGGTAAACAGGATTTCCAATTCTCTAAAAATAAGACCATACACCACAAGAAGAGTTAAAACTCTCTAAAGGACTGAGTTTCATTATCGCACATTTTCAAGATCTGTGCTTGCCGCTAAAAAAAAAAGAAAAAAAAAAAAAGATCTTATAGGTAGAACTAGAGCTTTAGTACTCATCTCCTCTGAATAGACAATTTGCATCTTTAATATGCCATAGGATCAGTGCAAGGCCTATAAGTCTCCTTACACTGGCATGTCACGCATGTCTCTCTCTATAAGGAGAAACGTTACCCTTTAGACCCGTCAGAAGACTCATACAGCCAAATCAGATCTCATGCTTTGTACTGTGGAGGGGCAGCAACCTGAAACATTTGTTTGTAAACTGGGATTCTCAGTTAGCCTTTATCTCAAGTCATGTGGCAAGGCTCGTTAAAGGGTCGATATTGACTTTTAAGATTGCTACTAATAATTGGTGGCACTAGAGCTCTAGTCCTCTTTCTCTACGAAGAGGCAATTTGCATATTTAATTTACCAGGGGAGCGGTGTATGGCCTATAAAAGTCTCCTTACACTGGCAAGTCAGGCCTGTAACTCCCCACAAGGAGAGACGTTACCCCTTCGAACACTTATTTATACCTAGAAATTGATTTCAACAAGGTAACTCAGGTGCCTCTGGATTAAGTTAATGTATGACTATTCACTCACTGCAAGCAGAGACCTTAAAAAGGCTTAGTCTAAACAAATATGTAATAGGAGTAATAATAATATTAGCAAATACCTCCAATTAGAAATGTAGTATAGTTCGCTATGTCGCTTACCCCATGTGCAGGCATTGCAGTAGCTTAGGCATCCACGGTTATGTCCACTCATTGTGCGTTAATTGCTAGTGGTCGTAACCATGGATACCAAACCTACTGCAATGCCCTGCAAGAAAAAAAGGAGATTTTTGTGTACTCACCGTAAAATCTTTTTCTCCGAGTCATCATTGGGGGACACAGGACGAATGGGTGTTATGCTGCTGCCACCAGGAGGACACTAAGTTAAACACACACAAAAGATTAACTCCTCCCCTGCAGTATACACCCACAGGCTGGACAATCCAGAGCCAGTTCGGTAACAAAGCAGTAGGAGTAAGCCAGTTAACAAACAGAAAACATGTCATAGTCAAAACACAGACTGAAAAGAACAATTGAGCCAACTAGGCTAACAGGGAGGGTGCTGTGTCCCCCAATGATGACTCGGAGAAAAAGATTTTACGGTGAGTACACAAAAATCTCCTTTTCTCCTACGTATCATTGGGGGACACAGGACGAATGGGACGTCCCAAAGCAGTCCCTGGGTGGGCCAACAAGAAGTTATAAATGCTGTGCGTGCCTACGAGCTACAGATGAGACACTGCCGCTTGTAGGATTCGCCTACCGACGGACGCGTCTGCCGAGGCCTGAGAGTGCACATGGTAGTGCTTCGTGAATGTATGCAGGCTGGACCATGTAGCAGCCTTGCAGACCTGCGCTGCCGATGCCTGGTGCCGGATGGCCCAGGACGCGCCGACTGACCGGGTAGAATGAGCCTTGATCCCCGGAGGTGCGGCGTGACCCTTGACACGGTAGGACTCTTGGATGGCGGAACGAATCCACTTGGCAATGGAGGCCTTGGAAGCAGGTAGTCCCTTCCGTGGCCCCTGCGGAAGAACGAACAAGGCGTCTGACCTACGGAGAGACGCAGTTCTGGAGACGTAACGTCTAAGACCCCTCACTAAGTCCAGAGTGTGGAGCGCCCTTTCCGTGCGGTGAGAAGGAGCAGGGCACAGTGAGGGAAGGACAATCTCCTCATTAAGATGGAAGGAGGAAACGACCTTCGGAAGAAAAGTCGGACATGTCCGCAGAACCACCTTGTCCTGGTGGAACACGAGGAAAGGAGGTCGGCACGACAGAGCTGCCAGCTCAGAGACACGTCTAATAGACGTGACAGCCACGAGGAAGGCAATCTTCCACGACAAGAACAGCAAAGACACTTCATGCAAGGGCTCAAAGGGGGGCTCTTGAAGAGCACGGAGAACTAGGTTCAGGTCCCATGGTTCCAAGGGCATCTTGTAAGGCGGAGCCATATGAGAAACACCCTGGATGAAGGTCCTGACCTGCAATCTGTTTGCAATCTTTCTCTGAAAAAGAACCGAGAGAGCAGAAATTTGGCCCTTAAGAGAGCTGAGAGCAAGACCCAAGTCTACGCCTGATTGGAGGAATTCCAAAATGTGAGGGATAGAAAAACGGAGGGGGAAACGTCCCCGCTTCCTGCACCAGGCGAAGTATACCTTCCAGGCGCGGTGGTAGATGCGCATAGAAGAAGGCTTGCGTGCGCGGAGCATGGTAGATATCACCGTCTGGGGCAACCCCTTCTGCCTCAGTACCCAGGACTCAACGGCCACACCGTTAAACACAGGGCCTCTGAGTTCTGGTGGTAAATGGGCCCTTGAGACAGGAGGTCTGCGCGACTCGGCAGCCTCCAAGGTACATCTGAGACCAGTTGAACCATCTCGGCATACCATGTCCTGCGCGGCCAGTCCGGAGCGATGAGAAGTACTGGGATCCGTTCTGCCTTGATCTTCCTGATCACCTTTGTCAGAAGAGGAATTGGGGGAAAGATGTATGGGAGTCTGAAACCCTGCCATGAGAGGACGAGAGCGTCGGCTCCGAAGGCTGAGGGGTCGTGAGACCTGGCCATGAAGACGGGAACCTGGCAATTGAGGCGAGATGCCATTAGGTCCACGTCCGGGGTCCCCCATCGAGAGCATATCTGGTGAAAGATTGCGGGATGGAGAGACCACTCTCCGGGATCGAGGCTGTGGCGACTGAGAAAGTCCGCTTCCCAGTTTTCCACGCCTGGGATAAAAACTGCTGAGAGTATGGAATGATGTGTCTCGGCCCAGCGGAGAATTAGCGTCACCTCGACCATGGCCGCCTTGCTGCGAGTGCCCCCTTGGCGGTTGATGTAGGCTACCGCAGTGGCGTTGTCGGACTGGACTCTGACCGCACGGCCGGAGAGGAACGGCTGAAAATGATGGAGAGCCAGTCTGATTGCCCGAATCTCTAGGATATTGATGGGCAGCTGGGACTCCTGCGGAGACCAGCGACCCTGAGTCGAGTGACGCTGGAACACTGCACCCCAGCCGAAGAGACTGGCGTCCGTTGTGACAACCAGCCAGTGCACCGGAAGGAAAGACTTCCCCCGAGTCAGGGAGGACCTCTTGGTCCACCACCTGAGGGACTGTCTGATTGGGCGAGAGAGAAGGAGACGGCGGTCGAGCGAGGCGGGATTCCTGTCCCATACTGCCAGAATGGCATGTTGTAAGGGACGGAGGTGAAAAACCGCAAAGGGCACTGCCTCCATTGCCGCCACCATCCTGCCGAGTACCCTCATGGAGAAGCGTAGGGAGTGAGAGCGAGGTTGAGTAAGCTTTCGGACTTCTCTCTGAAGAGTGGATACCTTTTCCGGAGGCAAAAGTACTAGACCCTGAGAGGAGTCTAAGATCATTCCCAGGTAGGATATGGTTTGGGCCGGGACTGGGGAAGATTTTTTGAAATTGATTTTTCAGCCCAGGCGCAAAAAGGTATTTATAGTGACGTCTACCGCTTCTGAACAGGACCGGAAAGAGGGGCCTTTTATGAGGATGTCGTCCAAGTAGGGCAACACCACTATGCCTCGAGCATGTAGAATGGCCACGGCAGCTGCCATGACCTTGGTGAACACCCGAGGAGCAGTGGCCAGCCCGAAAGGTAGGGCGACAAACTGAAAATGGTGCCCCTGGACCGCGAAGCGGAGGAAGCGCTGATGAGACGGTAGGATGGGAATGTGCAAGTAAGCATCTTGAACATCTAGAGATGCAAGGAACTCGCCCTCTTCCAGAGAGGCAATTACCGAGCGGAGGGACTCCATACGGAATTGACGTACACGGACGTACTTGTTGAGGAGCTTGAGGTCCAATATTGGACGTACTGAGCCGTCCTTCTTTGGTACAATGAAAAGATTGGAATAGAAACCTTGGTACCTCTCGTTCTGAGGTACCGGGATGATGACCCCGTCTTCCCATAGCGATCTTATGGCCTGAAAATACTGACGGACCCTTGCTCTGGGAGGAGGGGACTGGAAGAAACGAGATGGGGGAAGAGAGACAAACTCTATCTTGTAACCGAAGGATACCAGTTCGCGGACCCATCGGTCGGGAACTACCGAGAGCCACGCGTCCCGAAAGAAGAGTAGGCGGCCGCCAACTCTGTCGGTGTCCTTTGGCGTCTGCCAAGAGTCATTGAGGTGGAGACCTGTTGGGTCTGGGCCCCCTGGACCCCTGTTGTCTGGGTCTGCCTCTCCAAGAGGGAGAAGGTTTGTAAGATGGCTGGGAGGTTCTGTCCTTGCGCTGACCTCTCCCGGCGCCGGGTGGCGCGGAGGGAGAATTGGACCAATTGGAGCCGAAACGGAAATATCGGCCTCGGCCCTGTTGGTTGCGAAAGGGACGAAAGGTCCGTTGCTGGGGAAGGAATTTGCTCTTTCCCCCTGTGGAGTCTGCGATAATTTTATCTAGTTTGTCCCCAAAAAGGCGTTCGCCCTGGTATGGAAGGGACGTGAGAGATTTTTTGGATCCTGAGTCCGCTTTCCAGTCCCTGAGCCACAGGGATCTGCGGATCGTGACAGCATTGGCCGCTGCCTGTGAGGCACAATTGGCCGCGTCTAAGGATGCGGAAACTACAAAGTCCCCCGCTCTGGCAATCTGAGTGGCCAGGTGTGAAACTTCGGGGGGTAAGTCGGCGTGTAGAGCTGTAGAGGCTAAAGACTCGGCCCAATGGGTCATGGTTTTTGCAACCCATGTGGCGGCAAAAGAAGGGAAGAGAGAAGCCGAGGAAGCTTCAAAAGCCGAGCGAGCCATCTGGTCAATTTGTCTATCAGTGGGATGCTTGATGGACGCGCCCTCGGAGGAGGATAGAACCGCCTTGGTGGCTAGTCGCGACACTGGCGGGTCCACGGAGGGTGACTGAGACCACTCCTTAGCAAGGTCCTGAGCAAACGGATACTTCAATTGCATAGCCTTCTGACCTGAGAAGCGTTTATCCGGACGGACCCTGTGGAGATCGACAATGTCCTTAAATTGAGGATGCGTAGGAAAAAATCTATGAGCCTTTGTGGTTCGCCCGAATGACACGGGATGAACCGCCTTGGACGGGGTTTCCTCCTCTAACTGTAGCGTCTGACTTACCGAGTCTATGAGAGAATCTAGGGTCTCTTGGTCGTGACGATACTCTGGGGAACAGGACACGCTGGATGCGTCGTCCAGAAAGGATTCCCTGCTATGAGCTGGGGATGAGTGACGAGAGACTTCGCTCTCTGAGCCGGAGGGCTGATCACGGACCGGAGATATTACCCTGGACTTCTTTCTAGATGAGAGAGGGCTTCTGGAAACGGTACGACCTCTAGGCCGAGAGGGGTTTTTAGGCCGCGTTACATCATCCGTGGAAGCGCCCTGGGTAAGGGACGGGTCACGGAGGGACTGTATCGTCCTTTCCAAGGATGCCACAGATCGAGCAAGGGAGGACGCCCATGCGGGGGTACTAGGCTCACTACATTCCGGGTCAGAGGCCGGAGTATCCTGTGCCGCAGACATTTCGCAGGCGGAGCACAGCGGGGTAGTGTGACCTCGGGGCAGAGATACCTTGCAGGAGGTGCACACAGCAAAAATAACAGAGTGGGTCTTTCCAGTCCGTTTTTGCCTAGACTGTGACATCTTTGCCATAAAGTGAGCGTACTGGCAGGGGAAGAGACAATCCTACTGAGTGCGTCTCACCAAGTTCTGCGGTGCTTGGCAGAGAGATCCTGAAGTCCTGTGCGCTGTGGTGCTGCAGAGCCGCCAGCGCACTTCCTGGTCCAAGATGGCCGCCGAGATGTGAGAAGGGCGCTTCTCGGGAACGAGAAGCGCCCAGAGAGAGAGAGGGAGGGGGGCGTGTCGTGGGCGGGCGGTGGATTCCCTGCTATGCGCGTCGGAACGCTGCCATTGCCACAGATTGTCCGTGGTGGAATCCGGACCAGGGACGGTAAACTGTGCCACCGCCCTAACAGAGCGCCGGATTGCCCGTGCCCCGCGGCTGCAGCGCCGCATTAGAAAGAGGATAATGGATCCCTGAACGGGCGGTCCCCTGTCAGCTGGTCGGCCCCCGCACTTACCTTGTGCGATGGGGCCGATGCTCCATCCACCTTCACCTTAGTAGGGAGAGGGTGGAGAGCTTCTGCCGCCGTGCAACATCCGCTATGTTCAGTGGTGATGCAGTGGGCGGCTGCACGGACGCCATGGCATTCTGTCCGGCTGTGCCCTGGCTCCAGGAAACTTAGGTGGATGATTAGTCCCCGTGGTCGCCTGACAGGGAGGGAGGGAGATCGGAACGCTAGGGAACCGTCGCCACACTGGAAAGTGAGCCAGGGCTGGCATCCATCGTCGCGGGAAAGGATACAGGAGGAACGCTCCATGTACTTGCCCGTTGTTGGTGCGGGAGAGATCAGAGCTGAAAATTTGCCTGTCGCTCCCTTCCGTTAAAAACAAAAATTGGTGGGGTCCTGAGGACCCAAGTGCCTCCTGAGACACTAAGTAAGAACTGGCTCTGGATTGTCCAGCCTGTGGGTGTATACTGCAGGGGAGGAGTTAATCTTTTGTGTGTGTTTAACTTAGTGTCCTCCTGGTGGCAGCAGCATAACACCCATTCGTCCTGTGTCCCCCAATGATACGTAGGAGAAAAATAGGCAGCGCATGCATGAGATGTCAGAAACCTCATTTACTTAGTGGTACTGTGAAATGATGCATCTTTTTTTCTGCGTCAAAAAAGCAACATGGGAACAAGCCCTTAATCTGTGATCTGTCACTTGGTGCTCTTGATACTTATACAGCAATTGCTCCATCTTGGTAGACATTTGGTCCAAGCACTTAAAGGGATCGTCCACTTCTAGGACAACTCCTTTTTAAACTAAATATTCAGCCTCAATAGAATACTAAAGTCTGTACTCGCCTCTAGAAGTGTCGGCACTCGCTCTCCCCTGGGCTGTGATGCGGTGTTGTGATGTCAGCGCTTAATCACTGCTGGGGTCAGTCTCCACCTTCAGACAAACTGAACATGGAGAGGAAGCCAGGGCTGCAGCTGATCCCGACATCCTCTTCATGTTCAGTTTGTCCGAAGGTGGAGACTGACACCAGCAGTGATTGGGCACCATGACATCATGTGTCATTTCACTGCATCACCGCCCCGGAACTGCAAGTTCCGACACTGCGGGAACGGAGCCGGCACTGGAGGCAAGTATAGGCTTTATTTTAATCGGGGCTGAACATTTTAGTTTAAGAAGTTATTGTCCTAGTAGTGGACAACCCCTTTAAGAAATCTTACTAATGCAATTCACATAGGGGCAATGGATAAAGCATGTTGTCTAGCGTTATGACTAGTAATAAAATCTTACCTTCATTGGCGTGCTCTGGACTGGACAGGCGGCTGCTGCTGTAATCAACGGAGCAGGCACTGTCCGGGCTATGCTTCTCCTGAAGGTCCTTGGGATAGGCTCCACAAGGCAAGCCTTTTACCTCAAACTCACTGGAAAGTTATAAATATATATTTTTAAACCTAATTCAATAACTTAAAAAAAAAAAAAAAAAACACATTAATATCATATGGACTTATCCAAGATTATTGTTCGCACATTTGTATTATTCCCATGGTTTATGCTTGATGGATACACTGCATGTGTACCAACCCGACCATCACTATGAGAACATTTATAGCCATTCCTGCCTATCCACACTTGGCCAACGTAGTGGTAGCAGTGGATGTGATACAACTAATCCTAGCTGATAAAATAGGGAATCTATCAAAACTGCACCAAGCAGCCCCAGTAAGTGACACATCGCTGGAATCAGGCTCTCTGCCCCTACATCATGCTGCTCTCAGAATACATATCAAAAACCAGCAGACAGATTCCCTTTAATACATCTTTTATCAGTATGTTAAAGAAAAATTTCCTGTATTCTTCAGAATTTAGGCTTTGTGTACACTGGTTTGCCCATATTTTAAATATCAAAAGACTGAACGTCACTTCCAAACAAAACAGGTGTGAATAGGTGCATACTAACAGAGGCCATCTCCATATATAACTAACAAACAAAGATGCAGTCTGAATGTTCTAGAATGAAATATATCAAATACACTACTGAAGTGAACACTTAAACAACACAATGTAACTCCACGTCAATCACACTTCTGCAAAATCAACCAGCCCAGTTATGAAGCAAACTGATTGTGAATCAATGTCTCCTCCTGTTGTGCAAATGGCACAGACAACAGGTAGAAATGATAGGAAATTAGCATGACAACCCTTATAAAAGGAGTGGTTCTGCAGGTGGTGACCACAGGCCATTTCTCTGCTCTCATCCTTTTTGGCTGTTTTGGTCACTTCTGCATTTTGTCATTGCTCTCACTCCTAGAGCTACTGTACAGCAACATGAGGCGATGTCTTTTGTACAACCCACAGGAGTTGCTCAGGTAGTGCAGCTCATCTAGGACGGCACATCAACGTCAGCTGTGGCAAGAAGGGTAGCTGTGTCCGTCAGCATAGTGTCCAGAGCATGGAGCAGATATCAGGAGACAGGCATCAGGAGCCGTGGAGGAGGCTGTAGGAGGACAAAAACCCAGCTGCCTCCTTTGTGCAAGAATGTACAGGAGGAGCACTGCCAGAACCCTGCAAAATGACCTCCAGCAGGCCACAAATGTGAATGTGTCTGCATAAACTGTCAGAAACAGACTCCATGAGGGTGGTCTGAGTGCCCGACGTCCACAAGTGGGTGTTGTGCTTACAGCCCAACACCGTGCCAGGCGATTGAAATTTGCCAGAGAACACAAAGATTGACAGATTTGACATTGGCGCCCTGTGCTTTTCACAGATGAGAGCAGATTCCCACTAAACACATGTGACAGACGTGAGTCCTTCTGATGCAGGAAAATGCTAGGCCTCATGTGGCTGGAGTGTGTCAGCAGTTCTTGCAAGATGAAGGCATTGAAGCTATGGACTGGCCTGCCCACTCCCCAGACCTGAATCCAATCGAGTACATCATGTCTCATTCCATCCACCAATGCCACACTGCACCACAGACTGTCCAGGAGTTGGCGGATGCTTTAGTCCAGGTCTGGGAGGAGATCCCTCAGGAGACCATCCGCCGCCTCATCAGGAGCATGCCCAGGCATTGTAGGGAGGTCATACAGGCACGTGGAGGCCCCACACACTACTGAGCATCATTTCCTTGTCTTAAGGCATTTCCACTGAAGTTGGATCAGCCTGTAATTGGATTTGGAGTATCATTCCAAATCCAGACCTCTGTTGGATATTTTGATTTACATTGATCATTTTTAAGTTTTATTGTTCTCAACACATTCCACTATGTAATGAATAAGGATTTACAACTGGAATATTTCATTCAGTGATATCTAGAATGTGGGATTTTAGTGTTCCCTTTATTTTTTTTTGAACAGTGAATATGAAATTGGAATTGCATTACTGCTCTCGAAAATAGGAAAAGAAAAAGATGGTAACCCTTAGTAAGCACCTGTACACACCAGTTTTCTGTTTGGAAGTGACAGTCTTCTGTTATTTATACATAGGCTCTCTGACTGAGCACTCCAACCGTCGGCCTATGGTGGTTTTAATCACAGCAGGATCCTACCTACCCATATACAGGTCCTTCTCAAAAAATTAGCATATAGTGTTAAATTTCATTATTTACCATAATGTAATGATTACAATTAAACTTTCATATACTATAGATTCATTATCCACCAACTGAAATTTGTCAGGTCTTTTATTGTTTTAATACTGATGATTTTGGCCTACAACTCCTGATAACCCAAAAAACCTGTCTCAATAAATTAGCATATTTCACCCGACCAATCAAATAAAAGTGTTTTTTAATACCAAACAAAAAAACCATCAAATAATAATGTTCAGTTATGCACTCAATACTTGGTCGGGAATCCTTTGGCAGAAATGACTGCTTCAATGCGGCGTGGCATGGAGGCAATCAGCCTGTGACACTGCTGAGATGTTATGGAGGCCCAGCTTCAATAGCGGCCTTAAGCTCATCCAGAGTGTTGGGTCTTGCGTCTCTCAACTTTCTCTTCACAATATCCCACAGATTCTCTATGGGGTTCAGGTCAGGAGAGTTGGCAGGCCAATTGAGCACAGTAATACCATGGTCAGTAAACCATTTACCAGTGGTTTTGGCACTGTGAGCAGGTGCCAGGTCGTGCTGAAAAATGAAATCTTCATCTCCATAAAGCATTTCAGCCGATGGAAGCATGAAGTGCTCCAAAATCTCCTGATAGCTAGCTGCATTGACCCTGCCCTTGATGAAACACAGTGGACCAACACCAGCAGCTGACATGGCACCCCACACCATCACTGACTGTGGGTACTTGACACTGGACTTCAGGCATTTTGGCATTTCCTTCTCCCCAGTCTTCCTCCAGACTCTGGCACCTTGATTTCCGAATGACATGCAAAATTTGCTTTCATCAGAAAAAAGTACTTGGGACCACTTAGCAACAGTCCAGTGCTGCTTCTCTGTAGCCCAGGTCAGGCGCTTCTGCCGCTGTTTATGGTTCAAAAGTGGCTTTACCTGGGGAATGCGGCACCTGTAGCCCATTTCCTGCACACGCCTGTGCACGGTGGCTCTGGATGTTTCCACACCAGACTCAGTCCACTGCTTCCTCAGGTTCCCCAAGGTCTGGAATCGGTCCTTCTCCACAATCTTCCTCAGGGTCCGGTCACCTCTTCTCGTTGTACAGCGTTTTCTGCCACATTGTTTCCTTTCAACAGACTTACCATTGAGGTGCCTTGATACAGCACTCTGGGAACAGCCTATTTGTTGAGAAATTTCTTTCTGGGTCTTACCCTCTTGCTTGAGGGTGTCAATGATGGCCTTCTTGACATCTGTCAGGTCGCTAGTCTTACCCATGATGGGGGTTTTGAGTAATGAACCAGGCAGGGAGTTTTTAAAAGCCTCAGGTATCTTTTGCATGTGTTTAGAGTTAATTAGTTGATTCAGAAGATTAGGGTAATAGGTCATTTAGAGAACCCTTTCTTGATATGCTAATTTATTGAGACAGGTTTTTTGGGTTATCAGGAGTTGTAGGCCAAAATCATCAGTATTAAAACAATAAAAGACCTGACAAATTTCAGTTGGTGGATAATGAATCTATAGTATATGAAAGTTTAATTGTAATCATTACATTATGGTAAATAATGAAATTTAACACTATATGCTAATTTTTTGAGAAGGACCTGTAAATGTAGGCTCCCAGCACAGGAGAGCACACACATTAGAATAGGCTCCCAGCAAAGACTATAGCCTTGTTGCAGCTGTTGGATACACATGAATTGGCCAATTTATGTGCCATGCAGCTTTATTTTTTCCCTATTTTCTAGGGCAGTAATCAGTTCCAATTTCCATCTTAAGTAAATTTTTACCTAAAGTCATTTCAAAACGCTAAAGGGGCAGCTTGTAAGCCGATCAGACACATGGGCTAGGCTCGGCGCTATCTCGCGTTGTTACCTGCATGCATCTAGTGCCTGCTCCTCTCCGATCTCTGGATAGATAACGCACTCCTTGCCATCCGGGGTATCCAACTCCTGTTTAAACATCCCATCCTCACAAGACATGAGCCGGATAACCCTTGGATGCGCATGTCCGCCTATAGGGAGAAATGGATCCTGGAAAAAAATAAGATTTAAATTTAGGGCAAAGTATAATTCGCTCTGGGGCAACAAAAGAATATTCAAGGAACTTTACCAAAATATCAGGTTATCCCCCCTATCCATCAGATAGGGAATAACGTGCTGAACGTTAGGACTCCCCTAGTGATCCCAAGAAAGGGGACCTCCAAAATCCCAAGAACGGAGTTCTGCAGCCCTGTCTTCAATTGTGTGCACGCTCCATTCATAGTCAACAAATTGCCAAAAATATCCAAGTGCTGTAAATCATGCAGCTGAGGCAAGGAAAATTAAATCTCCGAGCACTTACAAATACTCGGGAGACCACCTGAGCGTGCTCAGGGAAAACCTGAGCAATGAGTACACTCGCTCATCACTAGTGACTAACTAAAATTACGTTTTTTGGTTTTTTTTATGTATTTTATGCATTCATTAACATTTTTAATAGAAGCCATTTTCAAAAATAATTTTTAGCCAAAAAATACTATATAGGAAGAAGAAAAAAAAAAAAAAACAAAGCGTCCCAAAACTGGACTTTTTCCACAGCAATTGCTCCAAAATCGGAAGAGATTGTCAAAATCAAGATAATATAAACATCTGAAGGGAATTTATGGCACATTAAAGCCCGGAGAGTTAAATTACGGTTCTTGATTTTATTATACTGCAGTATTATTGATCATTCTTCCATTGAGCTTTAGCTTTCTGTGAATGAACCTTATAATGGATGGCTATGGATAGCACTGCAGTTTACTTAAAGGGACGTTATCAGGCTAGAAGGGTCAAATTCATGCTTTTATTTTATTCACACTGCTCCCCTCAGTATTCTGATTTTTTCAGATTTAAAATCCAACATACAGATCCAGAGAAATGGGCAATTTTAATGTAGCACTACTATTTATTGTCTTTTCAAAGGGGCGAGGCTGACACTATTCTCTGGGGGCGTGTCTCAGGCTGTTCTGCATAATTCCCACATAAGCCACTCCCACTAGGTGTAGACCATAAAAAAAAAATAGCACTATTTAAAAAGGCCCATATCTCTGGAAATATGTGGCAGATTTGAAAAAAGAAAAGTAGAAAACTCGGGAGGAGCGGGAATAAAACAGTAACAGAAACTGGACAATTCTAATCTAGTGACATGCCCCCTTTAAATAGAGGAAATCAAAGAAAGGGAAATACTAGAAGATAAGAAAAGGCAGGGAAAGGGGTTGCAGGGCGTAGGGATGGGATATGCTGGTATGTTCATTTTTGCTTTTTTGTTTATTTGGGGGAGGGGCAAATTATTAGGTGTATTTAGTGAAGCAGCACAGAAACATCAGAAGTTCAATCACTTTATACAGTTATGCAGTGAAGTGGTCACATAGGGGTAAGATATAGTAAAAAATAGGAATGTTAAAAGGAGTAAAAACAGGACAAGGAGTCTTGTAATGTCACAAGGACCAACATACAAAGCTGAAGATGGGAGAAAATGACTCCGGATGTAGCTAGCATATTTTTCAGATCACATTTCAGGGTCAGCAATGATTATGGAGTCTTTACAGATGCAATATTTATTAATAAAGTACATTAATAAATGTGCCTCATCGGGTCAGTAGAAAATACAACCGTATTAATACATTTTTAAAAGTCAATGAAACACTACTTAAAGGGAACCTGTTACCCCCAAAATCAGAGCTAAGCCCACTGGCATGAGGGGCTTATCTACAGCATTCTGGAATGCTGTAGATAAGCCCCCGATGTATCCTGAAAGATGAAAAAGACATTAGATTATACTCACCCAGAGGCGTTCCCGCTGCGGTCCGGTCTGATGGGCGTTGCAGTCCGGTCAGGGGTCTCCCATCTTCTTACGATGACATCCTCTTCTTGTCTTCACGCTGCAGCGCAGGCGTACATATCTGCCCTGTTGAGGGCAGAGCAAAGTACTGCAGTGCGCAGGCACTGGGCCTCTCTGACCTTTCCCAACGCCTGCACACTGCAGTACTTTGCTCTGCCATCAACAGGGCAGACAAAGTACGCCTGCGCCGAAGCCGCATCGTGAAGACAAGAAGAGGATATCATCGTAAGAAGATGGGAGGCCCCGGACCGCGACGCCCATCAGACTGGACCGCAGCGGGAACGCCTCTGGGTGAGTATAATCTAATCCTTTTTTCTCATCTTTCAGGATATATCGGGGGCTTATCTACATCATTACAGAATGCTGTAGTTAAGCCCCTGATGCCGGTGGGCTTAGCTCACCTTTGATTTTGGGGGTGACAGGTTCCCTTTAAAAGTAGTTTAGCAACATGCAAAATCTGTTTCCTTTTTTTATTCTTTTTTATTGCACAATCATCATAACCATTTCAAACTTACACATAATTTTACGGGGTCAGGTTGCACTTTTGATTCCATAAACTTAACTCCTTGATCTTCCTGGCGTCCAAGGAGGTCGTCGCATGGAGAGAAAGATTCCAGCTGGCGGAGGTCAAGCATGGACTTTACAGTGAGCTCAATGTTTCCAGTGGGCTGAGACCAACGAACGCGCTGCCTGGGTGTTTTACCAAGAGAGTCTGTGCGCTGGGAGACGGACTTGTCTTTATCCTTAAAATTAAGCAAAAGTTTGGAATAAAGTGTAATCCAGAATTTTTTTTTCCCCCAAAACTAAAACCTGATCACAGCACGTGGAAACAGGGGCTTATAGCAGTGACACAAACCCAATTTTCTCCAATGAGCTTATTGGTGGTAGTATCTATGGACTGGGAATCCACTATACTTAGGACAAATTTGTCATATGAACCTGCCCTAATACGTGAAAAATGTCCAGGGCTTGGTCAGGGTGTGGCCAGTTTCTCTCGTACGTGGAGGAAAACAAAATAATAATAAATTGCACTTGTGAACAGCCCTATAGAACATCAGCTATGAAGGTACAAAAAGGTACAAGATTTTTACTAGTAAATCAGAATTCAGAGCTATAGCCAAAGTTTAATAATTATGATGGACAGCTGAACCTACAGTAAGTGGCAGGATTCACCCCAAAAGATCTAACGTCTAGACCATCCTAACACTTACCCTTTTCATTTCCCAGAAAGATACACTTCTTCCAAAAGAACTGGCAAGGTCATTGCTCTTCTCAGAACCTAAAATGCAAGATATAAACACTCTATAAACGAAGACGAAATTAGAAGATGTTGTTAAAGTGCATTACATTCTAGCGTCCAGTTCAGAAAAAGCAACTAGCGGGATATAACTGAGATAAGGCAACCTGGCTATAGGCAATTCCTTACCAATCATATCTTCATCACTGCCTTCATCAACCCCATCTTTGTCGCTATCAGATGAAAGTGCAGGTGCTGGGCACATCACAGCAATGGTTTCACGTCTTTGGAAAAAATAAAAAATTGAAATTAGAGCTCACTATGGTGTGAACCTAACCAACACTTGAGCCATTTAACAAACAGGTCATAAAACAGGAACGCTGGAAAAACATATACAACTAGTGCAAATGCTCACATGCTACATAGTCTCTCCGCACGGCCACTGAGCACATCTTATTAATGGCTGCTTTATTACAAATCACACACAAGAAAAGAAAAACCTACAAGGAGGTTACCTGGTATTTGCAGTCTTGCTTGGTGCACATTTTTCGCCCACTTTCCCACGCTGCTTTATTTCAGCGAGTCTTTGGCGCATGTTGATCGTCATCTCGGAGCTAAGACGCCAGATAAAAATGCAACTGGAGAAAGAAAGAAAAAAAAAAAAAAAAGCTCAGTTTACAGGTTTTAGGACATGTTCATAATTTCAGAATTTGGTGCGGATTTGGGATACAAATCTTCGGCAATTAACAATGCATGTAAAGCGAATGGTTTTTAAAACCTCATGCACACATTGCGGGAGAAAATAAAACAAACAAAAAAAACACCACATGAAAATCACATTTTTATAGCGGACCTCAATGTAATAGGGTAAAATCCAAATCATGTTACATGGTTATGAAAAATGGTTGTCAGTCCGTGAAAATCAGACCGCACTCTGGTATCATCCGAGTGCCATCAGATATTTTTACACGGACTCAGACTTGAATGGACGATTTCCATTCGACACTTGCAGTAAAATCGGACATGTCTCTTACTTTCCAAGGACAGCTTGGTACAAGGGGGAAAAAAAATAAAAGATTGGACATGTGCACAGCCCCATAAAATATCATAGGTACAAGCGCTAGCCGTGAACACCACTAGTTCAAGAAAGTCAGTGGTGTGCAGGATCTCTTCCATGGAGTCTCACACTCCGGTTCTTACCTGTCTCCAGACACAGATATCAGATGTTTGCAGTCATTGGTAAACTTCATCCCTGTCACAATCTCTGAAAGGAGGATTATACAGTCTGAGATTGGTGCTCTAGTCAGGTGCTACATATTTCCATGATTTGATAAGCGATCACTACCTGAATGTCCAAACATGGTGGCCACGCACTCCCCAGTGTAGAAATCAAAGATCGACAAGTTCTTGTCTGAGCAGCTGGTTGCTATATAGAGGCCGGATGGGTCAGTCTGAACCTACCGGGAGCAAGAAGTGTTAGCTGTGGGACAAGGGGCAAAAATATACTCTCTCACACACACACTCTCTCTCTGACACACTCTCTCTCTCTACAAGTGAGAGAGAGCGCGCGCGAGAGAGAGCGCGCGAGAGAGAGCGCGCGAGAGAGAGAGCGCGAGAGAGAGCGCGAGAGAGAGCGCGAGAGAGAGCGCGAGAGAGAGCGCGAGAGAGAGCGCGAGAGAGAGCGCGAGAGAGAGCGCGAGAGAGAGCGCGAGAGAGAGCGCGAGAGAGAGCGCGAGAGAGAGCGCGAGAGAGAGCGCGAGAGAGAGCGCGAGAGAGAGCGCGAGAGAGAGCGCGAGAGAGAGCGCGAGAAAGAGAGTGTGTGTGTGTGTGTGGTCTTTGCAAGTGGGTATAGCCCACAGGATCCTCAGAGGCGTGTCTTTACACTGTTTTGCATTATTACACTGAGTCACGCCCCCTTAGTAAAGACCATAACAAATTAGCACTACGTAAAATAGAGCCCTCTTCTCTGGAACCATACAACTGATTTACAAAAGTACAAAAAAAAAAAATACTCAGGGGAGCAGTGGAAATAAAATGAGGGCAAAAAAGAATTGGCCAGAAAGCCTGCAGAGACAAACCAAGTTTGCAGGAAAGAACCAGGAGCACATATAGGAAATATCTGAGATGCATTGGCCCCAGATAAAGTGGCCCCTCAGGAACAAAACTATCAGGTTAGAACAATTTACAAGGGAAGACCAGAGAAATCAGATTACTCTAAGAAAAATAAAAACTTTGCACACTTGGAAGCCAAAAAATTGGGAAAAAGTCGGAGTCAGCATAGTATATGGGACATGTGGTGTGTGCGCAGTCCGCGGCCTCTAGCAGCCAAGTCTATATCACTGCTCCAAACATTCCCGCAGATCTGAATCCTGTTTGCTGACCGGGCAGTAATGACAGCAGTAAATAAGGCTGATTAACATTTACTAAGCAAGAAGCCAAAAAACACAAAACACACATGGCCTTCCTAGAAAATCAACTTAACTCTTTAATGAGTAGTCAGCAAGCATATGGCTGAAGGAAATTCATAGACAGATTTGTGCGGAAGCCTAATTTATCAGGATTTCTATAATGGTCAATGGACGAGATAAAGATACGCCATTGCTTAGAAGCGGAATTTACATTCAGGAAATTCATTTCTGGAAATGCATTAAGTATGTCTGACAGGTCTCCTCAGAGAATAATGTGAGGATTTGCAGATTGCTCTCTTTTTATTAAGCCCTTGTCGCCTTTACGTAATAATCTGACTGGCTAATTTTGCTGGATAATTGAGCCAATAAAGAACATAATGCACTTACTTTAATGAGAGTCCCGTCTTCACTCTGTGATCCCTTGTACAGCTTTTTCTGCTTCCCGCTGCTGATGTTAAATATCCTAAAAACAGCATTATACAAGCAGGTGCATTACAAAAAAATAAATATAATATTAATACATATTTTAGAAATCACTGCGATTTTCTACAACTTCTCATATTTTACCCAACATGACAAAACTAAAATAAAGTCCCCCAAAAACACTTCTCCGTTCCCCAATCTGACTGGCGATAGAGACCAATATTTGACAGCGGCGTATATAAAACTATAAATCAGGAAGGTACGGCAGCCTTTATGTCACCAACCTGCAGACACTTATCCTAATAGTTCTGCAGACGCCCCCACATCCCCACTACGCTTGTACTTTTTTTTTATTCTTTTATTAAAAACATTAAGTTTATTTTCCTCTCGAGTTCTCCATTAATAACTTCATGAGATGAAAGGATTCTCTTTAGATTTGGAGGATATGTTCTCACAGGCTATTGGTGGTCTTTACTGTGTATTTTCCATACACTGCTCATTTGACAGAAGGTTAAATAGGTTATTATTTTGCTAATGATTGGAAATATACAAATATCTGTATTTTTCATTGCTTTTTATCCAAAATGAACATTTTAAGAAATCTAGTCCTGAACATTAGGCGTTTAAAGATACATTGCTTTAAAGGGAATCTGTCAACAGGATTTTGTTAAGTAATCCAATGCAGCATGATGTAGGGGCAGAGACCCGGATTCCAGCGATGTGTCACTTAATGGGTGCAGCAGTTCTGGCAGAATCAATTTTCTCTGCTGCAGATCTAGCAGAGCTTGAATCCTGAGCTCTGTATAACCCCGCCCACACCACTGATTGGCTACTATCTGTTTACACTGCTGCAGTGTTGGAGGCGGAGTTACACAAAACACGTTGCCCAATAGCCTTGAGACACAGACCTGTAATGATAATCTCCTGCTGATAAAACACTGATTTTATAGACAAAAAAACACAAACACACACACAGACTAGTAAGGGATACATCGCCGAAATCAGGGTCAGCCCCTACATAATGCTGCTCTCAAGATTACATAACAAAAACCTGCTGACAGATTCCCTTTATACATTCCATTAATGGTGTCAATATTTGGCCATCGGGTGGTACTGTTCTATATTGATATAAAATTAATTTCGCCTTTGCACCTGCAATGATTACATAGGTACTCCCTCGTACTCAGACTTGAAGAGTTGTGCACCTCTCGGGGGAAAATGTATTTTTTTTTTTTTTCATTCTATGAATGTATTTGGGGCTAAATAATTTTGTGATATGGTTTCATTAAAAAATATTGTAGTTTGGCTTTTATAAGATTTTGGTTTCTAGGCACAGTTTATTGTGATCTGTTGCCACACATGAAATTATTTTTAACCAAAAATACATACATTTTGGCAAGGTGGTCAACTTTCCAAAGTGCAGAGATAGGAAATATAACATTGGGATAGGGATCAGAAAAAGTAAAAGGAAACATCAAAGTTTGTAAAGCCTATTGGTACCGGATATTTCGATCCTGACACCCGATGGCGGCATACTTCAGGCTGGGATCCACATCCATGTCATACAGGGTTGTTTTACGTACTATATGGTGTGTGCGGGTAAAATGGACTGACCCTTCCCCAGTCTGAAAGAAAAACCACACAGTATTCAGGTGTGCTTAATATTCTTATTGTAGGTGTCGCATTATGACATGCTATCGCCCGTGTATCAGTACTCCCATTCCCTTGCTCAATTCTAAATTTTACCCATGTAACAAATTGAAATCCAACTCTTGATGGTACCCGTCATACTTCATAACCAGCAATGTGTGTGGCTAGAAGACAACCGTCTGCAGCAGGAGCCTCTCCCCACTGCCACGTGTTCAAGTACGATAAAAACAACAACAAAAAAATTGGTAAATCAACCCTTAATTAAAAGTCGGTATGGCTTTTGTCAGCAACCAGATTATATAACTGGTTAGCAGAAAAATAACCCTATAGTCTCTGGAAGATTTCTACAACACAGAGTGCTGCAGACTAATGTAGCATTCACACATCTGTGTCTTACAGGCTCAAGTATGGCCCCTGATGCGCAGACTACCAGCGGGTCTCCTTACCCGAACTTGACAGCCTCTTAAGCCCATACAAGGCTGTCAAGCTCAGATAAGGAGATTCGTGGCCAGTCCGCACATCAGGATCCGGAGTTGGCATAACAGAGTTGCCGTTTTCTGCCCAAAACAGTTCATTATGGTTCTTGGATTGTCAAATAAAACGCTCTTTATGTATTTATTGTTGCACATTTTAAAAGCAAAAAGTGGTCGGTTCATTTAAATGTTACTCGCACTATAACATTTGCGCAAAAATAGATAAAATAAAAAAGTAGTAAAATAAGAAGAAAATAATCACAATAATAATAATAACAACAATCACAATATTAATAATCATAATAATCCCTGCAGGGGTGTACTGAAGTAAGAGTAAATTTGCCCCAAATTACAACTTTTTAAAACTATGACAAAATAAAAAAAACAAACCAGAACAAGTAGAGAACAGACAAAGCACAACTGAAAAATATGGTGCAAAACAAAATACAGCCTCAAAAAAGGAAAAACTATAGATAAAGAGTCACAGGAGAAACGCAGTCGGGTCCGTATAATGGCAGATCAGTGTATAGGAGCCGTATAAAGACTTCAAACATGTGAGCCAACTAGCGAAGCACTTGCTCTATATACTACTGGTATGTGTATAGATATTTCATAGCCATACCTGCTCAGCAGTGCGGAAGTAAATGCTTTTATCTGCTCCACAGCTGATCATTCGCATCTTGCCATCGTTGGCTGTAAAAATACCAGATACAGGTTAGCAATACTACAGCGATCATCTGGGCGGATACGATTGGTGTTCTTTATAGGGAACATCGCTATATTACTGCACGTGACAGCTCACCAGCAAATTTTACAGCCGTGATCGATGAAGAGTGATCGTCCAAGGTCTGTTGAAGGCTGTAGTCTTTGGATGCATCTAGTACATGGATCAGTCGGTCACGGCTAGCAGAGGCCAGCAGGTTCATTCCTAATATGAAAAACAAAGTATTGAAGGAATGACATGACATATACACACATACACTATAAAGGCACATATAAATACACACAATTACCGGTTTCTGGCTTAGAATATTCCAAGCACAGTATTTCAGAATCGTGAGCTTCCACTCTCAATAGCTCCGTCAGAGTCTGCAACTCATGAACCCTGAAATGAAGAATGAGAACTTAGTCCTGCTGATCTAGTGAGAATCTCAGTGCCATTTGTCCCCGCCGCTGACCCAATACCTGAGTGTGCCAGTTCTGTCTCCTGAGGCCAAGTGTTGGCCATTAGGGCTCACACACACTGAGCGAATCCCAACCTTGGTGTCCAGTGTCTGCACATCGACCTTATCCACCAAGCCAGTGCAGTTACAGTCTGTGTCGAGCAGAGCTTGTGTGTTACCATCAATCAGAAGAATTTTCATCAAGTCCTGGTAAAAGTCAAAGGGCATGGGACGTTAGGAGTATTTATATATGTGCATAAAATACCACAAAAAAAAGCCGAAGTGCAGCATTTTGTACACGCACATTACTGAGGATGTTCCTGTGTAGCGCTGTGCCGTGGATGTTCGAAGTCTCCATGTTCCACAGTCGGATGGTGCTGTCAGAAGAGCAGGTTATGAAAGAGTTTGGTGGCAGGCAAGCCTGGTTGCTGTCCTTCATTTCAGGATAAACCTAGGAGGGCGAATGTAAATCAACATATAAAAAGTGAATGCTACCTTTTATAGTCTTCTTTGTAGACTCACTTGCTTTACACGGTCCTGGGAGGGGCGCTACCAGATGCACATATCTGGGAACAATATGGCATACACAGCGGGTGGTATACAACTGACCAATGTTCCGGCATCATTCGACCAACTACAGATAACTTCTAATATACCAAGATTCCAGTTCCGCAACCCCAGACCAACCATCTCTGAGCATCACCCCTACATCAATGAGCCATCATCCATCATCACTTGGTAACTACATTACTTGTGGCTGGTGGACAACGCGAGAGCGGTCACCTCCATTAACACCAATGTAAGATGAGACCGATGACCATTATGTGTGACAATAAAAAGTTATGTCAATGTCTTTCCCTCCTTTCAGGTTTTTTTCCCCCTTTGCAACTAACAATTTCGGCTTTGTATATAACATTCAATAAAAAGTAAATAAAATAATAAGTCCGCAGTAGCGTTACTCATCATGTACACGTTGTGGAAAATTCCGATGCAGCATGGGTCCCAAATCCGCAGGTCTTACAGATTTTGTTGTGGATTTGGCTGCAGATTTCCCACTTCTCCATTACTAATCTCCAGTAATCAGCTTTACTTTAAAATAAGGTCACTCGGTAAAAATTAATAAGGTGAGGCATACACGACGCCTCAATTCCAGCAGCGGAGCAGCCAATGTTTTCCTAGGCGAAACCACTTTAGGAAAATGCCAGCGGTCTTTTTCCAGAAGTGGCTTCACTGGCGATTTTGCAGTCACAGTATCTTTTCCTTTGTATGAACGTGGCAGCGCATTAATACCTTGAAACATACATGTGTTGTTTTTTTTAAGTTCGGTCAGCATGGCCATACCTCAGCACTCCATACACAGGAAGAGTGGTACAGAGCAGAGTAGACTTTCCCCACTTTCTTCAGATCTTTAATGTCCCATACATAAAGACTGTGGTCATTGTACACACACGACAGCCATTGGTTGGTGGAGTCAAAAGTCATTCCGACAGTGTCCGGGTACTTGGCATCTACAGCATTGGAGAAGAGGCGGCTGCCGGGAAAAAAAAGATTGGCATAAGAGTATGAAGGTTGCTCTGCCGGACAGAGGGACTGCTGCCCCTTGCAGTATTGGGGAGAATAGCATATATTCATACAGAACCAACTTTGTAGGTTTTCTTATAAAACCTGCAACACACAAAATGGAGCCTCATAGAAGTGTACAGGTAGTGCAGGATGGTGAATGCATACGCAACGGATTTTGCTGCACAAATTTGGGCAACAGTCCTGCTCATCCGAATCAACCCCACGCAGATGAACAGAAGAGATTTTCACTTGTAGAAATGTTAGTAACAATTTGCAGTGTGTGATTCAACGCTACAGGCCCCAGTACAAATTAGAAAACCATCACCCACACCTGCACATTTTGGCTGGATTATGACCCTGGTGTAATAAGGGCTTCCTGACTTTTCAGTGACAGATTATTTTGATGTAGAGAAGATTTGGACATGTTGAATTAGAACGCCTGCCACCAGAAGGGTCTGGTAGAAGGTTCTCAGTCATGTCACCCCAATAAAAACACAAAAATGGGGAAAGATGGCTGCACAAGTGTTTGGCCGACATCTCATTTGTATGGGCACTATTACAGCTCCGCACGGCTCAGAGGTTGTGCCTTAGGCTTGCAGAAAATAATCTTAATATACTGAATTTATATATTGCCCCCTACGGCACTCTGAAGCCATACGATCACACCCATACCACACATTTCCCATCTGTGATAGTGATAATGCACAAAGCCCCACATGTATCACCGCAAATAACACAGAAACCAGAGACTGGGACAGATGGAAAAAGTTCTGAAAAGTTTCTCTGCGCAGTTTGCAAACATATGAAAATGGGGATTGGAAGAGACATCACTCTACAAATAATAGTATAAACTATCTGTGCAAGTAACACTTAATGACAAAGCTGTAAAAATCAAGAGGTCAACTAAAAAAAACTGACCCACTTCATGTCTGGCCTAGGGGGAACACTGGGTCTTTTCAAAGCCAAAGCATGCAGCTGTGGGCTGGGGGTCAGCAGAGAAAAAACCCACATGCAGAGACGTGGATCAAAGGGAGGACTGTTCTTCCTGAGAAACCCACTGCAGAATATACCAGGCTGCATGCCATTCACCGAATTCGGGGTTTGCCAAGCCCCAGATGCAGGAATATCCTACGTAAATGTATAATGGAGGACTGGAGACTCGCAACACTGGGGCAGTGCACAAGGAAAAGTGTTGTTTCCTTAGCCGACGACAAATAAATTAGTTCACAATACAAGGGGCTCATACGACATCCAGAGGAACGGCCATTCTGAAAATGTATGCCCCTTGATTCCCAATGAGACTGCAAGACTAAAAGGGTTTTATTCAGGACCTAAAAAGGCAGCTAATATGTTATCCTAGGGGTTCAGATCCCCACCCACAATCAAGACGCCACTAGTGCAACCAAGTCCAATTTACTTGAAAGGTACAGAGTGGCAGCGCCAGGCAAAGCTGCTCTGCACACATGGCCCCTACAGTCTACTGATAAGCAGCAGTCATGGGATTCAACCACACCAAAAACGGTCCTTCCTGATTTTTAAAGGAGTTTTCCAGGTGGGACAATTTTTTTGCCGTCACTATTTGCCTGCAGATTGCAGAATTTTGACTGTGCAATATGCTCATTGTCAGGATTTCCCTCTATAGACAACTCAAGTGGTCGTCACATTTGCATATACGAGTCAACTAGCAATTTTTTCTGTTCCGAGCAGGCAAACTGCAGTCACTCTGTGGAGCCCCAAAAAGTTGTGGAAAAGCCCAAATCCAGAAAATGATGTAAGGGATTGATGGGGGGGTCATATGGGAATTTATTAACACTGCAGAATTTTATTGGATTATACCTGGCCTCTGTGACTGTGGCAATGTCCACTCCAAGGCGATGTGGCTTTGGCATGGTGTTAAGGAAGTGCAAGTTGTTTGGGTTAAAGATGCGCACAGTCCCATCGGCACAACCGCAGAAAATAAAGTCTTGGTTGACAATGATGCAGCTCGCCATGGTGGTCTGGAACAAAACAGAATAGAATGGTCGCTATAAAGCCGACATGACTAGGACATCCCTCACATTAATGTACTAATATACACAAGAAAGTATTTTGCTACCTTTCTAATACGATATATTAAAAGAATTCTTAATATTTTGGATCTATACCTTCATAGCAGGAGAACTATGAACCATCCGTAGAAGTTATCACTAGTGATGAGCGAATGTGCTCGGAAAAGGTGTTATCTGACCATGCTCATGTGATAACCGAGTGTCTTCGCGTGCTCGAATAATAGGTTTGAGTCCCTACGGCTGTTCAACGGCTTGGGTATCACGTATCCGAGCACGTTTGTTCATCACTAGTTATCACCTATCCACAGGATTGGTGGGGGTTTGACTGCTGGGACTCTGATTATCAGAATAGGGCACTTCTATCCCCGAAAGAATGGACATGTGACTGCTGCTCCATCACTTCTCTAAGAGACACTCTACTTTTTCAGCAGTCCCCATAAAGAATGAATGGAGTTGGTGTCTGGACACATCCACTGCTCCTTTCTAAACAAGGCTAAAAGCTCCCCCAATCTGCCGATCCCAGTGCTCGGACCCCCACCAATCGAAAAGTTATCACCTATCCAATGGACATGCTGTACAATAAAGACTCACCCTCAGCTCTACCCATTTGTCGAGAAGTCTTCGGTCATTGAATTCGCACAACAGCCCGGAGGAGGTGATGCAGAAGGTACTGCTCGCCTTCTTTCCTTTACCACATGCAACATCTGTGAAGAAATTGTTCCTGAGTTCCCCCAAAAGGCCTGAGCGCCCCAGCAGAGGAATCGTAGAATTCACCTGGAATGAGAAGGGCCCATAATAAAAAGGTAGCACAAACTGCTAAACGTATTAATAGATGTGCTGCACTGTTACATATAAAAAAACTTGTACATTTTATGTGCAAACACATCATTGGCTATCCATTAGTCTGATTAGCCAGATTTTCATCCAGAAAGAGAAGGAAGATTTTACATCTGCATCAGTTATTAAAATGCATACATTGCAGTTCTTTACCATTGGACACTGGATTTCTTATGAGTAAAAATTCTATATGGTTCATCCATACGGGATGAACTGTACCCCAACTCTCATCCGATACACAGAAGAAACTAGTGTATGCTGTGATTTTTTTTTCACACCATGTAAAAAAAATAAAAAAATCAATCACATGTACAGCCCCATTGAATAACATTGGAGCAATGATGTCACACTTTCTAAACACCGAAAATACAGTTGTGTGAACTTCGGCCAGAAAGACGAAAACTAAAAGTTTTTACGTGTGGTCTTCAGTGTCCATGGAGCGTGGACTATGCAGGCACGGAGAGATTTTCTCTATGGTCACACAACCATTTTGTATGCCTCCATTTTTTTCGTTTTAGGAGTATTTAAATTGCTGATTAATTAAATTGCTGATTAAACTAAAAAATAGGATGTTTGCTCTAACCATTTTGGGCCTTGGTTCAGGCTTTGGGATCTTTTTTAAGTGCCAAAATAATTAATTAAAAAAAACAACTTTGACTTAAATTTTATTGCCTGGTAGAGCTGTTCAGATTATTATTATTATTATTATTATTATTTTTTATAATTGGACCAAATGTCTGCATGATAAACCACAGCATGTATAATTTTCTTTTGAGTGTTGGACAAAATGTGCTCTTTCAAGTCTATGGTTGCCCCCCAAAAAATAAAAAATCCCACATGGATCAACCATATAGCATGTGATCTTTACGGCTACATTGAAAGTTCTTTAAACATAGGAATCTGTATTTGTTCTGGTAAGTTTTAATAACATTGCAGACACCTGACTTTTATAGCGGAGGACTAGAAACTTTCTATACATTCACTGAGCAAAAATCAGGTAGCTAAAGAAAAATCAGAGCTCCAGATTGAGAATAAAAAATACAGTTGGTTTTATTTGTTGCACTGATGATTACTACTCCTGGAAAACTGATCTATTACTTTGTCAATGGCAGCAGTGTTTTATTCAGACAGAACAATTGTGAATGTCACAAATAAATGGGTCCGTGCATTATTCCAAGCCCAAATTAATTCTTGGGAGTTACCTTGGAGGACTTTGCTTCATCCAAGTACCAGAACTTGACGTGCCTGTTCCCGGCAGTCACAAAGTAGCTGCTGTCTTCCGAGAAGGAAACTGCTGTTACTTTACTAGATACTTTGTTTGCTGCTACAACAACATTTTTCTGAAAGACAAAAAAAGAAAAAAAAAAAATACAGAAAATGTGACTTCGAAAAGTAATGGACATTTTAACTAAAAGTTTCCTTCACTTTTCAGATGACGACACCTAAAAATGTTTCCACTGCAGACTAATCCTTCCTGCCAGGGACAGTACCGTATGTTCTGAGACCAGTGGATACATCTTACGAAGATTTATATAACCTTGAAGATTTTGATACAATCATAAAATAACACCCGCATTGGTCAATCCCCTAAAAAAAAAACAAAAAAAAAAAACCACGACAACCAGCAAAGTAGTGGGTCCCTATAAGATGCTGCTTTAAACGACCATTCTCATAAGCACCCAAATCAACAATTGTGAAAACTTTAAAAGACGTTATTCTGACGAAAGATATTGTCAGAGAGAGCTTGTAAATATAAGCAATTTTGCAATTTACTGCTTATTAAAATTTTTAGCAGTTTCTGAGATATGGACACTTGTTTTCAGCTAGTTGCCTTGGAGACCGACCACTGCTGCTAGTCAGCAGAACATGTGCGGTGCTTACAAGCTGTTTTCTACTGCAGTATTTGGAAACTAGCCAGGATTGCAGGGGCGCCCCTTTCGCTCCTAATCCTGCACATCCTGAAAAACTGTCATGAGCTAGACAGCAGTGGTGGGATGTCTCCTAGACAACAAAACCGACAACAGAATAAAAAAAAAGTACTAATATGTTAAAACCAGATATAGATTTAAATAAGCAGTAAATTAGAAAAGTTCTCATTTTTACAAGAACTATGACAACATCAGTCTATGAAGATAGGGATAATCCTTTAATCCTGGGCAGTTTCTTGCCACCCATGTGGACAAGTCCCAATTTCTGTAGGGGCCCTGAAACACATACTTTGTCATATGCAAGCCCTTGTTATCTGCCAAACAAATATTTGATAGAGGCAACTTATGGGATTTCCTTCGATCCGAACAATGCCATACATGGAGAGAGATCTCCCCGACAAAAAATCAAAGCACAGGAAGAGGTCCTGATAGAAAGCAGACACCTCTACGCTCCCAAAGATGGAGGGGTCTAATCTGTCACTTTTGCAGGAGCAGAAGTATCAGGTCACAGTAGTGATAATGTAAAATAGATATAAAAAATAAAAATGACTAAATTCCAAGCGATGGACTCTATATGACAGTGCAGAAACATCCTCACACGACCTAAAGGGTCGGTGTATAATGCAACAACACAGATCATACTCTATAGAAGACCAAGTGCCGGATAAGCTTCATCATTATGTGCAAGTGTCATCTAGAGAACAATGGCAACTACAGGATAAAGGTGTCTAACAAGACTATATTATACAGACAGTCCGAGAACAACAAGTACCTTGTACTAGAATTTCTGGTGTATCACTAATAAATGCAAAAAAACATGTCCCGGTCAGAGGGCAATCTATATCTAGAGGGCAGACGGCGACCATTCTGAAAACCTCAATGTTTCAGGACAACACAAGAACATACAAGAATAAGGCTACTTTCACACTAGCGTTAACTGCAATACGTCGCAAATGCGTCGTTTTGCCGAAAATACGCATCCAGCAAAAGTTCTTGCTGGATACATTTTTTCGTCATAGACTAACATTAGCGACACATTTGCGACGCATTGCCAAACGTTGCGTCCGTTTTGCGACGCTTGGGCGTGTGGTAGCGGACCGTCGGGAGAAAAAAACATTACATGTAACGTTTTTTGCTCCCGACGGTCCGCTTTTTCCGACCGCGCATGCGCGGCCGGAACTCCGCCCCCACCTCCCCGCACTTCCCCGCACCTCACAATGGGGCAGCGGATGCGTGGGGAAAAAGGCATCCGCTGCCCCCGTTGTGCGGCGGAGACCACGCTAGCGTCGGGAACGTCGGCCCGACGCACAGCGACGGGTTGTTCCCGACGCTAGTGTGAAAGTAGCCTTAAAAACACGTTTTAAGGCTGGGATCACACCGCCGTGGTTTGCGGTTAGAGTACGGATCGAGTCTGGGTCTCCTGACCCAAACTCAACATCCTCATAGTCATATATAAGGACGCAGAGTTAAGGGGAGGAGAACCAAGGTCAATCAGGCCGGATTCACACTTCTGTGTTTTGTGATCACACCGCGGTGCAATGCATGAAAGACTTTTCTTTGGTGCAAATCAAATAATGTTTCAGGTCCATGGAATAAATCAGCAATGATGAGCTTCAAAATGATAAAAGATATCCTAAAGATTAGATTAGTGGGCGCCCGAGATACAATGTTCTGCATCACCGCACTCACCTTCCAAGACCACACATTGACGATCATATCGTGCTGGTACCCAACCGACACAATGTACTTGGAGCTCGGGGAGAAAGCGACGCAGGCAACGCCATACTTGTGTTCTTGTAGTTCCGCCACTTGTGTTCGCTCCGCCACATCCCAAACCCGCACGGCCGGCATGTGCCCGCTCTAAACAAAGGAAGCAGATGAGACAAGTCCACAGTTTTCTACTTTACACACCAGATACATTGACATTTTAGTGACTAGTTACATAAAGCCATCTTTGCTGCAGACCAAGCACATGTAATAACTGTTCATCAGGTGGGCACTGTTCCCAAATCCCCCATAAACATGGATCAGCTGAGTATGTATAATAAAAAATAAAATATATATATATATATATATATATATATATATATATATATATATATATATATATATATATATATATATATATATATATATATATATATATATAGATACACACACATATACATACATACTGTACACACATACATATACATTTTCAACAGGGAGAGGGCAATTGTCTGCTGAAAACTTCTTAAAATTATGTAAAAGAAAAAAAAATTGTGTAGCAATGACAAAATTTGAAAACCATTTTCAAGCTACCTAGTGCAATATCAGAGATTTTTTGTTTTGTAGTAAAAGATAAGTGTGGGTGCAATCCCAACCTTATAAGGAGTCTTACAGTTTGGAAAACCCCCATCCTTAACATTTTTTTTTTTTTTTTTTTTAGGGTCTTTCTCACCTTCCCCTGGTCCAGGACATAGTCAGTGCCTGCTCTCTGCATCCATTATTGCCTACAGTTCTGACATCACGTTGACAGCAGCTAATCAGTGAGCTCAGTGGATTGTGCCGTCTAAATGTGTAGAGAGGCTGAACTCAGTGATTGTTGCTGTTTAATGTCACACAGACAGCACTGCAACCAAATACTTAGTGCTGGACCTGGGGAGGGTGAGAAGAGGAGGAGTTTTTTTAATCCTATAGGATAAGGATTATTACGCAGGGTATTTTCAAATGGGTGTTTAAGAAGAAAAAAAAAGTCAGCAGCAAAACACCTGAATTTTTAGATGTCTGTAAATGAGACACCTTAACTTTGACAGTAGTAAGTTATGAATTATTATGTTGGAGCAGAAACCACAATAAACAATACATCGCAAATAAAACATGAAGATTTTCTCGTTAGTCAGGCAGGACAATGACCTGTAAGGATTGGGACAGGAGAATACTAGGCCCCTAAAGCTTTACAGAGCACAGAATTTTCAACCCTTTCCTAATAAAAATATGGTATTGGGGCCAACACTGGAGGATCGGCTTCTTTAAATCCCATTAGAAGCCCGTGATAATTTCCCCGCTGCCCCATATGTGGCCAGAAATCCCTGACAAATTGCTTAAATCAGAAATCCCAAATATTAAAAAGGATGGAAGTCACAGACAGAGGTAATAATTTGTGCACAACCACTGGCAGCCGGGAAGAGATAAGGTTTTATTTCATGCTGTACGTCAGAAATGGAGAATTTTTAGCTGATTTGGTGACTTGTCAACATGATTTCATCTACTTTAATAGTCTTATGTCTGCACAATCTGGGACACGCCAAATATAAACCTAATCCTGGGGAAGCGGGCAGTGGCTAGATGGAAAGAACAACTTCCCGCATCTGCTCTGCAATGTAAACCAGAGAGGAAAACATGAAGTGTGAACTAGGACACGTGCTGCATTGTTTTATCTGGAGGACCCTCAAGACATTTAAAGGGAACCTGTCAGCAGTTTTGGACCATACAAGTTACGGCCACCACCTTTCAGGGCGCTGGACCAAGAAGAGTGACACCCCTGGGACAGGACCGCCCTGCAGGCAAGTATAATAAAAGCAATTTTTCTTCTCTTGCAAGTCGGGATGGGGCAGATATACAGCATTATAGAATGCTGTATATCAGCCCTGAAAGGTGATGGCCGTATGTTATATCAGAGAAAACTGATCATAGGTCCACTTTAAATACAAAAAGGAGACATTTCCAGACCTTTAGACCTTAAAGGGAGCAGGTTTTTGCCATTTAATATGAAAACAGCATACTACAGGGCAAGAAAGTCCGATTCCAGGGATGTGTCACTTACTGTACTGCTTGGTGCAGTTTTGATAGAATCCCTGTTTTCTCTGCTGTAGATGTAGCAGTGCTCAGAATGCTGAGCCCTGTATAACAGCGCCCACATCTGTGATTCGCAGCTTGTTGATTACATACACAGGAAGCAGCAAATGAGTGGTGGGGCGGGGTTACATAATAGCTAGACTGCTGTGCATGTGACACCTAGTCCTGTGGTGATAATCTCCTGCTGATAAGACTAATTCTATTGAAACCACAACACAGTCTGATAAGTGACACATCAACGGCATCAGGCTCTCTTACCTTATATTATGCTGCTCTCAGAATAAATAGCAAACATTTCCTGACAGATTCCCTTTAAAGGGAATGGCATACTACAGCAAATTATAACCTATCCACCGGGCTCTGGGGTCCCATGAGGTTATAACTGCTGTAACCACCATTGATCTCCAGTGCACAGGGTGTGATAGTAAAATTCCTTAAGACGAAGAAAAATAAATAGGAACATAGCAACATCTAACCTCAACATTAGCTACCTAATCATGACCCCAGAAAAAACAAACAAACTAAAGAATACTATGTATTCTGTGATGGATTAAGTCCCATTAATACTTAAAACTAATAAAATAAATACTTGCCTCTCCAGTAACCAAGAACTTTCCATCTGGGGAAAATGCAAGAGCGGTGATAGTTTTTCTGAAAGAAGAAATGTCAGTAAAGATCAGTAAATTCCTCATCAATAAGTCATAGCCAAGGCCAACAATATGACACGACAAGTCTGTGCAGGGACGGTTCAGTCCTGGCATTTGAAAGCAAGTAGGCCCATGTTGTTCCTCCCCGCAGATGCTCAGTCTCAACTGCACCCTGAGGACGCTAACACTGGTAACAGCATGGCAGACAATCCGGCCCACGACTGGAGAAGCCCATCCGGCATTAGCCAGAATAGCAAGATGGCCAGTCCAGCCGGAGTAATGGTCAACAAACCAAAACAGAATACTGAATTATTAAACTGACAACATCCCAATTTTTTGCTTTATTTTGGAAGGAGTCACACCCAAAACCATTCTTCCCTCCTCATGCATGGTATTATTAGATAACCATGTCCACATGTGGCTGCCAGCTGAAAAATCTGCACCAAATCATGCAACATTTCTTTGAATATTCTACAGATTAGCCAAAGATACCGGTTTTACCTTACTTTGCAAAGGGGGCAATCTGCAATATAAATTGACAAGCTGTGCATTTGGAAAACCTGCAGAATTGGTTGATTAAGGTTGGTGGCTTTCCCCTCTCCACAGTGTATGAATGAGATTTACTAAAATCATATTACATAAAAAAGTCACTACTGCAATATGCTGCATGCAAATCCATGGCTGAAATTCCACAGTACATTTGCCAAGTGGAAACATAAGCCTAAAGTTTCAGCAAGAAGGTTTTTTTTTTTTTTTTTTTGGTTTTGGCAGCATAAGCAATTTTACACTTCCAAAAACAAGGTTTCCAATATAAAATGACGCATTTAAATGTACTATAAGTCTAAAAAGTACATGACCGCCCCCCCCCCCCTTTTTTTTTTTTAATTTCATGTGTTTAAGCCATAGTATAGGAGGTCGGTGGCTCCAAACCCTGCAAACTCCATAGACTAACATTGGCACTGGAGATTGCCTTGTTTAGAGCCACCGATCTCCTATATTATGACCCATTCCAGTGCCAATGTTAGTCTATGGAGATTGCAGGGTTTAGAGCCACTGACCTCCTATATTATGACCCATTCCATAGACAAACATTGGCAGTGGAATGGGTCATAGTATAGGAGGTCGGTGGCTCTAAACCCTGCAATCTCCATAGACAAACATTGGTAGTGGAATGGGTCATAATATAGGAGGTCGGCGGCTCTAAACAAGGCAATCTCCATAGACAAACATTGGTAGTGGAATGGGTCATAATATAGGAGGTCGGTGGCTCTAAACAAGGCTATTTTGCTAGAAGTCAGTTTGCAGAACAATAGATCTGTAAGGGCTAGAATGATCTATGATATAGTGTAAAGGCCTGTCTTTCTAGCAAAAGTCAGGTCAGGCATGATATTGGCATGATTAAATCTACTGTAAAAAGAGTGTGGGCGTTCTAAGTAGAGATGAGCAAATTTGCTCAGGTTCCCACTTATTTGGCAAGCTATAGCGCTTACCAAATAAGCTGCAGAGGGAACCCGGATACATGGAGCGCGCCGGCTGATCAGCTGATTGGCGCCGCAGCTGCACGCCTGTTTCATGACCGACACAGCCGGGACACATGCAGCTGCGGCACCGATCAGCTGATTATTGGGAGTGCTCCGTGTATCCGGGTTCCCTCTGCAGCTTATTCAGCAAGCGCTATAGCTTGCCGAATAAGCAGGACCCGAGCAAATTCACTCATCTCTAGTCCTAAGTCGCATACAGGAAACAAACTAGTAAACTAAATCAAACGGAGTAAGTGCAACAGACGGAGGGAATAAAAAAGTGGATTTTCCATGAATTTTCCACTGATTTAATTTTCCATGAATAATCGCAGAATCACAAATTTTCCCTGTACGAGGACAACCACATTTACGGTTTTTGTGATTGGTTTTAATAATCCACTCAAAGGCAGAAAGGTTTTTATGGTGCAATAATGTAGAGGGGAAGAAACTGTAGACATAATTAGAACAATAATTGAATTTTTGGGGAATAATATTTTAAAAAATTACAAACATTTAAACATTTTTTTTAATGAAAAAGTTGAAAAAAATAAAATATTGGAAATGACAAAAAAATTAAATAAAAATACTTACTTGCATCCCTGAGTTTTAAACTGTGCTCATCCCCATAGCGGACCGGTGGGGGAGCTGCCTACTATTTACATGCATCATGATGGTCTTGAAAATCAAAACAGACTAGCGCCAGCTGCAAATTTTTTTTACTTTATTTTTTTTTTTACCAAGCAGACCTGGAAAAATCACCCACGTGCACATAGCAGATTGACTTCAATTGGTCCGTGTGCGGTCTGTTACGCACGTGGATCCAATGTATGTTCCCTTATCATGAGACATGCTATACAGCACACAAAGGGAACCGTACAATTATTTTTTTTCTCACACATTCCTTAAGAACCGGTGAGAAAAAGCCAGTGCACAAAATCGGAGGAATTATTGTGAAAAGCTATATCATGTTATGACACGGTCAGACTTGCAAAGAATTTTAAGCCTTGCATTTTAGTTTGACAGAACTTTCTAATTCCTCTATATAAAAAAAAGATAAATAAAAATGAAAAACAGTGAGACGTTTTGTTGTAGCAAGTGACTTTTTTTTTTTTTTTTTTTTATTAAAACCGTGCAAACCGTGATCTAGAAGACTGTAAAGCGGGATAAAAAGAAATGTAAATTAGTTTCTGCTTCTGCCAATAAGCCCTTTAAATATTTTATCATAAAGAGGAGTCTTAAAAGCGAAGAGTAAAGAAGAATTAAGAGACAAAATCTTCACAGGGAAAATTTTATCTGGGCGCAAATCTGCTGATTAAGACATCATCCAACATGCATAAAGAGCGATCAAGTAGCACACAAAATAAACAGAATATTTTTTGGACACTTCATGCAGTTCCTTTTTCACACAATTATGAAAATCTTTGCAAAACCATGAGAAACTGCAAAATAAAATATAATATAAAATATGGCAGCGTGTTAATTAGCTCATGTGTTACTTCTAGATCAAGTGGGCAGAGCATCAGATGTCCTGATGTCGTCAATCAGCTGGAGGCTGGCATGGTGCCATATATGATACCACGTGACTGGCACCCTACAAGTATAATACTAATCAGCCGCCTCTTGTTCGGTGTGTTACACTCCACCCACGAAGCGTTACGGCTTCTGGACTCCGCTGACAACTAGTATTTGCACCTGTCTTCGTGGGAAAATTCAGACAGACGTTACGAGGCTGCATTTTCTGGTCTGTGTTTCCATTTCAATATCTGGCATGCCCGTGGGTTTCTTGACTCTCAAATTAATGGGATTACAGGCATATATGATCATATTAATTAAGCCTACAGTTAAGCTGGAAATTGCGTCCATGATACCACTGCAAAAGGGTCATGTGAGAAGTATGGCGTCTTATTTTATCACATATTAGAAGATCGGTACTATAAAAAAAAGTATATATTTTGATACTGTATATAAATATCCATCCTTGATAGAAATTAAGGTCATACACTTTAACCCCTTAATGACCATCAGTCTGTGTGACAATCCAGCAGATGTACACTATAGCTGACAAATTGCGGCATTGGCCAGGATTAGTGTTTGCACTGACCATGCCTGTTTAACCCCTTAGATGCTGCTGTCAATAGTGACTACATCATATAAATAGTTAAGTGTGGGGGCTCCCTCTTTATCTCCATCGGTACCCTGAGATCATGGTCGTGTGGTCCTGACGTTCACCATGGCAATTCACAGCCAAATAGCGGCCTTAGAGTCTGCCTGCTATAGTAACATGTTCAGATGTTAGGGACATTTAGGTGGTAAAAATATACATTTTCATTCCCATCATGCCTCTGCATTCATTCCTGAAAAGCACCTGAAGGGTTAATAAACTACCTGACAGCAGTTTTCAATATGTCGGGGTGCTGTTTTTAAAATGGTATCACTTTTGGAGGTTTCCCAATATATAGGACCCCAAAGCCAAACCCATAGGTCCCTAAAAAAGTAAAATGTTGTACATTTCTGTGAAAAAATGAAAAATGACTGCTACATTTTAAACCTCCTAAAATGCTAACAAAATAAAGTAACATTTTTCAAATGGTGCTGATCTAAAGCAGACATGAGGGAAATGTTAATGTTTTTCTATGGTATGACTAGATAAAAGTGATCATCATTCAAAGTTTGAAAATTGCTAATTTTTTAACATTTTTTCTAAAATTTCTGATATGCTTTATGTTTATTTACAAAACATATCAACCTAAACTTACCATTATAAATTATAATGTGCCATGAAAAAAAATCAATCTTAAAATCACTGGGATTTGTTGAAGCGTTCAGGGATTATTAACACAAATTGACACTGCTCAGATTTAAAAAATTTGGCCCGGGCACTAAGGGGTTAAAATCCTTCCTCTGATCTTGTTTAGATGTCCTTGTGTCACCTACAAGTGACACAAGGGTATGTGCACACGTCAGGATTTCTTGCAGAAATTTCCTGAAGAAAACCGGAAATTTTCTGCAAAAAATCTGCATTTTTTTTTTTTGCGGTTTTTTTTTTAGCATTTTGCAAGCGAAATTAGCTTGCAGAATGCTAAAGTTTTCCAAGCGATCTGTAGCATCGCTTGGAAAACTGACTGACAGGTTGGTCACACTTGTCAAACAGTGTTTGACAAGTGTGACCCAACTTTTCACTATAGATGAAGCCTATGCAGCATCTATAGTAAAAGATAGAATGTTTAAAAGTAATAAAAAAAAATGGTTATACTCACCTGCAGACAGCCGATCTCCTCAGCGGCGTCCGTTCCTATAGATGATGTGTGTGTGCAGGACCTTCGATGACGTCGGTGTCACGTGAGCGGTCACATGACCGGTCTCGCGACCAATCACAAGACCGCGACGTCATCGCAGGTCCTTCACCACACACCAGCTATAGGAACGGAAGCGGCAGCGTGCACCTGAGAGGCTGGAAGACTGCGGGGCCATCGAAGGTGAGTATATGACTTTTTTATTTTAATTCTTTTTTTTTTTTTTTTTTTTTTTTAACAATTATATGGTGCCCAGTCCGTGGAGGAGAGTCTCCTCTCCTCCACCCTGGGTACCAACCGCATATAATCTGCTTACTTCCCGCATGGTGTGCACAGCCCCGTGCGGGAAGTAAACAGATCAATGCATTTCTAGGTGTGCGGAACCCCGCAATTCCGCAAATTTAATGAACATGTTGCTTTTTTTTCCGCGATGCGATTTTTTCGCGGAAAAAAAAATTCAACATTTGCACAAAAAATGCGGAATACCCGAAAAAACGTGAAAAAAACGCGAAAATTACTGAAGGTGTGCACATGGCCTGAAGGAGAAAATAGGATTTCTCTAGGTCAATTATTGACTCTAGGAGCCATGAATAGAGTTAAGGTACCGTCACACTCAGCGACGCTGCAGCGATATAGACAACGAGCCGACCTAAACTAGATCGCTGCAGCGTCGCTGTTTAGGTCGCTGTAGAGACGTCAAACACAGCAACTCCAGAACAATGCAGGAGCGATCCAGTGATGTAACGGCGACTCACTTATCGTTCTCGCTGGTTGTTAGCTCCATGTCAAACAGCCGGAGTGTACCGACTGGCTAGAAGGAGACGCTGCGACGCCCCCTATGCTCGTTGCTGGCGTCGTTGCTTTTGCTGTCAAACATGACGATACAGGTCGACCTGGCGATGAAATAAAGTTCTGGACTTCTAGCTCCGACCAGCGATGGCACAGCGGGATCCAGATCGCTGCTGCGTGTCAAACACAACGAGATCGCTATCCAGGACGCTGCAACGTCACGGATTGTTGTTGTTCTCGTTGTAAAGTTGCTGAGTGTGACGGTACCTTTAGAAGACTAAAGGTACCGTCACATTAAGCGACGCTGCAGCGATAGCGACAACGATGCCGATCGCTGCAGCGTCGCTGTTTGGTCGCTGGAGAGCTGTCACACAGACCGCTCTCCAGCGACCAACGATGCCGAGGTCCCCGGGTAACCAGGGTAAACATCGGGTTGCTAAGCGCAGGGCCGCGCTTAGTAACCCGATGTTTACCCTGGTTACCAGCGTAAAAGTAAAAAAAACAAACAGTACATGCTCACCTGCGCGTCCCCCCAGCGTCTGCTTCCTGACACTGACTGAGCTCCGGCCCTAACAGCAGAGCGGTGACGTCACCGCTGTGCTTTCACTTTCACTTTAGGGCCGGATCTCAGTCAGAGCAGGAAGCAGACGGCAGGGGACGCGCAGGTGAGCATGTACTGTTTGTTTTTTTTACTTTTACGCTGGTAACCAGGGTAAACATCGGGTTACTAAGCGCGGCCCTGCGCTTAGTAACCCGATGTTTACCCTGGTTACCAGTGTAAAACATCGCTGGTATCGTTGCTTTTGGTGTCAAACACAACGATACACGGCGATCGGACGACCAAATAAAGTTCTGGACTTTATTCAGCGACCAGCGATATCACAGCAGGATCCTGATCGCTGCTGCGTGTCAAACTAAACGATATCGCTAGCGAGGACGCTGCAACGTCACGGATCGCTAGCGATATCGTTTAGTGTGACGGTACCTTAAGAGGGAGACAGAATGTAACAGCAAAGGCTGAGGCAAGGCTGACATAAGAAAAGATCACAATGGCTGGAAGCCAGGGTACAGGCAAGAAAACACAACAAGTTTGTGTAGTATTGGTTTTAACTGAGTAGTTCTTGAACTTGTCTTGGCCGCCTTTAAGAGGAGAGGAGCTTAAGAAAAATAGTAATAATGTAGAAACCAAGTATCATAAATATAAAATATCAAAATAGGTCATCTTAGTGGGACTAGCACCCAATATCCCCTTTATATAATCAATGTCTGTTCAATTAAAAAAATAAACGATAGATAATAGATAGATAATAGATAGATAAATAGATAGATAGATAATAGATAGATAATAGATAGATAAATAGATAGATAGATAATAGATAGATAATAGATAGATAAATAGATAGATAAATAGATAGATAAATAGATAGATAATAGATAGATAATAGATAGATAATAGATAGATAATAGATAGATAATAGATAGATAATAGATAGATAATAGATAGATAATAGATAGATAATAGATAGATAATAGATAGATAATAGATAGATAATAGATAGATAATAGATAGAATTATTGCCCAATTGTGGCAATGGTTCAGTACTGAAAACATCCATTAGTTAAAACTATGACTGAGGAGTCAATGAGAAGGAATATGAGGCGCTCAGGATTGTAGCATTATCATCTACCCTACGCATAGATGGTCAATGTACGCGTGTGTTAATCCCTAACAACTTTTCAGGACCTGAGAACCCAGCGACACGTCTCTGTAAGCGAGGACTAGTTACCGTGACCCGGCGTCACTCACCTGGAGCTGTTCAGGATATGATGCTGTTTGTTCTTTCTTGGATTTAACAACACTACAACACATCTAGAAAAAAAAAATACAATAAAACAATAAATAATGGGTGCAAACAACATATAAAACATATTATTCCAAGGCTGCTCATTACATACACTGATGTGCCCATTTATACCATAAAGGAAGAACAGGCACACAAAACACACGTCATAGCCGTAGAGTTTATATCGAGAGATAGGACTGTCCTTCCATCATAGCAGGTCTGGGTGATTACTTATGTCCAGACACTGACTTCTGGACAGGTTTCTTCTGAATAAATGGGAATCTGATCGCAGGCATAATTGGTGGTTTGATGCCCGAGTGGCCTCTGGTAGTATGATAAATTATTACTTCTATTCTATTCAGTTCAGGCTCTATACACAGCAATAAAGTCTTCCATAAGAAGTCCAAGCACACGATGTACACCCCTGATGGATTCCCATACACACTCATATTACAGACAGTACAATATATAGTTTTTAGCCTACAGCTTTACACTAATTCCACTTCTAGATTTCACAAAGATAAATGTTGAGAGAGACGCCACAGGCTTCCGTCAGGCTCTGATACTCACATTAGCCTCACACACCCCGCTATAAAGAGAATATTACTGAAATCATTACACAGCTCTGCCTCTTTCAGCAGCACACTGCCGGCCAATACAATAGGATAAAAATCAATTGTCTAAAACATTGGAGAAGCCGCCATGTTCCCAAACAATATTTCACTTGTTTGGACTATTTTCGTGTAGCTGCAATGTACGCAGGAATCAGCCAATCAGGAGTGTGGGCAGGGTTATACAAAGCTCAGCATTGTGAGAACTGCAAAATGTGCAGCAGAAGAAAACAGGAATTCTACACAACTGGAGCACGCAGCCCAGTAAGAGATACATCGTTGGAATCAGGGTCTCTGCCACTACATCATGCAGCCCTCAGATTAGATAGCAAAAACCTGCTGACATGCTTTTTAAAAAGGATCACAACAAGGTTTACAACCAAGTGTTGCTGAAACCTGCTGACTTAGAAATCCAGGCAATTCCCATAATACCTGCTGATCACAAGGACTCAGGAAGTCACACCTCATCTGGGCGTTGGGTCCACAAGCAGCTGTAAAGCCGTACCTCTGTGTAATGAGGACATAGCTGAACAGTGCTGTATACTCAGCAAATGTTTTCCATGTGTTCTACAAAATGCGTGTCTGCGAGTACAAGCCTATAAAATGTTTTCCGGTGCAAGAATAAAAATCTGTATCCAATACAATCAACACTGCCCTATAACCAAACCATGATTTATCTTCCCAGATATTTCCCGTGATGTTTCGGAATGATGAAGCGAGTCACGTGCAGACGTGTGTCATGGAGATTACAGGACATGTGTACGAGTCTGCCGTATTATACATTCGTGGGGAGTTTATCGTTCGCTCATCAAAAAGGCAGAACATCGGAAACTAATTAGGACCTCAAAGTAGGAAAAATATTGGTAAACAGACTAGGAAACTAACCAAAGGGGGCAGACGTCATCAATCATGATCATTAGGGTCCAAGTTTTTTGGGAAGTAGAATTTCCTTATATTCGGAATGGATTAAAGAAATGCACACACATTAATGATCTACTATCAGAGAGTAATTGTATAACAACCCCCTCACAGTATGGAGGAATGAATACCACCCCCCGTTAATTGGAAGAACAGAGGAGTTGGGGCACAACTTCCTTGATCTGTGACCAAGTTTTTAACACTGCAAACTTAAAAGTGCAAGAAAAGTGGATGAGGTTTCTCAAATATCGATCCACATGTAGAGTAAAAATCGGGCAAGCTGCAGATTTTCACATCCATAGCATATCAATTGTGTAAGGCTAAGTTCACACTAGCGTTGTGCGCCGCTGCGTCGACGACGCAACGCACAACGCACGCAAAAACGCGGCAAAACGCACGCAAAAACGCTGCGTTTTGCGACGCATGCGTCGGTTTTTGCCGAAAATCGGACGCAAGAAAAATGCAACTTGTTGCGTTTTCTTGGTCCGACGCTTGCGGCAAAAAAGACGCATGTGTGGCACAACGCAACAATAAAAAACGCATGCGTCCCCCATGTTAAGTATAGGGGGCGCATGACGCATGCGTCGCCGCTGCGTCGCCGACGCAAACCCGACGCACATTAGCTTAACGCTAATGTGAACGTAGCCTAAAATAGTCACCCAGATTTAAAACACTGTATGATAAAAAGAATCTAAAAAAGGGAAAGTCTGTAGAAAGAAAAAAAAAATCCTTCGGATTATTTTCAGCGTATCCACAGGTCCATCATATTCAACAGATAACCCATGTTTATTCTGAAAAAAACAAAACAAAAAAACCCTATGGAGGTAGATGACAATTGCCCCATAATAGGGGAAACATTCCTTTCCGACTTAACATATGGCAATCAGACTAGTTCCCTGAATTGACATCCCATATCATAATATTATATTGATCAAGAAATGCATTCAGGTCCTTCTTGAACTTTTCTGATGAATAAAGAAATACAAAATCATTTATTAGTACTGAATCCATAATCTCACTGCTCTTACAGTAAAGAATCACAGTCAGTTATGGATGATTAAAACGTCTTTTTGCTAGACAGAGTGGCCTGTGGCATCATTTGGGCTATTACCTTTGGTAAATGTTTAGATACAAATGAAGAGGAATTCCAGGCTGAAGCATATATACCACGTATCCTCTGGACAGGTGGTAGCGGTGTAACAGAAATGGAGCGGTGGTGACATTTTCGTATACCATTCAACAGATGAAAAGTCGTGCAAATCCACAGATGTACCCCCATGGATCTGGCATTTATCATCTATTCAGTGAATTGGGTATTACAACCCGAAAGTACTCAATTTAAAAATCACATTTTTCTGCTATTACAGTTTTATTCATGTGACATTTTTGATAATCATCCCACGCTGCTCAATGAGTCTATAAGGGGCCATCACAAGCCTCTTAACTGGGCCTTATAAAGTGCAGGACAACGCGTAAATGAGAAAGTCAAATCCCAGACCAGCGCGAAAGATGCAATTACAACAGCAGACAAGCAAAGCTGTGCCTGGGTGTTCACAAGAGGGGACTGTTCTGTAAACCTCCCAGAATCGCTGATGGAAGAGGGCCAGCTGGAGCTTGTGAGGACACAGAGTTCGACGAGGACAGAATGCAAAAAGGAGTGCGCAGAGAGCCCTGAAAGAGTTAAAAGCAGCACCATACAGATGGTTGGCGTGACGTACTGGAGCCGACACGCTGCCATCACCTCTGAGGCCAACAGATCTGACTCTTCCCAAACAAGCAAAGGATAATGCAGCAGACCCAACTCCGCACACGACCAGCAGAGACCCCAGAACATGACCTCTTCACAGGAGAACATAAGATGTTCAAAACCGGCCGATACATAGTGTTCAATGTTCGTAACCATTAACATCTACAGAAGGAACGTTGTGCTTTCTTTGCCCTTGTATAATTGTGGCTCTCCTTCCGCAGCCGCCCCAGGGCTGTGCGCCTATTTTACAGCATCCTATATTGCAAGAGACTAAATTACCCTTTTCCGCCGACCAACATCTGCCGGCGTGTTTTACTTGCGTGTCAAGGTGGAATGACACCATTAACTTTGCTATAAAATGTACCACGGGGAAAGAAACTAAAAAGATTTTTTATGGTACAGGTTTTAAAAAAAAAAAAAAAATCCACAAACCTGCCATGTTACATGGGTTCTGTTTTATGGTGTTCATTATACAGTAAAAAATTAATCTGATCAGGGAATGTGCACATTTCAGTTGGGTACCACTGGAAAAAGTGCAGAAGACGCGCCGCATATTATTAACATCGTGCACAGAAATGTCAAAAGGGAATCGCATGATCCGTCTTAGGTCACTCCTTCTTCGGAGTGGGAAACGGAGATGGTTAATAGAAGCAGTGACATGTTCATTGGCATTTGCCACAGAACACCAGGGTTGGAAAATTCACCACTGATGCCGTGCTCTTCACAGATGAAAGCAGGTTCACACTGAGCACATGTGACAGACGTGACAGAGTCTGGAGACGCCGTGGAGAGTGATCTGCTGGCTTCAACATCCTTCAGCATGTCCGGTTTGGCAGTGGGTCAGTAATGGCGTGCGGTGGCATTTCTTTGGAGGGCCGCACAGCCCTCCATGTGCTCGCCAGAGGTAGCCTGACAGCCATTAGGTACCAAGATGAGATCCGCAGACCCCTTGTGAGACCATATGCTGGTGCGGTTGGCCCTGAGTTCCTCCTAATGCAGGACAATGCCAGACCTCATGTGGCTGGAGTGTGTCAGCAGTTCCTGCAAGATGAAGGCATTGAAGCTATGCACTGGCCCGCCCGTTCCCCTGACCTGAATCTGATTGAACACATCTGGGACATCATGCCTCGCTTCATCCACCAACGTCACGTTGCACCACAGAGTGTAGGAGTTGGCGGATGCTTTAGTCCAGGTCTGGGAGGAGATCCCTCAGGAGACCATCCGCCGCCTCATCAGGAGCATGCCCAGGCACTGTAGGGAGGTCATACAGGCACATGGAGGCCACACACTACTGAGCATCATTTCCTTGTCTTGAGGCATTTCCACTGAAGTTGGATCAGCCTCTATCTTCATTTTCCACTTTGATTTTGAGCATCATTCCAACTCCAGACCGCCATGGGATTTTAGTTGTGATTTACGTTGATAATTTGTAGGTTTTATTGCTCTCAACACATTCCACAACACAATAAAAATTTCTAACTGGAATATTTCATTCAGTGATATCTAGGATGTGGGACTTTAGACAGAGAATATTATATATATATATATATATATATATATATATATATATATATATATATATATATATATATATATATATATATATATATATATATATATATACACATACATATATACATATACACATACACACGTACACATACACACATACACAGGTCCTTCTCAAAAAATAATTAGCATATAGTGTTAAATTTCATTATTTACCATAATGTAATGATTACAATTAAACTTTCATATATTATAGATTCATTATCCACCAACTGAAATTTGTCAGGTCTTTTATTGTTTTAATACTGATGATTTTGGCATACAACTCCTGATAACCCAAAAAACCTGTCTCAATAAATTAGCATATTTCACCCGTCCAATCAAATAAAAGTGTTTTTTAATAACAAACAAAAAAACCATCAAATAATAATGTTCAGTTATGCACTCAATACTTGGTCGGGAATCCTTTGGCAGAAATGACTGCTTCAATGCGGCGTGGCATGGAGGCAATCAGCCTGTGACACTGCTGAGATGTTATGGAGGCCCAGGATGCTTCAATAGCGGCCTTAAGCTCATCCAGAGTGTTGGGTCTTGCGTCTCTCAACTTTCTCTTCACAATATCCCACAGATTCTCTATGGGGTTCAGGTCAGGAGAGTTGGCAGGCCAATTGAGCACAGTAATACCATGGTCAGTAAACCATTTACCAGTGGTTTTGGCACTGTGAGCAGGTGCCAGGTCGTGCTGAAAAATGAAATCTTCATCTCCATAAAGCATTTCAGCCGGTGGAAGCATGAAGTGCTCCAAAATCTCCTGATAGCTAGCTGCATTGACCCTGCCCTTGATGAAACACAGTGGACCAACACCAGCAGCTGACATGGCACCCCACACCATCACTGACTGTGGGTACTTGACACTGGACTTCAGGCATTTTGGCATTTCCTTCTCCCCAGTCTTCCTCCAGACTCTGGCACCTTGATTTCCGAATGACATGCAAAATTTGCTTTCATCAGAAAAAAGTACTTGGGACCACTTAGCAACAGTCCAGTGCTGCTTCTCTGTAGCCCAGGTCAGGCGCTTCTGCCGCTGTTTATGGTTCAAAAGTGGCTTTACCTGGGGAATGCGGCACCTGTAGCCCATTTCCTGCACACGCCTGTGCACGGTGGCTCTGGATGTTTCCACACCAGACTCAGTCCACTGCTTCCTCAGGTTCCCCAAGGTCTGGGATCGGTCCTTCTCCACAATCTTCCTCAGGGTCCGGTCTCCTCTTCTCGTTGTACAGCGTTTTCTGCCACATTGTTTCCTTCCAACAGACTTACCATTGAGGTGCCTTGATACAGCACTCTGGGAACAGCTTATTTGTTGAGAAATTTCTTTCTGGGTCTTACCCTCTTGCTTGAGGGTGTCAATGATGGCCTTCTTGACATCTGTCAGGTCGCTAGTCTTACCCATGATGGGGGTTTTGAGTAATGAACCAGGCAGGGAGTTTTTAAAAGCCTCAGGTATCTTTTGCATGTGTTTAGAGTTAATTAGTTGATTCAGAAGATTAGGGTAATAGGTCGTTTAGAGAACCTTTTCTTGATATGCTAATTTATTGAGACAGGTTTTTTGGGTTATCAGGAGTTGTAGGCCAAAATCATCAGTATTAAAACAATAAAAGACCTGACAAATTTCAGTTGGTGGATAATGAATCTATAATATATGAAAGTTTAATTGTAATCATTACATTATGGTAAATAATGAAATTTAACACTATATGCTAATTTTTTGAGAAGGATATATATATATATATATATATATATATATATATATATATATATATATATATACACACACATACACATACATATACATACATTAAGTGTGTGTGTGTGTGTGCGTGCGTGCGTGCGTGCGTATATATACACACACATACACATATACACACACATGTACATATATACATACACAGATACATACACACACATATATAATACACAAAGACCTATATTTATTTTTTTATGGGGTGTGGAAGGCAAGATGAGAAATCGACTATAGAGTTTTGGTATGTTTATGTATGGTATATTTTACATAAGCCTTGTATAATTATAACATTTGTAAAACTCTAAACATAGCAATACTAAATATTTAATCTTTCTGAGCAATTGAAGAAGGGACTTACAATTTTTTTATGGCTTTTTAATAAGAGGGTCTTAACCTGCGATCACTTTTGTATTGCATTGCAAGGTAAATTCAGACCGTTCTTCTAAAACCTTGTGGCAGGACTACAGATGGTAGACACAGGGGCAGTTGGGTAGGTATTCTTGATTGCCAAAAAACACCATTGGCCCAACTATCCCCTAGATCTCTGGCCAATTAAATGCAAAAGTCAAGTGTGACTGCAGCATCTCAGGGGTTAAACTGTAGCGAGAAGGGGTTATTATAAGTGCAGTTTTTGAGATATAGATATACATTGAATTAATAAGAAAAATAAAAATAAGAAATCACATTAATAAAGTATAAAAAACAGGGGCTTCTTCCTGACTGATGCACTTTTGTCATTGGATTTGCACATGTTGCAGTTAGTCTCTTTGTTAGTAGTATGAGTAGAGGACCCTAAATCCATCCTCACCATTTGCACCCCATAAAAGTGAATGGTACACAAGCCGATAGATGTATGATCGCAGATCAGGTTAGTACTTTGCTATAGATGTTGTGCCCCAAGTTATATCTGGACAGACCAAAATCACAATGAATCACAGGCAGTTTGATGCCTTATGTGCTTTTCACTCTTAACATGTCCTACATTCTAACAACATTTCTACTTTTCAAAGCTTGGGACTTCTTAGGGGGAAAAAAAAAAAACCTCAATGTCCCCCGATACATCGATACATGCTCTTCTGGCAGTAGACTAAGGCAGAGGTACAAAGAGGTTTAGAAAAGAATAATGCAGCGCCATAGAGGCATTAATAGGACTTTTGCTTTGATGGATTATCCGGTATAAAAATATTCAGCAGTGGGCCGCCCGGCTATAAATCTGATTGACGGGTTAAAAAGATCATAAAAAATGGGATCAATTTTCCAATTAGACATTATCCATTTTAGCCAAAAGCTTTTGTTCCAGGATTGAAGAAGATGGGCAAACAAGGATCCAGCCGCCGGGTAAAGGAATACAGACAAGTAAGGATCTCGGCACTCACATTGCAGTGAACACAATTAGTTAACGTTTGTCCTAGTAATTGGACCTTCATCAGATCTGATTACCGTGCAGTAATACTCTTGTACTCTTGTTAACTATCGAAAACATTAATTTACTGGATTGCCATTAAAAGAACTGGTTTAATTTTCTGCAGTTTGAGTGCAGAGGTCCTTCCTTGCTTGTATACGGGTTAGACCCTACTTTAGCACCTAACCTCAACGTATACGACTACAACATAAGGAATACAGACAGACATTTTTACACTACAGTATCCCAGAGAAAAGAAATTGACAAAAATTGTACAGGGTTATAAAAAAAAAAAATCTGCACTGATTATTAGTGTGTGATCACATGTACGGTAGTTTTTTTTCCTGCATGAAAACAAAAGCTTTAGTGTTACGTGTACATTTCTGTTTTTTTTTTTTTTTTTTTTTAGCCTTTTTGGGAAGTCTTGATCTCAATTAGGTAGAAAAAAAAAACAAAGCGGAAAAAAATGCACTGTGTGAATGAGATTTTAGACCGCACATTCGTTTTGCAGTTAGTGTAAAATGCTGCATTAAAATAAAAAATATATAAATACAATGTGTAAACAAGCCCTTAAAGTGGCTATAATGTAGGTATTTGCCAAGTACTCTTCCACAGATACTACAAAGGGATAATGTTAAAACAATGAAATAGCAGCCTACCTGCTCATCGCATTCAATATATAACTAAGTTAGTAGTAATACTATCTGCGCCTACTACTAGAGGAAGTTATATTAACTAACTTCCTCTAGTAGTAGGCGCAGATAGTATGGACTTTAAAGTGTGCCTGTCATTTCACACAATCCTTGTAAAAAGGAACAGTCTTACTTCCCTCATGTCCATACCAGTCTGTCCATATTGCTCTGTAAATTGCTATCCATTGTTTGCATGGGTAGTGCTTCTTCATCATTCTGCCAGCACCAAAAGCGCTGGAACTACCCCCTCCCAAACCACATCCCAGCATGGATTTCTTTATCCTACCAGTATGGCGTCTGACAGAGAGGAGAGCAGGGTCAGAGACATAGCCGGGCCCCGACTTCCTGTTATCTGTCTCGGAGTATTTTTTATATTATTTGTATTGGGTTTTCTTTTATTTTTTTCATTTTGATATAATTATATAGATAAGATTCTCATCAAGATCAAGACAGAAATGTAAACTAAAGAATTATAATTTTAGTGAACCTAATTTTATGTGATGAATATAAACATAGAGGAAGGCGGCACCGCTCCTACATAAGCCCCAGTTATGGAAGTGTGAAAAAAACGGTGGCACTAGCAGCGAACACTACCCCTGTAATGTCATAAAAGACCACGGATTGCAAGTATTAACCCCAAATGCAGAGTTACATGCGGCAACACCCACATCCACGGAGAGAGAACAATGCGTCAGGAGACGGCACAGCGTTTGTTCTGATGGTCCATTACATCTCAGGTCACAACATTGCTGATGAGAACCACTTTCACAAATCAGAAAATCTAAGCTTTTCCTCTCTAAATCCAGCTTATCGCAACAGGAAAATAAGATAATCTTTTAATTGCTTTAATCTTTATCAAGATGAACTTCCTGAAGTCGACAAATGGAATAAAAGGGACCGCTCCACCTATACAGTGCGGCTGAAAGAAAACCAATTTTTTTAAAAAAAGTAAGATTTAGTAAAAGGTTAAAAAAAATATAAAAATTATATACATACATACATATACACACACACACATACACAGTTATAGGCCGAATAAAAGATCACATGAACGTTCATCAATAAGATGGTAGATGTTAGTTCTGGTCACTTATTTTTAGCTTTGTTTCCATGATAAACCAAAACCGTCAGTAAAATGCTGTTGGTGGTGCCTACTGTGTCTCCTGTGCACCGACCTATACGGAGTTATTTTTCCGTGAGCATTGATAAAAGCTTGGTTATTTGGCATCTGATGGAGCGTACAACTGAAAACACATGGCGGCAATATGGCCATATAAATGAGGCATTACAAGGGATTGTTTAACCATGACAACCCCAGCCCATACAGTCTACAGAGGAGTGGGAGCACTCATCAGAACCCCCATTACACATGAGAAAAAGAGCATTTAATGACTTGGTACTCAAGTTACCTGACCACTGCAGCCAATCACATGCTGCAGCGGTCTTATGACTGATGAAATGGTCACATAAATCATTTCCTGCATCTGCGCAGACGACAAACCTTCCAGTGCAGATCCAGGAGGTTGGCGATAGATGAGCATGGTTGGGTTTATTTATTTTCACATATCCCATTCTTTGGGCAAGGTTTGGTTTTGCCCCTTTAATTAGGAACCGGAGCCACAACACAAATATTAACAGAGCCCAAAACGTAACATTTCTTTCTCATAAGGCTCAATGGTGATAGCTGCATCGCTGTAAACGCAACGCAGAAGAGTAGTATTTCTATGTAAAATTAAAGGCTCTGTAAGGAAAGACGAGAAATATTTATTAACAAACATGGCGGCTTTTAATCCTGCAGGAGTTACTTGAAAGGTTCTGCGGTTCCAGAACAGGAATATTTAAATAGCCTATAGTTCGCAAATGAGGGATTTTTTTTTGTAATGCAACCACCTGTAGATGGCGGAGATGCATGTAACGGGGAATCTGGGTAAAGAAAAAACGAAAAGTTAGATACATTATTCTTCTGGCTACAGATAGGTTTATGGTCGCCTTGTGGCTGCAAGTCCATTTGTTCCATGAAGCAAGAAGAAGGCTGGAAAGCTTCCAACCGAGGAAACAAGATTGCATCCAACATCAGAGTCCCCGATGTATCCACGTTATGGTCAGCAGCATTTACGCTTGCATAAGCATCATTACACCGCCAAACAGGATAGGCATTTTCTGATGAGCGGACAAGGGATTCCGGCACACAAGACAGAAATGTATCCACTTTATGGAGAGCGAATTCCCACTTACAGACCCAGAATAATAACGGATATACACTAAGCTAAAATAACAGGCAATAAAGTAATGCTAGCCCCCCCCCGCCAAAAAATGAAATAAAGGGGGGGTCTCATGGCATTACAGATCTTAGGAATATTGTTGTTATCAGATATGCACATTGGTCTTTAATTTAGGGTTCAATCTCAGGTCAGTTTAAATGTCCATGGTGAGCTATTTTTAGAAGCTCTGGTTTTAACTGGTGTTTTTGGCGCCCATTTCAAAGGATTTTTATTGGTGGTTATGGTTGTTGGGCAGATTTATTCTGCTATATATTTGCCAGCTTTTACCAGGGAACATCATTCCGCTGGAGAAGTGAAGAAAAGAAGAGACCCCTTTCCAGGATGGAAGAATTGCTGCAGCAGCTGATCTCCAGAGCCGGCGCTGAGGGCGGGGTTGACTGGCTAAGGAGCTGCCTCGCTATAGAACCTTATGCGGTAGCATCCGAAGCCGTCTCCCCCCCTCCCTTACCGGCATCCCAGGCTGAGTCCCCGTGTCAAGACGCTGCAGAGCCACCATTGGTCATCAGAGCTCCATGCTCTCCGGCCCTGCCGTTACCTCAGGATGGACCGGGCCCGTCGCAGAGGACCAGACGCCGCTCTCAAGCGCCATCCAGGAAGCCTCGCGGTGCTGCATCCAGGAGATCTCGCAGCCCAGCGCGAGAGCTCACACAGCGTCCTCAGCCGTCGCCAGCCGCGTCATCAGTGAGCGCTGGCAGAACAGGGGTAAGATGCAGCCGTACAAGCGCTGCGGGAACCCCTCTGTCAGGCGCCCTGTCGGCGATGGCGGCGGCCTCCTCCAGCATCCCGGCTCCCGCACCGGACCGCGTGCTCCCGCAGCGTGAGGACTCCATCGGGTCAGGATCAGCTGGCTCGCACCGGCGCTCGCCCAACATGGAGGGCTGGAGTGCTGGCAACTCTTCTGGACGCAGCAGCGACGCCATCAGTAGGGGTGAGAACATTCATGTGCCCCTGTCTGTCTCGCACTCTGATTTTAAAAACATGATCAAGGATGTGGTTTCAGAGACACTGGGGGAGGTTTTTAAATCTCCTTCTCCCACAGTTGTCAGTTTTGACAACAGTCCTGGAATTTCCACATCCTCTACGCTAATTCCTCAGAATCACTTTAAAGAAGCTCTGACTTGTGAGCTTTCTCCCCTTGGTTTTCATCTCAGCTCAGCAACAAAGGAGCTGATTTGGAGTAACCAATACATTGATTTATTTTCTCTGCTTCCTCGCAGGGATCAGCCGGGTAGGTTGGAGAGGCGCGATGAAAAATCTGATTCGGATGACGTTAAACGTGGTCACATCAGATCTTTCAACAATTGGATACAGGCCTTTTCAATTTACTCGGCGGTCCTGGGCGAGAAATCACCCAATTTATGTAGTAAATTGTTTCAACACATTGACATAATTTTGGAGGCATACCGCAACTTTGGCGGTTTTGCCTGGATTAATTATGATGAATCTTTTAGGCAAAAGTTAGCTGTTCATCCTGACCTCTCCTGGGGTACGAAGGATGTGGGGCTTTGGATTAATCTGATGCTGCCTCAGAGACAGTCTTCAACTAAACAGGTGTCATCAGCCCTCCCTAAGAAGGGCGTCTGTTTTGCTTTTAATGACTCTGTCTGTAAGTGGAATACTAACTGCAGATTTCGACATGAGTGTTCATTTTGCGGAAATGCACACTCTATGTCACGATGCTTTAAAAAGCAGTCCGCTCAGCAAACACTTTCCAGGGACAGCAATGCAAAAAGCCTCGACCCCAGTGAAGCTGGAAAGACTGGTGTACTGGCTAAACAAGTACCCAGATCTTCTGAGCAGTAAATTAATTTTTAACGGGTTTTCTAAAGGTTTTTTTGTGCCTTCTTTTAAAGGGATCGGTTGTAAGTTGTTAAGGAATCTTCCCTCTCTGGCGTTTAATCCCGAAATAGCTAGAGAAAAAATTTTTAGCGAGCTGGAACTTGGTAGGGTCGCAGGTCCTTTTACCTCCCCTCCTTTCCCAAATTTTCGTATTTCTCCGTTAGGTTTAGTACCCAAAAAAGATACGGGATCTTTCCGCCTGATTCACCACCTATCGTACCCCACTGGTTCATCTTTAAATGATGAGGTAGATAAAGACGTCTGTTCTGTTAGCTACTCATCATTTGATTTGGCCATAGACATGCTTAGGACTATGGGTAAGAACGCTCTTATGTCCAAATCGGACATTAAGTCGGCGTTTCGGTTATTACCTATAGATCCTAACGGTTTTAATTCATTAGGCTTTTATTTTGAAAACCAGTTTTTCTTTGACAAATGCCTCCCTATGGGTTTTTCCCTGTCTTGTTTTTACTTCGAGAGCTTCTCATCATTTTTGCATTGGATACTGGAATCTAATTCCCCCAACGTCAATATTTTGCATTATCTAGACGATTTTTTGTTTGTAGGCCCCCCTGAATCCTCAATTTGTTTAGATACACTTAATAGTTTTATTAAAATGTGCGAGTATTTTGGCGTTCCCATTGCCCATGAGAAAACCGTTTTTCCTTGTAATTGTATCGAGTTTTTAGGCGTTACGTTAGACTCGGTTAAAATGGAATCCAGACTCCCGCCGGACAAAATTGTAAAATTATCCACTGCACTAAATAATTGTCTTACCAAAAAGAAGGTGATCTTAAAGGATCTTCAATCTTTACTCGGCCTACTAAATTTTGCTTTGCGTATTATTCCAATCGGTCGAGTCTTTTCTAGACGGCTTTATGATGCTACCAAAGGATTAACGTCTCCTACTTCTCATATCAGAATTTCTTCTGAGATGAAGGAGGATGTAAAAATTTGGTTAGAATTTCTTTCAGATTTTAACGGAAAGTCTTGCTGGCAAACTGCTTTTATTTCTGCTGACTCAATCCCCTTCTCTGTTTCAGTGAATTCCACTTCCGGCTGTGGTGTTCTTTTGTCACATCATTGGTGTTATGTTCAGTGGCCATCTCATTGGTTGGATTCTCATATCACAAATAATGAGATGGTGCTGGAACTCTTTGCAATTTTTTTGGGGCTCTATTTATGGGGCTCTTTGATTCAAAACTCCAGGATTAGCATCTTTTCATTGAATCAAGGAGTACTTCTCTCCATAAACACCCTGTCCTCTAAAAATAAATGTGCTTCTTTGATTATAAGACAGTTGGTTTTAACATGCCTAAAATTTAATATTTGGATCAAAGCGAAACAAGGTGTGAGTGCATGGGCTTCAGTGGCGGGTTCACTGTGCAAACATGAGCGGTCAATTTTTTGCTTACAGGTACCCAACGCAGATTTGGAGCCAACTCCTTGCCCGCAGTCAATTTGGGAGCTGATTTCGATTTGATTCCTCAGTGTATTAGGAATTCCCTCTCTGCTAGATCATGGGCCGATTATTCGGCCGCGTGGCTTAGATGGGTGAATTTTTGCGCCCTTCATAACTTAAATTGTAATGTATCCAATGCCTTATCCGGCCTGCAGTTTGCAGTATCTCTGTCTGAATCAGGCCTCTCCCACTCAGCTATAGCTAAATCCATTGCAGGGGTATCGTTTTTTCTAAAATTAAGGGGTAACCCCCCGCTAACTAGTTTTTTTCCCTTAAAACAATTTTTGAAGGGCTTGAAAAGATCTAACTTTAAACCAGATTCAAGACGCCCGATCTCTTTCCAGCTTTTGAAGGAATTATGCTTAGCGCTCCCTGATGTTTGTAGTTCTAGAGAGGAGAGCCTTTTATTTTATTCAATATTCACACTCACATTTTTCGGTGCCTTGCGGGTTGGCGAGGTAGTCTCAACTAAAAAATCGGAACCTTCTGGTCTGTTCAGGTCTGATGTCAGAGTTGATAATTCTCAAGTAGTTTTATTTATTAGACAATCAAAAACAGACCAGATGGGCAGAGGTTCTAGGTTAATTATTAACTCTTTCCCTGAGCCGTTAATCTGCCCAGTATCTAGTTTAAGGCGTTGGCTTACTATTAGGCCAGATATTTCAGGCCCGTTATTTATTCATTTGGATGGTTTACCTGTAACTATATTTCAATTCAATGCAGTTCTAAAAAAATGCTTATGTTCTTTGAATTACCAACACCTTAGGATCACTTCCCATTCTTTCCGTATAGGAGCTGCTACCGAAGCAGCCAGATCAGGCTTAGAGGATGCTTCAATACAGAAATTGGGTAGATGGGAATCTAATAGATTCAAATTGTATGTTCGCCACGAACTTTACGATTACTAATTATCTATTTATTTTTCAGGTCCATTCATAGTGTGGATTATTGGACACTCGTATATTTTTTGGGCAGAGAAGAGGGCCAGGCAGAGAGTTTATACTGAGAATTTATCATTTAATTCTTCTCAAGTTCAGATCTTCTGGCACAGTGTTCGGGGCATGAAATGGTCAAATTTTTGTTTTGAGTTTAGAAAATGTATTAACATGTTTCCTTTTCCAGATTTAGTGATTTTTCATCTGTCCGGTAACGATCTGGGCAAAATGAGAACTTTAGATTTATTAGCTTTTATGAGGTCTGATATTTGCAGCATTAGACAGTCTTTTCCGTCTGTTGGTCTTGTTTTTTCTGAAATTGTCCCCAGAATTTTATGGTCTGATTCTAAGTTTTTATTTTTGGATAAGATTCGTAAAAGAATTAATAGGAGTATGAGTAAATTTTTACCATTAATTGGCGGTTTTTCTTTTCGTCATGAGGATTTAGAAGGGTTTTTACCAGGACTTTTTCGGAATGATTTGGTCCATTTATCAGTTATTGGATTGGATATTTTTAACTTAAATTTACAATCAATGGTTGAAAAGTGGCTGTGTGGTTATGGGGGGGCCTCGCCTCTTTGAGGCTTGGCTCTTGGGAAAATCGCCCATTGGTATGGGCGGATTGGATTTGGTATTTTTATGGAAATATGGAAGTTGTGATTACATTATTTATTTTGTTTGTAACTGGTTTAACCCTAAATAAACATCACGGCCATTTTTCTTCCACTCAATAAATTCTGTGTTGTGTTTTTATTTATTATTTAAGGAATAGATCTTGTAATGCCATGCTAGCCCCCCCCCGCCAAAAAATGAAATAAAGGGGGGGTCTCATGGCATTACAGATCTTAGGAATATTGTTGTTATCAGATATGCACATTGGTCTTTAATTTAGGGTTCAATCTCAGGTCAGTTTAAATGTCCATGGTGAGCTATTTTTAGAAGCTCTGGTTTTAACTGGTGTTTTTGGCGCCCATTTCAAAGGATTTTTATTGGTGGTTATGGTTGTTGGGCAGATTTATTCTGCTATATATTTGCCAGCTTTTACCAGGGAACATCATTCCGCTGGAGAAGTGAAGAAAAGAAGAGCCCACCCTCCCTCCCCTTTTCTTTGTTAAGTCCCCGTCGTGATGTTCTTGTTTGTGGGAAAATCGCCCATTGGTATGGGCGGATTGGATTTGGTATTTTTATGGAAATATGGAAGTTGTGATTACATTATTTATTTTGTTTGTAACTGGTTTAACCCTAAATAAACATCACGGCCATTTTTCTTCCACTCAATAAATTCTGTGTTGTGTTTTTATTTATTATTTAAGGAATAGATCTTGTAATGCCATGCAATGGTTTAGTGAGCAAGGGGTTAAGCAGCGTGCACACAATCCACGTATGTGACTAGCTGACACCTCAGTGTGATCACCAGTTGTGAGGTGCCAGCTCGCCCCCAGTCACACTCAGCAGCGGAGAATGCACTTCCTTCCCTCACATGCTGGAGCCAAAACAAAAACTGGGATAGGGCTGTAAAATAAGGACTGCGAGCCCCCCACAGAGCGACGAGACAAAGGGTATGACAATGTTGGGAGCAGGGGTGCAGAAAAGGGAAGCACGACATTGTTTCTGCAGAAATATTCTAGCTGCTTCAAAGGATGGGGGGGGGGGGGGGGGGGGACGGACGTTCAAGGCAGTGATGTCAGGAATCTGGAACAGCAGCCCAGTCGCGACAACCATACATCAATGTTAACAGGTGTAAACAGGAGACAATACGCGACAGCGGACTGACCGACGGCTAATGAAAAGCTGCCTATAGACAGAGGCCCGAGTCAGCGGGACGTAGGTCTTTCCATGAAGCACGCCCTAATCCAGCAGTGCCACCACCGCAAGCCGTTCACCCCCTATGACGGCAGTGCCGCCACTGCAAACAGTCCACCCCCTATGCCGGCAGTGCAAGCAGTCCACCCCCTATGACGGCAGTGCCACCACTGCAAACAGTCCACCCCCTATGCCGGCAGTGCAAGCAGTCCACCCCCTATGACGGCAGTGCCGCCACTGCAAACAGTCCACCCCCTATGCCGGCAGAGCAAGCAGTCCACCCCCTACGACGGCAGTGCCGCGACCGCAAAAAGTCCACCCCTACACTGGCAGTGCAAGCAGTCCACCCCCTACGCTGGCAGTGCCGCCACCGCAAGCAATCCACCCCTTACGCCGGCAGTGCTGTCACTGCACATCTAACCCTCCATCAGAGCTACCTTTGTAAATAACCCCCCCCCCCACACAACAATAGTGGTGCGGTAATTGAAAACCCCTTCACGACACCAGCCTCCTCAAAAGTCATGTGCTTGAGAACAATACTGTATATTCTATTCAGACTGTAAATTATTTCTACTGCAAATATGGTGCAATACGACACAATATAGACGGATTACTGATCTGTCACACATACTCGAAGGAACTCTATGGGAATCAGTCAGGCGTATGAACTCTAAAGCCACAATCAGTATGCAGAGCTTGTTGGTGCCCAGAGCTCAGTCAAAGTTTCATAAAAGACAAGTAAAGTAAAACTTTTTGGTTGCAAATGGATACTAATTAAAATCAAAATTAAAAGGGGTAACATGGATTAGGTTTCATTACGTCCCATTCCAAAACTTCTCGTCAAAGTGCAATCGATGACCGTTTCCAGCGTCGCTCAGGTCCTCTTCTCAACACTCCGGCTAATTTTATGTTCTATGCGCGAGCCTGGTGTCACATTTACAATGCACGCCTATGGAGTGTCAGAACGGGACTTCATAGAATTACAATGTAAAAAAGACTCATGGCTCACGCATAGAGGGATCCGGAGAGTTGAAACTGCAGGTCATGAGAGTGAGAAGAAAACCAAAGCAGCGCTGGAAACAGGTGAAGACGGCGATCAGTGAGTATATTATTACTACTACATTACATACACATTGGCTCAGGGTTAGGGAATAAAACATTTCTCATGAGTGCTTTTTTAATGTTAGATTTTATTTAGGGTGTTTTTATTTTCTTTACTGAATTTTTTTTTTTTATAAATAAAATAAAAGTTTCTCATGAACGCATTTCTGGGATTTGTAGTAGTCAGATGGCTCAGGTAGGTCACGTGACTGATCTAGAACAAAGTTACGGACAGCGGAGGAAGGCAAAAGCTGGATATTATGGTAAAAACCATAGACCAGTATATGTAAATGAAGATCTCTAACCAGATTTCAAAATTCAAACTCCATGCAATACTGCTCTTAAAGTGGATGAGCCCAGTATACTTACTTTGCAAATCCACACCAGAATGGCAATGACATTTATGAAAGTTATCCAGCCAGATATTAATATTTGATTTTTTTATTGTTTAAGGAGTTCAGCGCTAACGCCTCTTAAAAGGGGTTAACCAGAACAAAAATATTTTTTTACCATCAGCCAAAAAACTAAACAGGCAGCTAGTTGCTAACAAAGGCAATTACCGGCCTGTTCTACCAAGCAAAGGCTAACAGTAGTCAACGACCTCTGCTGCTGGTGATTCAGCTGCTCCACATCAACAGAGCAGATCTTCCTCTTCCACTCTGTTGACGGTTGTGACTTCAGACATCATGCTGATTGACAGCCAGCTCCCCGCAGTCGGGCAGCGGGGAGTCGGCTGTTAATCAGCAGGACATCAGCAGTCACGCCCCCAAACAACAGAGCGCAAGAGAAGTCGCTGCTCCATTGATGTGACATCAGCGGAAACCACTGAATCGCCTGTCCGGAGCATTCCATGATTACTCTATCACAAGAGCTTGGTTCTGAGCAAAAGAGGCAGGTAGGTAGCAATCACCTGCCCGATTTTTTTTTTTTTTTACACTGTGAGCCCAAGAACTAATTAAATACATTATATTATATTTTAAAATTATATACAGGTGCTTCTCACAAAATTAGAGTATAAATCAAAAAGTTAATTTCAGTTCTTCAATACAAAAAGTGAAATGCATTATATAGAGTTATTACAGAGTGATCTATTTCAAGTTTTTATTTCTCTTAATGTTGATGATTATGGCTTACAGCCAATGAAAACCCAAAAGTCATCATCTCTATTAATTAGAATAATTAACAAAAAAAACCTGCAAAGGCTTCCTAAGTGTTTAAAAAGGCCCCTTAGTCTGTTTCAGAAGGTTCCACAATCATGGGGAAGACTGCTGACTTGACAAATGTCCAGAAGGCAGTCATTGACATACTCCACAAAGAGGGTAAGCCACAAAAGGTAATTGCTAAAGAAGCTGGATGTTCACAGAGTGCTGTATCCAAGAATATTAAAGGGAACCTGTCAACTCCCCCAGGGATTTGTAACTAAAAGCCACCTTGTGCTGCACTAATGCTGCATTCTGACAAGGTGGCTCTTTTAGTTCTTGTTCCTGCCACTGCTGAAAGAATCATTTATCAAATTTGTCCCTCATACCCTGAAATCATCCGGGGGGCAGGTCTTTCCCTCCTAACACAGACGTAGCACAGCCGTCACTCAGGGCCTCTGCTCCGGGCGCCACCTCCTCTCCTTTCATTAGCGTCCCCGGCGCTGTAAGTTCGAAGGGCAGCGCAGCTGCGCATGCCCGAAAAAAACAAACAAACAAAAAAAAAAAAACAGCGCAGGCGCCGGGGACGCCACAGCCTTGAAAGGATTAAGAAAATACCATTCAAAAATTTTGGGGAGATTCACACAGAGTGGACTGCTGCTGGAGTCATTGCTTCAAGAGCCCCCACACACAGACGTATCCAGGACATGGGCTACAAGTGTCGCATTCCTTGTGTCAAGCCATTCATGACCAATAGACAACGCCAGAAGCATCTTACCTGGGCCAAGGAGAAAAGAACTGGACTGTTGTCAGTGGTCCAAGGTGTTGATTTCAGATGAAAGTAAATTTTGCATTTCATTTGGAAATCAAGGTCCCAGAGTCTGGAGGAAGAGTGGAGAGGCCACAATCCAAGCTGCTTGAGGTCTAGTGTGAAGTTTCCACAATCAGTGATGGTTTGGGGAGCCATGTCATCTGCTGGTGTAGGTCCACTGTGTTTTATCAAGACCAACGTCAGCGCAGCCGTCTACCAGGAAATATTAGAGCACTTCATGCTTCCCTCTGCCGGCAAGCGTTTTGGAGATGGAAATTTCATTCTCCAGCAGGACTTGGCACCTGTCCACACTGCCAAAAGTACCAATACCTGGTATAAAAACAGCAGTATCACTGAGCTTGATTGGCCAGCAAACTCACCTGACCTTAACCCCATAGAGAATATATGGGGTACTGTCAAGAGGAAGATGAGACACCAGAACAAAAATGCAGACGAGCTTAAAGGGCACCTGTCACCTCGTTTTTTCCGTATGAGATAAAAATACTGTTAAATAGGGCCTGAGCTGTGCATTACAACAGTGTATTTTGTGGACCCCGATTCCCCACCTATGCTGCCAAAATACGTTACCAAAGTAGCCGTTTTCGCCTGTTAACCCCTTCACCCCCGGAGCTTTTTCCGTTTTTCCGTTTTCGTTTTTCGCTCCCCTCCTTCCCAGAGCCATAACTTTTTTATTTTTCCGTCAATTTTGCCATGCGAGGGCTTATTTTTTGCGGGACGAGTTGTAGTTTTGAACGACATCATTGGTTTTACCATGTCGTGTACTAGAAAACGGGAAAAAAATTCCAAGTGCAGTGAAATTGCAAAAAAAGTGCAATCCCACACTTGTTTTTTGCTTGCCTATTTTGCTAAGTTCACTAAATGCTAAAACTGACCTGCCATTATGATTCTCCAGGTCAGTACGAGTTCATAGACACCTAACATGACTAGGTTATTTTTCACCTAAGTGGTGAAAAAAAATTCCAAACTTTGCAAAAAACAAAACAAAACAAAATTGCGCCATTTTCCGATACTCGTTGCGTCTCCATTTTTCGTGATCTGGGGTCGGGTGAGGGCTTATTTTTTGCGTGCCGAGCTGGCATTTTTAATGATAGCATTTTGGTGCAGGTACGTTCTTTTGATCGCCCGTTATTGCATTTTAATGCAATGTCGTGGCGACCAAAAAAACGTAAATCTGGCGTTTCGATTTTTTTTCTCATTACGCAGTTTAGCGATCAGGTTAATGCTTTTTTTTATTGATAGATCGGGCGATTCTGAACGCGGCGATACCAAATATGTGTAGGTTGGGTTTTTTTTTTATTGATTTATTTTGATTGGGGCGAAAGGGGGGTAATTTAAACTTTTATATTTTTTTTATTTTTTTCACATTTTTTTTTACTTTTTTTTTTAACTTTTACCATGCTTCTATAGCCTCCATGGGAGGCTAGAAGCAGGCACAGCCCGATCGGCTCTGCTACATAACAGCGATCATCAGATCGCTGTTATGTAGCTAAAATGCAGGTGTGCTGTGAGCGCCGACCACAGGGGGGCGCTCACAGCCACCGGCGATCAGTAACCATAGAGGTCTCCGGGACCTCTATGGTTACAAAGTACAAGCATCGCCGACCCCCGATCATGTGACGGGGGTCGGCGATGCGCTCATATCCGGCCGCACGGCCGGATGCGGTAGTTAAATGCCGCTGTCTGCGTTTGACAGCGGCATTTAACTAGTTAATAGCGGCGGGTGATCGCGATTTCACCCACCGCTATTGCGTGCACATGTCAGCTGTAAAAAACAGCTGACATGTCGCGACTTTGATGTGCGCTCACCGCCGGAGCACACATCAAAGCGGGGGTCCCGACATGTGACGTACTATTCCGTCACATGTCGGGAAGGGGTTAATCAGGCTGGTCTGGTCAAAAGGGCGTGGTGTCTTCCCCCAGATCTTGCTTAGTTTTCAGTTGGTGGCGTAGTGGTTTGCGCATGCCCAAGGTCCCGAATCCACTGCACAGGGGAGTTAAAAGAGCGCGATGTGCACTATTTCATTGGTGATCAGTGGGGGCGGCCATCTTCCTTTGGCCGCGCGTGCGCAGAAGCAGCGCTCTGCTGGCCGCGGCTTCAGGAAAATGGCCGCGGGGTGCCGCGCGTGTGCAGATGGAGATCGCGGCGGCCATTTTCCTGAAGCCGAGATGCGAACTCTGCTTCAGGAAAATGGCCGCCGCGATCTCCATCTGCGCACGCGCGGCATCCCGCGGCCATTTTCCTGAAGCCGCGGCCAGCAGAGCGCCGCTTCTGCGCATGCGCGGCCAAAGGAAGATGGCCGCCCCCACCGATCACCAATGAAATAGTGCACATCGCGCTCTTTTAACTCCCCTGTGCAGTGGATTCGGGACCTTGGGCATGCGCACACCACTACGCCACCAACGGAAAACTAAGCAAGATCTGGGGGAAGACACCACGCCCTTTTGACCAGACCAGCCTGATTGACAGGCGAAAACGGCTACTTTGGTAACGTATTTTGGCAGCATAGGTGGCGAATCGGGGTCCACAAAATACACTGTTGTAATGCACAGCTCAGGCCCTATTTAACAGTATTTTTATCTCATACTGAAAAAACGAGGTGACAGGTGCCCTTTAAGGATGCAATCAAAGCAACCTGGGTTTCCATAACACCTCAGCAGTGCCACAGGCTGATCACTTTCCTGCCACGCCGCATTAATGCAGTAATTGATGCACAAGGAGCCCCGACCAAGTATTGAGTCCATTTACTGAACATACATTTCAGTAGGCCAACATTTCTGGTTTTAAAATCATTTTCCAAGCTCGTGTTTTAAAGTATTCTAATTTTCTGAGGTAATGACTTTTGGGTTTTCATTGGCTGTAAGGCTACTTTCACACTAGCGTCGTGCACGGCACGTCGCTATGCGTCGCTTTGCAGAAAAAACGCATCCTGCAAAAGTGCTTGCAGGATGCGTTTTTTCTCCATAGACTAGCGTTAGCGACGCAGTGTGACGCAATGCCACAAGTCGCAACCGTCGTGCGACGGTTGCGTCGGACCGTCGGCACAAAAAACGTTACATGTAACTTTTTTTGTGCATTGTGTGCAGCAATTCCGACCGCGCATGCGCGGCCGGAACTCCGCCCCCTCCCCCCCGCACCTCACGATGGGGCAGCGGATGCGTGGAAAAACAGCATCCGCTGCCCCCATTGTGCGGCGCTTCCAACGCTAGCGTCAGTGCGCTGCAACGTCGCATAGTGACGTGCAGTGCACGACGCTAGTGTGAAAGTAGCCTAAGCCATAATCATCAACATTAACAGAACTAAACACATGAAATAGATCACTCTGTTTGTAATGGCTATATATCAGTTTCACTTTTTGTATTGGAGAACTGAAATTAACTTTTTGATATTCTAACTTTGTGAGAATCACCTGTATATACACATACATACATATACATGTCCTGGATAACTCCTTTATTAGGGTTTTACGGCCATTCTGAAATGAATTTTCAAAGTGAGCACACCAGCCTCTAAGTCAAATATCTGTTAATATATCTGTATTTAATGTATGCAGTTTGTACGGTGGATTCTGGTGACAAATCAACTTTAATTTAGACTAACTTAAAGTTATTAAGTCATAGGACCTACAGGTAAGAAAGGAAAGTATCTGTAGCTTACGTATATGGTATATGTAGCACATTTGCTCTATATTTATACATGTGCTATTGTGGACACATGACTTGGTCAACTTAATGTTGATCCATTTGTTAGGAAAGTTTACTTCATTGTACCCCAAGCTGATGACGGTGCACAGACTGTGGTCTTTTCCTGATTCCCTTCCTGTTTCCTTTAGTGATTGGTTTTTGCTGATGGTCAGAAAGATCAGAAAACAAGATTTATTCTAACAATGCAGGCTCCCAGATAACAGACCTCCTGCAATGTCATGTGTTTTGTTCTCATGTATCAAGGGTGGTAGGCAAAACTGGAGGTACCATGTATAGTATTAGTATCACTGGAGTATCCATCGTTACATTCACAGTGGCATGTAATCGTCACACTGCGAGCCACAGGCATAATGCGCTCCGAGTCCCACAGGTTACTTTGTGCTTCATGCTCACGCTGAATGACAACTGCGGTGAGTGGAACTATAAGTACCCTCCATCATAGTTTAGCATTCAGCGATCATTACATACTAGTCATTAAAATAAAACATAATACAGGGATGAGCTGATCTCCAGAAGGAAAAGACGATTTTATTGTAGGAAGGCAGACCCTTCAGCAAATTCTAAATCCAGATTTCCAGCCTCCAAGCTATTTGTACTTGTGTATATTAGTGAAGTAGTAAAAAAAATGGAAAGTCTGTAGGTGCACTGTACTGAATACATGCATTACACCAATTGACAGGCGAGCAGATAAATAGGTTGCTGCAGGGGTTAAGTGACCCAACCAATGCACCACCATTTATGTGCACATGCACAAGGTTACTGTCAATCATTACATGACATCCACAAATGCTTTTGGATGTATCCCATACAGATATACAGTCACAAGATTATTGCAATTACACATGTTTTGTTATACTCATGTGTATTTCCTTTGTGTGTATTGGAACAGCATTAAAAAAAAAATATTGAAAAAGGCAAATTGTAAATTTCACATAAAACCCCCCAAAATGGCAAAAAATTGTTCACACCCTCTGCTTAATATTTGGTTGCACACTCTTTGGAATAAATAACTAATCAATCGCTTCCTATAACCATCAACAATCTTCTTACACCTCAACTGGAATTCTGGACCACTCTTTTTGCAAACTGCTCCAAGTCTCATATTTGAAGGGTTAATTCTCCCAACAGCAATTTTAGGGTCTCTCCACAGGTGTTCAATGGGATTTAGATCTGGACTCATTGCTGCCACTTGAGAACTCTCTAGGGCTTTGCTTCCACCCATTACTGGGGGTATTGTCCTGCTGGAAGACTCATGACCTAGGACACAAACTCATCTTCCTGCAACTGGACACTACATTGTAACCCAAAATCCTTTGGTAATCTTCAGATTTCTTAAGTCCTTGCACACAATCAAGGCACCCAGTGCCAGAGGCAGCAAAACAACCCCAGAAAATCCTTGAACTTCCACCATATTTGACTATCGATACGGTGTTCTTTTCTTTGTAGGCCAAATTCAGTTACTACAATAATTTTTACAGTGCCAATATATTCCACAACACTTTATACAATTTTAAACAGGACTTGTGCAGACAAAAACATTACAGAATAAGCATAACTCCAATATCAGAAATGAGTGAGGACCCTGCACACAAGCTTACAACATGATGAAATGGGGAGGTGTTGTGATTCGGTTCGTGGGCTCCCCCGGTGGTCTCTTGTGGTACTGGTGTCCTGCAAGCTTTGCCTTCTCAGTTCACCTGTTCCTATCAGGATGTGGGAGTATCCTATTTAACCTTGCTCCTCAGTCATTCTAATGCTGGCCATCAATGTATCCAGAGTGATTCTGTTGCATGTTCCTGCTCCCAGTTTTCTGCTCAGCTAAGTTGGACACTTTAGTCCTTAAGTCTATTTTTGTATGTTTTGTCCAGTTTGCACTTATGTGAATCTCTGCAGCTGGAAGCTCTTGTTGGGCTGAAATTACCACTCCAGTGGCATGAGTTGTCACATGAGTTAAGGTAATTTCAGGATGGTGTTTTGAAGGGTTTTGCAGCTGACCGCGAAGTCCTCTGTTGTATCTTTCTGCTATTTAGTTAGCGGGCCTCTCTGTGCTAAATCTGCTTTCATACTACGTGTGTCTTTTCATCTGCTCTCACCGTTATTATATGTGGGGGGCTGCTATCTCCTGTGGGGACATTCTCTGGAGGCAAGCCAGGACTGTGTTTTCTTCTACCAGGGGTAGTTAGTTCTCCGGCTGGCGCGCGGCATCTAGAGACAACGCAGGAATGCCCCCTGGCTACTTCTAGTGTGGTGTGTAGGTTTAGCATCGCGGTCAGCTCTAGTTTCCATCACCCGAGAGCTTGTCCGTTTATTCTATGCTTCTGATGTTTCCTTGCCATTGGAAACCATAACAGGGAGGCATGAAAGGTAAATGGTAAAATGTGCTTATTTTGTACAATACAGCCATAATATACTAAATCGCGTTTGCACACAACGCTGCATGAACCGATAGCTAGCCACTATGTGAACAGTAAAAACCGAGAGCTATTAAAGGGAACCTGTCACCCCCAAAATCGAAGGTGAGCTAAGCCCACCGGCATCAGGGCTTATCTACAGCATTCTGGAATGCTGTAGATAAGCCCCCGATGTATCCTGGAAGATGAGAAAAAGAGGTTAGATTATACTCACCCTGGGGCGGTCCCACTGCGGTCTAGCCCGATGGGTGTCATGGTCTGGTCCAGCGCCTCCCATCTTCTTACGATGACGTCCTTTTCTTGTCTTCACGCTGCGGCTCCGGCACAGGCGTATTTTGTCTGCCCTATTGAGGGCAGAGCAAAGTACTGCAGTGCGCAGGCGCAGGGAAAAGTCAGGGAGGCCCGACACCTGCGCACTGCAGTACTTTGCTCTGCCCTCAACATGGCAGACAAAGTACGCCTGCGCTGGAGCCGCAGCGTGAAGACAAGAAGAGGATGTCATCGTAAGAAGATGGGAGGCCCCGGACCGGACCGCGACGCCCATTGGATCGGATCGCCCGGTGATCTAAGCTCTTTTTCTCATCTTTCAGGTTACATCGGGGGGCTTATCTCCAGCATTTCAGAGTGCTGTAGATAAGCCCCTGATGCCGGTGGGCTTAGCTCACCTTCCCTTTAAGTGCATGAAAGGTGTGAACAGATGCTACGGGGGTCATGATTTTGAAGGAAAAAAAAAAGTTATATGGGCCAAACATGAATAGTTAGATAAGTGAGGTGGGGCAATAGGTCAGTCTAAAGAAATGCGTTTTTAAGCCACTCTTAAAATTGTGGGTATTGGAAATTAATCAAATGGTCTTAGGGTACCGTCTCACAGTGGCACTTTGGTCACTACGACGGCACGATCCGTGACGTTCCAGCGATATACTTACGATCTCGCTGTGTCTGACACGCTACTGCGATCCGGATCCCCGCTGATAATCGTACGTCGTAGCAGATCGTTTGAAACTTTCTTTCGTCGACAAGTGTCCCGCTGTGGAGGCATGATCGCATCGTGTGACAAAGGTGTGCACGATATTGTATACGATGTGCGCACAGTAACCAACGGCTTCTACATCGCAAATACGTAATGAAATTATCGCTCCAGCGCCGTGCATTGCGAAGTGTGACCGCTGTCTACGACGCTGGAGCGATAATGGAGAGACGCTGGGGCGTCACGGATCGTGCCGTCGTAGCGACCAAAGTGCCACTGTGAGACGGTACCCTTAGGTAGTGCATTCCAAAGAATTGGCGTAGCACGCAAGAAGTCTTTGGAGTTAGGAATGGGAGTTTCGGATTGAGAATTTTAGTTTAAAGTTATTAACAGAACGGAGGGCACGGGTAGGGTGGTAGACAGACAAGGGAGGAGATGTAGGGGGTGCTGAATCATGGAGAGCTTTGTGGATGAGTGTGATAAGTTTATGTTGAACTCTTGAGTGGATGGGCAACCAGTGGAATGACTGGCACAGGGAAGAATCATTGTAGCAGTTGGCAAGGAATATGATCCTGGCTGCAGCATTCAGAAAGATTGGAGAGGGGAGAGTTTTAAGAGGGAGATCAAATATTAGAGTTGCAATAGTCCACACGAGAAAGAATAAGTTACAGTAAGGGCTTTTGCCAAATCAAAAAAATCTAGGTGTTTAACAAATGTAGGTGACATGAGTGGGCAAGTGATCAGATGCAGGGAGTGAAGGAAAGATCTGAATCAAAGATGACACCAAAACAGCAGGCATGTTACTGGGGAGTAATGGTAGAGCCACACACGGAAATGGCAATATCGGGCATAGGTAGGTTAGTAGAAGGAGGAAACACGAGGAGTTCAGTTTTTGACCGATTCAGTTATAGATAGAAGGAAGTAGAAATGGTAGAGACCGTGGAAAGACAAATCACTGGTATTTTATAGTAATGCAGAGTTAATATCAGGAGACAAGGTATAGAGATGATACTGAAAACCAAATCTACTGATTGTTTGTCCAATAGGGGTGGTGTACAAGGAGAAAAGGAGGCGGCCAAAGACTGATCCTTGAAAAACCCCGACAGTCAGGAGAAATGGAACCAGCAAGAGACCGTGAAGAAGGGGTCAGAGAGGTAGGAGGAGAACAAAGAGAACAGTGTCTTGGGAGCCCAATAGAGCCGAGCATAGGGAGGAGCTGGTGATCCACAGTGTCAAATGCTGCTGAGAGATGCAAGAGAATCAGCAGGTAGTAGGGACCATTAGATTTAGCCATTAGTCAATCATTAGAGACATTAGTGAGGGCAGTTTCAGCAGAATGTAAAGAGCGGAAACCAGATTGTAAAGGCTCAAGAAGAGAATTATCTGAGAGATAGCGGATTAAACGGGAGTGGACCAAGAGTTCCAGGAGTATAGAGATGAAGGGACAATTGGAGACAGGTCTGTAGTTTGCAGCGCATTTCTGGTCGAGGGATGTTTTTTTTTATGTTTTTTTTTTTTTTTAAGTAAAGGATGTATGCTGGCGTGTTTAAATGAGTAGGGAAAAATATCACATGAGAGAGTAAATATTTTAGTTAGGCAAGTGGCGACACTAGGAGAAAGACTGGAGGAAATGGAGGGAATGGGGTCACTGGTGCAGCTAGTAGGGCGAGAAGATGCATGAAGCCTGCTCACTTCTTCTTGCGTGACTGTTTCGAAGACAAAGTGAGAAAGATGCAGTGCAGGAGGGAGGAGAATGCATAACATTAGGGGAGCGGGAAAAAATTTCTTGTCAATGATATGGTCAATTTTTCTTTGAAATAATTGGTGAGATAATCAGCGTTAAAAGTATATGGTGCGGCATGTACGTTTGATTGAGGAGAGAGTGAAAAGTGTCAAAGAGTCATTTAGGATTATTGGAGTGAGGGTGTTGAAGTTGGTTTGTTTGGAGAGGTTAAGGGCAGAGTTGTACGTTTTAAGCATAAACTCATAACGAATGAAATCTTCAGCCAGACTGGATTTTCTCCACAGACATTCAGCGCACCTGGAGAGCGGAAGAGGGGAGTTCGTGAATTCATACACTGAGCAGAGGAGGGAGAAGACCAGGTCCAGAGTATTCCAGTCTTCATGTGTAGGAGAGTTAGCAAGCTGTGAAAAAGGCTGAAGGAGGAAGTAAGATAAAAGGTGGAAGGCTGATGAGAGGGGATCACCAATGGGGATGTTAAAGTCCCCCATCATGAGAGTGGAGATGTCTCAGGATAGAAAGTTTGGAAGCCAAATGGTAAAGTAATCCAGGAATTGACGGGAGGAGCATGGAGGGCGATACACAACTGCCACTCGCAGGGCGAAGAGCTGGTATGGTCTGATAGTGTGGACCTCCAAAAAAAAGGGCAGATAAGGGAGGGTGCTGATTTTGGGGGGGGGGGGGGGGGGGGGAGGAGAGATTACAATTACCTGAAAAGTACATTTTGTTGAAAGGAGCAGGCTAACACCTCCAAGTGTAAAGCCACCATATGAGAGCAGCGGTGGTGTCTGACTACTGGATCCAGGTTTCAATAAGAACAAGAAGGAAATTTGAAAAGTAAAAAGGCATGGATGTAGTTTTCAGTAAATAGTAGAATGATGTGCTTTACCAAAAAGCTCCATCTTGATCTCATCTGTCCACAAGAAACTTTCCCAAAAAGATTATGGCTTAATGCTGTACATTTTGGCACACTGCAATCTAGCTTTTTAAAATCTGTGTAAACTTGAGACTTGATACTGTTGAACAATTTTGGTTCTCAAGTTCAGACAGTCCTCATCTTTCTGTTCTCCTTGCTTATAGTGTGGCAAACAATGAAAATGAGTCAACTTCTCTCCTTCTTATCTGGCTTCAGGTATTATTTTCATATCGCCCACACATGTTACTTGCTACAGGCAAGTTTGAAAGAACATCACATGCTTGAAAGTTGTTTACTCTCATTTTTGGAAAGGTACAAACAATTCAATACATCCCATTTTTGAGGATGTGTGTGAAGTTATGTCCAATTTGCCTTTTTTCCCCCCTCTGTGTGTTGTTCCAATACACACAAATGAAATAAAAACGTGTGATTGCAATAATTTTCTGGGAGAAATACTTCATTTTCTGGAACAATTTCAAGGGTGTCAACACTTTCGGCCATGACTATTATACCAATAATGATTGGGACTTAACTTCCATTACTTCTAGCGCTCTTGAGGAGCAGGATTCATAAAAGGATTAGTGAACTACTTTGTACTGTATTGGTCATACGGGATAATTCTTCTCAATCCGTGGCTTAACTATTATCTCCTGGCTTTCCACCAATTAGCACTACTATACTACAGTGATGCCCACAGATTACATCACATGTTTATAACCCTATTTAACTTAAGTGCCCTTACTGGCTGATCATTTCACCTTGTATGGACTCACTGTGTGACACATGCACTTTAAAATGGGGCTCTACTGTTCCCTTAGAGAATGGTTTTGCTCCAATGATCTCTTTAAAATTATGGGGCGCAAATAGTTTTCAATCTCTTCTCATCTTTGGATACATTACCAGTACATGACCGCTGCAGCTAATAGTTGAACTGTGTGGTTAAGTGCTGCCATAACTGCTGATACAAGTTACATGCCAACGAGGCAAGTTATCAGTAGTAGCTTGTAAACAAAAAGGATTTGGATAATTAAGGTTGGTTTATCTGCTCAGTTTTGTTGAGTTATTTTTTTGTTTTATTTTTAAAGGGAATCAGTCACCAGGTTGCAGCTACTCGATCTGAGAACAGCATGATGCAGGGGCAGAGACCATGATTGCAGTAACCTCCCCATAAGTATGACATCCCTGGAATTTTCATAAAATCTGTGTTTTCTCTGCTGTAGATCTAGGGAAGTGATGGCGAACCTTTTAGAGATCGGCGATAGTTTTGAGGAGATGGTGCAAGTGCCCACCCGGAGGGCTCTGCGCGCCCCCTCTGGCACGCGTGCCATAGGTTCGCCACCACATTCTCTGAACGCCAAGCTGCTTATAACGCCGCCCACACCACCGACTGGCTGCTCTATGCATATGCACAACATACGCATAAGCCTGTTAATCAGTGGTGGAGGTGTGGTTGGACTACATGGCAGCAGGTTTACTAGTCCTCTAGTGCTAATCTCCTGCTGACACAACTCTGATTTTGTCAACATAAGGTTGTGTCCACTGTCCGATTACATCCGGATTAGCTGCAGCATTCAATCCGCAGGGTCCAGATGTTACAGCATAGTGGAGGGGATTTTATGAAATCCCGGGTCCACTATGCGTGCGAACACGCACCCGGCCGCCCTGCGTTTCCAGACATGCGGCGCATCTTTTTAGATCGCAGCATGTCCGTTTACCTTGTGGCGATGCTGCGTCGCCGCAAGGTAAATCACAGGGCCCTATGTATGGGGTGCGGAGATTCCAGATGTGTGCAATTAACACATCCGGAATCACTGCGCGTATAGAAGGGGGCAGGGCTTTGGGCGGAGAGAGTTTTCCAAAGTGCCGGCAATCTGCAATGTGGAACCTTACCCTAAGGCAAGCAGCCTAGTAAGTGACATAACTGGAATCAGGGTCTGTCTATATTCATTGTGACATTCCTTTTAAAGAATATTTTGAAAAAAAAGTTGAACATAATATTTCCTATTCCACTGCTGCAAGAGTTACATCAGATAGCAATCTATCCATGCTGTTATAATTTACAGTTATGCCATTATTTATTTGTGCCTTTTATATAAGTAATAAAAAGTTCGGAACAGAAAAATAATGAACCACTCATAGGAAAAATAAATACAAATAACAGAAAACCTAAAAATATACTTTGTGGTTAAGATTATTAATGGGTTAATCCCCCCCCCCCCCCCAAAGAATACACATGAAAAAATATATACTGATACGGAGATACTGATTTGGCTTTTATCCTAAGTCATATTGCACGACTCATTAAAGGGTTGATTGTGACTTGTAGGATCGCTACTTCCAACAGGTGGCGATATCGAGTTTAAGTCCTCTTTTTCTCTGAAGAGGCAATTGGCCCATAAGTAGCACTGCTCCTGGAATGTTGAGGGTGGATGGGGAGGTAGCACCCATAGCAGCGCCGGCTGATGTGTCTGTGGAAATCCCCGGGGACACAGCCTACGTAGCTGCTGTCACCTGCAGTCAGAGCGCCCAGAAAGCAGATAACGTTCTGCCTTCAGGACCCTCCTCAGTCACAGGCGTGACTGAACCAGAGATGGACCCAGAACAGGTCCCAGAGGGTTCCCGTGGGGAAGGGACCCTGACGTCACTTCTGGCTGCAACCAGCCAGGAGTACCAGGCCACTCTGTGCTCAGATGCGAGCCTTGAGAATTTGAGACAACTTGCCGAAACGCCCACCTCCGTGACTGATCAGGAGAGGGTGTTCTGGGAACGAGGGAGGTTGTACCGGGACACAGTACCCGGAAAAATTGCAAAAGGAGTGGTTGAGGGAAAGACAGCTGGTTGTCCCGCAGCAATTCCGGAGTGAGTTCTTGCGGATTGCCCATGAGATCCCGCTCGCTGGACACTTGGGGATCAGCAAAACTAAGGCTCGGCTGTCTCAAAACTTCTACTGGCCCAAGATGGGGACAGATGTGTCAAACTACTGCCGCTCCTGTCTCACCTATCAAAGAGCGGGGAAGGCGGGGCCTGCTCTTAAGGCTCCCCTGATCCCTTTGCCAATGATAGAGGAGCCTTTCCAGAGGATCGCGGTGGACATTGTGGGCCCGCTGGCCGTCCCCAGCAGCTCTGGAAAGCAATACATCCTTACTATGGTAGACTACGCTACCAGGTACCCAGAGGCAGTGGCTCGGTCCTCAACTAGGGCAGATAAGGTGGCGGATCCACTGTTGGCCATCTTTTCACGTGTAGGATTTCCCAGGAAGATGTTTACCGATAAAGGGACCCAATTCATGTCTCGCCTAATGGAGGCTCTCTGTAAGAGAATGCAGGTGAAGCGTCTGGTATCGAATGCGTATCACCCACAGACCAATGGCTTGTGTGAACGCTTCAATGGTACCCTCAAACAGATGCTCCCCATGCTGGTTAAGACCCAAGGACGTGACTGGGAGCGGTACCTCCCACACCTGCTATTCGCTTACAGAGAGGTTCCGCAGGCCTCAACAGGGTTCTCCGCCTTCAAGCTCCTGTACGGCAGGCGAGTCCGGGGACTCCTTGGGTTGGTAAGGGAATCCTGGGAAGAGGAGCTGAACCCTTCTGAAGTGTCCATAGTGGAATATGTCATGCGCTTCCGTGACAAGATGCAGACCTTGACGCAGTTGGTGCATGACAACATGACGCAGGCTCAGGCTGATCAGGAGCACTGGTACGACCAGAACGCCCGGGAGCGGACCTACCAAGTGGGTCTAAAGGTGTGGGTGCTGGTCCCCATACCAAAGGATAAGTTGTCTAGCTATCGCCCGATAACTCTCTCCCTTATGCCTCCAAATTACTGGAACAACACATCCATCTTGAACTGTCCTCCCACCTCTCCTCCTGCTCCCTCTTTGACCGGTTACAATCTGGCTTCCGACCCCATCACTCAACTGAAACTGCCCTAACTAAAGTCACCAATGACCTACTAACCGCCAAGAGCAAGCGACACTACTCTGTCCTCCTTCTCCTGGACCTGTATTCTGCCTTTGACACTGTGGACCACTCCCTTCTGCTACAGAATCTCTTGGCATCACAGACTTGGCCCTATCCTGGATCTCGTCATATCTGACAGACCGAACATTCAGTATCTCCCTCCCCCACACCACCTCCTCACCTCGCCCCTTGTCTGTCGGTGTTCCTCAAGGATCTGTTCTAGGACCCCTACACTCTTCTCCATCTACACCTTCAGCCTGGGACAGCTCTTAGAATCCCACGGTATGCAGTACCATCTCTACGCCGATGACACGCAGATCTACCTATCCAGACCTGACCTCACCTCCTTACTTTAAAAAATCCCACACGGTCTGTCTGCTATTTCAGCCTTCTTTTCTGCTCGCTTTCTACAACTGAACATGGACAAAACAGAATTCATCATCTTTCCCCCATCTCACTCTACCCCGCCACCAGACATATCCATCAATGTTAATGGCTGCTCACTTTCCCCAGTCCCACACGCCCGGTGCCTCGGGGTGATACTCGACTCGGCCCTCTCTTTCAAGCCACATATCCAAGCCCTTGCCTCCTCCTGCCATCTCAAACTCAAAAAAAATTCCTGGATCTGTGCATTCCTTGACCGTGGCAGCACAAAAACACTAGTGCATGCCCTTATCTCCTGCCTTGACTACTGCAACCTCCTACTCTCTGGCCTCCCCTCTAGCACCACTCCAATCCATCCTACATTCTGCTGCCCGACTAATCTACCTGCCTCCCCGCTATTCCCCAGCCTCTCCCCTATGCCAAGCCTTTCACTGGCTTCCTATCGCCCAGAGACTCCAGTTCAAAACCCTCACAATGACATGCAAAGCCATCCACAACCTGTCTCCTCCATACATCTGTGACATGGTCTCCCGGTACTTCCCTACATGCAACCTCCGATCCTCTCAAGATCCCCTCCTCTACTCCCCTCTCATCACTTCTTCCCATAACAGCATCCAAGACTTCTCCAGTGCTTCCCCCATACTCTGGAACTCTCTACCCCAACACAGACTCTCGCCTACCATAGAAACCTTCAAAAAGAACCTGAAGACTGAACTCTTCCGACAAGCCTACAGCCTGCAATGATCCTCAACCTACTGAACCGCCGCACAACCAGCTCTACCCTCTCCTAGTGTATCCTCACCCATCCCCTGCAGACTGTGAGCCCTCGCGGGCAGGGTCCTCCCTCCTTATGTACCTGTTAGTGCCTTGTTTTTTGCTCATGTTTAATGTACTTGTCTATATTTGCCCCCTTTTCACATGTAAAGCGCCATGGAATAAATGGCACTATAAAAATGCATAATATACTGTAAATAAAATAATGGTTGTGTAATACTTGTACTTGTTATTTGGATACTAATACACTGGGGTACTTGATGTACTCAGCTCCTTACATACCATGTGCACTTTAAATGAAAAAAAAAAAAAAAAAAAAAAAAAAAGTGAAATGCAACAATACTCTTGAATACTCTTGATGGAATAGTTACAGGTTTAAGACTTTTTTTTTTTTTTTTTTAAAAAGAGAAGGCTGGAATCAATATAATATCCCGAATGACGATGTTACTGTCTCCGCACCACACTTGCACAGATAATAGAGACTGGTGTGTGGACACAACACAGAATATTTCCCCAAGACCTTGCTCATGTAATTGACCAATAACCACAGTATAATGCAAAGAGACAATATGACAGATCTAATCCCAGCAGCATTGAGAAATAATTTTAGTATAGGACTTCACAGAACAGTCATCGGTTGTGTTCTGCTCACTGACTGTATGAAATCAAAAGGTCCTATAAAAATACCTTCAGGAAAATAGGATTTTGTAGACCTTAATAGGGTTTTCGAAGACTTTGATATTCATGTCAAATCCTTAAGATAAGATCAATATTATATCAGATCAGCCGCTGCCATTTTTATTAGGGCCAACAATCAGGAACGAGAGTTCACATGAAAGATTTGGTGCTGTAGGTGAATCAAACACCAAGTCATTTTAATATTTCTGATTTGACAATGGTCAAAACATAGAAAATAACAGTCTATTGGTCTCCATCTGCTATGATTAGCATAGAGTTCTTCAACATTGCTCAACTTATGTACGGTATAAAACAACTTGATTGAAGAATGTAAAGTTGACCAGTCACAAAAAAAAGGAAATTGAGCTCTTTAACTAACTGACTCCTCTGGACTAAACGTTAAAAAAAAAAGAAAAAGAAAAAAAACAAAAAACAAGTTGTAGCAGAAGAAAGTATGCCGACATCTGGTTCACACAGAGCTACATCGTGACATAGTCCACATTGCAAGCCATCTAAATAAACATTACACCCACTTCTCACATGAACGGCCTAAAGCTAAACTGCCTCCTCCTTCGCTAAATACATATTTTGCATCTACGATCTAGATGGGGGGGGGGGGGGGGGGGACGTTTGAGCGCAGACATTTCACCTTTTCTGCACTCCAGGCAGATGTATTAAAAAAATTAAAAAAATAAAAAAAACACCACACACAGGAAAAAAAAAAAAGTTCTTGTTTTGACCAGCACATGGGAGGAGGCCTAATGTGAAAAAAATGAAAATTATACAGCTGGTTCTTGGCCTAGGGGGTGCGCACAACCATCAACACCTGGTTTGGGAGAGCCAAGCCTGAGAGCAACTTGTATGAAGAGATCTATCAAGCAGGACTCTAAAGAACCGTCATGTGCAAAGAGACATCAGGTATCACAATCCAATCTGTACTCTGATGGTGGAATATACACTAGTAACACTTTTCATTTTAAAGGCTAAAAAATATATATAAATCACTAGTTATAACAGCTAGAAAACTACACTATGGTGGCCATGACTTGCTTCCGGCCCCGCATGCATTTGGTAGCTTGTTGTGCCACACCCGTTGCTGAATGCCAAGCGGTCAATGACAGCATGGCACGTCATCTCTCGTGTTGTGTGTACAATTATTTAAAAAAAAACAAATGCAGTGAGATGGACACTGAAGATGGTAATGACCGATTGCCTGCAGCATCCTACCGGCTAAGGCTGTTGTGACTGCCTCCAAAAAATAAGATGAGTGACCACAAATTGAAGGGAAACTCCGATGACTAGTGAATTATAGAAGACTAAAGGTTCAAACAATCCCAAGAGATGCATTTGGAAAAGTTTAAAGTTAAGCAAAAGTTTGTTTTTCTTTGGGAAGAAGAAAAAAAAAAAAAAAAAAGGTTTATACAACAATATTTTTAGTAGGCGATGGAAATCTGTTTAACATTTAACAAAAAAAAGGGCATGAAAGGTGTTAGAAAACAACCATGGCCAACCCTATTCAAGCCCCAGAGTGATGATTTCACGTTCATCGTTCACATGATTGCCGCTGCCAATAATTTTCATGCAAGTGTCACCAATGGGTCAGGTAACGGCGGCCTTAATCATGACCACCAAAAACGCCACCACCGGACGCCAGATGATTGAACAGGTCTTCAATGTTTATTTTATTATTCTAACATATTTTCTGCTTTTAGATTTTTTTTTTTTTAGGTCCAGGAAACCCTTCAATGACAACCAACTAAAAATGTTGAAGTATGATGAATGTATGTACCAAAAGAAAGGATTACGGACGGATTAGAAGTGTCCGGCCGACGGTAATCCCCTCCTACCACTAATCAAACCTCCCACAGATAAGATGAGACGTTAAGCACACACTCACCCAGCGGGATATGCAACAAGGCCGGTCTTTGGATCACAGGAGAGACTTCTTCCAGCTGACACCGTGATACCCAGAACCTTCTCCAATGTCACCTGTCGCACAAAAAAAAAAAATAGATGTAATCTCAGAACACACGGACAGCTGGACTACTTGTGGGAGAAAAGTCGCCCACTTCACAACAAAGAATTACTGTTCCTTGTTTACAATGTACAAGTAGGGGCATCTGTTCACAACAGAACCAATACGGGTGACTGTATTTTAAGAACTGTTGCGGCATGGAAAAAATAAAGGGCCAAAATTAAAAAGTGTCAAAGTAAAAATGCATGTTCTTTACACATGAAAAATAATGTGGTACATTCTTCTATTTTCCCATTTATAATACCTATATATTGTCTAGATACTTATTGGTCCCCAATTTAATGCAGAAAAACAAGACCTTATGAAATGGGTCCAATTACAGAGCACCTCAATAATCCACAGTACGGGAGACGTATCCAGCCAAATGTGCCAATTCTGGAGCAAATTGCGCCATAAAATGTTATTTCATGAGTAACACCATATTTATTATGAAGTTTAAATATTTTCTGTGCATTGTCCGACAAGGCGAAATCTTACTAAAATGGGGCTTGACGGGAAAGGAACATGGCCTAATAGTGTGGCACACATTTTTTGGTCACAAAGTATATTCAACTAATAGGACTTAGACTAGACCGCCTAAAATATGACTCATTTAATCAAACAGTTTGAAGCAGTGATAAATATTGAGCACTTTAAGACACTGACACTTTCTTTTTAGTCTTTGCCAAACCAAGATGGACTACCACCACAATGAGGCGTCAGGTTACACCTTTTACTATACTCTATGGTATGTGGAGGGGAAAAGAGTGAGGAGCACTCAACACAGTGAGAAGGCGGACATAGTCAGATTAAGCTGCAGTTTCGAGCATCTGCTTAAGCGGTCTCCAGTGATGGATTCACAGCAACAGAGGTCAGTAGTGCTGTATTCACAGCAACAGAGGTCAGTAGTGCTGTATTTTGTCCTCCATGCTAATAGTTCCTAGAGAACTGAAAATTTGATATAGAGCCTTCATGGGTGAAAACTGGTTAAAAATGCTAAATGCAAGTCATATAATTGTCAGAAGTAGTGGTGTTACTTCTCAAGGACAAACACACACACACGTTTATTCTGAAAACTCGCCTGGAACGACAGCTTTATCAGTCCAATATTTCAAGTGTTTTACCATCTATTAAACATGCACTTACAGCAGTGCAAATTAACTGTTCCTTTCTTTACAAATACCATTACATATTTCTGGTGCAATTTAGGCTATTGTTCACACATTGCTTTTTGCTGCAGCCAAAACCTGATCTCTTGGCAGAAAAAAAAAAAAAAGCTGCAAACAAAAAGCATGTTTTCCTGACTTTTTCAGGATCCCAAAAGTTCAGCTTTGCTTCCACCATACTAGCATGAACAATGCAAGGTGTTCGGTCAGCTAGTTTTTTTAATGGAAATTTTTTTTATGCCTGAAAATATAATGACGACTATTCTGAACAAAAAAGTTAATAACAAAAAAATTCAGAATTGCAAACATAAAAATTAGAAGGGGGGAGGCTGAATTGGTCGGGAATAGTTTACCTAAGACACTAGCAGAGCATTTTGTGGCCAGGAGCTCTTACTTTCATACATTAGTCAGGGCAATTGAGTTGGTCGAGAACCCGAGAATGAGAAAGTACAACAAAGGCCGCCCGCATTGGGGGTGAGAAGGAAGTTTTTTTCACACACACACACACACACACACACACACACACACACACACACACACACACACACACCACAAAAAATAGAAAGGTGTTTCACATCCTTCTGTACCTGCTTATTTTACCACTCAAACACAGCAAAAAACGATGGTAACTTTTCTTTGCTGTAACTTTTCTTTGCTGTTTTTTGCACTTACCCATTGCTTTCTATGGGTGAAAAAAAACGCAAAAATGCTGAACAAATTGATGTGCTGCAATTGAAATCGGCCAGTATATATTTCTTTTTAATCTGCAAGCTGCATGATGTAGGTGCAGAAACCCCAATTCCAGGAATTTATAACTTGAGAGGCAGCTTTCTGTGACTTCAATACAATCAGTGTTTTATCTGCAGGAGATTATCACTGCAACACTAGGGGGTCACATGCCAGACAGTCAAGCTAATCTGTGTAACCCTGCCCCCACCACTGATTGTCAGCTTGCTGACAGTGTACATGGGAAGCTGCCAATCAGGGGCAGGGTTATACACAGCTCAGCATTAGGAGCACTGCTATATCCACAGCAAACAAAATAGCAAGAGATACATCACTGGAATTAGGGTCTCAGCTCCTACATAACACTGCTGTCAGATTACATAGCAAAAACCTGGTGGCAGATTCTCTTTAAACGAGAAGGTCTTCATAGTTCCTGTTGCTGGATTCTGCACGTAGTAGTGACACACCTTGGGTCCTCTGCGGAATCAAAGGATTATACACAGAAGAGAGCATGACTCCTTAGCGGGCCAGTGGGCAGAACAAGTTGTCGGTATTTTGGAAGTCTTAAAATTAAACTAAATTTTTAAAAATTTCAATATCTACTTTATTCTTTGCTTTGAAACTTGAGGCTTGATCTTTGAGATTATATTTCAGATTGACAATCCGCGTGAATAAAAACTTTTACTAACACGATTAAAGAATTAAAAAAAATACAGTAGAAAGAAGGAACACATAATAGGCCTCACTAGTACGAACAAGTTTAGTGCTTGGAGTATAGATTTTTCTGTAATCGGATCATCTCGCCTCCTGGACAAGTTCCAAAACTACTACACCCCATGTTTTACATTGGCATCTAAATCATAAATATTAATGCTGTCCGCCTTAGGACAGATGTAGTTATGTCAGTGATCCGAGGAGCATTCCCTCAAGAATTTCACTTCATACTGTAGGTGTTATTCTTTTGTGCTAAATAACACTTTACATAATTTTTGCCGAGGGCTGGAGAATGCTGACCCTATTCTGAATATGCATGTCCAAGCCACAGAAATGTGACACCATATAAAAAAAAATAATCTTTTTCAGACAGCAATTTTGCTGCTTTCCATGAGTAAGAACCTCTTGTCCAAGATTAATGAACCATCTGTGGTTGACCACGCTACTTACATGTGCAGAGACCACTCACATTCAGGGATTACCCGCTTTCTCCTGTGTGCATTGGTTTCTTGACATAGCCCAAAAATATCTAACCCTAAAATCTCAGACCAGACCCTTTAATTCTAAGACCTCAGAACACTCTAGAACTTAGGAATTCAGATGTTGGCGTTTCATAATCCATAGATGGCCTAGCCCTAGATGGACTGCGGGTCTCCTGGCCAATGTTAACAGACTCATAGGCATATTAGTTTGGGCCCGGAGATCCACGGTCCGTTCAGGCATTGTGCTCCATGTACAATGAAACTTGAGCGTCTGAATTTGTTGATTGTTAGAGACTTTCCAAAACTTGTTTCCACAATAATCTGGGACCTCTTCCTTTTTTACCATTCGTGCCTCATGGAAAGTAAGTATAAACCAGTCTGTCACCTACAAGAGGAAGTGTGAGGTAGGAAAACCCAGATAGGTAGGAAAACCCGCCTGTAGGAAACAGACTGGACATGTTCAAATTAGATCATGGCTAGAAAAGAAAACTACCATGTATTTGTGTCCTGTGCGGAGGTCATTGTGCAGGAAGGTAGAGGAGGTGAGATGTGACTATCATCTATTCTGAATGAAAGGGCAGATGGTGTCGATATTAAAGTGTTAACTTTGAATGTAACCTGGTCTATGGTATTACCTGCAGAAAAATGACCTCTACAGACAAGGCTGTATCTAAGAGGGCGTTATAGAGTTATGTACCCAAGGGAGGTTGGATCCTGGGGAGGTCAAGCAGAACAACCAGGCACTTTCCCCCCCATCTCAAGTATTTAGAGACCGGATTAGTATAGCAAACAAACTTATGCCCTAGTTCTATAAAAAGTGTAAGCTAAAAAAACAGGATTTTCTTTTCAGCCCATCGCGAGGCTGATATGCCAAAGACAAACCTGCAAGACTTAATGAGATATTTATAAATGGTGACATGGACAAATACAGCTCTGGCAAAACCTAGGAGACAAACACATCAAAACCCTATCATGGGCAGCCAAATCTCCAGACCTGAACCCCATTGAAAACCTCTGGAATGTAATCAAGAAGATGATGGATATTCACAAGCCATCAAACAAAGAATTGCTTACATTTTTGTGTCAGAAGCAGTGAAAGACTGGTGGAAAGCATGCCAAGACGCATGAAAGCTGTGATTAAAAATCATGGTTATTCCACAAAATATTGATTTCTGAACTCTTCCTGAGTTAAAACATTAGTATTGTTGTTTCTAAATGATTATGAACTTGTTTTCTTTGCATTATTTGCTTGGAACTTCGGAGACAAGTTGTCAGAGGTTTATAGAATAAATTATATTTTACTCAAAAATATACCTATAAAGAGAAAAATCAGACAGACTGAACATTTGCAGTGGTCTCTTAAGGTTTGCCTGAACTGTATATTATATAATAATATAAAAATATTAACCATTAGCTTTCTCACTTAAGGGAACCGTCCAGATAGAACTTGATGCAATGTATTATGTCTAGGACTGGGCATGACACAAAATATAAAACTAACATCAGGTTTGGTTGTCGTGACTTTTCAAGCATTACAAAATTACTTCATGTAAAACAAAGTTCATCTACTAAATTCTCACATAAATAGAATAAGACATAAACAAAGTTTTCAGTACAAAGCTACTTAAGCATTTGTAACACCGGTGGTGTTCTATGGAATTCCAAATTCTAGGTTCTACAGAGTACAAATGAAAATGGAAACAGAAGAACAAAAGCTGGAACAGAAGAGAAATTATTTTGCTAACCAAGGAATCCCTGCGAGTTCACTCATCTTTTAATGTAAGCAGCAATGCGATCTCCAGATGTGCATCCTCCTGACAGCTGCTGCGATACTAATCTTCCTGCAGAAAATTCTCAGAGGTCATCTTCCCCCTATACGCTGACAGTGCCGAATTTATTAATCTGGAGCCACCATGTAATACTCTTACACAGTACATATAAAAAGTATATAATGTACATTTTCATATGTATCATGTAACAATATTACATGCTGACTTCAGATAAATTCTGCACCATCAGCATAAAGGGGAAAAATTACCTCTGACCTTATTCTGCAGGAAGATTAGGATCGCAGCTTACATTAGGAATATGCACATCTGGAGATCGCATTGCAAGTTTCTTATATTTATACCCTATAATAAATAATTTCAGTAGTTTAGGAATTCTTCTGTAACCAATGCAATCAGTATGTTTTGCAACAATAAGGTTGCAACGGTCTTGAGACAGCTCACTGGTTTCACCCATCACCAGATGTCTCTTGTATGACACATTGGTAATGAGACACCTTTTTATAGGCCATAAGTTGAAACAGCTGATATTTTTCACTTTTCATTTTTCAAGTGGCCGGATTGCCTGTTAAATTACTGATGGATTTCAGCTGGTGTCATGACTTTCCATGGCTTTTTGCACTGCTCTTTCTTTAAATGTTCAGCACTTTTTCCCCATATAATTTCTCATTATTACACATCTATGGTTTGATTACTTTGTCTTTTGGATGGGAATATAAAAAAAAAATTATTTAATAATTTATTTGCATATGACAATCTGGTGCTTTTCATCACCTTCTAGGGACTGCATTATATACATATGGTACTTTTTTTTTTTCACGCCACATAAGAGGAGCTACATAAATGCTCCACACATGGAAACTAAAAGAACAAGAAGATTACATCAATGTATGATATTTGAGTGTGAATATTGGCCATTTACTTTACTGTCACCAGGTACAAACTTCATACATAATTAATTCGATTTCTTAGACTAGATGAACATGCTGTACTTATTTTGAAAATCCATGATAAAATGTCTGTAAAATCCTTAAAATAAAAGATCAACTCATTACCCGGCCACCTATCATAATTGACAACTGCTAAAAGCTTGGTCTCCCTGCTGCAGAGACCTCACACTGCTCTGGACAAACAGCAGCTGTCAGTCAGGCTGAGGGAGGGGGGAGCAAGCAGAGACTGAGTACACAGACTCTTGATCCCTCACAGTTTAGCTTAATTCATAAAATGCTCAGTAGTATTAGGATTTATAAAGCCATTCTGGCATGGATTTTCAAAGCACATACACCAGTGTCATCAGGTCCATAAGACCTATTTAATAACATTTGAATTCTGGTGACACTTCCCTTTTAGGGCTGAAGATATTCAGATCTCTGGTCTTTACCACAGGGCAGCAGATTTTAACGTAGCAATAAGAACGCTTTTGATGTGGTTTAAACCAAATACAAAATAAAGACAAAAGACAAGACGTCGAAGTCCTTCCTTTATACTTTTCCTTCCTTTTTCACAGCCTTTTTGTTTGTGGCGAGTATCCGGCAAAGTACAAAAATAAACAAATTTTAAAATTTAAAAAAGCAAACTCGATTTTCACCTCTTTGCTTTTAAATCCCACTGTCCACACGTAACTCATCGTAGATTGCAGACATTTTATAAAATGTAGATTATGGCCCTTATGGAAAGTTTACACTTACGGATTACATAGGTTTAGCGAAAAATTACTACATGTAAAAAAAAAAAGCAGTCTTGGGTGTAATTCACACGTGCAGGTTTCAAGCTGACATCACACAGACGCATCTCGGTTAGTGTCTCTGTACTGTCTGTTGGAACATTAGAATGGGCAAGTTTGGACCACCGATTGGACCAAAGTAGGACATATCAACTAGAGACAAGGACCCTGATCTAGTGACCACGTCAGTAGTCCATGGCCACAGAAAGGAAGAATTGCTGGCATACCCGTAGCCTCTTCTGATTAGTAGGCCCTACAAAACAGAAAAGGCGCCAGGGATACAGCTAGGAGGTGCAGTAGGGTGTAGAAGAAAAACAAGGAACCACTGGGCGCTAATGGAAAGGATGACGGATCATATAGACTGATGAAGGCAGCTGTTAGTTACGGGAACACATAGCCTCAACAAAGTGACCGTATCTCATACTTATTGTGGTAAGCTCACTTTTAGGCTAATTGTTTCCGCAACGAACAGGTGACTTCATCAGCCCACAGAATGAGTCATCTTTTCTAACAAAAGCCAATGGTTCCTTAGTTGTGTCTTCTACCCCACTGTACTTATTGTGGTTGACATCGTGCACAAGCGGAACTAGGAGCAGCAGCAGCTGGTCCACTCTTTGCAAGTTTTCGGACAGAGTTGTGTCCGTTCTAAGAACATCTTGCTAAGGCTAGGTTCACATTGCGTTAGTGGGTGATCGCTAACGGACAGTGTTGCACGGCGAAAATGTCGCAATTAACGCCATGCAATGGGTCCGTTAGCGCACCCATTGACAGCAATGTTTCAGCCTGAAGCGCATCGCTAGCGCGTGCCTTTTTCGGCTCGCGCTAGCGATGTGCCGTTCTTCTGTGGCGCGCCTCGGACGCTGCTTGCAGCGTCCGCGGCGCGCCCGAGGTCCGTTCCCCGCTCTCGCAGATCGGGGATCTGCGAGAGCGGGGAAGTTAGAGCGACCCCTAAACGTGGCCCCTACAAATACATTGCGTTAGCGCAATCCGCTAGCGCTAGACGGATTGCCCCAACGCAAAGTGAACCTAGCCTGGTGAGCAGTTCCGCTTACTTTCAGAGTTACATTATTTACTCAATCACTGTACACTACTTTTACCTTTAGATTCGTCAGACAGGAGCCATGCGAATCATTTCAACCTGGTACCCAAGGAATATCGAAGTGACAACCGGAATAGGGTCTTACTATGACTTTATTCACACACACCTACAAAATCTACATTTTTTTATTAGACAGTGACTAATTTATTCACATTAGTCACAGGACAATGCATTCTAAATTTACAATATACCTTGTATGGATTAAAAATAAAACAAAAAAAAAACAAAAACCACAGAGCTGCTCCCTTTGATGGTAGAGCCAGGCTGCTGAGGATGCCCTCCAATGGGCACTGCAGTAACGGCGTGGGACTGGTTATAACAGAGCAATGAGATCTTAATCTAGGTCAGGCCAATTAGTGCACTGAGCATTCAGGCCCAATGTGTTTTATTGTTAAGTGGTGAACACAGAGCAAAGCAGAAAACGGACTAAGGGTACCGTCACACAGTACCATTTTAATCGCTACGATGGCACGATCCGTGACGTCGCAGCGATCGTATGAATATCGCTCCAGCGTCGTAGACTGCGGTCACACGTTGCAATCACGGCGCTGGAGCGATGCCGAAGTCCCCGGTAACCAGGGTAAACATCGGGTAACTAAGCGCAGGGCCGCGCTTAGTAACCCGATGTTTACCCTGGTTACCAGCGTAAACGTAAAAAAAAACAAACAGTACATACTTACATTCTGGTGTCTGTCCTCCGGCGTTCTGCTTCTCTGCACTGTGTAAGCGCCATAGCCGGAAAGCACAGCGGTGACGTCAGACGTCACCGCTGTGCTCGCTTTCCGGCCGGCGCTCACAGTGCAGAGAAGCTGAGACGCCGGAGGACAGACACCGGAATGTGAGTATGTACTGTTTGTTTTTTTTACGTTTACGCTGGTAACCACGGTAAACATCGGGTTACTAAGCGCGGCCCTGCGCTTAGTTACCCGATGTTTACCCTGGTTACAAGCGAACACATCGCTGGATCGCTGTCACACACAACGATCCAGCGATGTCAGCGGGTGATCAAGCGACGAAAGAAAGTTCCAAACGATCTGCTACGACGTACGATTCTCAGCAGGATCCCTGATCGCTGCTGCGTGTCAGACACTGCGATATCGTAACGATATCGCTAGAACGTCACGAATCGTACCGTCGTAGCGATCAAAATGGTACTGTGTGACGGTACCCTTAGGAGTTGGGTGAAGATGCTATGCATGATTAATCTGTGTATACATGTATGCAGCGCTGATAAAAGTGAAAGAGCACATGACACAAGATGGAAAAAAAAAAAAAATGCCGCTTTGTACAATCTGTCGTGCCCGTGCCAATTTTTTTATTTTTTTATTTTTTTTTATACACTTTTGCTCAAAATTGCATTTCAACGGCAATATAAAGTTTTAAATCGAAAAGTAACTTCACAAAAAAAAAAGGAATAAAACCCAATATCAGCATGGGTTTACTAAGGACCGTTCATGTCAGACTAATCTGATCAATTTGTAAGAAGAGGTAAGTTCCAGACTGGACCAAAGGAACCCAGTGGACGTAGTGTATATGGACTTTTCAAAAGCTTTTGATACGGTGTCACACAAAAGGTTGATACATAAAATGAGAATAATGGGGATAGGGGAAAATATGTGCATATGTGCATGTGGCTCAGGGATAGGAAACAAAGGGTGGTTATTAATGGAGCACACTCTGACTGGGTCGCAGTTAGCAGTGGGGTACCACAAGGGTCAGTATTGGGCCCTCTTCTTTTTAACATATTCATTAATGACCTTGTAGGGGGCATTCAGAGTAGAATTTCAATATTTGCACATGACACTAAACTCTGCAGGGTAATCAATACAGGGGAGGACAATTTTATATATTACAGGATGATTTATGTAAACTAGAAGCTTGGGCTGATAAATGGCAAATGAGCTTTAATGGGGATAAATGTAAGGTCATGCACTTGGGTAGAAGTAATAAGATGTATAACTATGTGCTTAATTCTAAAACTCTGGGCAAAACCGTCAATGAAAAAGACCTGGCTGTATGGGTGGATGACATACTCATATTTAGTGGCCAGCATCAGGCAGCTGCTACAAAGGCAAATAAAATAATGGGATGTATTAAAAGAGGAATAGATGCTCATGAGGAGAACATAATTTTACCTCTATACAAGTCACTAGTGCGACCACACTTAGAATACTGTGCACAGTTCTGGTCTCCGGTGTATAAGAAAGACATAGCTGAACTGGAGCGGGTGCAGAGAAGAGCGACCAAGGTTATTAGAGGACTGGGGGGTCTGCAATACCAAGATAGATTATTACACTTGTGGCTATTTAGTTTGGAAAAACAAAGGCTAAGGGGTGATCTTATTTTAATGTATAAATATATGAGGGGACAGTACAAAGACCTTTCTGATGATCTTTTTAATCATAGACCTGAGACAGGGACAAGGGGGCATCCTCTACGTCTGGAGGAAAGAAGGTTTAAGCATAATAGCAGACGCGGATTCTTTACTGTAAGAGCAGTGAGACTATGGAACTCTCTGCCGTATGATGATGTAATGAGTGATTCATTACTTAAATTTAAGAGGGGACTGTATACCTTTCTTGAAAAGTATAATGTTACAGGTTATATATATTAGATTCCTTGTTAGGGTGTTGATCCGGGGAACTAGTCTGATTGCCGTATGTGGAGTCGGGAAGGAATTTTTTTTCCCCAATGTGGAGCTTACTCTTTGACACAAGGGTTTTTTTTTGCCTCCTCTGGATCAACATGTTAGGGCATGTTAGGTTAGGCTATGGGTTGAACCAGATGGACTTAAAGTCTTCCTTCAACCCTAATAACTATGTTACTATGTTACTTCATAACATAATAAAGATTTAGAGAAGAAACACTGTAATATACAGGAAAACAAAAATGTGTTGCAGTGAAATACTAACTTTGTATAGTTTTTTTTTTTAATTTAAAAGTAGGGTGAAAATGGGTTAAACAGTGCTGTGAATAGTTATAATAGTTACAAATATATATTTAACCCCTTAGTGACAGAGCCAATTTGGTACTTAATGACCAATTTTTACAATTCTGACCACTGTCACTTTATGAGGTTATAACTCTGGAACGCTTCAATGGATCCCACTGATTCTGAGAATATTTTTCGCGACATATTGTACTTCATGTTATTGGTAAAATTTGATATGACTTGCGGAAAAAAAAAAAAAAAAAAAAAGGAAATTTGGCAAAATTTTTCCAATTTTCAAAATTAATTTTTGTACCCTTTAAATCAGAGTCATATCGCACAAAATAGTTAATAAACAACATTTCCCACATGTCTACTTTACATCAGCACAATCTTAGAAACAATTTTTTTTGTTAGGAAGTTTACAAGGGTTAAAAGTTGACCAGCGATTTTTCTTTTTTCCAAATTTACAAAACCATTTTTTTTTTCAGGGACCACCTCACATTTGGAGTTTGGGGGGGTCAATATAACAGAAAATACCCAAAAGTGACATCATTATAAAAACTGCACCCGCAAGGTGCTCACAGTAAGTTTATTAACCCTTCAGGTACTTCATGAGAACTAAAACAATGTGGAAGGAGAAAAACAAACATTTTACTGTTTTCACACCAAAAAAATTTACTATGGAAACAAATTTGTTTTCACAAGGGTATCAGGAGAAAATGGACCACAAAATTTGTAGTGCAATTTATCCTGAGTACGCCGATTCCCTGCATGTGGGGGGAAAGCCATTGTTTGGGCGCACGGCAGAGCTCAGAAGAGAGGGAGCGCCGTTTCACTTTTGGAAAGCTAAATTGGATGGAATGGTGGCGCCATGTAGCGTCTGGAGACCCCCTGATGTACCTAAACAGTGGAAACCCCCCAATTCTAACTCCAACCCTAACCCCAACACACCCCTAACCCTATCCGTAATCCAAACCATAGGCCTAACACCACCACCCAGATGCAGGAGGGTCCAGGGACACCGGAGGGAATCGGGGGACCCCATTTCGATCACATCAGAGGAGAGAGAACTTAAATAGGAAATCTGACTTTTTGAAGTCACCGTTATACCGTGAATAACGGTGATCGCAACACTGGGGTCTGTAAAAACCAACCCCAATTATGTTCTGAATTTCTGACGCTGGGGGGCGCTATACACTTATTTCTCAGCGCCGTTAAAAAGCGGCGCTGACGAATAAGTACCCTTAACTGCCGCCGTTAAAAGGCGCATAGGTGGTCATTAAGGAGTTAAAGTACAAACTGGTTATAAATATATATTTAAATATATTTAAGTATATATTTGTACTTTAAATATATATTTATAACCATTCACAGAATATTTTTATCCTCTTAAAAATAAATAAATTGAGACATCAGAACTGCTGTTTTTTGGATGCCGCAACTCAAGTGCTGGTGATCACAATATATGTTTCACAGAATGAAACAAGTAGGAACGGCCCTTCCCTACACAAAAAAAATAAGCTATTACATAGTTCCACTGGCAAAAAAAATTAAACAGTTGTGGGTCTCAGAAAATGGTTATAGAAACAAATTTAACTTTTTTTTACTGCGTTAAAAAAATGTGTATTTTTTTTTACCTCTTTGGGGAATCTGAACCAGGGACCTTCTAAAGTGGGCCCCCAATTACCATTGCAATCTATAATCCCCCTCCCATATCCAAACGTATAGCGGGGAAGGGGTAATGGGCGAATGGAACAGTGCACCTCCGAACCAGTTTGTTTAATGTTAGTAAAGGGTTAAAAGCAGATTTAAAAAAAAAAAAAAAAAAAACACCACACTTTTCTGGTGTTTTAGAGACTTTATTTTTTTTTTTTTTGGGGGGGGGGGGGGGTCAATTTAACTATACATTAATTTAGTATCTGGAAGAAACACCTTATAATACAGTTATAACCACCAGTAAAAATTCCCAGCCATAAAGAAGTAAACTCAAAAGGATATTTTGAGATAAATGTCTTCCAAGTACAAGCATATTTTACACTATATGAAAACGCATTCACTGAGGTCAAATTCGGAAGCTGTGTATTAGCGGACCAGCAGGGCGACCATTGTAGCAATTGTCCTGATCGTGACTGCACGCTCAAGCCTGGATATTGTACTCATCATACAACACATACTTTTTGCTTTTTTGCCTTCATTTTCCGGAACACCACTGCCTTTAGCATCTGCCTCTCCGTGTAAGCGCAATAAGACATTTAGACTTTCAGATGTTTAAGTCCGGAGGAAAATGAAATGGTTGGAGCCCGTATTACATGATGACATTTAAAGGCTACAGCCACGATATCTAAGAATTCTAGAGTACTAGGTGTTCTAGAACACTGAAGGTTTGTATGGCAGAGTCATAAACAACAGGCCGTCGCCATAGCAACCTGGAACAATGAAATCAGGTTCTGGAGTGGATCCTATAACATACAACAGTGGCTGAATATGAAGGCAGCCATGGATCACACCAATGGTGTAATTGGAAGCTTAGGAGCGAAAAGAAAAAATCTCAAAACTCTCGCCAGTTATTAGTATTAGTCTTCTCATGTGGCTTGTAGGGACCTTTTGAGTGGACCAAAGCTCCAGTGTCTGTTTGACTGCAACACTTGCACCCACTGTAGTTATGCCCCTGGGTCACACATACATTGTTCAAAAGAAGTCAAAGTGATAAAAAGGTCTAAAATGCATCAGTATGGCACAAGACACTATATGGTGACCACAGAGATTGCATGGGTCTTGTGCCAATAAATTCACCTTACCACGATAATGGGCTACTAATAACTGACATATAGGAGATGCCAGTCATGCCTTAGAGGACTGAATGCCCATGTCCGGTTCAGAGAAGTCTTTAGATATGTCGGGTGGGTACCATAGGAGACTTTGAGGCATGTTCATTAGATGCGGTTAGAGCTTTTCGACGGAAGCAATTCACCAACGAAGAAAAAAATTGAGCTCCTTGCTTTACAACGTTTTATATTGCTGGATTCTTTGGCAACATTTACTGGGGTAGCAAACACGCTTATTGAACTTTGGATGCCATCTTCTCAAACATTCCAAATATACAATGAAGTAAATTTGTACTGAATACAAGTAAATTTAGTTGGAATAAATTATTACACTGGGAATAGGATTCTATCAAAAATACATACCGTAATTAAAATAAAAAAATAAAGTAAAATAAATACTGAAAGGAGTAGGATTTAGGTTCACACAAAGTAAACAAAAAAAAAACACAAGCTTCTACTGTATTGAAAGCAAATGGACATTTCCAATATAGCACAAATCACTGCAAATATGCTCTGGGGACTTTGAAGCGGTCTCATAAACCCTAATGTTGTGAATTCTGTTGTGGGTTCTGCTCTTAACCACCGGAGGGAGCCTATAAATGGTAGTGCTGCTGTTTGTCCTTCACAACAGTCATCAGCTGCTTCCACTTTGGACGGGGCTATTTAGTCTGGCTCCTTCCTTTATTGAGTGCCAGTTGTCCATTGTTTTCTAGGGACCCACATCTCTGCTTGGTTTCTCCTTCTGGATTGTCCAAATCATCAAAGATAAGTCCTGGCTCTGTTTTTGCAGTCCACATGCGGTGGACTTAATAGTTCTGTGAATTGCTATGTTTTTTCTTGTCCAGCTTTGTCTGTGTTAAGATTTACTCAGCCAAGTTGGAAGCTCTGGAGTCACAGAGTTACCCTCCATGCCTTTAGATAGGTGTGGAGATTTTTGTATTCTCTGTGGTGGATTTTGTAGTATTTTTTATACTGACCGCACAGTACTCTTTCCTGTCTTTTCTTTCTAGGTAGCGTGGCCTCCTTTGCTAAATTCTGTTTTCAGTCTGCGTTTGTAATTTCCCTCTCCTCTCACAGTCAATATTTGTGGGGGGCTGCCTTTCCTTTGGGAATTTTCTCTGAGACAAGATAGTATTCCTGTTTCTTTCTTTAGGTGTAATTAGTCCTCCGGCCGTGACGAGGTGTCTAGGGAGTGACAGGAACATCCCACGGCTACTTCTAGTTGATGTGTTAAGTTCAGGGTCTGCGGTCAGTATAGAGGCCACCTACTCCAGAGCTCGTCCATGCTGCTCCTAGGCCACCAGTTCATAACACCCTAATAAAGGTGGCATACATGGGGTATGACCTAAGGCCATCTTACATCTTGAGCTAGAATAGACCGTCATATCAAAATGAACATTCCTGCCCAAGAATTCATTCCACGCAATTTAGACAGGTGAAATTGATCATATGTATGAAAGGTTTCAATTAGGACATCCTGGTGTTAGACTTCCGATGACTTTAGAGAGGATTTTTTTTTTAGTAATGGAAGAGGAGAGAGCTTATAGAAAGAAAAAATATATATATAGACCATGTTGGGAGGACTCCATTGTGCTACGTGTGATGACCTACATACATAACTCATTGTTTCATTAGTACACTGGACGGGATGATACATTAAAGCTGTAAAGAGTAATAAAGTCTTTACTGGTTAAACGTGCACAGATAGAAAGCAAGGCAGGGGACCAGGATGAATCACACACTCCAGCTGGAAAAACACAGTATGTGTACGTTCATAGGTACACATTTTCTGCTGTGGAGTAAAAGTGGAAAAAAAAAAGTTAAAGAAAAAAAACAAACTTTTTTCAGTGCCAAAAATACATCCCCACCCTTCCCTACCAAAATGAAAAAATAAATAAAGTGTGAAAGTAGCCTATACTTTGTGGAAAATTTATGTGTTGCATTAAGATTTAGGAATTAGCTAAAAGCACACATGGACTGGCATCCTGAAATCCAAATAGCACCTACGGTAATTGCTGGTCATCACACTTGCACTAGATTGAAACTCGTGCAGAAGCTTTCCTAAAACTATTCACATTAATGTGGAGTTGGTCCTGTTGTAAATTTAACAGCATCGATTTTTCTGGAAAGGTTTTCTACAGGATTTTAGAGGTGCTGGCAATTTTTCCCCATTCACCCACAAGAGCATTTCTGAGATCAGACACATATTGGAGGAAAGGCCGTTACAGTTCATCTCAAAAGGAGTTTAGTTTGGTAGAACTTGACCGTCACGCACAGAGCCCCAACCTCTACCCCATCAAACTCACCCAAGCATCCCTTTTTGGACTATGTTTTGTGAACTGGACATTTGCAGAAAATACATTTTTGAGTGTAGCACAATACTTAGAAGTCTTTTTTTGATGACCATCATATGCTCACTCATTTGTAGACCAATTTATGGAAGCAATGAAGAACGGACATAATCCACCATTATATGTGACGCCACCAGCCGAGTCACACTAGCAGGAATGCTCAGCATAGTTTGCTCATCCTTCTAAGCTTATGCAGTAAAATAGGAAATGCTTAATATTATTTTATAAGGGACATATGTTTCTTGTGTTAAAGGTGTTGCCCACGACTAGGACAATCCCTTCTTGATCTAAATGTTTGGCCCGGATAAAATAAAGCCTATACTAATTTCCTGTGCTGGCGCTGTTCCAGCGGTGTTGGCACTCACAGTCCCGCATGTTTTTTTAATGACACGTTAGCCCGGCACCCAATTAGTCTGTCTCCGCCTTCATACGAATTGAACATTAAGAGGAACTCAGATCAGCTGCAGCCTCGAGACCTATGGAACGGCGTCAGCACAGAAGGAGAGTATAAGCTTTTCATTTTAAAATTAGGAACTCCTTCTTGATCTAAATGTTTACATCAAGAAGGGGTTGTCCTTGTAGTTGACAACCCCTTTAAGTAAGAACTCTTGCATGAAATCAAACATATCCATTTTATGTTTTGTTTTTGCTCTGAGTTTATGCTAATCTCGGCCAAATAAACTACACATAAGATTAAAGCCATACGGAAAAAAAATTAACATGAATTTGTGAGTTTGAATGGAGATCTAATGTGAGTGTGATCCTCCCAGATGACCCTCTAATTTAAGAGAATAGTGGTCATGTTTGATCTGGATATATCAGGTGTCTGGCAGAACGCTATTTTCCTCTTTCTGTTGGCATGGATGATTGGTTGGTTGACTGGAGAATACATGGTTCATGGAAGGAAAAACAGAGAAGTAACAGATGAATACTAAAAACCTTAAGCCAAGTTTATGATCGATTACCAAATTATACAAAAAGTATTTGAGAAATTAGTAAGGCCAACAGGCACATGGGACTATACAGACAAGCAGACAGTCAACGAAGCAACTATATCTAAAAGTTATATATATAAAAAAACAAACAAAAAAAACAGGGCAGACAAAGTACACCTGCACCGGAGCCACAGCGTGAAGACAAGAAGAGGACGTCATCGTAAGAAGATGGAAGGCCCCGGACCGGACCACAGCAGGACCGCCCCTGGGTGAGTATAATCTAACCTCTTTTTCTCATCTTTCAGGATACATCGGGGGTTTATCTAAAGCATTACAGAATGCTGTAGATAAGCCCCTGATGCCGGTGGGCTTCGCTCATCTTCGATTTTGGGGGTGACAGGTTCCCTTTAATATTAAATAAAGACACACACTCACACAGTCACCAGCCTATGTAGGAATATTAACATAACCTACATATGCTGTAACAAAACAGCAACTATAGGCTACGCCCCCACGGTCAGTACTCGGCAGTGCTTTGGACGCAGCACATGTTCGCTGTGTCCAAAGCGCTGCTGGATTTTGAACGCAGGTGTTCATTGAACAGTTAGGAATCACCGCATCCTATACATTGGACGGGTGAGTTATCTTGCACAGACTGAGCATCTCCGCAAAATAAATAGACATGCTGTGGTCTGGAAAGACGAGCCGCATGTCTGTCTCCGCAGGGAAGCCGCGAGCACCGATGAAGACATAGTGGAGATGTGATTTCTTGAAATCCCATCCACTATACTGTAACATCTGGCCGCTGCGGGTTGGACGATGTGGATGTACGCAGCATCCAATCTGCAGCATTTACCGACTGTGGTTACATACCCTCAGAAATCAGAGTTAAATGCAATATCTGTATTTTTCAAAAAAAATTTGTATAAAAATTGTGTGGGCTACTGTGTAATTTTAATAACCAGCAGAGAGAAAGCCAACGGCTGATGTTAATATTCTGGGAAGAAGCCAATAGCCATAAAGGTTTCCTGGTTATTAATATCAGCTCACAGCTGTTTGCTTAGCCTTTACTGGCTAGTTTACAGGGGTACCCCAGGAACAAAAATTGACATAAGTGAATATGTATGTAACTTTACTTTTTTTTTTTTTTAAACGGTGAGCACAGGCACCAGCAGATGACACTACTCTCCCATCAGCGGCACCTGCTGTCACAGTTATCAGTGACAGCAGACATAGCCGGATGGGAGTAGTCTCATCGGCCCATGCCTGCTTTTTTACCGCAGGTCACAGCTGCGGGTCAAAGTCAGCTACGGAATCACGCTGCCAGCATGATCCCGCAGCGCTGTGACCGACAGTACCGGCAGTAACGTTACCACACACACAGACCCGCACATATTCTCTGCTCACAGTCTCCGGCCCACACACTCTTCCTCCTTTTGACATTTCCTTTTCTGCAGCGTTTCTGCCAGTACAGCCACAGAAAATCCGCAAACCTTTTTACACCTGTGGTTTTGCTGTGGATTTGACTGACTCAATGGAAGTCAATGGGTGCAGAAACGCTGTAGATCCGCAAAAAGAATTGACATGCTGCGGAAAATAAGACACTGAGAACAAGGACAGAAATTTCCGCAGCATGTGAACAACAATTCAGGAATGCCATTGATTAACATTGCTTTAATACAGTGTGGCTTTATAGCATTACTGCGTGGAAAAAACGCTGCAGAAACGCAACAAATCTGCAAAGTGTGCACATAGCCTTAGCCTTCCGGACTGATTTGTCTCTAGTTTTCAGTTTTGCTACAGTCCTTGTCACTACTGGTAGCATGAGGGGGTATCTGCAACCCATTCAGATTGCACAGGTGGTCCCCTATGATGCCACATGAGTAGTCACAAGTTTTACGATGTGTCCCATAGAACATGTACCAGGACTTGGGCTGTTACATGAGGCGAGCTGGTCTTGGCAGCAGAAGGGCATCAACAGGAATGATATCTGCTCCTTTATGGTGATGAGGAACAGAAGAAGCACTGCCCAAGTCATTCAAAATTACCTCCAATTGCTCCAAAAGGGTGGCACAAGGATTAGACATCCTGTAGTGGGACCTGTTCTCACAGTCCAGCATCATACAGCTTCTTTTGCATGTGACAAAACACCAGAATTAGTAGGTTCAGGTTCTTCTCATAGACAAGAGCAGGTTCATATTAAGCACGTAACAGACGCGAGTCTGGAGACAATGCCGTGAACATTATGCCGCCTGCAACATTGTTGATGGGTCAGGAAGGTCTGGGCAGGCCTTATAAAACAGCACAAACCACCAACAATACGCTAATGGCTTTTTTTTTTTTTTTTTTTAAGGTACCAAGATGAAATCCCCAGGGTCTTAGACATTATACTGGGTTCTTTCTGGTACAGGAGAATACTGAACTTATGTGGCCAGAGTGTACAGGCAGTTCCTGGATGATGAAAGCTATGATACCATTTACTGGCTTTGACGTTCTCTAGGCCGGAATCAAATTGCAAAGCTTTGGGACATTTGGAATTCAATGCCTCCAAGTACCGCAGAATGTCCATGAGCTCACTGCTGCCCCGATTACTCAGGAGTATGTCTAGATATTGTCAGGAGGGCATGCACACTACCAAGTCACTGTGACATCGAGTCACTTCTCATGGACAAGCCATGAGTCAGGATAATAAAAGAGTCAGAGGTCTATAGCCAGAAGAGTATGTCAAACAGAGGTAAAAGACTAAAGTCAGGTAACGGTCAGAGGTAAAAACACCTAGAGGATCAGAGCAAAGGGGTAAAACAAATGGATGGTCAGAACAAGTACAAGGATCAGGCAGCGATAGATCAATAAGCAAGGCACTAGACACAGGGAAAACAAACCACACAAAGCTGAAGCTAGAGCTGGCAGCCATCTGGGACTGCCACCTCAGTTAAATTGCAATCAAGGGAACAGGGAGCAACTGGCGAGAGCTCTGTACCTCCCAGTCTCAGACTGGACATCTCAGCACACCCCTGCACCAGACTGGACAACTGAACTGTCAATCACTGGTGCGCCAAGACACACTGAGGAGTGAAATCGTTAGTCACATTAAGAGAAAAATAATCCAAAAGAAAAACAACACTTAGAAAAGGGATTTATAATCCCCCTTCCAAAAAATGTAGGTGTATATAATACCCAATTGATACATAGTGCCTACATTAAAGAATAGAGTGTTTAAACGCTAAATAAAGTGACAAAAAGGTATATAAAAATAATGCTTTTTATTACCCTATAAATAAAAGTACAAACAGTAATACATGGTCAATGGTGATGTTTCAAAAGGCAGACAGTTGCGCATACATCTCAGGCAGCAGTTGTATAAAAGGTGGCAATAATATTGGAGACTGCTGTCCATGAGGTAGAATATGTCTACAAAAAAGTAAATTGTGCCTGAGAATAGAATTAGATAGGAACATAAAAACTGGAAAAAAATCCTAATGATTGGACCTTATCGCAACAGACTGCTCACCCATGTAAGGATGTCCTATAACCCCTGGCAAAAATTATGGAATCACCGGCCTTGAAGGATGTTCATTCAGTTGTTTAATTTTGTAGAAAAAAAAGCCGATCACAGACATGGCACAAAACTAAAGTCATTTCAAATGGTAACTATCTGTTAAGAAACACTAAAAGAAATCAAGAACAAAAAATGAGGTAGTCAGTAATGGTTACTTTTTTAACCAAGCATAGGGGAAAAAATTATGGAATCACTCAAATTATGAGGAAAAAAAAAAAAATCACACAATGTTGCAAAAGATGTTGGTTGCTCACAGTCAGCTGTGTTAAAAATCTGGACCAAATACAAACATGGGAAGGTTGTTAAAGGCAAACATACTGGTAGACCAAGGAAGACATCAAAGCGGCAAGACCAGAAACTTAAAGCAATATGTCTCCAAAACAGGAAATGCATAACAAAACAAATGAGGAACGAATGGGTGGAAACTGGAGTCAATGTCTGTGACCGAACTATAAGAAACCGCCTAAAGGAAATGGGATTTACATACAGAAAAGCTAAACAAAAGACATCATTGACACCTAAACAGATAAAAACAAGGTTACAATGGGCTAAGGAAAAGCAATAGTGGCCTGTGGATGACTGGATGAAAGTCATATTCAGTGATGAATTGCAAATCTGCATTGGGCAAGGATATGATGCTGGAAGTTTTGTTTGGTGCCATTCCAATGAGATTTATAAAGATGACTGCCTGTAGAGAACATGCAAATTTCCACAGTTATTGATGATATGGGACTGCATGTCAGGTAAAGGCACTGGGGAGATGGCTGACATTACATCTTCTACAAATGCACAAGTTTATGTTGATACTTTTCTTATCCCATCAATTGAAAGGATGTATGGGGGTGACAAAATCATTTTTCAAGATGATAATGCATCCTGCCATAGAGAAAAAACTGTGCAAACATTCCTTGAAAAAAAGACACATAAGGTCAATGTCATGGCCTGCAAATAGTCCGGATTTCAATCCAAGTGAAAATCTTTGGTGGAAGTTGAAGAAAATGGTCCATGACAAGGCTCCAACCTGCAATGTTGATCTGGCAACAGCAATCAGAGAAAGTTGGAGACAGATTGATGAAGAGTACTGTTTGACACTCATTAAGTCCATGCCTCAGAGACTGCAAGCTGTTATAAAAGCCAGAGGTGGTGCAACAAAATACTAGTGATGTTTTTGAGTGTTTTTTGTTTGTTTTTCATGATTCCATAATTTTTTCCCCTCTGCTTGCTTAAAAAAAGTAACCATTACTGACTACCACATTTTTTGTTCTTGTTTTCTTTTAGTGTTTAACCCCTTCATGACCTTGGGATTTTCCATTTTTCCGTGTACGTTTTTCGCTCCCCTCCTTCCCAGAGCCATAACCTTTTTTATTTTTCCGTCAATTTGGCCATGTGAGGGCTTATTTTTTGCGGGACGAGTTGTACTTTTGAACGACATTGTTAGTTTTACCATGTCGTGTACTAGAAAACGGGAAAAAAAATTCAAGTGCAGTCCCACACTTGTTTTTTGTTTGGCTTTTTTGCTAGGTTCACTAAATGCTAAAACTGACCTACCATGATGATTCTCCAGGTCAGTACGAGTTCATAGACACCCAACATGACTAGGTTATTTTTTATCTAAGTGGTGAAAAAAAATTCTAAAAACTTTGCTGAAAAAAAAATAAATAAAAAAAATTGCGCCATTTTCCGATACTCGTAGCGTCTCCATTTTTCATGATCTGGGGTCGGTTGAAGGCTTATTTTTTGCGTGCAGAGCATGTTTTTAATGATACCATTTCGGTGCAGATACGTTCTTTTGATCGCTCCTTATTGCATTTTAATGCAGTGTTGCGGCAACCAAAAAAACGTAATTCTGGCATTTCTAATTTTTTTCTCGTTACGCCGTTTAGCTTTCAGGTTAGTGCTTTTTTTATTGATAGATCGGGCAATTCTAAACGCGGCGGTACCAAATGTGTAGGTTTGATTATTTTTTTATTGATTTATTTTGAATGGGGCGAAAGGGGGGTGATTTAACCCCTTCCTGACATCTGACGTACTATCCCGTCGAGGTGGGGTGGGCCCGTATGACCACCGACGGGATAGTACGTCCAGCACGATCGGCCGCTCTCACGGGGGGAGCGCGGCCGATCGCGGCCGGGTGTCAGCTGCATATCGCAGCTGACATCCGGCACTATGTGCCAGGAGCGGTCACGGACCGCCCCCGGCACATTAACCCCCGGCACACCGCGATCAAACATGATCGCGATGTGCCGGCGGTGCAGGGAAGCATCGCGCAGGGAGGGGGCTCCCTGCGGGCTTCCCTGAGCCCCCCGCAGCAACGCGATGTGATCGCGTTGCTGCGAGGGTCACTCTTACCTCCCTCCCTGCCTGCTCCAGACCCGGATCCAAGATGGCCGCGGATCCGGGTCCTGCAGGGAGGGAGGTGGCTTCACAGAAGCCTGCTCAGAGCAGGCACTGAAGCAGCGTGCACTTCTCTCAGATCGGTGATCTGTCAGAGTGCTATGCAAACTGGCAGATCACCGATCTGTATTGTCCCCCCCTGGGGCAAAGTAAAAAAAAAAATTTTTTTTTTTATTTTTTTTTTTACACATTTGGAAAAATTCCAAAATAATGAAAAAAAATATATATATATTATTCCCATAAATACATTTCATTATCTAAATAAAAAAAAAACACAATAAAAGTACACATTTAGTATCGCCGCGTCCGTAACGACCCGACCTATAAAACTGGCCCAATAGTTAACCCCTTCAGTAAACACCGTAAGAAAAAAAAAAAAAAACGAGGCAAAAAAACCGCTTTATTATCATACCGCCGAACAAAAAGTGGAATAACACGCGATCAAAAAGACTGATATAAATAACCATGGTACCGCTGAAAACGTCATCTTGTCCCGCAAAAAACGAGCCGCCACACAGCATCATCAGCAAAAAAATAAAAAAGTTATAGTCCTGAGAATAAAGCGATACCAAAATAATTATTTTTTCTATAAAATAGTTTTTATCGTATAAAAGCACCAAAACATAAAAAAAAATGATATAAATGAGATATCGCTGTAATCGCACTGACCCGACGAATAAAACTGCTTTATCAATTTTACCAAACGCGGAACGGTATAAACGCCTCCCCAAAAAGAAATTCATGAATAGCTGGTTTTTGATCACTCTGCCTCACAAAAATCGGAATAAAAAGCGATCAAAAAATGTCACATGTCCGAAAATGTTACCAATAAAAACGTCAACGCATCCCGCAAAAAACAAGATCTCACATGACTCTGTGGACTCAAATATGGAAAAATTACAGCTCTCAAAATGTAGTAACGCAAAAAATATTTTTTGCAATGAAAAGCGTCTTTCAGTGTGTGACGGCTGCCAATCATAAAAATCCGCTAAAAAACCCGCTATAAAAGTAAATCAAACCCCCCTTTATCACCCCCTTAGTTAGGGAAAAATAAAAAAATTAAAAAATGTATTTATTTCCATTTTCCCATTAGGGTTAGGGCTAGAGTTAGGACTAGAGTTAGGGCTAGGGTTATTGCTAGGGTTAGGGCTAGGGTTGGGGCTAGGGTTAGGATTACATTTACGGTTGGGAATAGGGTTGGGTGTGTCTGGGTTAGAGGAGTGGTTAGGGTTACTGTTGGGATTAGGGTAAGGGGTGTGTTTGGATTAGGGTTTCAGTTATAATTGGGGGGGTTTCCACTGTTCGGGCACATCAGGGGCTTTCCAAACGGGATATGGCATCCGATCTGAATTCCAGCCAATTCTGCGTTGAAAAAGGAAAACAGTGCTCCTTCCCTTCCGAGCTCTCCCGTGTGCCCAAACAAGGGTTTACCCCAACAAATGGGGTATCAGCGTACTCAGGACAAATTGGACATCATCTTTTGGGGTCCAATTTCTCCTGCTACCCTTGGGAAAATACAAAACTGGGGGCCAAAAAATAAGTTTTGCGGGAAAAAAAAGTTTTATTTTCACGGCTCTGCGTTGTAAACTGTAGTGAAACACTTGGGGGTTCAAAGTTCTCACAACACATCTAGATAAGTTCCTTGGGGGGTCTAGTTTCCAATATGGGGTCACTTGTGGGGGGGTTTGTACTGTTTGGGTACATCAGGGGCTCTGCAAATGCAACGTGACGCCTGCAGACCAATCCATTTAAGTCTGCATTCCAAATGGCGCTCCTTCCCTTCCGAGCTCTGTCATGCGCCCAAACAGTGGTTCCCCCCCACATATGGGGTATCAGCATACTCAGGACAAATTGGACAACAACTTTTGAGGTCCAATTTATCCTGATACCCTTGTGAAAATACAAAACTGGGGGCTAAAAAATCATTTTTGTGAAAAAAAAAAAGAATTTTTATTTTCACGGCTCTGCGTTATAAACTGTAGTGAAACACTTGGGGGTTCAAAGTTCTCACAACACATCTAGATAAGTTCCTTAGGGGGTCTACTTTCCAAAATGGTGTCACTTGTGGGGGTTTTTAATGTTTAGGCACATCAGGGGCTCTGCAAACGCAACATGGCATCCCATCTTAATTCCAGTCAATTTTGCATTGAAAAGTAAAATAGCGCTCCTTCCCTTCCGAGCTCTGCTATGCGCCCAAACAGTGGTTTACCCCCACATATGGGGTATCGTCGTACTCAGGACAAATTGCACAACAACTTTTGTGCTCTAATTTCTTCTCTTACCCTTGGGGAAATAAAAAAATGGGGGCGAAAAGATCATTTTTGTGAAAAAATATGATTTTTTATTTTTACCGCTCTGCATTATAAACTTCTGTGAAGCACTTGTTGGGTCAAAGTGCTCACCACACATCTAGATAAGTTCCTTAGGGGGTCTACTTTCCAAAATGGTGTCACTTGTGGGGGGTTTCAATGTTTAGGCACATCAGGGGCTCTCCAAATGCAACATGGCGTCCCATCTCAATTCCAGTCAATTTTGCATTGAAAAGTCAAATGGCGCTCCTTTCCTTCCGAGCTCTGCCATGCGCCCAAACAGTGGATTACCCCCACATATGGGGTATCAGCATACTCAGGACAAATTGTACAACAAACTTTGGGGTCTATTTTCTCCTGTTACCCTTGGTAAAATAAAACAAATTGGATCTGAAATAAATTGTGTGAAAAAAAGTTAAATGTTCATTTTTATTTAAACATTCCAAAAATTCCTGTGAAACACCTGAAGGGTTAATAAACTTCTTGAAAGTGGTTTTGAGTACCTTGAGGGGTGCAGTTTTTAGAATGGTGTCACACTTGGGTATTTTGTATCATATAGACCCCTCAAAATGACTTCAAATGAGATGTGGTCCCTAAAAAAAAATGGTGTTGTAAAAATGAGAAATTGCTGGTCAACTTTTAACCCTTATAACTCCGTCACAAAAAAAAAATTTGGTTCCAAAATTGTGCTGATGTAAAGTAGACATGTGGGAAATGTTACTTATTAAGTATTTTGCGTGACATATGTCTGTGATTTAAGGGCATAAAAATTAAAAGTTGGAAAATTGCGAAATTTTCAAAATTTTCGCCAAATATTCATTTTTTTCACAAATAAACGCAACTTATATCGAAGAAATTTTACCACTATCATGAAGTACAATATGTCACGAGAAAACAATGTCAGAATCGCCAAGATCCATTGAAGCGTTCCAGAGTTATAACCTCATAAAGGGACAGTGGTCAGAATTGTAAAAATTGGCCCGGTCATTAACGTGCAAACCACCCTTGGGGGTGAAGGGGTTAAACTTTTACATTTTTTTTTATTTTTTTCCACTTTTTTGTTTACTTTTTTTTTTTTTTTACTTTTGCCATGCTTTAATAGCCTCCATGGGAGGCTAGAAGCTGGCACAACACGATCGGCTCTGCTACATAGCTGATGTTCGCGGCTATGTAGCAGAAATGTAGCAGAAATGCAAGTCGGCTGTGAGCGCCGACCACAGGGTGGTGCTCACAGCTGCCGGGGTTCAGTAACCATAGAGGTCTCAAGGACCTCTATGGTTACTATTCAGAAGCATCGCCGACCTCCGATCATGTGACGGGGGTCGGCGATGCGCTCATTTCCGGCCACCCGGCGGGAAGCGCCGGTTACATGCTGCCGTCTGAGTTTGACAGTGGCATTTAACTAGTTAATAGCGGCGGGTGAATCGCGATTTCACCCGCCGCTATTGTGGGCACATGTCAGCTGTTCAAAACAGCTGACATGTCCCAGCTTTGATGTGGGCTCACCGCGGAGCCTTGCATCAAAGCAGGGGATCTGACCTCAGACGTACTATCCCGTCCGAAGTCAGAAAGGGGTTAAAGCCAGAAAGTTGCCATTTGAAATTACTTTAGTTTTGTGCCATGTCTGTGATCTGCTTTTTTTCTACAGAATTAAACAACTGAATGAACATCCTCCAAGGTCGGTGATTCCATAATTTTTGCCAGGGGTTGTAGCATGAATGTCGACAGCCAGGGCATAAGTTTCGCTCGTGCTTTCTGAAAGGGCTGTATACTCCACTCTATGTAGGTACTATGAGTTATATTAAGAGTCGCCATGGTCAAATTCATGCAAATTGGAGCCATGTGCAAATTTATTTATTTATTTTTACCAGGATTATCGGGGCGATTTGAGTTCCAGTTCTTGATTGGTGGACGAATTTAGTTTCCATTGCCTATTCATTCTTAAAATAATTAGACTATTTGCACCAGTAAAGATTTTCAGTTTGAATAGATCGTTCATCAAAATCTAATGTTTGATTTAAGTGCTCCATTTTTTTTTGCGGTGTATCTGCAATGCCAACATCTTATTTCAATGGTAATTCCCTTGGGTGTGTTCATATGATTGATGTAATAATGTATTGTATAATGGCTGCTCACATTGGGAACATCCTATGCAAGTCAGAACATAATCATAGGCACTCCCTGCAAGGTCAAAAGGTTTGGGAGCTCTTGCCACTACAGATAATGCATTTCTACAAAATACTTTCTTTGTAATATTTCTAAACTCCTTTTTGTCAGCTATGCACTCGCTTGTAGTAATTGGGAGAGCATTCAAGCCTCACCAGCATCAACAAGGCAGCCAACCGATGGTAACAATGAGGGTACTGTGCCGAGAGCACTATACTATAGGGCTACGCTAAACCATGGGAGGGGGGTGAAATGACAATGGGCACCTTTCAATTATATATTACTCCCATTTAAAAAAAAATAAAAAATTATTAGGTCTGCATATGAAAAAAGATAAACGTATTTCAAATGTCAGCTAGTATTATACTATGCTTTCCAGAATAACTTTCTAATGGAAAAAGTAGTCTAAAAAAAGCTTGTATCCCAAGGGAAAGCATTGTTCTAGACAGGAAGAGTACTAGTCATGTACCATGCCCCTAGACTGGCACCACTGGAGTGCTTGTATCATGAAGTTTCCACACTGCAATAAATATTATATATATATATATATATATATATATATATATATATATATATATATATATATATATATATATATATATATATATATATATATCAGCTTTTAAAAATGAGTCATTAAAGAATAGTTCTTCATTACAAGACATTACTACAGTCATTGCCATACTGAATATATATTTTAGAATATTGAAGTACTCCAATCAAAGTTTTTATCTTCTTAATATATTGCAATTATTCTATAGCGCTGTGTACTTACAATTGCTCATTTTGCCTTTCTACCCAGCTAATTCTTCTCTTTTCTCTGCTCTATGTAGAAACAGGAAATCTCCTGCATGTATAATTCACTTCAACTTTTGACCCAGCTGCTCATGTGACAGATCTGGAACACATTAATTCTTCTGTGTTTATACTGAATACAGCAAATGTGTGATCATAGGCCTAGATGATGATCCGGTCAGCCCAGAATCTACAAGGTCAATCAACGTGTATGGCCACAAACTCTCAGCAAATTGTTGTTCTATTTTCTTACGAAGATGATATATGTATGGTCTGTTAGTAAATATGTACTCATCTTACAAGACTTCTTTTAGTGCAATGTCCTTGTGCGGTTTATTAAACTCAAACATGGCTATTAAATGTGTATTCTGCTCTAAGGATGAATTACATACATTATCTATACAGTCCTCAAGAGACTTAATTATTACAGTCGTTTAACCCCTTTCAAAAATACAACATATTTTCATAATTTGTGCACTTATTATTATTATTAATATATATTAGTAAAACTGCCCTCCACTGCAGACGCAGTTTTTAAAATTATCACTCGAGGACAATATTTTAAAGCAAATCCAAGTCCTTTTTAATAAGTCACAGCACTCTATAGAATGAAACGTTGAAGGTCCCAGAGGAAGGGAAGTTAATGCAGTGTAAGAACAGCAGATGCTAAAAATATTGGCCTTAATTTATTGTTAGATTAATGGAAGAAATAAATAAATAAATAAAAAAGCCCAGCCGTCCAACATTGCTGACGCAGTCCGCTTTTCTTTTGCGCTAAAAATATGTTTCACAGATAATAAACTGCCTGCACGGTTAAGATTGGTAGCAGCTGGTAAAAAACGGTAGCATGACTAAGAATAATTAATTAATCTGTGCTGCTGTAGGCATATTTTTTCATTTAAATTTAAAAATACTTGAATGTGGTTTCAGGGAAAATTAAACAGGAGAAATTTTTTTTTGTTCTAATCTTGGGCAATGCCTTTAAAAGGGTATATCTAGGACTTCATAAAAAACAACAACAAAAAAATGTGCCTAAGCTCTAACGGGGAGGGGATTGCTACCTACTTGGCTGTTGTGCACAGCGCCGTTCTTCCCCGAAACAGAGTGGTCACAGACTGCTCTTGCCGGGGATTCAGCTGCCTCTGCTGGACGTCACGTCGACAGAGTGGAGGCTTTTCTTTTCCATTCCGCTCTGTTGACAGGGCGGGACTTCCGACATCATTCTGCTTGACAGCGGGATTCCCACGGCCAGCTGTCAATCAGAATGACCCCAGAAGTTACACCTCATCACGTCAGCAGTATCCCTGGCAGGAGCGGGTCTGTGACCACTCTGCCAGGAAAGAACGTCACCGTGTACATCAGGCAGATAGGTAGCAACTACCTGCCTGTTAGTGCTAGGCATAATTTTCATTTTTACATAAAGTTCCGTCTTTAAGGCTGCTCTACAGACTATACTGGTGGCAATATTGGAGGGGAACATTCTTGACTATATGGTCTGTATACACCAAAGATTTTTTTGTGTCATTCAGCCAGCATTTGGAGGAAAAAAAATTAAATAAAAAGAGGTAGGGCTTTTACAAAATCGTAAGAAAGGGATTTATGTGGGAAGAGGTATCAAAGTCACAGCTAATTTTCAGCGGTGCAACCCTGTTTATCTTGTCTCCAACAATACGGCTGTCAATCATCATCTCCTAGTGATAACGGAAAGATTCTTCAGAAAACAGTCTATGAACTTATGAACTTGGAAATCAAAGAAGGGTCCTCATACTGTTTGTGTTCTAGTAGCCAATGCAAGACAATTACTAAACAGTATTTCAGATTATGAATTGCCAGTGGTGCAACCTTGCCCATCTGGTCTCCAACATTTCAGCTGTCATTCTATCATCTACTAGTGATAATGAGACGGCCCTTTAGAAAAACAGTCCACGTACATGAGAATTAAAGAAGTTTCTGCCTACTATGCAATAAAAGAGCAATGAACCAGCTCACCCCGGCTCCCGACATTCTGAAGGACAGAACTTCAAGGGACCACTTGCAGACAAAAAAAAAGGAAAGGTTCCAGCTTCGATAATTGCAAAACTGTCTGCTGTGTGCACAATGATAAGATTCTTAGGATTATAAAAACCATTTAGGGCTAGTGCACAAGTCCGGATTTCTTGCAGAAATTTCCTGAAGAAAACCAGAAATTTTCTGCAACAAATCCGCATTTTTTTTTTGTGTTTTTTTTTCCGCTTTTTTCGCGGTTTTTTTAGCATTCTGCAAGCGTAATTAGCTTGCAGAATGCTAAAGTATTCCAAGCGATCTGTAGCATCGCTTGGAAAACTGACTGACAAGTTGGTCACACTTGTCAAACATACTGTTTGACAAGTGTGACCAACTTTTTACTATAGATAGAATGTTTAAAAATAATTAAAAAAATAAAAAAATGGTTATACTCACCCTCTGCAGACAGCCAATCTTCTCAGCGGCGTCCGTTCCTATAGATGCCGGTGTGGTTCAGGACCTTCGATGACGTCGCGGCTTGTGATTGGTCACATGAGTCACATGAGCGGTCACGCGACCAATCACAAGACAGGACGTCATCACAGGTCCTGAACCACACCATCTATAGGAACCGAAGAGAGAGCATGCACCGGAGAGGTGGGAACACTTCGGGAGCCATCAGAGGGTGAGTATATGACTATTTTTTATTTTAATTCTTTTTTTTTACCAATTATATGGTGCCCAGTCCGTGGAGGAGAGTCTCCTCTCCTCCACCCTGGGTACCAACCGCACATAATCTGCTTACTTCCCGCATGGTGGGCATAGCCCCGTGCGGGAAGTAAGCAGATCAATGCACTCCTAGGTGTGCGGAATCCCCGCAATTCCGCATTTTAATGAACATGTTGCTTTTTTTCCCACGATGCGATTTTTTCGCGGAAAAAAATGCAACATTTGCACAAAAAATGCGGAATACCCTGTAAATAATAGGAGGCATAAGTAAGCGTTTTTTTCGCGTTATCACATTTTTATAGCGAAAAAAACGCGAAAAATCCTGCTAAGCGATCTATTCAGCTTTGCAGGTCATGGAAAGGTGATTAAAATGATACCATGATATAAAATGTCTAAGTCCAAAGAAATGCACATCTTTTTCCTAATATGTAAATGAGCTGTTAAGATTAGTGATGAGCGAATATACTCGTTACTCGAGATTTCTCAAGCATGCTCAGGGGGTCCTCTGAGTATTAAAAAATCCTTAGCAACCAGGCAACCCCCACATGTACTTATGCTGGCTAACAGATGTAAATCATTCAGCTGCAGCAATAAAAACAATCTCCGAGCACTAAAAAAATACTCGTAGGACACCCGAGCGTGCTCGGGAAACCTCGAGTAACGAGTATATTCGCTCATCACTAGTTAAGATCTATGGGCCGGACATCTACATCATCAAGAATCTGCCACCAGAACTTGTTTTAAAGAAAAAGGGGCATCACCTGTTTGAGACATGTAGATCAAGAGAGCAGACTGTCAGTCATTACATATCTCAAACTGGTAACGCACCCTTTCATTAAAGAAGCACTTCCATTAAATCTTTTATCCTGTAAAGATATTGCAGTCATCATATTATATAGCACTGCGTCCTTACAATTGCTCATTTTGCCTCTCTACCCAGCTAATTCTCTTTCTCTACTCTATGAAGAAACAGGAAGTCTCTTGTACCAGCATTTATCATTCCCCTCTTCAAATCCTGACACAGCTGCTCCCTCCTCCCCTGAAAGAACTTTGGTAGTGATAACTCATAAGTCATGGAGGGAAAAGAGACTTCTTGTTTCTACATAGAGCGATCTGAACAGCTCATTTACATATAAAAGTAAAATGTGGATTTCTCTGGAATAAAACATCAGATCGCAGATATCAAGGTATCAATTTATTCAGTTCCCTATGACCTATACGCCTATATAGACAGGTTAGGAGGGTTGATCCTACTGACAGATTCCCTTTAAAAGTAGTAACTTCTCCAATTTGGTTGTAGCACAAAACAATTCTTAGCTTTTAAACAATAGGATTAATGCCAGGGAAAAACCATGAATGATGCGATTCAGGGAACAGAATTTGTTTTAGGCAAATAGGCCAAAAGAGGAACACGCCGTGCAGAATAAAGCCAAACCATATTGGCATGACGCTTGGCTAATGTGTAAGTGTGCCGAGCGCCATGTAACGACATGGAAACACATTCGCTGATCACTTCTCTTAAAACATAAAAAGGCACTTGAATACGAAGGGCGTGATTCCATCTCACTGGGAGGCACCAAAATCCTCAGCATTCTCTAATTAATCCGGAAAGCTCGTTTCCACAGTCTAATTCTCTTTGTATTGTCCCGTTAAAGGCCTAAAAACAAATCGCTCGGCAACCCCTAACCACAAATCGTCTTGTTGCCATAGCGACAAGGCTTCCTAAAAAGATCACTGATGGCTGCTAATGTACTGTAATAATAATAAGCATGGAACGTATCACTCGTAAAGGTCTGATTTGATTGATGTACGTGATATAACCCCCCCCCCCTCGATTAACATAAGAAAAAGACAAGAGCAAAACAAGAATTTTGTAGAATGAAAAGAAAAAAAAAAAAAAAAACTCCAGAAACTAAAGAGATCATGAGAACTAAAAATGAACCCACAAGTCTTGCATATGGATGACGTCCTCTTCTTCATGCTGTGGCTCCGGCGTACTTTGTCTGCCCTGTTGAGGGCAGAGCAAAGTACTGCAGTGCGCAGGAATCGGGAAAGGTCAGAGCGGCCCGGCGCCTGCGCACTGCAGTACTGTGCTCTGCCCTCAACAGGACAGACAAAGTACGCCGGAGCCAGAGCCGCAGAGTGAAGACAAGAAGAGGACGTCATCGAAAGAAGATGGGAGGCCCCAGACCGCGACGCCCATCGTACCGGACCGCAGCAGGACCGCCCCTGGATGAGTATAATTTAACCTCTTTTTCTCATCTTTCAGGTAACATCGGGGACTTATCTACAGCATTACAGAATGCTGTAGATAAGCCCCTGATGCCGGTGGGCTTAGCTTATATACGATTTTGGGGGTGACAGGTTCCCTTTAATGTTTAATTTAGTCTTTACCAAAGCCCATCAGTCTTTGTGAGGCCCCGCCATGCACTCAATTCTTATACTCTGGCCAATCAGCGTTATGAATTATGATCTTTGTCTATGGTCTGAATGTATTTGTGTTGCTACAAAGGCTGGGGAATTGAGGGGTCAAAGAAATCTCGGCAGCAAACTCTGGTGGTCTGCACCGATATTACTGGATTTATAGAGGAGCTGTTGCGATATCATTCCTCCTGGAAATGTGCAAATAAGGACTGGAGACTCTTATGCAATACAGAGCTACAGAACAAAGTAAAACATTTCCTTAGAGTTTTTATGATGTGGATTACATACAAGACTGCTGAGGAGTGCAATAGAGGAAAGCTATTTTTTGCTGAATGAGATGAGATGCGTGCTGCTATTTTTTTCAGGATATGGGGAGGGGACAATAATATATTGTGGGCTGATGAATTGTGAGAGGATTATTTATTTATAGAGCACCATTGATTCCATGGTGCTGTACATGAGAAGGGGTTACGTGCAAATTACAGATATCACTTACAGTAAAACTAATAATTACAGACTGATACAGAGGGGCGAGGACCCTGCCTTTGTGGGCTTACATTCTACAGGATGGTGGGGAAGGAGAAAGTAGGTTGAGGGTTGCAGGAGCTCCGGTGTTGGTGAGGCAGTATCTCCGGTAGTGGTGAGGAGGCAGCGCGGTCAGTGCAGGCTGTAGGCTTTCCTGAAGAGGTGGGTTTTCAGGTTCCGTCTGAAGGATCCGAATGTGGTTGGTAGCCGGACGTGTTGGGGAAAAGAATTCCAGAGGATGGGGGATATTCGGAAGAAGTCTTGGAGGCGGTTGGGTGAGGAGTGAATAAGTGTGGAGGAGAGTAGGAGGTCTTGGGAGGACCGGAGATTGTGTGAGGGAAGATATCGGGAGATTAGCTCAGACATATATGGAGGAGACGGGTTATGGATGGCTTTGTAGGTCAGTATTAGTAATTTGAACTGGATACGCTGAGGGAATGGGAGCCAGTGAAGAGATTTGCAGAGGGGGGAAGCGGAGGAGTAGCGAGGAGAGAGATGAATTAGTCGGGCAGCAGAGTTAAGGATGGACTGGAGAGGTGCAAGGGTGTTAGCAGGGAGGCCACAGAAAAGGATGTTGCAGTAGTCAAGGCGGGAGATGATGAGGGAATGCACAAGCATTTTGGTAGATTGACAGTTGAGGAAAGGACAGATTCTGGAGATATTTTTGAGTTCGAGGCGACAGGAGGTGGAAAGAGCTTGGATATGTGCAGTTTGAAGGACAGGGCAGAATCAAGGGTTACTCCGAGGCAGCGGACTACCGGTACGGGGGAGAGCGAGATGTCGTTAATTGCGATAGATAGGTCAGGAAAGAGAGATCTATCAGATGGAGGAAAGATGATGAGTTCAGATTTGTCCACAATGAGTTTGAGGAAGCGAGAGGAGAAGAAGGATATGGCCGATACACTCCGGGATGTGAAATCAATTGTGCCCAAGAGAGAGAAAAGAGTACACAAGTGCAGACCATGCATCAGATGTATGAACCTAGAGTTATAGTAAGGGCTCATGTAGAAATCTGTGCAAATCGTTCTGCGCAAGCACTGTAAGGCACACATGAAACAAGTACAAAAGTAAGCCAGCTCACCAATCCTGTAGAAAGCGCGGAACCCCGTCCTGATGAGATGTGATGAAGCACAGCAAAAAAAAAAGAAAAAGAAAAAAAAAAAAAAAAAAAATGTTCCAGCTTCTTATGAATAAAATGCAAAATTTATTAGAACATATTTATAATACAAAATGCTCCAGAGACATCACCATAACACGTGCGAGGCAGGCTACGCGTTTCGACCGACACGCGGTCTTTGTCAAAGCTTTGTCAGAAGACCTGCAGTTGGGATGGGAACTGCAGCAATAATACAGAAGAGACAGTATGGCAGCACCGTGGCTAGCACTGTTGCTTTGCAGTGCTGGGGTCCTGGGTTCAAATCCCACCAAAGACGACACCTGCATGGCGTTTGTATGTTCTCCCCGTGTTTGCGTGGGTTTCCTCTGCGTTCTCTGGTTTCCTCCCACACTCCAAAGACATACTGATAGGGAATCTAGATTGTGAGCCCCAATGGGGACAGCGATGATAATGTTAGCCCTCCCCCGTCCATAATTCCACATTATAGGGGGGGGTCTCATGGCCTCACAGGCCCTGAATGAAATATATTAGCTAAATCTGTGGTCGAGGTAATGCTTTGGCTGTTAGCCAAGAGCAGGTTTTATCTGGTTTTCATCTGGTTTTTGCCTTACTTTTGGCGGTTAAATTTAAAGAATTTGATTGGTTAATGTGGTCTTGGCGGGCTTTTTCTGCTGATATAAAAAGCCCCGCAGTTTGAATTCTCTTCAGTCAACGGTTATTCTGAAGAAACCGAAGATAGAAGTATGGAGGACCTTATGCAACAACTGTTGCTGAGAGCCGGTAAAGAAGACGGTGAAAGCTGGTTAAGAAGTTGCCTGGCTTCTGAGCCTTTACCTGCGACTGAAGTTCCCGGTCCTTCCTCTCATGACCCGAATGCCGAATTTCACCCCCCGGTGCAGGAGTTACCAGCGGCGGCTTCAGCCCGCACTTCAGGTCGTTCCCGGAGAAAGACTCCTCGGAGATCGCAGTCCCCGTCACTTCCGCCGACAAGCCCCGCCGACCGAAGACCGGATGTAAGTAAGAAGCGACGACGTCCATCAAGTGTTTCCTGCAGTGCCTCTCGGGAGCCTTCCGCCCAGCATCAGGAAGCGCCTGTTACCTCATCGCTGAGCGCCGCCTTCCTCCTCGCCGCTGGCAGCCGTAAAAGCGCTGCAGCGGCGTCTTTTACACAGGCGGAGTTCTTATCTCAGGATTCCAGCCAGCAGACTCCGGGGTCGTCCAGCAGATTACAGCATGATGTCTAGGTCGGCCCTCGGTCATCTCCTCCCTCAAGAAACCTTCAGCCGCCCTCGCTTTCCTTACAAAGCTCGAGTGACGGCTGCCATCCTGACCAGCTATCCAGAGGAAGTGCTTCTAATAGGGGTGAGACAATTAATGTACCCCTGTCTGACAAAACACCCCTTATCATTTCTTTCAGTTGGTCAGGATAAACAGAGTCCTTAGGGGATGTTTTTAGCATACCCTCTATTCCTCCATCATCCCCTATTCCTGTCTGTAACCTGTTACCTCAGAACACTTTCAAGGAGGCTTTGACTTGTGAGCTCTCACCACTTGGTTTTCACCTGAGCTCATCTGTCAAAGATCTCATTTGGAACAATAGCTATGTGGACCTATTTTCTTTGCTTCCTCGTAGGGATCAGCTGAATAGACCTGAGAAGGATATTAAACAGGATAGTGATGATTCCAAGCGGGGTTCAGTTAAGTCCTTTAACAATTGGTTACAGGCATTCTCGATCTATTCAGCCGTGCTAGGAGGGAAGTTTCCCAATCTTTGTTCCAAATTATTCCAGCATTTGGATATTATTTTAGAGGCCTATCGTAATTTTGGAGGTGTCGCCTGGCTCCATTACGACGAGGCTTTCAGACAAAAATTGGCTGTCCACCCGGATATTAATTGGGGGGTAAAAGATGTCGGGCTGTGGATTAATTTGATGCTCCCTCAGAGGCACTTTGCTGCCAAACAAACGGTTCCCAGCTTTCAAAAAAAAGGTGTATGTTTCGCATTCAATGAAACTTCTTGCAAATGGGGTAATTCGTGCAGGTTTCGGCACGAGTGCTCCTTCTGCGCTAATCCTCACCCCTTGTTCAAATGTTTCAGAAAACAGTCACCCTACTCAGCTTCGAAAGAATCCATTCCTAAAGGCGCAGACGCCTGTGAAGCTGGTAGAAATGCTGTGGTGGCTAAGCATCTACCCAAATCAGGAGACTAGTAGGCTTTTGTTTAATGGCTTCTGTTTTGGATTTGATGTTCCCCAGTTTAAAGGTTCCGGATGTAAAGTGGTTAGGAATTTACCTACTCTGAACCACCATCCTGAGGTGGCAAGGAAGAAGATTTTTGAAGAACTGGATTTAGGCAGGGTTGCTGGCCCATTTTCCCGTCCCCCGTTTTCGAATTTTCGGGTGTCCCCCCTTGGGATTGTTCCCAAAAAAGAAACTGGAAGTTATCGTTTAATTCACCATCTCTCCTTCCCTTCTGGCTCCTCCTTGAATGATGAGGTGGACAAGTCTAAATGTTCCGTTTCTTATTCATCATTCGATTCTGCCATTGATCTTCTTCGGAAATTTGGCAGATTCTGTTTGATGTCTAAAGCAGACATAAAATCTGCTTTTAGATTACTTCCTATTAAACCTTCTGGCTTCAATTCTCTGGGTTTTCATTTTGATAATCAATTTTTCTTTGATAAGTGTTTGCCCATGGGTTTTGCGTTATCCTGTTTTTATTTTGAGAGTTTTTCGTGTTTTCTTCACTGGGTATTGGGAACAAGCATTCAGGATGCTGGAATCCTACATTACTTGGACGATTTCCTTTTTGTCGGCCCCCCTTTTTCGGATGCTTGCCTATCAGCACTGAACAGCTTTTCAGCAATGTGTGACTTATTCGGTGTTCCTTTAGCGCATGATAAAACATGCCAACCCACCAATGTGATTGAATTCTTAGGTATTACCTTGGATTCAATGCATATGGAATGTAGACTTCCGGATGAAAAAATTTCTAAATTATGCTCCACCCTCGACAAATTCTTGCAGCGTAAGAAGGTTACTCTAAAAGAAATGCAGTCTATTTTGGGTCTGTTGAACTTCGCCTTACGCGTTATCCCGATGGGTAGGAGTTTTTCCAGGCGTCTTTATGACTCGACGATTGGAGTCTCTTCTCCGGAATCTCATATCAGAATATCATCTGAGTTGAGGGAGGATTTGGTGATTTGGCGTACATTTTTGACCACCTACAACGGTAAAAGCTGTTGGCAATCGGCTTTCACCCTTGCTGACAATTTCAATTTTGCTTTTTCCTGTAAAGGGGAGTTAGGTTGTGGTATCCTTTTTTCTCCTCACTGGTTTTTCCACAAATGGCCAGATTCTTGGGTCCGGAACAGGATAGTAGAGAATGCTATGGTTCTGGAACTCTTTTCTATCTTCATTGGCCTGTCTCTGTGGGGGCACTTACTAAAGGATAATAGGATTTTATTTTTGTCTAACGATCCCGGTGTTATTCTTGGAATTAACACTCTTTCATCCAAGAATCGCTGGGCTTCGAGAATCCTGAGACAGTTGGTACTCCTTTGTTTAAAGCTGAATATTTGGCTAAAAGCTAAAAGTGGAACAAGTAAATTATCTGTAATCACCGATTCTATTTGCTGTCAACAATGGCAAATCTTTCGCCAACAGGTTCCCTCTGCAGATCTGGATTCCGCGGCTTGCCCTCGTCAGATTTGGGAAATAATTCTGAATTGATTCCTCGCTTTATCGCTAATTCATTATCAGCCAGAACATGGGCTGATTACTCAGCCGCATGGCAAGATTGGATTAACTTTTGCAATCTTAACAATTTTAATTTCAGCATGTCCAGTCCTATTTCGGGTTTGAAATTTCTCGAGTTTTTATGTAATAAAGGTCTTTCTTTTTCGGCGGTATCTAAATCCCTAGCTGGGATCTCGTTTTTTCTGAAATTGCTCGGCAAAACTCCTTTGACGGGTTTATTCCCTATTAAACAATTTTTTAAAGGTTTTAAAAGGTCTAGTTTTAAACCAGATAATAGACGCCCGATTTCCCTTTCCTTTTTGAAAGACCTTTGTTTATCCCTCCGTGAAGTTTGTACAGATTCTTTTGAAACCGCTTTATTTTCTTCTGCTTTTTCGTTAGCATATTTTGGTGCTTTGCGGATCGGGGAATTGGTTTCAGAGAAAAAATGCAACCCTTCGGGTTTGATGGTTTCAGATGTGTCAATTTTGGACTCACATTTAATTTTATTTGTTAGGCGCTCTAAAACTGACCAGTTGGGCAGAGGTGTTAGACTAAGAATCGAGGCGAAACCTGATGAAATCTCCTGCCCGTTATTTAATACCTCAAATTGGCTTCGTGTTAGACCTTCTCTTCCTGGTCCTTTGTTTATCCATTCAGATGGTTCTCCCGCGACGATTTTCCAATTCAACTCGGTTTTGAAGAAGTGTTTGCGTTTTTTAAAAAAAGATCATTTAAAATTTACCTCTCATTCCTTCCGAATAGGTGCGGCAACAGAGGCTGCGAGAGCTGGTCTGCAAAACTCTCAGATAATGCAACTGGGTAGATGGGAGTCAGGTAGATTTAAGCTGTATGTTAGGCACGATCTTTATGATGACTGACTTTGATTTCATTTCAGGTGCCAGAGTTGTATGGATCATAGGACACTCTTATGTGTTCTGGGCGCAGAAGAGAGCCAACCAACGCTTTTATTCTGAGAACCTTTCTTTCAGCCAAGATTCAGTTTTAATTTTTTGGCACAGCGTTAAAGGCTTATCCTGGTTTAATTTATTTCCTGAAGTTAATAGATGCTTCGTTAAATTTCCTCCTCCCGATTTGGTTATTTTCCATCTGTGTGGGAATGATCTCGGGAGATCCAAAACCCTAGATCTTTTATCTCGATTAAGATCTGATTTTGTTTCTTTTAAAGAATCTTTTCCTTTCACTTGTTTTGCATTCTCCGAGATCATTCCTAGGTTAATTTGGTCTACGAAAGAGCTATCTTTTTTTGAGAAAATTCGGAAACGAGTCAACAGAGGTTTGTGCAGATTTCTGCCAATGATTAATGGGTTTTCTTTTAGACACATTGAACTCGAGGGTTTTTTACCCGGCTTATTCCGTACTGACTTGGTTCATCTTTCAGACATAGGTTTGGACATTTTCAATTTAGACCTGCAGACAATGGTGGAGCAATGGCTGTGTTGTAGTGGGGGGGCCAGGTCTCTCTGAGCCCCGGCTTTTGGAAAATCGCCCTTTGGGTGGATTGGTGGTTAAACTTACGGTTATTTATGAGTTATTAATTTAAAGAAATTGATATGTGTTTTATGGTTCTTAAAGTTACTCTAAAATAAATGACACGGCCTTTACTTCCACCTACTGTCTCTGGTGTCTTTTATTGTATGAATGGGCCTTGTGTGGCCATGTTAGCCCTCCCCCGTCCATAATTCCACATTATAGGGGGGGTCTCATGGCCTCACAGGCCCTGAATGAAATATATTAGCTAAATCTGTGGTCGAGGTAATGCTTTGGCTGTTAGCCAAGAGCAGGTTTTATCTGGTTTTCATCTGGTTTTTGCCTTACTTTTGGCGGTTAAATTTAAAGAATTTGATTGGTTAATGTGGTCTTGGCGGGCTTTTTCTGCTGATATAAAAAGCCCCGCAGTTTGAATTCTCTTCAGTCAACGGTTATTCTGAAGAAACCGAAGATCCCGCCCACCCTCCCTTATTTTAATTGCTACCCTGTCGTGTTCATTTATTTTGTGAGGAAAATCGCCCTTTGGGTGGATTGGTGGTATGGTGGTTAAACTTACGGTTATTTATGAGTTATTAATTTAAAGAAATTGATATGTGTTTTATGGTTCTTAAAGTTACTCTAAAATAAATGACACGGCCTTTACTTCCACCTACTGTCTCTGGTGTCTTTTATTGTATGAATGGGCCTTGTGTGGCCATGTCTGTAAAGCGCTGTGGAATTAATGGTGCCATATAAGCGAGTAAAATAAATAAAATATTATGGCCACAATACAGTTGTAGGATTTAACTTCTCTAAGGAAAAAAGATGCAATCAGCTTTTTGATGGATCCAGATAGCCAGAAGCTTGTTTAATCGCACAAAGCAAAAAAAAAAATTTAAAAATTAAAAAAGGGTTGTTCACCACCTTCTTAAATGTTAAAGTTCATCAAATTGCTAAAAAAAAAAAAAACACACAGTATACTCCTGTTGTCTGATAGTTGACAATAGCTCTAAAAATACGCTAAAATAATAGACAAATGATTACTACCTATGGGAAAACTATGGTATTAAGGTCCTGACGGATATCCTAATAGTTTGCCTGGAGAACACATCATCCCCACCATGGGTATCCCTTTCTCTTGCAGCCAAAGAAAAAAAAAAAAAAAAGAGAACTCAGGCTAAACTGTAATCAGATTACACCACCAAACTAAAATGGAAACAGACATGTTCCAGTCCCACAACACATCTACAAAGAGTCATCGGATATTCATTCCAGGCCTGCAATCTTTCTATCACGACACAGAGCTCGGCAGACTTACTTTTACACACTTCTTCTTGGGAGCAGCCATGAAGAGATGTCAGATCCAAAACAGCCAAAGACAAATCTGACCAGTGTCACAAAATCTCTCCTCCCAGTGTTCACCTAGAAATAAAGTTCCCCGCAGCAGTAAGGAGTCATGTTTCAGAAACATCCACTTAAAGTGTGAAACGCAGGCCACGACTCGGGTGCAAGGCTCACGGCTCGCACGGCGTCCTTCCAGTAAACGCCTGGGTCTGTACATACAGAAGGCTCTACCGACAAGTGCATTAGTCATAAGTGTATCACACAGGCTTCTAAAGAGGCGGCTGACAAACCGGTGCCAGGATCAGCGGAGTTTAAAGAATGTGTGTGATCACTTTAATAACTCTGGGAGTATCAGCCTTTTTATACTTCTGAGGACTTCTAAAAGCTGCATTAATCCATCCGAATTCGGCTTCTCTAGAAAAAGCATCTTTCATGTACTTCAATGGGGATTTTGGAGATTAGTGGCAATCAGGCGGGATCTGAGCAGGGAGCAGAGAAGGCCTCCATATAAGTAGTGATTAGAGAAGTTAGACACATTGGGTTTAAGGCACGGCTGAAGACCGCATGCGATTCTTTAATGTGGAATTGCTCCAGGCAGATCGTTTAGGGTCATTGACCAAGAGAATAGGCAGGGACATCAATCTAGATCAGGGCTTTCCTAAACTTTTTTTTGCTTTACATCAAACAAATCAAGAAAAATGCCAGGAACTAAAAAACACAGACCAAGAATTGAAAACCACTAATCTGTGGAATATCACATCCGCCAATAACATAGTTCATCAACTTATCTTAAAAGAATCTGTCAGCAAATGTTTACCATTTATTCCAAGAGCAGCATGAGGCAAGGACAAAGACCCCAATTCCTATATGGGTCACTCAACAGCTTGTTGTACTTGCAATACAATCAGTGTTTTATCAGAAGGAGATTATCACTGCAGGACTAGTTGTCAGATGCCCAGCTAATCTTTAGCCCCGCCCCAAAACTGATTGGCAGCTTCCGGTGTACACAGTCAGCAAGCTGCCAGTCACGGGTATGGGCGGGGTTATACACAGCTCAGTATTCTGATCACTGCTACATCTACAGCAGAGAATACAGGGATTCTATAAAAATTGACTAAGCAGCCCAGTAAGTGACATGGCTGCAATCAGGGTCTTTGCCCCTACATTATGCTGCTATCAGATAAGCAAAAACCTGCTGAGATTCCCTTTATGGCTGAAAAACACTAATTTAAGTGGGCATAACCTTCTGTCAATGAGGCACTACAGAAAGAATCAGTATTGCCTATGGCTTTATAGTATGTCAGTGAACGCTCTCATTATAGGAGACCAATAATACGAGCATTCATTAAAGACTTCCCCTCGCCCACTTCTATTTATCACAGGATGCTGAAACTGCACATGTATAATGATACAAGTCTCTATAGGTTACGTGCCAATTTGCAACTCAGAACTGATAACGGTCTTGATTTTACAGGTGCTGAAGTGGTGTGAGGTTTGATAATGGACCCATTGGAAAAGAGCAGTCAAATTCCTTTACTTGAAAGGCCGCACACCAAAGGAGATGTTCGATGAGATGAAAGAGGTTTATGGTGATGATTCCCCATCATATGATGTAGTCGAGAACTGGCATCATCAATTCTAATGTGGTCAGACTTGGGTGCAAACAGCTCTAATTCCAGGGTCGCCATTTTGGAAAATCGTTGCGTAACCATTCGCCACCTAGCCTAAAATGTCAAGGTTAGTGTGGGGTCCGTGGAAAAGAAAAAAATAAAATAATCCAAGACCATCTTCACATGCATAAGAGACCTGCTCTCTGGGTGCCCCGGATGCTCATACCTTTCCAGAAGCAGGAACGAGTCGAATGCTCTCAGGCTCTATTGATGATGTGCCATGGAAACCAGGAGGACTTTTTCAACAGACTGATCACACAGGATGAAAGCTGGGTCCATCACTATGATCCTGAGACTAAAGTCCAGTCAATGCAATGGAAGCATCATGACTCATCGCCTTCAAAGAAGGCACGTGCCCAACTCTCGGCAGGCAAGGTCATGCTCACAGTATTTTAGGACCAGCACGGAGCAGGATTGATTGATTTCCTAGCAAAGGGTACCATGATCACTGGGGCATACTATGCTTCACTGCTGTGGAAATTGCGGGAGGCCATCAAAGCCAAGAGATGTGGCATGCTCACCAAAGGTGTCCACCTTCTGCGAGACAATGCACCAGTTCACAACTCACATGTTGCCCAAATGGAAGTATGCTCCTGTGGCTGTGAAATTCTACCACATCCCCTTTATTCACCCAACCTCGCACCATCGGACTTCCACCTCTTTCCAACAATGAAGTTATTTTTGAAGGGCAAGCATTTTCCAGATGATGAGACTCTGATTTCCAAAGTCACAACATGACTTCTGGAACAACTTGTCGACTTCTAGAAGGGAGGTGTTTACAGTTGCTTAAAGAGATGGGAGAAGTGTGTCCCCCTAGGTGGCACCTATGTAGTGAAGGACTAATAACTGTGCCAAGTTTCATTGCTCTCAATCCACAGGAAGTGGGGCAGGGGAAATCTATAGTGATCGCCCCTCGTAGATCTATAAACACGCAAAAAAAAAAAAAAAAAAACCCACAACCTATAACAGTAGATTTAATAAATTCCTACCCATCGTGCTCAACAGCTGGAGCAAAAAGAACATTTTTTTGCAGCAAGTCAAATGAAAAATGCATTTTATTAGTTCACCTGGTGATGTTTGGAAAGAAGAATACAATAAGTCATGGAACCTTGAATGTTATTATTTAGTCTGATCCCTCGCATATAATCAGACCATGTGTGATCGGATCACGCTCCGTTCAGATCGCGGCACGGCTTCACATATGGTAAGCTCGAGCCCTCACCGTTCTGTAATGTGCAATAAACTGGAAATGGAAGAAAGAAAAATACAATGTGGTCTAGCAAAAGGCTATATAATAGCCCAATTTCACAAATTAAGATTCACTGGGGATTTTTAGAACTCAGACTTCCTTTTGATTCAGGAAACATCACTTGTACATTAGCCACAATGGTCTGATCCGGACCCTATATTTTGCATTGAGGCATCTAATGACAGTGTGCAAAGGTTATTGTGCAGGGTGGAGGAACAGCTGTAACATCACCTATCGTGATTGGTCAATCCTGTGTTTTCAGCTGTGTATAGAGATGTTACCAGTCATTGTAATCCTGCCTGCGATAAGAAAAGAATTGTAAACTCTTCCTGGAAAGATAGACAGTATGAGTCTAAAAAAGCTCCAGTGTGAAAATGGCAAGATACAGTGGTGTACCGCCAATAGCAGAAGGCCATGCGACTGCTATGGGGCCACCATCAGTGCCCACACCTTGGCCTCCCCTTCACCTGTTAGTGCCTGCACTCCACTAGTCAGCGTGAGCAAAGATGGAGGAGAGAGCCACGTGTCAGAGCAGCCAGTACAATGACGTCAGTACAGTTCACCCGCTGTATTGAGATGTGGGACAGGAGACCAGAGCATCGTGAGGAACAAGGAGAGGTGAGCATTATATTCAATTTTCCTTGTAAATCAGTGCCTGTTGGCCATAATAGCATATGGAGGACCACGGGGGGGGGGGGGGGCACATTATATTGTATGGAGGACAACAGGGAGCGCATTATATAGTATGGAGGAACATGTGGGGGGGCGACATACTATATGGAAGGCTATGTGGGGCCATTATATATTGGTATATAGTATGGAGGACCATGTGGGGGGCCACATACTATATGGAAGGCTATGTGGGGCCATTATATGTTGGGGGCCATTATACTCTATGCAAGCAATTATACAGTGTGAAGGTTTGTGTAGGCCCCATCAGTGTGGAGGCCATTAAACTACATGGAGGCTGTGTGGGGGTCACAGTTCGGGGATCATGTCACCATACTTTGCTTTGGAAGTGGAGGTGGGGTACAGTAGGATCATTAGAATGTGCATGTAGAGGAATTCACAATAGGGGTTTCATATGGTATTTGGGGGGCACTTTTGTTGGCAGCATACTTTAACGGGGCAATGAAAGCGGAATCTAGGACTTCAGCAATAGGAAAATTAATATGTAAAGGCTGCAAAGTTATGGGATATGCCCTTTTGTGACTCAGACAATTTTTATTTATTTTGGGGGGCAGCAAGGAGGTGGATCTTCACTGTCCTATTAAAGGAATAGAAGAATCCAGGATATCTATAAACAGAAGGATAGTGAGGAAACACTTCGCTAACAAAAATGAATTCAAGTCTCCAGGTCCAGAGCACTGAAGGAGATGGCAGAATAAATTTTTTAACCACTCTCCATAATCTTTGAATATTCTTGGAGAACAGGAGAAGTCCCAGAAGACTGTAAAAGAGCAAATGTTGTTCCTATCTTCAAAAAGGGGAAAAAGGTAGACCCAGGAAACTATAGACCGGTGAGTCCGACTTCCAAATATATATATGAACAAAATTATTAAACATGTATGTAAATATTGTACCTGGATAAGAATGAAGTGATTAACCAGAGTCAGCATGGGTTTGTAACTAATAAGTCATGTCAGACTAACTTAATTTCCTTCTAGGACTATCACTGACTGGGTGCTGTAGATATAGTATATCTTGACTTCAGCAAAGCATTTGACAAAGTATCTCACACCATCCTTATTGAAAAAAAATGACTAAGTATGGAATGGACAAGGCAACTGTTAGGTGGATTCATAACTGGCTTTGTGATCGGACCCAAAGAGTGGTCGTAAATGGCTGCACATCCAGCTGGAAGAATGTCTCAAGTAGGGTACCACAGGGCTCTGTCCTGGGCCCTGTATTGTTCAACATCTTTCTCAGTGATTTAGATGAAGAAAATTGAGGGTACACTAATTAAACTTGCTGATGACACAAAGCTAGGAGGGATAGCTAATACTAGAGAAGAGAGAGAGGATTCAAAAAGATATAAATAAACTGGAGCAGTGGGCAGCAACTAACAGAATGGTTTTTAATAAGGAAAAATGCAAAGTACTACATCTGGGCTATAAAAATGAAAAAAAAAAAAAATTTACAGAATGGGAGGAATAGGGCTAAGCAACAGCACATGTGAAAAAGACTTGGGTATACTAATAGATCAGAAACTGAACACGAGTCAACAGTGTGTTGCAGCAAAAAGGCAAATGCAATTCTGGGATGTATTAACAGAAGCATACAGTCTAGATCACGTGAAGTCATTATTGCCCTCTACTCCTCTTTGGTCAGACCTCACCTGGAATACTGTGTTCGAGGATGCACATTCAGTTTAAGTTTGTGCTGGCATCAGTGGGCCCTTCACAGGTTCGGTCTCAGAGGTTTTGATGGTAGGATCCAGGATAACGTTACTTTTAGGGATGAGCGAAAAGCTTTGGATAACTCCTTATCCAAATAGCTATAGCGCTTACCAAACAGCTGCATCGAGAACCCGGATGCCTGGAGCACTCACGATAATCAGCTGCTCGGCGCCGCAGCTGCATGTGTCGCGGCTGTGTGACAGTCACAACATATGTATGGAGAGTCCAACACACAGGCTCTCCATGCATGTGTTGTGCCTGTCACACAGCCGCGACACATGCAGCTGCGGCGCCAATCAGCCGGCGCGCTGCAGGAAGCTGGATTCCCACTGCAGCTTATTCGGTAAGCACTATAGCTTGCCTTATAAGCCTTGACCCGATCAAATTCGCAGTGACCCATGCAGCTGTGGCGCCAAACAGCTGATTTTCGGGAGCGCTCCAGTTATCAGGGTTCCCAATGCAGCTATTCAGGAAGCGCTACAGGTATTCGGATAAGGAGTTATCCGAAGCCATTCGCTAATCCCTAGTTACTTTACCCTTCTACTACACGACATGGATGCTATATGGAGACACAAAAGCTGGTCAGTAAACTGATGACGAGATCCTCTACTAGTACAATCACTACAATTTAAAAAAAAAAAAAAGGGCAATTATTATTGTCAACTGATGCCATGTTAAAGATTATTTCATTGTCCGCTAACCTACTGAACAGCAATTAAAGGAGGTTGACTAGTTTTCTGGCAAATCAGAGTGACTGCAGACTTCTGAATCCTTACAGCAAGCGTATTGCACGCAGTCAGGATTCTCTGGTAAAGCCAGTCACATGACACAAGTACGCAAATTGGCATACTTCCGGCCACACTGACTAGACTTGCCTGGCATGCGATCACTTGTAGCATACTTGCAATCATGTAGCCACCCTCTCTCGCCAGCAATACTGGAAAATCTTGACAGTGTGCAGTGCGCGCACTTGTAAGTTTCAGACTTTGCAGAAAACCAGATAACCCCCTTAAAATTGCTACATTAATATAGCAGAAAGATAACATGGAATTCAGTAACATTAAAATGTCATCAGTTTCTTTTGCATTTATAAGCCAGTTAAAAAGTCTAAACTTTGTTCAGACATTTTTTTTTGTCACTGAATACCTCCTCAATACCAGCTAGTGAGACGACATACTTTCATATACAAGGTATAATTTTGAGGCAGTGTAAAAGGTCACTACTACAACAGTGATAATTAATGGCACGTCTGGAACCTCTCAGCGCTAAACATATTTTGCTGAAAATTTTAGTGAACCCTGCCCATCTGCAATACATTGTGCTGAAGGTAGATCCAAGCATACTCCATATTGTAGGACATTCCTTGCTGCCCTGTTAGACCATGCTGTCAACTTTTTTTTTTTTTTTTCAGAAGCATGAAACGGATATGAAAACGTCACCATAGAGAAAAAAAAAAAGTGCCAAGCCACATTTTAACTTTCCTCAGTGGCTCATGCGAATACAAACCAAACCTTAAATGCAGACACAGGTCTCCAACTAGCTACGATTTCTTACGCTTGAGAGATCTTCACTGGTGGTCCACAGTGTCTTCCAACACAAAACATACTGGTCATGCAAGGTTATTCTGCTCAGTGATCTGCCAGATACAGCAAAACCCCAGTAATGACGGAGTGCGAGGAATGGATGAGGTGCAGGACTCACCAACGAGCTGAAGTACACAAGCGTAGAGGAGTCTTCTTAGGGGGGTCTCTATAGAAGGCAAATTCTCTCTTGTAGGTAAAGACAGCCATTGTCATATTTCACTACGATTGCCCATTATCTACTTAAAACATAGAAGGCTCTAGGATAAGTATTCATCACGTCTCTTCAGAAGGTCGTCCAGGAGGACATTTACCATAGTTTAGTTTTCAGAGCTTGCAGACCTCCAATGAAATAAGTATCCCCAACAACTTATGCAAAACTCCACTAACGCTTACTGAGAAATTACTAAGAAAATGTGTTTTAGATGTGGTCTTATGCTCTGTTCACACGTCCAGTTTTTTTTTTTTTTTTAATGGATCCAATATTTATAAAAATTAAGAAAAAAAAAAAAAAAAATATATATATATATATATATATATATATATATATATATATATATATATAGTGTGGGATCCTTTACAAACGGAAAGAAAACAGATACAAGGTGTGTATCCATTAACGGATGACCATCCATTAGATTCCGTTTCACACTGACTTCGGTGTTAAAAAAATAAAACTAAATAAATAATCAAACTCAGGTTTAGCTTTTGGAGGGGAGGGAGTTGTCTTTTTGGGAGGGAGATAAGTGGGAAGTTCGGTTCAACAGCCCCCCAAACGGAAAAAAAAAAAAAAAAAAAAAAAGTTTTAAAGGACTAGGTTTTCTTGATCCTGCTAAAAATGGATGGAAGCTGGACTTGATGGCAAATGAAGACATTTTAGGACAGTTCTGTCCCCAGATTAATGGATCCTGTACTGGATAATTAGAGATCTATAATAATCAGCATTTTTTTTATTATTTTTTTTACAATGTTATGTTAATGTTATAAAGGAAAATTTGTGGATTATGTCCGTGCTGCTAACCAATTCGAAGCCAGACATAGCAAAGGAATTAATGGTGGTTTATTCAACGCGTTTCAGAGTCTATGGCTCCTTCTTCAGGAAATACCACATCAACATGCCGATAGGAGAAGCCTTGTAATATGTTTCTCTTTATCCATACCGGAGAAGCACTGATGGAAAACACGGACACACGAATGGTAAAAACTGACACACCGAGGTAACCACTACCGATTTTTCACGTATGCGTTTCATCCAGACATGTGAAGGAGGCCTTGTACAGTAAAATAAGGTACACAGACACACTCCTGTCAGATGGAGAAAGAAAAAATGCACATTTGTCCTTTGTTTGGCGAATGGTGGTCTATGAGAAATTTTGCCAATGTACAAGGTAGGTTACGTGCATAGAAGCTGTGTGCATTTTACTCAACGTACACGACGGCCTTTACGTTCCTCTCCCCATAAAGAGCATACAAACATGCGGCCAGGCTTTCATGGTTATGGGGGATCAGGAGAGATAATGATCAGCCAAATGAGCGCTCAGCCAACGAAGATGAATGGACACCGTGACGGCATTTCTAGGACTGTCCCAAAGGTCTCTGGTGCTCACTAGTTCCCGAAAGTAGAGTGAACACGTATACGGATATCTTACGCCATTCAGATGCTCCACTGTACGTGTCTAGGGTTGAGGACATGAGCCAATTTCACGGCCTTAGAGAAGAAAAGCCCTTACGGGATCCCTTGTACTAAACATGCATGAAGGGGGTGGGCACTTCACAGGTCTTTATCTGAAAACATCACCACATTGCAATCATTCTGACACCTTTCTGGAAACATGTGACAGCGATTGCCGATGACAGGAATGTATATAGGATTAGAGGCCCCACTGCTTGAAAAACACGACCTCTCTCAGCCCTCTGGTCATAGGGGCCATAATGTGCTGTAGAAACAAAGTGGAAAGTCAGAGATCACAGCCGGAAGGGCAGCTGGAAGACGACAGGTAAAACTTCTGTTCGAGAACTAAGCGCAATTTTCAAGTTGTGGGCGCAATTGTTTAACTAAGCATGACACCCAACAGGCGTGCACCCCAAATCGGCAGAAGCAGTATGGGACGAGGGATGCTCCCACCTTCCCTTACTTGGAGACTTCGGGGAGTGATAATGATCAGGCTTTTCAGATTTAAAACAGTGCATTTCTAGTAGATACTCCGATTCTCTCGACAGATAATGCCGACAGAACTGTCTCCCAGTGGCCAATTCCTTTCTCTCCATTGAGAGCCCACATTCATTCTGACCTAAGCTGAGCTTGCCTTACACATCAAAAATCTGTAACAGGAATCTGGCTACTGAATTTTTTTTATTTTTTTTTTAAACTAAAAAAACAAAACAAACAAAAAAAAAAAAACAACTTAGCGCTCCCCTGCCCGGCCCTCTGAACAACCCTGCAATGGGAAAAAAATTACAGGAGAGTTCGATCAGCAAAGTGGAAGGAGGAGGGAGTATATATTTTTTTATTATAATTTTTAAAACTGAAGTTTGTTTTTTTTTTAGCTTTCAGGACATGTGGACTTTGCTTAGACTTTTCTTTTGTGGGTAAACACTGCAATAAAATGTGCAAAGGATAAAAAAATAAAAAAAAGAAAAAAATAAAAAGGTATACACACACGCCAATATATTTCACAGCGCTTTCCAGACATCATCACTGTCCCCATTGGGGCTCACAATGTAAATTCTCCATCAGTATGTCTTTGGAGTGTGGCAGGAAACTGGAGAAAACTCACACAAACATGGACATATGAATATGCGGCATGGAAATCAGCTTTGTACAAATTTAATCCACTTCGCTGCTATTTTATTTTTTTTTTTTTGCAACATGGATTTTTTGAAAAAAAAAAAAAAAAATCTTCAGCACTTCTAATGCGAGTGTACCCTGGGGAAGTGGTTTGGGTCGTGAGGAATAGCCGCTAATTGTCTTCATATTGTTATTGGCGCTATACAAAGTGAAAAAGCAAGAAGCAAGCAAAAGTGATGGTGAAAACTACTGAACAGGCGATTTCTGAAAATTGTAAATTGAAGCATAAAAGGCTTTATGATCAGAAGAAAGATCAATTATGGCACGAATTGACAGCTACACCCTGATCCCACCCAGTCGCTAATGCTAAGAGGGGGCAATTTGTGGCTGTTTAGAGAGAGAGCGCAGCCGATCCAGACTCCTCCGTGCACAATCAAAAATACTCTGCAGAGAGCAAGAAATACTTTGCTTAATATCTGCAAGTTTGCTTAATTCTTGCTGAAATTTACATTAATTTCCTCTGGGCATAGAAAAAAAAAAAAAAAAAAAAAAAAAAAAAACAGACAGGAATGAGTCAGAGTATTAACTGTTCATCATGGCAGAACACGTCTGGCGTAGAATAGCCTTGGAATAAACTGGGCTTCAGCACTTGATAAGAGATGCCCATCATGGAAAGTCTAGTGTAGAAGCCATATGTAAATCAGATTGGAAGTGCACTGGGGGTGTGTCTACGCACTCGAGAGAAGTTCACCGACACACCCCTATTGCACAGCCTGATTAGTGTTCAGCTTCAATACTAGATTTCTCTTGTATTGGAGACAAGTGTGTACAGCCATGTCTAAAATGTGCACAATGAGAACATCAATGCGCTTGGGCCACCCCACACAGATTTCTACATCAAACTTTTCATAACTGGCACAATAGATTTCTACAGAAAGGCATTTTGTTTTTGTTTTGTTTTTTACTGTGGGGAAGACATCTATGCAGGGATATAGCTACTTCAATGTTAAAAAAAAACAAAAAAAACACTTGCTATTAAAAACATGTGTCATTTATTTAGCAACTTGCTATAGCTTCAATACAATCAGAGTTTTATCAGGAGGAGATTATCACACAGGACTAGGTGTTCTGCACACAGCAGTCTAGCTAATCTGTGCAAGCCTGCCCCCACCACCGATTGGCAGCAAGTTGCCAATCAGTGGAGTGGGTGGGGTTATACAGGGCTCAGCATTTGAGCATTGCTACATCTACAGAGTAAACAGGGATTTTATCTAAACCGAGCAGCCCAGTAAGTGACACGTTGCTGGAATCAGACTTTCTGTCCCTACATCAAGTTACTCTCAAAAGCAAAAACCTGATGACTGATTCCCTTTAAACACTCACGTATCTGCTCCATGCCAAGTCTTGTCCAGTCCTTGATACACCGAATATGGCCATAACTGCCCGGCCAGGCAATATCTAATATTATAACTTAGCAGATAGTATAGTTGTTTACATATTATTTACTTGGATGCAGTACATGTGTTGGATGAGGATGACCGCTACATGGATGGAAATACTGAATGTTACCAGCATCATGAGCTTGTTTATCCATCTCCCTTCACACTGACAATATAACACCCAGCTGGGAAATAACTCCTATGTTCTATTCAGTAATGAGCAACTCTGTCACCCCTTTTACAAAGCTGTTAATCCGATCCACTGAAATAGGCCATCACCTCATACGGTTATAGGCACCTGTGATAGAAGAGATCAGGAGACACGTCATGTAGTGCCTGCGTTCAGGGGGACGTTTATTACATATTATCAAAGCCTATATACTCTATAGGATTAGTGAAACGGGATTATAGGATTGCTTTATTAGCGAGACCAGATTAGGATGTTTGCATCCGAGCGGGATCTCAGCAGAACAAACAAAGTATGCAAGATACTAATAAATGTGATCAATCATTACGAGGCGCACAGAGCCCCATCAATGTTCAGAGAGGTGATAGTGCCCATACTGCAAAAGTTGTATACTGCACAGTATACCTTATTTTCGATGTGACCCTAGGAATTGCAGTGCTATACAGTTATATGCTTGCTACTCGTCACCTATGTAATTTATTGGATTGGACTGGACTTTGCCTTTTATTCTTAATAAATTTGTAAGTTTTTGGAAGCTGGATTTTTTTCTCTTTTTTGGATTACAGTTATATGATATGTGGGCACATCCGCATTAGATGGAGGTCTGGTACACACACACACACACACACACACACTTCTTCCTGGTGAATATGGGGGGGGGGGGGGGGGCAGATGATTTTCTGGAGGATAAGCTACCTATAAAGCTCAGTGAGTTAAGCAATTCATTTTATGATTTTTATGATTTAAGTTGTGCTGCTGTGATACCATAATTTCCCACGGGATCAATAAAGTGTATCGTATCGTATATGCTGAACAGGGAGTGGTGCTATGTGCACGGCTGTCCGCTTTGTGTAGACTCAGGAGAGTTCCTGTAGCATAAGGTGTGCATGGTAACCCCAACCGTTACTTGTCTCATTGTGGTGACGGAAGTAATGAGGAGGAGACGGGATCCACAAGAAGTGCGGCGATGGCAATAAGCATCTGCACCAATGCTGGACTCAGGGTGGGGAGTAGGAAAGGTGTGAAAACCTTCCAGGAGAAATCATCAAGAGGTCTATTCAGATACTGCATGACCACACATCAAGCGGGGGACATCCGCACTTGGTGGTCACCTCCAGAGCTGACGTCAGGGGTGAGGATTTACCTTGGTACAAAAAGGAAAAAAAAAAAAAACCCCACATAACTTTTACATGAACTTTCATAGAGATAAGAGCACGATCACTGACCCAGTGGTCACTGCATAGGTCACATGAAGCTCAGGTCCATGACCTTCTTCAATGTACTGTTTACATGATGGGAACGTTCCTGTGCTTGAAAACACTACTCCACCACCAATCGATGCTCCATCCACTGGAGACCGCTCGGTTCTTTGAAAGTCAGTCCCATAAGTGGGAGAGAGGAGTCTGTGCACTTCAATGCCAAGAGAGCGCTAATCAGCAGGTTTATCCTTCGTATAGGTGAGATCTTCCAATCCTGATTAGAACACCTTTTAGGCTCAGCTAACATGTTGCAGATTTTACGTGCAGACTTTATGCATGGAAAATCCACACAACAAACATGGTGGACAAGTTTTTACTTAAATGGCATGTCCAGTGAAAGTTATGATTTATCCACAGGATGGGTGAGAACTTGCAGATTGGTGCAGGTCCCAGCAATCAGACCCCTACTAATCTGCAAAACAAATAGCTTTTTTCTACTTGCAAAATGTCTTTTGCTGTGATTTTTTATTTATTTATTTATTTTTTTAAATCTGCAGCATGTCAGTTTCTCTTAAGAAAATAGCCTTTTTGGTGCCGATTTTACTAATATGTTTCAATTTTAGGCTACGTGCACACGTGGCGGATTAGCCTCCGGAATTTTTTGTGCGGATTCTGCATCTCTAAGGCTATGTGCACACGTTGCGGATTCTCTGCGGATCTGCAGCGTTTTTTGCGGTGCAGAAACGCTGCAGATCCGCAATTGATTTACAGTACAATGTAAATCAATGAGAAAAAAAAGCTGTGCACACTTTGCGGAAAATCCGCTGCGGAAACACTGCAGTTTAAAAGAAGTAGCATGTCACTTTTTTGAGAATCTGCAGCGTTTTTGTACCCATTCCATTATAGAAATCTGCATGGGTAAAAAACGCAGTAAATCCGCAAAAAAAATGCAGCAAAACCGCACCAAAAACGCTGCGGATCCACACAAAATCCACAGCTGCGTTTTCTGCCAGGAGAGACAGAATCCACACCAGAAATTCCTAAGGCTAATCCGCAACGTGTGCACATAGCCTTAGCAGAAAACGCAGGCGCGGATTTGATGCATTTTTTGTGCAGATTTGACGCGTTTTTTTTGTGTGCAGATTTACTGCGTTTTTTACACCCGGGGAATTTCTATAATGCAATGGGTACAAAAACGCTGTAGATCCGCACAAAAGTAGTGACATGCTACTTTTAATCCGCAGCTTTTCCGTGCGGAATTTTCTGCACCATTAGCACAGCATTTTTTTTCCCCTATTGATTTACATTGTACTGTAAATCACTTGCGGATCTGAAGCGTTTCTGCACCGCAAAAAACACTGCGGATAATCTGCAACGTGTGCACATACCCTTAATGGACATCCTAAATCTGCGGTTACATCTATGGCCCAGCATAGTTTTGTCGCCTTTTTATATATATTCCCATAACAAAAATAAAAATGCATGACGAAGTGCAGAAAAGACACAGTTTTGATGTGGACACTTTGAAATCCACACTAAATAAGCAGCATGTGAACCCAGCCCTAGGTCCCAATAGTAATAAATCCATATGTTAGCGTATACCATAGTAAACCAGCCATGGCACAAGTGCCGATCGTGTTGTGCTAGTATATAATATATATATATATATATATATATAAAAAATAAATAAATACTGCCTCAAGCTCTGAAAGGGAGGAGGCGGCTTTCCCCTTATAGAAACATTATCCCTTTAAAGCAGTCGGATCCACTTTTGTAGTGTAGTGTTTATGCAGATCCTGGAACGTCTGCAAAAAAGCGCTGCCAGAACTGGAACAGTATTTATTCTGGGATCAGAACAGATCCAAGGAGAGAAGGCAGCCCCCTCCTGTCTGATAGACCGCAACATGTTCTGCTCCAATCCGCAGGGTGGGTTTAGCGCGGAGTCTGAATCTTTCCTTGTACATAAAAAGGTACAATAAATAAATAACAGCTTTGTGAGACGCCACGTCTAGTGGCTTTAGTCATCATTCACTTGTGTGGACGACAGAAAGAAGAAACAGGTGTCACACTAGGAAAGCAGAGAACACTTTAAACTAGGGTTACTTGAAGGACACTGATCCCATCCTTGAAGACGTCTGTCATGTTAGCCTAAAAAAGGTGTCCAAGAGGGTGTCCAAACATTCATCTGACAGACCGATATCTCTACCACCCTCCTCTCCCCATACACACAAAAGCTCATTCTGGCCAACCACTTGTGTGCCTCCAATGGGGAGAGAGGAGTAACATCTGCTAATCCCCAGATGGGGCATAAACAGGACGCGTTCAGCATCCAAGCTGCACAGGAATCATCACTGATCCCAGAGATTGGCTGCAGTGGTTGCATGTGCTGCAGTCTGTCAAACACGGAGGGTGGGTAGCGACAGACAGCGCTGGACCGGCTGAGGGACAGTCATTATGATTTTTAGAATTTTTCCCCAGCCTATGGGAAGGGACAAATGTGCAACATATCCTATACGGCACCAGCTAGGGCAACCTGGAAACAATGACAGGTTGTCACTTTGCTAGGCCCTATGTTTTGTTTGTTGTAAATCACAATTTGTGCTCTGCTTTTGCGGATACAAAATCTGACCAATCATAAGCAAACTTTGAGATGTCTTTAGCCACCACTAGAGGGAGTTTGGAGACATACTGCATACTGTTCCTTTATGGAGATCCATGTCTAACCAGTATGCAGAAAGCTATACAGCACCCCATACTGGTAGCTTCAGGTAGTCAGATTTGTAGAAGTTGTTTTTGAAAATGGGAGAAAAAAAAAAAAAAAACCTAGGAAGCGCAACTTCTGCATCCACA